>NC_073627.1:148641696-151141696 GCF_029407905.1 Bubalus kerabau
CAACTAGAAACAAGTAAAATTACAAAATGAAAAACTCATCAATAAAGGCAAACATACTATAAAGGTAGGAAATCATCCATGCACAAAGCTACTAGGAAAGTTAAAAGACAAAACTAGTAAAATCATCTATATCTACAATAAGCAGTTAAGGAAACACAAAACAATTAAATTTTGAATATGATATAAAAAATGGGCTTTCCTGGTGGCTTAAATGGTAAAGAATCTGGCTGCAATGCAGGTGACCTGGATTTGATCCCTGGGTTGGGAAGATCCACTGGAGAAGGGAATGGCTATTCATTCCAGTGTTCTTGTCTTGAGAATCCCCTCGACAGAGGAGCCTGATGGGCTACAGTTCATGTGGTCATAAAGAGTCAGACACAACTGAGCAACTAAGCACAATGATAATCAAAAATAGTAATCATGAGGGGAGAAGAATACAAATGTTGGGTTATTAAAATGCATTTGAAATTAAGAGATCAGCAACTTAAAACAATTATATATATATGTTGCTGAAGAACCAGTGGCTCACTGAAGAAATAAAAGAGGAAATTTAAAAAAGAAAAACCTAGAGACAAATGAGAATGAAGACATTCCAAAACCTATAGGACATAACAAAAGCAGTTCTCAGAGGGCATTGTATAATGATACAAGCTTACCTCAGGAAATAGTAAAAACAACCTATCCCTATAACAGATGTAAACTTTTATATATAGAATGGTTGAACAACAAAGACCTACTGTATAGCACTATATTCATATAGTTCAGAAGAAATATGTTCAATATACTATGGTAAACCATAAAGAAAAGAATATAAAAGTGTGTGTGTTGAATCACTTTGCTGTGTTGTAGAAAGTAACACGACATTGTAGATTAATTATACTTCAGGAAAGAAAAAAGAAAGGAAAAAATAAAATGTAGATGAATTATATCTCAATGAACCTGTGAAAAATTATATCATAACTTATAGGAAAAACAAAGCAAAATAAAACCTTAAGCCCTACACCTAAAGGAACTATGGCAAGAAGAACAAATAAAACCCAAAGATAGTGAAGGAAAGAAATGAAGATGAGAGCAGAAATAAATGAAATAGAAGCTAAAACAATTGAAAAGACCAATGAAACTAGAAGCTAGTTCTTTGAAAAGATAAACAAAGTTGATAAACTAGACCTATCAAGAAAAAGAGAGGGCCCAAATTGATAAAACCAGAAATGAAAAAGAAGTTACAACTGACACCAGAGAAATATAAAAGATCATGAGACTACTGTGACCATCTCTATGCCAATAACCTGGATAAACTGGAAGAAATGGACAAATTCTTAGAAATATACAGTCTCCTCAGACTGAACCAGAAGAAACAGAAAATTTGAATCAACTAATTCCCAGTAATGAAATTGAATAAGTAATTTTATAACTTCTGACAAGGAAAAGTCTAGGACCAAATGGCTTCACAGGTGAATTCTACCAAATATTTAGAGAGGAGTTAACACCTATCCTTCTCAAAATATTGTGGAGGAAAGAACACTTCCAAATTCATCCTATGAAACCAGCATTGCCTTGATACCAGATGAAGATATCACACACCCAAATACTTAGCAGGTAAGGAAAAGTGAAAGTCTGTCAGTCATGTCTGACTCTTGTGACTCCATTGACTATAGCCTACCAGGCTCCTCTGTCCATGGAATTCTCCAGGCTAGAATACTGGAGTGGGTAGCCATTCCCTTCTCCAGGGTATCTTCTCAACCCAGGGATTGAACCTGGGTCTCCTGTATTGCAGGTGGATTCTTTACCATCTGAGCCACCAAGGAAGCCCAAGAATACTGGAGTGGGTAGCCTATCCCTTCTCCAGCAGATCTTCCCAACCCAGGAACCGAATTGGAGTCTCCTGCATTACAGGCAAATTCTTTACCAGCTGAGTTACCAGGTAAGGAATTGGCCTGCAATGCAGGAGTCACAGAAAACATGGCTTCAATCCCTGGGTCAGGAAGATCCCGTTCTAGTATTCTCTTGCCTGGGAAATCCCATGGAGAGAGGAGCCTGGCAGACTATAGTCCATGGGATCTCAAAAGAGTCACATAGGACTGAGTGACTAAGCATGCACACACACAAAAAGATAATTACAGACTGATATCACTGAGGAACATAAATGCAGAGATCCTCAGCAAAATATTTGCAAACCAAATCCAGCAATACTTTAAAAGGATCATATACCCTGATCAAGTGGGATTTACCCCAAGGATGCAAGGATTTTTCAAAATCCACAAATCAATCAGTGTAATACACTACATCAACAAATTGAAAAAATGTAACCTGTCACTGTTTGCAGGTTACATGATACTATTCATAGAAAATCCTATGCTGAAAGAAATTGAAGATGACACAAGCAGATGTTTGTGGATTGGAAGAATCAATATTGTTAAAATGATGTACTATCCAGAGAAATCTACAGGTTTAATGCAATCCTTATCAAAATACCAATGGTATTTTTCACAGAATTAAAACAAAAAATTTTTACATTTGTCTGGGAACACAAAAGATCCCCAAAAGCCAAGGCAATCTTGAGAAAGAAGAACAGAGATGGAGGAACCATACTCTCTGACTTCAGACTATACTACAAAGCTACAGTAATCAAAACAGTGGTATTGGCCAAAAGCAAAATATAGACCAATGAAACAGGATAGAAGGCCCAGAACTAAAGTAATGCACTTATATTCAATTAATCAATGACAAAAGAAGCAAGAATATACAAGGGAGAAAAGACAGTCTCTTCAATAAATTGTGGTGGGAAAACTGGACATTTACATGTTAGAGAATGAAATTAGAACCTTCTCTAACACTGTTCCAAAAAATAAAATAGATTAAAGACCTAAATGTAAGACCTAAAATCATAAAACTGCTAGAAAAATAACATGGCAGAACACCCTTTGACATAAATCATAGCAATATTTTTTTGGCTCTATCTCCCAAATAAGGGAAATAAAAGCAAAAATAAATATATGGGACCTAATTTAACTTAAAGGCTTTTAAATAGCAAAGTAAGCCATCAACAAAATGAAAAGACAACCTACTGAATGGGAGAAAATGTTTGCAAATGATGTGACCAATAAAGCATTAATATTCAAAATATATAAACAGTTCATATGGTTCAACATAAAAAACAAGCAACATGATTACAAGAGAAGATGCTTAACATCACTCATCATCATCAGGGAAATGCAAATCAAAACCACAATGAAAGACCACCTCACACCTAGCAGAATGGTTGTCATCAAAAAGAACACAAATAGCATTGGCTGGAATGTGAAGAAAAGGAAACTCTTGCACAGTGTTGGTGGGAGTGTAAATTGTTGTAACCACTGTGGAAAACTGTATGTGAGTTTCTCAAAATTCTGAAAATAGAACAACCATAGCAATTGCCCTCCTGGGTATATATCCAAAAAGACAACTCTTACTTGAAAAGATACATGCACCTCAGTGTTCTTATTAACATTGTTACACTTGCCAAGATATGGAAGCCACGTAAATGTCAATCAACAGATGAATAGATGTGGTGTGTGTGTATGTATATATCTATATCTATCTATCTATATGAAAAGACAGTCTACTGAATGGGAGAAAATGTGGTGTATATATATGTACACAATGGAGTACTATGAAGCAATAGAAAAGAATAAAAATTTTGCCATTTGGATGAACTTTGAGGGTATAATTCTAGGTGAAATGTCAGAGAAAGACAAATACTGTGAGATCACTTATATGTAGAATCTGAAAAAATCAACAAGCTAGTAAATATAACAACAAAAAAAGCAGACTCATGGATATAGAGAACAAATTGGTGGTTATGGGTGGGGACAGGGAAGGGGAAGGGGCACATAAGGGTAAAGGAGTAAGAGGTACAAACTATTTTGTATAAAATAATCTACAAGGATATATTGTACAATATAAGGAATATAGCCAATATTTTATAGTAACTATAAATGGAGTGTAACCTCTAGAAATTGTGAGTCACTGTGTTATACACCTATAGCTTATATATAATATATTTAATCAAATGCACTTCAGTTTTTTAAAAATCTCATAAAGAGGACCAAAAGATTTCCAGTTAGGTTGACAGACAAAGTGACATTAACAGTCTTGGATGGACAGGGCTCTAAGGTAGCCTAGGGATAGCCACCAGGGACAAAAGTGGTGAAAACCACTCTACACAACATATTTTATTGTTAAATTATATTAACTTTCACATTAGGACTCTATTAAGGTTAGATAATAAATGGTTTTATCTATATTATTACAAATTCTAATGTATTCTTTTTCAAATTTCATAGTTTAGAGAGCCACCAAGTTAACCCTTTTCTTAGTTGATTCAGAGTTTTCATTATGTGTGTCCAGGTATTTTTTAATTAAACAAAAAACAATGTTTTAATAGCCCAATCAACAAAATAGTACATTATAGCAACTCCAAAATCCAGCAGGGTCAAGTTTTAACAATCTGTTGTTTCTAATTACATAAATATAGCCAGTAGCTTTACTGAAGTTTATTATAAATAATATGACAATTTCAGTTCTCACGCTGAAAGGAAAATACCCTAGCTTATTTCCTTTGCCCGTTGACTTTTCTAGGACTAAAGTGTGTGCCATGCATGTGTGCTAAGTCGCTTCAGTCGTGTCTGACTCTGTGTGACCCTATGGACTGTAGCCCACTAGGCTCCTCTGTCCATGGGATTCTCCAGGCAAGAATACTGGAGTGGGTTGCCATGCCCTCCTCCAGGGGATCTTCCAAACCCAGAGATCAAACTGTTTCTTCTGCGGCTCCTGCATTGCAGATGGGTTCTTTACCACTAACAGCACCTACAGGTTCTTTACCACTAGCAGCACCTGGGAAGCCCAGAGTGTGTGCCAGCTTCTCCATAAAGTGATCTCAGACTATTCTTTTACATCCCTGATTACTCTCGGTTCTTATCATTCTAAAAGTCAAAGTGTATATGAACACTCACAGTTTGGTGGGGGGAGGGAGAGAAGGGAGCAGGAAGGGTTTCAGGAGGCAACTGCACTTAAACTACGTGGAGGGAGAATAGATTTGGGAGATGGATATGGAAGGTGGGAGCCAGGAGCACTCCAGGCATGACATAGTAGTCCAAAAAGCATGGAGGTAAGGTGTCAGGTCATCTTTAGGGAGCAGTGGATTGAGCAGGCCTTTTTTTTTTGGCCACACCATTGAGTCCTGTGGAATCTTAGTTACCTGACCAAGGACCGAACCAGAGGCCCCTGCAGTGGAAGCTTGGAATCTTAACCACTGGACCACCAGAGGAGTCCTGAGTATGCCCTTTGACTAGAGGACAAGGATTTGAAGGGGGCGTGGTCTCCATGACAAGGAAAATAGCTTGAAACTAGACTGTACAAGTCTGCCAGAAGCCAGATCCTTTTAAGGCTAGGTGAGATTTTGATGAGGAAATAGCTTGTAGGGAGGTAGAAAATGAAAATTCAATAGGTTTAATTGTTGAAATAAGATTCTAGAAGGAAAGGAAATAATCTAGGAGATTGGCAGATAAAGTTAGAAGGAAAGTGAGGAGGACTTAAACAATAAAAAGGGAGGGCTCAATTTTACTTGAAAAGTCAAACAAGTAATGTTGTTTTGTAGTTGATGAAAGAATATCTCTTGATATTTAGAAATACAAAAGTGATTTTAAGTAAATCTGCTTTGTCAGAGTTTTCATTTCCTTTCCTCTGCCTTTTTTTTTTTCATTTTTTGGTTAAAAAAATATGTTGAAAGAAATTAGGTACACAACAGGGACTGAAATAATTTAAAATAATTTTTCTTTTAGTTGGATTGCTGTTATAAAATAAGACTACATTTTGATTCAGAACTTTTACGAAGAACTTGGGTATTTTATTACAACATCTGTTTCTACATTTTAATTTCTCTCCTTCCTTTTATAGATATTTGCATACTTTTTTTTTCCAATGAGAAGACCTTTTTGTTTGCCACAAGAAGGCTATTATCCAGAATGTTAATGGGTTTTCAGCTATTAAGATGTAATGATATACCTTGAGTATTTAACTATAAATTTGAAAAATCTCTGTGAACAATCTCAAAGGAATACTTCGAATGCACTCCTGGTAAATTGGCTCATTTTCCTGTAATTTACTGGAAGTGCTGATATGAGAATAGTCCTAATGTGAAAAGTACATTAATCCCTGGAGTTACATTGTATGTATTAAATTATTATTCTCAAAGAATAAAACGTATGAGGCCATTTAGCCTTCATTCACATCTGTTACTTAGAATCACAGTAGAAAAACAATCACTTTTTTTCTGATGCACAAAATTAAAAATACATTTAATATCTTTTAAAACAAGAGGTACAGTGATGCTCAGTTACATTTTTGCCCAACAATCGTTCTTTTCCAAGACAAGGACTGTTCTACAATAGTTAGGAACATGATTCTTCTGGTTTTGTGGAGGCCTCTTTTATTCCACTGATAACTGAAATATTTTTAGAAATCCATAATGTAGTTTGATGTCAGCCAAAAAGATTAGTCTGCCTTGTAGCCATGAGCTTCTACTACACTGTGGAATTATTTAAGGAGGTAATCAACTTGCAGAAGCAGCAGTTGCAGGAGCAAAGGATCTTATTTGGGATTTTGTCTAATTGTGTTTTTCTTCTTTACCAGGGGATGAAAGTTGTGGAACCCCAGTTTGTGACATCAGGTGTTTTTTGGAAAGCAGCCATTTGTGACTCTGGAAGACTGGGACTAATAGGAAGCCCCTTCTGAGATTTTACCAAAATTCTTGAACAGTACTACCATGGACATAAAGCTGGATCCCTCTCGAGATGACCTGCCTCTCATGGCCAACACCAGCCACATACTTGTGAAACACTATGTACTGGATTTAGATGTGGATTTTGAAAGTCAAGTCATTGAAGGCACCATAGTGCTTTTCCTCGAGTCTGGAAACAGATTCAAGAAACGGAGTAGTTCCACCAAGGTAGCCTGCCCATCAGAGTCAAACGAAGCCTGCAAATTTAGGATGCCTGAACCCTGCCAGATTCCTGTGACAAATACAAAGACCTTCTCATCTAAAATAGGATGTAATGATTTTGTAATCTGTGGTAAAGGTGAAAAAGATACTTCTGGTAAAGATGGTAACCATGACAACCAGGAACAGGCTTCTGGGATTTCTAGCTCAAAGTACTGCTGTGACACAGGGAATCATGGGAGTGAGGAATTTTTGCTAGTGTTGGACTGCTGTGATTTATCTGTGTTAAAGGTTGAGGAGGTGGATGTTGCTGCTGTGCCAGGTATTGAAAAATTTACAAGGTCTCCCAAGCTCAGGAATCAGATTGTACATGAACTCATGGCTCTGCCTGCAGATCGTTGGAGGGAGCAGTTAGACTATTACGCTCGCTGCAGCCAGGCTCCTGGCTGTGGGGAACTCCTATTTGACACTGACACTTGGAGCTTACAGATCAGGAAGACAGGGGCTCAGACAGCTACTGACTTTCCTCATGCCATAAGGATACGATACAGAACCAAACCCCAGGGGCGATCAGTTACATGGACCTCAGACCAGAGTGGCAGGTAGGTTATCTGGGTACTCTGAGTTCCCTGGTCTTTAATCTTACACACTGGGAGATGAACCTTTGCAAAGATGCTCCTCTTTATTCTGTGGCATTACCCATCTAACCTTAAGTCCTTCGACCCTCAGGGAAACAGGTAAACTCCCAGGCATGCTGAACTCTTAATAGGATTACTTCCCTGAAGATGAAAAAGATTACTTTATTAAGCCCCTGTATTTCTGAGTTAGGAGACTGAAAGTCAGATTTAATCGTTAAATCTCAAGCCTAGCTCTCTGTTGAGATCTCTGCTAGCAACTTCCTGTACTGTAGATGGAAACGATATGTGTCTTTGAGCAAATACTTTCCCAAAGTTCCTTCATATTCCCCCGAGGGAATAAATAGTTGCTGTGTTGGGTTGGTGTGAATTCTGGCAAAGTGCTTCCAAATAAAGCCAGCTCTGCTTTGTGACTTTCTTACTGTATCCATCTCTTGGCAGCTATGCCTCCATGGACTTCGTCAGTTATTATATAATGTGAGCCCTCAAAGCACTGGGGAGATCTGTTTCTGAGGAGTGTGACAGTCAGTCCTGCTGAGTTGACACTTGCTTCTTTGGCTGTGATTCTGGGTATTTGACACCAAGGGGACTCCTGATTTTATGTGTGGAGAGGCAGAATTGATGAAACATCAGTGTTCGGGGGAGTATATAGGCAGTTCTGTTCTTCTCTTCCTCCAGCAGTTTAGGGTTTTTAGAATTTGAGAATTTTCAAGTCAAACTTTATTGATTCCTCATTATTTTACCTATTTATTTGTGCTAATGTACTGTGAATCAATACAGTAATTATTGCAGGGCTTAGTTGGACGAACATTCCTCTCTGTGAGCTTGTTTTTGAAGCGCGACTCCCTTAATGAAGGCAGTGGTCTAGATAAACTGCTTACATCTCTCCCCTAACTCACCCCCCTCAAAAAACCCTTTCAGATTATATTTTTTAAAGCATCACCTTGAGTTTGAGCTCTCATTATCCCACTCCTTGCCTCCAGTCTTACCTCCTGCTCTGGTCTCTCTCCCTGCTCAGAATGAGTTCACTTCCTGTCTTATTTCTGCTAGAATCTGAGGCAGCCTTTGGGATAGGGCAGGGTAGTGCAAATTTACATCAGTAGAAAAGCATAGTGATTTGTTTATAGAATTACTTACTGAATATTCTTGGGAGTCTGTGAAGGAAAGAAATAGATGTTCTTATTGTATCTTTAAATTTTTTGGAAATTATTAAAGATGAGCTTTTAATAAGATTTAACAATATACTGTCTCTGAATATTTAACTAGGAAATTCTAGTTTTCATACTTCCAGATATTTCATTTTTGAATTAGAGTAATGGGGAAGAAGAAACTATTGACAGTATTTGGAAGAAATACTCATTCATGATCTCAAACATAACTTTCTTCTCTGTGTTTACTACAGAGACTAGACTTGTGAATTACATTACATATGAACTGTTGAGTAGGAATGAGTTGTTGATAGCTAGTTTCCTTAAAGAAACTCTCAAAAGGTCCTTGGGCACATTTTACTCCTGAAAGGTTGACTTGACTTTACTCTTGATGTCTCCTTTTCTGAATATTCAATAAATACATGATCCAGCAAGAGTTTAAACTGTATCCTTGGAAGTCTGTAATTATATGTTAGTAAATAAATGACATTTATGGAGTCTTACAAAGATAATAAATTTGTTTGTTAAACCTTAAAAGATTTTTCCTCCCTTTTTTTTTCTTTTTTGGGGGGAATTTTATTACAGTCACAATGAATCTTCCATGAATGGTCACTAAATTCTCCCACATGTTTAAGAATAAATCTAGGTATATACTGGTAACTGTTTGGATACTGTAAGGACTTAAAATGTCCAAGGATTCCAGGTTGCTAGATAGAAATAATTTCTTGTTAGTAATCACCAGGGTTTCAAATTAAAGTAGTGGTTAAATTTTTACCATTGAATGGCAGAATACTATCAACTACTATAAATTTTTAGTCTGGATGAGAAACTTTTTATTCTCATTTTACAAGTAGAAATATTCTATAACGTTACTGAAAGCTCCTGGAAAAATCTATGTCTTAATTGTGTAAAGGAGCTGTGTTTCTTTTGATTTTTACCATGTCCCTTATTGTAAGCAAAGATTTCAATACATTTTTAAAAAATGAATTATATTAGCTTTCAAAAATTTTCCATTTTTAACCAGATACTAGACAGAAATTTAAGAAAAACTCTAACCTTGTACCTGTCCTTTCAAGTTCCAACAGTGGCTTCTCCCCTTCCCACTCTCATTCTACACCTTGTTGAGAATTTTCAATTGCTTAGTCATTTTGGACCCTATGACCCCATGGACTGCAGTATGCCAGGCTTCCCTGTCCTTCACTATCTCCTGGAGTTTGTTCAAACTCATGTCCATTGAATTGGTAATGCCATCTAACCACCTCATCCTCTATTGTCCCCTTTTCCTCCTGTCTTCAATCTTTTGGAGCATCAGGGTCTTTTCCAAGGAGGCAACTCCTCGCATCAGGTGGCCAAAGTATTGGAGCTTCAGCGTCAGTTCTTCCAATGCATATTCAGGGTTGATTTCCTTTAGGATTGACTGGTTTGTTGAGAATAAAATTTGTTATTTTGTTTGATAATATGTAAATAAATAATCACTTAGGAGGTCAGAGGATCCCAGGAGGAAATTATAAAATGTGACGGAACAATCTAGCTATATTAAAAATGTATGAAACAATCTCATTGAAGAGAGTAGAGGGGAAAATGTGCTGACCTAATTAACTTTAGAAATGAGTTGAATCTGTAAGGCTGAAAGCAAAATGAACTGTAGATAATTACTGCACTATAGTTGATAGAGTTGTTTCCCATGGGAATACAGGTTAACAATTCTGGTACCACTCTACATGTATACTGGAATTGAGTAATTTAGTAAATGGATGCAGATGATGGGAGCCAGGTTTCTCACTGTTGAAGTGGGAGTTTACAGATGAGCAAGGGGAAGAGGATAGAATGATTCGTGTGGAAATGGATTAGAATGGAAGACATCACTATGAACTCACGTTTAGCATAATACAGATACAGATGGTTGCATGTAGAAATAATTATAGATATGGGGTGTTTGCAGGCGTTAGCATACACACATGTATTTCCTTGTTTCTCAGCTGAGTGGGTTTAGAAGCAGTGAGTACTCCCTGGTGCCCAGATCTTGGTTTCTAATATCATGCTCCAGTGAAGGAACCAGAGTTCTTGGAGAAATGGCTGGGGCTAGAGCAGGAAACATACAAGATGAAGCTGTAGCATCTATTGTGCCAGAAAATAAGGAAATGCTCTAACAACAGCAATAAGAACCTGGAATTGCATGAGTGTATTAAAGTCCAAGGACTCATCTGAAAGAACTCCTAGTGACCAAAACTAAGCAACAAAGTAAAATAGTTTTAGATGATAACCCAAAGTTTAAAATAAATATTCATGAGTCCATACTAATATAAAAAAGTGATTGACTTAAATAAGCAAATGGGGAGAATGGCCAAATCCATGGTGCAGATGTCCAAGTTACATAGAAACTGCCCTCAAGAAGGATGGAATGGGGAGGGAGGAGGGAGGAGGGTTCAGGATGGGGAACACATGTATACCTGTGGCGGATTCATTTTGATATTTGGCAAAACTAATACAATTATGCAAAGTTTAAAAATAAAATTTAAAAAAAAAAAAAAAGAAGGTAGAACGTAATTCCTCCCTCCTTAAGTGAGGACTATTCATAATGACTTCCTTCCAAAGAGGACGGTATGGAAAGGAGGAGAAAGTAAATTTTCATTAGTGAAACCTGACAAACATGACCTCGGCAAGGAGATCAAAGCTGACATCAACACTGATGAGTCACGTTGATAGTATGTGATGAAAATAGCATCTTTGATCTTCCTCCTCAAAACCCATAGCCCCGATCTAACCAAGAGAAAATATCAGGTAAATCAGACTTTTAACAAAATACCTGACCAGTACTCCTCAAAACTCTCAAAGCCAACATAAGTAAAGTCTTCAGACACTGTCACAATCAATAGAAGCCTAAAGAGACATGATAATTAAAATTAATGTAGTATTCTAGAATAGAAAAGTGTATAAAGGATTTTTTTTAAAGAGAGAACTAAGGAAATCAGTAAAATCTGAACTTTAGTTAATAATAATGTGTCAACTGTGACAAATATACTAATGTAAGTTGTAGGGAAAACTGAGTATGGAATATATGGGAAGTCTGTGTTTTATCTTTGTAGTTTTAAAAACACATCTAGGGACTTCCTGATGCTCCAGTGGTTTAGAGTCTGCCTTCCAATGCAGGGGATGCTCAGGGAATTAAGATCCCTGCTCAGGGAACTAAGATCCCACATGCCATGGGGCAACTAAGCCAGCACACCCCCAATAAAACATCTCCGATGCTGCAACTAAGATCTGAAGCAGCCAAAAATAAATAAATATTTAAAAATAAGTCTAAAACTGATTAAAAAAAAGTCATCAAAAATAAATATCAAATTTGAAAAAATAATCCTCTTTCCACCCTGAAATTCCCCTTTCCTAAGAGCTGTCACCCCATTTTCTTATCAAGTAGCAATGTTTTCTAGATGGGAACTGAAAATATATTTGCCACTGTAAAAGAGTATTTCTTTTCGGTCATTGTCAATAACTTACTCTCCCTCATTGTTATTCTAGTTCTAAGATGAAATAGCTGGAAATATAAAAACTACATTTTCCTACTTTCTTTCAACCATTGTGGAGTTCTGGCTTCTCTCGAATCTACTTGCTCTTTCTTGCCTCCATCATTCAGATACTAGATTTTAAATGACCTTTAAAAATGACTGATAAAACAAACACATACATAACAATATGATACATGCTTCTTGGAAAAAGTACTTACTTTTGTGTGGTGTTGTGAGTATGTGTGCCCTTTAAAAATATTTAGATGAGAACTGGAGCCATTATTCTTGCTAAGCTAGATAAGAAGAAGACAATATCTTTTTGATTCTAGAGCCTCAGCATACTTTAGAAAAAAAAATCTTTAAAAAATGGAAACCTTTATTCAAAGTTTATGTGTTTCCTGCATTTTTTCATTTCAGTGAATAAAATGTTATTTAAAATCAAAGCATTCTTTCTGGTAATTCATTCCTTTTCCCCTTTGGATCACTGAGATAGTTGTGGAACCGGCCAGGTGGTCTAGGAGATCTTGCTTAAGCTGATGACATCACTGAATGAGTTGAATGGAGGGGAAATCCAGTTAAATATAGGAAATTTATTTTAGAAGCAACAATTATTTGGTCATTGTTAAAAATATCCGACTAGGAAAATACATTATAACTTAAAATCATAATAAAATTAAAAATTTCCTAAATCACTTTGATGTTGCTTTGTTTTAGATAAAGTCAGAATGATGTTGGCAAAATACTAAGGAGAGAATGATTTTTAAAAATTATATTTATTGTTCAGGTATTGGACCAAAGAAGATGTAGACCTTTGGAATATTTTTAGTTTAACATCAAAATCAGATGTTAATACATGTCCCCCTCACACACACATACAATAAAATAGTTTCATTTTTTTTGTATCTCACTATAAAGTTTTAAAATTAAAAGAATGAACAGAAGATATTTTAGAAGCAATTTCAGGTCTAAAATGAACATTTCTGTAATTCATACCTTTTTTCTCCCCTATTTGCTTCAAGAAACCAATATAAAATTCATGAAAACTGAAGGGGAAATACACATTAATTCTATAATATTGTATAACTACAACAACAATCAAACAACAATAACAAGACATGAATAACCAAAATCAACAAAAAATAACAAATAAAAATGACCTATAACCAAAAGTGTGGAGAGTTGAAAAGAATCTAGAAGGTGAGAGCCAAGAGACCTGAGTACTCAAAAGTTAGGCTGCCAACTAGCTGTGTGACTTCAGAGAAGTCATTTTATATCTCTGGAGCTTAATTTCCTCATGTGTAAAATGAGAAAATTCCATGAGAGGATCTCCAAATGTTTTCCATACATAAAATCCTATACCCATAAGGGGCTTCCAGATGAGAAGCTCTGTCTTTGCCTTTACAAACAGCTCACTAGCTTTGCACCCAAAACATCTCTGTTGAAGAAGAGGTGAGTTTCTGACTCAAAGCCCCTTTTAGTCCAGTCCATTTTGACTATACCAGAATCTATCCAAGTCAAACCAGTATTCTTGTTGTACTCATTATATATGTTCATTATGATTGGTGAGTATGATTGGTGAGTCCTGGTTTTGGTGATCACACTGTGAAGAAGAATGATAATACAGAAGGGATGTGTGTGAGAGAGAGAGATTGTGTGTTTGGGAGGTGTGTGTATGTGTGTAGAGATGAGAAAGAAAGGTAAGGGGGCAGTTCTGGTTGACACTTCATGTTTTAGTAGTCTGGCTCTTGGTTTTTATGTCACAGAAAGCAAGAGGGTTGCTTACCTACAACGGAAACTAACTTAGGTTTAATGAGAACATGGAGCCATAAAAAAAGGTCAGGGGCAGGAAGGAGAACAGAAAAAAAGGAATCAGAGGAGTCCTGAAGACTTTGTAACTGGGAAGTTACAGAGAATCTGAAATATTCTGAAATATGAAATAATTGAAAATCTGAAATATGACAGAATGTGAACCACCAACCTGTCGTATCTGTGGCCTCCTGGCCTCCAGTGACCAGATCAGTGCCTCAGTGCGGAAAAACATCGTATCAAGCCACACCACAGCGACAGCGGGCTCACCTCCCGTCTGTTGAAGCCACCCTCTCCCCAGTTGTTCATCTGTGATAATCAACTCTCTGAAAATGGGTGATTTTTATGAAAAGTAGTATTTTAATACTAAAAATAACCCCCTTTCACTCCAACTGCGAAAAGAAAATATATGGGTTGAGCCTATTCCCTACAAGTTGTAAAGATGGCTTTCCCTCAAAAAAGATAAGCAAACATATTTAGTTGACATCATAGTCCATTTCCATTTGGGCTGCTATAACAAAATACTGCAGAGAGAATGGTTTATAAACAACAGAACTTAATTTATCACAGTTCTGGAGGCTAAAAGGCTGAGATGAGGGTGCCAGCGTGGTCAGGTCCTGGTGAAGGCCCTCTTTTGTGTTGCTGTGACCTTACCTGGTGGAAGGGGCCAGGAAGTTCTGTCTAGCCTCTTTTATAAGGGCATCAATCTCATTCATGAGGGCTCCACCCTCATGACCTGAGCACCTCCCAATGACCCCACCTCCTAATACCAACACTTTGGACATTAAGATTGCAACATATGAATTTGGACAGACACATTCAGACCAGCAGCACAGTGTATCTCCTCTTCATTTGACTGTTCTGAGAATACACACAAACATGTAACAAGAAGCTGAAATAATTGTTATTCTGACAGGTTCTTAGTTTAGTTCTTTAATGGCAACAAGCCATGGCCTGGCTGTCACCCCCTATCTTACCCTGTTTTCTTTCTCATTTTCAGTTGCTTTCTCCCATTCCCGCAACTCCTGTGCAGTTAATCTGGGTTCCCCAAGGGGTCTTCCATGTGGGTGGGTATCCCAGGGCATGTGGGATGAGCCCTGGGAGGAGAGTTTTCCTTTTCATATTGGAAGGAATTGTTCAGTTGGGAAATAATGATGTTTATAAACATCAGAGAATTGCAGGCTTGTACCTAAACATCTATCCCATAGGCATTTTAGCAACATGGCCAAGGTGCAAGGCTGTGCGTGCTGAATAAACACAGCTGCATAGATTTCAGTGATCACACATCCAGATAACTGCAGAGCATTTTTATAAATGCACATAGATTTTCATCCCCTCCTGGGACACAATGGGTAGGGAAGAGGAAGGGTGGGGAATGTGTGTGTGTGACAAGAGTCATCACAGAGTATGATTTTCAGACTCCATGAAGACCTCCTGTCCACCCATTCTCTACTTTCTGTCAGATGCCCAAAATTCCACCACTAGACTTTTACCCGGGGGTTAAAGATTTCATCCCTCTTAAAATGTAGTTACTTGACTTTAGATTGCTTTGGACATTTGCACCGTGATGTGCGACATGCATAGGCTTATCAGATTGTGAAAGCTCAAAAAGCCATCCGTTATAAAGTCACTGGCACTTGGTTTGGATGTATTGGGGAGGGAGGAGTGAGCTGAGAAAAAGAAGAAAAGACCAAGAAGGAAGTAGACTGAGCATGGAGAGAATATACATTTTCAAGAAATTTTGCCTAGGATTGTTTTCCTGTTTATTTTTTAAATTTATTTCTGTTTCTTTTGGCCGCACTAGGTCTTCCTTACTGCGTGCCGGTTTTCTCTAGTTGGGGTGTGTGGGCTTTTCGTTGTAGTGATTTGGGTCACACAGGCCACCCCGATACAGTGTGGGAGGGGCCTCCACAGGGGTGTGAATACCTGGGGCAGGAGTCACTGGGGCCGTCTTGAGAGCTGGCTGCCTCAGGGAGGCCTTCCCTTTCTTCTCCTTCTGCAGTGAATCGCAGAGTCTTTCTGATCCATCCTCTGCACTGTTTTCTCACATGTGCACCTGTGCATGCTAAGCCGCTTCAGTTGTGTCCGACTCTTTGTGACTGTAGCCCCCAGGCTCCTCTGTTCATGGGATTCTTCAGGCAAGAATACTGGAGTGAGTTGCCATGCCCTCCTCCACGGGATCTTCCCAACCTAGGGATCGAACCTGCGTCTCTTATGTCTCCTGCATTGGCAGGCGTATTCTTTACCACTGGCGCCACCTGGGAAGCCCCTTCTCACATGTGACCTCATCTCAAATCTGATAGTTTCTTCTGGAAAGTGATATGGAGGCTGTGGAGGAAGGCTTAGGGACCTCATACCTAAGGGCACAGGTGGAATGCATAATAATATGCCAGCAGGGCCTCCAACCCAAACTTACAGGGAGAAGAAAAGCAAACATCCTGGCAAGCCAGTCTTTTGAGGAGAATTTGCTCCGTGTGCAGACAAGGGAAGAGCTGTAACACCAGAGTCACCCTAGGGAAGTGAGGTGCTGAGTGTAAGAGCAAGAGAGCACAGATAAAGCACAGATACTTTCCCGAACTACCCTAAGACTTAAAACCATAATATGGGGTCAGCTCCCCCTTCCTCTCCCCAGAGAAAGTCTTAGGCGATCTCTAGACAAGGGTCTCCCACTTCCCTGTGAGCACCACAAATAGGCTTATCTCCACAAGCCTATTTGAAAGTGGATTCCAAGAGCTCATGAGCTGACAGACATCGTGGGGTCCGTTCTGCTTTATTAAGATAGGAAGCCTTGATTCTCGGTGTCTGTCACTGTCAGAGGAAGAGTTATGCCTGCCGTTCAGCCAGGGGCAACATACTCTGTTTGCACTGACGATGCTTTTCTTCTTGGGATCCTTCTCTATGATGGACTTTTTGGGGGAAAAAAACAGGTGGAATTTTCAGAACTAGGCATGCCTTGACCCCACCTACCTGAGCTCTTTGAGCTGCTACAGCATCCCCCACCAGGCACCCACAACCAGCAGCCCCAGCTAGGAGGAGGTAGTTTTAGAGGGACTTCATCATTAGGTCCTCAACTGCCTGAAGTTAACTCAGGCTCAGTCAATTAACCAGGGATCCAAGAGCACCAGGGTGGGAGCTCAGTACTCCATGAAATCAATGGGAGACCCTGGGCCTTCCATGAAATTTTGCCTTTGTTCTTGGATCTGTGATTCTGGGACACAACCATGGGTTTTGGACCAGAACAGACAGACAACTGAAGTCACATACCTGCCCCCTATCCCCATTTTGCATGCGACTCAGAGAGGTCAGGGATTTTTCCATAGCCATTTAATGAGCTGGTAACCCAGCCAGCAGAGTCGGACACTACTGAGTGACTAAACTGAACTGAACTGAACCCAGCCAGTACTAGTCTTATGAATGTGTAGTCTTCTTTCTCTGCCTCATGTCAAATCCGTGAGTAATCATGGCATATACACTTCTAGAAGGTAGACTACCTGTTTGCTCTAAGGTCCATTTTCTGCTCCTAATATCTTCTCCGATGACAAGGAACCTCATTTCCCAGGCTCCCTTGTCTTCTGACTTCCTGTCAGGTTTGGCCAATGCAGGGCAATGATGGAACACTTGAGAGCAGGAGTTAGCAAGCAATAAACAATTTCCTGGGCTTCTCTGGTGGCTTAGATGGTAAAGAATCTGCCTGCAAAGCAGGAGACCTGGGTTTGATCCCTGGATCAGGAAGATCCCCTGGAGAAGGGAATAGCTATCCACTCTAGTATTCTTGCCTGGAGACTGAGAGACTAACACATACACACATACACACATACACACACACACACACACACACACACACACACACATTTCCTCTCCTCTTTCTGCTTATTTTGGCATCTCTAGCAATGTCTGGGTCTCCTTGGTCCTTGCACCCATTGGACATTCTCCACTGTGATTCTGGCTTCTGTCAAATGACTCCTGTTGCTGTAAGCTCAGAACAGTCAGCAACAGCAGCTCCTCCAACCCATGGAGTCACAGCTCCTTACCACTGTGGCTAATCTCTGGGTTGCATCGCTATCTGCTGTTTGGCTTCTCGGTACTTCTATTACTTCTAGGACCAATCCCCTAAATTAAATTACCTTTGTTTATTAAGACCTACAATGGTTGTGTTTTCCTTCCTGGACCCTGACTGATGGAGTGGGGTCATTATTCTGTGTGTTCTTGCTCACTGTAAGAATACAGTAAATCTTCAGTCATAATAGTGTTAACTATTCTAAAAAGGAAAACCAGTTTATGAAAGAGAGGTAGCACTCCACTTTTATCATTTACTCCATAAATCAAGCTGATTAAAACTATATCATATTTGCCATAACTCTTGAAAAACAAAAAGTGGAAACATTTTCCTAAGATCTCTTCCCAAGGGTCTGTCCGTGCCTTCTACTCAGTGGTGTTAAAAGAATAGATTTCTTTGATCTCAGAGATTTTTTTCCATTTCTCTTTGTGACTTATCATGGAAGGGATTATTCTTGGTGTGTGTAGGTTTGTATTTTTTAATTTTAGCAGAATGGGCCCCAATGTCATGCCATTGGTTTCTTATACTTGCTTTGGTAACAACTCTGCCCTTGGCCTTCCCATCACAAGCCTGGTTGTTGTGACCTACAGTCCTGTTTATGTGCCAACCCCTGTTCTTGGCCTCCACACAAGGATTCCCACAAGGGTTCCATTTGAGATGGTGGTTTCCAAGATTGGGGGTATCTGCCCGCCAGCACTGCATTTGAGACCACCAGCTTGTTTTTCCAAGTATTAATATCTCAGTATCACTAAACATATTTTGTTTTCCAGAATATTTTCCAAAAGTTTTGTAAGAATGTCTCTAAAACTTTTTTGTTTTGAAGGCCTAAGGGGAAGGGCAAGGTAATGTAAATTTTAACTTGGCAGACTAGTATTTAAAACTTTATCCAAAAAATATTTTTCCCCTTAGAAAAAAAACCTCTTTACATATTTAAGTAATTCATTTGGGAGAAATAACCACTCGGCTATTCACATAGGCCTTGGCAGATGTCAGTTCAAGATGCTTTGAAACCAATCAACTACAAAGTCTCAGATATTTTCTCTTTGAAAGCTCAACTTAACATTTGCTACCATGGTGGTAAGGAAAGTGACAACTCATTTTAAAGATTCTCCGCCTTTGTTTCTTTGTCTTTCTTCTGCAGGCCATGTGTTTATACTGTGGGATCTCCCATAAACAACAGGGCCCTTTTTCCATGCCAGGAGCCACCCGTTGCCATGTCAACATGGCAGGCTACAGTTCGAGCAGCTGCATCCTTTGTTGTTTTAATGAGCGGGGAGAATTCTGCAAAGCCAACACAGCTTCAGGAAGGTACTGTACATGTGTTCTGTGCTTCTTTATGTATTGCACACATGTTGGACCCAGGAACCCAATACACAGGGTTTTTCTCAGCTTTAAAAGAGCTCCTTTATTAGCTGGGTTGGACTGAACATGATATAAAACATCCTGCCAGAGAAAATACCAGGGGATGGGGAAGGACACTTGGGAGCCAGTGCATGGCATGTGGGGCTCTTCAATGCCAGAGTTATCAATTCTTAGATTATTAAGGCAGTTCCTTTCACCTGATGGTTTGTGGACCATAAGTGGGTGGTCTTGGTTGAAGACTTTCTGGACAGGCAAGTATGTCGTGGAAACACCATTACACTTGAGTTGTTTGTGTTTTGGTCATGGAGCCTGTGCAGGGTTATTTATAATGCTGAGCAATAGTTCTCCTGTTGGCTGCCCACTGGAGTTGTCCTGGTATTGCTCTGTTCTTACTCTATTGGGCCATGAAATTTTGAGTCAAAGGTGTATAAGAAAGATGGAAGGCAGGTACTAACACATCATCAAGGTTTTCTCTGTGAATTTCCTACTTATTGCAGTAATTGACACTTTCAGTTGAGATCTGGAGCTTGTTGATGCCAGGTGAATTTTTTGTAATTGTAATATTTCTTCATCTAAATATGGTGTCTCCTTCCACCATTTATTATAGAAACTTTAAAATTTACAAAAAGTAAAAGTAATAAAGTGAAAGAGGAGAGTGAAAAAGTTGGCTTAAACCTCAACATTCAGAAAACTAAGATCATGGCATCTGGTTCCATCACTTTATGGGAAATAGATGCGGAAACAGTGGAAACAGTGTCAGACTTTATTTTGGGGGCTCCAAAATCACTGCAGATGGTGATTGCAGCCATGAAATTAAAAGACGCTTACTCCTTGGAAGGAAAGTTATGACCAACCTAGATAGCATATTCAAAAGCAGAGATATTACTTTGCCAACAAACATCCTTCTAGTCAAGGCTATGGTTTTTCCAGTAGTCATGTATGGATGTGAGAGTTGGACTGTGAAGAAAGCTGAGTGTCGAAGAATTGATGCTTTTGAAGTGTGGTGTTGAAGAAGACTCTTGAGAGTCCCATGGATGACAAGGAGATCCGACCAGTCCATCCTAAAGGAGATCAGTCCTGGGTGTTCATTGGAAGGACTGATGCTAAAGCTGAGACTCCAGTACTTTGGCCACCTCATGCAAAGAGTTGACTCATTGGAAAAGACCCTGATGCTGGGAGGGATTGGGGGCAGGAGGAGAAGGGGATGACAGAGGATGAGATGGCTGGATGGTATCACTGACTCGATGGACGTGGGTTTGGGTGAACTCTGGGAGTTGGTGATGGACAGGGAGGCCTGGCATGCTGCGATTCATGGGGTCGCAAAGATTCGGACACGACTGAGCAACTGAACTGAACTGAAAAGTAATAAAATTAATTTTAAAGAGAATGTTTGCTAACATTTTGTAGTATTTCCTTCTGGTATTTAAAATCTATGTATATAGTATATATTGTCATTTCAAAATTGCCAGCAGAGCATATAGCAGTTTTCACTTACAGTATATCTTGTATGTCTTTCCAGACATTAGGTATTTTTAAAATTAATGATTTTAATGTCTGCATAATATTTTATGAGTATATTAGATTTTATTACATTTCCATATTACAGACAGTTGTATTGTTTCCAAGGTTTTTTCACATTAAATAAAGTCACATTAAATTTCTGAGGAGATAGTTTGTATAAACTTAGAATTATTGAGTCAAAAGTTTTGAACCTGTTGAAGGCTGTTGGTACTTATCTTAAGTTGTTTTTCAGAAAGGTTGTGACACTTTGCATACCCATCAGCAGTTATGAAGGCCCCCCATCCTTGGAGTTTCACCCATCTGATAGGCAAGAGAAGGTTTCTTTTTAATTTGGATTACTTTGATTATCAATGAGCTTTCGTATGTCCTTAGCCGTTTTCATTTCCTATCTGTTAATTTCCTTTGCCCATTTGTATATTGAGATGTTAGTGATGTTTCCAAAAGTTTGTTTTGTCTTGTAGTTTGATTGGATCTTTGAAAAATAAAGTTATTGGGGCTTCCTGGTTAGTGACCACATGGAGACATGAGGAGAATGGTACCCCTGGAGAGGGCATGGAAGTTCCATGCTCTTTCTCACATACCTTGCCCTGTGCCATTTTCCATCCAGCTGTTCCTGAGTTGACTGTCCACTGGTCATCAAACCCAGCAGACAAGTGCACAGGTCTGTTTCTTCAGGTCTTCATTTCGTTATGGAGGCTCTCGTGTTACATAAAACTTCTATTACATAAATCTGTAATCTGTTCTCCCATTCAAAAAAAATAAAATGAGATAGAGATATAATCTCCTATACTTGTGTATTTTTCTCAATTTTTGTATACTTTTTAATTTTATAGAGTATTTCTGATCTATACGACATTTTAATTTTTACATAGTCAGATATGTCAGGTTTCTCTTGGGAAGTCTTTCTTTACTCAAGATTCACCTGTTTTATTCTAATATTTTAATCTAACTTTAATTTATTTTTTAGTAACTTCACTCTATAATCTGTTTGTAGTTTAATCTGGTCACTGTTGTGAAATAAGGACTGCTGTTGTTTAGTCACTAACTTATGTCTGACTCTTTGCAATCCCAGGGACTGTAGCCCTTTCTGTCCATTATTATGCCCACCTTTGCTTGAAATGTTCCCTTGGTATCTCTAATTTTCCTGAAGAGATCTCTAGTCTTTCCCATTCGATTGTTTTCCTCTATTTCTTTGCATTGATCACTGAGAAAGGCTTATCTCTCCTTGCTATTCGTTGGAACTCTGCATTCAAATAGAACTATCTTTCCTTTTCTCCTTTGTCTTTCACTTCTCTTCTTTTCACAGCTATTTGTAAGACTTCCTCAGACAACCATTTTGACTTTTTGCATTTCTTTTTCTTGGGGATGGTCTTGATCACTGCCTCCTGTACAATGTCATGAACCTCCGTCTACAGTTCTTCAGGCACTCTTTCTATCAGATCTAATTCGTTGAATCTATTTGCCACTTCCACTGTATAATCGTAAGGGATTTGATTTAGGTCATATCTGAATGGTCTCAACAGATAACAATTTTCAACAAAATGTGGAAAATTCTTAAAGAGATGGGAATAACAGACCAGCTGATCTGCTTCTTGAGAAATCTGTATGCAGGTCAGGAAGCAACAGTTGGAACTGGACAAGGAACAATAGACTGGTTCCAAATAGGGAAAGGAGTATGTCAAGGCTGTATATTGTCACCCTGCTTATTTAACATGTATGTAGAGTACATCATGAGAAACACTGGACTGGATGAAACACAAGCTGGAATCAAGATTGCTGGGAGAAATATCAATAACTTCAGATATGCAGATGACACCACCTTTATGGCAGAAAGCAAAGAAGAACTAAAGAACCTCTTGATGAAAGTGAAAGAGTAGAGTGAAAGAGTTGGCTTAAAACGCAACATTCAGAAAACTAAGATCATGGCATCTGGTCCCATCACTTCATGGCAAATAGATGGGGAAATGATGGAAACAGTGACAGACTTTATTTTGGGGGGCTCCAAAATCACTGCAGATGCTGACTGTAGCCATGAAATTAAAAGACACTTGCTCCTTGGAAGAAAAGCTATGACCAACCTAGACAGCATATTAAAAAGCAGAGACATTACTTTGCCAACAAAGGCCCATCTACTTAAAGCTATGGTTTTTCCAGTAGTCATGTATGGATGTGAGAGTTGGACTATATAAAGAAAGCTGAGAGCCAAAGAATTGATGCTTTTGAAGTGTGGTGTTGGAGAAGACTCTTGAGAATCCCTTGGACAGCAAGGAGATCCAACCAGTCCATCCTAAAGGAAATCTGTACTGAATATTCATTGGAAGGACTGATGCTGAAGCAGAAACTCCAATACTTTGGCCATGTGATGGGAAGAACTGACTCATTTGAAAAGATCCTGATGCTGGAAAAGATTGAAGGTGGGAGCAGGGGATGACAGAGAGTGAGATGGTTGGATGGCATCACCAACTCAATGGACATGAGTTTGAGTATATTCTGGGAGTTGGTGATGGACAGGGAGACCTGGAATGCTGCAGTCCATGGGATCGCAAAGAATCGGACATGAATGAATGACTGAACTGAACGGAACTGAACTGGACTGTAGCCCACCAGGCTCCTCTGTCCATGGAATTCTCCAGGCAAGAATCCTGGAGTGAGTTGCTATTTCCTTCTCCAGAAACAAGGACTAAACATTTTTATTTTCAAATATAAAACCAGTTATCCAAGATCACTTAATGAATCTTTTCTGATTGTGATGTCTTCTTCATCATAAATTAGATTTACACATGTAACAAAGTTTTCAATGAATGTTTACTTTATTCTCAAAGTCAAAACAAAACAAATTATACATCTAAAAATTTAATTTAAAAAAATAAGTCATATTTACATGGTTCATTTACAAATAAGCAAAGGATAAAAAAAAATTTTATGATGTCTTCTTTTTACTCCTAATTCTCAACTACCCAATAACCCTTCCCCAAGGCAACAAGGTCACCAGCTTCCTTTATATAGTATATTTTTTCCTCTTTTGTTGCACAAAACATAACATGCTGTACACATTTTTGTGTAATGATCCGCCCTTTAGAATAACCTGTTCTTATAGACAATTTCCAGAGAAGACAATGGCAAGCCCCTCCAGTACTCTTGCCTAGAAAATCCCATGGACGGAGGAGACTGGTAGGCTACAGTCCATGGGGTTGCAAAGAGTCGGACATGACTGAGCGCCTTCGCTTTTACTTTTCACTTTCCTGCATTGGAGAAGGAAATGGCAACCCACTCCAGTGTTCTTGCCTGGAGAATCCCAGGGACGGGGAAGCCTGGTGGGCTGCCGTCTATGGGGTCTCACAGAGTCGGACACGACTGAAGCGACTTAGCAGCAGCAGCAGCAGCATAGACAATTTCATATCTGACCATAAAGAGCTTCCTCATTATTTTTAGTACTATAGAGTGTTCCATAAATGGATGTTCACAATTCAGTTAAGCAAAAGCTCTTGACTTTATTCTATATTATATAAGGAATTTAATGGTCATTTCTGGTTTAGGAAGATCCCTTGGAGAAGGGATTGGCTACCCACTCTGATATTTTTACCTGGAGACGTCCATGGACAGAGGAGCCAGGCAGGCTACAGTCCATGGGTTCACAGAGGTGGACATGATTGAGCAACTAACACTTTTCACTTACTTCTATCAATTTCCCTCACCCACATTCTCTGGTTTTAATTAATATAATTTGGAATTTTAGGCTCATATTATCTATATATTTTGTTTTTATTTTAAATCTTCTCAAGGAATTATAATGACTATTGTACATTTTTATCCAGTTTCAAATTATATTTGCAGTAAGTATTCAGACTTTCTTTACACTTGATCTTTTAAGTTTGATTCATCTCTTAGTCAACTGGGAAATGGCTATAGTATTTTTTTTCCCCAGAATGGTGGCTATTGGTATATTTTATGATTCAGACAATTGTACTCATTTTGCATGCTAGTAAGGTTATGCTCAAAATCCTTCATGTTCGGCTTCAACAGTACATGAACTGAGAACTTCCAGATGTACAAGCTAGATTTAGAAAATGCAGAGGAACTAGAGATCAAATTCCCAACATCTGTTGGCTCATAGAGACAGCAAGTAAATACCAGAAAAACATCTACTTCTGTTTCACTGACTATGCTAAAGCCTTTGACTGTGTGGGTCACAGCAAACTGGAAAATTCTTAAAGAGATGGGAATGCCAGACCACCTTACCTGTCCAAGAAACCTGTATGCAGGTCAAGAAGCAATAGTTAGAACCAGACATGGAGCAATGGACTGGTTCCAAACTGGGAAAGGAGTACGTCAAGACTATATATTGTCACCCTGCTTATCTAATTTATATGCAGAGTACATCATGCGAAATGCCAGGCTGGATGAATCACAGGCTGGAATCAAGATTTCGGGGAGAAATATCAAGAACCTCAGATAGGCAGGTGATACCACTCTAATAGCAGAAAGTGAAAAGAAACTAAAGAGCCTCTTGATGAGGGTGCAAGAAGAGAGTGGGAAAGCTGGCTTAAAACTCAGCATTCAAAAAACTAAGATCATGACATCTGGTCCCATCACTTCATGGCAAATAGAAGGGGAAAAAGTGGAGGCAGTAACAGATTTTTTTATCTTCAGTTCCAAAAACACAAAATCAGTCACTGTGGATGGTGAATGCAACCATGAAGTTAAAGATGTTTGCTGTTTGCAAGGAAAGCTATGAAAAACTTAGATAGTGTATTAAAAAACAAAGACATCACTTTACTGGCAAAGGTCCATATAGTCAAAGCTATGGTTTTTCCAGTAGTCATGTGTGGATGTGAGAATTGGACCATAAAGAAGGCTGAGCCCTGAAGAATTCATGCTTTTGAATTGTGCTGGAGAAGACTTTTGAGATTCCCCTGGACAGCAAGAAGATCAAACCCGTCAATCCTAAAGGAAATCAACCCAAATATTCATTGAAAGAACTGATGCTGAAGCTGAATCTCCAATACTTTGGCCACCTGATGCGAAGAGCCAACTCATCAGAAAAGACTCTCATGCTGGGAAAGACTGAAGGCAAAGGGAGAAGAGAGTGGCAGAGGATGAGGTAGTTGGGTAGTATCACCAGCTCAATGGACATGAATTTGAGCAAACTCCATGAGATAGTGAAGGACATGGAAGACTGGCATGCTGCAGTCCATGGGGTCACAAAGAGCTGGACACAACTTAGTGACTGACCAACAACAAATGTATTTAATCAGCACCCCTATGAAGATATGGAACATTTCCATTACCTAGAAATCCCCTTGTGCCTTTCCCAT
Organism: Bubalus kerabau; assembly: GCF_029407905.1. Classification (NCBI taxonomy): domain Eukaryota; kingdom Metazoa; phylum Chordata; class Mammalia; order Artiodactyla; family Bovidae; genus Bubalus; species Bubalus kerabau. The sequence goes on from NC_073627.1 coordinate 148,668,023, forward strand.
CCCTACTTGAGTGATTCCTCCCTAACCCCACTCCAGTCAACCACTGATCTTATCTCCATGTCTATAAATTAGTTTTGGCTCTCCTAAATATTCTTGTAAATTGAGTCATTCATGTGTACTCTTTTGCGTCTGGCTTCTTTCACTTGACATGGTTGTGAAACAGACCCACATTGTTGTGAGTATCAATAGTTACTCTTTTTAAAAAGTTGATGAGTAATAATCCATTGTATGAGTAAACTAGTTTGTTTATCCACTCACCTGTTAGTGGACATTTGAATTTGTCATGTACATTATGAAAAGTATTCTGTGACTATTTCTGTGTAAGTCTTTTTGTGGACAAAGGTTTTAATTTCTCATGGGTAAATACCTAAGTGTGGAATTGCTGGATCATATAAATGTATTTTAACTTTGCATCTGGCAAACTATTTCCAAGTGATTCAGTTATTTTGTATTCCACCAGCAGTTTATGAGAGTCCAATAGCTGTGCATCTTTGCATACACTGGATGTTGTCAGTCCCTTTAATTTTAGCTCTAAACTGGGGTGAAATACTGTCTTATGGTTTTAGTTTGCATTACTCTGATAACTAATAATGGTGAGCAACTTTCATGCAATTATTGTATATGCCTTTAAAAAGTGTCTCTTCCAAGTCATTTTGTTGTTTTTTGTTAGATTATGAGAATTTATAACTTTATATATTTGATATTCTAGCCTTTAGTCAGATATGTGTCACAAGTATATTCTCCTAGACCGTATGGTTTGCCTTTTCATTTTTGATTTACCCTTTATACCACTGATTTTCCATAAAGACATTTTATTCTTTAGTAATTCCGTTATAGATTGTTACTATAATAATCTTTGCAGCTCTTCCTTAAGCTTTTTTTGGTTACTTTGTTGTCTTTTGATCTCACTCTGTTGTACTGTTTGAGCTAGCTGTCTTCTCACAGCTTTTTCTTTCAGTTCTGTCAGTTTATTGCTACCAGCCCGTCTCTCTCCACACTCATGCACAAGTGCTCAATCATGTAACCCCATGGACTGCAGCCCGCCAGGCTCCTCTGTCCATGGACATTTCCAGGCAAGAATACTGGAGTGGATTGCCAGTTCCTTCTTCAGGCTTCTCATGGCTTTTTATCTTTTTTCGTAGAATTTATATCTTCATATCATAATGGGATGCCAATATTCCAAACTTGTTTTCCTTCCAGTAGTAAATTCATTTCTGAAGTATGTTCTTCTTCTGAGTCCTTAGAACAATATTTACTTTAACCTTTATTGGGCAGTATTTTTGCCCCATCATGCTCTTGGGTGCATCATGCTCTTGGGTGCACCTCTCTGGGGTGTTTCAACAGACAGGATAAGGTCTGTGGATTTCCCTTACCTCCATTCACTGTCCACTTCTGTGCTACCTGAAATCCCCTTGCCTTTCAACAGATGACAGGTTAGTTATGCACACAGCCCCTCTTGTGAATTGTCTAGTGAAGTTCTTTGGGACTTACACAGCATCTTTTTTTTACCCTCCCTGCTTGTTTCCCTGGCTTGCTAAATTGATTGAGTAAATTCACCACTGTACAGAGGTCTCAAGAGGGCATCGATACCTGGGCTCCTCCAGCCTCCATTTCTGGCTTACTTGTGATGATGACTGACTACATTTCCCAAGATGCAATGCTGGGAGTTGCATCTCCCAACTCCCACCTCAACAAGCCTACATACTTTCTCATTCCATGATTGGGCCTTTGCAATTCAGATGTAAAAGCTGTGTTTGGCACTGTTTCTCAAATTTGAGCATTATTTTACTTTTCAGAGGGAAAAAATTCTCCTGATTCACCAGGGTTTACTTAAGTTATTTGTATTAGAATAATATTTTAAAAGCTATAAATGTAAGCTTGTAACTCTTATACATCTGTCATGTCAAAATAAAATATAAATTAAATACAGACCCAACTATTAAATCAATAAAATTCAAATGAACAACTTCAATTTAATGTAAAGATTATTATTTTGCTGAAATGGAAATGTTCCCTACAACATGTGTGTGGTGCTGACAGCTCTGTGAAGGTTCTTTTGAGGTCGTTGTTTCTGTTCTACCCTGAGCCATGTGGTAATCTTCTTCTCCACCACTTTTCTTCCATATGCTATAAAGCTTTTGCTTACACAGCATGCTCTGATGTCATTTAGCCTTTACCCACCAAAAGCATCATTCTTATGTTCTGTTCTCATTATCACTCAGTAATTAAAGCAGTGCTACATGTCTGTGTGGAATCATATACACTACTGCAGATGTGAACTCTGAAATTGTTTGGCAGGACTCCTTTCTATCTGGATAATCCAGCCCACTAGCCAGATCCAGCCTACTGCCTGTTTTTATAAATAAAGTTTTATTGGAATACAGCCATTGTCTATGGCTGCTTTGGTGCTGCAATCAGTATCGGTATCAGTTCAGTCGCTCAGTCGTGTCCGACTCTTGATGACCCCATGAACTGCAGCAGGCCAGGCCTCCCTGTCGATCGCCAACTCCCAGAGTTTACCCAAGCTCATGTCCATTGAGTTGGTGATGTCACCTGACCACCTCATCCTCTGTTGTCCCCTTCTCCTCCTGCCTTCAATCTTTCCCAGCATCAGGGTCTTTTCAAATTAGTCAGCTGTTTGCATCAGGTGGCCAAAATATTGGAGTTTCAGCTTCAACATCAGTCTTTCCATTGAACACCCAGGACTGATCTCCTTTAGGATGGACTGGTTGGATGTCCTTGCAGTCCAAGGGACTCTCAAGAGTCTTCTCCAACACCACAGTTCAAAAGTATCAATTCTTCGGCGCTCAGCTTTCTTTATAGTACAACTCTCACATCCATACATGACTACTGGAAAAACCATAGTCTTGACCAGATGGACCTTTGTTGACAAAGTAATGTCTCTGCTTTTTAATATGCTGTCTAGGTTGGTGATAACTTTCCTTCCAAGAAGTAAGCTTCTTTTAATTCCATGGCTGCAGTCACCATCTGCAGTGATTTTGGAGCCCAAAAAATAAAGTCAGCCACTGTTTCCACTGTTTCCCCGTCTATTTGCCATTAAGTGATGGGACCGGATGCCATGATCTTAGTTTTCTGAATGTTGAGCTTTAAGCCAACTTTTTCACTCTCCTCTTTCACTTTCATCAAGAGGCTTTTTAGTTCCTCTTCACTTTCTGCCATAAGGGTGGTGTCATCTGCATATCTGAGGTTATTGATATTTAAGGCAATGGCATCCCACTCCAGTACTCTTGCCTGGAAAATCCCATGGACGGAGGAGCCTGGTAGGCTGCAGTACATGGGGTCGCTAAGAGTCGGACACGACTGAGCGACTTCACTTTCACTTTTCACTTTCATGCATTGGAGAAGGAAATGGCAACCCACTTCAGTATTCTTGCCTGGAGAATCCCAGGGACAGAGGAGCCTAGTGGGCTGCCGTCTATGGGGTCGCACAGAGTCCGACACGAATGAAGCGACTTAGCAGCAGTAGCAGCAGCAGCAGCAATCTTGATTCCAGCTTGTGCTTCATCCAGCCTGGCATTTCACATGATGTAGTCTGCATATAAGTTAAATAAGCAGGGTGACAATATACAGCCTTGATGTACTCCTTTTCCTATTTGGAACCAGTCTGTTGTTCCATGTCCAGTTCTAACTGTTGCTTCCTGACCTGCATACAAATTTCTCAAGAGGCAGATCAGGTGGTCTGGTATTCCCATCTCTTGAAGAATTTTCCACAGTTTATTGTGATCCACACAGTCAAAGGCTTTGGCATAGTCGATAAAGCAGAAATAGATGTTTTTCTGGAACTCTCTTGTTTTTTCAATGATCCAGCGAATGTTGGCAATTTCATCTCTGGTTCCTCTGCCTTTTCTCAAACCAGCTTGAACATCTGGAAGTTCATGGTTCACATATTGCTGAAGCCTGGCTTGGAGAATTTTGAGCATTACAGGGCCTATATAGTCTAAAATATTTACTAACTAGCCCTTTACAGAAAAAAGTCTTCTGACCCTTTCAATATCTATTTGAAGGTTATTATCAAAAATTAAAGCAAGAGTTGACTTTTAACATTTTCATAGAAAATGTTAAATACCACCAATAATATATCTGTGGATTTTTTTTTTTTTTCAGAATTACTAATCAGGGCATAGTTATAATAAAGTAAATGCTAATTGGGATTTGCTTATGTACAACTTACACCTTATGTGATACCTCAGAGTAGACTTTTCCGGTTCAAACTGAGGGAGGATTTAGCTAGACCAGAAGAAAGAACTTTCTGCATCATACTGCATGCCTCGTGCAGCCCAGCAGCTGGGGTTTATCAGAGGACAGCCAGGCAAGTACAGTCACAACACCCTCTGCCCCAAATGGCTGTTCTGAGGATGGAATAATATCTCCAAATGTGTCTGTACTCCTTGGAGAAAAAGGATATGTGGACACAAGATGCTATTACTTCCTTTCCAAGTCATGTTTTCTAGATTGGTGGATTGGTCTCATAGGACCTCCACTCGGTTGTGCACAATGCCCTTTAAAACAATGAGCTATCCTTGAAAACATGAGCGGCAAAACCCAACCCGCAAGTCACAGTTTCCATCACAGCAACACGTCAACCTGATTAGTACATTTGCCAGGCATCAGCTGATTTCCCGAAAGAAGCAAAGCACCTGGGAGCAGCACAGTGTAATGAGGCGGATAACAGTGCCCAAAATGATAACAACCCTTGGGCAGGGGACGGAAATCAGATGACGGACCTCTGAGTTCTTAGTACATGGGGGAAATCGTTCCTCCTGGCTGTTTTAAAGAAGAAGGCTGATGGTTTAGATGGTAGTGTGATGACTGTCATAAGAATTTTAGTAGCTGAGAAGTCACTATCCTTTTTCTCAAGAAGGCTAAGTTAAAACCATAGATTTAGTTTGACTCATTTGGCTCCTTTATTGTATAACTTGCTCAGCATAATGTCATTTGGGCAGACAGAAATGTTAGCCTGTGTATTATTGTCAGCCTGCATTCCCTGCCGAAATGTAGCTAAACAATTAAGCTCAGAGACCCAATGCCTAGCACAGTGTTTTGTATGTAACAGGTACTCAATACCTATTTGTTGAATAAACGTGTTCTCTGTAATCAGACAGATGTAATAGGTTCATGGAAGAAGCATTCAAAATCACTATTGATAGTAACAAAAATGATTTCAGAGTCATTCCTTTAGTTTTGCTTCTGATTGAAGTTTATAACTTTTCCCCAGGTTCAGTATATTTTAAAAGGGGGAAAAAAATGGTGTAGTACATTCTAATTTCCTCCTGCTTGGTAATTTTGTTGTTGTTAATTTAATTTTGTTTTATTTTTGCAGGGTCTACTTCCTAGGAAATTAAAAAAAAAAAACACACTCCAGTTATATTTTTCATGGGAAGCCATAAGTAAAGGAATAAGACTAACTGAAACTTCTTCCAACTGTAAGAGAAAAAGCATATGAACAAGTGAAAGATGTTTAAAAAAAAAACTATATGTACCCTCGCTTAAGATCTGATTTCATTTTTCTGTGCAAAAGTAGGAGACTGTAGACATTACTTCATCCTGGGCAAAATGCTGCTTTCTGGTGTGCCCAATAGACCAGCTCCCTGACATTCTCTCTCTTGATTTTGTGTGGGAAATTCCAGGGAAAAGCCAAGATTTCAGGGTCCAGACCCCCACCCCCCACCCCCCACGCCATGTGCCATTGAAAACTAACTTTTCTTTCTTTTTGATGGCTCAAAATGAGCAATACTACTATTTAGACTGCTCCCACAGTATGAGACCAAGAATTACGTATGAGGAAATGGTGAATTAAAAGACATTTAGAAATGGTTATGATTAAGTGTTTTCACAAAGAGAGAATGCAAAGTAGAGAGAGCTCCTTGTTTCTCGAACCAAGGAAACTTTCTTCTGGGCTCGTATGCGTATGTGTGTTTCAAGGGGTAGGAGTACAGAGTGAACACATCTTTTCTCTTTAGAAAGCTGCTGCTGATTGAGGACTGTGTTCTGCTCTGTTACATCCCCCATAAGGTCCCACATAATGCCCTGCACTTTCTAAACATCAGTTCATTCTTTTGTTTGTGACTTGCTTTTTGACTAGTTCTTGCTTGCCCTCCTAGTATTGCACTTACCATATTTGACACACAGGGAAGCCATCGTGCTTTCTTTTAGATAATCATGATTCCAGCAGGCCAGTGTCTTGTTGCTATGATTTTTTGTCTTATGCTTGACATTCATGAATTTTCTCATGTCAGTAAAGTACTAAAGCACACTCGTGACCCTCTGGCACAGAATGATTTGGTGACCAGTTTGCCCATCCACCTTGTATTTATTTATTTATGATTTTTTTAAATTTTATTTTATTTTTAAACTTTACATAATTGTATTAGTTTTGCCAAATATCAAAATGAATCCACTACAGGTATACATGTGTTCCCCACTCTGAACCCTCCTCTCTCCTCCCTCCCCAAACCATCCCTCTGGGTCGTCCCACCTTGTATTTAAGTTTAAGGAGAACTAGGTTATCCACACCGGAGAAGGCAATGGCACCCCACTCCAGTACTCTTGCCTGGAGAATCCCATGGACGGAGGAGCCTGGTGGGCTGCAGTCCATGGGGTCGCACAGAGTCGGACACGACTGAGCAACTTAGCAGCAGCAGCAGCAGCAGGTTATCCACACAGGTCAGAGTGCGGGTGACACTTGGCATGACAAGCCTGGTGAAACGTATTCCTTTAGGTATTCCATTAGCCACGAGGGAAAACCTCAGAACCAGTGGCGGTGCTTGCGTTCTGGGTTCAGTAGGTGGCGCTCTTCTACCTGGTTCACGGGAATGATCTTGAAGGTCATTCTCTCCTGGGTCTCCTGTGCCATAGGCGGTACCATGTTGCCAGGAAAGGAAACCTGAAGCCTTGCCGGGTGGCATCAGTGCCTGAGAAGCGGGTGGCATGATCTGGCGTATGGCCCTGGTCAGGCAGTGCTGGTTGCATACCAGCCCAGGGCGTCTTACTGTCTCCTTTGTTCTGGTGCCAGGTCCCGCCCTTGAGCAACAGCGGAAAAGAACTAACGAAAGACAGTCACGCCATGGGTATTCAGGAGGGTGGCACTAGCTCATAAAACCAGAACGTGTAGACTCAGCATCTCAAAAGTAGTGAAAGGAAAAAAAAGCTGGGGTTTGCCGAAAGCCTCCAGAGAAAGAAGCCAAAAGAGGAAGAGCAACCAAAACTGGGAGCTTTGCCTACTTTGTTGTGTATCTATTATATTTATTATAGTAAATATATAAAAATATGTAATAGGAACTTTAAATGTAGTGTATCTATGTATACTTATAAGTTCATACTCGTATATTATGTGTTCCTATACATACCATCAAGCATTTTAAACTTGTAATACAAAGAACTGACACGTGGAGTAGTTCCGGCAGGAACTTCTGAAATTAAGAATAGTGGGTAGGGAAAGAAACAAGCTTGAGGTAGGAAAGAAGCAGGCGCTACAGAAGAATTGAGTAAAGAAATATGATATGTAAATAAAGCATGTATCAATTTGATGTTTCCAAATGCTTCATGCTGTTTGTCTAACTTAAAGTGGAAAAGTTTAAAAGATAAAGGAAAAGCTTTTAATAGGGAGAATTTAAGTGCCTGTTTTAATTTTCAATGAAACGATAGCTCTTTAAGAACAAGTAATTTGGTGAATGCATAACTCTGCAAACATAAATCATCAGCTTTTGCCTCTGTGGAAGCAGAGGGTTTGTGTGTGGTGTAGCTGTGGCTTTGGTGTGTATTAAGTGACTATATCCAGGACTCCTAAGAATAGTACACTGATGTTCCATAGATTTTGTATTTAATTTACAATTAGTAGGCATGATTGATGTGTAGAAATAACTAAAGTATCTTGATTTTTTTTCCTGAATTTGTTTTCTTTTTGTAAGGACAATTTCTTCAAATAATTAGCAAAGTATTTCACAGGTTTAGCGTTAAAAAGTTCTCTCTCCTCCTATGAACGAAATACTCCATCATGTTCTTCCTTTTTTCCTCCCCACTTTTCTTACCCTAAAAGAATCTTCAAAACCATTCATAGGACAGTTTTTTAGAATAGTATATGAAGGAAATAATTGAGGTAATTTCCAGTTATAAGTATAATTTTCAAAGCTTACAATTTGAAAAATTACCCATCTCAAATTATCATAAGAAAGTCATCTTTAAGGAAAATTTCAGTCCTGAATTGAAGATGAAACTGTTTACTTGTATCTCGTAGCTGCTGCTAGCACAATTCTGAGAACAGTATCTGATATATCTGGCTTACTAGTGAGACAATTAAAGGATAAGGATTTTAAATGGCATAGCAGCTTGCAAGAACTTTTCGAGAAGGCCCAGGAGGGGGGTGGGCTGGGTGGCTGCTCAAGCCTGCACAGTTAGGGTGCACCACTTCCTCTGGGCTCCTTCGTATGGGCCCCCTCCCTGGGCGTCTTACTGATGAATCCCGTCCTGGCCGTGAAATCATCCAGTGGTGTGATGGGCTTCTGGCCTCTGCAGAGGAAAAACTCTGGGTGAATTCAAGTACAGCATGTTCTTTTTGTTTTGCAGCTGGTGTAGTGAGGGAGACTAGGGCAAGTGGATTGAATCAAAAAGGAAAATGAAGGCATTCACTGTCTGTTTCATCGAGGATGGCTCATTTCAAGTAAACACCATTTAAATAGTCTCCAAATGGCCCATTCTATATGAAGTCATACAGGATGCCCCCTTTGGGCTGTCATTCTCCTTTAAATGGATCGCTTTGTGTGCACAGTGTTTTAATGCCATTCAACCTTAAACCCCATCTGTGGGCCTCATCAGGCCACAGGCTTCAGTGCACATGTGGCAGCCATACCTTCGACATTCTTAGTCTCTGCCGCCAGAAAGTCAGCCCAAGCAAAGGGGGAGGCAGCTGTTAAGACGACAGCAGTTAACATTTCTTCAGCACTTACTATGCACCAGTTACTATGCCTAGAGATTTCTGTATGTGAGATACAGACTATGATTATTCCTTTGTTACAGATGAGGAAACTGACGCATGGAGATATTAAGCAATATGCCCAAACTGGTAAGTATGGATCGGAGAATTGAACCTTTGCAATCAGATTCCAGAGCTAGAACTCAGTCTGTGGACATTTTTAAGGGAAATAAACTCTTGTCAATTCTCTTTCCAAGGTAGGCTTATCCAAAACAATAGATAATCCAGAAATTATTTCTCTTTGTCTTTGGAATGCATGCTCTGCTTTCTGGAGCAGTATTCCCCTTGTTATTTGCATTTTTTTTTTTCTTTGCAGTATGGTTTGAAAGTGAGGTCAGGTATTTCCCAAGCAGCTACCTCCCCATGGCAGTGGGTGGTCGTCATGCAAGACTGGACTCAGTGGAATAATCCATGAGCAGACAACCCAAGAGACAGTTTTCTACCAAATGAGGTTACTAGACCTGCCCTCATAGTAATGAACTAGTGAGAGCCTCCCCCTGAACCCCACTGAAGCATTCTGTTGTCGCAGCACCAGCTCCAGATTTACTCAGGGTTGTGCAAAAAGCCCATGATTGGACCTTTGGGAAGCTTCTGAGAAGAGTCCAACTAGGGTCTTTTTGAGAAGAGGGTTCCTGGCCAGTTCTTATGTGGCCCAGACTAGTTATCTGCCCCTGTTTGATGGTAGCTTGGTAGCCTAGAAAACTTTTTTGCTTTAAAAGCCTGAAATGTAAAACAGTTTCTTCCATTTGAGCTCCACTAAGTAGAGGAAACTAAAAATAATAATAATAACAAGCTTTGAGGTCTGCATAGGAGACAGTCATCTTGAACATTTAAAATATGGGTTTGGGGGATGTTCCCAACACATTTCCCCCTCAAGTCCTTTTCTTTCTGTTATTTAACTTCCCAGAAGACTGTGGAGAGACCATGCTAGACCGAAAACACTGTCACTGGACTGACTCAGGCTCTGTTATCACTTTCTCTACCTCACTCCCAAACTCTAGGTCATCTTAAGGTTTCTGACTTTTTAAAACTGCCAATCTCATTCCAGCCCTCTGCCACACCCCTCTGTGGCTTCCTGTGCCCTCCCGACATCACCGTGAAGGTACAGACATCCTCATGAAGATGCTGGGACGTGATGAGATTGGGCACTCTGGATTCTCCATGACCCTCTGCAGGCATCTAACAGATACTCTTACTCCATCAGCAGTGTTCTCTCTGAAAGCAGTTTCAGTTTCTGCTATTTCCATGTCTCATCTTGTCCATGTACTAAATGGATGGTACAGGAACCAGAAGGACAGCAAAAAAACCAATTGAAAAGTTCCATGCAGAACATAGGGAGAAAGCCTATTGTGTATAGTATTCATTCTTTCCCCTGGAGGCTTCATTGAGATATAATTGACATGTAACATTATGTAAGTTTAAGATGGTCAATGTGATGGTTTGATATACGTATATATTGTGAAATGATGATTAAATAAGGTCATATGGTTATATAGTGTGTGTATGTGTGGTGAGGACTTTTAAGATTTACTCTCTTATGCAATTTTCAGATGTACAGTATTATTAACTATAGTCACCATGCGGTACCTCACATCCTCAGAACTTACTTATAACTAGAGGCTTGCACCCCTTGAGCACCTTCAGCCTTTCTCTCTCCCAACTCTCCTCCAACCCACCACCACTGCTGCTGCTGCTACTAAGTCGCTTCAGTCGTGTCCGACTCTGTGTGACCCCATGGACGGCAGCCCGCCAGGCTCCGCCATCCCTGGGATTCTCCAGACAAGAACACCGGAGTGGGTTGCCATTTCCTTCTCCAATGCATGAAAGTGAAAGGTGAAAGTGAAGTCGCTCAGTTGTGTCCGACTCTTATCGACCCCATGGACTACAGCCTACCAGGCTCCTCCGTCCATGGGATTTTCCAAGCAAGAGTACTGGAGTGGGGTGCCATTGCCTTCTCCGCCACCACAAGCAGCCACCAATCTACTTTCTACTTCTATTAATATTTTTTTTCTGTTAGATTCTACACATAAGTGAGATCATACAGTATTTGTCTTTTCCTGACTTATTTTACTTAGCTTAATGCAATCAAGGTATATCCATGTTGTTGCAAATGGCAGGATTTTTTTTTTTTTCTGAATGAATAATATTCTGCGTGTGTGTGTGTCTGTGTGTGTGTGTCTGTGTATCACATTTTCTCTATCCATGTATCTACCATTTGGGGCTTAGGTTGTTTCCCTATCTTGGCTATTGGCTATTCTGAATAATTCTATAATGAATATGAGGTGCAGATATCTTTGAGAGAGTGATTTCATTTCCTTCAGGTATATACCCAGAGGTGACATTGCTGGATCATGAGGAATTCTATCTTTAAAAGAAAATTAAAAAAAAAAAATTAAAAAAAAATTTTTTTAGGAACCTCCATAATGTTTTCCATAGTGGCCACACCATTTTATATTCCCCTCAACATTGCACAAGGGTTCCTTTTTCTCCACATCTTCGCCAGCACTTATCTCTTGGCTTTTTGGAAATAGTTATTCTAATAGGTGAGGTGATACCTCACTGTGGTTTTGATTTGCATTTACCTGATGATTGGTGATGTTGAGCACCTTTTTGTCTACTTGTTGGCCATTTGAGTTACTTCTTTGGAAAAATGTCTATTTCGGTCTTTTACCCATTATAAAAGTAGGGTTAGATGTCTTCTTGCTGTTGTATTGCATGAGTTCCTTGCATATTTCAGATATTAACTCCTTATCAGATATGTGGTTTGCAAATACTTTCTCTCATTCAGTAGATTTCTTTTTCATTCCACTGATGATTTCTTTTGCTATATACAAAATTTTTAGCTTGATGTAGTTCCTCCTATTTCTTTTTGCTTTTGGTCTTATATCAAAAAATCATAACCAATGTTTTATTCTTAAAGGATTTCTTAGTAGAATAGTGCCTACTCCTTATTGCAAAATTGCCTCTTCTGAGTTATGTTTTATCATTTTAACAGTATCTCAGAACCAAAAATGTTGTTCTTTTTCTGATAAGATTCTCTTTTAATTGACCGATTGTGTTATTTAAAAAATTTTTTTAAATACACATATTTAAAGACTCAAATAGTTCAATTGGGCTTATTATACTCCCTTCCCAAAATAGCAGTCCTCAGTACTTCCAGCATATTTTTCTTACTTCGGAAGTTATCTTCTTTTTTATTTGATTATTTGATACTTATCTTCATAATATTCAGTAAGATGCTTGATTGTTCAGCATTGGTTTTCACACTATGGCAGATAGGGTTTTGGTACTCTTCCCCTCCCTCTACACACTCCATCACACACATGCTCCCTTCCCAAAACTTTATCTTCACAGTATAATTAATATCATAACTTTGATTAGATCAATATTCATCACACATTGTTATATCTATGGTTGCTAGTGCAACTTTGATTATATTATTATTTCTGTATTACATGCTAGTTTTTCATGGAATTAATAATAGCCTTATTGTCTGTTCTCTTTTGCTTGGTTTTCTACGTATTTGCCAACCCCAAGATTCTTTGAAAGTTGTTTAAATCTTTACAGATGCTCAGATACATCAGATTTTCTCTCAGTTTCATCTTCCTGAAGCAGTCTCTCCTGGGGCCATATACTCTGCCCTGCAGGGCACGTTACACTCTCTGCTGGTGCACAGCTGGTTCCTGGGAATGCCCTTCTCCATTATTCTACAGGTTCCCTTTGTGTCTGTCTTACGTTGGATCATCTATGTTCCTCTTACTGGTTTACTACCTCCTTCTGAGGCATAATTTGCATACTCTAGTAGCTTCCAGAAAACAGAATGTGTGGGAGGCAATTAAAAAAAAAAAACTTTACATGTCTGAAAATGTCCTTATTGTAAGTGATTTTTGTTTTCTCTCTCTTTTGGGAAGCTTGTAAGATCTTGCCTTTATCCTCAGGGTTCTAAATTTCATAACGATGTATCATAATGTAGGTGGACTTGTTCCGGGTGTTCTGGATATTGTGTGCACTTTCAGTCTGAAAACTCATGGTCCCTTAAATTTGGGGAAATTTTCTCAAATTTTTTAACCTACAGTTTTCTTCCTTCTATTTTCTCTGATGTCTTTTTCTGGAGCTTCTGTTGCTTGGATATTAGATTGTCTTCTTTTATTTCTGGGGAGATTTCAGCTTTATATTCCGTCTCACTCCTATTATTGGGTTTTTCTTTCCTTCTCTCATGTTTTTTTAATTCTCTGTCAACTCCTCTTTTTTTCATCTTATACTGTTCTTGTTTCAGCACTGCAATAAATTCTCTGAACTTTCAGTATGTACCTGTTTGGTGTTTTTTGAAGTTTTCTTCTCCTAGCATGGTCACTGTCCTCCAAGTTGCTTGCTTCTTTTTGGTTTTGTCTCTCTGTTTTGCATTAGGGGCTTTCTAAAGATGCTTGAAAGTCCTTGATTTTTCTGTAGGCGTTTGGGGGTAGGGGACTAAAATGTAATTGGAGCACTGAGTGAATGCATAGGCCTTGTCATCTGTAAGTTTCATCATAGACAAATCATAGGAAACCTCCAATTTCAGTATCCTTGGTTGTCTCTCTTGGGCTTGTCAGCTTTTTTCATTTTCCTGCATGGAGGTAAAAACTTGGTTGTCAAATAAGGGGAAATGACTGGTGGTAATGGTAAAGAATCTGCCTGCCAAAGCAGGAAATGCAAGACACATGGGTTCAATCCCTGAGTCAGGAAAATCCCCTGGAGTAGGAGATTGCAACCCACTCCAGTATTCTTGCCTGGAAAATTCCATGGACAGAGGAGCTTGGTGGACAGTCCATGAGGCTGCAGAGAGTCAGACGGGACTGAGTTACTAAGCATAGCACACACCTAAGGCTGGTGGTCTCAGCACCTGATATGCATTTGTTCATTTAATCCCATTCATTTGCTTCAACTATGCCATTCTACCTTCAGAGACCCTGTCTTTTATTCTCTGGAAGATAAACCTCCAGTTATTTGCTAGTATGTTTGGGGGGGCGGGACAGGTAGCCCAGGTGTGTGCCACCCAGGGATCTGAGCCCTTCTGAGTCATCCGACCCATCCTGCTTACTTTAGCACCTCTACTCACAGCCTTTTGGGAGGATCTGGGGGATAAAATGAGGTGAATCTTGTCTTTCTCCCAGCTGACTTAGGATTCAGAGCTGCCATGTCGGGGCTTCCAGTATTTTGTGGGTAATTGTCTCCTATTTTATTCTCCTTGTTCTTTTTGGTTTATGCCTTTAAAAAAAAATCCTTTTACTGTCCTTTAGTTGGATTTTAGGAGAAAGCAACCTAGTTCCACTATCCATTTTTTAAATAAGGATTATATGTTTTTTTGCTATTGAGTTGTGTGAGTTCCTTATATATTTTGGATATTAACTCTTTATCAGATATGTATTCAATCTTCCATTTTTACTTGCAAGCCTCACTGTTGCTGTTTATTTACTGAACCTCTCCCCCCACCAAGGAGCTGAAGTTTTTGAAAGAAAGGTTCAACAGCCCATGTTCAACAACACTCCAAAATAGGTTTCAGAGATAGAATGACCAGACCACAGCCCTGTGATCCAGAGAGTATTGAAATTCAAAATTTCTCTTTTAAACCTAGACTATTCAAAATCTAGGATATTTCACTCTTTTCCCATACCTTCTTTCCTCTTCTCATATCTCCTCCTCCCCACCCCCCAACTTATGCCAGCTCTCATTGTGTTGTCCAGTCCAAATTGAAGTTCTTCATTGGAGCAACTGTCGGGGAGGCGTCAGGTTGCAGAGAATGAGGCAGTTATGGGAAAGCAGAAAAATTAGGGAGGTAGACTCAGTACAGCATGTCATGTAGGATCCATGTCAGGCTTTTATCAAGACTGACATGGGATTGTCATGTCAATGACAATTGGCTGAGATTGTCTTTACATTCTTCTTACTGGCCTGGGATCACAGCAGCCATTCTTTTTTACAGCTGTAGTTTTTCTTCAAGCCCAGGAGAAGCTATGCATAGCATCAGATTGTCTCCAGCATCACTGGATTTGGTTCTCTTTAAAGAGGAGCCTGCGTTCAGCTTCTTAGTCAGCTGTGGAGAAAGTGATCTCAAGAGTGGCCACTCTTTTTGCAGAACCAGTATCAAACTTACAAGCAAGTTTGAGAGAATGGCTGCCTCGGTAAAGGGTTTCCAACAGCAAGCCCTTCTGTATTCCTTCTTCAGGTATCTCCTCTATTGACTTCCAAACTTGATAGCATGTCTTGTTTATTCAAACTTGAGATATGTTCATTTTGTCCTAAGTTTAAGTTTTTGTATCCTATTTAAAATTTTGATTTTTATCAGAGAAGTTCTGTAATGTATTTCTTTCTATCTAAATTGTTAGTTTCAGAGGGTAATAAATAATGACCCCTCCAATCTTCCAAAGCTCAGATTCAGTTCAGTTCACTTCAGTCGCTCAGTCATGTCTGACTCTTTGCAACCCCATGAAGCGCAGCATGCCAGGTCTCCCTGTCGATCACCAACTCCCGGAGTTCACCCAAACTCTTGTGCATCAAGTTGGTGATGCCATCCAGCCATCTCATCCTCTGTCATCCCCTTCTCCTCCTGCCCCCAATCCTTCCCAGCATTAGGGTCTTTTCCAATGAGTCAACTCTTTGCATGAGGTGGCCAAAGTATTGGAGTTTCAGCCTCAGCATCAGTCTTTCCAATGAGTACCCAGGACTGGTATCCTTTAGGATGGACTGGTTGGATCTCCTTGCAGTCCAAGGGACTCTCAAGAGTCCTCTCCAACACCACAGCTCAAAAGCATCAATTCTTTGGCGCTCAGCTTTCTTCACAGTCCAACTCTCACATCCATACATGACCACTGGAAAACCATAGCCTTGACTAGACGGACCTTTGTTGGCAAAGTAATATCAGATTAGTTGAGATTAAAAAAATCCAAGTATATGGAGAGCAAAATCCAACCTTTATTACTGATTTTTACTGGTAAAGCACTTTGAAAAATGTCATTAAAAGTCTGCTGGTCAATGTAGGCCTGTTAATATTTCAACTCTGAAATTGACTTTATCCACTCATTGACCAAATTGGATGACAACAGTCCATTCTATGAGTGTTTAACCCTCAGCAACTTAAAATAAGAAAGAGAAGATTAGCTCCTCAAAAGGAGTTAGCAGGGGGCTGAAAGAGAGGCTGGGAGTGTTACTCTAGCGGTAGCTCCCACTATGGGAACATGAAGAGTGAAGCACTGTGTTCCATAATGTGAGGTGATACTAGATTCCCTAAAGATAACACCACTAATTTATAACACATGCTCAGAAAAAAATATTACGTTAAGTCAGGTTGAATGATACATTGAGATTTCAGTAACATTAAAATCATTTCCTCATGTTACAAGAAAAGAAGCATAATGTGATAAGTTATCAATCATTTGTTCCTTTGGTAAGAACCTTCTCTATGGTTTGGATTAAGTGGAGGGGGTACACTTTTGGCTGTGGTAGGGAGCTCCAGCTACAAATTCGAGCCCTGTTACAAACTAGCTGGGAGTCCTTGGCTCGCCTGAACCTCTCAAGCTCTGTTTTTCATCTGCTTGATGAGGAAAGGGGACTACCCCAATATATTAACAGATAAAAAGGATGAGAGAGAAGACCTGAACTTCCGTAAATAAGTGGTTTCAGGGTTGGTACTAAAACCCATATACTTTCCTTCCCAGTCTCATTTTCTTTTTTTTTTTTTTTGCTATATCCATTTTAGAGTGACCTGAATTGAATTTAGACAAAGTAGTTTGGCAGCACAGAAATGGTCATTTATTCATTCATTCAACATAGCATCTTCTTTTTTGTGCCAAGTATTGTGCTGGCAGTATGGATAAGATATGTTCTTGACTCCATAGTAGCATACAACCTCTGTCCTTATGTGTTTGTAGCTATTAGTGACCGCCTCAACCCTTTATTTATAGCCTCACTTGAAGGGCTTCAAACTGATCCATGGAAGAGATCCAAATCTTCTTGGCTATGCTGAATCCATCATCTCTCTTTTGCTGAGACCTAGAATAATGCCCCACCTCCAAGAATTAGCTCATCTCAACTTAGCACACAAGCTCTTCAAGTGCCTAAAGAGAAAAAAATACAGAGTAAAGTCCAGGACCATGCATTGGCCTCATTATGTTTTTCTCTTTCTGTTTGTAGGCTACTCAAGTTGGCATTACTACGTCACCATGCCAATGCCAGCCTCCACCTTCACAATTGCAGTGGGATCCTGGACAGAAATGAAGCCGGAGACCTGCTCATCAAATGATGTGGCAACAGAGAGATTCTTCTCACCTTCTGAAGCTCACTTCAGGTTTGTACTTGCGAACTTGCTGAAAAACAAGCACTTGAGGGAGCAGCATGATGCATTTATTCCAAGCACTGGGAATGTGAGTCATTCCTGCTGAGAAACTAAACCAAAATATGATTAATCAAAGCAGGAAAAACCCTACTGGGAGCGAAAGAGAGTTGAGAGGCAGAAATGTGGGCATATTGTTTATGCAGAAAGAAAGAGAAATATATATGAGATCCTCTGGATAGTCAGGTGATATATTTTTATGTGTTTCATTAAGTCAACAGAATCATCAGATTCAATACTTTATCTCCTTCTACACCTTTTAACTTTGGTTTTCGGTACTTGTTTTTTCAAAAGCACAGCTGAATGGAAAGAAGGTGCTTACCTGATGGATTACTTTGTGGGCCACTTTGCTGTTTTGATTCCTTGCTGATAACATATCAGCCGTGTGCTTCTGGGGGCTGGCCTCCCTCAGTGGGGAGAGTCAGCCTCCTTGGAGCTCAGGACACGAGGAAGCTGTCAGAAGGCTATTAGGTTATGAGAATCTTGCTGGGTCAGGGCTCTGTTAACTTCAGTAGCAATTTCTTCTTTTTCAGGATGGATCAGAGAAAATCAAAGCTTTTAAAAATTAGTGTGGGCCTTTGGATATTCACTTGTAGCCTCCTCCCTGGGCTTTCAGCTATATCTAGTTTTCAGATCCAAAAGGAAAGAGAATGCACGTAAGAGTGTGCTTGCTCATTGTACGTGTTGCATCATGCTTTGTTCCAGGATGACCTTGACACCCACCTCAGTTTAACCTTTTTTTCCTATAGACACAAAGTCACTAAGTCAGTACCTTTCAGTGAAGAGCAATGATACAGATGCTCATTTCATCCTTGAAAACCAACTAAGATATGCTCTTAGTGAAATTCCTCTTGTTTGGGTTTTATTTTGCTATGTTTCTTTCATTCTTACCACAGTGACAATAGTAGTCGGTACCCTTCGGAGATAAAGCCACTGGGGCCTCTATTAACATAGGCATGTCTTATTGCCCGCATTTGCCTTTTGGAGGGAGGGAAGAAATTTCTACTTCCTGCTCAGTAACTTGTCTGTCAGGACTGTCTGCCCTGAGCTCTATAGAGGATCCTAGATTGTTTATTGGGCTTTATTTATGTACTCTTGAGGGAAGAACATTGTGGATGGAAATGACATGTCTTACTTTCACATGGGAACATTTAATTGCCTGTGCTGCCCTCTGGTCCTCTCTTCCTCTGTTACTGAGATTGCAGAGTAGGCCTCACTCTGCAGGTTTATGAAGCCCAGATTTCTGAGCGAGGAGGACAGGTGCCCTGGAGAATTACTTGGATTTACAGCACACTTGGTATGACTGACAAATAACCTTTTTTTCCATTAAGCACTGAAACACCGGGGTTATTTGTTACTGCAGCATATCTTAGCCTATCCTTAATGATACAGAAGCCACGGGGTGTTGCAGTCAGAGAGGGTCTTGATCTAAATGTCATCTCAGTTAGTCCTGAGGATAAGCCTATTAGAATGATAGGCTTTATTATCTCCTTTTTTCACATAAAGATACAGAAGCTTCAGACAGCAACTTCATGTCCATATCCCTATTGAGTTACAACACATGGATTCACATCTCAGCTTGACCCCCTAGAGAGGTGATTCAGAACCTTGCCTGGGGACTTTTAAAGGCTACATGTAACATCCACACCTCACCTGGAGTCTGATCTACCTTCCCACTGTTATTGATTGGAATCTATCATGTTACTGAAGTTGAGAGCATTGCCTTTGAAGCTGAAGGAGCCATTTCTATTGATTATGTCTCTTTGGGCAGGCCATACTTCCCTTCTCTGTAGAAGAAAGTCTTTGTTCAGGGTTCTCAGATTCTTTGTGGTGAAGAAGCACTGTGCTCTTCATCTACACCCTCAGGGCTCATTGACTCTTAGGGGAGGTGTGCATCAGGAAATGTGTGCCGTAGGATACGAGGAGAAAGCCAAGATGGAACTTTGTTATTTTGTCCTTCTAGCCATATTCCCAGAGACACACAGGAGGAGAGTGGGCAGCGGTCATTGCTCTCTGCTGCCCAGAGGTAACTGCAATGGCTTTTCACTCTTCTTGTGTCTATAGTTGTGATGGGAGCAGGACACAGACAGATCAAGTGGAGATTCTGGAAAGAGATGATATCTGAAATTCCTCTTGGGGTTTAGGGGAAGGGGTAATTTTGATTCCCCTTTTGTCCTCCTGAGTTTAGAACCAATTGAGAAACAGACAGAAGGAAAGCAAAATAAAGCTTTTATTGTTGACAGAAGCTGGACTGAGGGAGTGCTCAGGTGCATAGTCTCAGTGGACATTCTAATACTTCATTTCCAAATTAGACAAATTTACTTACCCACCCAGTTACCCACCCAGGTGGACCTCTGCCAGCCTCCACAAGACAGATGCACACAGATTGCCTAACAGCCAAAAAGTAACCCCTCTGTGGGCAAGCAGATGGACAAAGAGAAAGCCCAAAGTGGCAAGCCAACCCCATCAGCTGTGGAGAGAGGTCAGGGTTGCCACTCGGGGGAAGCACGTCCTTGTATAGAAACACAGGCCTGTGGAATGGAGTCCCTCCCACACTCCCTCTGTGTCCGACATGCTATGACTAAGTTTTCCCTCCATTTATCACTGTGCTTGTCCATCAGAATTGTACTGCTGATAAAATAATAGCTTACATTTGCTTAATCCTTCCCTGGCTGCGTGCTCCATGTGTGCTGTCTTTAGTCATCAAAGGCTGGCTTTGTGTTTTTATCCATTAAATCTTTGGCTCCATGCTAAGTTTGCCAGCAAAGGTGCTCTAAAGTGCCAACTACAGTGGTGTTTTTGGTTATATTCACATCTGGTCCCCTTGCCTCCCTCAGCATCTCCGCCCCCTCCACCACCCTACCTTTCTATTGCAAACCTTCCCAAGACCACCAGTTCAACTCATGTAAATGTAACTTTTACAGGGGCTTTATACACCACAGGCTTGCATTTGCCTGAAGTTTCATCTGTGTCTCAGAGACTTAGCCAAAGTATTGGTCACTGAACTTTTGATCACTGTTCATGTGGCCTAAATTATGTGAGGAATGTTCCCTCTTCCAGCTCCAGCTCCACGCATGCTCTAGCCCATTCTAGGTGAGCAAATGCATTAGTTAAAAGGCACTTAGGTAAATTTCTGAAAGTTTATCAATTTTATTTGGCTGCAGTATAACCTTCTCCAGCCACAGGGGAATTTTTGTGTTATGTTTAACCTCTCAAGGCCTTTGTTAAAATATTGTCTTCACTTGGGGGCCATTCAGTTTAAGCACAACATGGAAACTTGGATAAAGTCCAGAGGACTCAACAAAAATGATTAAATGCAAGGAAGGCAGGCAACACGAAGAAGAAAAGGCATTGAGGTTGTTCATCCTAGAGAAGGGACGACTTGGTGCAGGAAGAGGTCTTCTTTAGAGCTGCAAAGGTGATGAAAATTCCCTTGTGGACCTTGGAGGATAAACCCTGTTTCTATCTCTCTAAGAGTCTGGAAAAGAAGGAATTACATATATATATATAGATATAGATATATAGATATATATAGATATAGGGTTTCCCTAGTAGCTCAGATGGTAAAGAATCTGCCTGGAATGCAGGAGATCTGGGTTCGATCCCTGGGTCAGGAAGATCCCATGGAGAAGGAAATGGCAACCCCTCCAGTATCCTTGCCTGAAAAGTTCCATGGACAGAGGAGCCTGGCGGGCTACAGTCCATGGGGTCGCAAAAGAGTCAGACACGACAGAGCAACTCACACACACACCCACATAATATGTATAATATATAATATATTTATAATCTGTACATTATAAATATATATAAATCATAGGAAAAATGCCAATTTCCATTACATCCTTCACTATGAGCAAACCTTTTCATATCTTCCTGGCTTGGTTTGGTTTCTCCAGCCCTTGCTCTCTCCAGATATTTCAGCTTTTTGTCTCTTACTGTACACATTTCAGTTTTCTCTGCAGTGCACTAAATGCCCTGAGAAAATGCATCCAGCTTCCAGACACTCCTACATCGCAGTTTATATTAACATCACTGTCGACAATTCGCTGCGGGCTGGTGGTGGCATTTTGAACACTTGTGATTTTTATGGTAAGCAAGCATCTAAGCTGCTTGCTAAAATATGTTAATAAATTGTGTAACCTGTGTCACTGTAACTTTCAGAATTAAAACTTTTTTTTCTCCCAAGAAAACTGTAAGCTCCTCAAAGATAGGGTTGGAAATTTATTCATACGTGTGTACATAGCAGCATCCTTTGAGGTGCCTTGAATAGAGCAAAGATACTGGAAATATTTACTAAGTTGTCAGGTTGAACTGAGGAAGGGGTTTGTGAGCAGTAAAGGGTACGCTTTCCAAGGGAGACTTTTCTAGCAATCCCTTTGAACCTGTGGTAGGAAAACATTTGTGTCAAGTAGTTTTAGTACAGCACCTTCTTGAAACAAGAGATTGGGCTGAAGAAGAGCTTCTTGACAGTTTTCACCTTTGTGATTATGAGTAAAACATGGTCATTCTTACTCTTTGGAAAGACCTCTTATAAAATAATTTTAGCCTAGCAGTTGTGTGAGAGGGAACCAGTGATCAGCTTCCCATCATTTACCAGTCTAACATATATTTCACCAGTTCTTCCCACTCCTGGCAACATTAATGGGCACTAATACTATCAATACAAGGAAGAGTAGGAAGCCAGAGAACCACAGACCAGCTGAGCTCAGCTTTGAGAAAAATCCAGGATCCTCTTTACTCAAGAAGAATCATGAAGTATGTGGAGCAGAAGGGTCAGCAGAGAGGAGCTTATGACCCAGTGTGATGAAAAGAATAGCTCTTACCCTGCAGAATGTCATGTGCATTAGTTGGGATGATGCATATAAAGTGTTCAGAACAGTGCTTGGCACTACTCAATGTTCAATAGCAGTTGTGGACTTATTATTGCTTATTATTCTTACAGATTATTTATTAATTAACTATCAGGCATTATTAATAATATGTACTATTAAAATATTTACTTTGATACCAGTCTGGACACAATGAACTGGTATTTACAAATGCTTGATTTGTTGGTGATATTGAGAATGTATTGCAGCAGGCACATACACAGAGATTAATAACTGATGGTTAGTGTGAAAGGAAGATATGGCATCTTTGGGTTAATATTGCTTCTGTGGGAGACTATTCATGACCTTATAAAAGTACAATATTACTTCACCATTTCAGGAACAGGGCTGATGCATGAAAGGGGCTCCTGTGGTGGGTTGTCATGGAATCGCAGTGCCAGAAGAAATCTTAGAAACTGTTTTAGATTCTCTGTTTTTAATTAAAGCATAATTAACATACAACAAAGTGCACGGATTCTAAGTTTTTGGCCTGATGAGCTTTTGATGATTGTATGTGCCCTAAACCAGACAGAGAACTTCTATCAACCCCCTGAGTTCCCTCACATCCCCTTCCAATCAACTCCTCCCCTCCCCCAGCAGCCACTTGTGTGAGAGTGTTAGAGATTAGGAAAAAGAGGCCCCAGATACTGAGTTGCCTGACTCAGGTCAGTTAGCCAGCCTGAGACCAGCCTCTGAAGCCTAGGTTTCCTGATCCGCCCCCGCCCCTCAATAGGAACACATGTGTGGCTTCCCTGATGCCATTTCCATTTTTATTGGGAGTCTTATGGTCTCACTTAGTTTGATTATAGCTAGATTGCCTTAAAGTCCTGCACATTCTCTCAGGCTTTGATTATGAAAAACAGTGGTAATTCACACAACTGGAATGACTTTCATTACCTTGGCTAGTGTCATTCCTGTCCAGAGAAAATTTAACTCACTCCTTTTTTCTTTTTAACAAAGTAGCTTTTGGGGGTGTACCTTTGGCTACTCCAGACTATTCTCTAACTTTTGATTGAATTGATATACCGACACAGTAGTTGTTATTAGGCGGACAGTTGCAGCCTTTTCAGTTAGATGTTTACCAGAAGGCATTTCTACTCACTCTGTCTGTAAAGCAAGGTTATTAACCCAGAGACTTTGACTAATGTTCAATAATAATGAAGTTCTTCCTGTCACTTTATCCTCTCAGAAGTTTTTATGAGTCTCCACCCACTTCTCTTACCCTAACCTGTGCTGAAATGTCATTGGTGCTGGAAGCTGTGTTCTGTGTCCCAGGCTAGCGGAGGGTGAGGCTTGTCTCCATGGCCGTGTGGATCTTCTTGGGCAGTGCTAGCCTCGATGGGTGAACGGCACTTTAAGCACGTGGAAAGGAGTTATTGGTGTAGTCTACTCATATTGGGATGTGCCAACATTTTAAGGTGTTTCAATATTCATTGTGAAGAAGTACCTACAGTTAGAATTATAATTTGCAGTTTCAAATTAGAGGGACTTCCCATTCTGTTTGAATAAAGGCTGTGTTAGCAGGTGAAAAAATAGTTTCCTTTGATGTTGGTTTCTTTGGGTAGATACGTTCTCTTGAGGCCTCTGAGTCAGGTTCTAGGAATTCTTTTCCGGCTCCACCTTTGCCGCAGTGGTCAGATGGTGTGGGCCGGGCTCTGACCTGTTTCCTTAAAAGGTTGATTCAGTTAAATTTGTATTGAAAGTGGATTGGGGAAAGTGTTGTATCAAAGTGCTCCTGTATTCCTTAACAGCAAAACTTTTGAGGGCCTTCATAAAGAACAGTTATTGTAGGTTACTTTTCAGTAAAATGGATTATATTCTTTTGAAAATCTCGAAATGGCATTGTGATTTGTTTCACAGGATACATCACCGAGTCTACATCTTTTATTCTAGGACATTTCAGAGTGGGATCTTTAACTTGGTTGCACTATTCCTTCCTTTCTAAATTGCAAATTATTCTGAACTGGAGAAGATTTTTCCCATAGTGACATTTGAAAAGCACATGTCTAAGGATAGGAATTGCTTTTTATTTTGCTGGGGGATTGTTTTGTTGTTTTGAATCTTAGAGATTCTCCCTGTTTATTCTAAAACAAGATTTTACTACTTCCACTTAGCTTAGATTGAAGATAATCAATTCAGCACTTTGATAAGTGTTTTGACCTGTAATTTTTTCACCACTCTATAGAAATAAACAAGACAAGAACTCAAATGAACTATTTTGCTTATGAGTCCATTAGAACCACTGTCTCCTGGAAGTTGTCTATGTCTGTGTAAGTACCTCGTCTCCATGGAAAGAGGAATAAACCTAATTTACCATAAAATGCATCTATTTATTTCGTGTTGCTCCCAGGTATATTGGCGTTTGTGGTCACATGGAATACCCCTGCCGCTTCCAGAAGTCTTCTGCCAGCACCCAGAAGATCATTCCTCATCGGGTCTTTGCTCCAGCGTGCCTGAAGGGTGCCTGCCAGGAGACCCTTCTGCCGCTAATCCCTCCTTGCCTCTCTGCAGCACACTCTGTCCTGGGAACACACCCATTCTCCAGGCTGGATATACTCATTGTCCCTGCCAACTTTTCAAGTCTAGGGATGGCCAGGTATGTTATTCTGTTGTGGTGGCTGGAGAACATGCTTTGGAGTTTTTTTTTTTCTTCTAAATTTTGGCACGTGTGGCATGCGGGATCTTAGTTCTCAGACCAGGGATTGAACCCACACCCCCTGCAGTGGAAGCACAGAGTCTTAACCACTGGACCACCAGGGAGATTCCTGGAAATTCTTTGAGTATTTCTTGCTTTCTCTCAGCTGTCAGAGCAGTCATTTGATAGATTGGAAGGGCCATCTCACACCCCACCATGCATGAGCCTTTGCATGTCATGGGCTCAATTCAGTTGCCTTGAAAATAACAGCTCACATTGTTGCTGTGATTGAGAACACATTGTGCTCCCAGAGTGGCGTATGCCGGATCGTGGCTAATTAGTGGCTAGTTAGCTTAGGCGGCAAGAGCATAATGCTAATGAGCCCAAGGTCACAGCTCTGGGCAGAGTCAACACAACTTGGTCCTAGGGCACAGGCTGCCGCATAATCCTGTCCAGCTGTCTCATCCATTCTCACCACTGGTCACAAGGGCAACGACTTGAGAGCCCCTGTGTCAGAGAGACTGTGGATGGATCAGTGTAAATCTATCACCACTGCTAGAAAAACAGCTCGGAGCAGATGGCTTACTAGGGGAGGTTCAGGGGGGTCACTTGTCTTGCTACTATTTTTTAATATAATAAACATACTGTATTATTCTTATTGTCATCCCAATTTAGTTCATATGGAAAATCAAGACCTGCATGCTGGACCTTTCCCTGTGTGTAATTTATGCCTAAAATCCATTCATTAATGCTGTTGTTCATTCAGTAATAGGGAGCTGTGTTTCCCTCAGCATTTTACTTGGTTATGTACTCAGGCTTTTCTTGGTTATATTTCTGTTTGAAAATCTTAATCATTAACAAGTGAATATGCTTGACTAAGGATGGGAAAAATAAGCTCATCAAAACATGTGACTTTAAGTTTTTCCCTATTAGTCAAGGAAATTCCTGCTGCCAATTAATTTCCATGCTTTTGAACAGCTGTCATTTGTGGTGTTTTCCCTGAAAGCTGCACACATTCTTAGTAAAACCCATGAGTAGAAAAGAACTGACCAGAACATTTGCCTTTGATCTGTACTACACACGTATACTTTTAAAAAGCTAGCTGGCTAGTCTTAATCCTCGAGGAGGTCTGAGAAGGTCATTTAGACTGTTTTTTATCCTATATTCATGAAGATAATGGGAATGTAAAAACTAGGATAATTATATGTATTTGGTTATGTGCCTCATGTAATTGTCTCAGCTGTCTATATATAGAATTTGTCTTAACAAGGGGGCTTCCTTGGTCCCTTTGAAGAGTCTGCTGGACTTAATTTGAGTGGAATTATTGGCAAAGGAAGGGTTGTTCATTAAATGTTTCTTATTTGTACACAGTTTTGAGGGACTGCATTTATTTGGAAGTTTTTAGCACTTTATGAGAGTTGCAGTTTTTCAGGGCATGTTTGCTAACAGTTCCAAGTTCTGACCTGAGGGAACCAGAGGCCAAGTAGTTTTCATACAGAGAAACTTATTTTCTACAACTCCTTCCTGACATCAGTCTGCCAAAACCAGAATTTGTTGACCTGTAGGCCAATCTATAAAGCTTTTCTTTTTAAGTTTGCCTGCCCAGGCAGGTAGGCTGTGTGTTTGCTGCTTTTTGCAGTATTAAATTGATTTAAACATGCTTAAATCTGTTTCTTTAAAGTAATAAGCCTAAGTATCCTATGGCCAAATGGTACTGGGTACAAATGTCAAAAGCTGTGATGGTGATAATAACTGAGTAGGAACAAGACTGCTTTTATGCTCAAAAACAGGAGAACCGTACATTTAAAAATTTGTGGTTGGTTGTCAAATATCATTTTTTTCCTTCTTTTTAGACTGTGGAAATAGTCTGCCCTGGTCTAGATGTTTTCCTGGGCTTAGTTACCACTCCCTGTATTTGAACAGTGGAGGGGGGGATTGTGGTGTCTTACACTGCCAGTTGGGGGTGGGGAGACACTGTTTTTCCTAACTCTGACCTAAATTGATTCCACTTGCTTGGCTTGACTCTCTCGGGATCCCAACACCTTGAGCCACATGTGGCCGAGTAGGGTTTATGACTCAGCTGGCTCCTGGGGCCCCATTGCCTTATTTATGGCCAAGGCTTTGCTTGGGGCTGTGTAAAACAAACTGGAACAAAAATGACAGTCTTGCAGGTCAATTCTGTACCCTAAATAGGAGTAGAGAAATCTCAAGTCTAGTAGGAGCCATTCAAAAAGACATCTCCACTGAAATTTGCCATTGTTCTATTAGTTGTAATGCACTGGAGATCAAAGGATTTCTTGGTAAATTAAATTGTACTTTCCTGAGTCCGCATTTTATAAACATGTATGCAAGATCATAAATTCCATACCTCTGGACTTCTTTAGTGACTCGGTCTTAATCTTAATGAATAACATTTTATACTAATTTCGTATTCTTTTTTGCTAGATGACTTTAAACAGTCCCACATGAACTAACATGAATAAATTATTAATAACCATTTTAAAAAGTGTTTAAAACTTTTGGATGATATCCATAATGATTTCACTGTATTTTATATTTTACATATCATAATTTGTATGAATAAAATTTTCCTCTCTGGGTCTGTTTTTGAGCCTGATTTTGGTATTTCAGTATGGATTAAAAAAACACATTTGTATAATTTAAATGTATGATAATGACAAATAAATTTATAAGGAAGTAAATAATACACAACATTTCAGAATTTGGAGTGCTTTTCAAACATAGCAGTAAAAGTAGAACATTTATCAGTATTGCACTTCATGATTTTTATTACTGTTTAATATAACAGGACCTGTAACATATTAACTCCTCCCCCTTTTCTGAATCACTGTTCCAGAGGAGAGATATTTTCATGTTATTCCGGTTTTGAGAAAAATGACTATTTGCCTTTAAGACACTATTGACAGTCATATTCCCATTCTTTTCTCGTTTAGGAAGTGTGGGCTTGCTGTTTTTGTTTCATTTTACCTTTGCTTTCCTATGAAGGCGGAATCTGCTATATAAGGAGCCCTGGAGTGTACCTTTCTTGGGTTGAGTACTGTGGTGTCTAAATGAAGATAAGAATGCATTTTAAACGAGTCTGTAATGTATAGAACAACTCTCTTCTTGTTGGCATAATTAGCATTCTGCCATTTTCATTGTGCCTTGTGTTTTCTCAAATGTCTCAGCTGGGTATTGACTAGTAAGCCTAATTTCCTAGGTATTGAGAAATACATGAAAGGAACTCATCATCCTGCTTACACTCTTTGTTATAATAATAATAATGTTAATGGAATAATATCCTGGAATCAGATTTATGACAGTTGCCTCAAAATTAACACCTCTGTCTTACCTCTGTGTATGTTTATAATAAACGCTTAGCTTCACCATTTGTCTTTCAGCAGTTCACAATTACATGTCCCAGGTTGTAATTAGGTTGGCAGAACTACCTTGCTGACATCCAAATACGTTCTTTTTTTTCCCCTCCTCTGTTTGATTTTGAAGGATCTTCTGCTTATCATTTCAGAGTGGTTTTATGTTTAGAGCATCAAATGAAAAAGCCATCTCCTAGAGGCTGTACTTCCCCACTCCACCACTCACATGTAGACCATTCACCCCTGGTCTCTCTTGAAATACTAGGGGGAAAAAAAAAATGGAAGCAGAGTGATTGATGATAGGTAAAAAATTCTGCTTTGACCTTTTCCCCGCTGATTCTGTACCAGATAGTCTTGTTCATGAGTTTATTTGCTTGTTTATTCATTTATTCATTCTTAAGGTTCTATGAAGCATATACTGTGTGCCAGGTAGGATTTAAGATGCTGAGTCTACCGGCATGAAAAAGGTTGCTGAGATCTCCATCATCATGGGAGTTACATTCTAGTCAGGGGAGAAAATAGTATGCATAAAAACAAATAATTAAGATGTGTACTGTGCAAGAGGAAGGGGACATATGTATACCTATGGCTGATTCATGTTGATGTTTGGCAGAAACAAACACAATTCTGTAAAGTGATTATCCTTCAATTAAAAAACAAATACATTAAAAAGATTTTTTTTTAAGTTGAAAGAAATTGAAGACAATACAAATAAATGAAAACACATTTTTTTTTTAAGTTGTGTATTATGAAGAAAATAAAGCCAAGTAAGTGATAGAATAACTGGGGACCAGAAGCATTGTTAGGGTGAGGAGGGAAAAGCTTCTTTAAAGAATGAAACTGAAGAATGGTAAGGAGCCAGCCGTGTGATAATCTGGTGGAAAAGCAACTCAGACTGAGGAATGTTCAAGTCCGAAGGCCCCAAGCTGGGAACCGTTGTAATGGGCTGGAGGAGCAGAAAGAAGGCCAGTGTGGCCAGCATGGCTTCCCTTAGACATACTTTGGGCACCAGGAAATGCCAGAGTCCGGCAGGGCTTCAGTCACCTGAGCCACCTGTAACCCATGTGAGGAGAGTGAGGAAGAGCCGCTAAGAAAGGGCAGAGCTTGAGCAGAGATCGATGGTTCCAGGCAGTCCTGTATATGGGGAAAGAGTTGCCAGGGAGGGCACATCTTTTCTGGGGACCAGTGGTGCTCTGGCAGCTCATGACCAACTGCTTGGAACCTGACTTGCTTTAGTATCTGCTGTTCTTGAGCAGAGTTCCCCACAGAGAAGGCATCAGAGCACTCAATGCGCCCCAGCGGCTGCTTGCTGATTCCTTGCAAGCTCTTTTTTGACGAAACAGATCACAGGGAGGGAGGCACTACTTATATGTTTTCTCAGCCTAATTTTTAAGGTTTTCAAAGACTGGACAAAAATAGGACTGATAAGTAAAGAGCACAGAGAAATAATTATCAATTACTGAAATATCTTCAGTGCACTTAAGAGCAGAGAAAAATGATAAAGCTCCCTATTACACGTGGCTTGTTCTTAAAAGATTTGATTGTGCAATAAAAGGCTTCTGAACGCTTATGCTAGTTCCTGACTGTTGCATACCCAATTTTCTTAAGTACCTCAATTTTCGAATAAACGGTGTGCACATACATGCCCAAGAATGAATGTAACCGGCTCTCCCTCCACCCCCTCCTCCTGGGGTTAGACAGGGTGTTGTCCTGTTTATTCTTATCTCCCAGCCAATGTGTAATAGAAGAAGCAAACCATAACATGCTGGTACAAAGGGCCTGTTGTTTTCAGCCTTCTAATTGTGCTCCTTTCTATTGGGGAAGGAAGCAGTCATAAATTTTTGTCACTATCTTAAGTAGCAAGGTTTCACAGTTTGGGGAGTTTTTCTTTACTTGTTCTTTGTTAGCTTCCAGTTGAATTTTTGAATCCCCTGAACTAAAAACTGCCATACTTTTAAACAACCCTCCGATAAATTTCAGGGACTTATGACCCTTGATTTCAAGGCAGGATGCAACCATAGTGATTCTTTCCTTGGGGAACCGGATTTCAAGCCCTAAATTAGTGCACCTTTCGGCTCACCAAGGTTTCCAGCTCTTCTGCTCTCTCTGATGTGCTGTGGATTTGGGGGTCTATGTGTGGGTTTTAATTCTTTGTTATTGTCACCATTTGTTTCCCAGACTTTAATAAATTCTTAAACTTCTTTCTGCATGGATTGTTTTAAAAAATATTTTGAAGGAGCATGTCTTTCCCCCGTTTTCCTGTATAACTCTTCTGCTTTTACAAACAAGTGGGTGTGAATGATAAAAAGCAGCTCATACCTTCCTTTCTTCCTATAAAATTTTAATCCTTCGTTTACTGGCACCCCTGCCGTTCACTGGAGCAATGAACAGGGTGTATCGTGGGTAGCAAGGTCCATGGGTCTACTCAAGGGGGCTCAGTCCCCCTCAAATGCTTTCCCTTTGTTGCTTTATTTCTCCACTTTGTTTTCTATTTCTGCTTTTCTTCTTCCTTTTTTCTATTTTTAATTAATTTATTTTTAAGTAGAGGATAATTGCTTAATAGCATTGTGTTGGTTTCTGCTGTACAACATGAATCAGTCATACACGTGTATCCACATGTCCCCTGGGAGGTGAGATGAGATTCTATTTTTCTTCTTGAGAAAATTGTTTGACTTTATTTTACTCCTACCTTACAGAGAAGGGCTTTCCCCTGCTAATGTGTTCTGTTTCTTTCATTTTTCTTTCTTGAAATAGAAATGGGTATTCATAAGGCAGTGTTCTTCTGGGACTCTGGAAGCCCTTGACTGTGATTATCTGGTTAGTTTTGACATAATCAGTTTGTAGTGAAAGAGGCAGGAGGGAGAAGGTGTGCATATGCTCCATTCTTTACAGCGCAGGTACAGGACCATATATGATGTCCCCTAGTCACTTAGAGCTGGAAAATCAGAGACAGAGGTAACAGGGCCTTACCCTGGGATGGCTCTCAGAGCCTGGGGTTCAGACTGAGGCAAGACTCATCCGTAACACTCTCTCTCTCTCTATATATATATATATATATAATTTATATTTATACTTATAAATATATATATTTATATTTATAAATATATATATTTGCTTCAAGGTCCCCCTATAGAATCATAGTGTCTTGGAGTCTACTTGAAAATCAGCATTCACTATGGGCTTGTTTTGAGGCAGCCTTAGAATCTGGGTACCAGGCAAATTCCTGGATCACGTGTGTGTGTTGGGGCCAGATTCTCTCTAGAGAGAAACAACAGGCAGAGCGAGCTCACAGCTTTCGGCTTAGCCAGAATCTTCTTCTTGCCATCAAACAGCTGTGCTGCTTGTCAGATCTAGAAGTAGCATTTTATCATCATTATGCCACGATTCCTCACCCTCTGAAAGATTATGCTTAAGTGTTTTGTTTTCTTTGAACTGTCCTCCACACGCATAGACTGACAGTCTTACCTCTGAGAGCACCACTGGGGTCATCCTTCAAGAGAAGTTGTCAGGCCTTTGAAAGGCCTTCCTGAAGCAATCACCCCTCTACCTACATTTGTAATCTTCTCTCTCTATTGATGTCATAGGCCCCTAATCTCTTCCAGCCCTTGAGCCTGAAATGGCCAGTCAAGCCCGGCTTTTCCATTTTTCCATTGCAAAGAAACGGCTCATACTTTTTTTTTTCCTCCCCTTGGTTATTTCTCTACAGAAGCATCATTACTGAATAGAATATACACTCCATGGGTGAAAAAGAAGCATGAGGTTGAATGTGCAAAGTTGTCTGAGTTGGACTATTCCCAGTCATGTGCATTCTCACTCCTGAAGCCACTCCACGGGGCGAGCACATGCTCCCGGCCTCTGGACTGTGTTGTGCCTGTGCTTTGGCATGGAGCGGTGTATGTATTTCTCTTAAGGCTAGACTCCTTTGGAGGAAAGCACCAAGTCGGGAAATAGTTCTCAAGCAAAGCACAATATATGAATAGTCCTGCTCAAGGGAACATTGCCTATGTCATTCTACAGCCATTGTGCAGCTGGAACCCACCATGTCCAAGCCCTGTAGGCCTGTTTGCATAAAGCGGGCGAGAGATTTCCTTGTCACTTTACTCCCCACTAAAATGTAATTGGAAGAATATCCCAGCTACTTTTTCTTCAAAAGAAGCAGTAACTTTAAAAGGCCAAAGATGTGAGGAAGCTCACCTTTAAAAATGTATTACTTAAAAAAAAAAAAAAAAAAAAAAAAACTGATTACTTCGTGGGATTTGTGAGTACATTGCAAAAATCCACCCTGATTTAACCCCAGAGTGGAGCTCGAAGTAGCTTGAAGTAGAAGTGCTTTATTTCTTGGTTAACTAACTGTGCTATTTATAGAGGTGACTCCTCAGAAAGTCTAGACATTGTTCCAGAAAGATGGAATACCAAATCTGCCCTTCATGTTCCCAGTCAGTGTGCTGAAAATGACCACTTCCCCTCTTTACCATCAAATGGAAACCTTGGAATTCCATTTCAAGATAGTGTGAGTGATACTTGGGCTCCCCGGCCAAAACTTAGGTTGGCCAAGGAGCTGGGGGTGCTCTTGTGAGCCTGGACACCCACTACCAGGCCTTTGTTTCTTAGAGGCCAGCCTGCTGAGATATGGGGACTGTGGTTGGCAGACCCTTGTGTTCAAGTTGGGCTTCCCTGGTAGCTCAGCTGGTAAAGAATCCACCTGCAATGCAGGAGACCCCCGGTTCAATTCCTGGGTCAGGAAGATCCCCTTGAGAAGGGATAGGCTACCCACTCTAGTATTCTTGGGCTTCCCTGGTGGCTCAGATGGTAAAGAATTGGTCTGCAGTGTGGGAGACAAGGGTTCCATTGCTGGGTTGAGAAGATCCCCTGGAGGAGGGCATGGCAAACTGTTCCAGTATTGTTGCCTGGAGAATCCCCATGGACAGAGGAGCCTGGAGGGCTATAGTCCATGGGGTCGCAAAGAGTTGGACACCACTAAGCAGTCGACTAAGCGTGGCACAGCACAGTTTTCAGGTTAGTCTCTTCTGAGAGCCCAAGCATCTACTCTCAGAATGAGTCAGCTGCAGTTTCTGGCTTTTATCAGCCATATGCGATTTCTGAACATCTTACTGAAAGCTGGCAGTTGGAAAGGGATGGATGGGCAAAGCCAAGGATTCATTCAGCAGACTCATGTCAATGGACAGGTGTGATGAATGAGGACAATTCTCTGGCTCCAGGAAATATGAAATCTTTAGCCTAAATCAAGATTTTCTACCTAGGTTCCAAGAAGACTAGTTTTGTGGAATGTTAATAATGTGGGAAAAGGAACTGTGGGTTAATTAGTTTAGGAAATGAGTGGATTAAACAAAGTAAAAAGGGAGTCTTTACTGGAGGGCTTCTAAGAAAGCCTTTAATATCTTTATTATCCTGATTTAATATCCTGGCATGTATATGCTTCTCAAAGACCAGGCCAGAATATGCAATATTCCTCTAAGACCTTGCTCAGGGACCTCCCTGTACTGTGCACATTTCATCGAGCTGTTCCTGGTCTCAGGGAAACCACCTTCTCAAAACACACTTTAGAAAGTGATTCCTGGGGAAGAAATATCTTGGAGCCCATGACATGACTGGCTGTGGAGTCCAGCCTTCATGTGGTCAGTGGCAGCTGAGGCCTTGCTTTAGGGCAGTGAAGAAGATGGGCTCACCACTTAATGCTGGGGGTCCCACACCTTTCTGATTATGCATTGATTTTTGAACAATCACCCCTTCCATATATTTATATTTATTTATAAGTCATATACATTTAGTACAGTGTTACTATATTAGGTTGGAGAAGGAAATGG
This sequence comes from Bubalus kerabau, assembly GCF_029407905.1. Lineage (NCBI taxonomy): Eukaryota > Metazoa > Chordata > Mammalia > Artiodactyla > Bovidae > Bubalus > Bubalus kerabau. Next base: position 148,702,079 of record NC_073627.1, read on the forward strand.
CAACCCACTCCAGTATTCCTGCCTGGAAAATCCCATGGATGGAGGAACCTGGTAGGCTGCAGTCCATGGGGTCGCAAAGAGTCAGACACAACTGAGCAACTTCACACACACACACACTATATTAGGTATACTATAAATATATATATATATATAGGATATACTATAAAACATGACTTAGTGACAGGACAACAGCTATAAAATACATACAAAAATAGAAGTTTAAGAGGATGAGGAAAAAACATTGATGAAAGGAAGTTCTGACATTTCTTCCTGCACACCACGGGGTTGGCTAGTGCCCTGGGATCTCTGCAGCTGCCTGGGCCCCACCACGGAAACTCTGAGTCAGTGGGTTTGGGGTGCTATCTTGGTATCTGGAATGTTAACATGTCTGCCCTGGTGATTCGGCTGCAGGTGTTATTTTGGGGGAACTCTGGACAGGTAAGTATCTCTTGGGAATCTTTCACAGACTCTCCACCCTGCTGCCGTCTCTCAGGTGAGCATGTTATACTGAAGCGAGAGGATGGTGGGGACATTCCTTGGTGATGCCCCCTGCTTCTTCGTTACTCATAAGGAAGGTGTGTTCCCCAGGAGTTGGGCCCAGCGACAGGCCGGAATCCTCAGCAGGTGACTGGGCCTTCCTAGCCTGGTTCTCTTTGGAAAAGTAAGGGGCTGATTTAGAATTGGCTGCAGAGGGGCTTAGAGCCTTAACATTCTTTGATTTGATTAGGTTTGAGTTTTATTTTGAACAGGAGTGGGGGTGACTCAATTTCATTCAGTAATTTACATACATGTATATTTTCTTTCTGATGTAAGGGCGAGTTAGATCATAGCCTGCAATTTTCTTGTACTTGGGCACCTGGGCAGCAGTAGGCGTTTAAATGTTAGGCCTGCAAGCAGGAGGTTCAGAAGGGGCCTCTCTTACCTCTAGTTAATTGCAAAATAAACAGATCTCAAGGGCAGGGGCCCCTTCCTTTCATAATAGCCGCCTCTGCTCTGTGCACCACCAATGCAAAACAGCATTTCCAAACATTGCATCAAGAGTGTGCTCCGTAGAAGAAGGCCTGCTGCCTTCAGCCTGGCAATTCACCGCTCAGGCCCCTCAAAGTTAGCAGCTAACTTGTCCCCTCCCACCCACCCAGCCTTGTTTTTAGCCTCCAGATATCTCCATTTGCAAGCTAATAAGTTGCACATACATATGTTTGAACAGTTGTCAGGCTTGTCTGCTGCTCCAACTGTGCTTTGGTTTAAAACAAACAACAACAGAGAACCCAGAGGTGGGGGATGGATGAAGACATTTCAGTTTAACCTGCAGGTGGTGTTGTTTTGACCTTGACAGTCAGCTTTAAACGACCTGTCAAGCACCTTTGTGTGCTTCTGGGCACACCCACCTGGAAGATATTATATCCCCTCAGCTTTATGTGCCCCAGCAGGCAGGCACCAGGTCCCTGGATTTTGTTTTCATCGGTGGAAGGTTAATGCATGCATGGCAGGACTTTACTGAGAGGGGCCCAGCTACAAATGCTGTTTTCATTTAATTCTGATTTCTCTTCTTCCTTGGCCTAACCCTCCCCACCCCAGGCTCTCCCCCCAAACCCCTCCAGATTCCCTCCACCCCCAGTCTGTCTTCCCTGTTCTTTCAACCTCTCTGCTTGGCTTCAAACCATTTCTTCTTGGCTTTGATATCTCTTTGCAGAGCTGCAAGCAATCAGGAGATTATGGACCCCAGAGCTCAGCAAGGCACATTGCCTGGTAGGGGGGCTCAGGCCCCGGTCCCCAGGCCACCACAGGAAATGGGACCCAGAAAACCTGCCAGTCTCCAGACCCTGTGCCCCTGTGCCTGCTCTGGTAACCAGATCCCCAGGGTTGGGGTGGGGGCAGGCAAAGTACTTTCTCAGATCAAGTGGTATCTGGGGAGACAGACCTCTTTGGGAACAATTCTGACCTTTTCTGTGTGGTCAAGGGTCATCTCTGCGGCATCTATTTGAATTTTATCTTTTTTAAACTTTGAGTTTTTCCTGGGCCTTCTGAGACCCTACATAATGGTGTCTGGAAGTTGGGATGAGGAGAGTGAATGGACAGCTGAAGGAATCCAGTTGGATTCAGCCTCATGCCTACCAGTGCTTGGATAGTTTCAGGCAATTTGAGGATACAGATGCTGGCTCTTTATGCAGGGAATCCCTCTTCCTTGGCTTCCATGTCTAAGGCCCAGCATTGTTGAAGGTAACCAGTACTATATCTCTAAAGGTAGAGATGAGAGGGAGGGTGTTTGTCCTCAAGAACAAATGTACATCTTACTATCCTGTAATACTTCCTCCAGTGTCTGAAAGGAAATAGGCCCACATCTAGATATTTACCTTTCCAATGCTGCCTACACCAGCCATGTGTTCTGCCGTTCGGTGAGCTCCCAGAGGTGCCTCTGCTGGTCCTCTAGACAGCCCCCTGAGATGAGACTCGAGATCTGAGAGGAAGATCAGTGCTAGTCACCCATCCTCCTCAGACCTCAGGAACGCTCCTAGGCTGAGGCAGTACCTCACACTGTCTCCCTCCAGGGGTGCACACCCTGTACCCCTCACAGTCCCTGCCCTAGGGGTCCCTCTGTGTTGGGATCTTGTTATTTAACTTTTGGCACAAGTCATTCCCTGGGATTTCCTGGTTGGAATGAAGAGTAGAGTAGGGTGAGAACCATCTGATGTGAGGGCAATTGGACTAAGCTTCCAATCACCAGGGGAACTGGGTCTCACAGAAAGTAAGAGAAGCAGAAATATAAGAGATAACTGGTGTTCACTTGTGTGCCCTGCCCTTCCCCGGGTCTGTGATCATTTTTTGGCCTAAGGTTGTTGAGCTGTGTTTCTGACACTTACAACCCAGAACTCAGATTAATTTACAAGGGCTACTTCTTTTTTGCCTCTACAAACAAAAGCCTCATTAGACCTTAGGATTAGAAGGAGTCAGTGGCTTTGAGCAGCTCTGGATCCTGTCCCCTCAAGCCTTCATTCTTTTAATGATTCACCTGACTCTATAAGTTGTAGAGTATCTCCATATATGTGTGTTTGTGAGGATCAAATGAGAGGCTATATATATAGGTATGGGCTTCCCAGGTAGCACTAGTGGTAAAGAACCCACCTGCTAAGGCAGGTGATATAAGAAACTTGGGTTCAGTCCTCGTGTGGGGAAGATCCACTGGAGGAGGGCATGGCAACCCACTCCAGAATTCTTGCCTGGAGAATCCCATGGACAGAGGAGCCTGGTGGGCTACAGTCCATAGGGTCACAAAGAACTGTGACTGAAGCCACTTAGCACGCACACACACTTTTAGGTATATATATATATACATACAACATCTATTAACATATATATATATACACATTCTCTCATTTGATCCTCCAAGACAAGCTCTCAGTCCCCTTCCGTGGCCCAGCTGTCACAGGTTCCCCACAGCTTACTTTTGTGGCAGCTCCGCCCAGCCTGTCTAAGACCTGGGAGCCCTGTTACTGATGAGGCCTGTCTGCCCAGCCCCTCCCATGATTCTCCCACTTTCTGCTCAGCTGAGTAGTTTATCTTGTGGGGTGATGAGTCCCAGCAGGTGCTGACAGCCAGGATCAGGACCTGGACTTCTGTGTCTCTCTGAGGCGTAGGGCAAGTGGAGCCTAATGATGGGTTGTATGCTTGAGCTGAGTGACAAAAAACTGCTGGCCCACGCAGGGGTTGTGAGCTAAGCCAAGGCAAGTCCTAGATGACTGAGTGCATCTACTGCTGTGCTGCTGTTACTGCTTGCTTCTTCAGAGTCCACGTTTGTCCTTCCAACCCTCGGGACGCCGTTTGAGATGATGGAAAGAGAGCTCTGACTTTGCAATCAGAAGACCAGGTGTCAGTGCAACTGTGCTGTTGACTGCTGTGAAACCCAGCCCAGCAATTCGTTTGTGAAATCTCTGCTCACCTCCAGGACTCTTGGGCACATTAGATAAGATCATGTGTCAAATGCCCTCGGCCCTTGTTTCAGTCGGCTTGGAGAAACTTGGTAGTTTTCTAGGTCAAAATACATCTAAGATTTATTGCTTATTACTGTGAAGCACAAGCTTTAAGGTCCCTACCAACTCAGAATGTCCAAGATTCTCTGAAATAATAGCTGCAGGGAGAAGAAAAAATAGGTGTGATAAGTTGCCATGGTAGTATGAAAACATGAAAAGTTTGTTTCAAAGAGTTCCTGAGTCCAGATTACTCAGACTGTACTACAAGTGGAATTTCTCATTTCACCGAAGGAGAATTTTAGAGTAGCTCCTTGTTAGGTCTTCCTTCAAGGACATAGCTTGAACTTTAGTAGTTTATGTATTAACTTTCCTTCCCCTCAAAAGGAAATTGAAAAAGGCAGCAGAATAAAACACCTGGTCATTCTGGTTTAGGTCAAATGCGTTTCTTAGATCCATTTCCATATCTAATAATAAACTGAAAGAAGTCCTGATCTTCTGGAGGTTTGGGATCCCACCTGGACTCAACTGTCTAAGCTCCTCTGGGGCTTTGGGTCCACTGGTTGGACTCAACCAGTGTTTTGACCTTGACAGTCAAAGACTGAACATAAGGACTGAACCCAAGTTTCTTATATCTCCTGCCTTAGCAGGTGGGTTCTTTACCACTAGTGCCAGCTGGGAACCAATGAAAGGACCTAATGAAAAGAGGTCCTTGACCTCTTTTCCCATCACATTTGGATCATAGATTGAGTACCGTCCACTCCTAAAGCAGTTTCTCTGGTCTGTTCTCAGTATCAGAGGCATTATCTGACCCGTGCTTGAAAGGACCATGTGATAGAAACTTCCAAAAGAATGCTGTGTTGCCATATCTGCTGCTTCTGAATGGAACCAGAGGCCCAGAGTCAGAAGTAAGGCCAGGATGGAGGGGCAAGTAGCAGCAGGTGGGGGGTGACCTGCACTGCTCTCCTTTGAATATCACCCCCGCCCTACAGCCCTTCCAAGGTCCCTGTCCCAGAAGCACACACAGCATTCTGTAAACAGTACTGCCTGGTTGATTGAGATAATCCTGTAGACCAGAATGAGAATGGCTCACAACACTTCTCCAAAAGAATCAACCCAAGAAAGCCTTTGAATAATAAATTTCCCTAGTAAAATTGCTTTCTATTTTTGTTCCCCTCCTCTCTTCCCATCTGCCCATCCCTCCAATTAATTGTTGTTATTTAGTCACTAAATTGTATCCAACTCTTTTGCCACCTGACTGTAACCCACCAGTCTCCTCTGCTCATGGAATTCTCCAGGCAAGAATACTGGAGTGGGTAGCCACTTCCTTCTCCAGGGGATCTTCCAGACCCAGGGATCAAACCTGTGTCTCTTGCTTGGCGTATGGATTCTTTACCACTAAGCCACCTGGGAAGCCTAGTTATCACTTATATGATAAATGGAATCTAAAAAATGATACAAATGAACTTATTTATGTATATACTGGCATTAGCTTTTTGTATAAGCCCCCATGTCTTGTTAAAAAACAAAATTCAAAAAAATAATTGAAGATCTAATTGGCTTTATTCAGTGATTCATGAATCGGACAGGAAGCAGAAAGGTACTCTGGGAAGCTGTACAAAATGGAAGGTTGTTAAAGGCAGAAAGTGGGTGAACAGGGAAATCAAAAATAAGAGAAAGGGTTGTTTCAGGCGAAGTCACCTTCCTTTGGAGGAAAGGCATCTCTGTCACGCAGATGAACTCACTAATGTTGATTAGGAAACTCCAGAGTTTGGTTGAAAATTCTCCCCCGGAAGAGGCTGAAACTGCAGTTGTGCTAGGTAGGTTCTGATTTGCTGCTGTGGGGTTTAAGCACAAGTGACAACATTTAACCTATAACTGTAGGTTAAAACGTGACATTTTTGTGAGATTTCACAGAATGGAATATCAGCGCTTTTGTGTGGCTCACTAAAGCAGGGATGGAAATAAGATTAATAAACCTAATGTATCATTGTGAAGCTCTTGCTTATTTAGGCCCAAGTCCTCATCTAATAATGGAGAAGGAAATGGCAACCCACTCCAGTATTCTTGTCCAGGAAACCCCATGGACAGAGGAGCCTGGTGGGCTACAGGCCATGGGGTCGCAAAAGAGTGGGATATGGCTTAGCAATAAACAACAACAACCTCATCTAATAAACCAAGTGGAAGCATTGATGATCCCCTTTTCAGTAGTTTTGTAATGGTCTTGTTCCTCAGATTTCGTTAATTTTAATGACTGTAAAGTTGTGCTCATCCTATTCTCAGTAACTTTGGAAGTTTCAGGAACTTTTTTTTAAGAAAATGAATCCACATATTTAGGAACTTTTTTTTTTTTTTTTAAAGAAAATGAACCCACATATTTTATATTTCTAAATAGCGTTAAGAAGTGCCATTTATTTTTCTAGGTTAGAGAACTGGATATTATTTATATAATTTGAGCCCTTGGTGCTTTTTATTTGGGTTGCGCCCTGGCGTTGAGTGAGCCATACTAGCTGGTGTGGGGACCTGCTGCTGGGCTTCTAAGAGCAGAGCCTTTACTCCCGAGGTAGGCCAGTGAGAGGCTGCACTGAGCTCAGACCAGCAACCAGCCTAATGAAATAATGCCTTTGTGTATGTTTCAAGTCAGAAAATTTGAAGGAGGAAAAGGGAAAATATTCTTTAACCACATAGAAAAAAATGAAGGGGAAGGCGGATGCTATCTCTTTTTTAAATAGGAGGATGTTGAGGAGACAGAGATTTTTAATGGGTTTAATCTTCAGACTTAGGCAGAAGGCCAAGCATGATCTGAATACAGAAAACACAGAATGAAATGCCAGGAAGGGAAGTGGAAAGTAGTGGGTTATGGAAACAACCAAATGTGTCCGAATTTCCAGGCTCTTCAAGGAGTTGGTTGAATAGTGGCAGCGTTGCTGAAACAGTTTTTAAGCTCAGTTGAACATCCATACACCACCCCCCACATAATTCTAGAGCATATCACTCAAAACTCAATTTGAAATAGTAGGCAGGGCCTAGCCTGCTACTCTATTATGGTTTGATGTTGGCCAGAATAATCTGATTTCTTCGGTAACATCAATGGGAGGCAAGCAATGGACATGATTTATCTCAGCCTTAATAAGGCATGACACTAAAGAACAAATTTGGAAAATGTTTTACCAGCATGGCAGTATTTTTTTAAAATCTCTAAAGGGCAACCACTTTAGCCAATACCAAATTAATATAAGCTGTAGGCCTCTGCCCTGTGTGTGTGCAAACACACACCACAAGCATTCGTCCTGTTGACCTCTCTGGTGGTTATTTCCTGTAGACACACACACAGAATATAGTGATCACCACACTGGTTTGGCAGGACAGTCATCACTTAGGGGAAGAGACAAAGAGAACCGTTACAGAAGGGCTCCGAGGTTCAGAAAGCGTAGAGATTGGAGATGCTGATCATTTGTGTCACTTCCCCCACCCGGCAGGACCCTGAACCCCTTTGCAGATTTGGTCATCTTGTCAGAAGCTAAAAAGCAGCAACTGGAGGGTCATTCTTCTGTTTTGAAATGGATGCCTCATCTGATGAGTAGACTTGTGCTTGTCTGGCCTCTAAGGCCAAAGGAAATGACTCTTCATAAGAAGAAAATTGCAGGGGAAGTTCTTTTTTATAGCTAACCCTTGCTCCTCTTGCTGCAATAGCACACCTTCTCTCACAGGTTAAATCCAGCAGTAGAAGAGCTGGTCACCCCCTCCTGAATCGGGGGGTGCTTTATTGCATATTTGCTTTGTTCCTAAACCTTCCAGCTTTTGCTTTTCTGAGCTAGATAATCCCAACAGTTTTGAGTTCCTTATTATGTTTCTATTTTCCTTTTCTTTAAGCATCTCAGTTGCTTTCTTCTGGATCACTTTCTAGTTCTCTTTATTACTCAGAAGTTGAAAAGTCCAAAACAAGACACAGGAAGCTGCAACAGTGTCTCCACGATGAACACAGGGTCCATTTATGGAGCTCTTAACCCTAGGTCCTGCATTGCCCTGAGGACATTTCATGTGTTGTCCTGTTGAAGCCTTTACAGCCTCTACAGGGTAGAGATTATTACTGGCATTTTGTAGATGAAGAAACTGAGAAACGAGTAGTTCTCTCTTTCCCATCACCCAAGTGACAGCCGAAATTCAACCCCAGCCTCTGCCTGTGGAGCCTATAGCCTGAACTGCTTTTCCCTTGTGCCATGACTTCACTCACCAGCCCCAGAACCTTATATTTAACTCTAACAACTGTGCTAGGCAGCTGACTCTCTTTCCATTTACATCGTTATAGCTCCCTTTACTACTTTATTAACACATGGTTAGTCATTCCTTACTTCAGGCTGGTCAGCATGTGTTCCTGGAAATTCATTTTAACCACTTTTCCAAGTTCTTTGATTCTCTTTGGATTCCAATTCAGTCCTTCAAGAGGCTGTTAACTCCTCTAAGCTTGATTCCCTGAAAGACCTAATGAGGTCTCTTAACTGGCACGCCCTTTAGCAAGTCTTGAGTGTCCTGTTCCCTTCCTGATGTCATTCCCCACACTACGCTGGCCATCCTCGGGGTTTCCATGGCAAACTGAATGGAATGATGTGTAGAGTGAGCAGTCGTGTTGGCTACCTATTCAAAGTTGTAGGATCCACCAGAATTTCACAATAACTTCAGAACTAGGGAAATCTAACTTGGACTTTGTTTCAAGGACAGAGTTACCAAATACTCATTGCTCTTACTGAGAATCTGGGGCACTGCCAACATGCCAGTTTGTGGAAGCCATGCCTTCGGAATGAAAAAAACACTGTCTATGAAAAATATTCACCCAATGCTGAATTTTATCACAACCAGCAATACCAGGCATGTAGATGACATTCAGTTACTATTTATAAAGTAGGGAAAAGAATGCATATTATAGGGGTAGCGGTGATGATGAAATCAGCTTTACATTTTGCCAAAGATGTCTTGTGTGATTTTCCCAGTGTATGAACATCAGCTTAAACAGGGGAGAGTAAGACAGGAGTCACTGTTAGAGTAATACCGCAAAAAAATTAAAATGAAAAATATTCTCTCATAACACATTTTTTAGGAATAACAACAACAACAACAAAAATCAGTGTTTCAGAACCTCCTCAAGCCCCTTAAAAGAGGATCTCAAGAGTCTTTGGTCTTTAGCATTTCTTCTGTCCTTTTCTGGTTTCTTTCCCAAAGATGTTAAAATCAGCCAAGGATGGTCTCCTGTGAATCCCTTACAGTCATACCCATCATCACAAATGTAGCTTGCTCTCTGCTGTATTTACGAGCTCAGAGGCACTTGGAAACACTGTTGGGAATAGTTCCTAAGTTTCAGGTAGAACCAGAAAATAAACAATTTCATTTCTACCTCTGTGATTTTGCTCTTTCAATCAATGGTCAAATTCAGCTCAAAACAGGATCTTGAGTACAGAAGGTTTTTTTTTTTTTTTTCTTTTCTGATGACTGCGTAGCGCACGCAATTATTCTGTAAACCATGGGAATGTATTCCTGAGTGAATTTGCAGAAGGGTGTGGAACCAAGAGCTGAAGGTCCAGCAAGAAAATGGTTCCTTATTTACAACACAAGGGAGTGAAGCTCCTGAGGCTCAAATTCCATGTCTCCTCCAGGGAACTATGGATGCATTCATTTACCTTGAGGGAGGAAAATGATGACTGAAAATTAAATAGAGAAAACAACTATTCTTTTCATTTCTTTTTCCTCTTTCAGTTTTGCTCTCTAGTTTTTGTAATACTGTTCTCAAGTCTTGAAAATACAACTGCTTCCCATTTGGTAAGCAATTTTTTTCCCTTTCCATTTGGCAACAGCATTTTCCTGTGTTTTCAATGGCACCAAAATTAACATGGCTGTTTTTATTTAACAGGGACAACTTCAAGTTTTATATTACACGCCCAGCCAAAGAATCTTTGATTTTGCCCTGGTGTTTCCCAATATGTTAGCATGGCTTTGAAAACAGGGCTCTTTAACTGCTGTTACAGAGACAGCAGGGAGAGCATGGCAGATTGGGGAGAGAGGAGTGAGCGAATGGAGGAGATGAGGGAAACTGGCCTCCCCCAAGTTACTATTTTTAAAGTTTGCTTGCCTACTGAATAGCTCAATTTACAAATCCTACTGGATATCATTTTGACCTTCCCCACTTTTCTTTCCTGTTGAAAGCGTGATGGATGCATTGGTGGGAGACAAACCATTTGTTCCATAGTTTTTTCCATGTGCTTGCTCCCTTATGAACACCAGATCCTCTCCACTCCCCTCAGTAGGGGATACCCACACTGTCAAACGCGTCCTGCGGGAGGTATCCAAGCCCAGATTTCTTACGAGGTGGGACCTGGATCCCAATTAGAACGCTCCAGGAAACACACATCTTTATTTGTTAAACAAATAGTCTCATGTGAGCCTTGGCTAGGACGCTCACTTATTTTAAATAAGTGAAGTAAACATTAACGCGCAGGGGAGCACTTTCTTATGTAGCCTGTAACTCTGAAGCCCAGTTTTAAGGTTTTAAGTTAGAACATGCAGAGCTCTTTTTTCCCTTGGCTCGGGTTCTAGAGAATGTTGTTTCCTCATTTAGTAATTGGAGAGTTAATGGGGTTCTTTGTGATGCTACTGTAGGAGAGAGACTGTGTTATTCAGTTCTGGGACTGTAATTAAAGTGGCGCCCATCGGCATAGTTAGAGTTAAGATCGCTTCAGTTTTTCCAATATAAACTCATATTCAGGGGTTTAATAACCAGCTATAAAAATTTGCTTCTAGCTACAGACCTGGCATATTCAGTGTCAGCCTAGGAATAACCTTTACTTTTAAAAAAAAGTCTTTTTAAAAGTATAATTAAAAAATCAGTTTAGTTGTTTATAATATTAAGTTATAAGGATGCAAGGGAATAAAAATAACTTCTTTTTTTTTTAGCAAAAACTTGTGACCTATTTTTAAAATATGGACAGTGTTGTAATGTATTTTTTATATCTTCAAAGGAAAATACAGCAAAATCTCTGTAAAATTTGTTTTAAAAGGATATTGTTTCAGTTTTCCTTATGATGACAGGCAGGGCATTTTTATTCTCCCAAGACATGAGCCTCCCATTGGACTACTGGCAAAGCTGTTTTGTCAGTGGGCTTCAAGTTCAAAACTCCTGTTGAGCTCTTCCTGACAAATGGAAATATGGCCCGCGCTTCCAGTTATGAGGCCATGGCTACTTACTTACTCCAGTCCACCCTAACCTTCTGGGCTCTGCGTGTTGGAACACAGTGAGTAGCCCAGGCACAAAGCCAAGTTAGAGACCCCGTTGGAGGCCTGGGGAGCCTTCCCCCAGTTCTTGCTCTGTGTCACACAAGGGTAGGGAAGGGGGGGAAGGAGTGTGCCTCTGTAGGAGTCTCTCCAATTCAGTGGCATTTGTTGTAGCAAGTGACTTTAGGTGGGGCCATTTGTGTACATGCTGAGAGTTGGATGTAGCACAGTTTGTCCACGTGATTCAAAGTTTCTCTAAATAGAACCACCTTTAAAGCATCCGGCTTGACAGGTTGACTTCTACCCATTCTTCTTCCGGTCGCCAGGGTCTTGACTGATGGCATGTGATGATACTGATGGTAGTAGTAGCTGTGCTGGGGGGAGAAGGAAAGGTATTGGTCACGGTGATGGTGCTGATAATGTTACTAGTGGACGTGAGATGGCCATGGTAGTAGTCAATGGCAGTACCAGCAGTGGAAATGCAGACGTAACGATGGTGATAGGATACAGATGATGGTAGTGGCAGCACCGGGGGCCACAGACTTCTGCCTGCAGAAGCCATCCTTCATCTTACAGATGCAGCGGCTTAGGGAGTCTGCTTGTCGTCCCTTCTCCACACACAGTATGCCCAGTGGAGCTCACAACTAGCTTTTGGTAGATCTTGCCTTCCACTGAACGATGAGGTTGGTTTGTGGGAGAGACGAGTACATGCCCTTTCTCAGAGGCAGGTCTCCATTTTCCAGTCAGACAACAGTCCATCTTCTTTGTATGGTTTCCAGGTTAGGATCAAGGAACACAGTGACCCGCAGCCCAGGAATCAGAGTCATCAGAAGAGAATGGGACATATCGTAATTCTACCAAACCTGAATTGCTGCTATGTCCTAGGAACCCTGCTCTGTGTTTATATTCATAATTATCTATACATTCTTTCAACTACTCTGTAGAGTAGGTTATTATTTTGGTTTTGCATATTTAGCAAAGTGAGGCTTGGCTCACAGGTAGCAAAATTAAGATTTGAAAACCACGATCCATGTGACTCCTACTTCTTCCTTCTTTGCAGCCACCAGAGAGCTATTTCAGCCCTCATAAGGCTTTCTAGAATGTTTCTTGTCTTTGCTTAGGTAAGGGTATGAGAAGAAATTCATAAGAGAATATTCTATATTTGGTTTTCTTCTCTTACTTAGCATGAGGGCAAAGAATGCTTTTTCTCCCTACATATTTCCTTACACTCATAGTGTACTCAGATGACCCTTTTACAATTCATATGGGAACTGTTTGGAGGCTCTTCCCACATGTTTTCAAGACTGGAACTGTGGTGTGATCTTTTCCTGACCTGGCTGGTCTTTGGCCAAATAGGACATTGAGCAAGCCAGAAACCAGGCCCCAACAGAAAAAAAGCAAATAGAGATAAATATTTATCCTCGTCCCAGTGGGATCCCTAGGTTTTCAGGATCAAAGGCCTACTTTGTGTGTGTCTGTTCGTGAGCCTTGGATAAGTATACAGAAGGAGGCAACTGGCAGGGTAGTAAAGACTCTGTGGTACCCAGGCTCTTTAACCCTCAAATAAATTCCCTGGGGACATTGGGGGGTTGGGGAAGCAAAACAAAACAAAAGGCCAGAATCTCATTTATAAAAATAAAAATTTAAATTGGATTCCCTAGGCACAGAATAATAAAAAGATGGAGAAACACAGTGGGAACAAAAAGAAAAGAAAAAAGATGACAAGTGAAAAAGAAAAGACCAGAGAGAGATGGCAAAAAAAGAGAGGGATGCAGAGCAAAAGTTCTAGAGTTGGTACAGGGGAGTATTTCTATAGGAAGCATGGAGGCAGATGCTATAATAGATGTTTTTTCTTCCAATTCTGTGAGTTGTCTTCTCAATTTCTTGATAGTGTCCTTTGAAGCACGAAAGCTTTTCTTTTTGATAAAAATTCAGTTTATCTTTTTCTTTGGTTGCTTGTGCTTTTGGTGTCATATCTAAGAATCCATGAATATTTATACCTACATTTTCTTAAAGAGTTTTATAATTTTAGCTCTTTCCTTTAGGTCTTTAATCTATTTGGAGTGGTATGATCTGAAAACTTCACCCTTTTGCATGTGAATATCTACTTGTCCCAGATTTTTATTCCTTAATTCAACAAATATGTGTGATGCACATGTTGTGTGCCAGGCGCTGTGTTGGATGCCAGGGATAGAGATGTCAGCAAAACAGTGGCATCAGAATGTCTCATAACCTGGGGATTAAAAAAGCGATTCAAGAAACTTGGGGAGTAAGGTAGACTTGTAGAGGATTTAGAGGATTTTGACTCTTGAGCAGAGATTTTTACAGTATAGTACAAGGAAACCTGCATTAAAATTACCTGGACTGCTTGTTAAGAAAGCAAACAGATTGACTATATATATATATATATATATATACACACACACATGTATATATGTGTGTGTGTATATATATATAGTCAATCTGTTTATAATATATAATATAATAATATATATGTGTATATATATATATAAATCATTCTTACATAACTCAAGTATAAGAATCACTACTTTATAAATCAAAAGCTAGCTAGGCCTGGTTATTAATTCCTATTAGATTATTATAAAAAATCTGAATATCATTGATTATATTTTTCAACATGAAAGAAGTCAGACTTTTCTGTGGCCTTAAGATCCAAAGTAGTGAGGCCATTGTCTAACCCACATACCAGACTGCAGTTGTGGAAGTCATTCTTCCAAGAGCCTATTGATGAAGAAACATTTTAGATGGGAAATATGATATATCTCTGGAAAGAGAAGTAAAAAATGATTCCCCATTCCTGAATTGGATGCACTTCATGAAACAAGCTATATCCACAATGCCAGGGCATTTGGCAGAGTATTCCTGAGCAGCTGGCTGCAGCTGCTCTTTCTACCAAATTCTTCTCTCTTCCATAAGCACACACACAAAACATCTGTGTGAATACCCCTTACTCGCCCTGGCTGCTTGGCAAGTGCTGGCTGGCCCCAGGGAGAATCTTCTCTTCTCGCACCTAGATTTCCTTTGCTGTTCATTCCCTGAGTGGAGAAAGAACAAAATGCCTTGATGCTAGCTCTCTCTTGGTGTTTGGGGCATTTGGTGGTTTGGATACTAACTGACTTCATGACTGCAGGTGGCACAAGGGAGCTCTGTAAAGGAGAAACACATTGACACGTTCACAGTGTTTCTTTACTTTGTCTGCACAGTCTTAAGGGTTCATGTGTGTGAAAGAGCAGTGTTAGGAAAATGACAGCATGAGCCACATCAAGTGTTTGACTTTTAAAATGGGAAGTGAACTACTTCCAGCATATGAACTGACTGACTATAAAAGACTGCTTTTGTACATTCTCTAAGGAATAGAAAGGGGAAAGATGATGATCTTTTGAAATGTTAAACTGAGTCCTAGAAGAAAATATGAATGAATTTCTTTTTTAATCTGAAAGTTGAAAAAAATCCTGGCTTCAAAATCCAGAACCAATAAAATGAAAGATTAATAAATTAGACATGAAAACAAGATATATTTGCATGTAAAGAAAAAAATAAAAGCCAATAATTCATTGGAAAAAAAATACTTGCAGTTTAAGCCACAGACAAATAAATAACGAGCTTCTACAAACAGAATAGAAAAACACCCCACAACCATATAGAAAAATGAGCTAGAGAGATAAACAAAGAGTTCACAGAAAAGAAATGTAAATATCTCTGAAACCTAGAAAAAGATGCCCAACTTTGCTCATCACAGGAGAAATGCAAACTAAAACTTCTGAGTTATCTTACCTATCAGACTAGCAAAGCTCCAAGAATTTGACAACATACTCTGTTGTCAAATTCCCTGGAGCACATGGAAATAGGCCATCTAGTTTGCTGGTAGAAATACAAAACCGTTTAACTTCCATAGAGGGGAATTTACAGTTATCTAGCAAAATTAGATAGGCATTTGATTTAGCAGTCCAGTTTCCAGGAAATTATATTAAAGGTACACTGGCAAAAAAATATGAAAATACTTATGTATGTGGTTATTTATTGGCACAGAAAAGACTGAAAACAACCCAAATGCCCATCAGTTTGGGCCTATTTAAAGAAACTATGGTACATACACACAGTGGAGCATTATACAGCAGTATAAAGAAATGAAGATTATTTCTAAAGCCATCTTTAGGTGTATGTTAGGTGGAAAGAACAAGATGTAGGAAATGTATGCATAGTATGTTAAATATCAATTGCATTGCATGCTGCATGCTCAGTCGCTTCAGTTGTGTCTGACTCTCTGCAGCTCCATGGACTGTAGCCTGCCAGGCTCCTCTGTCCATAGGATTCTCCAGGCAAGAATACTGGAGTGGGTTGCCATGTGCTGTCCCAGGGGATCTTCCTGACCAGGGCTTGAACCCACATCTTTTATGTCTCCTGCATTGGCAGGCAGGTTCTTTACCACGAGTGCTACCTGGAAAGCCCAATCAATTCCATTGGTATTTAACAAAAACAATGAAAATATAAATGATTCTTTGGTGGCTCAGTTGGTAAAGAATCCGCCTGCAACAGAGGAGATCACCTGCAATGCAGGAGATGTGGGTTCAGTCCCTGAGTCAGGAAGATTCCCTGGAAAGGAAATGGCAACCTACTCCAGCATTGCCTGAAAAATCCCATGGACAGAGGAGCCTGGCAAGCAACAGTCCATGGTGTCACAAGAGTTGGACATAACCTAGCAACTAAACCACCACCAAGATAGAAGGAAGGTAACAAGGTGGCAAAGACAAGTACAGATAGACTTCTGCTGACTATACTTGCTTTGTGCATTTGACTTTGAAACTAAGTAAATATTATATGTAATTATAAAACTAGTTATTTCAAGCCATCTCTAAAGATTAAAAGCAAATGAAATAAATGAACTTGTCTGTATTTTGGAGCTGGTTGCATAGCTGCACAGAATAACTATTCCAAGTGACTTTAAAGTATGGTGATTTGATCTGTACCAGTAATACTCCTAGTGGGAGGACGCTGGTCTGTCTAACATTTATAGTGATGATATTGTTATTTAGAAACTGTTGCCTATTGTAGGGTAAAGCAAATGAATAATTATGTTGGTGTCTTTGACAACTGAGATTTAAGGCATGGGAGAAAGAAGATCCAGATGTAAAATTGATGAGGTGAAGTGAAAACTTAATAGTCATGAATGTGAATTGGAAGTGTGTGTATGAACTCATCATGAGAAAAAGTAATTTCCCATCTCTGTCAGCTGAAAGGCTGAGGAATAGTATCTAGCAGTGAACATCCCAAGAACATAGTGTGTGGAGTCTAAGACCCTTTTCTTGCTAAAAGGAACTGAGACTCTTTATAGACATGGTTATTTCCAAATTTGGGGTAGACAGTGTATAACTTGGGGCAGCAGTGTATAACTGGAATTTCTTGTCTTACCACAGAGCAAAGAAGCTATAGAGACAACTAGAGCCATTGCCAAAAGTCTTAGGAACCAAATTGAAGAAGTTCTTACTGGGACAGTTTGAGCATCAATAGGGTAATAAACTGCAGTGGTTTAAAACACAGCAAACACGTTTAAACCCATGAGTTCATAATAATAAAAATAAATTCACATCATTGGTTGCCTTTTAAGGATGCTGGAGAATTAAATCACTATTTTTAAAAGAAATAAATAAAGGAAAAGAATCAGGCATTTATCCTGTCTTTCTTGCAAACACTGCATCTCAGCATAATCAGATTGTTGAGAAAGTGAGTTTCTCTTTATAGAAGAATTTCAGCTAATAAATTAAGAAGTAATGGTTTCCTTTGCTGTGCAAAAGCTTTTAAGTTTAATTAGGTCCCATTTGTTTATTTTTACTTTTATTGCTTTTGCCTCAGGAAACAGATCCAAAAAAAATATTGCTACAATTTATGTCAAAGAGTGTTCTATGTTCTCTTCTAGGAGTTTTATGGTTTCAGGTCTTACATTTAGGTCTTTAATCTATTTTCAGTTTATTTTTGTATATGGTGTGAGGAAATGTTCTAATCTCATTGTCTACTTCAACAAAACAACAAAGCAACTGACAGAATGGGAGATGATATCTCTAAATGATATCACTGACAAGGGGTTAATATCCAAAATATATAAACAGCTCATACAGCTCAATATCAAAAAACCAAACAACTCAGTCAAAAAATAGGCAGAAGACCTGAACAGACATTTTTCCAAAGAGTATATATAGATGGCTAAAAGACACATGAAAAGATGTTCAACATCGCTAATCATTAGAAACATGCAAATCAAAACCACAATGAGATATCGCTTCACACCTGTCAGAATGACAATCATCAAAAAGCCTACAAATAACAATTGTTAGCAAGGTTTTGGAGAAGAGAGAACTCCTGTGTATACTGTTGGTGGGAATGTAAATTGGTGCAGCCACTATGGAAAACAGTATGGAGGTTCCTCAAAAAACTAAGAATAGAACTACTATATGATCCAGCAATTCTGCTCCTGGATATATATCTGGAAAAAGTGAAACTACTAATTCAAAAAGATACATTTGCTATTCTAAGCAATTGTTTACATTGTTTACAATATAATCTATTCATCAGTAGATGAATGGATAAAGAAGATGCAATGTGGCCTAATGTGGATGGACTTAGAGAATATTATGCTTAGTGAAATAGGTCAGACAGAGAAAGACAAATACTGTACATATCACCTATATGTAGAATCTGAAGAAGTGAAGTGAAGTGAAGTTGCTCAGTCATGTCCAGCTCTTTGTTACCCCGTGGAGTATAACCCACCAGGCTCCTCTGTCCATGGGATTTTCCAGGCAAGAATACTGGAGTGGGTTGCCATTTCCTTCTCCAGGGGATCTTCCCAAACCAGGGATCAAACCCAGGTCTCCCACATTGCAGGCAGATGCTTTAACCTCTGTATATAGGTTTAGCCACCTGTATATAACAAAACAAACTACGTAGTGGTTACCAGTGGGGAGAGGGAAGGGGGAAGAGGCACATTAAAGGCACGGGATTAAGAGATACAAACTGCCATATATAAAATAGGAAAGCATCAAAGATGTATTGTGTAGCACAAGGAATTAGAGCCATTATCTTGTAATAACTTTTAATGGAGTATACTGAATCACTATGCTGAATATCTGAAACTCATATGATATTGTAAATCAACTATATTTCAATAAAAAAACTAAGATTTAAAAAAATTATAATAAACTAAAATAATAAAAACAGTAAACACATATACAAAAAATAGATCAAGCCAGAGGTGTTAGGACAGTATTTGGGAAGCTTTAAAATGTTTGTCACATGATTTATGCAAAAGCAGGCTTCCCTGGTGGCTCAGACAGTAAAGAATCTGCCTGCAATGCAGGAGACCCAGGCCCGATCCCTGGGTCAGGAAGATCCTTAGAGAAGGGAATGGGTGTCCACTCCAGTATTCTTACCTGGAGAATCCCATGGACAGAGGAGCCTGGTGGGCTACAGTCCATGGAGTTGCAAAGAGTCAGACATGACTGAGCAACTAACACTTTTATGCAAAAGCATAAAATATACTCTTCAGTATTTTAGTCAACAAACAATAGTAATAGAATGTGATATTACTGTTTGCAGCGCCTAGTTAATTATGGATCTAGGTACTGATTGTGCCTTTTCATAGTGATATTTAACACACTTCCATTGAAATATTCTTCCCCAGCTAAAACCAGACTGACTTTGACCCAGCCTCTAAATTTGATCACCAATTTACAGGAAATGCGGATGACAGAGTAACAAATTAAATGATACTATGGGAGTATAGGTGGAGAAGGCAATGGCAACCCACTCCAGTACTCTTGCCTGGAAAATCCCATGGGCAGAGGAGCCTGGTAGGCTGCAATCCATGGGTCGCTGAGTCAGACACGACTGAGCGACTTCACTTTCACTTTTCACTTTCATGCATTGGAGAAGGAAATGGCAACCCACTCCAGTGTTCTTGCCTGGAGAATCCCAGGGACGGGGCATCCTGCTGGGCTGCCGTCTATGGGGTCACACAGAGTTGGACACGACTGGGGCAACTTAGCAGCATGGGAGTATAGTGAGCAAAATCTAGACAACCTTAAGCTCTGTAAGACAAACAGCCTGGTTTATTCAACAACTGAATTGCAAGAGAAAGACAGAAGAGGAACCTGAAAGAAATTTAGAGAAACACCAACCAATTCCACTATATGGGCCTTATTTGGATCACAATTTGGACAAGCCAGCTATAAGCAGACATTTATGAGATTATCATGGAAATTTGACAACTAGATAGTTAATATTAAAGAATTATTACAGTATTGAAGGCATAATATTGGTATCATTGTTTTGTTTAAGAGTCCTTTTAGGGTTACATACTGAAATATTTGAGGGATACAAGGTGTACATTCATGAAACAGTGATCGCATGATATAGTGAACAGTATAAGAAAGTATATTGAATTATTTTTGTGTGTTTACTTGATTCTTTCCTCACTGATCTCTGAGTCTCTGGGCAATGATCCTTTGTTTTCACTTCTGTATCCCCAGTGTCTACCTATTGAATCACATTTAAGGATGAAATTGTCTGATATTTGTATGTATTGTAAATATCATAAGAACTGTAGGCAGTGAGAAAGAGATCTTTGTTGCATACAGTTATCAAGGAATGCAGAAGGACAGGAAATGTTTTGAGGGTAGTAGAGAGAGCATCCAAGGCTGATAAGGAAAAATGAGTGGGTAATAGAGCAGCAATGATAATGGTGTATTCAGGAAATGGGAGTGGATGTTGAGGGAAGTCTAGCTGAACCAGAAAGTTGCTGGACTTAAACACTTTGATGTCAGAATGGGAAATTTATACTTGATAAGATGGCAGTGTGGAGTTGTTATAGATTCTTGAGAAAGGAAGAGGCACAATAAAGTCTAGAATCTAGAATTTGACCCATATGTCCAATTCATTTTCAATAGAAATGCCAGATTAGTTCATGGGTGAAAAGACAGTCTTTTCAACAAATAGTTCTAAAATAGCTAGATAGCCATATTAAAAACGAATATTGACCCTTACCTTATGCAGCACACAAAAACGTACTCAAAATGGATTATAAACCTAAAAAGTAAAAGGTAGCATAAACCTCCCACTAAAAAGTGTAAGAGAAAATCTTCATGATCTTAGGGTAGGAAAAGATTTCTTAGGATACAATATACATGAATCATAAAAGAAAAACATTGATAAATTGGACTTAATCAGAATTTTAAATTTCTGCAATTTGGAAGACATAGTTAAGAAATTGAAAAGGCAAGCAGACAGACTGGGAAAAAATATTCACACTATATGTATCTGAAAAGGTACTTTTACCCATAATAAATAACTTACAATTTAATAATAGGAAGAAAATCTAATAAATAATTGATGGAAGATTTTTTAGAATTACTGTGTTGTATACCTGAAACTAATATAATATTGTAAATCAACTATACTTTAATTTTTAAAAATATTTTTAACATACTTTAGAAAAGTAGGTATATAAATGGTTAACAAATTCTCGAAATGGTTCCCACATTGTTGGTCATCAAAGAAATACAAAATGAGCCTCACTGACACCTAAATTGACCTCTACACATTAGAATGGCTAAAATTTAGAAGACTGACAGTAGCAAGTGTTGACAAGGATGTGGAGCAACTAAACAACTCATACATTTCTAGTGGGAATGTAAAATGGTACAAATGCTTTGGAAAAGTTTTTTCAGCTTATAAGTTAAACATTCACTTACCAAATGACTTAACAATTCCACTTTTAGATAGTTCCCCAAGAGAAATGAAAACTAAATTAAAGTTGTATTTATGTCCACACAAAAACTTATACACCGATGTTCATTGCCATTTAAGCTAGAAACAACCAAATGTCCACCATTAGGTTAATGCATAAATAATTGTCACATATCCATACTATCCATATAATTGACTTCTAGTCAACATTGCAGGCAACTTTGGAAATTTTGTGGGCTTGGTTCCAGACCACTGCAATAAAAGCAAATATCACAGTAAAGCAAGCCACACTAATTTTTTGGTGTCCGAGTACATATAAAAGTCATGTTTAAACTGTACTGTACTCTATTAAGTGTACAATATCATTGTATTTTAAAAACAATGTATATACCTTAATTAAAAATTCTTTATTGCTAAAAAAAATGCTATATGCGGAGTTGCCACAAACTTTCAATTTATAAAAAATACAATACCTGTAAAACGCAATAAAGTGAAGGTCAATTAAATGAGACATGCCTGTTAAAAGAAGGGACACAGCCAGCAACATGGTTGAATCCCAAAAGCATTATGCTAAAATAAGTCAGATATGAAAGAGTGAGTGGTATAACTCCATTCATACGAAACTATAGAAAAGATAAGTCTTTATTGACAGAAGATTAGATTAGCTGGGCTGGGATGTAAGTGGCAAGCAGGAAACTATTCTACATCTTGCCTTCATCACTGTTGTAGTGATTACTTGGGTATACACATTTGTTAAAACTAATCAAAATATACCTTTTAAGCTAGTGCATTTTATTATATGTAAGTAAAAGTGAGCAAAGGAGATCAGATGGACAAGAGTCCAACTAGGGGAGTGCCACCACAGGATATACAGGAGAGGTTTTCTTCCCCTACAATATATACTTTAAGAGCTTCCCTGGTGGTTCAGATGATAAAGAACCTGCCTGTCAATGCACGAGATGCAGGAGAAGGTGGGTTTGATCCCTGGGTCGGGAAGATTCCCTTGAGTAGAAAATGGCAGCCCACTCCGGTATTCTTGCCTGGAGAATTCTATGGACAGAGGAGTCTGGCAGGCTATAGTTCATGGGGAAGCAAAGAGTTGGACACCCTTGGTCTGTTCCTTCTTATACCAGATCAGTGTTTTCCTTTATTACATGCATTACTAGGAACAACTGTGGCACTGGGGAGAATTTGGAGATTGATGGAAGAGGGTATGGAAAATTTCCTATCATCAAATAAATAAGCCTTTTTTTTTTTTTTTTTTTTTGGCTCCTTTAAAGTAAGTCTAACTTACTGTCATGTCCCTAGCTTGGTTTCCTACATTTCCCAGTGACTTGAATTAGAGGTGCAAGGCCTCTCTAAGAAATATATTGAGACTCCTGTTCATATTAAAATTTTGTTCTATTTCTTTCTCTTTAACTCAGACAAGAGAAAAGACTTTCACACAGAGTTTATAGGCAACTGCTTGAAATTATTTTCTTTTTGCTTCAGTCAGAATAGTATCTGTAAAATTCCAAAGAGTAGACGACTGGAAAGAGTAGAGGGCCAAAGCAATTTTTTATTTATGGTTAGTCCCAGTGTCTCTTCCAGGCAATGAGTTCAAAGACTCCTTTGATCAATTGATTGATGTTTCAGTAGGCTTTTTCTGGATTCTTCTACCATTCTTTGTCTATCTCTTTTCCCCTAGAAAATCAGTCAGTCCCAGAGCAGGGGATCTTGAGGTCAGAGATGTAGTGGTGCAGGGAGTGGGTGTGGACCTGGGTATGTTTATTGGAGAAAGAGGCTTGATGAGATTATTTGCATCTGGTTAACTTTTTTTCCTGCTAGTTTGTGTGTGTGTGTGTGTGTGCGTGTGCATGTGTGCATAGGCACACACACCTTTTTCAAGAAAATGTAATTGTCACATAACATAAAACATGCACAGAACTCCTATAAACACTCATGTACAGGTCTTTGTGTGAACATAAGTTTTCATTTCTCTATGGTAAACATCTAAGAGACGATTGCTGGGTCATATGGTTAGTGTATGTTTAACTTTATAGGAAAACATACTGTTTTGGAAAGTAGCTTTCCACAATTACATTTTAATCAGTGATGAACAAGACACCCCTTGCTCTTTACACTGGTCAACATTCGTACTGTCTGTTATTAACATTTTAATCATTCTGTTGACATGTTATGGTTTCTCATTGCAATTCCCTATAGTTCATTATGTTGAACCCCTCTTCATATGCTTATTTTCTTTGGTGTGGTATCTGTTCAGGTATTTTGTGTATTATTAATTGGGTTGTTTGTTTTCTTATCGATGAGTTCCAAAAGTTTATTATTTATTTTGGATACCAGTCCTTTGTCAGATAATGTGATTTGCAGATATTTTCCTCCCAGTCTGTACTTTGTGTTTTTATTTCCTTAACAGTGTCTTTCATAGAACAAGTGATTTTAATTTTGATGGAGTCCAGTTTATCAATCTGTTCCCTTATGGATTTTATTTCTGGTATTATGTATAAGAATTGTTTGTCTAATTACAGGTCATGGAGATTGTCTACTTTTTTTTTTAATTATAACTATATGCTTTTGTTGTTGTTGTTGTTCAGTTGCTCAGTTGCGTCTGACTCTGTGACCCTGTGGACGGCAACATGCCAGGCTTCCCTGTCCTTCGCTATCTCTCAGAGTTTGCTCAAGCTCATGTCCATTGAGCTGATGATGCCATCCAACCATCTCATCCTGTCACCCACTTCTCCTACCCTCAGTCTTTACCAGCCCAGGGTCTGTTCCACTGAGTCAGCTCTTCACATCAGGTGGCCAAAGTACTGGAGCTTCAGCTTTGGTCTACAATTAATTTGAGATAATTCTTTAATAAGGTGTGTAGTTAGGTCAATGTTCATTTTTTTGTCTTTGTATATCCAGTGATGTTTTAACCTCACTTGTTGAAATATTACTCTTTCTCCATTAAATTGCCTTTGTAAAAAAAAAGTTGTGACCATTTTTGTATGGGTTTATTTCTGGACTTTCTAGTCTTTTCCATTGATCTCTCTGTCTCGCTCTTCTCCAATAGTGGACCTATCTTGATTACTGAAGATTTATAATAATTATTAAAATTAGGTAGTCTAATTTCTCCAGCTTTCCTCTTTTAAAAAAGTGTTTTAGTTCTTCTAGTTCTTTTGTCCTTTCATATAAAATTTTAGAATTAACTGGTCTATATCTACTAAAAAATTTTGCTGGGATTTTCATTACAGTAATATTTCATTACTTAATATTTTCATTAAGACTAAAGATAAATTTGGAAAGAGCTGTTCTGTACTGAATCCTTACTTTGAGTCTTCCAATCCATGAATATAGTATGTTTCTCCACTTGTTTAGGTCTTTGATTTCTTTCATCAGTGTTTTGTAGTTTACAGTATAAAGACCCTATGCATATCTTATTAGATCAAAATCTAACCATTTCACCTTTTTGAAGTTACTATAACCGGTATTATTTTTAAATTTTGATTTCTACTTTTCATAGCTAGTATGTAGCCATATGACTCATTTTTGTGGGTTGACTTTTCATGTTGTGATCTTATTTCTCACTTCTTAGTTCCAGAAGTCAACAAATGGAATAGCTTTATTTCCTCTTTTATAAACTGTATGACTTTTCTTTCTTTTTCTTGCCTTGTTGCACTCTTAGGACTTCCAATATGATGTTGAATGGAAGTGGAAAAAAGTATATGTCCTTGCTTTATTCCTAATCTTGAGGAAAAGCATTCAATCTTTCACCTTTAAATTTTTTTTAATTAATTTATTTTTTTTTACTTTACAATATTGTATTGGTTTTGCCATAAATCAACATGAATCCGCCACAGGTGTACACGTGTTCCCCATCCTGAACCCCCCTCCCACCTTCCTCCCCGTACCATCCCTCTGGGTCATCCCAGTGCACCAGCCCCAAGCATCCTGTATCCTGCATCGAACCTGGACTGGCGATTCATTTCATATATGATATTATACATGTTTCAATGCCATTCTCCCAAATCATCCCACCCTCTCCCTCTCCCACAGAATCCAAAAGACTGTTCTATACATCTGTGTCTCTTTTGCTGTCTCGCATACAGGGTTATCATTACCATCTTTCTAAATTCCATATATATGCATTAGTATACTATGTTGGTGTTTTTCTTTCTGTCTTACTTCACTCTGTATAATAGGCTCCAGTTTCATCCACCTCATTAGAACTGATTCAAATGTATTCTTTTTAATGGCTGAGTAATACTCCATTGTGTATATGTACCACAACTTGCTTATCCATTCTTCTGCTGATGGACATCTAGGTTGCTTCCATGTCCTGGCTATTATAAACAGTGCTGCGATGAACATTGGGGTACACGTGTCTCTTTCAATTCTGGTTTCCTTGGTCTGTATGCCCAGTAGTGGGATTGCTGGGTCATAAGACAGTTCTATTTCCAGTTTTTTAAGGAATGTCCACACTGTTCTCCATAGTAGCTGTACTAGTTTGCATTCCCACAAACAGTGTAAGAGGGTTCCCTTTTCTCCACACCCTCTCTAGCATTTATTGCTTATAGACTTTTGGATCGCAGCCATTCTGACTGGCGTGAAATGGTACCTCATAGTGGTTTTGATTTGCCTTTATCTGATAATGAGTGATGTTGAGCATCTTTTCATGTGTTTGTTAGCCATCTGTATGTCTTCTTTGGAGAAATGTCTATTTAGTTCTTTGGCCCATTTTTTGATTGGGTCGTTTATTTTTCTGGAATTGAGCTGCAGGAGTTGCTTGTATATTTTTGAGATTAGTTCTTTATCAGTTGCTTCATTTGCTATTATTTTCTCCCATTCTGAAAACTGTCTTTTCACCTTGCTTATAGTTTCCTTTGTTGTGCAGAAGCTTTTAATTTTAATTAGGTCCCATTTGTTTATTTTTGCTTTTATTTCCAATATTCTGGGAGGTGGGTCATAGAGGATCCTGCTGTGATTTATGTCGGAAAGTGTTTTGCCTATGTTCTCCTGTAGGAGTTTTATAGTTTCTAGTCTTATGTTTAGATCTTTAATCCATTTTAAGTTTATTTTTGTGTATGTCACCATTAAATATTATGCCGTGCTCAGTTGCTTCAGTCGTGTCTGACTCTTTGCAAGCCCAAGGACCATAGCACACCAGTCTCCTCTGTTCATAGGATTCTCCAGGCAAGAATATTGGAGTGAGTTGCTGTGCTCCCCTTCTGGGAATCATCCGTACCCAGGGATTGAACCAGAGTCTCCTGCATTGCAGGCAGATTCTTCACTGCTGAACCACCAGGGAAGTCCTAAATGTAATGCTACCTGTGCTATGCTGTGCTTACCTGCTCAGTTGTGTCTGACTCTTTGCGACCCAATGGAATGAAGCCCACCAAGCGCCTCTGTCCATGAGGATTCTCCAGGCAAAAGTACTGGAGTGAATTGCCATGCCCTCCTCCAGGGGATCTCCCCAATCCAGAGCTCAAACCTGCATCTCAGATTCTTTACCACTAGTGCCACCTGGGAAGCCCTAATATAAGCATTTAATAGTATAAATTTCTCTCTAGCACTGTTTTAACCATATTCCACACATCTTGATATATTATTTTTTTCATTTTTGTTTACCTTAATATTTTCTGATTTCCTTTGAGACTCTCTCTTTGACCAGTGGGTTATTTAGAATTGTGTTGTTTAATTTCCAATTGTTTACAGATCCTCCTATTAGCTTTCTATTATCGATTTTCAGTTAATTCTACTATTGTCAGAGATCACATCTTTTGTGATATCAGTTCTTTTTTTTAAGGTTTTTACTTTCATCAGATAATGTTATATTTACTTTCAATTGTTAAGCATATTTTAAAGAATTCAATAAAAGAAAATTAGTCTATTATATCTACATAGATACTTACCCTTTCTCTTGCTTTTCCTTCATTCCTGATGTTCCAAGTTTTTTTTTTTCTGGTTTTGTTTTCCTTGTGTTTGAAGAACTTCCTTTAGCAATTATATGCTGACAAATTATCTTACTTTACCTTCATTTGAGAATGTAATTTCACTTTCATTATTAAAGCATATTTTGAAACAGAATTCTGGGTACATCTTTTCTTTTGACATTTTAAAAATGTCACTTTCTTCTGGCCTCCATAGTTTCTAATGAAAATAACGTAGTCACTCAAATCATTGTCCTGTTATAAGTGATTTCATTGGACGCTTTCAAGAGTTTTTCTTTGTCTTTAGTTATCAGCAGTTTGATAATTATTTGTCTCAGAATTGATTTCTGTTTTGTTTAAGCTTTGCTCTTCTTTTTGAATCTGTAGCCGTATGTCTTCTGCTAAATTTGTTGAGTTGTCAGACCTATCTTCAAATATTTTTTCTGTACCACAGTTTTTCTCTTCTGTACTTTTTGGAAAGTTTGAAGTATAGTTGATTTGCCTTTTCATACTGTTCATGGGGTTCTCAAGATGTTAAATGCTGGGCAGGAGCAATCATAAGCTGGAATCAAGATTGTCGGGAGAAATATCAACAACCTCAGATATGCAGATGATACCACCCTAATGGCAGAAAGTGAACAGAAACAAAAGAGCCTCTTGAGGAAGGTGAAAGAGGAAAGTGAAAAAGCTGGCTTAAAACTCAGCATTCAAAAACTAAGATCATCGCATCGGGTTCCATCATTTCATGGCAAATAGAAGGGGGGAAATGGAAACAGTGGAGGATTTTATTTTCTTGGGCTTCAAAATCACAGCAGATGGTGAGTGCAACCATGAAATTAAAAGATACTTGCTCCTTGGAAGAAAAGCTATGACAAACATAGACAGTGTATTAAAAAGCAGGAATATCACTTTGCTGACAAAGGTCTGTATAGTCAAAGCTATGGTTTTTCTAGTAGTCATCTACAGATGTGAAAGTTGGACCTTAAAGAAGGCTGAGCACTGAAGAACTGATGCTTTTGAACTTTGGTGCTAGGGAAGACTCTTGAGAGTCCCTTGGACAGCAAGATCAAACCAGTCAGTCCTAAAGGAAATCAACCCTGAATATCCATTGGAAGGACTGATGCTGAAGCTGAAGCTCCAATATTTTGGCCACCTGATGAAAAGAGCTGACTCATTGGAAAAGACCCTGCTCCTGGGAAAGACTGAGGGCGGGAGAAGAAGAGGGCAACAGAGGATAATATAGTTGGATGGCATCATTGACTCAGTGGATATGAATTTGAGAACACTCTGGGAGACAGTCTGATAGCCAGAGTGCCTGATGAACTACGGACAGAAGTTCCTGACATTGTATAGGAGACAAGGATCAAGACCATCCCCAAGAAAAAGAAATGCAAAAAAGCAAAATGGCTGTCTGAAGAGGCCTTACAAATAGCTGTGAAAAAAGAGAAGTGAAAAGCAAAGGAGAAAAGGAAAGATATACGCATGTGAATGCAGAGTTCCAAAGAATAGCAAGGAGAGATAAGAAAGCCTTCCTCAGCGATCAGTGCAAAGAAATAGAGGAAAACAATAGAATAGGAAAGACTCGAGATCTCTTTGAGAAAATTAGAGATACAAAGAGAACATTTCATGCAAAGATGGGCTCAATAAAGGACAGAAATGATATAAACCTAACAGAAGCAGAAGATGCTAAGAAGAGACGGCAAGAATACAGAGAAGAACTATACAAAAAAGATCTTCACAACCCAGATAATCACGATGGTGTGATCACTCACCTAGAGCCAGACATCCCGGAATGTGAAGTCAAGTGGACCTTAGGAAGTATCACTATGAACAAAGCTAGTGGAGGTGATGGAATTCCAGTTGAGCTATTTCAAATCCTGAAAGATGATGCTGTGAAAGTGCTGCACTCAATATGCCACCAAATTTGGAAAACTCAGCAGTGACCACAGAACTGGAAAAGGTCAGTTTTCATTCCAATTCCAAAGAAAGGCAATGCCAAAGAATGCTCAATCTACCGCACAATTGCACTCCTCTCACACGCTAGTAAAGTAAAGCTCAAAATTCTCCAAACCAGGCTTCAACAATACGTGAACCATGAACTTCCAGATGTTCCAGCTGGTTTTAGAAAAGGCAGAGGAACTAGAGATCAAATTGCCAACATTTGCTGGATCATCGAAAAGGCAAAGGAGTTCCAGAAAAACATCTATTTCTGCTTTATTGACCATGCCAAAGCCTTTGACTGTGTGGATCACAATAAACTGTGAAAAATTCTGAAGGAGATGGGAATACCAGACCGCCTGACCCACCTCTTGAGAAACCTGTATGCAGGTCAGGAAGCAACAGTTAGAACTGGACATGGAACAACAGACTGGTTCCAAATAGGAAAAGGAGTATGTCAAGGCTGTATATTGTCACCCTGCTTATTTAACTTATATGCAGAGTACCAAATGAGAAACACTGGGTTGGAGGAAGCACAAGCTGGAATCAAGATTGCCAGGAGAAATATCAATAACCTCAGATATGCAGATGACACCACCCTTATGGCAGAAAGTGAAGAAGAACTAAAGAGCCTCTTGGTGAAAGTGAAAGAGAAGAGTGAAAAAGTTGGCTTAAAGCTCAACATTCAGAAAACTAAGATCATAGCATCCGGTCACATCACTTCATGGGAAATAGATGGGGAAACAGTGGAAACAGTGGCTGACTTTATTTTGGGGGGCTCCAAAATCACTGCAGATGGTGATTGCAGCCATGAAATTAAAAGACACTTAATCCTTGGAAGGAAAGTTATGACCAACATAGACAGCATATTAAAAAGCAGAGACATTACTTTGTCAACAAAGGTCCGTCTAGTCAAGGCTATGGTTTTTCCAGTAGTCATGTATGGATGTGAAAGTTGGACTATAAAGAAAGCTGAGTGCCAAAGAATTGATGCTTTTGAACTGTGGTGTTGGAGAAGACTCTTGAGAGTCCCTTGGACTGCAAGGAGATCCAACCAGTCCATCCTAAAGGAGATCAGTCCTGAGTGTTCATTGGAAGAACTGATGTTGAAGCTGATACTCCAATACTTTGGCCACCTGATGCAAAGAGCTGACTCATTTGAAAAGACCCTGATGTTGCGAAAGATTGAAGGCAGGAGCAGAAGGGGACGACAGAGGATGAGATGGTTAGATGGCATCACTGACTCAATGGACATGAGTTTGGGTAAACTCCGGGAGTTGGTGATGGACAGGGAGGGCTGGCATGCTGCGGTTCATGGGGTCGCAAAGAGTCAGACATGACTAAGCGACCAAACTCTACTGAACTGAGACACAGTAAAGCATAGGAAAACCTGGAATGCTGCAATCCATGGAGTCACAAAGAGTTAGACATGACAGTGACTGAACAACAGCAGCATAGTTGATTTACAATATTATATTAGTCTCAGGTGTGCACAGCAACCCATTGCAATATTCTTGCCTGGAGAATCCCATGGATAGAGGAGCCTGGCAGGTTGCAGTCCATAGATTCACAAAGAGTTGGACACGACCAAACTGATCTAGCATGGATGCAGGTACAGCATAGTGATTCAGGTTTTTTTTAAGATTATATTCCATTATAGGTTATTACAAGGTATTGAATATGATTCCTTA
This sequence comes from Bubalus kerabau, assembly GCF_029407905.1. Lineage (NCBI taxonomy): Eukaryota > Metazoa > Chordata > Mammalia > Artiodactyla > Bovidae > Bubalus > Bubalus kerabau. The sequence continues at coordinate 148,732,601 of NC_073627.1, forward strand.
TGCTATACAGTAAATTCTTGTTGCTTATCTATTTTATGTATCGTAGTTTGTATCTATTACTTCCGTACTCCTAATTTGTCATTTGATTTCTATGTCTGTGGGTGTTTCTCTTTTGAATGTAGATTCATTTGTATTATTTTTTAGGTTCCACATAAATGGCATCATATAGCATTTGTTTTTCTCTGACTTACTTCAGTAAGCAGAATATTCTTTAGATCCACCAATGTTGCTGGAAGTGGCAATATTTCATTCATTTTTATGTCTGAGTAATATTCTTCTCTGGAACTTTAATAAAAACAAATATTAATCCTTTTAGTGGCTACAGGTCCCTGAGGCTTTAAGCATTAAAAGAAATTTTTCTGTTATTCAACTTCTGAATAATATTCAGAATAGTATAGTATTCTATCACTGTATCTTAAAGTTTACTAGTTCCTGTGTCACTTCTAATCTACTATGGAGCCTATTCAATGAAGTGAATTTTGGCAAAACTAATACAATTATGTAAAGTTTAAAAATAAAATTAAAAAATATATATTATTATATTTTTCAGTTTTACAACTTTAATTTGGTTCTGCTTATACCTTCTATTTCTTTCTTTTTTAAAATTGGTATAGAGTTGACATGTAACATCGTATTAGTTTCAGATATACAACATAATGATTAGATATCCGCATCTATTATGAAATGATCACCACGAATAAGTCCCGTTAACATCCATCATCACACATAGTTAAACTTTTTTTCTTGTGATGAGAACTTTTAAGATCTCTGTTAGCAACTTTCAAATGTACAATACAGTGTTTTTAACTATAGTGACCATGCTGGATGTTACATCCTGCTAGCGCAGTGTTAGTTGCTGAGTTGTGTCTGACTCTGCAACCCCATGGACTGTAGCCCACCGGGCTGCTCTGTCCATGGAATTCTTCAGGCAATAATACTGGAGTGGGTTGCCATTCCTTTTCTGTAAGGGATCTTCCCAAACCAGGGATTGAAACTGCGTCTCCCACATTGCAGGCAGATTCTTTACCATCTGAGCCACCAGGGTAGCCCAGAACATTACATTACATCCTAGGATTTATTTATTTTATAACTGGAAGCTTGTACCTTTTGACCTTCACTCCTCACCTCTGGCAACTTCCAATCTATTCTCTGTATGAGTTTTTTTTTTTAAGATTCCATATATAAGTGAGATCATAAGTTGTTTGTCATTTTGTCTTTCTCTGTCTGACCTTAGCATAAAGGATTTCTTTCTTTTATGGCTGAATAATATTCCACCATGGTGTATGTGAGTGTGTGTGTGTGTGTGTATCACATTTTCTTTATTCATTCATTCATTGATTGATACTTAGATTGTTTCCATAATTTAGCTGTGCTAAATAATGCTACATATGACTTCTGTCTCTATGCTGAGACTTTCCTTTTTTCTGTTCATTTCAAGTGTGTTCATCCTTACTTCACTGAACATTTTTACAATAACTAGTTTAAAGTTTTTGTCAGGTGGTTTCAGCATCTCTGTCATCACTGCATTATCATCTGTTGACTCCTTCCCATGTGACTGAGATTTTCTTGATTCTTCATATGCAAAGTAATTTTATATTGTATCCTGGACATTCTGAATATTATGAGATTTGGGGTATGGTTAAATCTATGGATTAGGTTAATTTCTTTTTTTAGAGCTGGTACAATTGGCTTTAGGCAGGAAGTTCTGACCAGCCTTCTGCAGGTTATGGTTTCAATGTCTGCTCTGTTGCAGACGTCTTTGCAGTGTTGCTTGGATCGGTCCCTCCTGTACTACCCAGTGGGTGCTGGGAGATGGTCTTTCCCTTAGTGCGGCTCTCAGTGCCTTTGGTATGCCTTTTAAGATCAGATCCCTACATGCACAGCTTCGGAGTAAACTCAGGAGTTTATAAACAACGTTGTTGGTCCCTGAGCCCCCCTCTCTCTGCATTCTCCTTGGTATTTTCGATACCTGGTTCTCCTTTTTTTGGTGCTTTGGCCAGAAATCTGGGGCTTTGGTTGCCCCCCTTTGACACACTGCCCACAACTCTGCCCCTGTCCAGGCCCAAGCAGCAAGAGTATTGACATAGAAAAAAAAAAAAAAAAAAAAGCAATGGGTGTTTTCCCCTAGCCTCTCAGGATCACAGCACTCCAAAAGTAAAGGGAAGTTCCCCTCAGTTTTAGGTGCTTTCTCTACTTCCTGTCACCACAATCACTCAGGATTGCCTAGGGGTAGAATGTGAGCAAAGAGAAGAAAGAAAAGGAGACGAAGTAGGGGATTTCTTTCCTTGTCTCTCCCCTTCTTGCCTCTCTCTTAGCTTTAGGTGTTCTTCCTCTCCATCCGGTTCCTCCTTTGAATTAGAGGATTTGTCCTGGAGCTCTATCTGTCCTTGCCTTGGTGCTTTTCATTGGTTTTCAGATTGCTTCTGAGGAATGATGCAGAAAAAACAGGAATTTCACCACTGGTTCAATAGTATTTTAAATTCTGGTCTTCATGTACAAATCTCCTGTTACAATTTATTTTTCAGAGTCTTCTGGTAGTTGCTCTATACATTCTGTCAGTGTTTAAGATTTGCATTCATTGGGAGGGAGAGGGTGAAGTGGGCTTATTTCATCCTACTTGCAAACAGAACTCCCCTGCACCTTTATTCTTTTAATTAACATTTATTTACCCTTCATGAACCAAGAATTTTCCTTCAAGGACTTTATGGTAGTCTTCATTTTTTCTTATAGTCTGCATTATGATGATATTAATAAGAGCTGATTGAAATTGATTATCATAGTGGTAGTTTAGAAAATAAAAACTTATTAATCCATTTTTATTTATGAAAACTGAATAAAATTCTAAATATTTTCATACTATAACTGAATGTTTATCTTACATGGAAGTAATAATACTTAAGAAGAAACAAACATAGAAGAAAATGTTGAAGTCTTCAAAAATTCCATGCTTACCCTCCAAGCCTTATTCATGTGCCAATAAACTTACTGTATTGTTTGAAGGCTGTGCGATGCCAAGTCTGGTGGTTTTTCAGTTTCTGTCAGCAGATGGGGTTGACCGTGTCACCTCTGCTTTATTTAATGTGGCCTTTGTGTGGTGCAACAAGTGTGGGGCACAGTGCCAGGGAAGCAGTGTCCCCGACCCTGTGACATCATGTCTCTTCAGAGAGGCCAGAGGCCAGGGCACCCCTCCTCAGGCCAGCTCTGGGAGCTCCGGAGGACAACCTGAGTGTAGTGGAGGCCCCACTGCCACACCCGGCCGAGTGAACAGGCACGAACAGCCAGCTCTTTGACAGAAGTCCCCTCCCTCTTCTCTCCTGGTTAGTGGGACATCCATGCAGTGACTTAAGACACAAACCTAAAGTCAGCCTGAACTCTTGCTGACCTCACGTTCACTGCATCTTTCAGTCACCAAGCGCTGCCTGTTTTCCCTCCAAAGTATCTTCGGAATGGGCCCTCTCCTCTCCCTTCTGCAGGTGCTTCCTGATGAGAGCCCCTGACGTCTCACTTGAGCTTTGGAGGAAGCCTCTCTCGGGTGCTCATGCCTCTGGCCTGTCTCCCCTCAAGCCCTTTCTCTATGCCGCTGTCAGAATCATCCAAGCTGCCTGAAAAGCAACTAGAATTGGCTGCTTATCCCCTTAGCATCTTACACGAGGCCCTTTGCTGCCTGCCTCTGCCCATGTCTCAACACAGCACTCAACAGAAACAATGATCTCTCCTGTCCAGATTCCTTCACACCAAGGGTTTTGTGCCTCTGCATCCTTTTACATCTTTTTCCTAAGCCTAACTTGCCTCCCTGTTTCCCCACTCCCCTCCCTTGCTGCCTGAGTGAGCTTCTACTTATCCCAGAAAACCCATTTCAGGACTTTCATCCTCAGGGGTCCATCTTTGATCCCCCAGAGTAAGTTCATTGTAGCTTTCTTCTTTCTCATCATATATCCGTCGGTTTTTCTTGTTACACTTTTTGTACTCTGTTGTGATGGTATGTGTCCATGCCTCCTTCTCCTAGCCTTAGTTTTCAAGGAGCTCATGGTCTCCTGTGTCTTATTCACATTTGTGTCCTCAGTGCCTAGCACCGTCTGGCATTTAGAAGAAACTCAAGCAGTGAATGAATGTCTAGTTTGTATCATCATCATTCTTGCTCTTTCAGCCTACTGGGTAGGTTGGGCACCAGGCATAAAATGCCCAAGAGCCTTTGAAACCAAGCTTTTTATGGAAATTAAAGACAAATCCATTCAATTTGACCAGGACTTTCGTTTTGTCTTGTCTAGTATTACTGCAGTAATTATGATTCTTGAACACTGTATTACTCTTCAGAAAGGAATGATTATATTGTATCATAGTTTTTTCTCTTATAACCTGAACTATACTATTTGCACTTGGCTTTTTGTTTCCCTCCAATATACCTTCCTGTCTTTTTATATATATCTAACTGTTATTTTCTTTCAATTATTGCTGTCTGATTGTTGAGCCCTATGCTATGGAAAAGATTTATGCTATGAAGATAATTTTTTGATAGACCTAGATACAGTTAATGCTTCATCTCACTATATCTGGGCTATTTATTTTCCTCCATGGAGTTGCTCTGTCATACCTAGCATATTATTTAAAACTGAAAACAGTCAATAGACAATTTGTGCCAGAAACCCTGAGCACGAAAGATGAAAGATAAATCCACAGTCTGTGCCCTGGAAGAACTCAGGGTCTCAGGAGACAGATGGACCTACTCTGAGGGCTGTCTATGGAGCCCGAGCAGGCCAGGAAGGGGCTACCTATGGGAGTGGAGTTCAGTGTGAAGCCTTTTAGGCCAGGGTGTAAGTTACCTGAGCCAGTCAATATGGCAATAAAAAGGTGTCCCTTTCAGAGAAAAAAAGCCCAAGAATTTAATCATTCACTCAGTCTGTCAATTAACAAATATTTATTGAACACTCACTATATGTCAAGTACTGTTCCAGGGACTCAGAACAAAGTCCATTCCATCACAGAGCTGAAGTTCTGTTGCAGAAGACATAATAAACAAACAAATAAAGATGTGCTGTGTAGTCAGGTATTGAAAGTGCTCTGTAGGATAAAGCAGGCTGAAGGAACTGAGAGTGAGGAAATTTGCTATTTTTTATGGCAAATTCAGTATTTAAATGCAGTACTTGGATGCAATCTCAAAAACGACAGAATGATCTCTGTTCTGTTCTGGTTTCTAAGACAAACCATTCAATATCGCGGTAATCCAGATCTATGCACTGACCAGTAATGCTGAAGAGGCTGAAGTTGAACTGTTCTGTGAAGAATTACAAGACCTTTTAGAACTAACACTCAAAAAAGATGTCCTTTTCATTATAGGGGAGTGGAATGCAAAAGTAGGAAGTCAAGAAACACCTGGAGTAACAGGCAAATTTGGCCTTGGAATACGGAATGAAGCAGGGCAAAGGCTAATGGAGTTTTGCCAAGAGAACGCACTGGTCATAGCAAACACCCTCTTCCAACAACACAAAAGAAGACTCTACACATGGACATCACCAGATGGTCAATACCGAAATCAAATTGGTTACATTCTTCGCAGCCAAAGATGGAGAAGCTCTACACAGTCAGCGAAAATAAGACTGGGAGCTGACTGTGGCTCAGATCATAAACTCCTTATTGCCAAATTCAGACTTAAATTGAAGAAAGTGGGGAAAACCACTAGACCATTCAGGTATGACATAAATCAAATCACTTACGATTATACAGTAGAAGTGAGGAATAGATTTAAGGGACTAGATGTGATAGACAGAGGGCCTGATGAACTATAAATGGAGGTTTGTGACATTGTACAGGAGACAGGGATCAAGACCATCCCCAAGAAAAAGAAATGCAAAAAAGCAAAGTGGCTATCTGAGGAGGCGTTACAAATAGCTGTGAAAAGAAGAGAAGTGAAAAGCAAAGGAGAAAAGGCAAGATATACCCATTTGAAGGCAGAGTTCCAAAGAATAGCAAGCAGAGATAAGAAAGCTTTCCTCAGTGATCAGTGCAAAGAAATAAAGGAAAAGAATAGGATGAAAAAGACTAGAGATCTCTTAAAGAAAATTAGAGAGAGCAAGAGAACATTTCATGCAAAGATGGGCACAATAAAGGACAGAAATGGTATGGACTTAACAGAAGCAGAAGATGCTAAGAAGAGATGGCAAGAATACATAGAAGAACTGTACAAAAAAAGATCTTCATGACCCAGATAATCATGACGGTGTGATTACTCACCTTGAGCCAGACATCCTGGAATGTGAAGTGACCTTAGGAAGCATCACTATGAACAAAGCTAGTGGCAGTGATGGAATTCTAGTTGAGCTATTTCAAATCCTAAAAGATGATACTGTGAAAGTGCTGCACTCAATATGCCACCAAATTTGGAAAACTCAGCAGTGGCCCCAGGACTGGAAAAGATCAGTTTTCATTCCAATTCCAAAGAAAGGCGATGCCAAAGAATGCTCAAACTACTGCACAATTGCATTCATCTCACACACTAGCAAAGTAATGCTCAAAATTCTCCAAGCCAGATTTCAACAATATGTGAACCATGAACTTCCAGATGTTCCAGCTGGTTTTCGAAAAGGCAGAGGAACCAGAGATCAAATTGCCAACATCTGCTGGATCATGGAAAAAGCAAGAGAGTTCCAGAAAAACATCTATTTCTGCTTTATTGACTATACCAAAGCCTTTGACTGTGTGGATCACAATAAACTGTGGAAAATTCTGGAAGAGATGGGAATACCAGACCACCTGACCTGCCTTTTGAGGAGCCTGTATGCAGCTCAGGAAGCAACAGTTAGAACTGGACATGGAACAACGGACTGGTTCCAAATAGGAAAAGGAGTACATCAAGGCTGTATATTGTCACCCTGCTTATTTAACTTCTATGCAGAGTACATCATGAGAAATGCTGGGCTGGAAGAAGCACAAGCTGGAATCAAGATTGCCAGGAGAAATATCAATAACCTCAGATATGCAGATGACACCACCTTTATGGCAGAAAGCAAAGAAGAACTAAAGAGCCTCTTGATGAAAGTGAAAGAAGAGAGTGAAAAAGTTGGCTTAAAGCTCAACATTCAGAAAACTAAGATCATCTAGTCTCATCACTTCATGGCAAATAGATGGGGAAATGGAAACAGTGGCAGAGTTTATTTTTAGGTTCCAAAATCATTGCAGTTGGTGACTGCAGCCATGAAATTAAAAGACATTTACTCCTTGGAAGAAAGTTATGACCAACCTAGATAGCATATTCAAAAGCAGAGACATTACTTTGCCAACAAAGGTCTATCTAGTAGAAGCTATGGTTTTTCCAGTGGTCATGCATGGATGTGAGAGTTGGACTATAAGGAAAGCTGAGTGCCCAAGAACTGATGCTTTTGAACTGTGGTGTTGGAGAAGACTCTTGAGAGTCCGTTGGACTGCAAGGAGTTCCAACCAGTCCATCCTAAAGGAAATCAGTCCAGAGTGTTCATTGGAAGGACTGATGTTGAAGCTGAAACTCCAGTACTTTGGCCACCTGATGCAAAGAACTGACTTATTTGAAAAGATCCTGATGCTGGGAAAGATTGAAGGTGGGAGGAGAAGGGGATGACAGGGGATGAGATGGTTGGATGGTATCACCAACTCAATGGACATGAGTTTGGGTAAACTCCAGGAGTTGGTGATGGACAGGGAGGCCTGGTGTGCTGCAGTCCACCAGGTCACAAAGAGGTGGACACGACTGAGTGACTGAACTGAACTGATGGCAAATTCAGATGAAACTTTCTGAATATGTGATATTTGAGCACAGACCTGAACAAAGGAAGGCAGAAGGCCAGGTGAGACAGAGTCCCTGAGCTAATATGCTTAGCATGTTGAAAGACAGCCAGGTAGCTGGTGTTGAATGAACAAGGGAAAGAGTGATGGTGCATTGGAGAAGTTACAGAGGACACAGTTTTGTAGGGCCTTCTCGGTCTTTTGTTCTGAGTGATATGTGGGGACCATTTTTAGTTTTTGTGTAGTAAGTAACATGATTTGATTTATACCTTGAAAATGTGATTCTGGATAGATGCTTGTTATTTGTGTTTGGAAGATAGGGACAGGTAAGAGCAGAAGCAGGTATCCAGTTAGAAAGCTAATAGAGAAATCTGTGAGAGATAACAGTAGTTTGGACTAGGATGGTAACAGTAGATGAAGTGAGAAGTGTTCAAATTTGGGATATTTTGAAGATCAAGTTAATGAAATTTTAGAGTGAATTGTATGTACGATGTAAGAGAAAAAGGAATCAGGGACAACTTCAAGGTTTAGGGTCTGAAAAAAAAAACAGTGGTGTTATTTTTATTGAGATGGAAATAGCAGGGAAAGAATAAGGTTGTTAGGGAAAATCAGGATTGATTTTAAATTTGTTGAGTTTGAAATGTCTAAGTGGAAATATAGCTGGAATTCAAAGGGAAGCTCATAGCTGGAGATATGAATTTTGAGGGGTTCTTCAGGATTCAGGTGGTATTTAAAGTCATGGGACTGAAAAGCACATTGTGGAAGGAGATAGAAAGAGAAGATAAGAGGGATGAGAACTGAGACATGTCAGCCACTGGACATGAAATATACACGCTCTGAGAATGGACTGTAGGATGTGGTCCAGTGGAGGTCACTGGTAACCTTAAAGAGAACAATGCTGATAGCATTGTGAGAAGGAAAGCCTAATTGGCAAGAGCTGGAATCAAGATTGCCCGGAGAAATATCAATAACCTCAGATATGCAGATGACACCACCCTTATGGCAGAAAGTGAAGAGGAACTAAAAAGCCTTTTGATGAAAGTGAAAGAGGAGAGTGAAAAAGTTGGCTTAAAACTCAACATTCAGAAAACTAAGATCATGGCATAGATCCCATCACTTCATGGGAAATAGATGGGGAAACAGTGGAAACAGTGGCTGACTGTATTATTTTTGTGCTCCAAAATCACTGCAGATGGTGATTGCAGCCATGAAATTAAAAGATGCTTCTTACTCCTTGGAAAGAAAGTTATGACCAACCTAGAGAGCATATTCCAGAGAAGGCAATGGCACCCCACTCCAGTACTCTTGCCTGGAAAATCCCATGGATGGAGGAGCCTGGTAGGCTGTAGTCCATGGGGTCGCTAGGAGTCGGACACGACTGAGTGATTTCACTTTGATTTTTCACTTTCATGCATTGGAGAAGGAAATGGCAACCCACTCCAGTGTTCTTGCCTGGAGAATCCCAGGGACGGGGGAGCCTGGTGGGCCGCCGTCTGGGGTCACACAGAGTCGGACACGACTGAAGCGACTTAGCAGCAGCAGCAGCAGCAGACAGCATATTCAAAAGCAGAGACATTACTTTGCCAACAAAGGTCCGTCTAGTCAAGGCTATGGTTTTTCCAGTAGTCATGTATGGATGTGAGAGTTGAGGTGTGAAGAAAGCTGAGAGCCGAAGAATTGATGCTTTTGAACTGTGGTTTTGGAGAAGACTCTTGAGAGTCCCTTGGACTTCAAGGAGATCCAACCAGTCCATTCTAAAGGAGATCAGTCCTGGGTGTTCATTGGAAGGACTGATGCTAAAGCTGAAACTCCAGTACTTTGGCCACCTCATACGAAGAGCTGACTCATTGGAAAAGACTCTAATGCTGGGAAGCATTGGGGGCAGGAGTAGAAGGGAACAACAGAGGATGAGATGGCTGGATGGCATCACTGACTCGATGGACATGAGTTTGAGTGAATTCTGGGAGTTGGTGATGGACAGGGAAGCGTGGTGTGGTGCAATTCATGGGGCCGCAAAGAGTCAGACACGACTGAGTGGCTGAACTGAACTAAAGGGGAGAATTGGGAAGGAGTTGGAAAGTAAGTTGAGATATCTAGTGAGGAGGCTCTTTGAAGGAGTCCTGTAAAGAGAGCAGAGGAATAGGGAAGTTTATGGTTAAAGATGTGAAGTCAAGAGGGGATGTTTTAAGGACAGAGTTTATCAGAACATGTTGGTAGACTGATGAGGTGTGAGTAAAGAGGAAGAAATTGATGAGAAAGGAGAGAATGAGAAGACAGGTAATGTTGGCAGCAACTATATGCATCATTGTGGTGAGAAGGAAGGGAGCTCTATAATAAGAGTAGTGAGTCTTTGAGAGGCACAAAAAAGGTTCCCTCACTGTCACAGAAGAGAAGGCATATGTGGAGTGGGCCCAGGTAGGATGGTAGAAGAGTTCCATGTTGATTGCTTCTGTTTCCCACAAAAGCCCTGGTCAGAGGTCATTGCCATCAACCAGGTGACATCTCTCTTTGATTCTTTGAGCTGTGGATTTCTTGTTAACACCTACCTTTTTGAAATTGAATAGAGTCTTATAGAAGATTGAAGAAAATGAAATTCATTCAAGAAATAATGAAGCAGAACTATGTTATTAGCTGCAGGCGAGCAGCTGATTTCCTTAATAGGTTGAATCATTCATGGAGTGGGACATTGGGGCCTTCGTGTGCGGTAGAAGAGGAAACAGATATGAGTGGGAGAAAATTTGAGTTATGTTGGAACCAAAACAATCTCATTAGTTACTCTTAATATCCTTAGACGTTCTGTACAGACAGTTGATATCCTTTAACAGATGAAGAATGAGAGCCCAGGGCATTTCTGTAACTGCCCGTAGCACCCAGCAAAATAATGATAGATTCAGAATTTAAATGATGTCCTTGAGTTTTCAGTGCTTTACTTGGTTCCTGAACTGAAGAAAAGTAGTAGATCTTGACTATGAACCACCTGCAGGATTGGGGACATATGACTTAGTCTTTAATGTTCAAGCCCTAACTGCTTCACATAATTTCTACCACTTAAAGTGGAAATTATTTGGCTACTGGCTCCAGGGGGAATGTAATACTGTAATTAGTCACTGAGTTCCCCTTTTAAGGCCCTTTGTGGAAGAGAGCATCTAAGCAGCATATATTTGGTTAATGAGGGTTAATGAGTAAAACGTGGAGCCTGACTCCCTGATGGCTGGAACTGCTGCGTTTCCTCCCTTTTATTAATGTGTCACCAAGTAAATTACAGTGGGACACACACATGTTATTGTGGTAAGCATAAGCACAGAATGTAAGATGCATCCTGATTTCAGCAATGTTAAAATAGGGGTAGAGATCATAGGAAGGGGAGAAAACATATCTTAGAACTAGAAAGTAGGCCTCTCAAATTTTCATTTGACATTATGTTGTGAAAACACTTATACTTTAAAGATAAAGCTATATTTAGCTTGAGGTTAGCTTTAATAATGTTTTACTGATAAGCCTGACTTCATAAATTAGTTTTAGGTTTAAATGAGATAATGCATGTAAGACATTTACGGTAGTCTCTAGCACACAGTAAGTAAAGGCTCGATAAATATTCATTATAAATAATGATTATCATTATATTTCTCTTAATATATTTTCCAGAGAGCAATGGATTATTGAAGTATTTCCAACTATAATTACTTTTAGTCAGTAACAACTTTATACTAGTAAAAGAAGAAAGTGAAAGTTGATCAGTCTTGTCCGACTCTTTGTGACCCCACAGACTGTAGCCTGCCAAACTCCTCTGTCCATGGAATTCTCCAGGCAAGAATACTGGAGTGGGTAGCCATTTCCTTCTCCAGGGGATCTTCCCCAGCCAGGGTCTCCTGCATTGCAGGCAGATTCTTTACCGTCTAAGCCACCAGGGAAGCCCAATAAGAAGAAATGGCCCTTTTAATTAAGTTATTAATATGCGAAAAACAAAATGAACTTATTGAATGCCTAATTGGGCATGTCCCTGCTTGTTAGCTATTATAGCCTATTATAGAGGCTGTGGAGATGGCCAGTAACATGTATTAAGCCTTAATGTGTGCTGGAGTCTATTGTAAGCACTATAGATTTAATCCTCCCAGCAATCCTCTGAGTTAGGAACTCTAATTATTCATTTTTTCAGAAAGAAGAAAACTGAAGCCCAGAGAACTAGATAGCAATTGGTTCAGTGGAATATGAGCTCACTGCCTGTGAGCTCATATTCCACTGAATATGTGTATGTCCTTGACAAAATGTATGTCCTTGACCACTACACTCTACAGCCTGTTTCTGATATGATGTAAACCTGGACCAACCTATTGGTTGCCTGCCTAAAACCTTGTCCCACTTTCTTCCTTGCTGGAAAATCTTTGATTTTGTTGGGTTGTTTACATCTCCCTATGTGTCTCAGAGAAGGTGAATCCTGTCCACATTTCCATGAGTCAGTCCTGGCTCATCTAAATCAAACTTGGTGTCCCTTTTCCTCTTCCCAAGAATCTGGTTAAGCAAGACAATGTTTGACAAAATTCTGGTCAAGGAAATCTGAGGATTTCAAGGGCTTCTGAGAAAGGTTTCTTCACTGAGAGAAATAGACACACAGGAAAAGTCACCTCTCTTCTTTCCCTGATCTTATCACATCTGGATGTGATGTGCAGCATTGTGGCAGCCAGTTTTCCACCAGCCTACAGAGGAAGCTGATACCCATCCTAGGTGGAGCACGGAGGATTTTAGGGCGGTGACGCTATCACTACTCTGTATGATACTATACTGGTGGATACATATCACTATGTCTAAACTCATAAAACGTACAACTTTATGAGCATTCTGTGAGTGTGGACAAAGTATAGTGAGTGAACTTTGATGTAGACTATGGACTCTGGGAGGTAAGGATGTAAGGAACTTAGGTAAGTTCATCAGTTGGAACAAATGTATCGCTGTGGTGGGGAGGATGCTGATAGTGGGGAAGGCTATGTGTGGGGGCAGGGCATATATGGGAAATCTACTTTCTGCTCAGTGTTGCTCTGAACCTAAAATTGCTTAAAAAGGATTTTCTTTTAAAAAATAGAAAAAATTTTCTATTAAAAGAAAAGCAAAGGAAACTCACAGAAAAATACAAGATAAAAATGTACCTATGGCTGTGACAACTAAGAATATTAACAGAATGAAACTGTACTAACTGATCAAAATCACCTAAGAAAAAAATTATGTATCAGGGTGTGTCAGTAATAAAAATTTTAATAAAAATATTTGAAAGGGTAAATGTATGTTTCTGAGAAAACATCTCTTGCCCCATTCTCTTTGAGCCTGATGACACTCAAGATCCCATTCAAGTATAATTTCCTCGGAGGAGCCTTCCCCAGAATCATAGACTGTTTACTCACTGCTCCTTCCTTTGTGTCCTATAGAAGACTTAGTATTTCTGTTATAGCACTTAATGTCACTGTGATTTAAAGATTCGTTTTTCAAGTTTGTCTCTGCCAGTGGAGCTTGAGCTCTTGAGTAGAAAAAAATTCCTTGTTGAGAATAGCTGTCAGGAAGCCCAGAACCAAGCTCAGTCATGGTACCTAGATTAACCTAGATGTGGTGGTCATCGAAAGAGACTGCAGTCCTAGAGTACTGATTCTCTATCTTGGCTGATTTTTAGCCTTCCTGGTTCCCATCCACAGAGGTGATGATTTATTTAATGTGGGGTGCAGCCTGGCTGTTGGTATTTTAAAGGCCTCAGTGGATTCCAGAGTTTAGTCAAGTTGAGACCGTTGTCCTGAAGGACATAGCCAGAGGGAAAGATGTTGAAGGCTATTTTGAGAACTGTGATAACAATAGATGTAAAGGGGATCCAAAATTGGATCCGGGAAATTCTGCAGGGAACTTGTCACAGTAGCCCTGATAAGAGAGAATGATCTCAACAGGTGGGTAGGATCAGTGGGCCCAATAATTGAAGATCTACTGTGGGAGATGGCTTATGGGAGTGATTCTCATCTGGATTACCCGTGAGCATCACTGGGGAGGCTTTTAAAAAACATAAGCATTTGAACCCCATCCAGAGATTCTGATTAAATTGATCTGCTGTGGCATCTAGGCAATGGTTCATTTTAATTTTGTTGAAGTTCTCCAAGTGATTCTAATGAGATTGAGAACTACTGTCTTTATAAGAATAGCAGTAGAATTTGACCCTACTTTAATATTAGAAATTGAACAGAGATTATCCCAAGCTTCCTGACTTGTGATGTTGAGAAATTTGTATAGACCAATTGAGATGGGAGGGCTGGCTAGAAGTTGGACATCGGGTAAGGAATGAGAGGAGAAGATAAATACTACTTGATGAGATTAAGTTTGAGTTGACAATGGAGTCTGAAATCCATGACAGTTATTTGACTGAGTGTTACACAAACCTAAGTCGAGCTGGAAAGCTGAGAGCAATTACCCAGTGTGGCCCAAATGGATTCCCTCCTATCCCAGCCCATTCTGACAAGTGGTCTATGGGTGCTTTGACAGTTTCAGAGAATAGATCAGTAAAGTCATTTTGTTCACACACATTTCATAAATTAGAAATAACATTATCATTTTCACAGTATTCTTGTTCTTAATAACTTTTATACTCTTAAAGATTGTGTATGTTAGAAAAGACTATCAGTCACCTTGTCTTGGCTATTTCTTGGTCAGCTAAATGAAGTTCATCTCAGTTGACATATTTTTACATCATCTGCCATTTTTGTTCACATAAATTTTCATTTTTTACAGTCATTATATACCAATTTTTAAAAAGGCTCAGTGGTAAAGAACAAAAGTAGAATGGAATGAGTCAGGTAAATTACTAGTGCTCATAATAATGTTAACTGTAAATATTGAACAGGATACCAGTACAGAGATAGAATATGTATTTGTAAGCTGATGTGACAGATGATTACTTGAGTAGCATGATTTAACATAAGCAGCCAGAAAAGGAAGAAAAAATAATGGTGAATATCTGAAATTACATTTTATTGAACTGGTAGTCCATTCAACACCACTTCACAGTGCCCTTTCCTCGAACAGCGCCATGATGTCATTGAAGCTTTTCTGTCATTTTTAACAAAACAGAGGTAAATCTATTAAGTTTTTCCAAAACATATCCAAAATTGTGATTTTCAAAATGAAATTTGTGAATTCTATAATGAAATCAGAGAAGTCAAAATGGCTAGGATAATACTAGACCTATACTCCACATAGAGAAAATCAGACACAAATTGCACTATGTGGGAAATCTCATTAAAATTGTCTCCAAAGTTAATGACAAGTGTGATTCTCAGAGAAAGCAGAATAGGCTACTTGGCAAAATGCTTTTATCTAGTGGATATTGCATAATATTCATGATACAAGTATGGAAAAGCAATTACTGTTATACAATAGTACATGCTACCAGATCTTTGTCTTTACATTTGAGGAAAACCAGTGATGAGCAGATTATGAATCAACTCTTCATCTATGTGCAGTGCTCATATGAAAGAAAATTGCTTGATGAGTTTCTGTTCAGTGAAAACCCTTGTCATAGGGAAGAATGTTTTGTTTGTTTTGGTCGCTGATTATCTTGTGAGCCATGAAAGAGAATGAAAAGGTATGTTGGAATCAGTAGTGACAGGTAAGGAAGGAGAAGGGACATTGCTACATGAATAAAAGAAATTGCACTAGAATGTGAATAACAGCATTATTTCATTCTCAGAGAACAGTGGGTGATCTGCACAGTGACTCTTAATCCTGATTGTAGTTGAAAGGAGTAATGAAAAGTGTGTCGATTTATCGCAGTATGAAGAAAATGAGCAGCAAATAGCTTAGTGGAGGTGAAGGTGCCTCACAAAAGATTTTAGAATGTGGAATGAGTTAAAAACTTATCTTTGTGATGCTGTTTAGTGTCTGTAAAAGCCATTTCTATTATTTAGGTCACTTTTGCAAGTGAAATGCTATTTTGGCCCTGAACACGAAGATATTTAATGTTTATGAGCAATCCTGTTATCTTGTGAGTCTTTGAGGATAGAGATCCAGTCTTGTCTCTTACTGTATCCCTATGCCTAGCTATGTCTGCAGTAACTCAGTAGATATTTGCTGAATGAATGGATTTTCAGTCATTAGTGAAAGAACTGAGGCTATAGTATGAAAAAGTGAAAGTGAAAGTCGCTCAGTCATGTCCGACTCTTTGTGACCCCATGGACTGTAGTCCATGGAATTTTGCTACCACATGGACTGTAGTCCATGGAATTCCCCAGGCCAGAATACTGGAATATGGGTAGCCTTTCCCTTCTCCAGGGGATCTTCCCAACCCAGGGATCAAACCCATGTCTACCACATCACAGGTGGATTCTTCACCAGCTGAGCCAAAACCACATGCAAATGCTGCAACATGCTTGCCAAATGCAACCAAAAGGTAGATTAGGCATCTGTTGCTCTAATCTTGATGGAATATTCAGTCCAGTCTTCTAGCTCTTGAATATAAAGTGCCTGTCAGTTTATGTTTACTAGCACTGAAAGAAGTCCTTGGTGAGAAATCATCCCATAATTTCTAGGACTACACTGCATGTGAACATCCAAATATATATGACAGAGCCTCCAAACACTTGTGGCCCTTTCAGACAATGTCTCCATGTGAGCCTTTTAATTTAGTAGAAACAAAAAATAAGTAAAGAAACTACATAGAAGATAGCTCAAACTATTTGTCATTATATATGTAATAATAAAATAACATCATTATAGACATAATGTCAGACATACATTGCTGCTGCTGCTAAGTCACTTCAATCATGTCCGACTCTGTGTGACCCTAGAGATGGCAGCCCACCAGGCTCCCCCATCCCTGGGATTCTCCAGGCAAGAACACTGGAGTGGGTTGCCATTTCCTTCTCCAATGCATGAAAGTGAAAAGTGAAAGCGAAGTCGTTCAGTCGTGTCCGACTCTTCGCGGCCCCATGGACTGCAGCCTACCAGGCTCCTCCGTCCATGGGATTTTCCAGGCAAGAGTACCGAAGTGGGTTGCCATTGCCTTCTCCCAGACATACATTAACTAAGACTACAAAATACATCCTCCCTTTCACTGATATGAACATATTTAAAATAATGATTTTTAAACTTTTTATTTATTTTTGGCTGCACTGGGGGCTGTGTGTTCAGTTCAGTTCAGTCGCGTCCGACTCTTTGTGAGTCCATGGACTGCAGCATGCCAGGCCTCCCTGTCCATCACCAACTCCCAGAGTTTACTCAAACTCATGTCCATTGAGTCAGTGATGCCATCCAACCATCTCATCCTCTGTTGTCCCCTTCTCCCGCCTTCAATCTTTAGCATCAGGGTCTTTTCAAATGAGTTAGTTCTTCGCATCAGGTGGCCAAAGTATTGGAGTTTCAGCTTCAGCATCAGTCCTTCCAATGAATATTCAGGACTGATTTCCTTTAGGATGGACTGGTTGGATCTCCTTGCAGTCCAAGGGACTCTCAAGAGTCTTCTCCAACACCACAGTTCAAAAACATCAATTCTTTGGCTCTGGGGGCTGTGTGTGGGCTTTCTCTAGTTGTGACAAGTGGGAGCTACTCTTCATTGTATTGTGCTGTCTTATTGTGGTGGCTTCTCTTGCTATGGAGCACAGGCCCTAAACAGCACAGGTTTAAGTAGTCACAGCCTGTGGTCTCTAGGGTGTGGGCTCAGTAGTTGTGCACTGGCTTAGTTGCTCAGAGGCATGTGGAATCTTCCTGGACCAGGGACTGAACCTGTGTCCCCTGCTTTGGCAGGTGGATTCTTAACCATTGGACCAGTAGGGAAGTCCCAAATAATGATTTTTTTAGTATCATGTTTTAGTTTATCCTTCATTGTGAGGAATCTTATTTTTAATTTGCCTAAAACTGGTGGTTGGTGTGTGGATCAGATTCCCACTGGTCTTGATAAATGATGGCCTAGAGATAGACAAATATATTTGCAAATTATTCATATAAAACTCCATTATACAAGGTCACAGGTGTCCTCTTCTTGGAGTCTGGAGGGAGACTCAAAGAATATATGATGAAGGAGAGGTGCAGTGCTGTCCACAGATGGCTGTCACCACTGAGGAAGCGTGAGTAGAACTCAGAAAAGGGCCATCTACAGGGTTCATGGCTTCAAGTCACTCGCATCCTAAGTTGTGTCTATCACAAGTCAAGAAGCCAGCCCTCGCTGGGCAGGCCAGCACCTCTGGGCTGGGGGCACAGCAGCAGAGAGGTTAGAGCCCCTGAGTGTGATGGGCACATCTGGTGCGTGTGCCTCAGGCCCCATGCCATGGACCAGCATGCACTTGCCCTCACTCAGCAAAGGTGCAGCCACACGGCAGACTGCAGTCTTCAGTGTGGCTGGTGATGACTGAGCTGTGAAACCAGAATAGTCTCAATGAAAACAGATTATTTGATCAACTAGCTATCTACCACCAAGGAGATTAAGGGGAGGCAAAGGGTAAAGGAGGAGCAGGAAGATGATAGAGGTACTATGTCTGTTTGAAGTTCCTATTAAGAAGAACTGGTAAAAAGCAATCAGCTTGAAATAGCTCATTATATCAATAGAATAGGCTAACAATACTTAACATTTAATTTGCCTTTAAGAAATAGTAGGCAATTTGTCATCATTTAAGCTAGTAGACAAATCTCTAACGTCTGCAATAAGTGAGGAGAGGCAGAGCACACAGAGTGCTGGAGGAGGGCCCACCTGACCTGAGTATGCATCCCAGCTTGGCCCCCCGACAGCCACTTGTCCCTGGGAGAGCCTGCGTCCACTTCCGTTTCTCATCTGTAAAATGGGGCAGCTGAGCTAAGTGATCTCCAAAATTCTTTCCTGCTCTCTAAATATTATAAGTGAAATATTTTTAATAGTTTTAACTGATTCCCAGTTATGTCCTGGACTGTCAGAGAAGCACCTTTGCTCGGGAAATTTTCTTACATTAAAATATCTTCACCTTCCTGCCTTGCCTCTGTCAAACTTGGGCAGCATTGAGTTACCTCACTGAATTCCCTCAACCACATTTTCTCTCTCTCCCTCATCATCTAGAGTTCTCTTTATGCTCTCTTACACAGCTCTTATGACAGTCATTTCTTCAAGCAGATTTTAACTGCTGTGAAATTCACCTCACGTATGTTCATCTTAAACTGCAGAGCCATATTGACAACAGCTTTGAAAATTTCCGATTTCCTTTAGCAGGATTAATTTCCAACGACTTAATATCCTTTTCCCATCTGGAAGCACTGAAAGAAATAATAGCAAGATGGCTGCTCTAGCAAGAGAGCTATTATCCTTGTCCTCCAAGTGGGAATATTCAGGTCAGTTCAGTTGCTCAGTTGTGTCTGACTCTTTGCCACCCCATGGACTGCAGCATGCCAAGCCTCCCTGTCCATCACCAACTCCTGAAACCTACTCAAACTCATGTCCATCACATCAGTGACACCATCCAATCATCTCATTCTCTGTTGTCCCCTTCTCCTTCCACCTTCAATCCTTCCCACATCAGGGTCTTTTCCAATGAGTCAGTTTTTTGCATCAGGTGGCCAAAGTATTGGAGTTTCTGCTTCAGCATCAGTCCTTCCAAGCATAGTCAGGACTGATTTCCTTTAGGATGGACTGGTTGGATCTCCTTGCAGTTCAAGGGAATCTCAAGAGTCTTCTCCAACATCACAGTTCAAAAGCATCAATTCTTCAGCACTCAGCTTTCTTTATAGTCCAACTCTCACATCCATATATGACTACTGGAAAAACCGCACCTTTGACTAGACAGACCTTTGCTGGCAAAGTAATGTTTCTGCTTTTCAGTATACTGTCTAGGTTGATCATAGCTTTTCTTCCAGGGAGCAAGCATCTTTTAATTTCATGACTGCAGTCACCATCTGCAGTGATTTTTCGAACCCCCAAAAAATAAAGTCTGTCACTGTTTCCACTGTTTCCCCAATCTATTTGCTGTGAAGTGATGGGATTGGATGCCATGATCTTAGTTTTCTGAATGTTGAGCTTTAAGCCAACTTTTTCACTCTCCTCTTTCACTTTCATCAAGAGACTCTTTAGTTTTTCTTTATTTTCTGCCACAAGGGTGGTGTCTGTGTATCTGAGGCTATTGATATTTTTCCTGGCAGTCTTGATTCCAGCTTGTGCTTCATCCAGCCTGGCATTTGGCATGATGTACTCTGCATATAAGTGGGAATATTACAAGTATGTTAAAATGTATTTCTTCGCAGTACATGTCACCTCATAAGTAGTATTTGACTTCTAATGAGTTAAAATAAGTCATTGAAAATGTATATTTCTCAGCATCTTGTCTTACAAAATTATAGATTGTCTTGAACCAGGGCATATATGCTATCAGTTTGCCAAATCCATACCTTTAATATATGGGGCAAAAACTATGACCCCTAGGTAGGCTGAAAGATAGATTTAAAAGTACAAGGCCTTTAAATGTCATGGAATATGATCCTTTAGGTATTTGAAGGTAGTTGTTTATCTATTATAAATAATTTAGTGTATTGTATAAGTGAAAACAGAAGATCACTGTGGGTCCAAAAACACTTTGGAGGCAATATTAAGATATTGTTTACTTTGGGTTGGACATAAGTTCTGAGCTTTGTAGCATTTTTATCCTTGGTGGTCAGTTGTTTCTTTTGTTTTCTCTTTCCTTATTGTTAATTCTTGATTTGGGGAATATGGAGTAGAAATGGTGCTGAGAATGGAGGTGCCACGTTTATCTGTGGCTGAATAGTCTATGGCACAATTCAGATGGGGAACACAGGGAGAGAGTAGAACTTCCTCCAGTATAAACCACTGTGTTGTAGCAGAATAATGTAATGGACTCTGTACTAGCTGTATTAGGTTCCTATAGCTGCTATAACAAATTACCACAAACTTGTTGGTTTAAAACAATGGAAATTGATCCTCTCACAGTTCTGGAGGCCAAAAGTCTGAAACCAGAATGACTGGGCTGAAATCAAGGTGTTGGCAGAGCCACATTGCCTCCTCAGGCTGTAGGAGACAATCTGTTCCTTGCCTCTTTTACTTTCTGTTGGTGGCCAACATTTTTTGACTTGTGGCTGCGTCACTCCAGTATTCAAGACCAGCGTCTTCAAATACATTTCTGTTCTGTTCTCATATCCCCCATTTCTTCTGCGTGTTAAATCTCCCTCAGCCTTTCTCTTTTTGAACGCTTGTGATTGCATGTAGGGCTGGCCTGGATAATCCAGGATAATAATCTCCCCACCTCAAGATTCCTAACTTAATCCCCTCTAAAGACCTTCTCCCTTTTTTCCTTATTTATTGAATGCCATATGACTTTCACAGGTTTCAGGAATTAGGATATAGATATCTTTTGTGTGCTCAGATGTGTCTGACTCTTTGTGACCCCGTCGACTGTAGCCCACCAGACTCCTCTGTCCATGGGACTTTCCAGGGAAGAATAGTAGAGTGGGTTCCCATTTCCTTCTCCAGGGGATCTTTCTGACCCAGGGATCAAAGCGGGGTCTCCTGTGTCTCTTGCATTGGCAGATGGATTCTTTACTACTGAACCACCTGGGAAGCCATAACTATCTTCTGGGGGGTCATTTTTCAGCACATTATCACAGTTTCCATTTGCTCCAAATGAATTCACTAAATATCATGGCTCCTATATTTTCCATATCTCCTATATCTTCTTCTTGTCCTTATATAATCTAATAAGTGTTAAGAGCATAAATATATTAATTCAAACTAATTAATTTATTTAGGACCTGCTATGTGGCTGCCACTAAATTCTGTGACTACAGTAGTGAGCAGACAGATATGGTCCCTGTCCTCATGGGGTTTATAGTCTTGTTGGGGAATTGGATATTAAATACTCTGGAAAATATAATATTACAAACTGGTAAATGCTATTCAGAAGAAGTGGCTCCTGACAAGTCTTAGGGAAGGTTCCTCTGAGGAAGTAGTGTTTCAGCTGAGATCTGAAAGATGGTATGAAGTAAGCCAGGCTAGGAGTAGAAGGAAGGGCACTTCATGCAGAGGGCAGCCTGTAGTTAGAAGGAATGTGGAACTCGGGAGGACCTGAAAGAATTGTTGGTGGGACCTAGGGAGTTGTGGCGGATTGGGCTGAGATGAGATCGGAGATGTCACAGACTAGGCAGGGCCTTCTAGAAATCTGAGCTTCAGCTGAAGTGTATAAGGAAGATGGTGAGTTTAACACAGTGACAGAGTGGGACTAGGAGTGGGCATGGCATGATCTAGTTTGTGTTTTCACAGAATTACCCTGGATTCTGGTTGGAGAATGAATTGACAGTGATGGGAGTGGTGGCAGTGGAATATGAGAGCAGAGGTTTGGCCATAGGCCGGGTAAGAGGCAAAGGTGGCTTGGACCAGTGTGGAGATAGTGATTGTGGGGGAAATTGGAGAGATTCAAGATGTGCTTTAGAGAAATGGCAGAACTTGCAAGTTTTATGTGGGGGAGTTGTGAGAAGAGGGAGGTGTCAAGGATTTGAATCCCAAGTTCCTGGCATAAGCCGCGAAATGGATGGGGGTGCCGCCGAAGGTGGGAGGACAGGAAGAGCACTTTTGGAGAAAAGATCCTGAGTTCAAGTTTGTATGTGTTAACTTTTAAGATGTCCCTTGGCACAGTGCCTGGCACGGAGCACACCACAAATAGTTGCTTCTATTTCAGTCAGTCATTTCAAAATTATAACTGGCCTTTGAGTCAATAGACTTCGATTCTAGCTGTGACTAGGCCACTTCTCATACATAAACCTATCTGGGCTTCAGCGTCCTCATCTATAAGTGGGAGTTTATCAAACTCGATGCGTTTTGTGCTCCCTTTCAGCTTTAATCTGCCTGCAGTGCCATGCAATTCTTTGGTCTTGAGCACCTGGAACGCTGCTCTGGCCAGCTGGATCCTCTTCAGAGAGGCTGATGCACTAGAACTCTGCGTATGGGTGGCAGTTTCTGGTGGAAGCTGACGCAGAGGGAGCCCTGGCCAAGGCAAACTGTGGCTAGTGACGAGGCCTCGTGACGAAGGGGAAGGATGTGGTTTGAGGAGAGCGGCAGCTGCTGCTGTCACCAAATGAGCCTGAAATTCACTGCACTTTGGAGGATACTGCAACCCGGGATGGCTGTCCATTAACTGGCGAATTAATGTGATTTGGGAGCGTATGGAGAAATTGTGATGAGCAGAAAAGAAGATGAGAGAAAATCATACTTGCTGTGCACTCCTCTGTTGTGAGTTAGAGTCATTGTTGGAGCCAGAGTGGGTGTCAGGGATAGATCATCTCCAGTCCGACTCCCTTCATTTACAGAGAAAGAAACCAAGGTCATCAGCAGTTTCCACTGTGGCTGAGCCGAACCAACACTCAAGCCTCCTCGCAGCTGGTCTGTGCTTTCTTGCTCTACTAGGCTGCCAGTGGTGATTCTTGGGAGCAATTTTAGGCCCAATTTTGGAAAAGGGTCAGATTTGGCTTCATTTACCTTAGACCAGATCCCAGAGAGGTTACTTACTCCTCCTAAAACTCCAGATAGAAAAACACTTGTGTGACTTGTTGCACTTTGGGCCCTCTTCTCAGTCAGCACTTTGTTAGTCACTAGTAAACCCTGCTGGGCCTTGAGTCCACAGGGATCCTCCATTTTACTCACCTCATCTGGGCTACCCAGTGGTCACAACAAGTACTGACTCTTCCGAAACACATTCTGCAACTGAAGGCTGTGCCCAGGTCTTTCATTAGATTGGACAGTGCCCTTTCCTCCAGAGGTATTCGTTGATTTTTAAAAAAAAAAGAAACTGAACTGTGGCTTTGTTTATGAGGAGTAGCTGAAAGGGAACTTTATTAGGAAAGTTGCTGCTTCATCCTGTGATTGTGGTTAGCTTGTGAGTAATTGAATTCCCTGGCCTCTTCTTTGGAAGTGATGACTGGTCAGCCTGTGGCTTTATTGTTATTTCACCAACATAGGAGGCAGATCACGCTACCGCTACTTAATGGTTTAATTTAAAACGCCCCATTGGAGGTTGTAGGCAGGATTTCGTATGTGCCTGCTGCATAGCGGGAAGCACATTGCCCTAGAAGTCACCACTGGGCTGAGGTCTGATCAGGATCTCTACAGAAAAGCAAGAGCCTGGGGTTGAGGCAGTACTGAGTCAGCCCTGGGGACTCATAAGCAGGGTGTTATATGCAAGGCAGGGAGAATCTGTAGCACAGATTCATCTCCTAAATATGGGGTGAATTGTGAAGTAAGCCATCCTTTACGAGGATTCTCTTCAAGGCTGAAAGACCACATTCTGAGAAAAGGGAGGGCCCTCTTTCCAGAGGCCACACATTTGGTTGACCTCCTTCCAGTCTCCTTGAACATGCTGTGCTCATTACTGAAACAATGGTTTCCCTGCTTTTGGTCCCCACCCTGGGGACAGCCAGCCCATTACCAATGCCTCTCCAGGTTCTGCCCCTCCTTTAAGGCTCACCTCAAGGGCTAGTCCTGCCTGGAACCTTCCCCAAGAATCCCAGTCCTCATGGCCCTTTGGTTTCTGAAATCCTTCCATGATGACCATCTCACTTCACAGTTTCACTCTTTGTTCTTTGCTTCTGTGTGCTGTTTCCTCTAAGCGGGTGTGTTAGAAATGGGTGGATTGGCAGTTCGTGCATGTTCTTTTCTGTTGGCTAAATCACTAACTTCTTAAGGATGAAAACCTGGAGTTGAATTTCTTTACATTCTCTTATAGTGTCAGGTTTAATTCTGAAGACAATATGTGCTCACAAATACGGTCAGCCATTCTTATCTTTGGATGAGGAGGGCCAAGCGTACTATACCATTTTATGTGAGGAACTTGAACACCCATGCATTTTGGAATTGGCCAGCATCCTGGAACCAGTGGTCCATGGATACTGAGGAGTGACTGTACTTGCCTACTCACTGGAAAGAGTTCTCAGTCTGTTTATAAAATGATAGATTTCAAAAAGGCATACGGAAAGCCTACCTGTGCCTGTTTTTTTAATTATTTTCAAAATCATATCACTATCCAATTTGGCTACATGTAACAGAAAGCTCATAATAATAATGACTTAATTAAGGTAGAAGAAGAGTTGGACCACAAAGAAGACTGAGCTGAAGCATTGATGCTTTTGAATTGTGGTGCTGGAGAAGACTCTTGAGAGTCCCTTGGATTGCAGGGAAATCAAATCAGTCAGTCCTAAAGGGGATCAGTCCTGAGTGTTCATTGGAAAGACTGATGTTGAAGCTGAAACTCCAATATTTTGGCCACCTGATTCCAAGAACCAACTCATTTGAAAAGATCCTGAGGCTGGGAAAGATTGAAGGTGGGAGGAGAAGGGGATGACAGAGGATGAAATGGTTGGATGGCATCACTAACTCAATAGACATCAGTTTGAGCAAATTCTGGGAGATAATGGAGGACATGGAAGCCTAGCATGCTACAGTCCATGGGGTCACAAAGAGTTGGACACAACTTAGCAACTGAATGACTACAGTTAAGGTAGACATTTCTTTCTTTCTCCATGTTAAAAAAAAAAGCAGTAGAGCCCAGGGTGGAGTGGGACTCCACAGGACAAGAACCCAACATTCTCTCTTGTTGCTGTGCTATGCTAACATGATTTTCATTCTCAAGGTCAACTCCTAGACTCTCAAGGTCAACTCATAATCCATAAAGGTTCTTTGAGTTCCAGCCATTACATCACATCTTATGCAGCAGGAAGGAGACAGGGGGGAAGAAGAGGAGGCAAAGGAACCCCTCACACAGGCTGTCTTTCAAGGAGCTTTCCAAGAAGCTGTTGTTGAATGTTTTTGTTTACATCTTATTAGTTCACATCTAGTACACCTATCTGAGTTGGACCATAAAAAAGACTGAAAGATTGAAGGCAGGAGGAGAAGGGAATGACAGAGGATGAGATGGTTGGATGGCATCACCAACTCAATGGACATGAGTTTGAGCAAACTCTGGGAGATGGTGAAGGACAGGGAAGCCTGGCATGCTGCAGTCCATGGGGTCACAAAGAGTCAGGCATGACTAAATGACTGAACAACACCACCACCTAGCTGCAAGGGAGGCTGGAAAATGTACTCTTTGTTCATGGATGGAGGGCATGTATTCAGTGGAAACTTAGGGATACTAAGAAAGAAGAGGGAAAACAGAGACTCTAATACATAGGATCAATTGGATAAAGTGAGGTACACTGAAATAACTGAGTCTTTTCAGCTTTATCTCATCAAACCATTCATGAATTTTTCAGTGAGCCATGCTTTGCATCTATTACATGCCTGACACTAAGTGATAGAGAGAACAAGACAGATGTCTCTATTCTCAGAAAGCTTACAATTCAAGTGAGGGAGACAACAATAAGCAGGAGAATAAATATGTGAACAAGATACCATGAGATAACAGTGAGCACTAAAACAAAAATAAAATCACTGGCCTTGGTTAGTTTCAAAAACTATCTATCTATTGGATATGCTTAGAGTTGTTTATTTCATGAATGAAACATTCAGTCTTCTTCAAATCTATTTTGATTTCTCTTTTGGATTGTGCCTGTAAATCTCTATGAGCTTTTTAGGGGGGGAAATGCATTAAAAATTGCTTTGTTGGACCACTTATAAGAGGATTTATTTAGACTGGAAAGTTTTAAGCTGACATTTCTAAAAAGTTTATATCGAGTATGTTTATATTAATTAAGGCTTTATTTATATAATATAAATGCACATTTTCAGGAGCCATTTATTTAAACATGTAAAGGCCATTAAGAAAAGTGTTGTCAGTAAAGAAGAGATTTCTAATGGTATGTGTTTAATAAAGCTACATAATTTATAAAATACTTAGAAAAATGTTAATGTGTTATACTCTTGTTCTCCAGGGAGGAATTTTTATTTCCCTACATTTCACTCACAATGGTATGATTCTTTTTTTTTAATTTTATAATATGTTGCCATTAGAGTCAGATATGTCTTTGCATAGGGTTTATTTGTTTGTTTTGTTTTTTCTTGACTGAGCAAAAAAAGAGCCATCAGTGACACTTGTGTTGCTTTGATTTGATATCTTTTGTAGCAGTCCAAGTTGATTTCTGGAATCCTGTATTAAAATCACTTAGGGATAAAGAGATATTTTATAACTCTTTCATTAACCCATGTTTGACTTCCTAGTTTACAATATTAATTTTCAGCTATTTTGATCCACAGCCTATCATTTCTTAGGATAAAGATCACAATCTGGACAAGAAAGAGAAAATCCATATTGTTTAGACTATTATTTTAAATAAGAAGCCCTGGAGAACAGTTCTTGATTTTACATGTAGAAACGTTAATCAATGGTAATAAACTGTGCATTGACGACATGTTTAAAACAAACCAGAACTTAGGAGAAAAACAGGAAATTTGAACAAACAACTCTTCCTAGTAACAGGTTTTATGTGTCTTTGTTAAGATCATCACAGCTTGTTTTAATTTTTTTCAACTTCCTTTCCAAAATTTGATGTTATATTTCTTTGCAGTTTTATATACAGCTTTCATTTAATAAGCACTGTTCATGTCAAACTGTATTTCTGTAATAGAGGAATTGCAAATAAAAGGAACCTATAATGAAATTGTAATGCTACATATCAGTCCATAGGCAAATTGGTGTTACAGTTGTTAATGAGTCTTTTGGGGCTTCCCTCATAGCTTAGTTGGTCAAGAATCCGCCTGCAATGCAGGAGACCCTGGTTCGATTCCTGGGTCAGGAAGATCCACTGCAGAAGGGATAGACTATCCACTCCAGTATTCTTGGGCTTCCCTGGTGGCTCAGCTGTTAAAGAATCCATGTGTAATGTGGAAGACCTGGGTTGGGAAGATCCCCTGGAGAAGGGAAAGGCTACCCACTTCAGTATTCTGGTCTGGAGAATTCCATGGACTGTGTAGTCCATGGGGTTGCAAAGAGTTGGACACAACTGAGAGACTTCCACTTCACTTCACTTCACTTGCCAGAATAGTTCTTGAATAGCCTTTAAGTCCATCTCTTAATTGGTAACATTATCTGGCATTTTGTAGACGGTGAAGACCTTTTGCTTACCATTCTTTCTTAGGCTTATTCTTATATTCTTAATTTTAAACTTGACCCTTTGTTGCCATCGTCATGCTAGAAACCATTCCCATTTAATCTGAGACAGCTGCATTTGTTTAGATACTATATGCTTAAGTTCTCACAGAAATCTGACCTAAAACGGACAGATGTTTGAACTCCTATGTAAAAATCTATTCTAAACATTCTGGGCTACTGCTAGACAGGAATGCCAAACATTTCCAACCACAAATTATACTTGATAATAACCACCTTGATAGCAGAAAGCAGCAGATCCCCAGTTCCATTACATGATCTGGAGGAAGATAACAGGTCTTCGGCATTTTAACTTAGATTTGCTATATTTACAGATGATTAAGGCCAGTGCAAATTGCATCATTGTAAAAATCAGAAAGTATTAAGTCATATACAGAAATTCTCTGAGCACAGAAATCTGTCCTCTCTTCTCCATGTAACTGGACTGTAGCAGAAAATTGTTAACTGTGAAGCAGGAGCAAGCCAAAAACCAGGCAGGCTGAGTACACAAAAAGCCATATGGTTCAAGGAAATGGACACGCGTTTCCTTTTAAAGTTTCTGAAATCAACATATTCCTGAAGAACCATTTAAATGAGCTCGCCAGCATGTTTTATTTTCTGCAATGTGGGGCATGCTGGTTATGAAATGGGAACCCTGAAATGTGATACATCCATCTTAACCAGCTCAGGGTTTTATTCAATTCTTCAAGCCTTAATCCTATTAACTTTCTTGCACAAAGGAAATGCAGGGCTCCTCTCTGATGATTCTGCTTAGGCCTCATGGCGTTTGTAAACCAAGTCTTGAATTTTACAAATGAAGCTTATTGGTGGATGAAAAATGTAACAAGCATCAGTGAAGCCACTTTTCAAAAAGAATATTTCAGATTGTTGACTTTAAACAAAGTCCTTAGAAGAGATTAGTGATGACAATCAGTTTTTAGAATTTGAGGATTTTTTAAAGGCAGCTCACTTGAATATGCACATTTTTGGTGTGAATCACATCAAATAAATACCTGGCATTTTAAAACCAAATCTTTGGTTTTACAAATAAAGTTCCTTGGTTGATTAAAAATATAAGCAACATCAATGTAACCATTGTTCAAAAAAAATTTTGTAAGACTGTTTATATAAGGGGTTTTGAAGGGTTTGATGATTCACAATCAGTTTATATAATGTGAAGATTTTTTAAAAACAACTTTACTTAAATAAGTCAAAATTTTAATATGAAATGCATTAAGCTTATTTCTGGCTATATGTCCTTTGGACTTAGATCTAAGCCAGCAAAATACCAAGACCTAATTATGCTGCTAATGGAAGTTAATCTCATTGTAGTGAACATGAGCTAATAACGCATTAGTCCATATTATATTATATACTTTCAGTCTGTGGTCTGCTGTTTTGATTAAATTTAGTATCTACCATTTAGATTTGAAACAGCAAAATCTTCCTATTACTACCTATCAAGTTTATAAAGCCTTTCCTTTCTCTAAGATTTTGAACTAGATCACCATTACTTACACAACTTTATCCAATGTAAGATTTTATCTGTAATGTGAAATCAGAGAGGATATATACATCCATCCATTTCTGTTCAATAATGCTTGCTACTTCCAGGAGGTGAACGGTCATTAGCACAGCCTGCCTATGCTGCGGTGGCCTGGAATGTCCAGTCATTCCAGTTTACAGAAGAGTTTCACTGGGGTGTTTGCTTTCAGAGGTCACTTCAGTGTCAGCCTCAACAATCCACACACAAGTCTTCCTGTTCCATGCCACTGGCAAAGTAAACGAATATATTTTATCCAAGACATCCTCCCTACTTTCTTTTCTTAGTCTAAATTCTTTGACTTTACATTAAAGGAGTGATGAAATTCACATCATATTCTGAAGAATGGGTTTATTCTTCTGTCTGGTTTCCTATTCTGACTCTTTTCCTGCCTTGGAAGGCATCTGGTCTTTTAGCCAGGACAGGTGACTGCTCCTCTTCCCATCGTCTTGTCCTGAAGTAAAGAATGGCACTAGGTCAGCACCCCTTATCGTCCTTACCAGAGTTCTCTCAACTCTGACAGAATCTGTTCAGACTCAAAACATCAAGGAACATTCTCTTGATGAAAGAACCTTGCTTCTTATGACTTACCTGTAGCCAGGTAATTTAAGCCAGTTACCTTTCATTTCAACCATGTCAAAGTATCAAATAAAGCTATAATATCAGACCAGCTGGGAAAATGAGAGGCTGGACAGTAACATGTTTATAATATAAATCCTTCCTGTTTTCTCAACCCTTGCCCCGTGGCTGTTTTACATTTTGACAGTCAGGACACTCTAGAGATTTGCCTACAGACAATGGCCACCAAACTAAAGATTTGTTGGTTATTTATTAAGGAAAATTGCAAAGCTCAAATACATGAGGCCACTTCTGGGTAAAACAGTGGATCCAAACCAGTCATTCCCAAGATCCATTAGCATTAATTATTACAGTAACCAGGATAGCCAGGCCTTGGGTCACTTATTTCCCAGGAAAGCAGTTTAGAGGATGCAGATGACTACTGCTTCTTTCCAGATCCAAATACCCTAGACGTACCCTGGGTCACCAGTGCAGGGAGGACACTTTGCCAGGGCTAAGAATATCTGTGGGTCCCCTTGATCTTGAGGATCAGTTTTCTGACCTTGGAGAAAATCTGTTTCAAAACATTGATTTTTTTTTTTAGTTGTTATAGCTATATATCACATGTCTCTTAAGCTTTTGAGCCATTTGGCCAATGTTTGTGAAATGCTTTAAGTATGATAAGTAAAGGTAAAACCAATTCCTAACTGGAATTTGAAGAGGAGCCCCAGGGAGTTATTGACAGCCCAAAATTGTGTTGAGTGTGCACTGCTGAGCATACCCACACACACACAGACATACACAGAGACTGCTGTCTCTCTTTTTCTTTCTCACAAAAGTGTTCAAGGTATTTCAGTAAAAAGTATAAGCATATCTGTTCAGTTCAGTTCAGTCGCTCAGTCATGTCCAACTCTTTGCAACCCCGTGAACCGCAGCACGCCAGGCCTCCCTGTCCATCACCAACTCCTGGAGCCCACCCAAACCCATGCCCATCGAGTCGGTGATGCCATCCAACCATCTCATCCTCTTTCGTCCCCTTCTCTTCCTGCCATCAATCTTTCCCAGCATCAGGGTCTTTTCAAATGAGTCAGCTCTTCGCATGAGGAGGCCAAAGTATTGGAGTTTCAGCTTCAACATAAGTCCTTCCAATGAACACCCAGGACTGATCTCCTTCAGAATGGACTGGTTGGATCTCCTTGCAGGCCAAGGGACTCTCAAGAGTCTTCTCCAACACCACAGTTCAAAAGCATCAATTCTTCGGCACTCAGCTTTCTTCACAGTCCAACTCTCACATCCATACATGACCATTGGAAAAACAGCCTTGACTAGATGGACCTTTGTTGGCAAAGTAATGTCTCAGCTTTTGAATATGCTCTCTAGGTTGGTCATAACTTTCCTTCCAAGGAGTAAGCGTCTTTTAATTTCATGGCTGCAGTCACCATCTACACTGATTTTGGAGCCCAGAAAAATAAAGTCATCCACTGTTTCCACTGTTTCCCCATCTATTTGCCATGAAGTGATGGGACTGGATGCCATGATCTTCGTTTTCTGAATGTTGAGCTTTAAGCCAACTTTTTCACTCTCCTCTTTCACTTTCATCAAGAGACTCTTTAGTTCCTCTTCACTTTCTGCCATAAGGGTGGTGTCATCTGCATATCTGAGGTTATTGATATTTCTCCTGGCGATATTGATTCCAGCTTGTGCTTCATCCAGCCCAGCCTTTCTCATGATGTACTCTGCTGCTGCTGCTTCTAAGTTGCTTCAGTCGTGTCCAACTCTGTGCGACCCCATAGACGGCAGCCCACCAGGCTTCCCCGTCCCTGGGATTCTCCAGGCAAGAACACTGGAGTGGGTTGCCATTTCCTTCTCCAATGCATGAAAGTGAAAAGTGAAAGTGAAGTCGCTCAGTAGTGTCCTACTCTAGCAACCCCATGGACTGCAACCCACCAGGCTTCCCTGTCCCTGGGATTCTCCAGGCAAGAACACTGGAGTGGGCTGCCACTTCCTTCTCCAATGATGTACTCTGCATATAAGTTAAATAAGCAGGTGACAGTATACAGCCTTGACGTACTCCTTTTCCTATTTGGAATCAGTCTGTTGTTCCATATCCAGTTCTAACTGTTGCTTCCTGACCTGCATATAGGTTTCTCAAGAGGCAGGTCAGGTGGCCTGGTATTCCCCTCTCTTTCAGAATTTTCCACAGTTTATTGTGATCCACGCAGTTAAAGGCTTTGGCATAGTCAATAAAACAAAAATAGATGTTTTTCTGGAACTCTCTTGCTTTTTTTGATGATCCAGCCATGTCTACTTATTGACATTTGGGGAAAAGGTGGTTTCAGAAGAGATTGTGATAAGCATTGCTAAATAACATTAGGAAGTATATATTCCACTTACAGTTCCTCTTTCTCTTCAAAATGGTAGACTTAATTTTTCTTTCTTTCAAAGCATGGGTTCAAAACTTGTGCTTCCTAAAATGCTGTTCAGGAGATGCAGCTCAGTAAGATACTATCAATTAATTAAACACTCATTTCAGACAGTCAGAAGCCATGCTTCTTTGGGGAAAGAACTTGGTAATTAAGTATTCTCTGGACTGGCTATGTTATTGGTGGGGCTTTGTGCAAAATTAAATGTGGACCCCTTATTCAAAGGCAGAGAAAAAGGTAGTAATATAGAGAGTTTTTTTCCCTTTTTCCTCAATCTCTCTCTCTACTTCTCATAGTGTGTTATATTTGCTTTCCTGGTGGCTCAGATGCTAAAGAATTCAACTGCAATACAGGAGATCTGGGTTCAATCCCTGGGTTGGGAAGATTCCCTAGAGAAAGAGTGGCTACCCATTCTAGTATTCTTGCCTGGAGAATTCCTTGGACAGAAGAGCCTAGCAGGCTACAATCCATGGGGTCGCAAAGAGTCAGATTTGTCATTTATTATTTTTAAGTAAAGAAAATATTTAAAAATTTAGTTATTTGCATGAATTTTACAACTCATCTCTATATTATCAGTCAATTTTAAATGCAAATGTAAGAATATTTAACTTATAAGCAGAGTCACTGAAATGAGACAGTTCTTCATAGCTAATACTCACAATGTATTCTTTTTTCCTTACCAGTCAAAAAGACTGCACAAAACTAACTCAGTTTTTATTTTACTTCTTGATACATGTACTGTCTACTTTTGTCTTACTGATGAATAAAGAAAAACTAAAAAGAAATGAACTGTAGGTTGCCCTATCTTTCCTTTTCCTCCATGCCTTTTTGCATTATAAATGGTTGGCTAATACAGAGAAATAGCAGGAATAAGAAATGATGTGATAGGGTTTTTTGGTTGCTAGTGTTTCTTAGAACAGTATTACTTTCTTTCTGCATTTGAAGAGAATTCTGGTTCAAATGGAAAGCAGAGCCTCTCAGGCTATCAGCAGTCCCACGTACTCAACCTTAGATGTAACACAGCTTCCTTCCACTCACTTTGAGTCTCACTGGGCCTCCCACACATTGTGGATCCACCAGAAGTCTTTGTTCATGGGCACTGCAACTGCTATATGAGGGTGGGCTGGCAAGGAGCAGTGGCAGATACGCATTATGCTCGTAGCTCCTCTGCTTATGCACGCACTCCATTATTCCATTGGTCTTCACTTACATGACATGGTTTCAAAGACAACATTATTGAGAATTTCAAGAATTTTAACCCAAGCACAAGAGACACTTGTGTGACTACACAGGTCACATGCTCATGAAGTACTCCTGAGTACTCCTATACCTTAGCTGACCTCTTATGTAGACTAAGATTCTAAAAGGTGTAGGGTTTCAAGCTTCACCTGCCTCATCCAGTTTTTCTTGCTGGGAAGGTCTTGAGAGCAAAAATGAGCCAGAGGCTGAGGCTTCTCCCCCAATCCAGACTGCCCTTGCTCTGTCTTCCAGCCCCTATCAAAGAGTTGTGTCAAAGGGGGCCTTATCCCTTTTAATTCAGCTCCCTCTTACCTAACCCTCCTCTAATCTCTCCCCACTCAGCCCTGTGAACTGGAAATAAGGGTTACTAGGATCCATTTTGAGACTTACCTGGTAGCTCAGCTGGTAAAGAATCCGCCTGCAATGCAGGAGACCCCAGTTCGATTCCTGGGTCTGGAAGATCCCCTGGAGAAGAGATAGACTACCCAGTCTAGTATTTGTGGGCTTCCCTGGTGGCTCAGATGGTAAAGAATCTGCCTGAAATGTGGGAGACCTGGATTTGATCCCTGGGTTGGGAAGATCCCCTGAAGGAGGGCATGGCAACCCACTCCAGTATTTTTGCCTGGACAGAGGAGCTTGGCAGGCCATAGTCCATGGGGTCACAAAGAGTTGGACATGACTGAGCAACTAAGCACAGCACAGGATGCATTTTATTAGTACTAACAGCTCACCACTATTATCAAACAGACTTGACTTCTCTCTCATAGGTCAATAATTTTGAGCCATAGGATGGTTTTTATTTTAACGTAAAATATCACAGAAAAATAAAGAGATTTAGAGAATTACATTTATCTGAGTACCCATCATCCAAATCAGACCTAAAACGTTACACACACAATGAAAGTTCCCCGTGTTACCATTCCCAGCTTCATTCCTCTTCCTACCCCTCCCTCCAGCAACTACTTTTATTTTTATTCTCCTGCATATCTTTATTTTTTTTTACTTCATATGTATGTACTCTTAAAACATGCCTTTAGTATTGCTTGTTCTTTTTTAAAACCTGCTGTGAACAGCATCATTCAGTACACATCTGGCAGCTTGTTTTTCACTCTCAACTATTTGTTTTTGAAATTTGTCCATGTTGTTATGGCAGTAGCCTTGGTGTCCAGTTTAATTTTGTTTCCAAAGTTCCAAGTTTGTAATCTTGTAGAGAGTTGTTTGTTGTTAATGAATGCCCTATTTCTAGCTTGGTTGGTTTTATCTAGTGATTAGCCTTTGAAGCTTTATTTAACTAAAAACTTGTTTGGAGACTTGAGTCATCAACCCTTATCTGTTACATTGGGTTTCCATTCAGCCATTGTCTGGGCAAAATATGTGTTGGAAAAGTTTGTGTCTCTTGGCAGTCATTGCTGTGGGATGGCATAACCATGTAGAATGAAGTGGGTAATGTTTTTGGGGGTTTTTTTTTTTTTTTTTTGGTTACACTTTTTACCTTCAAATTAGATTGAATTAGGATAAAGGAAAGCATGTAGAGATGTGGAATCCAAGCCAGATAAGGCTTATCTTACCCAGAAGCAGAATGAATGATTACGCATCTATAGAAATGTCATTTGAAGACAGCCTATCTCCTGTGAATATCTCTCCACAAATTACTGTTTTATATAATCATTGCCCAATCCCGCTTTTGAGAGTCACCCTTTGATATGAGTGACATAATCAAATTTATTTCTCTAAAAGAAAAGATGGGGCAATGTAAGGGTATTTGGCACTTGGGCAGGGGAAGGGATTAAGGCCATGACTTTTTTTTTTTTTTTTAAGGGAGAAGGCATGGCCAAAGCATGATTTTTTTTTTTTAAAGGGTAAGAGTACAGAGAATTAATAAGAATCACTTCCATTTCTAGAATACCAATCACGTGCTGAATACATGCCAAGTGCTTTACACATATTCAAATACTATTC
Organism: Bubalus kerabau; assembly: GCF_029407905.1. Taxonomy (NCBI): domain Eukaryota; kingdom Metazoa; phylum Chordata; class Mammalia; order Artiodactyla; family Bovidae; genus Bubalus; species Bubalus kerabau. The sequence continues at coordinate 148,768,129 of NC_073627.1, forward strand.
AGTCCTCACAACAACCCTGAAAAACAGACGTTGCTTTTATCACTTTGTAGAGGAGAAAAATTCAAAGACATTAAGACAGTTCCCTCAAGGTCGTAGAATTGGTAATGGGAGGGCTGGAATTGGACCCCGACATGGCCACAGAGGCAGGGTTCTTTACATGATCCAGCAAACCAAGCTTGCTGATGCCCCAGTTTAGCAGCAGCCCAGCCTTGCCTGAGACGAGAATCGCCCCTGGTGCTGGGCACAGGGTGATGACTGGATGTATGCTGTGACTTTTGTGAATAGGGAATATATAAATTGGATGTGGGTCAGCTCAGTGGGAAAAGAAGTAGAATGTTAGTGGCTATGTGGTTTCTAAGGAAGAGCCAACAAAACTAAAAAGTCACCGTGATTTGGGTTTTTACAGACCCGCCTTTGGCCTCAGAGGATCCCTACCCGGCTTGAGGTTTGTCTGTGGCTGGCTGGCCTTCTGAAGGGTGGTCGCCTCTCTCTGCTCCGCTGGGCCAGGCCAGAGTCCATTCCTTCGGCAGTTAAGTAGTGTCCTTTCTCAGTGCGCAAGGTCGGTCACTCCCCTTTCTCTCCGTCCGTTTCTCAGCCTTCTGCCTCTACCCTCTGAAACGTGGGTGTAACTCCCAGTTCCATTCTCCTAAAGGTCGGTACCCTGGATGCATTCTGGTGCCCCACCCTGACACCATATTTCTGAGCCTGTGTCAGCAACCTTTCTCCTCACTCTCATTACGGTTGTTTCATGTGACCTGGATTCATCTTGCTATCTTTAGCTTTGCTCTCTTAACCATAGGCCCAGGTAATGCCACGACTCAAGCGATCACTTTATCTTCAGGCCTTGGCTGCTTTTCAGCCTTGCTGTTTTAAGTGTGTCCTTTATTTATCATCAACCCAGGAACCTCTTGGGGTTGATGGCATAATTTTCAGACTTCCTGACATCTGAATGCAGCACATACACACCCTTCTTAATGCTGGCTGATTTTAATCTTCTCAGCCACAATAAATCTGACACATACCTCAAGCCAGTGGCATGCTTGCCTTGATATTTTGATCCATTTTCCTTTACCACAGAGATTGCTTGATTTAAGAAAATAGCTCTGGCATGTGCTGTTTTTACTAACATTCGAGTGTCAAATTGGCATTCCAGCACACTTGGATTTCTGCAACTTTTTATTAACCTTATCATACCAGACTTAAAAGTATTTTACCTATCTGATATTTGCTGGCACTAAAGATCAGTTGAGTTTCTTCCTTGCCTTGTATCTTATAGAGTAATAAGAAATATGACAAGTTGAAGATTTTTCATACTACATTTTTTATTGTCCAACATATCTATATTTTATGTCCAAAATATCTATAGGAAGTAAATGGTTCTGGTGATGATAAAAGTAGTACCTAGAATGTCCATTTTTCTTTTTTTCTTCTCTGGGTCTCATCTGAATGACATTCTCCAGATAGGTCTCATGTTTAAAATAGATTTATGGCAGGGTAAATAATCACACTTCCTGATAAAAATCTAAATGAGGGTACTAATAATTCTTTAGTCTTATTTTTGTTTTGCTTATTTGGTTTTAAAAAGTCATATATCCAACTCCTTATTTGTCTGAGGAGGAAGCTAAACCCAAGAAAGGTTGACCTATTCATGATAATTTATGGCAGAAGTAGTCTCAAGCCCATGGCTCATACTCAGAACCTCTAGGAGGAATTTTGAAAACTTACTTGCACATACTATTGAGTCGCTAACTGATGAAGGGACTTCCCTGGTGGCTCAGAGAGTAAAGAATCTGCCTGCAATGCAGGAGACCCAGGTTTGATCCCTGGTTCAGGAAGATCCCCTGGAGAAGGGCATGGCAACCCACTCCAGTATTCTTGCCTGAAGAATCCATGGACAGAGGAACCTGGTGGGCTACAGTCCATAGGGTAGCAAAGAGCTGGACTCAACTGAGCAACTAACTAACTTCCAACTGACAAATAAATAGAAATGCCTCTTAAAGGGGAAAGTTCTGTATTCCATTAGGTTAGCTTTTTATAACCCATGTGTCTCCATATTCTTGAGTAAATGAGCTTAAATATCTAAAACTCATTTATACTCAAATCCTGTTATCCTCAAATGAAACTCTAGCTTATCTCCATAAGATATGCCCACCATTCTATTCAATCATAACTATTTGTTCAGTTTATATGGTATGTTTTGCAAGACTTAGATACAATATTCCATGTCCTTGAGTACTGCTACTGCTACTGCTAAGTCACTTCAGTCGTGTCCGACTCTGTGTGACCCCAGAGACGGCAGCCCACCAGGCACCACGGTCACTGGGATTCTCTGGGCAAGAACACTGGCGTGGGTTGCCATTTCCTTCTCCAATGCATGAAAGTGAAAAGTGAAAGTGAAGTCGCTCAGTCATGTCCAACCCTTCGTGACCCCATGGACTGCAGCCCACCAGGCTACTCCGTCCATGGGATTTTCCAGGCAAGAGTACTGGAGTGGGTTGCCATTGTCTTCTCTGGTCCTTGAGTAGGTGTCTACTTAATTGGAAAGGAAAGACATGAGAGATTAGCAAACAGCAATAAAGTACTGATTGTGTGGTACCAATCATTGGTGCCACAGAACTTTAAGGAAAATAAAAATCGTTGGAAGTTGGAGCAGTTCAGAGAGCCTTCCAGAGAGGTTTCTCACTTACAACAGGGTTAAGGATTTTTAGAGGGAGGTTAAGTGTTACAACGACTTCCCTGGTAGCTCAGATAGTAAAGCATCTGACTACAATGCAGAAGACCCAGGTTTGATCCCTGGGTTGGGAAGATCCTCTGGAGAAGGAAATGGCAACCCACTCCAGTACTCTTGCCTGGAAAATACCATGGACGCAGGATCATGGTAGGCTACAGTCCATGGGGCCACAAAGAGTTGGACACGACTGAGCAACTTCACTTTCACTTTCTAAGTATTACAACAGGAGGATCTGTCAAAGAGGTACCAAGAGGCTGTGAGAGGCAATAAGAATAGGAACTATATCCAGAGGCAGTGAGTTATAACACAGATAAATAGAGTAGGAGAGCAGAGGTATTAGATGATGCAAAGAAAAACCAACAAGAAAAGGGTGGGAAAAAGAAACTGGGGGGAAAATTGGGGAGGGAAAAAAGATGAAAATGAATCACCTAATTAATGGGTGGGAATGCTGGCTGATGGTTTCCAAGGGCACTATTTCTAGTCCAATTATCTGTCAAAAATGCTTTGGCTTAGTGGCCAAAGGAAACTTAGGAGAAAACTCCCTGCTAAAATACTTGAATACTTTCCCCACACGTCTACTTTATTTCTTAATTTGAAAGAATATGAAAGGTTTTATACCTTTTGACTAAGAATATAATTTTAAAGTTCTGATTCTAATTTTTTGGAGTTAACATATGTGAGGTGTGGTCTTTAGCTCATCACTTTGGGAAACACCTGACATCTTTGGAGCCAGAGTACAACTTAATAAATTACAGTTGCCTGGGTGGTTATGAGATAGCTCTGAAAAGGAACTCGGACTTGGACCAAGTTGGAAGAAGGAACAAAAACACTCCAATGCATTTCACTTTTCTCTTCCTCTGTATCTGATTTGTACACAAGAATTCATCAACCTAGAGAATCCTAGCTGTTACCTGTGGACCATAAAGAAAAAAATCCATTTTCTTTATTCTATTTATTGTACTCACATATTTCATACATATTTATTGGCTTAATAAACAGGAGAAAATGCTTAGTATTTTTTTCAAACAGCTTCTTTAAAACAGTAATATCTTATTCTCTGTTTCATCAGCATGCTATAAAAAGATTTAGGTAGTACGTGATATATTCCCAACATAGTTCAGTCTAATCACAGCCACTGTGCTCAGTGAAGTGAGACGATCATAAGTCCTACTCTCAGTGGAGGATGAGGAAACTATAAGTAGTTGATTGAATACAGTCTTTCTTGTGTACAGCCTTAATGTGGAATGCTGCTTCTCTTTAAAAAAAAAAAGAAGGAATGGGTATGTAAAGAATACAAGAGAATTATATTTTATTTTGTGATCCTGGAGAAGTATGGTTTCTCTTTAAACCTGAATAGAAAAAAAAGTGGAAAATAGTTATTAGAAAATTTCCTGCTATAGTTAATTAAAGATAATTATAAAAAGTTTTAAACTTTATTAATGCAGTTCTCCAATATTACCATCCAGGCAGCACCTTGAGCATCCTCAAAGGCATTGCTTTTTTTAATCCCAGAAAAGTCTTGATGATTTAATATTCTTCTGCAAGAATATTCTACTTTTGGTGGTTTTAATTTTTTTTAATTGATTACAAACAGCAAACAAAAGAACATTCTTTTTGGAAAAAAATATAACCACATGAAAACTGAGTTATTTTTATAATAATAATACTTCATACAGATCTGTGCTCTTTCATCTAAGAACTTTCAAGGACTTTTCAAATGTTGACTCATCAGTCCATGACAAACTTAGAAGAGGGGAAATAATTCTCCCTCTGTTTGATTTCAAAGAAATCACTGTATCCTAAGGTCCAAAGACATGTGGACTCTCTTTTTTTTCTTTTTTTACTTCTTCCTCCTTCTTTTCTTTTTCTTTGTTAAAGGCCAGAAGAAATATGGCTTGGTCCCAATCCACTAGAAACTCAATGTGATGAGGAAGGAGTCAAGGAAAAGCTCTTCAAATTCCCAATAACACATGCTACAACTTAAAAACCAGAGACGGAAATCTCTACATATTTTGAAGGGTCCAGAAAGGCATTCAGAAGACTCTGAGCCCTAAATTATTCCAAGATATAGATTCAGACTTGCTTTGCCGAAATGACATTTTAATCAGTATTTTTTAAAAAATGTTAACAGGACAACTATGTTATTTATAGTATTTCTGCCAATGGTGGATTTATGCCTTTTACCCAGGTAGGGAAAGAGGATCAAGGTGAATTCTTGGCTGAAGAATTAAATGATTATTTAAAGAATTAAATAAATATTTCCCAGGCCCAAGATAGAAAAATAGGCTGCCAGTAATTAAAAGTTTTATGAAGTATCCATTAAGATTTTATTGATTAATAGTCTCAAATTTTATTCTTTATTAGACAATAAATAGACTTATTTCCTTTGATAGGTACAATTCAGTGGCCTATCTAGACACCCTTCAAGTGGTTAAAGTGGAGAACTATGTTGGAGGATATTATTCAATTCAGAAATCATATTTTTTCACTTACATTGTTTTTTAATTATTCTAGTTCCAGTTCAAGAATGGTGTGAGAGTACTGTTTACGAGTATGGATCATTACATATGAGAATAAGAAAGTTATAGGAGTAAAATACTTCTAAGTATCAGAAAAGTATATTTCTTTCATCTATCTAAAATAGTTTGAGTTGATAGCAGTAGATATTAGTTAAAGTGTTAAATATGAGTTAAGGATTGAAACACAGTTCAGAGAAATTTTATGTGACATACTAAAGAACGTTGCTGGAGAAGACTCTTGAGAGTCCCTTGGACCGCAAAGAGATCAAACCAATCAATACTAAAGGAAATCAACCCTGAATATTCATTGGGAAGACTGATGCTAAAGCTACAATCCATTGGCCACCTGGTGCCAAGAGCTGACTCACTAGAAAAAAACACTGATGCTGGGAAAGATTGAAGGCAAAGGAGAAGGAGGTGGCAGAGAAAAAGATGGTTAGATAGCATGACTGACTCAATGGTCATGGATCTGAAGGAATAATGAAGGACAAGGAAGCCTGGTGTGCTATAGTCCATGGAGTTGCAAAGAATTGGACATGATTTAGCAGCTGAACAACAACAGAAGACCATATCCCCTTTAAGGATCACAGCATGGTGAAGGGGCTTGCATAACTCAATGAAGCTATGAGTCATGCCATGCAGGGCCACCCAAGATGGCTTGGTCATAGTCAAGAGTTCTGACGAATCGTGATCCACTGGACAAGGAAATGGCAACCCACTCCATGGACAGTATGAAAAGGTGAAAAGATATGATACTGGAAGATGAGCTCCTAGGTTGAAAAATGTCCAATACGCTACTGGAGAAGAGTGGAGAACAATTACTAAAAGTTCCAGTAAGAATGAAGCGGCTGGGTCAAAGCAGAACCAATGCTCAGCTGTGGATGTGTCTGATGGTGAATGTAAAGTCTGATGCTGTAAAGAACAATACTGCATAGGAATGTGGAAAGTTAGGTCCACGAATCAAGGTAACATGGATGTGTTCAAGCAGGAGATGACAAGACGGAACACTGACTTCTTTCAGTTCAGTTCAGTCACTCAGTCGTGTCCGATTCTTTGCGACCCCATGAATCACAGCACGCCAGGCCTCCCTGTCCATCACCAACTCCCGGAGTTCACTCAAACTTACATCCATCGAGTCGGTGATGCCATCCAGCCATCTCATCTTCTGTCGTCCCCTTTTCCTCCTGCCCCCAATCCCTTCCAGCATGAGAGTCTTTTCCAATGAGTTAACTCTTCGCATGAGGTGGCCAAAGTACTGGAGTTTCAGCTTTAGCATCATTCCTTCCAAAGAAATCCCAGGGCTGATCTCCTTTCGAATGGACTGGTTGGATCTCCTTGCAGTCCAAGGGACTCTCAAGAGTCTTCTCCAACACCACAGTTCAAAAGCATCAATTCTTCAGTGCTCAGCTTTCTTCACGGTCCAACTCTCACATCCACACATGACCACTGGAAAAACCATAGCCTTGACTAGATGGACCTTTGTTGGCAAAGTAATGTCTCTGCTTTTGAATATGCTATCTAGGTTGGTCATAACTTTTCTTCCAAGGAGTAAGCATCTTTTAATTTCATGGCTGCAGTCACCATCTGCAGTGATTTTGGAGCCCAAAAAATAAAGTCTGATACTGTTTCCACTGTTTCCCCATCTATTTCCCATGAAGTGATGGGACCAGATGCCATGATCTTCATTTTCTGAATGTTGAGCTTTAAGCCAACGTTTTCACTCTCCTCTTTCACTTTCATCAAGAGGCTTTTTAGTTCCTCTTCACTTTCTGCCATAAGGGTGGTGTCATCTGCATATCTGAGGTTATTGATATTTCTCCCGGCAATCTTGATTCCAGCTTGTGCTTCTTCCAGCCCAGCGTTTCTCATGATGTACCCTGCATATAAGTTAAGGAATTAGTAACTTCAAAGGGACAGGAATGGGAAATTTAATTCAGATGACCATTATATCTACTAATATGGACAAGAATCCCTTAGAAAAAATGGAGTAGCTCTCATAGTTAACAGGAGCCCGAAATGCAGTTCTTGGGTGCAATCTCAAAAATGACAGAAAGGTCTTGGTTCATTTCCAAGGCAAACCATTCAACATCATAGTAATCCAAGTCTATGTCCCAACCACTGATGCTAAAGAAGCTGAAGTTGACCATTTCTGTGAAGACCTATAACACCTTCTAGAAATAACATTTAAAAAAAAATGTCCTTTTAAACATAGGAACTCAAGAGATACCTAAAGTAACAGGCAAGTTTGGCCTTGGAGTACAAAATGAGCAGGGCAAATGCTAACAGACTTTTGTCCAGAGAACACACTGGTCATAGCAAACACTCTTTTCCAACAACACAAGAGACAACTCTATACATGGACATCACCAGATGGTCAATACCGAAATCAGATTCGTCATGTTCTTTGCATTTGAAGATGGAGAAACTCTATACAGTCACCAAAAACAAAACCTGGATCTGGCTCAGATCATCATCTCCTTATTGCAAAATTCAGCCTTAAATTGAAGAAAGTTGGGAAGACCACTAGGCCATTCAGGTATGACATAAATCAAATCCCTTATGATTATATAGTATAAATGACAAATAGATTCAAGATTTAGAGCTGTAGTGCCTGAAGAACTAAAGACAGAGGTTCATAACATTGTACAAGAGGCAGTGATCAAAACCATCCCAAAGAAAAATAAATACAAGAAGGCAAAGTGGTTGTCTGAGAGGCTTTTCAAATAGCAAAAGAAAGAAGAGAGCAAAAGGCAAGGGAGAAAGAAAAAGATAAACTCAATAGAATGCAGAGTTCCAGAGAATATCAAGGAAAGATGAGAAAGCTTTCTTAAATGAACAGTGCAAAGAAATAGAGGAAAATAATAGAATGGGAAGGACTAGAAGTCTCTTCAAGAAAACTGGAGACATCAAGGGAATAATTCATGCAAGGATAAGCAAGATACAGAACAGAAACAATAAGGACCTAACAAAAGCAGAAGAGATTAAGAACAGGAAGCAAGAACACACAAAAGAACTATATTAAAAAATTTCTTAATGACTGGGATAAGCATGACAGTGTGGTCACTTACCTAGAGCTGAACATTCTGGAGCATGAAGTCAAGTGGGTCTTAGGAAGCATCACTATGAACAAAGCTAGTGAAGGTGATGGAATTCCAGCTGAGTTATTTCAAATCCTAAAATTGTTGTTAAAGTGCTGCACTCAATATGTCAGCAGTGGCCACAGGACTGGAAAAGGTCAGTTTTCATTCCAATTCCAAAGAAAGGCAATGCCAAATAATGTTCAAACTACCATATTGTCGCACTTATTTCACATGCTAGCAAGATTATGCACAAAATCCTTCAAGCTAGGCTTCAACATAAATGAGGTGAGAACTTCCAGATGTACAAGCATTAATTAGAAAAGCTAGAGAAACCAGAGATCAAATTGCCAACACCCGCTGGATCATGAAGAAAGCAAGGGAGTTCCAGAAAAACATCTACTTCTGCTTCATTGACAATGCAAAAGTCTTTGACTATGTGGATCACAACAAGCTGTGGAAAACTCTTAAAGAGATGGGAGTACCAGACCACCTTACCTGTCTCCTGAGAAACCTCTGTGCAGGTCAACAAGCAACAGTTAGAACCGGACATGGAACCACAGACTGGTTCCAAACTGGGAAAGTAGTACAACGAGCCTGTATACTGTCACTCTGCTTATTTAACTTCCATGCAGAGTACATCATGGGAAATGCTGGGCTAGATCAATCACAAGCTGAAATCAAGATTCCATTCATCTGCTGATGGATGAATGGATAAGAAAGCTGTGGTACATATACACAATGGAGTATCACTCAGCCTTTAAAAAGAATACATTTGAATCAGTTCTAATGAGGTGGATGAAACTGGAGCCTATTATACAGAGCGAAGTAAGCCAGAAAGAAAAACACCAATACAGTATACTAACGCATATATATGGAATTTAGAAAGATGATAACGACAACCCTGTATGTGAGACAGCAAAAGAGACACAGATGTATAGAACAGTCTTTTGGACTCTGTGGGAGAGGGAGGGGGGGATGATTTGGGAGAATGGCATTAAAACATGTATAATATCATATAAGAAATGAATCACCAGTCCAGGTTCGATGCAGGATACAGGAAGCTTGGGGCTGGTGCACTGGGACGACCCAGAGGGATGGTATGGGGAGGGAGGTGGGAGGGGGGTTCAGGATTGGGAACATGTGTACACCCATGGCGGATGCATGTTGATGTAAGGCAAAACCAATACAATATTGTAAAGTAAAAAAAAAAAAAGATTACTGGAAGGAATATCAACAACCTCAGATATGCAGGTGATACCACTCTAATGGCAGAAAGCAACGAGGAACTAAAGAGCCTCTTGATGTGGATTAAAGAGGAGAGTGAAAAAGCTGGCTTGAAACTCAACATTAGAAAAACTAAGATCATGACATCTAGTCCCATCTCTCCATGGCAAATAGAAGGGGAAAAAGGGAAAGCAGTGACAGATTTTATTTTCTTGGGCCCCAAGATCACTGCAGACAATGACCGCAGCCATGAAACTAAAAGACACTTGCTCCTTGGAAGGAAAGCTATGACAAACCTAGACAGTGTACTAAAAAGCAGAGACATCACTTTTCTCATAAAGGTCCATATAGTCAAAGCTATGTTTTTTTCCAGTAGTAATGTACAGAGGTGAGAGTTGGTCCATAAAGAAAGCTGAGCACTGAAGAATTGATGCTTTTAAACTGTAGTGTTGGAGAAGACTCTTGAGAGTCCCCTGGACTGCAAAATCAAAACAAGTCAATCCTAAAGAAAATCATCCCTGAATATTCATTGGAAGGACTGATGTTGAAGCTGAAACTGCAATACTTTGGTCACCTGATGCAAAGAGATGACTCCTTGGAAAAGACCTTGATGCTGGGAAAGATTGAAGGCAAAAGGAGAAGGTGGTGACAGAGGATGAGATGGTTAGATAGCATCACCGACTCAAGGGACATGAAATTAAGCAAATTCCTGGAGATAGTGGAGGACAGAGGAACCTGACATGCTGCTGTCCATGGGAACACAAAGAGCTGGACACGACTTACCAACTGAACAACAACAAAAGACCATATGCAGAGGGTGAAGAAAGAGTCCCCATAGAATGATGATATTGTGGGGCCTGTATCCCAAACAGAACTTCTGAAAGCTGGAGCTCGGGGCTGACTTCTGGCTACTTCATCCCTCAGGACTACACTCCAAGATAGTCACTTCATGGAGTGGCCTCCACCTGGAATTCTATGAGGTTCATCCCTAGCTCATGCTCATCTGCTTTGGAAGGCGAGGTGGTGCCTGGATCTTCCCTGTGAGCCTCTGTCTTCATCAGCACCAAGTAAGCCAGAAGCCTGAGCAGTCTTTCTCCTCTGGTTACAGAGAGAGATACAGAGAGGAAGAAACCATGAAATACCTTTGAATGATGCTTTTTACTTCTTCCTTTGTCTCAAATTGCCTCCAGGTATTAGCAGGTGAAATTGTTAATGAGAGAAAACTAAGGATGACTAAATGAGGTTTTGCAATCCAAACACAAGAAGCTGTTCTACTAGCTGAAAAATGAACTTATAAGGAATTGGGTATGGCAGCTAAACTCAACTGCTGGGAAAGCTGAAGACAAAATTCTGTGAACTACTAAGGACTTTCTGACTGAACCTGTTGTTGCTGTTCAGTCATTAAGCTGTGTCTGACTCTTTGCGACCTCGTGGACTGCAGCGCGCCAGGCTCCTCTGTCCTCTACCATCTTCTGGAGTTTGCTCAGTTTCATGTCCATTGAGTCACTGATGCTATCTAAACGTCTCATCTTCTGTCACCCTCTTCTCCTTTTGCCTTCAATCTTTCCCAGAATCAAGGTCTTTTCTAATGAGTTGCCTCTTCACATCAGGTAACTTATTGGAGCTTCAGCTTCAGCATCAGTCCTTCCAATGAATATTCAGGGTTGATTTTTCTTTAGGACTGACTGGTTTGATCTCCTTGCTGTCCAAGGGACTCTCAAGAGTCTTCTCCAGCCCCACAATTTGAAAGCATCAGTTCTTTGGCACTCAGCATTCTTTATGGTCCAACTCTCACACCTGTACTGGAAAAACCATAGCTTTGACTATACAAACCTTTATCAGCAAAGTGATGTCTCTGCTTTTTAGTACTCTAAGTTTGTCTTAGCTTTCCTTCCAAGGAGCAAGCATCTTCTAATTTCGTGGCTGCAGTCACCATCTGCAGTGATTTTGGAACCTAAGAAAATAAAGTCTGCCACTGCCTTCAGTTTTTCCCCTTCTATTTGCCATGAAGTAATGGGAACAGATGCCATGATCCCAAGCTGTAAAGAATTAGAGTAATGGAAGAAGCATAGCACAGAGCATAGATACTGGTATTGGGGCTACAGGGTGCTAACCCCAACCCTGCCACTTGTTTGCTATGTGATCTTGGGGAAGTTGCTTGACATCACTACACTTCAGTTTCCTCAGCTGAAAAGTGGAAACAATATTATTATGTCACCTATCTCACAGGACTTTTCAGATGAAATGAGTTAAATCATGGCTAGCTCTTAAATCAGAGACTGGAACCAGGGGGATGTTATATTAATAATGGCTGTGATGATGATTTTTTTTATTATGATTGTGTACTAAAAAATGTAAAAATATTTTGTATTAGTTACCTGCTGAGATTCAAATGATTAAAGGGGAAAAAACATGATGGAGTACACATAGGAAGTTTTAATGAGCTGGGCCTGGCCCTGCTCCCTCCTACCCATATTCCGTTGGCTAGAACTCAGTCACACGGCCACACCAAACAGCAAAGGAAGCTAGAAAATACACCCTAACACCAGAAGGCCAGGAGCAAGAGGGGAATGTAGATTTTGCTAAGCAAAAGTCTCTGTTGCAATCCTAAAACCATGGAGAATCTCCTACATGTTCTCTCTTTTAGAAGATCAAGCGAGTGAACTATAAATACATGTGCAGGATCACCATCCTATATTTTGTTAACTGAACATTTTATATGTGGCCTGGAAAACTTTTTTTCTGATTTGTGAAAGACTTTTATATCAAAAATCTTACAAAATCATATATATTGAATTAATGTGGTTGTTTGTTTAAAGACTTTTGTTTCTTTAACAGGGTATCATTGTATGAAATCAGGACAGTGCCAAGAGATGTGAAACGCATTCTCTGTTCAGTAATAAACAACTGACCCATCGTTATAAAATCCACATTCACGCTATTGACTCAACAGCCAGGGTCAGTGTCAATGCAACTGAGGTTAGTACACTTGAAACCCCAAAGTGCTAGTGAAAATTAAAACCACAAAGCTTTGGGGGAAATGGGGAGGTCTGAATGGAACACAAGGGTCAGAGCAATGGAAAATTGTCTGATGAAAAAGCCCCCCAAAGGAAAGGTGGAAGTAACCTGCATCTGACAGGTGGTAGACAATGGACTTTCCTTGGCACTTTTTAAAGTACACAAATAAAATAGAGCCAAGGGCCGGATGCACTTTTCTTGATGTGCAAACACTTCTGAGAAGATGGCCACAAACTAAATTTGTAAAACTCCAATGGTAATGTTTTAGAAAAGACACCTATATATCTGAGCCATATAGAAAAGGTTTTTTTCTTTTCAAATTGTAATAAATATATTACTTTTAGAGTTGAGAAAAGTAAAAAGAAGAGTGTATCATGCGAGATTTTTCTTCGCATAGGGGTTTAGGCTGATTGTTCTTTGTTCTTTAATACTGTTGAATTGTTATGGGACAGTGGAGACAGTTTTACACAGGGTTTATGTAACATTTTAAATTAAGTTCATAAGTCTAAAATCCCAATAGCTGCAGTTATCTTTAAAATCTTTTAAGTACCCACAAATATACTGTATGTGGATTTGTTTCTATAAATCAATTATGTAATATGAATATGTAATATAGGCTAGCATTCAATCAATGATGAAATGTACATGCAAGTGTTGTCTCATAGCACTACTTAAATTATTTAATCTGCTTTTTTATTATGAGTTGAACTTCAGCCTCTACAGAGAGAAGCTATGCTGTGCGTGTTTAAGTGAAATAAGCCCATTGAGAAATCCAATGTAAACACTGAAAGTTCCACTCGGTAGGCGTTCAGGGAGTTTTATTGGCAACAGATATATCATACTGTAAGTTTTCTAATTATAAGGCCATGGGTTGCTTCAACTGACTATTGAAAATACGTCTGTTCACCAAATTTTCATCTTCTTCCTAATAGTACATCTTAGAGACAGCATTATGTAAATTACATTAGTATACAGATAATTTAATGACAGGGAAAGAAGAATGAAAATGAGCAATAAAATCTATCATAACAGCTGAAGTGACATGTCAGCCAATTAGGATTTTATTCTCTTCTCCATAAAATGAGACTTCAAACAATTTTGGCCATAGTGCTCATATAATATTAATCTATCATAGAATAAATTGAGACCATGCATATGTTATATGTGCCTATTTATGTTTTATTTCAAAGCAATTACAGAGTCCTGGAAGTTGCAAAGAAATGTACAGGGAGGTCCCATTTACCCATCATCCAGCCTCCCCCAGTGTTAATATCTTGCTTAACTATAGTATGATGTCAAAACCAGGAAATTGACATTGATAAAATCCACAGGGCTTATTCAGATTTCATCAGTTATACATGTATACATTTCTCTCTCTCTCTCTGTATGTGTGTGTATTCAGTTCAGTTCAGTCGCTCAGTCATGTCCGACTCTTTGCGACCCCATGAATTGCAGCATGCCAGGCCTCCCTGTCCATCACCAGCTCCCAGAGTTCACTCAAACTCATGTCGATCGAGTCGGTGATGCCATCCAGCCATCTCATCCTCTGTCGTCCCCTTCTCCTCCTGCCCCCAATCCCTCCCAGCATCAGAGTCTTTTCCAATGAGTCAACTCTTCGCATGAGGTGGCCCAAGTATTGGAGTTTCAGCTTCAGCATCAGTCCTTCCAATGAACACTCAGGACTGATCTCCTTTAGAATGGACTGGTTGGATCTCCTTGCAGTCCAGGGGACTCTCAAGAGTCTTCTCCAACACCACAATTCAAAAGCATCAATTCTTCAGCGCTCAGCTTTGTTTATAGTCCAACTCTCACATCCATATATGACTACTGGAAAAACCATATCTTTGACTAGACGGACCTTTGTTGGCAAAGTAATGTCTGCTTTTGAATATGCTATCTAGGTTGATCATAGCTTTTCTTCCAAAGAGTATCCTTTAATTCATGGCTGCAGTCACCATCTGCAGTGATTTTGGAGCCCCCCCAAAATAAAGTCTGTCGCTGTTTCCATTGTTTCCCCATCTATTTGCCATGAAGTGTTGGGTCTGGATGCCATGATTTTAGTTTTCTGAATGTTGAGTTTTAAGCCAACTTTCTCTCCTCTTTCATCAAGAGGCTCTTTAGTTCTTTTTTGCTTTCTGCCATAAGGGTGGTGACATCTGCATATCTAAAATTATTGATATTTCCCCTGGAAATCTTGATTCCAGCTTGTGCTTCATCCAGCCTGGCATTTCACATGATGTACTCTGCATATAAGTTAAATAAGCAGGGTGACAATATACAGCCTTGACATACTCCTTTCTCAATTTGGAACCAGTCTGTTGTTCCATGTCCGGTTCTAACTGTTGCTTCTTGACCTGCATACAGATTTCTCAGGAGGCAGGTAAGGTGGTCTGGTATTCCCATCTCTTGAAGAATTTTCCACAGTTTGTTGTGATCCACACAAAGGCTTTGGCATAGTCAATAAAGAGGAAGTAGGTGTTTTTCTGGAACTCTCTTGCTTTTTCAATGATTCAGTGGATGTTGGAAATTTGATCTCTGATTCCTCTGCCTTTTCTAAATCCAGCTTGAACATCTGAAAGTTCATGGTTCACCTACTGTTGAAACCTTGCTTGGAGAATTTTGAGCATTACTTTGCTAGCGTGTGATGAGATGAGTGCAATTGTGCGGTAGTTTGAACATTCTTTGGCATTGCCTTTCTTTGGGATTGGAATGGAACTGACCTTTTCCAGTTCTGTGGCCACTGCTGAGTTTTCCAAATTTGCTGGCATACTGAGTACAGCACTTTAACAGCATCATCTTTTAGAATCTGAAAGCTCAACTGAAATTCCATCACCTCCACTAGCTTTGTTCATAGTGATGCTTCCTGAGGCCTACTTGACTTCACATTCCAGGATGTCTGGCTCTAGGTGAGTGATCACACCATCGTGGTTATCTGGGTCATCAAGATCTTTTGTGTATAGTTCTTCTGAGAGTCAGACATGACTGAACAATTAGGCACACACACAGTAGTTTTATTTGTAAGCTGTGTTGTTGTTTAGTACATACACATTTAGGATGGCTATGTCTTCTTAGTAAATTAATACTCTTTGTCTCTTGTACTTTGCTCTGAAATCTACTTTATTTGATGTTAATATGGTCACCCCTGCTCTTTGAATTCATGTTTGCATGATATATCTTTTTTCTACTATTTTATTAATACTTTCAACCTACCAATGCTATGCTTGAAGTGAGTTTTTGTAGAGAGTTGCTTTTGTAGTTGGGTTGGATTTTGTCTTTTAATTGGCATATTTAGACCATTTGCAGCTAATGTAAGTACTGACATATTAGGGCTTAAATCTAACATTTTATTGTTTTATGTTTATTCTTCTGTGTTTGCCATTTTTCTGTTCCTTCCTTCCATTTTGATTATTTACATTTTTAATTATATCATTTTTTGTAGTTTTCGTAGTAGTTTCTCTAGGTGATACCATTTACATATGTAAGTTATCACAGCCTACTGTTGTTGACATTTTACTCTTTCAACTGAAGTGTAGAAATCTTACATTTTAGATTGCTTTACCTTTCCCAGTTTTAAAATATGTGTTTTAAGTATTCCATCTACATACATTGAGTACCACATTACATAGTGAGATAACTTTTGTTCCAATCATAAAATACAATTACAGAAACCTATGAGGTGAAGAATAGTCCATTATATTTGCTTTTATTTTTATCCATTTTGTTCTTCTTGTCTTTGTGAATGTCCCAATCTTCTTCTCTTATAATTTCTTTTTGTTACAGAAACTTCTTTTAGCCATCCTTTTAGAGTAGGTCTGCTAGTACATTCTCTTAATTTTTCTTCACCTGAGAATGTATTCTCTTTACTTCTGAAAGAGAGTTTCACTATATATCACATTCAGAGTTGATATCTCTTTCAATACTTGAAAAATATTGTTCCACTTTTGGCCTCCATATTTTCAGATGAAAAACCAATGTCATTTGAATGGGTATTCCTTTATAGGTAATGTGACGTTTCTTTTTGATAGTTTTCAAAATTTTTTCTTTTTCTCTGGTTTTCAGAAGTTTAACCATGCTGGGTCTTGGTGTAGATTTCTTTGGGTTTTTCCTATATGAGATTTGCTCAACTTCTTGAAACTGTAGGTTTCAAATTTGCCAAATTTGGGGAGTTTTCAGTCATTATTTCTTTGAATACCTTTTCAGTTCCAGATTCTCCCTCTTCTCCTTCTAAGATTTTGACGATACGAATGTCAGACCTTCTGTTATTTTCTCACAGAACCCTGAAGCTCTGCTTATTCTTTCCAATCTATTTTCTTGCTGTTGTTCATACTGAGTCAAGTTTATTGGTCTGCCATCAAGTTGGCTTATTCTCTTCTCCATTATCTCTACTCTACTTACCAAGTCCATCCAGTGAGTTTCTACTTTAATGATTGTATTTTTCAGCTTTATAATTTCCATTTGGTTCTTTTTTATAACTTCTTTTTCTTTACTCAATTTTTCTATTTTCTTATTTATTTCAAGATAATTTTTAATTGCTTGTTTAAGCATTTTGTAGAGAACCTTTAAAAACCTTGTGAAATAATTCCTGTATCTGATTCTTCCTGGAATTGGCTATTCTGAAGGAAAATTAATGATCCCAACCTCAAAACTTTTTGAAGCCAGTGGTTAACTGATTGAACCAAAACTGCAATAAAAACAAGCCAGTGTTTGCCTAGAGGTATACTGATTTGGCCTGACAAAGGAAAGAGCATACCTTTTCATGGGGTGAAAGTGAAAGTAACTTGGGTGCCCTGTAGTTTATGAAAGTGAAAGTGTTAGTCACTCAGTCATATCCAACTGTTTGCAACCCCATGTACTGTAATCTACCAGGCTCATCTGTCCATGGAATTCTCCAGGCAAGAATACTGGAGTTGGTTTTCATTCCCTTCTCCGGGGGATTTTCCTGACCTAGGAGTTGAACCTGGGTCTCCCACATTGCAGGCAGATTCTTTACCATCTGAGCCACTGGGAAAGCCCTTTCATGGGGTAAATATTATCTACTTTAGTCTTTTCTTTTACCCACAGCTGGGTATACAGTAAAGTGAAAATGAAAGAAAGACAGGTGAACAAATAGGAACATGTGACCTAAAATCAAGAAAAGAATTAATAATTAAGGAACAGACTACTGAAAACCCAGATGTTGGAATTATCAGACAAGAACTTTAAACTATGATAAATATGTTAAAGGATCTAACAGAAATGGTAGACAATAGATGGGGAGTATCAGGAGGAAAAAAGGAAACTCAGAAAGAATTGCATGGCAAGTCAAAAAAAAGAAAAACTATTAAATGACACATTTACATAATGGGATAAAGAACAGAGTAGATGCAGAGAAGAAGGGATCAGTGAACTTAAAAACAAATCAATTGAATTTATCTGAAATAAAGTGAAGCACATTTATCTGAAATAAAAATAAAATGAAGAGAAAAAAAAAGTTGAAAAAACTGAACAGAGCATCTTAGAATTATAACATGTTATCAAATGTTCTGACACACAAGTAGTTATGGTCCCAGAAAGAGATGAGAGAGAATGCAGAAACAAAATATTTGAAGAGATAATGGCCAAGAATTTTACAAAGTTTATCAAAGAAATCAACCCACAAATCTAACGTGCTCAACAAACCCCAAGCCGGATGACAAATTTAAAACAAAATGACACCTAAGAATATCATGTCAAATGCTAAATATCAGTGATAAACAGAAAATTTTAAAGTGCAGCCAAATTAAAAGTTCACATTACATTCAGAGGAACAAAATTAGAAATGATGGCAGGCAACCTCAGAAATAATGGAAGCTGAATGCAGGGTGGAAAAGATCACTACAGCAGAATATGGTATCTAGAAATTGACACATACACTCATGGTCAATTGGTTTTTCGCAAGGATGTCAAGGGAAATCAGTGGAGGGAATGGAGCTGATAAACCTATGTATCACTATGAAAGCAAGTGAACTTCAACCCCACCTTACTTCATAAGCAAAAATTAATTAGAGATGATCATAGACATAGATGTGAAAACTAGAACTGTAGCTCTTCTAATTCTTTTTTCTTTTGGTTATGCCATGCAGCTTGTGGGATCTTAGATCCCTGACCAGCTATTGAAACTTTGCCTTGGCAGGGAAAGCACTGAATCCTAACAGTTGAACCACCCGGGAATTCCCTGTAACTCTTCTAGAAGAAAATATAAAAATCTTTTCAAGACTTTGGAGTACACTTGGATTTCTTAGCACATAAAAAACAGTAACCATAAATTATACAATCAATAAATTTTAAAGTTTTGATTATAAAGTTTTGAAAATTAAGTTTGCCATAGACGGAGACAAAATATTCACATTATAAAGGGCTTATGTTTCAAATACATAAAGAAGACAAATAAACCAACCTAAAATATGGTAAAAGGCATGAGTAGTCACCTCATGCACATACCAAATAGATTTACAAATGGTCAATAGCAGAAGAAAAAGTATACAAAACCACCAGTCATCAGGAGAAAGCAAATATTCAAACCATCTGAGATATCACTTATATATGTACAAGAATGTCTGATAGGTAAGATTAGCTAAAAGAAAACATTTTATTTTACCAAATATTAACAAGTGTATGGAGCATCTGGAGCTGTCCTCTGTTGCTGGTGTAAGTGTAAAATGGTAAGGCCATTTTGAAAAACTTTTTTGTAGTTTCTTATAAGGTTAAAAATACACCCACCATGTGACCTAGCAATCTCACTCTGAAGAATTTTTCCAAAAGAACTTATCCACAAAAAGTATTGTGCAAAACTATTTAAAGCAGTCTAATTCTTAATAGTCTCAAATTGGAAGCAACCCAAATGCCTACTAACAGAATAAATGAATTGTAGCATATTAGTATAAGCATTGTAGGCAGAGGCTTTACAGTCTGAGCCACCAGGGAAGTCCTAATGAAATATTACTCAGCAATAAAAAGGGATAAACTACTTTATGACACAGCAACATGGATGTCAAAAACATTGTGTTCAGTAAAAGAAGCCAGGTACAAAAGAATACATACTACATGACTCCATTCAGATGAAATTCAAGAATATGCGAAAGTAATATGTGTTTTAGAACTCCAAAAAGTAGTTGTCTTTGGGGTGAGGATGGAATTGACAGAAATAAGGCATGAAGGAACTTTCCGGGTAATGGAAATGTTCTATCTCTTGATATCAGTGGTGACTATTTGTGTTTATTCAGCTGTCAGAACACCTAAAGATCTGTTCATTCTGTTGCGTGTAAAGAAAAGAAAGAAAGAAAGTGAACTCACTCAGTCATGTCCAACTCTTTGTGACCCCATGGACTGTAGCCCACTAGGCTCCTCTGTCCATGGGATTTTCCAGGCAAGAATACTGGAGTGGGTTGCCATTTCCTTCTCCAGGGGATCTTTCCAACCCAGGGATTGAACCCATGTCTCCTGCACTGTAGACACATGCTTTACCATCTGAGCCACCAGGTAAGTCTCGTTGCATGTAAATTTTAAAGTGTTTTTTTTTTTTTTTTTTTTTAATTGAATTAAAATTTACATGCAACTTTTTTAAATTCAATTAAAAAAAACAAAACCCTCACCAAGTATCTCCAGTGTCAGAGACACCTGGGTTCTAGGCCTCAGCTACACTATTTACTAGTGGTGCTACCAATGAGCAAGATATTTAACCTCTCTGAGCCTTCGTTTTCTCATCTCAAAAGTAAGGATCAAGGTAATATCTACCCAAGAGGGATGGGTGAAGATCAGCATGGCTTAATACATATAAATCACTGAGCACAGTACCTGGCATGTAATAAGTATTCATTAAGTGTTAGCCACTATTATTCTTGTCCTTTTTTCCCCCTCCCCTCTTTTCCACTTGAAGAAACTGAGAATGGTTAACTAATTTGCCCAAGGATACTGGTAGTATATTTCAGAGGTGGAAAATGAATCCATTTTCACTCCAGAGCAGCTCTGAAGGCAATTCTGCTGCTGTTTCTAATGAATAAGTCCTATATCAAATTGTTTGGTAAGGACATGGAGAAACATGATTGATTGGTTGATTGGTTGATTAATTAATCCAACACAGAGACATGATAGGCAGTTAATCAATCTTGTAATATCAAACTGTACTGTAAGAAGATTAATCTGACTGTATTGTATAGGATGAGCTTCCCTGGTGGCTCAGTGGTGAAGAGTCCACCTGCCAATTTAGGAAACTTGGGTTTAATCTCTGTGTCGAGAAGATACCCTGGAGAAGGAAAAGGCAACCCACTCCAGTATTCTTTCCTGGGAAATCCCATGGACAGAGAAGCCTTGTGGGCTACAGTCCATGGGGTCTCAAAAGAGTCGGACACGACTGAGTGACTAAACCAACAATATTGTGTAGTATAGATGGAATCATATGAAAACTAGCTAGTTATGAGGCAGTTAGAATGGTCCTGAGAGGGAAGAACAAGCCTCAGCAAGGGGGTAACAATAGGAACAGAAAAGAAAGAATGGATTCCAGTTGATGGATAGGTAGATTATAGATGATTTGACAACCGACTGAATGTTGGAGTTCAGGAGAGGATGGGACCAAAAATGACTCTGAGGGCGATGGCAGGGCCATTGGTAGGAATGTCAGGGGAAGGAATTGGTTGTGGGTGCAGGGGGCAGGAGAGCCAAGATAAAAGTTTAAGTAGATTGTTAACAGCCAGTACTGTACACCTAAAAGTGCAGGGTCTGACAGATAGTTGTGAATACTGCTTGAGAGAGGGAGGCTTAAGATGGGCAGATTTGAGAGACACATGGTAGTTAATGTTTTCTGAGTAAGTAGGGCAAAAAAGAGGATGAGAGCTGATCGTGGCTGCATTTAAAGCATGGAGGAAAGCGAAGCCATGAAGCAGGGCAGCTGCTACTTCAGTGTGGGACAGCAGTGCTTTTGTCACTTGACCAACTGGACATGTATTTTATGCCATTTTCTTAATGTGGTTGCCTCCCTTTCTTTGTAGAATCAGATATATGACAAAGCCTACAGCATTTCCTAAGCTCTGAGTGGGCTTAGCGTGCCCTTAGAGAAAACTGTGGCTCAGAAGTGACATGACGTAGCTGAGGTCACCAGACCTTGATGTGGTAGAATGTCAACCAAGGTATTTGTTTCTTTTTTATTATTGTTGTTGATACAATGGCATTTATTCGGGCACTCTTCTGAGTATATTGTAGGATAGAAAGGAATAATATTCTCAAGGAGTTTATAGTTTTACCAAGAAGACTGAAGATGCATAAAACAGCAGGATAAGAGTGCAAGGCTGTTTAGATCACATGCTAAAATGAGTTTAGTCAATGACGGTCACAATAGTAAACTAAGGAGAAAGTCAATGAACTCAGCCTGATTTCATGGATGAGTAGGATCTTCAACCTTAAAAAAAATGAGTATAAAATGAGCATATGAGAGTATAAACCAGGATTTTAACAACCTACATATCAAATCCTGTTTTAACTTTTTCATTGATCATTTTACCATAGAATCTATGAAATGAATGGCTTAGCAGCCAATCAGTCTTGTGCTGGTGGGAGGAGAGACTGTCCAGAGGTAGTTATCCTCAGAAAGATAAACTTACTGGATAGGCAGCATTTCTTCATTTATTCATCAGCCATTTACTGAATAGTAATTATGTACCAAGCACAGTACCAGCTATTAGAGGTAAAACATGAGTAGCATAGGTCTGTCACTCTTAAGAAAACAATAATACAGAAACAACTTTGTATGGTCTGGGAAAGAAAAATGTAAAGTGGGTAATTGCTTTTAAAAATATATCTCATAGAACATTTATAGAAATCAATCATGTCTGCTATGCTAAGTCACTTCAGTCGTGTCCGACTCTGTGTGACCCCATAGACGGCAGCCCACCAGGCTCCCCTGTCCCTGGGATTCTCCAGGCAAGAACACTGGAGTGGGTTGCCATTTCCTTCTCCAATGCATGAAAGTGAAAAGTGAAAGTGAAGTCGCTCAGTCGTGTCCAACTCTTAGCGACCCCATGGATTGCAGCCTAACAGGCTCCTCCGTCCATGGGATTTTCCAAGCAAGAGTATTGGAGTGGGGTGCCATTGCCTTCTCCGAATCATGTCTGAGGACTTACTAAAAATGTCATTCTGTTCCTCAAAAGTGAAAATAAGACTGTGTCTGATCCCAATGCAATAAAATAATAAAGTTAAGAAATACTAAAAGAGAAATACCCCCTAAAATAAAACTCTTCTCTTTTAACCTTTGCATCAAAGAAGAAATTAAACCTAAACTGCAACATACCTAGAAAAAAACATAAATGAAAACACCATATAGTTCAATCTATATGGTGACATAAAATTGTTTTTAATGAAAAATTCATAGACCAACATCACTTCTTAAGAGGTTAGAAAATAACAATGAAATCAGCCTAAGGAACACAGAAGAAACAGAGATCAAAGCAAACATGAGGTAATTAGAAAACATGAAAAAGAAAGCCAGAATTCATAATCCAAAAGTTGATGTTTTGCCAAAGCCAGTAGAACAGAGATAACTATGGGCTAGCTTAATTAAGAGGGGAGAGGGAAGAACTTGCTAATACAGAAGATTAGAAACGAAAAATGGCAAACAACAACAGATGCAGAGGAAATTAAAAGAATCATAAATAGTCCTTTGTGAACTTCTCAGCAAATAGTTTTGACAAGCTGGGTGAAATAAATGATTTTCTAAGAACATGTGAATCACTGAAAATTAATACCAGAAGAACTATTATTAAAAAACCAAATAAACAATACCCATGGAAGAAATTGAAAAAGTTATTGAAGAGTTATCCCTGGAAAAACACCAGGCCCAGGAGGTTTTATAGGTCAATTTGTTCAACACTTCAATAAACAGGCAAATCCTAACCATAAAAATAGTTTCATAGATGGTAATGCTTTCAGGTTATATTTATGAAGCCAACAAACTACTTATACCACAACCTGATGAATTAGAGTAATAACATACTACAAGCTACTCTTATTTGTGATATCAGTGTAAAAATCATACAAAGATTATTAAAAATAATTCAGTAATATATAACACATCAAAGGCATGATAAACCCAAACCAAGTGAATTTTATATCAAAAGTATAAGAATGGTTCCACCTTTAAAAATGTGTTAACATAGCTTAACATAGGTCAAAGATGTCAAAGCTCAATAGTTGTAAAAAAAAACCAAAAAGGCAGTTAACATAATTCAACAATATTCCTAACAAATACTTTTAAAGAAAACAGAATAAGATGAATATTTCTTTAACATGTTTAAACTGGGTGTATGTGTGTATATTTGTAATTGAAAGCTGGTATTATATTTAATAGTGACACACAAGAACATTCTGTTTAAAGTGAAGATTAAAACAAGATAGGTACTCACCATCACCGTTTTTATGTAACATAATTTGGATTCTAGACCAGTGGTCAGTAAACTGCTGTGGGCCAAATGCCTGTTTTTGTAAATAAAATTGTATGGAACACAGGACTGCCCATTGGCCTCATGCTGTCTGTGTCTGCTTTCATGCTGCAGTAGCAGAATTGAGTAGCTTTGGCAGAGCCTGTTTGTGATAAAGTTCATAATATTTACTGTCTGGCTCTTTATAGAAAAAGTTTGCCCATCTCTGTTCTAGACAGTACAAATAGAGAAGGCAAAGAATAAAAGCTACAATTATTAAAAAGAGGAAGCAAAATTATCATTAGTGGCAGAAGCTACATCAGAAACCCAAGACAATCAATTGCATAGAAAACAGAAACAATAGGAGAATTCAACCAGATGGACAATTGCAAAATAAATGTATTTAAAAATAATAAAATTTCTATTTTAGAGTCTCTTGATGAAGGTGAAAAAGAGAGTGAAAAAGCTGGCTTAAAACTCAACATTTAAAAAACTAACATCGTGCCATCTAGTCCTATCACTTCATGGCAAATAGATGGGGAAATAATGGAAACAGTGACAGACTTTATTTTGGGGGGCTCCGAAATTACTGCAGACAGTGACTGCAGCCATGAAATTAAAAGATGCTTTCTCCTTGGAAGAAAAGCTATGACAAATGTAGACAGCATATTAAAAAGCAGAGATTACTTTGCCAACAAAGATCTGTATAGTCAAAGCTATGGTTTTTCCAGTAGTCATGTATGGATGTGAGAGTTGGACCATAAAGAAAGCTGAACGCCAAAGAATTGATGCTTTTGAACTGTGGTGTTGGAGATAACTCTTGAGAGTCCCCTGGACTGCAAGGAGATACAACTAGTCAATCCTAAAGGAAATCAAACCTGAATATCCATTGGAAGGACTGATGCTGAAGCTGAAACTCCAATACTTTGGCCACCTGATGCGAAGAGCCAACTCATTAGAAAAGACCTTGATGCTGGGAAAGATTGAAGGCAGGAGAAGGGGACGACAGAGGACGAGACGGTTGGATGGCATCACTAAGTCGATGGACATGGGTTTGAGTAAACTCTATGATATGGTGAAGGACAGGGAAGCCTGATGTGCTGCAGTCCATGGAGTTGCAAAGAGTCAGACACAACTGAGCAACTAAACGATGATGACAATTTTATGAATAGTAAAAAAGGATAGTAGAAGAAGAGCTCCTATTTAGAAAAACACAGAAAAAAATATTTCTTGCATTAAACCTAATAAATATGTATAGAAACAGGAAGAAAACCCTACACTTTCTTGAGAATTATAAGGGAAGAAAGATGATAGGCTTATAAAAATATGTCTATTACTTATTTTACATTAAGCTTTTACAAAAATGAAAAACCTCAAATACTTTGTGAATTCAATAAAATATCAGGAGGAAATAGGTAGAATTAATGGGAGAAGGGTGACTTAAAATGATACTAAATAATATAGATACAGATAGATGCATATATGTATAGAGACAGTGACTGAACAACAGCATAAAGATGTGTATATATGAGGGGCTTCCCTCATAGCTCAGTTGGCAAAGAATCTGCCTGCAATGCAGGAGACCTGGGTTTGATCCCTGGGTTGGGAAGATCCCCTGGAGAAGGGAAAGGCTACCCATTTAGTATTCTGGCCTGGAGAATTCCACTATATAGTCCATGGGGTCACAAAGAGTCAGACACAACTGAGCATCTTTCACTTCACTTCATACAAGGATTAGTATATATATTAGCACATATGTTCTGTCCACTCAGAGGACCTGAAAGCAAAGAAACCCCAGCAGCAAAGATAACACCTAGTATCAAGATCTTAGTTTCCAATGCATGTGCATGCTCAGTTGTGTCTGACTCTTTGCAGCCCCATGAACTTTGCAGCCCACCAGACCCCTCTGTTCATAGGATTTTTCAGGCAAGAATTCTAGAGTGGGCTGCCATTTTCTCCTGCAGGGGATCTTCCAAGCCAGGGTTTCCTGCATCTCCTGCATTGGCAGGCCGATTCTTTACCACTGAGCTACATAGGAAACCCTCTGTTTTCCAATAAAAGGAAACTGAATTCCTAGAGGAAATGGCTGATAATAGGGCTAGGACAGGAATATACAACGTAAGCATAAGATAACCACAATGCCAGAAAGTTAAGTCCTAAAAACAACAAACCCCCCTGACAATGATGTGGATACGTCAAAGGGATGCACAAGCCAACTCAAAGAGTTCCTAATGACCAAACCTGGAACCATTTGAGCAATAAACTAATGCCATGTTAGATTAGAGTTTATACTGATATCAATAAGTGATTGAATAAGTAAATAAATGGGCAAGAAGAGACAACTCTCCTGTGCAGAATTCCAAATACTCTATGTGGAGATGCTCACTTAAGGAGATGGATCATAATGCCACACACCTTAAGTGTGGTCTGTGTGTGGTGACTTCCTTCTAAAGGGTACAACATGGAAAGGGAGTAAAACTAACTTTACTGTGGAGACATGGCAAACATTACTAGACCTCAGCCCCTTAATCAAGGTCAACATCAACAGTAATAAGTCATGTTCATAGCATGTCCTTTGATGTGATATGATGAGACTAGCCTTTTATGTCTATGGTCTTTCTCCCCCTGTAACCTGTAACCTGTAACCCTTGTCTAACTATGAGAAAAGGGTAACACAA
Source organism: Bubalus kerabau (assembly GCF_029407905.1). Taxonomy (NCBI): domain Eukaryota; kingdom Metazoa; phylum Chordata; class Mammalia; order Artiodactyla; family Bovidae; genus Bubalus; species Bubalus kerabau. Next base: position 148,794,802 of record NC_073627.1, read on the forward strand.
GCCCAAGTTGAAAGATGTTCTGTAAAATACCCGACTACTGAAAGTCCTCAAAACTTGCCAAGTTCATAAAAAACAAGGAATGTCTTGAGAAACTGTCACAACAAAGAGGAAGCTAAGACATGAAGACTAAATGTAATGTGGTTCTGGAAAAGATCTTGGGTCAGGAAAGGGACAGTAGGTTGAAACTAAGGAAATTTGAATGAACTGTGGACTTTATAATACTGTATTAATATTGGTTTATTATGTTACTCAGTTCAGTGGCTCAGTCGTGTCCGACTCTTTGCGACCCCATGAATCGCAGCACGCCAGGCCTCCCTGTCCATCACCATCTCCCGGAGTTCACTCAAACTCACGTCCATCGAGTCGGTGATGCCATCCAGCCATCTCATCCTCTGTCGTCCCCTTTTCCTTCTGCCCCCAGTCCTTCCCAGCATCAGAGTCTTTGCTAATGAGTCAACTGTTCGCATGAGGTGGCCAAAGTACCGGAGTTTCAGCTTTAGCATCATTCCTTCCAAAGAACTACTAGTATGGTACAGCCTGACAGATGTATCACATTAACGTAAGACGTTGACAATAGCGGAAAGTGGATGCGAGGTATACCACCTTCACAACTCTTCCCTAAATCTAAAACTATTCTAAAGTAAAAAATTTATTTAAAAGAATCAAAAGGTGAATGTAAATATGTTTTATAGACTGACCTCGATAAATTTCCCGGATCACAAACATATAAGCACATATTTTAGAAAAGTGAAAGAAAAGAAACAAAGATACCAAAGGTCATCCAAAAAAGTAAACATGAGAATGAATGGGAAAAAATTAAGATCAATAAAGGGTTCTAGTTATATCAGTTATAAATGTTACAAAATATATTAGAATTATTTTTTACTGAGAAGGAACTAAACACTTGAAATGTGACAGAATGGAACACAGAAATAGATTCAAATGCATTTAAGATTTTTTTATATGATAAAGGTAGTATTTCGCATCAATGATTAAAAGATGGATTGATTAATAAATGTTATTGAAATAGCTGATAAACTTTGAAATTTAGCTGTGTATCATATTTCTTTCACAGAAATCCAGATCAAACATTGAATATTTAAAAAATCAAACCATAGTAGTAAGCAAACATGGGTAAATTTATTTATGGTTTTAAAATGTGGGAAGCCTTTTACAGTCAGACAATAAAACCCCAAGCCATAAAGAGAAATAGTAATAAACATGTTCACATCAAAATTTTAAACTTCTTTATTGAAGAAATTCCACAAACAAGACCAAAAAAAAAACAACAACAACAAATGGAAGAGGGAAGATATTTACAACACATGACAAATAAGGAGCTAAAATCCTATTTTATAAAGTATTTTAACAATAAAAAAAAATCTCCCCCCCAAAATGAAAATATAATATAACCCAAAAGTGGGCAAATGAACTTGGCATTCTCACTTATTCTTTTGTGGGGGGAGAACTTTTCTGAGGGCAACTTGGCAATATTTATCGAAGTTTGAAAAGCTCTTTAACTCAGCACTTGCACCACTGGGAATTTCACCAAAGCATAGGTGTGTAAATGGGCAAGAATGTTCACTTCAGCACTGTTGGTAAAAACAGAAGTCTAGATTATCATACTAAGTGTCAAGAAAATCAGACAAAGACAAATGTCATATGGTACCACTTATATGTGGAATCTAAAAATAACATAAATGAAATTATTTACAAAACAAACAGACTCACAGACATAGAAAACAATTTATAGTTACCAAAGTAAAATGGTGGGGAGGAGGGATAAATTAGGAATTTGGGAATAAAATGTATACATTATTGTATATAAAATAGATAAACAACAAGAACCTACTGTATAGCACAGGGAACTATACTCAATATTTTGTAGTAACTTATATGGGAAAATAACCTGAAAAAATATATATAAACTGAATCACTGTTGTACACCTAAAACCCAGCCCAGAACACTGGAGTGGGTAGCCATTCCCTTCTCCAGGGGATCTTCCCAACCCAGGGATCAAACCCAGGTCTCCCACATTGCAGGAGGATTCTTTACCATATGAGCCAACAGGAAAGCCCACTAGAACTAACACAGTTGTGCCAAGTCTCTTCAGCCGTGTCCAATTCTGTGCGACCCTATGGACTGTAGCCCACCAGGTTCCTGTCCATGGGATTCTCTAAGCGAGAATACTAGAGTGGGTTGCCATTCCCTTTTCCAGAGGATCTTCCCAACCCAGGGATTGAAGCCGCATCTCTTACATCTCCTGCATTGGCAGCCACGTTCTTTACCACTATTGCCACCTGGGAAGCCCAAATCAAATATACTTCAATAAAAAAACTAAATAGTTTTTAAAAAACTCGAGATATCACCTATGTCCATTAGCAGAGCCAGGATAGATGCATTCTGCCACACCATTCAGTGAGTATTTTTATAAGGAATGAGATGGAACTACATGTGCGACAAGCTCCAAGATGTAGTTATCAAGTCAAGAAACAAGAAGCAGTGTCCATCTTCCATTTGCCTTATATACCTGGAAATATTTTCTGAAAGAATTCGTAATAAACATTTAACAGTGATGCGGTTAATCTGTGTCGCCTTTTTTTCCAGCAAATACATAGATCCAGTTGAACTTTTTGAAATACTGAACATAATTCATGTATTCCCATGAATTTAGAGAATTTGAAGGGGTCAGAGAAACCTGGGTTAGGAATCGCTATTATAATATGAAGAGCACTGGACAGGGAGTTAGGGCATGGATGGCAACCCTATCTACTGGCTGCCAACAGCTTGCTTGCCGTGGGTCTTTAGCAAGTTCCTTACTCTTTTTAAGCCGAGTTTTCTTCTCTGTAAAATGAAATGATTGCTGGTGGCAAAAGACCCTTCTAGCTATCAGATTCTGTATTTGAACATTACACTCTGTAAACCTTCAATGCCACCAAAGCGATTGTGACGACCACTTTAGACACCTAAGGTAAACACTGTTCTTCAAATTGCATTCCCATAGTCCAAAACAAAATTATCCTCCGGTCCTGATGATGTGGTATTGAGAGCTGGTGGTTCTTCACCCCTCAGGGTGGTGAGTGCAGACCCGCTTTTTCTCACCTTTTCTAAGCCTTTCCTGTGCTTCCTGTCTTCCAGGAGATTCTCTTGCATTTTCATCCTGTTCTTCCTTATCGCTCCTGCCTCACATTGGGTTAGGAAAGTGTTCTATGGTGCTCATGTAAAAGATATCATGGGAAACAAGTTATCATCTCTGGAATAGTAGTACTAATAACTCTTTGAAAATTTTCTCTGCATGTCTGTATCTTACTCAACTTTCAGGTTTCCCCCAGTTGAGGAGAGGTGGGAGTGTAGATAATTCAAATGTCATCTATATTTGTCTTTAGACATGTTTTTTCTTCTTAGCTTTGAATTCTGGTTATGTCTGAGGTTCCAGGAACTGACTTGAAACAAAATCACGACTCTGTGCAGTGAGCATACATCTGACTCATGAGTGAAGTGGGACATTTTCCAGATGCCCCATTTTTTAGACCTTGTTCAAGTCTTTCCTCTAATAACTTCATGCTTTGATTAACCCACTTTCTCTCAGATATTGGCAAAACTGACCTTTCCTGTATTTCCTCATGTCAGAAGATAGCTACCATTCTATTTCTAATGGATGCACAGTTGATAAATAACATGAAACATCACTTCAGTACGTGGTTAGGTGAGAGTCATTATCAAAACAATTAAGTATTAATGGAATGTGGTACTCACTGTCAATAGACAGGAAGTAAAAATTTCATAATCTTCCCTGACTTATGTGGAGTTGATATATTTGTGGTACCTTCTATCTTTTACTGGGGAAGACAAAGAACAGAGTTCAGATTTGCTCAGATTACAAAAGAATTGATTGCTTTCTCCTCTGTGCCCCATGCCCCTCAATACATTCTTTCACTGTAGCAATTTTAATAATCTAACCTAGTATTAGGCAATATACTATAGCACTGTGTGCTGTGCTTAGTCACTCAGTTGTGTCTGACTCTTTGCGACCCTGTGGACTGTAGCCTACCAGGCTCCTCTGTCCATGGGGATTCTCTAGGCAAAAATACTCAAGTGGGTTGCCATGCTTTCTTCCAGGGGATCTTCCCAACCCAGGGATCGAACCCAGGTCTCCTGCACTGCAGGAAGATTCTTTACCGTCTGAGCCACTAGGGAAGCCCTGCTATAGTGCAGTCAGTGTTTATCTTTAAAAATGAGATGTAACTGACATGCAACATTATATGAGTTTCAGGTGTACAACATATGAACCTATATGTGTACTTAGTAAATTGTGAAATGATCAATGTAGTAAGTCTAATTAACATCTATCATCATACATAGTTATGCATGCTTTTCTTGTGTGGAGAACTTTTAAGATTTACTTTCACAGCAACTTTCAAGTAGACAATACAGTATCATTAACTTTAGTCACCATGCTATATATTTCATCCCCAGGACTTATGTATTTTATAACTGGAAGTTTGTACATTTTGATCCCCTTCACCCATTTTTGCCTACCCACTACCCCCTGCCTCTGGCAGTGACCAATTTGTTTTCTGTATCTGTGAGTTTGGGGTTTTTTTAGAGACTGTATATAAGTGAGATCATAAAATATTTGTCTGTGCCTGACTTAATTTCACTTAGCATGATGACCTCAAGGTCCATTCATGTTGTAAATGACAGGATTTCTGTTTTTTTAAGACTAATATTCCATTGGGTACATATATATATGTACATATATGTACACATATGTGTGTACATATATGTGTATATATGTACAGAGAACAGATGTGCATATATATGTACAGATATACAGATGTGCATATATATGTATATATGTGTGTATATATATATATATATATACCACATTTTCTTCATCCATCTATCACTTAAGTTATTTCTGTGTCTTGGCTATTATAAATAATGCTGTAAGTGAACATGGGTATACAGATATCTTTTTGAGTTAGTGTTTTCATTTCCTTAGGATAAATACCTAGAAGTGGAATTGCTAGAATTTTTGAGGAACCTGCATGGTTTTCATAGTGGATGCACCAACTTACATAATTTATGTAAATTACAAATTTACATTTCCTCTAACAGTGCACACTGTTTTCTTTTCTTTTTTTTTTTGCTACCTTCTCACCAACACTTGTTATTTCTTGTCTTCTTTATAACAACCGTACTGACAGGTGTGAGGTGATAGCCTGTGGTTCTGATTTGCATTTCCCTGATGATTAGTGATGTTGAGCACCTTTTTATATACCTGTTGGCCATCTGTATGTCTTCCTTGGAAAAATGTCTAACCAGATACTCTACCCATGTTCAATCAGATTTTTTAAATCTTCTTTTTTTTTTTTTTTTTTTTTTGCTATTGGGTTGTAGAAGCATATTATGTATTTTAGATATTAACCCTTTATCAGAAATATGATTTGTAAATATGTTTTCTTATTCAGTAGGTTTCCTTTCATTTTGTGAATGATTCCTCTGTTGTGCAGAAACTTCTAGCTTGATACAGTTCCACTTGTTTATTTTTCCTTTTGTTGTCTTTGCTCTTGGTGTCAAATCCAGAAAATCTGTGTCTCTTTTGCTGTCTCGCATACAGGGTTGTCGTTACCATCTTTCTAAATTCCATATATATGTGTTAGTATGCTGTATTGGTGTTTTTCTTTCTGGCTTACTTCACTCTGTATAATAGGCTCCAGTTTCATCCACCTCATTAGAACTGATTCAAATGTATTCTTTTTAATGGCTGAGTAATACTCCATTGTGTATATGTACCACAGCTTTCTTATCTATTCATCTGCTGATGGACATCTAGGTTGTTTCCATGTCCTAGCTATTATAAACAGTGCTGCGATGAACACTGGGGTACATGTGTCTCTTTCAGTTCTGGTTTCCTCGGTGTGTATGCCCAGTAGTGGGATTGCTGGGTCGTATGGCAGTTCTATTTCCAGTTTTTTAAGGAATCTCCACACTGTTCTCCATTGGAGAAGGCAGTGGCACCCCACTCCAGTACTCTTGCCTGGAGAATCCCAGGGATGGAGGAGCCTGGTGGGCTGCCGTCTATGGGGTCGCACAGAGTCGGACACGACTGACATGACTTAGCAGCAGCAGAAGCAGCCACACTGTTCTCCATAGTGTCTGTACTAGTTTGCATTCCCACCAACAGTGTAAGAGGGTTCCCTTTTCTCCACATCCTCTCCAGCATTTATTGCTTGTAGACTTTTGAATTGCAGCCATTCTGACTGGCGTGAAATGGTACCTCACTGTGGTTTTGATTTGCATTTCTCTGATAATGAGTGATGTTGAGCATCTTTTCATGTGTTTGTTAGCCATCTGTATGTCTTCTTTGGAGAAATGTCTATTTAGTTCTTTGGCCCATTTTTTGATTGGGTCGTTTATTTTTCTGGAGTTGAGCTGTAGGAGTTGCTTTTTTGAGATTAGTCATTTGTCAGTTGAATGGCATTAAAACATGTATAATATCATATAAAAAAAAGAAAAAGAAAAAAAATCCAGAAAATCATCACTGAGACTGATGTCAAAGAGCTTACTGCCTATGTTTTCTTCTAGGAGCTTTATGCTTTCAGATCTTACACTCAAGTCTTTAATCCATTTTGAGTTAACTTTTGTGTACAATGTAAGATAGTGGTCCAATTTTATTCTTTTGGATGTAGCTGTTCAGTTTCCTTAACAACATTTATTGAAGAGACCATCATTTCCCCATTGTAAATTCTTGGTTCCTTTGTTGTAAATTAATTGACCATACATGCCAGGCTTTCTGTTCTGTTTCCACTGATCTATGTGTTTGTTTTTATGTCGGTACCATACTGTTTTGATTACTATAGCTTTGTGGCATAGGTTGAAATTAGGACACATGATACCTCCAGCTTTGTTCTTCCTCTCGAAACTGCTTTGGCTATTTAGTGTCTTTTGTGTTTTCATACAAATTTTAGGATTGTTTGTTATATTTTTGTGGAAAATGCCATTGGAACTTTGGTGGGGATTACATTGAATCTGTAGATCACTTTGGGTAGTGTGAATCTTTTAACAATATTAATTCTTCCAATCCATGAGCATGAAATATCTTTCCATTTATTTGTGTCCTTTTCAATATCAGTTTCTTATAGTTTTCCATGTAGAGATCTTTCATTTCCGTGATTAAATTTATTCCTATGTATTTTTTATGCAGTCATAAATGGGATTACTTTCTTAATTTCTCTTCCTGATAAGTCATTATTAGTATATAGAAATGCAGTGTTTTTTTGTATATTGATTTTGTGTCCTGAAAATTTACTGATTCATTTATTAGTTCTAACTCTTATTTGTCAGAGTCTTTAGGGTTTGGGGGGGGGCACTTCCCTGGTGGCTCAGATGGTAAAGCGTCTGCCTACAATGGGGGAGACCCTGGTTTGATCCCTGGGTCGAGAAGATCCCCTGGAGAAGGAAATGGCAACTCATTCCAGTATTCTTGCCTGGAAAATCCTATGGACCGAGGAGCCTGGTAGGCTACAGTCCATGGGGTCACAAAGAGTTGGACACAACTGAGCGATTTCACTTTCAATTTCACTTTAGGGGTTTTTTTAACATATAATATCATGTCATCTGCAAATAATGACAGTTTTTACTCCTTCCTTTCTAATTAGATCACTTTTAATTCTTTTTCTTGCCTAATTGCTTCAGCGAGGAACTCCAATTCTGTGTTGAATAAAAGTGGTAATAATGGGTATCCTTGTCTTTTTCCTGATCTTAGAGGAAAAGTTTTCAATAGAGTATGATGTTAGCTCTGGGCTTGTCATATATGAACTTTATTATGTTGAGGGAATAGTGAATGTTTTAAATGCCAAGACAGGCCCTGAATGTATTCATCCTTAGCCCCCATCCATTTGGCCCAGTGTTCTACATATGGTTGATGTTCACCTGGTGGTCAATGTGGGGTTTGTCTCCTGAATGTGGGATTAAACTTGAGTTCTTAGGACTCTCCACTGCTTCTCAGTGTCCTGCATACCTTTTGCTATCCACAAGAGGAAAAAAAAAACAAAAGAAAAACTCGATTCTTCAGTTACTTTTACTTACAGTGCATATGTTTCTGAAACTTTAACATGCATTTGAATCAACTGAGGATCTTGTTAAAATGCACATTCTGATTTGGCAGTTCTGAGGTAGGGCCAAGATTCTTAATTTCTAATAAATTAGCTCCCAGGAGATGCCCATGGCCCTGGTCCTAGAGCACACTTTGAGTATCAAGAACTCAGAGTTAACTTATATGTGCTATTAACTGAGTGTTTATGAAGGAGAGACATATTTTAGTTTCCCAGTGAATATGTCACTTAATATTTCTTACACACATATATATAGAAAGAGGTGAAGAAGAGTTAATAGGGTTCAGTATGAATGATGTTCAGAAGGTGAGAAAGGAAAATGAAGCTGGCTGGATCTTGTTTTGTGTGCTGTGCGCATCAGCAAACAGATCCAGAGTATGGGTAGAGTGAGCAGGGTCCACTGCTAAAATATGGGTTACTGTGAGGGTGAAACCCAGCATCTGCTTAACGTCTCCCCTAATAGCACACCCCCACTTAGGACTGGAAATGTAGGAATATATTGTATCTAAAAGAAATGATGAGGAATGGCATTTTAGACAGGCAGGTAGCAATATCCCAGTTGGGAATTTACCAAGATATCAGCAGTATGATTTATATGACTTATCTTCTACAAACGTATGTTTATATACCTCTTTTACCACAATTTTGGTACATTTTCTGGCCCTTAGTTTCCTAGAGTTTTCTTAGATAGGAATATATTTTGTGTGTATGGCATTTAAAGAAGAAAATTGGAAGCTCATTTTCTATATTTCTGTGATAATTCTTTGCATTTCAGTTTCCTTGAAGTAGCTCTGCTTGTTGTTTCTGTTTTAAAGGTTGCAGCAAGGCAGCAGCAGCACCCCCTCTCCCAGCCCACTCCCCTCCACACAAGGGGAAATAGAAGCACATGAATGTGTAGCGGTCACAGCAGATATCCTCTTCACTCTGTCTTTATGTCAACTGAAAGTTGAACATACATGGAAATCCACGCTAGATACATGTTTAAAAATGTCATAAAACACTTCTGATTGCCATTTGACCCATTTGACCGCACACCATAGCTACTCAACTTAACCTTCTTTTTGTCCAAAATGCTGAACCTTCAGTTGAACTACACGCAAATCTAGCTGAATTAATGTCTCCAAAAGTAAAGGAAGTGAGATCAAATGATCTGAGGAAAGCCTGGTCAAGACATTCATGTATCAGAAATATAAATGGCATTGGAAATCCTGATACCACGCCTGCACAGTGTTTGTGATGCTCATTTTAGAGACAGGAAACTGGGAACCAGAGAGGTGGAGTGCTTGGCCTGAAGCCACACTTGAGCCAGTATTTGAACTCAAGTAAGTCTGGCCTCAAAGCCTGTGCCAGACCCACTAGGTCTCTGACAGTGTTCTGTGAATCCTCTAGGGCAGGGGCCTCAGAGCCTGGACCATGGAGTGGTATCCGTCCAGGGCCTGTTTAGGAGCTGGGCCGCACCACAGGAGGTGAGCAGCCCATGAGCAAGTGAGCTTCACCTGCCACTCCCCATCGCTCACAACTGCCTGAACCAACCCTACCCGCTAATCTGTGAAAAACTGTCTTCCATGAAACTGGTCCTTGGTGCCAAAAATGTTGGGGACCACTGTTCCAGGGCATTTGGTTCCATTGGAAGCTTTTTTTTTTTTAATCACAGGAAAACATTATTCAGAGGCTTCTCTCTCTGACACTCAGGTAGAGCCTGTGCCTTAGCATCACCCACCCTCTTGTTTCCTTCAGGGTTTTTAAAAGTCTACAATAATGTAGAATGTGATAATCTCATTCCACATTAAAATATCCTTTTTATCATGAGCAACAGCAAAAATCAGGAAGATCTTCTCATTATACATTTCCTGGTAAATGCACACCTTTAAGAATTTCATTTTGTGTGAGAAAGTCAGAATCTGATCAAGATAGCAGTTTACAAATGTTACATTTGGAGGCCATACAAAAAGTATTTCATTTTGTTCTGATTGGTATTGTTGGGCTGAGTTTTAGTTTCTTTTCTCAGCTACCTGAAATCCATATATTTGGGTTATACCATCACCATTTGTTAGAGATAGGTGTCTTCATAGAATTTCTAGTAGTTTGGGAGAAGTTGAATGTTCTAGAATCATAGCATGTATTTCTGCTGCACTATTAGCATTCTAGCTAAGGGGAGTTTATTGTTCCAGTTTTTGTCATTATAATAGAGTCCTGTTTAATGTTGCATGATCTGTGGGTTGCCATAAACTTGGTACAAATTGGAGTGCTGATATAACATGAAATGAAGAGCCTTGTCTGAATGTTGCTTTTGTTTTGCATTTAACAAATTAGTATGTTGACATTTGTCACTGATGGATTTCATTATTTGCTGAAAGGGTTTTAGGGGGTTTGACAGCATGAATGGTTTGTCCTACAGACTTTTGAGAATTGATAAAAGCATCTTTGTTCTTTGTACAAAAGCACAACAGATATCTTATTGATGGACACACAAAAAGGGATGGCTTGTGTAGCTGCAACATAAAGTAAACCAAGAAAATAATTTTTGAGTTGCTACTTACGCTTTTATGTGACTTCTTCCTCTCTTTCTTTTTTTTGTGATCAAAGAATGTGTTTCATTCATCTCAATAACATGCTCAAGAGCAATCAGTGATCTTTTAAGAAATTTAAAATATTGGTTCCTTTATACTCCATTTGCATATTGTTTAAGAAAGGTAGTTTAAAACGTTGTAAAAGCAGTTATTGTGTAAGGATTGCATTAAATAACTCTTCTGAATCCCCAGATAACAAAGGGGTAACATGGAGGAGGCAGAAATGAAGAGTTGCATATAGAAAAGGAAAAAAGATAAAGTTTGATTTAAAATTCTAGCTTAATTAAAACAGCAAAAATACATGTTTTTCTGTCACTTCTTTTCTGTAGTATTTAGGAGAACAGCCTTGTCATCCAAACGTACTATCCCTGTACATACCATTGAGCCTATTGGAAAGCTGTTCACCTCACATTTTTGCCTCAATGCTATTAAAACCTATTGTGAAATATACTCACACACACACACACACTCTCTCTCTCTCTCTCTTTGAGTAAAGGCCATGATAGAAAGCTACAAACAATGAATGAAATTTATCAATGATCAGATAATAACACCCATCACTAACAACGTCCAACACTCACACTAAAGCAGTCAGTGTGTGGAACCATCCATCACCCCTGTCATATCAGCTAGCAGTGGAGAGCACAGCCTTCTATGTGGGGGTAGGGGGCTACAAAGGCCGTCAGTGAGCAAAAGATAAACCAGGGTGGTAAGATCCAAATACAACCCCAAGTTTCTAGGTGAAAACACAGGAACTAAGACAGAAAGAGAAGTGAATGACTCAATAAAGTAGTAAAGAATCTCATTTTTTGCATGTCCCCCTGCCCATAGTTAGACTGTGGTCTCCATGAGACCCCATCCTGTCCCTTCTGTTTGTGGATGTATCCCAAGCACCCAGCACAGGGCCTGGCAGTTAGTAGGCTCTCAGTAAAAATTTGCTGAATGAATGACTGATTCAGCATCACTGTCTTCTGACTGTCTTCTCTGTCCTGTTTGTCCCATCTAGTCTTGGACCAAGAGCTTCTGTTCTTGGAATGAAATTACTTTGTGAATCAGGAACCAAAGCTGGTCCCATGCGCTTGTGTTCAGAGTGGTGTTAGAAGAGCCGGGCTTGAGTTCCTGCTCTGCCACATATAAGCTTGCTGTTTGAGTTCAATCTTTTCCACATTCTGAGCTTCCATGGCCTCACCCAAAGGGAAAAAAATCCACAAGCATCACAAAGCTGTCGAGATTCAATTAAAAAGAGAAAGAAAAGGTGGAGGTGAAAGGTTTTTAAAAATCATAAGTGTGTTATTATTCACTGTATTAATTTAGTGGGTAAGTGACGTGAGTGACGTCGCTCAGTCGTGTCCAACTCTTTGTGACCCCATGGACTGTGGCCTACCATGCTCCTCCATCCATGGGGCTTTCCAGGCAAGAGTACTGGAGTGGGTTGCCATTTCCTTCTCCAGAGGATCTTCCCAACCCAGGGATTGAACCCGGGTCTTCCGCATTGTAGGCAGAGGCTTTACCGTCTGAGCTACCCCCGCCCATTGTACTAATTGAGGGATTTTTCTTCTAAGAGGTCACCAATGGAAGAATTAATTTACAAAGGACAATAATAATAAGTAATATAATCAATGATATGTGCATAACATAAATAATAAGCAACTTAATGGTATTTTAATATCAGGGTTTATTGGTCTCCCAAGGCACAGGGAAGACTGAACCCTGCAGCCACGTGTGGAACATGTGGACAGCCCTGCTTTGTGACTTCTGCACGCTGCTTCTCAGTTGTCCCCCAGCAGTCACCTCAGGGTCCTTTCTGTGAGGAGAAAGCTGAAGAACTGAGAGATCCAATGGTTGGTCCCAGTCCCTGTGCAGTGGGGTTTTCCACATTTGCAGGGTGTGGGGTCCCCTGCAAAGTGTGCTCAACTCCACACATCAGGTTGTTTTCTGGAAAGAAAAGTCTTAGAGGGAGGGGTCCGCCTGGGTGTGTGCCCCTTACACACACACACATCCTCTGCAGAGGCCCGAGGGGCTCAGTGGGTCAGGACGAGTCTCCCTCAGCCACCCGTGAACTTGTACCAAAGCCACCCCTCTGTAAATGAAAGACTAGGCAGTTTCTCCCCTGAGCAGATGAGAAGGCTCGGACTGCTGGCTTTGTGATGGCAGCGTGGTGTGGAGATCCAGGCGTCGAGGCTTGGTTTCCAGTCTGCCCTGAGCCTCAGTTTCCCTGTCTGCTGTCGGAAAGTAGAGGTTGTGTCAAATGACCATTGAGTGCCTAAGACTCTTTGAAATCCAGGCTTCTTCCTTTCCAACTTATGGAAATTATTTTCCCCACTTTTCCTGAGAGGGGAAGTGTAAGACCCCGGGCTGTCTGTGACAACTGCCAAAGCGGCTGTTTTTTTAATGGAAAGTCAGCTTCCTTCTGAGGTTGCTTAACATAGCAGAAGGTTCTGGAGAACAGAGAAGCCCAATGTTTTCCTTTAGCTTCTTGACGTCATTTGCCTGTGGGTGGGTTCCTGTCCGCCGCCTCTCCAACCACACCAAATTTTATTGCACAGATTTAAAAAACACACCTCGGCATGGCAGACCACCTAAAGAAGCAATGGAGTCCAGAAGCCCCGCCGCTAGGCTGCGGCTGAGAGAGGTAGTTTCGGGCCAGCCTCAGACTATGCCAGGATCCCATCTTGAGAAGTAAATTAGCCATCCTCCCCCTCCCGGCCCCCAGCCAATAAAAGCGGCATGTTCACTTTACTCTATCTCATGGGGGATTTGAAGAATCAATTCTAAACACAGACTTGAAAGCACTTAGCAAGAGTATGTTGCGGGGGAGGGGAGACACTTCCATTTGTGGCTGTTTATTGTCTGCCGGGTACTAGGGTGGGCACTTGACTTTCATTCTTTAACTGAGCTGTATAATGATCAGACACAAAACTGTCAAACAGTTGGTTTTCAGGTCACTAAGAACCCAAAGCTTATCAAGAAGATGGTGGACAAGCAGAGGGAGAGAAGGGGAAACCAGACCTACTGTAGGCCCCTAGGGAGCTGAATGTCTCTAACATTCTTAACACCATCCACACACAGTTTAAAAATCCAATTATGTCCATTTGCAATGCACAAATAGGAGGCATTAGAAAGATATCCATTCACACAAATATTTTGCCCTCTTGGTCCTTGCAAATGTCAGAGAGTTCAGCTGAGTGATGGCAAATCTAGCTACTGATAAATAACAGAGATGTTCATCTTACTCCAATATTTTCCTTTCTAAGTTAAAAATTATTTTGCAACCCTCCTAGTATGTGTTTAGATGATTGGTCTTACAATGTGTGCTAGGTGGTGAATTCAGGAAACCTGAACTTGGTCGCCAAAATAAGCAACATTGCCCATGACATTATGGAATAAAAACACGCTCTCGTCTCGGTCAGGCCTACTCTGAGGCTTCCATCGCTTGGTACCGTGAGCAGTGTTCATGGTGAGGTGCATGTGTGGAAACCATCCCACACGAAAACTGTGACTCAGGTCTGTTCTCAGAAGCGCTGAGGTAATGGCTATTAATATTTTATTTCATACATTATAGTGTTTGCAGGAGCAAACACCGTAGTTAAGGTTACATGCATCGACGCTCCAGCATAGCCGGGTTTTTCTTTAGGCCAGGCTTTCATTTCACAGATGGGTTCAACCCAAAGGTGAATTTTCAGAGCCTTAAAAAAAAAAAGAAAGAAAAATTGAGCACAATTAGGTAAATCATTATAGTTATACAACTTTAAGAAATATGTCCCTGGTTATACTTAGAAAATAGTGGGACATGTATTCTTTCTCTTGTTTGTTGTTACTCTCTTCTCAAGTGAAACAGGTGAACAAACTGACATGGTACCCTCTGTGGTTGAAACTCTCCTTAAAGGTAGTCCTTTGTCAGCAGAAGGAAAGGCCAAATGTTGCCTGAGAAGACGGTTAGTAAGCAGCTGCCGGTACGCAGTGTCATGCCGTTTCAGAAGCCTGTTATGAACATGGCTGTCGAGGGTGGCGCACGCACACTTCTGCTCTCTGTCGCCATGAGCTTCCAACCTTGAGTGACTCACCAGTTTCAGGCAAAGGATCTCCTTTGGTTCTGCTCTGACTGGGATTTTGTAAAACCGTTTTGAATAAACTGTCTGGCAGATTCACGTCTGATACGACTCAGCTGTGGCACACAGGCAGCTCCCACCACGTGGCATGAACGAGCTGGCTCTCTGGGTCTTTGTTCTCCGCTGTGTAGGATGGGGAGGCGCCTTTTGGATCGAGAGTCCAGACGTTCCTGAGCATGGCTCACACCTTCTCCACCTTCTTCGCCGTGTGCTCGTGTCTCTCCAGCAGGGAGCCTGATTCTGCCTCGGCCTTTGAATCTGTGTGTCCCTGCCCTAGGTGTGCCCTTCTTCCCACCCCGCCCCTAATTCCTTCTGGACTAATTCCTTCCCCTTGATTGTGCTCCCTATACGCCCGCCTTTTCTCCTCATCGCCAGCCCCCTGTCAAAATGCACTCACTCTCTTTCCTGGAGCCTTCCCGGCAGTTGGAACTGAGGATGGTACACATGGTCACCTTAGGGGTGGTGGCTCTGAAGCAGTGTTCTTTCTCCAGTGGGCCCAGATTAAGGGTAATACTTAACCCTCTGGGGCTGACTGAGGCATCTGTGGAAGGCTGGCTGAATGAAATCACACTGTCCAACCGGAACTCCAGCTTCGCTGCAGTGATGTCCCAGCCTTGTTCACCCTGGGGTGCAGATGCAGAAGGGGGTCTTGAGTGGCCCTGTAGCATGCGGCACCTCAGCTGCAGATCCACGCAGATCCACTCAGCCTCCCTCAAGTCTTGCGGCCCACTGCTGCTCCAGTTTCCTCTTCTCCCATGGACTTGAAGATGGACTTCTACCCTAAGGCACCTGGCTTCACACTGAGCAGGCAAAGGACTGAGGTGGCACTGATCTGGGGCAGTGACCAGGGACCAGCTGTTTCTGAGGACAGCAGAGTGTCATCACCAGGGACCTGTCCTCTATACTTTTCCACAGTGTGATGCAGTGTGATGTTTCTGGTTATTTTGTTTGAAAAGTATGGGAATTTCCTTAGATTTTGCCATTTCTGCAGAAAAGGGTCTTGAGTGAGGGAAGGGCAGTCTATAGGATGAGCCATGTGAAACTGCTCATCTGGGGAGGCTGAAAATGTCAAGTATCAGAAATTTCATACAGTTCATCCTAGAAGCTGAAAAGATAAAGGAGGGCCAAGGCCTTGTCCTGATGTTATATTTGCCTAGAATATTATATTATAGAAGAGCATCAGTCTTGTATATCAAAGAATATTATTGTAGATACTGTTGCTGCTACTACTTGAAGTCACTTTAGCAACAATTGATAGAGACAGAGGGAACACTAAGTCATCCCCTGGGAGCCATGAGCCTTGGCCCTGGCCCCTGGTCTCCTGCCTTTAAACTAGTTATTTAAAATTGCTCTCTCGCCACTCCCTTGGTTGTCTCATTTGGGCCAATGTGGTTAGTTTCAGAGATAAGGGATGCTGGGTGATCAACTGCCTCAGATGACATAGCTGCTGCAGTTTCATTTTCAGAATGTCATGGCAATGAAAGAGCCATTTGCTAACATAAGGGGCGGGATTCATTGATGAGTGGTGTTCACGTCCATGCTGTCACTGCCTCACCCTGATTTCTCAGAGCAGCCGCTGGCTCGGTGTCGTAGCTGAATGATGTCATTTCAGTATAACGTAATTTTCCAGCTGGCCAGGATGGAAAAGGGGTTTATTATTGTCTCGTGTTTTCCACCGTGTCTGAAAGAAAATGAAGCAGACACAGATATATGACAGTATCAGTTCTGTTTTTACAGGTGTGTCTGAAGGATACAATGTACCTTTTACTTGCAATAGAAATGTGACTCTATGGCGAAAGCAAATTAAAAAAAAAATACCCTTTTCCTCAAAAGATTTAAAATATATGTATAATTAGTGTTGGGAACTGGCCTGGAATACATTCATCAGGAAAGACGAGGAACAGGATGCCTAGTCTGCATCTCATTTCTGCCCCTACTGACAAGACTCTGGCTTAATCTTTGCCTTGATTCTCCAAGGAGAAAATGGAGATCTCCCAAGATATTTGTTTGTGTGTGTGTGTTTTTTAGCTTTTCACTGAAGTACGATACATGCAGAAAAGTGTACATCTTAAGTGTACCGCTTATTAAAAGTTTGCAAACTGAACACACCTCCGTAACAAGCACTCTGATCAAGAAACAGAATATGACCAGTGCCCCAGAAAACCTCTGTGTCTTCCCTCATCCAGTCACCTCCCACCTGATGCACACAAGGCCCAGTGTCCTGACTTCTAATAGCATAGATTTTTGCCAGTGAGACCCAGTCAGACATCGGACTTAGAGAACTGTAAAATGATAAATTTGTGCTCTTTTAAGCCCCTAAGTTTGTGGTTATTTGTTACAGCAGCCATAGAAAGCTGACACAGTGATGGTAGATGGTAGAGTCCCAAGTCAAAGCCAGGGCGCTGTCTCCAAACCCTGAGTTCTTAAAAACCACCACCAGGTATAGTATTGCCTTAAGCTTTAGTAGAGTTTTGCCCTCTGTGGAGGATCAGAAGGTAAATAAAAGTAAAATTTTTGCCAGCATCAGGTGAAGTTGGGAAATAGGTGGAATGTGTCTTTGAAGCACACAACTTGCCCACCCCACTATCCACATGTTCAGAATGCCTCCTGTCTAGAAAAATGTGATATGGTATGTTACTAACACTTCAGTGTGGATTAATTTATTATATTATCCTCCCCCAAAGTATTTGCTAGAGAAGGAAATGACAACCCACTCCAGTATTCTTGCCTGAAAAACTCCATGGACAGAGGAGCCTGGCTGGCTACAGTCCATAGGGTCACCAAAGAGTCAGACATGACTTAGCAACTAAACAACCACAAAAGTATTTGCATTCTAAAAGACCCAAGGAATGACTCTTTAATATTGATGAGAAAGAGGGCTACCCTGGGGTACTGCAGCTGACCCTGTGGGTTAGTGAACCCAGCACCCCATAAGCAATCCCCTTCCTCCTATCTACCTCTACCAGAGAATCAGAAAAAAACAAAAATCTGCTTACCCAATGCTGCCCTGTAACTTGGGTTACCAATGAGGGGAAATATGCTGTGGGCTTTCTAGGAAAGATTCTGATGAAAGGAATAGATGTTGCTGGTGCAGCTTCCCTTCTCTGCACCTCCCCCTCCCTTTTTCCTTCTTTTGAACATGCAAGTGATGCCTGCAGCTGCATGACCATGAGGTGGCAAGCATGAAGATAAAAGTGAGCATGGTAAGGGTGGCAGAGTGTGGTTGTTGTTTATCAGTCGCTCAGTCATGTCCGATTCTTTGGGACCCCATGAATGGCAGCATGCCAGTCTTCCCTGTCCTTCACTATCTCCCTGAATTTGCTCAAACGCATGTCCATTGAGTTGGTGATGCCATCTACTCATCTCATCCTCTGCAGCTGCCCCTTCCCCTTTGCCTTCAGTCTTTCCCAGCATCAGGGTCTTTTCCAATGAGTCAGCTTTCTGTACCAGGTGGCCAAAGTATTGGAGCTTCAGCTCGAGCAGCAGTCCTTTCAATGAATATTCAGGGTTGATTTCCTTTAGGAGTAATTGGTTTGATCTCCTTGCTGTCCAGGGGACTCTCAAGAGTCTTCTCTAGCGCCAGAGTTTGAAAGCATCAATTCTTTGGCTCTCAGCCTTCTTTATAGTCCAATTCTCACATCCATATGTGACCACTGGAAAAAAACATAACTTTGACTATACAGACCTTTGTCAGCAAAGTGATGTCTTTGCTTTTTAATAAGATGTCTAGGTTTGTCATAGCTTTTCTTCCAAGGAGCAAGCGTCTTTTAACTTCATGGCTGCAGTCACCATGGGCAGTGGTTTTGGAGCCCAAGAAAATAAAGTCTGTCATCGTTGCCATTTTTTCCCCCTTCTATTTACCATGAAGTAATGGGATCAGATGCCATGATCTTAGTTTTCTGAATGTTGAGTTTTAAGCCAGATTTTTTACTCTCCTCATCAAAGAATCTCTCTCTGACCACATTGCTGAGTCACGGAACCAACCAGCAACCATCCTCCTCAAGGGTTCTTGTTACGGGGAAGGAGAAAACCTCTCCTTGTGTGTGCCAGCGCTAGTTGTCTTTTCTGTTACTTGCAACTGAAGGCACCCCGAATGTGGACACGGGCACCAAGAATTATTTCAAAGGTGAAGAATTCCTATGATCCCCTCCCCCCATACACATACTATCAGTAAAGTGAGCACCTCCAGGGGAACCATCCCAGGAAAATAGGACTTAACTCTAGATAGCCAGGAAACCTGATATGTTTGGAGAGGAAATGCAGTGCTCATAATTTTAAATGAAAAAGGTTAGCAAGACCTTTTACTTGTTTATTTTTGTTTCTGGTAAGGTTTATTACCTTTCTAAGGGAAATGCTGTTAACTTCAGTACCTCTGAGCATGACCATCTGTTTCGTACTTTCTAGGACCACCCTGGAAAATATGAGGCATATTGTCCCTTCATCTCCACACGTATGCTGTGTTGGGCTATTTGTGGAGTCACAAAGTGGGATTCGGAAATATGGCTATTGTTCTTAAAAGCTCAGTTATTTATGAACCCCCAAGAGCCAGATGATCCCCTATTATTAATGGCACTTATTGCTGTGGATGAGTACTTTCAAAAATTCAGAGAGACATTTACTTTGTAAGCAACCACTAAGAAGATCTCTGGCTGGATAAAGATAACTGAGCAGGCTAATCCTTTTAACAAAGGTGGTGATATATATTATGGCAGCTGAATGCTCCTTTACAGCCCTGGGAGAACAATCAGTGAATTCATTCATTTAATTCATGAATTTTCCTTCTATTTACACTTTAAACAAACATGCCAGTTGTTTGCTTAGCTAACAAGCTCTGCCTTCATTATAAGCCATTAGTGGCTGGCAATAATTGAAACTGTGTTTGGGTTTAAAAAGTACAATAAACCCAATTAATCCCACTCTTAGTAATATGGAATTTGTAGTGACTGACTTGAACTAGGCTGGAGTTTGTGTCTGCTCTCTTCACAAAGCCAGAGTTGCTGAATTGTCTTATAGCCATAAGCAAGTTTGATAGTAGATTTTTTTTCATAAGAAAAACTAAACAGGTTAAATCCACATGTCCATAAGGAGTCAGGCAGCAAATATAAATAAGCACATGGGCAGAGCACCCTTTAAGAAATACCTGATCTTCTCTACCTGCTTTTGATGGAGACATGGATAGAAGGAATATTTCACTTTTCTCTTAATCCTGTTATAAGAAAGAGGTAGAGGGAAGCACATATAATCACATGATTATAAATGACAAGTGGAGTCAGCCAGTGGTGGGAGATGGGGGAGTGGTGGGGAGCTGGCGAGCCCAAGTCCCCTTTGAAAGGGTTAGCTGCTGTTCAGCTGCAGTTACTACATAGGAATGTGAGTCGAGTGTAGTCACATCTTTCAAATTTTAAATAAAATTAGAAAATCCAGATTTCTAGTGAAATCTTCCCATTTATAAATTTTGCCAATTTATTTATTTTTTTTTAAGTTAAAAAGCAGCTGCCACAGTGTAGTTTAGTGGCTCTCAAAGTGTGGTCCCTGGATCAGCAACATCAGTATCACTGGATACTTCATAAAAAAGGCAGATCTCAGGCCCCACCCGGGCCTGTGAATCAGACTCTTGGAAGTTGTGGGTCCAGCGATGTTTTAACAAGCCCTTCAGGTGGGCTGCCAGGTTCAGCAATGTTGCATGCGACACACATGAAAAAGGTAGCAGTAATTTATACGAAATTCAGATTTAACTGTGTGTCTGGTATTTATCTAGCAACTGTATCTTTAGGTGATTCTGAAATACATCTCACATGGATCAAGCGAAACATGCAAAAGAGAGCCAGGCTGCCCAATTCTGAATCAGCTTTGATACATACTAACTATGGGATCTTGGCAGAGCAGTCGTGTAACTGCTCTATGACTCAGTTTGCCTGCATGTAAAATGGGGATAATAATATCTCCCTCACAGGGTTATTGTTAGAATTAAATGAGTTAGTGAATGGAAAGTCCTTAGAATGGTGCCTGAGAAAGGTTAAGCAACGTCTAAGAGTTTACCACCATCAGTCCTTTATTTTTCCTTTCCTTTTTCTCCACCACCATCATTCCAACTGTCAGGGAATACTTGAATACAGCTTCCTTCAGTTCTCTTATCCTTGAACAAACTTTGATTTTGTGATAGAACTGATTCTACACCCTAGGCCCTCAGGAAGCCCTGGTGCTTGTTCTCACACAAAGTAACCTCTTGCTTTGAAAGCTAGCTGAAAAATGGTGTGGCTGTCTGCGTACCAGTGGCTGCTCCCAGGGCTCTCTCTCAGCCTGCGTTGCGTGCTGCACCGAGGCCTGTGTCTACAACCACCTGCCTTTTGGCTTCATGTGTGCCTTCACCAGCCCCCAGTATGCCACTGAATCACATTTCTGACCACATCTCGAAGTTTCAGATCCCCAGACTGCCTGACGGGGCCGTGGATGCTTGTTCGCCGTTGTGAAAGCAAACTGATGGCCCCCTCCCGATTAAATTTCTGTGTACTCTTTGGGAAATCCCCACCATTTCTTTCTCTAGACTTGATTTGCAAACCCAGAGTGCTTGCACTGTATTTCAAAGGAAACTCATAACCGCACTGCTCTTACTGAGGGTGGTGCAAGCTGCCTAAATGTGCGCCTTCATGAAGCAGCTTTCCAAGCTTCCACGCGGTCACAAATGACAGACTTGTACACACAGAGAAAACCAACTGGATGAGCTCTTCAGGTTCTCAGCTGCGCCATGTTATTGCTGTTCTGGGAATGAAGCACAATGCATTATTTTATTAAATAAAGATTTTCCCTGTATCACAGTAGAGGCTAATTTTATTAGCTCTCTTTATGGGAACAAACGTCATCACCCTGGCTGGGGAGGCCGGGAGTGGGGGGTAAGGGAGCGGAGAGAATCACATTTGGTCATCCACGTGCTCCAGTGGAGGCTGCCAACATGTTTTAATTGGTAATTACTTACCAGAAGAGTTCTCCAGATCCTGCAGAAAACGCACAGCTCTCAGTTCATAACTCACTTAGAGATGATTCAGAAGACATCTTCAGCTACAATAAATATCACTGATATAGTTTGGGTATGACTGTGCCCCTGGTGTCCAAAACACTGGAGTGTTCAATAACTTCAAGAAGGGAATCTTTTGTTCTCCTCTCTGAGAATCCGGAGACTCCTTAGGCTGAATATGTACCTTAAGATTCAGAAACAGAGAAATTGTAAAATGCTATCATATACTGTCTTTTGTCTCTTGATTCTTTAGCTTTCAAACCTGAGTCACTTGCAGCTTTATTTACATTTTAGGTGAGCATGACCACAAGATGCCAACCCCACCACCTTCTCAAGACAGAGTAGCCCAAGTTAGGTGTAGTCAACTCCTAAAACTGAGTACTAATGCTGCCTCCACTTAGCATGCAGGGCTGAGGTCCAGAAAACCAGCACTAGGAACGATGTCTGCCCACGGAAGTGAACTGTCCACCACTCTGCTATGGCTCTGTGGTCTCTGGCCAGAGATCTTTGTTTTCAGAGTCAGAGGTGGTCTCCATGTTTTGTCATTCAGTCAGCTCAGTTCAGTTTAGTCGCTCAGTCGTGTGCGACTCTTTGCAACCCCATGAATCGCAGCATGCCAGGCCTCCCTGTCCATCACCAACTCCCAGAGTTCACTGAAACTCATGTCGATCGAGTCAATGATGCCATCCAGCCATCTCATCCTCTGTCATCCCCTTCTCCTCCTGCCCCCAATCCCTCCCAGCATCGGAGTCTTTTCCAATGAGTCAACTCTTCACATGAGGCAGCCAAAGTATTGGAGTTTCAGCTTTAGCATCAGTCCTTCCAATGAACACCCAGGACTGATCTCCTTTAGGATGGACTGGTTGGATCTCCTTGCAGTCCAAGGGACTCTCAAGAGTCTTCTCCAACACCACAGTTCAAAAGTATCAATTCTTCGGTGCTCAGCTTTCTTCACAGTCCAACTCTCACACCCATACATAACCACTGGAAAAACCATAGCCTTACTAGATGGACCTTTGTTGGCAAAGTAATGTCTCTGCTTTTGAATATGCTGTCTGGGTTGGTCATAACTTTCCTTCCAAGGAGTAAGTGTCTTTTAATTTCATGGCTGCAGTCACCATCTGCAGCGATTTTGGAGCCCCCAAAAATAAAGTCTGACATTGTTTCTACTGTTTCCCCATCTATTTCCCATGAAGTGATGGGACCAGATGCCATAATCTTAGTTTTCTGAATGTTGAGTTTTAAGCCAACTTTTTCACTCTCCTCTTTCACTTTCATCAAGAGGCTTTTTCGTTCCTCTTCACTTTCTGCCATAAGGGTGGTGTCATCTGCATATCTGAGGTTATTGATATTTCTCCTGGCAATCTTAATTCCAGCTTGTGCTTCTTCCAGCCCAGCGTTTCTCATGATGTCCTCTGCATATAAGTTAAATAAGCAGGGTGACAATATACAGCCTTGACGTACTCCTTGTCCTATTTCGAACCAGTCTGTTGTTCCATGTCCAGTTCTAACTGTTGCTTCCTGACCTGCATATAGGTTCGTCAAGAGGCAGATCAGGTGGTGTGGTATTCCCATGTCTTTCAGAATTTTCCACAGTTTATTGTGATCCACACAAAGTCTTTGTCATTATCATGCTATTATTTTCTCTTAGCAGTTGGCCAAGGCCAACCCTCTCCCCAGAAGCACCCCTTCCCCTCTCCTTGTGCCTCAGTAAGAGCCCCCTCTCCTCCCAGCTGTTATCCATGGTCAGCTTTCAGGCCTTACCCTGTCTTCTATGAGCAGCCATGGAAAACATGGTGGGATCCAGGAGTTACACCTCCACATGCAATGAAACCATGCACTTCTCCTGAGATAACCACTGTAAACCAGAGATGATAAACTTGTAGCTCCTGTCCTTGGGTTGGTTTGCTCTGGCACAGCATTATTTTTTAAATTTTGTCTTCTTCCTGTTGTTTTCTACTTTCGTCCTGTAATTACCTGTTTCCCTATATTATTATCATTCCCCTAATCTTGTTATCTGATTCCAAATAGGAAAAGGAGTACATCAAGGCTGTGTATTGTCACCCTGCTTATTTAACTTATATGCAGAGTACATCACGAGAAACGCTGGACTGGAGGAAACACAAGCTGGAATCAAGATTGCTGGGAGAAATATCAATAACCTCAGATATGCAGATGACACCACCCTTATGGCAGAAAGTGAAGAGGAACTAAAAAGCCTCTTGATGAAAGAGGAGAGTGAAAAAGTTGGCTTAAAGCTCAACATTCAGAAAACTAAGATTATGGCATCTGGTCCCATCACTTCATGGGAAATAGATGGGGAAACAGTGGAAATAGTGTCAGACTTTATTTTTGGGGGCTCCAAAATCGCTGCAGATGGTGACTGCAGCCATGAAATTAAAAAACACTTACTCCTTGGAAGGAAGTTATGACCAACCTAGATAGCATATTGAAAAGCAGAGACATTACTTTGCCAACAAAGGTCCAGTAGTCATATATGGATGTGAGAGTTAGACTATAAAGAAAGCTGAGTGCTGAAGAATTGATGCTTTTGAACTGTGGTGTTGGAGGAGACTCTTGAGAGTCCCTTGGACTGCAAGGAGATCTAACCAGTCCATCCTAAAGGAGATCAGTCCTGGGTGTTCATTGGAAGGACTGATGTTGAAGCTGAAACTCCAATATTTTGGCCACCTCATGGGAAGAGCTGACTCATTTGAAAGGACCCTGATGTTGGGAAAGATTGAAGGCAGGAGGAGAAGGGGATGACAGAAGTTGAAATGGTTAGATGGCATCACCAATTCAATGGACATGAGTTTGGGTAAACTCCGGGAGTTGGTGATGGACAGGGAGGCCTGGCGTGCTGTGGTTCATGGAGTTGCAAAGAGTGGGACATGACTGAGCAACTGAACTGAAGTGAACTGAATATGGTTATCTACTTCCTTCATCTTGTTTTCCACTTCCCATCTTGTTTTCTACCCTCTACCTTTTGTTATCTCCTCTCCTCATTTTATCTGTTTCCCACCTCTCCTTATCTACTTCCCCATCTCTTTATCGACTTCCCTCAATTGTTGTCTGCTTCCTTACTTTTGTTATCAGCTTCCCCCATCTTATCTACTTCCCCTATCTCTCTCTACTCTCTCATCTCCTTGTCTACTTCCTCCGTGTCACTGTCTACTTTCCCACTGTTATTCTACTCCCTCCATTGCGTTATCCACCTCCCTCTTTTTGTCATCTTCTTGGCTCCTGAAGTCCTTTGAGTTTGTGACCTGCTTTAAACCATCTCTTCTTGAAAAAAAGAAAAATCAGAAGATTTTCAGGGCAGTGAAACTATTTTGTAGGATACCATAATGGTGGATACATGTCATGATGTGTTTGTCCAAAATTCACAGCGTGCACCACACCAAGAGTGGACCCTAATGTAAACTACGGCCCCTGGGTGGTGATGCATCAAGAGAGCTGTCATTTCTAATAACAAAAGCACCTTCTGATGGGGGGTGTTGATAGTGAGGGAGGCTGTGTGTGAGTGTGGAGGCAGGGGCATATGGGAAATTTCTGTTACTTTCTGCTCAGTTTCTCTGTGAACCTAAAACTTCTCTAAAAAAAAATAACATCTATTTAGGAAAAAGAAGTCAGGCCTAAACAAAAGTGGGTGGGAGGTGGAGGCTGGGGAGGGGCAGTAGCAGAATGGCATGTCGTCCTGCCTGGGATCCTAAAACGCTACCCTAAGGACTGACCCATGCGCCCTCGAACTTGCCTGTCTAAGCATCTCCTTGCAGTGGCCCACAAGGACCTGGCAGAGAATGAAGTTAGGAAGAAGGGTGTTGCACTCAGGAATTCAGCCCTTCCGGGGCGGGGGGAGGGTGTGGAGCAGGCAGGCATCAGCTGTGTTAGTGATGCTCCCCTCTCTTTTCCCCTCTCCTTTCCTTCCCTACCTTCCTTCTCACTGGGAAGAGGCTGAACCTCTGCTGATCACAAGGTCTGGTTACCTCCGGTCAGTTCTCACTGTGATAAGAATTTAAGGAACAGAGAGAGGTGCAGGGCATGGCTGGTGGCTCCTCTTGGGTGAACACAGAAAATGGAGTTCCAGGGAGAGTAGTGATCATTGCACCACTAGGCCTGAGATGGCACAGAGGAAGGGTGATCTTGAAATCACAGGTCTAAACCGAGTGACCCTGGGCAGAGTAAGTCAGAGTAGGGCTTCGGGGTCAAGAATGTGTGAGCAGAAATACCAGTTCCATGACTTACCAGGTGTGTGACCTTGAGCTAGTCACTTTACCTCTCTGTACGTCACTTTCATCATTTCTAAAATGGGGATGATAATAAAATCTGTCTCTTGAGGTCATGAGGTAGATTAAATTAGATGATGCATATAAAATACAGTGCCTAGCATACTGCACATACTCAAGCACTTGAGTCTTTAGAAGAAGGATGTTTCTGGTAGAAGTCTCTGGCCCTGGGGATTCCACTCTCTGCTATAGTCATGTTAGCAGTTTGAGCCAAAATTCATTTAGATAAGTGACTACATGTTTTACTGCCTCTTTGCTATTTAGCATTTTTAAAGGAAAACACATACTAATTTAACCTTTTCTCTCAAACCTAAATCCTTGTATTGGACAGATGCAGTAAGTTTTCTTCCAGTTGTTAGATTTGGTTTCCATCTCCGGCTACTGAAAGGGCCACATCCCCATGTCTCATAAGGCTCCAGTCTAAGACTACACTATGTGGCCAGAGTGGAATGCCTGATGGAGCAGAAGGAAGCAGTCCCAGAGCCAGAGGGGAGCAGGGGCCCTCCAGATCCATCTGGGCCATCTCTTTCCTTTGGGGCAACAGCTATGTCCCCTACCTTAGACTGCATCTGGGGGGACTGAGGGATTTTATTGTAGAGATGAAGGGGCCGGAACTGAGCATTTGGTTTGTAAATGTACCGGGTGAGATGCGGGCACATAACCACATCACACCTGACAGAGGAAGAGGAAGCATGTTCTGAGTTTGTTGTTCAGTCGCTAAGTTGTGTCCGACTCTTCGTGACCCATGGACTGAAGTATGCCAGGCTCCTATATCCTCCACTACTTTGCAGAGTTTGTTCAGATTCATGTCCATTGAGTTGGTGATGCTATCTATTCATCTCATCCTCTGCCGCCCCCTTCTCCTTTGTCTTCAGTCTTCCCCTGTATCTTTTCCAGTGAGTCAGCTCTCTGCACAGGTGGCCAAAGTATTAGACCTTCAGGTTCAGGAGCAGTCCTTCCAGTGAATATTCAAGGTTGATTTCCTTTAGGATTGAATGGTGTGATCTCCTAGCTGTCCAAGGGACTCTCAAAACTTTTCTCCAGGACCAAGGAATTCAGTTCAGTTCAGTTGCTCAGTCATGTCTGACTCATTGTGACCCGTGGACTGCAGCATGCCAGACTTCCCTGTTTGTCACCAACTCCCGGAGCTTGTTCAAACTCATGTCCATCAAGTCAGTGATGCCATCCAACCTCTGTCATCCCCTTTTCCCTCTGCTTTCAATCTTTCCCAGCATCAGGGTCTTTTCCAGTGAGTCAGTTCTCTGCATCAGGAGGCCAAAGTATTGGAGCTTCAGCTTCAGCATCAGTCCTTCCAATGAATATTCAGGACTGATTTCCTTTAGGATGGACTGGGTGGATCTCCTTGCAGTCCAAGGGACTGTTGAGAATCTTCTCCAACATCACAGTTCAAAAGCATCAATTCTTAGCTGCTCAGCTTTCTTTATAGTTCAACTCTCACATCCATATATGACTACTGGAAAAACCATAGCTTTGACTAGATGGACCTTTGTTGGCAAAGTAATGTCTCTGCTTTTTAATATGCTCTCTAGGGTGGTCATAGCTTTTCTTCCAAGGAGCAACTGTCTTTTAACTTCATGGCTACAGTCACTATCTGAGGTGATTTTGGAGCCTCCCAAAATAAAGTCTCTCACTGTTTCCCCATCTATTTGCCATGAAGTGAGCAAATTTGGAAAACTCAGCAGTGGCCACAGGACTGGAAAAGGTCAGTTTTCATTCCAATCCCAAAGAAAGGCAATACCAAAGAATGCTTAAACTACCGCACAATTGTACTTATCTCACATGCTAGTAAAGTAATGCTCAAAATTCTCCAAGCCAGGCTTCAGCAATACGTGAACCGTGAACTTCCTGATGTGCAAGCTGGTTTTAGAAAAGGCAGAGGAACCAGAGATCAAATTGCCAACATCCGCTGGATCATCAAAAAAGCAAGAGAGTTCCAGAAAAACATCTATTTCTGCTTTATTGACTACGCCAAAGCCTTTGACTGTGTGGATCACAATAAACTGTGGAAAATTCTTCAAGAGATGGGAATACCAGACCACTGATCTGCCTCTTGAGAAATTTGTATGCAGGTCAGGAAGCAAAAGTTAGAACTGGACATGGAACAACAGACTGGTTCCAAATAGGAAAAGGAATACGTCAAGGCTGTATATTGTCACCCTGTTTATTTAACTTATATGCAGAGTACATCATGAGAAACGCTGGGCTGGGAGAAACACAAGTTGGAATCAAGATTGCCGGGAGAAATATCAATAACCTCAGATATGCAGATGACACCACCCTTATGGCAGAAAGTGAAGAGGAACTAAAAAGCCTCTTGATGAAAGTGAAAGATGAGAGTGAAAAAGTTGGCTTAAAGCTCAACATTCAGAAAACGAAGATCATGGCATCCGGTCTCATCACTTCATGGGAAATAGATGGGGAAACAGTGTCAGACTTTATTTTTGGGGGCTCCAAAATCACTGTAGATGGTGACTGCAGCCATGAAATTAAAAGACGCTTGCTCCTTGGAAGAAAAGTTATGACCAACCTAGATAGCATATTCAAAAGCAGAGACATTACTTTGCCAACAAAAGTCCATCTAGTCAAGGCTATGGTTTTTCCCGTGGTCATGTATGAATGTGAGAGTTGGACTGTGAAGAAGGCTGAGTGCCGAAGAATTGATGCTTTTGAACTGTGGTATTGGAGAAGACTCTTGAGAGTCCATTGGACTGCAAGGAGATCCAACCAGTCCATTCTGAAGGAGATCAGCCCTGGGATTTCTTTGGAAGGAATGATGCTAAAGCTGAAACTCCAGTACTTTGGCCACCTCATGTGAAGAGTTGACTCATTGGAAAAGACTCTGATGCTGGGAGGGATTGGGGGCAGGAGGTGAAGGGGAAGGGGACGACAGAGGATGAGATGGCTGGATGGCATCACTGAATGGATGGACATGAGTCTGGGTGAACTCTGGGAGTTGGTGATGGACAGGGAGGCCTGGCGTGCTGTGATTCATGGGGTCGCAAAGAGTCGGACACAACTGAGCAACTGAACTGAACTGAACTGAACTGATGGGTCTGGATGCCATGATCTTAGTTTTTTGAATGCTGAGTTTTAAGCCAACTTTTTCACTCTCCTCTTTCACTTTCATCAAGGGGCTCTTTAGTTCTTCTTCGCTCTCTGCCATATGGGTGGTGCCATCTGTGTATCTGAGGTTATTGCTATTTCTCCTGGCAATCTTGATTCCAGCTTGTGCTTCTTCCAGCCTGGCATTTCACATGATATACTCTGCATATAAGTTAAATAAGCAGGGTGACAATATACAGCCTTGACATACTCCTTTCCCAATTTGGAACCAGTCTGTTGTTTCATGTCTGGTTCTAACTGTTGCTTCTTGACCTGCATACAGATTTCTCAGGAGACAGGTAAGGTGGTCTGGTATTTCCATCTCTTGAAGAATTTTCCACAGCTTGTTGTGATCCACACAGTCAAAGGCTTTAGCATTGTCAATAAAGAAGAAGTAGGTGTTTTTCTGGAACTCTCTTGCATTTTCGTTGATCCAAGGGATGTTGGCAATTTGATCTCTGGTTCCTCTGCCCTTTCTAACTTCAGCTTGAACATCTGGAAGTTCACGGTTCACGTACTGTTGAAGCCTGGCTTGGAGAATTTTGAGCATTACTTCAATAACGTGTGAGATGAGTGAAATTGTGCGGTAGTTTGAGCTTTCTTTGGTATTGCCTTTCTTTGGGATTGGAATGAAAACTGACCTTTTCCAGTCCTGTGACCACTGCTGAGTTTTCCAAATTTGCTGACATATTGAGTGCAGCACTTTCACAGCATCATCTTTTAGGATTTGAAATAGCTTAACTGGAATTCCATCACCTCCACTAGCTTTGTTCATAGTGATGCTTCCTAAGGCCCACTTGACTTCACATTCCAGGATGTCTGCCTCTAGGCGAGTGATCACACCACCGTGTTACCTAGGTCATGAAGATCTTTTTTGTACAGTTCTGTGTATTCTTGCCACTTCTTAATATCTTCTGCTTCTGTTAGGTCCATACCACTTCTGTCCTTTCTTGTGCCCATCTTTGCATGAAATGTTACCAAGGGATGGGTAACTCCTATTTGTCCTCCCTTTCACATTGCCCCAAGCTACTTACTCTGAGTCTGTATGCATGCTCTGCTGCTGCTGCTGCTAAGTCTCTTCAGTCGTGTCCAACTCTGTGCGACCCCATAGACGGCAGCCCACCAAGGCTCCCCTGTCCATGGGATTCTCCAGGCAAGAACACTGGAGTGGGTTGCCATTTCCTTCTCCGATGTATGAAAGTGAAAAGTGAAAGTTAAGTCACTCAGTCGTGTCCGACTCTTAGCGACCCCACAGATGGACTGCAGCCCACCAGGCTCCTCCGCCCATGGGATTTTCCAGGCAAGAGTACTGGAGTGGGGTGCCATTGCCTTCTCCCGTATGCATGCTCAATCGTGTCCAGTTCTTTGTGACCCCATGGACTGTAGCCCACCAGGCTCCTCTGTCCATCAAGTTTCCCAGGCAAGAATACTCCAGGGGAATCTTCCGAACCCAGGGATAGAACTCACATCTTCTGTGTCTCCTGCATTGGCAGTCAGATTCTTTACCACTGAGTCACCTGGGAAGCATTCCGAATCTTTAACCTTTCAGTTATCCAGATTATATTTGCAACTAATTAAGTCATGCAAGCAAAAGTTGCTTTCACATAATCATGAGGTCCTTTTAGAACTATCCAGTTTAACTCTGGAAGTACTGAGGGTTCCCTTCTTTCTTGATTTTTCTTTCCTCTCTGGAATGGAATGCTGGGCTCCACATGTTGTTGAGACTGTGAGAAACTTTGAACCCATAAGTTCAAGCTTGGTGAGTATGTGTCTGTTTCCTGGACGCACTTCCCAAGGACCTGTATAAAAGTGAATCTGCTGCCCCTAAGGCGTGTTGGATCTGCTCCAGGATAATGGTGGGGTGCCCTGGGGTTCTTCTTGTCCCTAACCAGAAGCAATTTCCTGTCCTCTGGGTCGGCCTGCAGCCTGCTCTGACCCGCTGGGGCCCGGTGCTGCGCCTCTCCCCAAGCCGCAAGGTGGGCCACGCCGGTCACGTCTCCCTGGACAAAGCAGAAATAAATCACACACCAGCCCCTGCTTAAGATCTGATGAAATTCTCCATTTCCTCTCCAAATTGAATTCCTCCCGAAGGACTGGAGCGGCTCCTGAGAGTAATGAAGGCACTCCTTCCTCCTCTGCTAGAAGCGTGTTTTAAATTAACGGACACGGCCTTCTAATCTGCGTGAGGAGGGAGCTTTTAGGAACAGTCTTGAGAAACTGTTTAGACCAGAAACGATATTTTTAAACTTGAGGGGGGAGGCAGCAGACAGACAATACCACGTGGCCTTTGTCTGGAGGCAGCCCCGCTGGTGGTCTCCCGGGAAGGAAGGAGCACACGCGTCCCGCTGGGGCCCTGCCCGCCCCTCTGCCCTGCCCGCCCCCCTGCTCTGCCCTGCCCCGCCCCTGCCCTGCCCCGCCCCCTGCTCTACCCGCTGGCTCCAAGATCACTTGCAGTGAGAATTTATGACGGAGAATACAAATAAGAGGGATTGTGCTTTTTGAGAGTTGAAAATATTCCTTTCCCACCCATTTCTTATTTGGGAAAAATGATCAACTCTGTGATTTTGAAAAACATTTTTAAAAAGAACCATTTTTAGGATGAAGATGTCACTGAAGTGATTATCTTCCATCCTCTGTAATGATGATGAATCAACAATTTGGCATTTGTAGAGGCAGTTGACACAGGCCCTTTCAAGGGAAAAAAGAAAACCCGTTTTCAAATGGAGCTTGTCAGAGTGAAGACTGATGCCCGGCTGACTGACTAGGACCATGAATACAATTCTGACAACTTGGGAAAATGTGAGGAGCCCAGGGGTGAAACTTATAAATCAAGTGAAAGGTTTGAGTAGAAAATTCTAAACATTCATTCTATTTTGAAGGAGGGTGTGAAAGAGATTATCTGTTGGTAGAGGAATATTTAATATTACTCCTTGAAGTGAGTTTGAGCATTATACTGTTCTTCATTCATTGTTGAAAAAAAGCAGTTTAAAAATTCCAGTTACCGTTAAAAATCCTGACATTTAAGTTCAAAAGGAGAGGAGTAAATTCTCCTTAACTTGAAAAAAAATTCTATTGGTCCTTTTATGTCAGGATTTTGTTAACAACCCATGAGAAAGATTATCAAAACCTCACTCTGTGTTTTTATTTAGTTTAAGAAAGAAGCCATTTTCTTTATAGGGAGGTATGATCCATAGGTAAAACCCAACCTTAGACAGAAAACTCCGCTGCAAGAGAATTTGGGGTCTGGTTCTCAAACTGGAAAATTGCTTTTCAGGGAGAAGGTCATGTTTTCCACTGATAATAGGGTCATTTGTATCAAGCAAAACGCACACCCTTCCAATCTAGAAGGAATTTAAGCTTCGGTTTTCTCAGAAGACAGTAGGAAACACATTCCTCCCTGACTAGGAAGAGAGTATTGAGGACAGGGAACGGGAATTTAGGCACCGTTCCAGCAATGTCTGGGTCTGTCCTGAGCCCAACCAAGGCCAGGGTGTATCTCCAAAATACCGGGTCCGGTGGAGACAACGAAGACTGTTGAAGGGGAAAAATTACAGGACAGGAAAATGAAATGCCACCCCCACACAGCTGCTTTGTGCATTCCTTCAGCCCTCTCAGACTTTGATATTTGCATAAAAGGGCCTGGATCAACTTCCACACTGGGACAAAGCAGCCAGCAGGTTGCTGTGGACAGCGCAGGCTTTTTCCTCATGAACAGTCTGCAATTTCACAGTCATCAACGTGTGTACCCCTCCTGGGCCGTGGGGTCAGCTCAGCCACACCATGTCTGTAACTCTGCGTGCACCGTCTGGGTCTCTGGCCAGCAGACCTTTCCAATGCAGGCTTGTCTTTGAGCCTGTTTACAAAGCCTGAAGTTACTTCTGTTTTGTTTTAGCCAAAAGGGTGAAGTGCTGCCAGCAGTATGTCTGGAATGTTATTTACTTGGTACATTTCTGTGGCTTTTCTTTGTAGCACTGCGCATGCCAGAGCAAAGGGTCATTTACTTGAAAATGCCAGGTTTCGCAGTTTGTCTTCTCCATGGGTGACTTTCTCAGGAAGAGGAAGTTTAGCTCCTGTGCCTCTTGGTTCGCCCCCACCCTCCTCCCTCTCTCTCACCCTTCTCTCTTTGCTTCCTGCGTTCCTCCCTGCCTTCCTTTTTTTTTTTTCCTCTGAGTTAGTGCTCTGAAATACTGTTGGCGCCTGCTGCATTGCACCCTTGTATCCTAAATGTCCCAGCTACACTTTTATTTCCCGGAGTTTCTGGTGGACTCTGCTGAGATCCTGGCAGACACTTTCTCATTTGCGTGCTTGCCCTGTTATTATTTCACATGAAAGCTGTCTGTTTTGGCACACATGACTGCCGTGATTTCAGTTGAGCTCCCTGAGCTGAATGGGTGATGTTGTGCAAGGGAAATACAGGTGGGGTTTTCTCTAGTGGTGGCCATGGGGGCGGAGGACAAATCTGCAAGCAGTTCTGGCTTGTGCAGAGCCCACATGATGGCAAATGCATGGCTTTTAAAGGAAGGAACCAGTGTGTACAGTTTCTTAATTTGGAAGGTTTCACAACTGCTTGTGTTCAATTGATGGAGGAGGGGTTTGTTTTTTTTTTTCAAAGCAAATTCTTCATTCATAAGACTGTAAACAAGTCCTGGATAAATGAGAAATACCGAAGCACAAGAGACACTCCCTTTACCTCTTCTCTCTTCAGCCTCCCTTCCTGCCATTTCATCAACGCAGCTCTAATCATGGTGTTTGGGGTTTTAAAGCAAAGTATGGGAAATGAGATTAGATATTAATAAATCTCCCTGGCTGGTGCCAGCCCTGGGGCCATTTGCACACCTGAGTGAGTTAACTTCCTTCTCTCTCTCTGCCTATCATTGTGGCATGTGAATTACAAGCATCTGTAGATAGGAAAAGATACCTTTGAAAATCTCAGCCTTACAGAGATTCAGCCTTTATCAGAGTCTCTTGAAACCTCACCCATCCATGGCACCTGTGAGTTTGTTACCTCTGTAACCAGCCCTGGCCTGAAAGAGAAAATGTTTGGTTCCATTCTTCTCGGCTTTTCCTGTCCTTCTGCGTGACTTCTCACTTTGTCTGTAAGCCACTCGGATTTTTGGCTGAAGGGTCTTCTTTGATCACTGTCTTGACAGCATGGGCTTCACGTTCCCACACCTGCTCTTCTTTTACAGTCCAGATTTCAGGGTAAATGCTTCCATAGCCTTGTAATTTCTTCAGTGTAAACCTCGGTGCAGGTTACTTATTACAGGTAATAGCCTTTTGATGACGGAGACAACTGCTTGGCAGAAACGGCAGCCTGAACCGCTGCCAGGAACGCAAACTGCCACTTTATTTATTTTTAAAAGCATCTAAGCTGCGAGCCTATCGGTCGTGATCTAGCATGCGCATGATAATAACAGGCTGGCAGGGCTGAGAAAGCTGCCCCAGGGGGCAGCCATGACTACAGGCCCTGACAAGACTCTTGTGTGTTTTCTCCCCCATTATCCACAGCCCACACATCGTCTTCCTCTCTCAGAGCACCTTGACTGGAATGAGCCAGCTCTGTGGGACCCGTCTCTGCCATGAAATTGCTCACGCCTGGTTTGGCCTGGCGATTGGGGCTCGAGACTGGACGGAGGAGTGGCTGAGTGAAGGGTTCGCCACTCACTTGGAAGATGTATTCTGGGCCAAGGCACAGCAGGTAAGTTTCAAGTGCACTAAGCATTTCAGTACCCAGAGTCAAGTTCAACTGAGTCTTTCGCTCATTCAACAGATAGGTATTGAGTGCTCATTATGCACCTCGGCACTTGTTCTGTTTGCTTTGTAAATGAGAGGCGAGACCTTGCTCCCCATGGGGTTCACTGGGGTTCGCCATCTAGTGATCACAGGGAGACCAGGTAGGTAAACGACAGCATCTGCAACTTGCAGGGATGAGTACTGTCAAGAAAATGAAGCCAGATAGAGAGGGGAGGAGGAAGTGCTGGTTTAGAAGGTGCTTATCGGAGAAGGTCTCTGATGAGAGACATTTGAGCAAAGACTTGCAGAACAGGTGGTGCTGCGGCATACTCGAGCACTCCTTTGGGGTTGTGGTTGTGTTGACATCGACCGTGTTCTGCTTTGTTAAGTGATGAGATGAAATTTTAAATCCAGAGTCAAAATCTTAGGTGTCTGCTGCAAGTAATGAGGAATGAAGCAGCGGATGTTGCAGATTAGGGAACGGGGAGGATTGTGGTACACCGGCCGCCTCCCCTCAGTTCTGAGCAATTGCTGTCCTGTTGAAAGGAAGGCTCAATAGAGCC
Source organism: Bubalus kerabau (assembly GCF_029407905.1). Classification (NCBI taxonomy): domain Eukaryota; kingdom Metazoa; phylum Chordata; class Mammalia; order Artiodactyla; family Bovidae; genus Bubalus; species Bubalus kerabau. The sequence goes on from NC_073627.1 coordinate 148,830,319, forward strand.
TGGACTTCTAGTGTTTTAAAAGAAACTATGACTCTGGATTTTTATGTGAAATTTATCAGTGTGAAAAACATGCAGACCAAATACACACTGAGGCCAGACCTGCTCAACACACTCCTAGTTTACAAGCTCAACTTTAAAGAATTAGCCACCAGCAATAAGGAAGCTGTGGCAGCTAACCTGCTTCCTGCTTGTTTTCCAATTCCTAATATCTGGGCACATCTTTTCCCCTACCATCTCTGCATACTGAACTATTTGAATTCTGAAATTCACAAGTTTGTACACATCTGCATGATTCTGTTCCAGTTCCTTCTGCCTGTTGAAATCCTGTATATCTTTCACTAGCCAGCTCAAGGTCAGCTTCCTGTGATAGCCCAGACTCTTCATCTCATTCACAGTTCAGTAATGCTCTTCTAGAAACTTTGAGTTTCCACAGTAGTTGTACTTACCTCTTTTTTCTCACTTGTTTCTTCCTCCTATCCTCATGAGTAGGCGATAACCTCTTTCACAGTGGCACAGTGCCCTGCTCATCCTCCCACCCCGCTGTCCCACCTTGGCTACTGAGCTAGCAGTGTGCATAGCTGTGTCCCCCTCCACGCAGAATCCTGTGAAGAGAGGTCCCATGGCAGATTCTTGAGCAGAAAGGCTGGGTTTGAAGTAGGACCCGGGTTGGAATCCCAGCTTTGCTGCTTACCAGCTTTGTGAGTGTCAGGAGGTTAAGTCACCTCCCTGAGGCTCAGTTTCCTCATTTGTAAAACGCTTAACCTTGCAGAGTGGAAGGGGTGGTGTGTGAATGAGCTTATTAGCACCATGCCTGACACATGGAGTGTGTGCAAGAAATACCAGTTGTCCTTCTTGTTCTTGTCATCTTTGTTTTTGCCACCACCTTGCATGGAGTAGGCATTCAGCAAGGATTGAATAAGTTTAATGTAAATGTGCCTCTCTCAACATCTCTCCCCTGAGGTGCTTCCATCTGAGACAATCAGATTTGTGCTATTCTGGTATTCATGAGTGTATGTCAGGTGTCTGATGACCATCTCTCTGCCCTTTATGTCCTGAATCCCCAAAGAGCAGTCCCCCTTTATCCTTCCTCTTGCCTCTACCTCCTGGAATCTCTCTGCTTGGGTCCTGCCTCTAGCTGTTCTGCCCCGCATCTATCAGCACTGATAGAGGCACAAAGCTGGCCTGGCTGCATCTCACAGCTATAAATCTTCCATGTGTCCGTTCTCTGCTAGATTCACAGAGAAAAAAGGCTAAGTCCACAACGCTGCTTTGAAAAAGGTCAGAGTCTAATGTTGAAGATAAGGAAAGCATATAGTGGAAGGAAGAAGAAAATAAGTTAGAAAACAGAGGTAAACACTAATTGGTATGGGAGTTCAAAGGTGAAAGAGGCTAGATATGAGAAAATCCAGAAAACCTTCTTGGAGGAGATGACTTCTTATGAGCCTCAAAGGGAAAATAGGGGTTAAAGTTTCTCTGTCCCTCCTTTACCCTTAACCTGGAGTAGGGGACAGTCCACCTCATCATCCTTTAAGGTACATGCAATAAATCGTCAGTATGTGAAAACAAAGACACCCCCTGAAGCGAAGTGTCCATTCTGGAATCAGCACAAAGTTTGGAAACATTTCCAGGGTTCATCCCTTGCTCTGATCCCTTCCTTGAAGGTTCAACAAGACTGAGCTGCTGGTGGTCCCTGCCAAGCCTCCTCAGCCAGAGAAAAGTGCTCCTCAGGGCAGCAAAGGGTGGGTAGCCTCAGGGGACTCTCCCGAACAGGTTACTTCATCACTGAACAAGGCATGAGGGTGCAATGTTACTTTTCTGCCCAGGAGACTGTACTTTGCAGCGCCACACGTTATCAAGTACAGCAAAGGGGAGTGGGGGACCTCTGAACAAGGAGATAGAAACCTCCACTCCTCTCAGTGGGATTCCGTAGAGAGAAGTGAGTTGAATTAGTGGCAAGTTGAGTTATATAACTTGTCATCGACTTGGAGAAAGTCTAGACTTCTTGACAGGCATCTTAGTCAGCTCAGGCTGCCATAACAAAGTACCACAGACCAGGAGACTTAAACAGGCTGGGAAGTTCAAGATCAAGGTGCTGACAGGCTTGGTTTCTGGTGAGGCCTCTCTTCCCTGGCTTAATGAGGGCTATCTTCTCATTATGTTGTCACATGGCCCAGAGAGAGAGTTTCAGTGTCTCTTCCTCTTCTTACAAAGACGCCAACCCTATTGGATTAGGGCCTCATCCTTTTGAACTCGTTTCACCTTAATTACCTCGTTAGAGGCCCCTATCTCCAAACACAGTCACACCAGTGACTAGGTCTTCAACATAGGGTTTCTGCTAGGGGGACACAATTCGGTCCATAACAACAGGACACACAAATTTTGTTGATCATATCACCACTGCTAGCTACTTGGCACTTCTGTCCCTCCCTGAATGGCAACCTGCTCCCTGGCCAACCCTAATCTTCCCCATTTTTAAAACATTTCACACTCTTTCCAGGCCCCATGAGCTTTGTACATGCTTCCCCTCTTCCTGAAATTTCTCCTCTCCTGGCTGACTCCTGCTTTCCCTGAGGACCAAACCCCATTTCCTCCACAGGAAAACCTTCTGAACACCCTGGTTGTCCGGGGGGCTCTGGGGTCCTTCTTCAACCCCTACCATCACTGGACTCCAATGGTTAATATTCTCATCTGTCTCCCTGGACTCCTCAAGTTCATAGTTGTGTCCATTATGTCCCCAGGGCCTAGCAGAGAATCAGTAAATATCTGTTAGTTTCCAGGAATGCCTGTAGACACTGACAGTTCCCTCCCCAGTTGGTGTCCTGTCTCCCACCCCACCCACCCCCCCCGTGGCATTTAAAGCCAAGGGGCCTTGTGAGCACACGGATGACAGCAGCCAGTTCTGCTCAGTAGGGCAGGGGTGATGGCCTTCCCGCCAGAGAGGGAGTCTAGGCATTGGGCTCTTCCTGGTTATATGCAAACAGAGTCATCTGGGTTACATTAGCTCCACTGTAAACAGCCCTTAACAAAACCGGGGGCTGGGAAAAAATAGGAGGTAAATGGAGGGGACCTTTCCCACCCTGTGCGAAAAGACAAGGCAAGAAAGGGCTGGATGGAATCAGAGTGGAAACCGGCCCCTAGGGAGGTCTGCTCTCTCCAGGGCAGGACGGACGGGGGCTGGAGTCGGGGGGAGAGGGAGGCTGTTGGACAGGGAGCACCTCCCAAACAGGCAGCGCGGGAGGGAGGGCTGGTTCTTCGTTTGAGGACCTAAAAGACCTCTTTGGCCCTCGGACTTTCCCTGTGGGGCACAAGGCACAGTGGGGGCTGTCTGTGCCATCCCCCCTGAAACAAAGCCCGCCGCTCCATTGGGCGGCTCTGACTCTGCAGAGGACAACAGTGACTGTTTTGTGCATGTGTGTTTGTGCGTCTGTGCTCCAAGCAGCTGGCCCCCCACGAGGCCCAGGAGCAGCAGGAGCTGAGGGCTTGCCTGCGCTGGCGTCGCCTCCAGGATGAGGTGCAGAACTCCCCGGAGGAAATGCAGGTGTTGAGGTAAAGCCCCCATGATCCTGTCACCTTCCCGTCCTCCCTGTCACACTCCTGCTTCCCTTCAAGGCACATCCAGGCCATCTCTTAAATCTGCTGGGTTTCCTTTTTAATTTAAATTGGGCTAGATTACTCATCCTCCCAGGGATGTGACTGTTAACATTTTAAGTCTTTCAGGGCGTGGGTTTGGATTTGCCTTCTGACATTTTCCTGGTATCTGTGTTCAGGAAAAAAACTAACACAGGGCCATTTCCAGGATCAAATTCTTCATTTGAAGTTCTAATAGTCACTTTACACGGTGACCGTTGACTTGGAGAAGGTGAGGGTCTGGTAGCCTGGCAGACAGTAACCCTTTAAAGCCAAAAGGAGAAAAGAAAAAAAAAAAAAAAAGCCTTTAGGAAAATATTGATTCCTAAGTGTTTAGTAGTAACAGATGTTTGTGTCAATGGGGCCTTTTGTTCCGGCTGGGTCCCCGGCAGGAGGCCACTCCCGTGCTGGTGGGAGGATTCTACTCTTGGCTCCCTGGTTTTATTTTCAGAGCGTGTCTTGCAGCACTTGTAGGATTACTTCTCGCCATTTCACCATTTTTTTTTTTTTTTTGGGTTTCTCTTCTCTCCTTTTCTTCACTTCTCTAAATAGTTGTTTATCTGAAACCTTGAGCCTAGGCCCCAGGAGCACTGTGGTTACTATGGCAACAGAAGCTTTCCTCCTGCCCCCCTGTTGACTGGAGCCAAGCCTTTGGAATCTGCAGTCAGACAGGTGGGAAGGCGGCCATCCAGGGATCGCCCCTTATTTTAGATGGCAGCCCCCAGGGCCAGTCTACCGCCTGGGTAGAAGCCTGCCTGGACCAGTTCTGTTGCCACTTGTTTTTCAATAAAACCCCCCTCTGCGGTGACTGCACGCTAAGGCCGAGGTCTGAGGGAAATGCCGAGCCCAGCCTGACCCCGGAGAGGCTGGCCAGTGCTTTTGTGCAGCAGCGCTGGGTGTGGCCGCTCTTCCCAGGGAGATGTCTTCCCTCGCACACTAACCACAGGCGTCAGCTGACTCATCCATTGTTTAGGAGCCAGGACCCTGCCCTCCCCACCCAGTGCCACTATGAGCATCCTTTCCCTCAGCTGCCAGAATGGTGACACCCATGGCCACTGTGGATAGGGTCCCCGCTCTCTCGGAACTTTCACTCAGTAGAGACCCTCTTGTGTGCACAGCTAGTTACAAGCAGTAAGAAGCTGATGTGACAGGAACCTGGAGATTTATAGTAGGGAGGGTGGGGAGTGCCTCTTGGAGGAGCACCAAGGCCTGGAGGCAGGAAAGGGCCTGGCATGCTGGGGTGGAGGAAGAAAGGACGGTGGTGGTGCGGTTGGAAGGTCGGGAGAGGCGGGTGGGAGCTGAATCATCCGGCGTTGTCCTGAGTTGCTCCAGGGCCTTACGGACAGAGGATCTGATCTGTCTGGTGTTTTTACACTGCTTCCCTGGCCACTGTGTGGCATGGACTGCAGGCAGCAGATGAAAAGCAAAGAGAAGGGTTCGAAGGCTGCAGTAGTTCACACTAGCGGTCCTGGTGGCAGTGGGGTAGACGCAGGAAGCAGACCTGTTTAAGACATGCTTTGGCAGTGGAAGTGGCAGGTCTTTGGTCTATTGAATATGGAGAAAAGGAAAATGAAAGTGTCCAGAATGACTTCTAGGCTTTTGACTTGAGCAGCTGGGTAGACAGATGGTGATGCCATTTGGTGAGATGGTAAAGACTTTGGGAGGAGCAGGCTTTGGAGGGAAGAATAAAGATTTCTGTCTTGCGTGTTGTTAAGTTTGATGTGCCAAATAGACATTCAGTATGGAGAATGCAGTGGGGTTTACAAGTCAGGAGCTCAGTGGAGAGACTGAAACATTCACCCTATGGATACTTACAATTCTGAGCCCGTTGAAATCAGCAGGTAGAAAAAAAAAGTGAGAGAAGAGGTTGGGAGGAAGATGAAGAGTCAGCAGAGAAACTGGGAAAATCAATGTAGAGAAAACCCAGAGGCCAGGAGTCATGGAACCCAGGAAAGAAGATGAGTCAAGAAGGTGAAGTGGGGTGTCAGATGTTGCTGAGGGGGTTGTAAAAGGGATGGAGAGAAGTGACCTTTGTTTGGATCACATGAAAGATGTTGGTGACCTTGACATGCATGCATTTATTCATGAGTTGTGGAGAAGGGAGTCAGATTGAAGTGGGTAGAGAGTGAATGGGAGGTCAGGAAGCAGAGACACTGAGTCTGGGCTTTGTGAGAGGAGTTGTGCTGGGAGGGGAGCAAGGTGAGAGCCTGGGAGGTTTGTTTTAAGGAGGCTGATGCAGGAACAGACTGGTGTATGAGCTGTGTAACTTCACCAATCCCGCCAAGACTCAAGGCTCTCAAGACTCAGTTTCCCCGCTTTCCAAGTCTCTAAGTCCCTTCGATGCTTCCAGTTCTGAATGACCACAGACCATCCAAGTGGGTAAGGATATTATAGCTAAAGTTAGTTGACGAAATGTGTTCCCAACATATAAACAGCCAGATGTCCACTGGGAAGTCAGTACACACATGCAGAGAGCCTTGTCTCAGGGGTTCATGGAACTTCTGACGTCCAAGAGCTTTTCCTTTGTGTGTGGAGCTGGGAGAAGGAATACACTATTTTTAGACCCTTGTGCTAGAATGCTTATTATGGCATTTGTTTTTCTTAGTATTCAGAAATTGTGTTTGCCTAAATTTAGGCTAACCATGAAATGAGTGCATTTGAAAGATTGTTGCACATCAGTATGGAAAATATTGTTATCAGATGCACTTACAATGAAGAGGAAATGTTTCTGAACCTGCCCTGAATTGTATAGTCTCAGTTCAGTTTACTCGCATCCCTTAGAATTCTCCTTTAGATAGGCACAGAGAACCTAGAATGACAGAAAGTGGAAGGAAAAACCAGGGTTGTAAAAATTTATTCTCAGATTTTTGTTTTAATACACAAATAAGACCTTGGGAAAGAAGTCTCATAAAATGATAATCAAAGATGCTATCTTTTTCCCCTTTCTTTTAAGATACCCCATGGTCTTGAAATAATGGACCAAGAACAATTTAGAAGTCTTGGTTTCACATTGCCAGATGCAATGGAAACTTCAACTTATCTTTGCAACAACTTTCAACATGGTTGACCACTCCTTCTAAAAACACTTTCTTCTCTTGGCTTCTGTGTCACAGTCTCCTTGATTACCTTCTGCTTCACTAATGGTCCTTCCTCACCTCTCCTGCTGGCTATTTCACATCTTCACTTAGGTGACTCATGGTTTTGAAAGACTGGTTAAGGTGTCCAACATCATATAGCTGATTAAGAGCAGAGTGGGAGTTGAAATAATCCTCTTTTCCCTACCCTATCTCCTTGACTCTGAAGAACTCGATATAGCATTTAGTTGTAGTAAAAGAAAGAAAGAATGAAAGAAAACTCCAGGCATCTTGAACTGTGGAAGGACATGAAGGTTGTGTTGAAAAAAGAATTCTTAGACCAAAGCATCTTTGTGTTTTTACACATGAGTGTGTCTGATTATTTCAGTCAATATAGGGAAACAGCAAATTCAATATTGTGTTGATGATATTAAAGGAATATTAACAAAGTGAGAAGAGAAAAATTAAAATTATGTTTGTCTCTGACTTGCTAATTTCAGTCATGTATAAGACCTGTTCCATTTGTACCTTCCATATTCCCAGTGTTGAATTACAGCTCTCATCAAATGTGTCTTAAATCGACCTAGTGGTAAGTTTTATTTGGTTACAGCAGTTCCTTGTGTTTTCCTAGCTCTCTCAGGCTTCACTGGCTGGGGAGTCTGTACCGTGCCTGCAGGCTCCTAAGGCACAGTTTCAAAAGGCTAGGGTCACATTACTGCTGGCTCCATGCCTTTTCTCATTTGTTAATTATTAAAACGCCTTTCCCATAGACGAGACCCCAGTGGCTATCTCCAGACCCTCCCTCACCTCTCCACCACCCCGGGCAGAACCGTTCAGCCTGCAAAGCCTGATCTTACTGCCGTTCCACTCTCCCCTGCCTGGCAGCCACCGCTTTACTCTGTCCTATTCCTTTCCCCAACCCCCAGCCTAAAAGCCCCTCCCTTGTCCAGTGTAGCAGCCATGACTCTTGATAAGCAAGGTGCCTTCTGAAAGGCTCCCGTGCCTCTGGTTTCCAGGGTATAGCTACATCCGGCCTCTTCCAAGTGCTTTCAGTTAGCGTATCATGACTGGCCAGCGGGATGAAAGAGCTCCGATGGCAGGGTCAGAAGAAATCTCTGTTGGTTTTTATTGTTTGTGATTTATTATCACTTCCCCCCTTTTCTGGATTCATTGTTAAAAGTCAAGCTCGTGCTGAGAAAACCTTAAAATATATCATGTTGAAGAGGTGCTGACAAGCCCAGAGTCTGACGTGGCTCTTTCTAGCTACTGCCTCCACAGTTGATATGGTTCTAGAGAAATGTGAGCTCTTTTCCTATCTTCCTCGTGAATCCCCCGCTGCTCCCCCCGCCCCATTACAAAGACATCCCATAATAAGAAGAAACCCTTCAAGTCTGTAACTCTATCTATGGCCAAAATGGAATGTTCCTGACACAAGTCCTTTGAATTTGCACAGTACCTGAGCACTGCTTTCCATTTTTCCCTTAAAAGCCTATGTGTAAACCTTCTCTAGTATGCATGAAGTCTTCACCTTTAAAGTTTTTCTCAAAATTCTTATTTCTAATCCTTCAAGAACACAGCAATCTTTTCCCACCCACGTGTGGGAACGTGTCCATCCACAGCCACACAAGCCTTTCTCATGGAAAAACTCCAGCCCAGAGTGTCAGTCTTCACCACTGCTCCTCCACCCTGAGCATGAACACTCCTCGGAATTCTTCTTTCAGTCTTCACTGGTCCTGTGGGCACAAATAAATCCCTTCGCTCCTCCTTGGGCAGCTCCCTTCTGTGTTGCCTTTGGTATCTATTCCAGACCTTCCCCACCCTCCCTTCCTTCTCTTGCTCCTGCCCCAGAGGAAAGACTGAAGCCACCAGCCTTTGATTCTGTAAGCACATCAGCATCCATGTCTATCCTGACCTCTCAGATGTCTGAGTGCCATCCTGACAGTCTCAGTACAGCTAAAGAGAAATGTCTGTTTCCAGAAACAGAACTAGAAATGAATATGCCTTGATGCATATCACAGAGCTACATATATGAGTAAGCTTTAGACCCCTCTGCCTATAAGGGAGATGCGAAGGAAGATTAGCATACCATGGAAGAAGTTCCCGTCACTTTGGACATGAACCGGGTCACAAGTCTAGGGAAAATTGTTCCTAAGGGCCCGGTGCCCTTATGATCACCAGATTCTGTAAACATAGTTTACCTTATTAGGCTTAACTCATTAGGCTCCTCTCCTCTTAATCTTACCGTATTAGGCTCCTCTGCTTGGTTTGGTACTGTTAATAACTCTTTCCTTCTGGAAATTTCTATCACCTGACTTTCATGGCTGCCCCTCTTCTGGTTCTCCTCGGTCCCCTCTGCTGTCCCCCTTCCATCTCCTTCACAGTCTTCATCTTCCTGTACTTAGAGTTGGCCTTCCCTAGGGGACCCCCTCCCGACTGCTCATCCTCCTGGAGTGGTTTCATCTAAACACTTTCTCTTAGGGGGGTTCCTCCGAAGCAGATGAAATTCTTGTCAAAGAGATTTGTTAGGAAGAAGTCTCAGAAGGGGAAAATGGAAGGGAGAATGGATGGCCAAGCCGGGTGCCATGATATCAAGTCAGGTTATACAGGAGTGCTCTGGAGGCAGTGTGGGTCAGCTTCAGAGTGGTCACCATCAGGGGCAAGGAGCCCAGAGTGTGAATGTTCCAGCACCTGTCATCATTGCTGAGAGAGAAATACATTCCAGGTGCTTCTGGTTCTTGTGTTCACAGGCGAAATAGGCTCAGGCAACCTGAGGGTCACATCTGACAAAGAGTCACAGAGAACATGCCAAGAGCTTACGTGAACACAAATGATGAAAGGGTCCCATGGGATATGAGTGAGGCATGGGCACAGCTGGCCACACCTGTCATCTGTGCTGCAGGCTCCCAAACCTCCAACTCTCTCTTAAAGATCAGATGTGAATGCTGAACTGTCCATATGACACCATCCCTCCCTGGTGGCTCAGATGGCAAAGAATCTGCCTGCAATGCTGGAGACCCAGGTTCCATCCCTGGGTTGGGAAGATCCCCTGGTGAAGGGAATGGTTACCTACTCTAGTATTCTTGCCTGGAGAATCCCCATGGACAGAGGAGCTTGGTGGGCTACAGTCCATGGGATTGCAAAGAGTCAGACACAACTGAGCAACTAACATCTTCCATTTTTCTTCTTTCTTTCTCCCTGTAGCCTGCTGGGCTCTTCTGTCCATAGGGGTTCTCCAGGCAAGAATACTAAATGCTGGGTGCTTGATAAATGCTGAAGAAGTGAATGTTGTAGACAACATGATCTCTGTCTGAGTTTCTTTGTATATTATTCAAAGTTGAAATATTGTTCACAAGAGAGTAGATAGACAAATTCTAGGCTGCATCCTCAGAATTCAAAGAGCTAAGAGTTTAATATTTGTAAGCTTATTTAGAAAGGGCCATTCAGAAGATGTGAGGCTTGAGCTTGGAGGGTAAGAGAGAATTGCATTGACGCTAGTAAAGCAGTGAAGGGAAAGGAGCTCAATGAGCAAAGCCTGGCAGGCATAAACAGTGAATTGATTGTGGACATAGCCATTAAGTGAGAAATGACTAGGAGAACCGTTAAGAAGTTATGAGACTGAAGGTGGACCAGGCTGAGTAATGGAGTTCCTTTGATGCCAAATTCAAGAGTTTGCATGTGACTGTCTAGGCAGTGGGAAACTTTTTTCAGTTCCAAGAATGACATAGTGAAAATGGAATTCTGGGAAGATTACCCAGCCTTTGGGATAACATACAATCAGAGAGAGAGTGTAGAGAGGCCAGATAGAATTAGATGGCTGTTTTAGGCTCAGAGGTTAAAGCTTCTTCCTGCAATGCAGGAGACCTGTGTTCGATCCCTGGGTCGGGAAGATCCCCTGGAGAAGGAAATGGCAACCCACTCCAGTGTTCTTGCCTGGAGAATCCCATGGACGGAGGAGTTTGGTGGGCTACAGTCCATGGGGTCACAAAGAGTCAGACACAACTGAGCGACTTCACTTTCACTTTCAGGAACCCAGACCTGAGATTTGAAGAGCTTGGGACCCTCTTCTTAAATGGTCATTTGGGGTTTTTCAAAACTGATTGAAATGTCCATACAGCTTCAAGACAGCTTCTAATAAAAGGATGTAAAGCTGCCTCTGATCCTAGATAAGGACCGACCCAATATAGGAACTGGTTGAATACGTGAGCTTTGTGAAGTTTGTTACGACTTGAACAAGGTGAAGGGCAACAGTCCCAGTGCCTTCTTGGCCAAGATCTAGTCTACCCTGCCTCTTTTTAGAAAAAAAAAAAAATCGTCTGAGGATGCAGACCTAAACTCTCCAGAGCTCATTAGTGCTCAGTTCTCAACCCAGGAAAAGTAGCATCGGGTTAAGTCAGCCCTGAAGCCAAACGCCTGGATTTGAGTGCAGTGTTGACTCTACTTGCTATGTGACCTTGAGAGAGGTGCACAAGCGTACTGATCTTAGCTCCTCACGGCAGGATGGGAATATGTGACCTTGAGAGAGGTGCACAACCGTACTGATCTTAGCTCCTCACGGCACGATGGGAATAGTAACACAACAGTTTCCACTTTGTAGGTGAATGTGAGCAATAAATGTGATGAGTACATACAAATCATTTAGAACACATGCGTTAGACTAAATCACAGGAAATTGCCATTTTGATATATCTAAAATGACTGACTATTGTGAATTTCCTGTGGTTCAACTTATAGTAAATACTCAACACGTGTTAGGTACTGTCATCTAGACCCTCTGGCACCAGGTAAATGTTTGCTCAACGAGTGACAGAGGGCTCAAGGACGCAGCCCCATGGCCAGCCTCACTCTCTCCTGGTTTTTTCTGGCTTCTGTCTCTTCTTTTGTGGCTGCCACCCTCCAGCTGGCGACCACGGAGGCACCCGGCTCCTGTCTCTTTACCAAACAGAGCCTAGAAACACCTACCTTTCCTCCTCACAAACTTACAATTGGCTGGAATGTTCCAAAGTGAATTTTGCTAAGAAGTTAAGAGAATTTTTTCTTCTAGATAGTTATTGGCCACACCCCACACAGCATGTGGGTTCTTAGTTCCCCAACCAGAGGTTGAACCTGAGCTCCCTGTAGTGGAAGTTCAGAGCTTCTACCACTGGACTCCCAGGGAATTCCCAGGAGAGCATTTTTTTTAAAAGTAGAAGAACGCCTGGTTACAAAGAGAAAGGGTAAGATTAAAAGCAAACACACCACGCCACCACCCCCACCCCCCCCAAAAAATCTGAACATTAAACAAAGATGCTCAAATGAACAGCCTGAGGAAAGAATTAACTTGGCAATGCTTCTAAGACTGTTGGGAACCTACTTCTGGTCTAATCTCTACAAAAGGGCCACCCTGGTGTCCCCTCTGGCTCTGCTCTGTACAGCTTCCCTGGCCTCTATGCAGAATCTGACTACAGCCCTGAGAAGAAAAACGTTCTTTGGTCTATGGGCTTCAGGAGTTCTTGACCGAGCTCAGACCACTAGCACTGGCCTGTGAGGCTCTCGATATCTGTATCTTGGAGCTCTTGCCCTCCACCCCCCATCACCCAGGCTCAAGGTCCCCTCCACCCCATTATCCCTGTCTGCTTTACTGTTTCTGTTTTTTTATTGTTGTTTTTAATTTGAATCACACATGCTGGGCAGCTATCTGTATAGTCTGCTTCTACCCTTTCGTGACAGGAGGTTGCTGTACCTGTGCCAGCATTTTCTGAAAAACTGGAGGGGCTCCCAGCCAACCAGAAACAGACCCTGCCCTTTCCTGTCTCAAAGGCCAGCTCCACCCCCTTGAGCTGCCCACTCAGTTCCTGAGGGTGGAGGGACACCCTCAGCTCACACTTCTTTTACCCAGCAAAGATGACAGACACATCCTGAATAGTTGACTCAAATAACCCTTCCTTCTTCATTTTTCAGACCATTCTCTAGTTACTCATCACTCAAGTATTTCTAAGGGAGGGGTAGAATTCTCTTTGATAGGCCCATAGTTACATATGTAATATACCTGATGTTTCTTTTTTGCAATAGCATTTAGTAGACTACATTCTTTTTAAATATAGAAAAACATAAAGAAGAAATAAAGTAGTTCATAAGCACTACTAGTTAACCATGTTTAAAAAAAAAAAGAAAACTCGGTAGCATTTAGTAGACTACATTCTTTTTAAATATAGAAAAACATAAAGAAGAAATAAAGTAGTTCATAAGCACTACTAGTTAACCATGTTTAAAAAAAAAAGAAAACTCGGTAGCATTTAGTAGACTACATTCTTTTTAAATATAGAAAAACATAAAGAAGAAATAAAGTAGTTCATAAGCACTACTAGTTAACCATGTTTAAAAAAAAAAAAGAAAACTCGGTTTCAGTTTCAGTTCAGTCGCTCAGTCGTGTCTGACTCTTTGCGACCCCATGGACTGCAGCACGCCAAGGCCTCCCTGTCCATCACCAACTCCCAGAGTCCATCCAAACCCATGTCCATTGAGTCGGTGATGCCATCCAGCCATCTCATCCTCTGTCATCCCCTTCTCCTCCTGCCCTCAATCTTTCCCAGCATCAGGGTCTTTTCAGATGAATCAGCTCTTCTCATCAGGTGGCCAAAGTACTGGAGTTTCAGCTTCAGCATCAGTCCTTCCAATGAACATTCAGGACTGATTTCCTTTAGGATGGACTGGTTGGATCTCCACGCAGTCCATGGGACTCTCAAGAGTCTTCTCCAACACCACAGTTCAAAAGTATCAATTCTTCTGCGCTTAGCTTTCTTTATAGTCCAACTCTCACATCCATACTTGACTACTGGAAAAACCATAGCCTTGACTAGACGGGCCTTTGTTAGAAAAGTATAAAATTCCATCCCTACCACTGCAGTCCTCACCCTGAGATAATCATGTTGTCTTGTGAATCCTTTGGAAAATAAGCCTTATAAGCATATATGCATAATTTTTCTCTATTGCAACCCTGTGGGGTACTGATTCATTATAACACTATTTGCTTATGAAATATTTTCCTAAAAAATAATTCCTATATTACATAAACCTCTCTATAACAGTTCACTCCTATTTTGCTCATCCTCTGAGGATATCTCACGCCCTCAGCCAATTTTAGCACTATCTACATTACATTCTTGGGTAATGAGTATTAATTTGCCATTCAGAAAAACTCTGAACCAGTGAGTACTTTTGCCTGTAATCTCCTGTAATCCTAAATTGACTCTCTTCTACAGATTATTTGTTTACTCCTCATATGCTTTGCATTTAGTTTGTGTTTTGGCCAATTGTTTTGACCAAGAATGACTGACAAAAGCTGTACAACTATTTGATTGAACCTGCTTCAAAGACACAAGAGAAGAATATTTTGGTGGTGGTTTAGTCACTAAGTCATGTCCGACTCTTTCGACACCATGGACTGTAACCTGCCAGGCTCCTCTGTCCATGGGATTCTTTAGTCATGAGTACTGGAGTGGGTTGCCATTTCCTTCTCCAGGGGATCTTCCTGAGCCAGGAATCGAACCTGGGTCTCCTGCATTGCAGGCAGATTCTTTACTGACTGAGCTACAAGGGTAGCCCAAAATATTAACAAATAGTAAAAAAAAATTTTACTATGTAAAATTTTTTAATAAACCCAATTTCATAGTGGCTCCTCCCCTTTTCAAGTCAATGGTTGAGGAGAGAAGGGATAAAAAAGAGGGATTGTATTTCTGTTAAACATTGTACTGTAGGGTCTAGTCAAAGTAACTAGCCAAGAAAGTAAAATAAAAGACATTCACATTGGAAAGGAAGAAGTAAACTATCTTTTTATGGATGACATAATCTATATGGAAAATTCTAAAGAATCCACCCCAAACACTGTTAAAACTAATAAACAAGCTCATTAAGATTGCAAGATACAAGAGCAGTATACAGAACATGGTTGTGCTTCTTTCTGTTTTAATTAAATATTTTGTTAGTTTCAGGTGTACAGCAAAGTGATTCAGTGATTATATATATATGTGATTATATATATATACACATACACACACACACACACAGAGATGCTGTGCTCACGTGTGTGCTCAATCACGTCCAACTCTTTGCGATGCCATGGACTCTAGCCCACCAGGCTCCTCTGTCCATGGGATTTTCTAGGCAGGAATACTGGAGTTGGTTGCCATTTCCTTTGCCAGGAGATCTTCCCCACCCAGGGACTGAACTGTCTTTTGCATCTCCTGCACTGGCAGCAGTTTATTTACCACTAAGCCCAAGAAGCAATGGCACCCCACTCCAGTACTCTTGCCTGGAAGATCCTATGGATGGAAGAGCCTGATGGGCTACAGTCCATGGGGTCGCTGGGAGTCGGATGTGACTGAATGACTTCACTTTCACTTTTCACTTTCATGCATTGGAGAAGGAAATGGCAACCCACTCCAATGTTCTTGACTGGAGAATCCCAGGGATGGAGGAGCCTGGTGGGCTGCCGTCTATGAGGTCACACAGAGTCGGACACGACTGACGCGACTTAGCAGCAGCAAGCCCAAGAAAGACAGATATCTTTTTCACATTATTTTCCATTTAAGTTATTTTCAAGATATTGACTATAATTCCCTGTGCTATACAGTAAATCCTATTGTTTATCTACTTTATATATGGTAATGTATATCTGTTAAGCCCAAATTCCCAATTTATCTCTCTCCTTGACTTCCCCTCTGATAACCATAAGTTTGTTTTCTATGCCTATGAGTCTGTTTCTCTTTTATAAATAAGTTAATTTCTACTATTTTTTAGATTCCACATTATAAGTGATATCATATAATATTAGTCCTTCTCTGTCTGATTTACTTCACTTAGTATGTTAATTTCTAGGCCCACCCATGTTGCTGCAAAATGACAATCTTTCTTTATTGTTTAGGGCTGAGTAATGTTCCATTGTATATATTGTACCACATCTTCTTTACCTATTCATCAAGACAGTTGTGTTTCTTAACACTAGCTATAATAATCTGAAAAGGAAATTAAAAGACAAATTCATTTATAACATCAAAAATGATAAAATACTTAGGAATAAGTTTAACAAAAGAAGTGCAAAACATCCTAAAAACTATAAAAGTCTGTTGAAAGAAATTGAAGAAGAACTGAATAAATGGAAAATCATCCTGTGTTCATGAATTGAAAGACAGGGTTGTTAAGATGCAATCCTCCCCACACTGATCTACGGATTCAATATAATCCCTGCCAAAACTTCAGCACTTTTTTTTTCTTTTTTGCAAAAATGGACAAGCTGATCCTAAAGTTCATATGGAAATTCAAGAGACCCAGAACAGCCAAAACAATCTTGAAGAACGAAAACAGAGTACTCATACTTCTCAGTTTTAATACTTATTACAAAGTTACAATGCTTTTCCAAGTTAGCTCAGTGGTAAAGAATCTGCCTGCCAAGCAGGAGATTCTGGTTTGATCCCTGGGTCAGGAAGATCCCCTGGAGAAGGAAATGGCAATCCACTCCAGTATTCTTGCCTGGAGAATCCCATGGACAGAGGAGCCTGGCCGGCTACAGTCCATGAGGTCATAAGAGTTGGACACGACAACAATAAACAACAAAATTACAGGAATCAAGACAGCATGGTACTGGCAAACGGGCAGACATGCAGATCAATGGAATAAAATTGAGACTCTAGAAACAAACACTGTCATTCACGGTCACTTAGTTTTTTGGGTTTTTTTTCTTTTCGGTTGCACTGGGTCTTTGTTGCTGCGCCAGAGCTTTCGCTAGGGGCTACTCTTTGTTGTGGCGCCCAGGCTTCACAATGCGGTGTTTTCCCTTGTGGAGCACAGGCTCAAGGCACACGGGCTTCAGTAGTTGCAACATGCGGGCTCAGTAGTTGGGCTTAACTGCTCCATGGCATGTGGAATCTTCTTGGACCAGGGATCTAACTCATGTCTCCTGCATTGGCAGGTGGGTTCTTATCCACTGTGCTGCTGCTAAGTCGCTTCAGTGATGTCTGACTCTGTGCGACCCCACAGACGGCAGCCCACAAGGCTCCCACATCCCTGGGATTCTCCAGGCAAGAACACTGAAGTGGGTTGCCATTTCCTTCTCCAATGCATGAAAGTGAAAAGTGAAAGTGAAGTTGCTCAGTTGTGTCTGACTCTTAGCGACCCCATGGACTGCAGCCCACCAGGCTCCTCCGTCCATGGGATTTTCCAGGCAAGAGTACTGGAGTGGGATGCCATTGCCTTCTCCGCTTATCCACTGTACCACTAGGGAAGTCCAGTCAGTTGGTTTCTGACAAGGGTGCCAGAACTATTCATTGTGGGAAAGAATATTCTTCTCAAAAACTGGAAATAGAACTGCCTTATGATCCAGCAATCCCACTGCTGGGCATACACACTGAGAAAACCAGAAGGGAAAGAGACACGTGTACCCCAATGTTCATCGCAGCACTGTTTATAATAGCCAGGACATGGAAGCAACCTAGATGTCCATCAGCAGATGAATGGATAAGAAAGCTGTGGTACATATACACAATGGAGTATTACTCAGCCATTAAAAAGAATACATTTGAATCAGGTCTAATGAGGTAGATGAAACTGGAGCCTATTATACAGAGTGAAGTAAGCCAGAAAGAAAAACACCAATACAGTATACTAACGCATATATATGGAATTTAGAAAGATGGTAACAATAACCCTGTATACAAGACAGCAAAAGAGACACTGATGTATAGAACAGTCTTATGGACTCTGTGAGAGAGGGTGAGGGTGGGAAGATGTGGGAGAATGGCATTGAAACATGTAAAATATCATGTATGAAACGAGTCGCCAGTCCAGGTTCGATGCACGATACTGGATGCTTGGGGCTGGTGCACTGGGACAACCCAGAGGGATGGTATGGAGAGGGAGGAGGGAGGAGGGTTCAGGATGGGGAACACATGTATGCCTGTGGCAGATTCATTTTGATATATGGCAAAACCAATACAATATTGTAAAGTTAAATAAAATAAAATATAAAAAAAAAAAGAAATGTGCATGGGACAGCTAGAAATTCCCCATACAGACGAATGATGTCAGACTCTCTGCTTCACATCACATACAAAAACAGACTCAACATAGATTAAGGACCTAAATGTAAGTTAAACCTATTAAAGTATTAGGGGGAAAAGCCATAGGTATAAGTCTTCATGAGCTTGGATTAGTAACAGTTTCTTAGTCAGTTCAGTTCAGTTCTCAGTCAGTTCAGTTCAGTTCAGTTGCTCAGTCATGTCCAACTGTTTGCGACCCCCATGAATTGCAGCACGCCAGGCCTCCCTGTCCATCACCAACTCCCGGAGTTCACTCAGACTCACATCCATCGAGTCAGTGATGCCATCCAGCCATCTCATCCTCTGTCATCCCCTTCTCCTCCTGCCCCCAATCCCTCCCAGCATCAGACTCTTTTCCAATGAGTCAACTCTTTGCATGAGGTGGTCAAAGTACTGGAATTTCAGCCTCAGCATCATTCCTTCCAAAAAATCCCAGGGCTGATCTCCTTCAGAATGGACTGGTTGGATCTCCTTGCAGTCCAGGGGACTCTCAAGAGTCATCAGATCAGATCAGTCGCTCAGCCATGTCTGACTCTTTGCGACCCCATGAATCCCAGCACGCCAGGCCTCCCTGTCCATCACCAACTCCTGGAGTTCACTCAGACGCACGTCCATCGAGTCAGTGATGCCATCCAGCCATCTCATCCTCTGTCGTCCCCTTCTCCTCTTGCCCCCAATCCCTCCCAGCATCAGAGTCTTTTCCAATGAGTCAACTCTTCACATAAGGTGGCCAAAGTACTGGAGTTTCAGCTTTAGCATCATTCCTTCCAAAGAAATCCCAGGGCTGATCTCCTTCAGAATGGACTGGTTGGATCTCTTTGCAGTCCAAGGGACTCTCAAGAGTCTTCTCCAACACCACAGTTCAAAAGCATCAATTCTTCAGCACTCAGCCTTCTTCACAGTCCAACTCTCACATCCATACATGACCACAGGAAAAACCATAGCCTTGACTAGATGGACCTTTGTTGGCAAAGTAATGTCTCTGCTTTTGAATATGCTATCTAGGTTGGTCATAACTTTCCTTCCAAGGAGTAAGCGTCTTTTAATTTCATGGCTGCAGTCACCATCTGTAGTGATTTTGGAGCCCAGAAAAATAAAGTCTGGCACTGTTTCCACTGTTTCCCCATCTATTTCCCATGAAGTGATGGGACCGGATGCCATGATCTTCGTTTTCTGAATGTTGAGCTTTAAGCCAACTTTTTCACTCTCCACTTTCAACTTCATCTAGAGCCTTTTTAGTTCCTCTTCACTTTCTGCCATAAGGGTGGTGTCATCTGCATATCTAAGGTTATTGATATTTCTCCCGGCAATCTTGATTCCAGCTTGTGCTTCTTCCAGCCCAGCGTTTCTCATGATGTACTCTGCATATAAGTTAAATAAACAGGGTGACAATATACAGCCTTGACGAACTCCTTTTCCTATTTGGAACCAGTCTGTTGTTCCATGTCCAGTTCTAACTGTTGCTTCCTGACCTGCATACAAATTTCTCAAGAGGCAGATCAGGTGGTCTGGTATTCCCATCTCTTACAGAATTTTCCACAGTTTATTGTGATCCACACAGTCAAAGGCTTTGGCATAGTCAATAAAGCAGAAATAGATGTTTTTCTGGAACTCTCTTGCTTTTTCCATGATCCAGCAGATGTTGGCAATTTGATCTCTGGTTCCTCTGCCTTTTCTAAAACCAGCTGGAACATCAGGAAGTTCACCGTTCACATATTGCTGAAGCCTGGCTTGGAGAATTTTAAGCATTACTTTACTAGCGTGTGAGATGAGTGCAATTGTGTGGTAGTTTGAGCATTCTTTGGCATTGCCTTTCTTTGGGAGTGGAATGAAAACTGACCTTTTCCAGTCCTGTGGCCACTGCTGAGTTTTCTGAATTTGCTGGCATATTGAGTGCAGCACTTTCACAGCATCATCTTTCAGGATTTGGAATAGCTCAACTGGAATTCTATCTCCTCCACTAGCTTTGTTCGTAGTGATGCTTTCTAAGGCCCACTTGACTTCACATTCCAAGATGTCTGGTTCTAGGTGAGTGATCACACCATCGTGATTATCTGGGTCGTGAAGATCTTTTTTGTACAGTTCTTCTGTGTATTCTTGCCATCTCTTCTTAATATCTTCTGCTTCTGTCAGGTCCATACCATTTCTGTCCTTTATTGAGCCCATCTTTGCATGAAATGTTCCTTTGATATCTCTGATTTTCTTGAAGAGATCTCTAGTCTTTCCCATTCTGTTGTTTTCCTCTGTTTCTTTGCATTGATCGCTGAAGAAGGCTTTCTTATCTCTTTTTGCTATTCTTAGGAACTCTGCATTCAGATGCTTATATCTTTCCTTTTCTCCTTTGCTTTTCGCTTCTCTTCTTTTCACAGCTATTTGTAAGGCCTCCCCAGACAGCCATTTTGCTTTTTTGCATTTCTTTTCCATGGGGATGGTTGATCCCTGTCTCCTGTAGAATGTCACAAACCTCATTCCATAGCTCATCAGGCACTCTATCTATCAGATCTAGGCCCTTAAATCTATTTCTTACTTCCACTGTATAATTATAAGCGATTTGATTTAGGTCATACCTGAATGGTCTAGTGGTTTTCCCTACTTTCTTCAATTTAAGTCTGAATTTGGCAATAAGGAGTTCATGGTCTGAGCCACAGTCAGCTCCTGGTCTTGTTTTTGCTGACTGTATAGAGCTTCTCCATCTTTGGCTGCAAAGAATATAATCAATCTGATTTCGGTGTTGATCATCTGGTGATGTCCATGTATAGAGTCTTCTCTTGTGTTATTGGAAGAGGGTGTTTGTTATGACCAGTGCATTTTCTTGGCAAAACTCTATTAGTCTTTGCCCTGCTTCATTCCGTATTCCAAGGCCAAATTTGCCTGTTACTCCAGGTGTATCTTGACTTCCTACTTTTGCATTCCAGTCCCCTATAATGAAAAGGACATCTTTTTTGGGTGTTAGTTCTAAAAGGTCTTGTAGGTTTTCATAGAACCGTTCAACTTCAGCCTCTAAGAGTCATCAGGGAAATGCAAATCAAAGCCTCGGTGAAATATTACTTTATACTTACTGCTACTGCTACTGCTATGTCACTTCAGTCGTGTCCGACTCTGTGCGACCCCATAGACGGCAGCCCACCAGGCTCCCCTGTCCCTGGGATTCTCCAGGCAAGAACACTGGAGTGGGTTGCCATTTCCTTCTCCAATGCATGAAAGTGAAAGTGAAGTTGCTCCGTCCTGTCCAACTCTTAGCGACCCCATGGACTGCGGCCTACCAGGCTCCTCCATCTATGGGATTTTCCAAGCAAGAGTACTGGAGTGGGGTGCCATTGCCTTCTCTGTTATACTTACTAGAATGTGCTAAATCGCTTCAGTTGTGTCCAACTTTTTGTGACCCCAGGCTTCTTTGTCCCTGGGATTCTCCAGGCAAGAATACTGAGTGGGCTACCATGTCCTCCTCCATGGGATCTTCCTGACCCAGGGATCAAACCCAACTGTCTTACGTCTTTTGCATTGGCAGGAGGGTTCTTTACCACTAGGCCACCTGGAAAGATAATCAAAAAGGACAATGAGGATTTGGAAAAATTAGAACCCTCATACAGAGTTGGCGGGAATATAAAACAATAACGGGTCCTTTAGAAAGCAGTCCAGCAGATCCTCAGAAGTTTAAACATAGAGTTACCATACAAACCAGAGATTTCACTTTGAAGTTTACATGAGAAATGAAAACATAAGTTCATACAAAAACATGTACAGGAATGTTCATAGTAGCATTATTCTTAAAAACCAAAAAGTGGAAGCAACCCCTGTCCATCAACAAATGAATTGGTAAATAAAATGTGTTATATTCATACAATGGAACATTCATTGGCCATAAGAAGGAACTGAAGCACTGGCCCCTGCTACATGAGTGGATGAATCTCGAAAACACTATACTAACTGCAAGAAGCTAGACATAAAAGGAAATGTACAATTCTATTTATCTGAAACATCCAGAATAGGCAAATCTATAGAGATAAGAGAGCTTCCCCGATGCCTCAGTGGTAAAGAAACGGCCTGCAATGCCGGAAACTCAGGAGACATGGGCTCGATTCCTGGGTCGGGAAGATCCCTTGGAGGAGGGCATGGCAACCCACTTCAGTATTCTTGCCTGGAGAATCCCTGGTCAGAGGAGCCTGGCGGGCTACAGTCCATAGGACCACAAAAGCTCAAACATGACCAAAGCGGCTGAGCACGTGTGCACATTGAGACAAGTAGACTAATGGTTATCAGGGTCTGAGGGAGAAAGAGAAAATGGAAAGTGACTGCTTATGGGGTTTCTTTTGGGGGTCATACACATGTTCTGGAATTCGATACTGGTGGTGTTCGCACAACCTTGTGAGTATACTAAAAACCACCGAATTACACATTTTTAAAAAGGTGAATTTTATGATATACAAGCTGCATCTTTTCTCAACTGTTTAAAAAAGAGAGAGATTGATAGAAATCACTGGA
This sequence comes from Bubalus kerabau, assembly GCF_029407905.1. Classification (NCBI taxonomy): domain Eukaryota; kingdom Metazoa; phylum Chordata; class Mammalia; order Artiodactyla; family Bovidae; genus Bubalus; species Bubalus kerabau. Next base: position 148,852,571 of record NC_073627.1, read on the forward strand.
TGTTGAATAACATCACTGTAGCCTTAGTAGGGTTGACCAGCAGTTTTCCAAAGGAGAGAGAGAAGGAGAACCAAATGCAGGAGGCAGCCGCTGTCCTCAGGGCTGTGGATGCGACCAGAGGAGCCGCTCCCAGTGCTGGATGCCAGGAAGACGTCGCCATGGTGTCTGTGGTATAACACCCCATGAAGAGATGATTCACTTCAAAGGAAGCATCCATCAAGTATAAGTATATACACACCAGTGTGTGTGTTAATTTTTTCCACGCTGGGTAATCCTGATGATTGTGCTGTTATTGACACATGAAAGGCTTTTTTTTTTTTTTAACTGCTCCAAAGTATTCCAGGTTATGGATATTCCATGACTGACTAACCACTTGTTTGGACATGTTGATAATTTCTAGTTTTTTGCTTTTACAAACCATACCGTGTGGACTAGTCTTACCTTACACTTACCATTAGTGCACAGCACTTAAATGTAAGGCCTCAATAGAGTATTGAGTACAGAGCTGCTCTCCCAGCTACTCGTCCTGTTTTACATCCAGGTGTGTGTTGGGCTTCAAACTCAGGCGACCCCTCCATCCCTTGCCACCTCTAGTCCCCAGCATGGTGCCATTCTCCACCCAGGAGGGAAAAGTCCTTCTCCGTTCCCACAGACCATCTGCTCCTTTTTGAGTCATGAGACGATCCTTCCCATCATTTCAGCATACGGCTCCACACATGCTGTCAGTGTTCAAAGCGTGCTTCTAACCTCCCCTTGTCAAATGAAGTCATGTGTGTTTCATTTGCCTCTTTCTGAGATAAAGTCATGGAGTTTTTGTTTTGTTTTGACCTTACCAAAAAGTTTTCCATAGCAGACTGACAGCCAGTATTCTGATATGATCACCCTGGCCCTGAACAGTGAGAGGCCCCTTTTATCCTGGCTTATGAGGATACTGGTTCAGGTATGTTGCATTCGCCTCTCAAAGACAACACTGTACAAAAAGTAATGAGAACCTTGTATTGCTTGGATACGATGCTCTTTAGCTAAGCTGAGCCCCGAATATATGTGGTTGAATAAAAGTCAGTTATGGTTCCTCTAATTCATTTAGGGTTTTTTTGTTTGTTTTACATCAAAATCACCCCTTGTGGATTTAGCGAGGCTAAGGCTGCATAGCAATTGATCTTCCCTCATAGCTCAGTGGATAAAGAATATGCCTAAAAGGCAGGAGACCAGGGTTCTATTCCTGGGTTGGGAAGATCCCCCTGCAGAAGAAAATGGCAACCCACTGCAGTATTCTTGCCTGGAGAATCCCATGGATGGAGGAGCCTGGTGGGCTACAGTCCATGGGGTCACAGAGTTGGACATGAGTTAGTGACTAAACCACCACCACCAACAAGGCTGCCTAGCAAACCTACTAATTCCATTGTACTAGAGGAATGATGTTTTACTTTTAAATGCTGCATCTTAAATATACTCTGGGCTCTCTTACCTCATAAAATCATGGACTGTTAGTTCAGAAAGGACCTTAAAAGTGCTTTTGCCTAACCTTGTATCTCCCTAACAGCCACCCAGCTTCTACCTGAGTATTCCGAGGGTTCTGTCCTCACCACTCCTGTGGGACCTGCTTGTCTTGGAACAGCCTTCCTTAGCTTAGGCCGGAGCCTGCCTGCATATAGGATCTGTCCTCTTAGCCCTCATCTCCAGAGTTGCACAGGATTTGCCCCTTCTCCCCCAAATAATCCATGTATCTGCAGACCATGGTCTTTCCGTTCCTCATCACTAGGTCACAGGGTTGGGAGAACACTTCCCTCCTGGAGTGTAGTTCTTTGCTGTTCTCTTTGTTGACAGTGGCCTTCTCCAATGGACACCTGAACTGAATACAGCACTCTATTTGAGGTTACACCTGTGAAGAGTGCACTGGCACTATTTTTGCTTCCCTTCATCTGGATAACTCAGAAAAGAAAGGACAGCTATTAATAGAGTTAGTTGAAGGCACTCACACGTAGACCATTTTTGTTGTTATTCAGTCACCAAGTTGTGTCTTGACTCTTCGTGACCCCATGGACTGCAGGACGCCAGGCTTCCCTGTCCCTCACCATCTCCCGGGGTTTGCCCAAGTTCGTGTCCATTGAATCGGTGATGCCATCTAACCATCTCATCCTCTGTCACTCTCTTCTCCTGCCTTCAATCTTTCCCAGCATTAGGGTCTTTTCCAATGAGTCAGCTCTTTGCATCAGGCGGCCAAAGTATTGAACATATTCCATTTTAAACCTGGTATTATACACCTTCTCAGGGCAGTCTTACCATTCCAGTTCAGTTCAGTCGCACAGTCGTATCCTACTCTTTGCGACCCCATGAATCACAGCATGCCAGGCCTCCCTGTCCATCACCAACACCCGGAGTTCACTCAAACCCATGTCCATCGAGTTGGTGATGCCATCCAGCCATCTCATCCTCTGTCATGCCCTTCTCCTCCTGCCCCCAATCCCTTCCAGCATCAGGGTCTTTTCCAATGAGTAACTCTTCACATCAGGTGGCCAAAGTATTGGAGTTTCAGCTTCAGCATCAGTCCCTCCAATGAACACCCAGGACTGATCTCCTTTAGGATGAACTGGTTTGATCTCCTTGCAGTCCAAGGGACTCTCAAGAGTCTTTTCCAACACCACAGTTCAAAAGCATCAATTCTTCAGTGCTCAGCTTTCTTCACAGTCCAACTCTCACATCCATACATGACTAGTGGAAAAACCATAGCCTTGACTAGATGGACCTTTGTTGGCAAAGTAATGTCTCTGCTTTTCAATATGCTATCTAGGTTGGTCATAACTTTTCCTCCAAGGAGTAAGCGTCTTTTAATTTCATGGCTGCAATCACCATCTGCAGTGATTTTGGAGCCCAAAAAAATAAAGTCTGACACTGTTTCAACTGTTTCCCCATCTATTTCCCATGAAGTGATGGGACCGGATGCCATGATCTTCATTTTCTGAATGTCGAGTTTTAAGCCAACTTTTTCACTCTCCTCTTTCACTTTCATCAAGAGGCTTTTTAGTTCCTCTTCACTTTCTGCCATAAGGGTGGTGTCATCTGCATATCTGAGGTTATTGAGATTTCTCCCGGCAATCTTGATTCCAGCTTGTGCTTCTTCCAGCCCAGCGTTTCTCATGATGTACTCTGCATATAAGTTAAATAAGCAGGGTGACAATATACAGCCTTGACATACTCCTTCTCCTATTTGGAACCAGTCTGTTGTTCCATGTCTAGTTCTAACTGTTGCTTCCTGACCTGCATACAAATTTCTCAAGAGGCAGATCAGGTGGTCTGGTATTCCTCTCTCTTTCAGAATTTTTCACAGTTTATTGTGATCCACACAGTCAAAGGCTTTGGCATAGTCAATAAAGCAGAAATAGATGTTTTTCTGGAACTCTCTTGCTTTTCAATGATCCAGCGGATTCCTATGCCTATTTTTTCCTTAGTTACATTCTTTGAGTGCTTCCAATGTACTAAACACTATTCTAAGCACTCTACATACACTTAATTAATCCTCAAAATGGCTCTAGGTACCAGTACTGTCTTCCTCCCAATTTGACGAATGAGGAAACAGTAAGCGCATAGCAAGTGATCAGCTTTCTACCTCTAGGAAGAGGCGGAGCCAGGATGAAAGCAGACGCAAGTCTGGCTCCAGAGCCCTCTCTCCCTGCTGTCTGCCCCGATCCCCAGCAGGACTCCCTGTTAATTCTCATTGCTCATATTGATCTCACCTACTATTCGTTTATTGTTTTGGAAAGCCACATCATCACCTCTTGCTGCCTGTTGAGTTTACAGACAATTTAATATACCAAATCTTTTTCATAGTTAAATACTTTTAAAAGCTTCTTTGTCCTTCTTGATTGTTGTTTTTATTAATTTCAGATCCTCATTCCAGCCTGTGGTTTCTGTTTTTGACTGTAGATGCTATCAGTCAACCAGTTAGACTTCCATACTCAACTTATTTGCAAATTTATTAAGCCAGTAAGTCATCATTCCTTGGAAGGACTCCCTCCCAGTTATACCAAGTCATTAATCAACAGCCTTGAGGTTCTGTTTTTTAACCTTCTGCAAATCTATGACACAGCCACCATGTGCTCACCACTACCTCCATCCTGGCAGCTGCCTTAGAGAAGTCAGGATGCTGATACCCACAGTGAATTTCTGAAAGTTGCCCTCAAGATCCCATGCTACCTCCTTGCAGCCCATCATTTTCTAACTGCTCACAAGCTACCTGTTCTATACACGGTCACAGACTTTGCTTCCCCTCCTCTCATTCCCTCTTCCTTTGCAAAATCGGAATGACGTTTGTCTATCTCCATCAGTCCCCTCCCCATTGTCTCCATGATTTGATGTTTCCAGAGGCCTGTGATTGCAGGTGGAAGCTTTCTGAGCTGTGGCATGCCCCTCACCTGGCCTGGAGTCAGAACTTCTCTAAATGGTGAAGTCACCCTGTCCACTGGTACCAAGAATCAGTTCTCAAATATGAAACATTAGTTGCCACATAACAATGCTTGTTCTACCATGTATAGCTTGAAAATTATTTTCCTGGGCAGAAAGGTTGAAGCAAAGTGGGAGTCAGGTAGTTCTGTTCATCCTGTCACCTTTTAACACTTGGTTTTCTTTAGGCTCTAAACATTGCTGCAAAAGCCCTTTTTATTGTCCTGGGCATTCTCCCTTAGCACGAACTCATTTGGAATGTCTACCTTTCTGACAATGAATTTCCAGCTTCCCAGCTCTTGTAGATAGCTTCCTCCAGTATCCCCCTTTCCTCTTTTGTACATGCCCTCTTACAACACCCTCTTATCCTGGGCACACTTTGCTCATTTGCTTCTTCATCTCCTTTGAAAACTGCAAATTACCTCTTGGTGTGCTGAATATGAAGATATACTGTGCAGACTAATTGTATTAATCCATTCTTTTTTTTTTTCTCTTTTCTTTTTGGGGGATTTCGTTCTTAGAAAGGAATTTCTGATTTATGGCCATTCAAAACTCAAGCACTATTTTGGTTTTTTATTAATGCTCATTACTTCCTGCTTTTCTAAGTTTTTTCTTTCATTTCCCTGCCCTGCTTATCAAAATGTGCAGAGTTTTTTGTGTTTTCCACATTTCTGCTAACTACAGACTCTTTTCTCATCGCCCTCGTCAGCAGCTGACCTCTCTTGCTCTGTGAACCAACCACTGGCTTCTTTCACCCTCAGGGGACAAAATATACCTTCTTCACTTTCCTGTGGCTCCCTGGAGAGGTGCCTCTTTCTGTCTTAAATCATTTTATCAATTGCCTTTTTCAACAGTGGCGAGATAGCCTGCTGTGTCTGCTATAGGATAATGGTCCCTGATGGGAAAAAACCTTCATGCTGGGTAGCTGTTAAATCCACTGTGAAAAACACACAGATAATCAAGCTTTGGCCAAACACCAGAAGCTTCGACATGGTACAACTTCATTAGTTAAAGGTGTGCACAAACTTCTGTCCTATCCTCTTTGGTAACACTGTCCAAAGGCAAGGCAATGGCGAGCGTTCATTATGCGGCACATTTTATAGATGGAAAAATTGTTGCAGAAACAAATGAGAAGACCGTACAATTCCTGTACTTTCAATCATTCTGCCACCATTTCTCACCCAGAATTTTACTAATCTCTTCACAGAGTGATATAGACTGTAGGGGGTTGTGGGAGTCAGGGAGTGTCAGGAATATGCCCAGACCTAGCTTACTAGAATTTTAAGCAATACCTGAATTTTTTTTTTTTTCAATTTGTTTTCTGATGATGATACAGCAAGGAGCAGGCTTACAGATCAGCCACAGGAGGGTTTACACTCCAAATCAGGAGTATCTGAGCAGGTGGCACTAGTGGTAAAGAACCTGCCTGCCAATGCAGGAGACGTAAGAAATGCAAGTTTGATCCTTGGATCGGGAAGGTCCCCTGGAGAAGGAAATGGCATCCCGCTCCAGTATTCTTGCCTGGAGAATCCCATGGAAGAGGAGCCTGGTGGGCTACAGTCCACAGCGTTGCAAAGAGTCAGACACAACTGAGCAACTAACACTAACTAACACAAAAAGAAGGCATGGGACTACATTTATGTGCTTCATCAATTAAAAAAAATTTTTTATTTTCAAATAATTTTAGATGTGCAAATAACTACTAAAATAATAGAGTTCCTGTGTATCCTTTCTCCTGCTTCCCCCAATAATAGCATTGTACACATGTGACTATAGGGTGATGTCTTTCTAATATCTTTGCCTGTCAGAGGAAGGCTTAGCTGGCACACCTGACCCCAACCAGTATTCACTATGATGAGACTGTGCACACGTGCTAAGTCACTTCAGTCGTGTCAACTCTTTGCGACACTATGGACTGTAGCCCGCCAGGCTCCTCTGTCCATGGGGTTCTCCAGGCAAGAATACTGGAGAGGGTTGCTGTGCCCTCCTCCAAGGGATCTTCCCGACCCAGAGATCGAACCCATGCCTCCTACAGCTCCTGCATTGCAGGCAGATTCTTTACCGCTCAGCCACCTTAGCTTTGTTTATATTGTGCTTGGGCTTCCCAGGCAACAATTGTGGTAAAGAACCCACCTGCCAATGCAGGAGACGTAAGAGGCGTGAGTTCCATCCCTGGGTCGGGAAGATCCCCTGGAGGAGGTCATGGCAACCCACTCCGGTATTCTTGCCTGGAGAATCCAATGGACAGAGAAGCCTGGCAGGCTACAGTCCACAGTGTCGCAAAGAGCTGGACACGACTGAAGCAACAGCATGCACGCACGCATACTGTGCTTACAAAATGCGAATAGGCACTCTGGCTAAGTGCTTTCAGACACTTAGACACTTTAGACACAGTCACTACCACTGCCCCCTTGTTACAGATGAAAACTGGGCTTAAGTGAGTCACGGTGTTGCCTGACTCACTCAAGATTACATGGCATGTAAGTGGCAGAGTCAAGATTCTTAACCAGGGTGTTAGCTGCTTCCCTGGGAGATGTCACGTGTGTATTCGAGGCTCAGAATTCTCCAGGGGTCTTCACAAAGGTGGTTTTTAACATCCTCCACTACTTCAGGGTGAGTGATGCCCTGCCACCAGACCGTCAGACACCCGTGGGGCAGCTGCCACTGATAGAGCAGGGATGTTGGGGTGCTGATCAACCCCTTTCTGTCTCATTTCTGGGATGCTTTGTCCCTGGCTGAAGCACCGAAGTAGCAGGCTTACAGATGAAGCTGTGTTGTGGCTCTCGCTTTCATGCCAAGGAGTACAAGACAGAGAGCGCTGGCAGACGGCCCATCTGGGCTGTGGCAGAGCAGTAGGTGTTGAGGCCCAAGCTGACATGCTTGAGCACCTTTTGGAGGCCTTTTCTCAAATCCCACCATTGGCAATCATCCTGCAGAATTGGTTCTTTCTTCAGGAGATTTGATTCCAAATCCAATCATGTATCAAATATCACTGCCATCTGACAGCTTTTTAAATGTCTATATTGCTTCTGAGAGTGAGTGGAAAAGGAAAGAGGTGGGCAGGGAAAGGTCATGCCAATCTCGGTTGTTACATTTGGTGCCAGGTACAACAGAAACCAAGGGCATTTAAGCCCAAACGACCTTGGTAACTTGATCTCTCACATTCCATGTATTCCAGCCAAGGAAATAAACACTGGTGTAAAATGTTGAAGAGATGCTTAACACTTTTATGTTACAAAGTGCTTTTACATTATCTGAGCCTAATCACACTCTTTACAGGTGAGAAAATTGAGCTTCAGGGAGAGGAAACATGTTGTCAAAGATTCTCCACTTAGTATTTGGCACAATTAAGGTGGGGGCCTCAGAAAGCAGCAAAGACTTTGGTGTTCCATGGACCTGGGTTCCAGCCTCACTTCTGCCACTACTAGCTTTGTGGTTGTCTCCAGGCCTCACTTTCCTCCGCTTTTAAATGGGCATCATCACAGTACCTACCCCATTAGGTTCTTGTAAGGGTACAAGTACATGATACATAAAAAGCTAGACAGAGTACCTAGCACAGGGAGATAACAGGAATGGTAGCTATTAGTATTAGTTCAATTCTCCATCCATTAGCAATGAATCTGGCTTCAGCTAATGGAATAGTCAAGCAATGTTGACTTAAAAACAAATGGGAGTTACTTTCTCTTACAGTAAGTGTGGAGGCAGGTAGTCTTGGAAGACTGTTTACCTTCTTTCACTCCATCCCAGTCTCCGCAGCATGTTGATTTGCTGCCTCATGGTTGCAGAGTGGCAGCTGCAGTCCCATCCACCATGTTCGGGGGATATTTCCCCTTTAGTAAAGAAAGCAAAAGCTTTCCCAAAACCTCACTACCAACCACAGCACACATCTGTTTTTTTCTCATTGTCCTGAACTATGTCTTCCGATTCTTGGTAACTGCAAGGACACTTGGAAAGTGAGTGTTTGACTTTTCAGACTTAATTGTACAAGTGGCAGCGAAGAAGATAGATGAGAATAGGAGTAGATTAGGCCACAGTTCCTGCTGCCTCTTACAATGTCATTAACATTTGTTTTGTTTAACTAGTCCTTAGGTGTAGAGAGCTTAGTTAACCCTAATCGTGTGTTCATGGCACGTGAAGAGCAAGGCCCCTTTTCTGGACTAAGTCCATCTTATTTTCACAAAATGTGTACTATTTCATGTGCATCTATTTGTTTCTTAACTTTTTTTTATTGAAATACATATACACTAGAGTGCACAGATATTTCTAGATGGCCCAATAGATTTTTGCTCTTTATCTTCATTAAAGCACCACTCAGATTAGCATAGAATATTCCCACAATCCCAGAAACTTTTCTCTATTTTCCCTACTCTGTTTATACTTTCTCCCAAAGGTAACCTTTATTCTGATCTCTATCCTTGTAGATCTGTTTTACGTGTTCTTTGACTTCACTTAAGTGGAGTTGTACACTTGTATGTAGCCTGTAGAATCTCATGCACAAGGAGCCTGGCAGGCTACAGTCCATAGTGTCACATAGGGTTGGACATGACTGAAGCGTGAGGTAGCACGCACACACATGTAGTCTTTTTGGGTGTGACAGTTCATTCACCTGTGAGACTCACCTGTTATTGTAGGTAGTGGTAGTTCATTTGTTTACTGCTCTCTCTCTATGCTTTGTCTCCCTGCACAGACTTGGAGTAAGTGGTCTTATGAGAACCAGAATAGCACAGACATGGAAGTCATCCCTTTTCTACTCGTGGAGTATCTTTTCTTTATAAAACCACCCACTTTGATTTCTCACGAAGCTCGCCTGGGCACTGCTCTCTCCAGCACCGTGTCTACTTTAAAAGGAATCTCTTGGGGACTTGTACATTTGCCTTGGATGCTCTCAGCATAAAAGCATTTTCTTGAACACTTGGAGAGGGTGGAAGAGGAGCATAAGAGAGCAGTGCTTCCTGAAAGGACGTTTTTAGTCAAAGGGAAAAAGTGCCAACGAAAGTCGTCATTTGAAACTTGAGCCTGGAAGCCAGCCTTTGGAGCAGAGATTTAGGTTGGTCTTCCAGTGTTCTCCCCTTCTAACAGTCTCCATTCAGGGCTCAAGGGCAAAAGAAACAACTCTGTCTGTCTTGGGGGTGGGAAAACTGGTTTGAATTCAGGCTGACTCTGAGAAGTCTTCCTTACCCCCAAGGCTCTGGCTGGTGGGCTTTCCTATCAAAGCCAGCACGGCTTTCTTTATAAAATAAACATTCAACTCCGGGAAAAACTTGAGAGCAGGAATAAAGCTAATGCTTTTCAGTGGAGTCTTAAATGAAGATGAAAGGGACTAAACAGTTATTCCTGCAAGTATGGTCATGTCTAGGAATCAAGTAGAAAAATTCAAACTATGCACATTCACTCTAGTGGCTGGTCGTCATCGTCTCTCTTTAGGTATCTGCTGGTTCTGAGCCTTGTGTCTGCTGGGATAATGAATTTGAATATTCAGCAGAGACTTAATCATGGATTCTTTGCTCGGCAGCTAGAGCACACTGCAAAGGGACTAGTTTGGCAAGTTGGGTCATCTTCAGGCACTGCTGTTCAGGTCCAGTACCCTTCCATTTTTGTGTCGGTGGGCACAGAGGATTAAGGAGATGAACCATTGAAATCTACTGCCTCTAACGTCTGATGACCAACCTTGAATTCAGCAAGACTTACTGCTAATGACTTTAGAAAGTTTTATTAAGTTATTGAGTAATGTATCCCTTGCCCTCATGAAGGGCTTTTCATATATTATTTCAATTATTCCCCACAGGCCCTGGGGAGGTAGGTAAAGTTGTTCCCATTTTTGCAAATCAATAAATTGAGGATTAGAGAATTTAAGTTACCTGCTAGTAAGTAACAGGTAATAAGGAGTAGGTTTGAGAGTCAACACTAAGTCTTTCAGATTACAAAGACTGTATACTTTGTAAGATCAACTAGCTTTTAAAAATAACCCCTCCATATATATATACAGTGAAATACCACTCAGCTATAAAAGATGAAAAAAATGCCATTTGCAGCAACATGGATGCAACTAGAGATTATTATACTAAGTGATGTAAGTCAGAAAGAAAGACAAATACCATATAATATTACTTATATACAGAATCTGGAGAAGGCAATGGCACCCCACTCCAGTACTCTTGCCTGGAAAATCCCATGGGCGGAGGAGCCTGGAAGGCTGCAGTCCATGGGGTCGCTAAGAGTCCGACACAACTGAGCGACTTCACTTTCACTTTTCACTTTCATGCATTGGAGAAGGAAATGGCAACCCACTCCAGTGTTCTTGCCTGGAGAATCCCAGGGATGGGGGAGCCTGGTGGGCTGTCGTCTACAGGGTCGCACAGAGTCGGACACGAGTGAAGCGACTTAGCAGTAGTAGTAGTATATACAGAATCTCAAGTGTGACACAAATGAACTTATCTATGAAGCAGAAAGAGACTCACGATACATAGAACAGACTTGTGGTTGCCAAGGAGAGTAGGGAGGGAAGAACTGGAGTTTGGGGTTAGTAGGTGCAAACTATTATCTATAGAATGGATAAACAACAAGATGCTATTGTATAGCATAGGGAACTATATTCAATATCCTGTAATTAAACCATAGTGGAAAAGAATATGAAAAATATATATATGTGTGTATAACTGAATCACTTTGCTGTATAGCAGACATTAACACGCATTGTAAGTCAACTCAATGTCAATAAAATACATTTTAAAACAACAAAAACCAAATATATAACTAAAAGTAAAAATAACCTCTTGCCTTTCTGACGTGCCAGCCCTTGCCTTCCCCTCACCCCAGCACATGCTCTTCAGAGTTTGTCCAATAAGTGACTGGTTGTCGAACAGCTAAAAGCTGTAAATGCTTTGTCACTTACTTTGAATTTAGTTGTTGAGTTGTCACTGTAACACAATTATATTTTATTAAGGAAATTTTTAAAAATATTTAAAACCATAGAGCTTAATGGAAAACACTCTGATGGATAATAAGAAGACTGGTTTCAATCCTTAATGTCACCATGAATCAAAACAAGCTGTGAGACCTTGGATACAGACTTAATTTCTGGGTGCCCATTTCTCTCATTTGTGAAATGAGGAGGTTAAAGTATGTGATTACTAATGTCTCTCTCTGTTCTAAAAACATGGGCCTCTATGCCTCTTCTTGTTTTGCTCTTGTGATTCTAAAATGGCTTCAGAGTACAAATATTTCTTAAAGGAGCCTTAATTACTAAATGCAAATCAAGAGAAGTGGATAACATTGGGGCTTTCAGAATTTTTTGGAATATATAAGTTCTTTACTCTTCCAAGCAAAGCTACATTTTCCACTGTGTTTCCCAGTCCAACATTCCCACGAAAAGAAAAGTGTATAGTTTTTTAAATAATTCATATTGGAACTTAGATTCCTTGAGGGTCTGGCAAGCGTTAATCTTGGATAAGGTGATGTAAAATATTGCCAATAGCCAACCTCAGGTTGCCAACCCAAAATAAAAGTCCCTCCTTGTTCAGTATATGAATTTATAACGTAAACCATTTAAAATTCTACCTGGCACTATTGAATAGAATTGACACTCTTGGGCAACTCTGTAAAGAAGAAATAAGGCAATATTGTGGTTCAAGTAGTTAAGAATATACTATACTTAAAGAAAATTTTACTGCATCATTTCAGACCCAATAAAGAAAAAACTGGCCACGTGAGTGACTCAGGATCGTCTATCATCAGACATGGGCTTAATCCGGAGAAGGTCTTCATGCAGGTTCATTACTTAAAGGTAAGCCTCTCTGAGTGACAGAAGCCAGGACTTTTTAGATTTTACATGTGAACAGTGAAGGTTAGTAACAAGGTTGGGGCAAAACAAACATATCGTCAACATTGTAAATGACATCTGATTGAGCAGATTCTGATCGTCCAACAGTTAAAGCATTTCACGCCCAGCATGAAGCATGAATCGAAGGAAGGGGAACTGTTCCCTTCCCTGTACCTCCCTTCTCCCCACTTCACATCAGCTTTGAAGAGCAGAATCTTAAAATTGCTGTCAGGTTCCTACTAGAAGACCAGAGTGATTTTTTTTTTAAGTATTTTAATTTGTAAAATCCTTTTCTGATAGCTAAAGGAGAGAGGAGCTGGGCCCCTTTTCCCTATTTGTCCGTAATGGACATCCAGGTTTCATGTAAGCTAAGGGCAAATGAGACAGTGACAAATGGGTTGAAACAGAGTAGTTGTTCCTTAAGCTCCAAACCCAGCCCTACTAGTAACAATGCAAAGGGCTGCCTGGGCAGGTCAGTCCAAACCTTCTAGGTGAGCATAAGGTGCTGGTGGGTAAGTTAGAGTTGATTTTCTAAGTATTTTTTTGATGAACCCATGATGGGCATCTTTTTTTTCTACTTCCTTCCTTCTAGGGCTATTTCCTTCTCCGGTTCCTTGCCAAAAGACTTGGAGAGGACACCTATTTTTCATTTTTAAGGAAGTTTGTGCACACTTTCCATGGGCAGCTGATTCTTTCTCAGGTAATTAGTGAGTCCTCTTGACTCCATGATATACAGCTGGAGAGGGTGTGGCATGTGGTAACTAGATTGTGTATTAAAAAGTAGGGAAAAGATTTACGTTTCAGTGCAATAGGAAAAATAGGAAGTTAATGAAGTGGACACAGAAGTGTTTCTGGGAGGGTCATCACCCGGTCTTTTAGGACAGGCTGTAATCCAGAACTGTCCTGTGTGCACAAGGCTGTGGGTAGTTGCACCTGAAGTGAACTTGAAAACCAAAAACAAAGCGATTTGCACTCTCTCCTCCACCTGGAATGAGCTTTGCAAGGTGGGCTTTTTCTCGTCCTCTGTCTTAGCTTCAACACCACAATCCCAGAGTCCCTCTCGCGGAACAGAAATGCGTCCACCCTGTTCTTCTCTACCCGCTGCCCTTTTCATTGTCTTCATTGCCATCACCATTCTTCATAATTATATTTTCCTTTCCGGATTCATTTGTTTCTTTTCTCTCCCTTCCATTCTGTGCGTAAGCTCAATAAGGCCAGTCCATGCTCTTCATTTCACCAGTCACTGATTCACACACAGTATGTGCACCATATGTATTTGATAAATAGATTAAAAACAAGATACACTGAAATATTCAGACAGCCTGGCCTGTCAGAGAGAGCCTCTGTCAGTTTAGCCAGGTGTTAGGTCGAGCTGCACATAGTGAGAAAGTTATCCAAGAGGCAGAGGCGCTGAAAACAGCACTCGTAGCTGATGGAGAATAAAGGATGCAGTCTCAGCACAGATTGGACGGTTGTGTTTGTGTGTGTGTGTGTGTGTGTGTCACAATTGTGCTCATATACAGTTTTGAAGTCAAATTGTGCACAATGTTAGATGCAAAGGGTGTGTATGTGTAATCCAAACACACATGCAAGGAAGAGCATGAGTAACACGACTAGATAGCTGTTCCGTGTCTCCACAGTCTTTTTATTCTTTGGTTGAGATAAAGGGGGCATATTTCTAAACATGTATTAGGAAAGGGAGCTTGAACACTGGCTCAGGAGTCTTATATGGTTGGGGGACTGACCAACCCAAACCTCTTCTCACCAAGATACTGCAGAGTTGAAGGAGTGCGTTAGGTTTACCGTGGCCATTCTTGTAACAGCTTTCCGTGGAACACTTAGTGCTCCCTCTACCAAACTTTCCATTTTACTTTTGTTTAACTCTTTTGAATTATAGCTTTATTGTTTTCTCATAGCAGCCTTACTGAGATACAATTCACATACCATAAAATTCACCCTTTTAAAGTATACCAGTCACTCAGTGGTTTTTAGTATATTCATAATATTGTGCAACCATTGCTGCTAATTCCAGAACATTTTTATCACCCCAAAAGAGATCCCACACCTATTAGCAGTCACTGCCCAATTTCCACCTCCCCCCCAGCTGTACACAACCAATCACCCACTTTCTGGCTCTATGGATTTGCCTATTCTGGACATTCCGTATAAATGGAGTCACATGATATGTGGCCTTGTGTGACTGGCTTCTTTCATTTAATATATTTTCAAAGTTCATGTTGTAGCATGTATCAGTACTTCATTTCTCTTTTTTAATTTTATTTTCTAACCTCTTAAATTGTGATGAAATATACATAAGAAAATTATCATTTAAACCATTTTTAAGTGTATAGTTAATGCATTAAGTACATTCACATTGTTGTCAACTATTACCACCATGTATCTCCAGAACATTTTAATCTTCCCCAAATGAAACTTGTATCCCTTAAACAATAACTCCACATTCTTCCCTCCCCTCAGCCCCTAGCAACCACCATTCTATTTTCTGTCTCTGAGTTTGACTATTATAGACACCTCATGCAAATGGAATAATATAATATTTGTCCTTTTATATCTGGATTATTTGAGTTAACAAAATGCCTTCCAGTTTCATCCATGTTGTATAGCATGTATCAGAATTTTCTTCCTATTGGTTTTTATTTATTTAGATCGTATCACATAGCTTGTGGGATCTTAGCTCTCCAACCACGGACTGAACCTGAGCCCTTGGCAGTGAAAGCACAGAGTCCTCACCATTGGATCGCCAGGGAATTAATTCCCTTAATTCTTTTTTAAGAATCAATATTTCCATAGTATACATATACTATACTGGGTTTATCCTCTCATCCATTAATTACCCGTCTTGGCTCTTGTGAATAATGTTGCTATGAACATTAGTGTACAAATATCTGTTCGAGTCCCTGCCTTCAATTCTTTTGAATATGTACCTAGAACTGGAATTGCTACATTATATACTGATTTAATTTTTTTAGTAACTGCCATACTGTTTTTCCACAAGGGCTACATTATTTTGCATTCTCACCAGCAATGCACAAGGGTTCCAATTTCTCCACATCCGTACCAACACTTGTCATTTTATTTTTTGATAATAGCCATCATAGTGGATGTGAATGGTATTTCACTGTGGTTTTAATTTGCATTTTTCTGGTAACTATGTTGAGGATTTTTTCATGGACTTATGGGACATTTGTATATCTTTTTTTGAGAAATGTCTGCATATATGCTAAATTGCTTCAGTCATGTCCAACTCTTTGCGACCCTATGCACTGTAGCCCACCAGGCTCTTCTATCTATGGGATTCTCCAGGCAAGAATACTGCAGTGGATTGCTGTGCCCTCCCCCCGGGGATCTTCCCCACCCAGGGACTGAACCTGTGGCTCTTATGTCTCCTGCATTTGCAGGCAGGTTCTTTACCCACTAACACCACCTGGGAAGCCCTAGGAGAAATATCTATTGAGATCCTTTTCTGATTTTTCCTTTGGGTTGTCTTTTATTATTGAGTTGTAAGAGTATACATTCTAGATTCAAGTTCCTTATCAGATACATAACTTAAAAATATTTTCTTGCCTAATTAAAAAGTTACTCCTATGTTTGTTCTAAGAGCTTAGTCATTCTAGTTCTTATAGTTAGGTCTCCTACCCATTTTGAGTTAATTTTGTATATGGTGTAAGGTAGATGGCTCAGCTTCCTTGTTTTGTGTGTGAATATCCAGTTGTCTCACTTCCATTTTTGTCATAAAGACTAGTCTTTCCCTCCACTGAATTGTCTTGGCATCCTTGTTGAAAATCAGTTGACCGTAAACGTAAGAGTTTATTTCTGGTCTCTCAATTCTAAATGCTATTGCTCTCTATTTCTGTCCTTCTGCCAATCCCACAGTAAGTGTGGAAATTATTGCTCTTTCAACTGACACATACTCATTATAAAAAATTTAATAAACAATACAGAAAAATACAATGAATGTAAATATCATTCAAAATCTCACCATCCATAAATACTTATAATTAATAGTAGGTGAACATCATTCTAGAAGTTGCATTTCTTTTATCCATTTCTATCTTTCTATATATGTTGTGTGTGTGTGTGTGGTTAGTTGCTCAGTAGTGCCTCATTCTTTGCAACCCCATGGACTATAGCCCACCAGGCTCCTCTGTCTATGGGGTTTTTCCAGGCAAGAATACTGGAGTGGGTTGCCATTTCCTACGTGCCTGATCATACACACATTTATAGATAGATGTATTTAGAAATAGTTTTATAAAAATAGACTATGTGCTTTTAATGAAAAAATGTTTTAAATGTTATTTTACTTGAATTTAACACATGAAAAAGAAACTAAACTGAATATAAAAGACTTTCTTGAGCTTAAGATAAATATAAGAGAGATCATTTCCTAAAAGATTCTTCTACAGTTAAGAAACACAATTACAAAAAATCTTTAAGAGGTTGAAATTGTTCTTTTTTTCCTTTTTAGATATATATCTTAATTTTAGAAAGTGTCAATTTATTCTCCTATATTAACATTAATATAAAAGATGAGGCAACCAGTAGTTATGTTTCAACTACTTTTTTCCTGGTTCTAGATTTTTCTTAATTAATATTTTTACATAGTTCATGTTTATATCATTTACAGTGTGTGATGTTACTGTAATTTTCACAGTTGTATAGTCCTAGTTCTGTATTTAAAGGATTTCATTATTCACTAACAGTCATTTTACCCTGCTTCTATATTTATGAATGCTTTCTTTTGATTCAGCACTTTGTTGGCTAAATTTTGTTGTTAAATTGAAGTTCAAGTTGCTTGAGAATGTTTGCCTGTTGCCTTTATATTTGAGTTACAAACTGGCTGGGTATAATATTCTTGGGTCATATTTTCATCTCCTCAGAACATTGTGGCTATTGCTCAACTACCTTCTGGCGTTAAATACTGCTGTTGAAACTTTTAAAGTCAGTCTGTTTTTTCCTCTTTATACCACTCAGATGACAGAAGAATTCTTTACCTTTGATGTTTATTAATTTAATCCAAAGTGACTAGGTGTTCATGAGTCTGCATCAGTTTTGTTTTGTTTTTTCCCTGGAAAACACTGCATATTTAGACTCAACATCTATTCTTCCTTGTTTCAGTAAATTATCTTAATTGTATCTTTGAACACATTCGTTTTTTTTTTCCCCCTTACAGGATGCTGAGTTTCAAGGTTACTGGTTATTTTTGTCATACCATTGTTGTCCTCCATACATGTTATTTTCTAGTTATTTGCTTTTGTCTTTTTGTTCTTCACAGAATATGTTTATCTCAAGCAGTATTATTTTTATTATTAATGTTATTGTTTATAACAGTATTATTATTTTTCTTTAATGGCTATTCTTTTTCTTGATGTTTCCATTTTATTAATGCTCCTATGGTGGTATTATTTTGGTCCCTAATTTATTCCCTTTGCTTTGAAATCTCTTCCTCTCATTTTATTGTTTTGTCATCTTGTCTTTGAGTTTTCATTTCATTGAATTTATGTTCTTATTCAGTTCAGTTGCTCAGTCATGTCCAGCTCTTTGCGACCCCATGGACTTCCCTGTCCATCACCAACTCCTGGAGTTTACCCAAACTCATGTCCATTGAGTCAGTGATGCCATCCAACCATCTCATCCTCTATTGTCCCCTTCTCCTCCCGCTTCAATCTTTCCCAGCATCATGTCTTTTCACCTAACATCCAGGTTCCTATGCAATATTGCTCTTTACAGCATCGGACCTTCCTCCTATCACCAGTCACATCCACAACTGGGTGTTGTTTTTGCTTTGGCTCTGTCTCTTCATTCTTTCTGGAGTTATTTCTCCGCTGATCTCCGATAGCATATTGGGTACTTACCAACCTGGGGAGTTCATCTCTCAATGTCCTATCTTTTTGCCTTTTCATACTGTTCATGGGGTTCTCAAGGCAAGAATACTGAAGTGGTTTGCCATTCCCTTCTCCAGTGGACCACATTTTGTCAGAACTCTCCACCATGACCCATCTGTCTTGGGTGGCCCTACACGGCATGGCTTATAGTTTCATCGAGTTAGACAAGGCTGCGGTCCATGTGACTAGACTGGTTAGTTGTCTGGGACTGTGGTTTCTGTCTGTCTGTCCTTTGATGCCCCCTCTCAGTGTCTACTGTCTTACTGGGATTTCTCTGACCCTGGACCTGGGCTATCTCCTCAAGGCTGGTCCAGCGAAGCGCAGCTGCCGCTCCTGACCTTGGATGTGGGGTGGCTCTTCTCGGCCCCTCTAGCGCCACGCCATGTTATTATTATTTTCTTTTAATTTATATTTTAGTGTAAAGCATTTGTGGAGAATTTTCTTCTGTGCCTTGGATTATGTTTTCTTCAAGACTGGATTCTTTGTCTTTTACATTATGCTTCTTATTTCTAGCTCTCTCTTTATGTGGGTTTTTGCTGTATTGGTTTGCATAGTTGCCATACTTTTTTCTTGCTCATTCTCAGCATGAGTTGCACAGTCCTGATCCTGTGTTGATTCTCATATGTATTGGAACATTATCTTCAATTTCTTTTGCAATTTCTCTTAGACATGTTTTTCTTCCCCTCTGAACTCTAGTTTGAAGCTTGGATATTATGCATGGAGAGGTGGAGGAGAAGAGCTCCATTGGAGCTGTGTATAGCCTTTATTGTAAGAATTTGGCTCCACCAACTCATGAAATTTTGTTAAAGTTTTCCCATCCAAGATTCTCTTCACCTAATTTGGGTGCTGCTTTTTCCATTGCAGCTATTCTCCCAATTAATATTGTTCTTCCAATTCAGCTTGGAGCCCTAGAACCTGTACAGTTCATAAAATATCATCTTCAGTTGTTTATTTCCCAGGTTTTGCTCATCTCAATTGGACAAACATGTTCAGTCCCTCCACAGACAAAAAGAGAGGAAAAATAAAGATATTCCTGTGTTTTTTCCAAATGTGTGGGTATTTGTGAGAACTTGTGGGGTTTGGGCAATTCACCAGTACCACTACAGCTAAGCATGATGGAGGGGGCGGTGCAGAGGGAGGGTTGGAGGCTGTCTTGGAATGTTATGTTTCTTTCTTTAGTTTTTTCTTTAAAGTTTATGCCATAGGCTGTACTCTTTCCTTGTTTGGTTGCTGCTAGTGACATTTTTCGGAGAAGGCAATGGCACCCCACTCCAGTACTCTTGCCTGGAAAATCCCATGGATGGAAGAGCCTGGTGGGCTGCAGTCCATGGGGTTGCTAAGAGTCGGACACGACTGAGTGACTTCCCTTCACTTTTCACTTGTATGCATTGGAGAAGGAAATGGCAACCCACTCCAGTGTTCTTGCCTGGAGAATCCCAGGGACGGGGGAGCCTGGTGGGCTGGCGTCTATGGGGTCGCACAGAGTCGGACACGACTGAAGTGACTTAGCAGCAGCAGCAGCAGTGACATTTTTGCTAACTTTTTGAAAATGGATAGTGTTTTGTTGATATTGCTAGTTAGTTTTTGATGAGGAAGGCCATGATTCAGTTTCTATACAAAGATCTTCAAATTCTTCTTTTTCCAATTGACTTTTGAATCCTTTCATTTCTGAACACCTCATCTACCCAGTACTTCAGAATTATCATCTTTCTACCTCTCAACTAAAATTGCTCTCTTGAGCAATGACTGATTCCTGACTGTTTCATTTCTTTTCAGCATTTATCCTGCCATCACTGTCCTTATTTCAATATTTTGATTATTTGTATTGTCCCTCATACTGTCCCCTCTCTATGACCATAGTGATTATTCATAAAACCTCTGACAGAAATTCCTAGTTCTATGTAAATATCAAGCCAGAGTCAGTTTATCCAGGAGAAGCTACATGCATCTGCTTTTTGTTGAAAACTTTCACCAGTACTATAAAATAATTACCAAATTAACCATGTGCCAAAATTAGTGTCATTTAAAAAAAATTTTAATGCTTAATTTAGTGTTTTTAGGTGATAACCAAAATAAGCTATCTAGGGCTGACCTGGTCAGTATATAGATTATTAGGAGAATAAGAAATGAAAAAAAAGAAAAACTTCCCAAGGAATACATTTTTTGACTAGAGTATTGGCTTGCAACAGTTGTCAAGGATCTAGATAAAATTTCACCCCAACTCACTGTCCAAATAGCAGGAATGTTGTTATTTTTGTGTCTTTGGCTTTTATATTTTCAGGCATACTCTAGTGGTAAGAAACTAGGGCTCTACAATTTGTTGCTAATGGACTTTGTCAGTGATCCTGCATCACATCAGTGCCTTAAGTCCTGTTAATGATCCTAGAATCAGTCTTCAAGGAAAACCCTCCTTGTCCAATTGATATTTGTAAGTTGCTTGTATAAAAATGCCAACATGCTGAAGTAAAGAGTGAAGACAGATGAAAGAATTGAAAAGAAGTGGTAAGGGAAGGAATACTCAAAAGAGACATCCGTCTTCTTAAACATTCTGTTGTGGAAAATGGGGACAGGCTTCTATGATTAGTCCACTCCAGGTGTATATGCCAATTTCTGAATGGAACCAGGAAAACTAGTATTTTGTAGTTAAGATTATGTGTCAGTTCAGTTGCCCAGTCATGTCCGACTCTTTGCAAGCCCATGAACTGCAGCACGCCAGGCTTCCCTGTCCATCACCAACTTACGGAGCTTGCTCAAACTCATGTCCATGAGATTATGTGTATGAATGGAATAAGAAGGACCGGTTGAGTTGATTCCACTGGTGGTACAAAGACTACCCTGGTGAGACCAAGTGTCTTCTTGGATTGGATGGAGCACAGGATGGAAGAATGTTTAGCACTGTAGACAAACATTCCCTGCAGATACAAGCTTCATGTCTTAGGGATGCTTGAGGTATTGAGTTTTTGTGATTCAGTGTGATCCAGACATTACTTTGCCAACAAAGGTCCGTCTAGTCAAGGCTATGGTTTTTCCAGTAGTCATGTATGGATGTGAGAGTTAGACTATAAAGAATGCTGAGCGCAGAAGAATTGATGCTTTTGAACTGTGGTGTTGAAGAAGACTCTTGAGAGTCCCTTGGACTGCAACAAGATCCAACCAGTTCATCCTAAAGGAAATCAGTCTTGAATATTCATTGGAAGGACTGATGTTGAAGCTGAAACTCCAATACTTTGGCCACCTGATGCGAAGAGCTGATTCATTTGAAAAGACCCTGATGCTGGGAAAGATTGAAGGTGGGAGGAGAAGGGGACGACAGAGGATGAGATGGTTGGATGGCATCACTGACTCAATGGACATGAGTTTAAGTGGACTCCGGGAGTTGGTGATGGACAGGGAGGCCTGGCGTGCTGCAGTCCATGGGGTCACAAAGAGTCAGACACAACTAAGTAACTGAATTGAACTGTGGTTCCTTAGACCTGTCCTCCTCAGGACTGATTGGCAGCCTTCAGCTAGCTGTATGGCCTGCAGTTCTCAGCTCTGAGCAGGAAGAGGCAGATGGCCACCTGCTAAGAAGTGGGACAGTTACCTTTTCTAAAAAGTAAAGCAGAGCTTCTTGGGGACCTCCTACGCTTTTATTGTATTTACAGAAAATCTGAAACATTGTGTTCTGCAATTTTGTAAAGAAAGATCCAATCGTAACAGGAAAATGCAAAAGGGCAGAATTAAGGTTAACTCTGGATTTCCTGCTTCTCATGCAATTAAATTCTCCCCCTTGTCATTGAGTTAATGTAATTTTCCCCCCACTTAATAGAGCATAAATTACTGGACAAATATGGGATAAGTTGATATGGACTATAAGGAGATAATGCAGTAAAATTAGTAAGAAATTATAATTACAGTACTTGCATTTTTAAGAAGCAAGAATTCTGTCATTAAGCCAATGAAATATCTTCAAACTAATCTAATAATATATCAGATTATGAAAAATTAATTTCTGATTCAACTTTTTTACAAAATAATTATTAATATAATAAAATCATGACTTTAAGAACCTCAATCAAAAATACTTCTTTGCTTTCTAAATATTGCTTTTGTTTCCTTTGATATTTTTTTCTCAGTATGCCCACTGCAGTATATACTATATTGCATTTTATTTGGGATTGTCTCCTTCCATTTGTACTGATAAATCTGTTTTCATTGAAGTATACTTGATGTACAACATTGTGTTACTTTCTGGGGTACTGCAAAGTGTTTCATGCCTTCTTTTTCAGACTATCTTCCATTATAATTTACTATAAGATACTGATATAGTTCCCTGTATAGTAGGAGCTTGTTGTTTATACATAGTGTTGTGTAATATAGTAGTGTGTGTCTGCTAATCCTAAACTCCTAATTTATTCCTCCCTCCTTCCCCTTTGGTAACCATAAATTTGTTTTCTATGTCTGTGAGTCTCTTTCAGTTTTGTAAATAAGTCCATTTGTATCATTTTTTAAGATTCCATATATAAGTGATGTCATATATTTATCTTTGACTTACTTCACTTAGTAGAACAATCTCTAGGTTCATTCATGTTGCTGAAAATGGCATTATTTCCTTCCTTTTTTTTCTGGCTGCGTAATATTCCATTGTGTGCATATATATGTGTGTGTGTGTCTGTGTATCTATCATATCTTCTTCATCCATTCATCTATTGATGCTCACTTAGGATGCTTCCATATCTTGGTTACTGTAAATAGTGCTACTATGAGCATTAGGGTACTTAGACTAATACTGATTGAGAAGGCAATGGCACCCCACTCCAGTACTCTTGCCTGGAAAATCCCATGGACGGAGGAGCCTGGAGGGCTGCAGTCCATGGGGTTGCTAAGAGTCAGACACGACTGAGCGACTTCACTTTGACTTTTCACTTTCATGCATTGGAGAAGGAAATGGCAACCCACTCCAGTGTTCTTGCCTAGAGAATCCCAGGGACAGGGGAGCCTGGTGGGCTGCCATCGATGGGGTTGCACAGAGTCAGACACGACTGAAGTGACTTAGCAGACTGATACATGTTAATATTAGTTTTGTTGTATTTGTGTTATGTGTTTTGGATGAAGCAATAGGCAAGTAGAGTCTTAGAAGGAGAACAGAGGTTGCAAGAAATAAATCTTTCACCAGTGCTCTTAATAGGGAAATTCTGTCTCTGTAAGAAATGGACCTAACCACCCATAAACACATAGGAAGGGACAGCTGACTCTGCCCGTGTAGCGATGGCTATGCTTAACGCCATGATAGGAAAAGAACACCTTGTCATACAAATTGTTTGCAGATTCCTAGTCCCGTGTAGTTCCATCTGTTTGTAATACAATGGTCTGCACTGCTGCTTGCATCTCACACTCTGAGTTCCATGGATCTCATCAGAGCCCTGTGCTGACCCTAGGTCTGCAGACTAGGTTGTGGTAGGGGCGTCCATCTGAAGGGATGCTCATTTATTAATGGCAATGCCATATTTTATCATCTGGGCTTACACATGTGCCCTCTTTAAGGACCAATTTAAAAGGTGATTTCCAATTTATTAAAAGAAAACCTGTAAGTTCAGGTCTTACTTATCACTCAATATTAAGTCCCTAGAAAGTTAAATATTGTTCTTGTTTGTTTCATGTTCTGTATTTACCCAAATGTATCTTATCAAACCTTCAGGTGAGGAAGGGTTGACACTAGGCTTACCCATTTAGTGTATAAAAATGTACAACCCCCATGTAAATTAAAATTTCAGATTAAGAACAAAGAACCTTTTCATGTAAGTATGCCCTCAACTTACCTGGGTATCCTATATTTTATCTCACAAATGTAGTTTAGACCAAATCAAGATTCCAGAATAAGATGGACCGAAAGGATTGGTCACAATATACAAGATGCAGATCAAATATAAATGTGATTTTGAATATTCATATGCAAATATTTTTTAGGTCTTCTGATATTATGGGTATATTTTAAAAGAATCCTTATCTTTTGGAGGTATTTACTGAAACATTGATTGGTGAAATTATGTTAACGTTTGGGATTTACTTCTAAATAATGCAGGAGGCAAGTGAGTGGATGGCACAGATTGGCTATGGGACACTGGGTATGTGAAGGTTAATTACACTTTGCTACTTTTGAATGTGTCTGAAATTTTCCATTTTCCATAGTAAAGGATAAAATGGGTATGTGTGTAAGTCATGCCCTTAGATTAAAAAAAAAAATCTATTCTTGAAACATCTTAAATATCAAACAATTGAGGACTTGTGCCGTGGCACCAGAAGAGGCTGCAGATGGAGGCAGGAGCCCGTGAGCTGTTTTTGCGATTGTGACATCTTTGTGCCTCCACTGGGTTATTAATTGTCTTGGTTTTTGTCTTTATTATCCATGCTGCTGCTACTGCTGCTAAGTTGCTTCAGTTGTGTCCGACTCTGTGTGACCCCATAGATGGCAGCCCACCAGGCTCCTCTGTCCCTGGGATTCTCCAGGCAAGAACACTGGAGTGGGTTGCCATTTCCTTCTCCAATGCATGAAAGTGAAAAGTGAAAGTGAAATCGCTCAGTCGTGTCCGACTCTTAGCAACCCCATGGACTGCAGCCTACCAGGCTCCTCCGTCCATGGGATTTTCCATAGAGCAATGCAAAAAAGCCATTAGTTACTATCCTCTCAGAGTTGAGATTATTCAGTATATAACAGGATCTCTGGGGGCTCAGTGGTAAAGAACCTGCCTACCAGTGCAGGAGACACAGGAGGCATGGGTTCAATCCCTGGGTTGGGAAGATCCCCTAGAAGAGGAAATGGCAACCCACTCCAGTGTTCTTGCCTGGAGAATCCCATGGACAGAGGGGCCTGGCGGGCTACAATCCATGGGGGTGCAAGAGAGTCAGAGATGACTGAGCAACTGAGCACAAACACACACAGGATCTCTAGGGAAAGCTGATGAGAAGGAGAACATGGTTAAGTTAGAGGGACAGTGCCGGGTGCTATGGCTAGCCTTTTGA
Organism: Bubalus kerabau; assembly: GCF_029407905.1. Classification (NCBI taxonomy): domain Eukaryota; kingdom Metazoa; phylum Chordata; class Mammalia; order Artiodactyla; family Bovidae; genus Bubalus; species Bubalus kerabau. Next base: position 148,877,732 of record NC_073627.1, read on the forward strand.
AAATAGTTAAACATGGAATGAAATAAACTGTTGGGTTAGGTCAGAATAACAAACGTTACTTTTTTCAATTTGTTTGTGGTTTTTACAAAAATAAATCTCTATAACTGATTGGACTGCGGCCCTGGTAAATGAATAAATTGAGTATATAGCCTAATATTTCAGTGTCAGCCTGCCTTCCCTAGCAGGTGAGTAGTCAGCAGCTGGGAATGCTCAGTCTCTGGCATGACTCCAGGAAGGGTTATTTATTGATGGACATCTTTAATGATTTGCTTTTTTCTTCTTCCAGGATTTCCTTCAAATGCTCTTGGAGAACATCCCAGAAGAAAAAAGGTGAGGACCAATTTAGGAATTAAGGGCCCAGTTTTATTTTGAATGTTAAAAATGATTCTGCCATTGTTTGGCAAATTGCAGCCTGGAAGTTTAATCTTCCTCTGTTAATAGAGGAGGGACCTAGCCCAGCCAGCAGGAGTCCTGGGATGATCAACAGGACCTAGAAATATTGGGAGTGTGGGTTCTAGGAGCCAGCACGAACAGCTGGAGACACTCTGTGGCCTCAGCTGCCATGAAAAAGAATGGAGAAGAGACAGTTCTAAAAGTTAGGGTGACTTGTTTTGGAATGTCTGAAATGTTTCAGATTTGCCATCCTTTTATTTTTAAAGTGAACATACAAGGTTTGCTTTGTGTAAAAATCACATCGGATATGTCCATTATTGCTAAGGTCAAGAACAACAGGTTACCTGCAAGAATTTTTCTTTTCTTTTATACTTGCCCTGAAATAACCTTTCAGGTCCTCTAACAGAATGGAGCAATTTCCTTAGGAACTAATACAAAAAAACGGAAAAAGAAAATTAATAGAGATGGTATATTACCTCCTCAGGCTGTTACCCACGTCTGTTTCTGAGTAATGACTATACATTCTTGCAGGAGAACTTCTCAGGGCACAAATAGAGCAATTTTCATGGAGGTGACAAGGTGCATTTTTCATTTTGGAAGTCTTTCTTTACATCCCCTTCCTAATAAGGTTATGGAGTTCATTTGGATGGCCCAAGCCCTCTAGCTCCAAGCCCACCTTGGGCTCCCGCAAGCCCACCTAGATTTTATCATTGTGAATATTTATTATGACCCCACAAAGTAACTTTTGTTGTGACTGTGGATGTTAAGAGCAGCATCTCCATTGAACGGTGCCCACTGACCACCAACCTTCGCCCTTCAAGAGGCTGCCTCACCCAGTTAGGATCACATTTTGACTAGCAGACTTAAGCTTTTTAAAAACACATGTATACCTGTGGCGGATTCATTTTGATATTTGGCAAATCTAATACAGTTATGTTAAGTTTAAAAATAGAATAAAATTAAAAAAAAAAAAAAATTTTCCTTAAGAGTTGAGACTTCATTGCTACAATGAATGTATTTCAGCAAGAATACTAAAATATATTTTGAAACTCAAACATTGTCTTTCCCGCCAGCTAATCTCAGAATCTAATCCAGCTTTTGAAGCAGGCTGTTGATCCTTTTACCGATGCAGCACGTTGTACCAATTTTATCCAGCTCTCCGAAGGCCCCACGCCTACCCGTGGAGCCTCTAATCTTTGACTCCATCGCAAGCTGATCCTCAGACACATCTGTTAGGCATGTGAGCTGTGCTGAACAAGACAAAATTTTTCAGGCCTGTGTCATACTGCCTTTCTCTTATTTTCTTGCTTCGATTAATTTTAACATTCTCTATTGAGTACCTCCTTCACCAGGTTTCAGGCTAGACACTAGGAAATAAAAAATTAATTCTATGCTTAGCCTTCAGGGAGCTCCTAGTCAGCTGCTGAAGATGTGCATGAAGCAGGTCACGACTCAGGGTAGGGAGTTCTTTGGTGAACTTCAGCACGGAGACAGGGCTCAGCAGTCCTACGGTCAAGCCTTCAGGCCAGAGGTCTACTGAAGGCTTCAGGTAGGGGAGTGCCATCAGCAAGGTACTTGGGGGTGGGCGGCAGCGTGGGAGATAGATGGGATGGAGAGAACTAGATATCAGGAGACCAACCAGAGACAGAAACGGCAGCTCACTCAAGATCCAGAGCTGGGACCATGGGTGGATGGTGGCAGCGGGCTTTGAACAGATCTCAGGAATACCCCCAGGAGTGCCACAGTTAAGTTGGTTGATTGGTTGAGCTGAAAGGAGGAGTCCTGCACGATCTGACCTTTCTCTGTCTGCCACTCGGTTACACGCTTAAGTTTAGAAGTCCTGGCGATCCAGGCAGCAGGTGATCAGGAATCAGTATGGGGCAAAGGGAGGGAAGGTTGAGTGTTTGAAGGTGGAAGAGGGGAGATGAGAAACCATGTTTTAGACATCTTCAGTGAGTGGTTTCTGTCCAGATGCTGAGACCAAGAGAAGAAGCTAAGAGTGCTTATCCAGTGTGCCTTCCCCTCCTGATAGTCCAACAGTATCAACAGCTGCCAGTTCTTTCTTTGCTCATCAGTTATTATGTTTGTGTGTGCACATTCACGTGTTTGTTTTAATTCAGTACTCTTCCTCCCCCTTGAAGCTAGGGAGTACTTGTTTGTAAATGTTACCTCAGCAATCTTCATTAGCTACCCAAGCGCAGGTGACTTGCTTTGATCAAGAAAAGAAGTAACCATGTATAAAGCATTGAGGCATACACTGTTTGTATCCCCACATAGGAAGGGAACTCTAAAACATAAATTACTGACATTTAAAAACCCATACAGAATGTAAGTTGCATTTCAGAACAAGAACAGTCTCCGCTTCAGACCCTGAACGTGGAAGCCCCCAAAGCCTGAGTCCCTCGAGAACTGCACTGCCCATGTTCTCTGCACCTTCACTCTGTTCCCGACGCACGGGCCTTGTGCTTTCCTGTAGGCGCGTAGATAGAAGGCAATCTTTAGAATCTCAAGGGGCCGAAGATAGAGCCAAGAGTGATAAAGACCTTTCTCCTGATCAGCACTGAGTTGATAGGCACAAGCAGCAGACACGGCTAATAGTCAGCACCCTATCCTCGTCATTCCACCCCAGAAGTCAACTGACAGAGCAACATAGAACACACAGTACATACAATGCCCTTACACACACGCCTGGGTCTCGCTTCTGTGTACTATAACATTAAGAAGTAGTACTGGTCACTTTCCTGGCCTTAAACACAACTTATTTTTCTAACCAGCATCATGCAGGATGGCCAGCCCATTCCCTCCCTTGTGGCATTAACTACATGTGACTACATTCAGAGCTCACAGGGTCCGGAGACCCACTCCTAAAACCCAGAGCTGCCTTTCAGGACACAGGTGTACAGCGCGGGAGCTCTCCGGCCAGAGGGTGAAATAGCTGGCTGTTCCGGATACCCGGGAGGCCTCAGTAATGAGGCAGAAGCACCGCTCACTAGTACAGAGACGGCGGGCGTGCAGGCGTGGGTCTGTGTACTTTTAGCTGTCTGTATAAAATCAATTTCCATAGTGAGCAGACATGCAGAAGAGTAATTTCCTGTAAGTCCTGGGTCCCAGAGAAGTGGAAATGCTTCTGCTTGTCTGTTGTGATTATTTAAGCTCCATGATCTCAGAGGGGAAAAACTCACCATTGGCCTTGACTCTGAGTGTCTTGATTTGAAAAAGTCAGCTTTCAGCTTTACCACTGCTACATATCCAAGCCCAGAACTGAAACTTCATCTGTACTATCATCTCAGTAATTATGATCAAAACAGGAAAACTATGTACATTTTTAAAAATAAAACATAGAGCCCCTTTGATTCCTGAAAATTCGGCATTTTCAGACCGTCTCCCATAATTTCCTTGGGAGGTAAGGCTACTTCTACTACTTCTATAATGTTTACATTTGTTTTTAGTGGATGGAGTCAATGCTTTGATCTTCCTCTCAGAATTTAGCATCTTATTACACGTAAGAAATCTATAAGTGGGCATCCATGCAGTTTGATGTCTGCACGGACACTGGGAGTCTAGAAACCTAGGTCTTTTCTCTAGCTCTTTCCTTTAGCCTGGGCTGACTTTGAACAGTTTTCTTATGCTGCAGTTTCTCCATCTGCTAAAAAAGCCACACAACAATTGACACCCACTTCATGAGGATATTATGAGGAATGAAGTGATAATGGTTATAAGGTGTTTTGAACCTTTCCAGGGGTAAGTGATCTGGAAACACAGGTTCTCTTCATTCACAGGAGAGTGTCTTTTGCTCCTGGATGCAGCTGAACAATGAACTCTCCTGTCCTCACACTCCTGCCCTCCCAAGGGTCCCCCTATCTCTTCTGAACTGTAATTGGGGGCAGACAAACAGGGCAGCCACAGCAGCAGCCAGGTCACCTTCAGCAGGAGAGATATGAGCAAGAAGTCAGCATTGGCGGAAGCCAGCACAGGCCTTCTCCTTGCAGGCTTGTCTGCACCGTAAATCATGAACAATATATTGTGAAGCCTGCATTCCACACAGGAAGAAAAGTGAGAGCTTTGCAGCAAGACAACACAAGGTTGAGTCCCAGCACTTTGAGCACCATCTAGAAGGCCCTGAGCAACTCCTTTAGCCTCTTGGACCTCTATTTGCTCATCTCTAAGATGGGGATAATAGTATTAGTCTTGTACAGAACCCTATCAGAACCCTGTGCCTGATAGGCATCCATTGAATGTTTGCCACATAGATAAGCTTTAGCCTGTTCTCAGTCTTCGCTGGTGAAGATGTCCTCAGCCAGTAACACTCCAGGACTCAACTCCCCAGGCCCTGCCCTCCGCCATGCCATCCCCTGACCGTGCCACCCCTAAAGAAGTATCTTTCAGCTAAAAGTCTCCAAAGGAAATTTATGTCCCTGTCCTCTTACTCACTCCTCCATGGGGATGCACAACAGCTGTTCACCATCTTTTGTAAAACCGCTTGAAAATGGCCCTGTAGTCACTCCCAGACTTCTCTTCTTCAGGATATTTAATCCCAGTTCCCTTGACCTCCCTTGTGGATCTAATGTGCTTACCCCTTTGATCATCAGTACTGCTGTCTTCTAAATCCTTTCTAAATTCTTCATTTTAAGTTGTGGCAGGTTTAAGGATGCCCATTTTCCTAGAATCCACAACACAGTGCAGCTCAGTTCCGAGTGCTGCCGCCTTCCTGGGTATCTCCTGAAGGATGGGTAACCAGACCTTTTGTCCCTCCTTGGCTGGAAAGGAAGAAGATGAATGGGCTACTTAGAGAGAAGCACCAAAGAAGGATAGATGGGGATAAAAACAGACCCTTGCTTCTAAATTGGGTCAAACAGTTGAGGGCACCAGCAGGGCCTCTATAGCTGCTCAAGCCCCAGGCAGGAGCTCTACACACCAGATGAACGGCCCCCTGGGTGCCAGACCAGGTGGGAACTGTTTGCATTTGTTCCAAACAAGAACAAACCTTCTTCTGAACATCATCCTCAGTGGAAGTTACCAAATCCGTCTTACCTTCCAGCCTGGCACATGTCACTAGAAAGTAAAACAACCTCAAGTCCCCTTGGGTGCTTCTCTAAGTGGCCCTTTGACACCACTTTCCTCCTCCTGGCATATCAGTTATGCCAGGTGAGGGCATTTCCAGAGCCTCTTTCTATGGCCAAACAAATAAATCAAATCCAAGAAAGTATAATCACCTTAATGTGCTGAGAGATGCCTCCTCTCTTCTGGTCATCCCACCCCCACTCCAAGTATGCTCACGTGTGCACATGTGCGCGCACACCCACACACACAGGCATCTGAGGGCACGTGTGCATGCACACACATGAGCACACACTTTCACACTCTCACAGCCTACAGAGGAGACTCAGCCATGGGCACTGAGATGACGACAAAGAAACAGTGGGGAAGAGCCCAGGAATGGTGGCTCCTGGCCTTTCATACAAGGCACAGCCAGTAATTTCACTGACCTGGGAACTGGGCAAACAGCCTAGGAGGATGGTCACCTTCCCCTTATTCACTTCTGGCCTCTTCCCTGTCTGGTCATCCCACAGATGAGCATCATCTCGAAAATGAATCCGAACTAGTTTTTCTCCTCTCTGTGTATTTTCTCTTTGTTGAAATAGCAACAGTTGCCCCCTTCAACCACCTTTGCTTTTGCCCTGGGTAGGGAAGACCTCCCAGGTCCTATCACTTTGTGGCAAATGGATGGGAAATGTGGAAACAGTGTCAGATTTCATTTTCTAGGGCTCCAAAATCAATGAGGATGGTGACCACAGTTATGAAATTAAAAGACGCTTGCTCCTTAGATGAAGAGCTATGACAAACCTAGACAATGTATTAAAAAGCAGAGCCATTACTTTGCCAACAAAGGTCCATCTAGTCAAGGCTATGGCTTTTCCAGTAGTCATGTACAGATGTGAAAGTTGGACCATAAAGAAAGTTGAGTGCCGAAGAATTGATGCTTTCAAACTGTGGTGCTGGAGAAGGCTCTTGAGAGTCCCTTGGACAGCAAGGAGATCAAACCAGTCAATCCTAAAGGAAATCAACCCTGAATATTCATTGGAAGGACTGATGCTGAAGTTGAAGCTCCAGTTGCCACCTGATATGAAAAGACCCTGATGCTGGGAAAGATTGCGGTCAAAAGAAGGGAGTGACAGAGGATGAGATGGTTGGATGACATCACTGACTCAATGGACTCATATGAGTTTGAGCAAACTCTGGGAGATAGTGAAGGACAGGGAAGCCTGGGATGCTGCAGTTCATGGGGTTTCAAAGAGTCAGACACAATTTGGCAACTGAACAAATTGTTGTACAAGGGAAGACCAAGACACATTAGTGACTTGCTTGTCAGTGAAGAAGAAAAGGAAGGACAAGATCAGTCAACCCTGTCTTCCCTAAGCCACCTAGGCCCGCTCTTCCCTCCCTTCTCACTACGTCCAGCCTACAGCAGAACGGTACAGGTGTGAGGGGAGCACTTGGCCTTCAGCATCTTTACTGATGCAGACAACACTGTATCTTTCCACAACCTCTTTACAATTCCAAAGGGTGGGAGGAGGGAATATTTCATGTATGTAATGGAGTATATAATACATAAAATTTTAAAAGATACAGACCTTAATGACTTGGGAATGTCTTACTGGGCAAGGTGATTATTAACTTAAAAAGGAATAATTTTTATTGAGTCAACAATGGAATGTGTTTTCATTCATTCAAATAAAAAGTATCTATGGGGATACTTATGCCACAACTGTTTTAAGGGCAGGGTTAAGAGAAGTGAGTAAAACAGACACCGATCCTGGTCTCAGAGAGCTTTGATCTAGTAAGGAAACATTTACAAGTCAAGTAACAAAATAAATTGCAGTCTCAGACTGTGACAGAATACTGTGCCACAGAAGACAGGGCCTGTGTGGGTGTGACGTACGCAGCCTGGAAGAGGATTCCAGGAAGGCCTCTGTGGCTGGAGAGATTAGGCATGAGCAGGAGTTATCTCAAAGCCAGGGAGGAATTGCTTAAACTTCAATAAGACAGGAAGACATGACCTAAAGTTTGTGGACGCTAAACATATTATACCTTTAAAGGAGTATTTAAATCAGCAGGCATGAGACTAAAAGATTTCAGATGACTTTGGATCAAACAAGCAATCACAACATTTCAAATAAAGCAGAATGAAGATGTGCTTGAAAACAGGCAGCAGAAGCCGCGTGTGCTCCACGGCTCTGAGCCTCCTTGGGTTCCGATGATGAATTGTATCATTTTTGCTTGCTGTCACCCATCGTCACCATGAAGTTGGCATTTCATTTTGATGTACTCAGTGCTGTGAGGTTCAGATTTCACGTTACTGCACCTCTCTCCAGGAAGCAGTCACGCCTGACATGTCCCATGAACATGCCCTCTCCTCCCTGCATAGGCACTCCCAACGAAGACTTCCTCTCAAGGCATCAAGGACCTCCTGTGGGGCCCCTGTGATTCTTAGATCTCATCGTGTGCACTCCTGTGGACTAGAGAGACGCTCTACTGAATGTGACCGTGCCCCCTCCTCTTTAACCTGAGACATCACTGCACTTTCTCCAGATTTCTCTGAAAGAACAATGCTGCGATGCGCCCTGATAGTTAGAACCATTCTGTGTATTAATAATAAGTGCGCTGTAACTTTTAAAAATTTATTGATTGATTTATTTTTGGCTGTGCTGGGTCTTCATTGCTGGGCTCAGGCTTTCTCTATTCTTGCGATGAGGGGGGACTACTCTTTGTTTTGGAGCACAGGCTTCAGTTTTTGTAGCACGCAGGCTCAGTAGTTGTGGTGCATGGGCTTAGTTGCTCTGAAGCATGTGGAATCTTCCCAGACCAGGGACTGAACCCATGTCCTCTGCTTTGGCAGGTGGATTTCTATCCACTGTGCCACCAGGGAAGTCCACTCTGTAACTTTTTAATCCTTTACTTTTTCGTTGTCGTTTTATTTTTAAAGGCCGGAGCTGTCTGTTGGAAACATCTTCCGAGACTGGCTGGAGAGTTCTGGAATTCCACAGGTGAGCTTCAGATAACCGCCTCACCAGAATCTGTGGAGAACAGTAAGGCTTATCGCTTAATGTATCAATCATGACAGTGTTTTGTTTTGTTTTTTCAATATCTTTATACAAGTAAGCGGGCTTCCCTGATAGCTCAGTTGGTAAAGAATCCACCTGCAATGCATGAGACCCCAGTTCAATTCCTGGGTCTGGAAGATCCCCTGGAGGAGGGATAGGCTACCCATCCCAATATTCATGGACTTCTCTGGTGGCTCAGATGGTAAAGAATCTGCCTGCAATGCGAGAGACCTGGGTTTGATCCCTGGGTTGGGAAGAACCCCTGGAGGAGGGCCTGGCAACCCACTCCTGTGTTCTTGCCTGGAGAATACCCATGGACTGAGAGGCCTGGTGGGCTACAGTCCATGGGGTCGCAGAGAGTCAGACCTGACTGAGGGACTAAACACGCGTAAAAGTAACCAGCTCACTGAGCTGCAGTGTCCCTGAGTCAGGAAGATGATGTCTCCCACGCTGTTCAGCCTGCCGTGGTGGCGTGTGCCTCGGCCTCTGCCCTTAGGGACTGTGGTGTGAGAGCTGGACATTCTGGTTGACTCTGAACTGAGTGTTCGGTGAGGTCCTCCAAAGCGTGACGCACACTTTGGGCAGCGTCACCGGGCAGCAGTCCAGCGCTGCCAGCGTCTCGAGCTCTGCTCTGTGGATGCAGCCAGACGAGTGAACTGGCCTGCCTGTCACTCTTCTCTGACCCGGCATACCCATAGTTTCCCCCTCATCGGCCCATGCAGCTGCCCTCGGCTTTCTCCTCTACTTCTGCATCTCTGCCTCCAGCTGCTCTTCTCATCTGAAGGAGCCGTTCAGACTCATTTCTCTGTCTTGGGGACCAGGACCTACCTCTCCTTCAGGTTTATTTCTCTGCTCCCCCTTTCAGCCCATAGCGATTCTGAGGGAGACATTCCCAGGTGGCCCTCACTGCGTGGCAATCACCTGGCCTAAAGCCTCCTCCCCCCTGCTCTCTCCCCGGGTCTTGTGCTTCCCAGAGCCTCAAGGGCCGCCCCGAGCTAGAGCCTGGGCCCTGCCTGGAAGCGGCTGGTCAAAGGACCCGGTGGGCCTGGAACTCTTCCAACCCCCAGAGCAGCTGCAGACCCGTCACAGAGGGCCTGAGTGTCTGGGAGTGGACCCCACGGTGGGGAGAAAGTCAGCCCGGGGCGCAAGCAAGCAGCCCTGTTAGCCTGCTCGTTTCTGGTTTCATGACTGGTTATACGAGCTTCCCCTTGGGAGTGTCTGAATGTCAATGAATGTCTGTGAACCATGAAATTAAGGAACAGGAGGGGCTGTTCTTCATTACCTTTTCATCCCTCTCCTCTCGTCTTTGTCCTGTTCTGCCACACATGGGGCAACGTCGGCCACCAGCCACCAGGAGCTCATTCCTAAGGAAGGACGCACTGCCTTCAGTTCAGGAATGCGTGTCACCTGTTAAAACTTATTTGTGTGCCCCAGTCCTTCTGGGAGCAAAAAAGAATAAAATGCTGTGTCCTAAACACGCAGAACAAAGTGAGTGGTTAGGGAGCACCTGGTCCTGGGAGGCAGTGCTTTCAACTCGTGTATGTTACGTATAATGAGCTCCTGTGATTTCTAAGACGGCGGCTTCCAAACCAGGCCACTAGCTGAGTACAAAAATCCCGGGGAACAAAGTTAAGGTTTGTCTGATCCCAAATAGCCACACCCTGCTCTTCTTGTTTTCGAAGAGAGTGAGGGGTGGGTATCCCTCCCCACCCCCCACCCCCCACCAAAGCCGGCTGCCTGGAGTTCCCAGGCTGGGCTGTTGCAAGGCTCCCAGACATTCATAGGGGGGCCTGAAAGCTGGGAAAAGTTGGGAGCTCAAAGAGCAAAATCCTGCATTTCCTGGCCCAGAACAACAAGGCGGCTGTGTTCAGCAGTTAGCCCCAAGGGAAGAGAAAAGAAAGAGTCCTTAATCGAGTGCCCAGAAGCAGGCGCATCCGACTTGTGCCATCACACTGGGGCTGACCTGCTCACTCCCAGGAGGTTCTGTAATTTCCCTTGAAGAAGAAGAGGCTTTGCCACCGGCTTTTGCTTTTCATTAAAAGGGGGAGGGATCTATGGAAGGGAAAGATTTGCCTCTGAGCCGTACATTTTTTCCAAAGGTCTAGTTGCATTAGTGACAGCTTATAGCATAGACAAGAATCTCCGCTGTAAACTGACGAAACCTGCTGTCAAAACACAGCCAGGTGCAATGAGGCCAACCCGGCTATAAATTGTCTTTAAGACCCAACTGGTATTTCCTTGGGTGCTTAACTGTTCAGTAAAAACAACAGCGTCAGACAGAAAAGACCCTGATTTAGTGCACATCTTTACATTGGTGAATGAGATGGCATCTTTTCATCTCTTCACCCATTTTCTGCCATTATTTATGTGGCTAATGGTGATTTACCTGCTCACAGCCCTTTCCGTGCTCCTTGAGAGTTCCTTCTCGTTTCCACTTCAGTGAGACTCTGCGCCCTCTTGTTGCAGGAGCCTCACAGTGAATGGGACACCTTGTTCTTTGTCCCTATCATTATAATATAAAGTTACTGGTGTGTTTGGCCTGGAATGACAACCAGAGCATTGAAATCATTCCAATGCTCTTTGTTCTCATTAAAAATTTCTGTCTACCAGCAATTGAAGTCATTCATGACAAAAGAGTCACATTCTACTGGTGAAGTTTTCATTCCACAGGTTATAGAGGCCTTTTGTCTTCTCTAAGGAATGTTTGCCTTGGGGTTGGCCTCCATTTTCCTTTTTGGCCACATTGAATGGAAATCATTTTTTTAATGTGTGGAAATAGCTTCAGCAGCTATAAAAGTAAGCATGAGCCCCCCAAAAGTAAAGGAAATTGGATACAAAATCTGTTTAAAGAAACACCTAACCCTAACCTATGGCTTTGCTAACAGACTTAAAATTGATTTTACCATTGATATTACAGATTATTTCATTTATGATGTTTTTCTGATTATAAAAGTATTACATACTGAAATATTAAAAAGTTTGTAATAAGAAAATTAAAATGGCCCAGAGATAATTCTTTAAGTCATTTATTGATTTCAATTATTTTTTATTGCACCGTGTGGCATGTGGGATCTTAGTTCCCTGACCAGGGACTGAACCCCCTACAGTTGAAGTGTAGCATCTTAACTACTGGCCCACCAGGGAAGTCCCCGGAGTTAATTTTTTGACAGAAACCCTTTTAGTCATTTTTTTGGTCTCCCTTTTCAAAAATAAAAATAATATGTTCTCTGAAGCAAGTTCAAGCAAAACCAAAGTAAAAAACATGAAAGCCCTTGCCCCTTTCGGTCTTACTCTGCAGAGATAATATATGCCTGGTGTGTTTCCTTCTATACATTTTCTGTGCTATACATTATGTAAGTGCATATCCTTTCTTAAAAACATTGGACTTTTATTAGCTAAACTTAAAAGTTTTCATTTAAAAATACATTTTAAGCAATTTCCCACATCCCTTGAAATAATTCAACAGCAGTAATTTTTAACAGCTGCATAAATTTCTAAAAAGTGGTACCATAATTTAATTTACCAGACACTCCCAACTGTTGGAATAGTATACAGTACTTCTAAGAAAGTTGCCCATTCTGCTAATTTGACAATCCTATAAATAGATTTTTATTTCTTTTCATGTCTGCCCAAAGGTCTCCTCCCACCCGCCAGAACATACGTTCATATTCCAATCTTTTTAAAAACATTTATATCAAATGTAATAGAAATAACTTTTCTCCCTCCAGCCCTTCTTCTCTACTTCTGTATTTTAGTTGTCATAGAACTCTCCGACCCCTCCTTTTCTTTGATTTCCTGCCCACATTTCCTGATATCCTTATATATATACTTATTAAATTTATAATTTTATTTCCTTTCCTAGCATCTTCCTCACTTTTTCATTATATTTTGCTTGGGCTAGTGCAGTAACTAACTGTTCTTTTTGCCACCAACTTGTCCCCCTCTCCATCCACCATCCACATCAATGCTAAGTGAATCTTCCCCCAAACACCGTTTACATCCCTCATCAAGAGAAACCTTTTTCCCCATTTAGAAAAAACTCTTTGGCCTGCCATTTGAAGCTGTAAATTGCCCCAAGTTACCATTTTAAACTTTATTTTCTACCACTCCTAGGCATATGCCGGATCATAATTATTAGTCTCCAAATAATTATGAGCTGAATTTTAATGTAATCTAAATTTAAATTGAAAATCTAATAATACAGTCATGGTTTGGACCAATTTAGGTTTGTAAATGAATCCACTTGGACCAATTTAGGTTTGTAAATGAATCCAGTTTTTCAACTGTCAATTCTATGAAATCTACTTCAGACCAAGCATTTCTGATTAAAACTTAGCATCCAATTGAGACAGACTGTGAAAACACATCAGATTTAGAAGACTTAGAACGAAAAAGTGAAGGTAAAATATCTCATTAAAGGTTTTCAATATTTTTAGGTATTGAAATAATTATATTTTGGATCAGATCAGATCAGTCGCTCAGTCGTGTCTGACTCTTTGTGACCCCATGAATCGCAGCACGCCAGGCCTCCCTGTCCATCACCAACTCCCGGAGTTCACTCAGACTCACGTCCATCGAGTCAGTGATGCCATCCAGCCATCTCATCCTCTGTCGTCCCCTTCTCCTCCTGCCCCCAACCCCTCCCAGCATAAGAGTCTTTTCCAATGAGTCAACTCTTCGCATGAGGTGGCCAAAGTACTGGAGTTTCAGCTTTAGCATCATTCCTTCCAAAGAAATCCCAGGGCTGATCTCCTTCAGAGTGGACTGGTTGGATCTCCTTGCAGTCCAAGGGACTCTCAAGAGTCTTCTCCAGCACCACAGTTCAAAAGCATCAATAAAATATATTATTAAAATTAATTTTGGCTGCTATATCTTACTTTTTATTTGGGCAAATAGAACATTTTAATATATATATATATATATATATTTATTTATTTATTTATGGCTACTTTGGGTCTTAGTTGCAGTGAACAGGCTTCTCTCTAGTTTTGGCTTTTGAGCTCAGCTGCCCCAGTGCATGTGGGATCTTAGCTTCCCAACCAGTGATTGAACCCATGTCCTCTGCATTGAAAGGCAGATTCTTAACCACTGACCACCAGGGAAAGCCCCAGCAATGAGAACATTTTAAATGACAAATGTGACTGGCACATATTCATACTGAATAGTGATGCTTTAAAGCTGTTAGCTGAATTAAAATCTGAGTGCATAATAACTTAAAATCCACCACTGATGTACTTGAAATCATCTATAGTTTTGTCAGCTGTATGGCTAAAGCTGGAGCTAGTCAGTCCATAGACGCCCTTCAGTCTGGTCTGAAACCACGAATGATTATCATCCATTGCTGAGTGCTGCTCTCACCACAGTTGTTCATAAGAGTATGAACGAATTACCATCCTCTCTTCAGTGCTTAATTTCAACTCCCAGGTGACCCATTTTCCAAGGCACCAACAAGTAACACAATGAACCAGTGAACCCACAGCCCTTCTAGGGCTTAGGCTATTCTTTAGGGAAAAGTGCTTAGCAGCCTTAAATGACAAAGTCACAGGCAGCAGTGGCAATGATGGGGATAGAGAGGATGGGTAATGGCCACTCATATAAAGTCTCCTAGAATCAGAAACAGGCAGGACTCAAGCTCCCAGGATTTAGAACATCAGCTTATTGTGTCATCTTGGAAAATGCCTCTCCTTTCCAAACAAACACCTGCAAGTGGCCAGAGGCCACACAAGCAAATGATGGAAAACAGAAGTCTTATAGGAGAAAATCCCGCAGTCACAAAATTGTGGAAACTTGATAAGACATGATGCAAGAGACTCCATGTCATTGGAGCCATGATGTGCTTTTAGCACAGAGCAAGCCAGGTGGTTTATTAGGGGAATAACATGTAGGCTTCTTTTAGCACAGATTATGTGCTATTATCAACATAATTTAAAGGCCTATTAGGATAGTTAATCTTAGTGGTATCTATAAAAAATTCTACATGTAACGGTCATTCAAAAAAAACAAGATTGGTTATTTTGCAAATTCCAGAGAAATTATATTTTTCAAATTATATGCGCTTTGCATGTGCAAATGTTGGTTCTTTTGTGCAACCATGATCACATTATGGTTTTTTTATATCAATAATAGCAGTTGCCATAATGTGGTGTGTGTTTTGAGCTCCTAGTAATTTTGCTGTCATTCTTGTCCAGTGGTTATATTCACAATTTCTAAGTGACTAAATGCAGATGGTGATTACAGCCATGAAATTAAAAGATGCTTACTCCTTGGAAGGAAAGTTATGACCAACCTAGACAGCATATTAAAAAGCAGAAACATTACTTTGTCAACAAAGGTCCGTCTAGTCAAGGCTATGGTTTTTCCAGTAGTCATGTATGGATGTGAGAGTTGGACTATAAAGACAGCTAAGTGCTGAACAATTGATGCTTTTGAACTGTGGTGTTGCAGAAGACTCTTGAGAGTCCCTTGGACTGCAAGGAGATCCAACCAGTCCATCCTAAAGGAAATCAGTCCTGGGTGTTCATTGGAAAGACGGATGTTGAAGCTGAAACTCCAGTGTTTTGGCCACCTGATGCAAAGAGCTGACTCCTTTGAAAAGACCCTGATGCTGGGAAGGATTGAGGGCAGGAGGAGAAGGGGACGACAGAGGATGAGATGGTTGGATGGCATCACCGACTCAATGGACATGAGTTTGGGTAAACTCTGAGAGTTGGTGATGGACAGGGAGGTCTGGCGTGCTGCGGTTCATAGGGTTGCAAAGAGTCAGACACAACTGAGCGACTGAACTGAACTGAACAGAAATGTCTTGACGGGGATCCTTGGAGATACTTCCTCTGGCCTCACTGGGGCAAGGCCTGCATTGCTGATGAATCACCACTGTTTCACTTACTGTTCATCAAAGCTATGGCCCTTCTTCTCACAACTCCTATAAGATGCTTGGCAGTCACAGGAGATGAGGAGAGATTTTATTAAAATGTGTCCATTTTTAGCCTATTTTCTTTTTTTCTGGCATCTGTGGCATCATGCTCATGTTAATTAGTTCAGGCGCCGTAACAAAATACCAGATGAGGTGGCTTAAACAACAGACATTTGGAGTGAAAGTCCAAGATCAAGGTATGGGCAAGTTTGGTTTCTCCTGAGGCCTTTCTCCTTGGCTTGCCCATGGCTACCTTCTTGCTGTGTCCTCAGTGGTCTTTCTTCTTTGTGTGTAGAGATCTCTATCTTAATCTCCTGTTATTATAAGGACATCAGTCAGATTGGATGAGGTCCCACCCATGCAATTTCATTTTACCGTAATCACCTCTTTTTGGCTCCTACCTCCAACATAGTCACATTCTGTGGAACTAGGGGGTTAGGACTTCAATATGTGAGTTGGGAGGGGGTACAAATTTTGTCTGTAATAATGCTGTTTCCCAATATTTCTCTGATTAGTTCTACATTTCTTGTGAATCCCTTCAAAGTGGCCAATAAAAATCACTCAAGTCAAACTTAACGTATTTTATTCCCTTATAAATGAATATGCTTTGGGCATAATTATTTGGTCCCAAATGATTTTAGTATCCTGTCGACAAAACTTTCAAGTCTCTGATGAAACAAGAGAGAAAGAAATGTAGGAAGGAAAGATCTGTCCTCCCAGAGAGAAGTAGGAAACTAAAGGTCTGTCTCAATTCAGTTCAGTTCAGTCGCTCAGTCGTGTCCGACTCTTTGCGACCCCATGAATTGCAGCACACCAGGCCTCCCATTGTGTATTACTGCAGGTATCTGATTTGACACTGTCCAAATGACTCATTTGAAAAGACCCTAATGCTGGGAAAGATTGAAAACGGGAGGAGAAGGGGACGACAGAGGATGAGATGGTTGGATGGCATCACCAACACAATGGACATGAGTTTGAGTAAGCTCTGGGAATTGGTGATGGACAGGGAAGCCTGGCATGCTGCAATCCATGGGGTCGCAGAGTCGGACGCAAGTGAGCAACTGAACTGAACTGAAAATGTATTGACCTCTTCACAGCGTAGGGCACTGGGAGGAAACAGGAGACATTTTCCTTTGGTGCCCCAAATGAAAGCTCCCCAGCCTTCCTTCTTTTCACTTCCTTTCAAAACCTGATTTCCAGAAAGAATTTGAATCTCATTCGTAGTAATCTAAGACTAGACACCGAGTGAATAATAGGGATTAAAAGTGTTTACTTTCCCTTGAAAATTTCCTTTGTAACTGTATCAGACCTTAGGCTTCGACAGAACTGTCAAGCATCCCAGACCAGATGCATGAGATTTGCCAGAGGAAGCTTTTTCCAGGATCTGAAATCACCCCTCCAGCTAAGTGCCTTCCTTCCCGCCCCTTCCCTTCTCTCTAGGAATATAGCCTGTATATCTGTCCTTCGTGAGGGATTGTGCATGATTCAAAGATGAGAGAAACACAGGCTTTACCCTCAGAATGCTTAATAATTCAGTAGGAAAAATAGATACACAAATAACTGATCTTTGGGAAACAGCAATAAGTGGTGTAAAACTAGCTCACTTTTATTTATTTAGTTTTTGAAATTTATTGATTTAGGTAGTTTCAGCTATGCTGAGTCTTCGTTGCTGTACATGGACTTTCTCTAGTTGCGGCAAGAGGAGACTACCCTTCATTGTGGTATTTGGGCCTCTTATTGCCGTGGCGTCTCTTCTTACAGAGCACAGGCTCTAGCAGCATGGGCTCAGTGGTTGAAGCTTGCGGGATCTAGAGCTCCGGCTCTAGTTGTAACTTGCAGGCTCTAGAGCTTGGGCTCAGTAGTTGTGGCCCACTGGCTTAGTTGCTCTGCGCCCTGTGGAATCTTCCTGAACCAGGGATCTGACCGATGTCCCCTGCGTTGGCAGGTGGATTCTTATCCACTGCAGCAGCAGTGAGTGAGTGATAGTCACTCAGTCATGTCCGATTCTTTGCAACACCATGGTCTGTAGCCTGCCAGGCTCCTCTGTCCACGGAATTCTCCAGGCAAGAATACTGGAGTGAGTTGCCATTTCCTTTTCCAGGGGATCTTCCTGACCCAGGGATTGAGCACAGGTCTCCAGCATTGCAGGCAAATCCTTTACCATCTGAGTCTCCGAAGAAGCCTATTATTAAGAGACATTTCTAAGTATAAAGACAGGTCAACGTAAAAAGTATCAGCAGATACATGCTTCGTCACCAGGGAAGTCCCTACCTCACTTTTAGAGTTGGGAAGAAAGGGGTCATTTTGCATTTGTGGAAGAAGAAAGGACTGAGTTACCATTTGAAGTCAACCTTGAAGAACGGGTAAGGGAGAAGTCATTTTAGGCAAGGGGTGTGACATGTTCAATGTCTGGTGGTGAAAACTAAATATGCATGTTTGAGCAGCATGATGCAGAGTCAGATCTCAGTGATGGGGGCAGCAGCAGTGTTGAGTAACTAGCTTGTCACAGCACGAATGAGGCTCAATGGGTAATGCCCCAGAACAAGGGGAATGGAGGCAACTTCCCCAGTGTGAGGGGTGGAGGAAAGGCCCCCTTTCCCCCCCGACCTCTGCCTCAGGTCAGCCTCACTCTCAGCTCCCTTGCCCTGGCCTCAGCCTCTGCTGCACTCTAATCAAGGCCATAGGCATGTCCAGCTCTTTGCAACCCTGTAGCCCACCAGGCTCCTCTGTCCATGGGCTTCTCCAGGCAAGAATACTGGAGTGGGTTGTCACCATTCCACCCCCTAAAACAGATAGGTGAATGCAATTTATCATGATAAAATGTATCTGGTGAATCCGTATTGACCACCATTTGCACAAGTGATCTTTCCCGCTCCATTTTCCTTGTTAGGAAGGAGTTTATTGTTGCCTGCTTTGCTTGGAGAACAGGATCTGAGAAGCAGATTGATCATAAGGCAGGACACAGCTAGACTGCACAGGGTTGAATGTGAGAAGGAAAAGTTCATCCAAGATTTACCAGAGGCTTGTAAACAGAGTGCTAGTGACTGAGTGGCAGTAAGATATCTGGGCTGGTGGGCCAGCAGCCTTGCTAGAAAGAAAACTCCCTGGATGAAGAGCCAAACCCTTCCCCTCCACGCAGGTACTCGGGACTCTCGTGGAGTGAAAGGAATAGTTAGAGATACTTTTGTTCCTTGGTTTTCAACTTTTGAACTTTCATGTGCAGAAGCTATTCATTTACATGGGTACTTTTTAAAAAGGTTATTTATTTATTTTTGGCTGCACTGGTTCTTTGTTGCTGCACATGGGCTCTCTGTAATTGTGCTGTGTGGGTTTCTTGTTGCAGTGGTTTCTCTTGTTGCAGAGCACAGGCTCCGAAGCTGCAGCACATGGGCTCTAGAGTACACAAGCTCAGTAGTTGTGGTGCATGGGCTTGGTTGCTCCATGACATGATGGATCTTAGTTCCCTCACCAGGGATCAAACCCATATTCCCTGCATTGGCAGGAGGATTCTTAACCACTGAACCACTAAGGAAGTTCCAACATGGATACTCTTAAAAAGCATCATTAAATACCTTGAGGGCCAGTAGTGTCTTCCCAGAAAACACATCTATAGGTTACCCTTAAAGAAATAAGTGGGAAGGGATGTGAAGCAAGCACCAGTTCATGCAGCGCAGATGATGTGCACAAATCCTGCCAAGTGACAAGGGAGAACACTGAGGAAATTGACTGGGACCAAAGCTGGCATCCTTCAGGATCTCAGACTGGATGTATATTTTTAAAGCAAACTCAGAGGAAAGTGTATGATAATGGCTTTCTTGGGTGGATAACAAACATTTGAGAACTTTTTTTTTCTTTAAAAAGAATAGCAATTCTAAACTGGCCCAGATGGACAGAGACATGTTTAGGAGTGGCAATGTGGAGAGGAATCCTGTATTTGCTTAGTGGACTAAGGATAAACCTGCTGTTCAGCCTTTTGAACCAAAAGGAAGAGGAAGCAGGAGCTACTGGCTCTGGAAAGTGTGTTTGGCTCAGTTCAGTTGATGGAGACAGTTGGTAGTGGCCCATGCACACACAGATTTTAATAAAGAGATAAGGTTGGGTATGTTCTAGAAGCATAGCTTTTCAGGCTTGGGTTGGAGGCCCTCACTTGGTCCTGTTATACTGAGACTTGGTTTGGAAATAATCCAGGAAGCTGTTTAAAACTACAGGTCCCAGACTCAGGCAACACGCACTAAATGAGGATCACATAAGAAGGTCTGGGACCAACTGATAGAACCCATAACTATGTCATCATCTGGAATATATTCTATGGAAATGGTTCCTCTTTGCTGAGTACAATCTGAACTCTTAGAGTCCCTCACTTTTATATTTGGCTTTGGGGTTTAGTTTATTTGTTCAACCAAAATGCCCAGCCTTGTGCTGGGCCATGAGCATACAAAAGCCAAAAGGGCACGGCCCCTGCCCACGAGCCCATGGTCTATGGGGACATTTGCAAACCAGCTATTGTTCAAGGCATGCTCAATGGGCCTCTACTGTGAGTTTGAGTCCTATGAACCAGAGGTTCATGACATTGTACAGGAGGCAGTGATCAAGACCATCCCCGAGAAAAAGGAAATGCAAAAAGGCAAAATGGTTGTCTGAGGAGGCCTTCCAAATAGCCATGAAAAGAAGAGACGCGAAAGGCAAAGGAGAAAAGGAAAGATATACCCATTTGAATGCAGAGTTGCAAAGAATAGCAAGGAGAGATAAGAAAGCCTTCCTCAGTGATCAGTGCAAAGAAATAGAGAGAAACAATAGAATGGAAAAGGCTAGAGATCTCGTCAAGAAAATTAGAGATACCAAGGGAAATTTTAATGCAAAGATGGGCACAATAAGGACAGAAATAGTATGGACCTAAAAGAAGCACAAGATATTAAGAAGAGGTGGCAAGAATACACAGAAGAACTGTACAAAAAAGATCTTCATGACCCAGATAATCACAAGGTGTGATCACTCACCTAGAGCCAGATATCCTGGAATGTGAAGTCAAGTGGGCCTTAAGAAGCATCACTATGAACAAAGCTAGTGGAGGTGATGGAATTCCAGTTGAGCTATTTCAAATCCTGAAAGATGATGCTGTGAAAGTGTGGCACTCAATATGCCAGAAAATTTGGAAAACTCAGCAGTGGCCACAGGACTGGAAGAGATCAGTTTTCATTTGAATCACAAAAGAAAAGCAATGCCAAAGAATGTTCAGACTACTGCACAATTGCACTCATCTCACACGCTAGCAAAGTAATGCTCAAAATGCTCCAAGCCAGGCTTCAACAGTATGTGAACCGTGAACTTCCAGATGTTCAAGCTGGATTTAGAAAATGCAGAAGAACCAGAGATAAAATTGCCAACATCCATTGGATCACAGCAAGAGAGTTCCAGAAAAACGTCTACTTCTGCTTTATTGACTACACCAAAGGCTTTGACTGTGTGGATCACAGCAAACAGTGGAAAATTCTTCAAGAAATGGGAATACCAGACCGTCTGACCTGCCTCCTGAGAAATCGGTATGCAGGTCAGGAAGCAACAGAACTGGACGTGAAAAAACAGACTGTTTCCAAATCAGGAAAGGAGTATGTCAAGGCTGTATACTGTCACCCTGCTTATTTAATTTATATGCAAAGTTCAGTTCAGTTCAGTCGCTCAGTCGTGTCCAATTCTTTGCGACCCCATGAACCGCAGCACGCCAGGCCTCCCTGTCCATCACCAACTCCCGTTTACCCAAACTCATGTCCATTGAGTCGGTGATGCCATCTAACTGTCTCATCCTCTGTTTTCCCCTTCTCCTCCTGCCCTCAATCTTTCCCAACATCAGGGTCTTTTCCAGTGAGTCAGCTCTTTGCATCAGGTGGCCAAAATATTGGAGTTTCAGCTTCAACATCAGTCCTTCCAGTGAACACCCGGGACTGATTTCCTTTAGGAGGGACTGGTTGGATCTCCTTGCAGTCCAAGGGACTCTCACGAGTCTTCTGCAATACCACAGTTCAAAAGCGTCAATTCTTTGGTGCTCAGCTTTCTTTATAGTCTAAGACTCATATCCATACATGACTACTGGAAAACCATAGCTTTGACTAGATAGACCTTTGTTGGCAAAGTAATGTTTTTGCTTTTTAATATGCTGTCTAGGTTGGTGACAACTTTCCTTCCAAGGAGTAAGTGTCTTTTAATTTCATGGCTGCAATCACCATCTGCAGTGATTCTGGAGCCCCAGAAAGTCAAGTCTGCCACTGTTTCCACCGTTTCCCCATCTATTTGCCATGAAGTGATGAGACTGGATGCCATGATCTTAGTTTTCTGAATGTTGAGCTTTAAGCCAACTTTTTCACTCTCCTCTTTCACTTTCATCAAGAGGCTTTTTAGTTCTTCTTCACTTTCTGCCATAAGGGTGGTGTCATCTGCATATCTAAGGTTATTGATATTTCTTCTGGCAAATATTGATTCCAGCTTGTGCTTCATCCAGCCCAGCATTTCTCATGATGTACTCTGCATATAAGTTAAATACGCAGGGTGACAATATACAGCCTTGACATACTCCTTTTCCTATTTGGAACCAGTCTGTTGTTCCATGTCTAGTTCTAACTGTTGCTTCCTGACCTGCATACAGATTTCTCAAGAGGCAGGTCAGGTTGTCTGGTATTCCCATGTCTTTCAGATCCACACAATCAAAGGCTTTGGCATAGTCAATAAAGCAGAAATAGATGTTCTTCTGGAACTCTCTTGCTTTTTTGATGATCCGGCGAATGTTGGCAATTTGATCTGTGGTTCCTCTGCCTTTTCTAAAACCAGCTTGAACATCTGGAATTTCATGGCTCACGTATTGCTGAAGCCTGGCTTGGAGATTACTTTGCTAGCATGTGAGATGAGTGCAATTGTGTGGTAGTTGAGCATTCTTTGCCATTGCCTTTCTTTGGGATTGGAATGAGTACATCATGAGAAATGCTGGACTGGATGATGCACAAGCTGGAATCAAGATTTCCAGAAGAAATATCAATAACCTCAGATATGCTGATTACACCACCCTTATGGCAAAAAGCGAAGAAGAGCTAAAGAGCCCTTTGATGAAAGTGAAAGAGAAGAGTGAAAAAGTTGGCTTAAACCTCAATATTCAGAAAACTAAGGTCATGGCATCTGGTCCATCAGTTCATGCCATATAGGTGGGGAAACAGTGACAGACTTTTATTTTTGGGGGCTCCAAAATCACTGCAGATGGTGACTGCAGCCATGAAATTAAAAGACGCTTAGCTCTCCAACAAATACTAAAGGATATTCTCTAGACAGGAAACACAAAAACAGTGTATAAATTCGAACCCAAAACAATAAAGTAAATGGCAACGGGATCATACTTATCAATAATTACCTTAAACGTAAATGGGTTGAATGCCCCAACCAAAAGACAAAGACTGGCTGAATGGATACAAAAACAAGACCCCTACATATGCTGTCTACAAGAGACCCACCTCAAAACAGGGGACACATACAGACTGAAAGTGAAGGGCTGGAAGAAGATTTTCCATGCAAATAGGGACCAAAAGAAAGCAGCAGTAGCAATACTCATATCAGACAAAATAGACTTTAAAACAAAGGCTGCAAAAAGAGACAAAGATGGTCACTACATAATGATCAAAGGATCAATCCAAGAAGAAGATATAACAATCATAAATATATATGCACCCAACATGGGAGCATCACAATATGTAAGGCAAATGCTAACAAGTATGAAAGGAGAAAGTAACAATAACACAATAATACTGGGAGACTTTAATACCCCACTCACACCTATGGATAGATCAACTAAACAGAAAATTAACAAGGAAACACAAACTTTAAACGATACAATAGACCAGTTAGACCTAATTGATATCTATAGGACATTTCATCCCCAAACAATGAATTTCACCTTTTTCTCAAGCGCACATGGAACCTTCTCCAGGATAGATCACATCCTGTGTCATAAATCTAGCCTTGGTAAATTCAAAAAAATTGAAATCATTCCAAGCATCTTTTCTGACCACAATGCAGTAAGATTAGATCTCAATTACAGGAGAAAAACTATTAAAAACTCCAACATATGGAGGCTGAACAACACGCTGCTGAATAACCAACAAATCACAGAAGAAATCAAAATTTGCATAGAAATGAATGAAAATGAAAACACAACAACCCAAAACCTGTGGGACACTGTAAAAGCAGTCCTCAGGGAAAAGTTCATAGCAATACAGGCATACCTCAAGAAACAAGAAAAAAGTCAAATAAATAACCTAACTCTACACCTAAAGCAACTAGAAAAGGAAGAAATGAAGAACCCCAGGGTTAGCAGAAGGAAAGAAATCTTAAAAATTAGGGCAGAAATAAATGCAAAAAAAAAAACCTAAAAGAAACCATAGCAAAAATCAACAAAGCCAAAACCTGGTTCTTTGAAAGAATAAATAAAATTGACAAACCATTAGCCAGACTCATCAAGAAACAAAGGGAGAAAAATCAAATCAATAAAATTAGAAATGAAAATGGAGAGATCACAACACACAACACAGAAATACAAAGGATCATAAGAGACTACTATCAGCAATTATATGCCAATAAAATGGACAACATGGAAGAAATGGACAAATTCTTAGAAAAGTACAACTTTCCAAAACTGGACCAGGAAGAAATAGAAAATTTTAACAGACCCATCACAAGCACAGAAATTGAAACTGTAATCAAAAATCTTCCAGCAAACAAAAGCCCAGGTCCAGACGGCTTCACAGCTGAATTCTACCAAAAATTTAGAGAAGAGCTAACACCTATCCTACTCAAACTCTTCCAGAAAATTGCAGAGGAAGGTAAACTTCCAAACTCATTCTATGAGGCCACTGTCACCCTAATACCAAAACCTGACAAAGATCCCACAAAAAAAGAAAACTACAGGCCAATATCACTGATGAACATAGATGCAAAATTCCTTAACAAAATTCTAGCAATCAGAATCCAACAACACATTAAAAAGATCATACACCATGACCAAGTGGGCTTTATCCCAGGGATGCAAGGATTCTTCAATATCCGCAAATCAATCAATGTAATACACCACATTAACAAATTGAAAACTAAAAACCATATGGTTATCTCAATAGATGCAGAGAAAGCCTTTGACAAAATTCAACATCCATTTATGATAAAAACTCTCCAGAAAGCAGGAACAGAAGGAACATACCTCAACATAATAAAAGCTATATATGACAAACCCACAGCAAACATCCTCAATGGTGAAAAATTGAAAGCATTTCCTCTAAAGTCAGGAACAAGACAAGGGTGCCCACTTTCACCACTACTATTCAACATAGTTTTGGAAGTTTTGGCCACAGCAATCAGAGCAGAAAAAGAAATAAAAGGAATCCAAATTGGAAAAGAAGAAGTAAAACTCTCACTGTTTGCAGATGACATGATCCTCTACATAGAAAACCCTAAAGACTCCACCAGAAAAATTACTAGAACTAATCAATGATTATAGTAAAGTTGCAGGATATAAAATCAACACACAGAAATCCCTTGCATTCCTATACACTAATAATGAGAAAACAGAAAGAGAAATTAAGGAAACAATTCCATTCACCATTGCAACGGAAAGAATAAAATACCTAGGAATATATCTACCTAAAGAAACTAAAGACCTATATATAGAAAACTATAAAACACTGGTGAAAGAAATCAAAGAGAACACTAATAGATGGAGAAATATACCATGTTCAGGGATTGGAAGAATCAATATAGTGAAAATGAGTATACTACCCAAAGCAATCTATAGATTCAATGCAATCCCTATCAAGCTACCAACAGTATTCTTCAAAGAGCTAGAACAAATAATTTCACAATTTGTATGGAAATACAAAAAACCTCGAATAGCCAAAGCTATCTTGAGAAAGAAGAATGGAACTAGAGGAATCAACCTGCCTGACTTCAGGCTCTACTACAAAGCCACAGTCATCAAGACAGTATGGTACTGGTACAAAGACAATGTACAATGGAACAAAATAGAAAGCCCAGAGATAAATCCACGCACATATGGATACCTTATCTTTGACAAAGGAGGCAAGAATATACAATGGATTAAAGACAATCTCTTTAACAAGTGGTGCTGGGAAAACTGGTCAACCACTTGTAAAAGAATGAAAGTAGACCACTTTCTAACACCATACACAAAAATAAACTCAAAATGGATTAAAGATCTAAACCTAAGACCAGAAACTATAAAACTCCTAGAGGAGAACATAGGCAAAACACTCCCCGACATACATCACAGCAAGATCCTCTATGACCCACCTCCCAGAATATTGGAAATAAAAGCAAAAATAAACAAATGGGACTTAATTAAACTCAAAAGCTTCTGCACAATAAAGGAAACTATAAGCAAGGTGAAAAGACAGCCTTCAGAATGGGAGAAAATAATAGCAAATGAAGCAACTGACAAACAACTAATCTCAAAAATATACAAGCAACTCCTACAGCTCAACTCCAGAAAAATAAATGACCCAATCAAAAAATGGGCCAAAGAACTAAATAGACATTTCCCCAAAGAAGACATACAGATGGCTAACAAACACATGAAAAGATGCTCAACATCACTCATTATCAGAGAAATGCAAATCAAAACCATTATGAGGTACCATTTCATGCCAGTCAGAATGGCTGCGATCCAAAAATCTACAAGTAATAAATGCTGGAGAGGATGTGGAGAAAAGGGAACCATCTTACACTGTTGGTGGGAATGCAAACTAATACAGCCACTATGGAGAACAGTGTGGAGATTCCTTAAAAAACTGGAAATAGAACTGCCTTATGACCCAGCAATCCCACTGCTGGGCATACACTCCGAGGAAACCAAAATTGAAAGAGACACGTGTACCCCAATATTCATCACAGCACTGTTTATAATAGCCAGGACATGGAAGCAACCTAGATGTCCATCAGCAGATGAATGGATAAGAAAGCAGTGGTACATATACACAATGGAGTATTACTCAGCCATTAAAAAGAATACACTTGAATCAGTTCTAATGAGGTGGATGAAACTGGAGCCTATTATACAGAGTGAAGTAAGCCAGAAAGAAAAACACAAATACAATATACTAACGCATATATATGGAATTTAGAAAGATGGTAACAATAACCCTGTATACAAGACAGCAAAAGAGACACTGATGTATAGAACAGTCTTTTGGACTCTGTGGGAGAGGGAGAGGGTGAGATGATTTGGGAGAATGGCATTGAAATATGTATAATATCATGTATGAAACGAGTCGCCAGTCCAGGTTCGATGCACGATACTGGATGCTTGGGGCTGGTGCACTGGGACGACCCAGAGGGATGGTATGGGGAGGGAGGAGGGAGGAGGGTTCAGGATGGGGAACACATGTATGCCTGTGGCAGATTCGTTTCGATATATGGCAGAACCAATACAATGTTGTAAAGTTTAAAAATAAAATAAAATTAAAAAAAAAAAAGAAAAGATGCTTGCTCCTTGGAAGAAAAGTTATGACCAACCTAGCAGCATATTAAAAAGCAGAGACATTAGTTTGCCAACAAAGGTCTATCTAGTCAAAGTTATGGTTTTTCCAGTAATCATGTATGGATGTGAGAGTTGGACCATAAAGAAAGCTGAGCGCCAAAGAATTGATGCTTTTGAACTGTGGTGTTGGAGAAGACTCTTGAGAGTCCCTTGGACTGCAAGGAGATCCAACCAGTCCATCCTAAAGGAAATCAGTCATGAATATTCATTGGAAGGACTGATGCTGAAGCTGAAACTCCAGTACTTTGGCCACCAGATGTGAAGAACTAACTCACTGGAAAAGATCCTGATGCTGGGAAAGATTGAGGGCAGGAAAAGAAGGGGACAGCAGAGGATGAGATGGTTGGCATCACCAACTCAATGGACATTAGTCTGAGTAAACTCCAGGAGTTGGTGATGGACAGGGAGACCTGCTGTGCTGCAGTCCATGGGGTCACAAAGAGTTGGACATGACTAAGCGACTGAACTGAACTGAACTGGGGAACTGGAGAGGTTGACTTCTGTACTTTCCAATTTCAGCCAGGATGCCAAGTCCATTAAAAGACAATTTGCTTGGAGACTAGAGACTCGGCTGTACTGCCCCATCCCCCACCGCCTCTTGGTCACAAGTTGTCCAGCTTATTGTGCAGGAGTGTCCATGTGATTGTCCTCAAGGTGCAGTGCCTAGTGGGTCATGGTAGAACCTACAGCCCTTACCTGTTCTTCATTTTCATACACATTGCGCGCCCATAGAGAGATTCACTTAAGTAAGGACACTGTAGCTCTTATAAGGAGTGATTCTATTTAACAGAATTTCTTTGAACAGTGCTTTATCTGTTTCATATAGAGAGATCTGTAGAAAGAAGGAACAAGTAAACTCAAAGAATTATGACAAAGATACCAGCTTTGGATTACAAACCTCTGTCAATAGAAAAACATCCAGTTCTACCTTTTAAGAGGAACTGCTCCCATTCTCTTTTCTATTAGGCTGAAGATATACTCTGGTAGGTCTCATCAAAGGCACATTATTCTATATTTGCATCATGCCCTTCCCATGCCCAGGGAAAGCCATGAGACCTAGCCTTGCAATGTGTTGTGTACATGAGTGCACACACATGCAGGCCTCTTTGACTCTTTGACATCACACAGCATCACTGCATAAACTGATGCTCAGATCTGCATCCCAAGCCTGTGGGCGGCGGCTCCTGCTGTGGCCATTCACAGCGCTCACTGGACTTCCACCCTCGTCTGCTGCCTGCCGGAATTTCTGCTGACAAGAAAAGCTATTAGGAACACTTGACTGCTTTTAGAACAGGGGACTTTTTTCTTCTCTTTTGTGAAGAACCATTATGTTGTATAAAATAGATGTGTATTTAATATCTGTATGGTATATATCTCTTGGGTATCGCCTCTATTGCTTCATGGCTAAATTTTAGGCTTTTCTGGTGTTGCACAAATTTCAGTCTGCTTTAGAATCCTAGGTAGGAGTGAGTCTTGGAGAAGAGCTCATCTTTTCACCCAAGGGATAGCTGTACCCCAGGGGATGCATACTGATATGCCCAAACTCAAAGCCCTAGTTAATGGCAGAGCCAGGGCTTCAGTCTAAGACCCTCAGTCCTCAGTCTACCCAATTAAGGCGTTTTGCATTTTTAACAGGACTGCTTTTAATCCAAATTAACTTAGTCCCATTCTTGCCTTTAGGCCTATAAAGAGATAATAAATGAATACAGCAGAAAGCCTAAACAAGGATGATTTTTAATTTAATTAATGACTGTTCTTTTCCCGGAATATGTTTATTTCTAGTATTTAGAACGCCAAAAAAATGTACTTTGTGTGTACAGGAATGTGAAAGCCCTCACAATCCAGGGCTTTTCATAAATATTGTCACAGGTATACACAACCCTCTTCCAGTTAGATGTTTCTAAATGGGAACCCTGTGTATCTGATGGAATAGTTTGCATAGAAAGTATTAGGATGGAACTTCTCTGGTGATCCAGTGGTTAAGAATCTGCCTTGCAATGCAGGGGATGTGGGTTCAGTCCTTGGTCAGGGAACTAAGATCACACATGCTGCAGGGCAAATAAGCCCGCACACTGTAATTACTGAGCCTGTGTGCAGCAACTAAGACCCAACTCAGCCAAATAAATATTTTAAAAAGGAAGAAAGAAAGTATGGGCTTTATTGCATTGAAAAGTTGTTAACTTTGTGTGTGTGTGTGTGAATGAATGTGAGTGTCATAGAGATTAGTTTAGGCCTTTGTCTTTTGAGAGATGCAACTATTCCTCTCATGAGATGGAAACTAAATTAGATTATAAATACCAGGTCATCAAAGAAACAAATGAGAAAAAGCAATTGGCTGAACCAAAAAGTGTCTTTATGTATCTTCCAAAGCATTTAAGGGGCGAGTCCTGTGTCCGGTTATTTGCATTTACAAGCAAGCACCAACCAGAGTCCCTGGCTTTTGCCCTCCTCTGTCACCTCTGCTGACCCTGAGGAGGAGAATGCCAGGGGCACAGCCCTGTGGCGGCCAACCAGCAAGTGTATCACAGGTCAGGGTAACAGTCAATGATTGTCAAATTGTCCAAATCCAAATGTGTGTTTAAAGAAGGGCAGCATTCACATCACACATATCTCTTAATGGCAGTTGTCCATGATTTATTGGTGTTCGGTAATGAGTGCGTCCAGCTCATTCAGAAGACCCCATCCTTCCA
This sequence comes from Bubalus kerabau, assembly GCF_029407905.1. Classification (NCBI taxonomy): domain Eukaryota; kingdom Metazoa; phylum Chordata; class Mammalia; order Artiodactyla; family Bovidae; genus Bubalus; species Bubalus kerabau. Next base: position 148,907,408 of record NC_073627.1, read on the forward strand.
GGTCAATCCTCCACCTCCGGCCTTTACCAATTCAGTATTTTCTGCTTCTGATCCTGTCTAGTTATAACTGCTACCATCACACTCTGAGTGGGATTCAGACAAATTGATGCATAAAATGCCAGGCTGCATTATTCTGAGGTTAGTGAACAAGAGTGGAGGCTGGATAGAGGAGGAGAGTCAATTGTGTTATATGCAATGTGCTGTTTGGACAGAGCATGCAGCAGTGAAGTTTTGTTCTGCTATGTCCTATGTTGGATGAAGGAGGGATCTGATATGTTAGGTTCAGCTTTGGATAGAGCCCTGTACCACTAAGCTGTGTGGCTGTGGGCAAGCCACTTGCCTTCTCTAAGTCCTCACTGCTTCTTTGAGGAAAGAGGGGAACAGCCCTAGGTGAAGGTCAGAGCCATTTTGAGCCTCATGTCACCATATACTTTGCTGAGGCTTCAGCTCTTGTCACCTCTGAAAGGAGGAATTTGGAATTTACTTTTCCTCCAAGTGTCTTCCTTTCCTCTCCAGGAATCTGCTGAACTGTCCTCAGACTGAAAACTTGCTCTTAGTTTGGAGTGATATCAGGAAAGTTTTCATGGTGTTTTACAAATGTACATGATCCAAAAAAAAAAAAAGTTTGTGCCTTGCTTTTCTCTTCCACTGGAAAATTGCCAAAATCTTTCAGATTATTGGGAGAAATTAAGTAATAGTCAATCTGCCAGAACATTTATGCTGGTTGATCATTGAAGGATAGGCATTTGCTTCTATTAATAATTAAAATCAAGTATTCACAGGTATTAACCTGTTTGACCCTCAGGAGATGAAAACAATTTTGGTAGGGTTGTTAATGTCTTAAAATTCCTGCATATCAATAAAAACTGCAGTGAGTTTTACCTTGGACCATGGCAACTATTTCTAGGATACATTTTGAGACATAAATACTGGTATATGTTCATTGTCCAAATGATCTTGGGAAAAATCATCCAGTGAGTTCTAAGTTGCTTGTTGAAGGAGGGGAAAACACTGGGGGCAAATGCTCCAGAAGGCACACTTCATTTTTATGCTGATTTTATAGTTAAACCATTAGAGTATTTGCCACTTTAAAAATAAAAACAGAGCCAGTAATGAAATATTTATGAGAAATTGCTACAGTGATTGCTGCATAGTTTCTAGCAGAATATTGCCGTGTTTCTTATATTGAGAAAATAGAACCTATTCAGTGTCGAGGTAAAACAAGAAATGATCAAACCCAGATGCTTTCCTAAAATTATATTTTCAGTGTATTTATATGTCTGTTTCAAACTGTGCTACATGCTAAAAATATTTTCCTTTGTAGGCCGAGGGAAATTTCAAACCACATCGAGGGCATCATAGATCAGATGGTTTTTCTTAAAAGCGTTAAGGGCATCCTGGTTGTTATTAGCCCCGGCTTTATAAGATGACATTATTTATGCCGCAAAGAGTTACAATTCAGTTCTTAATTTTAGCAACTTTATTGGCATGAAAACGCATGGGAGGTAGTTCAGAATCAAAACATCAGAATGGGGGACAGAGACTTCAGGGCAGCAAGTGACAATGGGACCAGCCTGGAGAGAGTCCCTTCAACCCTGCTGCCCACTACCCTGCAGAGAAGTCGCTCCCTAGGTCCAGCGGCTCCTTCAGCCTCTGTTTCAAGGACTCCATCTCCTCTTCCCTCTGTGCTTGCTCCCTCTCCCCTCAACTGTGCATGCTGAAGCTTCATATCCCATGTGGCCAACCATAGACACATTCTCTTTAAGGCTCTTCTTGGTTATATTTATTACAAAGTTGCCTCCCGAGTTCTCACTGGTTCTCTCCTCCTCAAATTGTATTTCTTTGTTACTACATTGATTTTGTGATTGAGAGATGTCTTCCTGGTTTTGGCATACTTTTAGTGAATTAAACTGTAAATGGGTAAATCAAAGAATATATAGGTTGTATAACTCCCCCTGAGAGTGAAAGTCACTTAGTCGTATCTGACTCTTTGTGACCCCATGGACTGTAGCCTTTCAGGCTCCTCTGTCCATGGAATTCTCTAGGCCAGAGTACTGGAGTGGGTAGCCATTCCCTTCTCCAGGGAATCTTCCCAACCCAGAGATCGAACCCAGGTCTCCTGCATTGCAGGCAGATTCTTTACCATCTGAGCCGCCTATAGAACTGTATTTTTTATTTAATCCTTCTCCCTTCCCCCGAGAACACTGGGGTATATTATTTTATGTATTAGAATATCCAAAATGAAAAAAGGGCTATCATTTTATTGAGTCAGTGCATTTTATTGAGTACAATGCTCAGTTTCTTATACATAGTATATACAATTGCTGTATGCTTCTTCTAGTCACAGCTCTCTCACCTGATGTCAACCTTATTGACATCATTATTACATGCATGTTATGGATGAGGAAAAGGAAACCTGTCTAATTTAAAAGCCCAAGTTCTTAATTATCACATTATTGTTGGTTTTAACTGTATGTATCTGCTATTAGGATTTTAAGATGTTTTCGCATCTAGCACCTGGTCAGGCTGGTATCTTCAGAGAAGAATGTAGAAATATCAAATTTCATTTTATGGTCTTCCTGTAACAACAGTGGGCTTATTGTTTTAAGTGAGGCGGGGTCGGAAACAGAATGATCTCCTTTAGAATCAGGCCTACAAGAAGGAGAACTTGCTCCATTGAGTGCACGGGTCCTTTGGGAAGGGACAGGCACTAGTTTGGGGTGGCTGAGATGGGTCATATCTCTCAGACTCTGTCCAGTGGCACGTGTCTGTGTGGTGGTCGAATGAGGCTTTTTATTAGGCAGTCACAACGCGGTTATTTTGAGATCTCTGAAAGGTTGTGTGCTGTGCTGTGCTTAGTCGCTAGTCATGTCCGATTCTTTGTGACCCCATGGACTGCAGCCCACCAGGCTCCTCTGCCCATGGGGATTCTCCAGGCAAGAGTAGTGGAGTGGGTAGCCTTTCCCTCCTCCAGGGGATCTTCCCAACCCAGGGATCAAACCCAGGTCTCCTGCATTGCAGGCGGATTCTTGACTGTCTGAGCCATCACTTAGGTTCTGAGGAGAAAGAGGAAAGGAATTAGCGTTAACTGGTCTATTTGTTGACTTCACCATCTCATTGCGTTCTCAACACAGCTCTGCAAGGCAGATGGCATTATCTCTGTTTTATAGGGGTTGTATGCCATAGAGATGGCAGGAATGGATGCACCCATTGGAGGAGTCTAAATTCTCAACTGTGTACTTCCCGTTACACATGGCTTTGTACAGAAATACTTAAGTCACATTCACAACCCAGCACCAAAAAATAGCAATGGCATATTTGGTTGTATATTAGCATGATCCGGTGCCCTTGAACCTGAGAGCAAGGCAGTGAAATAAGAAGTGCTCAAATAGAAGGCAATGCTAAAATAGACCATAGTATTTAAACTGTAAACTGAAAAAAAAAAAAAAACTGTAAATTGAAATCCATTATAAAAACAATCAAATGACCACAAGATTGTTAGGTTTAAGAGATTCTAACATACCCAATATTAATATGAATATAAATGAGCTGGGTGGATTTTTAAATTCTGTGTGTTAGGAGATGTTTATGATGAGTCTAATAAAGCTCCAATGTTCTTTGTGGTTCTTTTCCATCTCATACTACTGAGCACAAAAGCTGTGTTGTGTGCAGAATGGCTGGGTTTATCCCTACTAGAAAGAATTTATGTTTGGTATCTAAAGAACAATGCGAGTTTGCTGCTTGGCTGATCAATGCTGGATCAAGTTCACATTCCCCGGCTCCTACTCTCCCACCTACACATGCAGGGGGTGGAAGCAGAGCAAAGGGAGGGAGAGAGAGAGAAAGACAGAGAGAGATGTGAGCTCGGGCTTTCCTAATATGGACACAGCTGGGCCTATGTAGCATTAAATATTGATTTAATCCACTGCTGGAGGAAACATCCTTTAAAAAGTAAAGAGATTAGCAGCCAATTAATTCTGGCCCCTCCCATTATTTTTCCGGAACATCTCTTAGATGGATCTAAATGTTTGGTGAACAAACATTGTGGAAAATAGCTTTTTCTCATGTATTATTTACATTTGGGACAGGCCCACCTCCCAAATTGTGATGGATTTTACTCTCCCTAGTGTGTGTGTGTGTGTGTGTGTGTTCCTACTTCTTAATAAAGGCAGGATGGTTTAGGCCCATTCCTGTCATTTGCAAATTGTGATTTCATTGGGTTCCTTTGGGAGGCCAGATGATAGGCACCCCAGTGTGAGTGCCAAGATTTTTAAAAATAGAAATATTGGCAAAAGAAAAATAGACATGCCAAGGGCCACAGACTCTAAGGAGCATGGGTACTCCACGCGCATGCACTTGGAGTATGTGTGCTCATGGAGTAACAGATACCACAGCCATTCCATTTTAGGGAGTGACCAAAGGGGCCTGGACATCAGTGTTTGCTTCTCAAACTAGTGAAGTATTAACATATATGTTTGTGTTTTAAATGAGTAACTGGTATCATGAGAATTCCCTGGCCCTCCAATGGTTAGGACTTGGCACTTTCACTACTGGAGCCTGGGTTCAATCCGTGGTTGAAGAACTGTAAGATCTGTAAGATCCTGTAAGCCACGTGACAGAGCCTAAATAAATAATAACCGATAAAGCATTTTTTTCAGAATAGTTTTCCTGTAATATCAGTGTAGTGTGTCTTTTCTACACAAGGAAGTCTATTTGGTTAAAACATGATGCCCAAGGCTCAAGGAAGTCTACCTGGGTTGCTTCCTGTGTGAAATAGTTTTTGCACACAGCAAAGGGTCTCTTCCACTGGTGTTTTCCACTATCCTCAAATCCTGTGCAACAATCTTCCAAATACTTATACATTTCAAGGGAATGGGTGGCAGCCATCAACATGATCAGAACATTGTTCACAGGGGATGCATGGGAAATATACCACCTCATGTGTACAGAATTCGAGGTCAGCCCTGAAATCAGGGTCCCTGAAGATAAGGACGTATGCTGTTTTCATTCAGGATCCAGAATAATACGAGGAACCTGGAAAAAATTAAAATGTCAAATATCCATCCATTTTTGCCATTCTTTGGGGTATTGTTGAGATCTTCTACTTCTTTTTAATTCTTGTGTGTGTGTGTGTGTGTGCGCACATGTGCTTAACTAATCTTGCCCCGAAGTTTACCCCTAAGAGTAAGCTACAGGAAATGCTACCCTGGGTCAGCCAGACAGCCCATCCTGTCCAGCTATGTGTTTGCCATCTGCCCAAAGGGACTTATTGTAATCGAACACAATAGGTGGCTATCCTCTGTGGCACTGACCTTGAAATTTAGATGTTTCCCAAACACCTGGAATTTCTTCATAGTAACTTATTAGAGATGGGTCATCATTAAAATCGGAGAAGGCAATGGCACCCCACTCCAGTACTCTTGCCTGGAAAATCCCATGGGCGGAGGAGCCTGGTAGGCTGTAGTCCATGGGGTCGCTAAGAGTCGGACACAACTGAGCAACTTCACTTTCTCTTTTCACTTTCATGCATTGGAGAAGGAAATGGCAACCTACTCCAGTGTTCTTGCCTGGAGAATCCCAGGGACCGGGGAGCCTAGTGGGCTGCTGTCTATGGGGTCGCACAGAGTCGGACACAACTGAAGCGACTCAGCAGCAGCAGTAGCAGCATCATTAAAATGATCCAAACCAGTGGTTGTCAACATAGGTTACCCATTGGAATCCCGGTGAGGGAGGGGGCCCTGTGTGCCTGGGGCCTACTTTCACAGTGGTCTGGAGTGCCTCCTGGGCCATAGGCTTTGTAAAGTGTCCTGGTGATTCTAATGAGCAGTTAGGAGTTGATAACCATTGATCTGATACCACCCCTACATAATTTTATATTTCATCTGTGAAACTCTTTAAGATTATTCTGTCCAAGAATGTTCAGTTTAGTTCAGTTCAGTCACTCAGTCATGTCTGACTCTTTGTGACCCTATGGACTGCAGCATGCCAGGCCTCCTTGTCCATCACCAACTCCCGGAGTTTACCCAAACTCATGTCCATTGAGTCGGTGGTGCCATCCAACCATCTCATCCTCTGTTGTCCCCTTCTCCTCCCACCTTCAATCTTTCCCAGCATCAGGGAAATGAGTCAGCTGTGAGTCAGCAAATGAGTCAGCTCTTCGAATCAGGTGGCCCAAGTATTGGAGTTTCAGCTTCAGCATACATTGAACACTCAGGACTGATTTCCTTTAGGATGGACTGGATGGATCTCCTTGCAGTCCAAGGGACTCTCAAGAGTCTTCTGCAACACCACAGTTCAAAAGCATCAATTCTTCGGTACTCAGCTTTCTTTATAGTTCAACTCTCACATTCATACATGACCACTGGGAAAACCATAGCCTTGACTAGATGGACCTTTGTTGGCAAAGTAATGTCTTTGCTTTTTAATATGCTGTCTAGGTTGGTCATAACTCTCCTTCCAAGGAGTAATCGTCTTTTAATGTCATGGCTATAGTCACCATCCGCAGTGATTTTGGAGCCCCTGAAAATAAAGTCTGACAGTGTTTCCACTGTTTCCCCATCTATTTGCCATGAAGTGATGGGACCGGATGCCATGATCTTAGTTTTCTGAATGTTGAGCTTTAAGTCAACTTTTTCACTCTCCTCTTTCACTTTCATCAAGAGGCTCTTTAGTTCTTCACTTTCTGCCATAAGGGTGGTGTCATCTGCATAGCTGAGGTTATTGATATTTCTCCCAGCAATATTGATTCCAGCCTGTGCTTCATCTAGCCCAGCATTTCTCATGATATACTCTGCATATAAGTTAAATAAGCAGGGTGACAATATACAGCCTTGACGTACTCCTTTTCCTATTTGGAACCAGTCTGTTGTTCTATGTCCAGTTCTGTTGCTTCTTGACCTGCATACAGATTTCTCAGGAGGCAAGTCAGGTGGTCTGTTATTCCCATCTCTTGAAGAGTTTTCCGTAGTTTATTGTGATCCTCACAGCCATGAATGTTAAGCACCTGTAAAGAATTGCAGTCATACATGTATACTGAGGGCAATATACTAATATCTATTTTCTGTATCTGTTCCAATAGACCTTTATGGAATAGGATTATATTTTACAGGCTGTGTTTTAATCTATATGTTTAATTTGTGGTTTATTCTCTAATAAACAGATATCTTCCCTTGTGGCTCAGCTGGTAAAGAATCTGCCTGCAATGTGGGAGACCTGAGTTCAGTCCCTGGGTTGGGAAGATCCCGGGGAGGAAGGCATGGCAACCCACTCCAGTATTTTTGCTGGAGAATCCCCATGGACAGAGGAACCTGGCGGGCTGCAGTCCATGGGGTCGCAAAGAGTTAGACACAACTAAGCGACTAAGCACACATGTTGCTGCTGCTAAGTCGCGTCAGTCATGTCTGACTCTGTGCGACCCCAGAGACAGCAGCCCACCAGGCTCCCCCGTCCCTGGGATTCTCCAGGCAAGAGCATTGGAGTGGGTTGCCATTTCCTTCTCCAATGCATGAAAGTGAAAAGTGAAAGTGAAGTCGCTCAGTCGTGTCTGACTCTTAGCGACCCCATGGACTGCAGCCTACCAGGCTCCTCCACCCGTGGGATTTTCCAGGCAAGAGTACTGGAGTGGGGTGCCATAAGTATATATCTTAAAATCAGGCAAGGCGTTCCCTGAGGTCTCCTGCTGGCATAGAAAGAACACTACATTTCCATCCAGGAGATCTAAGGCCACACAATGTGAGATACTAAAGGCATTGTACTTCCTGAAGACTCATTCTCTTCATCCTGAAGATGGGACAGTGTGAGAAACAAACAGAACAGTCTGTATGTGGAAAGCGCTTTGTAAACTTAATCCTGTACAAAATTGACCGCTCTGGTTCTTTCTACCAGATCTGAGGTTCCGTGGTCTCTGGTACATGTAATACTTTAGCACTTTTTTTTGTCTTCAGGTTACTTTCCCCCAGCTTTTAGTGATGTTGTGTTGCTTCTTACTTCCAGTAGTCTAGACGTTGATAAATAACAACTGCCTCCTCTGGTAAGCACATTGCGTTTGTCATTTGATCTCAACTCTATGAGAAAGAGGCTTAAAGAGGTCATAGAGCTAATATGTGGCAGAGTCTGGATTCAAACCCAGACAGGCTGTCTGGGCACTTTTACCATGTCACCTTACTGCCTGGTCATGCTCGTCTCCTGAGAACAGGGTGGAGTCTTATTCATCTTTGTATTCACAAAGTCCAGTGTTATGTCTTGCAGTAGGCAAACTCAGTATGTTTGTTAAATGAATAATCGGTCTATATGTTCCTCTGGTTTTGATATCAGTCAAAAGTGATAAAATATTTGGTTGGTTAACATTTCTTATATCAGTCCTCTGTGATATTTGTATAGTATATTTGTTTGGGGCTTTATTTTTTAACAGTTTTTTCGCTCAATTTTTATAAGTAGGGTTAATCATATGTCCTTACCTTCTATACTTACTTCACTGCTAAGTGTTGTTAATGGAGCAAAATATTAGAACCATAAAATTTTTTTCAGAACCCCCCCTTTCTCCCTCCAAAAAAGAAAAAGAAAGTGAAAGAAAGAAAAATAAACCCCCAATATTTTATTTATTTATATTCCTTTTTGTCCAAAACAGAAGTAAGCAAACTCTTGGAAAGCAAAATATAAAATGATAAAAGTAAGTTAAAGTAAGAAAACTGAAGTCGCTCCATCATGTCCGACTCTTTGCGACCCTGTGGACTGTGGCCTATCAGGCTCCTCCCTCTATGGGATTTTCCAGGCAAGAGTGCTAGAGTGGATTGCCACTTCCTTCTCCAGGGGATCTTCCCAACCCAGGAATCAAACCCGGGTCTCCCGCATTGCAGGCAGACACTTTACTGTCTGAGCCACCAGGGAAGCCCGAAAATAATGTTAGGAAAATAATATGGGGCCAGAAATTATATTAGCATACAATATATATCCCCTGAAGTTCCTATGCCTGCCTTAAAGTTGGGTCACAGAGCTTTCTAGAAGAAGGAAAAGGGATAAATTTGCAGTATTCATGAGGTAAACCAAACCAGTTGCCTAAGTCCAACTATTCCTGTTGTTGATACTACGGAGAAGTTTTTCCTGTGGGTCCTCACAAAAAATTTCTATTTAATGTAATAAACAACCCTCTAAAACCATCCTTACAGTAAACACTGTGATGGATTTTATGGGCTGTTTTTTATAATGTACCTCAGTAAAGGTTGATGGCTTCTTCCCAGAACATAATGCAATAAGAGGAATTTCACACAGCACCAGGATGATGCATCCCATGCCAGCCGTGTGGTGGTCTGCCTTCACCTCAGAAAATCTCAGGCCATCCTGGGTCAGAGTTTGGGTTTCAGCCAACTCTGTGAACCTCCTGACCATTGGTTTGGGAGGGGGCTGTGCACCGTGGTGTATGTTTCTTTGGGGAGCCAATAGTTGATAGCTAATGCTTCATTCAGAGAGGATCAAGAAATGGAAGAACTGAGTATGCTTCCTCAGATAAGCTCTTAGAAACTTCTGAGCAACAGTGAATTCAGGAATATGGTTACTAAGAGGAAGAGATTCTGTTAGCCAGGTCACTACAAAGCACTTTTGTGATAGCTTTCCTTTTTTGAAAACTATGGTTTATAAGGACTTCCACTGAGAAGTTCATTTGGCAGTCCTCTTCAGAAAGATATTAGGCATTCATTCTAACACAGGGACAAAACAGGCAATAATATGAATTATAATTTTTCTGAAGTCAAGCAGTCAAAATAAATAAATAAAGTCAAGCAGTCAAATTTTTAAAAAAGGTATCATAAAGGAATGTTACATTTTAAAATGATAGAGCAAAATTTAAAGACATAAACATTGGATAACTTAGCCCCTAATCCTTGCTTGTCATTATTTGCAACTTAAACTAACTTTGATTTTATTTCCAGACATATGTAGTCTCTTACCTTTTAATTTACCCTGAGTATATGTTGACTGTAGGGTGCTTCTGTAGCCAGCAAAAGCTTCTAGACCTTTCTCCCTTGTTTGGTACTAAAAGGCCCTTTGACTTCTAGTGGATGGGAGTGTAGTATAGTGCCCATGGGAGTGTAATCTGCAGTCTGAAGCTATTTGGTTTAATTAAAGGGCTCCCCTGGTTTGCCCTCTCCTCCTTCTGCTTGCCTAGGAGGGCATGCTGCTCCTCATTTGTCTGGACTGCACCTCATCCAAGGCAGAAGCACATGTCCATATTAACGGTATGAAACTGGTTATCACCATCATTTTCCATTGAAAGGAATCGTTTCCTCTCAACCAAAAAAAAAAGGGTTTCCTCCCAAAAGTAATCCCCAGCCACTAGGTTAACTAAATGCTTTTATTTTAAAGTAATGGCATTTTTCTCAGCTTCTGAAATTGTCTTCAGCTATTATAAACTGCTTTGACAAGAAAGTTTCAGAAAATAAGTTTTTTCAAAACTTGCATCTCTACTAGACAAATAATCTTTTAAAATGTAATTCAAACAGAAAACATTTGTTTTTCAAAGATAGCTTTAAAGTACTTTCACCACGTTTTCAAAGATAATTATTAGAGCATTCATCCTCAACTACAAGAATTTAAAATTTTTAAAAATAGTCTTCAAGTTTCTCTACATCCTACCTTCCCTAGGACCTGCTCATGAAGCAAGGTAGGTTTAGGTGGACAAAAGAAGAAATGTGTTGAGGTTATATTAAACATGATCAAAAAGAATTAATATTTTTCCAGTGTCATGAAATAGGTCATTCAAGATTAAATTCAGTTCCTACCACCATTTTGGAATGCAACTTTAGTGATTAATATTTGAGGGAATTTGAAACTTTTCTTTCCCATTTGTAATTTTTTTAAAGCATCATTTTAGAACTACCTTGGCAATGTAATTGATGTCCCATGGTGTCTCCTTTTTAAAAATGCACAATTCTGTGCTCTTTACAATATAAGATATTTTAGTAGAGAAACAAAAAGGACTTAATTAGAAAGATCTTCATCTTAAGATTCTCCCCCTTGAAATTTCATATGCCATTTATTCAGCCATTTATTCCTACACTGGACATTGAAATCCAATTAGGGAAACAGACATTTGATAAATTAGTAAAAACTGTTATAGTAGAACTGTAGTAGAACTTTCTTGATAGCTCAGTTGGTAAAGAATTCGCCTGCAATTTGGGAGACGTGGGTTTGATTCCTGGGTTGAGAAGATCCCCTGGAGGAGGGAAAGGCTACCCACTCTAGTATTCTGGCCTGGAGAATTTCCATTCACTTAATACATTTATTGAGCATCTATCTACTATGTGCCAGGCAGTATTTTTAGTGACTGGATAAAGATCAGTAATAGAAGAGACAGATCTCTTTCTTCCTGGACATTGAAATCCAATCAGGGAAACAGACATTCAATAAACTAATAAAAATTGTTATAATAGAACTGTACTATGCAGGAGTGAATTCTAATGTTAACTATAGTAGTGTTAGTTGTTCAATCATGTCCGACTCTTTGTGACCCCATGAACTGTAGCCCACCAGGCTCCTCTGACCATGGGATTCTCCAGGCAAGCACACTGGAGTGGATTGCCATTCCCTGGACTTTACTTAATAATGTATCAAATATTGGTTCATTAACTGTAACAAATTCTCTCACTGATGCAAGATACTAATAATAAAGAAAACTGTGAGTTATGTTTGCATACAGGAACTTTGTGATATCTGCACAAATCTTTTTGATTTTCCTAAAAAATAAAGTCTCTTAATAAAAAACTTTAAATATCCATAAAAGATGATTACTTTAAAGGAAATAAATAGGATCTATTAGAAACATAGCACGAAGACATAATTTGGATTGGGGAGTAAGGAAAGACCTTTCGGAGAAGTGTTGCTTAAGCCTAGAACTGGAGAATAAATGGCAACCCACTCCAGTATTCTTGCCTGAAGAATCCCAGGGACGGAGGAGCCTGATAGGCTGCCGTCTATGGGGTCCCACGGAGTCGGACGACACAACTGAAGTGACTTAGCAGCAGCAGCAGCTGCCAGGCAAAGAAGGTACCATTTGAACTACCTTTGTAAATATCATTCTGGTTTCTTTGCTGAGTTTGGATTGGGTTTGGGGGACAAGGGGACAAGAGGACAAAGGAGTCAAGTGAGTAGGCACTTAGAATACATCACAGGTGTTGCTACCCACTTAAAGTCCTAGAAGAGCAGAGTAACAGTAGGATGCTTGTTTTTGCTCAGCTTGTGCAAGAAACTGTTAGGTTCTCTGTGAACCGGGTGCTAGGAAGTTTAAGGGAGACTGTCAATGGCAGCAAGCGGGTGTTCCCAGATCTCAGTTCCTAAGATCTTTCCAGTGGCTCAGTGGGATTTTTAGAATGAGGAATGATCGGGTGTGTGTGTGTGTGTGTGTGTGTGTAATTGAGACCACAACCAGATGAAAATTATAAGGGGAGAAGGCTTTTAGGTACTAACTACCCAGCTGTAACAGCAAATTTTTATACAAGTATGTATAAGGTTTAATTTGCAATAGTTACCTTTCCTCCTGCTGCTGAATTGTTGGAATTTACTTTGGCTTTCTTTCTTCTGAGACTGCATATTTTTTAATTGTTGCTAAATCAACCAAGAGGACACTTAAGAAAGGTCCATTTAGGCATGGCACTGTACATCAATATTGAACTGCTTGTATCAGGGTTTTTAGGGACAGTGAATTCCCAAGGAAAAAACTTCTACTGGGTAGATGGAAATGTCGGTCAGTGATAGATTTCTATTGATTCTGGAACTGTTTTTAGTAGCATGAACGCTTAAATAGTTCAAAGTTTTATTTCCATTTAAAATTAAGCAGCTCTACAATTACATAATCCACTTTATCATTTGTAATTTTTACCTGCCTATGTATGTGCATTTGAGACTTGCAAGCTATGTTATTTTTATGCATTTCTTTTATAGTACAAAAATTGTATGTGATGGTTGTACATCATGTATAAAAAGACTCGATAACACTTTGAAATATCTTTAGCAAATGAGCATGCATTTCATAGCACTTAGCTAATAATGGTTAATATGTCGATTTAACGCTCTATAGGCTTTTCTTTTCTTTTCTTAATTCCGGGAAACACAAACACAACTCAAGACTCTCCCATTTGAGCAGAACTGTTGTTTGTTTTAGGGAACAGAAATGCATCATCAATGTAATTTTAAGTAGTTCAGTTATGAATATGGGATGAAGGGATAAAATGAAGTTTTCTACTCTGATGTCTCCATTAAGTAGCTCCCCTTTGTGTAAAATACTCCATGGCAAAGTTGCTTCTATTTAAAGTAGTGAGTTTGATCTTGGCTTTGATCTAAAGCTTTTGATCTTGAAAGAAGGATGGAGTAGCAATAAAGAGAGGGCAAGAGAGATTTTCTTTAGAGAAATGCGATAAAGTTAAAGGAATGGTCAAGATCAGCAAACCCGAGTGCGACCCGACTCTTCTCCCCAAGCACTCACCCCCCCAGGCTGGCTCAGCTGCTGAGGATGGAAAGAAAGCCTTTTAGGGGGTCGGCGGAAAAAAAATGAGGGTATCGTACACGTTTCTAAACCAAGTGGAAACTTTACCTCTATTTTTGAAAAGGTATTGTTCCCTTCTTAAAGTCTACTAGTCGCTTTGGCGGGGGGGAGGGGGGTCCTGAGGCCGGGCGAGTGCACCGCCGGCCGCGCTCAACGAGATCGCATTAGCTCCCGCGACGCGCGGGCGGAGCTCGGAGTTTGCCTTTCACGCGCTCGCGGTTTCTCCCCTAGGAGGTCACCTGCCTCCTCCCCGGAGTCCGGAGGGGGCACTGAAAAACGTCAACTTAATGGCGTCTAATTCATTCCCAGAGGAAACTCCATTAGGAAAGTTCCTCTCCCTCCGCGAAGGCCATCTGAACACTTGGGTTTCTGACTCGCAGAGCGAGTTCAGGCTGGAGGCGGCGGTGAGGGCGCTTCTCCAGCTAAGCCCTTTCGCCGGCCGGCGGGTAGCACTTCTGCTCCCACCGCGGCCGAGAAGCCCTTTCGCGGGTACCCCAGGTCCCGCATGGGTGGGACTGGAAAGGTAAGCGCGCGCGCCGGGGTCGACCAGCGCCAGGGAGGGCGCGGGCCCGCGCGCGGAGAAGAAAGATGTTTGCGAAGAGAACAATAAAATAGCCGGCACGCCGGCGGGGGTGGGGGCGGAGGCGACCTGCGGGGAGGGTGGCGCGGCCGCCTATACCTTTAAGGCAGGCCCCGCCCCCGCCCAGCGCCCGCCCGCCGCCCGCGCCGCCGCCCGGGCCCCGCGCCGCCCGCCGCCCGCCCTGCGCCTTAGGTGTTGCGGGCCTCTAGCGCCCGCCGCTTTCCGCCGGGCCGGCGGGGCGACGGCTCTGAGCGCGGGCTCCGGCGCCCGGCTCTCACCTTCACCTACTGCGGGCGAGGTAGGGGGTCAGCGCGCCGAGTTGGTGGGGCGCGGGGGAGGGAGGCAGGGGCGGCTCCCGGGATAAACTTGACTCTGTCCCCTTCCCCCGCAGCCGCTGCAGAGGGAGCGCCAGGCCCTGGCGGAGTGCGGGCTCGCGCAGCAAGTGAGCGCCAAGGTGAGTGCGGGCGACGCGGTCCACGCGCTCCCCTTCCTGCCTCCCCGGGCCGTGGGTCCCGCGTTGCATCCCTGGCGCGGAGCCCGAGATCGGCGGCGGCGGCGCGCGACAACGCTGGGTAAGATGGCCCTCGTCCGGGGGCTCTTGCGCGCACCGGTGCGGGGGCGGCCAAGCGGGGTAGTGAAGGAGGGAGCGGCCGGGGCGAAGGTCACGGCCTCGGCTCGTCGCAGACCCGAGGGCCCGCAGCGTTGAGGCGGCCTCTGGATGCCCTAAAGGTGCCGGTGACTCCCCCAGGTGAAGCCGAGGAAGGCTGCGTCGTGAGGCCGTCGATCGTTTCTTTTCTCATGCTGAGGGGTGGCCCTGGGGACCTGTCGTCCTATGTTTAAAATGCCCTGTGGTTTTTGAACTTCAGGTCGCGAAATGGGTCCGAGTGAACCGGAGACCCCGAAAACGGAAACGAAAGGACAGAGAAGAAGTGTTTGAGAAGGTAAGGGTCCCCGAAAGAGCATTGGATGGAGTTCTTGATCAGTCTCCCCATCTGCTCCCCTCCCCCCAATACTTGATCACAACAATAGGGTAGCATTTTTTTTTTTTTACGTTTTAATTTAATTTGCAGTAAACCTTAGATTTACCTAGGTATAGTTCTATAGAAATACTGATTGATAATCCAAGTGATTATCAACGTACTTTGTTCTCAGGAAGTGAAAACGACCCAGGATGCAGATTTCTTTCATGCTCTTTAAATAGAGCATCAGGACAAAAAGCCAGTTCCATTACATTATTACATTACACCAGTAACATTTATTATGGTATATGGTATTATTATGATATAATATCTCTAAAAACCAGGGAGTGGTCTGAATAAATGACCCACAGTATAAGGTTTCTCTGTTTGATCCTGAGAGAGACCACTCACACCCATTAATTTAGACTATAGATACTCTCAAAAATGGAGAGAGAAGATGAAAGTAGTGTATTACTTTTGAAACAGTGGAGGGATTTTGTTTACTTAAAGCAAATGAGAAATTTGTTTTTCTATATTTAGAATTTCAGTATGCTACTTTGCAGAAGTTTGGACTACCTGTTTTCTCCTGAAATTGTATTAAGTTAAAACTTGATTTGTCATTGTAGTAAATATTATGAAATAAGGTAAGTAGTCTGTTATTTCCTGAGTGCTTTTGTTGAAAACTCTTAAAAGTGAATGTTTTTACAAACATTGCAGCAGATAGGATTTTTGTTGCTTTTACTTTAATTATTTTACTGTTTTTTGATTCTTGAAAGCACCGAGGGATTAAAATAGCAGTGTGTTGTTTTTCTGCTGCTTAGAATGTATGATGAATCATTTCTGACTCTGAAGCCAAATTCTTGCTGATAGCATTGCTGCCAACTTCTGTGATGTGTTGCCTTAGTATGGGCATTGCAGCGTCCGAGAATGTGCACAAAGCACATCATAATGAAGGTGATACCAAAGTTTCAGAGTGCATTTAAGGATACCGAGGGCAGCTTCTGAGAGAATTACAAAAAGAACTGGCCTAGGAGTTTGGTCATTTGTAAGGAGACATTCAGTGTGTGAAAAGCCCTTCCCTTTTTAAACAAAGAGTCATACATGTCATTTCAGTTAAACAGTAATAGAAAAAGTGGTCATTTTGAACTGGCTCGAGTTTTCTGACTGTACCTTAGCATGCTGTGGTAGGTTGTGTTGGTTTAACTTTTCATGGTCTAGGTGTTTTTAAAAATGTTTGTGAGGTGATGGATGAATGAGATCATAAAATGTCCAAAGAAGGAAAAAGAGTTACAAATTGGCTCGTTTAGTGGTTAAAAAAAATATTTTTTAGCTATTATTTTTTTTAAACCCAAAGTAAGATGATCCAAGCACACAATGTTTCATGCATAAAAGAAGGGGAAACCCTTTATGGATTACCAGGTACCATCACTACCAAAATCTGAATTTGAAGTAACCGTATCTGTGAGACCCACTGTGTCACCCGTCTGTGACCTGACTACTGCCCTCTGAGAATGAGAAGGCTAGGGACTGAGGAGTTTGCCTTCCAAGAACATTGGAGTTCTTCACTGAGGATTTCTCCTTGAGAGAGGCTATTGTGTTGGAGCTTATGGGGAGGACGTGCTTCTGACTTTTCTTAGAAATTGTGGGCAGTAGTTTTGAGAAGGACATGAAAATGAAGTGGGTTGAGATTGTCATGCCGAGCTTCCTTTCAGGGAATGAAGCTTAAAGCTGACTGGCTTTGAGGGTGGAGGTGGCGGGGAAGGGGGCAAGAAGAGGGGAGGTTTAAGAATTGTGTAAGAGAGTATTAATTATCAATGTCTCCAGTTTTCCCTTCTGGTTCTGCACAGCAGCTTAGCCCTTTGCCCACTCTTTTGCCTCTGCTCTATCTTGGAGAGAGTTTGGAGCTCACTGAGGCAAAGCATGTGATATTTTCAAGGACAGGGAGAAAGGGGGTGCGATTAGCCACCGAGAGCGCTAGAACAAGTTCTGAAAGACACAGAAGCTGTACAGCAGCTGGTAGCCAAGGTGTGATCTCTGATTGCCTGAGTGTCTATTCCAAAATATGGATCAAATTCTGTGGTATTGAATATTCAAACCTAGGTCTTAGTGTTAACCTTTTGCTGGGATTTGAACCTGTTGTTCATTTGCATCTGGGTCGTTATTTAGCGTGGAGTTATGTTTCTTAAAATGTTCACCATGCCACAGGTAGCATATTAGTTGATTTTTCTTTTTTCATGCATTTACTGTTTTTCTATAACATTAGAATTTTTCTCCTTTTATTTGTTTTATGTAACCATAAAATAAAGAGTTTAGTTGTTTCTGTAGGTTGGACATTTAAAATCTAGCTGTCGCTTTTATTTGCCTGCTTTGTCTCGGCCCCTTGCTCTCCCTCCTGCGGCCCTTTCCTCCAAACCCTAGGTCTCTCTTTGCATCTTCAGGTCTCAGGCAGGATTCAGCCCCAGGAATGAACGTGGGGGATGACTGGTCTGTATTTAACTATGCTAGGTCAGAGCATTTCCCTCTGATTTTTACTGACTGGGGGAAAGCCATCTTCTGACCTGCCTGAGGAAGGAAAACAAAGAGCAGTGGTGCAGGGCCAGAGTCTTAAAAATGGCCATTTGGCTGGAGTTAAACATTAAAGAATGTAATTTTATAGGAATAATTATTTTCCCTCCTTAAAATCTTGAAAGTGCCAAGTGGTGGGCATAACCTGGTATAGCTTGAAATACTAGTCGAGGTTTTCAGTGAACTTAGAAGGAGAAGCAAAACAAACTTATCCTGTGCTCAACTGTGGGTTAAAATAATGAATAAGGAAATAAAGTAAGCTGACTGAGTGAGAGGTGCCCCTGCAAAAGTGCTCTCAGATGCTCTCCTGGCCGGCACTGCCGTGTCGCGTCATTCCCACCCCCCCACCAGGTAGCTCTGCTGTCTTTCTGTGCCCCCTAACAGGTTTTCATTTCTTGTCTTCTGAAAATGAGGCTTTTTTTGTCTGCGTTTTCTCCTATGTTCTCTGACATTTGTTTCCATTTTATTTTATCTTTAGGTTTTAGCTCTTTTTTCCACTGGTGTAACTTAATTTCTTTACGTTTTTGTTTATTTGTTTTCTTAATTTTCAGTTTAAAAACTCACCTCTCTTTTGCTTTTAGTCCTCAGGTATTTTTCTCCTTACATTCTGATATTCTTCCTTTTTCACTATTTCAAGTTCCTTTTATTTAGTTTGAATAATTTATGCAACAGAAAGGCAAGGGGATGTGAACAACTATACAAAGAACAATTAGGATGAATGGATAAGCCTGCTCTGCAAAGGACTGGTTTATGGTGATACCAACAGTGAATTTGTACAGTGTATATTTTTAAAAATAATGTTAATAGATTTTACTAAGTGACTATTGGTTTTGAAAGAACACACATTTTTTTCCTGCTTTTATCTTTAACTGATTCAAAGATAAATGCCAATTATCCATTGTATTCAAAGATTAAGGACTAATACAAAGTTCTTATAAATATATACGTGTAAAATAATATAATGTTTTTGATACTTCTTTTATCAGTATTTCAGGGATTAGGATATACTGTAGAATAATAATTTATGAAATCATATATTTGAAGAAAATACCTGAATGGTGTTAATGATTTTTTTTTTTTAAGAGAAGGAAGATTCCAATTTTCATATTTGAAGGAAGCATGCTTCCTACTTTATACACATCTGATAACAGAGGGAACAAATTTTAAGATACTCATTTCTGGTTATGATGTCAGAAGTATTCACCGGTGTGCATACTTTCAAAACATTGGAAATTCAACAGTACTAAGCTTTGCTGTTATTATTAACAAGCACTCCTTCCTGTGAGTTTGTTTCCAAGTAAGAGTCCTGGCGAGGGTGAGATGGGTCTCTGTTACGAGTAGTCATGAGAAACACTAGGTACAAATGGTTTCCAACAAAAGCACCTGTAAGGTTACCTGAATTATTCTTTGCTGCTAGAACCTGAAAAATAATACCCTTGAGCATAAAATTGTTTAAATTTTAGTGAAATTTTCCTTGAAATATCGAGTGAAACATGAAAGTCTAGGAAGATGGTTGTGAAATTGGACTTATAATATTCAGTGGCCATTTTAGTAGGAGGCAAAATGATAAATTCGATTTTCTGAGTCCTTCAGAGAAAAATACTGGACTTATTTTGTTTGTGACACTAAATTCTGGAGCATTTTCACTCTGCTTTTGTTTCGCTTGTTCTTTCCACACGCTTGATTCTGAAGTCCTTGATAGACTTGATAATAATTCACAGAACATTTTTTAAATCCAACTTGGTTTAGGCATTTTGCCACTTTTATTGGTCCTTTTAAAATTTTACACATTCTAGGAGAATGTTTTTATTACAGTTCTGATACTGAAATATTCAACATGATAAAGGTAGGTACAAATTTTAAACTAATAAAGTCCTTTACTGCTATTTGTCTTTTGTGACCAAGATCTGTTTTCTATTTGGTTTATGATTTCTGGAAAACAGTATTTAAGACTAATAAAAATTATCTGGTTCTTTCTTGGATCTGTAACAGCAGATGGCAACTGTGTTAGGCTTGACTCTGGAGCTCTTAGGATACAGAGCTTGGCAGAATGGAGCCAGATGAATTTAGGGAGTGCTGAACCGAAGGGTCTTCTTTTCTTTATAGGAACTACTCAGATTTAGCAAAATGGTAGGTGCGGCAGCCAGTCTTGTGTAATTGAGTCAGCCTTCTTGCTGAGTGGTTTCCCAGACATTGGTGCCCTTTCCTTTTTTCAAAAATGCTCTTGCCCTGTGAGAATTCATAACCAGTCTACATATATATAGCTGTAATCTCTTACAATAGCTTCATTGATACTTGATCTCGTAGAAAAGCTTTATGGATTCGAATGAGTCACAGCTCTGGAGGCACCAGCGCCCTCCCTCACGCCCTCCCTATCAGTGAGTGCCTTTGTGTCCTGCGCTGTTCTGATTGTGCCTTTGGGTGACAACTTACTTGAGCGATGGGGGGAGGCAGAATAATTTATTAAAAATAATTACAAAGAAACCAAACAAAAGGGTAATTACAACGCTGTTAATATGCAGTTTATTATATTGCTGAAGTATTTCAGACTCAGTCTTTTTTGTGGGTCTCCCTTTTTTTATCTGTAAATCCCTAGAAATCCCTACGTAGTTTACAAAATTTTCTGTACCTAGGTCTCAGATCAGACCTGGTTTCACAGGATCTTGGTTGTTTTTCTTTTTACCCCTTGGCAGGATCGAGATAGAATTGCTGATAGAATGTGTTTTTGATAGCCTCACGAAGGAATTCTGACCTGTATAATTTTGTATCATTACATTTTCATCTATTTCATAGATTCTTTTTTAAGACTCTGCAGTTCTTTAAAAAAAAAATGTAAGAATTCCAAGTGTACTGAAATTCCTTCCCATTTTCAGCTGACATGATAGGAAAAATTTAAAGTATTGTTATTCATTTACCCTCACGCACTTATTCACATATTTTAAAAAGAACCTTTGAATGGAACTATTAATGTAATAATAGCTGACACTTGTCATGTGTCAAGCACTCTTTTAAGTGCTTTACATGTATCAGCTCATGTAAATGTACCATTAAAGTAGTGTCACAAAATAGCAATATGATATGAGGATGTTGTAGACTGTGTCAAGCACTCTGTGAAGGTAGATGAATTATAAACAAGTCGAATAATTGCTGTAGAAGAGAATGCTTTGGGCAAGATTTTAAAGTTCTTTTTAACCCAGGCTATTGACAGTCCTAGACCACCAACATTTAAAGCATACGTTTCAAAGTTAGGAAAATCTCAACCAGCATGTATTTTGAAAACACTTGAAAGTGTGCAGATAATTACCCTGGTGTTGATTTTAGCAGATTTGATGCCAGCAGCCATCAACTCGTATACGCCGTGAGAGATGAAAGCCATTTTAATATAAAACATAAGAGTTTGGCTAGAAAAGGAAGGCGGGCAGGGAAAAATTTCGTGACTTTAGTTTTATAGGGAGCATTAGTTACATTCCTGTGACAGAATGCTTTACTTGGCAGTCATTGCTCATGTTAGGCGTTTTAGCGAGCTGCTGTTTGTGCCTGGTATCATATGGCACTAATGAGACGCATTGTTCTAGTAGCACCTACTCATGTCAGTGCAGTTTAGGGCCTGTCATTGTTTCCATTAATCTTCTATTTTAGGAAGTTGACACTGGCCTGTGTCTTTAAGTCTAGCCAACGTATATTTCATTTATATTTTTGGGTCTCTGCACAAAGGAAAAATGACACTCAAGCATTGTGTTTTCAGTGCTTAGAAAAGGACCTAATTATATACACCCTCGGCAAATATTGGTTGAATCAACTAGATGCATGAATCTCACTAATGGTACCTTTATATAAAGTCTTACCTGGCTTCTGCATTAAGAAATTTTAATGACAGAGTTTTTCATTAAAGCATGCTTGGTAGATCTTTACTATAAGTTGTGGGTCATCTTTTTCGTCTTTTCTATAAAAAGCTCAAAGCCAGGAAGACTGACACTGACTCCAACTCTGCCTCCTACATATGTGCTCCGTAAGTTTGTCGCTTGAGCTTTGCTTTTATCTGAAAATCCTTGTATTTTGGCCAGTTAAGCCAATTTGTATTAATTATAAAATTAATATTTTCCGTTTTATGGTACATTTTTTTCTTTTGTCCTTTTTTTGGTATTTTGGAAGGCTTGTGTTTTTGTTCTAATGGTTACTTTCACATGATAACATTTTTGCCTCTTGTTCACTTTTGTTTGCTCGTGTATTGATTTCTCTGCAATATTTCCTGCAATATTTAATATCTAAAATTAGATATTAACCTTTTCTCACCACTCTCCTCTTTGTTTTCCATCCTGTGACTTGAAGTGTTTTATCTTTCAGTTTCCAGATAAATACCTGTAACAGTCAACAAACTAATGTATTTTTCATATAATTTTCCCATCCCCTTGACCCTTTATGATAGCTGTACTAGACCTACAATGTCAGAGCATGTAACCGTTACATATCATACTGTATCCTTTATAAAATCACTTAGCTTTAATTCTGCAAGTAAGTCTATATTTAATGCTCATCGTCTACCCTTATATTGATCTTTAGTCTTGGTTTTTTGAAGCTAGTTCTGTAGTGGATTTCTCAGGAAGAGCTTGGGGCAGCAGTATTTCCTGAGCTCTTGTATGTTTATAAGTTTATACGCTTTGTACATGAAGGTCAGTTCAACTAAACATAAAATCCTTGGCTCATATTTTCTTTAAGTATCTTGAATATGTCCCTCCATTGTCTTGCATAAAGTCTGACACTAGCCTCATTTCTTTTCATCAGAGTGACCTGCTTTTTCTCCTGGATGCCCAGATATTTTTTTTTAATTCCAAAAAATTATTATTTAATATATCTCATTATGGGTCCATTTTCCCAACTGTCAATCGCTTTTGAGCTTTACTTTCTTCATCTGTAGAATGAGAATAATGACAACTGTTTTTGCTTGCTCAGAGAGTGGATTTGAAGACTGAATAAGATACTGTATGTAAAGTGCTTTAAATTTATTTTACTTCTTACTCTTTAAAGCCCCTTGTTGTCAGGAACTTTAAAATTTTAGAGTATTTCATTTTGTAGTCAGTTGGATTCCAGTTGGCTTTATATTTGTGAGAAATCTAAGTGGATACTCCGAAGTCTACTTTGTGTATATGGCAATAAAGAAGCTCACTCTGATCCACTGGGGCAGAACTACTGGCCTAAAAGCACGGTTACTTTTTGCAAACACCTCTTTAGAAATTCCTTCTCCATCGTATTCCTCTCATATGTTAGCTTCCCACAAAAAACTCTGGGTTTTTGTCATTTTCATTTATATGTGCATAAAACAACACAGAAGGAAAAAAGGACTATTCTTCAGAGAGCGGAAAACCTTAAATGAATCTAATCAGTCAGCATATTTTCTTAGATTTGTTGTATATAAGGCCTTGTGTAAGATGCTGCTGGAAAATACCAAAGAAATAAGAGATGTCATTTCTGGCCATGGGAGATAAAACACACAACATATCAAAGATCACTTACAAAATAGCATGTGATAAATCCAAACCAGTGTAGCACAAACCAAGGACATGAGTATGTATATGTTGCATTTTACCTGAGGCTACCCTGGACTAAGGGTTTCCATTCCTGGGCCTTGTTTTGATAAAGCAACCCTTTACACATGCAGGCTGGAAGTTATGGTGGGAAATTGGGTAATTGAATTAACTGAATCCATTCTAATGCTTTTACCTGATTTGTAAGCACAGATAGGGGTTTGATTGACATACATGTAAATAGTGTTAGTGTCTTTATTTGAATATGTGATTTTAAAAAATATATGCATCCATGTTCTGAAAGTAAGGCTGGAACCCATCATAGAAATTCTGCTGACACTTAGGAATCAGAATGATTTGGAAACTCAAGGCTAGAAATGCAATACTGTCTCTGATTCTGTGTAATACATTCCTTATTAAATTCTATATTTACTTAAACAAGTTATTTACTAACTAACTTCATTGCATATCCACAACATGCAAAACCCTTAGTAAGGAGTAGGGAGCGCAGAGGAATGGAAAACAGTCCTCAGAGATTTTACTGTTGAGATGTAAAAAACTGGAAAGAAAGCAAAATTGAATCAAACTCATTTCAGAGGTAACATCAGGTATATATACAGAGTGATTTGGATCTCATAAGGAAAGGAAGTTATACCACTTTGGGTTATTTGCATTATCCACAAGCCTTGTCCAGGCTAATGAAGCGATACAACTATTGGTTCCAGTTCATTCAGCTCTTCATGCATTGTAGAGTTGAAGATGTCATAATTTCTGTTCCCAAAATTCAGGTTGTTTTCATGAGAACCTACTGTAACTGTGAAGTCGGTCGAGTTGACCCTTGAAAAACTTGGAGGGTGACCCAGGAAAAACTTACAGTGAGTCCCCATATCTGAGGTTCCTCCACACCCCTGGATTCAGCTACTTATGGATCCTGTAGTCCTGTAGTATTCACTAATGAAAAATAGCCACGCGTAAGAGGGCCACATGCAATTGAAACTCACGTTGTTCAAGGGGAAGCTGTACTTCTCTCTGGCTTGCTAATGTCAAGTCAAAGTACTGCAGCTAACTTAGGCTGCCTCTGAACTTGAGGATGTAAGTTTTTCATTCTTTGACTTGTATCTTTCAGTTTTGGATTTTTTTTCCTTCCTGTGTGGTTTCAAGGTGAAATGAGAATATCACAGGTGGGGACTTGCAGAGGTCTTCAGAGTTTCCCTCTCTTGTTGGTTTTTGGATGTTGTGTTATTTTACCCAGAAAGAACTCATGTGTTTTCAGCACTGCAGATGACTTTTTTTTTTTTTTTTTTACAGTATTTCTAAAGACAGTTATATACTCCTTTTATTTATTTACTTTTCCCCTTTTATTTTTTGATGATGAGAACAAATGAACTTGTCAGATGGGCCACAAAAATGGCATGAAGTGTGTATCCAAATCATTGATTGTTTTATGTATCCTTCTATAAGTCAAACAAGCATTAGTTTTTTTGGAGTATTAAAATCTAAATCATACATCTGTGAAGATTCCGATTTTATGTATATGAAAGCAATTAAACTGTTTTCCTAATTAATGCCAATGAAACTATGTAAAATGGGGAAAATGGTCTCAGAATATAGGTCTTGATTTTTCTGACATATTCACTGAAAAGGCAACAGTAGTCATTTTATGTGGTTTCATGTATAACTGAAAGTAGTAAGGCTCATTCTGTTAATTTTCTGGGGCAGTTTTTGTTTGGTGTCCAAGAAAAATTCGTGACATTCATGAACAGCATGAGATGTTCAAGTAGAACAACAGAAAGAATCCAGAAGAGAAACAGAACCTACTGCTGGACTGTATTCATATACGGATTGGTTTCTGATGTGTTCTCCTTAACTGTCACACATGCAAGCTTTAGTTTTAAGTGTTGAAACATGCACTTTTGTATTTATTCTTGACATTAAAGGTAAAGGATGCTGAGTGCTCTCACAGACAACAGAAGATAGCGATTCTGATTCTCTCTTAACAGCTTTATTGAATTATATGTTGTATATATTCTATATGCCGGGAAACTCACTCATATGCAGTTGTACAGCCACCACTACCTTAAGCTTTAGAACAGGTTTCTGTCACCAAAAAGTTCTCCTGTGTCCATTCATGGTCAGTTGCTATTGGTAACCCTGTGCAGATACTAGTCTGCTTTCTGTCTTTATACCGTTGCCTTTTCTAAAAATGTCAAATAAATGGAATCGTGTGCACTTGAGTCTTTTGGATCTGGCTTCTTTTATTTATCATAATGTCTTGAGGACCAGTGATGGTCCTTAGGAGCCAGTTTCTCTGCCTACTCATCAGCACTTGATATCATCAGATTTTTTTATGTTAGCCATTCTTACGGGTGTTCAGTTCAGTTCAGTCGCTCAGTCGTGTCCGACTCTGCAACCCATGAATCGCAGCACACCAGGCCTCCTTGTCCATCACCAACTCCCAGAGTTCACTCAAATTCACGTCCATTGAGTCGGTGATGCCATCCAGCCATCTCATCCTCTGTCGTCCCCTTCCCCTCCTGCCCCCAATCCCTCCCAGCATCAGAGTCTTTTCTAGTGAGTCAACTCTTCGCATGAGGTGGCCAAAGTACTGGAGTTTCAGCTTTAGCATCAGTCCTTCCAAAGAACACCCAGGACTGATCTCCTTTAGAATGGACTGGTTGGATCTCCTTGCAGTCCAAGGGACTCTGAAGAGTCTCCTCCAACACCACAGTTCAAAAGCATCAATTCTTCGGTGCTCAGCTTTCTTCACAGTCCAACTCTCACATCCATACATTACCACTGGAAAAACCATAGCCTTGCCTAGATGGACCTTTGTTGGCAAAGTAATGTCTCTGCTTTTCAATATGCTATCTAGGTTGGTCATAACTTTTCTTCCAAGGAGTAAGCGTCTTTTAATTTCATGGGTGCAATCACCATCTGCAGTGATTTTGCTGCTGCTGCTGCTGCTAAGTCGCTTCAGTCGTGTCCGACTCTGTGATTTTGGAGCCCCCAAAAATAAAGTCTGACACTGTTTCCACTGTGTTTTTTAATACGTTAAGGCTTTTGTTTCTTGTGAGGATCTGTAAGTGTCCAAATAACCCTAATAAGGTTTTGTCCTCCATTTTGCAGATCCGAAGGCGGTAGTGCATTCAGTGGAAAATCTGAGTGTCTCACCCAGGATCCCCAAATGAGTCACTGAGCCTAGAGTCCTCATGCGTCAGCTGTAGTGACCTACTTTTGTTCCCACTCTGTCTCCTGTGACTCTGGTCCTCTTTGTCCGTGTAGGCTTGTTAGCTGTTGCTTTCTTTTGATTCTTGTAGAATAATCCATTCTTGCATCTCTGGGATTTTGACTGATAAAATCCAGTTGTTTTCTGCAGAGGGGTGGTGGTGTCTTGGAGAGGTAACTCTCCTCCCTGCAGTGTGCAGACCTTGGGTGGGCTCAGACCTTGAGTGGCTCAGGCCTGGCTCCCACGGTGGCCCCCTTTGCACCACCACGTCGCATCCTGTCAAAGGGAGATAGGTGTCTTGCCAGAGTCTTTTGGGAGTTAAGTGAGGTGTCTTATCTAAAACAGCTGGCATTTACTAAGTACTTAGTATGTTTTAGAGCGCCTCTTCGAATAAGATGGTGAAAGACTGAGTACCTAATGGTATGTGGATGGACACCATTCATTTGGTTTTTTTCCTTCTCCACAATAATGAGACAGGAAAACATTCTTAAATTTATTTACAGACCAAAAAAAAAACAAAACAGCCATACACCCCCAAACAGCCTTGATTTCTTCCTGTAATTGTTCTTCGGTTTTCAGCAAATATAGGCATAGGCATACAAAACTGTTACGTTTTGTCTTTATCTTTTGACTTTGTTCAAGAAGACTAATCCTGTTTCTCAGCACTCATCTGCTGTTCATTTGCATCTCTCCAGTTTGTCCACTATAGTAGAATAAATTGTCATTGTTCTTGTTCCAAACAGGAAGCTCTCAAAGTGCTCTTCAGGCTGTTGATAAGATTTCTATTCTAGCAAAGCTCCGTTTTAAATGAGTCTGTAATCATTTTTTGTGCTCAAGTCATCGCTTTTGTTTCTTCTCCTCAAGCTGTTTTGATCTGAAGTTCCTTTGAAGGCTGGTGGAGCTTATACAAATTCCAGCTAATGAGTGGCACTTAGTATTGGGTGCACCTCCTCCTCTGTTGTCATTTGCAGTCATTTCTGGTCTAAGGAGAGA
Organism: Bubalus kerabau; assembly: GCF_029407905.1. Classification (NCBI taxonomy): domain Eukaryota; kingdom Metazoa; phylum Chordata; class Mammalia; order Artiodactyla; family Bovidae; genus Bubalus; species Bubalus kerabau. The sequence goes on from NC_073627.1 coordinate 148,934,784, forward strand.
ACTGTTACCTTTCACTAGGCAGGGTTGCAGTGTTTAATTTATTGCATGACAAAAAGTGAATTTTAGTACAGGTGATTGTCTTGAAATATTCTCTAAAATGGTTCTTGGTCATGTTGAGTTTCTAACATAGTTTAGAACATTGTTTTTGTAACTGGAAATCTCATCTTTGTGTAGTACAGCGGCACAGAATATCAGGAAGAACTAAGAAGTTGAGGTAACTTCAGAAACTAAAACCACCACCAACAAGGAGCTGTCTTAAATAACTGTTATAAGTCGAGCACCTGGAGGAATGCGCTAGTGACTATAATGTTATGAAAGCTACTTGAAGTCCTTGACACAAGAGTGCACGGAGGTTGGGAGAGCATCCGGTGGAGAGCTCGACAACTCACGCTTCACTTCAGCACTTTATGTGGGATGCAGTACGGGACTGGCGTAGTTAGGCTGCGGGAGGGCCTTTGGGCCTCTCTAACTCCAACCCTTGTTTTCCACGCAAGAACTTGGAGGTCCGAAGCACTGCCCTGGGACCAGCCCCAGCTCTGTCCTGCTGTGCTCTTTTCAGCCTTCTGCTGGAACAGCTCCTGAAGTGGGCTTGTGGAGGGGGAGCAGCTTTGGGTTCTGGCTGAGGAGAAACCCGCGCAGCTGGTCTCTTGTGTCATGGAGCAGGGATACCTGAGCAGGGTGGAAAGGACACCATGGGAGACTCAGGCTGCCCCTCCAAGGCCACTCCCTGTGGCCTGGAAACTCGTCCACAGTGGGATCTTTGCATGGAGCACCCTCGAGTGCTGGCTTGCCTAGGTGTGGACTGGGTAAGATATTGAAAGCTCAGGCCTTCCAAAGAGTGGGCAAGACTTGGGTGAGACAGTTAGGTGTCTGCAAGGGTTTGTGTGAAATTTTGCTTTTCATATTAAGTTAGTGATCTTTACAAGGTATAGATCATTTGAGGTTTTTGTGATATTTGTCATGGACCAAGCAACTATGACATGAAAATCACAGTTTTTGCTGTGTGTAATCAAACAACAAATTAAAAATGTTGTTGCTGTTTTTAATCCAACAACAGTGTGACCCAATAACAAGGCATTATATTTTGGAATGCAGTAAAGTTACTCTCACAAATGCCTTTTCTTCAGCCTGTGCACATACTTTTTAATGTATACATTATAATTTTTTCTAAATCCAAGACTGCTTTCCATATTTAAATATATTCATCCCTTGATGCTTTACAGATTTAAAGTGAAGTTTTTCTGTAGTTTTCCGCCTTGGCTATTTGCTTATGGGCCAGATGACACCAGCTCTACCCCCAGAACAGTAGTCTCAATAAATGCTGAGCTTGGGTTATGAAAGGTTTAGCTCCCCAGAACTCGCTCTGCTACTGGCAGGACAAAGTACATGGGAATATTATGGTTTAGGGAAGGAACTGGCTTGTGTGTTCTCTGCAACACAACTGGCAGCTAGTTTCCAAAGGGACAGGTGAACAGAAAAGGCAGGTTCTGAGCCCTTCCATTTGTGTTGAAGGCACCCTTCCCAACAAATGAAAGGTGCTGGAGAGAATGCGCTGGTTGATACTCCTGTATTGCTAACACCTGGTGTAGTTTGAGTCTCTATTAAACGTTAAGTCACTGGCATGGATAACAGTAGCATTACCTAATCTTAGCGCACTGGGTTATCATAAGACAAATCTAAATGATGCTGAACTATCTTCCGACAGAGGATCACTGATGTACCACTGTGCATGTATGGCTGGGTGCCTGTGCATGCGAACACACACAGTTTACCCATTTCACTGGCCCTTGACCTCTGAGCAGGGGAGGTTTGGGCCGAGGCCTGCTCTGTGACCACTCTCTCCCATCTTGGAGGAAGGCTGCAGCCTCTATTTCCAGAGCTGGCGCTGCTTGCGTCTGCGTCTGACTCTGACTCATGCTTCCCTAGAACTGCCCTGTGCATAACGCAGAGTCATTGTCATCATGAGCCATCCCAGGGAGAGGCTCGGTGGAAAAAGTGAAGGTGGAACAAACCTGTCTCTAGAACAGAAGGTGAAAAATACTTTTCTGCTTAGTTTTGCTCAGGTTCACATTGGGTTTTTGGGGAACTGCTGTAATCCAGTGGAGTTCAAGATAAAAGAAGAGAGGAAGAGAGGAAGTCTGGCTTATTGCTACGAGACTCCTTGCTCTGGTGTTCAGATTCTTGAGTAGAAGGAGGAGTAGCGAGTAAAACACCAGAAGTGATTGTTACAGTTTATGAACATGTATTCCTAGTTTCTCGGTTTTTAATTTTTTATATCAGACCTATTTTGCAATCATACACTATTAGAGAGGAGAGAGAGGGATGTATTGTAAACATATGTGACCTTCAGTATTCTTATTACTTGTCTTTAATCTTTCAATAATCTTGGAGGGTGAGACACATTATTTAAATGAAGGTTAAGAAGTATTTCTGTGGTACTCGTGGTGGGAATTTTTCTGTGAAAAACTGTTAACAGCATATTTAAAAGTAACTTCCTTTTTTAAAAAGACAACTCATTTAGTAAATCTTAATATCAGAAATAATTCAAAATTAAAATAAGTAAACAATAAAATACTGTTTTGACAATAGTTCCGTTTTAACAATAGCTCAGTAGAGAAGAGTTGAGTTGTCAAGAACGTTTACTTCCCAGGCAGTTTCCCGACTCTAGTTTTCTTGGCAAGAGAAATGTTAATCTGTTGTGAACAGACACTTTTTTTCTTCTTTTCCCGGAACATGTGTGGTTTCCATTAACTTCTCTCTCCACAGAACTTGGGAGATGGCCGCAGCTAATGCCTTGTGGGTCATCTGCACTTTTAGAAGTAAATTGAAATCGTAAAGTACATTTCCTCCCCACTAGAGGCCTTCATGGTATTGAAATCCCGTATTCACCTCTTACTAGCTTTTTTATCTTGAATAAACTAGCCTATGTAAGCCTCAGTTTCCTCATCTGTGAAATAGTTACCACAAAGCACTTACTAGAGAGCTGGCACCGTGTCACTGCTCACCAACATTAGTTATTAATGTTATTGGTGATGGTCTTTTTCAGGGCATAAAGGGCTCTTTCTTACCAGAGCATAAAGTCATTTGTTACTGGTGGTACATTAATGAGAACAGAAGGAACCCTGAGAACCAGTAAGCTAGACCAAGGAATGTAACCATGGGAGGAATGGCCAGAAGGGTGTGAGTTTTGAACATTAGGCTGGTGTCTGTAGGACCAGCTGAAGTGTCCCCAGAGTTAAGGCCAAGGAGCAGCCTCGTCACTGCCTTGACCGGTCCTGGCCATGCCTTGAGTTGCGCCTGTGTCCCAGGCTGACACAGGAATCTGCTTTCTGGGGCCACTGCTCAGGGAAACACTGCCTCGCATTCTGTTGGAAGTTTCCACTGGGATCCTCCACAGAGAATTTTAGTTGACATCATCAGAACTGTGTTATTGATTTGGCTTCAGGTCTTAATTTAAGTGATCTTAATTTGCAAAAAGTGTGGCCATCAGGAAATACAGTGCTTGTTGGTGTACTGAGCTTCCAAGAAGCTTTTGAAAACAAGTGTTGGGATAACCCCATACACATACCCTATAGCTACAGAGGTCTGAGTTTGTAGTAATATGATTCTTATGTAGAACTGACTTGGAGTAGTAAGTTTCCCCAGGTACTGACTTACTAATAGAAACCCACCCAGACGCAGAAGAAATGGGCCCAGTGTTTGTCTCAACTATGAGTAGTGGGTTGTGCCTGATTTTAAAAAGACTTCTCAGAATGACCTTGCTCATGTAAACCCAGGATCAATATTTTTGGGGAAGAAATCTTTATAGATAAGCCATAACAGTACTTGATAATCAGATCTGATTTTCAAGTAGTTAAAAGGGTCATTGGACAAAACTCTATGGACTGACTTTGGCTTTTTAATTGCTAACGATTTAAACTCCACATGCCCTCTAAATTATGAGCATGCTTAAATTTTTTATGGGAAGGAAAGTACTTTTTTTTAATGTAGGGTAATTTTCATGTCAGATGTTATACTAGCCAGCTTGCTCCATCAGATTATGAAGGTTGCCACTTTTATTCACCTAATCCCTCCTTTTCCCTTGTGAAGTGATTTTAAATAGAGATTAAGGCATGAGAGAGAAAGTGGGATGGGACGAGGGGAATGAGTCATGAGAACACACTGCTGGTCATTTTTGTTAGTCCTTGGCATTCTTGGAATATTCTTACCTCTGTTGACAGAGAGCAGTCAGGGTGTAGTTCAGCTGCAGGCTCAGAAGCAGTCAGGGTGGTGTGGGCCCCTAAGGAGGCCGCTGGAACCTTCTCCCCATTTCCTCCCAGGCAGAGCAGTGAGAGCCTGGAGGGATTTCATAGGCCAAGGGGGCACCTCTCAGCCGAGAGCCACAGCAGTGTGAGGTGGTGTTTTTCTGTACTCCAAGCCCAAGCACGGGGTCTGTCAGTAGGTCTGTTCGTCACTGTGTCTCTGAGCAGAGGGAGAACAGTTTTATTGCTTTCTTCCCAGAGTAGAGGAAATGCTTAAGAGCAGTGGGAGAGCAGGGGACAAATATAGTATTTCCCTTTTCCTGCCTGAATACTCTTTTCCACAACATATCATTTTCATAAGATCCTATCCACTTCAACTAAAAATAATTCCACACCGTTTCTATCAGATTGGCCCTCTTAACCACTTATGTACTTTTTTTTTCTCTCCCCTATTCAGAAACTTTTATACAGGGATGTATATGATGGTCCTAAAATGCATGTCTTCTAGACATGGTGCATGCTCTGAAGCTGCCAGCTGGGACCTTCTGTGAGTAGATGGCGGGGCAGTCTTGTTGGCCTGGCTGTGGGTGGTCAGGAAACTCCAGAGACTCTGATTAGCTTATCCTCACACTTATTTCTTTCATGACCCTTTTTCCAGCAGGGGCCATTTTGTACGCTTGTCACCCTGACCCTTCCAACCTTCCGTCTATGAGCTGTGTCAGCCCATGGCACTCAGACTTAGCCCCAGAGCCCGTTCTGGTTCTGTAGTAACAGTGCCAGATACCATCTAGTCCCTTGTCCTGTTGCAAAGATGGTCCGTCATGAGTCTACAAAGCAGAGCTAGTGAGTTTATTTAGTAGCCGCTTGGCGAAAGTTGCCTCTTTTAAGAGATGGGAGTGCAGGCGTCATAGGTTGACTTAGGGTGTTGTGCATAGCCTGATTTACCAGATTACGTTTTTCTGATTATGTAAAATTATTAAGTTGATACTGATTTTAACAAAACCTAAGTTTGAGGTAAGTGGCTTGTGTTAGGTTTTAATACATGAACATAAGATTTTAATACATAAGAATTTCTGTAGTTTCTCATTTCCTAATTGCTTTGGATGTCTATTATCGTGCATAGCCTAGTGCCTGGCCTGGCTTTGCCCATTACAAAGGTCTTGCTTGTGTTCATAGGGGGCTGGACTCTGTTCCCAGGCCCCAGCACTGCCCCCGCCGGCAGCGCTCAGTAATAAGTAAGCTACTCGTGGTTACTGGCTAATAGGGCCATGACCCGGTTTGAACTACATAATAAGGAAAGAGCAGATTTATTTGCTCCTCTTGCATGACTCCCTCCCCTCATGCTCCTTTATTATCTTTAAGAGGAAATTGAATAGCAAAATTCTGCATTCTCATAATGTTAATAGCCTGATGTCATCTTTTCCACTCTGGAGTCAAGAAAATAAGAGAGACAACCAAAACGCAGATTTAACACTTTGCAGCTGTCTAGGGCTTCAACTGTAGACTCTCTGTGTGTATATATGTGTTGTTAACTGCTTGTGTAAGGTGTAATATACGTACCATATAATTCCGTGTACAGTTCACTGGTTTTTAGAAAATTTCAAAGTTGTGCAGTCAGCACCAGAATCCAGTTTTAGAAAATTTCCATCATCTCAGGAAGATCCCTGGTGGCAATTAGCAGTCACTCCTTATTTCCCCCAGTCTCCCAAACACTAGGCAACCGGTAATCTACTTCCTGTTTTTAATAATACTCTAAGTTTGCCTTTTCTGGATTTCATACCAGTGGGATAACACAGTATATGGTTTTATGTATTTGCCCGCTCTCACGTAATGTTTTGAAGGTGCATCCACAGTGGCATGTGTCAGCAGTCTGTCCCTTTGTATTCCTAAGTGGTATTCTGTTGTGTGCGTATACCACAGTTTTGTATGTCTGTTCACAGGAGATGGACATTGGGGTTGTTTCTGGTTTGGGGCTATATTTATCCCTAGTTGCTCAGTTGGTAAAAGAATCTGCCTGCAATACAGGAGACCTGGGTTCAATCCCCGGGTTGGGAAGATACCCTGGAAAAGGAAATGGCAACCCGCTCCAGTACTCTTGCCTGGAGAGTTCCATGGACAAAGCAACCTGGCAGGCTACAGTCCATGGGATCTCAAAGAGTCGGACACAACTGTGCAAATAACTTTCAAACTTTCAACTTACAGACTCACATAAGTTTTTGTGTGGATACGTGTGAAGTTTTTTTATTATGTTGGGTGGGTTTGTTTTTTTTGGTGGCTATATGCTTTTAGCCCTCTTACAGTTACCTAGAAGTCATACAGTAAATTTACGTTTAACTTTTTACGAACCTGCCAGATTGTTCTCCAAAATGCTTATACCCTATTACATTCCTACCAGTGAGGTACGAGGCTTCTGTTTTTTCCACATCCTTAATCACAGACCATATTTAAGGAATAACCTTAATCTTTAACTGTTTTTAAAATATTCTTCTGCACAGAAGAAAGCTAGGAACAATTTTCAGGTTTTTGCAATTTTTCAAACATCTTTAATACGTGTTAACTAAAATCACAGTCCTTGGCACTTGATTCTCTCTAATGTCTAGATTCTGCCAGCAGGCTTGGTTGTAATAGTTTGTCAACTTTCCATTTTGGTATTTTTTTCTTATAAACTTGATATAAAATTAGATTAGTTTACTTTTAGAAGGGATTTTATATTTGTGCTTTTCTTTTTTTAGTTTCTCTTATTATTCAAACCAAAGGTTGTAAGTTTATATTTCTGATTACGTACATTGTTTTAATATAGAGTAGACACACGTATATATAGAATCATGTTTTATGGTGCTTTAAGTAATTAAATGGTATAGTTTCTAGCTTACAGAATTAGGTAGCTTTTAAAGTTTCTTTATTAAAAATGCAACTAAAGGATGTTTGTATAAATCTGGGCTATTTCCAGAGAGCTCACAAAAGTTGTCGGGAAGACTCTGTCATATCACTTGACATAGCAGGGATTACTGTACACTTTCAAGACCAAGTGTTGAAAGTTGCTCATTATTTTGTTTATCCTAGGTTTTGCAGGTATGTTTTATTCTGGCAGTGAGCTTATCAAATAAACTTATTTTCTAAATAAGTCATATAATCAGTCATGACTGAGCATTCTGGGAAAACAGCCCTTGCATCATGAGTGAGGTTCATGACCACTGTTGCAGTGTGAGCAGAAGCAGGAGTCTCAGAACACTTGTTACAGGCCCATCTGTCCTTTGAATTTGTGATGATCCAAAATGGGTTTTAGCACCGACCAGGTTAAAGGTAATACTCTTCAGGGAGGGCAGGCACCTTACCTCACGAGAGGAAAAGACAAGAGGCACCCAAGTGACAGAAGTCTGTGGGAGGGAGATAGTGGCAGAGATGCTTTTCTTATGATCTGGGAGCTGAAGAGACAGCCTCAGCTGAATATGATTTGCATGAATTAATCTGGCTTCCGTAGGTGCTTTATCATTGTGGGGTTAGTTTGGTGAAAGGGGGTGGTTCTCACAGGGCAGAATCACCCCCATGCGGGTGATGTTGGGGTTACAGGGATTGGGGGTACTCCTGGCCTTCAGTGGGTTCAGTCCAGGAACGCAGTGTGTACGATGCACAGCCGTTTCCAGCATGGCAAGGAGTTACGCTGCCTCCCACACAGTCTCCAGGTGTCTGCTGGAGAGTTACACAGGTGAAAAATCTGTGTCTAATATTTAAGCTTTAAGCTCTTTTATATACACAGCTTTAATATTTACTGAATTATCTAGGAATGTAAGTGCCAGGTAAACCTAGGAAGATTGTATTTTGTTGAATTTTCCAAGAGTTGTTTGCCATTTCAAAAAATCTTGTCATCAGTGGGAATGCTTTTGTTTCTGAGTAAGTACACCACACACCTGCTTAGTTTGTGTTAATAGTGCTGTGTTTATGGGGATTCCTCAGGCCTCTCATTGCTTCACTATGTCTTATAGGGTACTGAGGCGTGGAAATACTGAAATCTGAATTAATGCATTCTGACAAACTTTCCTTTTAATTCTCCTTTGTGTCAGAGATGAGGCATTCTGTTAAGGTCTCCCCATATGTGTTATGTGAGTTATGGTATTACAGAATTTCATTTCAGGATAGTTTTAAAAGTGAGGCATTGTTTCTGATACCATGAGAGCCATGGGCTCCAAGTTATGATAGGCTTTTGGTCCACATTACCAAAATATTAAATATTTGCGTGTGTGTGGAGGGAAGGGGCAGAGGGGACGGGGCAGCAGCAGCTCTTGGACAATGCACGTGGAGCAGAGCATCCTGGTAAGGGGCAGGCGCTTGCGTGTCTTGGTCTGTGCTCGGTTCTGTAAACTGATTCTCTCATGGGCCCTGTGGTGTCCCCTAGGATGCAGCCTTCTGTATTTGCTGCCTTCACCAATGCAGAATCATCCCCGTCACTGTGTCCTCTCAGTGGGGAAGCAGTGATATCAAGAGGCCAACCACATACTTCTGGGAAGAGATGTGGTTGGGAGGTGTGGAGCAGAGATGAGAGTGAAGAATGAAGCTGTCAGGCTTCATGATAACATGACTGAATTCCTTAGGGGTGTTGCACAGACTCAGACCTCAGATCGTTTTACCAGTCTCAATTTTCCCGGCCTTTGCCGTTTAACAGGTGTGTATGTGTGACAGGAGCTGAGCCCTATCGCCAGCCCCCACCCCAGAGCCACGCCTTCCCAGGCTGCGTTTCTCAGCACTGAGGTTGGTCGGCGCTCTCAGGTGTAAGTGCCCTTCTCCCTGCGCTCTGCATTTCTCCTGCCTGAGCTCCCAGTGCCCTCCCGAGCTGTGGACACCTGCCCTCCCTCCGTTCATTGCTCCAGGTGACTTGGTCTCCTGCCATTCACTCCTTCACCACAGGGTTTGAGAGACCTAGCATTTTGCTGGCTGTTTTAGCACTGATCAGTTTGTAAATTTTTCTAATAATGTTTTACTCCTCCTCGTATCTGTTATTGATATTTTGGGTGTTTCAGTGATTATAAACACCTTCTCCAGGAGCTTATCAGGGAACACGGTAAAGAGGAAAAAACTGAATTCAGCCATATCACGGGAGATATTGAGGAAGGTTTACTCAGGGGCAGGAGGTTGGAATTAACTTTAATTTGGTTTTATTTGTGATAACCAAGCACCTGTTAACGTAAAAAGCTGAGTTTCCCCTAACCCTTCGCGTATGCCTCGGAGAGTCCCTTGGTGAAGTCTGGGTGACACCACAGGGCGGCATGGATTACAGCATGTCCAGCAGGGCTGATCCGGTGGCCTCCGTGTTCCACCAGTTCTTGTTGCTGAGATTGTGGAAATCTGGATTGAATGCCAAGGCGACTGTTGCAGCCATGGTTGTGTTCCAGTTTCTGCCCAGGATAACTCAGTTTTGTTTTCTGGTGTGGCACCTTTCCTGTTTTTCGATTTCAGCTAGGTGTATTCAGGCCTGGCCTTCCAGTTTCAAACAAACCATGAGTCAAAGAAATTAACAATTTTTTTTCTCATTATAAAAGTGATACTGTCTATTAGAGAAAATATAGGAAATCTAAGAAGGTGTCAAGAAGAAAATTGAAAACTACTGGTAATCCAGTTATCCAGAGAGCTACTTACTCTTAATATTTTGGTATTTGTCCTTTAAATCTTTTGGTGGAAATAAATATTGAAAAAGAATGAGAGCATGCTTTTTATTCGTCACTTCTACTTTGTGTCTTCCATGGTGCTTCATTCAGATTACTGTTTTTTAAAAAAAAATTCAGTGATTTTGAAATGCTGTGTCTTTGGAAAGATCTTGACTTGTCATAAAAGATGACTTGATTGATGAGTACTGGAATCAACATTTAACTGCAGCCATAGTCCTAGCTTTCTCTAGGGCTTGTATACCCTAACTAAATCCATTTGAAAACAATCCCCAGTATACTGGAGTAAACTTTTGTAAATGCAGACTGTGGTCTGATACCACTATCTCCTGAATGGATGGTTGGACTGGGTGATGAGGGCCTCTGGATGACTCCTTTTACCTTTGACTTCTGTGTGTGACAGTCGATGTTAAATGTGGCAGCAGAGTGCTGTTTTTCCTCTTCTTCTCTCAGTGTGAATCAAACTGACATCCGTTTCAAGATCTGAGAGTATGCTGCCAGCTCGCCTCGTGACTTGTGTGTCGAGCTTGCAGTCACAATATGGAAATATGGAAGGTGAGCCTCTCTGTTCAGCAATTAACTCTGAGGCTATTTCTGTTCTACTTTAAGAGTTATGGTGAAATTGATACTCTCGACTTATTTCTAAGGAATATGCAGTTACACAATGGTCTCCTGCTTTCTGGCTTTTATTAAAATGCAAATTGTCTTTTTTTTTTAATGCAAATAGTCTTAACTTCAAAGTAGCATAATTGAATCCTGAAAGGGGTTATTACTCTGATGTTTTGCTACTTTGGGTATTTTTGTTTTATCTTCTGGCCTGGCTGGCTTTTCTGACCCATCTTGCTCTCTACATCGGTGAAGACCCCTCCTGGTGAGGTATGGTTCCAGGCCAGTGGGGAGGCTGGTGTTTACAATGCCCAGTTCGTCGCTGCAGTGTGCAGGCACATACAAGTGAAATAGTGTTAGCACACACAAGTACATGTCAGATGCACGTTTGTGTGGGTGAGGGGCATTCATTATTTTGGCAATACATCTCTCTTCATTTACCTGTGTTTACTTGAATGAAATGGAGTCAGTGCTTCTCTCTGTATTTGTTCTTCGTGCATCTGCTCTTCTTAGTTTAAGAAGATGTCATGAGGGTGCTTTCCCTCCCAACATCCAGTAACAGAACATGTTGGCCATGTTCCGCGTGTTCCCAGAGAACCAGAACGTGGTGTCAGGTAGGTCTCCATCTGAATGTGAGGAGGACATAAGTTCCTCAGAGCAGCTTTCTGTAGAAGCTTATACCTGATTGACACCTCACCATCCATCAAAGACCGGGAACATAGCCCTGTGCTGGCGCCCTGGTGGTGGCCAGCAGGCGGAGCTTGAGGTCTGAACTGCATGCTCCTGAAGACAAAAAGGGACCTTTGGGCTTTACTCCCACAAGGCACCAGAGAGCTGCTGAACCTCAACTCTGTATCCTCTTTCAGCCCAAATTCCAGAGGGTGGGAGAATTATTACATAAACTCCCTCAGCTCTCAACTGGATCATGTCATTTTAGGTTCGCTTTTCAAAATGTACCTCAGTTCAGGCAGGTGAATGCTCTCTGCTCCTGTCTTTCAGCGTGTTCCCATGTATCTGGAGGGTTCTCAACATTTGTCAGCTGTGTGCCACAGCTGAGGGGCTTGGATGTTCCAGACCCCACCCCTTCTTTTGATTACCTATGTTTCTGCTAAAGACCTCTTCTTCCAGTGTTTACAGGGGGAATGAGTAAGTCACTGAATTCCCTGTAGTTTGTTGCACTTTGTGGTTTCTCTCATCCTGCTGTATTAAGCATAGCATGGAAAGGGACCTGATCAGAAGGCACGTGTTCCAGCATCTCACGCTAATGCGAGGGGGCCGGAAAACCTCTGGTGTGATTCGGAGTAGGCCTGAAGACACACTTTGTCTCATGTGTCCAAGAAGACACTGCGGGCCCTGACTTGCTGAGGCCAGCTGCTGGTAGCGTGCTGTCCTTTTCGGTCGCCCCTCCTGGAGCTGTAGTTACGCCTCCTGGCCCTCTCGGCATACTGGGGCTGGCCAGGTGTTGTACAGGTGCAGGGGTGCCATTCTGGGCCTCACGGTCTGTTTGACCTCACGTGGCCAATCAGGAGGCCTGTCCCTTCAGGACCAGAGAGGACTTTGCCTCTGGGGAGATGAGGCAGGCATCTGTCTTTAAAACGGGCCTCTCAGATTTGTTTGATATAAGTAAATTTTGTTGTTCAAAGGTGCTTGCATTGACACAGAAGCTGCAGGGTGAGACTGAGAGGTGTTTTTCTCTGTCTTTGGGGGAGCAATGAAAGGCAGCAGTGTTCACCTTCACCTTAGGTGTCCAGTGGGACTGGTCAGAGGTCCGCTGGGTACGTTATGTGTGTGCTCCTGTGTGTAATGGGGAGAAGGGTTTTCTAACATTGGGCCAGGTGCTTGAACACTAGAGTTCATTTTAGAGTGGCTGTTCTTGCTGTTTTGGGGATACCCAGATAACTTCCCAGGAGGTTGGAAAGTGCAGCTGGAGGCACACCTGACTTGGCTGACTTCAGCCAACCCAGAGAGCTAATATAGCCCCATGACTGGGCGCTGCTAATCTCTAAGGTAGTTCTCTATGCCTGGGTCGTGGACACTGGTGGTTGGCACAGTTGAGGTGCCAGCTTGGTGTGTCCTCATTTCGCCTCTTCTTTTGATACCTTTGTTCTTCATTCTGGTACTAGTCTCTCTTCCCAGCTGTCAATTCTGGTGCCAGGTGCCCAGCATGTGTCTCCATTCTCATCTTTGGTCCCTGCAACAGCTCACATAATGACTCCTTCCCTCTTTCAGAACCTCTTTGTCCAGTTTTCCTCTCCTTCCGACCTTGTTACTTTGGCTCGTCTTTCTTCCATAGATGCTCTGGTGAGCCGTGAGAATTGATGGGTTTACATGAGTGGTCCTCTCCCCATTTGTCAGTGACTCTTCATGTTAAGTGAGATTCACTGAAGGTACAATTCTGTGACTCAAAGTGCCCCTTTCTTGAAAATAAAATGTTAGGTTAATTATATGATAATATAGTTAATAATAAATTAAATCTAGTTAATATGCCTTTCACCAAAAATACCACATCAGGAATTTCTAACATTTAGAAACATGAGCTTTACATTGAATCTTTGGCGAGAGTCAGCAAATCACATGGAGAACGCAATGGCACCCCACTCCATTGGAAAATCCCATGGACGGAGGAGCCTGATGGGCTGCAGTCCATGGGGTTGCTAATAGTCAGACACGACTGAACGACTTCACTTTTCATTTTCATGCATTGGAGAAGGAAATGGCAACCCACTCCAGTGTTCTTGCCTGGAGAATCCCAGGGACGGGGGAGCCTGGTGGGCTGCCGTCTATGGGGTCGCACAGAGTCGGACATGACTGAAGCAACTTAGAAGCAGCAGCAGCAAATCACAATACTGTTTTTTTGTTTTTATTTTGTGACATTTCAGAAACAATATCATGTACGCAGAAGTTAAATGGCAGAAATCTCATGTGTGAGCAATTAAATGTTGTATATTGTAAATAGAAATTTATAATATCAAATTGCATTATGTGCTTAATCAAATGGAGGCATTAAAATTTTTGTATGTTGTTCTCTGCCCCTGTTTTGCTGTCAGCTGTGTTAGTGCAGTGAAACTATCAAAATTGAGAGAATTGCTTTCTAAATGACATGTTGAGGCCACGTCCCCACTTTGTCCCCTATTCGAAGTTTGGTCTGGAGTCCTGCAGGGTACGTATTTGAAAGCTATATTTTTCAGATACATGTGAAATGTAGTCAATATTCTTATTTCATGCTGAAAGCCAAGAAGTATGCAGCAATTATTTTAACTTTATTCCTAACTGTACTTTTGAATAATAGCTTAGGTATCTTCTTAAGGGGGATCTTTGACAAAGAAAAATGTGTCCAGATACCCACTAAAAACATTCTTTATGCCCCCATTTTCTCCTTTCTTACTCTATAGTTGTATCTGATGGAATAACAACAGAATATCCAAGGAAAAAGCTGGTAAATGCAAATTACCAGCTGACACAGACATAAGAGAATTTGAGACCATGCTCCTTATAACTTGGAAATTGTAAATGGGGCATACATGGCGTAAGGATTGAGGTTGAAACACTGAAAGTAAAGAACTGGTCTTGAAAGGCTCTTGCTGTTGTTTAGTCTCTACGTCGTGTCTGGTGTCTGACTCTGCGACCCCATGGACCGCAGCCCACCAGGAACCCTCCGTCCATGTGATTTCCCAGTCAGGAATATTGGAGTGGGTTGCCATTTCCTTCTCCAGGGGATCTTCCCGACCCAGGGATCAAAGCCGGGTCTCTTGCTTAGCAGGCAGATTCTTTGCCACTAAGCTACCAGGGAAGCCCATTTGAAAGTCTTTGTTTTTTGTTGTTTGTTTAGTTGCTTAGTCATGTCCCACTTTTTTGCAACCCCATGAACTGTAGCCCACCATCCATGGGATTTCCTATGTGGATATTAATAATTTTGTCCTTAAGCCACACACTGAATCAGTTTTTATGAGCCAAAGGTTAAAGGTACTTATTTGGAAGATGTAAATATCCTCATGTTTTTAATGCAAAAAGGTTGGAACACTAATGCTTTCAATTCTGATCAGCTGACCATCTTTGATTTGACAAGAACCACACTGGGATAAAGGATATACTGTTTCAGTGATGTAATATGAACCTCTAGAAAGAGGAGCTTGACAGGCAGGCTTTGCTGCCATTCTCTTTCATGACGGGGTTGGATTGAGTGATACTGTTTGGTTTTATTGTTATCAACCTGGGATTGAAGTGGAAAGACATCCTATACACATAGCATTTCATTTAACAGTTTGGAAAACATTTTTAACAATAACCACATACCACTTTTCTCCTGAAACTGTGGACATTAACTGTTGGCATATTTGAAAAGTCTGCTCCTGTTCTGCGTCCCCTAGGAGTGGTCGGTGCCCAGAGTCAGCCATGTGACTGAAGTTGAGGAACAGTCGGAACATCTTGAATTATCAATCTCCTTTATATTGGTGATTTGCTCTTCTCTGTACGGATTCCTTTGACACCAGGTTCAGAGAATGTTTTTTAAAGAAGTTGCTCGTGGCATAGCTGGTCTGTCAGTAAGAGCAGGTGCCCACCCTCTTGATTTGCGCTCTCAGTGTGCCTCCTCCCTGTGCTCCCATATGCGTCACCTGGGACATGAGCGTGAGACTCGTGATCGTAGACCTCCAGGAGACGCTCGTGTTGTAACTCTGGTCGCACTGAGTTTTCTTGAATACAGAGGATTATACAAATACTTGTGTTTTAAATCTCCCTATATTTTTGCCACCTAGTGACTGAGATGTCTTTACGAATTCCTGCCATGTTTAAGAGTTCCTTTATGCGGGTGTATACATTCATGATCCTGTGAGAGCACCTCTCTAAGCCTAAGCTTGAGCCCAGTTGCCATCTTCCAGTGACCTTGCTTGCTTTTTCAAGATCTTACCACTGATTTCTCAGCTTTTTGTTGTTTAGTCGCTAAGTTGTGTCCAATTCTTTCGCCACCTGGTGGACTGTATCCCGTCAGGCAACTCTGTCCATGGGGTTTCCCAGGCAAGAATACTGGACTAGATTACCACTTCCTTCTCCAGGGGATGTTTCTGACTCAGAGATCGAACCCAAGTCTCCTGCATTGGCAGGTGGATTCCTTACCCCTGAGCCACCCAGGAACACTTTTTTAAAAACTGGCTATTTGAAAATATGAAAGTAAAATCTTTTCATTTTTGAAGTTATAATTTATAAAGATAGAATTTATCTGGTAGGTCCTACTTTCTTTTAATCTTTGCCTATGGAAACAAAATTCTAAATTTTAAATAAATTCCTAAGAGGAGTACTCTTAAAATGACAAGAATCATAATGGAAGGTAGGGGAAGGTATTTCATCCTTTATAAAGGTATTTAATCATTTTTTGAAAAGCTTTCCTTACTCTTTAATTATCTTAAATATTGGCCATAAAACAAAATATGTATTTTCTTGCTCTTAAAAAAGAAAAGTGTGGCATTGGATTCCTTTCAGCAGATGTCAGAATGGTAGGGAATTTTTTTTCAGTGTGGGGGAAAACATCATAGTCTGTTCCAAGTGTCACCAGGCATGATAGAACTGAGATGGAAAAAAGCTGTTGCCACGAGTCCCACGTCTGACCTTGAGATTTTAGGCTTGCAGTCAGCCGAGTGGGGCTGTGGGTTTTGGAGCCCTGTGATCTTGTTCTTCAGCCTGACCACAAGCTTGTCCTTGCATCAATGCCTCGAGTGTCTTCTCTTGCCTGTTCAACTCTTAGGGGATCAGATGCTAACTGTGATTTGGCAAGATGTACCTTCTCAGTGTGCCACTTGTAGAGAATGGTAGCATCTGTTAGACGTTTCATTTGCAGCAGATAACGCTTCTTTTTAGTTTGAACATCACAGAAGTATGACATGTCTTGAGTGGGCATGAAAACTGTAGGGGAACCCATAGAGGCTTTTGAAGTGTTTTACTAAAAAGACCTCAGAACACTGATGGTAGTTTAGTTTGGGTAGAGGTAACTGTTTCATGGCATTTTAGGAATAACATTTTTTGCCCAGCTTTTAGCCTTTATTGTGACTTTTAAAAGAGAGGGAAATTTTCTTTAACAACCTCTAACCGTTTTAAGAATTGTTTATTTTAACCAGAAAGCTGATTAGAGTTCACTAATAGAAAATGATTATACAAATAACCATGAAAAATATTTTTGTCCTTGGCACCTGAAGTCATTGTCAAAGTCTTGCCTCATTTGGTTATAAAGTGTGTGCAGGGTTTTATTGTTTGAGATGATATTAAAAAACAAAACATAGTGTCTCAGCATCAAAACCCGATGAACTCACGTGTTTTCCAAGGAGTTTAACTTGCATTTTCCCCTTGAAGTAACCAGATTTCTCTTCCACCCTTAATTTTGTGGAGTAAGTAAAGCATAACCTTTGTTCTGGGCACAGTTTCTTCTAGGAGCTTGCTGGAGAACTGAATAAAGAACGTTTTAGGAGTAGTTAACTGTCTACTAAACTAAGAAGGAAATTCCATGAGCTCTGTTCATGCCTCTTCACGGGCTGTCTGTAGGCTTTCAGACACTCCTGGAGAAGGGAAATGATTAGTCCTGAAAACTATGGCAACATTATGAGTGATTATTTAAATTGTGTGGCCTGTTACCTGGCAAGTCAAGCTAAGAAATTCCTAAGGGTCAGTGTCTGGTTCACTCTCAGATAAAGTGATCCTGACCAGCTTTCTGACTGAGCCCCCATTTACACAGTGTGACTGTGAAGTGTGGTGATGGTGGGAACGTTGGCATGTCAGACATGTACCAAGTACACGGTGCTCCTTGGGTGGAAGTTTTTCAGTGTGGGAGATGCTTCTAGGGTGAGAAGCCTTCCATCTATTTATCCATCCATTTGTCCATCCATGCCCCATGCAAAGCATGCTCTTGACCGCCTAGACCTCATTCTCCCCAATCTGAAGCTACACACACTGTCCTGATAGTGGAGGACGATGTATAGGAGGAAGGACACACGGTTCTTGAAGATAAAGTGCCTTCAAGCAGAACAGAAAGACATACTGATTTCTCTCCAGTTTTATACAAAGCAATGGTATAACTAAACCAAACTCTCTGGAAAACTAGATATCATTAACCTTGAATGACAGGCTAGATGGGAATGAGCCCAACCTAGAGTGTAGCTGGGGAAACATACCATTTCCAGCAGCTTCATTTAGTGTGCATCAGGCTGTGAATTCTTCTGTGCTTTGGTTTCTAGGCAACTTACACAAATTTTAAATCTGAATATAAAACACATACACTCTTCCCCCAGAAAACAAATAAAATTATAGACAGCTTAATGATACAACCTCTGTTGGCCACAACTCTCTGTAACTACAGCAGATAAATCCAGGCAACTGACAATTTAGGAGATTCTGGTAGTTAAACCTAGGAAATGAAGACAAAGCAGCTGTAAATAACTCCGTTTGTTATGAAATGCTCTTTTTTCAGTCCAAGCAAATCATGGGTATTCTACTTTTGAGGTCCCCTGAAAGAGAATTTCTTTTCCTGTACTTTTTAATTAGTCCTGTATTAAAATTCTTAGAAGTTATAGATCTTGTTATAGCCAGCAGAATGCTCAGTGCTTAAAGGGGTACTGGATGAATATTGACTTCATTGCTGTCTCCCAGTCATTTTTTCCTGTAGAAGCTCTTTGGACTCAAATATTTAAGTATCCAGTTCTGAATGGTTAGGAGCTTGTCAGTGCCTCGCCTGCCACGAGAGGGGAGATGATAGGAGCAGTCCCACTGTCCAGGTGGTTTAATACTGCTATTGGACATTTGACCTTGAAGATAACCTTGGTTAGCTTATAGAAGAGGTGGATTTAATATGGTTGCCTATAAATTTAGCAGTCTGATTGATCTTGTTAAATTAGTCACTGTTTAGATTCACATGGGGGAGAAGGCGATGGCACCCCACTCCAGCACTCTTGCCTGGAAAATCCCATGGACGGAGGAGCCTGATGGGCTGCAGTCCATGGGATCGTGAAGAGTCGGACATGATTGGATGACTTCCCTTTCACTTTTCACTTTCATGCATTGGAAAAGGAAATGGCAACCCACTCCAGTGTTCTTGCCTGGAGAATCCCAGGGACTGGGGAGCCTGGTGGGCTGCCGTCTGTGGGGTTGCACAGAGTCGGACACGACTGAAGTGACTTAGCAGCAGCAGCAGATTCACATGGAGAAGTGGCCAGCTCTAGGTCTGAAAACAAGGGTTATTGTAATCTGCTGGATGGACAGAAGTCAGTCAAATGGAACACCTATGGGTATGTGTTCAGTGCCTTTAAACATTTAATAGTGTGATGGCAGGGAGGGTTAGGAGGGAAGAGGGGATCAGGCAGGCCACTTTATATGCTTCTGGAGTCTGCATTTTGAACGTTGTGGATCAATTGAGACAGGTCCAAATAAAACTAATACTGTGGGGATAAAAAAAATAAGCCCTTTGAGATAGGATTTTAAAAATTGGATTTGTTCTGTCTAGTAATAGCACTGTTCAGAGCTCTGGGGACGAGCCTGCACCAGAGTTCTAACCTCTGTACCTGCAGACAAGTGATTCAGTGCCTCTGGGCTTGAAACTCTCCTGAAATGGGGAAGCCAGACATCCTGCCATCTTTACCTTTATTCCTGTGCTCAAAGGAGGTGGTCACAAGTTGTTCTTTACTTTCATAGCACAAAAATTACGTGACTGTAATTACATTGGCAGATTTAAGAATGATATTTTTATGAATAATAAGTCAGTAATACACTGTGCTACTAATAGAAACAAGTCCATGTATTTTTACATGGTTATCTTCAGTGCTAATTTTTCATGGCTTCACCAAAAAGGAGACCACAGTTTTAAGCAAGTCCTCTCTTACCAGCGAAACACAGCATTTTACTTAAGAAATACTTCTCTCAAAAGCTTTAGGGCAAGCTGTACAAACAGAAACAACTTATGCGTTTGCTAATTTGTTTATCCCTTCCATGGGCATCATGGTTGTTTATATATATAAACATTTATATACTCACTCATTTCTTAAGTTACTGGTTTTAAGAAATCTTTTAAATAGCCACAGACGTTATTTATTGTCAAGAACAATGATTTGTGATGGCAGATTACATAAGATTGTTGACATTTTTTAAGTCAGATTTTATAAAAGCAGTTTTCAGGATGTTAATTTTTTTATAGTTACTGTATGATTGATAATTTCCTTTTCCCACAGAACTAAAGCATGTTAAAGATGCTATTTTAATTTAATTCTGGGATTATAATAAGAATAGCATTAGGAGCATGTAAGAGGAACTAGAAGAGGGGAGTATGGGACTTCAGTAAGGGATCGAGGAGCACAGTGTCAGGTGACTTTGAACTGACAGCTTCACCAGTGGGCTCTGCTTCCCCAAGCCCCTTCCTACAGGCTTGCCATCTACATCAATAGGAGTGTCTGAAATCAAACGGCCATTACTTTCCTGTCCTTTGTAAAAATTTAATGCCCAGCCTCTTTAGTCTGCATTTTATTTCCCCCCTTTAGAATATAGCTGCCAGAAATAGTTTTCCGAGAACTAGAGACCAAACAGGGCTGTATATCATGATGTGCAATTCTGCCACTAAAATTGACAGTCAAATACAAAGTCAAGTTTAGCTTCTAGCCTTGGACCATTGTAAGCCACATGATGAGCACCTTTTTCCAAAGGAGAAAGGGCAGAAGCGCAGGCCCAGCAGTGTTTCATCTGGGGTTGCTTCCCATTGCCTGAAGCACCACATTTTCCAGTCCTGCCCCAGATCCCGTCTCCATTCCTGAGATTAAAGGGGAGAGCAGAGGTGTATTCCTCCCACCCCTCTCCTTCGCTGATCTCTGACCACATGCTCCAAGAGACGCCTGTTGGCGCTGCAGACTTTCTTGTCGTCTCCCACTTGCCTTTTTTTGGCGGTGGGGCCGTCTGTGCACCACAGAACCACCCTCAGCTCAGCCTCCTCTTGAAGGGCTGCAGTAACTTAATTTTCAATGAGCCCATCTTCTCTCATGCCATTTCATTTCCATAGGCAGTAATGCCAGGTGAGAGTGAAAGATAAAAACACATCCCGGTGAGGAATGATTGGGGGAAATGGCTTTTCTAATGTAAGACATAATAAAGAATTGTACTTCATTCTTCAGTGAGGAGTTTACCTGGAAAGATACGGCTGTTTAATGGTTTTCCTTTGGAAAAGGTAACAGTGTGAACTTTGGAAAACATCCTAATCAGGCCATTCCCTGACAAAGTCTCTACACAATGGAAAAAGAATACCGGTGTTGATCTTGAGAATGTGTGGGTTGTTCCAGCCTCTTTCCCTTTCCTTTTGCTACTTACACACTTGTCAAGCTCCTCAAACCAAAAGGTCCTCTGCCATTCAGGACCTTAACCAGGTTTAACCTATGTGAATGAAACACTTAGGGGCAAAGGAAGACCCTGTTAGCAGCAGTAACATGCCCCCTGAGCAGTGTAGGAAATGGCCCCATGAAAAGATTGATTCATTCTACAGAAACAGAAAATAAGGGAAAACTATTCATAAATAATACTGACTTTTAAACCAGTTATATAATAATGTAAAATCTGATATAGCCAGATTGTAATTGCAGTTCTGTGTATTCAGAGTCCATGTGTATAGTGTTTGTGTGTCTGTGTTTGGGGGAAGGGAGAGTGACACTTTAAAAATTAGGGTAAACTGGCCTGTGAGCTCACCATATGTGTTGAATTGAACACAACTCTTCTGCATTTAATGAAGACTTTAGCCTTTAGGGGTAAATAAAACATCCCTAAACAGAGATGGCCTGAATATTTTTTACTGGCTGTAATAATTAAAGCCATGAAAAAGGTGGTGGGGTTATGTTACTTATTAACTTGAATCGCTCCTAGATTTGATCAAGACGTGGTTGCTTATGGCGCTTTGTTTCATGTTTGTCCTTTGTTTCATTGACATGCTCTGCCCTGGCCTCCTTGGCACTATAAAAGCAGCCAGGCAGTTAGGAACCAGGCCCCAAAGGGCCTTTTAGACCTCCTATCCAGCTTTCTTCTTTCTCATCCCACCCCAATGACCCCACAAACTTTACAGCCACTAGAAATGAGCCTGAAATCCCCCCCATAAAGATGTGTACTTGGGCAGAGGTGAAAGGAGGAACTTGGAAGAAATCTTCTCCCTTAGAAGATTAGAGTTCAGGTATAGCTGAGAGATTTTAAAGATTGCTTTTATTTTCCTCACATGTTGAGCCAAACATTAAAAAGCAGTGAGGTTGATTATGAGAGGAACTTGGAACCCAGATGTATTAGTTTTCTATTTCTGCTGTAACAAATTACCACAAATCCAGTGACTTAAAACAACACAGATTTATTGTCGTACAGTATCTGAAGGTCAGACATCCAAATCAGTTTCACTCAGTTAACATCAGGCTGTCATCAGGCCTTTGTTTCTTTCTGGAGGTGCTAGGAAAAAATTCATTTCCTTGACTTTTCAGCTTTCTGAGGTCCTTGCATTCCTCCACTTTCAAAACAAGCACGGTTAGGCGGAGTCCTTCTCATGCTGCCATCTCTCTGATTGTCTCTTTCCCCACTCCCTTCCTCATGTACAAGGACCTTGTGATAGTATTGGGCCCTCCTGGACCATCCAGGATCATTCCCCATCTTTAGGTCAATTGATTAACAATGTTAATTTCCCTTTGCCATGTAACCTAATATAGGGATTGGGAGGTGGCTGCTATCCTGATTGGCTTCCCAGGTGGCTCAGTGGTAAAGACTCCGCCTGCTAACACAGAAGACATGAATTCGATCCCTGGGTCAGGAGGGATATCCGCTGGAGAAGGAAATGGCAACCTGCTCCAGTATTCTTGCCTAGAGAAACACATTGACAGAGGAGCCTGGCTGGCCATAGTCCATGGGATCACAAAAGAGTAGGACACAACTGAGCGTGCGCACACATGCACGTGCACACACACGCACATGCACACACAGTGTCCTGCTTCTGATACCACAGAACGTTGATAGTGTAAAGGGTAAGTGAATTGGGGAGCTCAGAAGGTTGGATAGGAGACAAATACAGGGTGTGGTGATAGAAATGGTTTTTTAAAGCTTCTTTTACAGTTTCGTAGGAAAAATACACATACACAGAGACACACACGCACACCACACACACACACACACATGCTTCCCTGGTGGCTCAGACGATAAAGAATCTGCCTACCAATGCTGGAGACCTGGGTTTGATCCCAGGGTCAGGAAGATCTCCTAGGAAAGGGAATGGCTACTTCCTCTATATTCTTGCAGGAGAATTCTCATGGACAGAGGGGCCTGGCAGGCTACAGTTCAGGGGGTCGCAAAGAGTCGGACTGAATGACTAACACTTTCATATACTGTACACACACATATATGCCATAACACAATGGAAAAAAGTAAGTCGGGTTTTATTTAACTACAATATCCAATATCACTACTGAATATAAAAAGAAATTTTAAGTGTGACATCCAAATAATTTATAATTTTAGATTGGGGGAAATTGGCATTTCAGAGGTTAAAGCGTCTGCCTCAAATGCGGGAGACCCGGGTTCGATCCCTGGGTCGGGAAGATCCCCTGGAGAAGGAAATGGTAACCCACTTCAGTATTCTTGCCTGGAGAATCCCATGGACAGAGGAGCCTGGCGGGCTACAGTCCACGGGGTTGCAAAGAGTTGGACACCACTGAGCGACTTCACTTCACTTCTATTCAAAAGAATGATCCAAGTATTATAGTTTCATTAACTTAATCATGTTTTGTGAACGTTTTTGTGCTATAATTTGTTTTTATTAACATGGCTTCAAAGGAAAACCTCCAATAAAAATGGTACTGTATTTTTAACACTAAACATCCTTTTTGGTGTGCACATCTGTTAAAATTTTATGTAGTTTTAACCACTTTGTATGTTAGGTAGCTAGGGCCTTGGTG
Organism: Bubalus kerabau; assembly: GCF_029407905.1. Lineage (NCBI taxonomy): Eukaryota > Metazoa > Chordata > Mammalia > Artiodactyla > Bovidae > Bubalus > Bubalus kerabau. Next base: position 148,958,214 of record NC_073627.1, read on the forward strand.
GCTCAGAGGTAAAAAATCTGCCTGCAATGCAGGAGACCTTTTCCGTCATCTTTTCTAAAATGTTGGGAAGTGCGTTCTTTCTCCCCCTCACTCCCACCCCAAGGCCATGGCAAAGTCAACTGAGATAATAGATATGTGAAGTTCCCAGGGAGAAAAGCGCCATCTGCATTTGCATAAAGCAAGAGCTGCTCTGGTTAATCTGTCAACAGCTTCCTAGTAGAAAATGTCCCTGAAAATGGATATGCCATTTACCTATAAAGGCTTTCTTTTCCTGTGAAATTAATGGCTAAGATTTTTTTTTAAGTTATCTTAAATTTTTTCTTCTAAGGTTGAACTGATTCTAACATTTTCTTCATTTAGTTGATAAAAATTTGTGTTAAATTAGGGCTCAAGGTTGAAACTTTGATCTTGCTACAAGACAGGTTGCATTAATTCAGAATTGACTGGTGGGTCCTGGGGGTTGGGGAGATTGGAAGAAGACACCCCAGGCCTGCAAGGAGCTCAGAAATTTGAGCATCTGCACAGCAGCACTCTAATGATTGTGTTACATGGCCTAATAGAACTGCCTGCTGCTGCTGCTAAGTCGCTTCAGTCGTGTCCGACTCTGTGTGACCCCATAGATGGCAGCCCACCAGGCTCTGCCATCCCTGGGATTCTCCAGGCAAGAACACTGGAGTGGGTTGCCATTTCCTCCAGTGCATGAAAGTGAAAAGTGAAAGTGAAGTCGCTCAGTCGTGTCCAACTCTTCGCGACCCCATGGACTGAAGCCTACCAGGCTCCGCTGTCCATGGGATTTTCCAGGCAAGAGTATGGGATGAATCAGAGGACAAAACCCAAAAAGCTCAAATTGTTTCTGGGAGGCTTCTTGAAAAAGGTAGCCCTTGAAAAGTGATTCACATAGCGAGCACAAGAGAATTCCAGGCAGGGGGGATATCGGTTCATATTAGGATCAGAACTGGAAATGAGCATGTTGAACAACACACATTTGGTCACACATGTCATTGGTTTAGTTAGAGGACAGAGAGAGGGTAAATCGGGGCTCAGAGTTGTGCAAATTAGTGAAACTCTTCCAGCCTGGCAGTGGTGGGCAAAGTGGGTGTAATAATCCAAGTCCTTACAGCAGTGCAGGCCTGATGCAGGGGTTTGGGGGGAGACCCTGGAAATCTCCGGGGAGGAGAGAGGAGCTTCTTGGGCAACTGGTTTACATTGGCTGGTTAATTTGGTAGGGTCCCTGGCCGCATTCTTCACCCTCTGCTACTTGTCTGCACAGTTGGTCTTTTAAGGAGCTTTGGAGAGGAAGGTGGGCCATTGTAGATTCACTCCCGGGAGCCAGCGGAGAGGGTCTTTATAAAGACGGAGAGGGCGCCAGGGGTGGTGTTTCCTGATTTCCTGACCTTTTGCGGACACCTTTGAGAGCAGGGTGCGCCCAAGGTCACTAGGTGAGAGTAGCCCTGCGGGCTTAGACCCGGGTTGTAGGTGACTCGCGGAAAGGTGCTCCCAGTGCCCGCTGTTCAGGCGTTCGGAGGAAAGGACGGTTATTCAGGGATAGTTTCATTGCCTGCACCAGGCAGGGCCGGCATACGGACCGCGCAGTGCGGTGCGGAGAGCGGGCCGCAGCCCTGGAGAGAGGGGGCGGGGTAGGGCCAGGATGCCCCTCCGTGGTTGCCCCCGCCAACCCCACCCCTTCCCCGCCCCACTACTGTCTCACCATGGCAGTGCCTTCCGCGCGCGGTGGGCTGATGCTCAGGCCACGAGGCCGCCCTGGACAGTGTCACGGGTGGCGGACTTCAGCCGGGTCCTTGCAGCCAGTGTCGGGTGAGTGTCCAGAGTAGGGAGGAAGAACCCCTTGCGTGGTTAAACCGTTCCTGGAGCCGGGCTTTGGGGCTGGAGTCACATGAGATTCCCTAAAGCGCCCGACCCCCATACAGTCCCCCCTCCGCCCCCAAACATACACCATTTCTTCCCTGCGGAGTCTTGCTGCCCCTTCCCGGTGGACTCTGGTGGCTCTGTCCTCTGGCGAAGAACTCAGGGCTTCTGTCCGTAGTGAGGGATCCCGCGCACTCACCGGCACCTCGGCTCTGGAACCAAGAGAGTTACACGGTCGCTGCACCACAGCCGCAGCTCCACTGAGACCAGGATACTTGGATTTTAGTTTCCTTCATTAATAATCCGTTGTCCTCATGCTTCTAATTTGGATCATTCCTTGCTTTGAGAGAGGAACATGCTCCGAGGACAGATGTCAGTCTTCGTAATTAAACCTAGATTAAGTTAGTTGAGAGCAGCGGGGAGCAAGAAGTGCAGGGATTTAGGGCAAGTCCAGCCGGTCAGCCGGCCCTGCCAAGTTGGTAGTGGCATTTGGGGACTTGCCTTGGAAAGGAGTCACCCACCTCCGTGTTGAAGGGCATTGGGAGGCGGGTGGTGAGGCACAGGTGGCTCCAGCAGTGTTGGCCGGCAAACGACTGTGTTCTGCCTTGGAAAGGGGGGGGGAACGTTTCCCAGATAGGGTTTCTTTCAAAAAATAATAATTTCATGGGATAGGGCTATTGATTTGGCTTGCAAAGGGGGAAATGGTATTTATAAAAAGAGCTTGAACAAATAGAATTGGAATCAGTGAGTACTGAAATCTGATGATGGTGAGAACTCTTGTCTTAGGTGGAGATACTCTGAGGACAGTATGTGGTATGTGATTTTTATCTTATCGCTTGCTCTCTACCTTTGAGTTCTTAAAGCAGAATTGCAGACCAACAGCTTAATCAGCTACGGCTTTTTCCTTTCAAAGGTAAATTCTGAAATAAATTTGTCATGGTGCTTGCCTGTTAGATGTTTACTTTTGCGAGAACATTTTGGTATATTTTGTAACTTTTTTTTTATCTTGTCTTACTGAAGAATATTTGTTAATTATCTGAAGGTGGCTATCATGCATTTTCCAAACTGAAAAATATTCATTTAAAAAATTGACTAATTTTAATGTTGTGATACATTTTGAAAATATGCCTCAAACTTACTAATGTTCCTAACATTTAATGTTCCTAACTTACTAATGTTCCTAATGTCCTGTGTTGCACACAAGATAGACTTAGCTAAGAAAACTTTTAAAGCATTTAAAGATTTAGATCTTGACCTGGTGGGGAATTTTGGAAAAGATAAATTTGGGGAACTATCAGCTCTTTCCTGAAGGAGCTTGCTTCTGTGTCCTCAGTTGCTCCTTGTGTTTATTTCATCTGCACAAGTGTTTGGTAATCCTTTTAAAGTTTTTATTTCCCAGGCACCTGGTTTTCTTGGTTTAAGTATTTAGGAATGTCCTGTTACTTTCAGGGCTTTCAAGTTTTAGGTGAGATAGACACATTAGCATTTGAAAGTGTCTGCATTTGGTTTTGTTTCTTATTTGAACGTGTTTGCATTTGGTTTTGTTTTTTATTTTCTACTTCTTTTAACTTGAAATTAGTTGCTTTTGTTATTTAAAAAGATTAACTTTCAAGGTAGTTACTGCAGTGAAACTTTATAGAATTGTGTTCAGATACCTGCCATTAATATTTAGAGAGGCAAATTTAGCTGCTAAACAAACATAGCAGTTTGTAACAAAATAAAGTACTAAATTAATTTTCCATAGTGTGGCAATTAAGATTTCTTCATTTAAAAATGGAGAAATTTTAGAACATATCTAGTAAATGCATGGAGTGAGACTAAAAACCATAGTTACCTGAAATTTTGAAAAAATGAAAATGTTTTTGAAATATATATATTTAAAGGGGAAGACATGGGTTATACAGCCTATTTTATGCAATGTTTTTGAGGTGGTTTTTATTATTTTTCTATAATCTTTCACATTAACTTAATTTCTAGATTATTCAGTAATTCTAAAATGGATGCAGATTGCTTTAAAGATCAAACCAGAACTGGAAAAGAAGTAGAGAAAGGTTTTTCTGGAGTGTTTTTTGTTTGTTTTTAATTTTTCTAAGCACATGTTTTATGGTTATAATTTTCCTCATCCTGAAATATCCCCTGTACATCTCGAATTGGATTGAAGAGATTAATACTCAGAACTGTGAATGGAATATCAATTTCTGGGGACTATCAATTTCTGGGGAAGATAGGCCTAATCAGTTCCACCAGGACTAATTAAGCATTATGCAGATTGTTTACTAGAAAGATGCCCTGGGTAGTTTTCCCTTTAATTCACATAATCTGTAAACTGGAAAGAAAACAGCCCTCCCGTATCTTTGTACATCTTTCACCTGTCTACCAGGTGATCCAGGAACGTTTGTGAATGTTCTTCTGCGGGAAAGACTAAACTCACAAGTTCAATATTCATTTTTTGGAAGTGGTGTTTTTTCTTTTTTATTGTCTTTGTTGTAACGGGAGGGCATGGTCTGGTGTTTTGCATAAGACACGCTAATATCCTTGTGAAGTGGTATGTACACTAGAGGCTAAGCTTTTTTTTTTTTTTTTTAAGTACACTGAGCAATGAGAGAAAGTCTTCACATTCTATAAATTAGAAGAAAAATTGCCACAGCTATGACTGTCTTTGTTCTCAAAGCCATTTGAATTGCAGGCTGTGTTGGGACTGGTTCGTACTTTGTTTAACTGCTGAGACTAAAACTTCTAATTAGAGTAATTACTGGGTGGGAGCTGACTGGCGGGGCGGGGTGGGAGCCAGGGGTGTGGCTGGGAAGGGGCGCCGCACGGTGGGAACCCGGCTTGGCTGGCCCGCGGGGCGGGGCGGGCGCGGCGGCGGCCTCTCCGGGGATTGGCCCGGGAGGAGGAGGCGGCGCGCGGCGGCCGCTGCCGATATCAGCCGACGCCCGAGACGGATCCGGGCGGACTCTGGGCTCCGGCCTGCGCCTCGACGGGAGCCTCAGTAAGTAAGAAGTTTTCCTCCTTCCAGGTCGGGCCCGGGGCCGTCAGCTGGTGTTCGTTAGGAGAATTAAGGTGCTTTCTTCCCCTTCTACCAAATCCCTTCTCATTTTCCTCCTCTTAACCTCAGTCTTTCCACCAAATGAGTTTCAGCAAGAAAGCAAGCCAAGTTTAACTTGTTCACTCGTGATCGTTCTGCTTCATAAATCTGTCCTTATTTGCTCACAGCTAACAGCCCATTCTGTGGAGGTTGCATTCCCACTACCACGGTGGTATCATTTGATGTGAATGGGAGTTCTAGTTGCCTTCAAAAATACTATATGGTGCTTCTGACGGGCTCTTGCCTTTGTTTTCACACCGTTGTGCTTGTAAACATTTTGAACTTTGAGTGCATTCAAGGACATGGGCGTTGGTATTGTAATTTTTTCTGTGTATTTTATTTACGAAAGCTTCAAGGAAGACAGATCTGTTAAACAAATACATTCTGAAGTGCTGCTTACTTAAAGGAAAAGTGTAACAAATTACTGCTCAGACTGGAACCTTCTTTAGAAGTGTTGTACAGGTTAACTTTAGTCTCTAGAGCACTGTCCTCTTTGCTGTTTGTTAAAGGATGTGTGCCTACATAGTAAAGGGTTCGGGTCTTTACTCTCAATTCCTAGAAAACATTCTTAGTTGGAAACGTAGCCCAAGTTTTAAACTTTGATTCTTTAGAAAACTTTGTTAGGATTGCCCTAGAGGGAGCAGCCTGTTCATGTTTTGTCTCAAAGGTAACTACTACTTGTAAAGTTCTGAGATGAGATCCTACAGTGTGAAATCAACAGGAAGGTGGTTTTCAATCTATGAAGTTTCATTTAGTAAATTAAAAAATCTGTGCTCATCTATTGTTTTGGTGAAGGTCTGTGATCACTGATTTTTCAAATTGACTTGTTATAAGTAAGTCAGCTTCACTCTGGAATATAATGTGTAGATTACAATTGGTATGTCGTAACTTCCATAAAAGCACAGTTGCAGAAATTCTGTTAAAATGTAGAGAGTAAAATATTTTTTGAAGTTTCTCCTTTTAGTTTTAACTATATAAGAAAAAACCTCTTAAAAACTACACAAAGAAAATAGTTTTCATTTCCTCTCTCTTTTTTTTTTTTAACATAAATTCCGAAATTTATAAAGCAGATGAGCTTGGATACTCAGAAGAGGAAAGGTTTGTCTTTTTTGTAGACTTGACTGTTTTTCATTAAAATTGAATAAACAACTCAAAAACTTAGAAATGTCTTAACATTTCTTGTAATTTCCAAAAGTTCTGTGCTATTAAAATGTATTATGCTTATTAAAAATACTACTAAATTTTTCTTATACGAGCACGTTATACATACATAAAGGCAGATATAAAAAGCATGCCAAAACTTGAGTACAATTTGTATGAAGTTGCTTCAGGAGTCTCTGAAGAATAACTTGCAATACTTGAGATTTTAGTAGTTTACTTACTACTAGTAAACGTACATTATGTTTACTCATCTTCATGCCAACCAGGAAATATGAAAAGGTGTTGGTAGGTCTCAGACCTGCTAGGATTTTAGGTTCGTGGTTAGTAAGTGGTTAATAAGTATGTGTCTGTTTTGCCTCTTTGAAGACTTACTTCTGTTGATTGCCTTTGACGTATTTGAGTTCACGTGAGAGCATTTTTCTGTGGCAGCAAACAAGGACAAATTTCAGATTTCCTGCTCCTATAACCAGCTTCAGGCTGGTCCGGACCATGAGTCCAAGTTGGAGCTCACAGTAGACGTAAGATTGTCTGAATAATCTTATGTATATATATTATATATATAAATATATATGTATGTGTATGTATATAATGTCTAAATTCTGATGACAGTAAGAACATTTTTATAATACTCTTTCAGTCTGCTTGTTGGGAATAGTTCTTATCGTGATGAGAAGTACATTAATTTATGAATTACTCAGTCCTTTGTGCATAGTGTGCAACTTTGGGTAAACAAAGCTGGCATCATTCATGTGCGTTCAGTTTATGGTTCTGGTTCCCATTCACCTGTTTGTTTCACCATCTCACATGATGTGCACATAAGACAGCCATTTCTCTCTCACACAAAATGCTGACCTATTAAGAGCTTTTACTCCCTTCACATGCATTGAGGTTGAGGTGGAAGGGAGAGAAGGAAGCATTAAAAATGAAGGAAGCATTTCTTTAAAGTGTGTGAAACTTGTTCTCTGCCTTTCTTTTTCCTGAAGCTCTTTAAGTCCATTGTTTTTTTCAATAATGTGAATTTCTGTGTCTAAGTGACCCTTAAGAAGTTAATTAATTCTTTGCTCTGTTCCTCAATAAAACTTTTCAAAGTTAATCCAGGATATAAAATGTCTGGACTAGAATCCGAAAGTATATGGAATTGGAGTGAAATCTGACTCCTGGGCTTTATATACGTTAAATCATTCTCAGAAAACTGAGACATTGGATAGTAAATTGTACAGTACTCTCACCACATTTTTATTAAGTAAAAACAACTTGATTCCTTTATTTTGAGAGCAGTAATTTTTGTATTTGGACTCTTCGCCCTCTTCCACCTCACACCCCCATTTCTCTTTAGTTGTGGTTGGTTGTACATGTCGTTAAGAATATGTTTCTTTGTCAACTTTATGACAGAAACCACAACAAATTGTCAACGTGTGACTAATATTTATGTTTAGTTTGAGTTTGGTAGAAAGCATAAGAAGAATATTAGAAATTAAAATCTTAACAAAAGTGATAACTTAGGTTGTTTTGACTATGCACCTATGAAGAAGAAAGGACAGGAACTAGGAGTAATAGAATGTTAGTATTTTCCACCAGAATAAATAACCCAAGAGTGCAGTTTGTTTGTGATTATTATGTTCTCTGCTTAAAAATTTGAGTGTACGTGTGTGTCTTGTCCTTCAGTTGCCCGTCTTACGCCGAGCACCAGAGCATGAGTTGGTTTCTTCCTCCTCTTTCTCTGGCTGTTCCTCACCTTGCAACTCTTGTTAGTGTTTTTGTGGCTTACTTTTTTTTATAGATGTTAACTTTGATAATTTTTTAAAACATAATCTGTAATAACAAGTTTTAACGAGACTGGAAAGCCAAAGGACAGGTCTCTGTGAGAGATACTCCTGTTGAATCCCTGCGCTTCGTGCGAGATGGGTTGTTACGTGCAGTGCAGTCTGGCTTATTCATTAGTTTAAAAACACTGCAGAACCATCGTTTTGTTGATTGCTTCCAACTACAGTTGAGGAGGCATTTCAGTTATTTTACCATTAACTTTTTTTTTTTTTACATTTTTTTTTTTAAATTTTATTTTATTTTTAAACTTTACATAATTGTATTAGTTTTGCCAAATATCAAAATGAATCCGCCACAGGTATACATGTGTTCCCCATCCTGAACCCTCCTCCCTCCTCCCTGCCCATATCATCCCTCTGGGTCGTCCCAGTGCACCAGCCGCAAGCATCCAGCATCGTGCATTGAACCTGGACTGGCAACTCGTTTCATACATGAATTTTACATGTTTCAATGCCATTCTCCCAAATCTCCCCACCCTCTCCCTCTCCCACAGAGTCCATAAGACTGTTCTATACATCAGTGTCTCTTTTGCTGTCTCGTACATAGGGTTATTGTTACCATCTTTCTAAATTCCATATATTTGCGTTAGTATACTGTATTGGTGTTTTTCTTTCTGGCATTAACTTTTAAAGTAAAAACCTGTTATTAATACAAGTTTCCAAAACTTTTTTAAAATTTTGATATATTTAAGTTGTGTATTTTGGGGACTTGTTTTGGTTTAGAAGTGAGTATCACTTGTGGCTTGAATTTTCATCTGTAGCTATGTAAGTTTTCTTTCAGTAGAGTTTTAACCTAAATCACTGAACTGTTGCTTGACAGCTGTTCTTGAAGTCATTTTTTTTGTATTACTCCATCTTTCCATGTTGGACATTAAGTCCTTTATTTAAATTTGATAAGAGTATCTGGCATGAAGTAGGTGATGCATGAAATGAGCAAGATAGGATTCCACCCCTTAAGGAGTTGCCTTAAAAAGGTACATTCTTTTTATAGAGGTTAAAATATGGTTTTGTTTGAACTCAGCTTTACTTGTATAAACTAAAAAGAGAAGGATCCTATTTTTATCCATAAAATTTTGAAAAACTTAATTTCAGTAAATCCTGATTTTTATTTCCTCCCACTTGCTAATCACCTGTAATTAATGGAGGAAACCACTGTTTTCAGACTGAATATCCCTAATCCTTAGGAATATTGTTTAGCCTCTTAAGTCATGTCCGACTCTTTGCAACTTCACGGACTGTAGCCCGCCAGGCTCCTCTGTCATGCCATTTCCCAGGCAAGAATACCGGAGTGGGTTGCCGTTTACTTCTCCAGGGGATCTTCCTGACTTGGGGATCGAACCTAGGTCTCCTGCATTGGCAGAAGGATTTTTTTTTTTTTTTTTTTTTTTTAACCACTGAGCCACCTGGGAAAGCCTCTATTTGTACATAGGAACACCTTAATTTTGTGCACATTAATAGACCACTTTTTACCAGGAACGTAGGGCTATACAAAATAAACTCAATGTTAAAAGAATCTAACGTTGATGCAATTATTTTCTAGAAGTACTAAATTTGTAACAGATTATCTGATTTTGACATTGATTCTGGGTTTGAGTGAAATTACACTTACTGATTTTCCCTTGGGAAAAAACTCTGGAAATCTTTGATGGTTCATTTGTATTATAAATGACAACATAAAAATCTAAGCACGTGACTGATGCAGTGCTTTATGTATATTTTCAAAGCATTTGGAAAATTTTAAGTTCTTTCTATATTTCTTTGTTTTTTTTCCCTTTTTATTCTTTATACCTTATAAACTGTTGTGTTGAGGACTGACTTTCAATAGATTGCAGCAAGGGAAGTGCTCTATAATTCTTTGAATATTTGAGCATTGCTTGCACACAACTTACGTCTTAGATTCATGGTGTTATTCATCTTGGCTTAGAGAAGTACTGACATCAAAACTTTTGAGATCTATGTTGCTTTCAGATATTGTTGTTATGACTAAGAATAAAGAGACTGTGATAGATTTCTTGGTGCACAGTCCTGCTAGGGGATCTACTTTTAACTAACTCCTTTACAGAAGACCCTGGTTTCCAGGTTTCTAGCTCAGTACTTTGCTAGAGCATATGCTTTAATCATTTATGCATTTCAGTGCTGAGATTACAGTATTAAATTTCTTTATAAAGTGGATCTTCTCTCCTTTAAGTAAATTACTGGGAAATTTTTAACATGGTTTAAGAAAAATAGTTCAGCTTGATCTAGAGGCAGAAAAAAAAGACCAGGCAGCTCATGTAGGTTACTAGGGAAGAAGTTGACGTAAAGAGTTTATTTCTTTTTGTGTATCTTCAGAAGGTTATTCACAGAAATCAGCCATAATCTACCTTCTCTTCCTAACTTATCACCCACTTAATAACATTTCTTTTCGTTTTAGCATTCTACAGAAACAGTTACATCTTATTCTTTTTAGTAGCTGCTTAATACTCTGTTGTGCGATGGTTATATACCATAGCCACGATTTTGACACACAGATTTTGACTGTCAATTTTCACAATAAAGGTCTTTTCGTATGGTGGGCTTTTGAAAGTCATAAATTAGTTGGTATGCAAACAATTTTGAATTAGAAAATATCACTTTATAACTTAGGAATTCAGATTCATAAAATCTGTGCTCTTATTTTAGATAAATGTATACTCTTTTGGAAGATAAATTATTAAATACAGTATTAACTTAGGTAAGAGCATTAATTCTAAAGAAAGGAAGCAGATTTCTATTGAGAAAAACAAACCCCAAACCTGTGAATACAAGAAGTTAGAAGTATCTGAGTGTTTCGAGTGTTCCAAATTCTTTAGAAAGCCTTAAACAAGCCCGACATGGAGCAGGAGTGTTGTCCTGACAGGATGAATGGACTGAATCATTTAGGAATTTATAGTTTCTTCCTCATGAGCAATAGTTTTCTTAAGAAGCATAAAATTCAGATCAGGAATGGTATCCCTTTGGCCCCTTTGGTTATTGGTCTGGCAAGTTCCTGAATAGGGAAAGCAGACGCAAAGATACCAAGCATCTCTTATAAAATATTTTGGAATTTTCAGTTAGAGTGTTTACAAAGACTTATTTTCCAAACTGTTATGACATAAACCATTAGTGTACACGATTATAAGAGCTGACAAGAGGATTGCATTTTATGTAGTTTAAATAATATGCTTTGTATCAAATTGCATACAGTTTGGCTAATAATATTTTTGCAAAAGTTAGGAAAGTGTTAGCGCATGAAAATTTGACCTTTGTAATGTGACATGAGTGAGATTTGAGAATGATTTATGCCAGTGAATTATTTCAGATGCTCTTTGCTAATAATGGTGTGGATTTTGGTCACTGTGGTGTCACTTTTGGAAGCACCACAACAAAACCATGGCTCAGAAGCTTGGTAATCTTTTTCAGCTGCAGCAGTTAGACTTGTTTTTCCCAACAGTATATACTTTTTGTGTGTGTGAAATGGGTTATAGAAATATGCTTGAGTTTCCCTAAAATTTGTCTGTAGACATACTGTCTGTAAAGATGTTTGATAATCAGAAATACTGATTATGCTGGATAAATATGTCTCTTCATTGATTCCTTTATTTTGAAGAAAATCATTTTCATTTTTAATTATTTTATTTGGTGACTTTCATTGGTTGGCAAATCAAATTTCTGTCCCCAAAATAATATGAACCAGAGACTTCTGTTCTTAAATTTGGCAGTTCTGTAAAATGTATTCATTTTCTTCAACATGGAGAGGATGGTTTTTCTTTTGGAAGTTTTGTTTTCAGGAGCAGTTTAGATCAATTGGGTTTTTCTGCTATACAAGTTGTAATTTTAGACTAAAAACATTTTATCATGATAACATTGACAACAGATCTTGGCCAGACACCTGCCTATGTATATTTTATTAAATAGTTCATTTTTCTCGCTTAAAAATGTTTATCATTAAGAAAATGACAGATGAAAGATCAGTGATGTGAGGGCCACGGCCCTGGCCAGTGTTTGGAGCAGACAGAGTCAGCTTCAACAGAGTTCTGATACCCTGGATTTTGTGTTTCTTTTTGGGTCGTGAGGAAGAACTCTTGTTTTGAGGAACTTCGTAGATTATTATCTTCATTGTACACCATTTTCAAAAATCATTGTATGACAATTGATACAGTTTAGAGAATTTTACATATTTTATTTTGGTTTGAAACGGCATCTGAGAGAGAACTCGGCTTACTTAAGCTCGGTCTTGCGTCCCTTAGTCGGAGCTCCTTGTTGCGCTTAGTGGGAAGAGCGTGTGAATGAGAGCGATTTGCTGTCACACCTGTGTGGACCTGGGGGCACCTGAGAGCGTGGAGTATGGAGGGTGTGTTTTCTGAGAAGAGTAAAAAGTTTGTAAGACTTTGGGGGACATCTTACTTAAAAGACCTTTTACATCTACGGGATTACCTTTTTAATCCAAGGGGCAAAGGACAACTGCTGTCTCTTTTGTGCCTCTGTGCCAGAAAACGTGTGACTTTCAAAGGTCAGCCGCCCTGATTCTGGTTTGGACCCTGCTTGTGTTGAATTTCAGCCAGCGTACCGGAGAATTTGAGATTTTCCTCCCTCCCCCATTTCTTCTGTTTTTGTTCAGTGTAAACAGTTCCTGCCGTAGTAACATAGACAAATATAGCAGAGAATGCTTTTCTGGAAGAAGAATGCTCCCTAAGCATTTTTTAACCATTTTTGGGAAGAATTGATCTTTCTGTGTATTTCAGACAAACTGAAAGAGAGGGAGGCCGTTGCTGTAAAGTGAAGTGACATCATATGTATTGCCCCCATTGATCCGCTTTTAGTCTCCAGCCAGGATAAAAGGAAATGGCATCAGGGAGGAAGCATGCTTCATTTAGGCACAGATCCCAGAGTGATAATGGGGTAATAATAGAACTCACGCCACTGTCATTCGGAGGCCGCATCAGTCCCAGGCTCATTCCCCGTCTGGAAGCCTCTCTGAGACTTCCTTCGTGTGCGGCTGCAGCTCGCCAGCTGGGCTGCGAGGGGAGGTGCCCGCCTTCGCTTTTGGAGGGGTGCAGCCGTTTTGACATGGACATTTCCATGCCCCGGGTTCCTTGTGTTGGTCCCACCTGTGCAAGGTCAGTAGTGAGATGCATTTGGGAACATGATCTGATCGAGGCTAGCTGGCCCTTTCAGAGTCCTGCTTATGGAAGAAGTGGTGGAGGGGCCTCGGTCGTGTGGGTGGTCTTCAGGGAGCAAGGAGTGAGTGATGCTCCCGTGACAGCAGTAAGAGGCTGGGAGGCTTCAGAAAGAGTCAGGGTTTGTTTTCTTTGTGCTCCTTGTAGACTTGGAAGGTGGATTTGGAAAATCCATATTTTCTTTCCAAGAGCCTGCGTAGAAACCTTTAGAACTGTTCAGACTTGTGTGGCTTGCCTCAACCCTTAGGTTGACTGGGAAAAAATTACAAGGTAGACTTTTCTTCTCTCTTTGTGCATTTCTGGGTAATTAGCAGTCATGGAATCCTCCATGTTTAGAGCATGAATACAGACTTCTAAAATTCTTAACAAATCTCATTGTATTGACTTGACCTTCTTTGGTATTTTATTTTCTGTGTTCGAGTTAAGTTTGCCAATGTTGTAAAGTTCTCTATTTCAAGTACCCGCATGACTTTGGCACCCCATGCCTATTTTGTCTGAGTTTCTGAGGCAGATGCATTTTAAAAATACCAAGCTGGTTTCCATATGGAAAAAATAATAACCCCGTCATGAGTTCCTTGTTTGTGCAAAGGAAAGAACTTTCTATTCCTATCACTGTTGAACTGTGGGTGTGAGTGCTACTAGACCCTCAGAAATAAAGACAGGTTCTTTCTATCATGTCGGAAGGGGCTGCTTTCTCAGGAGATAATGCGCTGAAGCAAGCGCTTTATTTTTCTTAATCACTCCATGGTGTGACTAAAGCCATGTCTGTCTCCACCCGGCTCCGTACTGCTGTATTAAACACAGTTGGCCTAGAAGTCATGTGAAATTTAATTTGATTTCTACGTGGGTGGGAGTGGAGTGACCCGCACAGCATTTCCCAGTGCTGCTGTGCCAGCTGCCAGGGCGGGTGGCACCCAGCACTGCGTCTGAGCTCGATTGCTCATGTATAATATCTCTCAGTTGCTTTGCAAACATTTTAGTTTATTACTTAGTACTTCTTTTTCATTATAGGGTGGTTTTATAGGGAGTAAATGTTTATTTTACAAAGAGAAATGTGCTGTATTAAAGTGAGTGACTTACCACATTTTTGCTTTAATATCCTCTTTTCAATCTTTAATCTCACGTGAACATTATGTAATGTTTACTCACTTATTTGTGACTGAAGGATACTGAATTAGTTTTGTTTTCTGTGTACTGAAATAGCATTTGATCACTAATTTGAAATACACCCTCCCTCCCCAATTAGAAGAGTTACAGTTGAAAGCCAGATGGCTACAAGTTGTTTACTGAAAGTCACTTGTACAAGTCCATTCTGAAGAATGCTGCACATTATGGAGGAATGTTCTCGTTCTCTGTGTTGGTCCTTGGTGCCTCTGCCTGCCTCTGAACAAGCCGCTTCTTGCATCAGTCACGGGATGCCTTAGTGAAGGAGGAGGGAGAGCTGGTGGGGTGTGTGCATGCCTGCTCTTTACCTTTCTCCAATTAAAGTAAATTAAACTTAACAAATAACCACCAAGGCTTGACTCCCCTCCCTTCTATCTTGGCTGCCCATCTTAAGTCAGGGGGCTTAGTCTTAAGTATTTTTCCATTGTGTAAAATTAGGAGAGCACAGAAACTTGCAGTGATCCTCTTGATTCTGTTTCTCTGTGCAGGTATGTATGAACTTTTTGTTTAGAAGGAAACTGCAAGAGAGGTAAAAGTGTGAATCCAGGTATTTTGATAGGATCACATATTAGTAACTCTGAACTGGAGTTGATTGGTTAAATCCAGTTAGGGTAAGTTGAAGACCAAACTGGTCATCTTACCCAGGGTTTCTTTCCTCCCTGGGTCTCTCTAGTCTAAACCAAATCCTCAACTGACAATAGGCCTCTTTGTAAGCTCAGGCATATAATAGGGAGATGCTTTTCTTTCTACTCCTTCCTTCTCTGTAATTCCACAAATTGGCTGGGCTTGTTCTTGCTGTGTTTAGTTAGTGATTGAGGCCCCCACCCCCAGGTGATGGGTGTTCTGTGCTGTATCAGGCTGGGCCTTTCCCTAGAAGCTGTCTTCTTGCGTAGCTGTGGCTACCCTAAATTGGCTGCCTGTGGAAGCACTGCTGATCAATTTTGAGAGTGCTCCTGGGGCTGCAGGACTGGCCAGCCATTCTGACCCGATCTGGGGACGCCCCCCCACCCTGCCCCTGTACAGGCAGGTGGGCTGCTGCTGGACGCGCACCAGCCAGGCCACTGCAGTTAAGGCAGAGGTTGGGGGTGGAGGCACGTGGAGCACGTTTTGGAAAGGGATGTAGCCATGGGGTGGGGACAGACCGTTTTGAGGAGAAAGAATAGACTCTGTGAGAAGGGTTCAAGTGCAGGAGGGCAGTCAGGGAGTGGCCTTAGGGGGAAATGAGGGTTACAATCAGGGCTGGGGCTGAAGGTTTAGCCTCCACCAGAGGAAAGCCCCTCTTGGAATGCAGGGAAGGAAGATCCAGAGAGCGAGACTGCAGGGAGATGGATGGGAAAGAACGTGAGGGAACCTGGGGCGCGCACGGAGTCTCAGCTCTGCTTCCTGATCAGGAATGCCAGAGGCTGGGTGAGATGCCTCCCTCTGCCCGGGGCCACGAGGGCCCGCTGGCCAAGCGCTCGCGGTGTGAATGGTGTTCAAGGGTATGGTATGGATGCTCCGCAGCAGCTGTGGTTCTGGACTTGGTCTGTTTTATAAAACAGCAGATTTAATAACAAGATATTAAAAGTAGCCTCCTGTGTCTGAAACTGGAGAAAATGGAAAACTGGCTTTTTGATACTAGTCATTATGTTGTAAATTGATACCTTTAAAGCATCTTACAAACACAATAGTTTTAATGGAAGGAAATTAAGTGTTCTCCTGTATAATCTCACAGGGTCAGTGCTGAGTTGTAACCCTGTTTTTGCTGAAGCACCTTTCTTCTGTCAGCTTGAGAGAGGATCCACCCTTGACTCTTTAGCGGATGGAGTGATGTTATGAAATGAAAATACCCAAGAATCAAGTGTTGTGCCTTTGTGTCTGTCCATCTGCCTAGAGGGAAGTGAGGGTTTTATTAGACCTTAGAAAAGTGAGGCGAGAAAATAATAGGAAATGCTTTCTTTGTGGCATTACATGGTAAATGTCATGTATGCGGTCTCTACTGGGTTTTCCTTCAAGCACGTTTTGGAAAAGTGTGTGTGTGAATGGAGGCAGGAGGCAGAGGCGGACTGCACATCTGGGGGCAGAAAGGTAAAGAGAGGATGGGGGAGAAACCAATAATTTTAAAAATTTCTTTTAGAGAACAAAGTAGAGATTAAAATCCAGGTGTTCTTGTGAATATTATGTTGCTATAGTATTGACTTTCAGAACTGTAAGTTTGGGTTAGTTGACAAGGATTGTCTGGGCATAGGCAGGAATGGAGAAAAGCTAAATGTCAAGAACAGTGGAATTCATAGTAATTCTTTTAAAACCTTCATTTTAGAATAAATATTTTTTGGTTCCTACAAGATGCATCTTAAATTGATTTTTTTTTTTCTTTTGTCAATAGTTTGAGTTCTGTGCTAGAGGCTTGTCTAGGAACTAAGTTCTTGGATTTCACAAGTATTGTTTCTTCACAGATTACTTTGTGTTATTTTTGAAGTATTAATATATAAAAACATCTTCCTCTTTTTCCCTTTAAATGGTAATGCCATTTTTCCTTAGCCTGTATGAAAACTCAGGAATGTGAGTGACCTTGTGTAGTTGGGGTGGGGTGGCTGTATATATATGTATATAATCATACATAACAACCTTTTTTCTGATGGAATAGTAAACTTAACAGTTTTTATAATGGATTATGAGACATGGCTCTAGTTTTATTGCATGTTCTTTATTTCTTGGTGTACATTTGCAAGATTTATGTTTTAAAGAAGGAAATATGAAAGTTGCTTCTTATTTCTGTTAAACTTTAATGTGTTTACCTAAAATCAGATGGTTTCTTAAGAGTATTTGTCTAGGCTAAATGACATGTTTTGGCATATGCATCCTGTAAAGAAAAAGATCTAATAAAACCATGGTAATGTTTTAAGATAAGCATAGTTTTTATCATTCACGGTGTATATGTACATTGTCATCACATTGTACATCTTAAAAAAAAATTCATGGTGTACAACCTAAAAAAAAAAAAGATAAACCCAGTTTTGATCTGCCCTTAAATATAGAACTGACATGAAAAACCCATGGAAAGTGGGATTCATCAGGCGCCAGAAAGCAGTGTCTTTGGAGAAGCCATGTAAACCTTGAGGTTTTACCAGAGTCAGGTCTCCAGTCTTCCCATGTTTCAGACAGCCACTGCAAGTGCCCAGGTTACCCTGGTTTGGCTGGCTTTGGTCTGAACATTTGGGTTTAATTTCTTGTAAGCTGAATGGCATCTTCACAGGCTGTGTGGTTTTGTCCTCAGCTTCTTCCAGACCAACTGGTCTTGCTTCTGGAGCATCTATTGGAGCAGAAGACTGTGACTCCACGAACTCTGCAGAGCCTTGAGAGGATATACCGCCTCTCGGAGCAGGATGCCGAGGTAACGAGAACACCCTCAGAGTTTAAACCATGGGCCCTCACTGCTGGTGAAGATGGATGGTCCCGTTGTGTCCCAAACTATGGAAACTGCTTCCCTGGTGGTGTGCTCCAGTAGGGGCCTCTGATCCTGGGCATTACCACGGTACTTCTAAGTCCTGAGTTTTCCCCCCTTTCCTCTTAAATTGCTAAGACACATATAAGTCTCCTAAAGGAATGAGCGGACGAATGGAAGGTTTCTGAATTATGAACTTGGGTGTATCATTGTGTGCATGACGGTGGTGCCGTCCTGTTGCATATTAAGGAAACTTGGCTCAGACTTGCCAGAGCTTCTTGGTTGCATTCAGTTAGAACAGGAAGGGAGCCATGTGTAAAGGAAATGAAAACTAAATCTTAACAGCCGTGGTTTGAAAAGCAAAATTGAATGCTGTGGGAAAGCAATATGATGTGGTCCGTAATATCTTTTAGCTTATTATGAAGAATGCAATGTGAATCCTAAGATGAGTTCCAGGGTTTTTTTTAAATACATAAAATAATAAATATTGTATTTAGTCATCTTAAGTTAAACACACACACACACACACAGAAAAATTCTCTTATATAAAACTCTTAAAAAGCAAACATTTGATTTATATTCATTTGAGAATAAATGAACGTTTGAAAGCCGTACAGTCCAATATGGTAGCCATTAGCCCATGTAGCTGTTGAGCACTTGGTATGTGGCTGTTGTGCTGTAAGTGAACTATGTGGGTACTGGAGACATAGTATAAAGAGAAGCAGAATGTCTCAGTAATTTCTTCTTATCAATTACAGTGTCAGAATGATACTTTGGACATGTTGGGTTAAATAAAATATTTTTAAAATTATTTTCACAATTCTTAAGATGGAGTTAAGTCAAGAAAAGCCTGCTCATTATTAGATTAAAAGGTAAGATGGGCATTTGTTATACATTTTAAAACCCTTACATAAATTCAGGAGTTAATTGAAAAACTCCAGAGGAAACATATGTAGCTTTTTACCCATCTCAGCATAGATCAAACATGCAACTGTTGCTGTTTATTTCAGCTCTTATATTTTTGTTTATAGGAGATTCCAAATGCCAGCCTGTTATTTTTAATTAGTGTTTAAAAGAGGTTTCTATTTATAGGCATGAGGTTATGCTTTAATCAGGACTGAATACCACTGAAATGCCAGGCCCCAGTGACGGGCAGTGGGCAGACGAAGGCGGGAGGATCAAAGCAGGTCCCGGGCACCTGTCACTCCTCACCAGAAGCTGGGAGGTGGGAGACCCTGTTTTCTCCCATTCCTGTTGGCATAAACATAAGGCACATTGTGTCCTTAACTCACAGATCAACTTTGTTGTTATATGTAACTTCTTAAACCTTTGAGAAATATAACCAGTTTTATTTTGGCTGCTTGTTTTGTGTCTCAGACTGCACTGTGAAGTCCAAAGCCAGAGCAGTCTCTTCAGGCTTGGCTCTTGGGTGTTGAGAGACTGGGGTCTGGGGGAGGCTTTGGTTGGTGTAAGTAACTGGCCTGGTCCATGCAGTTCACAGATCCTCACTCTGCCAGGCACTAGGGATATAGCGATGGCAAGGGTCATCCTCAGCAGGTTGGGATTCTTTGGAAAAACAGCTCATGAGTAAATGAACAGGACAGTTTCATATAACAGCTTCAAAGGAGGTTACAGGTGAAAGTGAGCTCAGTGTCCCTAGATAGACTTCAGGAAAGGCCACAGGAAAAGGTGACATTCAAGCCAGGACCTAAGGGCAAGAAGGAGTTGGCCATACAGAGCCGGGGGGTCCAGGAGTGATTTCCATACAGAGCTGACAGCATGACATATGCTAGGAGAGGGGTCAGCAAACTTTCTGTAAAGGAGAAGATTTTAATATTCCAGGCCATACAGTTTCTGTCACAACTATTGAACTTTGCTGTTAACAGCTGCCTTAGTATATAAGCAAACAGAAGTGCCTGTGTTTCAGTAAAGTTGTTTATGGACCCTGAAAATTGAATTTCATATAATTACCACATCTCAAGATAATTCTTTTTGTTAGGTGTTCCTTTTTAAAGCTATTCTAAAACATCCACAGCACTCTTAGCTGTGGGCTGGTTTGGCCTGCCCCATCCTGAGTTTGTTGACCCCTGCCCTGGGGCCAGTAGGATTGAGGTCAGGGGTGGATAGGGCCTGGATTAGGGCCTTAGGGCCCTGAGGCCCAACATACCACTGCCTTGCCCCCTTCCCAGGCCCTCTGAGGCCCTGGCATCTAGTCAGTTACACTGACAGCGTGTCTCACTGTGAGGTTTCCTTGAAATGTCACTCAGAACCAGGAAAACAATAGGATATTGGCCAACCAGGGTGTTTTCTAGAAACTTCATTAGTTTAAGTGTGATTTACTGTGACACTGATTAGCAGGAATTTTGTTGACTAACCATCTGCCTTTATTTTAAGTGACAGGACACTTCATGGGAGAAAGAATTATTTGCTGGAAAAATGAGGATTCTGACTTTATTCTTGATGCTTCTCCTTGACCAAACATACAGTTATCCTTTCGGTTATTATCAGGGCTTTTAAATATGTAATACATAGCGGTCATTCAAAACATGGCTGAAGATGCTGGACTGGGGCAGGGCTGTGTACGGAGCATCCCTATGGGAAATGGCTCCAAAGGAAATTTCCTAGCAAGGAACCACGTGCGTGATGGAGCTGACACTCTTTGTTCAGGGTGCTGCCACAGGCCCTGGGACCATGATGCTGATTTAGGTGTCTGCAGAAGACTTCAGCCCAGGACGGCCGGGGTGGGGTTGGGGGGTGTCTAGCACAGAAGCAGGGAGTGCTCATGACGGTGGGGGTTTTCCTCACATTTCCAGGAGGCACATAAAGCGCACCCCCTCTCCCACCACTCCTCCTTGGACTAGCATTTCTCCTAAAAGCATAGATGTGAGGTCACTTTTTGAGAAGGTGAGCCTGCTCTTTCCATAGCTCATTTAATGCCGTAATTTCCCAGCGCTGCGAAACTCTCTCCGTGGTGGAGCAGCATGTTCTTGATGGACCAGACGTCTCGACTGTGAGAAGCCTGTGCTGCCTTGCACCAGTCCCTGTTCAGTAGTTGCTTTATCTTCTTGGCTGTCACGCCCACTTGTCCCTTCCCTCCCACCTTCTTTGTGTGGGTGGGCTGGTGCTGTCTCACTGGGAAGTTTATTTTAATGATTATCCTTGCGTGGCTCAGTATTTGTATTAGTTGTGTTGCTTCTGTGTTCTGTTGTGTTCACAGAATGTCCAGTCTTGATCAGGATTTCTGGGTGTGGCAGCCAGGTTGATGTTTGCCAGCTGTTTGCTTGTCAACAGCACACGTTTCCACGTTATGTGCCTCTTGTCCTCTGTGTGGTGCGTCACGTGGTGTGAGTACACAGGTCTGCCCTGCAGGGAGGGACACGTGTGTTCAGAATCTTAAAAGGAAACATGCATGAGGGCACATGTAATAAGCTGGGCACAGTGACGCGTGTCATCTTGCGTCATCCTCTGCCTTGCCTTGACACTCTTGTTGCCGCCATCTGAAAAGTGGGGCATTGGTGGGGGAACGTTTGCATTCCTTAGCCTAGGAAGTAGTACTAGCTACAGGAGTAGTTACCATATTTTACCTCCTCAGTCAAAGAAACCTCTAGCCATATGCTGGGCTGCTTTAAACTAAGTCAGAAAATGAACTGAAAGGGAAGCTTAGTTCATAGAAATGCATTGTCTATAGTTTCTCAGCATATTGGTTCAAACAAAGAACCCATAAAGGTTTTTATTTTTCATTTATTTGTTTTTTTAACAAAAATCAAGTTTTTGTGGTTTTAAATAATTGTATTTATTTTTGGCTGTGCTGAGTCTTCGCGTCTGCGGGGGCTTTCTCTGGTTGCGGCGAGCGGGGCCTGCTCTCCAGTTGCGGGGCGCGGGCTTCTCTCTGCGGTGGCTTCTCGCCGTGGAGCACAGACTCCAGGGAGCACAGGCTTCAGTAGTCGCAGCTCCCAGGCTCTAGAGCACAGGCTCAATAGTTTGTGGCGCACAGGCTTAGTTATGGTTCTGTGGGATCTTCTCATATCAGGGATCAAACCCATGTCTCCTGCATTGGCAGGTGGATTCTTTACCACTGAGCCACCAGGGAAGCCCCATAAAGGTTTTAATACACAACTGATTCTTGAAACAAAAGATATTTTTCTAAGATCCCTTTTAAAATAATTTCCTGCCTGCTTTAGCAGGTCTCCTCAGCTGTGAAAATAGCCTTTCCATGTTAACAAGGTGAGGCTCCATGCACCTTGGCTCTGTGTGACCTTTGTCCCCGAGAGCCCCACAGCTAACCTTGAAGCAACTTTATTTCCATAGACCACAGTTCAACACTTCAAAACTGGGGCGCCCCTCAGGTGGATTTTCAGAAAACTCAGAAACAGCCACTCACTGTTTCACCTGGCTTGGATGGGAGCGGTGGGGTGTTAAAAGTTCCCCCATGGTGCCATGCTCAGCTCTGATGTATCATTTAGTAGGCTGAGCCAGAAAATTAACTTTTGGGAGAGATCATTATCAGCACCAGTCTCCCCCTCATTGTATTTGGGGAAGCACTGTTGGTTGAAAGGAAAAGGCCCCCTGGGTTAGGTTGGGGTGGGAAGGAGTGAGCACTGTTTCTCCATCTGCCCCTGGCCCCAACCTGTGTTCAGGGCTGCTGCTCTCCCAGATGCATCTTAGCAACAAGCTGGATGTGGTCAAAGGTCCCCAAATGGCTGGAGGCCACCTGCAAATCGCCCACCCTCCTGGGCCCCGTTTTCCTGATCTGCACAGCAGTACCTGGACTATTCTGCTGGCTGTCAGCCTTTTTGACCACAACTAACTGGCAAAAAAGGGCTTCACAGAAATACTTCTACGTTTGCTATTATTTCCTGATTCATTTTTGTTAAACATGTGCATTGTGATGCACAAATTGATTCTGTGACCCACTAACTCCAATACTTTGGCCACCTGATGCGAAGAGCCAACTCTTTGGAAAAGACTGATGCTGGGAAAGCGAAAGAAGAGGGTGGCAGGGGATGAGATAGTTAGATCGCATCACTGATTCAGTGGACATGAGTTTGAGCAAACTCTGGGACAGTGTTTGCGTGGTGCAGGACAGGGTTGCCTGGTGTGCCGCAGTCTGTGGGTCACAAAGAGTCGGACACGACTGAGGGACTGAACAGCAACAAATGAGTTGCCGCCCATAGTTAAGAAAATGCGAGACAAGACGATCTCAGTCTTCACCAGCTTCCTGCCTCCTCCCTGCAGACTTGTGGCCAAGGTTCCTGAGCCTCTGTCTCCTCAGGATTACAATAGAGCCACAAATCCCTTCTTCGTGGGATTGTTAACAACATGAGAGGTTTTGAAGTCATGTAAGATTCACATTCTCTTGTGGAATGGTCAAATTTTGTTGTTTAGCTCAAAAGTGAAGTCGCTCTATCGTGTCCGACTCTTTGCGATCCCATGGACTGTAGTCTACCAGGCTTTTCTGTCCATGGCATTTTCCAGGCGAGAGTACTGGAATGGGTTGCCATTTCCTTCTCCAGGGGATCTTCCTGACCCAGGGATCAAATCCAGGTCTCCTGCGTTGCAGGCAGACGCTTTATCCTCTGAGCCACCAGGGAAGCCCCTTGTTTAGCTCAAACCACCTATATATTGTCTCTCTAATCTGTCAGGACTGGATGTGAGGAAAAAAAAAAAAAAGAAATAGAATCTACCCCCCTGTTAGCCCCTGAGCAGCTTCTGGTCACAGAATCCTTAACCTGGGGGCTTTTTGGCTTTTTCTGTGGTGGAGTGCTTAGTCACTCAGTCATGTCCGACACTCTTTGCAACCCCATGGATTGTAGCCCACCATGCTCCTCTGTCCATGGAGGAGGCAGGATTTCTCCAGGCAGGAATATAGGAGTGGGTTGCCATGCCTTCCTCCAGGGGACCTTCCCAACCCAGGGATCGAACCCAGTTCTCTCACATTGCAGATGGATTTTTTACCATCTCAGCCACCAGGGAAGCCTAAGAATACTGGAGTGGGTAGCCTATCCCTTCTCCAGGGGACCTTCCCAACCCAGGAATCGAACCAAGATCTCCTGCATTGCAGGTGGATTCTTCACCAGCTGAGCTATCCGGGAATGGTGGAGGGGGTTACTCTAAACCACAGTTTCTCAGCCTTAGCATTACAGATACTTTGGATTGGGTAGTTCTCTGTTGGGGGATGTCCTGTGCATTATAAAATGTGTCACATCTCTAGCCCTTTTTCCTGACATGCCAGTGGCAGTTCTCTTCCTTTCCTGTCCCACCCCTGTTTTGGAAATCAGAAATGTCTCCAGAAGTTGCCAGATATCACCTGGGGGATACAGTCATCCTGGTCAAAGAACCATTGCTCTAAAGCAGCTGACCACAAAAGGCACTTTTTTCATCTCATTTAGCGAAGTGCCTGACGATTACAACACAGAGTGGAATAGCTTGAAGTTGGTTAACTATGTTTAGGGGCTGCCCTGAGCCAATTGTATTCTCTCAAGGCTCTAAAGAATGTAACCTTGGGGGAGGTGAAAGCAGAGATGTCTCACATGGAAGAAAAGGAAGGAATTGTAAACTAGCTTAATAGCAAGTAAATCTGAAGAAGCAGGTTAGTGAGGGAGGGCAAACCTGCTTGACGACTAGTGCCCAGAAAAAGCCAAGCCAGCATCTGTCTGTCTACATTTTGCTCTTGAAAAGGACACTTTCAAGGTGGATTGCAAACAGAAAAACATCCAACCTTGTAGCCTTTCCGCCACCTCTGCCTTTCCTCTGGGGAAAGAGCCCTTGAAAAGCGTGTAAACTGGCCACCTCCCTTTGCAGGGAGGGCGTGGGTGTTAATACTTCATCAATAGGAGAACTCTGTATTTTAAAATACTACAGCCTTTCTTTGAAGTCTACAGGTGGAAGGTATGATTGAAGGCCTACAAAAGTCTTGACAGCTCTGGACCAAAAGCATAGTTTCTGTGAACTGAAAACATTGCATGATCAACAGATCTCTGGAGACACATACTAAAAGGGCAGAGAATAAATCCCAAAGTTTGATGCCTGAAACTGGGCACTCAAAGCTGGTGCACTGGGATGACCCTGAAGGATGGGTTGGTGAGGGAGGTGGGACGGAGGTTCAGGATGGGGGAACACATGTACGCCCATGGCTGATTCAATGTATGCAAAAGCACCACGATACTGTAAAATAATTAGCCTCCAATTAAAATAAATAAAAAATTTTTAAAGGGTTAGGTGGGTATCATGTGTTTAAAATCTAAGCCTGATGAGTAGCCATGACTCTGCCCATTGCCTTCATGCTAAAATCGCTTCTGGTCATGGTGACTGGCTTCTGCACAGTGTTTGGGGTCCGTTCCCAACCATGCAGCTCAGCACTCCCCTTCTCCCCTGGTTGTTTTTCCATAGTATTCTGACTCCAAAATAAAGAAAACATTGCTATTTTGTCCTCCTGACTGGAAGTTTAGAGGAAAAATTAGATGTAATCTCAGTGGGCTCTGTTGCCACTTCAGGGTGCTCAGCAGTTTATAGTTAGTAAATTGCAGTGTGTGGAGCTTGGTGTCTCCTTCCCCTTTGGTCCACCTCGATGTGGAATCTAAGCAGCACAAAAGCAGAACCCGGCCTTGCTGACGTCAGCCCTGTGATCGTGGCCGTGTGTGAGGGCAGCCTGCCGGGCTGGCGCCACAGCCCCTGTAGGACCACAGGGCTGTGCAAGGTCACCGAGGCCCCGAGTCTGGGAGTAATGCCAGAGCGCTGGCCCCAGCCCCCTCGGTGGGCGCCTCTTCCTTCCCTCCGTCCTTTTTGGAGTCTGTGCTGGGGGCCTCCCCAGCTCACTGCCCAGCAGTGTCAGGAGGCAACCATCATGGAACAGAGCCCCAGGAGGCAGGATGTCAGAGCGAACATACAAAAAGGAGACCGTTGTGGAGGGTCCGAATGGTGTGGTGCAATCAGCCAAGTGGTTTTCCGGGGTCAGATACAGGGGCAGGTGGAATGAGCTTCCGGAAAGGCGGGTTGGCACCTGCCACGGCCAGCATCTGGCCGTTTGTCACAGTTTCTTCCCAGGGACAAGGGCTCTGGCTCCTCAGCTCTTTGACACATCAGAGAGTCAAAGGCTGATGGATCTGAACTTTAAGATGTGAGCTAGAAGTATTGTGGCTCAGTATTTTTTAAAATGCTAGAGCAGTGCTGGTGAGGGGCACAGCTGGCCTTTTGACACAGCATTGTAATTTGTGGGTTTGGAGAGCTGGGCAGGATATGGGTGATAAAAGGGACTGGGGCGATTTTCCTTAGTTATTTAGACATAGCGAGATTTTTAAACCATGTGCCTTTTATAATGTGCGAATAAACAAAGCTCTTAAGTAATTCTTTAGTTATATTTGTGTATTTTTTTTCTTTGTTGTATTTGGTTTAATGAGACATTTAATGTTTTAGAACATGTCTTCAAAGTCAGGTAGGTATATCGATATATTTCTTCCTTGGAATTTTCTTTCTTATTCAATTCAGTGCCCCTAGAATTTTTCCATGGAAACCTTGTAACCGATCAGGTCTCAATTGCTATATACCGTGATAAAAGGATTTTTGAAAACTGATCTAACATGACAAAGAACTTTGATGTTGTTTGTTTTGTTTAGATTAGTATTCCTCTCCTATTCCTGAGGCCAGAGCCCGCACTTTCTTTACCTTGAGCTGTTCACCGCGCTTTGTGGCTAATGAGATGTGGTTTAAAGGAAAAATGAGCCACTGCTGGCATAATCGGCCTGATTTTTCTTTCAGTTCAGTCACTCAGTCGTGTCCGACTCTTTGTGACCCCATGGACTGCAGCATGCCAGGCCTCCCTGTCCATCACCAACTCCCAACGCTTACTTAAACTCATGTCCATCGAGTCGGTGATGCCATCCAACCATCTCATCCTCTGTCGTCCCCTTCTCCTCCCACCTTCAATCTTTCCCAGCATCAGGGTCTTTTCCAATGAGTCAGTTCTTCATATCAGGTGGCCAAAGTATTGGAGCTTCAGCTTCAGCATCAGTCCTTCCAATGAACACCCAGGACTGATCTCCTTTAGAATGGACTGGTTGGATCTCCTTGCAGTCCAAGGGACTCTCAAGAGTCTTCTCCAACACCACAGTTCAAAAGCATCAGTTCTTCAGCACTCAGCTTTCTTTATAGTCCAACTCGCACATCCATACATGACTGCTGGAAAAACCATAGCTTTGATTAGATGGACCTCTGTTAAATAAACAATTATAACCAGTCATAACATTTAGAATTTATCTATACATAAAAGAGGAAAAGGACATTTAAGTTCCTGGTCATTTAATTCATTGCCATTGCTTCTTCCACTGTACCTAGCAATAGGTCCTGTTGTATAGATATTTGAAGGTTTAGGAGGCATTATCTACTCTTACTGTCTGTGTATGTTACCTACCCCCCCAGTCTGTCCAGATGATCTCAGAGGCAGAGATGCACACATTTTCTGGGTTATAAATAGCATTGCCCTGATGCTCTTCGTTCTATAGCACTGCAAACCCAGCTCCTGTTCCTTTTGTCTTTAATGGTATTAAGAGTGAAATCAATGTGTGGGGTTTTAGTGGTGTTCCTGCCTGTGTTTAATGGTATTCTTCATACCTGTGTCAGTAGTTTATACACTTTTGCATTAGATTTCTGTAGTGAAATCCACACTTGAAAAAGCACACAGTCGTCTGTGAGCACTGCCGTTTTCCTCCACAGTTACGGACGGAGCTGTCATCCCATGTAGTGCGCCTTAAATGCCCTGGAACACAGGGCTCACTTGCCATGGTGTCGTCCCAGATTGCTTTTCTTCCCTCTGGTGCCTTTCCCAAACACCTCCCTTTGCTCTCTAGTTCCATGGTACACCAAGATTTGAAAGTTGGATTTCTCTGGGCTTCAAGCTGTGGAACCTTCAGGCTGCAGATAGAATGCACTCTTCCTCAAGCTTGTGGGAGCCTCCTGAGTGTCGTCTCCTAGCCTGCCCTGCAGGGAGGTGGCGCCGCACAGATCTGCAGGATTCCCTGGCAGTTTATGCCTCTTACAGGTGAATGTTTGTGCTGATAACTGATAGCAGAGAGAAAGCAATTGTGTTGAATTCACATTGTTTTTAAAAAGTGAAAGCACCTGCACGGATATGGTATGAAGGCATTTTTGGTTTGTCAGGGTATGAAGGTTTAAAAATCAGCTTTACGGGAGGCACTGAGCATGACTTTTTAAGCTGCTTGGTCTGTGTGTTGCTGTGTGGCTTTGAACCTTGTGGAATTGTGTTCCATCGACCAACTGATCGTGCCCGTCAGTGGGTAGAAGCAGATGCCCAGGCTGAGTGCATAGGAAGTCCACAGGCAGTGGGGAGAGCAGCCCAGAGCCAGGCCTGCCCCTGGGCTCCTCTGTCAGACAGCAGGTAGTTGCCTCAGGTACTGTTTCCTGAACCAGCCTTCCCCAGCTTGACTCTTTGGTTGTTTTTAATAGCAAATATTTTGAGAAATACTTCACTTCTCATATGATTCACCATTTCAAAATATACATTTCAGCAGTTTTTAGTATATTTTAGATACATTTCAGCAGTTTTTAGTATATTCACAGCTGTACAGCCATCACTACAGAGAGCTGTAGAAGGTCTGTCATCCCCCAAAGAAACCCTGTAGCCTTTAGCTGTCATTCCCGTCTCTCCTCCCACTCCAGTCATTGGCAGCCAGACTCGTCTCTGTGTCTACAGATTTGCTTACTGGGGACTTCCATGTAAATGGGATCACATAAACCTTTTGTACGGAGAAGGCAATGGCACCCCACTCCAGTACTCTTGCCTGGAAAACCCATGGACGGAGGAGCCTGGTGGGCTGTAGTCCATGGGGTCGCTAAGAGTCGGACATGACTGGGCAACTTCCCTTTCACTTTTCACTTTCATGCATTGGAGAAGGAAATGGCAACCCACTCCACTGTTCTTGCCTGGAGAATCCCAGGGATGGGGAAGCTTGGTGGGCTGCTGTCTCTAGGGTCGCACAGAGTCGGACATGACTGAAGCGACTTAGCAGCAGCAGCAGCAGCAAACCTTTTGTGAATGGCTTCTTTTCACTTAGCATACCATCTTCAGGAATCACTCATGTTTTGCATGTATTGATACTTCATTTCTTTTTATCAGCAAGTATTTTTGATGGTACGGGTAAGCCACGTCTGTTTAACCATTCATCAGTTGATAGACATTTGGGTTTTCGGGCTGTTACATGTAATGCTGCTATGAACATTTGGGTGCAGTGTTGTGTGTAGACATAAGCTGTCATTTCTTTTGGGTCTTATACCTAAGAAGTGGAATTGCTGGTTTTTATAAGTCCATTTCTCTAGCTTCCATTAGGAAGGTATTAGAAGAAATAGCCATTAAGAAGAAGTGGGCAGGGGAGAGTTGAATTTTTTCATGGAACATGTGGTAGGGCTAGAAACCCACTGAGCTTAGGCTGTCCCGCTCAACAGCTAGTGTCTTTGCCTCCGTTGCCTCTCCGTCTGAGAGGCCCCTGCTCGAGGTCTCCTGTCTGTACCCCTGGGCCGCTCCCACTGTCCTCATTACACCCTGTTAGGTCCTGTCGTGACATTTGTCGCTAACATGAGTTTACTGAACTTTTCTTAGACTTTATACTGAAATGTAAGCTCTAAGAGGGCAGGAGCTTGTCTGTTTTATTCACCGAATCATCCTTAATACCCAAAACTTAGCTTTTGGAGAATGACGTTTCCTGGATCTCCAAGTGTTCTGGAATAGAGTGACTAGTATATGACATGATAAGGTGATTGGATAACTAAGGTTATAGGGAAACCCCTTCTAGAGAGAGCAAACCTTTTTGGTAGACCTGATGTGGCCCTCCGGAGTTGGTCACGTCTGCCCCTGAGGAAACGGAGAGGAGGCGCAGGTGTCCCTTCAGGGCTTCTCAGAGGAAGAAGTAACCCAGGGTCACTGTTCTGGCAACAGTAAAAGTCTTATTTCTTTTTTTTTTTTTTTTTTAGCAAAGGCCATTTGTCAGATATTAATGAGGAAAGGAGGTGCAGTGTGTAATTTCCTAATTATCAAATTCCACATTGGAATGTTGCCATTTAGTGTGCCGTTTTGATAGGGAGGGAGCTCAGTGAGGAAGGCTCACTGAGCTTTCCTGATAGCTCAGTTAGTAAAGAATCCGCCTGGTTGGATTCCTGGGTTGGGACGATCCACTGGAGAAGGGATGGGCTACCCACTCCAGTATTCTTAGGCTTCTCTTGTGGCTCAGTTGGTAAAGAATCCGCCTGCAATGTGGGAGACCTGGGTTCAATCCCTGGTTTGGGAAGATCCCCTGGAGAAGGGAAAGGCTACCCACTCCAGTATTCTGGCCTGGAAAATTCCATGGACTGTATAGTCCACGGGGTTGAAAGAGTCGGACACGACTGAGTGACTTTCACTTCGGCTTTGATAGGGAGGGAAGGCTCACTGTACCATACTTCACGGTGCACTCATCATGGACTCCTGATTTGTACGTTTTAGAGCCAGCTCTCTTGAATAGTATTGATGACATTAAATGAAACAGTATATACACAGGAGAAGGAAGAAAGGCTGGAACTTGCCTGAGAGACCGTGTAAAACTTGGTGTTTTTCATGACCTTTGACCCTCACTGTCACACTCCATGTGCATGTCAAGTGTGAAGAGCCCCATAGCAGGCTTGGATGATTCCTGTTTTGCGCGTTGCCATAGCTCTGGTCATAACTGGTAAAATCTGGTATTACTGGCTGTAACCAGTTACCATAGAGCTGAGAGCTTTAGGGACTGACTCAGGCAAGGTTAGGAAAAAGAGCTGAGAGCCTGTTGTCTTAACTCAGGGCAACGAGATTTACCAGCCTGGCTTTGTGGCAGCACACAGAGCAACTCTGCACTCCCTTTAGTTAAAACAGTGTTAAGATCATAGCCCTTTGAAAGTAAGGAGCTGTAAGGTGAGAGGAGAAGGAAAGTGTTGGGAATCTTGGTGTGACAGGCATACCCCCGACTGTGCCACATGAGAAAGAGACATCCCAGACCATCGCAGATGCGCTGGAACGGAATGCTGGAAAGGCTGTCTGTCCCGGAGCCACTCTGGAAAGGTCTCCCCACGCCCCCCGGCTGCCAGTCATGCTTCCCTCAGCAGCAGTCAACCCACTTTAAAGCAATGATAAATCTAATTTAAGGACACAAATTGAAAAAGTAGATTTGTTTATTGCAGTGTTAGACTTATTAACTCACAAAAGCCATGAGCCTTGGTCTTTCTGTTTACAGATATAAAATGGAACTCAAAATGAGGTTTAATGTGCTGCCCAGATCATGTTCCCTGGACAGATTTTTTTTTCCCCCCTTCAACAGTAAATTTTAGAATCAAAAGGACTGAAAAAGAGGAATGTTTCCTGTCATAAATAGATTGGGTGGCATTCTTCAAAGCATTTTACAGCTTCCAACCGTGCATTATAATTTCAAAGTAGCTGAAAAGCAGTCTGAGTTTTTAGAATGGTACGTTCATTCAGAAACATTTATTAAGCAGATACTTATGTGCCAGGCATTGAGACAGGGCCTGGAGATGGCCCGGGAGCACTCAGGCCCCAGCTCTCACCAAGCTTGTATTTTATTGTTGGTAAAGACAAACTACTGAGTAAGGAAATAGCAGTTTCAAAGAGCTGGAGAAAGCTGTGAGACCCGGCTCTGGGAGAGTGACACACGCGTGGGGAAGTAGGCGGGGTTAACGAGTTCTGGGCCCAAGAGGTGAGTTAAGGGGCATGGCCATGCCAGTTTCAGGTCGTTGGCCAACCTCCCGTGTGCTGAGCGAGGTGCCCAGCCCTGTGCCCTAGTGTCACCGCGGGCGTCCTTGTTCTGGACCTGTGTCGACTTGTAGACACTTGTAGCTTCTTGGTCAAAAGCTATTAACACACTATGGGACTTTCTAGAACACACTAGAAATAGACTTCTGGCTTGGGACTTTGTAGAAGACACTAGCAATGGACTTCTGGCATCGTCAGATGATTGAAAGACTAATGGAGCTGTAGTATATCAATAGGAGGAGCATCCTGCAGTTGTCGTTGCATCCAAGTATATGGACCACACTAGTGAATCTGGCAGTGACACCTGGAAAATAAGGAAAAACTTAAAACAATATATCTATCTTGTTTATATGTGCCAAGTTACTGGTTTATAATTTTTAATATTCAAAAATAAAGCAAGGGAAGCAGCCAGGTACAGGAGCCACAGATGCTTTTTCAAGCGTGGCTGTGAGATGCACCAAAACAAACCTTAGCCCCGGGCCTGTGGTGACAGAAGATAGGCCGATTTTCTGCTTCTGACCTTGGCCGTGCAGTCAGTGGCACCATGGCTACCAGAACCAAGTTGAGGGGTGTTGGCCAAGCTGTTGGAACTGAACTGTTTTGTCTCACCCCTTCAGCATGTCTGCTCAGCCTCTGATTCCTTTCGCTCTTCAGTCACAGTAACTCTTCTGAGTGAGATACAGGTTTTCAGACTCCATTCCAAGGAACCCAGCCTCCCACGCCCAACCAAAGGAGTTGAGTGTTTAAGATGTTTTCTACCTCACTGATTTAAACCACTTGAAGAACTCACTTGTATTTTTCCTCCTTGATCTGTCTACATGTATATATATACTGGAGTTCCAAATTACATTATTATAAGAATTACATTTAAGGAATGTCTGAAAACTACTTTGGGAAATTAGTCCATTAGATAGTAAGTGGCCTGTAGGGGAGCATTCTCATAAGAATTTTTATTTATTTGAAATGGCTTGTTAAAATTGAAGACAAAAAAAAAAAAACCAACAAGATAAAAGGTATAAAAGAGCATTGAGAATTGTAAAGTGTTAATGAACACAGGATCTAGGGAATATAGTGGATTGCAGACAGAAGCATCTGGTCAGTGTGGGAGACTGGGAGTGAGCTGGTTCGGGGGATTATTCTTCCTGAAATTGGCATTTCCTCAGTGTCCAATCCCCCACCCACCCACGCCTGGCACCTTGCATTCACACTTGGCTGTATGCTGAGAGGTACTCTGTTTCCCAGGGAAGCCGGAGCAGGTTTCTTGTGCAGAGTTCAGCCCACAGAGGAAAGAAAAGCCCCACAGTCAAGAACACCCTAGATTTCCTGGCAGGACAGGCTGACACTGGCTGGAGCCGGCTCACAAAGGCCTCCTGGCTCTGTGTTCTGTGGCGTCATGCTGGTGGGTTGCGGGCAGAGGGGTGTTAAACATTCACCAGCATGGGCTTCCTTTGCAGATCAGGGGTCAGCAGCCTTGAGCCTGCAGGTCCAGCCCACTGCTTGTTTTTGAAAATAAAAGTTTATCTGAAGATAGCGATGCCCTCTCATTTACATATTGTCTATGGCTACTCCTGTGATACAGGCAAATGGACTGAGAGAGAAGCCATAGACGCTTACTGTGACCCTTGACAGAAAAAATTGGCAACCCCTGTTCTCCAGTTTAATAGTAGTTAGTTCTGGATGCATTAAAATTTTCAGATTGAAAAGCGTTTGGGGAGAGGCAGGCAGGCAGGCAGGTGGGGAGTTATCTCTCAGTAGTTTTTCTTTCCTTTTCCAGGAGGGAGCCCCAGCATGTCCTAATCAAGGCCTTGGTTATATCACAGAGGTGCCCATTGGGTCATGGGACTTGTCCCTGAATCTGAGCCATGGTTTGACCGTACAAGGCAGGTGCCGGAAATCAGAGGAGCCAGCCAGAAGTCATTCGGCTTGCCTCTTGGGTAGCGATAATGTCCTTGAAATGGTAGAAATGCCATGCAACTCAGGCTGGTGCTGGGGCCAGGCTGTCTTTGCAAACAGTTTGCAAAGTCCCCAGGTGTCTGGCCCCTGGGTGTACTTGCCAGGGGGTGGCCTGAGAAGTGCCTGCTGCCCCAGGCTTGAGGACCCTCCCTGCAGGCTTCCTCCCCTGGCCGCTCCAGCTGGTGTCTCACTGTCCAGAGTCCAGGCTCGTCTTCCTGGGCTGCTGCATGGTCCCACCCCGCCTCCCCACCTCAACCCCCGCACCCCCATCCCAGTCCTTCCCTCCTCACTGCCCACCTGACAGGCACCTTGCTCTTCCGGTTTTCAGCAGTTAACAAACTTTTCCTTGGAGTTGATACTCTCACGTTTTTATGAATTCAATAAACAGAACTTGTGAAGTAAAAACGAAAGCCAGAAACATGCTGCTCCTACTAAGAGACAAGCAATGACTGTGAGAGTCGCTGTCCTGATGCTTGCTGCGGCGACCTGGGTGGGCTCCCACAGCAGCCCACGAGCAGAGGCTGTTCTCTCCCCCGCCCTGGGAGACAGCTCTGTGGATCAGGTCCCGGGGTCATGAAATCACTTCAGCAGGTCACCAACCAGAGAAAAGAACAACAGAACTATCAGGAGTTGCTGTAGTGAGGGAAACTGTTAAAAAGGAAACGTTTGTTTCTGTATGTGTGTATACACATGTATACGTATCCTGTGCAGACAGTGATTTGGATATCTGGCCCACATGTCTGCTCACGCCTCTCAGGCGGCTCGGGCCTGTTAGCACAGATATACTTCAGTGTGTTATAGGACCGGCAGCATGGCCCTGGGCGGTGGGCACACTCCTGTCCTGGTACTGGCTAGCAGGATTTGGGCTGAACCAGCCACTGTCTGCACTGAAGACTCAGTGAGGAAAAGGTGAGCTTCCAGGGCCCTGTGAGACCACACGCTCTGGAGCTCCTGGAACAGGGGTCCCGCGGCCCTGCTCTTCACCACCACGGGCAGTTCCACCCCTTCCCACTCCTGAAATATCGCTTTTCTGATTTTCTCAGGTTTCTTATTCTTTTCCTGACCTGATTCTGCCCCCCTCACCCTTGCCTCTTTCCTTTGGTAGCCTGACAGCGTTGCTGGAATTCAGGCTAAGATGCTGGCTGGCCCAAGGCTTTCAGGTGATTCCTGGTGTGGGTTTGGAGTGACTTCATGAATCTGAATCACAGTTGAAAAAGTCATTAAAAGTTTTTTATCTCTCTTGAGACATTGTGGTATTAATTGAATATGTAAAGTGTAAGTGTTGATCGGTTTTGGTGTATGTATCTATCTACCCATTGAATGCTGATGCTGAATGAACAGTCAGGAAGCCACAGATACTGTGGCTGGGCCAGATGTTCCCATAGGTGTATCTACAGTGTTCACTTTTCATCTCACCGAGGAAGTAGAAAGACGAGGTGACCACTGCCCCCGTTGATGAATAAATTAATTAGAAAATAAAGAAGAGCAGGTCTACAGAGTGGATAGTTTTGTTCATAGAGCCCTGCCTCTGCTTCTGAATTCTCTGCTGCTCCCCAGCACTGAGAACTTCACTTTCCTCCATTATCAACAGAGGAAGAAGCTGGGTACGACTATGTGAGGACCTCTGTCAGGGATTTCTTTGAGTTGCTCAGTGATCTGGAGAAAGGAAGATAGTCCATGAGTGCCCACTGTGGAAGTACTGCTGGGAGAAATGGAGACAAATGTCACCCTACTGCCTCATTTTCAGGAAGACCTCCGTTCCAAGTCGTGACCAGTTTCCTTGTAAATTTTGGGTTCTCAGCTAAAAGATAGAGATTTTCTTTGTTTCTTAAAGAAATACAAAGAGGAGTAAAAGCCCTGTCTGCAAGCGAGAAATATTTGTTGGGCCCTCAGCCTCACACAGCATCTCTGTGATGTCTTTTAAACATTCTGTCATTGAAATTTTGCAATATATTTACTTCTGTTGTAATGAAAAGGCTTGTTGTTTTTCCTGCTCTTTGTAGGGTGGGGAAAGGGGTTGTTCTGTACTTCCTGGATGTCATGTTAGCTTTCAGGGGTCAGAAGACTAGATCTCTTATTAATCATGACAATACACTGATTTTTTAACAAGAAGAGAAGTGGAAACACTGACTTCATATTGGTTGTGGAGGCCTCTCTCACTCAGCCCAGCTCCTTAATCCTCTTCCAGTCATAGTGGACTTACCCGACTAAGAAACAAACCCTAATTTGTGTTTTGTTGTTTCTTTATATGTAAATAAGATAAAGGAGAGCAGAGGGTAGAGTTGGGGGCGTGGTGCGTGGAAGGCCGGTAATAACTACCTCCATTCTCAAAATGAGGTCTAACAAAAGATAACATCCCCAACTTTTGGAATGATCAGCAACTGTCCTTGTCAAGGGCTTGGTGCACAAGCCTGTCTTTAGCTCACGGTGGAGCTGACAGACTTCTCTTACACTTGACTCTAAGAGCCGGGACAGCTGTCCCCACGTGCAGTTGTGAGAAGTAAGGCTCTTTTGCAAGGCTCCATAGCAGGTGGCCCAGTGTCCTGGCTCTCAGGCTGCACGGTGGCCTCCCACCAGGCCTTCTCCTTTCCCAGAGCTTATGAACAAAGAGCACGGCATTTCCGGTGCTGCATGGATGCGACTGGTGGTACCTGAGGCATCTAGGTTTCATTGAGTTGGAAAAGAAACCAGAGAAATGGACCAAGGGACCCTTTTGGTTCTGTCCTGTACTTGAACCAAAACACAAGAGCGGGATCCAGTTGTTCTGGGAGCTTCCTCTGATTGGTGCAGTCTGGGCTCTGGTCAGTGGTTCTTCTGCTTAGAATACCTTAGTCGCTACCCTTTCCTTTTATGCTGTCCCTTTCTGTTGGCCATATAGGAAAGAACAGTTTGTTGAAGGTGGAAAGATTTCCAAGACCTGTCCAGCCCAACCTGCTTCCCTTTTGTTGTGATGATCCGGGGCTATTAGCTCATTTCCGTGCGCCTCCGAAATTCCTTTGTGGATGTAAAAAGTTCGTTGGCATCCTGTTCTTAGAAGTTCAAAGGGGCTGGCTGCCTGTAAGCAGAGGGCACCACCGTGTGTCTCAGAGTGCACTGTAGCCTAGGGGAAGGATTCTTTCCAAAAAATGTTTCTTTGCTTCATTCCTAATTGTTTGTGTGTAAATCTATTTATAGTAGATTAAAGGAGAGATCCGGCCATCAGTGCATAATGATATAATTTACAGGGGCCCCAGCCAAAATGTTGAAATTACTTACATTTTACTGTTGCCACAAATGGATTGCTATTAAGGGTCTTCCTCTTTCAAAGGCAGTAAAAACACAGAGTGATGGAAGGAGGCTTTTTTATTTTTTAAATGCATGTAATCACTTCCATGTATAGCTAATGTTGAACCAATAATGGAATATAAAACGGTGGACTGCTCACTGGGCATAATTGAGAGGGCTTTAATGCAGTAGACAATGTCCCAGGACTGGATTTAGGTAGAGTCTCGACAGAAAGAGTGTCTGAAGTGGCCTAGAGATGAAGAGGTGGTGGGGGAGGGGCAAGACTGCCCCTTATCAGCCGAGGCAGCCGGTGCTGGGATCAGACTCCCATGTTGTCTGTGGGGTTTGCGGGGTGGGGGGGGGGGGGGGCTTCCTGACAAATCCCTGCTGGTGAATCTTTCATCACGCATCTTCACTAAACGATACACACATGTAGCTTGTCTGTTTTCTGTAGGTTGTGCAGGAAACATGCAGCCAGAGCTGCCTGCGTCAGGGTGGTCTGCTCTCCTCTCCCCTCCAGCAGATACCTCAGGCTCCTCAGAAGGCGCTCTCTGCCTCTTAGGAATGTGGAGAGCAGGGTCTTCTCCCTTTTACTATGTGTATTGTTAAAATCAACAGCACTGAACCAAATCACTTATTGCAGGAAATCAAGTAGTTGTGGTTTATGAAGGAAACCGTCATGGACAGCATCCTGCAGGGCAGAGCACCAGCCTGCCTGGCTGGGGGCGTGCGTTTAATTTCCCAATTACGTTCTGCATTTATCTACTGTGTGGCAAAATTGTATTTTAAAACATCAGAACACCTAAGTGAAACATGCACTTTCTTCCCCTAAAGTTGACTGGCAGCCCTCTTAACGAAGAGCGTGGTTCCTTTCTTTGTAAAAGACATTAAAATGAAATTTTAAAGTCTCAACTGTGTTAACAGAGTAACTTCTTCTAACAGGAAAAGTTCTCCATCATTAAACTTATTAGGCCAAGGAAACCTACCAGTTTGTTGCTTATGGGATTTTTCTCTCTTTGCTTAAGGTTCGCCATCGCTGGTGTGAACTCATTGTTAAGCACAAATACACAAAAGCGTACAGAGACGTGGAGAGGTTCCTTCAGGAGGATCAGGTAAGTTTCATTTTTCAGCAGATGGGGATTCTTTAAATGCTGTCCCTGACTATGCAGTATGGTTAACATGGGGCCCAGTTTGTTGCCTTCTCTACTTAAAAAACAAGTGCTTCAGCACTTTCCAACGATTTTGAAGAGTTGGTAGGAGCACTCCTACCCAACTTTTGCGCTTTTTTCTTCTCGATATCTCCTTAAAAGCGCACCTGGTTTGATGGAGCTGTGGCCCACTGCCGTTAACCAAATAAAGCATGGGCAGACCTCAGTACATCTTTGAACCCCAGGTTCTTTAGGTTAGGATTATGGCCCAGTGATGCGATGATGTGTATCTGTGCCTTTGTGTGTCTGGGGATGAGACTGGGACAGCCCCGGCTGGCCGGGACAGTCTGGTCTGTGTCTGCCCCTGCCATGCCAGGTGGACCCCTGTGTTGAGCTGCTTTCCTGTGAGGACTTTCCTCACTGTTCACCAAGGAAAGCAGTCACCTTGCAAGGAGCCCATGAACCTGTTTGAAGGTGTTTCTTTGCCACGTCTGCTGGGCTGCAATGTGTGTGGGGTCAGCATCTCTCCCGCTCCCCAGCCTGCTGGGCCACGGTGGTGCATGTGCCATGGCTCTTGTGGGCTGTGGCTCGTTCCCTTGGCATGGCCAGTGGGTGCCTCTGAGTGAGCTTTCTGCAGAGCGCTGCGGGCTGATAGAATGGAGCCATGTTTCTGTTGGGGTGGAGAGTTGGGGCAGTGCAAACAAAGGCTCTTTTGAGAGGACGGAGTATAGGGGGCAGCCAGCAAGTAAGGGCTCGTTATTCCCACAAAGAAAAAGACATGACTTTGTACCAGAAGAAATGTCACATTTGCACAGTGAAGCAAGAGGTGTTTGGAAACATGGAGGGACAAAATTTAAGAGTGACTTAAAGTCTATTCTGAAAACCAGAACTGACTGCACTGTATTTGGAACCATGATCTCTGCCAGTAAGGGTTGCCATCAGCTTTTTCAGAAAGAGATTTTTGAGCTCCTCACCACCAGGTTTTCATTTCTGCACTGTCGTTGGAAGTCCTTGCTCCAGCGGAACATAGTCATAGCATAACTAAGCTTAGAACAAGAGAGAAGGCGGATCCAAAGGGATCTTTTTGGTCTTTCAGAACATAACCGACTGTTTTTAAAACTGGAGGAAAAACACAGATGTGATTTTCGCCGCATTGTTTTCGAGACAGAAGAGCCAGTGTGTGCCCGTGGAAGGAGAGCAGGCGGGCTGGGCTTGAGTGGCAGGCCTCTTCCAGGGTGGCCTGAGGCTCTCCCCACCTGTGTGACAGGAAGTCTTCATTTCCCAGCTGTGCTAGGAGGGAGGCAGGTCCATGTCTGAGTCACACACATACATACAGCACTCAGGTCTCCTCGCAACTGCAGGGGTTCCCATAGGGTCAGTCGTCGTGGGAGCCTCCCTGTCCCTGTCCCCGTCACTGGAGAAATGTTCCTCTGTCCTCAGTTCAGCCACTAGGGTTGATAGAATTGATAGCCGAGAATTCCTTGGTGAGTTTCAGTAAAGAGAAGGGGATCGGAAACTGCAGTTTCCTGAAGCACCGCTG
This sequence comes from Bubalus kerabau, assembly GCF_029407905.1. Lineage (NCBI taxonomy): Eukaryota > Metazoa > Chordata > Mammalia > Artiodactyla > Bovidae > Bubalus > Bubalus kerabau. The sequence continues at coordinate 148,997,605 of NC_073627.1, forward strand.
CTCAGCTGTCTGCCTTTTCTAGGGCCTTTGTAACTTCCAGCCTAGCACGTCTGTGTGAAGCAAACACAGACCGTGCACTCGAGCGCATGGGGACACATGATTCCTTTTCCTTATGCTCTCTGGCCTCTGTGCCTCCCACAGGCCATGGGCATCTACCTCTACGGGGAGCTGATGCTGAGTGAGGATCCGCGGCAGCAGCATCTCGCCCGCAGGTGCTTTGAGCTGAGCAGGGAGCAGATGGACAGATCCTCAGCCGAGGTGGTGGCTGAGATGTTATTTTAAAGAGGTGATTCTCTCTCTCTCTCCTTTTTCCATTCTTCGGCTCTAGCCGAGATTCCTCCTAGGAGCCAAGTAAGTCAGTAAGCCAAATGGTGAGCCAAGAGCCCTGGTGGCTTCAGTCCTGGGCTCCCTCCCGCCCTGAGGGGTATGTGGCGCCTCGTCTGGCCGAGCGGCCACGAAAGCCCGTGCCGTCCACCCTCGCAGAACAGCCCCTTCCCCAGCACTGTTTTGACCGCTTCAGGTTTTGTTATTTGGGCGAACAGGAGTCACAGGAGAACATCTTGAGTAGGTTAGAAGGTGAACTGGAGAGCACGGCCTCCCCACCCTGCCCCCCAGTCTTCAGGGTGAAGGCTAATGTGGGGGTGTATTGCCCGGCTACCCCGCATCCTGAGCTGTGAGGAGGTGTGTGGGAACTTGAGGTCCCTCCGGTTGTCCCCACCTGGCAGGAAAGGCTGGCAGGCCCTCCTGCTCTCCGCTGGGTGCCTCTCTACGCGGCATGTCCACAGCAGGCTACCTCGTGTTGGAGCAGAGTCGGAGTGGGAGTCCTAAATGGTTTAAACTGCTTCCTCTGTTAATTGTGCTTGAAATTGACTTGTTAGATCTACATTCTAGTAGTTTTTAATGGAATTTATGCATTCTAAATGTAATTTAGCAATGATTCGTAGGTTTTATGTAAAACTGTGAAATTAAAAGTATTTTTTTTCTTTACCATTATCATTTCTCTGACTCTCCGGGTTTCTTCAAGGTTTTACATCATAACAGGGCATGTCTGATTTTGTGTCTTCTTTTTTTTAACTTCAGATTTCATTCTTCGTATTGTATAGATTTTCTATAATTTTAATGGATATTTAATATATTATGTTGATATTGTTGGACATTTAATTTGTTTCTAATGTTTTGCTCTTATGAAAAACCATTTCTGTCTAATATGTTTAACTGCCGTATTTATCTGAGAGAACTCTTACTGCTGAAGAGGTTCTTCCAGGAGAGTTGAAGAGCTGTGTTGGCCAGGAAGGGAAGTAGGGGGAACAGTTGCCCCGACTGTGCGTCTCGTGGCGAAGCGGCTGTGTGCGGGCTTCCCCGCGCTCCCGTCGGGCAGCTTCCAAGCCCGTTCAGAGACAGCCCAGCTTAAAAAGCAGGGCAGTCACACAGTGGTGTTGCCAGCCTCAGACAGTGATCAGTGCCAGTCATGCTTCTCCTCAGGTTTGCCACTTCACAGAGAGTTTGTGTTGCTTGAAGTGTGTGAAACTGCAGCGGTGCAGGCTGTGCCTTTGATGTTCCCTGTGCTCCAAGTGGTGGAAAACTACCGCGGGCTACGCAGCTACGGTGATTCCTCATTGTGCTTTTCTGCCCCGAGCAGGCAGAGGAGTAGTCTGGTCAGGAGCCCCCCCTACCCACCCTGCACTCCTGGATGAACACAGGGGCCACTTACATGCCCTCTGCCCCCTCCCTGGCTGCTCGGTGAAGGACCGTGACAGGGCTGCCCCCTGAGCTGCACCCTCCAGCAGTTGGGAATCCATCCCACCCCTTGAGGATCCCCACAGACATCCCCAACACTTAGAACCTGTGCCCCAGGGGGTGATGGGCTGGGAGACTGAGCGTGGCGGCCCAGACCAGCTGGTTGGTGCATTTTTCATTTCATCTCCCAAAGCTGCGCTGGCATTTGTGTGGTCATCTGTGAGTCCTTTGATTTTTAAAAATTATACCCCTAAGATACCGAGTAAACGAACACCAAGCAGAAGGAAAACCCACTTGGGAGCGTGGCAGGCCTGGAGGTGGTGTCGTCGCCTTGTGTCTGAGGAAGCTGGTACGTGCGATGTGGGCGGCACCGCCGCCCCTGAGTGCTCTGGCTGCTTGGGTTCCTGGCATGCTGATTTGTGACTTAAGATTAAAATCACATTGCCAGGGATTACCACGCAACCACGACCCTGACTGCTGCTCCAGAAGCCGTAGTTGCGCTCCCTGCAGTTCGGGGAACAGATGCATCTCGTAGCTCCTCTCTGCAAGCAGAAGAAGCCGACAGCCTCGGAAGATGCTCGCCGGCCCTTTCCTTATGCCCAGCGACGACCTCTCTGACGAGGTGCAGAGCTTAGCTGATTGGTGAACAGTGACTGGTTTCCGCTTTGTTCACAGTGGCTAAGTTCTGCACCTGAAGAGAAGGTGAGATGGGGCCAGTTAAGGTGGAGCTGCTGGGGCAGAGGCCGCTGCTGAGCGGTCAGCTCGAGGCCAAGCAGGATTCTGGAGGATGAGGGCCCGCCTGGCCCCAAGGATGCACTTTGTCCTGTTACGAATGCACACATCCCCAAAGTCTACAGAAATATAAATCCACTAAGTAAACATCTGTCTGAAAGTTCAAATGTATTGAAAGCTGCAAAATTATTAATTTTAAAAATTAAAACCAAATGAATCATAGAAGTCAAGTAAGACTATGTCAGCGGTAGATGACGTGTGAGTAGAGCTGGGTACTTTCAAAGGAGACGTCCTCTTGTGATTTCCGAGCACGGTGAACTCTCTCTTGTATTTGCAGTCCAGGTCTGTGTCTTCTGCAGCGCCAGTGGAACGAGGCCGAGCGAGCTCCCAGCCGAGGCGCTGCTTCTCCGGGCTGTCAGTTGGACCCGCCCTCCGGTGCCTACTGAGCTGATATCAGTTCTCATTTTACACACTGGCTCAGTTCAGCAGGAACAGGAGTCGAGCCCTAGAGCAAAGCCTTCCTGTTTGTAAGTGCCCAGAGGCCTGGGAGCTGGGACTGCAGCTGCGTGAAGACCGGCCCGAGCGCCCGCAGCAGAGCTGACCGGCAGCGGTGGTGGCCCCTCTGTATGTGTCCTGTGTGTGGGTGTCGGTAGAGTCAGAGTTCTTTTGACACAAGAGAAATGAGCTTCCACCCGAAAAGGCAGAATGCCATTAGCACCATGCGTGTGACGTGGGCAGCGCCCACCTCTGTCATGGTGTCCTGTGGCCAGAAAGCAGGTGGAGTGACTGCGGGTCTGAAACGGGCCGCCTCTCTAGTATCTGTCCTGTGAATGAAGCCCAAGTTACAGCCACTGGCTTTCACAGCCGTGTGAGAGCGAAGCAGATGGCACACGCTGCAGCTGTAAAGCCCATTCTCGGGGCTCTGAGATGCACCCTGGTCTCTCCCTGTTCTCCGCTCATGGTCCTCTCTCCAAAGCTGAGAGCAAAGGTTACTTGTTTACAAGAATTCCTCCGTTGTGACCTGGCAGTAAACTTTATTGCTGTTTCCTTTGCAGGAAAGATCACAGCGAGAATCTTTTTTATGCATCTGCTCGTAGCCCTGGTGGGCCCAGGCTTGCATGGACCCTGGACATCAAAGGAAGAGCAATGGGGCTGCTGAAGCCGGCAGTCAGTGGCCGCCCGCGCCTTGTGGGGTGACCTCCCCAAAGGGCCTCACCGCAGAGCTGGTGTCAAGAGGCGCACCCTCATCAGCAGTCTCCATGGGGCTGTCTGATGCCTTCGTGCCCATCCTGGATGAACCACCTCAAGATCCTGAATGTTAATTGAGTCTCCCCTTTGAGTTCAAATCAGTTCTCCCATCCAAACACAGAAGGTCCCTGAGGCACATGGGAAAACCCACTGCACCTCCTCCACCCATCCCTCAGCGTGTGGATCTGCATTTCTGCACTCCCAGAAAGCCAGAGCTTGTCTGCTAGGCCCAAGGAGCTGCTGCTGCCCACCTCCGCAGAATTACATTGATTGATCTGTCCATTATTTAGATTTTCCAAAGTTTTAGTAACTTGGTAGAAGTGCAGGATAAGATTCTTTAAGATTTGTTGATAATGTAATGGATTCATGGTTTGTTTTTTTTTTCTTTCTGTTTACTTCTGAATTTAATACTTAAAAAAAAGAGAGAAAAGGGTGTAGTGTCCACATTCCTGTCTCCTTCTTTTCTTACCTCCATGGTTCCTCTAGTGTTCAAAGTGGTGCTGATGTTCTGGGGGAGGGGGCGTGTGCCTCCTGCACGTGGTAAAGGCGCTGTCGGGCACATGGGAGCCTGTGGTGATGGTGCTTCTCTTTCCCACAAATGTTTGAAGTTAAGAATAGAAACTAAGCTTCCCGGGATTGCCCAAAGGGCAGGGTGGCCTGAAAACACCTCGGAAGCCACACTGGTTGGTCAGGCACGTGATGGATGGCGTGAGGCTCAGCTGAGCGGGAGTGGACCCACCCACCTGCGCCGGTGGCGCCGCGAGCCAGCCTGGGGGTGATGGGCAGCTCAGCATAGCCCTTCCTTAGAAGCTCCTGACCTCAGAATTATGTAACAGTGACTTACCATTTTAGAAAGTCTCCTGGGGGTTGCTTCTTTGCTCTTACATGTGCTTTGCAGGTGTTGCTTCTGTGTGCTTTGTTTACCACGTTGCTATAATAAAAATCTGATTTTTGAATAAGTGTCAAAATGCTGTTATTTGTGAATTAAATGACTCTCCCCCTGGTTGGTGTGTGTTGGCCCTCTGAGAGGCGAAGCAGCAAGCCCGGGGCACAGCCGGGGTCTGGCTGCAGTCGACCCATCAGCCTGGTGGTTTGGTCTTGTTTTACCATGTTGTTGTCTTTAGAAACCACTGAGGCACAGCTGAGCTGCCACACGGGTAGTTTTGCACCAGACAACAGGTCCCCTTGCCCTGGTCCATTGCCCTGTCCTGGTTCTGAGCACAGGTGCGGCCAGCAGGAGGGGCCCTCAGACCCATGCCGAGTGACAGCCTCGCCGGCCATGCCTGTGGGTCGTTTGACTTTGCACCTATGGGCATGGGCCTTTGGCGGTGAGGGGCCCTCCAGCCGCACTGGTGTTCCCGTCTTCTGAGCTCCTGGGATGGTTGTCCAAGTTCCCCCCATACCTCCTGAGAGGCCAGAGCCTGGCTGGGACTGCTGGGCTCCAGTGGCCACCAGTCAGGAAACAGGTTGTGGAACTAACACTGCATTCTTACATGGTTCATGTTGTGAAAATAGTTCCCTGTGGTAACGGGCAGGTCCTAGGACTGAGGCTGCTTTATCAGCAGGACCCGAGACCCTTGGGAGGGATGCCTCTGTCCAGGCGTGAGTGTTCACGGAGAACCCAGGAGCCCCAGGCACAGAAGGTGGTGGTCTCGGGGAGACAAGGGTATGGGAGCCTGCTGCCCTTCCCGAATCCTGTGGGCCAGGCCTGCACAGTGGGATCCCCAAGATCTCATAGTGACAGGTGGGATTTGAATGTGCATCCACCTGGCTTCACCCTGAAGCTGAAGCTCCAATACTTTGGTCCCCTGATGCGAAAAGCCAACACATTAGAAAGACCCTGATGCTGGGAAAGATAGAAGGCAGGAGGAGAAGGGGACGACGGAGGATGAAATGGTTGGATGGCATTGTTGACTCAATGGACTTGAGTTCGAGCAAACTGGGAGGTAGTGAAAGACGGAAGGCTGGTGTGCTGCAGTCCATGGGGTTGCGAAGAGTCGGACACGACTGAGCCACTCCACCACCACCACCACCCCCTGGCTCGGGGTTCTCCCCACAGCTCGTCTCAGGATGTAGATTGTCCCTTTGGTGATAAATCCTCAGGGACACTCAGTTTTGTCATTCAGTCAAGAGAAGACGTGAGAGCCCTGCCTTAGGAAGCAAGTTTGCTGTCGGGATGGGCCTGTGTGGGGCCAGGTGAGCACTAAACTGGAATCTGCTACAGTTATGTTCCCATGGGCAAGTCCCCAGGACTCTCCCGCCTGGGAGTTGCTCTTACTTAGCGGCAGTTTCTGATCTTTGCTACCCCAGGAACGGTATGTTTCCAGCATCGTTTCCAATCACGTTCCCAGGGTGAGCAGACAGGATGGAATGAGCTCTGCCCTGCAGCTGAGATGAGGAAATGAGCCGCTAGGAACCTGCATGGTCACCAGTCCAGGTGACACCTCCGCCCAGAGGGGGACCCCAGCAGGAGGCTTCACCTGCCCTGGCTGGGGAAGCAAGGAAACCCTAGCCCCTTCTGCAGTCGGTGTAGGTCGGTTGTGGACTTCTCAGCAGTGGAATCTGGACTGGACTGCTTGCCCCGTTAACGTTGCCCTCGGTCCAGAACCATGCTGAGGTGACAGCTGGTTCGAGAGCTGGTTAAACCAGTGAGGAGAGGTGGCCTTGTTCTCTGAGCAAGTTAAGTGGTTCATTGCCAAGTGACTGTCCTGAAATGGAGGTGCTCCCCCAACCCAGCACAAGATCCAAGCCCTTGCCTCAGCTTCCCATATGTTGACCTGATCCTCGGGGCCCCACATGGGGGACTGCACCCTGGCCCAGGCCTGGCTGTCACCCCCTGGCTGGCCTGGAGAGCTCCTTGCCCTCCCTAGCCACCCACTTGGCCTTTCCACCACCACTGGGCCTGGACACAGGACTGGGGGCTCCAGTGGGACCCATGCAGAACCCAGAGGTGGAAGAGGAGACAGGGAAGAAGTCAAGAGAAGAGGTTCAGGTCTCCCTTTTGGGCTCTATTTTAGTATTAAAGAGTTTCAAAGCACTTACTTTGATTGGAATTCCACATCAAAACATGGCAATAATAGTCTCCATCCCAAACAAAGTACAGAAATGTCACATTAGGCAGAACCTGGTGCCCCAAGGGCAGTGACCAGAAATAGCAAACCTTGTCCCTAACCATAACCCATCACTTGCAGTGGAGAGAAGACTTCTAAAAGATTTCTGCAACTGGCCTGACCCCACAGGCACTCGGCAAAGCCCTGGGCAGTTCCGTCAAGGCGGCGAGGCCACTCTGCAGGGCGGTCTGCTCGCACCAGATTGCCCTGGCTATAGCCGGCCTCAACAACGGCAGCGGTAACCCCCTGGACAGCTGGAAGGCAGAAGCTGAGTGGCTCCTCACCAAGAGCTGGTTTTTCTTAGAGCCTTATGCTCCAGGCCAGCCACCTCATTCTATAGATGTAGCCAGCTGGGTGGGAGGATGAGGCGTGTGAGAAGGAATCTGCCCAGAACTTCAGCAAGGACAACCCGCCCTGCAAGGAGCATGGTGTCTCAGCAGCTCCTGCCAAACAGAACCCTGGGTGTCCCAAGCCTGCGCCTTCCCTCGGGTGGAAAGCTCACCACACCCCATTCCCAAGAAGTTGGGGGTTGGGGGGAGGAATGCTTCCTCTGGCACTTTGCCAGCAGGTAACACGTGTTAGCTGGTACCTTGCAGCAGCATCCTCTCCCCAGGGCACCTTGGACTGGACCACCTCGGGGTGCAGAGAGAGGTGAAGGTGGGGGGGGGGGCCCTCTGTGCAGGGCCCAGCCGTGGCAAAGATACCATACAAGGTGCCAGGACAGTGCTGAGCCCAAGCCTGACCACCTGGAGCCTCCTTGGCCCAAGATTAGGAGACGCCTGGGGGTTTAAAGGGCTGCCTGGACCTCCCAGGGCAGTGCCCAGAGGCCAAGCTCAATGGGGAGAGCACTCAAGCCCCTAGGCCACTGTCCCGGGGGCAATGACCTCGCCCTCCCTGGCTGGGCCCTGGGAGTTTACAAGGTGGAAGGGAGGAAAAGCTGGCTGGGGCTATTCATGGGTGAGGTTTTATAGATCTTTTCCCACTCTTTGGTGCTGTCTGGGAGATTGATCGGCTAATGAGGTATTTCTGTTCCAGTCCAATGACTGGAGGGTGTGAGAAAAAGAGGGAGGAGGCTATCAGCTAAGCCTAGGGGTGGAAGGAAGTTACCATAAAACTACAGATGTTCCCAGTGGTTCCCAGGACTAGTGTTCTGCCTGGATGATGGGTGGGCATCCAGGCACCCTGGCATTGGAGCATCAGAGCAGAACAGACCTGACCCTGGTGCAAGGATCAGCCAAAAAGCCTGCTTGCAGGGGTCGGGCCTGAGAAAGGCGGCTAGTACCGGAACCCCATGCTTGTCTGTCTGTCTGCGTGTGCGTGTTTGGGACTACGAGTCAGAGTGCAAAAATGCAGATAAAGGCCTCTCTGACTGCACGTTTTCCTCCTCTCCAGACCGCTCCCATAAAACTAATCTGGTTCCTTCAAAGTGTCATTTGAGATAAAATAAGTTCAGGGGTTTGCTTTCTCAGCCCCAAGGACTGAATTGGGCCGAACTGCTCCAGGGACTGTCCTCAGCCTCCAGTAGCACTGCCTAGCGCCCCGGCCTTTTCTGGGCAGCTGATGGGGTGGCCAGGGCTCCCTCGTGGGATGCCCACCTTGGAGGGCAAAGCTGCGCCCTGCAGGGGAGCCTCACGCCACTTTCCAAACAGCTCCTCTGTGGCTTTGCCTGGGAAGCAGAAGGGATCGGGTCCACACCGTGGTTTCTGTTTTCTTAAGCCTTCTTTGTACTCCTTCTGCCTGTAACTTCCTCCAGCCCGAGCCTTTGGCGATGCTTCCACCACTGCAGGCCCAGCACAGGTGTTCTTGCCTGTGGGGTGGGGTGCGAGGTGCTGAAACCGCCTGCCCGACCACACTGCTTGGAGTCTCAAGTTCAGAAAGTTCTTTTCCACAATAATAGGCCGCCCTTGTCACATGAGGTCTGGCAGGACAAACCTTGAAAGTGGAAATGTGTTTCTTAAGACCGGCGAGGACACTCTTGGTTAGATTGGAAAGGCAGGAGTGATACCTCAGGTTTTCATGTTCTCACTGCAAGATTTACGTCTCCTGGGACTTAGACATCGGTTCCGCCTAAGGAGGGAGGCTCAAGAAAATGTGAATTATGGGGATAAATCAGCAATTTAGATGGGAGCCAATTTTAGTGTTCGCCCATGGGATGGTACAGGCACAAGGGTGTATTTATGTTGAGTTATAAAGCAAAGACATAAAGGAAAGGAATTGTAGTTTGATGATTTTTGGCTGCTTTAATAAATAAGTGATTATGTCAAGGAAGAGAGAACTGCAGAAATTGTGGCTTCATCACAGCTGGGGGCTGAGGAGGCATTTTGTAGAGCAGGAGAGTGGTTATTAGTGATCACAGAAGCTGGGCAGATGGACAGATTGACATCAAGGAAGTTGATGTCACGGCCCACAAACTGCCCCAACTGGGGGGACCAAGGCCCCGGTCCTCAGGCCACCTTCCCTCTAGGTCAGGGTACCTCTTTCTAGAAAACTCTTTATTTGTAAATAAGCTGTGAAGATGACACCGAGCTGGTGGGTGAGCAGGGGCGCCAGAGCAGGAGTCTCCTCTGAGTTACAAGTGGGCATGGAGGCTCGCTTCCCTTTGCAGCATCATGTAACAGTGAGCTTCTCTTAGAACGAACGTTCCTTTACATATTGATGATTGTGAATTCTTTTTGCATACATCACATGTGCAAATATAAACAGTATGTAAACAAAGAGCGAGCGCCGTTCCACCTCTTGACCAGCTCCTCCTCCAAGGCCACCACTGTGAGCAGGGTGATGGCCAAGATGGAGCAGGCACTCCCGCAGCACACGTGCAGACCCCCGGCGTATGCATGTGTGGAGCAGAGTGTACATGGATCTTTCCACGGCTGCAATATCTGAATATCATATGGCTGAGCTGTCTCCTTAGGTCCGTTTATTCAGATCCCAGCCCTGCTCAATGGCACCTGTGTAATCTTTTGGACTTTGGTTTCCTTATCTATAAGCCATGGACAATATTGTTAGGTGGTCGTGAGAATTACATGAATTAATTTACGTAAAGCCCTGGTAACAGGGCCTGGCATCAACTGTAAAGTCATGTGCTACGCTTTGATGGTTGTTTTTATTTAACCAGCCCTCTACCAAGGAAGCTGTGAGTTGTTTCCAGTGCCCTGGGCATTCCGCATATACACAGGCAGCCGTGCATCTGTGGGATAATTTCTGGACTTGCTCACGGTGGGTCCACGCAACCTGAAGTGGGGAGAGGCAGCTCTGAAGAACTGGCTTTTTTGTTACTAGATAAAAGGATATATAATTTAAAATTTTTTATTTAATGTTTTACTGCAGTAACATATATGTGAAATTTATCATTTTAGCCATCTTCAAATGTACATTTCAGTAGCATTAGGGACGTTCATGTCATTGTGTGCCCATCACCATCCATCCACCTCCAGAACTTTTTTATCACCCCAAAGTGAGACTCACCCATGAAACAATAACCTTCCGTTCTGTCCCCACAGCCCATGGCACCCACTGTTCTCTTTCTCTCCAAATTTGACTATTCTAGGTACCTCATATGAGTGGAATAACTTTGCTTCCAAGAAGCAAGCATCTTTTAAGTTCATGGCTGCAGTCACCGTCTGCAGTGATTTTAGAGCCCAAAGAGAGAAAATCTGCCACTGTTTCCATTGCTTCCCCTTCTGTTTGCCATAAAGTGATGGGACGGGATGCCATGATTTTAGTTTTTTGAATGCTGAGTTTTAAGCCAGCTTTTTCACTCTTCTCTTTGACTCTCATCAAGAGGCTCTTTAGTTCCTCTTTGCTTTCTGCCATTTGGATGCTATCGTCTGCATATCTGAGGTTGTTGATATTTCTCCTGGCAATCTTGATTCTAACTTGTGAGTCATCCAGCCCAGCATTTCACATGATGTACTCGGCACTGAAGTTAAATAAGCAGGGTGACAATATACAGCCTTGACGTACTCCTTTCCCAGTTTTGAAGCAGTCCGTTGTTTCATGTCTGGTTCTAACTCTTGCTTCTTGTCCTGCATACAGGTTTCTCAGGAGACAGGTAAGGTGGTCTAGTACTCCCATCTCTCTAAGAATTTTCCACACTTTGTTGTGATCCACACAGTCAAAGGCTTTAGTACAGTCAATGAAACAGATGTGTTTTTGGAATTCTCGTGCTTTTTCTTTGATCCAGCGGATCATAAATCCTTAGACTAATTCAACAAATATTTGTCAGGTATCCATGGTATACCTGCCACTATTCCAGGCACTTGTATTGGAGACGGTCAAGTATACGAGTAGATTACCTGGGGTCCATCCTGTGTAGGGCCCTGAATGCTGTTTTAAGAATGTTGGGTTTTACCATGTTCTGAACAGGGGTGTGACGTGAAGGCAGTTGGAAAGGATCACTGAAACTCTGCAGGTGGGTGAGGGTGGGAGCAGGGAGAGTAGGCGATGTTGGTGTCTCAGAGGACAAGGAGCAAGGGGCGGTCAGATATAGGGATGTCCTTGTGACGCAGACACGGGGGTGAGGGGAGGGGAGGGCAGGATGCTTACAGAATTGGGCCTGAGTCCCTGGAAAGTTGGAGCCACCATCGACTGACTTGAGGAGACTATGGTTTTGGTGCAGGGTGGGCTGGTGGAATCAGCCCATTTTAGTCTGACATTGTCGCTGACCACCCAGTGGAAATAGCTGTTGGGCCGTGGATATTCAGGTCTGTGGTCCAGGGAGGGTGTAGCCCCTCTGCACAGAGGTGGCTTGTGAAAGGCCAGCAGAGTGAGGGGCCACGGGGTGGAGGCCTAAGGATGGAGTCCAGGGTGCCTGCAGAGGAGAGGTCAGGGGATGGGCAGGGCCCAGCCCCCTCAGACAGAGGAAGGCCCTGGAATGTTCCACTGGCCAAGGGAAGCTGTCAGGGAGGAGAGAGACTCAGTGGGTCAGGTGCTACCCAGACTGGTGTAGGAGGCCTGAGAAGGGCTGGCTGGAGCCCTGGGGAGGGCACTTGTGACCCTGACAGGGACAGTCCCCACGGGGTCCCTCTCTCGGGTCCCACCAACCTGTTGCAGTGACTTGGGCTTTAAGAACATATGCCAGCATGCATGCTTGTCATTATACTGCATATAACACTTCACTTTTAGGATTCTCTTGACTGTACTTTTTGGGTTTTTTTTGGCCAAGAGGCATGTGGGATCCTGGCTCCCCAGCCAGGGATTGAACCCACAGCCCCTGCATTGGAAGGTGGATTCTTAACCACTGGACCACCAGGGAAGGCCCATTTCTTGGCTTTTCTTAAAAATTTTATTTTTCCATAAGAATTTTGGAGTCAGGACACCTAGTTCTCCTATTAGGATTCTATTAAGTCTAATTTATATCTCTAAGGCAGTTATTGTGTTTCTATCCAGGATGTCTTTCCGGAAGGAAAGAACTCCCAGATAGAGCAGTGGGTCTCAATTTGGCAACGTGTGGACCAAGTTTCAGTTGTCGCCTCTGGGCTGGCACCTAGTTCAGAGAGGGTGGGACGAAGCCCGCACTGCAGAGCCTTGCTGGGGCCCCAGGGTTAATGGCGCCGCACTGATAACCCCCGCCTCAGATGCCTACAAACCGGCTTTCTGCCAAGGGCCCTCCTCCATCTTCTCTAGTGTTAGGCTGTTTCATGGCACTTATCCTTCCGCGATGCTCTAGAAGAGTAGACAGGGTGTGTGGACATCTGTCCTTCTCTTTAGCTGCCCAGGTTCTGACCCCCTCCTATCTAAGGGGGATGCGGTCGGTGGCAGCCAATGTCACAGAAGTGAAACCAGCTGGACAGCTCCCCCAGCTCCTCTTACAGCCTAAGAGCATGTGGGGGCCTGGGCTTCTCTAGGCAGGCCAGCAGCTGGGACTCTGGCCAGCCCTTCAAAGAGTGCAGTGCAGGGGCCTGTCTCCCTACCGAAGGCAGCAGAGCTTGCAGGACAAGCTGTTAATACAAGGGTCCTGAATTGCAGAACTCACTGGCAACAGCAGGAATTTCCTCACCTGGCCACTCTGAACCTGGGTTTTGGGCACTGCTGCTGGCTGCCTAGAGCTAAGCCCTCTCTGCTTGACAGTTCTGTGGGCTTTTTTTTTTATTTTTGGCTGGGTCATGGTTGCTGTATGTGTGTTTCTCTAGGTATGGGTAGCAGGGTCTACTCTCAAGTTTTGCTGCGTGGGCTTCTCACTGCGGTGGCTTCTCTTGTTGCCAAGCACAGGCTCTAGGGCATTTGGGCTTCAGCAGCTGCGGGCCGTGAGCTCAGTAGCTGTAGCTTGTGGGCTCTGTTGTCCTGAAGCATGTGGAATCCTCCCAGACCAGGGATCGAACTCGTGTCCCCTGCATTGGCCAGTGGACTCTCAACCACCAGACCACCAGGGAGGTCTTCTGTGGGCTTTTAAGTACTCTCTGGATCACTTCCCTTTTGCTTTCAACGTTGTGTCTGTTCCTTGCAACAAGAATCCTAACTTGATGCACATGGATTCATCACATTGTGAGAAAAACCAGAGGTTGAGATTTTCAACACTGATTTAAGAGACTTTGTACTTCTATAGAAGATCTAAGAAGTATGAGACTCAGTACCCAAGCATGCAAGTTTCCTACCCCAAACACCAAGTATGGTTGGCTAGCCCAAGTGTACCAAGGACTGGGGGAAAAGGAAGTCCTACGTTACAACCTTCCTTTGTTAGCATCAGTCTGTGTATGAGGGATACGATTTGGACCCATGCTATAAACAAACTGTGGACCTGGATCTTAGAAGAAGGCTTTAAGACACACGTATTTATTTTGCCTTAAATTTGGTTCTTTAGGAATGAGATGGTTTGGTGATGATTAATAACAGGATTGTTTGACAAAATATACAAAATCCATGTCAAACCCAGTGTCAGGCAGAGGAAGGAAATCATCACCAGCACCACTGGCTGTGGGTGGGGTGGTGATGGGCCGGCAGAGGACAAGAAAGGCAAGGACAGCAGGCAGTCAAGTTCATTGTCTTCCTCCCTGGAGAGCACAGTTTGGATTCCTTGTTGAATAAGGCAGAACATTCCTCAGGTTTGCTCTTACTGTGCAAACACGAGGCCCCTCTGGGTAACAGGGACAGGCTCAGTATCAATTTGCCTTTAATTTCTGCCCACTGCCCAGATCCGGATCCTCTTCCATTCCCGGTTCTTCGCTCCTCCACTTCGACGGATGTGGCTTTCTGCTGTCCCCTCTCATCCTGTCTGGTGCCCCTGTCCCAGCAGTGAGAACAGGACCAGGTATAGAAGATGGAACTGGCATCCAGGGCCACCCGGGCAGCGGCTCGTCCCCACATGCCCCCTGCAGTCTCAGGTGCCTCCTGTATATGACAGGAGCCCCCCAGTACCCCACATCAGGAAGCAGAGTGATTGTCCAGAGAGCCCAATGCAAGCTGTTTGAGGTAAAACTGAGGGCGGCCAGATCCTGAGAGAGCCATGGGGCTGTGCTCTGAGGATGAGTGGAGCCGCAGGTGGGGTCCCTCCTTCCCAACGCCCAGGGAGCCGGGGAGGCTGGAGCGAGAGGGCTGTGAGTCTGAAACACCAGAGTGAGCAGGAGGGTGGGGTGTGCGCCGTCAGATGTGTTCACGCTTCGGAAATTGAGTGGGGGCACAATGTGTCCATCAATTCAGCTCACACTCGGAATATTTAAGTATGGCTTACAGGGAAAAAAGGGTCTGTATTACGATGCATCTCATTTTGTTTTAGCAGCTGCTGCTGACTTGCCTACCCTATACCCACTCTCCTCAGCAGTTTTGAGATATCCAGTGGCAAGTTTCCTAGGCCTAGAGATAAATTATAATTGGTCTTTTCTAGGGGCAGACCTATCTAGGTTTTGAGAAACCTGAGGCTTCCATAATTGGGGAGTAGAGAAAATTTTTTTTCTAAGAAAAATTGTAATACTTAATACAAAGTTAGGTGCCACGTGACTTTTATTTACACTGACAAATGATAAAGCAAATTATAGGTTTTAGAAAGCTGGCAAACTCTCCAAACACCATGAAGTCCTGATGAGTAACATCACCTCTGTATTAAGGGTGGCCATTTAATACATTTTTTTCCCTACAGTTTTGGGCTCTGTCCTCTTTGATCTAAGTCCAAAGCTTAGGAGAACTTAGAGGCTTTGTAAAGGACTTAGGAAATACTACAGACAGACTGAGGTAAGGTCAGGAAGGCAATTTCCAGAAATGCAGATTAAACAATCTGAGATAGATAACTGTCCTGTTTTTATTATTTGCTGTGAAATACAGTGTGAATGGATGTCCACGTGGAAGCATACCCGCCCCCCCCAGGAGGGCTGGTTCCCGGTGGCCACTCGGTGTAGGGGGGACTCAGTACCACTGAGCTGAGCCTTTCTTCCATGTCCACTGAAGTTGGTCACAGCTTCCCCGGCAAGAATCCACAGAGGAGAGGCATCCTCACTCTGAGGGAAGCGCGTGATGATCGCACTTGTGATAAGAGCATTTTAACAGCATGCCTTTCATACTGTAGCATTTCTCAGATGGAAGGCTCAGGTCAAAAGGTCTTGGAATTTTCCAGACCTTCAGGTGGATCCGTATACCAAAACAAGTAATTCCTCTAAAAGCTTAATGTCTAATACAACAAAACTTTACTCATCCTCAAAGAGAAGCCAAGAATAAGGCAGATTCAGAGATGACTAATACATAAATCCAAGTGGACATAAAAGTCCTGACTCACTCGACAAACAGATAATACACAAAAAAGCCAAAGCATAAACCTTTAACTGATGTGAAATAAATATTGTTGAGGTTCCAATTCTTTATTAGAAATTTCCAACCCCCATTTTAGTTAACAAGACGCTGACATATAATCTCTTCCAATGCTTCCAGAACACACCCTGACCCTACCCTGTCAGCCGCCTTTGAGGTAGCACGAGCTCTCTCAGGAACCGCCGGCGCTTAGCGATGTCAAGCACAAGGCCCCAGAGCGCGCGTCACTTCACCGCTAAGACGTCTTGCTCCCGTCCACCACCACTTGCCGCTGGGCTTGGTGGGCTCTGCTCAGCGGCCATGGGAGGGAAACCCGAGGGACCCACACTACCCTGATGAAGCACGTCTTAGGAAAGCAAGAGAGCATCCTGGTGGATAAGATGAAACACTGGTAACAATTACCGGACTTCTTAAAAAAGTGGAAAAAGGCTACGGTATTTTCTAAAATGATCAATAGTGCATGACCAACTTCTTGTTCCAAAGAGTTTGAAACATCCAAATAATAGTCGTGTGTCTTGGTTTGATATGGGGAAAAAAGGAAATGGAAATCGCTGTCCCATCCAGGCTTTTCTTTAGCGGTTCTCTAATCGACATTTGGGCTGAGCAGGCACAGGGGCTGCTGAAGCCACAATCCTGTCATTAGTGAGTAAATCTCACCTGACATTTTTTGTAAAACATGTACTACCAGATCTTGCCAGATGTTTACAGCTCATTTTACAATGCGAAGAGGGAACACATTCTACAAACTTGTGGCTGTTAAGAAGTGGCCCCATCATTTCATCGTGTGGAGTCATTGGTTAACTTGCCTAGGAGAGGCTTGCTCTCGCAGCTCTGTGAGGAGCTCTCTGGCCAGTTTTCTCGACCTATGGGCTTCCACGCAAAGATGATCCCATCTGTACAAAGTATAGTCCAGGAAGCCAATAATCTCGTTCATTATCGCATCTGTCTGAGCCATCTGGAATGAGGACAGAAAAGAAGACAAATTAAAACACTTTGCAGACAGACTCGTCTCTTCATCCAGTGGACCAACCATCACCATCCTGTCTCCCAGAGGCAGCTGCATTCCTATCAGCTCCAAAGGTCTCTTGTTTGTTTTCAAGGTGATGAGCAAAGCAAGACCATTCTCAAACCTTGGCCAACTCGTGAGCAGCATCATTTCCTAAAGCTCAGACACACAACAGCTACAGACAAATGCTTTATTTCTTGGAACACCTGTCACAGCTTTGGGGGTTATTTGCTGTGAGAAACAGAGGCAAATGAGCGTACTATGCTTGATTTTCTACAAAAGGCTCACTCTAATATGAGAACTGGAAAATGCTGAAAAGAGAGTGCCACCTGTTCTCACACAGACAGCTTTACAAACGGCATTCTTGGGCTCGCTGGCCCACTTGTCTGTTAATAGGCACCTAAGATTTTGACCCCCTTCATGGATCACAGCCTTGTTGAAGCTCTGCAGTTAAAAAGCTAAGATCATGGCATCCAATCCCATCACTTCATGGCAAATAATAGGGGAAAAAGTGGAAGCAGTAACAGATTTTATTTTCTTGGGCTCCAAAATAACTGCAGACGGTGACCACAACCATGAAATTCAAAGATGCTTGTTCCTTGGAAGGAAAGTTATGACAAACTTAGCATATTCAAAAGCAGAGACATCACTTTGCCGACAGAAAGTCTGTATAATCAAAGCTATGGTTTTTCCAGTAGACATGTATGGATGTATGAGTTGGACCATAAAGAAGGCTGAGCACTGAAGAATTGATGCTTCTGAATTGTGGTGCTGGAGAAGACTGTTAGACTGCAAGGGGACTAAACCAGTCAATATTAAAGGATATCAACCCAGAATATTCATTGGAATGACTGATGCTAAAGTCCAATATTTTGGTGCAAACAGCAGACTCATTGGAAAAGACCTTGATGCAGGGAAATACTGAAGGCAAAAGGAGAAGGGGTGGCAGGGGATAAGATGGTTAGACAGCATCACCGACTAACGGACATGAATTTGAGCAAACTCCGAGAGAGTGGACAGAAGCCTGGCATGCTGTATGCGACCATGGGGTTGCAAAGAGTAGGACACGACTTAGCAACTAAGCAACAACAACGAAGGTTTTAACGCTTGACTCTTAAGGGAAGCAGGAAACACAGGAACAGCCATTTCTGCTGAATACAGCCTTAGTTGTTGGTGCCCTTAAGTGCCATTTTCCTAAGAGTTCGGTTCAACAAAAAGGGGGAGAATCTCACAATCTATCTGTGTGAAGAATTTACTGTGCTTTTTCAGACACAAGTATATAAGAACCTCTGTTTCTGAGAGTAATCTATGCTTTTTGTTTCTTTTAAACATAGAACGCTTCACAAATCGACGTGTCATCCTTGCACAGGGGCCATGCTAACCATCTCTGTCTCCTTCAGACTTTAGGCTGTGCGCTGCCTAAGTGAGCACCACGTATGCGTTTGCTGTGTGAGTCAAATGTTTAAGTCACTTGAGCAGCCCAAGGCCAGGCTCCTTCCCCGTGTGCACGCTGGGCCCTTCTGGTAGGACGACCAGCTGCCCTGGTCCACCCGGGACTCTCCAGGGCCCAGGGCAGCCTTCAGTCCCACGCCACCTGTGCCCGTGATTCAAGGCAGATCACTCGGCAGCAGGGGCATTGAGTGAGTGAGAGTGGGGGACACCCTGGGCCTCCTAGACAACGCTGGTGCTCCTTGGCCACCTACTGGCCAAGCTGAGAGGGTCTCTGCAGGGGCGGGGGCGGGGGCGGGCTGCCGGCCTGGGCGGATTCGATGTGGCTCTTGGTGTCCAGATCATCCTCTCTTGGCTTTTATTTAGAAGCCATCACTGACGCTCTGTGCAAGCCACCTCAACTCTCACGTTCCACTCCAGGTCTCTGGTCACCCTGCCCCCTGCCGCTGAGGGAGGGACGCTTGGCCAATGGCGTCTGTATGGGGCTTCAACTCATTGTGAGCTCCGCAACGACAGAACTGAACTCTGTATTTCAGATCAGGGCTGCCTTTTGGCTGAGAGTGCTGTGGTCCAGCAACAGAAGATGGAAGGAGACCGAGAGGGAAACGTGAACTCAGAGCAGGTCATGGGGGCAGGAGAGGATGGGCCTCAGGGGCCAGAGGAACCTGGGCCCCAGCCGGGCTCCTTGTGCCTCATCCTCATCACAGAGGCTCTGAAGGAGGAGAGAGTGGAGACGGTAAACCAGGAGCAGGGGGCAGAGAAGCCAAAGAACAAGGGGCGGGAAGGGCAGGGGTTCTGACCAAGGGACTCAGTGGGAACTCAGAGCTGAGCCCTGGGGCCTGTGCGTGAGCCTGAGGAAGCAGTCGGTGGGGAGCATCCTGCAGCAGAGGCTGGGGTGTGGGGCCACGAGAGGGGGAAGGTGAGCTGACGGCACATGGGGCCACTTGGCTAAGGAACACGGTGCAGAAAGCACAGGGCTCAGAGCCTAGAGCTCACAGATGACAGCAAGACCAGGACCCAGCCGGGGGCTGGCTCTGCTCCCTACTCTCTTTCTCACCAAAGCCAGGCCAGGGCTGCGGTTCTGGGGGTGGTGAAGCCCAAGCCCCTGGGAAAGAAAGGCTGTCCCACCAAGCCTAGGCTTTCCTAAGTGGCCACCACCTGCTCCCAGTCAGGCAGACCTGGCCCGGAGCTCTTCCCAGGGTGCTCAAGAGGACCCCGGGAGGAGCCAGTGCTGGGGGGGCTCCTTGCATCTGTCCTGCTCGTAGCAGTGCTTGCTGGGCTGGCTTCAACGGACCATGTGGCACTACAGGAAGCCTTCAAGTAGGAAGGCCGGTATGTTAGTAAAGGCAGTTTCAGAACATCTCTAAGGGCAGAGCCCAGGAGGCACTCTGAGCTACGACCGCTTCTGAGGTGCCGGGAGGCCAGCGCCCACCTGCCTAGGAACCAGTACAGGAAAACAAACACCGGGTTTCATCCTTTAATGATTTTTTTTTTTTGCAGCTGAGCTGACTTAGGGAAGTGTATGAAGATGTGCGGGGGTTTTCCGAGCTCCCCCAGGCTCAGGTGTAGATCAGCAATGTTGACGGGTTGAGCTATTTTGTGGGAATTGGCCTCTGGCATCGGTGACAAGCCTGAGCTTGGTAACATGACCAGCTCCTGAGTCACAGCGGCCGTTCTGTGGGTGAGACCTGAGAGGGTGGTCCGTGTGAATGTGGACTGTTCCTGGAATGGAGGGAAATATGGTTGGAATACGGAAGCAGAGAACTGGGTGTCTCTGAGGAGCTGTCTCTAGACTGGATTCTCTCACACCCTATGGGCTGGGACTCTCTGATCTCCCTGGCCTGCTTTCCACCCCCAGGGGGACAGGATGTGGGAGGAGAAGGAGAGCACAGGCTCAGGGAGGAAGGGCGGCCAGGCCTGAGCAGGCTCCTTGGGCTGAGGCCCCTCCCCCAGGTTCCAGGGCCTGGGCAGGAGGTCAGAGGTCAGGCAACAAAAATACCACCAACGCTTGCATGATTCAGAAGTGCCTGCCTTTGACTTTTTTGTTTTTGAAAACAGGTTTTCTTTTATATATGCGTACTAAGTTGCTTCAGTCATGTCCAACTCTTTGCAACCCTATGGACTGTAGTCTGTCCATGGGATTCTCCAGGCATTTCCTCCTCCAGGAGATCCTCCCGACTCAGGGATCAAACCCGTGTCTTTTAGTTCTCCTGCATTAGCAGGCGGGTTCTTTACCACTAGCGCCACCTGGGAAGCCACTTCTCATATATATGTTTTTTAAAATTTATATATATATATATATACACATAAACACATTTATATATATGTATTTTTTATTTGGCTGTGATGGGTCTTAGTTGCAGCATATGGGATACAGTTCCCTCACCAGGGATTGAACCTGGGCCCCCTACATTGGAAACTCGGAGTCTTACCCAGTGGACCACCAGGGAAGTCCCCTTAACTTTTAAAATAACTTTCAATTTTAAAACAGTCTTAGATTTATAGTATGACCAAAAAGATGATACAGAGCAATCCCATACCCCCACACTCAGTTTTCCTTACATTAGTTTAGTACATCTGTCAGAATTAATGAGCCAGTATCTATTCATTTTATTAACCCGACTTTTAGGTCAGACTTTATTCTGACCTCAGTTTTCCCCTAATGTCCTTCTTCTGGTCCAGGTTCCATCTAAGACACCACATTACATTTAATCATCGACCCTCCTTAGGCTCTTGTTGGCCGGGACAGTTTCTCAGACTTCCCTGTTTTTGATGACCTCGACAGTCTTAAGGTGTATTGGTCAGGTATTTTTGTCAAATGTCCTTCAACTGGAGTTTGTCAATTGTTTTTTCATAACTAGACTGGGGTTATAGGTGTGGGGTAGGAAGGCCATAGAGGTCAAGTGCCATTTTCATCACTTCCTATCAACGTGACTTTAGTACTGCTGATGTTGACCTTGATCGCCTGGCTGAGGCAGTGGCTGACAAGCGACTAGTATAATTTATTCCTGGCCAGAGAGGAAAGTTGGTTGATACCCAGTTCTACAGGTATGAGGACACTCTTTAGCTCTCACCTATGGAATTCTCCCACCCCAAATGGATTTGGAGGTGAGATGTGCATTTTATAAACACACAGGACAGATCGCTATGCTGGGGTGGGCCCTGAGGAGATGGCACCCTGCATGTGACAAGCAAGTCCTCTTCTGCTCTCGGCCACACCCAGGCTCTGGGAGGTCTTCTGTCTGAGCCCTAGAGGATGGCCTGATAGGCTGGCTGTGTGGCCTGCCCGCCCCACATACCTTGTTCTCCTGGGACCGAGGAGAACCTTCTGGGCACTGGTGACTGAGTTTTTGGCAATCCCACTGGTCATCAGGACTTGCTTCATGTTCACATTCAAACAGAGCAGGAGAGAGCAGGAGGGGGCCTCTGGGTATTGGGAACATTCCTTTCTTGATTTGGTTGCTGGTTTGCATGGGTGTTTTTGGTTTGTGAAAATTCATCAAGTTATACTTTAATGTATATATTATAAAAAATTAGAAACAGAAAAAAAAACCAGCATTTTTTTTTGAGATGAGCTTATAACATAAAATTTGCTATTTTAACCATTTTAAAATGTACAGTTCAGTGGCATGAATTATATTCGCAGTGTTGTACAACCACCGCTACTGTCCATTTCCATAATTTGCTCATTATCCCAAACAGGCACTCTGCACCACTCCCCACTCGAGTCTACTATCTGTCTCTATGAATTTACCTATTCTAGGTACCTCACACGAGTACAGTCATGTAGTATTTGTCCTTTTTTGTGTGTCTGGATTATTTTACTTAGCCCTCAAGGTTCATCCATGTTGTAGCATGTGTCATTCATTCATTGTAAGGCTGAATAATATTTTACTGTATGTATGTATGTACAAAGCATCTTTGGTTTATCCATTCATCTGTTGATGGGCATTTGGCTATTAGGCATAACACTGCTATAAGCAGGACTGAACAAGTATCTGTTTGAGTCCTTGCTTTCAGTTCCTTTGGGCACACACACAGAAGCAGAATAGCTAGATTATATGGTGATTCTATCTTTAAAATTTTGAGGAACCATCAAACTGTTTTCCACAGTGGCTGCATCATTTTAACATTCCCAACTGGAAAGCTGAGTGTTCAATTTCTCCATGTCCTTACCAAGACATGTCTTCCATTTTGTTTGACTTGGTTTATAGTATATGTCCTAGTCCCTGGGTCAGGAAGATCCCTTGGAGGAGGGCATGGCAACCCACTCCAGTATTCAATCCCATGGAAAGAGGAGACTGGCAGGCTACAGCCCATAGGGTCACAAAGAGTCGGACACAACTGAAGCGACTGAGCACACACATATGTCCTAGTGGGTATGGAGCAGTACCTCACTGTGGCTTTGATATGCATTTGATTTGCATTTGCATAAGAGCTAATGACCAACTTAGACAGCATATTAAAAAGCAGAGACATTACTCTGCCAACAAAGGTCCATCTGGTCAAAGCTATGGTTTTTCCAGTAGTCATGTAGGGATGAGAGAGTTGGACTATAAAGAAAGCTGAGTGCTGAAGAATTGATGCTTTTGAACTGTGGTGTTGGAGAAGATTCTTGAGAGTCCCTTGGACTGCAAGGAGGTCAAACCAGTTTACCCTAAAGGGAATCAGTCCTGAATATTCTTTGGAAGGACTGATGCTGAAGGTGGAACTCCAACACTTTTGGCCACCCGATGCGAAGAACTGACTAATTTGAAAAGCCCCTGATGCTGGGAAAGATTGATGGTGGGAGGAGAAGGGGACGACAGAGGATGAGATGGTTGGATGGCATCACCGACTCGATGGACATGAGTTTGAGTGAACTCCGGGAGTTGGTGATGGACAGGGAAGCCTGGCGTGCTGCAGTATATGGGACTGCAAAGAGTCAGACACGACTGAGTGACTGGACTGAACTGAGGAAGGATTTCTTTGTAGTTAGCAAATGTTTTTTAAATTTAAAAATTAAACTCTTTGAGCCACTGCAGTGAGCACATTCTCAGTGAAGTCTTGTTCTTCTTCGCAAGAAGGAAGAGTCACATACTGTAACAAAAAGATGGCCTGAGGAGATGGGAGACTAGCTTCCAGCCTGGATCCTGGCCATGAGCTGTGTGACCTGGGAGCAGTCTCCTTCCTTATCTGCGGCCCTCTTCCCTCCTCTGTGCCATGCAGGTGTTACACAGGGAAGGCTCCCCATCTGGCCTGGCTGTCTCTTCCCTTCCTGTCCATCCATGCTTGGACAGCATCCTGGGACACAGGCTCTTCAAAGGCCAGGCCCTTGAGTGATAAGTCACGCTTCCCTAGGGTTGTGAATGAGAACCAGGATGCCAGAAAAGGGGAGACTTACGAGGGTGATGACTTCCCGGGCAATCGTGTGTCCTCCAGGAGCCCAGAGCAGGAAGTGCAGGAGGAGGCGTCTGACCAGCTGCTGACAAGCAGGCGGTCTGGGGTCTCCACCTAGGTTCTCTCCAGCTGCAGCCTGCAAATCCCTGGCCGAGAGGGCTGGACTGCTGAACAGCTTCGTGAGGCAGCCAAGCACTGTCTTCACCTCCACCTGGGATATAATTTCAAAGGAAGAGATCAGGGGAGGGTTGGGACACGTGTGGGGCTAGGATGATTCAATTCTCTGAAGCAGCCCCAGAAACGGGAGAGGACTGGTGCCTGAGGGAGGGCAGAGAGGGTGGACCATGTCTGAGTTTACCCTGCTCCACACAAACCCAAATGGGCGTAATGGAAATTTCTTGACTTTCGTCTTGCTCACTAAGCAGCCAGGGCACCATGCCAGGAATTGACCTTTTTTTGTTGTTGTTGTACAAAAGGAAATGGAGAAAAGTCCTCAGCAGAATGCAGTCATATTTTTATATTGTGGGAAAAAGAACAAAAGGCTCCTTGAAAACTTGCCCACTATCACAGCCACGGATCAATTAAAGCCCCGTGCCTGGACCTCCACTGAGTCAATGGCTGATAAGAATGAGGTTTGCCTTTTGCCATCTTTGGTGGGGAGGAAGTGCCGGCTCAAACACACACACACACACACACACACACACACACACACACCACATTTGTTTTGTTTTAGACACTGGGACACTGTTCATACATATTTAAAGCTCAAGCAGAGGTCACAAGTCTGTGGAATCCATATAATAATAGTGATTGTTACAGGTCTGTGGGTTGTTTTTGCATAAAAAATATTTATTTCATGCTGAGACTTCTGTTTGCTGTAAGAATGGTACATCAAGTTGTGACTTGGAAAACAAAGCAAAAACTGAAAGCTGTAGATCCAAAATGCCACTTGGACTCATGAACAGCTATGTTCCCTCATTTTCGAAAGAACACTTAGGCCCACTCTAAAAATTCCCATGACCGATTTTATGGATTTTGTGTGAGTCCTTTTTTTCTCTGAAAGTTAAGGCTTCATTCAGTGCAGTCTGTCATAAATTCCAACATACTAGCAGCGTTGTGTGAGCAACTCTGACCACAGTGAAGACCGTGAGAAACTGCACCCTGGGCCCTTCCGTGGTGGAGGGCCACGTCCTAACAGGAGAGGGCCACTCCCTCACCACCTCGTGTCTGGGCCCACCCTGATGGCATCCACAGGAGCCCACGGCCGTCCTGCATCTAGGCTGGTCTGCAAAAATGTCAGGGCTTAGGAAGCGATGCCTCCATAATCATGTTCTTGTTCATCTTCTCCCCTCACCCAGTATTCCCTGAGGCTTGCCTTGTTTCTTTCTCTTTTACTCCAGGCCACCTTTCCCTTCAAATACCTTCCTCATATGCCAAAAACATTAATGCTTTCTAATCTTTTAAGGAGAAAAATATAAGCTTTCTTCTCTAAGTATTAATTTTTATCCTGCAGTATGAAAATTTACGTATGCTTACTGTAAAACATTTGAACAAAAGAGTAAAAAGAAAAAAATCAAAATGACGGTAACCACTATTCAAAGAGACTTATTAAAAATGAGGTTTATATCTTTGTCATCTTTTTTCTATGCATTGTGAACACAGCACTTACTAAATACAAGGAACTGTATTCTAGGGCTTGCACAGTGCACTATAAACAATTTACCATTATCTATACAGCACAAGTTCTTTGATAACATGATCTTTCACGGCAGAATGCCATTCTGTGGCTGTGGAGTGAAAGTCGCTCAGTTGTGTCTGACTCTTTGCAACCCCATAAACTATACAGTCCATGGAATTCTCCAGGCCAGAATACTGGAGTGGGTTACCTTTTCCCTGGAAGATTTCCAGGGGAATCTTCCCAGCCCAGGGATTGAACCCAGGTCTCCCACACTGCAGGTGGATTCTTTACCAGCTGAGCCACAAGGGAAGCCCAAGAATACTGGAATGGGTAGCCTGTCCCTCCTCCAGCGGATCTTCCTGACTCAGGAATCGAACCGGGGTCTCTTGCATTGTAGGCGCTCTTTACCGACAGAGCTATCAGGGAAGCCCATTCTGTGGCTGTAATACACCACAATTTATTTAGGCAATATTCTAACTACTAAAAGTGTAGGCCATTTCCAGTTACTACAGTTACAAACAACACTGCAATGATCCTGTGTATAAATCTTTACATAGCTCTCTAATTACTTCCTTAGGAGAATTCCTAGAAGGAGAACCACAGGGTTGAAGTGTATGAACCCTCACTTAATTTTTAAAAGTATACAAACATAGGAAGCTTTTGTTTTTTATCATGATTCAGTTCAAAGTTAACAAAAGGAAGTGAACACCGGCTGGCAGAGAACACAGTCTGCAGAGACAGGAGTGGGTATTTGCACAGGCCGTATTGCATCCCAGGCAGCAATGGTTGTTCTTTGTCGCTCCCCGTCTCTAGCTCCCATCACCACCTGCCCCAATCTTGAATCTCAAGGATGCCCAGCAGAGGTGATGTGTCCAGCCACAGGACACTATCACGTCCAGGTCAGTATTGTGATTTAATTATGCCTTTTAAGGCAAAAGCACAGGTATTCTCATGGAGAATTCCATGACAGTGGAGCCTGGTGGGCTACACAGCTCATGGGGTTACGAAGAGTCGGACGCGATTGAGCGACTAACACTTTTAGTTTCACTTTAAGGCAAAAAGCACAAGTAATGTCAAGCTCAGTCAAATCATACAATAATCATGTTTTTAAAGATAGTTCACAGTCTTTCAAGTCACCCAACAGACCCATCAAAGGGATTAAGCTCACAAAACCCAGGGGAGTGAGAACTATGTATTAATACTACTAGTTAAACTAGGAGAGCTGGGCCCCGCTGCTCCCCAGGATACCACCCACACCAGGGCCTCAGCCCCAGGCAGACAGCCGCCTCGGACAGAACAGCTAGGGAGGAAACTGACGTCCTGGCGCTAAGCTCCTCTGAGTGATATAATCTGTTTTTATCCAGGCTGCCAAAGCACCCCCTGAGTGAGAACTATGTGTAAGTTTTATTAAAAAATCAACCAAAAAGGAACTAACTTAGCTGGTAGAAAGATATGCCAATGCAGAGCTCTCTAGAAAATAAATCTTACGGGACTATTTACTTCTCTATACTTCAAAAGTAATCTGTCAGTTCCTATGATCCATACAGAATTTAACATAAAACCTACCAGTTTAGCGAATACAGAATCAAGTATGAAATATATGTAAAAAGCTTCAGAAATCATTAGTATTCACATGTGCTGTGTGCTCAGTCGTGTCTGACTCTTTGCAACCCCATGGACTGTAGCCCGGCCAGGCTCCTCTGTCCACGGGATTCTCCAGGCAAGAATACTGGAGTGGGTTGCCATTTCCTTTTCCACGGGATCTTCCCAACCCAGGGATCAAATCCATGTCTCCTTTGTCTCCTGCACTGCAGACAGATTCTTTACCCTCTAAGCCACTGGGGAAGCCCGAAAACAAATTAGGATTCTCTTTACTGTGATATTTTAAAAGGGAAAAAAATAGTAAGCTCTCTTTTTAATCTGATAGCAATCTTGAAATACACGTTAATTTCTCTTAAAAAAATGTTCTATTGGGATCCAGAATGATCACCAAATTGCAACTTTTTGAAATCACAAACTTTTCTCACCCCTGCCATGTAACATGCTTTTAAACAAGTAAAATATACAGCCATACTGAACTAGTCTCTGTTTTTTTCAAACAACAGAAAACATCAAGCAAATGGGAGCACTGCTCTCTACATAAAGAAACCCACTCCCTTTAATTATTAAAGTCAGGAAAAAGCGGTGGCAGTTGAACTTTTAAAAACCAGCAAATAAATGTTTGTAAGGAAGGCGCAAATGCCTTTAATCAATACATGGCTCCTGTAATTATCATATTCCACACAAAATAACAACTGTCTTTGCCATGGACACTTAGCCACTCCTGTACTTTGCTGCTCTGTTATTTAGGAAACGACCAAGTCCTTTTTTCAGAAGCTAAGTGGTTAATATCATGTGATTACTTTAGTAAGAGTTCTAAACAAAGCCGGTACTGTGAGGATCTACTGACTGATCCAAGAAAGGACTTAAGTCAAGAGGGAAGCAGACAGGGCCAGGCTGCAGGGAAGAAAGAGGATGGTGCTCCTCAGAAGAGAGTCAGACCCTGTATGACAGCCCCTGGAGCGTGCAGCCCCCAGGTCGGCACGCCTGTGATTCAGGACAGAGCAGCAGTGACTAAGGAGAGAGAATGGCCCAGGGACAGGAGGGCTACACTTGTTTCCTCGGTGTCTCCTGCGAGACCTGGCCTCCCGGTCCACTCCTAAGGGCAAGAAAATATCTTGACTGCACGCCCAGGTCCCACTCACTCTTCCAGGCCCACGTCTTCCTGTACCTGCTGAAGTGCCTGGAGGTCAGTGAAAGCCAAACCCACCACCGCAGGGTCCCTTTCTGCACCCAAGAGACTGCCCCCGAGGCCGCAGGCCCTGGGCCACGCCACCTACCATGGTCTGAGCTCTCTGCTGATGCCCGGTGCCTGGGCTGTAGCTGAAAGCCAGGAGCCACAGCAGGGCCTCTGGGGGTTCAGCCTCAGCTTCTGACATCAGTAACTGCTCAGCCGTGATATCAGCCCATCCTCCAAAGTGAACAAACAAGAACCAGCTCTCAAAGGGGCCTCCATAGGACCTGGAACAGAAACAAAACACAGGGCAGTTAGGCAACTTGATTTCTTTTCCCTTTAGGTTTTTAAAGAGACTGTAATGTCTGTGAATGGTTGGCTTCAATTGTTCTTAGCCACTGAAGTACAGCTTGTAAGGAATACAAGTCAGGCTCAGAGAAAGAGCTCAAAACGCCACCCTGAACCCTCACAGGATGTTCAAAGGCAGGCTTCCCTAAACCACCCGTACTCTGACGACCTCAGACTTTTAAATCTTGACACCCAGGGCCCCTGAGTGAGCACAGACATTGGAGAAAGAAAGTTTTGGCCCATGACCAGCAAGAGTGATGCAAGGTGAGCGCCCGCGGGTGCACCACTCTGCCTTCTGCCTGGGTTGCACAGCTGGGCTGCTGTGGAGACGGGGCCCCCAGCCACAGGGCAGCCACCCAGGTAGCCCAGAGCAGAAATGAGGGGACCCCCTGGGGTCCAGACAGAGCCCAGAGAAGGGACGCAGGCGGAAACACGTGCTACTCCTTTACTCACAAAACGTTCTAGCCAATTTTGGCAATTGTGAGTTTTTCAGTTTAGTTCAGTTCAATCACTCAGTTGTGTCTGAGTCTTTGTGACCCCATGGACTCCAGCACGCCAGGCCTCCCTGTCCTTCACCAACTGCCGGAGCTTACTCAAACTCATTTCCATTGAGTCAGTGATGCCATCCAATCATTTCATCCACTCTCGTCCCCTTCTCCTCCTGCCTTCAATCTTTCCCAGCATCAGGGTGAGTCATTTCTTTGCATCAGATGGCCAAAGTATTGGCATTTCAGCTTCAGCATCAGCCCTTCCGATGAATATTCAGGACTGATTTCCTTTATGATAGACTGGTTAGATCTCCTTGCAGTCCAAGGGACTCTCAAGAGTCTTCTCCAACACCACAGTTCAAAAGCATCAATTCTTCGGCACTCAGCTTTCTTTATAGTCCAACTCTCACATCCATAAATGACCATGGTTTTGACCAGATGGACCTTTGTTGGTAAAGTAATGTCTCTGCTTTTTAATATGCTGTCTAGGTTGGTCATAGCTTTTCTTCTAAGGAGCAAGTGTCTTTTAATTTCATGGCTGTGGTCACCATCTGCAGTGATTTTGGAGCTCAAGAAAATAAAGTCTCTCACTGTTTCCATTGTTTTCCCATCTATTTGCCATGAAGTGATGGAACTGGATGCCATGGTCCTAGTTTTCTAAATGTTGAGTTTTAAGCCAACTTTTTCACTCTCCTCTTTGACTTTCATCAAGAGGCTCTTTAGTTCTTTGCTTTCTGCCATAAAGGTGGTGTCATCTGCATATCTGAGGTTATTGATATTTCTCCCAGCAATCTTGATTCCAGCTTGTGCTTCATCCAGCCTGGTATTTCTCATGATGTACTCTACATATAAGTTAAATAAGCAGGGTGACAATATACAGCCTTGACGTACTCCTTTCCCAATTTGGAAATAGTCTGTTGTTCCATGTCTAGTTCTAACTGTTGTTTCTTGACCTGTATACAGACTTCTCAGGAGGCAGGTCAGGTGGTGTGGTATTCCCCTCTCTTGAAGAATTTTCCACAGTTTGTTGTGATCCACACAGCCAAAGGCTTTGGTGTAGTCTATAAAGCAGAAGTAGGTTTTTTTCTGGAACTCTCTTGCTTTTTCAATGATCCAATGGATGTTGGCAATTTGATCTCTGGCTCCTCTGCGTTTTCTAAATCCATCTTGAATATCTGGAAGTTCACGGTTCACATACTGTTGAAGCTGCCTTTCTTTGGGATTGGAATGAAAACTGACCTTTTCCAGTCCTGTGACCACTGCTGAGTTTTCCAAATTTGCTGGCATATTGAGTGCAGCACTTTCACAGCATCATCTTTTAGGATTTGAAATAGCTCAACTGGAATTCCATCACCTCCACTAGCTTTGTTCGTAGTGATGCTTCCTAAGGCCCACTTGACTTTGCATTCCAGGATGTCTGGCTCTAGGTGAGTGATCACACTATCGTGGTTATCTGGCTCATGAAGATCTTTTTTGTATAGTTTTCCTGTGCATTCTTGTCACCTCTTCTTAATATCTTCTGCTTCTGTTAGGTTCATACCATTTCTGTCCTTTATCTTTGCATGAAATGTTCCCTTGGTATCTCTAATTTTCTTGAAGAGATCTCTAGTTTTTCCCATTCTATTGTTTCCCTCTATTTCTTTGCACTGATCACTGAGGAAGGCTTTCTTATCGCTCTTTGCTATTCTTTGGAACTCTGCATTCAAATGGGTATATCTTTCCTTTTCTTCTTTGCCTTCAGCTTCTCTTCTTTTCTCAGCTATTTGTAATGCCTCCTCAGACAACCATTTTGCATTTTTGTATTTCTTTTTCTTGAGGATGGTCTTAATCACTGCCTCCTATACAATGTCAGCAACCTCCATCCATAGTTCTTCAGGAACTGTGTCTATCAGATCTAATCCTTTGAATCTATTTGTCACTTCCACTGTATAATCATCTAAGGAATTTGATTTAGGTCATACCTGAATGGTCTAGTGGTTTTCCCTACTTTCTTCAATGTAAGTCTGAATTTGGCAATAAGGAGCTCATCATATGAACCAGAGTCAGCTCCTGGTCTTGTTTTTGCTGACTGTATAGAGCTTCTCCATCTTTGGCTGCAAAAAATATAACCAATCTGATTTCGGTATTGACCAGCTGGTGATGTCCATGTATAGAGTATTCCCTTGTGTTGTTGGAAGAAGGTGTGTGCTATGACCAGTGAGTTCTCTTGGCAAAACTCTGTTAGCCTTTGACCTGCTTCGTTTATACAAAGGCCAAATCTGCCCGTTATTCCATGTATCTCTTGACTTTTGCATTCCAATCCCCTATAATGAAAAGGACATCTTTTTGGGGTGTTAGTTCTAGAAGGTCTTGTAGGTCTTCATAGAACCATTCAATGAGCTGTATGTCGAATTCTTTCCTCTCATCATGTATTCATCAGTGCTGAAAAGTTAAAGCTTTTGTGAAGATGTCCTTTTGTCACATAGGGAACTGGGAGTTGGAATAAAGGATAGACTCTGCTTAAGGTAAAGACCCACTAATTTTGCTCAGAGACAGTCCTAGCGGCCTAACATCTCCCACGGGAGAAATGGAGCAGGACTAGCCTGAGATCATGTGGGGCAGAATCTTCCTTCTGAACCGGGGAAGCTCCTGTAACAGGAGAGCCCTGGGCCCCTTTCGCAGTGCTCCATCCTTGCTGGATCTGGGTTCACAGTCCTCTGCTTGGCTCATGGAATCCTGGGGCCAGCACTGTCCCCACCTCCTCGAGGCACTGCTTTCCTCCTGTCCCCCGAGAACAAGTGAGTAAATTGTGAAATCTAGTTTGCCAAAAAATGACAGAAAAGGAACAAAGTGGGGCATTCGTCTTACTTTCTTGTCCCCACAAGAGGGAGAGCTGATGCTGAGTGGTAGGCTGGGTTATGGTCCAAGGCAAGGAACAGGCTCCATGGGGTCTCCTTCCTGCAGGCCTCACAGACGAGTAAGCTGAGCAGGGTCCCCCATGCCCCTTGCTCCCACATGGGCATCCCGCGCGGATCACGGTTCAAGGCCTGGGAATGCTCCCTCCTTTCCTCTAGCAGCTGAGTGTGCAAGGCAGTCCCATGGGGCTGGCTGAGAACGTGCCTAAAGCTACTCACAGACCCCTCCCAGCAGGTGGCCTGAAGCCTAGTGGAGGCAGATCTGGTTTAGGTGGGGCCCCCAAGAAGTCTGGGGCCTTATCCTGCTCTTCAACACACATAACCAGCCGGTGCATTGGGGGCTTCCAGGACATGGAAGGTCATTAATACGGCCAGTCCTCTGATGCCCACTTGGCTGGCTGTCTCTCCTGCTGGTTCTGTCTCTCTTACTGGTAAGAGTCTTGGGGTGGGGTGAGTAATTGGCACCCAAACCTGCATCAGTGATGATAAGCAGAAGAGCACCGGCCACAATTTGTGATGACCAGTAATGAGATTATAGAGAATTTCAAGTAGGAAAAGTGGCAAAGGGAACAAATGAAGACAGTCTTAGTAGACGAGTATGCCTGCATGCATGCTAAGTCGCTTTAGTCATGTCCGACTCTGCGTGACTGTATGGACTGCAGCCTTCCAGTCTCTTCTGTCCATGGGATTCTCTAGGCAAGAATACTGGAGTGAGTTGCCATTTCCTTCTCCAGGGGATCTTTCCAACCCAGGGATTGAACCAGGTCTCTTACGTCTACCTGCACAGACTAGTATAGACAATGAATAAAATATTCTAAAAGCAAGGAAGTTAAGAGGAAGCTGAGGGCACTGTGTTGCAAAGAACTTAGCAAAGTCTAAATGTGAGTGGTCCTAGGGAAATAATATATGTATTATTTCCCTAATATTATATTTATCTAATATAATATTAGAAATTATGTTAGAATGGATTTTCTAATTTCAGACAAAAATTTATTACAAAGAGGAGGAAAAGAAACATTTCATCCTACCATGCAGGAGAAGTTTAGAATTTCCTTCCCTAGAGAGGCAGAGTAGACAGAAGGGCCTAGAGAGATGCCATTCTTGTTCTGCAAGCCAGGGGGAGGGGGGTGGGTGGGGGGTGCAGCATGTGAGCAGTGCTTTTTTCCTAAGGTCTAGTCTATGTATCGGAGAAGGCAATGGCACCCTACTCCAGTACTCTTGCCAGGAAAGTCCCATGGACAGAGGAGCCTGGTAGGCTGCCGTCCATGGGGTCGCGAAGAGTCGGACACAACTGAGTGACTTCTCTTTCACTTTTCACTTTTCACTTTCATGCATTGGAGAAGGAAATGGCAACCCACTCCAGTGTTTTTGCCTGGAGAATCCCAGGGACGGTGGAGCCTGGTGGGCTGCCGTCAATGGGGTCCCACAGAGTCGGACATGACTGAAGCGATTAGCAGCAGCAGCAGCAGTCTATGTATTGTTATACTTGTACATTTCCAAATCTAACACCAGCCATTATTCTCAACAGCTTCTAGGCCAGGTATTTACACATGCAGCCTATTTATTCTGAGCTGCTTGCAGTGCTCCCTCCACTTCTTACTCAGCAGTGTGTATGCCTGTTTGGGGATACATGCAGCCGTACCTCATTTTACTGCGCTCCACAGAAAACGGTGTTTTTTTCCCCACAGATTGAAGGTTATGGCAACCTGGCATCAAGCAAGTCTACTGACTTCATTTTTCCAACAGGATTTGCCCACTTCCTGTTTTTATGTACATTTTGGTGATTCTCATAATATTTCAAACTTTTCCATTATATTGATCATGGTGATCTGTGGTCTTTGATGTTGCTACTGTAATTGTTTTGGGGTACCATGAACTGTGCCCATATAAGCTGATGAACTTAAACGATAAATCTGTGTGTTCTAACTGCTCTACCAGTCGGTTGTCTTATCTCCTTCTCTTTGGGCCTCCCTATTCCCTGAGACACAACAATATTGAGGTTAGTCCAACTAATGCCCTTTTCTTTAACTGGAAAAGACCCTGATGCTGGGAAAGACTGAAAGCAAGAAGAGAAGGGAATGACAGAGAACGAGATGGTTGGACAGCATCACTGACTCAACAGATTAGAGTTTGAGCAAGCTCCAGGAGATGGTGAAGGACAGGGAAGCCTGGTGTGCTGCAGTCCATGGGGTTGCAAAAAGTCACACATGACTGAGCAACTGAACAACAATCTCCTACAATGGCCTCTAAGTGTTCAAGTGAAAGGAACAGCTGCACATCTCTTACTTCAAAAGGTTGAAATCATAAAGCTCACTGAGGAGAGCACGTTTCAACTGACAGGCTGAGAGCTATAGGCCTCTGGACCAAACAGTCAGCCTAGTTATGGATGCAAAGGCAAAGTTCGTGAAGGAAATTAAAAGTGCTACTCTCATGAACACGTGAAGGATAAGAAAGCAAAACGGTCTTATTGCTGATATGAAGAAAGCTGTAGTGGTATAGATAGAAGATCAAAACCAGCTACAACATTCCCTTAAACCAAACCCTAATCCAGAGTAAGGCCCTGACTCTTCAATTATGTGAGGACTGAGAGAGGTGAGGAAGCTGCAGAAGAAAAGTCTGAAGCGGAGACTGAAGACAGAATGGCTACAATCTCATGATAAAATTCTAACAGATGAAGATCTGCTTCTTACAGATGAGCAGAGAGAGTGGTTTCTTGAGGTGGAATCTATTCCTGGTGAAGTTGCTGTGAACACTGCTGAAATGATAACACAGAATTTAGAATATCACATACACTAGATGATAAAGCAGTGACAGGGTTTGAAAGGAATGACTAATTTTGAAAGCAGTTCTGCTGTGGGTAAAATGCTATCCAAAGGCACTGCACGTTGCAGAGAAATCATTTGTGAAGGAAGAGTCGACTGATGTGGCAAACTCCGTGTTGTCTTAAGAAACTTCCGCAGCCACTCCAACCTTTGGCATCTACCATCCTGATCACTCAGCAGCATCATCATCAAGGCAAATCCTCCACCAGCAAAAAGATCATGAGTCACTGCCATTTTTTAGCAATAAAGTACTTTTAAATTAAGGTATGTATACTTTTTTTTAAGACATAATGCCACTGAACAGTAAATAGACTATAGGACCGTGTAAGCCTAACTTTCGTACGCACAGGGAAATCAGAAAGGTCACGTGATTCCCTTTATTGCCGTGGTCTGGAGCCGAGCCTGCAATATCTCCGAGGTATGCTTGCAATGCCTTCCCCTATCTTTCCTTGCTCACAGGGAAGATAAGGATACCAGAGAAACCACGTGTGAAAGAGATCTAGGAGTCATCGGTCTTTGCTTACCCGTGGTCTTCAACTATTTCTTTGAGCATTTCAGAGATATGTTTCAGTGACTGGTGCCATAGTCCCTGCGGAATATCTGTGGGTGGAGAGAGCCATCAGAGAGAAGCTGAAAAAAGTCAAACCTAGTAGGAATCAACTGCAGTGGAGACCAGAAGGGGCCCGTTTAGGGGAAAGGCCTAGTTTTCCCGGTCCACGGAATCCATACCACCACCCTCAAGCTGATCCTTGCCAGAATCCATCTCTCAGGCCTGGGAAGAAAGACCTGTTAGTGTTACACAGAGTTAAACTTCAAAGGCTCTTTAATTCAGGTACATGAGACTGCACAGGCAGCCCACGGTAGGATTTAGGAAGGCTATGTTGAAGATGCCCAGCTTTTTTTCTTTTCTACTCACCCACCCCCTCATCTCTCACTAATAATTTGTGGTTTCAAAATATATTAAAAAAAAAAATAGTCAATAAGGAATTAGGAATGTGCTTCCCAACTATGATTGGGATGAATTTAGAATATGACTTCAGGTTTACAATGATTTTAAAAGGCCAGAAAAAAACATATGGATATTATACAGGCAAAGACAAATATCTTTTCTTAAGTTAGTTTTTCTGGTTTCACATTTTTCCCATGGTCTTAAACACTTCTGAGCATGTATAGATCTGTAGTTTTAAACAACAGCTGAAAAAGGTTATCACATTTCCATGTAGTGATAGATTCTGTAATTAAATACACCAGAAAGATAATGTAAGTGATACAGGAACCACTGCTACCCCACAAATGCTACAGATTAAAGAATCCTAAATTATCTCTCTCCCTCTTTTGAGTTCTCATAACTCTTGATTTGCAGCCTTTCAAGGCATTTTCATTTTCTCCTTTTATTAGTTTTTTAGATAGTTATTTTATGCCTCTTTTACTTGTAGCTCCTGGATATTCAGGGTTCATAAGTGACTCATCTTTTATACCTCATAGGACTTTACAGTGGGCATAAAATCAATTTTTGATGAATAGAAGACTCTACTCTTACGAAACTCTTCAATCTGTGGATATAACATTATTTTTTCCAAAAGTAATATGCAGAAAATTATGCAGGAACCAGCACAAATAGTCTTTAGTTTGTAGATGTCCAAACTTAAAAAGCAACAACCCTGATATTTTTTGTGGAGCTCATTTAGCTGCTTACTACATAGGCTGACCTTGGACTTTGCTGATCTGACCTAGGCTGTGAGACTTGCCCCTGGAACGTGAATCGCTGATGCTCCTGTCTTATTAAAGTTTTCCCATTGTGTTTCCACAGTGTAAGTTTCACAAAACTGCTGACCGAGATCCCACCAGGCCTGTCTCCACCTCCACCTCTGGCATCTGAGGGGACAGTGGGTCACTCTGGGTGAGAACTTAATCTTTTAGAAAAAGGAAGAGTATTTTTGGTTTTGTAAAATGCTCTGAAACCTCAAATCATACTTTCCTCAAGTGAATCTATGTATTCAAGTCTCAGGAAAAAAAAAGGTAGGGGAAAATGGCACAGAAAGGACATATTATGGGTCCTTCCTATCTCCCCGTGGTCAGATGAGACGCCTTTTTCTGCAGCATGAGTCTGTCTTGTCTCAGTGTCGCCTCTCCTTAGATTTCAGGCATTAGTGGGGAAGGATGTCTGTATTCTCTGTTTCTGAAACGTTTCATCAACAGGAGCTCACAGGCATGTTAACAGATCAACATCAGTTGAATGAGGACAGATTCATCACTTTCCCAGATGAATATGGCCTCTGGAAGGCTGGCAGATGAAGTCACAGAAGGCTGTGGTCTAACACACTTACTGAATTCTTTCAAAAGACTTCCCTTGGCTAGGTTAGGAGAAATTTCCCCTAAATTTTCTTAGCTTCATTCATCATTTTATCTTTTCATTTGCAGCAGGGGGCACAGAGAAGAAAGAATGAAATACAGATAAATGTACTGTTTTATTCCAAATCAGCCAAGTCTTAGCCTGTTCCTGGCATCCAGGTGGACCTTCCTGGCACTAGCAGAGGCCTTGTGTTAACCAGAACAGACTGTCAAAACCCAACTGGAGGCCATTGTTTTCCTTTCTTTTAGTAAATGATCGTAACTGGGAAGCCAAGCAAATTCTCATATCAAAATCCACAGAATGTGTGATGCTGAGAGTTTAAAGGAACATTGTCCATCTCCCTGGTTTTACAGATAAGGAACTGGGAGGAAAGGGTTATGATTTTGTCACTGTACTTTCCCAGAAATTATTTTAATATGGGCAGAATCAACCTTCACATACCTTTCGAGTGTTGGAGGAGCACCATGACAAGAGATGGAGAAGCATAAGGAAAGTAGGTCTTGAGTGCAAACTTCAACTATAATAGAACAAAAAATTTAAAGCCGTTTGAATATTAGCATTGGAAAAGGTTTAAGGAAATATAAAATATTGCATCCTCTGCCCCAAAAAGAAATTCTAGTACTTTATGTGGTCATAATGTCTTGCACACTGATCAAAAATAAAAGATGCTTCTGATAATCTTATAAATATGTTCTAAAAAATTAAACCTTTTTAAAGATGCCTTCCAGGACTTAAGAAAAATAAAGTTATGCTCTTGATGTCTTTATATCAGTTCTTTACCTCACATGAACCCAATTATATACATAAATCTATTTATGTGAGAGTTTCCAAGGCAGATGGGAGATGGGTTTTATCAAAAAGCCGCAGTGGTGCTCACACATCCCCTGAGGGCCAAAGTCCTGTACCCTCCACGCCCTCGGAAGGCACAGCAGCTTCGAAGCACTTTTGTAAAAAGTTGAGGTAAAATCTGCCTACAGTGAATTGTAAGGGCTTTAAGTGTACAATTTGATGACTTTTGGTAAATGTGACCATCATTCCAATCAAGACACAGACCATTTCGATCACCTCAGAAAGTTCCCTTGTAGCTGTTACAGTCAATCCCTCCACCCCACCCCGGCATCTGATATTTTTTTATTTTGATGAGAGAGAGTAGTTCCGTATATTCTTGAATTTCACACAAATGGAATCAGAAGAGTGTGTGTTTCTTTCTGTTTGGCTTCCTTGGCTCAGCATGTTCTTTTGAGACTCTTCCTTGTTACTGTGGATTAAATACTTCATTTTTTAAAGAGATTGTTCTAAAGTAGTCATTGTATGACTATACCATAATCTGTTTATTTATTCTGCCATTGATGGACATTTGGATTGTTTCCAGTTTGGGTTTTATTATGAATAAAGATGCAATTAGCATTCATATTTCTTTTTTGTAGACATGTGCTGTTATTTCTCTTGGGTAAATACCATAGGAATGGAATTACTAGGTCATAGAGTAGATGCTTGCTTAACTTTGTAAGAAACTGCTATGTAATTTTTCAAACTGGTCAACAATTTACGAGAATTCCAGTTGCTTCACATACTTGTTGGGCTTCCCTTATAGTTGGTAAAGAACCTGCCTGCAATGCAGGAGACCTGGGTTCAATTCCTGGGTCGGGAAAATCCCCTGGAGAAGGAAATGGCAACCCACTCCAGTATTCTTGCCTGGAGAATCCTTTGGACAGAGGAACCTGGCAGGCTATAGTCCATGGGGTCGCGAGAGTTGGACATGACTGAGCAACTTCACTTTTCACTTTATACATATTTTTTGAAGTGTGTATTCAAGTCTTTTGTCCATTTTTAAAACTGAGTTGTTTCTTATGTTCTTGAGTTGTAAAAGATCTTTATATATTCTGGACACAAATCCCCTATTAGATATATGTATTGAGAGTATTTTTTACCTGCTGGATGGATCGCTTTTTCAATTTCTTAAGGATGCCTACAAAGACCAGACATTTTAAATTCTGATGAAGTCTAATTTATCCATTTTTCTCATACTTCTTAGTGCTTTTCTGCATTCCTTCTAAGAAATATTAGATTATCTCATGTCAAAAAAGATACTCTCATTTTCTTCTAGGAGCTTTATGGCTTCAGCATTTATTTTGAAGTCTATGACCCGTCTCAAATGAATTTTCATGTCTGAGAGGTAGAGGTCCATGTTTTCTCATCTGGGTGTCCAGTTGTTTCAGTGCCACTTGTTGAAAACCTTCCACATTTAACTTCCTTGGCATCTCTGTCAAAAACCAGTTGATTACATGAAAATATCTAGACACGATTCTGGTCCACTGGTCTATCCTTTTGCCAGTACCTCACTGTCTTGAATTTGATTACTGTAGCTTAAAGTCTTGAAACCAATCCGTGTGAATCCTCTGATTTTGGAGGGAGGGTTTTTTTGTTTTCAAAATTATCCTGGCTACTATAGGTTCTTTGCATTAGAATCAGCCTATCAATTTCTGTTTTAAAAACTATGTTGGGATTTTAACTAGGATCACATTGAACCAGGCATCTCAACAATTCATGATTATGGTTTCTCTTCATATGTTTAAGTTTTCTCATTTTGTGGTTTTCCACATAGAGATCTTATACACCTTTTGTTAAATTTTCTCCCAAGTATTTTATGTATTACTGTGGAGTTGCCTGTTTCTCTTTTTACTTCTCTCAGTTTTTACTTTGTGTATCTCAGACCTCTGTTATTAGGCATATATCCATTTGTAATTGGTGTTTCTCATGATGAACTATATAAACTGTCCCTCTTTTTTGTCTGTCCATACTCCTTATCTTAAAACCTAATCTGTCTGCTGCTTGTAGAGCCAGACCAGCTTTCTTGTGCTTATTATTTACATATCTCTTTCCTTCCTTTTAATCTGTGTCTTTATAATTAGAACAGATTTCTTGAAGACAACATATAGTGGGTCTTAGTTTTTCATTCAGTCTGACATATTTCCTTTTTACCTAGTATATTTAGTTGGTTTTCACTTAGTTCTTGTAATTAATGTACTTGGAGGTATATTTGAATTGATCTTTAAAAATTTTTATTTATTTACTTAGTTATCAGTTGCCCTGTGTCTCTGTTGATGCGTATGGGCTTTCTCTAGTTGCAGTGAGGGGGGCTACTCTTCACTGGGGTGCCCTGGCCTCTCGTTGCAGTGGTTTCCCTTGTCGTGGAGCACGGGCTCTAGAGCATGCAGGCTCAGAAGTCGTGGTGTATGGGCTTAGCTGCTCTGTAGCATGTGAGATCTTTCTAAACCAAGGGTTGAAGCCATGTCCCCTGCATTGGCAAGCGAATTCCTCACCACTGGACTACCAGGGGCGTCCCTAGGTTTATCTTCTGAGATTAGTTTCTTTTGCCTCATCTGTTTTTTGTTCTGGCAGCCCACAGCTCTGTCTTTTGACACCTCAAGCCAATCAGATTATGCCTTGGGTTCGGGCCACCCCCAGCCTCATTTAATCTTCCCACCCCTCACAGGAGAGCCCTCTGGGAAAAGTTAGAAGATTACCCAATGTGGTTTACATTTTCAAGAGTTGAAACCCCTCCAGTTTTTAATCTGCTTTTTGGGTTGCTTTCCAGTACCTTCAAATAGTTTTTAAAAAATATTTTCTCCAGAGTTTATCATTTTTATCTGCAGGCAATTTAGTCCAATACATCATTAAGCTCTGTCACTACTAGAACCAGAACCTGAACTGATTTGCTGCTTGTCCTGGAGCCATTAGGCAAGTTCAGGAAAGAGGCCTGTCACGATGGCCTTAAGTTTTGGCTACTAGTCTGACTGGGCACACTGATGGGGCTGCAACTATGCTCTCCAAATAAAACAAGGATGAGAGGAAAGGATAAAAAAGAGACTGAGAAGCACTGAAGGTAAACATTTTTGACAATGGGAAAGAATGCGGATTGATGGGATGTCTCATAACTGCTAGGTGGAGTGCAAACTGGCACAACCATGTATGAAAACAATTTGGCAGCCTCTGCCAAAGCTGCCTCTGCACACCTAATAAGCTGCACTAGCACTCTTGAGTATATCTTGAATGTTCAGAGAAACTCTATTTATAAAAGAAAACAAAATCTGGAAATAATCCAAAGGCTCACCACCAGGAAGACAGCTACGCTGTATACACTCTCCCCACGGAGCACGACAGGCAACCCCAGCACCACCCACAGCCCAGGGCCAGCCTGGGGACGCACTGCTGGAAAGACCAAGGCTCAGAAGACTGCCACGCAGCGCCACTTTCACCTGCTGTTCGCGTTATAAAGCGCAAAAGCAATCAATAAAGAAAACACGTCTAACAATCATATATACATGATCAGGCTTCCCCGGTGGCTCAGTGGTAAAGAATCTGCCTACCAACTCAGGGGAAGAAGGCAATGGCACCCCACTCCAGTACTGTTGCCTGGAAAATCCCATGGATGGAGTAGCCTGGTGGGCTGCAGTCCCTGGGGTCGCTAAGAGTCAGGCACGACTGAGCAACTTCACTTTCACTTTCCACTTTCATGCATTGGAGAAGGAAATGGCAGCCCACTCCAGTGTTCTTGCCTGGAGAATCCCAGGGACGGAGAAGCATGGTAGGCTGCAGTCCATGGGGTCACACAGAGTCGGACATGACTGAAGTGACTTAGCAGCAGCAGCAACTAACTCAGGAGGTGTGGTTTCAATCCTTGGGTTGGTTGGGAAGACAGACCTTCTCCAGAAGGAAATGGCAACCCACTCCAGTATTCTTTCCTGGAGAATCCCATGCACAGAGAAGCCTGGTGGGCTACAGTCCAGGAGGTTACAAAGAGTTGGACATGACTTGGCTACTAAACAACAACAACATATACATGATCAAACTGTTTTCAGAAAAAATAAAGGACAGCAGTTACCTGAAGGGAGAAAGTCAGGATGATATAATAGAGGAGCATGGGAATAACCTGAAGTTTCTACGAGGGGACCAGGTCTTGTTAGATGTCAGGTTGGTAGATATTCATTTATTAATAATGAATATGTGGATGAATGAATAAAACACAGAAAGAAAGAGGGTTACACATGGATCACATAGGACAGAGGGTGTCATGCATCAGGGATCATGATTAATCTAAGCAGGGGCACTCAGGAAAGCAGGGGATTGATGATAAGGACGGCACTGCCTAGAAAGGCAGGCAGTCAGGAACAGCCCCAGGAAGAGACGTGACATGACATATGGGGATGAAGGCATCTACAAAGTGAAGAGGTTGTTGCTCTTGCATCCTGAGCCCAAGGGAAGGACAGTGAATTTCTGGCTTTTTTTTTTTTTTTTTTTGGATCCCTGCTTTGCCTTCCACCAGGACCCATTCTG
Source organism: Bubalus kerabau (assembly GCF_029407905.1). Taxonomy (NCBI): domain Eukaryota; kingdom Metazoa; phylum Chordata; class Mammalia; order Artiodactyla; family Bovidae; genus Bubalus; species Bubalus kerabau. The sequence continues at coordinate 149,039,692 of NC_073627.1, forward strand.
TGTCCCTTACACCACCAGATTCGTGTAGCCTGGGTAGGGTGTATGTTCAGTCACTCAATCGTGTCCAACTCTTTGTGGCCCCATGTACTATAGCCCGCCAGGCTCCTCTACCCATGGAATTTCCCAGGCAAGAATATGGGAATGGGGTGCCATTTCCTACTCCAAGGGATCTAACCTGCATCTCTTGCATCTCCGCAACTGGCAGGCAGATTCTTGACCACTAGCAGCACGTGGGCAGGGTATTATCCTAAGTTAAAAGTGACTGTAAGTCTGAATCTAAAGTGTTAAGGCCAACCCTGCAACTCAAGGACAAAGTTAATAAGATAGACAGACTCAAGCTAACGGCGCAGAGCAGCGCATCTTTTATCAGCGCCCTCCGCCCCAAGCTCGGTCTGTTCCAGGAGTTCAAGGTGCAGGTTTTTTAGAGGTTGGTTCCTAACTGGAAAAACAAAGAATGTTCAGGGAGGATAAAAGATATTTATAGTTTGCCTCAAAATAAGCATGAGGGCCAACCAGTGCCTTTCAGCAGAGCTCTCCTCCAGAATTCCAGGCTGGGCACCATTGATAATGCTGTTTGCTACAGTCTAGCTAACTTCCCTAGGGAAGGAGAAGATGGGAAAAAAACATCATAAATATTTATCACTGCCTTAAAAACAGAAACATCTGCTAAAACCTGAGCGGTTTCTTGGCATAGGGGTCTATGGGATTTTAGAACAGCAGGCGTCACACCACTGCTCCCCTAAGGCAAACTGCAGAGAGCATCCCAAGGGACCATGACCTCACAAGAAACTGCAGTGGGTTCAGGCACTTCAACGGGCAAAGGACCACACAGACATCAGGTCTGTGGCCATTAGAAGTGCAGGCCAATTAAAATTCCCAAAGGTGAAAACTCGGGTAGAAAAGGCTCCAGTTTCACAGGTCACTCTAGTGGTCAGCTGCCTCTGCCAACGGCCCTCCCAGTGCAGGTCCCTAGGCCTGGTTTCTTGCTTACTGACTGAGTCCAACTCACACGTTTTGGTCATGGCCATTCCCAGCTCCTCCTCTATAATTATTCAAATTATAACAGAATAGTGTCACACTCACGACCTCCTCTCTCTCCTGGAATCCAATTCACATTTAGGCCTCTGATATGAATGGAAACTAATAATTAAGAATGTCCAGTATTGCTTTATAATAAGTGCCATTTCCTTCTTACCACATGCCATAGAGACTCTAGAATACCTCTCTCTGGCCTGGGAGGGGCAGAGTCTTACTCAACAGTGTACAACACAGGGCCCAGAAAGTTCACCCTCTGGGGTGGCACCTGATAATATGGTCGAGTTCTCTGCATAGCAATAGATAAATGCTTCTGGGTACCAGGACACGGGACAGATAGGAACCATCTTGATTTACTTTCAATTAGAATGATTCTCCCTGGAGGAAGAAATGGCAACCCACTCCAATATTCTTGCCTGGGAAATCCCATGGACACAGGAACCTGGTGGGCTACAGTCCATGGGGTTCCAGAGAGTTGGACACGACTGAGTACACACTCAAAATGATTTTGCTGTTGCTGGTGTATTTGTTTGGAAACTTTCTCCATGAACAAAACAGTCTATCAAAATCACTGAAAATAAAGTGCTCTTTTCTGATGATTAATCAAATACTCTTAACAGCCTCTTTTTCCTTGGGGGAATGAATAATATCTGCAATATAACGAACCTGCTTGTTTTCTTTTTCCAGAGCTTCTACAAAGCATCGTGTAAACACCTGAAGGCCGGCTAGTACTTCTGGGGCTCCATCGGTTTCCAGGAGTGCGGACCTGAACAATGCAAGGCCAGATCACAACACATTCAGTGATTAATCTGGAAAATATGTGAACCAAAATATGTAAAAGGGAAACACGGAAACATTCTTTTTGTGCCATAAGCTTCAGCAGCAATGTCAGCTCATCAGATTTCAGTTCTTGCGTGAAAGCAGGAGAAATCTGTCACTCCCTTTTCTGAAGACTTCCTTTAAAATTGCAATGTGCAGAGCTCCCTTTCTTGGTTTTTAAATTATTAAGCACTTCATATCTCTTCCACATGGGCCTGGGATGCTCTTTACAAATATTTGCACACTGTATGCCCACAAATGGAACATCCACAGAACTTTTGCTTTTGAAAGTGGAGAAAGGGGTGCCCCAGGAATATCCAGCAAAGGGGTGGAAGAATCTGCATGTTCCTGGTTTGGTTTCTATGCATTTTCATACAACTAACTTTTCTTTACGTTTGTTTAAACAACACCAAAAAAAAAAAAAAAAAAAAAAGAACTGAAACTTTGCTAGCTTTAAACTAAAAACAGCATTCTGACTTATTTCTACACTAATTTAGCTTAAAGCTCGTATGTTTCAAGACCAACTTGAGTGCTGGATTACTTGCTGTTGTAAAGCAAGTAATTGCTTTTTCCAATGTCTGCTGTCTGCTGTGGGGCCTCTATTTGCTGAGTTTGAGGGGAACTGGATAAAGAGGGTAGATACCCTGGCTCTGGCTACACGAGCACCCAGGAAAGAGACTGGCCATTCACCTGTCCACTGGGGGCAAGCTCCCCGCGTGGGGTCTGGCCCCTCACTAACTGTCAGTCATAACCCAACCTGGTGTCCAGTGGGCTCATCTTTCATCGTTGTAAATCCACTGCATTTACCAAGAAGTTCTCGTATTTGCAGAATAAAAATTAGTGTGCTGTTAGATAACATGCATAGTTGATTCTGCCTTTCAGAAGTGCTCTGTTAAGAATGGCATTATTTATTTATTATTTTTGGTGTTCCTTAGCTTTAAAAAGATTGGTCAGCCCTCATGTGGTGAAGGGAGAACACTACTACCCTTTATTTTTAATTGAGAAAAATTCTACATGAATAATGCGTGATGCAAAATCCAATTCAATTCTGATTTTCAACCATTATTATTCGATTTTTAAAGGTTAAAAAAAAAAGATAGTTATCTTAGTTCTCAGGCATTGGCTTTTAAATACACATTGACATTTGCATTTTACCAAAAAGCTCAGCAGGATGGGATGGAATTAGAATCTAATTTCCCCATGGTACAGCCAGAGACTACCACAGAATTTTTTATTCATATTTGGAAGCTGAACATATTTAGACCAATTACAAGCAGAAACAGCACAACATTTACCTGAATATTTCATCAACAACTCTGAAAATGGCGGGGTGGCAGGCAGCAGCTTCAGGCTGTAAAAGAAAAGACCACGAGAAAGTAAAATATCAGAAGCATTTCATCAATAATGACTTGCTCTTATCAGGGAAATGAATTGTCCACAACTGCTGGTGTCTAGAAAATGGATATATTCCTTTGAGTTAGAAAAAAAAGAACAACTAGCTCATGACAAAAGCCCTCCATACAAATACAAACAGAAGTTCTCTTGGGGTAAGGGCATTATGGACAACCTTTCTTCTTCTTCTTTATTCCACTTATACTCTGTAAATCCCAGATTTTCAACAATAAGCCCACATGATACACAAAAAAGAGTCAATAAGTATCATGGGAAATTAGAAAATACCACCTACTAGCAGGCTATAATGAAGACGCACAGCCTACCTGTGTTGCTGTGCTGTGCTCTGCTTATTCGCTCAGTCGTGTCTGACTCTTTGAGACCCCCTGGACTGTAGCCCACCAGGCTCCTCTGTCCATGGGGATTCTCCAGGCAAGAATATTGGAGTGGGTTGCCATGCCCTCCTCCAGGAGATCTTCCCAACCCAGGGATTGAACCCAGGTCTCTTGAATTGCAGGTGGATTGTTTACCATCTGAGTCACCAGGGAAGCCCTGTGTTGCTAGCTTTAGGTAACGTCCCCTATGTGTCTGATCTCCTCATATGACTTAGAAGTGCCTCAAAGTCAAAGTTAGACCTGTTATCTTTTCATTCCTGCTGATTAGGAAATGAGTACATAGTAATTGCAAATTATTATTAAGGAAAGCAGTGACCACCACCATGCCAGACTAAATAATATTACATCTTAGAGCACTATGAATTTAGCAGCTTAAATTATTTAGGATGAAGAAAAAAATAAAGATACTATCATCTTGAATAAGGAAAGCCATCTAATTTAATCCACGAATATTTTTATGACAGTTTTGATGATTTAAATCTGCAGAAGCCAACTTACTGTGGCCTGGGTGGGGCTTCAGAGGGCCTAGCCCAGATTCCATATCTTTTTGTTTGCTTTTTTCTTTTTTATTGGCCGCATGGCTTGTGGAATCTAGTTCACCACCCCGGGGATCAAACCTGGGCCGTTGCTGGTGGAAGTGCAGAGTCCTAACCACTGGATCATGGGCAAATTTCCATGATCCCATATCATTCTGGCTGGAGCTCATACCCTGAGATTAAGCCAGAGGAAGATGCCATGTGTGTTCTAAAACAGATATAATACAGTAGCATCCACAGGTTCGTAAATTAGGCTTTATATGGAATTTCTTTGAGTCACATTGAACTTTGGGGAACAGTTTTTCATACCCCCTCAACAAGAAAAATAGAAAAAAGGATACATATCTTTTAACTTTTCTAGGCCAGACAAAGAATGGTGCCTCTCTCCAGTAGCTTCCACTCTCTTCTGTGCTGGCATTTCTAGATGTACAGTAACATTGAATGTGTGCCATCTAGTGTTCACACACCGCCATTACAGCTGTCACAGAGGCTCCCGGAAAGAGCATTACCACTTGTTGAAATGATGGGATAACTCCTTTTATTTGAAGAGATTAATGATTTGTAGGATGCAAATCTCTGCTTTCTAGGTAGTCAATACTCCCTAATCTTTCATTGATGTCCCTTTTTATCTAAAAGAAACCAACTAAAATTTTTCATAGATAAAATTCATTACATACTCAAGAAAGTACTTTGGCCGATTGATGGTTCAACAGAAGAGAGGCAGAGTATTTTTTGACTTTGATCTCAGACAAGTCAGTTATCTCCCTGCTTCTCAGCCTCACTGTAAATACTAACAATTATTAAAAGGTCCCTGGATATATGCCCAGAAAATATCACGGAAGTTTCTATGTATTCATAATGGAAAGTATCAAACAAGAGAAAAGCAAACGGCCTATCTTGAAGAAATGTGACTCATCAGATTTGCCAGAAGAGTTTTTCCAAGTTTTATATATAGACAATATGGCTCTTGAATAAGAGTGTTTGAGAACCAAACACCGTCATGTGACACAAAGAGGCTAAAAACGCACGGACAGAAAAGAAGACTAAAATTGAAAATGGTAAAATAGAACCATTCCCTTTCTTCTAACTACTCCAGAACCACTCTATAAACCTGATGCGAGTAGAAAATCAATCTATCCTGATGACAGAGGTATCTAAATGGCAGAGAAAAGGCTGATCAATGCATAGAACAAGGCTACCCTGAAAAGCAAGTGGGAAAGCAAGAAAGTTCTGACTGTTGAAAAGAGGACCAGAGCTTGGACATGCTCTTCCTTCATGCAGTGTTTCCTAGTGAAACAGCTCAATCAAATGTTTTAAATATATAGACTGTGTGGAATCTGCCTGTTCTCTCCATGCTGATCAACTCGCCTCTTAGATTTCCTTCTGTCCAAACAGCTCAGACTGTGGTTGCCCTTAACCTGCTTCTACAAAGCTGTTTTAGCTTTCAAAACAGATAAGATGCCAGGGAATCCTACTGAAACAGCAATGGCAGAGATTTTGATTTAAAAACCAGTCTCCCTTGCCACTCCAGAATTATGAACAGCTCTTTCTCATCTGTAGCCTTTACTGATGGTTTTTAAAATGAGACTCTTCACACTTTCCGAGCACATAATTTCAGGCTCAGTGAGTCCCCTCATGAAGCCCGGAGTGCTCACAGGCCAGGCATGTGTCCCAAGGACACCAAATCACAAAGCAAACTTAAGCTGCTTTTGTTATCAAGGGAATCCTCCAAATAGAATTAGAGTCTTAATTTATGCTTCTTTGGAAGCCATAAATTACCACTCCCCCCACCCCAAATCTTTACACATCCATGTGAGGGAAGAGGCAAACATTTAACCCCTCTGTGTCCTGTTTTATTTGTAAAATGGGTCCCCAAAGTAACACAACAGGTCACTCTGCAACTCAAACTTCTGGGTCCTAGCTCTGAAACCCCACAAACCAAGCAATTATCTTTCCTATTAGAATGAGGACAGAAAAGAAAACCTTTCTTGGATTCCATCTGTTTGTCTGTTTTCCCCCATCCTGCCAAAATCTGTTCCTTCTCAAGCTCTTCTCTTCTCCATCTGGTCTAATGATTTCCATGTACAGATTATTTCAAGTCTAGGGAAACGTCATTACCAGGAGGCCATCAGTAACAGTGGTTGTGCCCTTCTTCCCTTCTCTCACACCGCCCCCAGTTCTCTGACTGAATGTCGGAGGATGAACAGAAGAAGAGGGAAAGCTCTGGACTCTGGTTTCCTTTTCTTATGGGCCAGGTTGCTCTGAGGGGCACATTCCCTTCCCTCTTCTACAGCTACCCAGGACTCCACTGCTTGTTTCTTCTCTGCTCAGACAGCCCATTCTCATCACTCAGAAGATAAAAAAAAAAAAAAAAAAAACAAGGGAAGGCTAAGCAACACAGAGAAGTGTGCAGCAGCTGCATTTTCGAGGCTGCTTTGTAGGCAGAGGTGAGGAAGAGGCCGGCTTGCCACTCTGTGCCATGAACTGCACAAGTAACACCCATGCTCACTCTCTGTCCTTCGTGTCTATGCATGCATGCTAAGTCACTTCAGTTGTGACGCAACTCTGGACCCTCTGGACCACAGCCCCAGGCTCCTCTCTGTCCATGGGATTCTGCAGGCAAGAATACTGAAGTGAGTTGCCATGCCCTCCTCCAGGGGATCTTCCTCACGCAGGGATTGATCCCGTGTTATCTGCGGCTCCTGCACTGCAGGTGAATTCTTTACTGCTGAGCTACCAGAGAAGCCCTCCTTGGTGCCTAACCTGTTATCTTCATCCCAGTTCATCAACGATTATTACTAGCCGCCTGAGAATTCTCAGGAAGAAATCTTTCCTTTTTTCCTATCATTTTCTGAATCTGTGTGAGATAGAAAGAGTATGGGGAGAGGGGAGTGAGAATACAAGCCAGAAAGGGAAATTAAACTATTGATTTGAGGTAATTCACTGAGAAAAGTGAATTCCTCTTGTAAAAAACAAAAAGGCAGCGAAGACATGGAAACAAAATTCTCAAGCCTTCTTCATTTATCACCTTTTACACATATTTTTCCTAAAAAATAGAGAAGTTTCAGGTGAGAGATAAACTGAAGTTCAGTAAGCCTGGGGTAGATTCTCTTTCATGGTCTATTTTTATGGCCAGCAACATATCCCACTGTGTATCTGACTCATCCAAACCCTTGACAGGCAGGACCTCTTGTGTTAATCTATGTATGTAAATTAAAAGGTGACTATTCATCAAAAAATAACACTCCTCTTAAAAAAAAATTTTTTTTGTAAGTTTCATTTCAATAGACTCTTTTGACTTCAAAAACAATTTGGTCTAAAATAAACTACCTATATAAAATAATCTTCATATCTGTCATATAAAATAAGGCACCTTTATAAACATGTATTTTTTATTATGCCATTTTCTTCTTTTCTACTTTCAAAATACCAAACTTAAGACTGTAAATATCCCTTTTGCATTTTAAGATCTATTTTGTTTCAAAACATTTGTGTTACTTTCATCAAATTTGAGCTTGGAAAAATTATTCTTTCTTTTTAATCTTTACCAGATGTTGTTTATACTACCAGGATTTTTTTTCAGTACTCTATAATGAAATTATTGTTTAATTAGTGATAAATCTGTCATTTCTGGGCTTAAGGGAAAAAAAAGAAAAAACTTAACAAGTACCAAATGTACTTTTGTGTTTTAAATTTACCCGCGCTGTCTGAGAACGTTAAGACACAGGGATGCCAGCTCTGGAAGCCGAGCAAAGTCCCCCAAACCTCAAGTTCCTCCGCCTGGCCCAGCGGCCTCTCTCCCCTTGGCTTGTGTAGCCTGGGTGGGAAGACGGCTCCTCAGCCCCCTGCTGCTTCTTGGCTCAGCCTCTGAGTGGCAGTGACCTTATAGGTCAACTACTGCCCTGTTTTGGTTTTTTTTTGTTTCTCTCTCTTCATCTCTGACTGGCTGCCAAGGCCTGCCTCCCAACAGTGAAAACAGGACTTGCCATCTAGGTCTCTTTTCTTCACAGTGCTGGGTGATCTGGTGCCCCCCTGAGGTCGATGCAGGAAAGTGCAATTATTGTCTGAGATGTTTCTTTTTACCTTTTAGCCACAAGCATAAACCACCTCCACACTTCTGTATTCCATCACTGCTAAATTATCTACTTTAGCTTTTGTTAAATTACAGGCATCACATTAAAGAGCTCAAAGAAAAAAAAGAAATGTTTAAAAGACTGCTAATGAGAAAGCAGGAAAAGAAAAAACCCTAGAACATTAGTAAGAAGTTATTCAAGCAGAGAAAAATGACATCACCCAGGATGTAGAGTTAATTCTTCAGTATAATCTTTTATTAAAGGGGAACTGTGTTTGGAGTTCAGTGTAAAATAAGTCTCTTTTTCTTTTTGAAGTGGCTATGATTACTATCTGGAGAATGGAAACAAGAATGCATCTTATCTCATATGAGGGAGGTCACGGAGGGCACTGAGTTATCTGCAGGCTTGTTATTCTTAAGCTCTTATTAGATCAAGAACTACTTTCTTAACCCTATCTTTATTGAGGTACACTTGACAAGATAAAGAGCTAATTTTGGTGGAGCTATGAAGAGAAACACCAGGAGTGTTTCCTGATTTAAAATCTGAATAAACAAAACCAATCCCCCTTTCTTCCCCTCCCGCTGCACTCTTTCGTGGGTAAATCTCTGGACCCAGCTAGAGGGGCAGGCGGCATGTGAGGCCAGCTAACGAAGGATCGAATGGGAGGGCATGGGAACCAGGGTATATCCCAGCCCGGGCATGCAGCAGGGCAGCCAAACACAGTGCCACCCAGCCAGCACTTTTCATTCAAATGCAGAATATAAACAATAGCTTTCTGGGCTCCGCAAACAGAATTGTAACTGGAAAACACAACATCCTTCTGATTTGGGGCCAGCCTTGGGAAACCAAACAGTGCCAAGAAAGCTGCATAATTAGCAAGTGGCTTTCACTGCTTTTGGTGACATGAGTTTTTAAGGTCAGGTCTGAAGCTATGGATTATGGTCCTCCATTGCCTGTTCTGTCAAGAGAAACACAAGACCATCTGCTTTTGCAAAGTGTCAGTCTGCTCAGTAGATGACAAACTGAGGCTAAGACCTTGATTTATTTAGGAGCATCAAATGTGGCAGGTGGCCACAGACTTGGGGGAGGTCCAGCCTAAGAGAGTCAAAGAGCGAGCCTCAAAAGGAAACAGGTTTTTAAAACTTACTTTTATTTTAGAAGTCAAAAAACATACACATGCACTTAGAATTCAGGTGACTATTAGGTCAGCACCTTATTATTCATAGTCTTAATGGAAAATACCCAGCTGGAGGCCCTGAGAGGCCACAGAACATTTGGAGAGACCATTTCACTTTGTACAACCTGTACAACAACTTTATCTTTTGTTTTTGCAACATCTTGGTAACTATAGAACTTCTAGGGCTAATTCTGGATAGTCCCAAGAGATGGAAACATAATTAACAGTGCTCCATATAAAATACAAGTTACTAGACCATCACACTTTAATTATTCTCAGAATCTAACTCTAATGTAATAGGCATCAAGTTACTTCTAGAGGAAAGCACAGCAGTCCTATGCTATCCGAGTCTTCCAGATCTTTCTGATACTTCCGCAGGGTCCCGTCACGGCCCCGAGATACCATGCTCTGATAAGTGAAGCAGATGATGCAATCAGGAAGCATGTTCTTCAGGTTACCCTTCCAATCACTCGGTCACGTCACAGGCTTATTCCAGCCTGCTTGGTTGTGCGGCACCGCAGGCCCAGGATCCTGAGGAGAGCAGCCCACGCCAATCAAGGACTTGCAGCTCTGTATTGTAATTACCTCCTTGAACCATAAGGCAACAGAGGGGTTACATCCTGCCAATGCCACAATAAATTAAACACAATAACACCCTCTGAAATCCCCCTTTAACCATAATGGAAGCTCTGCATCTCTACACACATGATCCTGATAAATGCTTTTGTAAATCAACTGACTTCAAAACTGTTTGGGGGAAAATGGTTTTAAACCGTAAACTGGAAGCTGAAGGTTATACAATGCAGTGTTTAACTGGAATGCCTGCTTTCTCTCTCTCTCTCTCTGTCATCCTGGGTTTACTGATAGGCTCAGGCCTGAGGGCCATAGGTAAAAAGAGCACGAAGAAGATTTAGAGAAGAATCACAAGGTTGCAGAATCAAATCAACTTAGGGTGATGAAACTGGAATTTTTCCATAGAGAGAAGACTTAAAGAAAATTTAATAAGGACCTTGAAAGCAAGGAAATAACTCAGTTACTATATTTTGCCACTGAAAAAGGACCAGAGAAAATGAAACTATAGCATGTATCTTTCAGTTAGAAACAGATTTACCTGACAATAAAGGTAATGTTTTGAATGGGCTGCCAGGACTTCTAAAAGCCTTTGTTTATTTTGAATAATATAGTTATTTTTATATAAGGTGCATTCTTATTTCTCACCTTAATATGCAACTTTTTTTTTTTTAAATGCAACTGTTTTGAAAGATGAGTTCAAGCAGAATTTCCCTTTAAAGTATCTCTCTTTCTCTTTGGGCTCTTTCAATCTTTATATCTATTTTCTTTTCTTTTTTTTCTATCAAACATTGTAAACATCTAAATCAGTAGGGTTTGATTTGGGCCAGCTAACTTACAGATGAACGCAGCATGGCTGCTGGTCACTGTGACCCTATCCATGGTCCCCTTGGAGGCCCCAAGATGGGAAGGCAAAGAGGAGCCTGGGAGACAGGGAGAAGGTAAAGCAGGGCCATGGTCACCCTCTTGACCTGGTAGGGACTGATCAGGACCCAAAAAGAGAGCTGGGATATAGGAAGAAGGCAGCAGATTCAATTATGATTCTCTCACACAGCCTCCAATTTGAAAGAGAGAGAAAACCTAAGTTCTAACTGGATTAACCAAACAGAAGGTATCTCGGTGGACGTTGTGTAAACTCAGCCAATCTCAGTGCGCTATATGCAGAGACAGACACACCCTCCCCCCAACACAAGCCTCAGCTCAGCGGGCAGGGGAACACTCTCCAGCCCAGTTTCCTGGCCACCAACTTAAGATCTGACTGTTCACCATCTATCTCTCTTGAACTAACTTTCTCCATCTGTACAAGAGGAAACAAATCTCTGCACCGTATCTCCCCTCAGTGACAAAAGCGAGTAAGAAAGCCTGTTGGAGCCCACGAGGTTCCTGTAAGATGGAGGCCCGGAAGCATGACACCTCCTGGAGAGCTTTAATTGTTTATTCAGAGTGCATTGGTCTTTACTCCGACTCTTACAAAAATGCACATAAATTCCAGAGCTGTCCCTCACAGAGGGAAAACACCGTATTGGTCAGGTTCTGAGGACACCCTGCTAGCCTGGGCCCCTGACACTGGATTAGGCAATGGGGCCCATTTGGTCCACTGAGCACCACACTGCCCAGGCCTGAGAAGTTCTGAGTAGAGGGGAGCCTGGGCAGCCCTTGATAGAGGTGGGGGTTCGAGGATGGCAGCCTGACACCAAAATAACTGTCAGAATTCTTTGTAGTTACTTTGTTGTTTTAACCATTTTTCTGGGGGTGTCATTTTGTATCGTTTAAGTATTTGACTTTTTCCTCCAGTGAAGGATTAGAAGTTTATTTTTTGAATGATTTTCTTTGTTAATTGATTCCTCCTCTTGTTAATAGGGACTTCCATGGTGGCTCAGCTGGTAAAGAATCCACCTGCAATACGGGAGATCTGGGTTCAATCCCTGGGTTGGGAAAATCCCCTGCATGAGAGCACTGCAACCCACTCCAGCATTCTTGCTTGGAGAATGAACAGCACGTTTTCATAGGGTGTGTGCTGTGTGTGCTCAGTCCTGTGAGTCTTTTGCGACCCCATGGACTGTAGCCTGCCAGTCTCCTCTGTCCATGGAATTCTCCAGGGTGGACCACTGGAGTGGGTTGCCATTCCCTTCTCCAGGGGATCTTTCCAACCCAGGGACTGAACCCAGGTCTCCTCCATTGCAGGCAGATGCTTTACCATCTGAGTCACCAAGGAAGCCAGAAATGAGAAATTTGTTGGCCAAACGTCAATTCTTGTGAATGTGCGATATAAGGCGTGAAGTGAAGTCGCTCAATTGTGTCTGACTCTTTGAGACCCCATGGACTGTAGCCTACCGGGCTTCTCTGTCCATGGGATTTTCCAGGCAAGAGTACTGGAGTGGGTTGCTATTTCCTCCTCCAGGGGAATCTTCCTGACCCAAGGATCAAATCCGGATCTCCCACAATGTAGGCAGATGCTTTACCATCTGAGCCACCAGGGAAGTCATAGTGATAAACTTTTTTTTTCCCCTGGCTGTGCCACTCAGCTTACATTACCTTAGTTCCCCATCCAGGGGCCGAATCCAGGCCTGAGGCAGTGAAAGCACCGAGTCCTAACCACTGCACTGCTAGGGAATTCCTTTGCCCTACTTTTAACACAAGGAGAAAAGCCCCAGACATTAGGTATTTCAAAAATAAAATGTAGATAGATGATGATTTTAAAAGGTGCCAACTGCTCGTTTGTTTACATTTTCCCCTTTTGCTGATTAAAAGAAAGAATATGCAGCATCTTCCTCAAGGGTTTTTCTCCTCCTCAAACACAGCACATACCAGCAGTGAGTCTTTCATAAAGCATTCGATCCTTCTCAGAGAATTTCTCTCAGGGGAGATGAGCTTTTCAAGAAGATGAAGCATTGTATTTTCAAGGCTGGGAAGGTGCCGAAGCCAGAGGCAGAGTATAGCTGACGTGGGGAGAGAAATCTTCTTCCTTTCAGTAAGAAATAAAACTTTAAATATAAATGAGTCTCTGAAAAAAAGATTAAGATTTCAAAATGCAATAACAAATCCAAATCTTTTTTTTTTTTTCCCATCATGGTCACAATAGCAGTTAATATTTATAATATCAAATGAATATTTACCAAGTAACTTATTTTGACCAAAGAAAAAAAATGTTTTCAAAAAGGACAAACAAATATATAGTGATGATATAAAGAGAACGATTAAAAAAATGTTGATGGAAAAGGGCCTTGAGATATTCAGGCAAACGTAGTTCCTAATTTAAGAAATAGCTATGTTTGAAATTTCACCACAGTAGTTTAACATGTGAAATCAAACTTGGGTTTGAGTCCTAGAGCCACCACTTACTCACTGTATGACCTTAGGAAAGCTAACCTCTAAACCTCAGTTTACTCACCTGTAAAATGGGCCTACTTCCCTCCTAGTGTTGTAAGAAGGATCAAATGCAATAATAACACATGTACAATGATGAGCACAGTTCTTGGCACGTAGCAAATATTTAACCACTGTATAAATCTCTTGAAATTTTTCTTTAGTAATAATATCATAAAAGGGTGATTATGGCCTAGCTGATCCATAGTTGATCCTCAGCATGATACTCTACAGACTTAACCACTGAGTGTAGTTACATTTCTATAGGAAAATGTATTTGGAGGTTCCTCCTATGTCAGGTCAGTGAATCAGGGGCTCTGCTTCTCCTGGGAGGGGGCACAAGGGGGCATCCATCTACTCTGAGCCACAGTTGGGGAGGGGGGGCTCCTCCCTGTCAACACTGGACCTATTTGGGCCTGGCGAGACTTGTTCTTCTTTTCTTGGCCCTGCTTTTCCAAGGCCTCCTGCCCTTTTACCTGCAGCACCTTCCAGGTTCTGCTAAAGATGTTTACTGCTTTTACTAAGACAAACAGAAGTGGGGGCACTAATGTTTCCCATTACCCAACAACCCCTCCAGCGTCTTTCCCTTCACCATCACTTCTGGGCCATTTCTCTGCAGGAGCTGGCATGAAGCCCAGGAATTGGGGTATGGGGGCAAGAAGTGAACAGGCAAAGACACAGGGTAGGAATTGCTGCTGCTGCTGCTGCTAAGTCACTTCAGTCGTGTCCGACTCTGTGCGACCCCACAGACGGCAGCTCACCAGGCTCCCCCGTCCCTGGGATTCTCCAGGCAAGAACACTGGAGTGGGTTGCCATTTCCTTCTCCATAGGAATTGCTAGTAGTTTCTTTTTCTCTTCTCCCTTGGCATAACTCTTGTAGACCTTGTCCAAGATCAACTCTGAAGCAAGACTAAAAGAAGCTGAGGAGTTTCAGGGTCTGTCCACCAGAGCATGCAGTAGGGCAGGAGAAAGGGAGGGAGGCTTGGCCCTCATCTGACCTTCTTTCTGACGCCCCCTCACCCTGACACATACACACATATCAAACTGTATTAAAGACAGTGAAGGAAAAGGACAGGCCAAGGAAGGACAGAGTATCAGGAGGGGCCCAGGCGAGACCAGGTGGTCAGGGACAACCTCTCCAGTTGAGTTTAGCTGGAGATCAGCCTGGTGGGAGGGATTCCCTGGTGGCTCAGTGATAAAGAATCCACCTGCAATGCAGGAGCTGCAGGAGACATGTGTTCGATCCTTGGGTTGGGAAGATCCCCTGGGGGAGGGCATGACAACCCACTCCAGTATTCTTGCCTGGAGAATCCCAGGGACATAGGAGCCTGGTGGGCTACCATCCATTGGCTCTCAGAGTTGGACATGACTGAAGAGACAGCATGCAGCACGCACAGCGTGGTGGGGCAGGCAACATGGAGGGCGGTGGGAGGAGGCCTCCGCAGGGGGTGCTGCAGCCGTGTCAGATGAAGAGAGCAAAGGTGAGGTGGCCGGTGATGAGGCTGTGCAGGACCAAGGGCAAGGCCAGCGTCTGGTATTTTATTCTGGCCCAGAAGGTTTTAAACAGAGGAGTGCCAGGACCCAATTTACATTTCAAAGATCACTCTGACTGTTGCATGGAGACCTGAGTGCTGAGTGGGTACAAAATTCCAGAGGGAGCTTGGACCTGGGTGGCAAGGGTGAAGGAGTGAAATGTATTTTAGCAGTAATATCAAGAGACACTGGTGATGAATTTGATGAGGGAGTGAACATGAGGTGGGAATCAAAACTGTCCCAAGTTTCTTGAGCTACAAGATGGACAGATGTACCATTTACTCAACGGAAAGAATGGAAGAAAAGATTAGTGAAGGGTTTACTAAGAGCTCAGTTTGGGGTATGTGAGTTTAGAATGTCTGAGGCACAGTCCAACAGAGATATGAAACAGGTCCTTGAATATCCAAGTTGGAAGTGTTCTGGGGAGAGGTCTGGGCTGAAGATCTATATTCGGGAGCTGTCAGATGGCATGGAGCAGCGTGAAAATGAAGGAGAAGTCCAAAGGACAGAGGTTTGAGTGGGGTGAAAAGAGGGCCCAGGCCTGTGCCTCAGGAGTTTCAGCAGGCTGAGGGTTGGATGGGGTGATGGAAGCTGGCAAGTCAGTGAAGACAGGAGTGGACGTGCAGTCAGCACTGCAGACTGGTCTTCAGAGGGACGACTATGCTGGGAGTGACTGACAACAGGAAGCCACGCAGGGGTGGTGGCCTGGTGTGCTCCTGAGAGGTGGTGTTTTAGGCTGAATACTGATGGGCCAGACGCAGAGTGGGAGAGGCTGAAGGACCAGCATGTACGTATGTGCCGCATGCTCAGTTGGGTCTGACTCTCTGCGACTTCACGGACTGCAGCCCGCCAGGCTCCTCTGTCCATGGGGTTTCCCAGGCAAGAATACTGGAGAGGGTTGCCATTTCCACCTCCAAGGGATCTGCTCGACCCAGGATCGAACTTGCGTCTCCTGTGTCTCCTGTATTGCAGGTGGAGTCTTTACCCACTGAGTCATCTGTAAGACCAGTAGCTGCCATTTATTAAGGCAGAATAAACCTGGAGAAGGGAATGGCGAGCCACTCCAGTATCCTTGCCTGGAGAATTCCATGGACAGAGAAGCTTGGCAGGCCACAGTCCATGGGTCACAGAGAGTTGGACATGACAGCCACTAACACTGTTTTGTCACCTCGAACAATGCTAAGCATTTTACTTGTGTTTTCATCCCCATAACAATCCTACGAAACAGGTACCATTATCACCCTTATTTTTTGAGGCTGGAGAGGGACCAAGGTCTCACAGCCCTGATTAAACCCAGGAGGTCTGATGCTGGAGCTGGTCCTGTGCCTCAGGTTATACCTAAGCCTCTCTCTGCAGGCAGGAGAGTGGAGGGTGTTGCTTCCGTTTGGAGCCTGACACAGGGGTGAGAGCATACAGTTTTCCTGGGTGAGCTAGATGCCTAGAGCCTGTTTTCACTTCCTTCAGTGTCTAAGGAAGTTTTTCCAAAGTCCAGGCTATCAGCCAATTTTAGCCACATTAACAAACTCCTGGGAAGGGATTTCTGTTCAGCTTTCTTGATGAAGAAGAACACCCTTTGGGAACAGGGGGATGGTGTGGATAGCCTCTGTCTTAGAGCCAGAAAGCCCCTGGAAGGCGGGAGGTTCTGAGGTGCAGAAGGAAGAATTCCTCCTCCCTTCCCAAGTAATAGGGACCTCCCTTGACCTGCTCTAATCACACCTTGTCTTTTTTAAAGGATCTACTGAAATAAATATGTACATCATTAGAAAAGCATCTCACTTCGGTGAGAGTTCATCAGAGATAGCCCCACTGCTAAGCCCTCTGAGCAGCAACATGCACAAATGTGATTTCTATTAATACCATGAGGTTGCAATGGCTGGGCAGTGCCCAGGGCAGAGAGGCAGGAAATCTTGAGAATGATGAACAGTAGATGGATATGAACAAATGTAAAAGGCAGCTGAATGGTAGTTCCAGTGAATATCTGAACTAGAAAATACTGCTTAGTTATAAATCTATATAAGAGATGCATAAGTTCTATACCAAGTACCAAGTACATAATTTTTGTTCTATTCTCAGACACAGTTTGAAAAGTGTATATGTTAACAATTTTTTTTTTATTACTCCTGATTCAGACCACACTCTACAAACTGCTGTAAATGATTAAATTTATGGATCCATGCTCAGTATTTGAATCATCTATTTTTTATTTTTTAATTTTTACAATGTTGTTTGGCTTCTGCTGCACAACAACACGTATCAGCCACAACTACACACTTATCTCCTCCTGCTTGAGCCCTGCCCCCATTCCATCCCACCCTTCTAGGTCATCACAGAGCGCCAGACTGGGCTCCTGTGTTAAAAAGCAACTTCTCACCAGCTATCCATTCTACACATGAGAGTGTACATATGTTGATGCTACTTTCTCCATTTGTCTCACTTTCTCTCACCCCTACTGGGTCCACAAGTCCATTCTCTATACTTGTGCCTCTAGTCCTTCCCTGCAAATAAGTTCATTAGTACCATTTTCTAGATTCCATATCTCTGCGTTAATATATGACATTTGTTTTTCTCTTTCTGACTTACTTCACTTGGTATAATAGACTCTAGGTTCATCCACCTCACTAGAACTGACTCAAATTTGTTCTTTTTTATAAGCTGAGTAATATTCTATTAACCACAAAGGTGTGATCACTCACCTAGAGCCAGACATCCTGGAATGTGAAGTCAAATGGGCCTTAGGAAACACCCCTATGAACAAAGCTAGTGGAGGTGATGGAATTCCAGTTGAGCTATTTCAAATTCTAAAAGATGATGCTGTTAAGGTGCTGCATGCAATATGCCAGCAAATTTGGAAAACTCAGCAGTGGCCATAGGACTGCAAAAAGGTCAATTTTCATTCCAATCCAAAAGAAAGGCAATGCCAAAGAATGCTCAAACTGCACAACTGCACTGATCTCATCACACACTAGCAAAGTAATGCTCCAAATTCTCCAAGCCGGGCTTTAATAATATGTGAACCGTGAACTTCCAGATGTTCAAGCTGGATTTAGAAAAGGCAGAAGAACCAGAGATAAAATTGCCAAAATTTGCTGGATCATAGAAAAAGCAAGAGAGTTCCAGAAAAACATCTACCATCTACTTCTACTTTATTGACTATGCCAAAGCCTTTGACTGTGTGGATCACAAAAAACTGTGGAAAATTCTTCAAGAGATAGGAATATCAGACCACCTGACCTGCCTCCTGAGAAATCTGCATGCAGGTCAAGAAGCAACAGTTAGAACTGGACATGGAACAACAGACTGGTTCCAAATAGGGAAAGGAGTACATCAAGGTTATATATTGTCACCATGCTTATTTAACTTATATGCAGAGAACATAAATTGAAATGTTGGGCTGGATGAAGCACAAGCTGGAATCAAGAATGATGGGAGAAATATCAATAACCTCAGATACGCAGATGATACCACCCTTATGGCAGAAAGCAAAGAACTAAAGAGCCTCTTGATGAAAGTGAAAGAGAGTGAAAAGTTGGCTTAATACTCAACATTCAGAAAACCAAGATCATGGCATCTGGTTCTATCACTTCATGGCAAATATATGGGGAAACAATGGAAACAGTGAGAGATCTTATTTTGGGGGGCTCCAAAATCACTGCAGATTGTGACCGCAGCCATGAAATTAAAAGACGCTTGCTCCTTGGAAGAAAAGCTATGACCAACCTAGTTCAGTTCAGTTGCTCAGTCATGTCCGACTCTTTGCGACCCCATGGACTGCAGCATGCTAGGCTTTCCTGTCTATCACCAACTCCTGGAGCTTATTCAAATTCATGTCCATCAAGTCGGTGATGCCATCCAACCATCTCATCCACTGTTGTCCCCTTCTCCTCCTGCCTTCAATCTTTCCCAGCATCAGGGTCTTTCCCAATGAGTCAGTTCTTCACATCGGGTGGCCAAAGTATTGGAGTTTCAGCTTCAGCATCAGTCCTTCTAATAAATATTCAGGACTGATTTCCTTTAGGATGGACTGGTTGGATCTCCTTATAATCCAAGGACTCTCAAGAGTCTTCTCCAACACCACAGTTCAAAAGCATCGATTCTTTGGCTCTCAGCTTTCTATAAAGTCCAACTCTCATATCCACATATGACTACTGGAAAAACCGTATCTTTGACTAGTGGACCTTTGTTGGGAAAGTAATGTATCTGCTTTTTATGCTATCTAGGGGTCATCAGAGAAGGAAATGACAACCCACTCCAGTATTCTTGCCTATTGAATCTTGTGGACAGAGGAGCCTGGTGGGCTGCCATCTATGGGGTCGCACAGAGTTGGACATGACTGAAGCAACTTAGCATGCATGCATGTATTGGAGAAGGAAATGGCAACCCACTCCAGAATTCTTGCCTGGAGAATCCCAGGGACAGAGAAGCCTGGTGGGCTGCCGTCTATGGGGTTTTACAGAGTCGGACACGACTGAAGCGACTTAGCAGCAGCAGGTTGGTCATAACTTTTCTTCCAAGGAGCAAGAGTCTTTTAATTTCATGGCTGCAGTCACCATCTGCAGTGATTTTGAAGCCCCACAAAATAAACCTAGACAGCATATTAAAAAGCAGAGACATTACTTTGCAACAAAGGTCCATCTAGTCAAGGCTATGGTTTTTCCAGCAGTCATGTATGGATGTGAGAGTTGGACTATAAAGAATGCTGAGTGCTGAAGAATTGATGTTTTTGAATTGTGGTGTTGGAGAAGACTCTTGAGAGTCCCTTGGACTGCCAGGAGATCCAACCAGTCCATCCTAAAGGAGATCCGTCCTGGGTATTCATTGGAAGGACTGATGTTGAAGCTGAAACTCCAATACTTTGGCCACCTGATGCGAAGAGCTGACTCATCTGCAAAGACCCTGATGCTGGGAAAGATTGAGGGCAGAAGGAGAAGGGGATGACAGAGGATGAGATGCTTGGATTGCATCACTGACTCGATGGACATGGATTTGGGTGGACTCCAGGAGTTGGTGATGGGCAGGGAGGCCTGGCATGCTGCGGTTCATGGGGTCGCAAAGAGTCGGACACGACTGAGCGACTGAACTGAACTTAACTGAACACTGGAGTACATGATCACCTATTAACAAAAAAAAAAACTATATTTCTTTAAAACATCAAAGATTTAACTCTTAATAACTGATCTTGGATGAAGAAATCACCAAAGAAATCACTGCATAATAGAATTTCGTTGGACCAACATATTGGTATTACATACAATGTTCTAAATTTGTACCAGGTTGGTTCTGAAATTAAAAGTTATATTATATATAAATTATATCTCAATGAAACCAGGAAAAAAGGCAAATTATAAAAGAAGAAGTGCAAATGCCCCCAAAATATGTAGATTTTCAACCTTATTAATAGGAAAGAAAGGTAAACTAACATATCAAGGAGGTATTAGTTTTTGTGTTCACATCAGCTAATGTTTAGATGAATGACAACATCCAGTGTAAAAGTAGGTGTAAGTGACTGGTGTTCTTAGATGTAGGACAGGGAATGGGTTCATCCTTTTGGTTAAGTCATGTGATACTGCCTAATAAACTGCAAAATACACATATCCTTGGCTGTCATAACCATACTTTTATGAATCTTCGTGGCAGAAATAAAAGCACTAGCTAGAAAGTATTTACGTAGCGATATTATAAACAGAAAATTAGAAACAATTTGAATGCATCCACTGGAAAATAGGGCTTACCAGGTGGTGCAGTGGTAAAGAATCCACCTGCCAATGCAGGAGACACAAGAGATGCAGGTTTGCTCCCTGGGTCAGGAAGATCCCATGCAGTAGAAAATGGCAACTCATTCCAGTATTCTTGCCTGGAAAATTCCATGGATAGAGAAGCCTGGCTGGTCCATGGGGTCACAAAGAGTTGGACATGACTGAACGACTGAATACACACATACACACACACACACACACACACACACACTGGCAAAGAGCTAAACAGATTAAGATCCGTTCATATCAGGATATATGTTTCTATTTTATAATGAGTTAGATCTATACCCTTTGAGGGATACACAAGATTTGTTGGTTAAAAAACCTGGTTCCAGGGTCATGTGTATGATGTGATGCTGTTTTTCCTTTTTCTTTTTTTTAAAGCTAATTTAAAAAGAGAAAATTGTTTCATGTAGATTTCTAATGTTTATAAGAGTATAAGGTATGCTTACGAGAAGGACTTGGAGGGTGGTAAGGAGGCGGGTAACTGACATTTTCTGTGTATACTTCTACATTGTTTGACCTGACCTGATAAAATGTATGTATTTCTGTGGAAATTTTAAAGAGCCAATAAAGGAAAAAAAGAAAAAATATTTTTAGGGAGATTGAAAATTTTCATTCTACTCACCATGTGTTAGCTACAGAAACTCTAAGGCTGTCCTCTTCCTACTTTCTATACTTGTTTTAGCTATCTAACTTGGATACTGATCAAATGACAAATTCAAGAAAAACAGGTTACGATTAAAAACTTGGCTCTCCAAAATTCCTACCTAATAATCACAGGAAGTTTTAGGCATTATAGCTATGGTTTAGGAAAATGATAGGGACTTACATGGAACACATTATAATTTTCTCCTGCAACATACCAAGGAGTAGGCTCCCAGTCTGCACTTTCATATAGAATATCTGACTCTAAATAACAATTTCTGACACTGGGCAGGAGAGGCCTGGACAAGAACACTCTGCCCTGTCCAACATCTCATGCAATATATTAAGATTCTTTGGACAACTGCCTCCTGGACATTTAAAAACTGAACTTTGTTTCCCCAAATATTCAATTCAGTGGGTTAGTTGTGTGTCCCATCCTCTCCAAAAAGGAGAAAGTAGGTAAAGAAACTGGTCTAGCCACTTGTTAAATAATTTTGGCTCCAGATGTTTTTATTATTAATTAATTATTAGTTTTTGGTTGCCCTGGGTCTCCATTGCTGTGCGTGGGCTTCCTCTAGTTGCAGCGAGCGGGGCTACTCTTCATTGTGGTGCACAGGCTTCTCACTGTGCTGGCTTCTCTTGTTGCAGAGCAGAGGCCCTGGAGTGGGCAGGCTCCAGTAGTTGTGGTGGGCAGGCTTAGTTGCCCCGTGGCATGTGGAATCTTCTCTGACCAGGGATCGAGCCCATGTCCCCTGCATTGGCAGGCAAATTCTTACCTACCAGAGGAGTCCTAAATGTTTTTGTATAGCTTCAATACAAAAAGCAGAATGTGGAACTCAATTCTTTGCCAGAAAGGCCCTTGAGAGGTGAAGTACATGTTCTAATGCTGTCTGAGAAGCAGAGGAGGGGAGGGAGCCTCCCCACTTGAGACAAACGCAGGCAGGCTCCCCCTTTCCAAACCAGAAAGAGATTAAGGGCTGCGTGGGCTGCCGGAGGAGCCCACAAAACTCAAGACCAACTTTTCTGGAGAACTACTTAATCCCAAGGAACTGGAAAGAATATTCTCTATTACATTTCAAAGATGTATTTCCATGACAACCTGATCGGAGAAGTACATCAAATTTGAAGAAGCTGTGCCATCATTATCACTTATATGTGCAGAGAAGTCACTTCTCAAAGCAAAGGGCAGCAACACCAATCAAAGGAAATATCCAAATCCAAACACAATGGCATGTCTATTACAAATCAGCATCAGCAGGTTTTTACTTGAAAAGTAAACTTTTTCAACAAATAATTTTGTGATCATATCTTAGTACGGTAAAAAATTTAAGGGAGTATTAGTTACTACTACTGCTTTGCTAACTTTTTGTCCTTGGTATTACACTAGCTTTTCTTTGTTTAGACATTCACCTATATTGACAATATTTAAAGCCCGATTTTTCTTTCTTTCTTTTTTTGGCTGTGCTGTGCATCTTGCAGGATCTTAGTTCCTTGACCAGGATTGAACCCAGGCTCCAACAAGGAAAGTGCCAAGTCCTAACCACTGGGCTGCCAGAGAATTCTGGCAATTCTTAAAGCCTGGTTTTTCTTATCTGAGCTGAAAAAAAAGAAAAACCCACAAAACTAGAAACTTGGCTGAAGTTGGCCTTTTCTTGTAATTTATTTTTTTCTTCTTAAGCACCATTGGAGGCTGTATTAGCTTTTCCAGCATTGAAAATTTATTTACATCTGGCCTTAGTTCAGTGATAATTTGATTAGCAGGAAAAGATATAAGCTTGAAAAAGCCTAATAAAACATTATAAAAAATAATATAATTATTATTTAAAGTCAACAACAACAATAATAACAGCAACAAGCTAACAGTTACTGAGTGTTTTGAGTACCAGGCATCATGCTAAACATTCTGTAGGCACTGAAAGTGAAAGTGTTAGTCACTCAGTTGTGTCCAACTCTTTGGATCCCATGGACTACAGACCGCCAGGCTCCTCTGTCCATGGAATTCTCTAGGCTAGAATACTGGAGTGGGTAGCCATTCCCTTCTCCAGATCTTCCCGATCCAGGGATTGAACACCGGTCTTCCGTATTGTAGGTGGATTCTTTACTGGCTGAGCCACCTAGGAAGTCCCCTATAGGCACCGGAGTCATTTAAATATGTTTCGGTGTGCCTGGGACAGGTCATCCTACCATAATTGTAACAGGCACCTCTTTTAACTCTCAAAAGTGTTCCAGACTACAATTTATAATTGTATGGCTACCCTCTTTAACACTCACAGCTGCCCCATGAGGTTAGTTGTCTGGCCAGTCATACACTCACTCTTTCATTTGTTCATTGGCTCATTCATTCTGGTATGTAGAAAAGATTTTCCAACTAGTCATCAAACTTCTCAACATTATTGAAGCAATGGATTTAGGCTTATCTTAAAGGACATGTCATGCAGAATTACTTGTACTCCACATATATATGAGAGGATTGCAGTAGCCCTCCCAGAAAGGTTTTATGCAATGTGCACCCTGCAGGTGGCTATTATGGCAACCCCAGGGATAGATTTAAGAAGTCAGGCTTGGCTTTTAGGCCAAGAAATTATAAATTTCCTCTCGGTTATCTAAACGACAGAGAGGAGCAATCATCTGCTGTTTAAAAGAAGACGGGCTGTCCATTTCTGGAAATACACGACTGTATTTGGAGGCCAAGGCCAAAGACACCCAGCCAATTGTAAACCAGATGAAATTCCACTGGTGATTGTGGTAAGCAAATAGTTGGAAGGCTAAAAACAGGGCAGGGCACCTTGGTCAAAGAAAGTACGTGGTTTCTAAATGACTATGCAGCCCATGTGGGGAACTCTTCAAGGGGCTGAAGGAAAGGGGGTATGAGTGCAGGGGTGGTAATCTGAATCAGCCTCCCTGTGTCAACATGTGGCTGGGACGCTGCGTCTATGCGAGTGTCCATGGAAAGGTTCCAGGCCTGACGCCACTGTTTGGGGAACTTGCTGAGCTGGAGCCATAGGAACTGGACAAGTTGAAGACCACCCAGCATTTCTGGATGGCCTGTTCCCTATGGATCAGCAGACATAATTTTCCAAACTAAATAAATTTTATTAGTTGCTGAGGGAGAACATACTATCACAAGTAAAATAAACAGCAAGGAGTCCAGGCCTACTCGTGGAGCTGCTGCCCTCAGCTTTCCATCTGAGCACTGTGGGTGGAGAAGGGTGGCTAGTCTCTAAGCCGGTCACCTCCCTGCCAGTAAGTTCTGGAGCAGCTTCACACAGTTTTGCAGAGCATGCCAAGGAGCATTCTCCTTGTTCCCTTTAATTCAGCTCTTGTTGAAAAAGTAACACTGGAAATACAGGTTGTTAAGACCATATGTGTCAATAAAATGCATTACTAAACAAATCAGAAACATAGCTACCAAGGTGAAAGGCAAAGAGCATTTTGCTTAAAAGTAAATACTTTCAAAAACTGCTTTGGAGGGTGAAAATGCCATTTGGTGGGTGAGCCACTGGAACCTACAGTGTACGCTCAGGTGAATGATGTGAAGGGCACCTGCATGTGGAGAACACTTACTGCGTTATACAGACTTCCGGGTCGATTCTCATCCAATATCTTACAGATATGACAAAGATAAGTGATCAGACTCCTCAGAAAGTTCAGACTCTTGGATAAATTTTGAAATAAGCTTAGAGTAGACAGAAAAAAGACTCCATGGTTTTAACCATGAAAATTATGTTCTGACCCTTTTTTAAAGCATCAAACGATTTAATTTTCTCTTTTTCTTTCTAAATCTTACCTTAACAAATTCCTAGGTTATAACATTTCATTAACAAAAAAAATGAAATTAAGGGCTTCCCTAGTAGCTCAGTGGTAAAGAATTCACCTTCCAATGCAGGAGACAGGGCTCAATCCCTGATCTGGGAGGATCTCACATGGCGCAGAGCAAGTAAGCCCGTGCCACAACTATTGAGCCTGTGCTCTAGAGTCCAGGAGCTGCAACTCCTGACTCCCCTGTACTCTAGAGCCCGTGCTCAGCAACAAGAGAAGCCATCGAAATGAGAAGCCTGAGAACCACAACTAGAGAGCAGTCTCTATATACCACAACTGGACAAAAAAGCCTGCCCAGCATCAAAGACCCAGCACAGCCAGATAAATAAATAATTTTAAAAAATTAAATTAAAATATAGACCATATTTTTTTTAAGAATTATACATGAAAAACAATAAATAGTCTATTGGTAATTACTTCCTCTGAAAGAATGATGGCAGCTTTGAGGTTATTCATTTTCCAAATGTAATAAATCAATTTGAAAATGGGAAGAAGATCCACTTACTACAGCCTAACAAATAAATAAGTAAATAAATGAGTTAACAAAAAAAGAATTCCCAGAAAAACAAGAGAGATGAGTGGGAAATAGCCCTACTTTATATTAAGCATCATAGAAAGATTCTGTTATTAAAACAAAATGGTACTGAAGCATGAATATACTATAGGCCCAAGAAACAGAACATAAAATAATAAAACAGGCTTAAATGCATACAGAAACTAAGTACAATTCAATCTGTGGATAAGAAGGGCTAACTCTACTACCAACTGTACTCTGCCACTTATATAAGAGACTTGAGCATCTCATGGAGTCCTGAAGTTAATCCCACGTGTGTACTGAGAGATGACTGACTGAGAGAAGACTATTTGATCAAGGGAGCATCTTCAGTCAGTGGAGGGTTGAGGGTGTGACTGCACCCTTTATCACATTCGAGATGGTAGAATGTTCTGTAACCTGAGAGCGGGGAAAACCAACAAAATTACTTC
The DNA here is from genome assembly GCF_029407905.1 of Bubalus kerabau. Taxonomy (NCBI): domain Eukaryota; kingdom Metazoa; phylum Chordata; class Mammalia; order Artiodactyla; family Bovidae; genus Bubalus; species Bubalus kerabau. Next base: position 149,065,792 of record NC_073627.1, read on the forward strand.
AACAAATAATTTGCAAACCAAAAAGAACCTACAGATTGAAAGAGATTTGTGAACCTATCAAGCAAATGCAATGTATGGACTTTGGACTCTTAATTCCAAAAAACAAAACTGAAGAATTTGTTTTGTGCCTAAATATGTGGTGATGATCAGGAATCAGTGTCAATTTTAAGATATAATAATAGCATTATAGCTAATGTTTTTAAAAAATGCACCATATAGAGACTTCCGTTTTCACATTCTGCATTTAAGGAGCTTGGAAGTCATCACTTTGTCTTAACAAAAGTAAAAAGCAGAACAGACTGGAAAATCAACATCTCTTCTTGCATCCTTAAAAGAAGGGAGGGCACAGGGTAAACCTTGGTCCCCAAGATTGGAGATAATGAATACAGGGAATCATGGCTGACTGGAGCAGAGAACCACAGGCAGAAACAACCACAGGCAGCAGTGCTGGGCAGGGAAACCCGAAATGGAATTAGTGAATGGCTGGAGGGTCAGTGTGAACAACTGTGATAGTTAAAAACTCCAGGGGAACTCAGGCATAAAGGATCCCCACGATACTGTGAGGTTTACCTCTAGGAGTTCCCACCAGGTTCACATGGTAAATACCAGTGAAGAAGCCACCCCTGCTTTAGGCAGGAAGAAGGGAAAGGGAATCATTTTTAAATTCAACAAAGCTCTCTGTTTTCTAAACAAGGCCTGACCTCATGGGAAACTAGTTAACTAGTGTCTAATCTGCTGGGAGAAACATCAATAACCTCAGATATGCAGATTACACCACCCTTATGGCAGAAAGTGAAGAGGAACTAAAAAGCCTCTTGATGAAAGTGAAAGAAGAGAGTGAAAAAGTTGGCTTAAAGCTCAACATTCAGAAAACTAAAATCATGGCATCCAGTCCCATCACTTCATGGCAAATAGATGGGGAAACAGCAGAAACAGTGACAGACTATTTTCTTGGGCTTCAAAATCAGTGCAGATGGTGACTGCAGCCATGAAATTAAAAGACACTTGGTAACAATAACCCTGTGTACGAGACAGCAAAAGAGACACTGATGTATAGAACAGTCTTATGGACTCTGTGGGAGAGGGAGAGGGTGGGAAGATTTGGGAGAATGGCATTGAAACATGTGTAACATCATGTATGAAATGAGTTGCCAGTCCAGGTTCGATGCACGATACTGGATGCTTGGGGCTGGTGCACTGGGACGACCCAGAGGGATGGAATGGGGAGGGAGGAGGGAGGAGGGTTCAGGATGGGGAACACATGTATACCTGTGGCGGATTCATTTTGATATTTGGCAAATCTAATACAGTTATGTAAAGTTTAAAAATAAAATAAAATTAAAAAAAAAATAAAAAAATAAAAGACACTTGGCTCCTTGGAAGAAAAGTTATGACCAACCCAGATAGCATATTAAAAAGCAGAGACATTACTTTGTCAACAGGTTCATCTAGTCAAAGCTATGGTTTTTCCAGTAGTCATGTATGGATGTGGGAGTTGGACTATAAAGAACGCTGAGCACTGAAGAATAGCTGCTTTTGAACTGTGGTATTAGAGAAGACTCTTGAGAGTCCCTTGTACTGCAAGGAGATCCAACCAGTCCATCTTAAAGGAAATCAGTCCTGAATATTCAAAGGAAGGACTGATGCTGAAACTGAAATTCCAATTTTTTGGCCACCTGATGTGAAGAACTGACTCACTGGAAAACACCCTGATGCTGGCAAAGATTGAAGGCGGGAGGGGAAGGGGACGACAGAGGATGACATGGTTAGATGGCATCACCGACTCAACGGACATGGGTTTGGGTAGACTCTGGCAGTTGGTGATGGACAGGGAGGCCTGGCGTGCTGCAGCCCATGAGGTCGCAAAGAGTCGGACATGACTGAGCAACTGAAATGAACTAAACTGAACCTGCTGGGATATTATAAGAGCCTAACTGATTAGGGAGAAAGGAAATAATCACTTTTAGACAGCTCTAAGTATCTTATCTCACTTAAGGGAAGAAAAAACTGAGAAAAACTTATAAAGTTCACAGTGCAGAAGCATAGGCTCACTAGAAGACTGAGATCTAATATAAGACTACAGAACACTTCCCCTCCCTTCACCTCTCACTGTTACATTAAAAATAGCTAATTTACAGCAGTTCCTTTTACTTAGTACACATCTTGCCCAGCTATTAAGAAAAAAGTTACTAAACATAAAGAAAAGAGAAAAAAAAATTTGAAGAGACAGAATCAGAACCAGACATGGCAGAGATGTTGGAATTATCCAACTGAAAATTAAAAACAATAATAATTAATATGCTAAGGGTCTAACGCTGGGGTCCCTAACCCCCAGGATCTAATGCCTGATGATCTGAGGTGGAGATGATATAATAATAATAGAAATAAAGTGCACAATAAATGTAATGGCTTGAACCATCCCCAAACCACCACCCCATGCCCAAGTCCATGGAAAAATTGTCTTCCATGAAACCTGTCCCTGGTGCCAAAAAGGCTGGGGACCACTGTTCTAATGGATAAAGTAGACAGCAAGCAAGAATAGATGGGTAATGTAAGCAGAGAGTTGGAAATCCTAAGAAAGAACCAAAAAGAAATACTAGAGATAAAAAACACTACAGAAATGAAGAGTGCCTTTGATAAGCTTATTAGTAGATTTGGTGAGTCAACTCTTCGCATGAGGTGGCCAAAGTACTGGAGTTTCAGCTTCAGCATCAGTCCTTCCAATGAACACCCAGGACTGATCTCCTTTAGGATGGACTGGTTGGATCTCCTTGCAGTCCAAGGGACTCTCAAGAGTCTTCTCCAATACCACAGTTCAAAAGCATCAATTCTTTGGCGCTCAGCTTTCTTCACAGTCCAACAGACCCTAGACTACCAGAGAACTAATCCTAGGGAGTATCATATAGTGAGAACTCACACAAAGGAAACCACTTGAATACAAGACCCAGCATCACCCAACCACCAGTAGCACCCTGTGCAGGATGCCTCATCTAAACAACAAACAAAACAAAAATACAAACCCAGTCATCAGCAGACAGGATTATCACCTCACTCAGCCTTGCCCATCAGAGGAAAAACAAACAAAAAAACTCAGTACAAATCTCACCCTATATGAAGCTTACACAAAACAAGGGACCAACATTAGGCAGGCAGAAATCAAAATGAAGAAAGAGTTCCACCCTGAAGCCTGGGAAAAGGAGACCTCAAACACAATAAGTTAAAAAAAATAATGAAAAGGCAGAGAAGTACTACACAAATGAAGGAACAAACTAGAAACACCAAATAAATGAAGAGGAAATAGGCAAACCACCTGAAAAAGAATTCAGAATAATGATAGTGAAGATGATCAAAAACCTTGAAAACAGAATGGAGAATATGCAGGAATCAATTAATAAAGATGTAGAAGAATTAAAGAATAAACAGAGACAAACAACACAATTACTGAAATCAAAAATACTCTGGAAGGCATCAATAGCAGAGTATCTGAAGCAGAAGAACAAATCAGTGAGCTGGAAGGTAAAATGGTGGAAATAACTTCTGAAGAGCAGAATAAAGTAAAAAGAATGAAAAGAACTGAAGACAGTCTCAGAGACTTCTGGGACAATATCAAACACACAAACATTCAAATTATAGGGGTCCCAGAAGAAGAAGAGAAAAAGAAAGGGAATGAGAAAATTTTTGAATAGATTATAGTTGAAAATTTCCCTAACATGGAAAAAGAAATAGTCAATCAAATGCAAGAGGCACAGAGGGTCATATACAGGATAAACCCAAGGAGAAACAAACCAAGACACATACTAATCAAACTAACAAAGACTAAACACAAAGAAAGAATATTAAAAGCAGCAAGGGAGAAACAACAAGTCACATACAAGGGAAACCCCATACATTTAACAGCTGATCTTTCAGCAGAAACTCTTGCAGGCCAGAAGGTAATGGCAGGATATATTTAAAGTACTGAAAGGGAAAACTCTACAAACAAGACTACTGTACCTGGCAAGGATCTCATTCAAAATTGATGGAGAAATAAAAAGCTTTTCAGACAAGCAAAAGTTAACAGAATTCAATACCACCAAACCAGCTTTACAACAAATGTTAAAGGGACTTATATAGTCAAGAAATACAAGAGAAGAAAAAGATCTACAAAATCAAACCCAAACAATTAAGAAAGTGGCAATAGAAACATATATATAAATAATTACTTTAAATGTAAACAGATTAAATGCTCCAACCAAAAGACACAGACTGGCTGAATGGATACAAAAACAAGACTCATATATGTACTGTCTACATGAAACTCACTTCGGACCTAAAGACACACGTAGACTGAAAGTGAGATGATGGAAAAATACATTCCATGCAAATGGGAAGCAAAAGAAAGCTGGAGTAGCAATCCTCATATCAGACAAAATAGACTTTAAAATAAAGAATATTACAAGAGATAAGGAAGAATACTAAATAATGATCAAAGGATCAATCCAAGAGGAAGACACAACAATTGTAAATATGTATGCACCCAACATAGGAGCACCTCAATACATAAGACAAACACTAAAGGAGAAATTGACAGTAACACAATAATAGTAGACTTTAATACCCCACTCATACCAATGGACAGATCATGAAAACAGAAAATTAATAAGGAAACACAAGTCTTAAATGATACATTAGATGAGATGGATCTCATTGATATCTTCCTGACATTCCTTCCAAATGCAGAAGAATATACCTTCTTCTCAAGTGCACATGGAACATTCTCCAGGATAGACCACATCTTGGGTCACAAATCAAACCTCAGTAAATTTAAGAAAATTGAAATTGTATCAAGCATCTTCTCTGATCACAACGCTATGAGACTAGATATCAATTACAAGGAACAAAACCTAAAAAACATACACATATGGAGATTAAACAATGCATTTCTAAATAACCAACAGGTTACTGAAGAAATTAAAAGGGAAATCAAAAAATTTCTAGAAACAAATGACAATGAAAACACAACTCAAAACCTATGGGATGCAGTAAAAGCAGTTCTAAGAGGAAAGTTTATAGCAATACAATCCTACCTCAAGAAACAAGAAAAACATCAAACAGATAACTAAACTAAACTAAACTAGACAAACTAAAACAACTGGAAAAAGAAGAACAAAAAACCCCCCAAAATTAGTAGAAAGAAATGAAATAAACAATAGTAAAGATTAATGTATCTCTAAAACTAAATGCTGATTATTTGAGAAGATAAAATTGACAAACCTTTGACCAGACTCATCAAGAAAAAAAGAGAGAAGAATTAAATCAACAAATTAGAAATGAAAAAGGAGAGCTTACAAAAGACAATGCAGAAATACAAAGGATTATAAGAGACTATTATGAACAACTGTCAGGAAGCAACAGTTAGAACTGGACATGGAACAACAGACTGGTTCCAAATAGGAAAAGGAGTACGTCAAGGCTGTATATTGTCACCCTGTTTATTTAACTTATATGCAGAGTACATCATGAGAAACGCTGGACTGGAAGAAATACAAGCTGGAATCAAGACTGCCGGGAGATATATCAATAACCTCAGATATGCAGATGACACCACCCTTATGGCAGAAAGTGAAGAGGAACTAAAAAGCCTCTTGATGAAGGTGAAAGTGGAGAGTGAAAAAGTTGGCTTAAAGCTCAACATTCAGAAAACGAAGATCATGGCATCCGGTCCCATCACTTCATGGGAAATAGATGGGGAAAGAGTGGAAACAGTGTCAGCCTTTATTTTTCTGGGCTCCAACATCACTACAGATGGTGACTGCAGCCATGAAATTAAAAGACGCTTACTCCTTGGAAGGAAAGTTATGACCAACCTAGATAGCATATTCAAAAGCAGAGACATTACTTTGCCAACAAAGGTTCGTCTAGTCAAGGCTATGGCTTTTCCTGTGGTCATGTATGGATGTGAGAGTTGGACTGTGAAGAAGGCTGAGCGCCGAAGAATTGATGCTTTTGAACTGTGGTGTTGGAGAAGACTCTTGAGAGTCCCTTGGACTGCAAGGAGATCCAACCAGTCCATTCTGAAGGAGATCAGCCCTGGGAGTTCTTTGGAAGGAATGATGCTAAAGCTGAAACTCCAGTACTTTGGCCACCTCATGCGAAGAGTTGACTCATTGGAAAAGACTCTGATGCTGGGAGGGATTGGGGCAAGAGAAGAAGGGGACGACAGAAGATGAGATGGCTGGATGGCATCACTGACTCGATGGACTTGAGTCTGAGTGAACTCCGGGAGTTGGTGATGGACAGGGAGGCCTGGCATGCTGCCATTCATGGGGTCGCAAAGAGTCGGACACGACTGAGCGACTGATCTGATATGGCAATAAAATGGATAACCTGGAAGAAATGGACAGATTCTTAGAAAAGTTCAATCTTCCAAGACTGAACCAGGAAGAAAAAGAAATTATGAACAACTCAATTACAAGCATTGAAATTCAACTTGCGATCAAAAATCTCCCCAAAAACAAAAGCCCAGAACCAGATGGCTTTACAGGAGACTTCTATCAAACACTCAGAGAAAAGCTAATGCTTATCCTTCTAAAACTTTTTCAAAAAATTACAGAGGAAGGAACACTTCCAAACTCATTCTACAAGGCTACCATCACCCTGATACCTGAAACAGACAAAAGACAACACAAAAAATAAAACTACAGGCCAATATCACTGATGAACATAGATGCAAAAATCCTCAACAAAAGTTTAGCAAACAGAATTCAGTAACACATCAAAAAGCTTAAACAACATGATCAAGCTGGGTTTATTCCAGGGATGCAAGGATTCTTCAATATACACAAATCAATCAATGTGATACATCATACTAACAGATTGAAAGATAAAAACCGTATGATAATCTCAATAGATGCAGAAAAGGCCTTTGACAAAATTCGACACCCATTTATGATTAAAACTCTTCAAAAAATGGGCATAGAAGGAACCTACCTCAACATAGTAAAGGCCAGATATGATAAGCCTACAGCAAACGTTATTCTCAATGGTGAAAAACTGAAAGCGTTTCCCCTAAGATAAGGAAGAAGACAAGGGTATCCACTTTTATCAGTATTATTCAACATAGTTCTTGAAGTCCTAGCTACAGCAATCAGAGAAGAAAAAGAAATAAAAGGAATCCAGATTGGAAAAGAAGAAGTAAAGTTCTCACCATTTGCAGATGACATGATACTGTACATAGAAAACCCTAAAGATAGTATCAGAATATTACTAGAGCTCATTAGTGAATTTAGCAAAGTTTCAGGAAACAAAATCAATATACAGAAATCACTTGCATTTCTATATACTAACAGTGAAAAATCAGAAAGAGAAATTAAGGAATCAATACCATTCACCATTGCAAAAAAAAAGAATAAAATATCTAGGAATAAAATTACCTAAGGAGACAAAAGAACTGTACACAGAAAACTGTAAGACACAAATGAAAGAAATCAAAGATGCCATAAACAGATGGAGAAATATTCTATGTTCATGGGTAGGAAGAATTAATATTGTGAAAATAACTATACTACCAAACACAATCTACAGATTCAGTGTGATTCCTATCAAATTACCAATGGCATTTTTCACAGAACTAGAACAAAAAATTTCACAATTCATATAGAAACACAAAAGACCCCGAATAGCCAAAGCAGTCTTGAGAAAGAAGAATGGAGCTGGAGGAATCAACCGTCCTGACTTCAGATTATACCACAAAGCTACAGTCATCAAGACAGTATGGTACTGGCACAAAAACAGAAATATAGACCAACAGAACAAGATTGAAAGACCAGACATAAACCCATGCACCTATGTGTACCTTATTTATGACAAAGGAGGCAGGAAAATACAATGGGGGCAAAGACAGCCTCTTCAATAAATGGTGCTGGGAAAACTGGGAAGCTACATATAAAAGAATGAAATTAGAATACCTCCTAACACCATACACAAAGATAAACTCAAAATGGATTAAAGACCTAAATGTAAGACCAGAAACTATAAAACTCTTAGAGGAAAACATAGGCACAACACTCGATGACATAAATCAAAGCAAGATCCTCTATGACCCACCACCTAGAATAATGGAAATAAAAACAAAAGTAAACAAGTGGGACCTGACTAAACTTAAAAGCTTTTGCACAGCAAAGGAAACTAAAAGCAAGGTGAAAAGATAACCCTCAGAATGGGAGAAAATAATAGCAACTGACAAAGGATTAATTTCCAAAATATATAAGCAGGTCATACAACTCAATATCAGAAAAACACACAACCCAATCAAAAAGTGAAAAAAGATCTAAACAGACATTTTTCCAAAGAAGACATATGGATGGCTTACAAACACATGAAAAGATGCTCAAAACTGCTCATTATTAGAGAAAAGGAAATCAAAACTACAATGAGCTATCACCTCACACTAGTCAGAATGGCCCTCATCAAAAAGTCTACAAACAATAAACGCTGGAGAGGGTGTGGAGAAAAGGGAATGCTCCTGCATTGTTGGTGCGAATGTAAGCTGATACAGCCACTATGGAAGACCATATGGAGATTCCTTAAAAAATAGGAATCAAACCACCATATGACCCAGCAATCTCACTACTAGGCATATACCCTGAGGAAACGAAAATTGAAAAAGACACATGTATCCTATTGTTCATTGCAGCACTGTTTACAATAGCTAGAACATGGAAGCAACCTAGATGTCCATTGACAGATGAATGGATAAAGAAGTTGTGGTACATATACACAATGGAATATTACTCAGCCATAAAAAGGAACACATATGAGTCAGTTCTAATGAGGTGGATGAACCTAGAACCTATTATACAGAGTGAAGTAAGTCAGAAAGAGCAAGATAAATATTGTATTCTAATGCATATATATGGAATCTAGAAAAATCATACTGAAGAATTTATCTACAGGGTACAATGGAGAAACAGACATAGAGAATAGACTTATGGACACAGGGAGAGGGGAGGAGAGGGTGAGATGTATGGGAAGAGTAACAGGGAAACTTACATTATATGTAAAATAGATAGATAGCAAACGGGAATTTGCTGTATGGCTCAGGAAACTCAAACAGGGGCTCTGTATCAACCCAGAGGGTGGGATGGGAAGGGAGATGGGAGGGAGGTTCAAAAGGGAGGGGATATGTATCAGATCAGATCAGATCAGATCAGTCACTCAGTTGTGTCTGACTCTTTGCGACCCCATGAATGGCAGCACGCCAGGCCTCCCTGTCCATCACCAACTCCTGGAGTTCACTCAGACTCACATCCATCGAGTCAGTGATGCCATCCAGCCATCTCATCCTCTGTCGTCCCCTTCTCCTCTTGCCCCCAATCCCTCCCAGCATCAGAGTCTTTTCCAATGAGTCAACTCTTCACATGAGGTGGCCAAAGTACTGGAGTTTCAGCTTTAGCATCATTCCTTCCAAAGAACTCCCAGGGCTGATCTCCTTCAGAATGGACTGGTTGGATCTCCTTGCAGTCCAAGGGACTCTCAAGAGTCTTCTCCAACACCACAGTTCAAAAGCATCAATTCTTCGGCGCTTAGCCTTCCTTACAGTCCAACTCTCACATCCATACATGACCACAGGAAAAGCCATAGCCTTGACTAGACGAACCTTTGTTGGCAAAGTAATGTCTCTGCTTTTGAATATGCTATCTAGGTTGGTCATAACTTTCCTTCCAAGGAGTAAGCGTCTTTTAATTTCATGGCTGCAGTCACCATCTGCAGTGATTGTGGAGCCCAAAAAAATAAAGGCTGACACTGTTTCCCCATCTATTTCCCATGAAGTGATGGGACCGGATGCCATGATCTTCGTTTTCTGAATGTTGAGCTTTAAGCCAACTTTTTCACTCTCCACTTTCACCTTCATCAAGAGGCTTTTTAGTTCCTCTTCACTTTGTGCCATAAGGGTGGTGTCATCTGCATATCTGAGGTTATTGATATTTCTCCCGGCAATCTTGATTCCAACTTGTGTTTCTTCCAGTCCAGCATTTCTCATGATGTACTCTGCATAGAAGTTAAATAAACAGGGTGACATTATACAGCCTTGACGAACTCCTTTTCCTATTTGGAACCCGTCTGTTGTTTCATGTCCAGTTCTAACTGTTGCTTCCTAGCCTGCATACAGATTTCTCAAGAGGCAGATCAGGTGGTCAGGTATTTCCATCTCTTGAAGAATTTTCCACAGTTTATTGTGATCCACACAGTCAAAGGCTTTGGCATAGTCAATAAAGCAGAAATAGATGTTTTTTCTGGAACTCTCTTGCTTTTTCCATGATCCAGCAGATGTTGGCAATTTGATCTCTGGTTCCTCTGCCTTTTCTAAAACCAGCTTGAACATCTGGAAGTTCACAGTTCATGTATTGCTGAAGCCTGGCTTGGAGAATTTTGAGCATTACTTTACTAGTGTGTGAGATGTATGCAATTGTGTGGTAGTTTGAGCACTCTTTGGCATTGCCTTTCTTTGGGATTGGAATGAAAACTGACCTTTTCCAGTCCTGTGGCCACTGCTGAGTTTTCTGAATTTGCTGGCATATTGAGTGCAGCACTTTCACAGCATCATCTTTCAGGATTTGGAATAGCTCAACTGGAATTCCAACACCTCCACTAGCTTTGTTCGTAGTGATGCTTTCTAAGGCCCACTTGACTTCACATTCCAAGATATCTGGCTCTAGGTCAGTGATCACACCATTGTGATTATCTGAGTCGTGAAGATCTTTTTTGTACAGTTCTTCTGTGTATTCTTGCCACCTCTTCTTAATATCTTCTGCTTCTGTTAGGTCCATACCATTTCTGTCCTTTATTGAGCCCATCTTTGCATGAAATGTTTCTTTGGTATCTCTGATTTTCTTGAAGAGATATCTAGTCTTTCCCATTCTGTTGTTTTCCTCTATTTCTTTGCATTGATCGCTGAGGAAGGCTTTCTTATCTCTTCTTGCTCTTCTTTGGAACTCTGCATTCAGATGTTTATATCTTTCCTTTTCTCCTTTGCTTTTCGCTTCTCTTCTTTTCACAGCTATTTGTAAGGCTTCCTCAGAGAGCCATTTTCCTTTTTTGCATTTCTTTTCCATGGGGATGGTCTTGCTCCCTGTCTCCTGTACAATGTCACGAACCTCATTCCATAGCTCATCAGGCATTCTATCTATCAGATCTAGGCCCTTAAATCTATTTCTCACTTCCACTGTATAATCATAAGGGATTTGATTTAGGTCATACCTGAATGGTCTAGTGATTTTCCCTACTTTCTTCAGTTTAAGTCTGAATTTGGCAATAAGGAGTTCATGGTCTGAGCCACAGTCAGCTCCTGGTCTTGTTTTTGCTGACTGTATAGAGCTTCTCCATCTTTGGCTGCAAAGAATATAATCAATCTGATTTTGGTGTTGACCATCTGGTGATGTCCATGTATAGAGAGTCTTATGTATATATGTCTTATGGATATATGTATACCTATGGCTCGGAGAAGGCAATGGCACCCCACTCCAGTACTCTTGCCTAGAAAATCCCATGGACGGAGGAGCCTGGAAGGCTGCAGTCCATGGGGTCGCTGAGGGTCGGACACGACTGAGCGATTTCACTCTCACTTTTCACTTTCATGCATTGGAGAAGGAAATGGCAACCCACTCCAGTGTTCTTGCCTGGAGAATCCCAGGGACAGGGGAGCCTGGTGGGCTGCCGTCTATGGGGTCGCACAGAGTCGGACACAACTGAAGTGACTTAGCAGAGCAGATACCTACGGCTGATTCATGTTGAGGTTTGACATAAAACAACAAAATTCTGTAGAGCAATTATCTTCAATAAAAAGTAAATTAATTAAAAAAGAAAAAAGAAATCCAACTGCCGGAGCTTACTCAAATTCATGTCCATCAAGTCGGTGATGCCATCCAACCATCTCATCCTCTGTTGTCCCCTTTTTCTCCTGCCTTCAATCTTTCCCAGCATCAGGGTCTTTTCCAATGAGTCAGTTCTTTGCATCAAGTGGCCAAAGTATTGGAGTTTCAGCTTCAGCATCAGTCCTCCCAATGAATATTCAGGACTGATTTCCTTTAGGATTGACTGGTTGGATCTCCCTGCAGTCCAAGAGACTCTCAAGAGTCTTCTCCAACAGTTCAAAAGCATCAAAAGCACAATTTTTCCGCACTCAGCTTTCTTTATAATCCAACTCTCACATCTGTACATGTAAACTATATTACAAAGCTATAATAATCAAAACAGTATGGCATTGGTATATACACATCAGTCAGAAAAGACAGCCCAGAAGCAAACTCATAAATATATGAATCAACTAAATTATGACAGAAGGGCCAGGAATATACAATAGGGAAAAAACAGTTGCTTAAATAAATGATACTGGGAAAATGGATAAACCACATACAAAAAAAAAAAAAGACACTGGACCCCTATCTTATACTAAACACAAAAATCAACTCAAAATGGATTAAGGAATTGAATGTTAAGACCTAAAACTGTAAAACTCCCAGAAGAAAATATAACAGAGGACAAGAATGACATTAGTCTTAGCAATGACTTGTTTGACAACAAAAGCAAAGGCAACAAAAGCAAAAATAGATTAAGTGGAACTACATCAAACTAAGAAGTTTCTATACTGCAAAAATCTTCTACACTATCAACAAAATGAAAAGGCAACCTATAGAAGGGAAGAAAATATTTGCAAAGTATATGTCTGATAATGAGTAAACATCCAAAATATATAAAGAACTCATATAACTCAATAGGAAAAAAAATGAAACAATATGATTAAAAAGTGGGCAGAACATATGAATAAACATTTTTCCAAAGAAGATATGCAAATGCCCCAGGTAAATGAAAAGGTACTTAATATCACTAATCATTTGGGAAATGCAAATCAAAATCAGTGAAATATCACCCCATACCTATTAGGACGGCTATCACAAAAAGACAAAAGGTAACAAGTGTTGGTGAGAATGTGAAGAAAAGGGAACCCTTGGCGTAACATTGGTGGGAACACAAATTGGTGCAGCTACTATGGAAAACAGTATAGAGGCTCCTCAAAAAATTAAAACTAAAACTACCAAATGATCTAGCAATTGCAGTTCTGGGTATATATCCAAAGGGAATAAAAACAAGGTATCAAAAAGATATCTGTTCTCCCATGTTTATTATGTATATTTAAAATAGCTAAGATATAAAAAGAAGCTAAGTGTCCAACAATAGAAGAATGAATAAAGATGTGGTTTTTATATCTGTACACACACACATACACACAATCAGGTATTATTCAGGCATGAGAAGGAAGGAAATCCTTGGCTGTGACAACATGGATAGACCTTGAGGGCATTATGCTAAATGAAGTAAGTTAGAAAGAGAAACAAATATGGTATCAGTTTATGTGGAATCTAAAAAAATATAAACTCATAGAAACAGAGACTAGAATGATGGTTACTAGGGACTGGGGGTGTGGGAGAAATGGGAAGATGTTGATCAAAAAGTACTTAAAACTTCCAGTTATGAGATGACTAAGTTCTGGGGATCTAAAAATACATCATGCTGATTATAGTTAATAATGGGCTTCCCTGGTGGCTCAGATGGTAAAGAATCTGCATGCAATGCAGGAGGCCTGGGTTTGATCCCTGGGTTGGGAAGATCCCCTGGAGGAGGGCATGGCAACTGACTCCAGGATTCTTACCTGGAGAATCCCCATGGACAGAGGCGCTTGGTGGGCTACAGTCCATGGGTTTGCAGAGTTAGACATGATTGAGCGACTAAGTACAGCACAGCATGGCACATAGTTAATAATACTGAATTGTGTATTTGAAAGTTGCTAAGAGTAGATCTTAAATATTCTCACAACAACAAAAAAAGAAATGGCAATCCCGTGACGTGAAGGAGGTGTTAACTAACACTATAGTGGTAGTCATTTGCAACTTAAAAGTGTATAAAATTAATCCTACATCTTAAAAAATATACCACGTTATATATCACTTATATCTCAATTAAGCTGGGGGAAAATAAAATGTAATAAGTAAATAAAAACTCTGATGTGCCTACATGGAAACATAACAAGAACCCAAGTGCATTTTTGTGTTATTTTGTAATAAATCCAAACATCTTTTTAAAAATTTCCTAAATTGTATCCAAATTATTTTAGATATATATTTTACATATTTAAATTTTTATATAAATAAAACATTTTATTTATGTTATAATTTAATAATATTTTATTCAAAAATAAACTTTATTTATATTTTCTTATATTAAAACTGGATTATTTGCTTTACAAAAGAGAATTAAAAGACTTCTTCTTTCATTTCACAGCTGTTTCATGGGGAAAATATGAAATCAAAATACCAGAGATTTCTCTGACTCAATGAGAGTAGGACATCTAGTCCAAAGTATTGTGCTAAAAACTGTAAATGTATCTTCCTGTGTCTTAATAGGATATTCTCAAATTCTATCATAGTGCTAGCTAATTGCAGCACTAATTTAAGACCAATCATTCAGAGTCTTTAAAAAAAGGAATTAAATAGTTCAAATGTGTATTCGACTTAATATTTCATCAACAGAACTATACTTCTGCCTTAAAACTGAATCTCTAGATATGGCTGACCTAGTTGTGTTGCTTCTATTCACCTGGTATTAGCACTAAGAACAGGAGTTTCTTTTAGATGAACTTAGCAATACACACATATGGTACAGAAATACTTGAAGTGTTAAATAACTATTTTGTATCTCGTGGTTTTCCTAGAACAATTGAGTTGACATTTGCATTCATAGTGCAAAAAGCGACTAATGTTGTACCTGACAGAAATCAGTGCCGCAACAGTGGCCACTGTACATCTGATACAACATACAGTAAAAACACTGCCAGTTTCACATAAAAATGCATTTCACAGTAAATATTAATATAAAATATTAATTTTCTTAATTTTACCCTTGAGGACACTTTTAACTTAAAAAAATTCTGTGTGGTGAAAAGTATGCATAAAGATTTCTGCAATATACCAAAAAGTGATGACTGTCCAGAGGAAAAGCACTGTGCAACTTGCTGAGCTGCGAGATCAACTAGCCACTGTTTTCATAAACTGACTTGAGAAAAATGCCTGGTGGACAAACAAAGGTTATTCAGACATGAATATTTGGCACATACTTTTTCTAAATTACAGAAGTGACCTTAGCATACTAAGGAAAACAACTGACGGTATTTGTAACCAATGATAAATTTGAGTTTTTAAGCAGGAATTAGAATCTTGGAAAATTTGCTTTCACCAACGTGAGCTTTATAGCTTCCCAACACTTAAAAGACATTCCTGATAAAATGAAAGTATGTCAATGTTTGGAAGATCTGCATAACTTAATGAACCAATATTTTCCAAATAAACCATGCATGAAGCTACAAAATCCATTAAAAGTGCAAGACAGACCAATGGGTTTTAATGTAATAGTGTGAAAAGCTCATTTACATAATTTCAGAATCCACATTGCAACTAACCTTTAAAAAACCTCACCATTTTCAACTTTTGGTGAGGTATTCACCTCAAATATCCATAATCTGAGATGGCTATTAAAATATACTAGTGCTTTTTCCATGTGCATGTCTATGTGAAGCTGGATTTTCTTATGCTTCAACCAAAAAAACACTGCATCAGACTGAATACAGAAATACTGTGAGAACCCATGGGGAACACATGTATACCTGTGGTGGATTCATTTTGATATTTGGCAAATCTAATACAGTTATGTAAAGTTTAAAAAAAAAAAAAAAAAAGAAGTTTGCAAAAATGTAAAAACAATGTCATTCTTGTTAGACAATTTTTTTTTTTGGAAAAGGTCAGTTTTTCGTTAAAAAATATGCTATTTGTACTAATATTTAATCAATGTATTGTTATTTTAAAAGGAAATGATAAATATTAAAAAGATTTTTAATTTCAAGTATGGTAAATATTGATAGATAGAACCCACATTTTTTTAAAAAGTTCACTGAGATCCTCAATAATTTTTAGGAATATACAGTGGTACTGAGACCAAAACATTTGCAAATTACATTTCCAACATACTGAAGTATTCTAAAACAAGGAAAACAGAATTGGATGATGAAGTAAAGGGTCATCACTTACAGCAAAAAAGCCTCATTCACAGCATCAAAGAACTCAGGGCAGAGTACTTCCTGAGGTTCATGTCCATGGTAGGTGAGCAGAGCCTCTACCAGTGGTTCAAAATCTTGCAAAGTAAGAAGTGGGACACAGATTCGTGACAGGGACCTTACTCGTTCAGGAGACATCCTATGGAATAAATAAAATGAGCAGTAAGTACCAAAATCTTAGAGCCACACATAGTTAAAGGCATATAAAATCTTCATGCTGAAAGAATTTAATTATTTCTTTGAATTATTTTTTGATTTTAATTTCTTTGAATTATTTCTTTCATTTCTGAGGTTATAACTACTGATATTCATCACATTTGCAATAAAACAAAGACATCTAAAATATTTATTAACTAGCTAAAAGTAACAAAAACAAATCCATTTGATGTTAACACGAATAACATTTTTTGTTAAAAAATAACTATATTTTACAAAACAAAAAATATTTAGTGAGAAGAGTGGCACTATTTTATATGTTTACAAATCTCTTTCATATATGGTTTGAAAGAAGACAGTGGATTCTTATATTTAGTTGTGCATATTGAGAGTCCCTTGGACTGCAAGGAGATCCAACCAGTCCATTCTGAAGGAGATCAGCCCTGGGATTTCTTTGGAGGGAATGACGCTAAAGCTGAAACTCCAGTACTTTGGCCACCTCATGCGAAGAGTTGACTCATTGGAAAAGACTCTGATGCTGGGAGGGATTGTGGGCAGGAGGAGAAGGGGACGACAGAAGATGAGATGGCTGGATGGCATCACTGACTCGATGGACGTGAGTCTCAGTGAACTCCGGGAGTTGGTGATGGACAGGGAGGCCTGGCGTGCTGCCATTCATGGGGTCGCAAAGAGTCGGACACGACTGAGCGACTGATCTGATCTAATTTATTGCAATACATTATTTCGGTTGAATTACATGGAGTCTAGTCCCACATAGATATGCGTCATTCAGCTTTAAAAGGCAGGAGCGTTATAATAGACTCTTCACACAATTATACATATTCTCCTTTGATACTACACTAAAATTCATCAAGTGCTGTTCGCACTCATTCCTGCAAATCTGTCTAGGAACACAAGTAGAGCTGCCTGCCAGAGGTCTAGAGGGTTGGTGATGGGTTATCTCTACCATGAGAAAGGCTGACATTATCCACAAATTACTGGCCAAGCATTACCCTGAAAGCTGAATCAACCTGATATCAAATTTGATACAGAGATCAGCATTACCCTGATGTCTGTATCAAAAAGTTAAAAACAAAAAATAAGCTTTTCTTACTTTTGATTTCTTTGTCCTTTTGTATTATATTCTAGCAGAACTACTCAGCTCAATCTTTGGAGTCATTGTTATTCAGCTTTATCTTCTATTCAGCCAATTTATTGACTCCCCCCCTCAAATGTCTCCTCTTTAGGAAAAAAAAACAAACCATTCCTATTTCAAGGATTTAATAAGTTTCTCTTCTTAAGATAATTAATAGTTGTTTTTCAGTGGCTCAGTCATGTCTGCCTCTTTGCGACCCCATGGACTACAGCATGCTAGGCTTCCCTGTCCTTCACTATCTCCCAGAGTTTTCTCTAACTCATGTCCATTGAGTCGGTGATGCCATCCAACCATCTCATTCTCTATCACCCCCTTCTCCTCCTGCCCTCAATCTTTCCCAGCATCAAGGTCTTTTCCAATTAGTTGGCTTTTCGCATCAGGAGACCAAAGTATTGGAGCTTCAGCTTCAGCACCAGGCCTTCCAATGAATATTCAGAGTTGATTTCCTTTAGGCTAATTAAAGAATAATAAGATAATTATTCCTTTTTTATTAAAAAATCCAATCACTTATCCTTGTAAATGTATACATTGGTATATTTGCATTTTCTGTTTGCTACATTTGGTTCATTTTTCCTTATGGTGTCAATTTTTCATGAATATCTGGTGATTTTCACTTGTTTGTTCTGGAATTTGGGATTCCACATTAGCCTCTCCATGAACGCTCTGTTCAGTGTAGTTGACCTCCAGTGCTAGGGGGCAGGGTCAGGGATGTGGTGCTGGCTGGGGTTGCCAATAAATTGCATTCTATGCATTAGAGCACCCCCCAGACTGCTGGGCGTTGATAGCCATTTGATACTTCTTCTCCTTCAAAGGCTCCTGTCCCTCCTGTTTGTTGGAAACAGGACACTGCTGTCTCTATTCTGGGGCTAGTGGATGAGGAGGAGGCGTGGATGGGGGACTGGCCCACTGGCTGCTATTCCTGCAGTTCTAACAAGGACCACTATCTTGTTGGCTGCCATCTACCCTCCTATTTCTTGAATCCACCCTAAAAAAATGCTCTTACAAACTTTGGGGGATGTGATATTTACCTTAAAAATATGCCCCTACCTACCACTCTAAGCCTCTCTCATAATTTGAGGCCCATCAAAAGCCCCCTCTCGTTCTCGCGGTATTATGTATTTAATTGTTAAAATTATAGAAGTTGGGAGTATAAAATAAATGCTAGGACATTCAGGTGCTTAGTTCATCACTTGATTTCATTTTTTACATTACGTTTTCATGTTAATCTTCTGGCTAAATTGTGAGAGTTCCTACTCGTCATAGGTTATGCACATTAATCTTCAGGATTTTTCCAAGTTTTCTATATCAGAGGTACTCAAAGTACAGGTCTAGAAATCAGCAGCAGCAGCATCCCTAGAAGTGAGGCCAAAGAATCTGTTTACATTTTTCCAGGGTAATCTTCTGCACACTAAAGTTTGAGAAACACTGCTCTACTCTTAAAAAGTCTCCAGAACTAGATATCAATCTCTAAAAATCAACTGAATACTTTAAGAAAATATAATTGCATATAAGGTTTACATTATTATTAATTTCTTATAAATTATTAGTTTAGCTGTATTATTTACTTGATAACAGCAAAATTCTCATAGACACAATTTTTTGTCTAACTACACAATGATTAAAAAAAAAAAGTCAACAAAAGAGTCCAACATGAAGTACTTGGGTGCAACCTCAAAAATGACAGAAGGATCTCAGTTCATTTCCAAGGCAAACCATTCAGCATCATAGTAGTCCAATTCTATGCCCCAACCACTGATACTGAAGAAGCTGAAGTTCACTGGTTCTATAAACCTAAAAGATCTTCTGGATCTAACACCAAAAAAAGATGCCCTTTTCATCGTAGGGGATTGGAATACAAAAGTCAAGAGATATTGGGAATAACAGACAAGTTTGACCTTGGAGTACAAAATGAAGCAGGGCAAAGGCTAACAGTTTTGTCAACAGAACACACTGGCCATAGTAAGCACCCTTTTCCAACAACCCAAGAGACGACTCTACACCCAGATATCAACAGATGGTCAATACTGAAATCATATTGATTATGTTCTTTGCAGCCAAAGATGAAGAAGCTCTATACAGTCAGCAAAAACAAGACCTGGAGCTGACTGTGGCTCAGATCATGAGCTCCTTATTGTAAGATTCAGACTTAAATTGAAAAAAGTAAGGAAAACCACTAGGCCATTCACGTATGACCTAAAATCAAATCCGTTATGATTAACAGTGAAGTTGATGCACAGATTCGAGAGATTAGACTCGGTAAACAGAGTGCCTGAAGAACTGGGGATGGAGGTTTGTAATACTGTGCAAGGGGTGGTGACCAAAACTATCCCAAAAATAAAGAGATGAAAGAAGACAAAGTGGTTGTCTGAGGAGGCTTTACAAACAGCTGAGGAAAGAAGAGAAGTGAAAGGCAAGGGAGAAAGGGAAAGCTATATCCAGCTGAATGCAGAGGTCTAAAGAATAGCAAGGGAAGATAAAAAGGCCTTCTTAAATAAACAATGCAAAGAAATAGAGGAAAACAATAGAATGAGAATGATTAGATATCTCTTCAAGAATACTGGGAGATATCAAAGTATTATTTCATGCAAAGATGGGTACAATAAAGGACAGAAACAGTAAGGAACTAATAGATGCAGAAGAGATAAAGAAGAGGTGGTAAGAATATACAGAAGAACTGTACAAAATGATCTTAATGACCCAGATAACCATGATGGTTTGGTCACTCACCTACAGCCAGGCATCCTGGTGTGTGAAGTCAAGTGGGTCTTAGGAAGCATTACCACAAACAAAGCTAGTGGAAGTGATGGAATTCCAGCTGAGCTACTTAAAATCCTAAAAGACAATGCTGTTAAAGTGCCGCACTCGATAATGTCAGCAAATTTGGAAAACTCAGGAATGGCAACCGGACTGGCAACGGCCAATATTCATTCCAATCCCAAAAAGGCAATGCCAAAGAATGTTCAAACTACTGTACAGTTTTGCTCATTTCACAACACAGAGTACTAACCATTATACAATCATGGCCAATCGCTCATTTCACATGCTAACAAGTTTATGTTCAAAATCCTTCAAGCAAGGCTGCAGCAGTACATGATCAAAAACTTCCAGATGTACAAGCTTGGTTTCAAAGAGGCAGAAGAACAAGAGATCAAACTGCCAACATTTGCTGGATCATAGAGAAAGCAAGGGAGTTCCAGAAAAACATCCACTTCTGCTTCATTGACTACACTAAAGCCTTTGACTGTGTGAATCACAACAAACCGTGGAAAATCCATAAAGAAATGGAAATACCAGACAACCCTACTTTACCTCCTGAGAAACCTATATGTAGGTCAAGAAGCAACATTTCAAACTAGACACGGAACAACAGACTGGTTAAAAATTAGGAAAGTATGAGAAGATTACATACTGTCACCTTGCTTATTTAACTTCTATGCAGAGTATATCATGCAAAATACCAGGCTGGATGAATCGCAAACTGGAATCAAGATTGCCAAGAGAATTATCAACAACCTCAGATATGCAGATGACACTACTCTAATGGCAGAAAGCAAAGAGGAACTAAAGAGCCTCTTGATGAGGGTGAAAGAGGAGAGTGAAAATGCTGGCTTAAAACTCAACATTCAAAAGACTAAGGTCATGGCATCCAGATTCATGGCAAATAGATTGGGAAAAAGTGGAAACAATGACAGATTTTCTTGGGCTCTAAAATCACTGCAGATGGTGACTGCAGCCATGAAATTAAAAGCCACTTGTTCCTTGGAAGAAAAGCTATGATTAACCTGCTGCTGCTGCTAAGTCGCTTCAGTCGTGTCCGACTCTGTGCAACCCCATAGACGGAAGCACAGGCTCCCTGGGATTCTCCAGGCAAGAACACTGGAGTGGGTTGCCATTTCCTTCTCCAATGCATGAAAGTGAAAAGTGAAAGTGAAGTCGCTCAGTCGTGTCCGACTCTTAGCGACCCCATGGACTACAGCCTACCAGGCTCCTCCGTCCATGGGATTTTCCAGGCAAGAGTACTAGAGTGGGGTGCCATTGCCTTCTCCGATGATTAACCTAGATAGCATATTAAAAAGCAGAGACATCACATTGCCAACAAAGGTCCATTTAGTTGAAGCTATGGTTTTTCCAGTAGTCGTATACAGATGTGAGAGTTAGATTATAAAGAAGGCTGAGCACTGAAGAATCGATACTTTCGAACTGTGCTGGAAAAGACTCTTGAGATTCCCTTGGATTACAAGGAGATCAAATCAGTTAATCCTTAAGGGAATCAATCCTGAATATTCATTGGAAGGACCAATGCTAAAGCTGAAGCTTCAATACTTTGGCCACCTGATTCGAAGAGACGACTCACTGGAATAGACCCCAATGCTGTGAAAAATTGAAGAGAAAAGGAGAAAGGCGCAGCAGATGAGATAGCATCATTGACTCAATGGAAATTAATTTGAGCAAACTCTAGGAGATAGCGGAGGATAGAGGAGTCTGGCGTGCTGCAGTCCATGGAGTTGCCAACAGTCAGAGATGATTTTCCAACTGAACAACAATAACACAATGATATCTTCTCATTGTGAACAGTTTGACTTTTCTCCTTAAATATTCACCCATTTTAAAACTCACTTCTTGTTCTTTACCACTTTTCCATATGGCTGAGGTCTCTCAACAGCCTTTATCTTCCACAGTGCTCTATCATCTTTCTCTAACTCACCATCCAGGTTGTTTTAGACCTAAAATTAATTCGTGTGTTTTTGAGTCTATAATCTACATTGTTAACAAAAAGATATATTTACCTTGAGTTGTAAATACCTTAAACTCTTGGAATATATGAGCTTACTGGGTGGGGTAAGAGAAGAGAAAGCTACTGTATTTGCGTGTGATGTAAGCTGCTTCTTTTGTGCGTATATTTTGCACAGCAGCTAGCAGAATATTTTGCACAGAATAAAGGCTCTATGAAAGTTTGAGAAATTGCAAAATATGCCTAAGCATTACATGCACTCATAATAAATCCAGAATTCTGAAATACAGGAGGAGTACATGATGCTCTTGTCTCTATAGCCTTACCAATCAGTTCTCTTCTCTAAAAAACCTATAAGGACAACTTTTCTCTCATTATCTTAAAAAAAAAAAGGAGGAGAGTCAGAGACTATTATTGGTCACTGAGTGGGTAAAAAAGATGACCTCAGCACCAAGGGCATTTATCAAGAATTGACACTTACAGGCTGCAGATTATATCTCCTAATTAGGCTGGAAAAAGTCCAAGATAATTTTCCTGAAAAATTCTAACGTCTCAGATAACTGAGGTAGCTCTTGATTCTACCAAAATGCAGACAGACTAAATGATAATCTTCCAAAGTGCTCACAGCCTTCTTTTACTGGAGTGTGGAGATTTAACTTCAACCAGACTTATGCAATATTTTCCAGACTGGATTATACTAAGCATTAGGTCTTGACTGATTGCCAGAGCAGCACTTCCAAACGATTTTTGCACAAGAATTCAACTACAGAAGAATCAATGGTAACCATACACTGCTAGAGATATCCTTCCCATGTGGGTGTACTGCACTTTCCAAACCATCTGCAGCAAACCACAGAAATACAAGCTAAACTGATGATGCTCAGAAAGTCCAGAATGTTGCTCCTTCTAGACAGTTTATAGCAAAGAACAAGAGAGATTTTAAACATTCTGTCATTAGATTGTTGATTTTAGTTGGTGGCAAGTGAAACTCTATTTAAAGCACTATGACAAGATCATTTATCAGACCTCTAAAAATAATGCAAAAGGAAATTCCAAATAGGTTTTCCAATTTTTTTCCTTTTGTTCCACTGACAATTTATGCACTGAAGTTATTAATTTCTATATTTTCTATAGGCTTTGAGAATTGTTTTGAAATGAACTTTAAACATTCAAGTGGCAAGAAGAAAGAAAATAGAAACCCTCTATAAAAAACAAATCCCAGAAAAAAGCAGTGTAGCACTGTTTATAAGGGATTTAAGTTAAGAGTCTTTGAGTTGCTTTAACATTTGAAGCCATATTAGCAGAAGGAAAGTAATGATAAAACCCAAGTTTCATAAATAATAGGAATGAATATCTGGATTCAAATGTACCAGAAAGTAGTTTTCCCACAATGCTATATTCAAATTCAAATCTTTTTATTTTTAAATTTTAAAAATATACAGATAACTTCAGACATAGAGTAGGAAAAACTTACATATTATTGTGATACATATTTTAATTATTATAAATAACTTATGACGGTAACAACTATAATGGCTCCAGCATGTTTGGCAGCTCTCTCAAATATCATGATGCCATTCCACTAACTAATTTCACAAAATCAGTTTCTGCTCAAGACAAGAGAACACACTTGGCAGAATTCACTAGAGAATTGTAGACTTAAGAGTTCTGAGTCTCACACAAGCTTTCAGGGACCCAGGTTCTTTTCTGGTGGTAGAACCAAACTTCCTGGTTTTAGGTCTTAAAAGCAGGATTTTCAAAACTCATGAAGAGACTCAAAAAGTATGTTGGGCATCAAATTCCTTTTTAAATTCAGCTTTCTGGTAAGAATAACTGAACCTAACCCAAGAGACAGAATTTCTCTAAAATTTCAGTACTTTCAGAAAAATATCCACAAGAAATTTCTGTTGAAGTCTAGAATTCTTTCTAAAAAGGAAAAAAAAAAACCTCATAGAAAATATTCTAGAGAGCAAATAAGGAATGTATCAGATGTGTCAGTGTCTAGTGGACATTCTATTAGCATAGGCAGTGTCTCTTTAATTTTTTGAAAGAGTTTGAGAAAGATTAGTATTAATTCTTTTTAAAATATTTAGTAGCATTCTCCAGTGAAGTTATCTGGTCCAAGACTTCTCTTTGTTGGGGAGGATTTTGATTACTGATTCTATCTCCTTACTAGCATAGATTTATCCAGATTTTTAAATTTATAATTTGGTATATCAATAAAAATTTATCCATTTTTTGTTGGTGTATAAAGGTCTATAATCTGTCTTATGATCCTTACTATTTTTATGGCATCAGTTGTAACATCTCCTCTTTCATTTCTGGTATTTATTATTTGAATATTCTGTTTTTGTTAGTCTAGCTAAGGGGTTGTCAATTTTGTTGATCTTTAAAAAAACCAAACCTTTTTTCTGTTTTTCTATTCTCTAGTTTATCTCTATTATAATCTTAATTTTTGTCATTCTTTCTGAATCCTTGGGTTTAGTACATTCTTCTACTAGCTCCTTGAGGTATAAAGTTAGGTTACTGATTAGAGGTATCTCTTCTTTTTTAATGAAGGCATTTATCGCTATATACATCCCTCTTAGTACTGCTTTTCCTACATCTTATAATTTTTGGTACACTGTGCTTTTGTTTTCATTTGTCTCAAGATATTCTTCAATTTCCCTTGTGATGTCTTCTCTGATATATTAATTGTTCAATAGTATATTGTTTAATTTGCACATATTTGTGAATTTCCCAATTTTCCTATTATTGATTTTTAGTTGTGTACTGTCATGGTTAGAAAGATATTTGGTATGATTTCAATCTTAAATTTGTTAGAACTTGTTTTGTGGCCTGATATATGATCTATCCTGGAGAATTTCTGTGTGTGCTTGAGAAGAATGTACATTCTGCTATTATAGAGTGTCCTAAATATAACTATAAGGTCCTATTCATCTTTGATGTTTTTCAAATCCTCTGTTTCTTTATTGACCTTTGGTCTGGTTGATCTATACATTACTGAAAATGGGGCATTGAAATTTCCTATTATTACTGTGCTGCTTTCTGGTTTTCCCTTCAATCAATATTTGATTCATATATTTCGGTGCTTTACTGTTAGGTGCATATATATTTTAAAATGTTTTATCTTCTGAGAGAACTGATCCCCTCTCCCATTATATAACATCCTTCTTTGTTTCTTGAAACAGTTTTTGACTTTGTCTAATAAAAGTATGGCCACCCCTGCTCTCTTGTGGCTACCATTTGCATGGAATACCTTTTTTCACCCTTTCACTTTCAGCTTTTATATATATCCTTACATCTAAAATGAGTTTCCTATAGAAAGCATACAGTTGGCCTTATTTTTTTAGCCAATTAGTCACTCTATATTTTTTGATTGGAGAGTTTAATGCATTTACATTTAAAGTAATTACAGTAAGTCCCCCTACATATGAACTTACAAGTTGTGAATTTTTGAAGATATGAATGTGCGTTCACATATTTAATCATGTTAGTTCACATGCCTGGCATATATTGTCACATTCACGCATCCTTTACAAGGGGTTGTGCTTTTGTGTTCTTTGCTGTAGAGCACTGTTGTGCAACATGAGGAGCTTACTAATGAAGACCAGATGGAACTGGAGGACCAGAGAAAGGATGAAGAGAGACAAAATGAAGAAGTAACTGAAGAACCAAAGAGATTCATGACAGGAAATGGCAAGGGGATCTTCTTTATTTTAGGAGGCACTGTTAGCTTTTGAGGCACAGGACCCAAATGCAGAATGGAACGTGATGGCTATAGCAGTTGATCAGAATGCAGCCCAATGTATTCTATATCATTCTGTGTCATCTGGGATGAGAAAAAAAGAGCTGCTACCTAGACATCATTGGGTCATTTTTTCAACAGGGTAGATAGAATTGAATCCAGCAAGGAACCAGAACCTGTGCCATCAATGTGTGGCATGAGTGAAATTGCAGCTTGCCCTCCATCTCCTATTGCTGATGATCTTTTAGCTCTACCATCTCCCGGCCTCCTCTCCCTATCCAGTCAGTAACTCTTCTTGCCTGTTTACTCAGTGCCAGCCCCCGTATACCAGCTACCACACTGGACTACTGTACTTTTCAAGGTACTCTGCTATAAGACTAAAAATGCTTCCTTTATATTTTTTGTTTTTTACATATTACTTGTATGAAACATATTATAAACCTATTATAGCGTTAGCTGGCTAACTCTCTTGGCGTTAGGAACAAACTAGATTTATGAACACACTCTCAGAACAGAACTCGTTCACAAGTAGGGGACTTACTGTACTAACAGAGAAGGACTTACTATTGTCATTTCACTATCTTCTGTATGTCTTGTGGTTATTCTGTCCCTATTCTTCCCACTTGCTGCCGTTCTTTGTATAGTTGAAAAAAATTTTTTTGGTAGGGATATGCTTTGATTTCCTTCTCATTTTCCTTTATGCAACTTCTATAGGGATTCTCTGTGTTGTTACCATGGGGATAACATTAACTATCTTACAGTTACAGCAATTTTTTTTATTTTTTATCTTTTCTTAAATTGGGATATAGCTGATGTATAATATCATATAAGTTTCAGGTGTACACAATTTTTAAAAGTTAGACTCCATTTATAGCTACTATAAAATATTGGCTATATTCCTTGTGTTATATAATATATCCTTACAGCTTTTTTAAAATTTATTTTTAAATAGAGGATAATTGCTTTACAATGTTGTGCTGGTTTCTGCCTTACAACAGAGTGAATCAGCCACAAGTATACATATATCCTCTAGCTCATGAACTTCCCTCCCACCCGCTATCCTACCCCTTTAGCTTGTAGCTTATTTATTTTATACATAATAGCTGCTGCTGCTGCGGCTAGTACCTCTTAATCCCTACCCTTAGCTTGCCTCTCTCTATCTTCCTTCTCCTCACTAGGAACTACTAGTTTGTTCTCTATATCTGTGAGTCTGTTTCCTTTTTGTTATACCTACTAGTTTCTCTTATTATTTAGATTCCACATATAAGTGATATCATACAAGTATTTGTATTTCTCTTATTTCTGAGTCTGACTTATTTCACTTAGCACAATACCCTCCAGGTCCATTCATATTGTTGTAAGTGGCAAAACTTTGCTCTTTTTTTGTGGCTGAGTAGTATTCCATTGTGTGTGTGTGTGTGTGTGTGTGTGTGTGTGTGTGTGTGTGTGTGTGTATACTATCTATTTTAAACTGACAACTTCAGTTGTAGGAAAAAAAATCTTTATTTCTTTGTATCTCCTCACTGTGCTTTATGTTTTTGATGTCATAAGTTACATAATGCAATACTTTTTATCCATTAACATGGTTTTACAGTTACCATTTTTTAATGATTTTTATATTTTAAGTTAGGAGCCTGGTAGGCTGCAGTCCATGGGGTCGCTAAGAGTCGGATACGACTGAAGTGACTTAACAGCATTACAGTATTACATGATTTTATATTTGTTTATATATTTACTTTACCAGAGAATTTTGTATGTTGGGATGCTCTTGTGTTGCTGTCTAGAGTTCCTTTGTTTTCAACTTGAAAAACTCCCTTTAACGATTCTTACAGGAAGTTTAGTGGTGATGAACTCCTTCAGCTTTTGCTCATCTGGGAAGGTCTTAATTTCTCTTTCATGCCAAGGACAGTTGGCAGAATATAATCATCTCAGTTGGTAGGTTTTTTTTTTTTAGCACTTTGACTATATCATCCCACTCCCTTCTGGACTTAATGTTTCTACAGAATAATGTACTAATAATCTTTATGTGAATTTCCTTGAATGTGATTTGTTTTTTCTTGCTGTTGTCAATATTCTCTTTCTTTGACTTTTTTGCCCCTCCAACCTACTGTCTTTAACTTTTGACAGTTTGATTGTAACATTTCTCAGATGGGCCTTCTCAGTTCATCCTAGTCAAAGGTCTTTAATTTGGATGTCCAGTTCCTTCCTCAGATTTGATAAGCTCTTTGTTTTTTCTTTCTTCTTCTGGCACTCTCACAATGTGTATAACTGGTCCATTTCATGGTGTCCCATTAGTTCTTAGGCTTAACTTTTATGTATTAATTTTTCTTTATATTTTCCTAATTTAATAATTTCAAAAAACATGTCTTCCAGTAGCTGTATCAAGTCTAACTGTTGAACCATTTTAGTGAATTTCTCAATTCAATTGCTGTATTCTTCAGCTGCAGAATATCTGTTTGGTTGTTCGTCAATAACTTCTATTCTCTTTGCTGTTAGTCCCATTTTGTTCATGCATCATTTTTTAAAATTTTGTTCAGTTGTTTATCTGTATTCTATTGCAGTGCATTGAAGTTTTTTTCAGAATGATCATTTTGAATAATCAGCTAATTCATAGACTTCCATTTCTTTAAGGTAGGTTTGTAGAGATTCCTTTTATTCCTTTGATTGGGCCATGTTTTCCTGTTTCTTTGTGTGCCTTATTATTTTTTTGTTGTGTTTTTTGAATTTGAAGAGTCACCTCTCCTGGTCTTTATGGACTGGTTCTATACAGGGGAAGATTTTTAATCAATCTGTCTAGAGAACCTGGGGGGCCTTCAAACATTTTCTGGGGATGCATCTTCTCTATGTTTGTGTACATAATTTCCCAATTTGAGAGCTCTGAGTTTCTTTTTCAAGAGTTTCTTATCTCTTTCTCCCTCTAGTGTTTATCTGTGGTACCACAGATTCTCTGATGATACAACAAGCCACTAAGCTCTTTTGTTCTCTGCAGCCCCTCAGGCATCCAAAGTATACTCCTTCCCTTACTGCCTCAGGTCAGGGGAGACAGAAACTAATCTCTAAGGTAGCCCAGGGTAGCCCCTTTAAAGGAGGAAGCGATGGCACCCCACTCCAGTACTCTTGCCTGGAGAGTCCCATGGACGGAGGAGCCTGGTGGGCTGCAATCCATGGGGTCACTAAGAGTCGGACACGACTGAGCGACTTCACTTTCACTTTTCACTTTCATGCATTGGAGAAGGAAATGGCAACCCACTCCAGTGTTCTTGCCTGGAGAATCCCAGGGACTGCGGAGCCACCAGGGCTGCTGTCTATGGGGTCACACAGAGTCAGACACGACTGAAGTGACTTAGCAGCAGCCCAGGGTAGCCCCTTTAAAGGAGAAGGCGATGGCACCCCACTCCAGTACTCTTGCCTGGAGAGTCCCATGGACGGAGGAGCCTGGTGGGCTGCAGTCCCTGGGGTCGCTAGGAGTCGGACACGACTGAGTGACTTCACTTTCACTTTTCACTTTCATGCATTGGAGAAGGAAATGGTAGTCCACTCCAGTGTTCTTGCCTGGAGAGTCCTAGGGACGGCAGAGCCTGGTGGGCTGCTGTCTATGGGGTCGCAGAGTCAGACACGATTGAAGCGACTTAGCAGCAGCAGCAGCAGCAGCAGCCCCTTTAAAAGCTGAAACATTGCATGTACATTCTACTCTTCTCCCGAGCCCCTACCCTAAAAGAGAAATTGTGAGTTGGGTACTTTGTCCTAATTATGTTAACTTGAGCCAGCCTCTGTCTATGGCACTGCCAGTTCTCTGTTGCTACAAAAATCAGCTAAGCACTGTTTCTCTCTCCATGGTCTCCAGCCATTAAAAGTATGCTGATTTCCTGTCAGTGGTCAGAGTTAGGAAAGACAGATGGCAGTTCCTCAAGTAGTCTCCCAAAAGTTAGAACATTGGACACATTCCATTCTTTCTTTCCCAAGGTAGAAGCTTCAAGCTAGATTTTTTTCCTTCCAATCCCCCCAAGCCTGAAAAGCTTAGGGGAGGGGCTACTGTGGTTGATATGAAATGGCTTTCTTACATGTTTCAATATGGTTATGCTTGGTTTTGAGCTTGCCAGGGGTACTTCATAATTTATTTCTGAATTTCTTACAAAGGCTCTTTGGATCATACACTACTATTAAATTAGTGCTTCTGCGGGGAAACAAGACTTATGCTTCCTACTCTGCTATCTTGCTGACATCACTCCTTAAGAATTTTTAAAATGTTTATTATTTATTCAGTTTTCTTCTTTCAGTAATGACCCGCTTATATCTTGTCCATTTCCATACTGGAGTGTTTGCCTTATGACTGATTTGCAGGAAGCATTTCTATAGTTTGCACACTAATCCTTTGTCTGTTTTATAAACTGCAAATACCTTCTAAATCTGGCTGTTCTTTTCTATTTATTTAATAGCTTCTTGTTATTGCTTTTATTTATTCTTACTGAATTTTAAGAAATCATCAACTTTACCTATGGTGGGAGTTTGGTGTAGAGTGTAAATACACATTGCATCCTACTGACTTTTAAAATCCCCTTCAGTAATTTTTAATTCTATTACTTCAAAGATCCATTATTCAACATTCACCTCAAGGCTAAATCAAAGTCTTTACCTGATGTATAAATGATGGTAAGTGCTTTCCACACACCCTATGGGCACTTCATCTTATTTTTTAAGGTGTACTTTATATACCACAAAATGTACCTGTTTGAAATGTAGAATTCAAAAGATTTTATTGAATTATGAAATTATTGACTTGGATAACCACCATC
The DNA here is from genome assembly GCF_029407905.1 of Bubalus kerabau. Taxonomy (NCBI): domain Eukaryota; kingdom Metazoa; phylum Chordata; class Mammalia; order Artiodactyla; family Bovidae; genus Bubalus; species Bubalus kerabau. The sequence continues at coordinate 149,096,518 of NC_073627.1, forward strand.
ATCATCATCCACTTTTAGGACATTTCCATCACCTCAAGATCTTTTGTGCTCATTTGCAGGAAATCCCTCTACCTACCTCTGGTCCCAGGCAACAAATAATCTATTTTCTGTCTCTCTATTATGATTTATCTATTCTGGACATTCTACAAATAGGAACCATACAGCATGTAGCCTTTCATGATTGGCTTAAATATAATGTTTTGTTTTTAATAATTTAAATTATTTATTTATGGCTGCACTGGGTTTTCATTGGCGCATGCGAGCTTTCTCTAGTTGCGGATAGTGTGGGCTACTCTTCATTGCGGGCCCCAGAGCACACAGATTTCAGCAGTTGTGGCACACAGGCTTAGTTGCTCCAAAGCATGTGGAATCTTCCTGGACCAAGGATAGAACCCGTGTCCTCTGCATTGGCAGGCGGATTCTTATCCACTACACCACTTGGGAAGTCCAAGCATGGTTTTGATGTTAACACATACTGTAGCATGAATCAGAAGACTGTTCGTTTTTCACTGAGGAATAGCATTCTATTGTATGGACAAAGCTTATTTTATCCATCCATTAGTTGATAGATATTTGGGTTGCCTTTGCTTTTGGTCTATTATGAATAATGCCAGTATGAACATTCACATACAAGCATTTGTGTGCTTATTAGCCATCGGTATATGTATATATATTTTCAGTGACATACATTCCCATCTTTTACCAGTTTTTTAACTGAGTTATCTGTCTTCCTATTACTGACTTCTTTGTATAGTCTGGGTATGAGCTCTTTATCAGATGTATGATTTGAAAATACTTTCTCAGAATCTATGACTTGTCTTTTCATTTTTTTAAACAATGGTAACAGATAATTTTTAATTTATTTTTGTATTCACTTGAAGATGGTCCTCTGGATTGTTTCTGTTTCTGAACTACTACAAATAAAGCAGCTATGAATATTTATGCAGAAACATTTGTGAATACCTACATTTTTCTTTGTCATTTCTTTGTCATGAGTGAAACTGCTGGGTTCAATGGTAAGGATGTGTTTGACTTTATAATAAACCACCACACTGCTTACCAAACCAGTTATAGAGATTGCTATCCTTATGGAAATGCTATGCTTAACTTTCTGAGGAGCTGCCATACTGTTTTCTACTAGGGCTTTACCACTTATATTCTCATCAGCATTGTGTGAGGGTTCTACTTTCTCTACATCCTTGCCAAAATGTCATTTTCCATTCTGTTTGTTGTTTTTTTAAATTATAGCCATTCTACTTAGGTGTGTTGTAGTATCCCACTGTGACTTTTAACTTGAATTTCCATAATAATTAGTAATTTTAAGCACCGTTTTATATGCTTATTGGACAGTTGTACATCTTTGTGCAACTAATAAAGTCGCTAATAAAATGCCTAATAAAGCCTCTTACCCATTTTTGAATTGAGCTTTTGTTGTTGTTTTTAGGAGTTTTTTTATAGTCAGGATATTAATCCTTTATCAGATATATTATTCCCAACTGAATGCTATATCTTACTTACCAGGTATTGTATTAATTGTAATTAAATCCAGTTTATCTACTTCTGCTTTTTTTCTTATGGTTTTGGTGTTGTATTAAAAAAAATCCCTGCCAAATCTAATGTCATAAAGATTTTCTCCAGTGTTTTCATCTAAGAGTTTTATATTTTACTTTAAGGGGTTAAATACAAATGGTTCCTAAAGGCTGAGGGCAAACACCATTTCAGACAGAGCTTTAATTGGCAACAGCTTTATAAAAAAAAAAAAAAAAAAAAAAATCACAAATTTCTTTGGTCCCAGATTCTTCTAATGATTTGTTAAAAATAAAAATGCTCACCAATCAAAACAACTTTGAATTCTTTCATTTAGTGAAGAAATATTTTGTAATGTGATTAATTGCATTTTAATTTGTCTGAATCTATTTGATTTGGTTAGTCTAGATTTTGGTATATTATGTTTCTTAAAATAGGTTATTTGTGCATACCAAATATCTGCTGCCTTGTAAATAATTTTGATTGTGTAACTGTGTGTGTGAATGATACAGCCTCACACTGAGCCATGCATTCTTTCTTTCGTGTTGCATTCTGCATATGTGGGTATCAGTTTTACTCAATTGGTACCCAAGAGACATTGTTTGATCTACTTAACGACCTGAGAGTTGAGAGAATAGTGATTAAAAAAAGAAAATCTGTAAAAATTGCCAATTTGCCATGTATCCCCCTGAAAATAATCTCTCTACATAGAATATAACCATAATTATGAACATGCATTTCCTAAGAATTATAAAATTTTTCTTTCATAACAAACTGATACATTTTGAAACTTGAGAAGGGGGATGTTTAGTTTAACACCTACCGTCTTTGACTGCTAAATCCATTAAGATGATTCTCTCGGAGTTCAGACACTAATGATAAAACCATCTGTAAAACAAAATCAGTTGCAGGTTAACTCACGCTGCAAACAGGATTACATCAGTTCTATTTTTCTTGGTGTGAGTGATATTTCCGTTGAGATTCCCCACTCTCTTCCCCCACCAATACTCTCCTTGCTTTACTTTTTCAAAATAAAAAGAAAGCAGTGCCAAATCACATTTACTAATAATCTGGATTTTATGTTTAATGTCTGTTACTCTGTATTCCTAAATATTTAAGCAAATGAATACTAGACAAGTCATTAATTTCCCCCAAATTAAAACCAAACCTATTAAAAATAAAACCATGCTAGAGTTAGTTTAATTTTTTCTTTCTTAACTTATTATTTTTTAAAAATGCTGTTCATGTATACAGCTTCCAAAAGACTAGAACAGTATTCAAACATTAAAATCTCAAACATTTTTTAAAAGAACTGTGCTAAGACCATAAATTGTTCCTTGAATTTGGCTAAAATTTAAGGCAGAAGAAATCACAGCTTTAATTCTAAGATGTAAATATACAGAAGGTTGTTATTTATTGAATATTTTGCCTTAACATAAAATTCCCATCAGGTTATTTTTAAATATGAAATTTGTCCAACAGTAAAAGACTGTGTTTATATTGGTTAAGGAAGTCTCTTCTCCCAGAAATCTTTGAGAGAATAAATGAGATGTGTTAAGGGACAGAGAGGTTGGTTGATTTAGAATAACCTCTCCTGGTTTCCTTCTTCTTCTCATAATCTCTCGTCTCACATTTTTTCCTTACATGGCCATAAGTCCACCCAAGGTAAGAAGAGATAAACACAGAAAAGTTAAACATCTCTCCTGGAGGAATGAAATATTTCCATTTACCTTTTTTGCAGATGGTACATTAAGCAATGAAAATTTCAATACTAATAAATTAAAAATACTCACATTTTTAAGTAAACCAGGATAGTAGTCTGTGGGTGCATACCCAAGAACTTGATTAAAAAGACCAACTTCTTTTATATCAAATCTGGATGTGGAAACTATATGCGATAACAACCTCTAAAAAACATAAACAGAAAAAGAAAAAGGTCTCAAAATGAAATAAGTGCCTATTATGTATAAGGCCAAGAAGCTGGGTCATTTGTAAATGGGGTGGTCTCAATGAAATGAATAATCATAATTTTTCCAAATACTCAGTTCACTTTGATTCAGATATAAATAGGAAATAAGTTAGTGATAAAATTATTACATTAAGTAAATTAAAAAAACATTAATAGTGAAATACATATAACTAATGAACAAGGCTTTAACTACACTAAAAATGTGATCTTTACTGGTTTTAAACTCAGTGAAACATTCTTATCAGAGTAGAGATGATTACTTAATACCTGACAAGGAACACATCACAAATCACTAGGGAAAGGAAAGATTATGCAATAAATGGTACTAGGAAAAACTACTTGAAAAAAATTATATTCTCATCTTATGTTACTTATCAAAATATACTTGAATTTACTATAAATTAAAGAGATCAATGTAAAACTGAAATAAAATAATAAGCAAGAAGAAAACAGAAGTACTTTTCACATGTCTGAATGGGGAAGAACTTTATAAACTCAAAGTCAAGGGAGCAAATCAACAATTGTTCTAAATTACAACAAAACAGTTCCCTCTCAAAAAAAACACACTTTGTGTTTCCCAGTGAATATGAACAAACTAAGAATATTAACAACAAATAATATTGCATATGTAATAAAATTTGGACTTCCCAGGTGGCACTAGTGGTAAAGAACCCACCTGCCAATGCAGGAGATGTGAGACGTGGGTTCGATCCCTGGGTGAGGAAGATTCCCTGGAGGAGAGCATGTCAACCCACTCCAGTATTCTTGCCTGGAGAATCCCATGGACAGAGGAACCTAGCAGGCTATAGAGTCGGACATGACTGAAGCAACTATACACACTAATACAGAATCAAATGTAGTGTTCAGTTCAGTTCAGTTCAGCCGCTCAGTTGTGTCTGACTCTTTGCAATGCCATGAACCACAGCACTCCAGGCCTCCCTGTCCATCACCAACTTGCAGAGTCTACCCAAGCCCATGTCCATTGAGTCGGTGATGCCATCCAACCATCTCATCCTCTGTCGTCCCCTTCTCCTCCTGCCCTCAATCTTTCCCAGCATCAGGGTCTTTTCAAATGAGTCAGCTCTTCGCATGAGGTGGCCAAAGTACTGGAGTTTCAGCTTCAACATCAGTCCTTCCAATGAACACCCAGGACTGATCTCCTTTAGGATGGACTGGTTGGAATTCCTTGCAGTCCAAGGGACTCTCAAGAGTCTTCTCCAACACCACAGTTCAAAAGCATCAATTCTTCAGTGCTGAGCTTTCTTTATAGTCCAACTCTCACATCCATACATGACTACTGGAAAAACCATAGCTTTGGCTAGACGGACCTTACAAAATACCATATGAAAAATATTAAGAACATTAAAAAGGCATAGGAACAGATAATTCCTAAGACAAAACACTAATGCCCAAGAAACACATGGATAAATGTTTAGCCTCATAATCGAAAAGGGTAAATGAATTAAAGTTTTTGCAGACATGAATACCTAAGGCTAATCTGGGTTCTCTGAAACAGGTGTTCTGTGTGAGCTATTGGAAAAATTCAGATGGAATCACACATCAGTGCTACTGTGAATCAGACAAAGGCACCCACAGAGTGTAAGCAAGTATAACACAGCCCATAACCCACCCCTAAGCTTGGACTGACAGGGCTGCAAGGAGATCCAACCAGTCCATTCTGAAGGAGATCAGCCCTGGGAGTTCTTTGGAAGGAATGATGCTAAAGCTGAAACTCCAGTACTTTGGCCACCTCATGCGAAGAGTTGACTCATTGGAAAAGACTCTGATGCTGGGAGGGATTGGGGGCAAGAGGAGAAGGGGACAACAGAGGATGAGATGGCTGGATGGCATCACTGACTCGATGGATGTGAGTCTCAGTGAACTCCAGGAGTTGGTGATGGACAGGGAGGCCTGGCGTGCTGCAATTCATGGGGTCGCAGAGAGTCGGACACGACTGAGTGACTGATCTGATCTGATCTGATCTGATGTTTGCCTAGACATTTGTAACATATAGACATGTTATAAGTGGTAACATTTAGACACCTTATAGGTTGGTTACTTTATAGAAAACAGCTTGAGAATGTATATTAAAGGTTTTAAAAGCATTCAGGACTTTTAATGTATCTGGCATACATGTAAGGAACTAAATCAAAATATGACAATGTGGATTATTTGCAAAGATGTTCACCACAGTGTTATTTCTTATAGCAAAAAAATGTCTAACAGGAGGGAATTATTAATCTGTGATACCCTCAATACTGTGGCTCATTGTAAGCCATTAAATGCTTATAAAGAACTTATGACATCATTTTAAATGGTTATAATATTAAATGAAGAAAGGAAGATGCAAAATTGTATATATAGAAATGAGCTCATCAATATAAAAATAATCCAGACATAGGAACAAAAAAAATAATGAAAGAAAATATCACCAAACATTAAGTCTCTAGGATGGCGCTATTATGGGTTTATATATTTTTCTTCTTTCTGCTTTGCCAGTTAACACAAATGGCACATATCACTAACTCATCATGTCAATTCTATTACAAACTATTTTACATATTCAAAAAGATACAAAATAAGACAACAATTCCTCCACCATGGAACTTAATAAAGCATTAGAAACATCAAGGAAGACCTCTGTGCCATCTCTCTTTTCCCCATCACAATTCGTCCCCGGGGAAAACTCAACCCTAGTCCGGTGGGCACCCTTTTAGGTAAATCATGGTACTTTCTTCCTGTGAGCTCTGACTTGCCTCAGTTTCCTCAAAACAGAACTCCAGGCAGTAAGTTCATTTGTATCATTTCTTTTTAGATTACATATAAGGGATGTCAAACAATACTTCTCCTTCTCTGACTTACTTCACTCAGTATGACACTCTCTAGGTCCAGCCATGTTGCTGCAAATGAACTTACTTACAAAACAGAAACAGACGCACAGACTTAAGAGAGTGAATTTATAGCTGTTGGGGGAAGGGAGAGTTTGGGAGTCTGGGATGAACATGTACATCTACTATGTATGGATAAAATGGATAACCAGCAAGGGCCTACTGTATAGCACAGGGAACTCTGCTCAATGTTACGTGGTAGCCTGGATGGGAGGGGAGTTTGGGGGAGAATGGATACATGAATATGTATGGCTGAGTCCCTTTGCTGTTTACCTGAAACTATTACAACATTGTTAATTGGCTATACCCCAATACAAAATAAAAAGTTCAGAAGAAGGAAAAAAGAACTCCAGACAACACTACTAAGTATATTTAGGTTGAAATCTGCTGAAAGAGCTCAGCTGGTAAAGAACCTGACTGTAATGTGGGAGACCTGGGTTCGATCCCTGGGTTGGGAAGATCCCCTGGAGAAGGGAAAGGCTACCCACTCCAGTATTCTGGCCTGGAGAATTCCATGGACTGTATAGGTTATGGGTCGCAAAGAGTCAGACATGACTGAACAACTGTCTCTCTCTGCTGTTCCTACCTGAAAGCCAACCTACTGTTTTCAAATTAGAAGAGTTCATAGTAAGCTAACAAAGTAACTTTGAAATACTACTACTTAGTAGAAGATATTAATGATTTAAAAAAAAGACTCAGCCACATGCATAATATGGCGCACAAAAAATGAAACCACTGGGGAGGGAGAAAAACAGGAAACTTACAGAGTTAAAGTGAGCTTTTTAGTAAGACATAAGACAATGAAAAGGTTCCTTCTAGAGTGAAGAAGTCTGGATGGAAGCTACTCGCCAAGTATTGGCCTTTTTTTCCTTTCAGTTCAAAGCTATCCTTTATAAATACAGCAAGCAAACAGGAGCTGACAACAGCCCCAGGAGAATTCACCTCCCAGTTATTTTCAAACACTAAATGCATTCTGGGTGAGATCAAGCAGTTGTGGTCAGGTTGGCAGAGCCAGGGGAGGTAAATTACTGTCAGTGTACCATTCTTGGAGGGGAGGTGTTTACTGGTGGACTCTTAGTTAACCACAGCAAGGGGCACACACATGGTGCCTTCAGCAGGTGGGACCTGACTCCCTGTGGGGAGTGCAGTGTAGGTGTTCTGGTGAAGGAAAAGTCCAGCCAGGCTTGGCTAACCATATGCTGCACCCATGTGGAGGTGGCCACATCAGACCAGGCAGGGAGAGAGGGAAACAGTTTCCTTATTAGGAAAGTAGGCTGCAAAAGGCTCAGAATCAGGAGCAGGCTGGGTTTCTCACAGAGGAGATCAGTTTGATGCTAGATGGAGGGAAAACAGCACAGGAAGTGTTTAACTTTCTGTTACCAGACTGGCATTCTATTTAGCAAACATTTAAAGCATTTATATGCTGCGAGCTGTACTAACAATTTACAGAGAGCAACTCATTTAATCCCCACAGCCTATGGTGTAAGTGCTATTACTGAATGTGTTACTGATGAGGAAACTGAGACACACTGAAAGAAACATGCCCAAGACTGGTTACCTACTTTAAGGTAGGTACTTTAAGGTACCTACTTATAAGGAATGCCCCTGTATGGGTTCTCCTTGAAGCAGCTGGAATAGTTAAACAATGCAAATCTGACTGGATTCCCTGGTGGTTCAGTGGTAAAGAATCCACCTGCCAATGCAGGAGATGTGGATTCGATCCCTGGGTCTGGAAGATACCCTGGAGAAGGAAATGACAACATACTCCAGTATTCTTGCCTGGAAAATCCCATGGACAGAGGAACCTGGAGGGTTACAGTCCATGGGGTCGCAAAAGAGTCAGACATGACTTAGTGAACTGCACGACAACATTCAGCTTGGCGGTAGTTTAGTTCCTTAGTGGGGTCCGACTCTCTGCAACACCATAAACTATAGTCTGCCAGGCTCCTCTGTCCATGCAATTTCCCAGGCAAGAATACTGGAGCGGGTTGCCATTTCCTTTGCAGGGGATCTTCCTGACCCAGGAATCGAACTTGAGTCTCCAGCCTTGCAGGTAGATTCTTTACCGACTGAGTCAACAGGGAAGTCAACATTCAGCTTAAGACTCCCAGTAACTCTTAGGGTGAAGCTCAAACCTCTCCCTAAAAGATGAAACCTTGCCCCACTGGTTTTGCAGCCCCTGTGTGGGGCTGATTTCGCTCCCTGAGCTTGTCTGGGGACCTGAAGGCTCTTTGGTCCCTTAAGGCTTTGGTATGTTCTAGTCCCTCTGACGGGGTCTGCCCTGGTGGCTCAGAGGTTAAAGCGTCTGCCTGCAATATGGGAGACCTTGGCTCTTCTAGCCCAACTACCTGCTTAAGTGTTGCTTCTTGAGGGTTTCTAGCAATGATAACAAAGTTTTTTTGAGTGCTTACCATATATGAAGCACTGGGCTATGTTCTCTAAGTATGGCATCTCGTTTAAAATCCAATAAATTCAGTTTTTAATAAAGCTCAATTAAGCAAAGTTTCAATTAAGCCTAAGGTCATGGCACCCTGTCCTATCACTTCATGGCAAAGAGATAGGGAAACAATGGAAACAGTGACTGATCTTATTTTCTTTGGCTCCAAAATCACTGCAGACAGTGACTGCAGCCATGAAATTAAAAGACGCTTGCTCCTTGGAAGAAATGCTGTGACCAATCTAGATAGTATATTAAAAAGCAGAGACATCATTTTGCCAACAAAGGTCCATATAGTCAAAACTATGGTTTTTCCAGTAGTCATGTACGGATGTGAAAGCTGGACCATAAAGACAGCTGAGCACAAAAGAACTCATGCTTTTGAACTGTGGTGTTGGAGAAGACTCTCGAGATTCCCTTGGACTGCAAGGAGATCAAACCAGTCAATCCTAAAGGAAATCAGTCCTAAATATTCATTGGAAGGACTGATGCTGAAGGTCCAATACTTTGGCCACCTGATGGGAAGAGCCGACTCATTTGAAAAGACCGTGATGCTGGGAAAGATTGAAGGCAGGAGGAGAAGGGAATGACAGAGGATGAGATGGTTGGATAGCATCACCGACTCAATGCACATGAGTTTGAGTAAGGTCTGGGAAATGGTGAAGGACAGAGAAGCCTGGTATGCTTCAGGGTCCCTAAGAACTGGACATGACTGAGCGACTGAACAAGAAACTGGTGGCTACTATCATAATTCACATGGTTGACTCTTAAAAATTAAGGCATGAATTACTACAGACCCAGCTGGGATAGAAAGTAACAGTGCATATACAATAGAAGAAAAGCAGTTTCAAGATAGCAACAGTTAAGGGTCAGCTAAGAATGCAGGTCCTAAGGAAAACTATGTAAAGGCTTTCCCCTTTAATCCCAGCTGCCCAGAGGGACTTACATGCTGGGTGTTGGAGTGCATGGAGTGCATGGAGGCTAGCTCCCCCAAACCGCATGAGTTTACTCTGGAGACTGAACCAATGAAAGTTAAAAAAAAAAAAAATCTAGGACATTCAATAGATTTAGAGGGTGCAATCAGGTACTGTAAATAATTACCAAGCAGTGTTTAAAACAGCCATAAACAGTTTCCTAGACAGTATTCACAACAACTGCATTATACAAGCTGACTGTAACACGGTCTTGGAAACACAAAAATAACTTAATTGGCAGATCTGTCCTGGCCTAAATTTCCAAAATGATATGGTTAGAAACTGATTTTTTAAAAATCAATTGCTATAAAGATTAGTTTCCCCCACTACCTCCTGCCTTTTTTTTTTTTAATAATAAGAAAAATGACGGAGAGGGTGGGATGATTTGGGAGAATGGCAGTGAAACATGTATAATATCATATATGAAACGAGTCACCAGTCCAGGTTCAATGCACGATACTGGATGCTTGGGGCTGGTGCACTGGGACGACCCAGAGGGATGGTATGGGGAGGGAGGAGGAAGGAGGGTTCAGGATGGGGAGCACGTGTGTACCTGTGGAGGATTCATGTTGATATATGGCAAAATCAATACAATATTGTAAAGTTAAAAAATAAAATAAATAAATGGAGAAAAAAATTAAAAATTAAAAAAAAAAAAAAAGAAAAACAACTCTATACTCAGTGTTGGCAAAGATATGGTAAGAGGGGCACTCCATTGCTGTTGCGAGAAGAAATTTGTAAAGCTTTTCTGGGAAGTCACTTGATGATATGTAACCAAAGCATTAAAATTCATATCCCTCTACCCAGTACCTTGATTTCCAAGAATATATCCTAAGCAAAAATTCAGGTTCATGGCAGTATTACTTTTTACAGTGAAAAACTAGAAGCAACCAAGTAACCAACAGCACTATACTGGTTGAAATTCATCATGGTTTATCCAACAGCATGAATCACACTGTAAAAAAGATATTTAATGATACAGAAAAGACACCGTGACATTAATCTAGTAAAGCAAGGTGTAAAAAGTGTATATTCAATGTGGTACTGATTTTATATGCAAAAAAATACTAGGAAGAAACATGACAGTTATTACCATAACATTATTTCAGGGAGTGATTTAAAATTTCTTCTTTATACTACCTGTACTCCAAAGTTTCTACACTTACTATATCATACTTTTTATCATTAACTTATGTCTGTTTGGGTTTTTTTTCTCATAATTCCCTAATGCAAATTGCTATGAAGGGACACAGAGTTTTATTCCTGGATGAAATAAGCATAAGTCCCAGAAACAACATACCGAGGCCTGATTATGTTTCCATAACTTATAAAAAGACACCTGAAACTTTGGACCTCCAAATTTCTCTTTTAAAGTAAACTTAAAAATTGATAAGCACTTCTCATTGCAAAGAACAATTTTTCTTACTGCCACCTAGTGGTAAGTATTCTAAAGCCAAAACCATATGATTCCGTAGGCATTGGCCCTTGGACAAAAATTAATTCCTATAGTCACACAAGTAATTGACTCATTTTAAAATGCTGAAAAAACTTGGAAATCTACTCCAACCACTTATTTTACTGATAGGAACTGGCTTCTAAATACATAAATCATTATCAACAAAAACATGTGCATGTAGATTGAATATTTTTTTTGGAAAAAAATGCCAATTTGAAAGGCATAAAGAAAAAGTGCAAATACATCATCCTGACTAGTGATCTAAATCCTTCATGGGTGGAAAGTATAGGAACCAACACAACTGTGCATAAAACATTTTAAGTCCAATTTTGATCCATGAAGGAGTTTGAAGGACTCTGCTAAAGTTTGAAAAGCCATTTAAATATACTCATAACCATGAAAGTGAACTTTCAAGGAGAAAAGTAAATAAATCAGAGGGAAAATCCATTTCCCTTGTTTTCAGGTGTTCTTTCTTGTTCTAGCCTCATTGTATCTGCTCCATCTTGTAACAGGCAGCACATTCACAGGCGGGTTAGGAAAGTTGGAGCAGTGAGGCTGTGGTTTGGCGTAGGGTATGGGTGTGGAAGAAGGGCTGTGGTTTTTGCTCAGGCAAAGGGTTAGCAGAGCCAAATTGTGGTCAATATTCTTGAACTGAGACAGAGCACATATTTTATACTTCTCCAAACAATTTCTTCATCTGATCATTTAAGTCTTTTAGAATTTCCACCACTTTGGTCTTTATTACACCTATCTCTTTACACATATTAGAGATAAAAACTTTTGTAAACAAGGATGCCTTATTCATTCTTTCATTCTACAAACACATATTCAAGCCACTCTACTGGGTCTATTGTGATAGGAAGCCCACTACAGTCTGATGAAGGGACACAGAGATGGAAATATCCATAATACAAGACAGAATGCATTAAGTGCTATAATGAGGGGTAAGACAATCACTGTGGGAACAGAGGAAGTGATGATTAGTTCCAACTGTAGGGTTTCAGAGTGCTCCCTGAGATGATGACTTTTGAGCTGATTCTGACAGCTGGGGAAGGAGGTATAGGAAAGAAAGAAAGAGATGGTGTATAATGTTGGCTGGGATAGACAGAGAAAAATGGCTAGCGGGAATAGAAACGGCAACGGAAAGGGGACCATGGTATGTGGGCAAAGACACGGGAAATGCTTCTGTCACTTCGACTGTTTTAATACTTCACTGGACTCCTAAGCATAGCCTCCCCTATGGGGCCTCAGAATATCTGGTCAAACTTGCTTCTCCCAATTTTTCTCTTTGATCCCTGTGATTTGGTAACATCAGACTCTCTGCTGGTCATCAAACTCACCCAGCCTTTTCCCCACATCATTTCTTTCTCCTGAGAAACCCAACAACCCTCACCCATCTCTAGCTGCCCAAGTTATACCTATCTTTCAAAATCTATCTTTCCCCGAGATTCTTGTTCCAGTTTGCAATAGTATGAGATAGTATTCCCTGAAATCTCCATGGTACCCTATTTGTATTTTTCTCACAGTGCCTTCCAAGTTCTGCCTTGCACTGTAGTTATGTTTCTTCTTTCTACTCATTAGTAAGACAGTGAAAAGGACTCTCTTACCTAATCTTTATATTCTTTAGAGCAACTGTTAACTTGCCCTTGGCATTTCACATACTAGGTGTGCAATAAACCCTAAGTGAATTAAAACTCAATAGAATGAACTGCTCATTTACATTCACTGAAAAATAAAATTACTATAGGATTCCTTTGTGACCTCATTACACTACAAAATGAGCAATTTTCCTTTTCACGATTTCCCAAGTTTCAGTTCATGAAATACCCACAGATTACTGGAACAAAACATGACATTGCCATGCACTTTTACTTCAAAGAATTTTACTTAATTTGGCAACACTGACTGGAATCTGGCACATTGATGTGGATATAATCTCACTGAATAATACACTGCTCTGGAACTTCCCTGGTGGTCCAGTGGTTAAGTCTCTGCACTTCAACTGCAGGGAGTACAGGTTCAATTCCTGGTCAGGGAACCAGGATCATGCACACTGCATGGCATGGGTCAAAAAAAAAAGACTACTGATTTGGGACCTTAAATATTTTCATAATATCCAACTGCTTTTAAAAAACACACTGCTTTGTCGCTACTCAGCCTGTGGCAACCCATAAGAATGCCACAGTACTAACAGAGCCCAGAAGGACAGGAGAAGCGGTGAGTAGCAAGGGCCATCTTTTCTGAAAGAAGCACTGGAAAATTAAAAAACAGCCTCAAATATACTTAAATTAAAATTATACATTAAAAAATCTTTTCCCCCTGCAAACTCAAATAAGAAAGCAAAGCTTTTGTTGGTTCGATCCAATTTATTCAATTATTTTTGGCTCCAAAATTTAATCTTCAAGGTAAAAGGTAACAAGAAGACTCTTGAGAGTCCCTTGGACTACAAGAAGATCCAACCAGTTAATCCTAATGGAAATCAGTCCTGAATATTCATTGGAGGGACTGATGCTGAAGCTGAAACTCCAGTACTTTGGCTCCTGATGTGAAAGAACTGACTCATTGGAAAAGACCCTGATGCTGGGTAAGATTGAAGGCAGGAGGAGAAGGGGACAACAGAGGATGAGATGGTTGGATGGTATTACCATCTCAAAGAACATGAGTTTGAGCAAGCTCCAAGATTTAGTGATGGACAGGGAAGCCTGGTGTGCTGCAGTCCATGGGGTCACAAAGAGTCAGATGTGACTGAGTGACTGAACTGAACAAGATAACATCCTTAATCTTCTCTTTTCTCAAGTTTTCACAAAAGTATCTGTTGTATTCTGACTTTGGCCAGCAGAAACGGGCCATTTTGATTAGTTGGCAGTTCCTTTCACCATATAAATACCTGTGTCCAAACACTGAATTAGTCACTTCCTTTTTTATGTTCCCATGACATTTTATGTAAACATCTAATAAAACATTCATATTATGATCCTGAAATTGTTTGTTTACATAAGCGATGTTAAAATTCCCAATAAATCACTGCTAAGTGATCTATATTTTTCTAAATTACAGAGCATAGTAAAAATCATCTATTTTTCTTAATAATACAATCTTATATTATCATTTCTCCCTGCCAACAAAGACATTCTAGAAACTAAACCAACATGTAAGCATCAACTAAATATATTAATTCACTAAAAAGAAAAGTTGCCCTCTATAAAGTACTAAAATGGCAAGAAATGTTCTGTACACAGCATTGCATGACAAAACAACAAAGATAAGTGTTATAAAACTAAAAAAAAAAAAAAAAAAAACCCAAACACATGTACTAAAGACCGGCACAAATGGAGAGATATTCAGGTTGTAGCAAGAAAAATTCAATGTCATAAAGATGTCAATTCTCTGTCTTGCAGACTCAATATAGTACCATCAACAATTCTAAATATGATTTTTGTGGTAGAACTTCAGAAACTTTCCTAAAATTTACACAGAAAAGCAAGTAGCCAAGCACAGCACATACTAAGAGAAAGAAGAAAATTACAAAAGTAAACATATAGCTTGATTCTATTTCTATGAAGTTTAAAAACATACACAAGACCATCCCCATAGAAAAGAAATGCAGGAAAAGACTATTCAGGTATGACCTAAATCAAATCCCTTACGATTATACAGTGGAAGTGACAAATAGATTCAAGGGATTAGATCTGATAGACAGAATGCCTGAAGAATATGGACGGAGGTTCGTGACATTGTACAGGAGGTGATGACTAAAACCATCACCATGAGAAAGAAATGCAAAACAGCAAAATGGCTGTCTGAGGAGGTCTTACAAATAGCTGTGAAAAGAAGAGACGCGAAAAGCAAAGGAGAAAAGGAAAGATATAAGCATGTGAATGCAGAGTTCCAAAGAATAGCAAGAAGAGATAAGAAAACCTTCCTCAGCGATCAATGCAAAGAAATAGAGGAAAACAACAGAATGCGAAAGACTAGGGATCTCTTCAAGAAAATTAGAGATACCAAGGGAACATTTCATGCAAAGATGGGCTCAATAAAGGACAGAAATGGTATAGACCTAACAGAAGCAGAAGATATTAAGAAGAGGTGGCAAGAATACACAGAAGAACTGTACAAAAAAGACCTTCACGACTCAGATAATCACAATGATGTGATCACTCACCTAGAGCCAGACATCCTAGAATGTGAAGTCAAGTGGGCCTTAGAAAGTATCACTACGAACAAAGCTAGTGGAGGTGATGGAATTCCAGTTGAGCTATTCCAAATCCTGAAAGATGATGCTGTGAAAGTGCTGCACTCAATATGCCAACAAATTTGGAAAACTCAGCAGTTGGCCACAGGACTGGAAAAGGTCAGTTTTCATTCCAATCCCAAAGAAAGGCAATGCCAAAGAATGCTCAAACTACCACACAATTACACTCATCTCACACGCTAGTAAAGTAATGCTCAAAATTCTCCAAGCCAAGCTTTAGCAATACATGAACCATGAACTTCCTGATGTTCAAGCTGGTTTTTAGAAAAGGCAGAGGAACCAGAGATCAAATTGCCAACATCCGCTGGATCATCGAAAAAGCAAGTGAGTCCAGAAAAACACCCATTTCTGTTTTATTGACTATGCCAAAGCCTTTGACTGTGTGGATCACAATAAACTGTGGAAAATTCTTCAAGAGATGGGAATACCAGACCACCTGACCTGCCTCTTGAGAAACCTATATGCAGGTCAGGAAGCAACAGTTAGAACTGGACATGGAACAACAGACTGGTTCCAAATAGGAAAAGGAACACGTCAAGGCTATGTATTGTCACCCTGTTTATTTAACTTATATGCAGAGTACATCATGAGAAACACTGGGCTGGAAGAAGCACAAGCTGGAATCAAGATTGCCAGGAGAAATATCAATAATCTCAGATATGCAGATGACACCACCCTTATGGCAGAAAGTGAAGAGGAACTAAAAAGCCTCTTGATGAAAGTGAAAGTGGAGAGTGAAAAAGTTGGCTTAAAACTCAACATTCAGAAAACGAAGATCATGGCATCTGGTCCCATTACCTCATGGGAAATAGATGGGGAAACAGTGGAAACAGTGTCAGACTTTATTTTTTTGGCTCCAAAATTACTGCAGATGGTGACTGCAGCCATGAAACTAAAAGACGCTTACTCCTTGGAAGAAAATTTATGACCAACCTAGATAGCATATTCAAAAGCAGAGGCATTACTTTGCCAACAAAGGTCTGTCTAGTCAAGGCTATGGTTTTTCCAGTGGTCATGTGTGGATGTGAGAGTTGGACTGTGAAGAAAGCTGAGCGCCGAAGAATTGATGCTTTTGAACTGTGGTGTTGGAGAAGACTCTTGAGAGTCCCTTGGACTGAAGGGAGATCCAACCAGTCCATTCTGAAGGAGATCAGCCCTGGGAGTTCTTTGGAAGGAATGATGCTAAAGCTGAAACTCCAGTACTTTGGCCACCTCATGTGAAGAGTTGACTCATTGTAAAAGACTCTTATGCTGGGAGGGATTGGGGGCAGGAGGAGAAGGGGACGACAGAGGATGAGATGGCTGGATGGCGTCACGGACTCGATGGACATGAGTCTGAGTGAACTCCTGGAGTTGGTGATGGACAGGGAGGCCTGGCATGCTGCGATTCATGGGGTCGCCAAGAGTCGGACACGACTGAGCAACTGAACTGAACTGAACTGAAGCAAGCTGTTGATCAGGGCTACATAGACAAGTGGCAGAACTACATATTCTTCAAACTACTTCCAGACGCAGGTTCTAAGAGACAAAGTGGAATAAATCAAATGAAATATTTCACCACTATCACAATAGTTATTCTGCACCTGTTAGAATGAAGTACCCATAATTCTGAGACTTCTCAAGAAGGAAATATTATTATGATGTAGTTTGACTTCTAACTCTTCTAAAATCTGAAATCTTTCTTAATATCTGAAATAATAAGGAAGATTGTTTTCCTTATATGAGATATAATGCAAATCTATTGCTGATGATAAAACTAAAAAAATCACGATGAAAATTGCTTGGAAACTTCTTTAGGATTCTGTTAAACATTTTTAAGCTTCCATGAATTTATTATTTCTATAATATAAATTACGGAGTAAAAGACTGTTCAATGTGCAACTGATACATCTAATAATAGAATTACCTATAATTAAAATGGAGAAGAAATGAGTCCTCAATTAAGGTATAGGTTTATTTCGAATGCATTCTTTCTAAAAATCAGACATGACTAAATTGGTTAAAATTATTCTGAGGAAAAAACCCTCATTGTTTTCATTACAAATATTTGTGATAATGTATTCTTCAGCAAAGGCGTAATAATGGATGGTTAAACTTTTTATGTAATTAAAATAGGCTAAGCTTAGGACTTAACAGATTATTACCTTCAAACATGAGATGGCAGTCCAAATAAATTACATTAAAGAATGCCAAAAAAAGCAATGTCTAATTTCCAACCTAGAATGTAACAGCTTGTTTCCAACAGGTAACCGTCTTGCTTATTAGTCTTATTAGAGCATCACAGGTTCAAAGTAATAGATCTGCGATTATAAGAGTTACTTTCATTTTAATTAAATGACTGTTAAATGACTTCCAATTTTACCAAGTCTGTATCTCCTTAAGTATAAGTCGACAAAGCTTAATTCAGTGAACAACTTACTACTGAAGAAAAACTAACCATACATGAAGAAAATGTGTTGAGAAACACTTTTCTCTAATACATGGCTGGGAAGCAAAATTCAATAAGTAGTTAGTCATCGATTATTTTGCCTCCTTCATAAACCATACTCTCAGATCTCTAAAAGTTCAGACATGATTTCAAACCAGGGAAGAAGCCAGAGTATAACAGAGTCATTAACTGTAAATTTCGGAGACTAATCCCTTATTGGTCACAGCATTTGCAAATGTTTTCTCCCTGTCTGTAGGTTGTATTAGACGATATTAATGAATTTTTTTGTATGAGTTAAGAAATAGTGAAAAAGAAAGAAAAAAGATTGTGGGGCTTTCAAGTTAAACAGACTTTGATTTGAGTCCTAGGTACTTGACCTTGGGGTAATTTGTTTTTTAATTTAACCATGTGTAGGTCTGTTCATTTCCTTCTTCTATAAAATGCAGAGTATAAAATTGACACTATAGGTTTGCTATAAAATTGTTAGGCATACACATGGGAAGTGGCTAGCGTAATATGTCAGCTAACAGCATATCCCTCATTATCAGTGGCTGCTGTGATATTTTGTCTCATTTGGGTAAAAATGGAATCTATTCCTGGGTTCTAAGTATATTTAATCTTCTGTCTCTTCACTATTACAGTCAAGGCTGGCCTCCTGCTCTCTGTCTCACCATAAATGCCTGCTCTTGCATACACTTAGATCTAACAGTGAGGGTAGCATCTCGAGGTTTGCCACAATCAAATAAGAAATGTATGAAGAGGTCCAGGAAGAGCCATATGTGAAAACTGGTTGCCTCCCTCAGTGTTTCTCCTGGTGTGATGTGCAAATACCTTGATCTGAATCATCTTTCTTCTTACTACCATGCAGACAGTCCACTAAATCAAAACCTCAGGCTGAAGACCCCTAGGATCTGCTTTTCCATCAGGACCACCACCCATCACACTGCACTGTAACCTGAGCACCTGACCACCGCCCAAACACTGGGTATTTGAACACCCTGTATACTTGTCTCCTGTGCACTGCGGAGAAAATCAAGAGAACAGAGAGAAGCCCAGGTCACCTTATCACTCCCTACCTCTGCTGGAGCCATTCCTTCCTCTGTCACAAAAATCTCCTATAACAGCAATCCAGACAAGACTTAGACTACCCTGTGCAGCAAGATCACTTGAGGAGAATGAACTTGTGCTTACCAGAGTATAAGAATTGGGGGAGGGACAGAATGGGAGTTTGGGATTGACATGTATACACGGCTGTATTTAAAATAGATAACCAAAAAGCATATTGTTAAATAATAATAAATTTTCAGATAAAGAGAAAAAAAAACAAACAAGTATTTTTAGTTTCCCCAAATTAGAGACACAAGCTCCTCTTTCTCTCCCTAAGGTCCACTTTTCAGGGATCCCAGGAAGGCAGCTATGTGTCACCGTGGCCATGGCTTCTGAGTGCGTAAAAGGTGGTATTTTTCATGCAGTCACTTCCATAAAAAGCTAACCTTGGCTCTTGCCCCTGCCTCCTACCAAACCCCCCACCCCTCTCATGCTATTTTTGCTTTTGGGCAGAAGACACAGTTAGGAAGAACCATAGGCTTAGAACTCTACTGTTCAGTCCCATGAAGAAGGTCCTGAGTTCCTGGGAAGGCAGAAATTCTTGCCCAGTGAAAGGCAAAAAACATTATTTTTCCCTTGTACTTATTATTTGTGTCCGTACTTTTAAGGCTATACAATCAGTAACACTTATATCCCTAAAACTGTTGTTATCAGTATTACCATGTAGTCTTAAACAACTGTTTGAGCCTGTTTTCTCTAAAGATTAATTAATTCCTACTAATTTCTACTTCCTGCAGTTTCCGTTCTGTCATTGGATAAAGCGTACATCACACCTCCCAAAAAACAATCCTTCCCTGCATGATCTGTGGGCCCCTGTCTCTTTTCTTAATCTTTTTCTCATTTCACTCTGGACACTCAAAATTATGGTATGATACTCCTCTATAATTTTAAAAATAATATGACAAATACAAAGTTATAATGATATTTAAAATCAAATTCAAAAATAATTTCTTTTAACTTAAAACTTGGTATATGTAATATTTTCACAATGGCATACTGTGCATTCAGCTATGCTATTATTTGAATCCTTTGAACATCAATTGGAACAAAGTTATTCCCATTCCTGTTGTACTTTTACAACCATAGCCAAAACAAATTACTGCAGACAGATTTCTGCGGCTTTTCCTTCAAAATTCTGTTTTCAACGTTTTTCTTTTTTTCATTTTAAAATTTATATGTCCATTGAAACCACTCCAGTATTCTTGCCTGAAAAACCCCACAGACAGAGGAGCCTGGTGAGCTATAGTCTATGGGGTCGCAAAGAGTTGGATATGGCTGAGTGACTAAAGCATACTGCAGCTTAAATGAAGTGATCTACAATAAAAATTTAACTGGCCAGGTGTTTTTAGAGTCTTTTTTTTGTTTGTTTTAACTATGAAATAAACACTCAGAAATCTGGAGAATCACAGTGGTTAAGTTTGTAAAGCATGAAGGAAGGCTGCTCATTCAATGAACCTCCCAACACCCACTGTTTACATAGCCTACTCCACGAGCAGGATGCTGACATGACACAATTCACAGAATTTCTAAACATAGCACCAATCATAACAGAGTCTGCACTTTCTACTTTTGCTTACAGAACCTCTTGCATGCTCACTCATTAGTTCCGGGGGGCAGGGGAGAGAGGATAGAGTTGACTTTCCAAAAACCAAAATCAAAAGGCTTCAGAAAATAAGCCTGAACTTTAGTTCATAACAATCTGAATGATTCAAACAATGGCATTAAAACATATCAATAATCATGTAATGTAGAAAGACTCTAAGTAGATAGACCTGGAAGTGTATACTTTGCTAAATATACTTACTATAAGCAGGTCACGTGTTTGACATTTTGCCAAGCTTAAATAACCACATCCTCAATTCCCTGCACCCCTCCCCGCTTTCTACAGTATTGTGGTACATGCCTTGTAAAACCTTTGTGAATTCAATTCTGTATTTCTCTTCACCAGTTGCCTGCAAAGCTGAACTGCTAAGAACATCAGACACCTGAGCCGATGACTCTGATTTCATTACCACATTCCTTGACAGGCTTGGTGCGGTCTTCCAACCCTCCTATGCTTCTCTAGTCAGTCTGCTTGCAACTTCCTGAGCAATTATTAATATTTCATGTTTTCTCTCTCATCACACCATGCCCCCCTTCCCTGATGAAGACCTTTCCTCATCTACAGTTGAAGAAAAAACTGCAATTAGCAAGAATCTCTCATCTCATCACATAGTGGTGGGCAAACTCATTTACTGAGCACTCATTTTGTACCTTACTTGAAAGACATAGAAGTGAACAAGACTGCTGCACTCATGGAGTTTTTACTCTAGTAGGGGGAAGGGGAAGAGGAAATGAACAAATAAAGAGATCAACAGTGAAGTGACATGGTGTTATAGAGGAAGCAATCAGGATGCTGTAATTAGAAAAAAAAGTAGGGGGAAGAGGCAGGGGGAGAGTGGATTTACTTCAGATAGGTAAGGAAAGGCAACTCTGAAGACTGACCTTGTAGAAGGAAGAGCATTCCCAGTCAAGCAATCAGCAAATTTACAACAAATGCAAGAAAGAAAGTGCTACAGAAAAAAACCCAAGAAGGCCAGTGGACCTGGGCCGTGGTGAGCAGAGGGAAGAATGGTATGAAATGAGAATGGAGATGAAACAGGATTTCAAACACGTAGTGTTTTATAGGTTGTGGTAATAGGGACTATGGATGTTATTTCCGGTCCATCAGAATAACACTAAAGGGTGTTTTGTTGTTACTGTTCAGTTGTTCAGTCATGTCCGACTCTGCAGCTCTATGGACTGCAGCGTGCCAAGGCTTCCTTGTCCTTCACCACCTCCTGGAGTTTGCTCAAAGTCATATCCATTGAATTGGTGATGCCATCCAATCATCTCATCCTCTGCCATCCCCTTCTTCTCCTGCCCCTCAATCTTTCCCAGCGTCAGGGATTTTTCCAATGAGTCAGCTCTTCACATTAGGTGGCAAAAGTATTGGAGCTTCAGTTTCAGCATCCCTCCTTCCAATGAATGATTCAAACAATGGCATTAAAATATATCAATAATCATGTAATGTAGAAAGACTCTAAGTAGATAGACCTGGAAGTGTATACTTTACTAAATATACTTACTATAGCAGGTAATTTCCTTTAGAGTTGATTTCCTTTAGGAATGACTGGTCTGATCTCCTCACTGTCCAAGGGACCCTCAAGAGTCATCTCTAGCACCACAGTTTGAAGGCATCTTGGACGCTTAGCCTTCTTTATGGCCCAACTCTCACATTCATACACCATTACTGGAAAAACCATAGCTTTGACTACATGGACATTTGCCAGCAATGTGATGTGCCTGCTTTTCAATATGTTTTCTAGGTTTGTCACAGCTTTCCTTCCAAGGAGCAAGTGTCCTTTAATTTCATGGATGCAGTCACCATTTGCAGCAGTCAATAAAGATGAACAGAATAAGTAGTCAATAAAGCAGAAGTAGATGTTTTTCTGGAACTCTCTTGTTTTTTCAGTGATCCAGAGGATGTTGGCAATTTGATCTCTGGTTCCTCTGCCTTTTCTAAATCCAGCTTGAACATCAGGAAGTTCACGGTTCATGAACTGTTGAAGCCTGGCTTGGAGAATTTTAAGCATTACTTTACTAGTGTGTGAGATGACTGCAATTGTGCGGTAGTTTGAGCATTCTTTGGCATTGCCTTTCTTTGGGATTGGAATGAAAACTGACCTTTTCCAGTCCTGTGGCTACTGCTGAGTTTTCCAAATTTGCTGGCATATTGAGTGCAGCACTTTCACAGCATCATCTTTCAGAATTTGAAATAGCTCAACTGGAATGCCAACACCTCCACTAGCTTTGTTCGTAGTGATGCTTCCTAAGGCCCACTTGACTTCACATTCTAGGATGTCTGGCTCTAGATGAGAGATCACACCATGGTGATTATCTGGGTCATGAAGATCTTTTTTGTACAGTTCTTCTGTGTATTCTTGCCACCTCTTCTTAACATCTTCTGATTCTGTTAGGTCCATACAGTTTCTATGCTTTAGTGTGCCCATCTTTGCATGAAATGTTCCCTCGGTATCTCTAATTTTCTTGAAGAGATATCTAGTCTTTCCCATTCTATTGTTTTCCTGTATTTCTTCACATTGATCACTGAGGAAGGGTTTCTTATCTCTCCTTGCTATTCTTTGGAACTCTGCATTCAGATGAATATATCTTTCCTTTTCTCCTTCGCCGTTAGCTTCTCTTCTTTTCTCAGCTATTTGTAAGGCCTCCTCAGTCAACCATTTTGCCTTTTTGCATTTCTTTCTCATGGTGATGGTTTTAGTCATCACCTCCTGTACAATGTCACGAACCTCCGTCCATATTCTTCAGGCATTCTGTCTATCAGATCTAATCCCTTGAATCTATTTGTCACTTCCACTGTATAATCATAAGGAATTTGATTTAGGTCATACCTGAATGGTCTAACGGTTTTCCCTACTTTCTTTAAGTCTGCATTTTACAATAAGGAGTTCACAATCTGAGCCACAGTCAGCTCCTGGTCTTGTTTTTGCTGACTGATAGAGCTTCTCCATCTTTGGCTACAAAGAATATAATCAATCTGATTTCAGTACTGACCATTTGGTGATGTCCATGTGTAGAGTCGTCTCTTGTGTTGTTGGAAGAGGGCATTGCTATGACCAGTGCATTCTCCCGGCAAAAGTCTGTTAGCCTTTGCCCTGCTTTATTTTGTACTCCAAGGCCAAACTTGCCTATTACTCCAGGCACCTTTTGACTTCCTACTTTTGCTTTACAGTTCCTTATCAAAAGGACAACTGGAACCTACCAAAAAGGATATTCTACATTCAAATACATACAAGGAAAAAAAACTCACAACAAGGTGCTAGGAGGGGTGTACTTGTGATATAATCAAATCCCATACCCCTCAAGTAGGGGACCCAGAAACTGAAGAACAATTATATTGCAGAAGCTCCTCCACAGGAGTGAAAGCTCTGAGTGCCATGTCAGGCTCCCCACCCTAGGGTTCTGGCACTGGACAAGCCCCCACAGCATTTGGCTTTGAAGGCCAGTAGGGTTTGCCTGCAGGAGCTCCACTGGACTGTGGGCAACAGAGACTCCACTCTAGGAGGGCACTTTCAGGTTCCCTAGTATACCTGGATTCAGGGGAAAAGCAGTGCCTTTACAGGAACCTGGGGTTGACCAACCTGCTGGTCCTGAAGGGTTTCCTGGGGAGGTGGGGAGAGGGTAGCATTGGCTCATTCTGGGGTTATAAAAGCTGGTGGCGAACATACTGGGGACTATTCATCTATGGGAACTCTTACTGGAGGTGCACACCAAGACCCTTGCTTGGATCATTACTGCCAAAACCTGGACTCACCCAATAGCCTATAGGCTCCAGTGCTATGATGCCTCAGGCCAAACCACCAATATGGCAGTAACACAGCACCACTCATCAGCAGACAGGCTGCCTAAAGACTTCCTGAGCACATAGCCACCTCTAGACAAGTCCTTTAACACAGCCCTGCCCACCAGATGGCCACGGCCCAGCTCCACCCACCAGGGGATAAGCACTGGCTGTTCCCACCAGGAAGCCCACACAAGCCTCTAGACAAAATTCACTCATCAGGAGGCAGCTACCAGAAACAAGGAAACTACCATCCCACAGCCTGTAGAATTAAGTCTGAGAACAGAGATCAGAAACAATTCTGGGACCAGCTGATCCCTGGCTCTTGGGTGACAAGAGGAGAGTGTATTGCTGGGACCCAGAGAACATCCCCTATAGAGGGCTATCTCCAAGGTCAAGAAATACAATTAACCTGACACATACATAAAAATACAAATAGAAATTTAAACAAAATGAGATCACAAAGGAATATGTTCCAGATGAATGAACCCCAGAACAACAACTAAGTGAAGCAGAAACAGTCTCTCTGAGAAAGAGTTCAGAGTAACAGTTGAAAGATGATATAAGAACTCGAGAAAAGAATGGATGCACAGAGCAACAAGTTTTTAACAAATAGAAAATATAAAGAACAAACACACAGCTGACGGATTCAATGGCTAAAATGAAAAATACACTAGAAGGAATCAATAGCAGAATAAATGAGACAGGAGAATGGATCAGTGAGCTGGCAGACACAGTGGTGGAAATCACTGACACAGAACAGAAGAAAGAATGAAGAGAAATACGGACAGTGTAGGAGACCTTTGGGACGGTGTCAAACACAGGAATATTCATATTATAAGGGTTCCAGAAGGAAAAGAGGGAGAGAGAGGACCTGAGAAAATACTTGGAGAGGTAATAGCTGAAAACTTTCCTAACATGAGAAAGAAAGTCACCCACGTCCAGGAAGCACAGAGAGCCACATACAGGATAAACCTAAGAAGGATTGAGACACATAATAATCATATTGATTAAAATTTAAAGAGAAAGAGAAAGTATTAAAAGCAACATGGGAAAAATCAACAAATAGCATACAAGGAAATCCCCATAAGATTAATAAAGCTGATTTTTTAGCAGAAACTCTGCAGGCCAGAGAGAATGGCAAGATATATTTGAAGTGTGAAAGGGAAAAACTTATCAGGAATACTCTACGCAGCAAGGCTCTCATTCAGATTTGATGAAAAAAATAAAAAAATTCACAGATAAGCAAAAGCTAAGAGAATTTGGCACCATCAGATAAGCTTTGCAATAAATGCAAAAGAAATTTCTTCAAGCAGAAAAGGTCACAATTGGAAACAAAACAACTACAAAATGGGAAAGCTCATCAGAAAAGGCAAACATATGGTAAAGGAAGGAGATCATCTACACACCAATATTATATCAAAACCAGTTAATTTTGAGAGGAGGAGAGACAAATGCAGAATGTTTAAAATGTATTTGAAAGTAAGATACCAGCAACCTAAAACAATCATGTATATACAGACTGCTATACCAATACCTCATAACCGCAAAACAAAAATCTATATAGATGCAACACAGAAAAAGGAATACAAACACAACACTGAAAGTAGTCATCAAATCACAAGAGAACAAAAGAGGAAAGGGGAAAGAAAAAGATGTATAAAACAACAAAATGGCAGAAAGAACATATGCATGCTGCCTGCTCAGTCATGTCAGACTCTTTACCACCCTATGGACTGCAGCCCACTAGACTCCTCTGCCTATGGGATTCTCCAGGCAAGAAATACTGAAGGGGGTTTCCATTTCCTCCTCCAGGGGATCTTCACAATCCAAGGATCAAACCTCCATCTCCTGTGTTGGCAGGCAGATTCCTTACCACAGAGCCACTTAGAAAGCCCAAAGAGAAAATACATATCAATAATTACGTTAAGTGTAAACAGATTAAGTGCCCCAACCAAAAGACACAGAATGGTTAAATGTATACAAAAACAAAACCCACATTTATGCTCTCTACAAGAGATCCATTTCAGATCTACAGACACATACAGAGTGAAAGTGAAGGGATAAAAAAAGATATTCATGGAAATTGAATTCAAAAGAAAGCTGGAGTAGCAATGTTTGTATCAGAGAAAACAGAGAACTATTTCTCTTTAAATATTTCTCTTTAAAATAGAGAAAGTATTTATGAATTTCACTTCAGGACAGCCACGGTGGCATTATAAAATATCTTTTCTAAGAAACTGTTATCCAAAAATATCACCCTCTTTACCATCTCCTTAAAACAATCTGCACTCAGGTCACACTTTCAAAGTTCCCACACCCCTTAAAATCCCATCCATGCCCTCTTATTGTTACTCAGATATAAACAAGCCTTCCCAGGGTCGACCCCTGCAGCCCTACCTTGTACCCTGCAGCTTTCACTGCTTCCTTCAGCCCTTTATATTCATCACGGTCCCTCTCATTACATGTTGCCTGTTTCCTGTATCCCCTTCCCTCTGCTCTTAACCTACTAAACTGCTAATCCCTCTTTAGGTGTCAGCTCCAGCCAACAGCACTTCATGTCCTTTTGCCATGATGTTACTGGCCCACCCCTTTTCACAGGCATAGTCCCTTGGTCTACGTGAGCAATGACTGATGCCAGTCTGCACCCTGGAAATGTGCTCCACAGGGCAGGACCTGGGTCAGTTTGAGTACCACTGTATGTTCAGCACAGAATAGGTAGGGCCTGGTACACACAGGCATTCCATCTGGTAAATGACTGAGTGGACGAACAGAGAGAGAAACACCATTAGAGGTCCCTGGTTTCCATTTCAAGAAGGAGTGTTTACAGCTGTGAATCCTTCCAGGGTTTTGAAAGGTGCATATTCACCTTAGAACAATGACTCTCTTGCTTGGAAGAGACTCTTCCATACTTCACTTCCCCCTCAAAGTCTTATATTATTAAGAACCTTCCATATAAGAGAAAGGACACGTATCAGGTAAAACTTTTCACAGCTCATATGAGTCTTCTTTTTCAGCAAATACTGGTCTTGCTCTTATACTAGTTAGCATATCTACTGAGAGTAATAGATATTTAACATTTACAAATGTTTTCTCTGTCTTTTGGTGTAAATCTAAAGAATAAAACCTCTCATTTCTAAATTTCCATTCTCAAATCTCTAAGATTACAGGCAAATGCAAAAAGATGCTATTAGAACAACTAGTGAATACTTGGAGTTTGAAAACTGGTGCAGATGAACCACTATTGCAAGCTAATGTAGGAACTTAGGAACCCTGAAACTTCTGGGGTTCAAATTGGCGCCCACCACTTAATGGCTTTACAGCCTTAGGAAAGATACTTAATCTCCCTTTACCTTAGTTTTCCCAAATACAAAATAGGGAGGTTGTTGAAGGATTAAATGAGATAAGACATTATTTCCAAGTTAGGTGGCATTTTGTATGTGGTCAGGA
This sequence comes from Bubalus kerabau, assembly GCF_029407905.1. Lineage (NCBI taxonomy): Eukaryota > Metazoa > Chordata > Mammalia > Artiodactyla > Bovidae > Bubalus > Bubalus kerabau. The sequence continues at coordinate 149,124,389 of NC_073627.1, forward strand.
GGTGTGCGTTATAAACAGTACTGCTACTGCTTTTAATCCACATGTAAAATACAAAGGAGGTCTAACCACAAGCCAGTGCGGCTGTTTCACTTTCACAGAAGATCAGCAAGATGTTCCCTGAAGTAGTTTATTTGCCAAATGGGAAGTTTCAGGCAAATGTTTTATGGGTCTCCTCTCATCTATGACACAGCGATAACTGTATCTGCCTTGCAATATCACAACCAGGTTGTTGTGAGAATTAAGTGAGCTACATATGCATTTGGCTTGAAATCTACTAAACAGAATCAAATCCAAAGTATTAATATACTTTCATTTTCCTTAGAAATTCACTATTCCTCAAATAACTTACGTGTATAAAAAGCAGATCAAATATAAATGGTAGATCATTTTTTTCTTAAAAATATAAGGAATAAAAAGCACCTATTTTAATTTCCTGATATTTATTTGAACTAAGAATAAGCCTTTCTCAATCATACAGTGGAAGTGAGAAATAGATTTAAGGGGCTAGATCTGATAGATAGAGTGCCTGATGAACTATGGAATGAGGTTTGTGACACTGTACAGGAGACAGGGATCAAAACCATCCCCATGGAAAAAAAATGCAAAAAAGCAAAATGGCTGTCTGGGGAGGCCTTACAAATAGCTGTGAAAAGAAGAGAAGCGAAAAGCAAAGGAGAAAAGGAAAGATATAAACATCTGAATGCAGAGTTCCAGAGAACAGCAAGAAGAGATAAGAAAGCCTTCTTCAGCGATCAATGCAAAGAAATAGAGGAAAACAACAGAATAGGAAAGACTAGGGATCTCTTCAAGAAAATCAGAGATACCAAAGGAACATTTCATGCAAAGATGAGCTCGATAAAGGACAGAAATGGTATGGGCCTAACAGAAACAGAAGATATTAAAAAGAGATGGCAAGAGTACACAGAAGAACTGTACAAAAAACACCTTCACGACCCAGATAATCACGATGGTGTGATCACTGACCTAGAGCCAGACATCCTGGAATGTGAAGTCAAAGTGGGCCTTAGAAAGCATCACTACGAACAAAGCTAGTGGAGGTGATGGAATTCCAGTCGAGCTATTCCAAATCCTGAAAGATGATGCTGTGAAAGTGCTGCACTCAGTATGCCAGCAAATTTGGAAAACTCAGCAGTGGCCACAGGACTGGAAAAGGTCAGTTTTCATTCCAATCCCAAAGAAAGGCAATGCCAAAGAATGCTCAAACTACCGCACAATTGCACTCATCTCACATGCTAGTAAAGTAATGCTCAAAATTCTCCAAGCCAGGCTTCAGCAATATGTGAACCGTGAACTTCCTGATGTTCAAGCTGGTTTTAGAAAAGGCAGAGGAACCAGAGATCAAATTGCCAACATCCGCTGGATCATGGAAAAAGCAAGAGAGTTCCAGAAAAGCGTCTATTTCTGCTTTATTGACTATGCCAAAGCCTTTGACTGTGTGCATCACAATAGGGAATACCAGACCACCTGATCTGCCTCTTGAGAAACCTATATGCAGGTCAGGAAGCAACAGTTAGAACTGGACATGGAACAACAGACTGGTTCCAAATAGGAAAAGGAGTACGTCAAGGCTGTATATTGTCACCCTGTTTATTTAACTTAATTGCAGAGTACATCATGAGAAACGCTGGACTGGAAGAAACACAAGCTGGAATCAAGATTGCCGGGAGAAATATCAGTAACCTCAGATATGCAGATGACACCACCCTTATGGCAGAAAGCGAAAAGGAACTCAAAAGCCTCTTGATGACGGTGAAAGTGGAGAGTGAAAAAGTTGGCTTAAAACTCAACATTCAGAAAACGAAGATCATGGTATCCGGTCCCATCACTTCATGGGAAATAGATGGGGAAACAGTGGAAACAGTGTCAGACTTTATTTTTCTGGGCTCCAAAATCACTGCAGATGGTGACTGCAGCCATGAAATTAAAAGACGCTTACTCCTTGGAAGGAAAGTTATGACCAACCTAGATAGCATATTCAAAAGCAGAGACATTACTTTCCCTATAGAGGTTCGTCTAGTCAAGGCTATGGTTTTTCCTGTGGTCATGTATGGATGTGAGAGTTGGACTGTGAAGAAGGCTGAGCGCTGAAGAATTGATGCTTTTGAACTGTGGTGTTGGAGAAGACTCTTGAGAGTCCCTGGGACTGCAAGGAGATCCAACCAGTCCATTCTGAAGGAGATCAGCCCTGGGAGTTCTTTGGAAGGAATGATGCTAAAGCTGAAACTCCAGTACTTTGGCCACCTCATGTGAAGAGTTGACTCATTGGAAAAGACTCTGATGCTGGGAGGCATTGGGGGCAAGAGGAGAAGGGGATGACAGAGGATGAGATGGCTGGATGGCATCACTGACTCGATGGACGTGAGTCTCAGTGAACTCCGGGAGTTGGTGATGGACAGGGAGGCCTGGCATGCTGCAATTCTGGGGTTGAAAGAGTCAGACATGACTGAGCAACTGATCTGATCTGATCTGATCTGAACACAGTCAAATGTTCTTTCAGATTTAAACAATCAAAATATATTCTCTAGAACAAGTCGATTAAAATTATACTTTGCTGAAATTGAAGTACATCTCCTAAAAAGAAAGCAAATCCACACAATGCAATCTGGTACTAAGCAATATAAAAATACAATTAATAAGAGATCATTTTAAAAGCTTTAAATAATGTAACATTAAGCATTTTAGAATCATTTTATTTGCTTCCTTTTTAAGCAACAGGCAAATGTTAATTCAGCTAAAGCATTTTTTATTGCACATAACACACACACACACACACACACATACCCCTTGCACTGCTAGTCTCTCATCAATTCCAGCTCAGTTAACCTCTGTGAAACTAGTACAGGAAAAATAAACTATGCTGCTACTGTGGCTAAGACCACACAACTTTTCATGGAACCGATCCAAGAGCTGAAGTTCCATTTGAAAGTCACTAACAAAACCCTTGGAAATGTTAAGGAAAAAAAAAAAAAAAAGCCAAAGACTAAAGTCCTGGTGAGCCCTGAAGTCTATGCTTATCCACACTCATGAAAAGTAATCACAGGTCCAGTCCAGTTCCCTCCTCTCTGCATTTTCTTCAAAGCAACCCACTAATAAGATAGCTATTTCCTTTTTCAGGAAAAAAAAAGAAAAGTTCAAGGAATGCAGACAGATTCTACGTAAACGAAATTCTGAAAAAAAAAAAACGCATTTATGCCACTACGTAACAAAAACTACAATAGTTCTTAAATAATCCACAATGAAATCTGTTGGTTTAGCACCTAGTGATTTAAATTTCTTTCTTTATGCTTAAGAAACACCACACTGTCATCCTAGTCAAGACACAGAAGGCCACCTACTTAGCAGCAGATATAATTTTAATCTGCTGATTGGTTGATCTGTGATCTGTGATAGGTAATAGCAGGTTTAAAAGGTTTCCAAGTTTAAAAATATTTCCAGAACCAAAGTCCAAAGTCCTTTAAACACTCCAAACCTCAGATTATGATATTGCATTACTTTATATAATAATATACACACCTTTTGCTTTTCTATAATAAACACCTTTTCTATAATAAGATACACACATTTTGCTTACTTAAAGAAAGCATTTACAGCTGTACCCATGTAACACAGAAGGGAGATGCTTCTTTAGTACTATAATCTCAGAAGAAAATTGAAAAAAATCAATTAGATACGTATGTGGCAGAACTCAAGATATAATAAGATTTGCATTATCATGCAAATCACCTACAATATCAAATATATAAAATTGCTGCATTAACCTCAGAAGATGAAAACTTCCTCCCTAATCCATGTGACTAGAGACTAAATGGAAGACTTCAGAGGTGTTGCGGGCTGTGTGGAGGGCTAGGGAAACTCCCCCAGCAGAAGTAGAGAGGACAAGGTGTAAAGGGAGAGAGTCCAGTTTTAAGAAAAAGCCAGCTCTCCCAGCAGAGGTCAGAAGTTAGACAACTTCCTACATTGATCTGTGAATCAACTCAGCCATAAACTGCCAAGGAATACTCCATGTTTCTGGAGATACATAGAACATAAGCAATAACTTGTTCTAAAGATTTAAGATAATTCTAAGTAGAGACAAAAGAACTGGATCAGACCTTATATGAATCCATTTTCAATACAGGAGTTTACTCCATAGGGCAACTAGCCCCTTCTGATTCAGAAGTATCACATTCTAAGAGATTAGTTACAAAGCAAGATAAACTAAAAATAGAAGATTTAAGGTAAGACAGAGACAAATGAAAATGAAAATGTGACAATCCAAAACCAATGGGACGCAGCAAAAGTGGTTCTAAGAGGGAAATTTATAGTTATACAAGTTCATCTCAGGAAACAAGAAAAATCTCAAATAAGCAACCTAACCTTATATCTAAACAAATTAGAGATTATCATACTGAGTGAAGTAAGTCAAACAGAGTAACACAAATATAAGCTTTCAGCTTTTTATCATGACATGAAGAATGATGTTTGCTGTGGGTTTGTTGTATATGGCCCTTATCATGTTCAGGTAGGTTCACTTTATGTCCACTTTCTAGAGACTAAATATACGATATTACTTATATGTGGAATCTTAATGAACTTATTTACAAAACAGAAGTAGAGTCAAACTTATGGTTACTAGGAGGTAAGCAGGGGAGGGATCAACTGGGAGAGTGGGATTGACATATACACATATACATATATATAAAATAGATAGCTAATAAGGACCTACTATATGGCATAGGGAATTCTACTCAATACACTGTAATGGCCTCTATGAAAAAAGAATCTAAAGACTAGATATATGTATGTGTGTTAACTGATTCACCACGTTGTACACCTGAATCAAAGGCAACACTGTAAATCAACTGTAAGGAGAAGGCAATGGCACCCCACTCCAGTACTCTTGCCTGGAAAATCCCATGGACAGAGGAGTCTGGTAGGCTGCAGTCCACGGGGTTGCAAAGAGTCAGACATAACTGAGCGACTTCACTTTCACTTTTCACTTTCATGCATTGGAGAAGGAAATGGCAACCCACTCCAGTGTTCTTGCCTGGAGAATCCCAGGGATGGGGGAGCCTGGTGGGCTGCCGTTTATGGGGTCGCACAGAGTCAGACATGACTGAAGTGACTTAGCAGCAGCAGCATACTCCAATAAAATTTTTTTAAAATATAAAAAAATAGAGGAACTAGAGAAAGAAGAACATGCAAAACCCAAAGTTAGTAGAAGGAAAAAAATGATACAGATCAGAGAAGAAACAAATAAAATAGAGACTAAGAAAACAATAGAAAAGATTGGTGAAACTAAAAGCTGGTTCACTGAAAAGATAAACAAAATCAATAGCCAGACTCATCAAGAAAAAGATGGTAGGGGCCCAAACCAATAAAATCAGAAATGAAAAAAAACTTAAAACCAACACCACAGAAATACAAAGAATCATAAGAGGTGACTATGTGGAACTATATGCCAATAAAAAGGACAACCAAAAGAAAAGGACAAATTCTTAAAATGGCACAATCTCCCAAGACTGAACCAGGAAGAAATAGAAAATATGAACAGACCAATTACTAGTAATGAAATTGAATCAGTAATTAAACATTTCTAACAAACAAACGTCCAAGACCAGATGGCTTCACAGGTGAACTCTACCATACATTTAGAAAAGAGTTAACATCTATGCTTCTTAAACTATTTCCAAATAATTTCAGAGGAAGTAACTCTTCCAAACTCAATTAAGACCTGCATCACCCTGATACCAAACCAGACAAAGATATGACAAAAATAGAAAATTACATCTATGGCTAATTCATGTTGATATATGGCAGAAACCAACACAATATTATAAAGCAATTATCCTCCAAGTAAAAGTAAATAAATTCCAAAAAATTTTCAAAAGAAAATTATAGACCAATATCACTGATGAACATAGATGCAAAAATGCTCAACAAAATATTAGCAAACTGAATCCAATAATACATTAAAAGGACCACATACCATGATCAAGTGGGATTATCCCAAGGATTCAAGGATTTTTCAGTATCACAAACAGTCAATGTGATACACTATATTAACAAATTGAAGAATAAAACACATATGATTATCTCAATAGACACAGAAAAAGCTTTTGATAAAATTCAGCACCCATTTATGATAAAAATTCTCCACACAGTGGGCAGAGAAGGAATATAAAGGCCACATGTGACAAGCCCAGAGCTAACATTATACTCAATGGTGCAAAGCTGAAATTATGTCCTATGAGATTAGAATAAGACAAAGATTCCCATTCTTGCCACTTTTATTCAATATAGTTTTGGAAGTCCTAGCCTTAAGAAGAAATGAAGGAGTTCCAAATTGGAAAGGAAGAAGTAAAACTGGCAATTTGCAGATAACATGATATTATAGCAGAAAATCCTAAAGATGCTACCAGAAAACTATTAGATCTCATCAATCAAATCTGTAAGATTGTAGGATAAAAAATTAATAAACAGAAATATTTTGCATCTCCATACACAAACAATGAGCTGTCAGAGAAACTGAGAAAACAATCCCATTTACCACTGCATCAAAAATAAAATACCAGTAAGTTGCAGGATATAAAATCAACACACAGAAATCCCTTGCATTCCTATACACTAATAATGAGAAAACAGAAAGAGAAATTAAGGAAACAATTCCATTCACCATTGCAACGGAAAGAATAAAATACCTAGGACTATATCTACCTAAAGAAACTAAAGACCTATATATAGAAAACTATAAAACACTGGTGAAAGAAATCAAAGAGGACACTAATAGATGGAGAAATATACCATGTTCAGGGATTGGAAGAATCAATATAGTGAAAATGAGTATACTACCCAAAGCAATTTATAGATTCAATGCAATCCCTATCAAGCTACCAACGGTATTCTTCACAGAGCTAGAACAAATAATTTCACAATTTGTATGGAAATACAAAAAACCTCGAATAGCCAAAGCTATCTTGAGAAAGAAGAATGGAACTGGAGGAATCAACCTACCTGACTTCAGTTCAGGCTCTATTACAAAGCCACAGTTATGAAGACAGTATGGTACTGGCACAAAGACAGAAATATTGATCAATGGAACAAAATAGAAAGCCCAGAGATAAATCCACGCACATATGGACACTTTATCTTTGACAAAGGAGGCAAGAATATACAATAGATTAAAGACAATCTCTTTAACAAGTGGTGCTGGGAAAACTGGTCAACCACTTGTAAAAGAATGAAACTAGAACACTTTCTAACACCATACACAAAAATAAACTCAAAATGGATTAAAGATCTCAACGTAAGACCAGAAACTATAAAACTCCTAGAGGAGAACATAGGCAAAACACTCTCCGACATACATCACAGCAGGATCATCTATGACCCACCTCCCAGAATATTGGAAATAAAAGCAAAAATAAACAAATGGGACCTAATTAACCTTAAAAGCTTCTGCACAACAAAGGAAACTATTAGCAAGGTGAAAAGACAACCTTCAGAATGGGAGAAAATAATAGCAAATGAAGCAACTGACAAACAACTAATCTCAAAAATATACAAGCAACTCCTACAGCTCAATTCCAGAAAAATAAATGACCCAATCAAAAAATGGGCCAAAGAACTAAATAGACATTTCTCCAAAGAAGACATACAGACGGCTAACAAACACATGAAAAGATGCTCAACATCACTCATTATCAGAGAAATGCAAATCAAAACCACTATGAGGTACCATTTCACACCAGTCAGAATGGCTGCGATCCAAAAGTCTACAAGCAATAAATGCTGTAGAGGGTGTGGAGAAAAGGGAACCCTCTTCCACTGTTGGTGGGAATGCAAACTAGTACAGCCACTATGGAGAACAGTGTGGAGATTCCTTAAAAAACTGGGGATAGAACTGCCTTATGATCCAGCAATCCCACTGCTGGGCATACACACCGAGGAAACCAGAAGGGAAAGAGACACGTGTACCCCAATGTTCATCGCAGCACTGTTTATAATAGCCAGGACATGAAAGCAACCTAGATGTCCATCAGCAGATGAATGGATAAGAAAGCTGTGGTACATATACACAATGGAGTATTACTCAGCCATTAAAAAGAATACATTTGAATCAGTTCTAATGAGGTGGATGAAACTGGAACCTATTATACAGAGTGAAGTAAGCCAGAAAGAAAAACACCAATATAGTATACTAACGCATATATATGGAATTTAGAAAGATGGTAACAATAACCCTGTGTATGAGACAGCAAAAGAGACATTGATGTATAGATCAGTCTTATGGACTCTGTGGGAGAGGGAGAGGGTGGGGAGATTTGGGAGAATGGCATTGAAACATGTATAATATCATGTATGAAACGAGTCGCCAGTCCAGGTTCGATGCATGATACTGGATGCTTGGGGCTAGTGCACTGGGACGACCCAGAGGGAGGGTATGGGGAGGAGGAGGGAGGAGGATTCAGGATGGGGAGCACGGGTATACCTGTGGCGGATTCATTTCGATGTTTGGCAAAACTAATACAATATTGTAAAGTTTAAAAATAAAATAAAATTAAAAATAAAATAAAATACCAGAAATAAACCTACCTAAGGAGACAAGACCCATACTCAGAAAACCATAAGAAACTGATGAAAGAAATTAAAGGCAACAAAAATAGATGGAAAGATATACCATGCTCTTCAACTGGAAGAATAAGTGTCATTAAAATGACTGTACTACCCAAGGCAATCTACAGAGTCATTGCAATTTCTAACAAAATACCAAAGACATTTTTCACAGAATTAGAACAAATAATTTTAAAATTTGTATGGAAACTTGAAAGACTCTGAATAACCAAAATCGTCTTGAGAAAGAAAAACAAAGGTAGAGGAATCAAGCTTCCTGACTTCAGACTATACTTAAAAACTACAGCAATCAAAACATAATGGTATTAGCACAAAAACTCACACACAGATCAACAGAACAGGACAGAGAGCCCACACACTTATGGTCACTTAATCTACAACAAAGGAGGCAAGAAAACACAAAGAAGGAAAGACAGCCTATGCAATCAGTGCTGCTTTGAAAACTGCTGCTGCTGCTAAGTCACTTCAGTCGTGTCCAACTCTGTGCGACCCCATAGACGGCAGCCCACCAGGCTCCCCCGTCCCTGGGATTCTCCAGGCAAGAACACTGGAGTGGGTTGCCATTTCCTTCTCCAATGCATGAAAGTGAAAAGTGAAAGTCAAGTTGCTCAGTCATATCCGACTTGTAGCAACCCCATGGACTGCAGCCTACCAGGCTCCTCTGTCCATGGGATTTTCCAGGCAAGAGTACTGGAGTGAGGTGCCATTGCCTTCTCCGTTGAAAACTGCATAGCTTCATGTAAAATAATGAAATTAGAGCATTCTCTAATACCGTATGGGCTTCCCTGGTGGCTTAGCTGGTAAAGAATCTGTCTGCAATGTGGGAGACCTGGGTTTGATCCTTGGGTTGGGAAGATCCCCTGGAGAAGGGAAAGGCAACCCACTCCAGTGTTCTGGCCTACAGAATTCCATGGACTGTGTAGTCCATGGGGTCACAGAGTCGGACACAACTGAATGACTTTCACTTCACTAATACCATATATAAAAATAAACTCAAAATGGATTAAAGACCTAAATGTAAGACAAGATACTATAAAATTTTTAGACAAAAACATAGGCAGAACACTCTTTAACATAAATTGTAGCAATATTTCTTTGGATCCATCTCTTAAAGGAAATAAAAACAAAAATAAATGGGACCTAATTAAACTTAAAAGCTTTTGTAAAGCAAAAGAAACCACTGACAAAATGAAAAGACAATTTACTGAATGTGAGAAAAATTTGTAAATGATGAATAAGAGATTACTATTCAACATATATAAATAGCTTGTAAAATTCAACATTAAACAAAGAAACAACCTGATTAAAAAATGGGCAAAAGAATCAAATACACATTTTTCCAAAGAGGAAATGAACAGATGGCCAATAGGCACATAAAAAAAATGCTCAATATCACTAGTCATCAGGGAAATGCAAATCAAAACCATAATGAAATATCACCTCACACCTGTCAGAATAGTTATCATCACAAAGAACACAAATAACAAATGCTGGCAAGGATATGGAAGAAAGGGAACCCTCATACAAGGTTGGCAGGAATGTAAATTGTTGTGGCCACTGTGGAGAAAGTATGGAGGTTTCCCAGAAAATCTCAGAACTACCATATGACCCAGCAATTCCATTTCTGAGTATATATTGGAAAAAAACATACAAATCACTAATTCAAAAAGCTGCATGCACCCCAATGTTTACAAGCAGCACTGTTTGAAACAGCAAAGACATGGAAGCAACCCAAGTGTCAATCAACAGAGAAATGGATAAAGAAGATGGGGTGTGCAATGGAATACTACTCAGCCAAAAAAAGAACAAAATTTTGCAATTTGCAGCAACGTGGATGAACCTGGAGGGCATTATGCTGTGACATTAGTCAGAGAAAGATAAATATTGTATGATATCATTTACATATGGAATCTAAAAAATAATACAAATTCATGAATATAACAAAAAAGAAGCAGACTCATAGAGAACCAATTAGTGATTACCAGAGGGGAGAAGGAAAGGGGGAGAAGGAACATAGGGATAGGGGAGTAAGAGGTAAAAACTATTAGGTATAAAATAAGCTACAGTGGTATATTGTACAGTATAAGATGGGAAATATAGCCAATATTTTATAATAACCATAAATGGAGTATAACCTTTAAACTTATATTGGAGTGGGTTGCCATGCCCTTCTCCAGGGAATCTTCCCAACCCAGGGATCAAACCCATCTCCTGCAATGCAGGCAGATTCTTTACTGTCTGAGCCACCATGAAAGCCCAATAAGATGGGGAATATAGCCAATATTTTATAATACCTATAAAAGGAGTATAACCTTTAAAAGTTGTGAATCACTATATTGTATACCTGTAACTTATATACTATTGTACAGCTACTATACTTCAATTCAAAGAAAGATTTAAGATAAGAATAAACACAAAGTAATGGTTATTTTGCCAATTACTTTCTTTTTCTTCTTCATTCCCAAACTAGAAATCAATTGAAAAATAAAAAAAGTTAGGTAACTGATGCAAATGTGGTTAGAAACATCCTAAGTACACATAACATCAAGGCATTCTATGCTTATTAAAATTGTTATGGATGCTATGATTACCATAAGAGTCATATATGAATGATGGCAATCTACAATGTTTGTTAAAAGTCATGTATTAAGATACAGATGGGAGATTAGGTAAAACTTCAAAGCACATCAATTAAATAAGTAAAAGTGATCATAACTCTACAGGTTCCTTAAATTTACAAGAGGGCATTGGCAGTTTGCTTGATAGATACTTCATTTATAAAAAGACAAATTATGAAAACATCCTGAAAATGTAAAGGAGACATTTCATTAAAACCTCACACCTGTGGGCTAATTTTATATATTTTATAGGCTCACTTGGATCAGATTCTCAGAGAAGCCAATGGAAGACTGATTTGAGAACCACTGAAACAGTTTCAATATCTATAATAACAATTATTAAATTTTCTCATCTTAGGACCCCAAAGAAATTTTGTTTATATAGATTTTATAGACACTATTTACTATATTAGTAATTAAATCTCAGAAAAATTTACAATATTATCTATTAATTCACTAGAGATAATAATAAACCATTTACATGTTAACACTATTTATGAAAAAAACTGTACTTCTCAAAATAAAAAAATTTTGAGTTAGAGTGCATGGTTTTACATTCTGGGGGCAAATTTCTTTAATGTCTGACAATAGAAGACAACTGTGTTCTCATGTCTATTGCTGCATTCAGTCTATTGTGACACATTGTTTTGGTTCTATTTATAAAGGAAATCCAGCATCACAAAGATACATAATTGGAAAAGGAAGGATACGGCAGGCTTCCTGGAAGGATCTTGGAGATCCCAATTTCCTTGAACCACACTGCTAATGAGAGCTGCTAATCAATGACACAAAACACAATGGTCAATATTTACACTTTGGCCGAGGTGAGGGGGATACAGGACTTAACTACCGGGACTACTACAGGACTTAAACTACTTATTTACAGGAGCATGTAAATACCACATAGGTATATGCTAATGTGCTCTTTATAGGCCAGGAAAGGAAATGAGTTTTTGTTGTTGTTGTTGTTTTAATTTAATTTTATTTTATTTTTTAACTTTACAATATTGTATTGGTTTTGCCATATATCAAAATGAATCCGCCACAGGTATACATGTGTTCCCCATCCTGAACCCTCCTCCCACCTCCCTCCCCATACCATCCCTCTGGGTCGTCCCATTGCACCAGCCCCAAGCATCCAGTATTGTGCATCGAACCTGGACTGGCAACTCGTTTCATATATGATATTATACATGTTTCAATGCCATTCTCCCAAATCATCCCACCCTCTCCCTCTCCCACAGAGTCCAAAAGACTGTTCTATACATCAGTGTCTCTTTTGCTGTCTCGTATACAGGGTTATTGTTACCATCTTTCTAAATTCCATATATATGCGTTAGTATACTGTATTGGTGTTTTTCTTTCTGGCTTACTTCACTCTGTATAATAGGCTCCAGTTTCATCCACCTCATTAGAACTGACTCAAATGCATTCTTTTTAATGGCTGAGTAGTACTCCATTTGGAGAAGGCAATGGCACCCCACTCCAGTACTCTTGCTAGGAACATCCCATGGACAGCGGAGCCTGCTGCAATCCATGGGGTCGCTAAGAGTCAGACACAACTGAGCAACTTCACTTTCACCTTTCACTTTCATGCATTGGAGAAGGAAATGGCAACCCACTCCGGTGTTCTTGCCTGGAGAATCCCAGGGATGGCTGAGCCTGGTGGGCTGCTGTCTATGGGGTCGCACAGAGTCGGACACGACTGAAGTGACTGAAGTAGCAGTACTCCATTGTGTATATGTACCACAGCTTTCTTATCCATTCATCTGCTGATGGACATCTAGGTTGCTTCCATGTCCTGGCTATTATAAACAGTGCTGCGATGAACATTGGGGTACACGTGTTTCTTTCCCTTCTGGTTTCCTCAGTGTGTATGCCCAGCAGTGGGATTGCTGGATCATAAGGCAGTTCTATTTCCAGTTTTTTAAGGAATCTCCACACTGTTCTCCATAGTGGCTGTACTAGTTTGCATTCCCACCAACAGTGGAAGAGGGTTCCCTTTTCTCCACACCCTCTCCAGCATTTATTGCTTGTAGACTTTTGGATCGCAGCCATTCTGACTGGCGTGAAATGGTACCTCATAGTGGTTTTGATTTGCATTTCTCTGATAATGAGTGATGTTGAGCATCTTTTCATGTGTTTGTTAGCCGTCTGTATGTCTTCTTTGGAGAAATGTCTATTTAGTTCTTTGGCCCATTTTTTGATTGGGTCATTTATTTTTCTGGAATTGAGCTGTAGGAGTTGCTTGTATATTTTTGAGATTAGTTGTTTGTCAGTTGCTTCATTTGCTATTATTTTCTCCCATTCTGAAGGTTGTCTTTTCACCTTGCTAATAGTTTCCTTTGTTGTGCAGAAGCTTTTAAGGTTAATTAGGTCCCATTTGTTTATTTTTGCTTTTATTTCCAATATTCTGGGAGGTGGGTTATAGAGGATCCTGCTGTGATGTATGTCGGAGAGTGTTTTGCCTATGTTCTCCTCTAGGAGTTTTATAGTTTCTGGTCTTATGTTATAAGAAAAGTAATTTAAATTCATGTAATGTGGGCTTCCCTGGTGGCTCAGAGGGTAGAGCGTCTGCCTGCAATGCAGGAGACCTGGGTTCGATCCCTGGGTCAGGAAGATCCCCTGGAGAAGGAAATGGCAACCCACTGCAGTACTCTTGCCTGGAAAATCCCATGGACAGAGAAGCCTGGTAGACTACAGTCCATGGGATGGCAAAGAGTTGGACACGACTGAGCGACTTCACTTTCTTTCTTTCTTTCTTTCTAATGTAGTTATGCCTTAATTTCACTCAAGAAACCAAAAAAATAAATAAATAACCATACAGAACAATATCTTTCAATCTTCTTGTTACTTTTCTCTCTCGTATTGCTAGATATCTTTTCTATGAAAGAAATTCAAAGGGCTACATCTATATAACCCATGAATCTCTGTCATGAGGACATCAGCATAATCATAACTGGAGCAATACTTTGAAAACAGGTCTGCTGAACCTCTTCTGGATTCAGGCAGTGAGGAACCACACAAGAGCCTGAAAAGAGACATTTATGACTCTAAGGCACATGTTCTGTGAAGAAGGGTTTACCCTGGTGTCTTAAGGCAAATTCTGGGAACCATCAGGAAGCTCAGGAAAAGGAAGATGGAACACTCAGTCATAAATGTATCTTAACCAGTACTATTAAACTGAAAAAAATGTCAACATCCCTGCTTTTGATATTGTTACTAAACTCTAAATGGTAATTTCTAAAACCAAAACCAACCTGCCTTACTCCTACTGCATTTAAAATTAAAGTAATCCTTCAATTTATAGATGAAAGACAAATCCAAAAGAAAGTTAAATTCAGCATCCTTAACTTGTCCCAGTTGCACCCAAACTCTCAAGTTCCAATCCTCTCTGCCAGAGGGTCCCACATCAAACACCCGATGGCTCCCCATAAACAGACTGTAATGTACCATAGAACAAAGGGTGCCCAAAATAGCTTCAAAATACCAAAGGGGATTAGCCAGCAATTTTTTTTTCTTAAATTAAGCCGTTGTGATCTAAAGCTTGGCAAGTAGCATTAGAACACAGAATTAGATTTGCTTTATCATAAATGAAAATGACTAAAGTATTTTTTAAATGCTTTCATGAACAGCAATAAAATTCTCCAAAGATCTGTGTAGAGTATTGGTTTTTGTTTTTTACAGGTATGATTTAAAAGAAACTCATTTCTTCCAAAACATATAATCACTCTATTTTCTCTTTAAGCTGGTTTTGACAATGTCATTATAAATTATAATCACAGGCAACTTATTTATAATCAGTTTATGGAAAAGAAATACAATATAACGTGACTTTATTAGGGGCTCTATTTTATGAAATATGACTGAAAATTATTTTCTCCTTTTACATACTTTATATTACTTAATCATGTATGCTAATATATCAACTAAAATGGTATGTTTTATTTAAAACATTAACAACTAGAAACAGTCTGCCTATAATTTTGTATATGAAGACTAGGAACAGCCTGCCTATAATTTTGTATATGAAGACTAGGAACAGACTGTCCATAATTTTAAGACAAGAGAGGTGAGAGGACGTAAAGGTACACATTTGTAACATTAACTTCTCTTTTACTAACATATCTATATTTATATTTTTCCAAGTCTTTCTTTTAAAAATCACCTTCTCAGAGAGAAAATGTTAAAGCTTCAAGATAATAAATAACCATTTGTACACATTTATTACTTAGCTCCTCCCTAGAGAAACTGACTACGAGTTTCAATAAATTCCATTAATTCTCATGAATGGACAAAAACCAGCAACTTTGCATTTCCATCACTTGCTGCTTTCATCGATATTCATAAACGTTAAGGATCAGGACAATAAAAGCTTATAAAAAAGGAAAATAGATTACTAAAGAACAAAATAAGGTAGCAAGCACAATGTTTTTGAATGAGGAAGAAAATCTTTGCAAATGATTCAAATTTCCTTTCAGTCAAACAAACATCAAAGGAAAAAAGGGACAAAAGTTAGATGTTTTAAAAAATGAAATTAGAAAATAAATTGATTAAATTCAACTGTACAGGGCTTACTGTGAGAAACTGCTAACTTGTAATCATCACAACATCCTACTAGTCATTTCCAGCTTTTGGACTGACATAGAACTTTAAAGTGTTAAAACTATACTTTATTATGTTGCCAAAAAAAAAAAAAAAAAAAAAAGCTGAACAAAGAAAGCAAAAGCATATGCAATAAGGTTTCATCTGAGAAAAGTGAACAATTTAAGCAACAAAAATTTTAAAGGAGCAGATTTGAGGAGAAAAAGTGGAAAAGCAACCTAAAAGAAATGAAAATCCTGAAAAGCCTGTGAAGCACTGTTTACTTGTGCTCTGCTTCACAATCCTCTCACAAGGGGTCTGGACGGCCTGAAATGTCTGTGGACCGTGACCACCCACACTATGGGAAGCACCGTGATTAAAGAGAGTGCTGTACTCCAGTATGCCAGCATGGTTTGTGCCATGTTGTAATTATTAAATTTGCAGTCTTTTTATAATCCGTTGCATGTGTTGTGGCAAGTCCCCTACACTGTCTAATAGGAAAACCACTGAACATGAATAGCAAGTTATTTTTAATGTGCACAAATGGCTAGAAAACTGGATACTTTTAATATTACACTTTCAACTTTCACAAAAATGGTTTAACTTACCATACATCTAAAGCTACAATGAAAACAGATATGCCACTCCAAATTCCCTTCAATCCTCTTAAAGAAGATATATAGCCCAAGTTAAACCCCTTAATAAGTAGCTAAAATGTAGGTTAAACATATACCAAGGAACAATTCACCCTCACATCTCTCCAGTGATTACACACATGAGAGAATACCAAGGAATACAACAGCTGTAAAATTCTGCAAGCCTATTAACCCCTAAATTTGTTGTCTATAAAATATGTGCTTTCCATTCTAATTTTCCCCCAAAGGGTAATGTGGCTTTAAAGACATACTTTTCAAGGAATATTAGGTAGTGTGAAAAAGTCAGTCAGAACACCCAGAACAGGCATTCAGAAAAATAATGTGAACTAAATGAATGGGAATGCTACAAATCCTGGCTGTTGAACCAACCTCCCCCAATCCTACCCTCCCACCTTGCTGAAGAAGCTGTCACTCAGGCATAGCAGGCCTTTTTTGTAGAAGCCAGGATAATATGAAGTTGGGTTTTTCTTTAAGGTCTTTTTAAAAAAGATCAGCTCAACCAGAAATTGGCAGGCAGGACTGGCCCAAAGACAAGTAAGAAAGACCTCCAAACCTCCACCTAAACCTGTCTACTTCAGAGCCCCTGCCCTGGGAAGAATGCATGAGCAAGCTCACACAGACAGCTGGCCATGGCTTTTATCACTAAATAGGAGGGAAACCAAAAGAATAAAAGAAAACAAAATAACCATAAGAATTTTTTAAAAGATCCTTTATAGAGGCATAAAATCAAAACAACCAAAAAATCGGACCCATCTCTGTAACGCTCCTGCCAAAATGAGCCTTTCATCTGGAGGACAGATGACAGTCTCATTTTTTTCTTCCCAGTGATCAAAGTCCTTGAAGATTATTTGCATAGGTTAAGCAAGGAATGAGGATCCTTCTCTCCCAAACATACCTCATAAAGCCATAAAACCCCCCAAACCACAAGACCAAGACAGAGAAAACCAACTTTGAACTGTCCTGGCCTCCAGGAGACATCATTTCCCATCGCTACCCTGGATGTATGCTCCCGTGAATGGCAGATGGCTCTGCTGCTCATTGATGGGGCAGAGAGAAGAAGGAACAATCCTAAGTATCTCTCTCACAACCTTCCTGAGACCCACTGCAACCTACCTCATTATGTAGCAAAATGCTACAAAGATAAAAAATGACACAAAGCTGTGTGAGCCATGAATTAACCTTACAATCATAAAGTAGTTTATGTTTAGAAACTTAATTTAACTTAAATTTTACTTAGTTCCAAGGAAAGGGAAAACAAAAATATATATGTAAGTTTATAAAGTTATGTATTTGAGTTAAAGGCCTCAGATTATTTAAGAGTTCCTTTTTGGTGTTTATTTTAGAATTTTACTAATACCGATTAGACTATGAGTATGGCACAAATGGCTCTGGCTGTAGCATTTTGGTCTGGCTCTTAATCTCCATCTTATAGTAAACTTCTTAAGAAGAAGGCAAGAGATTCAGGGAGGAGGCAAAGGACAGCAAAGTAGTAAACTCTTTAAATGACTTCTGCTAATCCATAAGCCTTTTAAGAGAAAAGTCACCCATGCATATCCTTTACTACTTTACTGCTATTTTATACAAAGCCAGTTTTCTTCTTTTTTTTAACCTGATACAGTTTCAAGTTTAAGGAGTTTTCAATTTTAGAGCCAGAGGTCTTGGGCCCATAAAGTTATTTGTTCCTGACCTGGTTAGAAAATAGGGATTAGAATCTGTGTAACACATATTTTTTAAAAAATATTTATTTGGCTGCATTAGTTGTGGTCCACTGGATCTTCAATCTTTGTGGCATGCAGGTTCTAAAAAGAATGGGAACGCAGCATGCAGGACATTTAGTTATGGCATGCAAATTCTCAGTTGTGGCATATCCCCTAGTTCCCTGACCAGGGATCAAGTCCAAGTCCCCTTCATTGGGAAAACAGGGTCTTAGCCACTGGACCACCAGCGAAGTACCATACATATGTTAAATATTTCACTTATACACATTATACAGAATACACTAAAATTGATACAAATCTCCTTAAAAGTGCCTGATTTATAGACACACAAACACAAGATTAAAGTGGATTATGAGCCTTTAAGGGTCTTTTTGTATTATATACTGGTCTCAGTACAAATTGTAACAAAAATTACATTTGCAACATTTGCAAGTTGTTTATTCTTTAAAGTCCTCCAAAAACCCCTACAACTATGTGTCCAAATCACACAGGTGGGTGGTGGCATTATTATCATTATCAGTTTTCTAGATTAAAAAGCTGCTCAAATTGCCCATGTGACTGGCCTGTGGACACTAAATTTGTGTAGGCATGCATATGCAAACACAAACATGTCCTAGTCCCTGGAAATTGTAAGCATGTCATTTACACACCAAAAGAGAATTAAGGTGGCAGATGGAATTTAAATTGCTAATCAGCTGATTTTAAAATAGGGAGATTATCCTGGATAATCTACTCAGGCTCAGTTTAATCATAAACGTCCTTAAAGGTAGAAGAAGGAGGTCACAAAGGAAGAACCAGAGACATGGAGTCCGAGAAGGACTTGCTGGTTCCGAAGATGGAGGAAGGGACCACAAGTCAAGGAATATGGGTAGTATCTAGAAGCTGGAAGAGACAAGGAGATGGATCCTCTCCTAGAATCTCTAAAAGGAATGCAGCTCTGTTGACACCTGATTTTAGACCAGTGAGATGTTGAAGCTGAAACTCCAATACTTTGGCCACCGGATGCGAAGAGCTGACTCATTTGAAAATTCAGACACTGAAGCTGGGAAGATTGAAGGTAGGAGGAAAAGGGGATAACAAAGGATGAGATGGTTGGATGGCATCACTGACTTAATGGACATGAGTTTGGGTAGGCTCCGGGAGTAATGGACAGGGAGGCCTGGCATGCTGCAGCTCACGGAGTCACAAAGAGTCGGACACAACCGAGCGACTGAACTGAAATGAACTGAACTGAGACCCATTTGGACTTCTGACTTCCCAGTAAGATAAAAACATATTGTTTAAGCCACTAAATCTTTGGTAATTTGTTAAAAAGGCAATAGGAAATTAATACACAGGTCATCAGCAGTAGGGCCTAGATTCCAACAGAGAGCTTCAGACTTGATCTCATTTGCCAAGGCCCTTATTTCCCACTTTCCTTTAACAGATAAGCCATTACCTTTTACCTCCAAATGTCACTGCATTTAAATTACTTAAATTTGGACAAAAGACCTTAACAGGATCATACTTAACATATATGAAACTTAGCCAACTAACAACCTCTCTTTTCTTCTTGCTGCTTTTATTTTATTTTTTTGTGTGTGTGTGTGCTCTTCGTTTCTTTTTTTTGTTTGTTTGTTGTTAATTTTATTTTATTTTTAAACTTTACAAAATTGTATTAGTTTTGCCAAATATCTAAATGAATCCGCCATTCTTGCTGCTTTTAAAATTCTCTTTTTGTCTTTAACTTTGCCATTGTATTATTAAATATGATATGTCTTATTGTGGGTCTTTTTGGGTTCATCTTGTTTGAGACTCTCTTTGTGCTTCCTCTACTTGAATATCTGTCTCTTTCTTCAGGTTCAAGAAGTTTTCAGCCATAATCTCATCAGATACATTTTCTTTTCCTCTCTCTCTTCTCCTTCTGGGATCCCTATAATGCAAATGTTCATACACTTAATGTTGTCTCAAAAGTCCCTTAAACTATCCTTTTAAAAAAAAAAAAAAAAAAAACACATTTCTTTTCTTTTTGCTATTCTGATTGATTTCCATTATCTTAGTTTCCAAATAGCTTATGAGTTTTTCTTTAACACCTAATCTGCTGCTAATTCCTTCCAGTATATTTTCCCTCTCAGTTATTATATTCTTCAGCTTGACTTTTTTAATATATATTTTTATATATATTTTAGATTTTCTTTGTCTATTTTTTTTCCTATTCCTTTTTTTAAAAAAAAAAAACTATTTCTGGTTTTGTTTGTTTTACTATTTATCAAGTATTATCTGTTTCATTAGGGTCTTTTCTTTTGTTCTTTTTTTTTAATATGATTCCCCTCTCTCCGGTCTGTATGTGCCAGGTGGCTTTGGTGGGAGGTCTGTATCTGATCTGAGCATGAGCCACATGTCCCTTCGGGCTGGAGTTGCAGGGGTGACAGCCAGAGCAGGTGCAAACAAGGGCTTTTCCTATTCGCAGTGGTTGTCACTACCCTATCGGGGTAGGAGAGGGACCTGAGAGGCTGGAGCAGGAGCCTGGGGGAGTTGCGTTTCTCCTGAGTGTGATGGCAGTGTCTTTGTTGGGGCCTGAGAGTCATCCCTGATGCCCCATCTTCCTTGTATGGTCCCCCATTTTATGGAATACAGTATCAACACCTGTTAATTCTGAAACCAAATCTGAAGTACCTCTGCTTTCTTTAACCACCTGGTAACCATTCTGGTTCAAGTCCCCAAAATCCTTTGCCTGGCCTACTGCAACAATGTACTTCCATGCTGGACTGCTTTCCGCCAGCAGACAGATGAAAATTAGAACCTGAAATGTCTGTTTCTAGACATATACTCAGAGAAACTCTAGCACATGAACGCCAGGAGGTCGGTATAGAAATATTCAGAGCCATACTGTTTGTAACAGCAAAACCTGGAGTAAGAAAAACACTATACAGTAGTGAAAATGAATGTTCTACAGCTACATATATGAAGCTCAAAATATATATATGACATTGAGCAAGTAGGAGAATAACACATCATCATATTTATATGAAATTCAAACATAAAAATTACATTATGTATTATTTATAACTAAATCAGTATGTTCAGTTCAGTCGCTCAGTTGTGTCTGACTCTTTGTGACCCCATGGACTACACCATGCCAGGCCTCCCTGTCCATCACCAACTCCTGGAGTCTGCTCAAACTTTTGTCTATTGAGTCAGTGATACCATCCAACCATCTCATCCTCTGCTATTCTCTTTTCCTCCCATCTTCAATCTTTCCCAGCACCAGGGTCTTTTCAAATGAGTCAGCTCTTCGCATGAGGTGGCCAGAGTATTGGAGTTTCAGCTTTAGCATCAGTCCTTCCAATGAATATTCAGGGCTGATTTCCTTTAGGATGGACTGGTTGGATTGCCTTGCTGTCCAAGGGACTCTCAAGAGTCTTCTCCAACACCAAGTTCAAAACCATCAATTCTTCAGCACTCAGCTTTCTTTATAGTCCAACTCTCACATCCATACCCGACTACTGGAAAAACCATAGCTTTGACTAGACGGACCTTTGTCAGCAAAGTAATGTCTCTGCTTTTTAACATGCTGTCTAGGTTGGTCATAACTTTTCTTCCAAGGAGCAAGTGTCTTGTAATTTCACGGCTGCAGTCACCATCTGCAGTGATTTTGGAGCCCCCCAAAATAAGTATGTAGTCAAACTATTTTTAAAAAAGCAAGATAATAATAAATAGAAAAGAGAGAGAATGAACTATGTGAGGGGGAAAAGTAATATGGCTGACTCTAATAACAGTCAATTCCTAATGCTGAATGGTACATATGTTATTTATTATTCTTTAAATCCTATAATGATACACATAGGTTTTTTTTTTTTTTTAAAGGGATGCTTCAATTTAAAAAGCAAAAAATTTTTGAGCTTTAGAGGAATAAATGTTAATCTAATCAGAAACTAATTCCCCTGATATGACACTCACAATGACAATAATAACTAACATTTATCATCATTTAATGTCAAGCATTCCTATAAAAACTTTATATACACACAACACACCTGTACACCCACATTCACATATATCATACATATAATCATCTAATCATCCTAACAACACTATGAGGTGGTAAAATTATTTTCCCTTTGTGAAGAAAACTGTAATTCTGAGAAGTTATGTGACTTGCTTAAATTAATACCAAGTTAACGTTTCCCTGGTGGCTTAGATGGTAGTGTCTACCCACAATGTAGGAGACCTGGGTTCGATCCCTGGGTCAGGAAGATCCCCTATAGAAGGAAATGGCAACCCACTTGAGTATGCTTGCCTGGGAAATCCTATGGATGGAGGAGCCAGGTAGGCTACAGTCCATGGGGTCACAGAGAGTCAGACATGACTCAGCGACTTCACTTTCACTGAAGAAGTGGCAGACCCAGAATTTGAATCCAGACAGTTATGCTGCACAGTACCTTCATTACAAAACAGTCTCAGATTGGAATAATTACTACTAGATCTGACATAAATGCCCAAAATTCTTTCAAAATTTAACAGTCTTAACAAATGACAATTATCTGACAACAAAGATTCTTAAAACATTTCATATACATTCTACAAACTTTTACAATTTATATGCTTATAGGATAGGTTATGGAGAAGGCAATGGCAACCCACTCCAGTACTCTTGCCTGGAAAATCCCATGGACGGAGGAGCCTGGTAGGCTGCAGTCCACGGGGTCACTAAGAGTCAGACACGACTGAGCGACTTCATTTTTCACTTTCATGCATTGGAGAAGGAAATGGCAACCCACTCCAGTGTTCTTGCCTGGCGAGTCCCAGAGACGGCGGAGCCAGGTGGGCTGCCATCCCTGGGGTCGCACAGAGTCGGACACGACTGAAGCAACTTGGCAGCAGCAGCAGCAGCCGGATAGGTTATAATAGAGCTTTGTTATCTGAAAATGTTAATTATACAGAGGGCAAGTAGCATCCTACTATACACACTAATATATAAAACTGATTTGGAAATTTCTTAAAGCCTTATTAATTTGTTCAGATATTTTAAAAGCACCCCAGGTGTCTTCAGAACTTCTATTCATAACATATGTTCTGAGTTCTTAACTGAGAGAATCCAAAAGGGTATTAAAATGATCATTATTTTATGTCACTAATTCTGGAACAGCTTGTTACTTCAGAATAGCAACTGGTACAAAAGATTTAAACCCAGCACATCAAGAATTACACTAAGTAGAGACATTTAAATACTTTAAACATGAAGGGACAGCAGTTGTCAGACTAATAAAAACCAGAAACCAACTCCATGCTACCTATATGAAACCAATCTTAAATATAATAGTTTAAACAAATAGTTTAAAAGGATGAAAAAGGATGTATCATGTAAACACTAATTAATAGAAAGCTAGAGTTTTTTTTTTTAATATCAGACAAAGTAAACTTCAGAATAAAAAGTACTACTCAGGACAAAAACACACATTTCACTAATAATGAAACAGTTGATTCAACAAGAGGACATAGCAGTTCTAAATGTGCTTATACCCAATAACAAAGCTTCAAAATAAATGAAACCAAAAAAAAATGACAGAATTGAAAACAGAAGTGGATAACTCCCATTTATAATTAAAGACTCTAACATTGTCTCTCATTAACTGATAGAAAATTAGTAAGGCTACAGAAGACTTGAATGACACTATTATTAAGAGACAACTCTCCATGAGTCTCTTGTAATTCTGAATGTTCTGTGAACAGAGGCACTGATTGCCTTTCTGCCAGACTATCTTTTCAAGGATGCTTCTATAGCAAACGGCTCTGGAAGAGAGAAATAGGGTCTTAGTCATAAGCTAAAGGCAAGTTTGTTTACTATCCAATATATTACGAATCCCTCCAGGGTAAAATGAAATTTGTCTTTAGCCTGTTATAAGAGATTTGAGGACTCCAAGATGAAGGTTCATCAGCTGTGACAGAAACACATCTATGAACAGTATTTACCTGGGATTCTGTGACTCTCCCCTATAAGATATGGGGACACAGGAAACAGACACAAACATCAAACGCATACTGCTCGTTGCGCTATGAGCGATAAAGTCCTTTGTTTCTGACTCAGGAGGTCTACGTCTCCTGACAGCAGGCATTGAACAGTGGCAGACTAACCTGTCAACTTGCAAGCAGGGAAAACCCCAGACCTTTCACAGTCTTCCCAACATTCAACCACTTGATTCAACTGCCATCTACAGAATATTCCATCTAATGTTATTTTCAAATTTACATGCAATACTCACCAAAACAGTCTCTGAGAACCAAAAATGACTGAAATAATAAAAATATTTTCTTAGTCACAATCTAACTAAATTATATATCGCTAACAGATATACATACATATACACAAAGGTGTATATGTGTGTGTGTGTGTGTGTGTATATATATATCTGGAAAACCCTCACATACTTGGATATTAAACAACATATTTCTAAATAATCAATGAGTCAAAGAAAAAACCTATAAGCAACTAATGCAATGATTTGAGGGAAATTTATAGCTTTCACTTTTATTGTTACAAATGAAGAAAGGGCTCAGATAAAGTATTTAAATTCCAGTTTAATAATTAGAGGGAAAAAAGATTCAAACAAATCCAAAGTAAGTAGAAAAAGGGAAATAAATATAATAGGAGAAATAAAAGAAACAGAAATATACAAAAGACATAAAAATTGATGAGGATCAAAGTGGATCTTCCTGACCCAGGAATAGAACCAGGGCCTCCCGCATTGCAGGAGGATTCTTTACCAACTGAGCTATCAGGGATACCAGTCTAAATCTCCCACCCACTCTTTTCCCTTGGTACCCACACATTTGTTGTCTACATACATGTCACTCTCTCTGTCTGCTTTGTTAATAAGATCATCTATATCATTTTTCTAGATTCCACATATATGGTTTAATATATAATATTTGTTTTCCTCTTTCTAACTTCTGTAAGTTAGAAGTAAGTTTCTTCTGACTTTCTAACTTACTCTGTATGACAGTTCTAGGTTCATCCACATCACTACAACTGACTCAATTTTATTCCCTTTTATGGCTGAGTAATATTCACTGAATATATGTACCACAACTCTTCTTTATCCATTCATCTGTCAGTGGACATTTATGTTGTTTCATTATTCTGGCTATTATAATAGTAAATACTATTTACAATAGTATATAGTGTTGCAATGAATATTGGGGTGCATATACCTTTTTGAATTATGTTCTTCTCTGCATATATGCACAGCAGTGGGATTGACAGGTCATTTAACTTTTTAAGAAACCTCTTGGGTTTCCTTGGTAGCTCAGTGGTAAAGAATCCACCTGCCAAGGCAGGAGACAGGAGTTTGACCCCTGGTCTGGGAAGATCCCACATGCCATGGAGCAACCAAACCCAAGAACTACAACCACTGAGCCTGTGCTCCAGAGTCTGCAAGCTGCAAATACAGAGCCAACACGCCACAACTACTGAAGCCCGTGCACCCTAGAGCTCGTGTTCCTCAATAAGAGAAGCCGATACAATGAGAAGCCCATGCGCTGCAACTGCAGAGTCCCCGCTTGCTGCAACTAGAGAAAAGTTCACGTAGCAACAAATACAGAACACAGGCAAAAATAAATAAAAAAGAAAATTCCATACTGTTCTCCATAGTGACTCTATCAATTTACATTCTCACCAATAGTGTAAGAGACTCCCCTTTTCTCCACACCATCTACAGCACTTCTTGTCTGTAGATTTTTTTTTTATGATGGCGATTCTGACTGGTGTGAGGTGATACCTCATTGTACTTTTGATTTGCATTTCTCTAATAATCAGTGATGTTGAGCATCTTTTCATGTGTTTGTTAGCCATCTGTATATCTTCTTTGGAGAAATGCCTATTTAGATCCTCCATCCATTTTTTTGACTGGGTATGAACTATTTGTGTATTTTGGAGATTAATCTCTTTTAAGTTGCTTCAATGGAAAATAGTTTCTCCTATACTGAAGTCTGTTTGTTTTCATCGTTTTTATGGCATTCTTTGCTGTGCAAAACCTTTTCAGTTTAATTAGATCCCATTTGTTTGTTTTTATATTCATTATTCTCAGTTCAGCTCGGTTCAGTCACTCAGTCGTGTCTGACTCTTTGCGACCCCATGAATCGCAGCACACCAGGCTTCCCTGTCCATCACCAACTCCTGGAGTTCACTCAAACTCACGTCCATCGAGTAGGTGATGCCATCCAGCCATCTCATCCTCTGTTGTCCCCTTTTCCTCCTGCCCCCAATCCCTCCCAACATCAGAGTCTTTTCCAGTGAGTCAACTCTTTGCATGAGGTGGCCAAAGTACTGGAGTTTCACCTTTAGCATCATTCCTTCCAAAGAACACCCAGGGCTGATCTCCTTTAGAAAGGACTGGTTGGATCTCCTTGCAGTCCAAGGGACTCTCAAGAGTCTTCTCCAACACCACAGGTTCAAAAGCATCAATTCTTCGGTGCTCAGCTTTCTTCATTATTCTAGTAGGTGCATTAAAAAAGATCTTGCTGCAATTTATGTCAAAGAGTGTTCTGCCTATGTCTTCCTCTAAGAGTTTTTATAGCATGTGCCCTTACCTTTAGGTCTTTAATCCAGTTTGAGTTTATTTTTGCATATGATGTTAGGGAGTGTTCTAATTTCATTCTTTAGATGATGCTATCCAGTTTTCCCACTATCACTTTTGAAAGAGACTGTCTTTTCTCCATTGTATATTCTTTATCCATTGGCATAGATTAGGTGACATAGGTGCATGGGTTTGCCTCTGGGCTTTCTATCCTATTCCACTGATTTATAGTTTTGTTTTTCTGCCAGTACCATATTGGCTTGATTACTGTAGCTTTGTAGTATAATCTGAAGTTAGAGAGCCTGGTTCCATCAGCTTCACTTTTCTTTCTAAAAATTCATTTGGTTATTTGGGGCCTTTTGAGCTTCCATACAAATTGTAAAAACTTTTTGTTCTAATTTCATGAGAAGCACCACGGCTAAATTTGATAAAGATTGCACTGAGTCCATAGATTGCTTTGGTTAGTATAGTCATTTTTGCAATGCAGATCCTTCCAATCCAAGAACATGGTATATCATTCCATCTCCAAGAATTTGTCTTTGGTTTGTCTCCTTTATTCCTAGGTATTTCCTTTCTTTTGTTACAATGCTAAGTGGGATTGTTTCCCCAATTTCTCATTCTGCTATTTCATTGTTACTGTATAGGAAGGCAAGAGATTTCTGTGTACTAATTTTGTATCCTGCAACTTTTCTAAGTTCACTGATTAACTCTAGGAGGTTTCTGGTGCAATCTGAAGCATTTTCTATGTATAGTATCATGTCATTTGCAAGTATAAAAATTTCACTTCTTTTTCAATTTGGATTCCTTTTGTTTCTTTTTCTTCTGTAACTGCTGTGGCTAGGCTTTCCAAAACTATGCTGAATAAAAGTGGTGAGAGAGGACACTGTCTTATTTCTGATCTTAGAGGAAATGCTTTTGGTTTTTCACCATTGATAATGATGTCTGTTGTGGGTTTGTCACATGTGGACTTTATTATGTCAAGGTACTTTCCCTCTATATCCACTTTCTGGAGAGTTTTAATCATAAATGGGAGCTGAATTTTGTTAAAAAGTTTTTTCTGTGCCTACTGAGATGATCATATGGTTTTCTTTAGGTAAAGCTGGTTTGGTGATACTGAATTTGTTGCTTTTACCTTGGTGCTTTTAATATTTTTTCTTTGTAGTGGACTGGCCAAAAGACTCGTTTGGTTTTTTTCTGTAAGATAGCTCTAGCAGCACTTAGTTGTCTTTAACTTCATTCAGAATAATTTTGTCAGATTGTATTGTGACAGCTATAATATTAGCATGCATTCACCATAAAAATGTATCAAAATTGGTGAATTTTTGTGTAATCACTTTAATACTGAGAATAAAAGAAAAAAGGCAATATTTTCAGCATATTATGCTTTATTACTTCAAGAAATGTAAAAATGCAACTGAGATGGAAAAAAAGATTTGTGCACTATATGGACGGAGAAAGTGCTGTGATTGATCAAACATGTCAAAAGTGGTTTGCAAAGTTTCACGCTGAATAATACTCAACTTGAAGTTGATAGTGATCAAATGAGACATTAATTCACAATAATCAATGCTATACCATGTGGGAGATAGCTGACATATTCAAAATATCCAACTCAAACACTGAAAATCATTTATACCCACTTAGTTATGTTAATAACTTTGATGTTTGGGTTCCACAGAAGCTAAGAGGAAAAAATCTCCTTGATTATATTTCTGCATGCAATTATCTACTTAAATGTAATGAAATTGTTCCCTTTTTAAAATAAATTGTGATGGACAATGAAAATTGGATACTGTACAATAATGTGGAATGGAAAAGATTGTGCAGCAAGGAAAATGAACCACCACCAACCACACTAAAAGCCTGTCTTCATCCAAAGAAGGTGACATTGTGTATATAGTGGGACTAGAACGGTGTCCTCTATTGTGAGTTCCTTTTAGGAAACCAAATGATTAATTCCAACAAGTACTGCTCCCAATTCTACCAACTGAAAGCAGCATATGATGAAAAGCATTCAGAATTAGTCAACAGAAAATGTATAATCTTCCATCAGGATAACACAAGACCACATGTTTCTCTGACGACCAGGCAAAAGCTGTTATAGCTTGACTGGGAAGTTCTGATTCACTGGCTATATTCACCAGATATTTCATCTTTGGATGTCCACTTACTTTGGTTTTTATAAAATTCTCTTAATGAAAAATATTTCAATCCCCTGAAGACTGCAAAAGGCATCTGGAAGAGTTCTTTGCTCAGAAAGATAAAAAGTTTTGGGAAGATGGCATTATGAAGTTGTCTGAACAATGGCAGAAGGTAGTGGAACAAAATGGTAGATATGTCATTCAATAAAGTTCTGAAAATGAAAAATGTCTTTTATTTCACTCAAAAACCAAAGGATCTTTTTGGCCAATCCAATATGGAGTTTTTGTTAGTTTGATTAATATGTGTCTTGGCGTGTTTCTCCTTGGGTTTGACTTTATGTGACTTCCTGTACTTCCCGAATGCTGGTGAGTATTTCCTTTTCCATGTTAGGGAAGTTTTTGATGATAATCACTTGAAATATTTTCTCAGACCCATTCTCTTTCTCTTCTTCTGGAATCCCTATAATTCAACATTCTGGGACTCAAATGTTGGTGTGTTTAATATCCCAGAGGTCTCTAAGGCCTTTCCATTTCTTTTCATTCTTTTTTCTTTATTCGGCTCCATAGCAGTTATTTCCACCATCCTATCTTCCAGCTCACTCATCCATTCTTCTGCCTCAGTTAGTCTACTATTGATTCCTTCTAGTGTATTTTTTATTTCTGTTATTCTTTTGTTGATCATTGATTGTTCTTTAGTCCTTCTAGTTCTTCTAGGTTCTTGTTAAATATTTCCTGTATCTGTGCCTCCACTTTATTTCTGAGATACTGGATCTTCTTCACTATCATTAATCTGAATTTTTTTTTCAGGTAGATTGCCTATTTTCTCTTCATTTATTTGGTCTTGTGAGTTTCTACCATGCACCTTCATCTGCAACATATTTCTCTGTGTATCATTTTGCCTAACTTACTGTGTTCGTGGTCTCCTTCTCACAAGCTGCAGGTTGTAGTTCCTTTTGTTCTGTTGTCCCCTTGTTGGTGAGACTGGCCCAGGGGCTTGTGTAGGCTTCCTGGTGGGAGGGCTAGTTCCTGCACTCAGGTGGGTGGAGCTGTCTTTTACCTTTGATGGGCAGAGCTGCATCAGGTGGTGTATTTTGGGGTGTCAGTGAACTTAGTACTTTAGGCAGACAGTCTGCTGATGGGTAGCGCTGTGTTCCTGTTTCGCTGGGTGTTTAGTGTGAGGTGTCCAGCACTGGAGCCTGAAGGCAGCTGGGTGGAGCTGGGTCTTAAGTGTCAACACAGCACAAGCTAATTTAAAAATCTCAGGAGCGGTGGCTGCGTGGGCACAGGAGGGCGGAGAGGAGCTACTCCACGTTCAAGGTCAGGAGGGGTGAACTCATCCTAGGTAAGGAGCAGCAGCTGCACTTTGTTGGAGAAGCCGTGAAGAGATAACCCATGTCCAAGGTAAGAGAAATCCAAGTAAGACAGTAGGTGCTGTGAGAGGGCATCAGAGGGCAGACACACTGAAACAATAATCACAGAAAACTAGCCAATCTGATCACATGGACCACAATCCTGTCTAATTCAATGAAACTAAGCCATGCCGTGTGGGGCCACACAAGATGCACATGTCATGGTGGAGAGGTCTGATAGAATGTGGTTCACTGGAGAAGGGAATGGCAAGCCATTTCAGTATTCTTGTCTTGAAAACCCCATGAACAGTATGAAAAGGCAAAATACAGCATACTGAAAGAGGAATTCCCCAGGTCAGTAGGTGCCCAATATACTACAGGAGATCAGTGGAGAAATAACTCCAGAAAGAATGAAGGGATGGAGCCAAAGCAAAAACAATACCCAGTTGTGGATATGACTGGTGATAGAAGCAAAGTACAATGCTGTAAAGACCAATATTGTATAAGAACCTGGAATGTCAGGTCCATGAATCAAGGCAAATTGGAAAGTGGTCAAACAGGAGATGGCAAGAGTGAACGTTGACATTCTAGGAATCAGTGAACTAAAATGGACTGGAATGGCTGAATTTAACTCAGATGACCATTATATCTATTACTGTGGGCAGGAACCCCTTAGAAGAAACAGAGTAGCCATCATGGGCAACAAAAGAGTCAGAAATGCAGTACTTGGATGCAATCTCAAAAACGACAGAATGATCTCTGTTCATTTCCACGCAAACCATTCAATATCACGGTGATCCAAGCCTATGCCCCAACCAGTAATGCTGAAGAAGCTAAAGTTGAATGGTTCTACGAAGACCTACAAGACCTTCTAGAACTAACACCCAAAAAAGATGTCCTTTTCATTATAGGGGACTGGAATGCAAAAGTAGAAAGTCAAGAAACACCTGGAGTAACAGGCAAATTTGGCCTTGGAATACAGAATGAAGCAGGGCAAAGGCTAATAGAATTTTGCCAAGAAAATGCACTGGTCATAACAAACACCCTCTTCCAACAACACAAGAGAAGACTCTACACATGGACATCACCAGATGGTCAACACTGAAATCAGATTGATTATATTCTTTGCAGCCAAAGATGGAGAAGCTCTATACAGTCAGCAAAAACCAGACAGGGAGCTGACTGTGCCTCAGATCATGAACTCCTTATTGCCAAATTCAAATTGAAATTTAAGAAAGTAGGGAAAACCACTGGACCATTCAAGTATGACCTAAACCAAATCCCTTATGATTATACAGTGGGTGTGAGAAATAGATTTAAGGGACTAGATCTGATAGAGTGCCTGATGAACTATGGATGGAGGTTCGTGACATTGTATAGGAGACAGGGATCAAGATCATCCCGATGGAAAAGAAATGCAAAAAAACAAAATGGCTGTCTGGGGAGGCCTTATAAATAGCTGTGAAAAGAAGAGAAGTGAAAAGCAAAGGAGAAAAAGAAAGATATACCCATTTGAATGCAGAGTTCCAAAGAATAGCAAGGAGAGATAAGAAAGCCTTCTTCAGCGATCAATGCAAAGAAATAGAGGAAAACAACAGAATGCGAAAGACTAGAGATCTCTTCAAGAAAATAGGAGACACCAAGGGAACATTTCATACAAAGATGGGATCGATAAAGGACAGAAATGGTATGGACCTAACAGAAGCAGAAGATATAAGAAGAGGTGGCAAGAATACACAGAAGAACTGTACAAAAAAGATCTTCACGACCAAGATAATAACGATGGTGTGATCACTTACCTAGGCCCAGACATCCTGGAATATGAAGTCAAGTGGGCCTTAGAAAGCATCACTATGAACAAAGCTAGTGGAGGTGATGGAATTCCAGTTGAGCTATTTCCAATCCTGAAAGATGATGCTGTGAAAGTGCTGCACTCAATATGCAAGCAAATTTGGAAAACTCAGCAGTGGCCACAGGACTGGAAAAGGTCAGTTTTCATTTCAATCCCTAAGAAAGGCAATGCCAAAAATGATCAAACTATTGCACAATTGCACTCATCTCACCCACTAGTAAAGTAATGCTCAAAATTCTCCAAGCCAGGCTTCAGCTATATGTGAACTGCGAAATTCCAGATGTTCAAGCTGGTTTTAGAAAAGGCAGAGGAACCAGAGATCAAATTGCCAACATCTGCTGGATCATCGAAAAAGCAAGAGAGTTCCAAAAAAACATCTATTTTTGTTTTATTGACTATGCCAAAGCCTTTGACTGTATGGATCACAATAACCTGTGGAAAATTCTTCAAGAGATGGGAATACTAGACACCTGACCTGCCTCTTGAGAAACCTATATGCAGGTCAGAAAGCAACAGTTAGAACTGAACATGGAACAACAGACTGGTCCCAAATAGGAAAAGGAGTACGTCAAGGCTGTATATTGTCACCCTGCTTATTTAACTTATATGCAGAGTACATCATGAGAAACGCTGGACTGGAAGAAGCACAAGCTGGAATCAAGATTGCCAGGAGAAATATCAATAACCTCAGATATGCAGATGACACCACCCTTATGGCAGAAAGTGAAGAGGAACTAAAAAGCCTCTTGATGAAAGTGAAAGTGGAGAGTGAAAAAGTTGGCTTAAAGCTCAACATTCAGAAAACTAAGATCATGGCATTTGGTTCCATCACTTCATGGGAAATAGATGGGGAAACAGTGGAAACAGTGAGAAACTTTATTTTTGGGGGCTCCAACATCACTGCAGATGGTTATTGCGGCCATGAAATTGAAAGACACTTACTCCTTAGAAGGAAAGCTATGACCAAACTAGACAGCATATTAAAAAGCAGAGATATTACTTTGTCAACAAAGGTCCATCTAGTCAAGGCTATGGTTTTTCCAGTGGTCATGTATGGATGTGAGAGTTGGACTGTGAAGAAAGCTGAGCGCCGCAGAATTGACACTTTTGAACTGTGGTGTTGGAGACAACTCTTGAGAGTCCCTTGGACTGCAAGGAGATCCAACCAGTCCATCCTAAAAGAGACCAGTTCTGGGTGTTCCTTGGAAAGACTGATGTTAGGCTGAAACTCCAATACTTGGGCCACCTGATGCGAAGAGTTGTCTCATTGGAAAAGACCCTGATGCTGAGAGGGATTGGGGGCAGGAGGAGAAGGTGACAACAGAGGATGAGATGGCTGGATGGCATCACTGACTCGATGCACATGAGTCTGTGTGAACTCCGGGAGTTGGTGATGGACAGGGAGGCCTGGCGTGCTGCAATTCATGGGTTCGCAAAGAGTTGTACATGACTGAGTGACTGAACTGAATTGAACTGGGCCCAGGAATTCTCAGCAATCCAGAGTGCTAGACTTAGTGCTCCCACCCTGGAGGCCCACGCCTAACCCCTGGCAGGGGATCCAAGAGCCTACAAGCCACACAGCACAGCTAAAGAAGGAAAAAAAGAGGAAAACAAAAGTCAAAACCCAAGATAAATGGCAAAAACAAAAACAAACAGCAATAACACATAAAAAGAAAACAACAGATAAACCAAGCCCAAGACAAATGATAAAAACAAAAGCAAACAGAAAAAATCAAAGAAAAAAGCAGAAAACAAAAGAACAATGAACAGAACTCAGAAATGAAAAGAATCAGTGAAGACTAAACTAACAAAACTTAAAAATGGCAAACAAAAACAAAAACAGAAAGCAAACTAAAAAAAAGAAGAAAAAATAGAGCAAACACATGAAATGGTCAAAAGAAAAAAGAATGAAAACAAGGGGAAAAAACACAAAACAACAACAAAAAGTAAAAGATAAATTAAAAAATAAATAATAACAACAAACAAAACTGAACAAAACAAACAAAAAAGAAAAACGGTAATAAAAGTATTATCCTGAGGCCTCCTCTATCAGTATCCCTGCTACCACAGTGACCCAGAATCTCCCCAGGAGGCCATCCAATACCTGGAGGTGGGTCTCTAGATCCACTGTGGGCACTCTGGGGCCAGCTCAGACTATGACCTGGCTGGTCCATCTTCCACATGTACTTGCTGCCAAGGTCTACTGCTGCTAAAACTAAACTGCTTGGGGCTGGTGCACTGGGACGACCCAGAGGGATGGTATGGAGAGGGAGGAGGGAGGAGGGTTCAGGATGGGGAACACATGTATACCTGTGGCAGATTCATTTTGATATTTGGCAAAACTAATACAATTATGTAAAGTTTAAAAATAAAATAAAATTAAAAAAATAAAAATAAAACTAAACTGCTCTCACTTGTAGGAACAGTCATTATCTAATCAGATATTCTACACATGTAGGATTTACCAAGCCAATCCTGGCTTGTACAGCTGCATACAGAGATTTCCATTTCTCTTCCTTATTCACATAGCCCCTGGGGCTCAGATTTGATTTAGGTCCCACTTCTGCATGTGTGCCACCCTCAGGCATCCGTTCCCTGTGTCTGTGAGAGGGGGTGAAAGCTGCAGCTGATTGGGGCACACTTACTCATTCAAGGGTGGGGAGGCTGAAGGTGGCCATGACTGGGGTGCCAAGTGCCTGTGACAGTGACAAGCAGCAGGCAGTTGCCAAAGACTGGGGCACCCCTGCTGTGCTGCAAGTCCCTCCAAGTGCTCGCAGAGGCAGGGGCTGGTGTGTGGGGGGTGGTGGCCCCACCCGCTGCATGCCATTCAACAATGGCACCTCCTTTCCTAGGCAGACCAGGCTTTCTCTAGGAGCATTCTTGGCTCTGGAGCCCCTCACTCCCATCCCACCTGTTATCTTCATGCAGCCAACAGTGGTCCCTTCCCTGGATCTTCTTTTTATCCCCAGGCTTTAACACTGGAAATAACAGCAGATTCCTATCTCTGGGGCATCGTGGCTGATTCCTGACAAGGGTTTGGCATGGGTGGGGCCTAGGACCCCAGAGTCTACGTGGGTGGAGGAGGTCATGGTTGGAGGGGTAGGCAAGCCTGCTCAGATGGGTGCCCTTCCTTGTGCTCACAGAAACAGAAGGCTGCAGGTGGGCCCCATCTTTTGCATGCTGCTCAACAACAATGCGTTGCTTCTGTCATGTCCCAGGCTACCTCATAAATTCCCAGTTGTGGATCTCTTTACTCCTGCCTATTTGGGCTGTCTTTTCACAGCCAACAGCTGTCTCCTCCCTGGGTCCATGCTCCAAATCCAACTTTCCAGCACGTAGGCCCCCTCCACAACAGGAGACACACCATTCAGACTGCAGTGCACAGAACTGTGGCACAGACCACAGTCCTTACATTGTCCTGCCTTCCACAGACCATCTGCTACATTCCTTCTCAATACCCTGAAAGTCCCTTTCTGTCCCAGTTGATCTCTCCCACTGGGAATCTCTCACCTCCAACTTCTTGCCAGGATTCCTAATCCCTTTTTCAATTCCTTTCTTCTTTCTTTTCTTCCACCTGGTTGTGAGGAAACTTTTATTGTTTTCTTAGCTGTCTGAAGTATTCTGCTAATATTCATCAGGTGCTCTGTGGTAACTGTTCCATTTGCAGATATATACTTAATGTACTTGCGAGGCAAGACAAGTTCCATTTCCTCCTACTCTGCCATCTCAACTTTAAAATCCTCTGTTTTGTGTGTGTGTGTGTGTGTGTGTGTGTGTGTGTGTGAATGAGCTTTTTAATGTTTTGCGGAATTGTTTGCTACAATTTTTAAAATTTATTTATTTTTATTGAAAGATAATTGCTTTACAGAATTTTGTTGTCTTCTGTCAAACCTCAACATGAATCAGCCAAAGATATATACAGACATCCCTTCCCTTTTGAACCTCCTTCTCATCTCCCTTCCCATCCTGCCCCTCTAGGTTGATACAGAGCCCTTGGTTGAGTTTCCTGAGCTATACAACAAATTTCTGTTGGCTATCTTATACATACGGTAATGCAAGTTTCCATGTTACTCTTTCCATACATTTCATCCTCTCCACCCCTTTCCCTGTGTCCATAAGTTTATTCTCTGTCTGTTTCTCCATTGCAGGATGGATTGTTTCTCCAGCCTGTAAATAGATTTTTCAGTACCATTTTTCTGGATTCTGTATATATGTGTTAGAATATGATATTTATCTTTCTCTTTCTGACTTAATTCACTCTGTGAAGAGGAGCTAAAAAGCCTCTTGATGAAAGTGAAAGAGGAGAGTGAAAAAGTTGGCTTAAAGCTCAACATTCAGAAAACTAAGATCATGGCATCTTGTCCCATCATTTCATGAAAAATAGATGGGGAAACAGTGGAAACAGTGTCAGACTTTATTTTGGGGGGCTCCAAAATCACTGCAGATGGTTACTGCAGCCATGAAATTAAAAAACACTTACTGCTTGGAAGGAAAGCTATGACCAAACTAGACAGCATATTAAAAAGCAGAGATATTATTTTGCCAACAAAGGTCCATCTAGTCAAGGCTATGGTGTTTCCAGTGGTCATGTATGGATGTGAGAGTTGGACTGTGAAGAAAGCTGAGCACCGAAGAATTGATGCTTTTGAACTGTGGTGTTGGAGAAGCCTCTTGAGAGTCCCTTGGACTGCAAGGAGATCCAACCAGTCCATCCTAAAGTAGATTAGTCCTGGGTGTTCATTGGAAGGACTGATGCTAAAGCTGAAACTCCAATACTTTGGCCACTTGATGCAAAGAGCTGACTCATTGGAAAAGACTCTGATGCTGGGAGGGATTGGGGGCAGGAGGAGAAGTGGACAACAGAGGATGAGATGGCTGGATGATATCACCAACTCGATGGACATGAATTTGAGTGAACTCTGGGAGTTGGCGATGGACAGGGAGGCCTGGTGTGCTGCGATTCACAGGGCTGCAAAGAGTCAGATGCAAGTCACAACTGAGTGACTAAACTGAACTGAACTGAATAGGTTCTAGGCTCATCCACCTCATTAAAACTGACTGAAAGGTCTTCCTTTTTATGGCTGAGTAATATTCCATTGTATATATGTACCACAACTTCTTTATCCATTCATCTTTCAATGGACATCTAGGTTGCTTCCATGTTCTAGCTATAATAAATAGTGCTGTAATGAA
This sequence comes from Bubalus kerabau, assembly GCF_029407905.1. Lineage (NCBI taxonomy): Eukaryota > Metazoa > Chordata > Mammalia > Artiodactyla > Bovidae > Bubalus > Bubalus kerabau. The sequence goes on from NC_073627.1 coordinate 149,161,689, forward strand.
AAATGGGATACATGTGTTTTTTCAATTTTGGTTTCCTCAGGGTATATGCCTAGGAGTGGGATTGCTGGGTCATATGGTGGTTTTATTCCTAGTTTTTTAAGGAATCTCCATACTGTCTTCCATAGTGGCTGTATCAGTTTACATTCCCTCCATCAGCGCAAGAGCATTCCCTTTTCTCCACACCCTCTCCAGCATTTATTGTTTGTAGACTTTTTGATGATGGCCATTCTGACTGGTGTGAGGTGATAGCTCATTGTAGTTTTGATTTCCTTTTCTCTAATAATAAATAATGTTGAGCATCTTTTCATGTGTTTGTTAGCCATCTGTATATCTTCTTTGGAGAAATGTCTGTTTAGGTCTTTTACCCACTTTTTGATTGGGTTGTATGTTTTTCTGGTGTTGAGTTGTATGAGCTGCTTGTATATTTTGGAAATAAATCCTTTGTCAGTTGTTTCATTTGCTATTATTTTCTCACATTCTGAGGGTTGTCTTTTCACCTTGCTTATAGTTTCCTTTGCTGTGCAAAAGCTTTTAAGTTTAATCAGGTCCCACTTGTTTACTTCTGTTTTTATTTCCATTATTCTAGGAGGTGGGTCATAGAGGATCTTGCTTTGATTTACGTCATTGAGGGTTGTGCCTATGTTTTCCTCTAAAAGTTTTATAGTTTCTGGTCTTACATTTAGGTCTTTAATCCATTTTGAGTTTATTGTTGTGTATGGTGTTAGGAAGTGTTCTAATTTCATTCTTTTACATGTAGCTGTAAAATACTCTCTAGGGTTAATTCTCTGGTAGTCTAGGGTCTTAGAGTCAGTGTTCCCACTCCAAAGGCTCAGAGCTTGATCTCTGGTCAGGAACCAAGATTCCATAAGTGGTTTGTTATGGCATTAAGTGAGATTAAAACAAATACCCCAAAACGAGAAACCAAAGATAAACACCAGACAAATGGCAGTTACAAAATCAGGCAAATAATAATTAAAATAGTGGAATATATACATATATACCGATAAGCAAAATCAAAACAGTCCAACAAAAATAAAGTACAACAGATTGACCTGGAAAACAAAGGAAACCAAAAATTATATCTACCAGTTAAGAACAAAACTAAAGCACAAACTGGAAAACAAAAGTAAAGCAAGGTACCAATTGTGGAATAAAGCAATGAAAATAAAACTAACAAATATGTTGAGAGGAAAAGAAAGAATAGATACACAAAGCTAAATAGAGGTAGATAGAGAAGATTTATATAAAGATTAACTGCAAGGGGAAAAGAATAGTAGGAAAAGCAAACAAAGGAAAACATGTAGAAAAAATAATACTAGGTTTAAAAATTAAAATTTAAAAAAGAGAAAAGGAAAAAAAAAAAGGAAAACTCTACAGAACTGCAAAAGCCCAACGTTGAGGGAGAGGTTTATAACAACAATAAAAATGTGACTGTGGCGGGGAGAAAAAAGCTCAAAAGCTTAATTAGATTTCATAGTGCCAATAAAATCGACAACAGGGAGAAAAGAAGGGAAAAGAAATTTTAAAAACCCAAAAGAATCTACAGAACAAGTCAAAACATAAGAATAAAAATGTTTTTCTTGAGTCACTGCTGTCAGAGCCCTTTCGCTCACTGGGAGTCACAGTCCACCTCACCTCCCTAGGATGCCCTCCAACACTGTGTTGATCTCTGGACCTGTTGTGGGGGCAGCTCAAATTCTAATCTGGTCCTACTCCTGTGTGTCCTTGCCTCCAATGTCCACAGCTATCAGAACCAGTGTGTTTTCTTTTTGGGGAGCTCTCAATGTCCTTTTATATATTCCATAGACACAGAGTCTGCCTAGTTGACCATGTGGATTTAAGCTGCAGCTTGTACAGCTGGTGGGAAGGTTTTGGGTCTTCTTCCTTAGCCACACTGCCCCTTAGTTTCAATTGTGGTTTTATTTCCACCTCTGCATGTGGGTTTTCCACTGGAGTTTGCTCTTGAGACTGCCCTGGAGGACTTGGGTCTGCCCCAGTGAGGGCCAGGTGTGGAGGTGGTGCAGCTGCTTGGGTCGCAGGGATTCTGGCATAACCAGGTACTCAGGGGAGTGGGTAGCTAGGGCAGCAGGAAATACAGTGCTCTAGAAGGGTATGGCAACCAGCATTGGCCAATATGCTCCAGTATTCTTGCCTGGAGAACCCCCCTGACAGAGAAGCCTGGCAGGCCACAGTCTACAGGGTCAGAAAGAGTTGGACATGACTGAAGTGACCCTGTGTGCATAGATGCAAGATTTGTTTTTGCCTGAGGCAGCTCTGCCCCAGTGAGAGTTGAGTGTGAAGGTGGTGCAGCTGCTTGGCTTGCGGGAACCCTAGTGGTGCAAAGTGTGCAGGGACACGGTCTGCCTCCGCTGCAGGAGTTATGGCCCTATCAGAGTCTTTTTTTGAGCCTCTTGTAGCTGGCGATCAGAAGGCCTCTTTGGCCATTCTTTCTCCATAGCTCCACCCATTCAGGCATTTAGAAGGCTCCCTTGCCTGGGGTCCTTCTCTGTTATTTGGTGCATCAGGCAAATAGAGGGGCCCTCCTGGCTGGGGTCCTACTTTGTAGACTGGTGCGTCAGGCACTTAAAGGGGCACCCTGGGTGGGGTCCTATCCTGTACTTCAGTGTGTTAGGCCTTTGATGGGGCCAGTCTCTCTATTGTTCAGCTGCCATGACACTGGCGTGTGGGGAGACAGAGGCTATGGTGATGGCTCCACCCCCTACATGTGATCAGCAGTATCAACTTGCTTCCATGGCTGCCAGGCTTTCCTCCACAGGCATTTCCCTCCAAATCTCCTCCCTCACATACCTCCGTCTGTCTCTCTGCAGTCAACAGCAGCCCTCACCTTGGGAGTGTTCCATAATACCTAAATTCTAGCTCCCAGCCACTGCACCTTCCAGGGGACCTGAGTCCCTGTCTGGAGTATGTATGGCTGCAGCAAAGACTGTCTGATTCTCATTCCATTTAGGCTGCCACAGATCAGCTGTTTCACTCCCAGCCTTAAATGTTTCTCCTCTGACTCAACTGCCCCAATGTGGGGACTGGATCCCTGCTTCAGTTCCTCCACCTGCTGAGGGCAGGTTCAGTCCTACTAACACTGCTGTTTTCCCCCCTAGTTCCTTTATCCTACAGAGTTTTGCAAGGTTCTATATATTCTGTTCCACTTGTCAGGTACTCCTGTCTGCTCTCAGCTGGTGTTCTGCATGCAGTTCGGTGTCTGAAGGTGTATTCCTGATGTATCCATCGAGAGAGACGTACCCACATCCATCTACTCCTCCACCATCTTGTTCTCTCCTCAATTCTCTGCCTACTTTTTATTTATGTTGAGTTACATGAGTTCCTACATATTTTGGATATTAACTCCATATATATATATATATATATAGTTTATATATATAAATATATATATTTAGCTTATATGTATAAATATATATATGTTTAGTTTATATATAAATATATATATTTAGTTTATATATAATATATATAGTTTATATATATACATATATATATATATTTAGTTTATATATATATATATAGTTTATATATAAAGTTTTCTAATCTGACACAGTCCCATTTGTTTAGTTTTGCATTTTTTCCTTGCCCTAGGAGACAGATTCAGAAAACTATTGTGAAAATTGATGTCAAAGAGCTTTATGCTTGATTTCTTCTAGGCTTTTCATGGTTTTAGATCTTTCATTTAAGTTTTTAATTCATTTAATTATTATACATGCTATTAAAAACTAATCTAGTTTGATTCTTTTGCATGCAGCTGTCCAGTTATCCCACATATATTGAGTGAAGAGGCTGACTTTTCCCCATTGTATATTCTTGTGTCCTTTGTCATAGATTAACTGACCATGTAAGGGTGGTTTTATTTCTGGGTTTTATCCTGTTCTATTGATCTATGTGTCTGTTTTAGCAACAGGACCATACTGTTTTGATTACTGTAGACTAGTAATACAATGTGAAATCAGGGAGCATAGTAACTCCAGCTTTGATCTTGCTTCCCAAGATTGTTTGGGCTACTCAGGGTGATTTGTATATCCATATATATTTTAGAATTCTTTTTTCTAGTTCTGTCAAAAATGTCATGAGGATTTTTACAGGGAACACATTGAATTTGTAGATTGCCTTGGGTAGTTTGGCCATTTTAGCAATCAATACAAACTCTTCCAGTCTGTGTATACAATATATCTTTTCATTTCTTTGCATCATCTTCCATTTCATTCATGAATGTTTTCTGGTTTTCCCAGTATATGTCTTTCACCTCCTTGTATAATTTATTTATATTTATGTTATTTTTTTAAAAGCAATTATAAATGGGGCTGTTTTCTTAATTTCTCTTTCCGATAGTTTATTATTAGTGGACAGAAACACAACAGATTTCAGTATATTAATTTTGTATCCTGCAAGCTTGCTGATTTCACTTATTAGTTCCAATAAACTTTTTGTGGCATCTTTAGGATTTCCTACACATAGTTCATGTCTCCAGCAAACAGTGACCATGTTGTCCTTTCCTATTTGGATGCCTTTTCTTTGTCTTGTCTAGGACTTCCAATACAATGTTGAATAAAGTGATGTCATGTTTCATGTCTCGTTCCTGATTCCAGAGAAAAAGCTTTCAGCTTTTCACTGCTGAATACAATGTTGGCTGTGGTTTGTCATATACAGATTTTATTGAGATATACTCCTTCTATAATCACTTTGTTCAGAGTTTTTATCATAAATGGATCTTGAATTTTGTTGAAAGTTTTTCTGCATCTTTTGAGAAAATTATGATGTTTAGTCTTCAATATATCAATGTGGATTGATTTGCAGATATTGAACCATCCTTGCATTCCCAGAATAAATTTCAGTTGATCACAGTATATGATCCTTTTAATGTACTGTTGAATTTGGTTTGCTACTATTCTGTTGAGGATTTTTGCATCTATGTCTATCATTGATAATGGCCTGTAATTTCCTTTTATTGTTGTGTTATTTCTGTCTGATTTTAGATGGAGGATGATGTTGCCCCTATAGAATAAACTCTGAAGCATTCTTTCTTGCAGTTTTTGGGACTAGTTTTAAGAAGAAAAAGGCATTAATTCTTCTTTAAATGTTTGGTAGAATACACCTGTGAAGTCATCTGATCCTAGATTTACATTTTGGAGGTGTTTTTTGATTACTAATTCAATTTCATTACTGGTGACCAGTCTTTTCATACTTTTTATCTCTTCCTAATTCAGTCTTAGGAGATTGTATGTTTCTAGGCATTTGTTCATTTCTTCCACATTGTCTATTTTATTGGCATATAATTATTCATAGTAACCTCTTATGATCCTTTTCATTTATGTGCTGTCAGTTGTAACTTCTTTTTCATTTCTGATTTTCTTTATTTGGGCCTCCCCCCACCCTTATTTTCTTGATGAGTATGTTGTTGTTGCTGTTCAACTGCTAAGTTCTGTCCAATTTTTTGTGACTCCTTGGACTGAAGCATGCCAGGCTCCCCTGTTCTTCACTGTCTCCTGGAGTTTGCTCAGACTCATGCCCATTGAGTTCGTGGAACTATCTAAGCATCTAATCCTCTGTGCGCCTTTCTCCTTTTGCCTTCAGTCTTTGCAAGGATGAGCATCTTTTCCAATGAGTCAGCTCTTCACATCAGGTGGCCAAAATATTGGAGCTTCAGTTTCAACATCAGTCCATCCAGTGAATATTCAGGGTTTATTTCCTTTAGGAATGACCGGTTTTATCTCCCTACAGTCCAAGGGACTCTCGAGTCTTATTCAGCACAATTTGAGAGCATCAATTCTTTGATGGTCAGCATTCTTTATGGTCCAAATGTCACATCCATATGTATGATGAGTATGGCTAACAGTTTATCATTTTACTTTTTCAAAGATAGTTCTTAGTTTCATCGATCTTTTCTGTTGATAGTTAGTCTCCATTTCACTTACTTCTGCTCTGATCTTTATGATTTCTTCCCTTTTACTCACTTTTGGGTGTTTCTCTTTATTTTTCTAGTTGCTTTAGGTACAAGGTTAGGTTGTTTACTTGAGATTTTTCCTGCTTCCTGAGGTAGGCCTGTATCACTAAGAATCTCCTTTATAGAACTGCTTTTGCTGCATTCCATAGGTTTTGGAGTGTGGTGTTTTTGTTTTCATTTTCATGTTTCATTGTCTCTAGGTATTTTTAAATTTCCTCTTTGACTTATTTTTTTTTTGTAGTTTTTTTCCTAGTCTCATACCATTGCGGTTAGAAAAGATGCTTGATAGGATTTCAATCTTCTTACGTTTATGGAGACTTGTTTTGTAATCTAGTGAAGTGAAGAGAAAGTCGCTCAGTTGTGTCCAACTCTTTGCAACCCATATATAGTCCATAGACTTCTCTAGGCCAGAATACTGGAGTGGGTAGCCTTCTCCACAGGATCTTCCCAACCCAGGGACCAAACCCAGGTCTCCCGTGTTACAGGCGGATTCTTTACCAGCTGAGACATCAGGGAAGCCCAAGAATACTGGAGTGGGTAGCCTATCCCTTCTCCAGGGGATCTTCCCGACCCAAGAATTGAACCAGGGTCTCCTGCATTGCAGGCAGATTCTTTACCAATTGAGCAATCTGGAGAACATTCAATGTGAACTTGAAAAAGATAAACATTGTGCTGCTTTTGAATGGAATGTTATACAATATCTGGTCTAATGTGTTATGGCTTGTGTTACCTTACTGGTTTTCTACCTAGATGATCTCTCCATCGATGTCTGTGGAGTGTTAAAGTACCCTACTATTACCATGTTACTGTCACTCTCTCTCTTTATATCTGTTTATATGTGATTTATGTATTTAGGTTCTCCTATGTTAAGCACATATATATATATATATATATATGCTTAATATATATATATATATGTATTTACAATTGTTGTATCTTCTTGTTGGGTCAATTGTTATATCATTATGTAATGTCCTTATTTGTCTCTTCTTATAGTCTACTTTAAGTACTATTTTGTCTCATCAAAGTATTGCTACTCCAGCTTTCTCTTCATTTCCTTTGCATAGAATACCTTTTCCATTACTTCTCACTATAATTCTATAATTATTCTATACTATACTTCTATACTTCACACTATAATTCTAAGTGTGTCCAGATCTGAAGTGTCTCTTATATACAGCATATATGGGAATTGTTTTTGCATCCATTCAGCCACTCTTTGTTTTTTATTGGAGCATCTAATCATTCATGTTTAAATAATTATTAATAAGTTAGTACTTAGTAGGGCTTCCCTCTTAGCTCAATTGGTAAAGAATCTGCCAGTACTGCAGGAGACCCTGGTTTGATTCCCAGGTCGGGAAGATCTGCTGGAGAAGGGATAGGCTACCCACTCCAGTATTCTTGGGCTTCCCTTGTGGCTCAGCTGGTAAAGAATCTGCCTGTAATGTGGGAAACCTGGGTTCAATCCCTGGGTTGGGAAGATCCCGTAGAGAAGGGAAAGGCTACCCACTCCAGTATTCTGGCCTGGAAAATTCCATGGACTGCAGTCCATGGGGTCACAAAAAGTTGGACACGACTGAACGACTTTCACTTAATGCTTCCCTTGTGGCTCAGCTGGTAAAGAATCTGCCTGCAATGTGGGAGACCTGGGTTCGATCCCTGAATTGGGAAGATCCCCTGGAGAAGGGAAAGGCTACCCACTCCAGTATTCTGGCCTAGAGAATTCCATGGACTGTATAGAAATCAGACATGACTGCAAAGAGTTGGACATGACTGAGCAACTTTCACCTGTACTTACTGCCATTTTCTTAATCATTTTCAGGTTGTAGCTCTTTTTTATTCCTTTCTTCTTCTTTTGCTCTTTTCCCTTGTGGTGTGATAGCTATCTTTAGTGTTAAGTTTGGATTCCTTTCTTTTTTGTTTGTATATCTATTATAGACTTTTGGTTGTGTTTATGATGAGATTTATATATATGTGTGTGTGTGTGTGTGTGTGTGTGCATATATATACACATATATATGTATCTGTTCATATATATACATATGATTATTTTAAGTTGATAGTCTCTTAAATTTGAACACATTCTAACAACCCTGCATTTTTACCCTTTTCCCTTCATTTAATGTTTTGATGTTATATTTTGCACCTTTTGGTTTTGTGTATTTCTTAACTATTTATTCTAGATGTCGATAATCTACTGTTTTGTCTTTTAACCTTCCTATCAGCTTTATAATTGGTTGATCTACAACCTTTACTACATATGTGTCCTTACCAATAGGATTTTTCCTTTTGTGCAGAATATTCCATCCAATAATCTCAGAATACACATTTTTCTCAAATGCATATGGAACTTTCTCTAAAATAAACCACACCTTAGGCTACAAAACAAGTCTTAATAAATTGAAAAAGCCAGAAATCATGCAAAGTATTTTTTTTCAATCACAGTGGAATGAAACTAGAAAACAATAGTAGAATAAAATATAGAAACATCATATGTATGTGGAAATTAAACAACACACTCTTAAACAACCAATAGTTTAAAGAAGAAAATATAAGGGTTACCTAGGGCTTCAGGATGTGGAGTTCTTGTTCAGTGGGTACAGGGTTTCAATTTTGTAAGATGAAAAAATTCTGAAGATGAATGGTGATGGTGGTTGCACAACAGTGCAAATTTTTATGCAACTGAACTGTACACTTAAATAGTTAAAATGATAAATTTATATTTTACCACCATTTAAAAAATAATTCAACATTGATTTGCTGTAAAACTTTCAATGAACTATAAATAGAAGGGAATTTCCTCAACTTTATAAAGGATACCTATGGAAACTAAAGTTATGCTTTAATGCTGAAAGGCTGAATGCTTTAAGATCAGTAAACAGGCTAGGTGTCTACTCTCACAGCATGTATTCAACACTGTAGTGCAGTTTTAGCCATTTCAGTTAAGCAAGGAAAAAGCTAAAGGCACATAGATGGGGAAGTAAATACTGAAACATGACTATGTACAAAATCTTAAACTATGTAGAGCTAGTAAGTACAGCAAAGTCCCAGAATACTAGGTCAATTTTTAAAAGTTTATTTACATAAACTGGCCATACAAGACTGGAAAATTAAATTAATAATAAGCATTCCAAAACACAAAATACTCAGATATAAATTTAACAAAATATAACCAAGAAATATATACTATAAACTGTAAAACACTGATGAAAGATGTTAAAGACTTAGACATGGACAGCTACACTGTGCTTACAAATTGGAACACTCAACACTGAACACTAAATCGTCCCCAAATTGATCTACAGATTCCAATCAAAATCATTTCAAACAATTTTTAAGAAACTGCTAATAAATATGGTTGGAATAACTGGATATCAATTTAGAAGAAAATAAATCTCTCCCCTTTCCTCACATATACATAAAATAGTTAACACAAAATAGATCGTGTATCTAAATGCAAAGGCTAACATTATAAAACTTTTGGAAGAAAATATGAGAAGGCCTATATAAACTTGGTATAGGCAAATTTTCACACACAACTCTGAATCATAAGAGAAAACTGACAAACACAAATTTCAACAAAACTTAAAACTTATGCACTTTGAGGTATACTATTAAGAAAATGAAAGGGCAAACCACAAATGGAGTGAATTCTTGCTCTAAGGAAAGATAAAGGAACACTATCTGGAATATTTTTAAAAAGCACTCTTACACTTTAGTAAGAAGGCAATATTTTTTTAATGAGGAAAATATTTGAGTAGACACTTTACAAATGAAAATATAAGCACAGGAAAAGCTTTAATATTAAATTATCAGGGAAATTTATATTAAAACAACAAAGACTACTATACAGCCATGAGAATGGCTAAAACAAAAACAGACAGAAAATATGAAGTGCTGGTGACTCTGTGGAGCTAGTAGGATTTTCATACATTGCTGCAAAGAATATATACCACTTGGCAGTTTCTTCTGCGTGGTGGTGGTTGAGTTGCTAAGTTGTGTCCAACTCTTGCAACTTCATGGACTATAGCCTGCCAGTCTCCTCTGTCCATGGGATTTCCAAGCAAGAATACTGGAGTAGGTTGGCATTTCCTTCTCCAGAGGATCTTCTCAACCCAAGGATCAAACCCAGGTTTCCTGCATTGCAGGTGTATTCTTTACTGAGTGAGGCGGTTTCTTACAATGTTAAGCATGTACTTATTACACCGTCCAACAATTCTCATCCAAAGCATTTATCCAAGCTAAATAAAAACATATGACTACTCAAAACTTGTACAACTATGTTCACAGCAACCTATTCCTAATAGTAAAAAATTAGGAACAACGTAAATCAATACCAACAGATAAATGGGTAAACAAATTAGTATAGCTACTAAGGAACATACTCTTTAATAATAAAAAGAAATCTACTCAGATAAACTTGTGTTTAGTCACTAAGTCACTTCCAACTCTTTTATGACCCCATGGACTGTGACCCTCCTGGCTTCCCTGTCCATGGGATTTCCCAGGCAAGAATACTGGAGTGGGTTGCTATTTCCTTTTCCAGGGGATCATCTTGACCCAGTAATTGAACCCATGTCTCCTGCATTGGCAGGCAGATTCTTTACCACTGAGCCACTAAGGAAGTCCTCAGATAAGGTACAACATGGATAAAGCTCACCAAAATTATGCTAAAGGAAAGTAAGCAGACAGAAGTGTATATACTATATTACTCTGTTTAAAAGAAATTATAGGAAAGAAAAAGCTAATCTGTGGTGACAGAAAACAGATCAGAGTTGACTAAGACCAGGACTGAGAGACTGACTGACTGTAAAAGGGCAATAGAGAACATTCTATGATGAAAGAAACACTTTATTTCTTGATTGCTATGATGGTAATAAGGATGTATACATTAAAACTATCCAACTTTACACTTAAAAAGGGCAAATTTTATTCTATGTATAATCTGTCTCAATCAAGCTAATTATTAAAAATATAACCACAATAATACATTATCATAATTATATGTAATAAAAGTAACAAATTTAGAAAAACATAAAAAGGAAAAATCTACCCAGATCCCACTATTCCAACAAAGTCTTTTCATTTGTGCGTTCCCTTCTGATCTTAGTGAATGCACATATACTTTGCACAACTGTTATCATTTGATATAAACAATTTTACATGCAACTTTTTTATATATTTACATTATACACATTCTTCACATTATCTCTTAGGCTACATAAAATGACAACAGAATATTCCATCAAGTAGATATGCTATAATTTGGTTATTCACTAATGCCTAGATATTTGGGTTACTTATTCTTCCCAATCATGAAAATTATTATAATGAACATCATGTATTAAGATCCTTTTTAAATTTGAATATTGCTTGGGATAAACCCCCAATAACTACAACTAACTTTTTTTTTCTCCATTTTTATTTTTTTTTTCCTTTTTCACTTTAGAAGTTATAGTAGGATGCTAGGGCTACTGTAAAAAAAAATACCACAAACTGAGTAGCTTAAAATCACAAAAATTTATTGTCTCACAGCTCTGGAGACTAGAGGTCTGAGATCAAGGTGTCATCAAAGTTTGTTCCTTCTGCGAGGAAGACTGTGACTTGCCTCTGCCCTGGTTTGTGGTGATTTTCTGACCATCTTCAGCATTCCTTGGCTCACAGAAGTATCGTTGCAATCTCTAACTTCACCTTCACATGACATTCTCCCTGTGTGCCTCTGTGTCCAAATTTTCCCTTTTTATAAGGTCATGAGTCACACTGGATTAGCAGCCCACCCCATTCCAGCAGACCTCTTCTTAACTAATTACATGTACAGTGATCCTGTTTACAAATAGGTTCACATTTCAAGGTACTGGCATTTAAGATTTCAACACATGAATTTGGCGGGGAACACATTCAACAAAACATATGTTATTACAAATTCAAAAAACAGAAATACATATAATGAAAAGGAAACCCTTTTCAGTCTCTGAGAACCAAGCCTTTCTAGAGAAGTACTCACTATTAGCATCTTAATTTTTCCAACATTTTAATAACATCTTCAGTTCAGTTCAGCTACTCAGCTGTGTCCGACTCTTTACGACCCCATGAACCACAGCACGCCAGGCTTCCCTATCCATCACCAACTTCTGGAGTCTACCCAAACCCACGTCCATTGAGTCGGTGATGCCATCCAACCATCTCATCTTCTGTCATCCCCTTCTCCTTCACTTAATCTTTCCCAGCATCATGGGCTTTTCAAATGAGTCAGCTCTTCACATCAGGTGGCCAAAGTATTGGAGCTTCAGCTTCAACATCAGTCCTTCCAATGAATATTCAGGACTGATCTCCTTTAGGATGGACTGGTTGGATCTCCTTGCAGTCCAAGGGACTCTCAAGAGTCTTCTCCAACACCACAGTTCAAAAGCATCAATTCTTTGGCGCTCAGCATTCTTTATAGTCCAATTCTCACATCCATACATGACTACTGGAAAAAACATAGACGGACCTTTGTTGGCAGGGTAATGTCTCTGCTTTTTAATATGGTCATAGCTTTCCTTCCAAGGAGTAAGTGTCTTTTAATTTCATGGCTGCAGTCACCATCTGCAGTGATTTTGGAGCCCCCCAAAATAAAGTCTCTTACTGTTTCCACTGTTTCCCCATCCATTTCCCATGAAGTGATGGGACCGGATGCCATGATCTTCGTTTTCTGAATGTTGAGCTTTAATCCAACTTTTTCACTCTCCTCTTTCACTTTTATCAAGAGGCTCTTTAGTTCCTCTTCACTTTCTGCTGTAAGGGTGGTATCATCTGCATATCTGAGGTTACTGATATTTCTCCTGGCAATCTTGATTTCAGCTTGTGCTTCTTCCAGCCCAGCGTTTCTCATGATGTATACTCTGCATATAAGTTACATAAGCAGGGTGACAATATATAGCCTTGACATACTCCTTTTCCTGTTTGGAACCAGTCTGTTGCTCCATGTCCAGTTCTAACTGTTGCTTCCCGACCTGCATACAGGTGTCTCAAGAGGCAGGTCAGGTGGTCTGGTATTCCCATCTCCTTCAGAATTTTCCAGAGTTTATTGTGATATACACAGTCAAAGGCTTTGGCATAGTCAATAAAGCAGAAATAGATGTTTTTCTGAAAATCTATTGCTTTTTCGACAATTCAGCAGAATTGGCAATTTGATCTCTGGTTCCTCTATCTCTGGTTCCTTTTCTAAATCCAGCTTGAATATCTGAAGTTCACGGTTCATGTATTGCTGAAGCATGGCTTAGAAAATTTTGAGCATTACTTTACTAGCGTGTGAGATGAGTGCAATTGTGCGGTAGTTTGAGCATTCTTTGGCATTGCCTTTCTCTAGGATTGGAATGAAAACTGACCTTTTCCAGTCCTGTGGACACTGCTGAGTTTTCCAAATTTGCTGACACATTGAGTGCAGCACTTTCACAGCATCATCTTTCAGGATTGGAAATAGCTCAACTGGAATTCCATCACCTCCACTAGCTTTGTTCATAGTGATGCTTCCTAAGGCCCACTTGACTTTACATTCCAGGATGTCTGGAATTTCTAGATGAATGATCACACTATCGTTGATTATCTGGGTCATGAAGATCTTTTTTGTACAGTTCTTCTGTGTATTCTTGCCACCTCATCTTAATGTCTTCTGCTTCTGTTAGGTCCATAGCATTTCTGCCCTTTATCGAGCCCATCTTTGCATGAAATGTTTCTTTGGTATCTCTAATTTTCTTGAAGAGATCTCTAGTCATTCCCATTCTATTGTTTTACTCTATTTCTCTGTACTGATCGCTGAGGAAGGCTTTCTTATCTCTCCTTGCTATTCTTTGGAACTCTGCATTCAAATGGGTATATCTTGCCTTTTCTCCTTTGCTTTTCACTTCTCTTCTTTTCACAGCTATTTGTAAGGCCTCCTCAGACAGCCATTTTGCTTTTTTGCATTTCTTTTTCTTGGGGATGGTCTTGATCCCTGTCTCCTGTACAATGTCATGAACCTCATTCCATAGTTCATCAGGCACTCTATTTATCAGATCTATCCCCTTATATCTATTTCTCACTTCCACTGTATAATCATAAGGGATTTGATTTAGGTCATACCTGAATGGTCTAGTGGTTTTCCCTACTTTCTTCAATTTAAGTCTGAATTTGGCAATAAGGAGTTCATGATCTGAGCCACAGTCAGCTCCCAGTCTGGTTTTTGCTAACTGTATAGAGCTTCTCCATCTTTGGCTGCAAAGAATATAATCAATCTGATTTTGGTGTTGACCATCTGGTGATGTCCATGTGTAGAGTCTCTTGTGTTGTTGGAAGAGGGTGTTTGCTATGACCAGTGCGTTCTCTTGGCAGAACTCTATTAGTCTTTGCCTGCTTCATTCTGTACTCCAAGTTCATAGTTGCCTGTTACTCCAGGTGTTTCTTGACTTCCTACTTTTGCATTTCTGTCCCCTATAATGAAAAGGACATCTTTTTGGGGTGTTAGTTCCAGAAGGTCTTGTAGGTCTTCATAGAACCGTTCAACTTCAGCTTCTTCAGTGTTACTGGTCGGGGCATAGACTTGGATTACCATGATATTTAATGGTTTGCCTTGGAAATGAACAGAGATCATTCTGTCGTTTTTGAGATTGCATCCAAGTACTGCATTTCAGACTGTTTTGTTGACTATGATGGCTACTCCATTTCTTCTAAGGGATTCCTGCCCACAGTAGTAGACATAATGGTCATCTGAGTTAAATTCACCCATTCCAGTCCATCTTAGTTCGCTGATTCCTAGAATGTCAACGTTCACTCTTGCCATCTCCTGTTTGACCACTTTCCAATTTGCCTTGATTCATGGATCTAACAATCCAGGTTCCTATGCAATATCGCTCTTTACATCTTGGCCTACCATAAACAGCACTTGGAACTGCTGATGTACCACAAACTAAATCTAGTACGGCAATTTTTATTCACTATAAATGATAAAGGAGCAGTCTTTGAACACCCAAACATTGAAACTTTTTTTTTCTTTCTTGTAAGGTTTCTGCAGGGTCCCCAGGGCATCTAAGAATCATAAACTCATAGATTCCCTGATGGCTTAGATGGTAAAGAATCTGCTCACAATGTGGGAGACCTGGGTTGATCCCTCAGGTGGGAAGATGACCTGAAGAAGGGAATGGCAATCTACTCCACTATTCTTATCTGGACAATTCCATGGACTGAGGAGCCTGGTGTGCTACAGTCCATGGGGTTGCAAAGAGTCAGACACGACTGAGGGCCTAACACACATAATACACAGTCTGGTTTATGTTTAGCAGTAGCACTATATTTTTTGAATTGCTTTAGAGTCACACTTAGATCCAGAATGGTCTGCCACTTATTAGCCAGTAGATTACTTTACTAAGTATGAGTTTTCCCATTTATAAAACAGGGTAATAATACCCACTTAATGGAGCTGTGAATATTTATTGAGATAATGCTTCTAAGGCACACACTAGACACTCAATTAACAGTAACACTAATAATTTAAAAAATAAAAACATTTTAAAATTATGATAAAAATAACATACAATTCACCATCTTAACCATTCAGTAGTACTGCATGTACTGTTCAGTAGTATTAAGTATATTTATACTATTGTGTAATAAATCTCCAGAACTTTTCTTCTTGCAGAACTAAAACTATGCCCTGTAAATAAATCCTCTTTCTCTCCCCCGCTGCTTCCATACTTTGTTTCTATGAATTTGACTACTTTAGATACTTCATGTAAGTGGAATCATACAGTATTTGTTATTCTTTTTTTTTTAAAACAAAGAAGTGAGAGCATGTGATTCATAAAAGGTCTCACTAGCAGGGCCAGAATAGATTTGGATTTTCTGATTCTTAAAAGAGTGACTCATTTGAGGTCATTTTTTAGTTCCTGTTGAACTATGAAAGCCTTCTGATAGCCAGAATTTTGGTAAGTACTGCTATGTCTACCATAGAGTAAAGGACTATTTAAACCACAAAGCTTTTAAAAGATCTGGAAATCAAGATTTATGGGTTTAAATATGCCTGGTTCTTTTGTCATGCTGCTAATTTATGGAAACTCCAATGTTGTCCATATTGTTAAACAGAACCAGATCTGATAGGAACAATAGTCAAACTAAGACAGAGTATACAATGTCTAGGTCAAAAAAAAATAAGTCACTTATAGTTACCAGCTTATAATGTCTGATCCTGAGAGAGAGGTTAGTCTCCTAAAGAAATACACATGTAGTCTGGGAAATAACTGAACTTTAAACCAGATGTAGAGATCATGCTGCCACATGCAGTACAGGCATCCACAGAGCCCCTCACCAGTGGCTGTTCACTAAGAAATGCCCTTCGCTACAGACATTACTGTTTAAATTTGCTCTTCATAGGGATTTATCCCTAAACAGCCCAAGAAGAACTATCCAGGCAATTTAGATTGAAATATGGTGAGCCTATATCTTAGAAACTTATATTTTATCTGTAATGCACAGATCTAAAAATTCCACTCACTCCAGACTAAGGTTGGGGCACAATAAGAGAACTGAGGGTGGGGGGAGTGGAATGAGGAGAGATCTGAGAAGGGGATCTGGTCAATGTTCTATTTACTAAGCCAACTCAATTAAAGTTATAGTTTAATGGAAAAGCCAACATGATCATAAAACAAAAGTAAAACAAAATAAACAGAAAACATAAAACAGGTCATCCGGAGAACATCACTAAACATCTCAAACATCCTGCTCCTAATTGGCAATAAATGTCTTGATCTGGCCTATTTGAGCAGTGGCAACTTACTAAAAAACAATCTGATACGATTTAGAGTTATAATAAGCAGAACTCCATCTAAATGAAATGAAAAACAGAAAAACCTAGCCGAAAACACAAATGGTATCTCATTTTGTGCCTTCAGAGGAAGCAAACTTTCAATATGGGAAGTTTAATAACAAGTTCAGTGTATTTCAACTTCCTCAACAACATGGACACATAAAGACAAAAAAAATTCACAATTAGACACTATATATGCAATGAACTGCTGATCATATAAAATGAACTTAAAATACTTGGGAATGAGGATAGCAGTGATTTTCACATTTTCCAGAGCCCTGAAAAATCCTAAACATTGTATTTACACTGCAAAACTATGAAATGTTGAGAAAACTTTATCAGACTAAAAACATTGTATTTTGTAAGGCAGATGCCGTTTTACGGATTTACAAGTATTTGCTGAACCTAGCCTACTCCCAGACTCCACTGCCCAAACACAGTATGGCAGACAGCTCTGGTGGTTTCCAAGGAAGCATACATGAAGAAAATTATAAAGTTTTTCACACTTTCCCTGTTCCCAGCCAGTTCTATTCAATAACAGACATGAAGATAAATGGAAAAGGACTCAGTTTGTATTATATTCCCTGCACTATGGTTCCAAGCATGTACAGGGACAACAAAGAGCAGTAAGGAAGGCAGGGGAGAAGACAGGCTCTCTACATGACCATGTGCTTGAACATGCATGCAAGAGGAATAGGGGACAGCTGGGATGACCTGATCTCCTCCTTCTGTCTCTTGTACATTCTTGGCTTATTTCAAGGATCCTGCCTTCTCTGCCTCTTACTTACATTTCTCAGTGAATAGTACTACCATCCACCACAATGCCCAAGTCAGACACCCAGGAGTTCTCTCTTAGAGGGAAATAAATTGTTCAGTCCTCATATTTCCAGAGAAAATAAAATGTCCTCCCCACTCCCTAGGAGGGAAAAGCAGAGAAGGAATACTTCTGGTATCTGTGAAGAATGTTGTGATGTCACATCGTTCTCAGCTGTCTCTGCCTTACCCAAGATCACGTCCCTTTCCCAGAGGTGGCCATATCTCAATGACTGATGAACACAGAGGTATAAAGGCCCAGTCCTCCTTCTCCAAACAGGACACCTCTGAAGGCTCTCCCATCTCTGTTCCTGCACAGCAGAGGCTTCTATTGAGACTACATTGCAGCTAATCTTTTCTCTCTGTAGTCCTGCCTCCTTCCTTTTTCTTCTACAACTGTCACTCCCCAAAACACTCCCTGCACACTAATCTCCATCTCAAAGTCAGATTCCCAGAGAGCCCAAACTATGACATCATCTTTCAATCCCCTCACTCTCTCCTCTCCAGGAAAAGAACTGGTCAGTCTGGGGGAAGAAACTAAAAATGCTCAGTACCACACATTCCTCTCCATGTGTCTTTCTGACTTACCACCTGCAGAAAGGATGTGATCTGATTTACTGTTGAACCATGCTTAGCCAGGAAGGCTTATTCCTTGGCAGGCAGTCATAGCTATAGTGGTTCATCTTGGCAGTGATGAGGAGCCTAAATCCAGAGAAGTCCAACTGAACAATAAGCTACATTCCTGAAACAGTTAAGGGACTGATGTTTTGACTTCCAACTGCCTACCTCTGATATTTTACATCTTAACTGGTTCTTATCTCAGGAGAAGACAGAGGTGTTGTTTATTAGTTCTCCCAAACCTCAACATTACTCTTAACTGTTTCTCTCTCCTTTCCCTAACAATTAATCAATATCAAGTTCTGCCCTAATATACTCTCAAATGTATTTTCAACAGTAAAGCCACTATTGCATTTATGTTTACTGAGGGAATTTGTTGCTGTTCAGTAGTTAAGTCATGTCCAACTCTTCGTGACCCCATGGACTGGAGCATGCCAGGCTTCTCTGTCCCTCACCATGTCCTGGAGTTTGCTCAAGTTCATGTCCATTGCATCGGTGATGCTATTCAAACATCCATCCATATATTAAGGAAATACATATATTTAATTAAGAAATAAATACATTTACTTAGGAAATATTCACTTTTAGGAGTATTTGTATTTTCTTGGCCATGACCAACCTTCTCTCTGTTCATTCTCTTCTTTCCAAGTGGAAACCCCTTCTACCTACCACCACTACCATATTTTACCATCTAAAATCGTACTCATTTACTAACTCAGCAAATAATAAGTAAATGCTTACTATGTACTAGGTTTTAGAATAAAGTCTCTGCTCTTATGAAACGTCTAACCTAGTTGCAAGGTAACAGGGAGACAGAAAAAAAATTAGTATGTTAGAGGATGATCAGCATTAAGAAGAAAAATAGTTCAAAATAAGACGAGCAAGTGCTTGAGACAGGATGAGAAGGAAGGCCTCTCAGATAAGGTGGTATTAGAGCTGTGGCCTGAATGAGGTGTCAGAAGAACCATGTGGCTCCCTGGGAAAGAGTTGTGGAAACACTTGTATAAACTCCAGGGAGGGGGTTGCTGGGTATACATGAAGAATAGCAAGGCCAGTATGGCTGGAGTGAAGTGAGAAAATGGGAGAGAAGATCAGAAAGAGCACATGGGGCCAGGTCATACAGGGCCTTGTAAGCAAAACATACACTGCACTGCACTCTGAATAATATGTGAAACTATCAAAAAGTTTTGAGCAGAGGCACTTTCATTTTTTATATACTCATTATCATTATTATTATTAACAAGTAGTTACAGCATATTACATATTTAATGACAGAAATATATATATGACATACAGACAGCACAGAGAACAGAGCAAGCAATACAGTGGTGCTGGTGAAAACGGGTTACTAACAAATTTTTCACAGCTCAGAAATTACTTTACATGTATACCAGGGACCAAGAGAGTCCAGAAACAGACCCCTCAGTACACACACACACACTCAACTGATTTTCACCAAATGTGCCAAGGAAATTTAATGGGAAAAGGATAGTCTCTAAAAAGCACTGTTGGAATAATTAGATACTGCTGCTGCTAAGTCGCTTCAGTCATGTCCGACTATGTGCAATCCCATAGACGGCAGCCCACCAGGCTCCGCCATCCCTGGGATTCTCCAGGCAAGAACACTGGAGTGGGTTGCCATTTCCTTCTCCAATGCATAATATGGAAAAAATTAATCTCAAACTTTACATTATACTATACGCAAAAATGAATTTGAAGTGATTAACAGACCTAAGTAGAAATGCTAAAATTACAATACTTGTAGAAGAACACATAGGAGAAAATCTTTGTGACCTTGGGGCAGACAAGATTTCTGAGAGCACAAAAAAATATGAACTATGAGAGAAATTACACTGATAAAATGTACTGCATCAAAACAAAGTTTTTAGTATATTGGGAAATGAAAAGTCATTAGAAAATGAAAATTCAAGCCACATTGGAAGAAAATAATTGATATATACATATATTGTTGATAAAGAATTCTTACAAGCAGAGGCATCTTTTAAAAGATCATTTGGGCTGAATCCATAGGAAAGCAAGGTGAGAGCAGGAAGACAGACAGACTATATTGCAGTGGTCCTGATGCGAAGTGATTGTAGGTTGAACAGAGGCAGTAGCACTCAAGCTGGTGAAAAGTAGTCAGATTCTGGATGTAGTTCATAGAGAGAATCAACAGATTTGTTGATAACTGAATTGTAAGAGAAAAAGAATAGCCACAGATGACTCCAGAGTTTTTGATTTGAAAAATAAGAAGGATGAAGGTTGATTTTAACTGGGTTAAGGAGGTCTGCAGGGAAAACAAATTTGGGGAAAAGACAGGAATTCATTTTGGAGATATTCAGTTTAGGATGCTCATGGACATCTGAGTGCAGACATCAAAGAAGCAGTTATAAGTCTGGAGCTCAGAGGAGAGGTCTGACCTAAAGATGTAAGCTTAGGATGACTTAGAGCATACGTACATACACACATCTTCCTGTGCCCTTCCCCACCACAACAATCTATCCCTCTTTCATGGCTCTTTCCCTGTTTGATCCTGAAACAGATTCGTCTCAAAATAAAACAAACAGGTACGCTAATCTATATTTTAGGAAAAACAGAATGAACATATTTCAAAATTATTAAAATTTACTTAATTTTAATCCATTTAGTAATTTTAAATTTTTTGCATGCTATAAGCTAGAAATACAATAAAGAAAACAGACACAACTCAATTCTGTGGAATTTAACTCATTCCAACCCCAAAGAAAGGCAATGCCAAAGAACGCTCAAGCTACCACACAATTGTACTCATCTCACACGCTAGCAAAGTAATGCTCAAAATTCTTCAAGCCAGGCTTCAACAGTACGTGAACCATGAACTTCCAGATGTTCAAACTGGATTTAGAAAAGGTAAAGGAACCAAGATTAAATTGCCAACTTCTGCTGGATCATCGAAAAAGCAAGAGAGTTCAAGAAAAACATCTACTTCTGCTTTATTGACTATGCCAAAGTCTTTGACTGTGTGAATCACAACAAACTGTGGGAAATTCTTCAAGAGATGGGAATACTAGACCACTTGATCTGCCTCCTGAAAAATCTGTATGCAGGTCAGGAAGCAACAGTTAGAACTGGACATGCAACAACAGACTGGTTCCAAATAGGGAAATTAGTACATCAAAGCAGTATATTGTCACTCTGCTTATTTAACTTATACACAGAGTACAGCATGAGAAATGCTGGACTGGATGAAGCACAAGCTGGAATCAAGATTGCTGGGAGAAACATCAATAACCTCAGATACACAGATGACACCACCCTTATGGCAGAAAGTGAAGAAGAACTAAACAGCTTCTTGATGAACATGAAACAGGAGAGTGAAAAAGTTGGCTTAAAACTCAACATTCAGAAAACTAAGATTATAGCATCTGGACCCATCACTTCATGGGAAATAGATGGGGAAACAGTGGAAACAGTGAGAGACTTTATTTTGGGGGGCTCCAAAATCACTGCACATGGTGACTGCAGCCATGAAAATTAAAAGACGCTTGTACCTTGGAACAAAAGTTACGACCAACCTAGACAGCATATTAAAAAGCAGAGACATTACTTTCCCAACAAAGGTCTGTCTAGTCAAAGCTATGGTTTTTCCAGTAGTCATGTATGGATGTGAGAGTTGGACTGTGAAGAAAGCTGAGCGCCGAAGAATTGATGCTTTTGAACTGTGGTGTTGGAGGAGACTCTTGAGAGTCCCTTGGACTGCAAGGAGATCCAACCAGTCCATCCTAAAGGAAATTAGTCCTGGGTGTTCACTGGAAGGACTGATGCTGAAGTTGAAACTCCAATACTTTGGCCACTGGATGCGAAGAACTGACTCATTGGAAAAGACCCTGATTCTGGGAAAGATTGAAGGCAGGAGGAGAAGGGGACAAAGAGGATCAGGTGGTTGGATGGCATCACCGACTCAATGGACATGAGTTTGGGTAAACTCCGGGAGTTGGTGATGGACAGGGAAGCCTGGTGTGCTTCAGTCCATGGGGTCGCAATGAGTCGGACACGACTGAACTGAACTGAAGGTGATCAGTGGCTTCCCTGGTGGCTCAGACAGTAAAGAATCCACCTGCAATGCAGGAGATCTGGATTGAGAAGCTCCCTTGCAGGAGAGCATGGCAACCCACTCCTGGATTCTTGCCTGGAGAATCCCATAGATAGAGGAGCCTGGTCGGCCACAGTCCATGAGGTCACAAAGAGCTGGACATGAGTGAGTGACTAAGCACAGCACACAAAGTGACAAGCACTGCTTAAACAGTGCTTCCTTAAATTTTTTTAGTAATATAAATTTTTTAAATATTCAATTAAGAAAAAGTGGAAATATTTTTCCAAAGCCACATGAAGAAAATTCTGCCTTCTGATGCCCCCAGCAGCTTGGAGGACAGTGAAAGACCTTTCTATCACTGGTCACTACCAGTGTTCTGTTGTAGGAAGTGCAGACACAGTGCAATCACACATACTATATGAACTGTGGGCCAAGTCTAAATGCTTTTCACATGAGTGGGTGATTTTACCAGGTCAAGGCTGTTTTCATGGGAAAGAAGTCTGGAGAAGCACAGATCTTGCTTTCTACATTGCATCTGGCCTATGGAAGAATAAAGGACCATCATCTTCACTGCAAAACTGTCTAACCTCAGTAGGAAAGTTTTTTTTTACTGTAACTCCACTCCATTTTAACAATTTGACTTTTTATTATAGTATTCAGTTTTAAGCCTGAACCTTTGAATCTGCAAGTCTTAGCAAACAGTATTTTTAGAACATTAGTTTATCCTTGTACATTATTTTCCTGAAATGGCCTACACTGCAGTATTTGCAGAAAGTGAAAACCAAGTCCATAAAATATCTAAGTTATGTCACTTTTCCCAAGAACGCTGCAAAGAAGCTTTTTAAAAAATGATTCACCAAATCAAGGTTATACTATATATGACAGCTTCAAATGTGAAGAAAACATGAGGTATACCACTCATAACTGACTTGAAGAAGAGTTTTTGTGGGGATACACATCAGAGAAAGGGATACTTAGCAAAGAAATTTATATTGGCCAGTCTTTTACTGTATGGCAAACTATAATATGGGATGTCAGGTGTCACCTGAAGGCCACTCTCTCTTTTGGCAAGATCTTGTGGCGACACTCATTATTTTGGTTTGAGCCATTTCAGCCTGCGACTATGGAAATGAGTGTGAGGTGACAAACGTATTATGATCTCACCTCAGAAGTGTGCACAATACTGAAAATGTACAGAGGCTGGGAAGGATGCCTTCTTCCTTCCTCCCTCCCTCTTTCTTTTTCTTTCTTTCTCTTTTAAGGGCTTTACATAGATTATTTCATTTAATTTTCAAAAAAATTAATCAGGTAGAAACTGCTATAATCTCCATTTCTAGGTGAAGTCAGTAAGGTTCAAATAAGTAACCCGAAAAAGACAATAAAAAAGAATTTAGTCTCTTTCCCTCTCAACTCCCTAGATATTATGCTTAGTGGCATGCATAAATATATATGATATACAGTATATTCTAATTTATTTATAAATAAGAATGCTCAAGGTTTCCTAGCTTATAAGAAAAATAATATAATTTATATTCAACGAGAACTACATGATCTATTATGTTTTAACATTTTTGTCTCTTCCTAGAGGTTCCTCAGGCCTAGTCTTACCACTCACGCTAAAGAAACTGGCTGAAAATCCAGCCACATTTCCTCTGATTCTAAATCTCTAATGTCTGAAATCACGGTCCATACCAACATAAAATCAGAGATCATCGTAGCAACTGGGGTTGCTTCATTTGCCTTAGAGTTCCATTTTCAACTAGTTCTTTCTCACAGAGGCTCCACTCCACTGTGTCCAAATTTATTTTTTCTCCAACAAAGTAGTGGAATTTCTCCTCTAGAAGCTTAGGTTTCCATTAGGCTCCTGAATTCATCAGTATCTACCCAAGTTAGTGTTTTCCAGGTGCCCCAGAAATGGAGCAGGTTCACAGGCTCCTGCTGTTCCCCTTCCAAAACCAGAGTTTTCCTGCCTTTTACCCTATTTCTACACAGGTGACCAAGTATATGGCTGTTAGCATAACTGATGCTGTTTTGGGTCCATACAGTTTCTCCTGTCTTTTCACTGACCTACCCAGAACTGTACTGTGCAGAGAATCACTACTCTGTTGTCAAGGGCTTTGTACTTAAGGGATATTGTTTAATAATCATTAGGACTAAGTGGATTCTAGTTCCCAAACAATGATGAAAACCTTTCCTGACACATTGCTGGAGTTCACAAGACTAGTTAACCTATTCTTAAATCTTCACTTAGGACCGCACATCCTATTTTCAAGCACCTGTCCCCCTACCTTAGGTTAATTTTAACTTTATGGCCCCTGAGCAATGCAGAGTGGATCTGTGAATGCTTCTGGATCATTATCCACCCAATATAGACTCCATCTGTGAGTAACTTGCCCTATAATAAACTGCTCCACTGATTACATGGAGCTGCCTGACTCACTTTTCGATCTTAAGATGCCTTCTTATTTCAATGGGCACTTTCATCCTTTCCATCCTCCAACAGTAAGACTCCTCCTGGGACACTCAGTATATGGTGCTAGATCCCACAGCTCCCACAGAGGCACTTTTGTTCATAGCAGTTGTCAAATTATAGACGTCATAGGGAGACTAAACTGAGGGAAGTCTTATGTCACCATGATGTTGACGATGGTCTTTTAAACGACATCCTCTTCAAACACATCTTTCAAAACACAAGTTGCACAGTGAGTGGAAAAAACAACTATGTTTACAATAAAGTATGAATTAAAGCAATTTTTGCTCATCCTGGGATCCAAAATCACTGCAGAAGCTGACTACAGCCATGAAATTACAAGACGCTTGCTTCTTTGAAGAAAAGCTATGACAAACCTAGACAATGTTTTAAAAAATAGAGACATCACTTTGTCAACAAAGGTCCACATACTCAAAGCCATGGTTTTCCCAGTAGTTAAGTAGTATACGTGAGAGCTGAATCATAAAGAAGGCTGAGTGACAAAGAATTGATACTTTTGAACTGTGATGTTCAATAAGACTACTGAGAGTCGTTTGGACTGTAAGGAGATCAGATCCTCAATCTAAAAGGAAATCAACCCTGAATATTCATTGGAAGAACTGATGCTAAAGCTGAAGCTCCAGTACTTTGGCCACCTGATGCAAAGACCCAACTCAATAGAAAAGACTTGGATGCTGGGACAGACTGAAGGGTGTAACAGAGAATGAGATGGTTGGATGGCATCACTGACTCAATGGACATGAGTTTGAGCAAACTCCAGGAGATAGTGAAGGACAGGGAAACCTGGTGTGCTGCAGTCCGTGGGGTCACAAAGACTTGGACACGACTAAGGGACTGAATAATAACAATAAAACCAACTTTTAAGAAACTGAAAGTATTTTGTTGAATTCATTATTTATTCACTGTATATTTTGAACAAATAAGGTTTTATTCTAGTCTCTTCCCAGAATTTCCCCTTGTCTCTCCTGTTCTACTAATCACCCCCAGAAAAATGCTATTTTCACCTTTAAAATACCATTCAAAGGTGGACAATTATTCTTCCCCTAAATTTTGATATCCTAGCTGCACCAGGCTAGCATTTTCAAATCCAAAACAGAACAAAAACAAATAATAGTAGAAATTACCAATAACACAGACATAACCATGTTCCCCTTGGCTGACCAATACCTAGTGCAGTTATGCTGCACCAAACCCACTGTCTATTTCCTCTGAGCCCCCTGCTGCTGCTGCTAAGTCGCTTCAGTTGTGTCCGACTCTGTGTGACCCCATAGATGGCAGCCACCAGGCTCTCCCATCCCTGGGACTTTTCAGGCAAGAACACTGGAGTGGGTTACCATTTCCTTCTCCAATGCATGAAAGTAACAAGTGAAAGTGAAGTCGCTCAGTCGTGTCCAACTCTTAGCGACCCCACGGACTGCAGCCTACCAGGCTCCTCTGTCCATGGGATTTTCCAGGCAAGAGTACTGGAGAGGGGTGCCACTGCCTTTTCAATCTGAGTCCCCTACATCTCTTAAATATTGAGGTATAAAACACCATTGTGTCTAAAAACACTGATTTCCTAGAAAAGCAGAATGCTTTCTATAGAAATGCCCTGATGCTGATGCGTTACACTAAAAGTAACAAAACACAATTTGGGGTTCACTCAAGAATCACTTTTTTCCCCTCTGAGTGCACAACATATGATCCTGTATTTCTGTACACTGTGAAATGATCACTGCATTAAGTCTAGTTACCGTCCATCACCATACCTTTTTTTCCTTGTGATAACGATTTTCACCATTTACTCTACTAGCAACTTTCAAGAATGCAGTACAGTGTCATAACAAACACCCTCTTCCAAGAACACAGGGGAAGACTACACATGGACATCACCAGATGGCCAACACTGAAATCAGATTGATTATTCTTTGCAGCAAAAGATGGAGAAGCTCTATACAGTCAGGAAAAACAAGACCAGGAGATGACTGTGGCTCAGTTCATGAACTCCTTATTGCCAAATTCAGACTTAAATTGAAGAAAGTGGGGAAAACCACTAGACCATTCAGGTGTGACCTAAATCAAATCCCTTATGATTATACAGTGGAAGTGAGAAATAGATTTAAGGGACTAGATCTGATAGACAGAATGCCTGATGAACTATGGATGGAAGCTCGTGACATTGTACAGGAAACTGGGATCAAAACCAACCCAAGAAAAAGAAATGCAAAAAAGCAAAATGGCTGTCTGAGGAGGCCTTACAAATAGCTGTGAAAACAAGAGAAGTGAAAAGCAAAGGAGAAAAGGAAAGATATACCAATTTGAATACAGAGTTCCAAAGAATAACAAGGAGAGATAAGAAAATTTTCCTTAGTGACCAATGCAAATAAATAGAGGAAAACAAGAGAATTGGAAAGACTAGAGATCTCTTCAAGAAAATTAGATATACCAAGGGAATATTTCATGCAAAGATGGGTTCAATAAAGCACAGAAATGGTATGGACCTAACAGAAGCAGAAGAGATTAAGAAGAGGTGGCAAGAATACACAGAAGAAATGTACAAAAAAGATCATGACCCAGATATTCACGTTGGTGTGACCCAGAGCCAGACATCCTAGAATGTGAAGTCAAGTGGGCCTTAGGAAGCATCACTACCAACAAAGCTAGTGGAGGTGATGAATTCCAGTTGAGCTATTTCAAATTCTAAAATACAATGCTGTTAAAGTGTTTCACTCAATATGGCAGCAAATCTGGAAAACTCAGTAATGGCCACAATGACTGGAAAAGGTCAGTTTTCATTCCAGTCCCAAGAAGGGCAATGAGGCACATTCCCTCTACTCTCACTATGCTGGGAGTTTTTATCATACATGGATGTTGAATTTGACAAGTGCTTTTTCTGCATCTATTGAAAGGATACATGATTTCTACCTTCAGTTTGTTAACATGGTGTATCATATTGTTAGTCACTCAGTCATGTCTGACTCTTTGAGACTCCATGGACTGTAGCCCTCCAGGTTCCTCTGTCCATGGAATTCTCCATGTAAGAATACTGGAGTGGGTAGCCAGTTCCTTCTTTAAGGGATCTTTCTGACCCAGGGATCGAAGCCAGGTCTCCTGCACTACAGGCAAATTCTTTACCATCTGCACCACCAGGGAATCATATTGAATGATTTGCAAATTTGAATGCAGAGTTTGAATGCATTTAAATGCCGAGTTCCAAAGAACAGCAAGGAGAGATAAAAAGCCTTTCTCAGTGATCAATGCAAACAAATAGAGGAAAACAACAAAATGGGAAAGTCTACAGATCTCTTCAAGAAAATTAGAGATACCAAGGGAATATTTCATGCAAAGATGGGCTCAATAAAGGACAGAAATGGTATGGACCTAACAGAAGCAGAAGAGATTAAGAGGTGGCAAAAATACACAGAAAAACTATACAAAAAAGATCTTCATGACTCATATAATCATGATGGTGTGATCACCAACCTAGAGCCAGACATTCTGGAATGCAAAGTCAAGTGGGCCTTAGGAAGCATTACTACAAACAAAGCTAGTGGAGGTGATGGAATTCCAGTTGAGCTATTTCCAATCCTGAAAGATGATGCTGTGAAAGTGCTGCACTCAATATGCCAGCAAATTTGGAAAACTCAGCAGTGGCCACAGGACTGGAAAAGGTCAGTTTTCATTCCAATCCCAAAGAAAGGCAACTCCAAAGAATGCTCAAACTACCGCACAATTGCACTCATCTCACACACTAGTAAAGTAATGCTCAAAATTCTCTAAGCCAGGCTTCAACGGTACATGAACCATGAACTTCCAGATGTTCAAGCTGGATTTAGAAAAGGCAGAGGAACCAGAGATCAAATTGCCAACACCCATTGGATCATAGAAAAAGCAGGAAGTTCCAGAAACATATCTACTTCTGCTTTATTGACTATGCCAAAGCCTTTGATTGTGTGGACAACAACAAACTCTGGAAAATTCTTCAAGAGATGGGAATACCAGACCACCTAACCTGCCTCCTGAGATATCTGTATGCAGGTCAAGAAGCAACATTTAGAACTAGACATGGAACAACAGACTGGTTCCAAATCAGGAAATGAATACATCATGGCTGTATATTGTCACCCTGCTTATTTAATTTACATGCAGAGTACATCGTGAGAAATGCTGGGCTGGATGAAGCCAAGCTGGAATTAAGGTTGCCGGGAGAAATATCAATAACCTCAGATATGCAGATGACACCACCCTTATGGCAGAAAGTGAAGAAGAACTAAAGAGCCTCTTGATGAAAGTGAAAGTGGAGAGTGAAAAAGTTGGCTTAAAACTCAACATTCAGAAAACTAAGATCATGGCATCTGGTCCCATCATTTCATGGCAAATAGATGGGGAAACAGTGAGAGACATTATTTTTTTGTGCTCCAAAATCACTGCAGATGGTGACTGCAGCCATGAAATGGAAAGAGGCTTGCTCCTTGGAACAAAAGTTATGACCAACCTAGACAGAATATTAAAAAGCAGACACATTCCTTTGCCAACAAAGGTCCGTCTAGTCAAAGCTATGGTTTTTATAATAGTCATGTATGGATGTGAGAGTTGGACTATAAAGAAAGCTGAGCACCGAAGAATTGATACTTTTGAACTGTGGTGTTGGAGAAGACTCTTGAGAGTCTCTTGGACTGTAAGGCGATCCAACCAGTCCATGCTAAAGGAAATCAGTCCTGAATATTCATTGGAAGGACTGATGCTGAAGCTGAAACTCCAATACTTGGGCCACCTGATGTGAAGAACTGACTCATTTGAAAAGACCCTGATGCTGGGAAAGATTGAAGGCAGGAGGAGAAGGGGACGACAGAGGATGAGGTGGTTGGATGGCATCACCGACTCAATGGACATGAGTTTGAGTAAACTTTGGGAGTTGGCGATGGACAGGGAGGCCTGGAGTCCTGTAGTCCCTGGGGTTGCAAAGAGTTGGACACAACTGAATGACTGAACTGAACTGATTTGCAAATGCTGAAAAATCCCGGAGTAAATACCATTTCATCTTGGTATATGATCTTTTTAATGTATTCTTGAGTTCAGCTTGCTAAAATTATATTGAGGATATTTGCATCTATATTCATCACAGATACTGGACCATAATTTTTTTGTGATGTCTTTATCTGGTTTTGTTATAAAGGTAATCTTTGTCTCGCAATATGAGTTGGGAAGTATTACCTCCTCTTGTATATTTTGGTAATTTGATTTTTTTTTTTTTAATGCTTTGTATAATTCAGGTGGCTCAGATGGTAAAGCGTCTGCCTACAATGCGGGAGACCCGGGTTCGATCCCTGGGTCGGGAAGATCTCCTGGAGAAGGAAATGGTAACCCACTCCAGTATTCTTGCCTGGAAAATCCCATGGACGGAGGAGCTTGGTTGGCTACTGCCCATGGGGTCGCAAAGAGTCGGACACGACTGAGCCACTTCACCATCACCATCACTGTAATTCACCGGCGAGGCCATCTGGTTCTAAACTTTTGATTGTTGGGAGAATTTTAATTACTGAATCAATCCTCTTACTGGTAATTGGTATATTGAGATTTTCCATTTCTTAATGATTAAGTGTTGATAAGTGGTATGTTTCTAGGAATTTATCCATTCTTTCAGGTTGTCCATTTTATTGGTGTGTTCAATTGTTCAATGTGGTCTCTTATGAGCCTATGCATTTTATCGATGTCAGTTGTAACATATTTACAATACTGTATTTTAAGTTGAAAACAACTCAAATTTGAATGCACTAAAGCTCTGCATTTTTACTCTCCCCATAACATATTTTATATTTTATGTCATTTTTTTGTATTCTTATTTTGTGTACCATTTAACTAATTATTGTAATCATAGCTACTTTGTCTTTTAAGCCTCATATTAGCTTTATAAGTAATTAATCCACTACCCTTACTATACACAGTAAGTCTCCTACATATGAACGTTCAAAATTTAAACTTTCAAAGATGCAAATGTGCATTCTCATGTCCAGTCAGCTAAGTGAGTTCGTACGTCTGGTGTACACTGTCACGTGCATGCATCCTCTAGACGTGGTTGTACTTCGGGTACTTTACTGCACAGTACTGTATACAATACAACCATACAGTATCTCTGTTTCAACCCCAAGATGTCTAGAACCAAGTGTAAAAGCAGCAGTGATGTCGCTAGTACTGCTAAGAAGTGCCAAGCAATAACAATGGAATCAAAAGTGAAAATAATTCAGAGAGAAGAGTGAGGCAAAAAGATGGTAGATGTCGCCTATACCTATAAAACAAATTGTTCAACCATCAGCATGATTCTAAAGAATAAGGATAATACCATGAAATGTGTGATGTCTGCTGTGCTAATGATGTCAACAATAATATCAAAGAAGCATAGAAAAGTATAAGAGGAGATGGAGAAACTTCTCAGTGTGTGGCTGTAGTAGGATCAAGTCCCACTCAGCTTAATGCCAACTGAAGAGAACGCTAAAAGCTTTTATGAAGATCTGAAGAAGAAACATGATGAAGAGTCAGAGGGCACGTCTTTTAATGCCAGCCATGGCTGGTTTCATCAGAACAAGGACAGAGCCAACATTCACAACATTAAAGTAAATGACAAGCCAGCGAGTGCCGATTTGGTAGCTGTCCAGGAATTTCATAACCACCCTGAGAAGTATTGATGAAGGTGCATATTTACCTGAGCAAGTTTTAAACGTGGATGAGACAGGACTGTACTGGAAGAGGATGTCAAACTGAAGTTACCTCAGTAAGCAGTAAAAGCTGATGCTAGGCTATAATGCAGCAAATGAAAGGCTAACTCTTGCTTGGTGCCAATGCTCCTGGCTATATGAAGCTGAAGCCTCTCTTAGTTTATCCACTGAGAGAGCCCAGGAGCCCTTAAAAACATAGCTAAGGACTCCCTTCCTGTTGTGTGGAAGAAGATTATAATCCCAAACCTTGGGTTATGCAGGCCATTTTCCAGGGCTGGTTTTCCCACCACTTTATCCTGGAGGTAGAGAAATACTGCTTTGAGAAGTACATCCATTCAACACTGTTTTGCTGCCCGACAATGCTCCATTCATGGAGACCTTCATCCCAATGTCAAAGTATTGCATCTACCACCAAATACTATGGCACTCATTCAACCCATGGACCAGAGAGTTATAGTGACTTCCAAAAAATATTTATTTATGTCACACTTTTCATCGGGCAGTGCCTAATCAGGCACTGACTTTGCTTGGCATGAGGTTACTGCCATCACGATGAATGGGATTTGGAAGAATCTTTGCCTGCAGTTTGTTCATGAGTTTTGTGGATTTGAGAAAATGGATGAGGAGTCCAAAGAGGTCTTCAGCAATTTAGTGACTCTCAGTGAGAAGCTGGGGGTAGATCTCCAAGAGGACAATGTCACTGAACTCCTTGGTGTGCAACACAAGGGACTTACTAATGAAGATCTGATGGAAATGGAAGCCTGGAGAAAGAGTGAAGAGAGACAAGAGGAAGGAGTAACTGCAGAAGCAAGGAGATTCATGATACAGGAAACAGCAATCGAATTTTCTTTATCTTAGAAGGCACTGTTAGTTTTTGAGGCACAGGATCCGAACGTAGAACAGTACATGACAGTTGCAGCAGCCATTCAGAGTGCAATCCAGTGCTACTGAGTTATCTCCGATTAGAAAAAAAACAGCTAATACCCGGATATCACTGCATCTTTTTTTCAAGAGGGTAGACAGAGGAGGTGGCAAGAATTCACAAAAATCTATACAAAAAAAGATCTTAATGACCTGGATAACCACGATGGTGTGATTGCTCACCTACAGCCAGACATCCTGGAGTGTGAGGTCAAGTGGGCCTTAGGAAGCATCACTACAACAAAGTTAGTGGAGGTGATGGAATGCCCTCTGAGTTATTTCAAATCCTAAAAGATACTGCTGCTGGAGTGCTGTACTCAATATGCCAGCAAATTTGGAAAACCCAGCGGTAGCCACAGGACTGGAAAAGGCCAGTTTTCATTCCAATCCCAAAGAAGGGCAATGCCAAAGAATGTTCCAACTACTGCACAATTGCACTCATTTCACATGCTAGCAAGTTAATGCTCAAAATCCTTCAAACGACGCCTCAGCATTATATGAACCAAGAAATTCCAGATGTACAGCCTGGATTTAGAAAAGGCAGAGGAACCAGAGATCAAATTACCAACATCTGTTGGATCATAGAGAAAGCAAAGGAATTCCAGAAAAACATCTACTTCTGATTCACTGACTACACTAAAGCCTTTGACTATGTGTATCACAACAAACTGTGATTCACTGAAAGGGAAAAGACTCTTCAATGATGGTACTGGGACAATGAGGTATCTATGTGGAAACAAAGTGAAAATAGACTCCTACCTTAGGTCACACAATGAAACAGTTACAGGTAGATCACAGACATAAATGGGAAACACAAATAAATATTTTTTTAGAAGATAATGTAGGTTTTCATGATTCTGAAATAAGATACAAATTTACTCATCACAGAGGAAAAGATTAATAAATCTCACAACAATAAAATTTTAAATGTCATCCTTAAAAAGGTATGACAGGTACTTTAGAGGCCATTCCCTCATAGCTCAGTTGGTAAAGAATCTACCTGCAAAGCAGAAGACCCCGGTTAGACTCCTGGGTCAGGAAGATCCACTAGAGAAGGGATAGGCTACCACTCCAGGACTCTTGGGCTTCCCTTGTGGCTCAGCTGGTAAAGAATCTGCCTGTAATGTGGGATACCTGGGTTTGATCCCTGGGTTGGAAAGATCCCCTGGAGAAGGGAAAGGCTACCCACTCCAGTATTCTGGCCTGGAGAATTCCATGGACTATACAGTCCATGGGGTCACAAAGAGTCAGACATGACTGAATGACTTTCATCATCATCATCAAAGCCTATGGCTGTTACCTATGCTTCTGATGGACTGGCTACAAACTAAAGGTCCAAATGACTTCCTCCAACTCAGGATGCTAATCCCAAACCCAGAATATTACTTGTACTTCTGAACAACTGGTTAAATCAGAGGTCCCCACACTCCCTTGCTGAGTTCAATTAATTTATTAGAGTGGTTCACAGAACTCAAGAAACCCATTTACACACTAGATGATCAACTTATTATAAAATGACATTAAAGGACACAAACCAACAGCCAAACAAAGAGATGCACAGGGCAACGTCTCAAACAAAGGAGCCTCTGTCCTTGTAGAACTTGAGGCCTGTCAAGATGGCATGCAGTACCATTCTTGTTCTATATAGAAGCTCTCTGAAAAGGGGCAAAAAGCTGTCCTTCAGGTTTTTAGGGAGGCTTTATTATGTAGTCATGACTGACTAAATCATTGGCCAAAGGCAACTGGTTCAACCTCAAGTCCCCTTCCTTCCCAGGAAGTCAGAGAGTGGGACTGAAAGCTCCAACCTTCTGCTCACAAGGTTGGTTCTCTTGGGAATCAGCTCTCAACACAATATTAACAAAAGCTAACATATGACCCTCTAAACGTCACCTTATTAACGTAACACAAAACACCTTTTATCACTCTCAACACCTAGGTGATGCCAAGGGTTTTGGGAGCTGTGGTCCAGGAAATGAAGATGAAGACCAAAACATAAATAAAAAATATATTTTGATCATCTGAATGACCAAATAGATATTTCTTATAAGTCACAATAGTGCAAACACATACTGCATTATTTTGTTTTTACCAAATTAAAATAGCAGGCCAAACAGCATAATTAAGTGGTAAAAGCTAGAGTAATGTAAATAAAGGTCAGGATAGTAGTTACTGTTAGCCATGCACTAAAGCATACAAATGGGAAAGGGCCCTCAGGGGACAGGGGGCTTCTAGGAGGCAGGCAATATTCTGTTTTATTACCTAACCTGGTGGGAACTGCAAGGATATTTATATGGAACAATTTATTAAGCTTGGCACTTATGGTTCATGCAGTGTTTTGTATATTGGTTGGATTTTGTAATTTTAAAGTTTTTTCATTATTATTCTAAAGAATAATGAAGAGGACAGAAGGAATACAGGAACATCTGATTATTACTTACTACTGCATTTTGAAATGGTATGAAGATTGAATAAAAGCATTTTAACTGATCTCCACTTCTGGTATTCTGCCATTTCCATCTCATCAGATTAAAAAATAATAGTGGTATGATCTTATTCAAAGAAGACAGGTATTTCCTCTATTTGGCAGGCCTCGACTTGGATTATAAACTCTGAGAAAAGACTATTTTCACATCTATGATGGTATCGTTGGGTTCTTTAATAGTGCCTGGAAAACAGTAAGTTCTCAAAAAGTATCAGTTCAGTGGATTCACTGGTAAAACTAAGTTTTTCAAAAACCAAACATTCCAAAGAGATGTGAAAAAAGTCCTGTGACTTCAATCAGTCTCTAAACTGCAAGAATAGCTATTGAGGTGGTATTATTTGATGGTACATTTGTGGTTACTAGTAAACTCCAGAGAAATTAATGTATTTCCAAAACAATATGTTAACAAAGATTAACATTATAGTAAGCATCAGGCAGAATTTCTAGGACAAGTATGGAATTTCCCTCTGCACCATCTTCCATTGGATGCTATCTGTGCCGTCATTGGAGGGCTGGCAAGATGAAGTAGAAGGATGTGAGCTCACTGCTTCTTAAAAAAACCCCCAAATCACCAGTAACTGCTGAAAAACTATTGCCAAAACAAACAACAATGCTGAAACCTAACAAAAAAGATACCCTACATTCAAAGACAGAGGAAGCTACAACAAGATGGTAGGAAGGGCACAATCAAGATAAAATCAAGTCCTATACCTGCCGGGTGGGCAACCCACAAATTGGGAAATAATTATACCACAGAAATTCTCCTATAGGAGTGACGCACATCAGGTTTCCCAGCCTGAGGGTCTAGCAATAGGAAGGAAAGCCCCCAGAGAATCTGGCTTTGAAGGCCAGTGGGGTTTGATCAGAGGAATTCCACAAGACTGGGGGCAACTGAAACTCCACAGTTGGCGGGGGAGGGGGGGGTGCACACAAGATCCCATACATACCAGGACCCAAGGAAAAAAGTAGTGACCTCATAGGACACTGGGCCAGACCTACCTGTGAGTATTTGACAGTCTCCTGCAGAGGTGCAGGGACAAGACACTAGCAGCGGCAGTCTGGCAGGCATTCATTGGCACAAGCGCTCCTGGAGGTCACCATTTTCTCCTTAAGACCTAGCCCAACCTATCAGGCTGTAGGCTCCAGTGCTGAGACACCTCAGGCCAAACAACAAACAGAAAAGGAAGACAGCTCCAACTGTGGGCAGTTAGCCTGCTTAAAGTCTTCTTAAGCATAGCCCTGTCCACCCAAGAGACAAGACCCAGATCCACCCACCAGTGAGCAGGATCCAGACCCACCCACCATCACAAGCCTCTCAGACAGCCAGTAGAAGCAAGAACTATAGCCCTGCAGAACAGAAAATGCAATCACAGAAAGTCGGACCAAAATGAGAAAACAGAGGAATATGTCCCAGATGAAGGAAAAAGATAAAACCCCTGAAGTAGAACAAAGTGAAGTGGAGACAAGCAACCTATCAGAAAAAGAAATCAGAGTAATGAGAGTGAAAATGGTCTAAGATCTCGGAAAAAGAATGGAGGCACAGTTTGAGAATATGCAAGAAATGTTTGATGAAGATGTAGAAAAACTTAAAAAAAAAAACAGAGATGAACACTACAATAATTGAAATGAAAAATAAACTACAACAAACAATAATAGACTAACATAGGCAGAAGAATGGATAAGTGAGCTGGAAGACAGGAAGGTGAAAATCACTGCCATTAAACAGAATAATGGAAAAAAAGAATTAAAAGAAATGAAAACAGCCTAAAAACACCTCTGAGACAATATTAAATGCAATAATATTTACATTATAGGGGTTCCAGAAGAAGAGAGAGAGAAAAGACCTGAGAAAATATTTGAAGAGATAATAGCAGAAAACTTCTCTTTCATGGGAAAGGAAATAGTCACTCAAGTCCAGGAAGTGCAGAGTTCTAGGCAGAATAAACCCAAGGAGCAAAATGCTGAGACACATACTAAACACACTGACAAAAATTAAAGAGAGAAAACACTAAAAGCAACAAATAACATACAAGGGAATACTGTAAGGTTATCAACTGATACCTTAGCAGAAACTGTGTAGGCAGAAGGGACTGCCAGAGGAGCCGGCGAGGCTCCTCTGTCAATGGGATTTTTTTTGCAGGCAAGAATACTGGAGTGGGTTGCCATTGCCTTCTCCAGGGGACCTTCACGACCCAGGGATAGAACTTATATCTCCTGCATTGTATGTGGATTTTTTACCATTGAGCCACCAGGGAAGTTCAGGAGTGACACAATATATTTAAAAGGGAAGGGAAGAGCCTACAACCAAGAATATGCTATCCAGCAAAGTTCTCATTCTGATTCAACAGAGAAATCAAAAGCTTTACGGACAAGCAAAAACTAAGAGAATTCAGCACCATCAGACCAACTTTGTAATAAATGCTAAAGGAACTTATTTAAGCAGAAAAGGCCACAACTAGGAAGAAGAAAATTATGAACAGAAAAGCTCACC
The DNA here is from genome assembly GCF_029407905.1 of Bubalus kerabau. Classification (NCBI taxonomy): domain Eukaryota; kingdom Metazoa; phylum Chordata; class Mammalia; order Artiodactyla; family Bovidae; genus Bubalus; species Bubalus kerabau. The sequence goes on from NC_073627.1 coordinate 149,199,050, forward strand.
AGTAAGGCAAACATAAATGTAGTAAATCATCTGCACACCAATATATCAAAATCAGCAACTGTGAGAAGAGAGCACAAATGCAGGATATTGGGGATGCATTTGAAATTAGAAGACTAGAAATTTAAAACAATCTTGTTTATATATAAACTGCTATATCAAAACCTCATGGTAACTGCAAACTGAGAATCTACAATAGATACACACACAAAAAAAAGAAAAAAGAATTTAAACACAATGCTAAAGTTAGTCATCAGATCACAAGAGAAGAGAACAAAAGAGGAAGGGAGAAAAAAGACCTACAAAAACAAATCCAAAACAACTAAGAAAATGGCAACAGGAACACGTGCTGCACTGTACTCAGCGTGCTTAGCTGCTCAGTGGTGTCCGACTCTTTGCAACCCTATGAACTGTAGCCAGGCTCCCCTGTCCATGGGGATTCTCCAGGCAAGAATACTGGAGTTGGTTGCCATGCCTTTCTCCAGGGGATCCTCAACCCAGGGATCGAACCCAGGTCTCCCACATTGCAGGTGGATTCTTTACCATCTGAGCCCACCACAGAAGTCCAAGAATACTGAAGTGGGTAGCCTATCCCTTCTCCAAGGGATCTTTCCAACCCAGGAAAGGAACCGGGGTCTCCTGCATTGCAGATAGATTCTTTATCAGCTGAGCTACCAGGGAAGCCCCAATAGGAACATATGTATGAATAATTACCTTAAACATAAATGGACTGCTTCCCTGGTAGCTCAGCTGGTAAAGAATCCACCCATAATCCAAGAGACCTGGGTTTGATCCCTGGGCTGGGAAGATCCTCTGGAGAAGGGAAAGGCTACCCCCTCCAGTATTCTGGCCTGGAGAATTCCATGGACCGTATAGTCCATGGGGACACAGAGAGGCGGACATGACTGAGCGACTTTCACTTTTCACTAAATGGATTAAATGCTCCAACCAACAGACACAGACTGGCTGAATAGATACAAAAACAAGACCTGTATATGTGTTGTCTACAAGAGACCAGCTTCAGATAGAAACCCACACCGACTGAAAGTAAGGGAATGGAAAAAGATTTTCCATGCAAATGGAAATCAAAAGGAAGCATTACTGATAAGATAGACTTTAAAATAAAGATTGTTACAGGAGACAAAGAAGGACACTACATAATGGTCAAAGAATCAATCCAAGAAAAAGATACAACAATTATAAAAATACATATATACTCAACATAGGAACACTCCAATATATTAAGGCAAATACTAACAGCCATAAAGAAACTGAAAGTTGCTCAGCTGTGTCCAACTCTTTATGACCCACTCAGCTATTGGGCTTCCCTGGTGACTCAGATGGTAAAAGCGTCTGTCTGCAATGCAGGAGACCCGGGTTCGATCCCTGGGTTGGGAAGGTCCCCTGGAGAAGGAAATAGCATCCCACTCCAGTATTCTTGCCTGGAAAATCCCATGGATGGCAGAGCCTGGTGGGCTACTATCCATGGGGTCGCAAAGAGTCGAACACAACTGAGCGACTTCATTTCACTTCATTTCACTTCAGCTATTGAGCAGTTTCAAGTGTAACAGGTATAATGAAGAAAAATGAGTTTTTAACTATTAATTAAATTTAAATTTGAAAACAGTTGATTCAGTTTTAAGTTTCTCTGAAACAATTTAGATATGTGAACCTACTTTTTCAATGCTGTATTTTATAAAATAGATCAAGAATATCAAATGAAAACTTAGCCTCTGAACTAAGATGCAACATATACACTGAATTAAGTGTAACATATACACTGGATCTCCAAGATTCAATATAAAAAAATATTATAAAATAATCACATTAATAATTTTATATAGATTACATATTTAAATAACAGTATTTTAGCTATATGGGGTTAAATAAAATAATTATTAAAATTATTCCTAACTTTTTCTTTTTACATTTCTTAAAGCAGCTAATAAAAAATTGAAAACAGCTATTAGAATGTACTTTGTTTCTGTTGGACAGTGCCATACTATAGTATTAGATATAAATGACCACTCATTCCTTCTTGAAATGCTGCTGCTTTTTCCCTTTTACTTCTTGGACTCCCCCTTTCTAGTGTGCAGTGTAACTTTCTTCCACTCACTTCTTAAATGCCAGAGTCTCCCAGGGTTGTCCCTAGGCCCACTCCCCTCCTCACACTAGATACTCTTTCTGGGTAATCTCACCCCTACCCAGGGCTTTCACTGTTCCCAAATCCTGAGGACTGTCAACCCCTATGTGCAAATCAGCCACTCTCCTGAAAACACTAGGTTCAACTCCACCTACGCCTAAGTATAGCTGCACCTAATCTGTCATTATATCTTTACATATTTACCTTATTAATATCATAAATCTTGTCCCGCCTCTCCATTTCATTCAGGTTTTCACAATTTCTCACTTTTATCACTACAATAGCTTTGAAAGTGCTATCCCTGATGCCTTCCAAGTCAACTTCCTTTTGCTATTTAGTTTCTAAAATTCACACCTGGCCATATGATTTTTCTATTGAAAATACTCTGGCGGTTTTCCCACTGCTTTCAAGGCAAAATAAAAACTTCTTATAATCATATATAAGGCTTTATGCTTCATTATCAACCTTATAAAATCCCAAACTCAGGCACATCTAAGCACCTGAAGCTCCCTGAATACATCATGTGTTGTGATCAGTTGTGCCCGACTCTGTGTCCCCATGGACTGTAACCTGCCAGGTTCCTCTGCCGTGGAATTTTTCAGGCAAAAATACTGGAGTGGGGTTCCATTTCACACTCCAGGAGATCTTCCCAAACCAGGGATCGGACCCGAGTCTTGTGTCTCTTGCACTGGCAGGCAGACTCTATCACTAGCAGCACCTCTCCTAGTCATCCTTCAAAATTCAGCTGATGTATAATTCCCCCAGGAAAGGTCTCCATTCCCCCAGGAAAGGTCTCCATTCCCCCAGGAAAGGTCTGCATTCCCCCAGGAATGGTCTCCATTCCCCCAGGAAAGGTCTCCAAATGCCCAAGTTTGAACAAGTGTCCATCCGCTGTGTCACCACCACCCCTATACACAGCTCTACCAATAACCCATTGACACTGCCCTAGAATGACCTGGTAAAGTCTGTAAATTCTCTGAAGGTAGGAATTAAGTGGGGCTTCCTTGGTGGCTCAGGCAGTAAGGAATCCACCTGCAAAGCAGAAGACCCAGTTTCAATCCTTGGGTTGAAAAGATTCCCTGGAGAAGGGAATGGCTACTTACTCTAGTATTTTGCCTGGAGAATTCCATGGACAGAGAAGTCTGGTGGGCTACAGCCCACGGGGTCACAAAGAGTCAGATAATCGGACACAACTGAGAGACTAACACACACAAGGAAATAAGTGTTTTAAATTTACCTGCCTGTGCTATTCTTAATGAGTATGTATTTATTAAATGGACATAAAATTAAATAAGGGAAACCTACAGAATAAGCTGCAAGGCTAAAAATTCAAAACTAGGCTAATATAATCAGTAGTTAAATGAAAAAAGTTAACCTGATCACTGCAGATGGTGATTGCAGCCATGAAATTAAAAGACGCTTACTCCTTGGAAGGAAAGTTATGACCAACCTAGATAGCATATTAAACAGCAGAGACATTACTTTGTCAACAAAGGTCTGTCTAGTCAAGGCTATGGTTTTTCCAGTGGTCATGTATGGATGTGAAAGTTGGACTATAAAGAAAGCTGAGCGCAGAAGAATTGATGCTTTTGAACTGTGGTGTTGGAGGAGACTCTTGAGAGTCCCTTGGACTGCAAGGAGATCCAACCAGTCCATCCTAAAGGAGATCCATCCTGGGTGTTCATTGGGAGGACTGATGTTGAAGCTGAAACTCCAATACTTTGGCCACCTGATGCGAAGAGCTGACTCACTGGAAAAGACCCTGATGCTGGGCAGGAGGAGAAGGGGACGACAGAGGATGAGATGGTTGGATGGCATCACTGACTCAATGGATATGGGTTTGGGTAGACTCCGGGAGTTGGTGATGGACAGGGAGGCCTGATGTGCTGCAGTTCATGGGGTCGCACAGAGTCGGACGACTGAGTGACTGAACTGAACTGAACCTGATCACTCTAAAAATACTTTATTAGATGGCCTATTCCAGGACTGAATGAGCTAGCCAATAAAAATATATATCCTAAATAATCATTAAGAGAGCAAACATTCAACAAAAGCAATGATTAAAAAATTTAAAAACTAAATATGTTATTCTACTTCTATAGCCTGTTTTTCGGATCTTTTCTTCCCTAATTCTATTTATCAGTTCCTTTCTTTAGCTCTTAACATTAAGTTTCTTTCCAATTAAAAGGTGCATTTTTTTTCCCTTCCCTCACTCAATCCTTTTCACTTCTTACCGTTCTTCCAATTCTCCTTTTAATCTAACAAAAAATACACTGTCTTTGTTATCTCTGCCAGCCACTTTGTATAAAACAAAGGAATGGTAAAAAGCAGTGAATGGAATGACATCACCAGTCAGACAAAACCATGTGCGTTAATTTGGGTGGGTGATTTCATAATACTAGGCAGCTAATCTGGACCATATGCATAGTAAGTGGAGTTTGACATTCATGTAAGTCCTTGGGGTTACTGCAGCAGGACAGCAAGAGGTAAGAAAGAACAGCCAAGTTACTGGTGGTGAGGGCAGCTAAGCACAGCTTTACAAAATTCTCCTCTTTGTGCCCATCATTCAAAAGAAAGCAGAAACAGACAGCGGGAATTCAGGAAGCTGTCAGCTACCTGAACTAGCATGGTTGGGTAACTGATTTGACGGGGTTTGCAGCAATAGCCAACTAGTACCAGATGCTAGTCTGAGCACACTGACCAGAATACCAACTTTAGGACACAAAATAAAGTGCTCCCAGGTCACTTACAAAATTTAGTTTTAGTACGGAATGCATTCTGAGAGAGGCACAGAAGTATCTGAAGAGGAATTATATAAGTATTTAATGTAGGTTGGTAGGAAGAAACAGTTGCTATAATAGAAGGAAAGAGAGTACATTCTTTCAATTACCTGAGAGCAACTTTCTAAAACCACTCAAAATTAGCTTTTGTAGGCATAGGGAAGTTCACCCTGAGGATCTATCTCATATGGAAGTCACAATCAAACAAAAATGAAATCTCTTGAAAAACTTTATAACTAGCAAGATAATGTAACAATGAAGGATGTGTTTGAAAGTTTCTAGACTATTAAAGCAGCACTTTTAAATAATCAGGTGAATTTAAAGCAGTACAGGGCTTTTGTACACTTACCCGTGTCCAGGAATTAAGTTTTGATTCTCTAGAATTCTGTGGATCTTTCTTAATTAGACAACACAAGCACCATATTAGAATTTTGGGGCTTTCATCTGCAGAAATGAAGGTTAAAATAAGTAGGCTTGATAAAATAGAAAGAAAAGATAATCAGTATAAAATCTGTAAACATTATATTTAAAGGAAACACATTTATTATAAATGTTTTAGAAAAATCACAAACTACCAAGTTCACTGAACAAGCATCCAGGATCATGTGTGAAACTTAACTTTGTGGGTTTTTTTTTCCTTCTTGGGTTCAGGATTACTTTGTGTGGTCAATTCCTTTTCTGTCACAGAAGCAATTTTTAAAGCCAAAAGAGAAAGATGGAAGGAACTAAGAGAATCAGTCCTTTTTATTTTCAAGATCAGTTCTTTATTTTATTTTCAAACCATTAGTAATTTCAACCTTTTTAAGGCAACATCACTGCTATGAGTGGTAGTCAATATTTCTGATTTAATCTAATTGGCCAAAATACCTTCACTTGTTAGAAATAAATTTAACAAAAAGAATTGTTTTAAAAAACATTCTTTTCAATACCAGATGGTTTGGACAAAACAGAAGCCTTTCACATGCTCCTCATGAGGCAGGAGGTAGATGGGCTCCTTCTCAGAGTAAAGCAACTGGAGGTTCATTCCTTGTGGATACCAGGACAATTAAGGGAGAAGGCTGGGCCTTGCCCAGTCCACATATTTCTTATTCTCGAAGTCAGGAGACCTCCCCGACCTCACACATGAAGAAAAGGCTCCTCAGAGGTCAAAGGAGAGTTATATTAAAGGATGTTCCCTACCCAGACACCTTTTCAGTAAAATCTACCTTGGCTAAGACATGTGTGCACACCCGAGAGGATCATGAGATAGACCAAACATGGACTGTGAACCAGGTAAATCAAAATGACTGGCCAAAGGAAAAAACGAAAGAAATGCCCCACAGAAGTAATTCAAACTGCCACAAGGACGCACTCAGGGATTACTGTACTTTTTCCCCCTCTTAATCAATACTTTGTTTCATCACTTTCTGTCTTTGTGGGAATCCTTTTCTGCGAAGCTGAAGGGCCAGGGCCCTTGTCACTAACCACTGGTCTAGTGGCTAGGAATCTGGGGCTTTCACCGCCACAACCCAGCCTCAGTCTCTGGCTGGAAACCCAAGTCCCCCTCCAAGCCTTTGCAAGCTGAGGCCACCTGAGATCACTAATGCTTTACTCTAAAGCATAAAACTTTACTAAATATGTGATAACAATGTCGACCTTTGAAACCTTCTATGTGGATAGCACATCTATTTGGTAAGCCATTTTCTCTTTTCTCCTTTGGCAACTAAGTCCATTCAAGTTGGAGATTTTAGAACACAACTAGGAAGCAAAAATGAGGCCTAAAAACTGAAGATGTCAGTATCTGAACTAGAGCCAAGCTACTGTGGACTCTACCACAAGGCCATGGAGCTGAGGCTGAGAAAACCCAGCATCTGTAATCACACCTCTGCAGATCACCTGATGCTCTTTACTTTGTTATCAACTGCAATTTCATAAACAGAGCATTTCTGAGGGCTTCTTAACAAGAAATAAGGAGAACACAAACTATAGTAACCTACCTCTGCATTTTCTACCACACATCAAAGGACTCTGATACTAATTTAAACCCATCTCACCCTCCCCCACCAATAAACATCCATAAGCCTATGCTCTTCTAATAACTAACATTTCTGAACAAACTTTACCAGGAGTTATCCTGAGAGATATTCATATTTTTCCTAGTTTTTATGAGCTCAAATACCATCACTGGCTTGCCTGAAATTAGTTTATTGCAAGAATCATGTTATTTACCCTCTGAAGATTCTAGAGTTCTTCAGGTTGAATCAATGTCATTGATTAAAAATTTGTTTTACTGTTTTAAATATCCGAAGAAATTATAACTATCTGCATGTCACAAGTGTGATAATACATCTATTGATAGGCTTATGCAAGCAACTTCCTGTGTTAAAGAGAATGCAACCCAATGGGAAGCATTTCCAAAAAATCAGACTTCACCAATAAAAAGAAAAAAGAGGAAGAATGAAAATGTTAGCGATAAAGCACAAATCTAAAAAATCCAAAAAATGAGATCTTTCCCCAGGTATTAAGTGACTCTGCACATTTATTTCAACAAGTGTATTATTTTTTACTTTTCTCTCAACAAGAAGAGCCAGAATAACTTTCAACCAGCCTTAAGGAGGTGCCTTTCTTTGCCCAGAATCAATGCACTGAAATGTACTATTAATGAGTTTACTTTGCTTTAGAGACTTAAAAATGAAAGCCACCACTTGTTATTCATGAATGCCCCCAGCACTGTCTACAGGGGATGGCATCTGTCAGGTTCCTCCCTGGAGGCTCAGATACCAGGGCTGGGGCACTGGGGATAGAAAATTGCCTGGGATTCATCATGTGGGCAGTCATCAGTGCAAATCTGCATTCTAAAAATTAGTGTAGGGGAAAGGAATATACTAACATATATTTGTCACCCAATTATTTTATTTTTTGATATCTTGAACTGAAAGCCTAAATGAAAGCTAAATTAATTCTATAATTTCAAACTGATAGCAGCATATTTTTAGACAATAAATATTTATTGTTTTCAGTTGCCAAGTTTGAAGGCAAACTCTCAGGTCAGATCAGTCGTTCAGTTGTGTCCAACTCTTTGCAACCCCATGAATCACAGCACACCAGGCCTCCCTGTCCATCACCAACTCCCAGAGCTCACTCAGACTCACATCCATCGAGTTAGTGATGCCATCCGGCCATCTCATCCTCTATCATCCCCTTCTCCTCCTGCCCCCAATCCCTCCCAGCATCAGGGTTTTTTCCAATGAGTCAACTCTTCGCATGAGGTGGCCAAAGTACCAGAGTTTCAGCTTTAGCATCAGTCCTTCCAAAGAAATCCCAGGGCTGACCTCCTTTAGAATGGACTGGTTGGATCTCCTTGCAGTCCAAGGGACTCTCAAGAGTCTTCTCCAACACCACAGTTCAAAAGCATCAATTCTTCGGTGCTCAGCTTTCTTCACAGTCCAGCTCTCACATCCATACAAGACCACTGGAAAAACCATAGCCTTGACCAGATGGACCTTTGTTGGCAAAATAATGTCTCTGCTTTTCAATATGCTATCTAGCTAGGTTGGTCATAACTTTCCTTCCAAGGAGTAAGCGTCTTTTAATTTCATGGCTGCAGTCACCATCTGCAGTGATTTTGGAGCCCAGAAAAATAAAGTCTCTCACTGTTTCCACTGTTTCCCCGTCTATTTCCCATGAAGCGATGGGACCAGATGCCATGATCTTCGTTTTCTGAATGTTGAGTTTTAAGCCAACTTTTTCACTCTCCACTTTCACTTTCATCAAGAGGCTTTTTAGTTCCTCTTCACTTTCTGCCATAAGGGTGGTGTCATCTGCATATCTGAGGTTATTGATATTTCTCCCAGCAATCTTGATTCCAGCTTGTGCTTCTTCCAGTCCAGCGTTTCTCATGATGTACTCTGCATATAAGTTAAATAATCTGGGTGACAGTATACAGCCTTGACATACTCCTTTCCTATTTGGAACTAGTCTGTTGCTCCATGTCCAGTTCTAACTGTTGCCTCCTGACCTGCATATACGTTTCTCAAGACGCAGGTCAGGTGGTCTGGTATTCCCATCTCTTTCAGTATTTTCCACAGTTGATTGTTATCCACACAGTCAAAGGCTTTGGCATAGTCAATAAAGCAGAAATAGATGTTTTTCTGAAACTCTCTTGCTTTTTCCATGACCCAGCGGATGTTGGCAATTTGATCTCTGGTTCCTCTGCCTTTTCTAAAACCAGCTTGAACATCTGGAAGTTCACGGTTCACTTATTGCTGAAGCCTGGCTTGGAGAATTTTGAGCATTACAAAAAGCATGAGTAAAAGAGGCTGCTGCTGCTACTGCTGCTAAGTCACTTTAGTCATGTCCGACTCTGTGCGACCCCATAGACGGCAGCCCACCAGGCTCCCCCGTCCCTGGGATTCTCCAGGCAAGAACACTGGAGTGAGTTGCCATTTCCTTCTCCAATGCATGAAAGTGAAAAGTGAAAGGGAAGTCGCTCAGTCGTGTCCGACTCTTAGCGACCCCATGGACTGCTGCCTACCAGGCTCCTCCGTCTATGGGATTTTCCAGGCAAGAGTACTGGAGTGGGGTGCCATTGCCTTCTCCCAAAAGAGGCTACAGTTATGATATTAATACGTGAATCATGAGGGCAGAGTTAGAACCTATCAGCCAGAACTCCAAGGTGAAGGCAGTAATTTTACACAGAGAACACCCCTGAATAAAAGGCGTTTTCTCCCTTTCTATTATATAATTTTTCTCTTCTCTTTGGGTCTTTTAATTTTCAAATCCCTCCTCCTTCTTTATTATCCTTATTTCTGATCTTATTCTTACTTAGCATTAAGGGAAACTTACTTCTTTCCTTGATGGAAATTGTTTATTTTTTATTGTATTCCAAAGGTAATTTTGGTATTATGAAATCATAAGAAAAGATACTTTCCTGGAAGAAAGTGCCCAGCTAGTCAAACAATAGTGGCAACATAGCCAAGATTTGATTACTCATGGAGTTCTCTGCCTGTCAGTCTCCTCCAGGAGCTTGACACCAAATGGGTACTTCAAGCAGGAAACTGAAATTTAATGGGCAATTCAAGAAATTGAAATTTAATGGGCAATTCAAAAGGTAACATAAGCATTTAAACAGAGATGGAGAATTTGTTTCTGGTTGTCAGAGGAGCCAAAGTAATGGAGATTAGGTGCTAAGGAGAGATTACAGACAGATACAAGTTTAAGGCCACAGGGATAAATCAGTACAGCCTCTCACTTTCACACATAAAGAATCTGAGATCCAGTGAGCTGGGTGGCGTGCCTTAGAAAATCCCATCTCATCTACTGTCCTTCAAGAGTTAGTCCCCACAAAACCTCCCCTGTGAAACTCTCCTTCCCCTAGCAACTCATTCAAAGCTCCACAGCACCAACCATCATCCTGAGCCTGGCTGACCTACTTAGGTCTCTTTTTTCCCTAACTAGAGGCTCCTTGGGTGCAGAAATTGTGAGCCATGTTTTCCTAAGGCTTGCTGTTTTTTAAAAGAATAGTGAATATATACATTCACATGAAGCTAGCTCACGGTAAAGCCAGGACTGGAACATTTCAACCACAGTGGTATGATCCGCAGGAACAGATCATTACAAAAATGCAGGCTTTAGAGGAGTCAGATCTTGAATTTTATTAGTTCTGTATTCTGAGAAAAGTGACATATCTATAGTAATCCATAAATACCTATCCTGCAAACCTATCATGAATTCAATCAGACCCACTATACAATCCACAGAGAACAGTGCTCAATACCAAGTGAGCAATGCTGCTCATTTTACGTCAATTCTACAATCCAAACTTTTTAACATATTAACATTTCTGAATTAAGGATATGTCCTATATGCACTGCTGCTGTTGTTCAGTTGCTAAGTCGTGTCCAGATCTTTGCGACCCCATGGACAGCAGCAAGCCAGGCTCTGTCGTCCTTCACTATCTCCTAGAGCTTCCTCAAATTTATGTCCATTGAGTCAGGATGCTATCTAACCATCTCATCCTCTGTCATCCCCTTCTCCTCCTGCCCTCAATCTTTCCCAGCATCAGGGTCTTTTTCCAGAGTCAGCTTTTCGCATCAAGTGGCCAAAGTATTGTAGCTTCAGTTTCAGCATCAGACCTTCCAATGAATATTCAGGGTTGATTTCTGTTTGACTGGTTTGATCTCTTTGCAGCCCAAGGGACTCTCAAGAGTATTCTTCAGCACAAGAGTTCAAAAGCATGAACTCTTTGGTGCTCAGCCTTCTTTATGGTCCAACTCTCACATTTGTACATGATTACCAGCAAAACCACAGCTCTGACTACATGGACCTTTGTCAGCAAAGTGAGGTCTCTACTTTATACTATGCAGTCTAGGTTTCTCAAAGCTTTTCTTCTAAGGTCTTTTAATTTCATACCATCTGCAGTGATTTTGGGGAGAAGGCGATGGCAACCTACTCCAGTACTCTTACCTGGAAAATCCCATGGATGGAGGAGCCTGGTAGGCTGCAGTCCATGGGGTCGCTAAGAGTCAGACACGACTGAGTGACTTCACTTTCACTTTTCACTTCCATGCATTGGAGAAGGAAATGGCAACCCACTCCAGTGTTCTTGCCTGGAGAATCCCAGGGACGGGGGAGCCTGGTGGGCTGCCGTCTATGGGGTCGCACAGAGTCGGACACGACTGAAGTGACTTAGCAGCAGCAGTGATTTTGGAGCCCAAGAAAATAAAGCCAGTGTTTCAACTTTTTCCCCTTCTATTTGCCATGAAGCGGTGGGACCAGATGCCATGATCTTAGTTTTCTTAATGTTGAGTTTTAAACCAACTTTTTCATTCTCCTTTTCACCATCATTAAGAGGCTTTTAGTTCCTCACCACTAGGTACACTTAAAGGACATATTATTTCCTTTTGCTAAAAAGTGGTTATTCAATTCATGAAGTATCTAACAATGAATTATGCCTTTAAATGGAGGAAATTCAAGAGTTTCTTTTCCTTTCTCTTGCCACCATTGGCCTAGCTCAATGATTTTCAAACTTATGGTCATGATCCGTTGATGGATTGTAAAATCAGTTTGGAGTCATGAAAACCATTAAAATGGTATCGTGAATACTAACTGCAGTTAATAAAAGTAAGCATATTTTCATAAAATGTGTGTGTCTGTGTGTAACTGTATCTACACATATATACACGTGTACAGAAAATGTATTTCTGGTCAAAAGTTTTTAAGAACTTTTGAGTTGAAATATATAAATTTAGGACAGGCATGGCCCTGGTACACAAATACAGTGATGCCTTTGCCATTTTAGATCAAGAATTTGAAAAAGCTAAGAGTCAACTCAAGGGAGGAAGAGTCAACCCAAGGGAGAAGGGGAAGCAAGAAGAGTGTAAGTAAAGAGGAAAAACAACAGATGAAGATGGTGGTAAAGTGAATGAATGTGAGTATACATACTGTACCAACACATGTACGTTCATGGAAGTAAATGCAAATGCTGTCCCTTCTCCATCAAGTTCAATCTTCTTATAATTACTTATAACAGGCGAGGACAGAGATATTATATAATTCTCTAAAACATGAAAGAGGAATATTCATTTTATTTTTGATTCCATTACCATTATGGGGACTTCCCAGGTAGCTCAGTGGTAGAGAATCCGCCTGCCAATTCAAAAGACGTACCAGTTCTGTTCACTTCAGTTGCTCAGTCATGTCTGACTCTTTGCGACCCCAAGGAATGCAGCACGCCAGACTTCCCTGTCCATCACCAACTCCCAGAGCTTGCTCAAACTCATGTCCATTAAGTCAGTGATGCATCCAACTATCTCATCCTCTCTCATCCTCTTATCCTTCTGCCTTCAATCTTTCCCAGCATCAGGGTCTTTTCAAATGAGTCAGTTCTTCACATCAGGTGGCCAAAGTATTGGAGTTTTGGTTTCAGCATCAGTCCTTCCAATGAATATTCAGGACTGACTTCTTCTAGGACGGACTGGTTAGATCTGTCTGCAGTCCAATGGATTCTCAAGAGTCTTCTCCAACACCACAGTTCAAAAGCATCAATTCTTCGGTACTCAGTTTTTTTTTTATAGTCTAGCTCTCACATCTATACATGAATGACTACTGGAAAAACCATAGCTTTGACTAGACGGACCTTTGTTGGCAAAGTAATGTCTCTGCTTTTTAATATGCTATGTAGGTTGGTCATCAGTTTTCTTCCAAGGAGCAAGTTTCTTTTAATTTCATGGCTGCAGTCACCATCTGCAGTGATTTTGGAGTCCAACAAAATAGAGTAGGGCACTATTTCCATTGTTTCCTCATCTATTTGCCATGAAGTGATGGGACCAGGTGCCATGATCTTCGTTTTTTGAATGTTGAGTTTTACGCCAACTTTTTCACTCTTCTCTTTCACTTTCATCAAGAGGCTCTTTAGTTATTCTTCGCTTTCTGCCATAAGGGTGGCATCATCTGTGTATCTGAGGTTATTGATACTTCTGGAAATCTTGATTCCAGCTTGTGCTTCATCCAACTTGGCATTTTGCATGATGAACTCTGGATATAAGTTAAATAAGCAGGGTGACAATATACAACCTTGATATACTTCTTTCTCAATTTGGAACCAGTCTGTTCTTCCATGTCTGGTTCTAACTGTTGCTTCTTGACCTGCATACAGATTTCTCAGGAGGCAGGTAAGGCAGTCTGGTAATCCCATCTCTTGAAGAATTATCTAGTTTGTTGTGATCCACACAGTCAAAGGCTTTGACATAGTCAATAAAGCAGAAGTAGATGTTTTTCTGGAACTCTCTTGCTTTTTCGATGATCCATTGGATGTTGGCAATTTGCTCTCTAATTCCTCTGCCTTTTCTAATTCCAGCTTGAACATCTAGAAATTCAAGGTTCATGTACTATTGAAGCCTGGCTTGGAGAATTTTGAGCATTCTCAAAATTGCTAGCATGTGAGATGAATGCAATTGTGTAGTAGTTTGAGGATTCTTTCTTTGGGATTGGAATGAAAACTGAGCTTCTCCAGTCCTGTGGCCACTGCTGAGTTTTCCAAATTTGCTGGCATATTGAGTGCAGCACTTTCACAGCATCATCTTTTAGGACTGGAAACAGCTCAACTGGAATTCCATCACCTCCACTAGCTTTGTTCGTAATAATGCTTCCAAAGGCCCACTTGACTTCACATTCCAGGATAGCTGGCTCTAGGTCAATGATCACACCATTGTGGTTATCTGGCTCATGAAGATCTTTCTGTATAGTTCTTCTGTGTATTCTTGCCACCTCTTCTTAATATCTTTTGTTTCTGTTAGGTTCATACCATTCCTGTTCTTTATTGCGCCCATCTTTGCGTGAAACGTTTCCTTGATATCTCTAATTTTCTTGAAGAGATCTCTAGTCTTTCCCATTCTATTGTCTTCCTCTATTTCTTTGCACTGATCACTGAGAAGACTTTCTTATCTGTCCTTGCTATTCTTTGGAACTCTGCATTCAGATGGGTATATCTTACCCATAGATGTAGGAGACATGGGTTCAATCCCTGGGTTGGGAAGATCCTCCAGAGGAGGAAATGACAATGCACTTCAGTATTTTTAGTGGGAAGATTCCAAGTACAGGAGAGCCTGGCAGGCTATAGTCCATGGGGTCAGACACAACTGAGCACACATCATCATTATATTATGCAATTAGTTTTTTACTTTTAAAAAACATGAAAAGTAAAGATTCTATTAGCTAACAACTTAGTCAAATCAAGACATTAAATCTCTGTGTTCACTTTCAGATATGCCTACTCCACTCTATGCTAAGCTCTGCGACAACCAAGAGAACAAAAACCACATTTCCTGCGACATTCAGTCTTCCAGGACATTAGACAGGCAAGCCAATAATTATAAAGCAGTATAGTAAGAGTTATAATTAAGGGAGATGCTGGCAACTATGGATACACTAAGGAAGGTTCCTAACTGAGTCCTAGCAAAGCCATTTCAAAGAAGTTTTGAGGATTTGAGATGACAACAAAGTTCCAGGCAAAAAGAACTGCATGTCACAGGCCCAGACATCAAACACTGTTACTAATTTAACCTAGCTGCAATGCATATGATATTGCAACAGGAAATGTGGCTGGACAGGTAGGTAGGAGGTCAGTGAAGGGACACCTCCCTCAAAGTGTCTTCAAATTCCTCCTAACCTTGGATAAACCAAAATGTGTTCCGTAAATAATGGCAGAGCCAAGGCAGGATTCAGACACTAAAGAATTTTACGCATGGAAAATAGCACATGAGTTAATATTAAATTGTGAAACAAAGAAATTATTTCACTATAATCATTTTATACTGAATTAAAAAATGAGGCTGCAACAATCATCTGGGAGCATCTGCCATCTAATTCAAGACTTTCTATTCTCCTACACATCTGTGTGTGTGTATATCCATACACATGTACACAAACATATATGATAACAATAAAGAATCCCATCTTTGTAAAAGAACAAGGAATACATTTGATAAGTTGTTTCATGAAAAATAAGAGAAAGACTTATCATTTAAAGCTCTGAATGCTGTTAAACAATACAAAGATTAAAATTATCATTAAAAGATTGGGTTTTTAGAGGACACATTTGGGATTCTTACCGTAAGCTAAGATAAAAGGACTCCAGCAAGATTTTGCCAACAGCTGGCAAATTGTGGGGAATCTTTCAATGATTGTATTTGAATCCTATAAAAGAAAATTATATTTGGTCAGTAGAAGGACACTACACAACTCAGAAAATAGTGAACTGTCAATATAGGTTGAGAGAATTTGAATGCTTATTTCATGTGTATTTTACAAAAATAGGTGAAAAACAGATTAGAGAAGATCTTTAAGTAAATAATTCTAATAAAGTTTAACAAGCAATCACCATACTTTATCCTTAAACCACCTTACTAAAACTAAGAATTACAGCAAGTTTAGGAAAATCAATTTTGTTGCAAAATTAACTTTATTTTGGGCTTCCCTGAGAGCTAAGTTGGTAAAGAATCCACCTGCAATGCAAGAGACCCCACTTAGATTCCTGGATTGGGAAGACCTGCTGGAGAAGGTATAGGCTACCCACTTCAGTATTCTTGGGCTTCCCTTGTGGCTCAGCTGGTAAAGAATCTGTCTGCAATGTGAGAGACCTGGGTTCGATCCCTGGGTTGGGAAGATCCCCTGGAGAAGGGTACAGCTCATGAAATGAAAAGATGCTTACTCCTTGGAAGAAAAGTTATGACCAACCTAGACAGGATATTAAAAAGCAGAGACATTACTTTGTCAACAAAGGTCCATCTAGTCAAGGCTATGGTTTTTCCAGTAGTCATGTATGGATATGAGAGCTGGACTATAAAGAAAGCTGGGCGCCGAAGAATTGATGCTTTTGAACTGTGGTATTGGAGAAGACTCTTGAGAGTCCCTTGGACTGCAAGGAGATCCAACCAGTCCATCCTAAAGGAGATCAGTCCTGAGTGTTCATTAGAAGGATTGATGTTGAAGCTGAAACTCCAATACTTTGACCACCTGATGCGAAGAGCTGACTCATTTGAAAAGACCCCGATGCTGGGAAAGATTGAAGGCAGGAGGAGAAGGGGACGACAGAAGATGAGATGGTTGGGTGGCATCACCAACTCAATAGACATGAGTTTGGGTAAACTCCGGGAGTTGGTGAGGGACAGGGAAGCCTAGTGTGGTGTGGTCCATGGGGTGGCAAAGAGAAGGACACGACTGAGCAACTGAACTGAACTGAACTGAACTCACTCCAGTATTCTGGCCTGGACAATTTACCTTTAAATCTATATACTTTATCCTTAAACCAGCTCACTAAAACTAAGAATTATAGCAAGTTTAGGTAAAAATCAATTTTGTTGCAGAATTAACTTTATTTTACTCATATTTAAGTCAAGAAAGGCCACTTTATTAAAAAATAACAAAGACTGCTTAACAGCGAAAAAATTATGGGCGATTAACATGCAGAGTACATCATGAGAAACGCTGGCTGGAGGAAGCACAAGCTGGAATCAAGATTGCCAGGAGAAATATCAATAACCTCAGATATGCAGATGACACCACCCTTATGGCAGAAAGTGAAGAGGAACTAAAAAGCCTCTTGATGAAAGTGAAAGTGGAGAGTGAAAAAGTTGGCTTAAAACTCAACATTCAGAAAACGAAGATCATGGCATCTGGTCCCATCACTTCATGGGAAATAGACGGGGAAACAGGGAAACAGTGTCAGATTATTTTTGGGCTCCAAAATCACTGCAGATGGTGACTGCAGCCATGAAATTAAAAGATGCTTACTCCTTGGAAGGAAAGTTATGACCAACCTAGATAGCATATTGAAAAGCAGAGACATTACTTTGCCAACAAAGGTCCGTCTAGTCAAGGCTCTGGTTTTTCCTGTGGTCATGTATGGATGTGAGAGTTGGACTGTGAAGAAGGCTGAGCGCTGAAGAATTGATGCTTTTGAACTGTGGTGTTGGAGAAGACTCCTGAGAGTCCCATGCATGGCAAGGAGATCCAACCAGTCCATTCTAAAGGAGATCAGTCCTGGGTGTTCTTTGGAAGGAATGATGTTAAAGCTGAAACTCCAGTACTTTTGGCCACCTTGTGCGAAGAGTTGACTCATTGGAAAAGACTCTGATGCTGGGAGGGATTGGGGGCAGGAGGAAAGGAGGACAACAGAGGATGAGATTGCTGGATGGCATCACCGACTTGATGGACATGAGTATAAGTGAACTCCGGGAGTTGGTGATGGACAGGGAGGCCTGGCTTGCTGCAATTCATGGGGTGGCAAAGAGTCGGACACGACTGAACGACTGAACTGAACTGAACTGAATATCTATATAACAGCATATCTTCATCCTCATTTTTTTTAATTCTAACATAGTAAGAGAACTTCCTGAGTCAGCTCCAGTAGCACTATCTCAAGTAAGGTTTAGAAGGACAAGAACTCTGGAACTTGTAAAAAGAAATAAGAGCAGCCAAAACATACAGACATATATCTCTGTTTATTACTATTGTGATTACTATATGCTGAATGACCTCATGCTTGTCCACAACAACCTAAAACCTAACACACACACACAAATATCCATCAAATAGAAAACAGCCTAAGGTTCAAACATACACATGCCCCTTTTCCTACTTCTTTACCTTTCAAGAAAGTTAAAAAATGAAATAAGACCAAATTGGGTTAATGTACACATAAGCTGAAATGATAAGCATTTCCTACTGCTGAAGCAATAAATTCCTCACATATGTCTCAGCATCAGTGTCAGCCTTGGACTTTTCAGAATCACTTTAAGGTCAAGTTACAAAAGTCTTGTTAAAAAAGTTAGCATTAGTTGTTCATACAGACTGCAACATTTCTTCTACTTTCTAGAGACATGAGAACTGACATCATCACTATGAATTATTCTTCAATTTCCTACTTGCTCCTTTGATTAAAGAAAGAAAATTTTAACACAAGAATACCTATATTAAATCATAATTTTGCTTCTCATTTTTAAATTAGAAAATAAGTATAATGTTTTCATCATATGAAAATGTACTAATTAACAAAAATACCTACTGCAATAAAACTAAGAAATTTTATGTCAAAACAAAAACACATCAAATTTTGAACACAATAACTTACATAACAATAGTGAAGACACTCATAATCTTAGTAGTCACAAGAAAAGTCCACTTAAAATATCTGGAAGAAGAGATCTTAAATTTTATCATCTCTTAGTTGAGCCCATTTTAGAACAGAGTTGAGAAAAGAGTAAGCATTTCTTCAAACTCTTAAATATTTGAGAGATACAAAGACCTTTAAAAGAACCCCAATTATGACCTGACAACAAATGTCAAAGTCTTGTTTATTTAAAAACAACTTGATTGGTCAGGAAGTCTCATGTGACAATATAACTCTTCAAGAAAGAAAAGACTGAAGTCATAATAAATCAGACACTAGCAAACCACTTCCTGTCTCCATTACTTACAGGTAATTTGTCTGTCTAATCCTTCAATATGTGAGGTCAATACCACAAGTCCCTGACTGCATTCAGGCTTAATGAAATCTGGTGACGAGTTCCTGATGTCACAGAATAACACTATTACTTCATTTTGGTCCACTACTCACCATCTCTTTCAAGGTTTCATACATCCGCCTCAGGAACTCCTGGAACTGTGGCAGGTGAAGGCAGATGTCTCGCTGGGTTTCCAAAGTGGAGGTCTGGGTCCAGACAGAAAGCTTCTGCATCCAAAACTGATAATTAGAAGGAAGGCCTGCTGAGTCTTCAGCCATCTCAGAAAAAGGGACAAAGTATTGTGCCTTCACAGTGGTTAGCTACACACTGAAGAAAACAGTGAACATACATCAAATCTGCAAGAAAGAGGGGAAATAAAACATTAGGAAAGAATCTTTTATCAGTGTCTTCACAACCACTGATGAGTTTTGACAGTGGATTACAAGGAGGATTACAAGGGACCAAAATAGCATGTCTTCTGTGAAGTCATCTTTGAGTTATTTTAAAATGTGTCACCCAGCTGTATCTCCAATTTTTACCATCTGAACTTTTTATCATGAGTAATATCATTACACTAAAAGTCATTA
The DNA here is from genome assembly GCF_029407905.1 of Bubalus kerabau. Lineage (NCBI taxonomy): Eukaryota > Metazoa > Chordata > Mammalia > Artiodactyla > Bovidae > Bubalus > Bubalus kerabau. The sequence goes on from NC_073627.1 coordinate 149,218,539, forward strand.
TACCTCCACAGGCACATCACTAATTATGTACAAAAAGCACAGCTGATAATACTTTATATCTTCTATTTAAGATTGAGCTATTTTTAAATGTTCTGAATATGAAGTTCATTTGAGTATTTTAATGTAATGGGAAATCAAAAACATCCATGGAAGTTTCATAATAGTCTGTGTCTAAGAAATGTTTTTGAAGTTCTTATGTTTTATATGCATTTCTGGCTTCTCATTTAGGTGTAAAAAAAAAATCTCTGGGCATTACTGTCTAATGAATTTTCTTCCTGGTTTCTCAATTCTTAGAAAAAAGTAAAATAATTCATTCCACATGCACGGATTTGAACAATCTGCTTAATTTATTTAAAGACTGCTGTGTATGCTTCATCTCCATTCACAAGAAGAAATCATATTTTGGTAAAGAAAGATAAACTCTAATTATTGGGAAGGTATATCTGTCCTAAGTGACAGAAAATAAAAACCCATAAACCTGACTACACATCTGAAGAACATGTTAAAAAGAATCGTAGAGTTACATACACAGAGAGCATATGCCTCAGGCAGAGTCGGGTAAATAAACTCCAGGTGCCTCCCCACCACCACAGCTCCTCGCCACCCACAGCCCTAGGAAGCATACGGGGGAGGGGATGGGAGGCTGCCTTCAGCAGGTGCAGGCTTTGACAGACTCCTACTTTCCTGGGGCAGCGATGATAGTCAGCTATCTAATTTCAAAAGACTACTCTGCAAGGGGTGAGTGAGTTTAAATCTTCAAAAGCAATAATTAACTGATAAAATGCTCCCAATTAAATGCCAAAAACATCAACAAAGGAGGTTTTCATTACTAAACAGGAAAGTAAGAAAAAAAATAAGAAGGTCGTACAATTTGGCTACAGTGCAAAAGAAAAAAAAAATCAAGACCAGGAAGATGAAAATTTTAAAATAGTACTAAAAATTTAGTTTTGAAAAGTACCATAAAGTTTTTTAAAAAGTTTAATAATAGAGAATATATGCATACTATCAAATGGCACCTAATAGTCAAAAATCCAGACATCTGATTATTCTCTCCTATTATCTTCATCCAAGTCATCACCAATACCTGTTCATTCTATTCCTAAAATAAATATCCATGCTTTCATTTGACCTCATTCATTTCTTTCCATTTCCACTGCTGCCATCCCACCCCATTCCTGTCTATTTCTTCCCTAAAATCTTCTATCTGGTCCCACCTGTTCCTCTCCAATTCATTTTCTACACTGTCGACAAAAACAACTTTCCCAAACGTAAATCAGACCCACTCCTGCCTAAAATCTCTTCAATACGTTCCTTGGAAAGAAATCTCAACTCCTTGCATAAATTATCCCAGCTCCTTACCAGAGTCTCTAATAAGACCTTGATAAACAGAGCTCCAGCATACCCGCCCACCTCCTATGTTGCCTCTAGCCAGCTGTCCAGTCCAGTCAAGGCCTTGCATCTATTTACCAACATATGAAACCCTGCTTCCAGGTCTTTCTGCTGATTCCTCCACAGCTCTTGGCAAATCAGTTAATTACTCTGGGCATTTATTTGTTCACTCACTTACTATCTCCTCTACTGGTAAATACATCCTCTGTCATCCTTGAATTTAGCCCATGCATGGCCAATAATAACTGTTGAATGAGGGAATATTTTTCAAAGTATAGTTCTAAGCTAAATGTTATAACAAAATGCTTTTTCCAGATAGAGCAAGTTTCAAAAGGTAACTCTCCCCAAAAAGAAAATTTGAAGGTAACTTTTTAATATTATTTATGTAAAACTTAATTATTAATATCCCATTTTATAACTACAGTAATAATAGCTTAAATATATAATTACTATGCTTTTGGCAATACATTAAATGCTTTTTGCAAACTAGCTAACTTAATTCTCACAACAACCCTGTGAAATGGGTACTACTATCTTCATTTTACAGAGGCGCAGAGAGATTATGTAATTGCCCAAAGAAAGATTATGTAAAAGCCAAAGGAAGTAACTGTTAGTAAATAGGAAAGCTATGGTTGTAGAATTTGAATTTAAGGAGTTCAGCTCTAAAGTCTATGCCCTTAAACAAAGAAATAAACTGAAGAAACAAACCAATGAATTTCTGACATGTTTCACATGGCTGTAGATGTGAGTCAGTTTAGATATTTGAGAACATCAAACTGAAAAACTTTTTGATAGAAGAGACAAGAAAATATTTAACAAAATTACAAACAACCTTCAGTTAGCAACGGGAATGGATCTGATTTAATTGGGAAAAGCGTTACAGATCATGCAGTGTAGTGGTCCTGGATGCTCTATTTCACAGCCTATCTGGGGAGGGGTGGCAGTGGGATGATGGTAGTGATTGTGAAATGGGCGGTGCTCTGGCTGTGATGGGAACAGTAAGGGTGCTCCTGACATTTCATATCCCAGAGTCAAGGACACTGAACACTCTGCAATGCATTGGAACAACAGCTCAAAAAGGAAAATGGTCTTCCCCCAAAGGCCAGTGATGCCCCAACTGAGAAATGCTGACCTAATCAGAACATTCTGGAAAGGACATCTGTTGGTTTTGTCTGTTTACCATTCCTCCTCCATTTTTAGTTACAACATCTTACTCTTCCTTTAGGAAAGTATCTCTCTTACATTCCCAAAGTCTTGGCAGATCCTTTAATCATTTTATGGTACCTATGTCATCAAGCCAAGGAGTGAGAGGATGATTCAAATTTAACAAAGTAGACTCTCTTCTGGGAATCTGAATCTTCAGTAGATTGTGATAAGGGTGGAATTAAGCCATCCAAAGAGTCTCTTGATCTAGATCTCTATGCATGTCCTTAGCAAACTATGAGTTTGCAGCCTTCTCTTTGATTCTGCCAGTTACCCAGGAGCCTTCCAATAATAATAGTTCTGCTTAAATTAACCACTGTTGGTTTCTGTGATTTTTAACACAAGAACACAAACTGATATCTCTGATGTTATATAATATCTGATACAAACTGATACCAGATAGTGGGCTGCAGACAACACACCTTTGCAGAAAGGAGGGGAATTTAGAACTGCTCCTAGGCCAAGTCAGGTAAAATGGCAGTGAAACTCCTGATCCTATTATGGAATTGGAAACCAGAAGTCCATGGAAGAAGGTAATACAGATCAATGAGGCATCACCTTCACACAAGGGCCCTGAATCATTAAGATATTCTAGTAGGAATGGCTAAGTGAAACCACTGGACTATCAAAACAGTCAAACATCTGAAGATTTGCAGAGAACCCCACTTCCCAGATGAGGGGCCAATGGGTCTTAGTCAGTGATATTACATTGTGATAATCAAGTGGTTACTCCAACTCAAGGTGCACTTTTAGATGTGAGTCCTGACTGGGGCAAATTAATACTCTTGGCACCTAGAATTCAGTTATGAACTGGTTATCTCCATTTCTCCATGGGGATAAACTGAGGATATGAGAAAGCAGTTGCCTTTTACCTGCCTCAGAGATATCAACTCCAGATACAGCACATTACACTGGTCTACCACAGTGAAGATACCAGGCTGACAGAACCTGGAAAGTATGAAGATACAGGTGCTTTGTCTGTATTCCATATGGTGGGATACAAATTACATGAACATACAGGGTCTGCCACTTCAGAAATTTCTTATAATCCAACGATCTGTGTCAGATGACAATGTGTCCTTTAAAATGAAGATACACAAGAATCCAGTACCAGAGGTTGCCTCCATTGTGGAGACCGAGGTAGCTGGATGGTAAGTGCAGGAAAGGAAATCTTTTCTGTAATTTTACTGTACACTTTTTTGCACTTTTTCAATTTAATGCCATGTGTACTAGTTACTGACTCAAAATAATAAACAAACAAAAATAAGGTGAATGATAACTGCTGTACCTACCTCACACCCACTAAGAGGCAAAATGCTTGGCTGATACCTCTGGGATTCTAAAGGTAACATGTACTACATGGGTTTCAGACCACTCATTGGCTTATCCATTTGCCACAAAAAGAGAAAATATGGGTAGGGCCCAGAGCAACAATCACTACACAGCTTATCTGTCCATACTGAAGTGCTCTGCCACTCAGCTATGACCCAGCTCTGGTCAGCTACGACACCCTATGCTCTTGAAAACCTGTGTGGAAGATATGGATTCTGGAAAAAGCTTATAACAGCCCTCAGTGACTGGACTGATTTCCAAGCCACAAAGCTGGGTGTACCCAGCAGCACTCTATCATCATGTGCAAATTACGCCTGCTTGGTCAAAATGCATGAATGAGGTTTCTGGATGCTATCTGTATATGTCTTGCTTGCTATGTCATATAACTTTTAAAAATTCCCCTCTCTTTTATTTCCCCTTCTACTACTGCATATATAAAGTATATTATTAGTGGATAGATTTGCTAAAAATCTATAATTTACAAAAAATAACAAAGATGGGAAGAGTAACTGACATTATCCAGAACTCTTGGACTTGAAGCTAAATGTATTAACCAGGCATTACTTTGAATTATCTCCCTTTTTGGAAGGAAGAGAGAGCTAAATTATGTTAGTGGAAAGTGTTTTAAAAATTCTGTGTATGGAAAGCAATAGGTTTGAATGTCCTGAGTAACCAACATGAGACAGTGGATATATCTGTTGTTTTTGCCCCCCAACACCCTATCCTGTTCTTTTAATGCATAGTCAGCCCTCCTTATCTGCAGGTTCTGCATCTATATGGATAGAAAAATTTTTTAATTCCAGAAGTTTCCAAAAAACAAAACCTGAATTTACCATGCACCCACTACTATATTCATAACTTTTATCTTATATTTACAACTATTTATATAGCATTTACATTGTATTTTAAGTAATCTAGAAATGATTTAAAGTATATGGAAGAATGTGTATAGGTTATATACAAGTATTATGCCACTTTATATAAGGGAATTGAGCATTTGTGGATTTTGGCATCTGTGAAGGTCCTAGAATAAACACCTTGCAGATATAGAGGGACAACTACATATGCACCTCACTTTTGCTCTGAAGAACTTCCCTTCTCTTCTGCATAGTTTTAATGAGACTAAGGTTTGCCTCCTCAGAACTGGAAGAGTTACATGGGTCTAACAGATACAACTAACAACTAGGAAATACACTATACAGATAAAACAAGTTTATGCACTTTTGATCTGACATAAACCATATACTTTCACTCAATAAGGAGAGTAATTTATAATGATCTCACTCAAAACACAAATTATGGGGCACAAGTGAAATTCTGTTTATGATGTTTATTCTTCTCTTTTTTTTGGGAACTGCTCAATAAGTATGTTCCAGTATACAAAAAAAAACAGTAGAGAAAACAGCCAAATGTACCCTATGTACCCTTTAACCAGTTCAAACAATTATCGAGATTTTCCATTTTTAAAGCAAAGCACAGATACCATATCACTTTACTCAAAATACCTTTATTTATATCTTTTTTTAAAAGACTTTAAAAAAAAGAAACTTAACTACATCTCTTTCATATCCAATAAAGCCACCAATAATATCTAACAGCCCTTCTATGTTCAGATTTCTTAAAAAATTCCCTTTATATTTGGATTGTTTATATTACAATCCAAACAACATCAACACATTGCATGCAGTCAATACTGATATCTTTCCTTTAAGCTGTAACAAAACAATGTAAATCTCGAACCTGTAACAAGTATCCCACTTTTATTTGTTTTAACCTTTTCATTTAACCCCTGGAGAAACCAACACATATGACCTACAGAATTTCTCATACTTGTACATTTAGCATTCCTGTGGTATTGTGTGATGTGTTTTGTTCTCTTCTTTATTGCTCATAAACTGACAGCTAGATCTAGAGGGTTCATTAGATTCAGAGTCAATTCCTTTGCAAGAATATTTCACTTGTGGATTTGTGTTCTTCAAATTAATTGAGAAGGAATACATAATTTGGTAGTCTCACATATCATAATGTTGAAACTGATGAGTGGTTTCAGGTATTATCAACCAAATCCATCCATTATAAAGTTCACCACCACTTTTTCGCTAATGGCTTTAGAATCCACTGATGACATTTTAGGTCCATTAGAGGATGATAAATACTGATTTTTCTAATTTTATCCATTCTCCTGTGTTTATATTTCTTGATGTTTAGAAGCTTTATATTTTTAGGTAGTCAGATTAACAAAATTTTCCTTGAAACTCCAAAGTATGCCTCCACAATCCTGTGAAACTGACAAAAGTACTGCTAACTTTTTACGTTTTATCAGGCTCTTTTAGCCACTCTAAAATGGCTGGAGGTAAAATCTATAACACGTTCTCTTGATTAACCAGGATAGGTGAGGCAGACAAAAGTACGATACAGACTATATTTAATGTAAACATACTTAGTTAAAATTGTACCCAATTTCAGTTCTATTTCAGACTAGAGTTAAGACCAACCTTCCTGCTGAAAGTTACTCTATAAGGCTATGTGAAACATACAAACATAATTCAAAATCATCATCAGCAAGAGACTGTGGAATTTTCAGAGCAAGATCTTGGCACATAAGGTTGCACAGGCCAAAGGAGACTTTTCCAATCCTGCAGAGGTGGTTAAATGGCAAAGCAGCTCTTTTGACAACTTTACTAGAGAGTAAAAGTAGGAGGCCAAGCCTGTCAAAGTGAGGTCCTGGTAAACCACCTCACAATGAGGACTGCACCCACAGAGATGCACCCTGAGACCATGGGTAGCCCAGAAATGAACTCGTCAACATAGAGACTATAGCCTAGCTATGAAACCAAAACTTAATTAAAGTGGTCCCAGGTTACTAATGCTGCTAGGCACCTGGAAGATGCAAACAACTCCTTCTCTGAAAAAAAGTAATATCATCATAGTTTTCTAATTATTTCTAAAGTTAATTTTTCAGTATATATGCCCACATGGATATCTCTGCCTATATTAATTTCATACAAACAACTAGTGAAATATTATTTAGCATTTTTTATTTAAGAGCATAAAAGAAAGGTGGATGATCAATGACATTTCTTCAAAACTCAGGATTTTATCAAGCATTTTCCATACACACAAACCCCCCAATATGTACTAATATAGCAAAAGCAAAGGGCATAGACAGTTAGAAGGAAATCTCCCTTTTCATTTCTTAAATATACAGAATCAAATCATGTTTTCACCTTCTCCACATACAGAGACTAAAATTAACAGTAACTGTTAGTCTCAGTTTATGCTTCCCAAAGAAAATAAAATCAGCTTCAGAAATTCTCATGTAGATTGAACTAAAGTAACAGTCCTATGAGCAGAAAGACCTGGACATCCGAATAGAAGTGACTAACCTGTGAAAGACTCCCATGTGCTTGTTCATGTCCCTGTTTCCTGCTCATCAGAGGAAAGCAGGAGGTGGGAGGGGAAGGAACAAAGTAACAAGGGAAACCAGCCTTGGGGTCCTTCAAACATCTGAGATACTGAAAAGAGAGTCCAAATGTCTCAGGTTTGGATCAAGGGCATTTGTCCTTTCCCCCTCATTTATAAACTGGTCAAAAGTTACTTTGTTGCTTGCTAAAGCACTTTTTTATGAAGTCAAATCACCATGGCACAAAGATACAGGGTCTATAAAGGTTCATACTGAAAGTTGCCAAATTGACAGGGCTCAGATTCAGAGTGTAGCAGGTGAGAGAGGTAATACTTTAGGGCTAAAAGTTCCCCATTTACATTGGCTTCTTTAGAAAAGCTTCCCATGTAGCTCAGTCAGTAAAACATCTGCCTGCAATGTGGGAGACCTGGGTTCAATTCCTGGGTCAGGAAGTTCCTCTGGAGAAGGAAATGGCAATCTACTTCAGTATTCTTGCCTGGTGAATCCCATGGACATAGGAAACTAGCAGTCTACAGTTCATGGGATCGCAAGACTTGGACACGACTTAGTGCTATTTTTCTTTGGAAAAAAGGATATAACCAAAAATTTCATAGAAATGTTTACACAAGGTATGAGGAATTCACCAAGCATAATTCATTAGATTGGAAGAAGGAAATAACAGCATCAAAACACTTAAGCACTGTTGGAAGAAAGGTAACAAAAAATAAACAAATGGGAGATAGACTGGAGCAAAGTGCCCTAATTCATTAAAAATAAAAACATTTCCCTTAATTTAGTAATCAAGCACTGTTAAGAACCTGGCAAGGGACTGCCCTAAAAGAGTGGTTCTCAAATTATCTTTCAGAAAGCAAAGTAGGCTCCTAAAGTTGTGTGTTAATACCTGAGTATTTACACAGCCTCAACGTCAAACAGCCACAGGCAGGGATGCACAGGATGTTGAGTCTACCACAGTGCTAGGACCAGTGACCACTAGTGGCGTGAGCAACTTCAGCCTCTCGTTTAACGTTATGTGACATTATTTTCCTCTCCTAAGTTACTAAGCTTCAGGGTGAAAAAATACACGCTCTATAATCTAACCTGTGATATTCTGGCCCTCAATTAGCATTGCAACTGAATGACACTTTCACATCTCATGTGGCAGGTCCATCTAGAGACATCCTAGAGCTTAGGTGGAAAGGAAGTGGAGGAGGGGTGTATTGGGAGATAAGTATTAGCAGATACAAACTGTCACATATCACATACAGAATGTATAAACAACAAGATCCTACCATATAGGGCAGGTAACTATAGTCAGTATACTGTGATAAACCATAATGGAATAGAATATGAAAAAGAATAAATACATATGTATGTGTACGTGTGTGTGCATGTATAACTGAATCATGTTGCTGTATAGCAGAAATTAACAGAACACTGTAAATCAACTATACTTGAATAAAATTGAAAAAAAAAATTTTTTAAAGCTCAACACTAATCATTAGGTAAAGGCAAATCAAAACCACCATGAGATATTACTTTAGACCCCTTAGGCTGGCTATCATCAAAAAAAAAAAAAAAAAAATAGCAAGTGCTGGTGAGAATGTGGAGAAACTGGAACCTCAACTGCTAGTGGAAATGCAAAATAGTATTGCTGTGTAAAAATGGTATGGTGGTTACTTTTAAAAAATTAAACATTGAATTACCATCTGATCGACTTCTATTACATACCCAAAATAATAGAAAGTAAAGACTCAAATAGATAATTTTTTCCTCATACTCATAGCAGCATACACAATAGGCAAAAGGTATAAACGACCCAAATATTCACCAAAAGATGGATGGGTAAACTAAATATATAAATATATACAGTGAGATATCATTCAATCATAAAAAGGAAGGAGTTTCTGACACATGTATGGATGAACCCTGAATCCATACAATGTTAACATTATGTTAAGAGGAATAAGCCACACACAAAATGACAAATACTATATGATTTCACTAATAGGAGATACTTACAGAGTAGTCAAACTCATAGAGACAGAAACAGAATGGTGGTTGTCGGGGGCTGAGAGAAACAGAGAAGGCAGGGATTTACTGTTTAATGGGTAAACAGCTTCAGATGGGAAGATGAAAATATTCTAGAGATGAATGGTGGTGATGGCTGCCCAACAATGTGAATGTAATTCAGGGCTGCTGAACTGCACACTTTTTAAAAGTGGCTAAAATGATAAATTTTATGGTTTGTCTATTTTACCACAATTAAAAAAAAAAAAAGAATAGACCAGCAGTGACTCCAGTCAAAGCTGAGGTAGGACCTGGAGCACATCCTGCATTCCAGTCATGCCCTTCAACCAAAGCCCCCTCCCTCAGAATAATTCCATAAACACTGCTGGTTGCCCATCCAATAGCCTTAACCCCTCTACTGCTTCTTTGCTAAGAGAATCAGTTTTGTCCAGAAATCTCATAGCTATTGAGTCTTGGGGAAGGCTGGGATCTTCCCAAATACCAGGGGTGAATCTTTTTTTTTTTTAATTGACGGATAATTGCTTTACAGAACTGTGTTGGTTTTGGCCAAACATCAACATGAATCAGCCATAGATATACATAGGTCCCCTCCCACTTGAACCTCCTTCCCACTTCCCACCCCATCCCACTTCCTCCAGGTTGTTACCGAGCCCCAGTTTGAGTTCCCCGAGTCATACAGCAAATTCCCATTGGCTATCTATTTTACATATGGTAATGTAAGTTTCCATGTTACTCTCTCCACACATCCCACCCTCTCCTTCCTCCCCAACCCTCCTCCCCTATATCCATAGGTCTGTTCTCTGTCTGTGTCTCCACTGCTGCCCTGAAAATAATTTCATCAGTACCATCTTTCTAGATTCCGTATATATGTGTCAGTATATGATATTTGTTTTTCTTTTTTGGACATACTTGGCTCTAGGTTCATCCACCTCATTAGAACTGACTCAAATGCATTCCTTTATATGACTGAGTAATATTCCACTGTATATATGTACCATAGCTTCTTTATCCATTCATCAGTCAATGGACATCTAGGTTGCTTCCATGTCCTAGTTGTTGCAATTAGAGCTGTGATGAACAGTGGGATACATGTGTCTTCTTCAATTTTGATCTCCTCAGGGTACATGCCAAGTAGCAGGATTGCTGGGTCATATGGTGGTTTTATTCCTAATTTTTTAAGGAGTCTCCATACTGTCTTCTGGGCTTCCTTGGTAGCTCAGCTGGCAAAGAAGCCACCTGCAATGCAGGAGACCCCAGTTCAATTCCTAGGTCAGGAAGTTCCCATGAGAAGGGACAGACTACCCATTCCAATATTCTTGGGCTTCTCTGGTGACCTAGACAGGTAAAGAATATGCCTACAGTACAGGAGACCTGGGTTTGATCCCTGAGTTGGGATGATCCCCTGGAGGAGGGCATGGCAACCCACTCCACTATTCTTGCCTGGAGAAGCCCCATGGACAGAGGAGCCTGTGAGCTACAGTCCATGGGGTCACAAAGTCAGACATGACTGGGCAACTAAGCACGGCATATACTGTATTCCACAGTACTGTATCAATCTACATTCCCACCAACGGTGCAAGAGGGCTCCCTTTTCTCTACACCCTCCCCAGCGTTTGTTGTTTATAGACATTTTGATGATGGCTATTCTGACTGGTGTGAGGTGATATCTCATTGTAGTTTTGATTTGTATGCCAATAATAATGAGCAATGTTTGAGCATCTTTTCATATGTCTATTAGCTATCTGACCATGAACTCCTTATTGCCAAATTCAGACTTAAATTGAAGAAAGTAGGAAAAACCACTAGACCATTCAGGTATGACCTAAATCATATTTCTTATGACTATACAGTGGAAGTGAGAAATAGATTTAAGGGCCTAGATCTGATAGATAGAGTGCCTGATGAGAATGGAATGAGGTTCATGACACTGTACAGGAGACAGGGATCAAGACCATTCCCATGGAAAAGAAATGCAAAAAAGCAAAATGGCTGTCTGGGGAGGCCTTACAAATAGCTGTGAAAAGAAGAGAAGTGAAAAGCAAAGGAAAAAAGGAAAGATATAAACATCTGAATGCAGAGTTCCAAAGAAGAGCAAGAAGAGATAAGAAACCCTTCCTCAGCGATCAATGCAAAGAAATAGAGGAAAACAACAGAATGGGAAAGACTAGGGATCTCTTCAAGAAAATCAGAGATACCAAAGGAACATTTCATGCAAAGATGAGCTCATAAAGGACAGAAATCGTACGGACCTAACAGAAGCAGAAGATATTAAGAAGAGATGGCAAGAATACACAGAAGAAATGCACAAAAAAGATCTTCACAACCCAGATAATCACGATTGTGTGATCACTTACCTAGGCCCAGACATCCTGGAATGTGAAGTCAAGTGGGCCTTAGTAAGCATCACTACGAACAATGCTAGTGGAGGTGATGGAATTCCAGTCGAGCTATTCCAAATCCTGAAAGATGATGCTGTGAAAGTGCTGCACTCAATATGCCAGCAAATTTGGAAAACTCAGCAGTGGCCACAGGACTGGAAAAGGTCAGTTTTCATTCCAATCCCAAAGAAAGGCAATGCCAAAGAATGCTCAAACTTCCACACAATTGCACGCATCTCACATGCTAGTAAAGTAATGCTCAAAATTCTCCAAGCCAGGCTTCAGCAACATGTGAACCGTGAACTCCCTGATGTTCAAGCTGGTTTTAGAAAAGGCAGAGGAACCAGAGATCAAATTGCCAACATCCGCTGGATCATGGAAAAAGCAACAGTGTTCAAGAAAAACATCAATTTCTGCTTTATTGACTATGCCAAAGCCATTGACTGTGTGGATCACAACTGTGGAAAATTCTTCAAGAGATGGGAATACCAGACCACCTGACCTGCCTCTTGAGAAATGTGTATGCAGGTCAGGAAGCAACAGTTAGAACTGGACATGGAACAACAGACTGGTTCCAAATAGGAAAAAGAGTTCATCAAGGCTGTATACTGTCACCCTGTTTATTTAACTTATATGCAGAATACATCATGAGAAACGCTGGGCTGGAAGAAGCACAAGCTGGAATCAAGATTGCCGGGAGAAATATTAATAACCTCAGATATGCAGATGACACCACCCTTATGGCAGAAAGTGAAGAGGAACTCAAAAGCCTCTTGATGAAAGTGAAAGTGGAGAGTGAAAAAGTTGGCTTAAAGCTCAACATTCAGAAAACAAAGATCATGGCATCCGGTCCCACCACTTCATGGGAAATAGATGGGGAAACAGTGGAAACAGTGTCAGACTTTATTTTTCTGGCCTCCAAAATCACTACAGATGGTGATTGCAGCCATGAAATTAAAAGACACTTACTCCTTGGAAGGAAAGTTATGACGAACCTAGATAGCATATTCAAAAGCAGAGACATTACTTTGCCAACAAAGGCTCGTCTAGTCAAGGCTAAGGTTTTTCGTGTGGTCATGTATGGATGTGAGAGTTGGACTGTGAAGAAGACCGAGCGCTGAAGAATTGATGCTTTTGAACTGTGGTGTTGGAGAAGATTCTTGAGAGTCCCTTGGACTGCAAGGAGATCCAACATGTCCATTCTGAAGGAGATCAGCCCTGGGATTTCTTTGGAAGGAATGATGCTAAAGCTGAAACTGCAGTACTTTGGCCACCTCATGCGAAGAGTTGACTCATTGGAAAAGACTCTGATGCTGGGAGGGATCAGGGGCAGGAGGAGAAGGGGACGACAGAGGATGAGATGGCTGGATGGCATCACTGACTCGATGGACGTGAGTCTGAGTGAACTCCGGTAGCTGGTGATGGACAGGGAGGCCTGGAGTGCTGCGATTCATGGGGCTGCAAGGAGTCGGACACGACTGAGCGACTGATCTGATCTGATTAGCCATCTGTATGTCTTCTTTGGAGAAATGTGTGTTTAGGTCTTTTTCTCACTTTTTGATTGAGTTGTTTGTTTTTCCAGTATTTACTTACATGAGCTGCTTGTATATTTAAGAAATTAATCCTTTGTCAGTTGTTTCATTTGCTATTATTTTCTCACCAGGGGTGAATCTTGATTAATGAGACCAGTGGATCTCAACATTTTGTTCTCAGACTCCCCTTTATAGTCATACACATCACTGAGGGCATTACTGACAACTTTTATTTATGTGAGTTATATATATCAATATTTACCACATTAGAAATTAAAACTAAGAAAAATTTAAAACCCAAGAATATATTCCACTAGCTGGAATACATTCCAGAGCAATGACATCACCATAAATCAAGAACTCTTAACAACTCTACTGTAGACTAGTGAGAAAATTAGAGTAAGAAACACAAATGGCGTTTTAGCACCACTATGAAAATGGTTTTGCCCTCATCAGTCTTCTGAAAGTTCTCAGAGATACCCAACATCACATTTTAAGAATGGCTGGTGTACTCCAGTCATGGTATTTCCATTTGGCTTTCAACTAACTATAGGAATGGGCAATGTTATACAACTCTGGACAATAAGAACTGAGCTTCCACTGGAGAATATTAGTGGATAAATTCACTTTTCCCCCGTATTATACACTGCAATCTTCTTGTTACCTAGGGATTCAAGGAGTAAGCAATCTAACATGCTGCAAACAGCAAAGCAGAAAGATGGACCTGGGTCCCCTCACTAGCACAGCTAAGGGAATGAAGCAGCCAACCTTGGAATCTTACTTTTTGTTTAAGCCACCTTTTATTGGGTTTTCTTACAGTCAAATGTGTTCTCGCTGGCACATCTCTTCAGAACCTAGTTTGCTGAACACATTCTGAAAACCAAGGCTATGTATGTAGCTGGCACACAGTAGAAGTTCAATAAATATCTGCTGACCAAACATGTGAATAAATAAGTAAACAAACAAATCCACTAAGGCTGCTGTAGAGGAGAGACTCAGATAAAATGCTGGCTTTGGGGCTGACAGAAAGACATGCAGTTCCCATATTGTCAACATTTAAAACGAAGTTCACTATAAATCTCATAGTATCAAAAATGGCTGTGTATTATATACATGTCAGGGTGGCCAAAAGGTTCTGAAATTACTTTCATTTGGTCTGCACAATCTCCCAGTATGAGAGGTAAGTCTACATTTGCCAAATATAGACCATAACCTACTCAGTGGCAACCTGATAAAAAGCACTGTTTTGGGTTTTTTTCCCCCCATTTTCCCTGAGTTTGAATCAACTGAAGTCACTTCTCCCATGAAATAAGCACTACACAGAGATTTACGGACAGAAGGCTAGAAAACACAGTGTTTATGGAAGAAGGAAAAGAGACAAATATCTAGCCTCCAGTCAATGTCATTAACTAGGGGTACAATGGCCTTATCAGAAACTACTTAAAACCTCCATTAAATATAATCAAATATAAAGTTAAGAAATTTATGCTCAACTATGCTTAAATTTGACAATATCCTTCCTCTTCCTTACTGAAACCCTGATACCAGTATTCTTAATTTACTTTTCAATGTTTCTTTGCTTCATTACTTTAAGCAGGATTGATAAATTTGTCCATGTATTTGTAGCTTTCTTTAAAAAATTTCACAATAAAGTATTCTTGCTCCCATAAAGTGCTTATGAAAGAAACAAATGATACACATTTTCCTGTTAAAACAATGAGGTTTTAAGAAAAATTCCACTAGGAGGAGCTGGCTTTTTCTCTGTTGAGTCAGGAGTGTTTTGTCTCTGAGACACTCTAATCAAAAACACAGACCTGAAATTTGCAGATAATTTCAAACAAACCCCAATCATAAACAAAACCTGGACCAAAGAAATCAGAGGAGGCAACTGCAATCCAGGTGCAGAGTGTACATACTCTTCACTCAGTTTTGCAAAGAATTAAGGAAATTTAACCTAGCAGATAACTTTCTGAGGGGTTACTGAGCTCCATTCTCCCATCCATGCCCCAAGCCACGTGGGAAAACGAGATGCTCTCTGGATCTGGCCTCCAAATAGAAACATCCCTTTAGGACTGCTTGCCTTTGAAGCTGCTCAGATAGAAACTCCTGACCTTGTTTTCCATCAGAGCAGCAAGGACCTATCACTGAGACTCGAGAAGTATCAGTCTTCCCACATACATTCTGTTAGAAATAGTGGTGACTTACTTTCATTGCATTCTTGTCCTCAATTCTCTTAACTGACAGACAGTAAGACTGCAAGCTTTCAGTAAGACTGGAAGAAAAATGGGCCGAGAAGCACATTCGATATTAAAATATTAGAAATCTTCTTGCCTTTGTCATTAGTAACTTGGCTCCAAGTTATTTCTGCCTCTTTCCATCCTTGGTTCTACTCATAATTTATTACTAAATAAACAAAAACAAAAAATCCCACATATTTATTGGAAAACTACCATATGACAGGAACTCTAAAAACACTGCAAATAAAAAAATGGCAGCATTCCCATTTCCTCTCAAGCAACCCATGGCTAATGAGGAAATCATGAACTGCAAACAGATAAAACATAATTCTTTCTGGGAAGGGCTGGGAGAGAAGAAAACATGGAATGCTGCAGACAGCATCAAAAAGGGGCACCCCAGCCGGCCAGGAACAGCACTCACTCACTCTCTCATTCACACATATTATTTACATTTTCACCTCTGTTCGGTTTTCAGCATCTAAAAGCAGTGCTACCTGGCACCAAGACAAACACAACTGCAGGCTCTGACATCTTAAGACACTATTTAGTTAGAACTGTGGGTGTTTGGAAACAATTGAATTCTTAAAGTTACCATCAAAATAAAAAATAAAAAGTGAAATCCTTGTAGAGAACCATGGCATCCTAATAAATCCCACCTGCTTAATCCCACTCATCTTTTTGGGTCTGCAAGCCTCTGAAGGAGGAGTTTAAATGATTGTATGCTGTGGGTCACTGAACTGAAACAGAAAAGCATTTTTGTGGTTAGCTTTTAGTACTATGTAAAACCAAATATCTCACGTTGTTTCCTTTAAACCCTCAGCCCATGTGACCTCCAGTTAAGATGGCAAGTAAATTCACTCCTTGATAGATCCCCTCTGCCCCAAACACAGCAAAGAGGGAGGAAACAAGAAGAGAAAATCAAGAGGATGCAAGCAAGTTCAAAAACAATAGAAAAATTTCTGTCTAATAGGTATGAGGCAGAAACAGAGTGGAGTAAATCCTCAGAGTTAAAGCCTTTAGCCTCCTAAGCTCAGGATCCAAAAACAAGCACTGTAACTGGAAGCATGAAACCTACAAAAGCTGGTGGTAGTTCAGTTGCTCAGTTGAGTCCTACTCTGTGATCCCATGGACTGCAGCATGCCAGGCTTCCTTGTCCTTCACTATCTCCCGGAGTTTGCTCAAACTAACCATAACCCACCAAGAACAGAGTCAGACCTAGCATCCTACCTGAGGCAGGGTTGGAGGTGAAACTGGAGGAGGGCTCCTCCATTCCTGAAAGAAGACTGGTTATCTCATACGGAGCTGTGGCCTAAGGAGGAGGGAGAATACAGACCAGCCAGAGATGAGGAATTGAATGAAGCAGCCTGTGATTGCCCAAGTAACTGAAACACCACGGCAATTCTGGACTAGGGCTCCATGAAAGCCCCAGAGACAACTATAAATTGCTTTAAACAAGGAAGACTAAGCAGAGAGGGAGAAAGAGAGGCAGAAAATGAATCAATGAAAGCAATTAAAAAATATGCTGCATTCAAAACATGCCATTCAACCAAAGTTCTAAAGTACATGAGGAAATCTAATCCCAATAAAGGCAACTAACAAAATCAGCCATCAAACCACTAATTCATTTCAGATGAAATGAATATTATAAAATAGTCCAACAAAATAAGTATATTTAACTGAATTAAAGACTTAAATTTAAGACCTGAAACCATAAAACTCTTAGAAGAAAGCAAGCAGTAAGCTCTTTGACATCGGTTTCTAGGAATTTTTTTTTGATCTGTCTCCTCAGGCAAGGGCAACAAAAGCAAAAATAAACAAATGAGACCACATCAAACTAAAAAGCTTTTACACAGCAAAGGAAACTATCAACGAAACAAAAAGGCAACCAACTGAATGGGAGAAGACATTTGCAAATGATATATCCAATAAGGGGTTAATAAACAAAACATATAAGAAACTCATACAGCTTGATATATTTTTAAAAATCCAATTAAAAAAATAAAGGACATGAAGACATCTTTCCAGGGAAGACACAGAGACAGTCAACAGGCACATGAAAATATACTCAATATCATTCATCATCAGAGAAATGCAAATCAAAACCTGTCAGAATGATTATCATTAAAAAGATAACAAAGTATAAATATTAGTGAGGACGTGGAGAAAAAGGATCCCTAGTACATAGTTGGTGGGAATATAAATTGGTACGGCCACTATGGAAAATAGTATGGAAGTTTCTCAAAAAATTAAAAATAAAACTACCATATGGCCCAGCAACAACACTTCTGGGTATTTATCCAAAAAACCCCCCACTAATTCAACAAGATATATGCAAACCAGAGTTCACTGCAGCATTATTTACAATAGTCGAATATGGAAGCAACCCAGAAGTCCATTAATACATAAATGAGTAAAGATGTGAGACACATACAAACAGACACATACACACAACGGAGAAGCACGGATGCAGACACACACACAATGTAGTATTACTCGGCCATAAAAATGTATGAAGCCTTGCCATTTGAAACAACATGGGTGGATCTATTCATAGAAGATATTATGCTAAGTGAAATCAGTTAGATAGAAAAAGACAAATAACCACAAAATTTCATTTATACGTGGAGTCTTAAAAGGTCCGTATAGCCAAAGTTATGGTTTTTCCAATAGTCATGTACGGATGTGAGCTGGACCATAAAGAAGGCTGAGCACTGAAGAATTAATGCTTTTGAACTGTGGTGCTGGGAAAGACTCTTGAGAGTCCCTTGGACTGCAAGATCCAACCAGTTCAATCCTAAAGGAAATCAATCCTGAATATTCATTGGAAGGACTGACGCTGAAGCTGAAGCTCCAATACTTTGGCCACCTGATATGAAGAGTGGACTCATTGAAAAAGATCCTGATGCTGGGAAAGGTTGAGGCAAGAGGAGAAGGGGGTGACAGAGATTGAGACGGTTGGATGGCATCACTGACTGAATGGACATGAGCCTGAGCAAACTCAGAGAGATAGTGAAGAATAGGGAAGCCTGGTATGCTGCAGTTCAGGGGTTGCAAAGAGTAAGACACGACTAAGTAACTGAACAACAACAACAAAAACACCACAAATGAACAAATAGAACAAAACAGAAAAAGACTCATAGAAACACAGGAAAAAACTAGTAGTTGCCAGAGGAGAGGTGAGTAAGTAGAAAGAGCAAAATAGGTAAAGGGGATTAAGAGGAACTACCAACTTCCATTTATAAAATAAATAAGTCATGGGAATATAATATACAGCACAGTGAGTATAGTCAGTAATACTGTAATAATTCTGTATGGTAAGAGATAGTAACTAGACTTACTGTGGTCATTATTTTGTAATGTATAAAAATATCAAATCACTATGATATACACCTGAAACTAATACAACATTGTAAGTAAATTATATTTCAATTAAAAATCAAAATAATTGTATTTAAGATGTTAAAAACCTAATTAAAAATAAGAAATTATAAAGCACAAACTCTGAGTTAAAACAATAGATGATTAAAAAAGAATCAATTAAAAATTATTTAAGTGAAGAATACAGTCATTAAAATTAAAAATGCAGTACACAAGATACTTTAGGCAAAACTAAAAAGCTAGAAAATTTGAAGACAATACTATGAAACTCACTCAGAATGCAGCCCAGAAAGAAAATCAAAAATTATGAGAGAGAAGTTAGGAAACATGAAGGTTAGTTTCACAAACATCTAGAAGGTGTCACAGCAAAACAGAAAAAAACAAAGTGAAGAGAATGGAAGAGAAACAATATTTAAAGAGATAAAAGCAAGAAATATTCAAGAAATACATGAGTTCTTAGATTAACATTACATTCTAAATACCGAAAAAGACAATTTCAATAATTACAGATATATAAGGAGCTCAGCCCTGTCCTCTGTGATGACCTAGAAGGGTGGGATGGAGGGGGGCCTATGGAGGAGGGGATATATGTATACTAATAGTTGATGCAGATGTGGTACAGCAGAAACTAACATGACATTGTAAAACAAGTACACTCCAACTTAAATAATAATAATAATCAGGTAAATAAATCAATTTTTAAAACCCACACAGACTAAAATATTAACTGTCAAAAGAAAATCTCAAAAGCTACCAGAAAGCACCCTGAACATCACTGGATCTGCTGGGTTTCAAGGCTCAAGAGGCAAGTCGCTAGAGCTGCAGCTGAGACAATGGGGAATTAAGCAGCTCAGAGCAGCATGCTCATGTTGAGGCAAAAATCCCATGAACATTTTGCCACTTTCTTAACAGCTGCTGGATACAAAGTGAAGTGATTGTCTTTCATTTTAGAGACAAAAAAGTTCCTGAAAAAGCAGAACCTTAAATGTCTCTAAAAACTTCTAGCAACATGAGATTTGTCCAACCTGGAATGATATGTAGTCTGGATTTAAATTTCTCTTTCTTGCCCACCATGTTTCTGCCAGCAGCACCTAACATGGACTTCTTTGGATGTCTTGTTCATCATGGTATCACAACCAGCTTCAGACCAATGGACTCATTATACATACAGCAAAAGAACTGAGACAAGGAGCTAAAGCCTACAGGGTTCAATGTCAGCTTTAGTTATTATCAGCTGCTATTTGAACTTGATGTTTTTCATCTTTGTTCCTTCACCACTTATAAATTTCTTTACAACATATTATTTCATTCCATTCCATCTTGTCTGGAAGCATAAAGAAACAAGAATGAAAGCCTGAGTTATCTGGAAAGGATAACAGATGTTAACTGGAGGATAACAGATGTTATCTGAAGTTATCTGGAGGATCACAGATGATTTCCAATAGAACAACTGGTCTCAGAAAACTGGTAATATATAACACATATCATAACTGTTTAGATAAAGACTAGACTAATCACTTTGCCTACAAAGGTTAATATAGTCAAAGTTATGGTTTTTCCAGTAGTCCTGTATGGATGTGAGAGCAGGACAATAAAAAAGGCTAAGTGCAAAGAACTGATGCCTTCAAACTGTGGTGCTGGAGAAGACTCTTGAATGTCCATTGGACTGCAAGGAAATCCAACTAGTCAGTCCTAAAGGAAATCAACCCTGAATTTTCATTGGAAGGACTGATGCTGAAGCTAAAGCTCCAGTACTTTGGCTACCTGATGCAAAGAGCTTACTCACTGGAAAAAGACCCTGATGCTAGGAAAGACTGAAAGCAGGAGGAGAAGGGGACGACAGAGGATGAGATGGTTGGATGGCATCACCGACTCAACGGACATGAGTTTGAGAAAACTCCAGGAGATGGTGAAGGACAGAGAAGCCTGGAGTGCTGCAGCCCATGGGGTCACAAAGAGTCAGACACGACTGAGCGACTGAACAAGAGTCATCAATTTTTCATAAAGGTTAGTGAACCTCTCATTTAGGTTCCCCTGGAAAGCAGAACTCGGGCAAGCTAAAGAAGGTAAGAGACCTGAATTTGCCTTACTTCCAGATATAAAATCTCTCACTAAAACCACCCACATCATGCTACCCAAGTGGTATACCTGGTAGTCACTCAAGGGGATCAAGAGGGACAAAGGCTCTAGAACTAGCCACAGGGTCTCAGAAATTTTCTAAAAATTTTGTTATATTATGGCACAAGAGCACCACCTACTGAAATAGTTCCAAGGGACAATTTATCCATTTATAGAAAAACGGCTTGTTCTATACCCACCTCTAACCAACTGTTTACCTTGGCTTCAAAAAAACATGACTGTGGAGGGATGGACTTCAAATCATTTCAATATAACTGGCTGTGTCTCTTTCTTGTTTAAAACTAGGGTCCTTGCCAAGACCTCCTGAAAAAGGAATCGTTGCCCTCATTTTTGCTTTAATAACCATAGTAAAATGAGTCTTGCTACTATCAGTGTCCTCTTTCCCTCCTACTCAGCTTCAGCTATCTCAGTGAATACTCTTATTTCTAGATCTCTTTCCCCATCTGTTTTCCAAGAAGCAGAGAAAACTCAAGGGGGCAACCTATGGGTTCTAATGAGTCTAGAAAGGATATATATCAAGTCATTCAGTCAAATTTTAAACCACACAAGGCACAATACTAAGACTGGGGAATTGTGCTTTTTTTCAAACTCATTTGAAGATGATTACAGTAGCCCCCCTTCCCTCAAGGAGCTTAAAATATACACAGAAGTTCTAGACCAGCAAAGCTGGAGGCCAAATGAGCTGCTAGTAAAATACAGAAGAAAATACACAGAGAAGGACAGTTTGGGGGGTTGTGTAACTAATATCATAGTAAGGCAGATTGTTTCTACTATGCTGCATATATACAGAATAAAGCAAAAGCCATGGCAAAAATAGAGCTCTTTCTGTAGCCCCTCAGGCTTTCATGAAGCTCTTAGTTACTGCCAGTTACAAAATCCTTGACCCAGACTTAATTGAACAGCTCACATAAATTCTAGCTTATATGTCATGTAGTCTTGTTACTTTTTATTGGTCCAATGGGGGTACTCTGTTTATGAGCCATTGTATGCATAACCTCTAACCAGGCCTTAAGTGTGATGAAAAAGCAGCAACTCATGTTTACTCCCAATCATGTCGTGCATTCTGTCGTCAGTTACTGTCAGGGTTTCCATCATAGCCAAAGTACACACACGAAAATAGAGGGGATCCTCTACACGGCACAACCATGGAAGAAATAACACATCGCCCCAAAACGCCAGTCATCTGATGCCTGTAAGAGTACAAATTTGTTAACTTGGGAATCATTGAAAATTTCAAAGCAATAAATATGTCTTTATTCTATTTCAATTGCTTCGTAGAATAAAAGAGGATACTTTAGAACAATTCCAATCAAAGTTCTCTCGTGTTCATACATGGCTATGCTAAGTGCAGTTTGCACTATATGGTGTGCTTGTTAAAGCCCCGCAGCAACGGGAAACCAGAGCAGTGTCATAGAAAAGGTAAATCCAACTGAATGTGAAAACCTCAGCAGAGAGACTTGCTGGAAAAGAATGAGGTTATACAAGAAAGAGGCAAATTCTAAGATAAAAAGCAACCAACTAGTTGACAGAAATAAAGCAGGAAAAAAAAAAAAAAAACCCATGTGATTGACAGGCCCATAGAATTGGGGGAGGGGGGGGGAAGACATAATATTGGGTTTTATTTGTCCAATATAAAATAGATATTATTAAAAAATAATGTTAGACAACAGAGGGGCTTCCCAGGTGGCTCAGTGGTAAAGAATCCACCTTCCAATGCTGGAGATGCAGGTTCAATTCCTGGGTTGGGAAGATTACCTGGAGAAGGGAATGGGAACCCACTCCAATATTCTTGCCTGGAAAATCCCATGGACAGAGGAGGCTGGTGGGCTATACTCCATAGGGTTGCAAAAAGTCAGACACAACAAAGAGTTGGACAACAATATACCAACAGAGGCCTAGAAAAAATTTAGTAGGTCTGCTAGATTTGACCCCGTTGGGGCCCTCATTAGAATTTCAGATGTCGTGAACATTTGCAGTTACCTCTCCAACACTTATTTTCTACATTCCTCCTCCCTAACAGGAACCTAAAATTTCTTAGCCAGCAGATTTTGGTGAGACAAGAATGAGCCCTGATTGTGTTAAGCAGTGGTTCTCGATCAGGGGCAACTTTGACCCACAGGGGACCTGTGACAACGTCTGATGGCATTTTTGGTTGTCACAACTAGAGGAGCGTGCTGCTGACATCCAGTGCATAGAGGCCATGGGTGCTACTACACTTCCTACAATACACAGGACAGTCCGCAAGACCAGCAACTGTCTGGTCCAAAATGTCACTCCCTCACCCATGCTAGAACACTCAATCACTAGCCCAGGAGTTTCTGAGAACAGACTCTCTCCTTGTCAGATGTGAAGAAGGAAATAAGAGTTCCAGCTGCCGCTCGTAGCTATCTCACCATGATATAGAAGCCAGCCTTAGGATTAAGTGTGGTAGGCAAACACAGGTTTCAGGTGATGGCTTCTTGCCATGAGGGCTCTTAAAAAGATAGGCCACTTTTTGGAAAATAACTCCGTTTTTTCTCCTCATTACATGATCTTTTCATTTCATAGCATATTACATAAATCATTAAAGGCAACATATCGACATTATAATTTCAGATAAAGAATACTCATTAATTCACTCAACACAGCAGTTTCTCGTCAAGAATATGACAGAACAAAAAGATTTTTAAAATTATTCAAACGTGCCATTGCATACATAGTAGCCTAAATGATGGCCCCCGCAAGTGTACGGTCTCCCTGGGACCTGCAATTATTACTTTGAAGGAGTGAATTCATACTCGCTTTGTATGGCAAATAATATGATTAAAAATCTTGAAAGGAAGTACTTGTAATGGATTACCAAGGTAATCCATAAAAGAAATCAGATGTATCCTTGTGAGAAACAGGGAGTATGAGGCAGACACACAGAGGAGGAGACAGGTGGGCAGAGATTGGAGCAATGTAGCCACGAGCTCAGAAGTGCTTTCGCTGGCAGTCACCAGAAGCCAGGACCGGATTCTCCTCTAGTGTCCCCAGAGGGAAAGCAGTCCTGCCAGATTTCAGACTTCTGGCCTCCAGAACCATAAAATAATACCTTTCTTCTGCTTTCAGTCTCTAAATTGGTAATTGTTTGTTACAGCAGCCTCAGGCAATTAATGCAGCATCTTTCAAGGAGGTATATGAATTGTAAACTTATATCTTGCTATTTTTTGTACCAAAAAATACTTCTTCTTTGATGTCAAAGGTGTCCACAATCAGAAGTTTGTTCTGTCAAAGTCCCAAAGGAAAAAAAAAAATAATCACTAAGCACTACTGATATTGAACACATGCCTGAAAATTCATCACCTGACTCTCTGCCGCTGCTGCTAAGTCGCTTCAGTCGTGTCCGACTCTGTGCGACCCCAGAGATGGCAGCCCACCAGGCTTCCCTGTCCCTGGGATTCTCCAGGCAAGAACACTGGAGTGGGTTGCCATTTCCTTCTCCAATCTCTCTACCATCTTGCAAAGAATGGCTCCTTCCCTCTTCTATCAATTCCCACAGCCTATCATGCCACCTCTTTCTTATTTATTGAGGCAACAAAGCATCATTAAATTTTATGTATAAACTGTAATTATTTTCAAAATTTTATTTACTTCTTATATACAAATGCTTTCATTGCTCAATGTTATATTTGTCTATTTGTGCAAAATGTTTGGGTATCTTAGGTTGAAACACATAATAAATTTTTCCATTAAAGTTAAGAGGTAGCTTTTTCTTCCCTGGCTTTTCACTTAGTGACTGCGTTTACAGAAATGAATTATATTTCTATAAATATAGAATAAGATATATTTAAGATATATTTATTTAATATATCTTATGTAAGATACATTCAGATATATTTATTTCATCTATAGTATGATAAATGCCACCTGGTAAGTAGATTGATTTCTTGGCCCTCTTCGTCAATATCTTATCAAGAATATGGGACAAAAAGTTTAAAAAATGGTTCATGCATGCCGTCTCATCTACAATAAGCTAGATGCTACTCCCCCATCTAAAATACATGTCCACATCCTAATCCCTGGAACCTGTTACTATTATTTTTAAGGAAAGCAAGAGTTATAGGTTGGAAATCAGTGATTTGGCCCAGCCCTTTCACATCATTGAAGAGGTAACAGGGGGCATGAGGAATGAAGTACCTTCCTTAGACCATCCATCTGGTTGGAGTCCCAGCAAGAACAGAATCCAAGTCTCCTAGCACCAACTCCCTAGTATTCTACCCAAGGTTTTATGAAAGGACTGAAGAAAAATGTGATGAATAGAGTCAGAAAACAACAAAACTTTTTTTTTCTCTTTTGAGAAAAGATGAAATTGTATAGACATTCTTTAACCTAGAAAAGGGAAGAGAAGGTCTTTCTCGTGGCTCAGACAGTAAAGAATCCTCCTGCAATGCAGGAGACCGGGTTTGATTTCTGGGTTGGGAAGATTCCCTGGAGAAGGGAATGGCTACCCACTCCAGTAATCTTGCCTGGAGAACTCCATGGTCAGAGACTGGTGGGCTACAGTCTGTGGGGCCGCAAAGAGTCAGACACAACTGACTCAGCACACACACGGTAAATGAGTTAATAAATGCCTAGAGGTGAAGAAAACATTAACTGGCTAGAGGCCACCTGATATACACTTATTTTGCACTAATAATAAGACCTTTCTTAAGATCTTATAATAAGACCTTATAAGACTCAACTCAAGGAGTCTTAAAGACTCTCTTACATGAGATTCTACTAGCAGTATCTCAGTTGTAGAATAAAAATTCACACAACTAGTTCAAGTCAAATGGGGGGAGGGAACACATTACAGAAAAGCTACAAACGATCTCATGGATATCTGAGAAAGGAAAATGGAGTTTAGATGAACCAAATGGGTAGTGAAACTAGAAGCTCCAGCCACCGTCTCTCATGGGTCTCTGTGTCTGCTCCACTCTACAGCTTCTCACTTTAGACTAGCTTCCTCTGCGCTTTTGTTCCCTCTGACCAGCACATGGTTTTTATGGTGTAGTTCAGAACCAAGTCACAAGTCCGTATGATCCTTCAGTCAAAGGATTCATCATCATCTAATTAACTCAGACCCTCAGGGTCCATATTCTCAAGAAGAAAATTTAATTGGCTCAATGCATTCAACAAAGTCTCTAAATTGTTTTCTACCCGGTCAGCTGTGCATCCCACAAAGACTGGTGTTTGACAGGTACTAAAGTCTGTGCAGATTCTTCAAAGGCAGGTAGAGCAAAGAGGAAATGATCAGCATGTGCATTACGGTAATCAAGAGTTATATAGCTCTTTTAGTTACGGACACTCAGGAGAATTGCATCATTTCTGTACTTGAGATCTATGGAAGAGATGACCACAATCTGTAAACAGAGAGTAGGAGCCTAAAACTTCCTTCTAGCTCTATGAGTCTATAGCAAAACCTTACTACTTAGGGCTGTATTATCAGGTTTTATCATTTAATATCCAGAAGTATCTTCAATTAGCAGACTATCAGGGAAATCTCAGGAAACGAAAAATCATCTCTGTTATACAATCTGGTCACTGACCTGCCATTACTTCGAGGAAAGGAATAAGAAGAAGATATCAGCAGTCCTTATAGAAGAAAAAAATCCTCTGAACTAACTGTGATCAAAGTACAGTGCAACAGTTGTACAGAGCAATGGAATTATAACAGAACTGGCTCCTTGGGTAATTAAAAAAAAAAAAGGCTGACGGGTTGAGAAGAGGGCAGGATGAATAGGCAGGATACAGAGAATTTTTAGGACAGTGAAACCACTCTGCATGATACTCTAATGGTGGATATATTGCACTATACATTTTTCTAACCCCATAGCAGGTACCATACCAAGAGTGAACCCCAAAGTAAATGATGGACTTTGGGTGATTATGATATGTCAATGAAGGTTCATTAACTGTAACAAATGTACAGTTAATGTGGCAAGGATATTGATAATGGAGGAGGTTGTACATATGTAGGGGAACAAACTATATGGTCAGTCTGTACTTTCCACTCAATTTTTCTAAGAACCTAAAACTCCTCTATAATACAATAAAATAAAAGAGTCTTTTTTAAAGGCCATGGTGACAGGAGCAATTTTGGCTCAACAAAACTCAAATCTACTCTAGACGCTCAAAGAATAAGGTTCAGAAATAGCCAGAGCAGAGTGAAAAAGGTAAAAAATGGATCTCAACTATTATCTGGCAGCAGCTGCAGCCCTCACACCCTATATAGTAAAATTAATCAGTTCCCTGAGTTACAATTCCATAAATTCAGACAGCCAGATGCTTGCTTCCTCCAGACATAGAGGATAATTTGTGTTGGTTATACTATGAGGTATTATCTGCTTCAAAGTCTACTATGTGACTCCTCAACCACCAGGAAATTAAAATACAAAAGCTTTTTATTGTGTCTCCCCCCTAACTCTACCCTCAAGATACTATGTATTTCCAATGTCAACTAAGAATTTCATAAGGGAGAGCTCCTCTCACATGTAAAATATGAAGGTTTTTTGGTTACTTGATTTGTTTATTCATCCAACTTAGACTACAGGATATTCTACAGCAGCACATGCCCTCTGGCATTAATTCCATGGGCCAGATTTTCTTTAAACCCTTCCTCTAACAGATGTTCCTCTCCCTGTCACAAGCAGTCTGATCTTTTTACCTTTCTCTACCTCATTTTCAAGACCACTTGTTTCGAGGCAAGGTGATCTCAAGTAACAGGTTAATTACGTAGGTATGTATGTGCCCAGCCTAAGGTCTAATAATGTGCTACTGATACTGATCCTTCCCTGTCACACCACAAGAACTGTATTTGGTCTGGCAATGCTCAAAAAGTTTAACCATATCTATCTGGTTAAGATAAAAAATTTAAAACATCAAAGAGAGAGTATGAGTCTATTTGCTTAATAACTATGGGTAAAAATCTTGAAAATTTTCACAGCTTAAGCATGATTGTAACCTTTGGCTTAGGAAGCATTACCATGAACAAAGCTAGTGGAGGTGATGGGAGTCCCAGCTAAGCTATTTCAAATCCTAAAAGATGCTGCTGCTAAGTGCTGCACTCAATGTGCCAGCAAATTTGGAAAACTCAACAGTGGCCACAGGACTCAAAAAGGTCAATTTTCATTCCAATCCCAAAGAAAGGCAACACCAAAGACTGTTCCAAATACCACACAATTGCACTCATTTCGCATGCTAGCAAAGTAATGGTCAAAATCCTTCAAGCTAGGCTTCAACAGTACATGAACCAAGAACTTCCAGATGTACAAGCTGGATTTAGAAAAGGCAGAGGAATCAGAGATCAAATTGCCAACATCTGTTGGATCATTAAAAATAGCAAAGTAATTCCAAAGAAACATCTACTTCTGTTCCATTGACTACGCTAAAGCTTTTGACTGTGTAGACCACAAAAAACTGTGGAAAATTCTTAAAAAGATGGGAATGAATATCAGACCACCTTACCTGCCTCCTGAGAAACCTGTATGCAGGGAAAGAAGCAACAGTTAGAACCAGGCATAGAACAACGGGCTGGTTCAAAACTGGGAACGGAGTACGTCAAGGCTGTCAATTGTCACCCTGCTTATTTAACTTCTATGCAGAGTACTTCAAGCTAAAAGCCAGGCTGGATGACTCACAAACTTGAATCAACATTGCTGGGAGAAATATCAACAACCTCAGAAATGCAGATGATACCACTCCAATGGCAGAAAGCAAAGAGGAAACTAAAAAGACTTTTGATGAGGGTGAAAGAGGAGAGTGAAAAAGTGTGAATGTCCTGGCTGATGCTCTCAAGAGTATCAACAATGCTGAAAAGAGAGGCAAATGCCAGGTGCTTATTAGGCTGTGCTCCAAAGTCATCGTCAGGTTTCTAACGGTGATGGTGAAGCACGGTTACATTGGTGAATTTGAAATCATAGATCATCACAGAGCTGGGAAAATTGCTGTGAACCTCACAGGCAGGCTAAATAAGTGTGGAGTGATCAGCCCCAGATTAACATCTAGAAAAATGGCAGAATAACCTGCTCCCATCCTGTCAGTTTGGTTTCATTGTACTGACAACTTCAGCTGGCATCATGAACCACGAAAAAGCAAGATGAAAACACACAGGAAGGAAAATCCTTGGATTTTTTTTCCGAGGGATGTAATACCTACAAATAAAATGCCTGGCAGTGGTGGGGGGAGCGGGGAGGGGAAGAAGAGGGAACAATCCCATTTACAATTGCATCAAAAAGAATAAAATACCTAGGACTAAATCTAACCAAGAAGTAAAAGACCTATGTGAAAAATTATAAGACACTGTTGAAAGAAATTGAAGATGGTACAAAGAAATGGAAAGATATACCATGTTCATGGATTAAAGAATTAATATTGTTAAAATGACCATACTACAAAAGGAATACAGATTCAATGCAATTCCTTTCAAAACACCAATGGCATCTTAGTACTGAAACAAATAATTCCAAAATTTGGGTAGAAACAAAAAGACTTTAGCACAAAACAAATTTGAGAAAGAACAATAAAGCTGGAGGAATCACATATCCTGATTTCAAACTATACTACAAATTTACAATAATCAAAGGAGTATGGTATTGGCACAAAAACAGACATATAGATCAATGGAACAAAAAACAGAGCCCAGAACTGAACCCATATTTATATGGTCAATTAATCTACAACAAAAGAAGTAAAACAATACAATGAGAAAGAAACACCCTCATTAATAAATAGTATTGGGAAAACTGGACAACTACATGCAAAAGAATCAAAGTGGATTACTCTCACACTATATACAAAAATCAACTCAAAATGGATTAAGGCCTTAAATGTAAGATCTGAAATCATAAAACTCCTAGAAGAAAACAGACAGTGGTTTTCAGGAATATATAAATTTTAATATATCTCCTCAGGCAAAGGAAACCAAAGCAAAAATAATTGGGACTGAATCAAATGAAAAACCTTTTACAAAGCAAAACAAAGAGATCATTCAAAAGATGAGCACTGATAACATTTCTGAAGGCACTCACCAAAAATATCACCACCATCTCTTACTCTCCTTAACAGCAGCAATTCACATAAAATTTTACTTTTATATTTAATAATTTCAAAATTTATAAAATGTTTACATTGTTTTAATCAATTGTGAACCAGGAATAATTCAAAAGATAATTCATAAAAAATTAAATGCATAATCTTATATTATATGCATTTTTTATTGCAGAATCTTAACTCTATCACATGTCTATATTCTTGTTTCATTGTATTATACTCAGTCAGGAGAAGTTCCTTCATTTTTGAACCATCTGTCCTGAAAATCTTCAATTTACCTTACTTGCCTCATTTCCAAATGGAGCATTAGTCTTTCCTGCTTCCCTGAGTTCTCTGGCATCCCTTGCTTTTCCCACCCATGATCTACACACATGCCTTCCCATCTCATTTAGACTTTTCTCCATCTACTCTTTTCCCTGTTCACTGCCTCCTTCTTAAGGTCTAGACTTGACAGCAAAATAGACTGCTGGAAGAGAGATGATGATATGAAGAAATTTCCTGAGCCTCATCAAGGAATGAGGCAAATAGTGGAAGTAATTCTGCAGCATGGCCTTTGAGTTTTTATTAAATGCAAATACCCTGAGAAGATGAAACATACTCTTAAACATTAATACCATTGTCTCAGGAGGAGCATGCTGAAACAGGGAAAGGAAGAACAGACAAAGGTCCCAATCAGTGATAGGTGAAACGAGAAGGGGTCAAATACAAATTCTGCCTATAGCCAGCCTGGGCAATTCCAAATTATTTAGCCTGCCATTTCTGGAAGATACAGTTATAAAGCACAGAGTACACAATCAATAAGGCATGGTCTGCAATATTTATTATAGAGCATTAACAAGATCACTCAGTCATTCTGTGACTGTCACATTGATTCTGAACCCACTCTTTATATTTCGTTTTAAACACTATCTTTCTAGAAAACTATTTACTGGAAGTGCAAGTTTATCTAAATATTCACTGGGTTCCACAGTAATATTAGGCATAAAACAACTCATTTTTATGAGTTAAGAATTTAATGAGTGGCAATAGCTACTCTACCATCTTGTCTTAAATCACTGCAGATGGTGATTACAGCCATGAAATTAAAAGACACTTGTTCTTGGAAGAAAAGCTATGACAAACCTAGAGAGCATATTAAAAAGCAGAGACCATCCTTTGCCAACAAAGGTCCGTCTAGTCAAAGCTATGTTTTTTTCCAGTACTCATGTATGGATGTGAGAGTTGGACCATAAAGAAACCTGAGCGCTGAAGAATTGATGCTTTTAAACTGTGGTGTTGGAGGAAACTCTTGAGAGTCCCTGGGACTGCAAGGAGATCCAACCAGTCCATCCTAAAGGAAATCAGGCCTGAATATTCATTGGAAGGACTGATGCTGAAACTCCAATACTTTGGCCACCTAATGCGAAGAACACTCATTAGAAAAGACCCTGATGCTGGGAAAGATTGAAGGCAGGTGGAGAAGGGGACGACAGAGGATGAGATGGTTGGATGGCATCACCAACTCAATGGATATGAGTTTGAGCAAGCTCTAGGAGTTGGTGATGAATAGGGAAGCCTGGCGTGCTACAGTCCATGGGCTTGCAAAGAGTCAGACACAACTGAGTGACTGAACTGAACTGAATAGCTTAATTATTTTGACTGCCACTAGAAATAAGATTAACCTTTTCCAAAAACATGAACAGCATCTTATGAGTCTACCCTCTCCCTCTTCATCTATTAAGTGTCAGTATAACAGAGTAACTAAGGAGGCTGCCTCTGGAGGTAGACTGCCAAGGTTTGAATTCTCACTTTGCCCTGTGACCTTGGGAAATTATTTAACCTCCTCATGCCTCAGTTTCTGCATCTTTAAATGTGGAAAACCTAGGAATTACTGTGAATAATAAAATGTATTACTATCTAGAAAGCACTTAGACTTGCGCCTGGCACATTGTAAGCACTCAAAAAATGTTAGCTACTATCATTAGTTATGGCATTTCTAACAAAACAATGATGATATCTTTCTCCAAGATTCCTCCACTAGGTAGAAATAATCTCTCCTGGTGAACTTAAATGCCTGTCAGCAAAAGCACTCCTGAAACCTAGGGAATCAACAGTGAGAATAAGCATCAGTGCCTTGGACAGGCTGCACCACACAAAGCTGAAAGCCACAGAGTTGTTTGTTTTACTATACCACAAATATCAGAGTCAGAGATTTCAAAATTTTGCTAAGCCAGTTCCTGCTACATTCAAAATATGGTAATATAAGACGGTTTGGTCTGCTATCAAGTCATGGGTTGTATAAACACTCGTTTACAACAAAAATGACTGTAAAAGTGCTATGGTTCTTAATGGTTATATTAAATTATATTTGAGGCCTTTTATTTTTCTAGCTGCAAATAATAGGGAGAAGAGTCTACTTGAGAGTGAGAACCAAATTTAACTAAACTGTAAGTTTCTCAAGATAACTTGAAAACTTCAGTCCAGTTTCTTTTAATGTGCAAGACCAAACACAGTACAGTTTATAACGTGAAATCCAAACACATCACTAGGAAACTAAGTTCCAAACTAGCTCTACCATTATGAGCTGTGTGGCTCAAAATATTTCATCTGTCTTTAAAAGAAAAGGGTTATGATACCAATCGCCTAGAACCAAAAAGTATAATGATACCAATCGCCTAGAAATAAAAAGTAGATTAAAAGAGACAAATGTTGACAATGTGCAGTAGCTGTAACTGTTAATAAATAACACAGGAAAATATCATTTACTTGAGCTCTGAGATTACTCCTACACACACTCACACACAAACATACTCATACAATAAAAAGAAGAAAAAGAAAAAAGAATCTAATCTAAGATGTAAGGAGGAAAGCTTAAAAAGACATTTAAAAATTCCTCCTATATAACAAAGGTTTTTTTATACCTGAGAGAAAGTGAAGATAAAGAAAATGCTATGTTGTCGAAGCAAAGAGCTGTGAGTAAAAGTCACAGACATCGACTAAATAACATGAAAGAATTTGAAAAGAAACTACTGTTTAGTCAGTATCAAAGATGAAATTTATATGTAATTAGGAACTTCAGGAAGGTTACAACTATGATGGAATAATTCACCCAGAGTTGGCTCAGAGAAACTATAATTTTAAATTAGTACAATATTATAAATAAAATAAATATTAAGTAAACATAAAGTAGAATGTTATAAATTCTATGAGGTTTTACACTTAACATTAACATTATGTTCTTTTATGTATATCATAATTAAAAAGTAAAAATGATGCCATGTTAAGAAGATCACATCAAGAAACACATATTTATTCTTTCATCAACTGATATCTGGACTGCTGATTAAATGAAAAAATAGTCAATAACAGTGGTAATACAAAAAACAAAAAAAAACAGAGTAAAACAAAAGAATACCAATTCTTGACTATAAAATTAGCAATTAAAAAGTAATTCCCAGTGCTGGCAAGAATACAGTTAAATGGCCACTCATATACAGGTTTATGGGAGTGTAACTTGTACAAGTTTTTCTGGAGGATAATAGGAAAAGTATCCCAAAAGCTTTGAAAGTGTTTACGCCCTTTCACCTATAAACCCACTTCTAGGAACAGAGCCTAAGGAAATAACCAGAGATGTACACAATGAGTGATATATAAGGATGTTCACTGCATACAACAGCAAAAAAACTGTTATCTAAATTTCCAACAAGCAACTAACTAATTTGTAATATAGCCAGATAAAAGTACCAACAAACCCCTGTCTCATTTTAGAGGGACATGATTTAGTGGCATGGAAAAATGCTTGTGTTAGATGACTAAATTTAAGACTATAAAATACTATACACAGGATGACTGCAATTTTCTATACACAAATATATTTGTGCCACAAAAACTGAAAAGCCAAATACTGCAATGTTAACAATAGTTACCTCTGTGTGGTGATTTTATTTGCTTAATTATACTTCTCGTTATTTTCTAAATTTCCTAAGATAAAAGGAAATGTATTATTTTTATATCCAGTAGTTTAGTCATCCTTGTGGTTTACCCAAAACACTTATTACAGCTAAGTCTATGAGGGTAATTCCACATCTCTTAACTGGAGTAAAGTTACAACCATAACTGTATCCTGGCCAAGGAGATACAAGGAGACATCTGGGATAGAGGCCTCCAGGAAAGGTTTTCTTGCTCCTGAGAAGGAAAGTGTGAGAGCTACTGCATTCTTTGGAAAATGGTAACATCTAGATGTGATTAATTTATTTGTCATTCAAAATACATTTACCTGAACACTTACTGTGC
This sequence comes from Bubalus kerabau, assembly GCF_029407905.1. Taxonomy (NCBI): domain Eukaryota; kingdom Metazoa; phylum Chordata; class Mammalia; order Artiodactyla; family Bovidae; genus Bubalus; species Bubalus kerabau. The sequence continues at coordinate 149,252,881 of NC_073627.1, forward strand.
ACTTCTTGGCCCATCTCTAAATTGGGAGATTGTCTGCTATTACTTCTAAGAGTTCTAAACTAGTAAACTTTAGTAGTTAAATACAAAAATCTTAATTATCATCCATCTTCCACTTTATTCTTCACAGGTAAGAGAATTTGTTGGCTCAATGGCAGTTTATTAAACAAGAAAACAAAATAAACTTACCACCACAACCACAACATAAACCTGACCAACTGCACAGGTTAAACAAAACAAAAACAAAGACAGTACTTCCAGCCATCACTGCCCTATTACATATTATGTATTGACAATACTACAAAAGAGGAGTATGAAAATCTGCAACAAAGATTAAGAGCTCTGTTTCTCTCATGCTAACTTCAAGGCCGTGAAAAAAACACAGAAACCTTTAATTTCAATGCACGTAAGAATACACTAAACCCGACAGAGCTTGCTAAAATCACAGAGGAACTTTAAGTGCCCAGATTTGCTATATGTCCTCATGATGGAGACTTTCTTTCAAAAACAAACATACATTTCCATGTCTTTTTGAAAGCATATCCTAAAATCTGGATGACTTGGGGGCTGCCTATCATTGAGAACCGCCGTATAGATTTGTAATATAATAATGCCCTTAGGGACCACTGGGGTGTGTACAGTTCTTTGCACCAAAACTAAATGGTCCCATGTGGCTGTATTTTTTTTATGTAACATTTATTGGCTCATGTTTTAATTAGGAAAAAAGTTAAGAAAATATGTATATCTTTCAAAAGTTAATTTTTAAAAGGTAACATGAACATATTACAAAATATTTTAAACACTTAATTCATTCTTGATTCATTTCTATAAAAATACATCAAATATACTGAGGTTATTAGAGGAAGACATAACTTCATCCTCAACAGACTTTCTCAATCTCTTGATATAAAAATGATGATGATGATTACAGCAGCTAACACTTACACAGTGCTTATTCTATGGCAACAACAACCATTAGCTCTTTTGATGTCTCAATATCCACAACACTGTTTTATAAATGAGGAAACTGAGGCAAAGAGGGATTCAATTTCTTGCCCAAGTTCACATATCTTATTCATTGAGAAACAGATCAAGCACTCATCCACATCACAAAACACTGATGACATGTCACAAAAGGAAGTGGAAGCTGAATATGAAAAGTAACTTTTGTTTTTATCTGTTAACAAAAGCAAAATTTTTCAGGGACTCAACTTAAAAATTTTGGCTTATTTCCTTAAGGATAAATTATCATTTTATTCTGAGTATTTGCATTCCTCATTTACATTCAAATTGCTTAGTTCTTCTCTCAAATCTCTCTAACAACCCCATCCCATACCACATCATCAGGGTCAACAGGCTCATTCTAAAATTCTCAGTGGGTCCTTCCAACTGTCAGAGGCAATCTCTCTGTCTGCTGTTTCTATTTACACATCCCAAGTCTACCCACCCAGACTTCTGTGGGGAAACCAAAGACAATGTCTGCCTCTGCCAAAGGATAAAGGGAGAAAAATGTTTTCCACACAGTTAAAAGAATCCCTTTTGTCAAATCAATCTGATGATGCTGAATGAACTGAATACTTCCCTGCGACCACCTCACCACTGGCTATTTAATATGAAATTGCATAATTTGCAAGATGGAAACGATTCAAATTGCCCTCAAAAAGTTAAACTAGAAAATCTGCTATTTTATCTCTAACAAAAAGGCAGGAATTTGTAGAAAGAAACTGTATACTTGCAGTATGCTTTTTCCTGAATAAAATACATTTCTATTTTCTTAAGAAAAAATTCAAGACACAAATCCAAGATAAGAGATTTTACCACTGCTATACAGTAAAATCCGTTTTTCCAGCTGATAAGATTTCCCTATCCTTCCAAGCCCAGGTCACAATTTCTCTCAAGAGCTCTGAAATTGAATTTGTAAGTTGTACAAATTCATGTCCCGAGCTCCTGACAATCTCTGTATTAAGAACAGGGGATCTGACATGAAAGTAAAATGTCTGACACTTAACACTAATGAATGAGATTTTTAAAATTGGTTTTTTATCTAAAAACATTCATGCTTTCTCTAAAACAAAGGCTAATGTTTCAGCAAGGAAGAATAATTTTTAAAGTAGGGTTTATATACAATTTCATTGGTTTTTCCAGTGGTCATGTAGGGATGTGAGAGTTGGACTCTGAAGAAAGCTGAGCTCTAAAGAATCGATGCTTTTGAACAGTGGTGCTGGAGAAGACTCTTGAGAGTCCCTTGGACTGCAAGGAGATCCAACCAGTCCATCCTAAAAGAGATCAGTCCTTGGTGTTCATTGGAAGGGCTGATGTTGAAGCTGAAACTCCAATACTTTGGCCACCTCATGCCAAGAGTTGACTCATTGGAAAAGACCCTGATGTTGGGAAAGATTGAGGGCAGGAGGAGAAGGGCACGACAGAAGATGAGATGGTTGGATGGCATCACCGACTCAGTGGACATGGGTTTGGATGGACTCCAGGAGTTGGTGATGGACAGGGAGGCCTGGAGTGCTGCGGTTCATGGGGTCACAAAGAGGCGTACACAACTGAGCAACTGAACTGAACTGTCCAAGTTATTGTGTCTTTTTTATGTAAGATGATCTCTCTTTCACTTCAGTTCAGTCACTCAGTCATGTCCGACTCTTTCGACCCCATGAATCACTGCACGCCAGGCCTCCCTGTCTATCACCAACTCCTGGAGTCCACCCAAACCCATGTCCATTGAGTCAGTGATGCCATCCAACCATCTCATCCTCTGTCGTCCTCTTCTTCTCCTGCCCCCAATCCCTGCCAGCATCAGGGTCTTTTCCAATGAGTCAACTCTTCGCATGAGGTGGCCAAAGTAATGGAGTTTCAGCTTCAGCATCAGTCCTTCCAATGAGCACCCAGGACGGATCTCCTTTAGGATGGGCTGGTTGGATCTCCTTGCAGTCCAAGGGACTCTCAAGAGTCTTCTCCAACACCACAGTTCAAAAGCATCAATTCTTCAGCGCTCAGCTTTCTTCACAGTCCAACTCTCACATCCATACATGACCACTGGAAAAGCCATAGCCTTGACTAGACGGACCTTTTAAGAGATAATTAAACTTGCTATGGAACTATTTGCTCCAACAGATCTTAATAGTTATAAGTTAGACATTGATGTATTTTATTTATCTGCCTATGTGTTATTAATACTTGAAAACCACTGGACCATGTCAAGATTATTGCTTGGTCTAAGCATGCCATGATACAAATTCTCCTGGCAAGTTGCACTCTCATACAGGTGTCTGTGCTTTTATGCTTTCTGTAAATTTCCTTGTATGCATTCTCATAATAGGTAATAGTTATATCACCTAGCACTTGGATTCAGTGTTTAATACTGGTGCTAACATCTTGCATTATCAAGCCTGTGCCAAGATACGTATTTCCTGTGCTCTTCCATCTTGATTCGTTTGTTGAGTATTCACATTCAGTGCTTCTATTTGATTAGCACTATAGCACTTCATTCTTTTTCTTATTTCCAATCACATTTCTCTTTTATTTTTACGCTCCTCTAAGAATTTAATTTTAATCTATAGCTTCTCCATTTATATTTCACTAATGTGAAATCAGCAGGTAATGCTCAAAATCCTTCAAGCTAGGCTTCAACACCACATGAACTGAGAACTTCCAGATTGTACAGCTGGATTTAGAAAGGCAGAGGAACCAGAGATCAAATTGCCAACATCCGCTGGATCACAGTAAAAGCAAGGGAATTCCAGAAAAACATCTGCTTCTGCTTCATTGACTATGCTAAAGCCTTTACTGTGTAGATCACAACAAACTGTGGAAAATTCTTAAGGAAATGGGAATACCAGACCACCTTACCTTCTACTGAGAAATCTATAGGCAGGTCAAGAAGTAACAGAACCAGACATGGAACAACAGACTGGTTCAAAACTGGGAAAGGAGTTCATCAAGGCTATATGTTGTCACCCTGTTTATTTAACTATATGAAGAGCATATACAACATACAAAATGCTGGGCAGGATGACTCACAAGCTAGAATCAAGACTGCCAGGAGAAATATCAACAACCTCAGATATACAGATGATACCGCTCTAACGGCAGAAAGTGAAGAGGAATTAAAGAGTGTCTTGATGAGGGTAAAACAGGAAGACTGAAAACGCTGTTTTAAAACTCAGCATTCAAAAAACTAAGATCATGGCATCCGGTCCCGTCACTTCATGGCAATAGATAGGGAAAAAGTGGAAATAGGGACAGATTTTACTTTCTTGGACTCCAAATCACTGTGGGTGGTGACTGCAGCCACAAAATTAAAAGATGCTTTCTCCTTGGAAGAAAAGCTAAGACAAACCTAAACAGATTATTAAAAAGCAGAGACATCATTTTGGCAACAAAGGTTCATATAATAAAAACTATGATTTTTCCAATAGTTATGTACAGTTGTGAGAGTTGGACCATAAAGAAGGCTGAGTGCTGAAGAATTGATGCTTTCAAACTGTGGTACTAGAGAAGACTCTTGACAGTCCTTTGGACTGCAAGGAGATCAAACCAGTCAATCCTAAAGGAAATCGGTCCTGAATATTCATTGGAAGGACCTGATGCTGAAGCTGAAGCTTCAATACTTTGGCCATCTGATACGTAGAGCCAACTCATTGATAGAGACCCATATGCTGGAAAAGATTGACGGCATGAGGAGAACGGAACGACAGAGGATGAGATGGTTGAATGGCATCACTGACTCAATGAACGTGAGTTTGAGCAAACTGCAGGAGATGGCAAAGGACAGGGAAGCCGGCGTGCTGCAGCCTGTGGGGGTCGCAGAGTCGGATCAGTTCAACAACTGAACAACAACAACAGTGCACCTTTTACAGCTTGTCAAAGGTATCACATGGGATTCAGTCTTTGTTTTTTTTAATTTTCTGAACCTTTAGAAACCCTGAAGAAGTAAATGCCCAGAAGCATATATTTCCTACATATAGCACCATCTCCTTCCACTGACATATATATAAATTAACAGGTACAGTTTTAACACAATCACTGAGTGTTTGCATTTCCACCATAGTTCAGTTCAGTTCAGTTCAGTCGCTCAATTGTGTCCGACTCTCTGAGACCCCATGAATCGCAGCACGCCAGGCTTCCCTGTCCATCACCAACTCCCAGAGTTCACTCAGGCTCACGTCCATCGAGTCAGTGATGCCATCCAGCCATCTCATCCTCTGTCATCCCCTTCTCCTCCTGCCCCCAATCCCTCCCAGCATCAGGGTCTTTTCCAATGAGTCAACTCTTCACACGAGGTGGCCAAAGTAATGGAGTTTCAGCTTTAGCATCATTCCTTCCAAAGAAATGCCAGGGCTAATCTCCTTCAGAATGGACTGGTTGGATCTCCTTGCAGTCCAAGGGACTCTCAAGAGTCTTCTCCAACACCACGGTTCAAAAGCATCAATTCTTCAGCACTCAGCTTTCTTCACAGTCCAACTCTCACATCCATACAAGACCACTGGAAAAACCATAGCCTTGACTAGATGGACCTTTGTTGGCAAAGTAATGTCTCTGCTTTTGAATATGCTATCTAGGTTGGTCATAACTTTTCCTCCAAGGAGTAAGCGTCTTTTAATTTCATGGCTGCAATCACCATCTGCAGTGATTTTGGAGCCCAAAAAAATAAAGTCTGACACTGTTTCCACTGTTTCCCCATCTACTTCCCGTGAAGTGATGGGACCAGATGCCATGATCTTCGTTTTCTGAATGTTGAATTTTAAGCCAACTTTTTCACTCTCCGACCTTCACTTTCATCAAGAGGCTTTTTAGTTCATTTTCATTTTCTGCCACAAGGGTGGTGTCATCTGCATATCTGACGGCAATCTTGATTTCAGTTGTGCTTCTCCAGTACAGCATTTCTCATGATGTACTCTGCATAGAAGTTAAATAAGCAGGGTGACAATATACAGCCTTGACGTACTCCTTTTCCTATTATTACTAGTTATAGTAGGAACCTAAAAACTACACAATTGAACCTTGAATAAATAAACATGAATATATCATAAAAAGAGCACACCATAAAAGGGTCTGTGCTCAGTCCTGTCTGACTCTTTGTGACCCAATGGACTGTAGCCCATCAGGCTCCTCTGTCCATGGGGATTTTCCAGGCAAGAATACTGGAGTGGGTTGCCATGCTCTCCTCCAGGGGATCCTTCCAACTCAAGGATCAAACCCGGGTCTCCCACACTGCAGGTGGATTCTTTACCATCTGAGCACCAGGGTAGCCCTCCATAAAAGGACAGCTGTCTTTTGCACTTGTACTATTATGGTATTATTAGGTTGGTGCAAAAGTAATTGTGGTTGCACAGGGTATTATTAGGTTGGTATTATTAGGGTATTATTAGGTTGGTGCAAAAGTAATTGTGGTTGCACTAATGAACTTTGGTGTTTGATATTGGAATACATTCTTAAATAAATGTGGTTATGTTATACATCATTTTAAAGCACACTTCTCAGTTTGTGTTTGTTACTGACTTATTACTTGATGTTTATTTTATTTATTTTAGACTAGGGAAATGATGTTAGACAAAAAGCGAATTTGAGCAACTTTCTTATATGAGTTCAAAATGGGTCGTAAAGCAGCTGAGAAAACTCACAACATCAACAATGCATTTGGCCCAGGAACTGCTAATGAATGTACAGTTCAGGAAGTTTTGCAAAGGAGACAAAAGCTTTGAAGATAAAGAGCGTGCAGTAGCTGGCCATCAGAAGTTGACAACAAACAATTGAAAGGATCATCAAAGTAGATCCTCTTACAACCACATGAGAAGTTGCTGAAGAACTCAACATTGATCACTGCTTTGGCATTTGAAGCAAACTGGAAAGGTGAAAATGTTAGGTAAGTAGGTATCTCATGAGGTGACCGAAAATCAAAATATGTCATTTTGAAGTGTCATCTTCTCTTATTCTAGGCAACAACAACGACAAACCATTTCTCAATTGGATTGTGATGTGCAACGAAAAGTGGATTTTATACAACCAGCGATGGACAGCTCAGTGGTTGGACTGAGAAGAAGCTCCAAAGAACTTCCCAAAGTCAAACTTGCACCAAAAAAAAGGTCATGGTCACTGTTTGCTGGTCTGCTGCCTGTCTGGTCCACTGCAGCTTTCTGAATCCCAGCAAAGAAGTATGGGATCTGAATCCCCTCTGAGAAGTATGCTCAGCAAATCGATGAGATGCACCAAAAACTGCGATGCTTGTAGCTGGCACTGGTCAATAGAAAGGACCCTTCTTCTTTACAGCAATGCACAACCACACATTATACAAGCAATGCTTAAAAAGTTGAACAAATTGGGCTAAGAAGTTTTGCCTCATCCTCCATATTCACCTGACCTCTCACCAACTGACTATCACTTCTTCAAGCATCTTGACAACTTTTTGCAAGGAAAATGCTTCTACAACCATCAGGATGCAGAAAACGCTTTCCAAGAGTTTTTCAAATCCCTAAGCACAGATTTTTATGCTACAGGAATAAACCTATTTCTCACTGGCAAAAATGCATCGATTGTAATCATTACTATTTTGCTTAATAAAGACGTGTTTGAGCCTAGTTATAATGATTTAAAATTCATGGTCTGAAACCACAATTACATTTGTACCAACAGAATAATAATTTTATGTGTTAATATCAATAGCTAAGGCTTCTGATCATGCTAAAATTCATAAATCACTCTTCTCCACAGAATTCATATAAATTCTAATATTCATAAATCCTCCATTGTTCTCAAACTTTTAAAAAATTTTAATTTTAACCTTTACTGTAGCATACAAATTTCAGAAGGATGCTTAGACATGCTTATAGTTTAGGGCTGCTAAGAGAATGTTCCCAGAAAACTGGTCTTCATGTCCATCCAATCTTGCAGTAAACTTTGAAGAATGTATGAGGATTTCTGTGTATCAATTACTTCTCTCTGCTGAGTGGGTAAGGATATCACTGGGTTCCAAACAATAACATTCAAGCATGAGGAGTGGTAAATGACCAAAAATATATAAAAACCTCATGAGAACTAAGGGGACTTGATACACAGATTTCCATATCTACCACCATTAAGGAAACTGAACATCTTCTAATTATATCTTCCCATCATCAATATGCATGTTAATCCACAGATCTTAGAACTCTAAATCCCAAGAACAATAAATGCCTTATTTGAGGTTCCCCATAAGTAGTTTATTTGGAAAGTAAACTGGTAGGGAAGTGGACAAAGAATATAGTGAGGAGAACTTCTAGGATAACCACTAAAAGAACAGATATAGATTAGGTAATTTAGAAAATAACATGAACAAACTATGAACTATATTTTTATATTATCAATCAAAAAGAATGCAAGAAAGGAGAGAAATGGAATGCAGAATAGTTACAGTACAAAGAAGGAAGGAAATAAAAAGCTGATTTATCATTGATCACATCAAATGTAAATAGACTAAAATGATCTAGTTTAAAAAAGATGATCAAAATGAATTTTTAAAATCCAAATATATAGTGTTTATCAGGGTGACAATTAAAACTTCAAGAAAAGCTGAGTATAGATATAAACACTGACAAAAATAGGGTTGATGTACATAGGCTTTAAAGCAGAAATCATTACCAGAGAAAGAGGTTCACTTCATCATGACAAAAATTCAACTCATGAGAACACTATAATTATTCTAAATTTGAATACATCAAATGATACAGTATCAACCTACATAAAGCAAAATTTGACAGAACTCTCAAGAAGAAAATGGAATAATTCCATAATCAAAACAAGTGGGACATAATTAAAGTATTTATAGCTATAACTGTGTATATTTTTTAAACATTTAAAAATTAATGTACTCATGGCTCAGATGGTAAAGAATTAACCTGCAATGCAGGAGACCCCAGTTCGATCCTTGAGTCGGGAAGATCCCCTGGAGAAGAGAATAGCTACCCAACTCTAGTATTCTTGCCTGGAGAATTCCTTGAATAGAGGAGCCTGATGGGCTACAGTCCCTGGGATGCAAAGAGTTGGACATGACTGAGCAACTAACACTTTCACTTTCACTTCAACCTTATCTCATATACAAAATTTCTCAAAATGGATCAGACTTTAACATAAGAGCTAAAACTATAAAACTTGGAAGAAAACATAGGAGAAAAGCTTCATAACACTGACCTCAGTAATGTTATCTTGGATATGACATCAAAAGTACAGGTATACAAAGAAACTGAACTTCATAAAAATTTAAAACTTTTAGGCATCAAAGAATACAATCAAGAGAGTGAAAAGACAACATAAAGAATGAAAAAATATTGGGAAATCATGTTTCTAATGAGTTAAAATGGAGAATATATAAAGAAGTCCTATGACTCAACCATAACAACAAAATCAGCTTGATTAAAAAATGGGCAAAGGTCTTAAATAGACATTATCCCAACAAGATATACAAATGGCTAATAAGCACATGAAAAGAGTGGAACCACTAATCATTAGGGAAGTGTAAATTAAAAACCACCAAAAGATATCACTTCACATACATTAGGATGGCTATCATCAAAACAAACAATAGAAAATAAGTGCCAGTGACACTAGAGAAAGTGGAACCCCTGAGCACTGCTGGAATGAATGCAACATGATGCAACCACTATAGAAAAGAGCATACGACTGTTCCTTTAAAAATTAAACTGAATTACCATATGACCCAGCAATTCCACCTCTGGGTATATATCCAAAAGAACTGAAAGCAGTGAGCAGAACATGTACCCCAGTGTTCAAGCAGCACTGTTCATAACAGCCAAAAGGTAGCAACAACAGATGAATAGACACACAAACTGTGGGGTATACATACAATGAAACTTTTATGTTATGTATACTTTTATATGTTATTTAGATTTTATGTTAGGTATATTTTACCACAATGAAAAAAATTTTAAGTAATAAGTTAGGTATCTCAAGAAGTTAGAAGAAAAAAAAAAAGAAGAATCCAAATAATAGCAAAATGGAGGAAATACTAGATTACTACTCAGAAGAAACAGTTTAAAGAAGAAAAGTTCAAAACCTAGTTATGAATCTGTTATAAATTAAATTTCCTAAACATAAAAACCTTATACAAGAAATATGTCCTTGAGACCTTTGTCAATACTACTAAAGTAAATCACAGGGCAAAAAAATTACAAAAAGTTTTAAATGGCTCTTTCAGACTTTAACTGTTGTACCAATCAAAATCATCTGTAGTCAGGTAGAGAGAGACAAATATTATAAGATATCACTTATGTGTGGGATCTAAAAGAATAATACAAATCAACTTATTTACAAAACAGAAACAGACTCACAGACATAGAAAACAAAGTTACTAAAGGGCAAAGGGGAGGAAGAGAGATAAAAACAGAACGTGAAGAGGGGCTAAACAGCTCCTTGATGAGGGTGAAAGAGAGGAGTGAAAAAGCTGGCTTAACATTCAACATTCAAAAAACTAAGATCATGGCATCCAGTCCCATCACTTCATGACAAATACATGGGAAAAAATAAGGAAACAGTGACAGACTTTACTTTCTTGGACTCCAAAATCACTGTGGACAATGACTGCAGCCACAAAATTAAAAGATGCTTGCTCCTTGGAAGGAAAGCTATGACAAACCTAGACAGAGAATTAAAAAGCAAAGATATTACAACCGTGCTGACAAAGGTCCATCTAGTCAAAGCTATGGTTTTTCCAGTAGTCACGTATGGATATGACAGCTGGACCGTAAAGAAGGCTGAGCACTGAAGAACTGATGCTTTCAAATCGTGGTGCTTGAGAAAACTCTTGAGAGTCCCTTGAACAGCAAGGAGATCAAAGAGTTAGTCCAACAGGAAATTAACCCTGAATATTCATTGGAAGGACGCTGGTTTGATTCCTGGGTCAGGAAGATCCATTGGAGAAAGGATAGGCTAGGAGAAAGGATAGGCTACGCACTCCAGTACTCTTGGGCTTCCCTTGTGGCTCAGCTGGTAAAGAATCCGCCTGCAATGCAGGAGACCTGGGTTCGATCCCTGAGTTGGGAAGATCCCCTGGAGAAGGGAAAGGTTACCCACCCCAGTATTCTGGCCTGAAGAATTCCATGGACTGTATAGTCCATGGGGTCACAAAGAGTCAGACATGACTAAGCAACTTTCAGTTCACTATTCATTGGAAGGACTGATGCTGAAATTGAAGCTCCAATACTCTGGCCACCTGATGCAAAGAACCGACTCACTGGAAAAGACCCTGATGCTGGGAAAGACTGAAGGCAAAAAGAGAAGAGGGTGGCAGAAGATGAGATGGTCAGATGGTATCACTGACTTAAAAGACATGAATTTCAGCAAACTTCAGGAGACAGTGAAGGACAGAGAAGCTTATCAAACTGCAGTCCATGGGGTCGCAAAGAGTGGGACAGACTTAGTGACTGAAGAACAACAACAAAATGGAATTAATAGGTATGCATCACTACATATAAAATAGATAAACAACAAGGACTTACTGTATAGCACATGGAACTATATTCAGTATCCTGTGACAACCCAAATGAAAAAGAATCTGAACCTGTACCCTGAAAACTAACACAATGTTGCAAATCAACTATAATTTTAAAAAATCATTTGTAAAGCTAGTGACACAAAAGATAATAACAAGTGCTAATGAGTTGTGGAGAAACTGGAACCCTCATATGTCGCTGGTGAGAAGGTAAAGTGGTCCAGCAAGCTGTGGAAAACAGTCCGGCATCTTCTCAAAAAGTTAAACATAGACATACCATATGACCCAGAAGTTCTAGTCCTGGGTATAGCAACCCTACCCCCACAAAAAAACACGTTTTCGAAGAAAAATTTGTATACATATGTTCAAATCAGCATTATTCATAATAATCAAAAAGTGGAAGCAACCCAAATATCCATCAACTGATGAATGGGATAAAATATGGTATTATTTAACCATAAAATGGAATGAAATATTGATACATACTATAATTATCAACCCTGAAAACATTATAGTAACTGAAAGAAGAAAGACACAAAAAGCCACATATTGTAAGATTCCATATACAAAATGCCCATCACTATTTGTGCCATCCAATTACCTCCTAGACGAAAGATACAAAAGAGCAGGTAATAACCTTTCAGCAAGGTCCTTCTGACCGTGTGATGGCCATGAGCAGTTATGTCAGGGAAAGAAACAAGTGGTGGAAAAAAACATGGGGGGGTGGGGGCAGTTTTTATCCATAATGTGAAAAATTCAAAGGAGAAAACAAAGAAAGTGGTAGATGCTTTCTTTCCTTTTTTAAAAAAAATAAGATATAGCTAATTTATAAATTAGCTATATTATAAAAATTTTATAATATCATAAAAATTTCAGGTGTACAACACAGTGATTCAACAATTTCTAAAGGTTATACTCCATTTATAGAAATTATAAAATATTGGCTATATTCCCTTGCTGTATATCTTTTCTGGTTGATTTATTTTACGCATAGTAGTTTTACCTCTTAATCCCCTGCCCCTTAAAGAAAACTTAATAACTATTTTTTCCCTTTCTACATTTTTATAAATTTATTTTACATGGAGCTAATGAGAAATTTACTGCTCAGGCATTCTTCAATTCATCAATACATCACAAGTGACTGAATATGGCAGTTAGCAACTTCTATATTAGACTACTTCCTGGAGTTCTGAAAATCATATACAGCTTATTCATAATCTCCTTACCACTTGTTTTTGTCTCTGTCATCTTGTGGAGCACATTTCTAGTTTATAACAACTTCACCTTCTAGAACTCAAGAGGAAACTTGTCCCTAGCACTAGGACTGGTTTATGCTTCACATTAACTTTTTGTTACACAAAGAAAATCAGATCTTAAGACTGCAGACCTTTAAAAGGAAAAAAGGATCTCCTAATCACCTTCTACATGTTAATTATAAATAGTCTAGTGACTATTCATTTAGCCTTTGTTTTCTATATGTGCTGTTCTTCAGTCACCCAGTCGCGTCCAAGTCTTTGCAACCCCATGGACTGCAGCACGCCAGGCCTCCCAGTCCCTCACCATCTCCCTAAGTTTACCCAAGTTCATGTCCATTGCATCAGTGATGCCATCCAGTCATCTCATCCTCTGACACTCTTTTCTTCTGCCGTCAATCTTCCCCAGCATCAGAGACTTTTCCAATGAGTTGGCTGTTCACATCAGATGACCAAAATATTGGAGCTTCAGCATCAGTCCTTCCAATGAGTATTCATGGTTGATTTCCCTTAAGATCGATTGCTTTAGTCTCCTTGCTGTCCAAGGGACTCTCAGGAGTCTTCTCCAGCACCACAGTTTGAAGGCATTAATTCTTCAGTGCTCTGCCTTCTTTACAGCTCTCAGAACTGTATGTAACCACTGGGAAGACCACTAGCCTTGACTATATGGACCTTTGTTGGCAGAGTAATGGCTCTGCTTTTCAACACACTGTCTAGGTTTGTCACAGCTTTCCTGCCAAGAAGCAATTGTCTTCTGATTTCATGGCTGCAGTCACCATCCACAGTGATTCTGGTGCCCAAGAAGAGGAAGTCTGTCACTACTTCCACCTTTTTCCCCTTCTATTTGCCATAAAGTAATGGGACCAGATGCCATGATCTTCACTTTTTGAACTTTGAGTTTTAAGCCAGCTTTTTCACTCTCCTCTTTCACCTTCATCAAGAGGCTCTTTAGTTCCTCTTCACTTTCTGCCATTAGAGTGGTATCATCTGCCTATCTGAGGTTGTTGATGTTTCTCCTGCCTATCTTGGTTCACGTAATGCTGATGCCTAGCATGCAAGATTTTAAACATGACCTTACTAGCATGGGAGATGAGTGCAACTGTCCAATGGTTTGGACATTCTTTAGTACTACCCTTCTTGGGAAATGGATGAGGATTGACCTTTTCCAGTCCTGTGGCCACTGCTGGGTCTTCCAGATTTGCTGATGTGTTGAGTGCAACACGTTGATAGCGTCATCATCCTTGGAAAAGTAGAGCTATTCCAATAGCTCTACTGGAATTCCATCAGATCAACAAGAAGGCCCACTTAACTTTACACTCCAGAATGTCTGGCTCTAGGTAATTGACCACATGCCCATACTTATCCAGCTCATCAAAATCTTTTTTGTGCAGTTCTTCCATGTATTCTTCCCATCTCTTCTTGATCTCTCCAGCATCTACATTTCTATCCTTTTACGTGCCCATCTTTGGGTGAAATGTTCCCTTGATGTTTCCATGTTTCTATACATAGTATAACAAAAGTATGAATTTTATCCCCCCTTCAAAATTATGGACCTTTACTCACACTAAAAGTTAGTTCATTAATAGAAATTGACTAGTGCCTTCAATACTTGATGTTTCATATTTTATATCCATGGCCCTGGTTTTCTACAAAAAAATTTCCACAAAGAATAACAGACTTCTCCTTCCTATCTTCAGGGCACACAATTACCTATTCAACTTCTACAATTTCTCATTCACCTGAGCAAATTTCACACTGGCTAGAGTACTCAATGAAATAGGTTCACTAACTTGATGACTACCATGGACTCAGTCACATTTTAGTTTATAATCACAATTTAATTAGATATCCTAATCCTTAATTTATTTAAAACTTCACTATTCACACCAAAAATCAACATGTTCTTAGATCTTAATATTTTCTCTTCTCTTTCTTCAACAGGACTAGTAGTTCGTTTTATTTATAATGCATTTTAAAATGTTTTATTACGTCATAGAAACATTGTGTAAGCTCTGATGCCGAGCAGACAGTAAATTCACTCGGAGGCAGACTCTGAGGCGTGAGCTAAGCTTACTCACTAGATCAATGCTTCAGGTTCACAAACTTGCCTCATAGTATCTATTACTCAAATATGAATCTCAGCAAAACTACAACTTACTGCATGTCATAGATTTTTGAAATCAACTGCAAATATTCAGAACTGTACATGTTAAATCTGAAAATATCAAGTCTACTGTATATTGAAAACCTTCTATATCACACTCCAATGTAAAGTGATGTAAGAATCATGATATAGACACACCGATCTAATGTAACAGGAGGATTCACTGCCTGGAAAACAGAAAAGAGACAGAAGGCCCACGTGTCATGTCTTTTGAATGACAAAGAAGACTGAGATAAAGTGAAGAAAACATATTTGAAAAGAAATGTTCTCTTTTTATCAATGCTCCTTTAGATTTCACATCAGATTCCTATATCTTTAAGTATTTTTTCCTTAGCCAAAGGTAATTTGTTTGGATTGTCCAATAGGGTTCCAGTAAAGTATAAGTTAGGAAAATATATATATCCTTATTGGATTATGGTATATCAAGCATATTTAGCTCCTCTGAGCATAGAAATAAAAGTGCTCTCAAAACAACAGTTCTAGATAATACCACCTGAGGAAAAACATCTAGTTAATGAAAGCAAATATCCATACTAACAGGAGGGGATCTAGGGGTAAGTGCAAAGAGGGCAAAGAGAACTTTTAGGATGAAAGTACAGAAAAGGCAGGTAGGATATATTGAATTAGCCAAATAAGCACAAGTCATGTGTTGGGACAAGACTGGGCTGGCTTTTCAACTGGAGTACACACCAAAAAAAGAACACCAGCATTCACATTCAAGACATTTGCAGCTAGGCTGGGGTAGGCTAGCTCTCATCCATAGAATATCTTATGGTACGTTGCACCCAAATTTTTCAAAGTTGTAATTAGGTTCAAAGGCAACTCATAGCTTTACTGGTTTCAGGAATGGAGAAATGGCTCATAACTCTAGTCAATTCTCTTAAAAAGCAAACCTTCTAAAATCCCCTTCATTTTAAATGGTAAAATTAGTCACAGTCACTGAACTTAAAACTAAAGCTGCAGTGTGATAAATGTTCCCATAGTAAGACAGACTCAGCAGAGCACTTAACCCAGCCCCAGGGTGTCAAGAAAGAGACCTGAACAGCATGTGGGGGATCGTCAAGTGAATAGGAGGCAGGATGTTACAGGCAACGGGAACAGCGTGTGCAAAGACTGAGGCAAGAGGACCTGTCAGAAGACAAAGCATAGACTAACAAGATGTAATGCAGCTGTTTTAGGATCTTGCCAAATCAGGACTTACTCCCCTCTCTGGACAAGCTCTACAGTGAGTTCTTTTTCAATCATGAAAACAAACATCTTAGGGCATCTAGAGATAGAGACCAGCCAAAGGATTACTCTATTAGTGCTTTGTGTCTCGACCTCACCGGTTACATCCCTCCACTGGAGACATTCCTTTCTTTGTTCCTTCCTTCCTTCCTAAGATCTTCAGGAACACCACTCTCTTAGAGGAGACTTACCTACAATCAGCCTCTGTTGGCATGTTTGAGCAATTGCTTCAACAGAAGCTGATGTTTACTCTTTATCACCTTGTCTGGGGAAAAATGACAGACTACGGTGACATCTAATTACCTCTATTACTTTATCGGGCTCAATAAAGTACATAGCTTCCTTATAGTCAGTAATAAAAACATTGAAATAATATCAAGCATAACTTCTAGGCAGAGCTTTTTCAAAGGAATTTGCCAGCTAGTACAACTATCTGCTACAATATGTACAAAGTGTCTTTAGGAAGAAAAACACAATTCTGACTGGGGTTTACTAATGGACAGTAGACCACAATAAAATTTCTGGCTTCTCACAAGAAAAACATCATGAATGATAAGTGTCAGGAGGACTGCAGGTTAAAAAAATAAATTTGACCAAGGCTGTCACCTTGCTTAGGCAAGCAGTAGATGGAGCTGAAAGAGCCTTATAAGATTGATAAGGATATTGGACGTTATTCTGAATAGGAAGCCACTGGAGAATTTTACCACAAAAGTGATGTAATTAGATTTGTATTTTAGAAAGATTACATAGAAGCAGCACGTAAAATGAGTAGAAAACAGGAAGATCATACTATAAGATTGATGATCATTTTTTAGTAATCGAGGCCTTGTCTAATGCATGAAAGAATGAAGAAAAGTGCCTAGATATGAGACACTGAAGACATAGTGTATATAATATTTATATTTAGTGTCTGACTGAACATGAAGAGGGAGGAATTAAAGATGACATTCAGGTCCCCTGGTAAGATGGTGTATATCCCTGGTAGCTCAGCTGATAAAGAATCCACCTGCAATGCACGAGACCCTGATTTGACTCCTGGGTCAGGAAGATCCACTGGAAAAGGGATAGGATACTCACTCCAGCATTCCAGGGCTTCCCTCGTGGCTCAGACAGTAAAGAATCCACCTGCAATGTGGGACACCCGGGTTCAATCCCTGAGTTGGGAAGATCCCTGGAGAAGGGAATGGCTACCCACTCCAGTATTCTTGCCCGGAGAATCCCACGGACAGAGGAGCCTAGACAACTACAGTCCTTGGGGTCCACAGGGTCACAAAGAGTCGGACATGACTGAGTGACTTTCACTTTCGGGTTTCTGACCAGGGAACTAGATGCATGGTACCACTGTGTACTAAAAGAAGGAACAGAACAATAAGGACACACCTAGATTGAAAGATGAATTAGTTTAGGGCGTGTTGAGAACAAGATACTTGAGGCACACAAGTGAAAATGTCCAATGAGTATGTAGGCTAGGAGACAGATCTGAGCTAAAGACATGGATGTGGGAACCATCAACAGATAGAAGGTATTTGTAGCCATGGAAAGGGATGAGCTAATCTAGGGAGGATGAAAAAAAAAATGAGAAAAAAAAAAGGGACTGTGCCAAGGTCATAGGGATGTGAGAGCTACAGAGTACTTACCTGACCTGTGGATATTTAAACGAGGAGCAGAGGGAAGTTAATCAAGACAGTAGTTTTGTTAAGGAAGTAAAGTCTTGCATTCAGGGAGAACTTGCACTGATTCTCTTGGGAAAAATGAGCAGACCTGTAGTAGGGAATAGGAGGAGTGCCCACCCATTCGGTTCTTGGCTCCAGTTTCTAGGTTAAGTCCGCTACCTTCAAAAGGACTACAACCATCCAAAATAAATAATCAGTAAGAACGGACTGGCAAAATCATTGTTGTTCTAGTTTTCTTTTACTTAGTACTGTAATTCAAAACTGATACCATCTGTGCAGTGAAGCAGTGTATCTTACTTAAATATAAAAATCATTCTCATACCACTAATGTAATCCAAAAGCCAAAACAGAGCAGCAGAGTCATACAAGTAATATCAGATGTAGTTTAACTGCTATTAAACACAATGATTCTACATTTTGGTTCCAGGTTTTAAAAATACTATAGTATATGTGGTTTTGAATAAGACTGTACACTGCAGCATGATTCTTAGGTCACTTTTTTCTATTCAAGTGTCGACAGGAAAAAAATATAGTTTTAGTCTGACTTTATAGGCACACACCATCTACCCTAATTTTAACTTGACTTGAGCCTTAAGGGTACTCTTGCAAAGTAACAAACATAGTACAAAACTTAGTACACAACTAAGGTCAACTAATAGCTGGTTTCTAAAATGTACTGAATTTTTGAATGAACAATATTGAAGTCCCTATAATATGTAATGAGCTAGAATAAAATTAAAATTTTTCCAGTTTCAACTAGAACTTCCCCGAAGATGATAAACAGGTTCTTTCAAAAAACTCAATCTGATTCACCCAGAGGTTCAGTTCAGTCGCTCAGTTGTGTCTTTGTGACCCCATGAACTGCAGCACACGAGGCTTCCCTGTCCGTCACCAACTCCCAGAGCTTGCTCAAACTCATGTCCATAGAGTCAGTGATGCCATCCAACCATCTCATCCTCTGTCATTCCCTTCTCCTCCTGGCTTCAATCTTTCCCACCATCAGGGTCTTTTCCAATGAGTAGGCTCTTCTCACCAGGTGGCCAAGGTATTGCAGCTTCAGCTTAAACATCAGGTCTTCCAATGAACATTCAGGACCGATTTCCTTTAGGACTAACTGGTTTGATCTCTTTGCAGTCCAAGGGACTCTCAAGAGTCTTCTCCAACACCACAGTTCAAAAGCATCAACTTTTCAGCATTCAACTTTCTGTATGGTCCAACTCTCACATCCATACGTGGCCAATGGAAAAACCATGGCTTTGACTAGACAGACCTTTGTCAGCAATATCTATGCTTTTAAATATGCTGTCTAGGTTGGTTGTAGCTTTACTCCCAAGTTGCAAGTCTTTTAATTGCATGGCTTCAGTCACCATCTGCAGTGATTTTTGGAGCCCAAGAAAATAAAGTCTGTCACTGTTTCCATTGTTTTCCCATCTATTTGCCATGAAGTGATAGGACTAGATGCCATGATCTTTGTTTTCTGAATGTTTTGAGTTTTAAGCCAGTTTTTTAACTCTCCTCTTTCACTTTCCTAGTGGCTTTCCTGACTTTTCCTAGTGGCTTTCCTGACTTCCCCTAGTGGCTCAGATGGTAAAGAATCTGCCTGCAATGTGGGAGACCTGGGTCTGATCCCTGGGTTGGGAAGATCCCTTGGAGAAGGGAATGGTGACCCACTCCAGTATTCTTGCCTGGAAAATCCCATGGACAGAGGAGCCTGGCAGACTACAGTCCCTGAGGTTGCAAAGAGTCAAACATGGCTGAGCGACCCTCACTTCACTTCACTTCTTTCACTTTCATCAAGAGGCTCTTTAGCTCCTCTTCGCTTTCTTCCAAAGGGTAATGTCATGTGCATATCTGAGGTTATTGATATTTCTCCTGGCAATCTTGATTGTTAACTGGTTGTTAACTGCGTCATTAACAATTATTCTATTGCTAGATATAAGTTTGCTGCTGCTGCTGCTGCTGCGTCACTTCAGTCATGTCCGACTCTGTGCGACCCCATAGACAGCAGCCCACCAGGCTCCCCGGTCCCTGGGATTCTCCAGGCAAGAACACTGGAGTGGGTTGCCATTTCCTTCTCCAATGCATGAAAGTGAAAAGTGTAAGTGAAGTCACCCAGTCGTGTCCAACTCTTCATGACGCCATGGACTGCAGCCCATCAGGCTCCTCCGTCCATGGGATTTTCTAGGCAAGAGTACTGGAGTGGGGTGCCATCACCTTCTCCGGATATAAGTTTGAAGTGAAGTGAAGTGAAGTGGCTCAGTTGTGTCCGACTCTTTGCAACCCTATGGAGTGTAGCCTACCAGGCTCCTCCATCCATGGGATTTTCCAGGCAAGAATACTTGAGTGAGTTGCCATTTCCTTCTCCAGAGGATCTTCCCGACCCAGGGATCAAAGCCAGGTATCCCACATTGTGGGCAGACGCTTTACCATCTGAGCCACAAGGGAAGCCCTGGATATAAGTTTAGATATAATCAATAACCAGAGTGTCCCAGGTGGCACTAGCGGTAAACAGCCCAGCTGCCAGTGCAGGAGACATAAGAGATGCAGGTTCACTCCCTGGGTCAGGAAGATCCCCTGAAGGAGGGTATAGCAACCCACTCCAGTATTCTTGCCTGGAGAATCCCATGGACAGAAAAGGCTGGCAGGTTACAGTCCAGAGGGTCACAAAAAGTTGGACATAACTGAAGCGACTTAGCACGCATGCACATATTCAATAATGAGACTCAGAACACATTTTAGTAAAAATTTGTCCAACTGCATACTGAAATTATTATTCAAAATCTTTTTTTCTGAGGCCCAGAACTAGTTCTATGCCTTAGTCAATACTTAACTTTTCTTCAAATAAGTACAGTACACTATATATACGAACAATATAGCTCTGTTTATTACCAAAATAAAATCTGTATATACTTAAAATGCAGTTCCTTCTGAAAGTCTTTCCATTTTTATCTATCATCCATTCACAATGTACGTGTCACTGATACCAGTTTCTTACCATCGTGTTTGTTTACCTTTGCTGGTATATTTTTCCTGCACCTTCTACACAGGCAAGTACCTTTTCCCACAGCACACCATGAACTCATGGGAAATGGGGACTTTGTGGGAGGGGGGTGGATAATTGGGAAATTTTTAATATGGAGCATACTTCAGATGCTATACTTCTGGTGTGTGATAACTCAACTGTGGTCATTTAGGATGTCCTTATTCTTAGGCTGCTGCTGCTAAGTCACTTCAGTCGTGTCGGACTCTGTGCGACCCCAGAGACGGCAGCCCACCAAGCTCCCCCGTCCCTGGGATTCTCTAGGCAAGAACACTGGAGTGGGTTGCCATCTCCTTCTCCTTATTCTTAGGCAATGAACACTGAAGTAGTGGGCAGGGTGGGCAGATATGCCACCATATCCACACTTAACAAATGTTAGCAAAATGAAAATGAAAAGTGTGTGTGTGTGTGTGTGTGTGTGTGTGTACAGGTGGTCATTTACTGTCTTTCAATTTTTTTAAAAAAGAAAATTTGTAGGGGAGATGTCTGTGGTAAAAGAGTGGTGCCATTCCTACTGTCTGGGAGAAAGAGGAGGGGAAATGCTACAGGGGATTCTGATGGGGTTGTTGCTGTTATTGTTACTCAGTCATGTCTGACTCTTTGCAATCCCATGGACTGCAGCATGCCAGGCTTCCCTGTCCTTCTACATCTCCCAGAGTTTGCTCAAACTCATGTCCATTGAGTCAATGATGCCATCCAACCATCTTATCCTCTGTCACCCCCTTTCCTTCCTGCCTTAAATCTTTCCCAGCATCAGGGTCTTTTCTAATGAGTCAGCTCTTCCCATCAGGTGGCCAAAGTACTGGAGCTTCAACCTCAGCATCAGTCCTTCCAATGAAAATTCAGGGTTGATTTTCTTCAGGATAGACTAGTTTGGTCTCCTTGGAGTCCAAAGGACTCCAAGAGTCTCCTACAGCACCACAATTTGAAAGTATCAGTTCTTCAGTGCTCAGTCTTTTTTATGGTCCAACTCTCACATCCGTACATGACTGTTGGAAAAACCATACCTTTGACTATATGGACCTTTGTCGGCAAAGTAACGTCTTTGCTTTTTAATATGCTGTCTAGGTTTGTCACAGCTTTTCTTCCAAGGGGCAAGTGGCTTTTAATTTCATGGCTGCAGTCACCAATCCGCAGTGATTCTGGAGCCCAAGAAAATAAAGTCTGTCACTGTTTCCATTGTTTCCCCATCTATTTGCCATGAGGTGATGGGACCAGATAGCATGATCTTAGTTTTTTGAATGTTGAGTTTGCAGCAAAGTTTTTCACTCTCCTCTTTCACCTTCATCAAAAGGCTCTTTAGTTACTCTTTGCTTTTGGCCATTAGGGTGGTATTACCTGCACAGGTGAGGTTGTTGCTATTTCTTCTGGAAATCTTGATTCCACCTTGTGCTTCATCCAACCCAACATTTCGTATGCTGTACTCTTTTATCCATATGGGCACTTCCTTACAGGCATGAAAGATTCCTGGCCCACATTTAAAGGGGCTCCAGAACCCTTCAGCCTGAGCGCTGTGGCCAGCCTCCTCCCCAGTGCTGGATGCACGAGTTGTTTCCCAGGTTCTGGACTGACCTGTCCAGGTAGCTCACATCCCCTCGTGAGGGGTGATAGCCACAGTATCTGTCGTTATTATCTCTTTGTAAGGCTTTGCACACAAAAATCACTTGATATTAGTGTCCAACTGATTCTATATTCTCCCAAACACAAGAAATCAAAAAGAAATTAGGTTCCTTAATATCCCTGTTTAACATTATATTAAACAATTATCAGGTGGCATATTTACCCCCACCATCTTCCTGTCTCACCCTCCTGTCCCCACTCACTTGAAAACTAGATCATTAGATTCAAGCAGAAGGAAAATCTGATTAGTGTGAGGAATCAGAAATAGGGAGAAGAAAAGAAAAAGAAATCAAAGTAAAAGGAAAATTTAAGCCAAAAAAATTAAAAAGGAATATGAAAGATAATAATAAGGTAATATTGTTGAATGTATGACCAAGAAGAAGAAGCCTGCAGGAAATAAATTTAATCTCTTGCTTAAATTGATCACTAAACCACAGCTCTCAGTACAACAACTTTAAAATCCCAGTCCGCAGACATGTGGTTATCCCACCCTGGTACTTGTTATGCCAAATATTACTGCTGACTTGGGGTGCTCCTGAGTCAACTGAGAGGACCACCATCATTTCCATTCCCTGCCAAGAGACACATTAGTGACTGGGGGCTGGAACGAGAGCCAGTGGCAAATATACCACAGCAGCAGGCCAAGGTCTACACAAAAGAAGTCTGGTATTGAGGTTAAAATTAAATGAAATGGAAGAGAAATAAAAGACAAAGGAGGATGAAAAGAACAAACACAGCATCAGCGTGGGTTCTCTCTACACACAGGGAAAGCAAACATCTGGAATTATTTGATGCTGAGTGCCACCAAATATAAGGTTTTGTTCCCCTCCTACGATTACTTCTTAGTAACACCATACAAAGAAAAAATAAGACCTACAGGCTAAAATGAAGGAGAGTGGTTAAAGTGGGTATAACAATAACCATTACACACACACATACACACACATTTTTAAAGTAACAGAGCAGTTAACCACACAGAGAATATTCCTGACTGACTTGGAAAGACATTCATCCTAAATTCTGAAGTCAATGAAGAAGTTTCAGAAGATATGTATAATAACATGCTAACATTTTTGCAAAATTATGCCTCTACAAGCAAAGGAAAAGTTTTTAAATGATTCCAAAAGAAATGGTCATATTATGAGTGATTTTTACCTCTTTTACATTTTTCTTGCATTTTTTAATGTAATTAAAACAAAAATAACAAAAATCCCTTAAAATTCCTTAAAGTAAAAGAAAAAACATCCCCTTCCAGGTCACTCACTCTTTGTGTGTGTGTGTGCAGGCACACGTGCACACTCAGTCATGTCCAACTCTTTAAACCATGTACTGTAGCGCACCAGGCTCCTCTGTCCATAGAATTTTCCAGGCAAGAATACCATTTCCTACTCCAAGAGATCTTCCTGACCCAGGGAATGAACTCAAGTCTCTTGTTTCTCCTGCATTGGCAGATGGATTCTTTACCACTAAGCCACCTGGGAAGCTAAATGTGTATTCAATCTACAAACAACCCCTTTTACACAGAAAACAGCTTTGAGTCAGCTGTCCCACTCAGTGGAGAGGAAGTGCCACAGACACAGCCTAGCTGCATTATGGTACAAAAAACACAAGTTGTGAAGATCAACTGAAAGAACTTGAATCCAGCATCTTTATTCACTAGTTCAGTGGCCCAGAAAAAACTACATGAAAATTTCCGAGTGTTACCTTCAATTGGCTTTGGAAGTGGAATAATAAATACCACACAGGGTTGTTTTGAGGACTCTGAAGACCAGGTCCCACATACGACAATATGGACTGGTAGGCCAGTTACCATGGAGACTATGACCCTTCTGAACAATTCTGTACAGTTTATTCTCTCATGAAACATTCTGTTCCTAATAATGCCAGACTGCCATTTCTACTGACCTCCCCTCAGTCTATAATTCCTCAGGTTACTTAGTGCTCAGCAGAACAACCTGGATACTGATGCTTCCTTCTAAAGCACCTGCATCTACTACCTCCAGGAGAGAGCAGAGCAAACATCCAGAAGAGTAAAATAGGGAAGAGTGTGTCAGGATATAAAGGCATGTTTATCCAAGTTCATCATCCTATGAATACATAGCAAGCCCAGTAGGAGGAGAAAACACTTTCTAGGGGCGCACACTACAGAAGCATGACCAAAAGAATAGCTTGATAATCGCAAATATGGTTACAGACTCAGCTTGACATATTATACTTTAACAGAATTTGCACTTTTGTAATAGGGAGAAGGCAATGGCACCCCACTCCAGTACTGTTGCCCGGAAAATCCCATGGATGGAGGAGCCTGGTAGGCTTCAGTCCATGGGGTCGCTAAGAGTCGGACACGACTGAGCAACTTCACTTTCACTTTCCACTTTCATGCATTGGAGAAGGAAATGGCAACCCACTCCAGTGTTCTTGCCTGGAGAATCCCATGGATGGAGAAGCCTGGTAGGCTGCAGTCCACGGGGTCACACAGAGTCGGACACAACTGAAGCGACTTAGCAGCAGCAGCAGCAGCAGCAGCACTGTAATTGGTGTTCATTTCTTAGTTTCAAAAATTTTAAGGATATCCACCAACAACTTTAATATTCATAAGTATGCCTTGAATCTATAGAAATCTGGAACCTTTGAGACAGAAAATAGTGAGACATCTGAAGCAACTATTTAGAAAAGTGCTGCTAAGAAAGGATTTCTACAATGATGAAAATTTTTGCTCTATATCTATGCCATCTAATTCTTTGCAAACAAATATGGAAAAGTTCTATACAGTCAGCAAAAACAACACTGGGAGCTGACTGTGGCTCTGAACTCCTTAGTGCAAAATTCAGACTTAAATTGAAGAAAGTAGGAAAACCACTAGGCCATTCAGGTACAACTTAAATCAAAACCCTTACAATTATACAGTGGAAGTGACAAATAAATCCAAGGGATTAGATCTGATACACAGAGTACCTGAACTATGGAAGGAGGTTCATAACACTGTACATGAGGCAGTGATTAAGACCATCCTCAAAAAAAAAAGAAAATGAAAATGAAAAAAGGCAAAATGGTTGACTGAGGAGGCCTTAGAAACAGCTGACAAAAAAAAGAGAAGCAAAAGGAGAAAAGGAAAGATACACCCATCTGAATGCAGAGATCTAAGAATACCAATTGAAGTCTGAATTTGGCAATAATGAGTTTATGATCTGAGTCACAGTAAGCTCCAGTCTTGTTTTTGCTGACTGTATAGAGCTTCTCCATCTTTGGTTGCAAAGAATATAATCAATCCGATTTCAGTATTGAATATCTGGTGAGGTCCATGTATAAAGTCTTCTCTTGTTTTGTTGGAAGAGGGTGTTTACTATGACCAGTGTGTTCTCTTGGAAAAACTCTGTTAACCTTTGCCTTGCTTCCTTTTGTACTCCAAGGTCAAATTTGCCTGTTACTCCAGGTATCTCTTGACTTCCTACTTTTGCATTCCAGTCCCCTATAACGAAAAAGACATCTTTTGGGGGTGTTAGTTCTAGAAGGTCCTGTAGGTCTTCATAAAACCATTTAACTTCAGCTTCTTCAGCATTACTGGTTGGGGCACAGACTTGGACTAGTGTGATATTGAATGGTTTGCCTTGGAAATAAACAGAGATCATTCTGCATTTTTGAGATTGTTCCAAGTACTGAACTTCCAGATGTTCAAGTTGGTTTTAGAAAAGGCAGAGGAACCAGGGATCAAATTGCCAACATTCACTGGATCACTGAAAAAGCAAGAGAGTTCCAGAAAAATATCTATTTCTGCTTTATTGACTATGCCAAAGCCTTTGTGTGGATCACAATAAACTGTGGAAAATTCTGAAAGAGATGGGAATACCAGACCACCTGACCTGCCTCTTGAGAAATCTGTATGCAGGTCAGGAAGCAACAGTTAGAACTGGACATGGAACAACAGACTGGTTCCAAATAGGAAAAGGAGTTCGTCAAGGCTGTATATTGTCACCCTGCTTATTTAACTTATATGCAGAGTACATCATGAGAAACGGTGGGCTGGAAGAAGCATAAGCTGGAATCAAGATTGCCGGGAGGAATATCAATAGCCTCAGATATGCAGATGGCACCACCCTTATGGCAGAAAGTGAAGAAGAGCCTCTTGACGAAAGTTGAAAGAGGAGAGTAAAAAGTTGGCTTAAAGCTCAACATTCAGAAAACGAAGATCATGGCATCTGGTCCCATCACTTCATGGCAAATAGATGGGGAAATAGTGGAAACAGTGGCTGACTTTATTTTTCTGGGCTCTAAAATCACTGTAGATGGTGATTGCAGCCATGAAATTAAAAGACGCTTACTCCTTGGAGGAACATTATGACCAATCTAGACAGCATATTAAAAAACAGAGACAACACTTTGTCAACAAAGGTCCATCTAGTCAAGGCTGTGGTTTTTCCAGTGGTCATGTATGGATGTGAGAGTTGGACTATAAAGAAAGCTGAACACCGAGAATTGATGCTTTTAAACTGTGGTGTTGGAGAAGACTCTTGAGAGTCCCTTGGACTGCAAGGAGATCCAACCAGTCCATCCTAAAGGAGCTCAGTCCTGGCTGTTCACTGGAAGGACTGATGTTAAAGCTGAAACTCCAATACTTTGGCCACCTGATGCAAAGAGCTGACTCATGTGAAAAGACCCTGATGCTAGGAAAGATTGAGGGCAGGAGGAGGAGGGGACGACAGAGGATGAGATGGTTGGATAGCATTACTGTCTCAATGGACATGGGTTTGGGTGGACTCTGGCAGTTGGTGATGGACAGGGAGGCCTGGCGTGCTGCCGTTCATGGGGTCACAAAGAGTCGGACACGACTGAGCGACTGAAGTGAACTGAACTGTATTTTGGACTCTTTTGTTGACTATGATGGCCACTCCATTTCTTCTTAGGGATTCTTGCCCACAGTAATAGATATAATGGTCATCTCAGTTAAATTCATGCATTCCAGGCCACTTTAGTTCACTGATTCCTAAAAGGTCAATGTTCACTCTTACAATCTCCTGTATGACCACTTCCAATTTGCCTTAATTCATGGACCTAACATTCCAGGTTCCTATGCAGTATTGCTCTTTACAGCATCGGACTTTACTTCCATCACCAGTCACATCCACAACTGGGTGTTGTTTTTGCTTTGGCTCCATCTCTTCATTCTCTCTGGAGTTATTTCTCCACTGATCTAAAGTAGCATATTGGGCACCTACCAACCTGGGGAGTTCATCTTTCAGTGTCCTCTTTTTTTTTGCCTTTTATACTTTTCATGGGGTTCTCAAGGCAACAATACTAAAGTGGTTTGACATTGCCTTCTCCAGTCAACCACATTTTGTCAGAACTCTCCATCATGATCCGTCCATCTTCAGTGGCCCTACAAAGCATGGCTCATAGTTTCATTGTGTTAGACAAGGCTGTGGTCCATGTGATCAGACTGGTTAGTTTTCAGTGATTGTGGTTTTCAGTCTGTCTGCCCTCTGATGGAGAAGGATAAGAGGCTTATGGAAGCTTCCTGATGGAAGAGACTGACTGAGGGGGAACCAGGGTCTTGTTCTGATGGGCAGGGCTATGCTCAGTAAATCTTTAACCCATTCTGTCCTTATTGCCAAATTCAGACTAAAACTGAGGAAAGTAGGAAAAACCACTACACCCTTCAGGTATAACCTAAAGCAAAACCCTTACTATTATACAGTTGAAGTGACAAACAGATTCAAGGGATTAGATCTGATAGAGTGCCTGAAGAACTATGGATGGAGGTTCATGACACTGTACAGGAAGCAGGGATCAACACCATCCCCAAGAAAAAGAAATGCAAAATGGTGGTCTGATGAGGCCTTACAAACAGCTATGAAATGAAGAGAAGTGAAAGGCAAAGGAGAAAAGGAAAGATATACCAATTTGAATGCAGAGTTCCAAAGAATAGCAAGAAGAGATATAAAGACTTCCTCAGTGATCAACGCAAAGAGAGGAAAACAACAGAATGGGGAAAACTAGAGGTCTCGTCAAGAAAATTAGAGATACCAAGGGAACATTTCATGCAAGTGAGTGAGTGAAGTTGCTTAGCTGTGCCGACTCTTTGCGACCCTGTGGACTGTAGCCAACCAGGCTCCTCTGTCCATGGGATTCTCCAGGCAAGAATACTAGAGTAGGTTGCCATTTCCTTCTCCAGGGGATCTTCCCGACCCAGGGATCAAACCTGGGTCTCCCACGTTGGAGGCAGATGCTTTAACCTCTGAGCCACCAGGGAAGCCCATGCAAAGATGGGTACAATAAAGGACAGAAATGGTATGGACCTAACAGAAGCAGAAGATATTAAGAAAAGGTGGCAAGAATACACAGAAGACCTACAAAAAAGATCTTCCTGACCCAGATAATCATCATGGTGTGATCTCTCACCTCGAGCCAGACATTAGAGGAATGCTAAGTGGGCCTTAGAAAGCATCACCAAGAACAAAACAAGTGGAGGAGATGTAATTTCAGATGAGCTATTTCAAATCCTAAAAGATGAAGGTGTGAAAGTGCTGCACTCAAAATTACAGCAAATTTGGAAAACTCAGCAGTGGCCACACAACTGGAAAACATGTTTTCATTCCAAGCTCAAAGAAAGGCAATGCAAAACAATCCTCAAACTACCACACAACTGCACTCATCTGACACGCTACCAAAGGAATGGTCCAAATTCTCCAAGCCAGGCTTCAATAGTATGTGAACTGTGAACTTCCAGATGTTCAAGGTGGACTTAGAAAAGGCAGAGGAACCAGAGATTAAATTGCCAACATTCAAAGGATCATCAAAAAAGCAAGAGAGCTCCATAAAACAGCTGCTGCTGCTTTATTAACTATGCCAAAGCCTTTGTCTGTGTGGATCACAACAAACTGTGGAAAATTCTGAAAGAGACAGGAATACCAGATCACCTGACCTGCCTCCTAAGAAATCTGTATGCAAGTCAAGAAGCAACAGTTAGAGCTGAACATGGAACATCAGACTGGTTCCAAACCGGGAAAGGACTATGTCAAGGCTGTATATTGTCACCCTGATTATTTAACTTATATGCAGAGTACATCATGAGAAATGCTGGACTGGATGAAGCACAAGCTGGAATCAAGATTGCTGGGAGAAATATCAATAGCCTCAGATATGCAGATGACACCACCCTTATGGCAGAAAGCGAAGAAGAACTAAAGATCCTCTTGATGAAAGTGAAAGAGGAGAGTGAAAAAGTTGGCTTAAAGCTCAACAATCAGAAAGCTAAGATATGGCATCTGGTCCCATCATTTCATGGGAAATAGACAGGGAAACAGTGAGAGACTTTATTTTATGGGGCTCCAAACTAATGCAGATGGTGACTGCAGCCATGAGAGTAAAAGATGCCTCCTCCTTGGAAGAAAAGCTATGATCAACCTAGACAGCTTATTAAAGAGCAGGGCATTACTTTGCCAACAAAGGTTTGTCTAGTAAAAGCTATGGATTTTCCAGTAGTCATGTATGGATGTGAGTTGGACTATAAAGAAAGCTGAGCGCCAAAGAATTGATGCTTTTGAACTGTGGTATTGGAGAAAGCTCTTGAGAGTTCCCTCGACAGCAAGATCCAATCAGTCCATCCTAAAGGAAATCGGTCTTGAATAGTCATTGGATGGACTGATGCTGAAGATGAAACTCCAGTATATTGGCCACCTGATTCGAAGAACTGACTGATTGGAAACCTTGATGCTAGGAAATATTGAAGGCAGGAGAAGGGGACGACAGAGGATGAGATAGTTGGATGGCATCACCAACTCAATGGACACAGTTTGAGTAAACTCCGTGAGTTAGTGATGGATAGGAGGCCTGGCATGCTGCAGTCCATGGGGTCGCAACGACTGAACAACTGAACTGCACTGAACTGAAATGAAGAACAGCAAGGAGAGATAAGAAAGCCTTTTTAAGTGAACAATGCAAAGAAATAGAGGAAAACAATAGAATGGGGAAGGCTAGAGATCTCTGCAAGAAAATCAGAGATACCAAGGGAACATTTCATGCAAAGATGGGCACAATAAAGGACAGAAATGGTATGGAACTAACAGAAGCAGAAGAGATTAAGATGTGGTGAGAATTCACAGAACTGTACAAAAAAGATCTTCATGACCCAGATAAGCACAGTGGTGTGATCACTGACCTAGAGCCAGACGTCCTGGAATGTGAAGTCAAGTGGGCCTTAGGGTGCATCACTTTGATCAAAGTTAGTTGAGGTGATGCAATTCTAGCCAAGCTCCTACAAATCCTAAAAGATGAGGTTGTTAAAGTGCTGCCCTCAAAATGACAGCCAATTTGGAAAACTCAGCAGTGGCCACAGAACTGGAAAAGGTCAGTTTTCATTCCAATCCCAAAAAAGGGCAATGCCAAAGAATGTTCAAAGTGAAAGTGAAAGTCCCTCAGTCATGTCCGACCCTTTGCAACCTCATGGACTATACAGTCCATGGAGTTCTCCAGGCCAGAATACTGAAGTGGGTAGCCATTCCCTTCTTCAGGGTATCTTCCCAACCCAGGTATCAAACCGAGGTCTCCCGCATTGCATGCAGATTCTTTACCACTTGAAAAAAGGAAAGCCCAAAGAATGTTCAAACTACTGCACAATTGCACTCCGAGAATCCTGTATGCAGGTCAAAAATAAACAGTTATATTCGGACTTGGAACAACAGACTAGTTCCAAATTGAGAAAGCAGTAAGTCAAAGCTGTATATTGTTACCCTGCTTCTTTAACTTACCTGCAGAGTTCAGTTCAGTTCAGTAGCTCAGTCGTGTCCAACTCTTTGTGACCCCATGGACTCCAGCACACCAGGCCTCCCTGTCCATTATCAACTCCCAGAGTTTACTCAAACTCATGTCCACTGAGTTGGTGATGCCACCCAACCATGTCATCCCCTATCATCTCCTTCTCCTCTCACCTTCAATCTTTCCTAGCATCAGGGTCTTTTCCAATGAGTCACTTCTTTGCATCAGGTGCCCAAAGTATTGGAGTTTCAGCTTCAGCATCAGTCCTTCCAATAAATATTCAAGACTGATTTCCTTTACGATCTCTGTTGGATCTCCTTGCTGTCCAAGGAATGGACAAAAGCCTTCTCTAACACCACAGTTCAAAAGCATCAATTCCTGAGGGCTCAGCTTTCTTTACAGTCCAACTCTCACAACCATACTTGACCACTGGAAAAACCACAGCTTTGACTAGATGGACATTTGTTGGCAAAGTAATTTCTCTGGCTTTTAACAAGCTGTCTAGGTTGGTCATAACTTTTCTTCCAAGGAGCAAGCGGCTTTTAATTTCATGGCAGCACTCACCATCTGCAGTGATTCTGGAGCCCCAGAAAATAAAGTCTGTTGCTGTATCCACTGTTTCCCCATCTATTTGCCATGAAGTGATGGGACCAGATGCCATGATCTTAATTTTCTGAATGTTGAGTTTTAAGCCAACTTTTTTACTCTCCTCTTTCACTTTCATCAAGAGGCTCTTTAGTTTTCTTCACTTTCTGCCATAAGGGTGGTGTCTTCTATTGATATTTCTCCCAGCAATCTTGATTCCAGCTTGTGCTTCATCCAGTCCAGCATTGCTCATAATACTCTGCATATAAGTTAAATAAGCAGGGTGACAATATATAGCCTTTTCATACTCCATTCCTGATTTGGAACCAGTCCGTTGTTTCATGTCCAGTTCTAACTGCTGCTTCTTGACCTGCACACATATTTCTCAGAAGGCAGGTCAGGTGGTCTGGTATTCCCATCTCTTGAAGAATTTTCCACAGTTTGTTGTGATCCACACAGTCAAGGCTTTGGCATAGTCAATTAAGCAGAAGTAGCTGTTTTTTGGAGCTCTCTTGCTTTTACGATGATCCAACAGATCTGGCACAGTACATCATGTGAAATGCTGGGCTGGATGAAGCACAAGCTGAAATCAAGATTGCTGGGAGAAATATCAAAACCTCATATATGCAGATGACACCACTCTTTTGGCAGAAAGCTAAGAGAAACTGAAGGTGAAAGAGGAGAGTGAAAAAGCTGGCTTAGAACTCAACATTCATGTCAATGTATGGCAAAACCCACTATAATATTGTAAAGTAATTAGCCTCCAATTAAAATAAATAAATTTAAAAAAAAACTCGACATTCAAAAACTAAGAACATGGCATCCAGTCCTGTCACTTCATGGCAAATAGATGGGGAAACAATGGAAACAGTGACAGACTTTATTTTCTTGGGCTCCAAAATTACTGCAGATGGTGACTGCAGCCATGAAATTAAAAGATTCTTGCCCCTGGGATGAAAAGCTATGACAAACTAAACAGAGTATTAAAAAGCAGAGTCATTACTTTGGGGACAAAGGTCCACAAAGTCAAAGCTATGGTTTTTCCAGTAGTTATGTATGGATGTGAGAGTTGTATCATAAGGATGTTGAGCACCAAGGAATTGATGAATTGATGCTTTTGAACTGTGGTGTTGGAGAAGACTCTTGAGAGTCCCTTGGACAGCAAGGAGATCAAACAAGTCTATCCTAAAAGAAATTAACCCTAAATATTCATTGGAAGGACTGATGCTAAAGCTGAAACTCCAATACTTTGGCCACCTGATGTGAAGAACTGACTTACTGGAAAAGACCCTGATGCTGGGAAAGATTGAAGGCAGGAGAAAAAGGGGACAACAGAGGATGAGGTGGTTGGATGATATCACCAACTCAATAGATATGAGTTTGAGCAAGCTCCAGGAGATGGTGAAGGATAGGGAAGCCTGGTATGCTGCACTCTATGGGATCAGAAAGTGTCAGACATGACTAGTGACTGAATAACAACAACCACAACCCTAAACACAGGTGGCTATTAAACACATGAAAGGTGGCTAGTGCCAGTAAGGAACTTAATTTTAATTTATATTTAATTTTAACTAATTTAAATTAATTTGTATCATGATGTGTGGCTATTGACTATGATATTGGATGGCACAGATCTAGAACACTGGATTAATGACTTCTGCTAACTCAGAAGAGATGGTATGTGGATAAGTTAGCAAAGTTTGAAAGCTAACAGACAAGAAGAGAAACAAAACACACAAAAAACAACAACAAAAAATCCAGCACCATGTTATTGATAATATTCTCTTGGTTCACATAGGATTCACCTTGATAAAGCTGAGGTCCTATTCTGATCTCAAGCTGTCTTAACTCAGGGTGAAAAAAACAAAAACCATACAGTGGGTGGCTTAAACAACACAAGTTTATTTTCTAATAGTTTTAGAGGCTAAAAAGTCAAAAGGTTCTGGACAACTTGGTTCCTGGTGAGATCCTCTTCCCTGACATCTGTCTCTGTGTACTCACATGACCTCTTCTTTGGTGTGTGAAGGAAAAGAGATCTCTTCCCTCTTTTTATAAGGCCACCAGACCTATCAGATTAGATTCCACTCTGGCTTTCCTAGTGTCTCAGAAGGTTAGGAATCTGTCTATAATGCAGGTGACCTGGGCTGAATCTCTGTGTTGGGAAGATCCCCTGGAGAAGGGAATGGCAACCCACTCCAGTATTCTTGCCTGGAGAACGTCATGGTCAGAGAAACCTGATGGACTACAGCCCATGGGTTCACATGATTCAGACATGACTGAGCGACTAACACATCAGTTCAGTTCAGTCACTCAGTCATGTCCGACTCTTTACGACTCCATGGACTGCAGCATGCCAGGCCTCCTGTCCATCACCAACTCATGGAGTTTACTCAAACTCATGTCCATTGAGTCGGTGATGCCATCCAACCATCTCATCCTCTGTCATCCCCTTTTCCTCCTGCCTTCAGTCTTTCCCAGCATCAGGGTCTTTTCACATGAGTCAGCTCTTCGCATCAGGTGGCCAAAGTATTGGAGTTTCAGCTTCAGCATCAGTCCTTCCATACTGATTTCCTTTAGGATGGACTGGTTGGATTTCCTTGCAGTCCAAGAGACTCTCAAGAGTCTTCTCCAACACCAAGTTCAAAAGCATCAATTCTTCAGCGCTCAGCTTTCTTTATAGTCCAACTCTCACATCCATACATGACTACTAGAAAAACCATAGCCTTATCTAGATGGACCTTTGTTGGCAAAGTAATGTGTCTGCTTTTTAATATGCTGTCTAGGTTGGTCATAACTTTTCCTCCAAGGAATAAGCGGCTTTTTATTTCATGGCTGCAGTCACCATCTGCAGTGATTTTGGAGCCCCAAAAAATAAAGTCTGCCACTGTTTCCACTGTTTCTCCATCTATTTGCCATGAAGTGATGGGACTAGATGCCATGATCTTTGTTTTCTGAATGTTGAGCTTTAAGCCAACTTTTTCAAAAACACATCATTTAATCTTAATTATCTCTCTAAAGGGCCTATCTCCAAATACAGTCACACTAGGGGTTAGGGCTTCAGCGTATGAATTTCCGGGGGGGTTGGGGGGGTGGTAACAAAATTCAGTCTCTGCTCAATCTTCCATTCTCCCTTAAGTAGCTTTTTTATCATGAGTTCCAATATTTCATGAGCCATATTTCCTGCCCTTAATTCATAATCTTCTAGAGGCTTAGTTTTCTGCCTTCTCTTACCACACGACCAGTTTACACCTGAGTAAAGTTTTAACCTTGCCATCAGACAACTCTGAAATTCACTGAAAGTAAAACTTATCTTTGGTCCTCAAAAATAACTTCTTTCCTCTTTAACTATGCAGAAAATAGTTAGCACAGCAGGTCCAAGACCACTCTCCTTAGAAAGAACGACTTGTAAAGGATAGTTTGGGAGTTTGGGATGGGCATGTACACACTACTATATTTAAAATGGATAACCAACAAGAACCTACTGTAAGGCACATAGAACTCTGTTCATCGTTATGTGGCAGCCCAAATGGAAGGTGAGTTTGGAGGGAGAATCGGTACATGTATATGTATGGTTGAGTCCCTTTTCCTGTTCACCTGAAACTATCACAACATTGTTAATCAGCTATACCCCAATAAAAATAAAAAGTTAAAAAAAAAAAAAAAGAAAGAACTTGCAAGGGTGGCCCTTGGCTAGGGTCTGGGACCTTGGATACTGTAATAGTTCCTACTGACCTAATTGCTAAGACGGACTCTCTCTGCACAAACTTTACAAACAATGTCACTGATCTTGAACATCTGCTTTCCTTCCAAGGGTTTGAAATTTTGATACTTGCTAGACAGTGGATGACTATGCAACCAGCCCCCAAAATAAACCTTAGGCACTGAATCTCTAATGAGCTTCCCTGATGGATGACATTTCACATGTGTTGCCATAATTCTGCTGGTGAAATTACATGTGTTTTGTGTGACTCCTCAAGGAAAAGACTCTTAGAAGCTTGTGTCTGGTTTCCTCCAGGCTTCATCCCATGCACTTTTCCCTTTGTTGACTTTGCTTTGTGTTCTTTCCCTGCAATAAATCATAGGCATGGAGACAACTATATGCTGAATTCTGAGTTTTCCTAGTAAATTATCAAACCTAGAGGTTGTCTTGAGCACCCCCAACTTATCAAACAACAAACATTTTTATACTAAAAAAAAAACCTGCTCCCTATCTCTTAGAGAACATTCACTCCAGTTATAGAAGCATTACTCCTGGAGGCAAACTTTAAATATTTGGTGGTCAAGCACCAAAGAAAATGAAGGGAGGATATAATCAACAAAACTTACAAAAAAAAAAAAAAAACACTAGAAGACAAGCACTTTCAGATTGGAAGGGCTAGCCAAGCGCCCATCACAATGGATGAAAAGTTTCATACAATAGCACATCATCGTAAGATTTTACTGTAAAAGCACTGCAAGACAGAGGGAAATGGAACAATTCTGAAGGAAAATTACTCAGAATTCACAATTCTGAAGGAAAATTATTTCCAACCTGGAATTCTATATCCAGACAAACTATCAATCGAGTATAACTAGTACAGTGACTAGAAATAATTTACCTCCCACACACCATTTTAAGAAGGTACTAGAAGACGTGCTCCCCCAAAAGCAAGGAGTTAACCAACAAAGAGGATACAGTAAAGAGAAGATATATATAATACCAAAGAATAGAAGAATGGATGATAAGGAAGAAAAATCCTCAGATGGTTGCAAAGAAACTTTTAAACAAGAAAAGAAGGGGTTATTTATATCTGCCCAGATTTCCATCTCATGTAAATAACAAAAGAGTTAAACCTCCACAAACTCTTAAAGTAAAAAGAAAGGGGAAAAAAAGAAAGAAGAGGAAGGCAAAAGCAACAGCAGCAGTCATTGTGGTATACCAATCTTCTATGTTGACAGAAATATCCAAAGCTCTTCTGAATAAGGGATAACAAGATCAGCTACGTGCTTTCACAACTACCAATGTTAGGTTACAACATGATACTTGACAATGGCTGGCAATTCTCCTGATCAAAAAAATATGTTCGATAGAAGTTAGAGAACAAATGTAAATGAGAGATTTTATTGGCTTCTTTTGATAAATGCCTCTTTTTATTCAAGGACTAGGGATAGTTTATCAACAGTGACATAAGTGCTCCATTACCCAATTTAAACACTCCCTCAAAACTCTAGGTAAGAAATTCAGAAGAGGCAAATGAATTTTAAAATCTAGTCAACAATAAACAAGGAAACAAAACCAAAACAACCACCTGCCTTCTCCTCCCCACCCCCTACCACCCAGAACTACTAGCCCAGTTCATTCAAAGAGCTTAAATTTGATCCGTATATACTCAAAATTCATACAAGATGTCAAAAGATATCAGAGCACAGAATGTAATTCTAGAAAATATTATAATGCTGAATTGATACTCAACCAGTCGTACCACTAAGTGGAAAATAAGGAGAAAAGCAAATTAGAGTGGTGCAGATTTTGAATGCTTGTCCCACCCTGGTCTAGCTGAAAGGCAAAACCACAAGAAACATGCTCAGAATCATTTAAATAAAATTCCTTAAGTACAGGATTCTAAAATGTCAAACTAATACAATCTTAAAATAGCAACTATTTTTAGTGTCTTTTTATTTTTTTTAATTGACCAAAGCAATTGAATTCCACTAGCAGCTAATTTTTGCCAAATTTAATTCTAACAAACTCATTTAAGTTAAAAGGCCATAAATAAAGAATAAAATATTTATACCATATTTTTGCATTCCTACAATTCAAAAACAACAGGATCCAATTTTTTTTAGGCCGTGAATAAACATGTCATACTTTAGGCTAAAAGCATATTTTATTCCAAAATTAGGAGTGAAAATGAAGCTCAAAAGAAATGACCTCCCAGTCTTGAATTCAGTGGCATTAATATTAATGACAATCCCACTCATTTCAAAGGCATGTCCCAGAGTGTTTATATTATGAAAAATGGGTCTGGAATGTCATCTTCAGTAAATTTTAAATTGTTTAATCTGAGGTTTTGCTAGATTTGTAACAGCTGCACTTGTGTTTACAACTATAATTTACAGCGTGGCACTCTTTTACACATTTTTTTGGGTACAGTTGGTACAAACATGTTGTACTGATCAATGGAAATGAGTTTGGTATCTCTCTATAGCTACAAGTTTAGTCAGAATAAAGTTTTGTTTTGGATTAACATTGTAAAACAAATGCATCATAGACCTTCAGAAGTTTTATGGTATTGGTTAGAGAAGGATGGGACAAAAACTTCCATTCATATACAAACATTTGGAAAATGACTCAATTTGTGTTTGTAGAATTCAAATTTTGTTTGGGGAAAAGATATACATATCAAATACACTGTGGGTCTAATTTGTTTGCTGGCATTCATTGAGGGTCTTGGGGCACATTACCAAGCAGAAACTGGTTAAGCAGTATTCAAAAATTACATTTCTTCTAATGCCTCTATTTACACAGTAGAAAGATGCAACAAAAAAGTCTGCCAAAAACTTGCTTAAGAACGCTTCAATAGGAAGCATCAGAAACCCTTGATATGGAGCTGCTGGTGCAATGAAAAGAGCACCAGACAAGAGTTAGTTTCCCGGGAAAACACTCAACAGCTTTGCCACTAAGCAACCTCATTTTCCTTCTCTGTAAACATTTCAAAGAGAAATTATTATTGAAGGTGAATGTTTTCTGCTAAAATCAGTTGACTCTTTTAGTAACTGAAAACATTATCATGCCATAAGAATTAAGACACATGTAAAAGATGTACAACAGAAGTAACCCTAGCAGTTCTTCAGCAGCTATGTTCTTTTGGGCAATCTCTCAAGAACCCCTAATCCTGGTCCAAATTAATTTTTTTGAAAAGGCTCCACTCTATTTCTTTTCGTTTGAATACCTGTCTTACTTTGGTACGTATGGTTTCATGGAAGTATGAAACACATTTAGTAGGGTTTAGGACCAAGGTAATATTAGAAATGAACCAAGACCCAAAAATAGTGAAAAAAAAAACCAAGCTTATAAAATCAATAAACTTTAAACAAAAATCATTAGAACAAAAGCTCTGATTTCTAAAGAGGTATATTATTGCTGGATTCATGGGGTCGCAAAGAGTCAGACATGACTGAGTGACTGAACTGAACTGAACTGAATAACAATAAGCTTTTTTTCCCTACAACTTTGAAACTTTGAACTCTTCAGAGAACATAGATTACTAACTATAGCAATTTCCCCAATAAGTATGATACATTTGTTCTGAACTACCCATTTCTTTTTCTAAGTGTCATTTCAAGATGATCCAAAAGTTAGTAAATCACTTCATACAAAAGTCATAAATTCAAATGTCCAAAAGAGGTCAGTAAAATGAGTAAAGCAATCAGATGGGCTTGAGGCAACCAGAAAAGTAAAGACTATCCAAAGAAGATGGCCAGAACTTAGCTCCTGCCAGCTGCTGCCAAAAAAAAGTCAGATTTAGTATTGTCAGACTGCTTTTCATCTTAAAGATAAGCTGAAAATAACTTTCATCTTAAAGATAAGTAAAGTAACTTAGTGTTTAAATGTAGGTAAATTGAGGTAGCAGATAGATGAGCCCCAGGTTGAAGAGTTTCTCCCCACCTCAATCTCTGGCCAGGAACGGATATCCAGCTTGGAGCCACTATAGGCCAAGGCCATGCGAGATCACACTGACAAAAAAATTTTCAGACATCATGCAAGCCATATACATCTACCATATTTGTTCTTTACAGATCTAGTTAAAATACTACTTACAAGATTAATAAGAAGTTTAGTGACATTTTTAATGCTTCAGTTATATTATAATTCATGTTAATATATTCAACAGTTTACTTTTGCCTATGAAAATTATTACCTTAACTTCATCAAGCAAGAGAAGTCATCTGGCCAATCACAAATGGAAGACAGTAAATGATTCTTCC
The DNA here is from genome assembly GCF_029407905.1 of Bubalus kerabau. Lineage (NCBI taxonomy): Eukaryota > Metazoa > Chordata > Mammalia > Artiodactyla > Bovidae > Bubalus > Bubalus kerabau. Next base: position 149,292,647 of record NC_073627.1, read on the forward strand.
TTTATCAAATACCCAAGTATGCCACAACACCCTCTACTCCCAATCCATCCTGGAAGGTAACCTCAGCCAGAACAAGAATCAAGTCCACTATTACATCCCCAGCGCCTAGCACAGTGCCTAAGTCATCAGAGTTGTATGTGACAGAGTTAACCAGCACTCCCCACATCTGTGGCAAATGAATACTTCCCAGCAGCTTGGAAGTTAGGCTGGCTGTATGACTAAGTTCTGGCCAAAGAAATGAGAGTATAAATGATGTACATGCCTTTCATGCCTGGCCTCTAAAACAACCTGTGCAGTCTTCTAAATTCTCCCCCAAAACACAAGGCTGGAAGTAAAGAACTGAATCAGTGCAGCTAGAAAATGGAAGGACCCCCAGAGAAACTGGGGAACCTTCAGGAAATCTGTATATAAAAATATGCACAAGAGAGACAACTGACATACAGCGGCCTGACATACATCATGCAGCAACTGACATACATCATGCAAAAGGCCAGGCTGGATGAAGCACAAGCTGGAATCAAGATGGCCAGGATAAATATCAATAACCTCAGATATGCAGATGACACCACACTTATGGCAGAAAATAAACAGGAACTAAAGAGCCTCTTGATGAAAGAGGAGAGTGAAAAAGTTGGCTTAAAACTCAACATTCAGAAAACTAAAATCATGGCATCCAATCCCATCACATCACGGCAAATAGATGGGGAAACAATGGAAACAGTGAGAGACTTTATTTTTGGGGGCTCCAAAATCACTGCAGATGATGACTGCAGCCATGAAATTAAGACATTTACTCCTTGGAAGAAAAGCTATGACCAACCTAGACAGCATATTAAAAAGCAGAGAGACATTACTTTGCCAACGAAGGTCCGTCTAGGCAAAGCTATGGTTTTTCCAGTCATCATGTATGGATGTGAGAATTCGACTACGAAGAAAGCTGAGCACTGAAGAATTGATGCTTTTGAACTGTGGCGTTGGAGAAGACCCTTGGACTGCAAGGAAATCCAACCAGTCCATCCTAAAGAAAATCAGTCCTGAAAATTCGTTGGAAGGACTGATGCTGAAGCTGAAACTCCAATACTTTGGCCACCTGATGTGAACAACTGACTCATTGGAAAAGACCCTGGTGCTGGGAAAGACTGGAGGCAGGAGGAGAAGGGGACAACAGAGGATGAGATGGTTGGATGGCATCACTGACTCAATGGACATGTGTTTGAGCAAGCTCCGGGAGTTGGTGAAGGATAGGGAAGCCTGGCATGTTGCCGTCCTTGGGGTTGTAAAGAGTCAGACATGACTGAGCAACTGAACTAAACTGTCACACTAGCAAAAATTAACACTTGTATTATGTTAAGCCACTGAGATTTAGGATTTTGTTACCAAAACTAGTATTTACTTTGACTAATACTGTGTTGAATATTTGTGAAATGAATGCCTAAGTAAATACTTAAGTGCCTCAGTCAAGTAAGAACCTAGGCATCAAAAGTGCAAAGATTCCTGTCCCTCTGAGTTGGTTGACAAATGCTTACATAATGATCTTCAATCCCATTACAGACACCATGGCTTGAATTTCAAAACATATGGGACTGTGGAAAACAACCACAAAATTAGCACAAAGGCAGTCAAAACAGTTATATGAGAATACAATCTTCAAGAACTTATGTGTACTTCAATGTAGGCAGAAAAGCACAAATCAAAAATATCTACTCATGATTTTTAAAATCTCATCAGACCTGGAATAGAGAAAAACTTCCACAACCCAATAAAGGGCATATATGAAAATAACCTAGAACAGCCAAACAACTTTGAAAAGAACAAAGTTGAAGGACTTACATTTACATTGATTTCAAGACTCATCAAAAGCCTATAGTAATCAAGGCATGCTGCTGCTGCTGCTGCTAAATCACTTCAGTCATGTCCGACTCTGTGCAACCCCATAGACAGCAGCCCACCAGGCTCCCCCGTCCCTGGGATTCTCCAGGCAAGAACACTGGAGTGGGTTGCCATTTCCTTCTCCAATGCATGAAAGTGAAAAGTGAAAGGGAAGTCACTCAGTCGTGTCTGACTCTTCGCAACCCCATGGACTGCAGCCCTCCATCCATGGGATTTTCCAGGCAAGGGTACTGGAGTGGGGTGCCATTGCCTGAACCCTTTGCTCATACAATATATAAAAGTGAACTCAAAATGGATCATAGACCTAAAGTGTAAGAGCTAATACTATAAAATCTCTGAAAGAAAACATAGGAAAAAAAAGAATCTCAGCAACCTTGGGTTAGGGGAAGATTTCCTATATAGGACATAAAAGGCACAAACTTTAAAGTAAAATAATCAATAAACTGGACTTCAACAAAATTAACTTCTTGCTCTTCAAAAGATACCATTATGAAAATTAAAAAGGAAGTCATAAACTGGGAGAAAAACATTTGCAAATCATGTATCTGACAAAGGACTTGTATTACAAAAATACAATTTAAAATGATTGTGCAATATTACTACAAACACATTAGAAGGGCTAAAATTAAAAAAACTGACCATCCTAAGTGTTGGTGAGGATGTGGAACTGGAAACTCTCATATACTACAAGTGGGAATAGAATGCTATAACCCCTTTTGAAAATAACAGCAATTTTTTTATTCAAGTAAGCTAGCTGATTTACAATACTGTATTAGTTTCAGGTGTACACAGTAATTTTTTTTGTCTGTTACTTTTTATTTTTTAAATTATGAAAATATGATAACACACTTACAGGAGACTTGGAAAATACAGAACAAAGTTACAGTTCTACTATATAATTATTTTTAAGTAGATAAATTAAGATTTTTAGTTGGAGTTTCAATATCAAACTCTCAAAACTTAATAGAATGAATATACAGAGAAGTAGAAGGATATAGTAGACCTGAAAAGTACTATGAACCAATTCAACATAATTAAGATTTATATAATTTTCACAAAACAGTAGAATAAAAATTCTATTCAAGTTTCCACAGATTATAAACTAGGAGACACTAAAACATATTCAGGGACATAAGACCAGGTTCAAAAATTTGATAGTCTAAAGGTACTGAAATCATACAGAGTCTGTTCTCTTATCACTGTGGAATTACATTAGAGATCAATATCAAAAGATATTTGAAAATAACTCACATATTTTCGAGTGTGATATGACATTTACCAAGAGAGATCTTGACTTAGCCACTGAAAGGTTCAATAAAATCAGAAGACTGAAAAAACACAGACAGTAATTACAGAGAAGCATTTTAATAAGAAATTAATACCAAAATGGGAAATTAATATCAAAGATACTTTAAAAATCCCATGCATTTGGAAATTAAGTGTCTACTTTCAAATGATGGGTGTTATCTAAGAAGTCATAACAAGGAAATAGAAAGCACTTGTAACAGAATAAAAATGAAAAAAGAAATTTACCAGAATTTGTGGCGTCTTGAATAAGGTATGTATATCTCCATACACATACAAACATATATCAGTTCAGTTCAGTTCAGCCGCTCAGTCGTGTCCGACTCTTTGCGACCACATGAATCGCAGCACACCAGGCCTCCCTGTCCATCACCAACTCCCAGAGTTCAGTCAGACAACACGTCCATCGAGTGGGTGATGCCATCCAGCCATCTCATCCTCTGTCGTCCCCTTCTCCTGCCCCCAATCCCTCCCAGCATCAGAGTCTTTTCCAATGAGTCAACACTTCACATGAGGTGGCCAAAGTACTGGAGTTTCAGCTTTAGCATCATTCCTTCCAAAGAAATCCCAGGGCTGATCTCCTTTAGAATGGACTGGTTAGATCTCCTTGCAGTCCAAGGGACTCTCAAGAGTCTTCTCCAACACCACAGTTCAAAAGCATCAATTCTTCGGTGCTCAGCTTTCTTCACAGTCCAACTCTCATCCATACATGACCACTGGAAAAACCATAGCCTTGACTAGACGGACCTTTGTTGGCAAAGTAATGTCTCTGCTTTTCAATATCTAGGTTGGTCATAACTTTCCTTCCAAGGAGTAAGCGTCTTTGAATGTCATGGCTGCAGTCATATATACACACATATATACATACACGCACAAAAGCATTTCTACTATGCCTGATTGCTACTATGCTTAATAAAGACTTGAGAAAGAACATCAAAAAAATAAATAAATAAAGAGACAGAAAATTGAAAAACATAAATGAGCAGTGAAAAGGAAACAGAAAAAGTGAAACCAACTATATAAAATGAAAATATCATCATAAAGTCTAGTTGTTTTTAAACATGGCTGCTCATTAAATATGTTTATCTGGAGCTTTGGAGGGAAAAAAAAGAAATATCTGAGCATTTGTATTTTTCAAAAATTTCCAAGATAATTCTGATATCCATCTGGATTTTAAAAAGTGGTTACAGGTTTTTCTATTAAATGGTAGTTTTAGTGATATAAAATTATATTATTTTCTGTTGACCAATCATGCTACAATGGTACTAAGTTAATAATAGTTACATAATCACAATAGTAAAAGATGTTTTCACAATCAATAGCCAGACAAAAACAAAAAATAATTACAATTGCAAGCCATAACGGAAACATGATTAACCTAACAATATAAAATAAATACATACAATTTGGAGGGGTTAAGTAGAGCAGTGTGGTAAGCAGAAGTGCATACATGCACTTGTTTTAATCCACCCAGCCAATCTATATCTTTTGGTTGGTGCATTTAATCCACTTACATTTAAGGTAATTGGCAATATAATTACCATTTTCTTAATTGTTTGGGGTTTATTTTGTGTAGGTTTTTTCCTTCTCTTGTGTTTCCTGCCTAGAGAAGTTCCTTTAGTGTTGTAAAGCTGGTTTGGTGGTGCTGAATTCTCTTAACTTTTGCTTGTCTGGAAAGCTTTTGATTTCTCTGTTAAATATGAATCACAGTCTTGCTGGGTAGAGTATTCTTGGTTGTAGGTTCTTCCTTTTCATCACTTTAAATAAATTATTCCATTCCCTTCTGGCCTGTAGTTTCTGTTGAGAAATCATTTGATAAACTTATGGGAGTTCCCTTGTATGTTATTTATTGTTTTTCCTTTGTCGCTTTTAATATTTTATTTGTGTCTTTAATTTTAGTCAGTTTGATTACTATGTGTCTCAGTGTGTTCCTCTTTGCATTTATCCTGCTTGGAATGCTCTGCACTTCCTGGACTTGGTTGACTGTTTCCTTTCCCATGTTAGGGAAATTTTCAGCTATTATCTCTTCATATATTTTCTAAAGTGCTTTCTCTCTGTATTCTTCTTCTGGGACCCCTATAATGTTGGTGCAGTTAACATTGTCCCAGAGGTCTCTTACACTGTCTTCATTTTTTTTTCATTCTTATTTCTATATTCTGTTCTGTAACAGTGACTTCCACCATTCTGTCCTCCAGGTCATTTATCTGTTATGCTGCCTCAGTTCTTCTATTATTGATCCCTTCCAGTATATTGTTCATCTCTATTTGTTCTTTAGTTCTTGTAGGTCTTTGGCAAACATTTCTTGCATTTTTTCCATTCTGTTTCTGAGATCCTGGATCATCATTATCATTATACTGAATTCTTTTTCTGGAAGGTTGCCTAGATCCACTTCATTTAGTTCTCTTTGGGGTTTTATCTTCTCCCTTCATCTGGGACATAACTCTCTGCTTTCTTACCCTGATCAACTTTCTGTAATGTGGTTTCCATTCTAGCCACTGTGAAATTGTGGTTCTTCTTGCTTATTCCGTCTGCCTTCTACTGCATGAGGCAAAGAGCCTTGTGTAAGCTTCCTGATCGGAGGGGTTGGGTGGGAAAAACTGGGTCTTGCTCTAGTGGGCAGGGCCTTGCTCAGTAAAGCATTAATCCAATTATCTGCTGATGGATGGGACTGTGCTCCCTGTTAGCTTTTTGTCCTGAGGTGACCCAGCCCTGGGTTTTATTTATGTTTTTGAACTGTGGTGTTGGAGAAGACTCTTGAGAGTTCCTTGGCCTGCAAGGAGATCCAACCCGTCCATTCTAAAGATCAGTCCTGGGTGTTCTTTGGAAGGAATGATGCTAAAGCTGAAACTCCAGTACTTTGGCCACCTCATGAGAAGAGTTGACTCATTGGAAAAGACTCTGATGCTGGGAGGGACTGGGGGCAGGAGGAAAAGGGGATGACAAAGGATGAAATGGCTGGATGGCATCACCGACTCAATGGACATGAGTTTGAATCAACTCTGGAAGATGGTGATGGACAGGGAGGCCTGGTGTGCTGCAATTCATGGGGTCGCAAAGAGTCGGACACTACTGAGCGACTGAACTGAACTGAACTGACCCAGCCCTGGGGTCTATAGGGTCATGCATGGTAGGGTTAATGGTGACCTCTAAGAGTATTTAAACCAAGGGACAGCTTCCAGGACTGCTGCTGACAGTGCTCCCATCCCTACAGTAAGCCCCCCAACCCACGCCTCCATAGGAGACCCTTGAACACTAGCAGGTAGGTCTGGTTCAGTCTCCTGTGAGGTCACTGCTTCTTTCCCTTGGATCTTGGTGCATATCAATTTTGTTTGTGCCCTCCAAGAGTTGAGTCTCTATTTCCCCCAATCCTGTAGAAGTCATGTAATCAAATCATGCTGGCCTTCAAGGGCTTCCCAATCCCTTTGCTGGATCCCCAGGCTGGGAAGCCTGACATGGGACTCAGACCCCTCATAACAGTGGGAGAACTTCTTGGGTATTATTGTTCTCCAGTTTTTGGGTGGCCCACCTGGAGGGTACTGGATTTGATTTTATCGTGATTGCGTCCCTCCTACTGTCTTGTTGGAGCTTCTTCTTTGTCTTTGGATATAAGATATCTCTTTCTGTTGGGTTCCAGCATCCCCCAATGTTCAACCATTGTTCAACAGCTAATTGTGATTTTGTTGCTCTCCCGGGAGACAGGCACATGTCTTACTCCACCATCTTGAACCGGAAACCGCAATTTCTTAAAAAGCTAAACTTTTACCTAACCTACAATTTAGCCCTTCAACTCCTACACTTTTACCCAAGAGAAATAAAAGCTATGCTCATCCAAACACCTGAACATAAATATTCATAAGTTTTATCTGTATAGACAAAAATTGAAAACTACCTAAATGTCCATGAAAAGGAGACAAAAAATTGCTATATCCAAATAATGAAATACTACTCACCAATAAAAATGAACTAGTAACACAAGCTACACAACACAGTTACCAAAACAATTATACTAAGTGAAAAAAGACCCCTCAAAACAGAGGATGTATTATCTGAATCAATTTATATGAAATTTTACAAAATGTAAATTAGTTTATAGTGACAGAAAGCAGATTAGTGATTGCCTGGGAATGGGAGGGGCAACCGTTAGAACTGGACATGGAACAACAGACTGGTTCGAAATAGGAAAAGGAGTAAGTCAAGGCTGTATATTGTCACCCTGTTTATTTAACTTATATGCAGAGTACATCATGAGAAACGCTGGGCTGGAAGAAACACAAGTGGGAATCAAGATTGCCGGGAGAAATATCAATAATCTCAGATATGCAGATGACACCACCCTTATGGCAGAAAGTGAAGAGGAACTCAAAAGCTTCTTGATGAAGGTGAAAGTGGAGAGTGAAAAAGTTGGCTTAAAGCTCAACATTCAGAAAACAAAGATCATGGCATCTGGTCCCATCACTTTATGGGAAATAGATGGGGAAACAGTGGAAACAGTGTCAGACTTTATTTTGCTGGGCTCCAAAATCACTGCAGATGGTGATTGCAGCCATGAAATTAAAAGATGCTTACTCCTTGGAAGGAAAGTTATGACCAACCTAGATAGTATATTCAAAAGCAGAGACATTACTTTGCCAACAAAGGTCCGTCTAGTCAAGGCTATGGTTTTTCCCATGGTCATGTATGGATGTGAGAGTTGGACTGTGAAGAAGGCTGAGTGCCGAAGAATTGAGGCTTTTGAACTGTGGTGTTGGAGAAGACTCTTGAGAGTCCCTTGGACTGCAAGGAGATCCAACCAGTCCATTCTGAAGGAGATCAGCCCTGGGATTTCTTTGGAAGGAATGATGCTAAAGCTGAAACTCCAGTACTTTGGCCACCTCATGCGAAGAGTTGACTCACTGGAAAAGACTCTGATGCTGGGAGGGATTGGGGGCAGGAGGAGAAGGGGACGACAGAGGATGAGATGGCTGGATGGCATCACTGACTCGATGGACGTGCATCTGGGTGAACTCCGGGAGTTGGTGATGGACAGGGAGGCCTGGCATGCTGCGATTCGTGGGGTCGCAAAGAGTCGGACATGACTGAGCAACTGATCTGATCTGATATGGGAATGGGAGGAGAGAGTGGAGTACAACAGGTAGAGGAAAAGTTGACAAAGGAGCACTAGGAAAGTTGAGGGTATGATATACATGTTCATTATCTTAATTGTGGTGATGGTTTCAAGGATGTATTCATATTTAAAGAGTACAATTTGATATGTTTTGACATATGTATGGAGAAAAGGAAAGATATACCCATTTGAATGCAAAGTTCCAAAGAACAGCAAGGAGAGATAAAAAAGCCTTCCTCGGTGATCAATGCAAAGAAATAGAGGAAAACGTAGAATGGGAAAGATTGGAAATCTCTTCAGAAAATTAGAGATACCAAAGGAACATTTCATGCAAAGCTGGGCACAGTAAAGGACAGAAATGATATGGACCTAACAGAATATAAAAAGAAGTGTCAAAAAGACACAGAACTATTCAAAAAAGATCTTAACCACCCAGACAAGCACGATGGTGTGATCACTCACCTAGACCCAGACATCCTGGAATGTGAAGTCAAGTGGGCCTTAGGAAGGGTCACTATGAACAAAGTTAGTGGAGGTGATAGAATTCCAGCTGAGCTATTTCAAACCCTAAAAGATGATGCTGTGAAAGTGCTGCACTCAGTATGCCAGCAATTTGGAAAGCTCAGCAGTGGCCACAGGACTGGAAAAGGTAAGTTTTCATTCCAGTCCCAAAGAAAGGCAATGCCAAACAATGCCCAAACTACCACACAAATGCACTCATTTCACACGCTAGCAAAGGAATGCTCAAAATTCTCCAAGCCAGGCTTCAATAGTATGTGAACCATGAACTTCGAGATGTTCAAGTGAGATTTAGAAAATATTAGCAAAAAAAGACCTTCTAAAACCAAAGATGGAACCACAAAGGGAAGGAGAAGTGGAGATGCAGAATAGTCAAGACCCATACCAGGTAGTCAACTCACAAATGTGAGAATAATTACAGTTGCACAGAGGTTCTCTCCAAGGAGCAAGGACTCCAAGACACTCATCAGGCTCCCCAGCTCAGGGGTCCTGCACTGAGATGAGCCTCCACAACACTTGGCTTTAAAAGTCAGAGTGGATTACTTTCAGGAGAGCCAGAGGGCTGTGTAAAATAGAGACTCCACTCCTAAAGAGCACATACAAAATCTCACACATTCTAGGACCTAGAGAAAAAGCAATCATTTGAAAGAAGCCTGGGTCAGACTCAGCTGCTGATCTTGAAAAGCTTCCCAGAGAGGCGGGAGGCAACTGGAACTCACTCTGGAAGCACAGACACTGGTGGTAGCCATTTTTGGAAGCTCATTCTACCTGGTGGACACTGTGCTGACAAGCACCATTTTGGAATCACTCCTCTAGCTTATAAGTGCTGAGGCTCAGGCATGTCCACCAACCTGCAGGCAGCAGTACTGAGATACCTCTGGCCAAACAACTAGCAGGGCTGAGACACAACCCCCACCAGCAGACCTGCTGCCTTAAGACCATCTAAGCCCACAGAACCCTGGGATTGGCCCTGATCACCAGAGGGCACAGGATCCAGCCCAGCACACCAATGCACTGGCACTAGCCCTGGGACCCCCAGGGCTCTGCAGCCAGAGACCTCAGAATGGGGCTGCATCCCCAAGGGTCCCACTAGTGCTGGGACCAGCCAGGACCAATGGAGAGACAGCAATCCTGAGATCCCTGGGACCACTGCCCCACCTAAGCAGGCTGACACTAGCTCTTGGATCCCAGGGGCTCTACAGTCATATACTTTACAACCCAGCCCCAGCTACCAGTACACCCACATCAGGACTGGGATTCTTCTGGCCATGCAGCCAGCCATACTAGGACCCAATACCATCCACCAGTGGCTGGCAGCCTGCACACAAGGTCAGACCTGGCAATCAACTGGACCAGGGCCAGCTACTTCTGGCTACTCAGCAAGCCACAACAGAAGGACCCACACAGCCTATACAGAGGGCATCCCTAGAGTACACATTTCTGGTGACAAGAAGGGAATGCACTGCTGGGACACACAGAACATTTCCAACAAAAGGTCCTTCTCCAAAGTTTGTAAATATAACCAATCTACCAGATATATGAGGCTTCTTCCCTGATGGCTCAGAGGTTAAAGCCTCTGCCCGCAATGCGGGAGACCTGGGTTCGATCCCTGGGTTGGGAAGATCCCCTGGAGAAGGAAATGGCAACCCACTCCAGTATTCTTGCCTGGAGAATCCCATGGATGGAGGAGCCAGGTAGGCTACAGTCCACGGGGTCGCAAAGAGTTGGACACAACTGAGTGACTTAACTAACTAACCAGATATACAGAAATAAAAACAGCAAATTAGGCAAAATGAGGCAACAAAGGAATATGTTCAAAACAAAGGAATAAAATGAGACCCCAGAAGAAAAATTAAGTTAAGGCATTCTACTCAACAGAAGTTAAGGCAATCTACTCAATAGAAAGTTCAAGGTAATGATTATAAAGATGTTCAAACAACTCAGGAGAAAATTGAATGAACAGATTGAGAAATCAGAAGTTTTTAACAAAGAGTTGGAAAATATAAAGAAGAACTAGGCAGAGATGAAGAATACATGAAAAATACATTAGAAGGAATCAAAAATAAATTAGAAGATACAAAGATATGGATCAGCAAGCTGAAAGAGAGTAGTGAAAATCACTGAAGCAGAATAGAAAAAAGAATAAAGAGACCTCTGGGAAAACGTCAAACATACTAACATTCACATTATAGGTATCCTAGGAGAAGAGAGCAAGAAAGGAGAGAGAACATATTTCAAGACACAATAGCTAAAACTTCCCTAACCTAGGAAAGGAAACAGATATCCAGCCAAGTTCAGGAGGTACTGAGTACCAAACAAGGTCAACCCAACAACACATTATAATTAAAATGACAAAAATTAAAGATAAAGAGAGACTAATAAAATCAGAAAGGAAAAAGCAACAAGTTAAGAACAAGTGAATTCCAATAAGGCTATCGGCTAACTTCAACAGAAACCCTACATGCCAGAAGGGAGTGGCACAATATATTTAAAGTGATGAAAGTGAAAAACCTACAACCAAGAATACCCCTCTACCTGACAAGGCTTTCATTCAGATTTAAAGGAGAGATCAAAAGTTTTACAGGCAAGCAGCTGAGTTCAGCACCACCACACCAACTTTACAACAAATATTAAAGGGACTTCCCTACACAAAAAAGGCCACAACTAGAAACATGAAAATTACAAAAAGCAAAGTCTCATTGATAAGGTCAAACACACAGTAAAGGTAGTAAATCAGCCATGTATAAAGATAATAGGAAGATTAAAGACAAAAACCATAAAACACCTATATGCACAATAAGTAATTAAGAGATACAAAACACAAAAATATGTCAAAAACAGTAAAAATGAAGGATTGTTAAAATGTGTTAGAGCTTAAGAGATCAGCAATTTAAAATAATCACAGATAGATCAGATGGATGGTGATGTACAGTATGGGGAACAGAGTCAGTAATTGTGTAATATCTTTGTATGATAACATAACTAGACTTATGGTGATCATTTTGAAAAGTACAGAAATACCAAATCTTTATTTTGTGTAACAGGAACTAACAGGGTGTTGTAAGTCAGTTATTCTTCAAAAATAAAGAAACTCACAGAAAAAGAGGTCAGGTTTCTGGTTACCAGAGGCAGGAGGTGGGGGGAAAGGGAACTGGATGAAAGCAATCAAAAGGTACAACTTCCAGTTATAGGATAAATAGGTACAGGGAATATATGCAATAGTTTATAATTATAAACAGAGTATAACTTTTAAAATTTGCAAATCACTATGTTGTACACCGGAAACTTATAGAACATTGTACATCAACTATACTTCAAAAAAAGTTAGAAAAAAAGGTAAATGAGTCTTAGGAATGTAATGTACAACATGATAATATAATTAACACTGTTCTGTGGTATGCAAAAAAGGTGTTATGAGAGTAAGTCCTATGATTTTTCATCACAAGGAAGAAATCATTTTCTATTTTTTAATATTTTGTATCCATATGAGATGATGGATGTTCACTAAACTTACTGTGATAATAATTTCATGATGTATACGTCAAATCATTATGCTATACACTTTAAACTTACAGAGCACAAGATGCCAATTATATCTCAATAAACTGGAAAGGGAAAAAATTTAACACCTGAAACCATAAAGTTCTTAGAGAAAAATGTAGGCAATAACTTCACTGACACTGGTCTTAGTTTTTTTTTTTTTTTTTTGGAGTGGACTCCTAAAACAAGGGAACCAAAAGCAAAAATAAGCAATAGAGCTATATCAAACTAAAATTTTTCCCACCCTGACGCTTCCCTATCATCAAAACAAAAAGGCAACCTACTGATTGGAAGAAGACATCTGCATCCTATATCCAATAAGGAGTTAATATAAAAAATATACAAACTCAAATTCAACATCAAAAACACCCAAACAAGCCAACTAAAAAATAGGCAGAGGATCTGCATATTTTTCCAAAGAAGACATACAGATGGCTAAAAGTCCATGAATTGCTCGATATAACTAGTCATCAAGGCGAATCACATCCTAATTACAGCCAAATCATAGCAAATCACAACCATAATGATGTATCATCTCACATGTTAGAATGCCTATTATTAAAAAAAAAGAAATAACAAGTGTAGATGAGAATGTAGAGAAAAGAAAACTCTTGTGTACTGTTAGTGGGAATGTAAATTGGTACAACTACTATAACAAACACTATGGAGATTCCTCAAAAAATTACAAGTAGAACTACCATATGATCCAGCAGTTCCACAGGGGGCTGTTTAAAATGTCCCCTAAGCATAGCGCTCAAGGGCTAACTAGTATTACTAAACACAGGAAGGCTTTGATACACCTTAGGGAGAAAATATATGCTTTAGGGTTACAGTGATAAGCTCTGTGGAAGGTAACTAGGTAATTGTTCAAGGTTAGGTTTTTGCACTATGGGGAATTTTATATCACTTATATGTATATTGTCACCCTGCTTATTTAACTTATATGCAGAGTACATCATGAGAAACGCTGGGCTGGAAGAAGCACAAGCTGGAATCAAGACTGCCAGGAGAAATATCAATAACCTCAGATATGCAGATGACACCACCCTTATGGCAGAAAGTGAAGAGGAACTCAAAAGCCTCTTGATGAAAGTGAAAGTGGAGAGTGAAAAAGTTGGCTTAAAACTCAACATTCAGAAAACAAAGATCATGGCATCTGGTCCCATCACTTCATGGGAAATAGATGGGGAAACAGTGGGAACAGTGTCAGACTTTATTTTGCTGGGCTCCAAAATCACTGCAGATGGTGACTGCAGCCATGAGATTAAGAGACGCTTACTCCTTGGAAGGAAAGTTATGACCAACCTAGATAGCATATTCAAAAGCAGAGACATTACTTTGCCAACAAAGGTCCATCTAGTCAAGGCTATGGTTTTTCCTGTGGTCATGTATGGATGTGAGAGTTGGACTGTGAAGAAAGCTGAGCGCCAAAGAATTGATGCTCTTGAACTGTGGTGTTGGAGAAGACTCTTGAGAGTCCCTTGGACTGCAAGGAGATCCAACAGGTCCATTCTGAAGGAGATCAGTCCTACGTGTTCTTTGGAAGGACTGATGCAAAGCTGAAACTCCAGTACTTTGGCCATCTCATGAGAAGTGTTGACTCATTGGAAAAGACTCTGATGCTGGGAGGGATTGGGGGCAAGAGGAGAAGGGGACGACAGAGGATGAGATGGCTGGATGGCATCACAGACTCGATGGACATGAGTCTGAGTGAACTCCGGGAGTTGGTGATGGACAGGGAGTCCTGGCGTGCTGCGATTCGTGGGGTCGCAAAGAGTCAGAGACGACTGAGTGACTGAACTGATATGTATTACTAAATCAAAAGATAAATAATTTTATAAAAGAAAGAAAACAAAAAAGAAACTGGCAAATCTAGAGATAGGGCAGACCTCATGATTAATCCACCTCCATCCTAATCCCCTAATGACAGCAAAATAGTTCAGTCATTATGGGAGTCCATTATACAACATACCACCCAAAAAGAGAGTATACACTTCTGCTCTAGCAGCCCAAGTAAAAGACCTCAGATGTTTTTTGGACTGTATTGCTTAAACTTATGCCCATCCCTAACCAATGACTGTGATCATGCAAATTTTACTAATTTAAGGCAGATTGTTTAAGACAACTAGAGTCTACTAGAGAAGCTAGTAGTGAGACTGGTATTCCCCAGAGTCTATGTAACAGTGACTTCTGAAAGAAAATCCAGGCACTGTTAGGAAGGAGAAAAGCAAGAAAAGATGCTGGGTAGGCACCCAACAAGGTCAACAATCGTGACGCAGCAGGCGAAGAGTTGTGGAAATACAGCATACACACATAAGACAATAGTATGAACAACAGTGCATAAGGACCAGAAATGATCGTCAAGCAATCAGGGCTTGGTAAGGAGATCTATGGGAACAGCACATACATGTACAAACAGAATCAGAGAAATGGGATCAGGGTTAAGTACAAGGAGGATGTATAATGTGATTACTCTGAATAAAAAACAACAAAGGAACCAGCTCCAAGAGGGTGTTGGAAGTAATTAACCTAAAGAGCCCCTCCAAATTCCCATGAAAGAAGTCAATCAGTTTAGCAATTCTGCACCTTCAAAGCTGACTAGGTAAGGGATCACCGAGCCAAACTCAAATGTTTAAATAATATCTTCCCTGAATAATTGTGTGTGTATGTAAAATACCGCAGTCTCTAACTGTCTTATAGGTAGTTAGCAGAATATCTGACTCTAGATCTCAGATTATATAAAAACAGAGTAAACATTAAAAATGTTACATATAACATACATTTTGTATTACAAAATCAGCATTGGGCTTCTAAAGGAAAATGAAAAAACTACAGTCCTAAAAACCTGAAAAATGAAAACCAAGGGATAAAGGATAATAAGAAGTATAGCCAGACAGATGTAAAATCATGCCATCCGGGGTCCTACCCACTGGATGCCATAACACTGACCACAGCACCAATTCCTTTCCTCTTCCCCTTCCCTCTTACTCCCTAACCCCACTTCCCTTGATACCTATACTCTATTTTTCAAAGGCCTGAAAGAAGCAAAGAACTATAAAGCCCAATTCATCACTACGCAAAAGCATGACATAATCTCATCAAAACCTACCTTTTGTGATTTGGAAGTGATAATAATCCTAAAGTTTTACTTTCACAGTTCAAGAAAATGAATAAACTAATTACTCTCACCATTTACTTTCTCTTATGAAGTTAGAAGCAAAGATAATAGATCAACCTGGGTCCAATCAGAAGGGAAAAAACCACACAGCAGTTTGAATAAGGGAAATCAAATATAAAGAATTATTCACTATAACTGAGTTAACCAGGAGACTGGCTAGCCAAAAGTAAAAAGAAATCTAAAGAATATAGGAATAGCAGATATAAAGAGCACCCACTACTTTCTGGTGCTGGAACTCAGCACCCAAGAACAACACCCCCTTTGACTCTACCCACCAGGCACCCGATAAGATCTAAATCTTATTGGAGAGGACACAGCCACGGCTCACCAAATGACAGTGAAGTCTCTACAGGTGCTGTGCCAGTAGAACTTGATGGAAATCCACCTTTTGTAAATTGCCAGATACCTACCGTACATGGTGCCAGGAAAACCTGGTTGCAAGGAAGTGTCTCACCAGAGGCACTCTATTTAAAAAAAAAATCACCCAAGGGGAATGCTGGGGCAAGCTGCAGGTGACTAAGTGCTACTGGCCCCATGGCACCCTAGGACTGGGCACCGGAGGAGCAGCACATGCCCAGGAGCCTGCTAGAGGGACTGCAGGTCCCAGGAGCCAGGCAGTGGGGGAGCTGAGCTCTGAGGAATCACTCAAGCTACAGAAGCTGGACACTGAGGAAGTCATGTGGGCTGCAGGAGCGAGAGGCACTTGACCGGACAGTACATAAAATATCACACTGGTCTACTACTTGAACACAACCATGCTGACTGGATCTGATGAACAAGAAATGACAAAGTCCTTTAGATGCCTTATTAACACACATGCCAATAAACCCCAGAGAAACTCATGGGTCCCCCACCTCAGTCAAGTAAATGGGGTTTAACAGTTTGAAGCAGCAGTTAGCAAACTTCTTCTATAAAGGTCCACATAGTAAATATTTTAGGCTTTACGGATTCTGTCCTTTATTCTTTTTTTTTTCCCCAAACATTTAAAAATATTTTTAAAAATTCTTAGCTTACAAGTCACACAAAAACAGGTAATAGGCCAAATCAGACCCACAGCATGCAAGATATATACTCTGCAAGGTGAAATATAAGCTGCTCTAATGCACCACCTATCATGAAAAGAGGCACAGTTGTGCAGTAAGTTCTTTGAATTTTGAAGGCAACACATTTGCATGCGCTATTTTGACCCATCTATAGAGTCATGGGTAAAGCCGCCTGCTTTGAGTAGAATCAGAGCAAGAGAAGGCTCTGAAGCTCAGATCCTTCAAGGATAAAGGTCTGCTCATTTACCGGGAAAAAATTCTAACCATCTAAGGCTCTGGCTGAGGGCAAGGAAATACGGAATAAGTTGTACAAAGTCATGGATATCAATTATGGCCTTGTGGTCAACTAGAGGAACAAGGATTGTAAAAGTTTTACATATTTTCTATTTGCTCATTATATGTGTATGTGTATATATATGTATTAATATACATTATTTTATATATACACACACACACACACACACACACACATACATATGTTAACAAATTTCCTTCTCTTTCCTTACCATTTTTATTTTATGGACAAGTTGTTAGAAGATGGCTTTACAATTTTGTCCTTACACAACAGAACATTCAGTGGGACTATGGCTGATTTTAGAAAGCGTTTAGAGACTCCTTTTAATTTTGGCATGAATCATAGACCACCACCCTACCCCGCTGGGGGTTACTGTCTCCTGTGCAGTAGAGTGCGGAAGGACTCTTCGTTCTTAGAGAGTGGAGTGAAGACCGTAAGCAAACTGGCCCTGTCCATGGTGCCCAAGGGCAACAGCATGTACACCTGCCGCTGTGGGTGTGCCCAGACTGCCGGCGCACACTGGCGAAGGAGGAGCGCCACAGTGGCCTCGACCAGCCGGCGATTTTGCTGTTTCGAATGACACTCCTGGAGCACAGGTTTACACATCCTGGTGTATATACATGTAGCAAAGGAATTGTTGAGTCAAACCGTTAGCTCAGCTTGTAAAGAATCCGCCTGCAATGCAGGAGACCCGGTTGGATTCCTGGGTCAGGAAGCCTGTCCCCTGGAGAAGGGATAGGCTACCTACTTCAGTATTCTTGGGCTTCCCTGGTGGCTCAGATGGTAAAGAATCTGCCTGCGATGCAGAAGACCTGGGTTTGATCCCTGGGTTGGGAAGATCCCCTGGAGGAGGACATGGCAACCCACTCCATTATTCTTGCCTGGAGAATCCCCATGGACAGTGGAGCCTGGTGGGCTATAGTCCTGGGGTCACAGAGTCAAACACGACTGAGCGACTAAGCCATGGCTGATTTTGAAATGTGACATAGTAAGTAATTAATACAACGACTCTTGGAATTGTGCATTTGCTCATTTGGAGAAAGAAAAAAATGTCTTCACTTGTAAGAATAGCTTTATCTTGTTGGGCAGAAATACAGTTGTTAGTTATTATACAATCAAACAAGAGGCCTTAATAAATTTTAAAAGCACATGTTCTGACCACAATGGACTTAAAATCAATAATAAACACACATGAAACCCTAAAATATTTGGAAATTAAATCCACACTTCTAAATAACCAATGGCTCAAAAAAGAGATCACATAGTAAACTGAAAATATCTTGAACTGATGACAAAAACATAAACATATCAAAATTTGGGGGATGCAGCCTAAGCAGTGCTTAAAGAGAAATTTGTAACTGAACGGTTGTATTAGAAAAGAATAAAGGTCTCAAATCAATAACTTAAGCTTCTACCTTAAGAAACTAGAAAAAGAACAACAAACTAAACGTAAAGCAAGCAGAAGGAAAGCTATAATAAAGATTACAGCGGAAATCAATGAAAACAGAAAAACAACAGGTAAAATCAATGAAACAAAAAGTTGGTTCTTGAAAATATCAAAACCAATAAACTTTTAGCTACACTGAGCAAGAAGAGAAAAAGATAGTAACTACCCCAATCAGAAATGAAACAGGAGGCATCACTGCTGACTCTATAGGATCACTTTTATGCCAACAAATGACACAACTTAGATAATAGGCGGGAAATCCTAGAGAGAAGCAACTTACCAAAACTTACGCAAGAAGAAAGAGAAAATCAAAATTGACCTGTAACATGTAAAGACATTGAAGTTGTCATTTAAATTTTTCTGATAAAGAAAAACTCATGAACAGATAACTTCATGGATGAATTCCACCAAATATTTAAAGAAGAAATAATACTAATCCTTTACAAACTCTTTCAGAAAATGTAAGAGGAGAGAACACTTCCCAACTCATATTAAAATGCCAGAATTGCCATAAGATCAGTCAAAGACAGCACAAGAAAATCACCTGCCAATATTCCTCAAAAACACAGACACAAAATCCTAAACAAAACATTACTAAACCAAATCCAGTAACACATAAAAAGGATTATATACCACGACCAAGTAGGATTTATCCTAGGAATGCAAAGCCAGTATAGCATTAAAAAATCAATTAATGTAATGAGTCATATTAATAGAATAAAGTAACTAACCACATGGTTATCTCAATAGATGCAGAAAAGCATCTAACAAAATCCAACATTTGTTCATGATAGGAACTCTCAACAATCTAGGAACAGAAGGAAAGGTCCCCAACTTTCTGAAAGGGCATTTCTGAAAAGATCACAGTGCTACCATCATTCCTAATGGCAAAAGAGTAATAGGGAAGAACAAATCTGACTCCACATTAGACCTATTTCTTTTGCTTTAGTTAACAATGATTGTGTATAGTCTGAAATATATAGGATAGCCTATTTTCAAGGCAGATCTTTAAAAGTCCATTCATATACATATAAAAAGTTGCAGAAGAGGGAATAACATTTGTTGGAGGTTTACAACAACATCATGACCTGACCTATGTGGACAGCTGCAAGAACAAAGAATTCCTGCATCAACAGTCTGCAACAACCAACCAACCAAGTGAGAGTCAATTCCTAGGCAGGTTGATAAGTCCAGGGGTCCCCAAGAAGAGAGGGGTCTGGAATTCTCAAGGAGGAGGAAAGGACAAACTGTTTTTCCCTCTACATTCCTTAGGATTATATAACAATAATGTATCCTGCTTGAGGACAGTCTCTGAAAAAAAAAAACCTTCTGGCTAATCCTGTAATCTTAAAATGTAAATTATGGGAGTAGGTCTAGTAAGGTCTTTACAATCACCAGACATTCTTTTGATTCACTGAAATAACTAATTAAAAGTATATAACTCCATTGCTAATACTAGCGAGGGGGCACTCTTTCTGCCCCCTTCTGATGTCTATGTCAGAAGCTTTCTCTATCTCTTTTATACTTTAATAAAACTTTACTACACAAAAGCTCTGAATGATCAAGCCTTGTCTCTGCCCTGGATTGAATTCTTCTCCGGAGGCCAAGAATCCCAGCGTCTTTCATGGTTCAGCAACAACGTTTCACAAGGGCACCCTTTTCTCACTTTGCCCTTAAAAATGCTTTGCTGTAACACTTCAGGGAGTTTGGGACTTGGGGGGTTGGGGGGAGAAATAAGCCACCTGTCTCCTTGCACAGTTCTGCAATAAACCTTTCTCTGCTCCAAACACCGACCTTTCAATTTTGTTTGGCCTCACTGTGACTGTGCTAAGTCACTTCAGTCGTGTCTGACTCTGTGTGACCCCATAGACGGCAGCCCATCAGGCTCCCCCCGTCCCTGGGATTCTCCAGGCAAGAACACTGGAGTGGGTTGCCATTTCCTTCTCCATGGGGCACACAAGATTAAATGCTTTCCTCCTAAGATCAGGAACAAGTCAATAAGATCTATGCTCCTTATTTCTGTTCACAATGTATTGGAGGTTCTAGGGCAAAAAAAAAAAAAAAAATTAAAGGCATCTAGATACAAAGATTTATCTAGTCAATCCTAAAGGAAATCAGACCTGATATTAATTGAAAGAACTAATGCTGAAGCTCCAATACTTTGGCCACCTGATGCGAAGAACTGATTCACCAGAAAAGACCCTGATGCTGGGAAAGATTGAAGGCAGGAGGAGAAGGGGACGACAGAGGATGAGTTGGCTGGATGGCATCACGACTCGATGGACATGAGTTTGACAAGCTCTGGGAGTTGGTGATGGACAAGAAGTCTGGCATGCTGCAGTCCATGGGGTGGCAAAGAGTCGGATACGACTGAGCGACCGAACTGAACTGAGATACAATAAGTAAAAACTGTATTCACAAATGACATGATATTGTATGTAGAAAATTCTAAGGAATTCACACAAAAAACCCTGCTTAATATAATATTAAAGTAAGGTTGCAGGACACAAGATAAATAAACAAAAATCAATTATATTTTTGCATATTGGCAATGAACAATCCAAAAACAAAATCTGAAAAATTCTACTCACAATAGCACAAAAAAGTTAAACACTTCAAAATAAAGTTAACAAAACAAGGGCAAGACTTGTGCACTTAAAATTACAAAACATTGGTAAAAGAAATGAAATGTGGTACAAAACAGAAAGACAATCCATGTTCATGTTAAGATGGCAACAGCAATTCTCCCCCAAACAAATCTACAGATTATATGCAATTTCTATCAAAATCCATCACAGTAGGCTTTTTTGGAAAAAATGACAACCTGATACAAAAATTTATATGGAAATCTAAGGAAACCAGCATAGACACAACAATTTTGAAAAAAAAAAAAATCAGAAGACTTATACTACCCCATTTCAAAATTAACTACAAAGATACCATATAATCAAGACAGTATGGTGCTGGTATGAGAAGAGGCATAACAATGACTCAAACAGAAATGAGAGTCTAGAAATAACTTATGGTCACTTGATTTTTGACAAAGGTGCAAAGGTGATTAAATGGGAAAAGGATCTTTTTATTTTTCCTCAACAAATAATGCTAAAACAACTGGATATCCATACACACAAAAAAGATGAATTTGGACCCATACTGCATACCATACACAAAAGTTAACAGAAACTGAACATGAACCTAAAGCATTATTTTTTTAAAAAACTGATAAACTGGACTTCCTCAAAATAAAAACTTGTATTTCAAAAGATACCATGGAGAAAATGAAAGACAAGCAACAGACTGGGTAATAAATTATTTACTGAAATAATTTATAAAATATACATTGGGCTTGTACCCAGAATACACAAAGAATGTGTACAGCCCAATAAGAAGGCAAACCAATCCAAAAAATGGACTAAAGATTTCAGTAGACATTTCAAAGACAACATAGGAACAGTATATAAGTATTTGAAAATATGTTCAACATCATTAGCCAATAGAGAAACGCAAATTAAAACTAATATGAGATACTACTTCATACTAAGATGGCTATGAAAAAAGATGCAGTGACAAGTCAAGATATGGAAAAACTGAAACTCTCACACAATGCTTGTGGGAACATGATAGGGTATGGCCATATTGGAAAACAGTTTAGCTGTTTCTTAAAAAATTAAAATGTGAACCTACTACACAACCCAGTAATCTCCTCATGGGTATTTATCCAAGAAAAATGAGAACATATGTCCACACAAAGACTTGTACATGAATGCTCATAGCAGCATTATTCATAATAGCCAGAAAGTAAAAACAACTGATGTCCATCAACTGATGAATGGATAAAGAAAATGTAGTATAGGCATACAATGGTTATTTATCAATAAACAGGAACAAACTACGGATACATGCTACAGCATGGATGAATCTCAAAACCATTATGCTAAATGAAGCCAGGCATAAGACGGCACTTATTTCATAAATCCATCTCCATAAAAGGCTAATTGATAGTGATAGAAAGCAAATCAATGGTTGCCTGAGGCTAAAAGCCAGCACCAGGTCTGAGTACAAAACCTGCAGAGGCAAACTTATTAAGGTGATGTAAAATTTCTAAAACTGAATTGCTGTGATCACTGCACAATCTCAAAAATCTTCTAAATTTACTAAAAATCACTTAATTATTTAGAAAAGAGGATACAGTTCCAAAAGGTGATTTTTATATGAATTTTGCTTTCCTGTTATTAGAGATACGTAACAGGAAGATTATAGATGTTCCTGTTTTAACAGGGAAATGTTTTCTACACACTCAGCACAGTTTATTGAAGAGCCTAAGAGAATGAATGGACCAGGTAACTCTGCAAAGTCTCTTCAAAAATCAGTCCAAAAATGTCTCTTTTTTTAATGTGTTTCATGGGGTAGTGATAGGCTTGCTACCATTATTACACGGGTTTGGGCTATCTTTTTAAGGTAAACATTTTTCCCATTACAGCTACAAACAAAGTAAAATAAAGATATGTAAAAATAGAGATCTGTATTTTTCATGTTCTTAAAAAAGAAAGTCCAAAAAATAAGTGTGATATTTAGTAGAAAATTTTAAATGCTCAAGATTTGCCTTTTTATCTACTTTATTTTCTAATGAACTTTTAAAGTTTTTCCTTCTCTACTTCCACTGCATTTTTATTAAAACACTGCAAAGTCAATGCACTTCTTTTATAGATGTTTCTTTCATACTAAAAGGTCAGTCTTTCAAGATCTATGAACAAAAACAGAAAATGTACATACCCCAGCCTAAAATAAAATTGAATAAATCCACTTGGGGGTGGGGGGGATCAAGATGGCAGAATAAGAGGACATGCAGGACACCTTCCCCCATAAATACAGCAAAAACACATCTATATGTGGAACAATTCTCAAGGAAAACTACCTGGAAACTGGCAGAAGAACTATAAAATCAAAGCTATAATAAAGATACACACATAATCGGGCAGGACAGAAAGAAGAGTAATGAGTTGGATCTATGCCCCTGGGAGGGGACTAAAAGGAAAAGGGAGATCACACAAGCAGACACTTATCCTGTGAAAGTGAGTGGGTCAAGCCACAGAATGGGTGTCCCAGTCCTGGGGACCTATGTGGATGAGACAAGCCCCCCTGGCTGCTACTAGGACAGATAGACTGAAGAAGTCAAGGCTCCACTAGTAAGAGGCGCATAGGTATTGCCTCACCACTAGACAGGGAGGAGGGAGGTCTGTCTTAGAGGCTGCTCCCTTGCCACATTCCCCAGTCCACTCTGAGAAAAATCCCTGCCCCTTCTCTGTCCATGGCACAGCTTGGCCCTGGCTCTAGAGTAGCCAGGACCTGGGGAAAGACTCAATCTAGGGACACCGAGACGACAAGAGGGTCTATAAGGTGTGGGCCTGCTAAGGCAGCAGTAGCCACTGTTGATGCTTATTTACAGTACCACAGTGCCACTGGGGAAGTCCAATTATCTCAACAGATGCAGAAAAATCATTTGACAAATTTCAACATTCATTCATGATAAAAATTGGATATGGTGGGAATATATCTCAATATAACAAGAGACATTTATGACAAATCCACAGCCAACATAATTAAGACCCAACTATTAAATGAAATTAAAAGTTTCAACTGTTTCAGCTGAAACCCTTTCAGCTAAATTAAAAATCCAGACAAAGATGCCCACTCTTGTCATTTCCATTGCTGTGTCCTAGACACAGCAATAAGACAAGAAAATAAATAAAAGGTATCCAAACTGGAAAGAAAGAAGTAAAACTGTCACTATTTGCAGATGACATGATACTCTATAGAGAACCTTAGAGCTTCCACCCAAAACTATAAGTATAAATGAAATCAGCAAGACTACAGGATACAAGATTAATATGTAGAAATCTATTGTATTAATAATCTGTTACACTAATAATGAAACATCAGAAAAAGTAAAACAATAAACATATTTAAAATTGTACCCCAAAAAATAAACATAGGAATAAACTTACAAAGGAAGTAAAAGACTTATACTCAGAAAATTATAAAGCAATGATGAAGGAAACTGAAATGATTCAAAAGAAAAGGGGGAATAAAATAGAAATGGAAAGCTAACTCATGTGCTTGGACTACATGAATTAAAATTATTAAAGTGCCCATACTATCCAAAGCAATCTACAGATTTAATGTAATCCCTATCAAAATACCCCTAACATTTATCACAGGATGAAAACAAATAATCCTAAAATTATATGGAACCACAAAAAAAACCCTGAACTGCCAAAGCATCCTGAGAAAAAAAACAGTAAAGCTGGAGGTACAACCCTCCCTGACTTCAGACTATAATGCAAAGCCACAGTAATCAAAACAGCATGGTATTGTCAGAAAAAGACACATAGATCAATGAAACAGAATACAGAGCCCCAAACAAATCTATGCACCAATGGTCACTCTATGACAAAGGAGGCAAGAATATACAATAGAGAAATGATAGTCTCTTGAATAACTGGTGTTAGGAAAACTGTACAACCATATGTAAAACAATGAGATTAGGTTATTTCCTCACATCACATACAAAAATAAACTCAAAATGGTTTAAAGACCTAAACGTTTACAACCTGAAACCATAAAACTCCCCAAACAGAACAGAGGTAGAACAGTTTTACAGAAATATAGCAGTATTTTCTTCGATCAGTCTTCTATGGAAAAATAAATAAAAGCAAAAACAAACAAATGGGCCTCCATCACCTCCACTAGCTTTATTGGTAGTAATGCTTCCTAAGTCCCACTTGATATTACACTCCAGGATGTCTGGCTCTAGGTTAGTAACCACACACCATCATGGTTATCCAGGTCATTAAGACCTTTTTTGTGTATCTCTTCTGTATATTCTTGTGACTTCTTCTTAATCTCTTTTGCTTCTGTGAGCTCCTTGCCATTTCGTCTCTTCTCATGCCCATCTTTGCATGAAATGTTCCCTTGATATCTTCAATTTTCTTGAAGAGATCTCTAGTCTTTCCTATTCTACTGTTTTCCTCTAATTCTTTGCATTGTTCAATTAAGAAGGCTTTCTTATTTCTCGCTGCACTTCTCTGGAACTCTGGATTCAGTTTGGTATATCTTTCCCTTTATTCTTTGCTTTTTTTCTTCTCTTATTTTCTCAGCTATTTGTAAAGCCTCCTCAGACAACCACTTTGCCTTCCTGCATTCCTTTTCTTTGCAATGGTCTTCATCATGGCCTCTTGTACAACGTTATGAATACAGTTCTTCAGGCACTCATCTACCAGAACTAACCTCTTGAATCTATTTATTACCTCCACTGTATAATCATAAGGGATTTGATTTAGGTCATGCCTGAATGACCTAATGGATTTCCCTACCTTCCTTAATTTCAGCCTGAATTTTGGAATAAATAGCTCATGATCTGAGCCAGTCAGCTCCACGACTTTTTGCTGACTGTATAGAGCTTCTCTATCTTTGGAGGCAAAGAATATAATCAATCTGATTTCGATATTGACCACCTGGTAATGTCCATGTGTAGAGTCATCTCTTGTGTTGCTGGAAAAGGGTTTTTGCTATCATTAGTGTGTTCTCTTGACAAAACTCTGTTACCCTTTCCCCTGCTTCATGTTGTACTCCAAGGCCAATTCTGCCTGTTACTCCAGGTATCTCTTGACTTCCTACTTATGCACTCCAACCTTCTATGATGAAAAGAACATCCTTTTTTTTTTTTTTTTTTTTGGTCTGGTGTAAGTTCTAGAAGGTCTGTAAGTCTTCATAGAGCCATTCAACTTCAGCTTCTTCAGTATTAGTAGCTGGGCTATAGACCTGGATTACTGTGATGCTGAATGGCTTGCTCTGGAAACAAATTGAGATTGCTCTGTCATTTTTAAGACTGCACCCAAGTATTGCATTTCGGACTCTTCTGTTGACTATGAGGGCTACTCTATTTCTTCTAAGGGATTATTTTCCACAGTAGTAGATATAATGACCATCTGAATTAAATTTGCCCGTTCCTATCCATTTTAGTTCACTGATTTCTAAAATGTCAATGTTCACTCTTGCCATCTCCTGCTTGACCGCATCCAATTTACCCTGATTCATGGACCTAACATTCCAGGTTCCTATGCAATATTGTTCTCTGCTGCTGCTAAGTCCCTTCAGTCATGTCCGACTCTGTGCGACCCCACAGATGGCAGCCCACCAGGCTCCCCTGTCCCTTGGGATTCTCCAGGCAAGAATACTGGAGGGCGTTGCCACTTCCTTCTTGAATGCATTAAAGTGAAAAGTCAAAGTGAAGTCGCTCAGTCGTGTCTGACTCTAAGCGACCTCATGGACTGCAGCCTACCAGGCTCATCCGTCCATGGGATTTTCCAGGCAAGAGTACTACTTTTACCACCAGACACATCCACAACTGAGTGTCATTTCCACTCTGACCCAGCTCTCTTTCTGGAGCTGTCTCTCCACTCCTCCCCAGTAGCATATTGGACACCTATAAACCTAGAGTGTCATCAAAGGACTGAAAAAGTATGGACCAACAGAAGAAGACGATATTAAGAAGAGGTGGCAAGAATACACAGAAGAACTATACAGAAAAGATCTTAATGACCCAGATAATCACGATAGTGTGATCACTCACCTAGAGCCAGACATCCTGGAGTGCAAAGTCAAGTAAGCCTTAGGAAGCATCACTATGAACAAAGCTAGTGGAGGTGATGGAACTGCAGTTGAGCTATTTCAAATTCTAAAAGATGATGCTGTTAAAACGCTGTACTCAATATGCCAGCAAATTTGGAAAACTCAGCAGTAGCCACAGGACTGGAAAAGGTCAGTTACCATTCCAGTCTCAAAGAAAGGCAATGCCAAAGAATGTTTAAACTACTGCACAATTGCACTCATCTCACACACTAGCAAAGTAATGCTCAAAATTCTCCAAGCCAGGCTTCAACAGTCCATGAACTGAGAACTTCCAGATGTTCAAGCTGGACTTAGAAAAGGCAGGGGAACCAGAGATCAAATAGCCAACATAAACTGGATCATTGAAAAAGCAAGAGAATTCCAGAAAAGCATCTACTTCTGCTTCACTGAGTATGCTAAAGCCTTTGACTGTGTGGATCACAACAAACTGTGGAAAATTCTGAAAGAGATGGGAATACCAGACCACCTTACCTGCCTCTTAGGAAGTCTGTATGCAGGTCAAGAAGCTACAGTTATAACTTGACATGTAACTACGGATTGGTTCCAAATTGGGAAAGGAGTATGTCAAGGCTGTATATCGTTACCTTGCTTACTTAACTTATATGCACAGCACATCATGCAAAGTGCTGGACTGGATGAGGTACAAGCTGGAATCAAGATGCTGGGAGAAATATCAACAACCTCAGATATGTAGATGACACCACCCTTATGGCAGAAAGTCAAAAGGAACTAAAGAGCCTCCTGATGAAAGCGAATGAGGAGAGAGAAAAAGCTGGCTGAAAACTCAATATTCAAAAAACAAAGATCATGGCATCCAGTCTCATCATTTCATGGCAAATATGTGAGAAAACAATGGAACAGTGACAGCCTTTATTTTCTTGGGCTCCTAAATCACTGCAGATGGTGTCTGTAGCCATGAAATTAAAAGACGCTTTTCCTTGGAAGAAAAGCTATGACAAAACTAGGTCACATATTAAAAAGCAGAGACATTACTTTACCAACAAAGGTCCGTATAGTCAAAGCTACAGTTGTTCCAGTAGTTGTATATGGATATGAGTTGGACCATTAGGAAAGCTGAGCGCAGAAGAATTGATGCTTCTGAACTGTGGTGTTAGAGAAGACTCTTGAGAGTCCCTTGGACTGCAAGGAGATCGAAGCAGTCAATCCTGAAGGAAATCAGTCCTGAATATTCATTGGGAGAACTGACGCTGAAGCTGAAAATCCAATACTTTGGCCATCTGACGTGAAGAACTGGCTCATTGGAAAAGATCCTGGTGCTGGGAAAGATTGAAGGAAGGAGGAAAAGGGAATGACAGAGGATGAGATGGTTGGATAGCATCCTGACTTGATGGACATGAGTTTGAGCAAGCTCCAGGAGTTGGTCATGGATAGGGAAGCCTGGCATGTTGCAATCCATGAAGTTACAAACAGTCGGACACAACTCACCAACTGAATTCAATCAACCTGGAGGGATTCATCTTTCAGTGTCATATCTTATTCCTTTTCATACTGTTCATGGGGTTCTCAAGGCAAGAGTACTGGAGTGGTTTGCCATTCCATTCTCCAAAATGGCGCCCAATTAAACTTTAACATTGTTGCACAGCAAAGGAAACCATCAAGAAAACAAAACCACAACTTACAGAATGCGAGAAAATATTTGCAAATTATGCAAATGACAAGAGGTAAATGTACAGAGCTCATACCACTTAACATCAAAAACTAAACAACCCAATTGAAATATGGGCAGAAGACCTGAATAAACATCTTTCCAAAGAAGACATACAGATGACTAACAGGAACATGAAAAGATGCTCAACATCACTAGTTACAAAAAATGCAAATCAAAACCTCAAGAGATATCACCTCATACCTATCAGAAAGGCCATTATCAAAAAGTCAACATATAACAAATGTTGTCAGGGATGTGAAGAAAAGGGAAGCCTCCTTCACTGTTAGTAGAAATATAAACTGGTGCCTACCACTATGAAAAACTGTATGGAAGCTCCTTAAAAAACTAAGAATAAAACTACCATATGATTCACTCTGTGTATGTTTCTGGAAAAAACAAAAACACTAATTTGAAAAGGTACATCCAGCCCAAGAGCAGCACTATTTATAATAGCTGAGATACAAAAACAACCCAAATACCCAATCAAGAGATGACTGGATTAAGATGTGAATTATATAAAAACGATGTAATATTCAGTTCAGTCGCTCAGTCGTGTCTGATTCTTTGTGACCCCATGAATCGCAGCACACCAGGCCTCCCTGTCCATTACCAACTCCCAGAGTTCACTCAAACTCATATGCATCGAGTCGGTGATGCCATCCATCCATCTCATCCTCTGTCGTCCCCTTCTCCTCCTGCCCCCAATCCCTCCCAGCATCAGGGTCTTTTCCATTGAGTCAACTCTTCGCATGAGGTGGCCAAAGTACTAGAGTTTCAGCTTTAGCATCATTCCTTCCAAAGAAATCCCAGGGTTGATCTCCTTCAGAACGGACTGGTTGGGTCTCCTTGCAGTCCAAGGGACTCTCAAGAATCTTCTCCAACACCACAGTTCAAAAGCATCAATTCTTCGGTGCTCAGCCTTCTTCACAGTCCAACTCTCACATCCATACATGACCACTGGAAAAACCGTAGCCTTGACTAGACGGACCTTTGTTGGCAAAGTAATGTCTCTGCTTTTCAATATGCTATCTAGGTTGGTCATAACTTTCCTTCCAAGGAGTAAGCATCTTTTAATTTCATGGCTGCAGTCACTATCTGCAGTGATTTTGGAGCCCAAAAAGATAAAGTCTGACACTGTTTCCACTGTTTCCCTATCTATTTGCCATGAACTGATGGGACCAGATGCCATGATCTTAGTTTCTGAATGTTGAGCTTTAAGCCAACTTTTTCACTCTTCTCTTTCACTTTTCCTCAAGAGGCTCTTTAGTTCCTCTTCACTTTCTGCCATAAAGGTGGTGTCATCTGCATATGAGGTTACTGATATTTCTCCCCGCAGTCTTGATTCCAGCTTGTACTTCATCCAGCCCAGTGTTTCTCATGATGTACTCTGCATAGAAGTTAAATAATCAGGGCGACAATATACAGCCTTGACATACTCCTTTTCCTATTTGGAACCAGTCTGTTGTTCCATGTCCAGTTCTAACTGTTGCTTCCTGACCTGAATATAGGTTTCTCAAGAGGCAGGTCAGGTGGTCTGGTATTCCCATCTCTTTTAGAATCTTCCACAGTTTATTGTGATCCACACAGTCAAAGTGAGCCATAAAAAATAATGAAATTTGTAGCAACATGGATGAACCTGGAAGATATTATGCTTAGTGAAAGAAATGAGACAGAGAAAAAAAAATACTGTATTGTATCACTTATATTTGGAATCTAAAAAATAATAAAAATGAAGGTATAATACCGAAAAAGACTCATAGATACAGAAAAAGACTCACAGATATAGAAAACAAATTTGTGGTTACCAAAGCAGAGAAGGAAAGGGGAGAGGGGCAAACTAGGAGTATGGGATTAACAGACACAAACTACTACATATAAAATAGATAAGCAACTATACTGTATAGTACATGAAATTATTCCCATTATCTTGTAATGCCTATAATGGAGTATAATCTGCAAAAACACTGTAACTTGAAACTAACACAATATTGTAAATTGACTATACTTCAATTTTAAAATAATAATACATTTGATGCTGATTTCCAGGCTGACTTGAGGCTCTACCACTACCAACCTGAAACTGCCACTGATGTGAGGTTTCCTAGGCTGTCTCTGTGGCCTGGACAATCAATCCAACTTTTTACTGGCCAGGACGGCCTACCTTTAACTGGTTTTCATAAATACAAAATTTGTATAATTGTTACTGGAACTACTTGGTGAAATATGGAACTAGTTAAAAGTATCATTTATTTTTAAATGTACACGCACAGTTTCACATACAAGCAGCACCACATCTTTCACATTCAGCTAATCAATCAAGTTAATGTTTTTTATTACAGTATAGAAAACTTAGATCTTCCAAAATCATGTTTGCTTAGTAAGTGTTTTTCAAGAAATCAAGAGGTACATGACTAAATAATGAAAAGGGTGAATTAAAATATATAATATACCAAGGTATGGTTAACTCACTTTTAAAAGAAGCAGGGTCTAACTTTTACCCTGCCAGAAAGAGGGCTTTGATATAACTAGGAAAAGCAAATTCTTTTCTGATGCGGTCTTTCTTGTACACATATGAATAACGTATATGAGGGCTTACTTCCCTGCGAATCTAGTGCAGTATATTAGATTGAAATAGCATTTTAAGTTTAATGGATAAACTCACAATGATTATGTTTTCTATCAAAGTTTTTGTACAAGTGATCCCAACACGTGGTATGAATTCTACCATTTGTAACAATCTTTCCTCTCCTCCTGATGGAAGTAATGAAAAAATGTTTTGAGCTGCACACCACTAAAGGTGAGTGACATCCGTAAAGAATGGAATATTGGTGGCCCCAAAGTGCCCTACTCATGTGATAAAAAGTCAACCACATCTCAGTTATGATGCATTAAATGGGAAAAGGGTTAGAATGAAACCAGGAGCCTGAGAGCTTTCCAACAATTTCAGATTACGACAAACATTCCAACATAGGTCTTTGCTGGAAAATTCCTCAGCCTTTCCTTGACATTCTGGTCCCAAATTTCCTATGTTTTTAAAACTCCAAATCTTTTTTCCCTTTCCGGACTTTTCCAGCCCATGCCACATGACCATAGAGGGTTCATGTTGTAAACGCGTCCACGTAAAAAATTACCGAAAAAGCAAGCTAAACAAACATCCCCAGCTTTCCGAAAAAAAAAAAAAAAAAAAAAAAAAAAAACACCTCCCCAAGGCTTTGGACGCTATTTGGCCTGCCATTCCAAAAAAGTGAGTTTCTGGGAAATTGTCGCCCATCAGAACCCTCCTCTCCTCCTAAGATGCAAAGCTGGGAAAGCAGGAAGGGTAACAAACCGCCCCGGGCTCCTCTAATTGGGCCCCCACCACCCAGCACTCTGGGGGCGGGGGGCGGTGCGGCGAGCAGGCAGCCAGCTTTAAAGGGTGATGAATTTTAAATGGCGAGCTTTTCAGAGCGCCCAAGGATCCAGGGCAAAGAAAGTCACCTTTGCTCCTGTCCTTTTAAGACCTAGCTGCCTCCGCTTAATGAACAGAAAGAAGCAAAACGGCAATCCCCAGTTCCCACAGCTATGGGGGGGGGGGTCCCTTCCGCTCGACCCCTCGGTCGGCTCCACCCCCTGAGCCTGCCCCGCCCTCTAACCACGCCCCTCGCCTGCGGCCCCGCCCCCCCAGGGTTGGCCCCCACCTCAAACCTCTATCCACTTCGCAGCCCCGCTCACCGCCCAAGCCCTGCTCACTCACCTAGGTGCGGTGCGCGCCGCGGACGTTCTCGCGAGCCTTTCCTCCCTACCCCAACCCACACCCTCAAGCTGACGTGTCGGCCAGACCCCCGAGGGAGGCAGACGCCTTCACTCGCGCTCTGCGGCCTCTCTCTTACCGGTGGTCCGCGCCAGAGCAACTTCAGCAGTTTGGGCAGTGGCGGCAAGGCTGCCAACCGCCCGGGTTCTGTGGCTTGAAAATTTGACTTTGCCTCGTACTGGATTTTGTGTTTTGTTTTGACTCTTTTAGAATTTTCCCGCGGCTGCTCGGCAGCTGAGCCGCGCGCGCACGTATTCGCAGTGCACTCTGGGGCTTGGCCAGCGACCCTGCACCCCGGCGGCCTCGCGGGAAAATTCCGACGAATCTCGTGCTCGTGGGGCGGGACGCGGGCCCAGGCTCGGCCGGAAGTCGGTCCGTTGGGGCGGGCCTAGGCGAGGGGTCCTACTGAGGCTGCCTTAGATGTTCCTGAGCACTAAGCTGGTGTCGCGGGCTTCAAGTAGACCGCAGGAAGGATCTGAAGGGGGAAAACCTTGGGTTTTTAAATAGGTTGTTGCTCAATTTCAAGATTCTGTTCAAAATGCAGAAAATTTTTAAAAGAAAAATTGAGTCCTTGTCAGGAATGTAAAACCACTAAACAAAACCTAGAATATTTTCTAGGTATAGTCACATAAAAAAGGGAATCTTTCTTTGGATCCCTCACCACCAGCAAAATCAGTTCCATACAGTGTTTGATTGGGTTCAAATCAGTTCTACGCTGCATTTAAACCACTTAAATGGAAGGCATCTTTTTTTTTTAACAAACTTCCATTTTTGTCGTATCAGCGTGTCTTGGTGGATTTTTAATTCTTGAACCTAGTAATGCATGAAGTTTTTTCATAGATGTTTAAGTTGTTGAAAAAAAATTTTTTTGAGGAAATATTTTTAAGATTTAACTTTTTTTTTTTAATCTATGACTTACAATTGTAAAATTACAATTTTACAGGTGCTTTCAAAAAACAAGGCAAGGTACACACATAATAAAAATAACCAAGCACCTTCAGCCTTCTTTAATGAAGGAATACTTACTTTACCAAATAAATTGGATTCAGGGATTAGATAATATATTAAATTTGTAAGTAAGGAAGTTAGTGTGTTGGATAACTGTAACAAAAAAAAATTGTTTTTTTTTTTTTAATTAAAAGTGAAGGCACTCAGTCGTGTCTGACTCTTTACAACCCCATGGACTGTAGCCTACCAGGATCCTCAGTCCATGGGATTTTTCAGACAAGAATACTGGAGTGGGTTGCCATTTCCTTCTCCGGGGGTTCTTCCCGACCAGGGATCGAACCCCGGTCTCCCGCATTGAAGGCAGAGACTTTACGGTCTGAGCTACCAGGAAAGCCTAAAAGACCCAAGCAAGGAGCTACAAAAAGAACCCTATCTAGAATTTGGGACAGAATTAGCAAGAACTGTAGCTGTATCAAGGAATGAGATGTTAAACATATTCTTGAAAATATTCTCTGCCAGTTAAAGAGGTCTATGCTTATTTGATGTGTGCCTAGTTCAATGTATTCCCTGGTGGCTTCCCAGAACTTCCCTGGTGGCTCAGATGGTAAAAGCGTCTGGCTACAACGTGGGAGACCTGGGTTCGATCCCTGGGTCGGTAAGATCCCCTGGAGAAGGAAATGGCAACCCACTCCAGTACTCTTACCTGGAAAATCCCATGGACAGAGGAACCTGGTGAGCTGCAGTCCACGGGGTCCCAAAGAGTTGGACACGACTGAGCAACTTCACTTCACTTCACTTAGTTCAATGTAGGTAGATCCACAAAAGAGCTTAGGTAGAGAACTACATACTTGAGTGACATTCATTATGCCCCTTGGCCTTAGGAAGAAAGTCATTTTTGTGGTGACAAATGTGAGCAAGTTTAAGTTTGTTTACCATCAAGGAAAGCTACTAAACTATGTATTTCTTTATAGAAAATATGTTCTGTTACTGAAGAAAGCTGAGCACCGAAGAATTGATGATTTTGAACTGTGGTGTTGGAGAAGATTCTTGAGAGTCCCTTGGACTGCAAGGAGATCCACCCAGTCCATTCTAAAGGAGATCAGTCCTGGGTGTTCTTTGGAAGGACTGATGCTAAAGCTGAAACTCCAGTACTTTGGCTACCTCATGCGAAAAGTTGACTCATTGGAAAAGACCCTGATACTGGGAGGGATTGGGGGCAGGAGAAGAAGGGGATGACAGAGGATGAGATAGCTGGATGGCATCACCGACTCGACGGACGTGAGTCTGAGTGAACTCCGGGAGTTGGTGATGGACAGGGAGGCCTGGAGTGCTGCGATTCATGGGGTCGCAAAGAGTGGGACATGACTGAGTGACTGAACTGAACTGAATGTTAATTGAGGTCCTGCCATATTATAGTTTTGTGCTGAACTGTGCTAAATTGCTTCAGTTGTGTCCGACTCTTGACCCTATGGGCCATATCCCAGCAGGCTCCTCTGTCCATAGGATTCTCTAGGCAAGAACACTGGAGTGGGTTACCATGCTCTTCTTCAGGGGATCTTCCCGACCCAGGGACAGAACTAGCATCTCTTCAATTCCGTTCAGTCACTCAGTCGTGTCCGACTCTTTGTGACCCCATGAACCTCAGCAGGCCAGGCCTCCCTGTCCATCACCAACTCCCGGAGTTCACCGAAAACCACCTTCATTGACTCGTGATGCCATTCAACTATCTCATTTTCTGTCCTCCCCTTCTCCTCCTGCCCCCAATCCCTCCCAGCATCAGGGTCTTTTCAAATGAGTGAGCTCTTTGCATCAGGTGGCCAGAGTATTGGAGTTTCAGCTTCAACAACAGTCCTTCCGATGAACACCCAGGACTGATCTCCTTTAGGATGGACTGGTTGGATCTCCTCGAAGTCCAAGGGACTCTCAAGAGTCTTCTCCAACACCACAGTTCAAAAGCATCAATTCTTCTAGACTCGGCTTTCTTCATAGTCCAACTCTCACATCCATACATGACCACTGGAAAAACCATAGCCTTGACTAGACGGACCTTTGTTGGCAAAGTAATGTCTCTACTTTTTAATATGATATCTAGGTTGGTCAGAGCTTTCCTTCCAAGGAGTAAGCGTCTTTTAATCTCATTGCTGCAATCACCATCTGCAGTGATTTTGGAGCCCAGAAAAATAAAGTCTCTCACTGTTTCCACTGTTTCCCCATCTATTTGCCTTGAAGTGACTGGAACTGGATGCCATGATCTTAGTTTTCTGAATGTTGAGCTTTAAGCCAACTTTTTCACCCTCCTCTTTCACTTTCATTAAGAGGCTCTTTAGTTCCTCTTCACTTTCTGCCATTAAGGTGGTGTCATCTGCATATCTGAGGTTATTGATATTTCTCCCAGCAATCTTGATTCCAGTTTGTGCTTCTTCCAGCCCACCGTTTCTCATGATGTACTGTGCACAGAAGTTAAATAAGCAGGGTGACAATATACAGCCTTGACGTACTCCTTTTCCTATTTGGAACCAGTCTGTTGTTCCATGTCCAGTTCTAACTGTTGCTTCCTGACCTGCATATAGGTTTCTCAAGAGGCAGGTCAGGTGGTCTGGTATTCCCATCTCTTTCAGAATTTTCCACAGTTGATTGTGATCCACACAGTCAAAGGCTTTGGCATAGTCAATAAAGTAGAAATAGATGTTTTTCTGGAACTCTTGCTTTTTTTGATGATCCAGCAGATGTTGGCAATTTGATCTCTGGTTCCTCTGCCTTTTCTTAAACCAGCTTGAACATCTGGAAGTTCACAATTCACATATTGCTGAAGCCTGGCTTGGAGAATTTTAAGCATCACTTTACTAGCATCTCCTACCTCTCCTATATTGGCAAGTGGGTTCTTTACCCCTAGCACCACCTGGGAGTACCCATAGTAGTTTTATGTCTTTTAAATTCAGTAGTTAATAAAGAGTTGCATGACTCAACAGTATATGAAAGAACATCATATTAAGCCTAATTTAGACTTAAATGCAGAGAAGGCAATAGCAACCCACTCCAGTACTCTTGCCTGGAAAATCCCATGGATGGAGGAGCCTGGTGGGCTGCAGTCCACGGGGTCTCAAAGAGTCGGACACGACTGAGCGACTTCACTTTCACTTTTCACTTTCATGTATTGGAGAAGGAAATGGCAACCCACTCCAGTGTTCTTGCCTGGAGAATCCCAGGGACGGGGGAGCCTGGTGGGCTGCTGTCTATGGGGTTGCACAGAGTCGGACATGATTGAAGTGACTTAGCAGCAGCAGCAGCAGACTTAAATGGGTAACATGTATAGTATAAATTCTAAGTCGGACACAACTGAGTGACTTGCACTTGCACTTTCACTTCACTATAGACATTCATTTTATCTGGCATCCATATGTATGGAGCTATCCAAATACTTTAAGCACTAAGGAGATGAGCACTCTGTAAAGTGCCTGAAAAGCTTCCTGAGAAAAATATTTAGATATGAATCCTATTTTTAACTCAATATAAAATTAAGTATGTGTGCTTCTAGAAACGATTTTGATTACAGTATAGAATGAAATCACATTTAGGTAATAGAGCAAAAATGAAAAATGGCATGCAGAGGTGAAAACTGTTTCATCCTTAGAAATAGAATCCATTCTAATGGAATCCACCCTTTAGAATCTTTACATTCTATTAGGAATAAACATCACAGCTGAGTGCTGCAACCGACATTACCAAATCCTCCTTCTGCATTCAATAAAGTGTAAGTGAAAGTTGCTCAGACGATCTGACTCTTTGCGACCCCATGGACTGCAGCATGCCAGGCCTCCCTGTCCATCACCAACTCCCAGAGTTTACTCAAACTCATGTCCATTGAGTCAGTGATGCCATCCAACCATCTCATCCTCTGTCATCCCCTTCTCTTCCTGCCTTCAATCTTTCTCAGCATCAGGATCTTTTCAAATGAGTCAGCACTTCGCATCAGGTGGCCAAAGTATTGGAGTTTCAGCTTCAACATCAGTCCTTCCAATGAACATTCAGGACTGATTTCCTTTAGGATGGACTGGTTGGATCTTCTTGCAGTCCAAGGGACTCTCAAGAGTCTTGCTAACACCACAGTTCAAAAGCATCAATTCTTCTTCACTCAGCTTTCTTTATAGTCCAACTCACATCCGTATGTGACTACTAGAAAAACCATAGCCTTGACTAGACAGACCTTTGTAGGCAAAGTAATGTCTCTACTTTTTAATATGATGTCTAGGTTGGTCATAACTTTTCTTCCAAGGAATAAGCATCTTTTAATTTCATGGTTGCAGTCAGCATCTGCAGTGATTTTGGAGCCCAAAAAAATAAAGCCTGCCTCCGTTTCCACTGTTTCTCCATCTATTAGCCATGAAGTGATGGGACCTTGATCTTTGTTTTCTGAATGTTGAGCTTTAAGTCAACTTTTTCACTCTCCTCTCTCACTTTCATCAAGAGGCTCTTTAGTTATTCTTCACTTTCTGCCATAAGGGTGGTGTCATCTGCATATTTGAGATTATTGACATTTCTTCCAGCAATCTTGATTCCAGTTTGTGCTTCTTCCAGCCCAGCGTTTCTCATGATGTATCTGCATAGAAGTTAAATAATCAGGGTGACAATATACAGCCTTGACGTA
The DNA here is from genome assembly GCF_029407905.1 of Bubalus kerabau. Lineage (NCBI taxonomy): Eukaryota > Metazoa > Chordata > Mammalia > Artiodactyla > Bovidae > Bubalus > Bubalus kerabau. The sequence continues at coordinate 149,330,711 of NC_073627.1, forward strand.
CTCCTTTTCCTATTTGGAACCAGTCTGTTGTTCCATGTCCAGTTCTAACTGTTGCTTCCTGACCTGCAAACAGATTTCTCAAGAGGCAAGTCAGGTGGTCTGGTATTCCTATCTCTTTCAGAATTTTCCGCAGTTGATTGTGATCCACACAGTCAAAGGCTTTGGCATAGTCAATAAAGCAGAAATTGATGTTTTTCTGGAACTCGCTTGCTTTTTCGATGATCCAATGGATGTTGGCATTTTAATCTCTGGTTCCTTTGCCTTTTCTAAAACCAGCTTGAACATCTGGTAGTTCACGTATTGTTGAAGCCTGTCTTGGAGAATTTTGAGCATTCGTTTGCTAGCATGTGAGGTGAGTGCAATTGTGTGGTAGTTTGAGCATTCTTTGGCATTGCCTTTCTTAGGGATTGGAATGAAAACTGACCTTTTCCAGGCCTGTGGCCACTGCTGAGTTTTCCAAATTTGCTGGCATTTGTAGCCATTGTAATAAGACTCATATTTCCAGAATTAGTCCAGACACCACCTAGTTTCCAGCTCTCACAACACTTAACACTATCTTGTCCTTGACTCTGATATTTGCTGCTGGTACCTCATCTATGACTATTTAATAAGTGTTTAAGTCCCAGGCCCTAGGCTGATTATTTTTACTTCTTACAGTGACCTTATGTTGTAGATAATATTGCAGTTTCACAGATAAAGAAGCTGATGCACACAGCAGTCTCTACTAATAGATACTGTATCTTCAAATACAAGTAGATTGACTCTGGTGCTTCTTATTACTTGCCATTCTCTTGCTTATGCCCCAATCTGGGTAACAAACAACTTCTCAAGGTTTTAGTGTACAGCGGTGGGGGAGGGGTGATGTGACCCCGAAGGCTATGCATGTTCATCACTGCACTGCTTTCCATATAAAACATTCTGAATGAGGAAATGAATGCTGACAGTATGGAAATGATAACAGTAGTAATAATGTTTGTGCATGAAATGCATGGAGAAATGCTCCAAGTAGGGACTTCCCTTGTGGTCCAGTGGTTAAGAATCTGCCTTGCAATGCACGGAACATGGGTCCCATCCCTGGTCAGGGAACTAAGATCCTGCACCCCGAGGAGCAACTAAGCCGTGTGCCAGGGCACTGTGAAGCTACACCACAGTGCTCTGAAGTTCGTGAGCCACAACTTCGGAGCCCACTCGCCACAACTAGAGAGAGTTTGTGTGCCAAAATAAAAGATACTGTGTGATGCAATGAAGATTCTGTGTGTGGCAACAAAGACCTGACACAGCCAAATAAATAATTTTTTTTAATGAAATGGTCCAAGTAATAGTGAAGGTCTTTGATCTGTCACCCTGATAGGAGGGAAAGGATCTGAGGTCAGGAAACAGGGCTGCCAGAGGTGGAAATTAACAGGAAAAGAGAAATGTATTATAACCGTTGCATAGTACTGCCACTTCCCTCAACATGCTCGTACCGTAGGTCCTGTTGAAAAGAATGAACCTTAGAAAGACATATTTGTACTAATTGCCCAACTCCTTGCCACAACTACTTGAACCAGAAATAGTAATCTGATATTTGCTGAACCAATTAAACTTTTTGGGGGGAATTTGCAATTGCAGCTCTGAGATTGATTGTACCACCCCTGCATCACAGAAGCCAAACCTCATGCCAACCATAGTTACTGAAGGAAGAAAAAATTTAAGTAGCAAACAAAGTTGGTTGGCAGAAAAAAACAGAGAAGTTTGAAAGATCATGTTATTCCATGAGAGATAGAGGGTAGTTTCCATTTCCAACTTTCCATGTTTAAGCCCAGTTGCAAACTGAGCATGCTTATTTTTCTGTTTTAGTTGTCCATGAGATTCCCCTGTATCCTTGCAACAATCACTCCTTCACTTATTCTGACTTCCATGAATTTCTCTTCCTTACTGCAAAGCAAGCCCTGATCAAGGACCTGGAGGGGGCAGCTCTTCCTTGTGTCACTGGGCATTAGCACTTTGGATAAAGCTACTTGATAAATCCGTGGATACCTCATGAGCACCTCCCAAGCAGAAGGCATAAGCATATAAGATGCACTGAAGACAGAACCATTGAACTATCCTGGAGTTGGGAGAAATCTCACAGCTCACCTCTATAGTCCAGGAGCTCCCTAGATGTGGGCCAGTAAAATGTCAATAATATTAGAGCACTAAAAGAGTTAACTTTTTATTAGGTCAAATAAAAACTTTGGGGAGTAAGGTAGAATCTATCATTATTTCAATTTTTTAGACACATTTTTGACTTAAAAAAAAAGATGGGAGTCTCGAAGAACAGTCTTATAAATTGAATAAATTTCACTTAATGAAAAACTGATTAGATTGTCCTTATTAATCTCATTTTACCACTTCCTCTTTCCTTATTAGTATGAGAACACTGCTTTTATTAATACTTATATGGCAACCCACTCCAGTATTCTTTCCTGGAGAATTCCATGGACAGAGGAACCTGGCAGGCTACAGTCCCTGGGGTCACAAAGAGTCCGACATGACTGAGTGACTATCACTTTCACTTTCAGCATGGCAATGTGCCCAATAAAAAAGACCACATTTTCCAGACTCCCTTGCTATTAGGGGATGGCCATGTTACAAAGTTGTAGCCAGTGAGAGAAAAGTGGAAGCTGTTGCATGGGACTTTCAGAAAAGCTTCTCAAAAGATAGATAGTAGGTGAGGAGCTTTAGCCCTTTCCCCCTTTCTCTTGCCCTCTACTAGAGGTCCAGTCATCTTAGACCATAAAGTATCTCAAGGACAGTGGTCTTGGAATAGGATGGCAGAACAAAGGAAATAAAAGGACCCTCAGTTCAGTTCAGTTCAGTTGCTCAGTTGTGTCCAACTCTTTGCAACCCCAAGGACTGCAGCACACCAGGCCTCCCTGTCCATCACCAACTCCTGGAGTTTACTCAAGTTCATATCCATTGAGTTGTTGATGCCATCCAACCGTCTCATCCTCTGTTGGCCCCTTCTCCTGCCTCCTTCAGTCTTTCCTAGAATCAGAGTCTTTTCAAATGAGGCAGTTCTTCACATCAGGTGACCAAAGTATTGGAGGTTCAGCTTCAGCATCAGTCCTTCCAATGAATATTCAGGACACTGGGTCCCCAATAATCATGAGAGTCATCTGGTTTGCCTAGCTCTGAACTTCTTTTAGAAAAAAGAAAAACAAATCTGTTTTGTTTCAATTACGGTTATTTTTTATCTCTCTTCCTAGCAGCTGAACTCAGCTGAGGTTAGACTATACATAGGATTTGAGGTTACTGTGATGAAAAAAATAAAAGAAAGAGAAAAAAAATACATATTTTCTGCCCTTGTGAAGCTTAGCCTGGTGAAGGGGATCTTCTTTTAATTAATCAACATCTTCTCTTCTAGTCTCATAAATATCAAAACAAGATAAACTCAAAATACTATTATGTTTCATTCAAAAAAGCCAGAGGAGGGAATCCTAAACCACCTCAAGAAACAGGAAGGAAGGAGACTCTTACTAAAAGCCTATAAATGTAGAGTGGAGAAATAACTATCATTTTGCAATCTCTGACAGCATTCCCAGAAAACAACAACAAAAACTTTACATATATATATATGTACATATATATATATATATGTATATATGCTTTTCCTTGTAGCTCAAATGGTAAAGAATTTGCCTGCAATTTGGGAGACCTGGGTTCAATCCCTGGGTCAGGAAGATCCTCTGGAGAAGGGAAAGGCAACCCACTCCAGCATTCTTTGCAGGAAAATTCCATGAACAGAGGATCCTGGTGGGCTACAGTCCATGGGGTCACAAAGGGCGGGACATGACTGAGTGACTAACACACACTATTGTCAGTACATATGCATATATATGTATGTATCTAAAGGCAGTTTTAGTCTGTTTTTTTTTAGTTCAGTAAAAAAATGCATTCCTATTTAGAGCATGCATTCCCACCAATCACGGTGTGTTGTAACCAACATAGCACATTTTTATTGCCTGCAAAAATAATAAATTATATTTTAAAATAAACACATGGCTTAAAAATAATTTTCCTCATAAGGATTTCATAATGATTCACTTAGAATGAAATTAATAGTAAAGAACTCCTAAGAATAAGCACTTTAAAAATAGCAAATTATGCACATTTATGATTTGATTAATTCTGGCAACTATTAAGTCAAAAATAAGTGTTTTCCCGATCTTGTGTCTGTTTCAGATTGACCCTTCAATTGCCTAGCATTTTCCAGTAAGACTAGTTAACTGCATTTATTCATGTGCTACATTAAGGTTTCAGTACAGTCAGATCATACAATAAAACAACTGCTGCCGAGTGGGTAAATGGAGAGAAGTAAGAGTGTGTGTGTGTTAGTCATTCAGTCGTGTCCAATTCTTTGCTGCCTAAGAGTCACAATGAGTAAATCTTTGAGTAAACTAACAGTAAATCTCTTCGTTCTCATTTTCTAAAAATGGTAGTATGTGAGGTGATGGAGCTGTTAACTTCGTTGGAAGGATGGATGCTGAAGCTGAAACTCCAATACTTTGGCTGCCTGATGTGAAGAACTGACTCATTGGGAAAGACCCTGATGCTGGGAAAGATTGAAGGCAAGGCGAGAAGGGGATGACAGAGGATGAGACGGTTGGATGGCATCACTGACTCAATAGACATGAGTTTGAGCAAACTCCAGGAGTTGGTGATGGACAGGGAAGCCTGGTGTGCTGCAGTCCATGGGGTCACAAAGAGTCAGACACGACTGAGCAACTGAACTGAACTGAACTGGAGCTGTTAACTAACCTATCTGTGATAATCATTTCACAATATATATGTGTATCAAACCATATTGTACACTTTAACTCATACAATGTTATATGTCAATTATAACTCAATAAAGCTAGAAAAAGATCTGCTGCTTGATAAAGGAAGAAATCCCAAAAGTGACACCAATATGACATATATATATGTATACACACACACACACACACACATATATATATACACATACATATATGCGCTATATTTTTATTCCTCAGGGTCCAAGATCTATAAGGGAAATGGGAGAAACTAACATTTAATGGGAGAAACTAACATTTAACTAGCATCTATAATGTCACACATTTTGCTAAGCACATTACTTTTATTGTCTCATTTGATTAGTTTTTCTGGCATAATCTCATCATATGTAAGTGTAGTTTTTAAAAATGTCACTCCCATGTTGCATGTAAGCCAAAAGAGAGAGTGCATCAGGAGAAATCATTTTAACTGTAAAAAAGAAAATTAGGACAGCAAGAGACAGATCATCATCTGCAGTCTCTTTGGGGCTTGATCACAGCTTCCTTAAATGGCTTGGATCTCGTTTTTCACACTTACAGATGCCGTCTTTGTGTTGCTCCCTGCCCTCATGTGTATGTATCTTAGTTCCCAGCAAGGTTACAGTCACCTTAAGAGGTAAAACTGATTGCTAGTGGCCTCAACCTACAGCAGCTTGTAGCAGGTTTTAGTTAGGCCAGAGTTTGAGGTTGGGTCACAGTGTTGAGAGCATCAAATCCTAACCACTAGAACAATTAATGGTCAGTGACAGGCCCTAGCCCTTCAGCTTTGCAAAAAATAGAATTCTCATAAAGAAGGAAAGTAATGAAGTAAATATTTATTAGGAGGAAAAGGAGGATACTACATGTAGAGAGACACATGGGCATATTCTGAGAGAGTCCCGCTCTCATGGCAGTTTGAATTACTTCTATGGGACATTTCCTCTGGGTTTCCTTTGGCCAATTATATTTATTTGCCTGGCTCAAAGTCCATATCTGGTATATCTCAGGATCCTCCCATGTGGGCGCACTCATCTTATAGCCAAGATGGATTCTACTTAAGAGGCCTATGGATAGTTAGCATTACCCCCCTTTTGACCTCCAAGGAGCCTTTCTACATTGTGTAGTCGGGGAGGTCTTCTGACTTCACGAAGGAGAAATATGGGGTCTCTTATCTTCTATCTGGCCAGAGCCCAGCCTCCTCTCCCACTTGTCCCGCTATTAATATTTTGGAGTTTCGGTCCACAGGGAATGAATCTCCAATCACTTTACCTCGGCGGACCTATCTATCTCCTGCCTCAAAATCAGGCCCTATTTTTCTGTATCTCTTGAGGATCCAGCAAAACATTGGGCCGGAAAGAATAAGCCAGCACCCTGAAGGTTGCATATGGCTAACAGACTTGTTTTGTTTAGCTTGAAGACTGCTGGAGAAAAGAAAATGAATTGAAAACATTTAGAAATCAGAAGATTTCACAAAATATTCTCTATATCCCTCTTCTCCTTTATAAAATGGAAAACATGGGCATCCTGGGCCGGCATTTCTGCCTGGGAACTGTTATGTGGGAAGTTAGACATGAGTGATAAGAGGAGGCCTGGCTGAAAGGGATGCAAGCTGATCTCTAAGATGCATCCCAGACACACCCAGGAGAGCTCATAGATATGCTACAAAGTAACCACAGAGACTTTTCAACTCCTGCACATGGGCCCTAGACAAATAGTGGATACACAATAAACACAGGGGATTCTCCAAGTAAACTTAGGCAGTTAAGAGCCCAGTAAGGGCTCATGAATATTCTATATCTAATTATAACAGACTGAATTATGGGAATTGGACTATAAAGAAAGCTGAGCACTGAAGAATTGATGCTTTTGAACTGTGGTGTTGGAGAAGACTCTTGAGAGTCCCTTGGACTGCAAGGAGATCCAACCAGTCCATTCTAAAGGAGATCAGTCCTGAATATTCATTGAAAAGACTCATGTTGAAGTTGAAACTCCAATACTTTGGCCACCTGATGCAAAGAGCTGACTCATTTAAAAAGACCCTGATGCTGGGAAAGATTCAGGGCAGGAGGAGAAGGGGGCATCAGGATGAGATGGTTGGATGGCATCACTGACTCAATGGACATGAGTTTGAGTAAACTCCAGGAGTTGGTGATGGACAGGGAGGCCTGGCTGTGGTTCATGGGGTCGCCAAGAGTCAGACACGACTGAACGATTGAACTGAACTGAACTGAATTATAGGAAGACATAAATAACACAGTCTGCTGTTGTATAACTTACAATTGTCAATTGGCCTTGAATGTATCCCCACTGCATTTCCTTTCATTGACTGGTGATGTGTACAAGCTCTACTTTGCACACACCATAACCAAAAGGAGACTGGGACTATGAAAGCAAGAAGCCAAACAGGCTCAATAGGAAAAATGAGAAGGACTTCCTTTGGGATCAGCTTGCTCCTGTATTTTTGGAGTACCTGTCTAATAAAATATCTTTCTGCTTGAGCCTAATTGAGCTGTGACTTGTCTGTCATCTTACACTCTTTGGTCTGTCACTCCTAATATTTGCTGTGACAAGAAAAGAACAGAGAAAGAGAAATAAGCTGAGTTGACAGAACCATCAGCTGTAGTTCAAGAGCAGTTGTTGTTCAGTAACTCAGTCATGTCCAACTCTTTGTGATTCCACTGGATTGCAGCTTGCCGTGCTTCCCTGTCCTTCAGCATCTCCTGGAGCTTGCTCAGCTCATGTCCATTGATTCAGTGATGCCATCCAACCATTTTGTCCTCTGTCGTCCCTTTCTTCTCCGGCCTTCAATCTTTCACAGCATCAGAGTCTTTCCCAATGAGTCAGTTCTTTGCATCAGGTGACCAAAACATTGGAGCTTCAGTTCAGCATCCATCCTTCTAGTGAATGTTCAGGAGTGATTTCCTTTAGAATGGACTGGTTGGATCTCCTTGCAGTCAAAGACACTCTTTGGAGAAAGAGTTTTCTCTAGCACCACAGTTCAAAAGCATCAGTTCTTTGGCACTCAGCCTTCTTTATGGTCCAACTCTCACATTCATACATGACAACTGGAAAAACCACAGCTTTGACTAGTTGGACATTTGTTGGTAAAGTAATGTCTCTGCTTTTTAATATGCTATCTAGGTTTGCCATAGCTTTTCTTCCAAGGAGCAAGCGTCTTTTAATTTCATGGGTGCAGTCACTGTCCACAGTAACTTTGGAGCCCAAGAAAATAAAGTCTGTCACTGTTTCCATTGTCTCCCCATCTTTTGCCATGAGATGATGGGAGTGGATGCTATGATCTTCCTTATTTGAATGTTGAGTTTTAGGCCAGCTTTTTCACTCTCCTCTTTCACTTTGTCAAGAGGCTCTTTAGTTCCTCTTTGCTTTCTGCCATAAGGGTGGTGTCATCTGCATATCTGAGGTTATTGATATTCAAGAGCAGTACCTCCTATAAACAGGCAGAGGTTCTCCAGCTAGGTAATCTCCATCCCACTGACCCCAATAAGCACTTTACTTTGGGACTTCTGTACTAGACATGCCGTAGATATCTTTAGTGATACTAATAGTATGCTGTTATTTTTTAAGTGTAGAACTTGCTTCCTAAAGCTATGTTTGGCCCAGAAACTATTTGAAAATCTGCACAAAACATTTTTAATGTGTAAATTGTTCTCTAAGGCCTTGCTAATCAAACTGTAAGCAATGAACCTACAGCATTAGCATCAACTGGGAGCTTGTTTAAAGCTCTACTGAACCAGAATCTACACTTTAACAGCATACCCAGGTGATGTGGATATGAAATAAAATTTGAGAAGTACTGCTCTAGACAAAGGTCATGGCTAACCCTATCACACACACACACACCAGGGAAGAATAAAGAGGCACGAGGCCTTCAGCCCAGGGTGTGAGCATGTCTTACACATCCTTCCTTCTCCAGAAAAATATGTAGATTCTGTAAGGTCCACGTGAAGGCATAAGGGTTTTGTTTTTTGTTCTCACACTTGTCTAAAAATCTGCCTCTGACAAAAGTACAGACAGCACAATGTAAAAGAGGCAAAGGACTTAGACATTTCTCCAAAGATCCACAAATGGCCAATAAGCATATGAAAAGATGTTCAACATCATCAGTCAACAGAGAAATGCTAATCAAAACTATTTCGCACCTGGTAGAATGGTTATTGAGATTGCTTGGTGGCTCAGATGGTAAAGAATCTGCTTGCAATGCAGGAGACCTGGGTCCATCCCTGGGTTGGGAAAGTCCCCTGGAGAAGGGAATAGCAACCCATTCCAGTATTCTTACCTGGGAAACCCCATGGCCAGAGGAGCTAGCAGGCTACAGTCATTGGGGTCACTAAGAGTTGAATGCGACTGAGTAGCACACGCACACACACACACACACACAGAATGGTTATTATAAAAATGAAACAAAACAGAAAACAACCATTGTTAGTGGTGATGTGGAGACATTGGAACTCTCATACATTGTTGCTTAGAATATAAAATGATTTAGCCTTTTCAGAAAACAATTTGGCAGATCGTCAAAAAGCTAAACATAGAATGATTATATGATCTAGCAATTTCCCTACTAGCTCCCCTCTCCCCCTCCCCCAAATAGAAAACAGACTCAAAAAGATAATTGTGCAACAATGTTCATTGCACCATTAGTCTCAATAGCCAAAAAATAGAAACAGCCCAAGACAAATGAATGGGTGAACAAAATTAGGTATATGCCTACAATGGAATATAATCCAGCCATTTAAAAAAAAAGGATGAAGTTCTCATCCTTGCTGCAACATAGATATATCTAGAGGACATTATGACGAGTGAAATTAGCCAAATGCACAGAAGGACAAATATTGAAATATTGTATGATTATATATACATGAAATATTTAGAATAGGTAGATTTATAGAGACAGAGATAGATTAGACATGACCAGGGCCTGGGAAAAGGGAGTAATGAGAAGGTCTGTTGCAGATGTTGAAAAAGTTTTGGAGATTCTAATGATGGTTGTATAATGTGTGTGTTAGTCTCTCAGTCATGTCTGACTCTTAGCAACCCCATGAACTGTAGCCGGTGAGGCTTCTCTGCCCATGGAATTCTCCAGGCAAGAATACTGGAGTGGATTGCCATTCCCTTCTCCAGAGGATCTTCCCAACCTAAAGATCGAACCCTGGTCTCCTATACTGGAGGTAGATTCTTTACTGTTTGAGCTACAGGGAAGTCCAATAATACCGTGAATCAAATTAATGCTGATGATTTGTACACTTAAAATGGCAAATTTTATGTTATACATTTTTTGCCACAACAAACATTTTTTTTTGCCTCTGGGCTCCCCACATAGTGTGGGTGAGATAAAAGTTGATAGAGTGAGTGGACACTAAATGGACCTGTGACTGCTGAGCCTGTAGGCTGGAAGGAATGTGTGACATAGACCCAGCGAGATCTACAGTCAGTGAAGGGCAGTGTGATGCCAGGTTGGAGGGGTTACCTCAGACTATGACTAATATGACAAGAAGACCAAACCAGAGGTGAATGATATCCAGGCAACTTGTAAACAGGACTAGAGCCATGATCACAGAGGCCAGAGAAGTCAAAGTATACCTCAACTGGATATTCCAACCCTTCTCTGTCACCACAGGAGTGTATAAGACACTCTACCCCTAAGATCTTAAGATATTGTCTTAAGAGAAGCAAGCGGGGAGGGGTAAGTGAGAAACATTTCTATCTGAGAAGACAGAACAACAACTAAAGACACTGCTATAATCTTTAAGCCAGGTAGAATTAACAGTTAATTTAACTCCCTCTCTACTCCCCACCCCCACCATGAACCAAAGGGTAGGGTTCATGAGTAAGACCACATTGAATAAACATAAAGAAATTCCGAGAACATGGCAATGCGTCCCCCAGCTCCTGTTAAACCTCTTACACTGACTCTAGTGCCCCTCCTTTGGGTTCTACATGCTTTTGTGCTAAGTGCCAGGCCCTGCATGGACTATTTTTGAAAAGCTGGAGTTGGGCTCCTGGAGCCACCTCACCTGCATGCACAGACTGTGAAACTGAATACTTGCTTGGTTTCTTCCTCTTCCCTGTCCTTCTTCCTCCATCCCCTACCCAGTTTCTTCAGACAATCCTTAATAAATCACTTGCTTCTGGGGAACAAGCCTCAGACATGCATTTTCTCTGCATTCCCACATTATACTATAATTTAACATTTTCAGCCTTGCCACATCTGTTACTCGACTGACCTCCAAAGTATTTGAGTTTGTGGTCCCTGTTCTAGGTGTTCTGCATTGTTTGTGGGAAAGCCTGAGCCAGCTCTGTGGTAGGAGTACCTCACAGAGGGAAATTTTGAGCAAGGTCAGAAGGAATCAAGATAGCCAGGAGAAATATCAACAACCTCAGATATGCAGGCTTCCCTGGTGGATGAGATGGTAAAGGACCCACCTACCAATGCAGGAGGTATAAGAGACATGGGTTCGATCCCTGAGTCAGTAAGATCCCCTGGAAAAGGAAATGGCAACCCATTCCAGTCTTCTTGCCTGGAGAATTCCATGGACAGAGGAGCTGGTGGGCTATAGTCCACAGGGTCGCAAAGAGTCAGACATGACTGAGCAACTTTCACTTTCACTTTGCAGATATGCAGATGACACCGCTATAATGGTAGAAGGCAGAAAGGAACTAAAAAGCCTCTTGATGAGGATGATAGAGGAGAGTGAAAAAGCTGTCTAAAAACTTAACATTGAAAAAACTAAGATCATGCCATTTGGTCCCATTACTTCATGGCAAATAGAAGTGGAGAAAGTGAAAACAGTGACAGATTTTATTATCTTGAGCTCCAAAATCACCGTGGACAGTGACTGCAGCCATGAAATGAAAAGACACTTGCTCCTTGGAAGGAAAGGTATGACAAACCTAGACAAACCAGCCAATCCTATTAAAAAGTAGAGACATCACTTTGCTGACAAAGATCCATATAGTCAAAGCTATGGTCTTTACAGTAGACATGTATGGATGTGAGAGTTGCATAAGGAAGGCTGAGCTTTGAAGAATTGATGCTTTTGAAATGTGGTGCTGGAGAAGACTCTTGAGAGTCCCCTGAATTGCAAGGAGGAGGAAATGGCAACCCACTCCAGTGTTCTTGCCTGGAGAATCCCAGGGACGGCGGAGCCTGGTGGGCTGCCATCTATGGGGTCGCACAGAGTCGGACACGACTGAAGCGACTTAGCAGCAGCAGCAGCAAACCAGCCAATCCTAAAGGAAATCTACCATGAGTATTCATTAGGACTGATGCTGAAGCCAAAGCTCCAATACATTGATCATGTGATGTGAAAAGCAGATTCATTGGAAAAGACCCTGATGCTTGGAAAGATTGATGGCGGGAGAAGGGGACAACAGAGGACAAGATGGTTGGATGGCATCACTGACTCTGGACATGAGTTTGAGCAAACTCTTGGAGATGGTGAAGGACAGGGAGGCCTGGCATGCTGCAGTCCATGGCTTTGCAAAGAGTCAGACACAACTTAGCAAATGAACAGCAACAACAAAGAAGGACCCATTAAGGAGCAAGATCACAGAGGTGGGCCCCTACCTTCTTCCTCTTTTTGGCCACCCCTCCCCCAAAACCCAACTCTGCTTCTAGATGCTAGACTTCTAGATGTTAGACTGGTGAAGCTGTTCCAGGAGCCCAAGACCAGTTTTCCAAAGTGAGTCACAGGAGGGCTCAACCCTTAGAACAAAAGAAAATTCTTTAAAATTTAAAAAGCAATGCAGGTTTATTTCAGAAAACGTAAACTAGTAAGAAATAATAAAAATTAAAATTAACCAATTCAAATTTCCTGTTTTATATCAAGGAATCCATTATTTTTTTTTCTCTTTTCCTATTTTCCACTGGATACTTTGAGATTTCTTCTGCTAGTCTGTTATACAATATGCTTGTTCAGCAGTGGTTGTATTCATGTTTATCCCTATTGACTTCTTAAACTTTTTAACATCTGCATCTCCCCCTGAAAGAACTGCTCAGCTGCTACTACTCGTCCCAAGTGTCACCATCTCTCACCTGGATCACTGCCCAGCATTGCTCTTGGATGTCTCTGATTCCACCTTGCAACTATATAGTCCTTTTTAAAAGCACTTCACTGAACACCCTCCAGTTGCACCCTGCGTGTCTCAGGAAAAAAAAATACAAAGTTCATAGCTTGGCTTACCAAGGCCCACCATGTCTGAATTCTCGCTACTGCTGTGATATCATCCCTCTCTAAATTCCCCCTTAGCTCACTTGGCTTCAAAACATTGACCTTTTTGCTCTTCCTTGAGCATGACGTGAAAGGTCCCATCTTCAGTTCAGTTCAATTCAGTGGATCAGTCGTGTCCAACTCTTTGCAACCCCGTGAATTGCAGCACATCAGGCCTCCCTGTCCATCACCAGCTCCCGGAGTTCACTCAGACTCAAGTCCATCGAGTCAGTGATGCTATCCAGCCATCTCATCCTCTGTCGTCCCCTTCTCCTCCTGCCCCCAATCCCTCCCAGCATCAGAGTCTTTTCCGATGAGTCAACTCTTCGCATGAGGTGGCCAAAGGACTGGAGTTTCAGCTTTAGCATCACTCCTTCCAAAGAAATCCCAGGGCTGATCTCCTTCAGAATGGACTGGTTGGACCTCCTTGCAGTCCAAGGGACTCTCAAGAGTCTTCTCCAACACCACAGTTCAAAAGCATCAATTCTTCGGTGCTCAGCTTTCTTCACAGTCCAACTCTCACATCCATACATGACCACTGGAAAAACCATAGCCTTGACTAGATGGACCTTTGTTGGCAAAGTAATGTCTCTGCTTTCTAATATGCTATCTAGGTTGGTCATAACTTTCCTTCCAAGGAGTAAGCATCTTTTAATTTCATGGCTACAGTCACCATCTGCAGTGATTTTGGAGCCCCCAAAAATAAAGTCAGCCACTGTTTCCACTGTTTCCCCATCTATTTCCCATGAAGTGATGGGACCAGATGCCATGATCTTCGTTTTCTGAATGTTGAGTTTTAAGCCAACTTTTTCACTCTCCACTTTCACTTTCATCAAGAGGCTTTTGAGTTCCTCTTCACTTTCTGCCATAAGGGTGGTATCATCTGCATATCTGAAGTTATTGATATTTCTCCCAGCAATCTTGATTCCAGCTTGGGCTTCTTCCAGCCCAGCGTTTCTCATGATGTACTCTGCATAGAAGTTAAATAAGCAGGGCGACCATATACAGTCTTGACAGACTCTTTTTCCTATTTGGAACCGGTCTGTTGTTCCATGTCCAGTTCTAACTCTTGCTTCCTGACCTGCCTACAAATTTCTCAAGAGGCAGGTCAGGTGGTCTGGTATTCCCATCTCTTTCAGAATTTTCTGCAGTTTATTGTGATCCACACAGTCAAAGGCTTTGGCATAGTCAATAAAGCAGAAATAGATGTTTTTCTGGAACTCTCTTGCTTTTTTGATGATCCAGTGGATGTTGTATTAGCTGTCGCTTCTTCTTTCTCTCACACTTTTCATGTCTTTGCTCTAGTATTCCTTAATGAAGCTCCTATTTAAAATGGAAACAAAAACTCTCCCAGCACTCCCAACTGCCTTATCATGCTCAATTTTTATTCTTTTTGATCAAAGCATCTCCTAACATGTTACGTAATTTACTTATTTCTTACATTTATTGTTTATTTTCTGGTTCCTCCAACTAACATGTAAAGCCTTGAGGGTAGAGATCTTCTGATTTGCTTACTGATACATCCTGAATACCCAGGCAAGTGTCTGGCACAAAGCAGGCTTTCAATGAATATTGGTTAAATGAATGAATGAATGATGCTGGATTTTTCTTATAACTTATCTTCCAATTTTGTATTTGCCTTTTTCCTTTTAATGACTGGAATATTTCTTCCTTTTTTTTTTTTTTTGACTGTTAGGTTGAATTATACATTTCTACAACCATATTTTATTTTCAACATCACTTTCTTATTTTCTAAAATGTTCCATAGTTACTATCTCCCATTTGTATCATGGGTGCAATGTGTTCTCTTATTCTGAAGTTTTCTTGAACTGACTTTTCCCTCTATTTCCTGTTTTTGTTTTCTATACTGAAAGATTTCTTCAAATTTGGGATGCACTTCATCTACTTATGGGGCTTTCCCTTGTGGCTCCGCTGGTAAAGAATCCACCTGCAATGCAGGAGACCTGGGTTCAATCCCTGGGTTGGGAAGATCCCCTGGAGAAGGGAAAGGCTAATCACTCCAGTATTCTGGCCTCGAGAATTCCATGGACTGTACAGTCCATGGGATCACAAAGAGTCGGAAACGACTCAACAACTTTTACTTGTCTATTCTATTTACTTGTCTATTTAAGATTGAGGCACTAGAAACTCATTGGAAATCCCACATACCTGGTTGGATCCTGTCAATGGTCCTCACTGGGTAGTGATAGGTGTCAGTCTGTTCTTTTTGTAGGTGAGAGGGCTTCCCTAGTGGCTCAGATGGTAAAGAATCTACCTACAATGCAGGAGACCTGGATTTGATCTCTCAGTTGGGAAGATGTCCTGGAGAAGAGAATGGATATCTACTCCAGTATTCTTGCCTGGAGAATTCCATGGACAGAGGAGCCTGTTGGTCTATAGTCCATGGGGTTGCAGAGTCAGATGCAACTGAATGACTAACTTCACCAACTGAGCTGCATGCATGCTTAGTCATGTCTGACTCCTTTTAACTGTATGGACTGTAGCCTGCCAGGCTTCTCTGTCCATAGGATTTCCCAGGCAAGAGTACCCAAGTTGGTCACCATTTCCTTCTCTGGGGGATCTTCGACCCGGAGATTGAACCCATGTCTCCTGGGTTTCCTGCATTGGTAGGCAGTTTTATTTATCACTGAGCCACCTGGGAACCTTAAAAATTGGTAGCCATAGAATCTGGGGAAGGGGGCTGTTTAGTCTTTCAGCAGAGAAGAATTCTCTTAGCTCCTTCCTGGGAGCATACCCCTGGCTACCAGTGGTAAGGGACCTGAGCAGAATATATGGAGCTACTGTTCTTCCAGTTTGGAGTTCCTCAGTACAGAACTTTACCCTGCCATAAGGTGGAGTGCAGTTGCACGATCAGAGTCCATATGATTCAATCTTTCTGTCTTTAGCCAGTGCGGGTGAAAGGTTATTGCTGAACCACCCAAAGACGCCAGGATTCTTGGCCTCTGGAGGAGAAGAATTCAATCCAGGGCCAGAGATGAGACTTGATAGCTCAGAGCTTTCCTGTAATAAAGTTTTATTAAAGTATAAAGGAGATATAAAAATCTTCTGACATAGACATCAGAACAGGGTAGAAAGAGTAACCCCTTGCTAGTGTTAGCAATGCAGTTATATAATCTCCAATGAATCCAAAAAATGTCTGGAGATTGTAAAGACCTCACCAGACCTACTCCCATCAGTTCAGTTCAGTCACTCAGTCATGTCCAACTCTTTGCGACCCCATTAATCGCAGCACACTAGGCCTCCCTGTTCATCACCAACTCCCGGAGTTTACTCAAACTCATGTCCATCGAGTCGGTGATGCCATCCAGCCATCTCATCCTCTGTCATCCCCTTCTCCTCCTGCCCCCAATCCCTTCCAGCATCAGGGTCTTTTCCAATGAGTCAGCTCTTCGCATGAGGTGGCCAAAGTATTGGAGTTTCAGCTTTAGCATCAGTCTTTAGCGTCAGTCCTTCCAATGAACGAACACCCAGGACGGATCTCCTTTAGGATGGACTGGTTGGACCTCCTTGCAGTCCAAGGGACTCGCAAGAGTCTTCTCCAACACCACAGTTCAAAAGCATCAATTCTTCGGTGCTCAGCTTTCTTCACAGTCCAACTCTCACATCCATACATGACCACTGGAAAAACCATAGCCTTGACTAGACAGACCTTTGTTGGCAAAGTAATGTCTCTGCTTTTTAATATGCTATCTAAATTGATCATAACTTTCCTTCCAAGGAGTAAACATCTTTTAATTTCATGGCTGCAATCACCATCTGCAATGATTTTGGAGCTCAAAAAAATAAAGTCAGCCACTGTTTCCACTGTTTCCCCATTTGTTTCCCATGAAGTGATGGGACCAGATACCATGATCTTAGTTTTCTGAATGTTGAGCTTTAAGCCAACTTTTTCACTCTCCTCTTTCACTTTCATCAAGAGGCTCTTTAGTTCCTCTTCACTTTCTGCCATAAGGGTGGTGTCATCTGCATATCTGAGGTTATTAATATTTTCTCCTGGCAATCTTGATTCCAGCTTGTGCTTCTTCCAGCCCAGCATTTCTTATGATGTACTCTGCATATAAGTTAAATAAGCAGGGTGACAATATACAGCCTTGGCGTACTCCTTTTCCTATATGGAACCAGTCTGTTGTTCCATGTCCAGTTCTAACTGTTGCTTCCTGACCTGCATTTGAGAAACCTGCATAGGTTTCTCAAGAGGCAGGTCAGGTGGTTTGGTATGCCCATCTCTTTCAGAATTTTCCACAGTTGATTGTGATCCACACAGTCAAAGGCTTTGGCATAGTCAATATAGCAGAAATAGATGTTTTTCTGGAACTTTCTTGCTTTTAAATGATCCAGCAGATGTTGGCAATTTGATCTCTGGTTCCTCTGCCTTTTCTAAAACCAGCTTGAACATCTAGAAGTTCACGGTTCACGTATTGCTGAAGGCTGGCTTGGAGAATTTTAAGCATTACTTTACTAGCATGTGAGATGAGTGCAATTGTGCAGTAGTTTGAGCACTCTTTGGCATTGCCTTTCTTTGGGATTGGAATGAAAACTGACCTTTTCCAGTCCTGTGGCCACTGCTGAGTTTTCCAAATTTGTTGGCATATTGAGTGCAGCACTTTCACAGCATCATCTTTCAGAATTTGGAATAGCTCAACTAGAATTCCATCACCTCCACTAGCTTTGTTCATAGTGATGCTTTCTAAGGCCCACTTGACTTCACATTCCAGGATGTCTGGCTCTAGGTGAGTGAATGATCACACCATCATGATTATCTGGGTCGTGAAGATCTTTTTTGTACAGTTCTTCTGTGTATTCTTGCCACCTCTTCTTAATATCTTCTGCTTCTGTTAGGTCCATAGCATTTCTGTCCTTTATAGAGCCCATCTTTGCATGAAATGTTCCCTTAGTATCTCTGATTTTCTTGAAGAGATCTCTAGTCTTTCCCATTCTATTGTTTTCCTCTATTTCTTTGCATTGATCCCTGAGGAAGGCTTTCTTATCTTTCCTTGCTATTCTTTGGAACTCTGCATTCAGATGCTTATATCTTTCTTTTTCTCCTATTCTTTTCACTTTTCTTCTCACAGCTATTTGTAAGCCCTCCTCAGGCAGCCATTTTGCTTGGTTGCATTTCTTTTTCTTGGGGATGGTCTTGATCCCTGTCTCCTATACAAACCTCCATCCATAGTGCATCAGGCACTCTGTCTTTCAGATCTAGTCCCTTAAATCTAGTCCTCAGTTCCACTGTATAATCATAAGGGATTTGATTTAGGTCATACCTGAATGGTCTAGTGATTTTCCCTGCTGCTGCTGCTACGTCGCTTCAGTCGTGTCCAACTCTATGCGACCCCGTAGACGGCAGCCCACCAGGCTCCCCCATCCCTGGGACTCTCCAGGCAAGAACACTGGAATGGGTTGCCATTTCCTTCTCCAATGCATGAAAGTGAAAAGTGAAAGTGAAGTTGCGCAGTCGTGTCCGACTCTTCACGACCCCATGGACTGCAGCCTACCACGTTCCTCCGTCCATGGGATTTTCCAGGCAAGAGTACCGGAGTGGGGTGCCATTGCCTTCTCCGTGATTCCCAGTAACGCTGAAGAAGCTGAAGTTGAACGGCTCTATGAAGACCTACAAGACTTTTCAGAGCTAACATCCAAAAAAGATGTCCTTTTCATTGTAGGGGACTGGAATGCAAAAAAGAAAACGCACTGGTCATAGCAAGCACCCTCTTTCAACAACACAAGAGAAGACTCTACACACGGACATCAGCAGATGGTCAACACTGAAATCAGACTGATTATATTCTTTGCAGCCAAACATGGAGAAGCTCTATACAGTCAGCAAAAACAAGACCGGGAGCTGACTGTGGCTCAGATCATAAACTCCTTATTGCCAAATTCAGACTTAAATGAAGAAAAATTACTTTCTTACATTACCATCTGGTGATGTCCGTGTGTATAGTCTTCTCTTGTGTTGTTGAAAGAGGGTGTTTGCTATGACCAGTGCGTTTTCTTTTTTGCATTCCAGTCCCCCTACAATGAAAAGGACATATTTTTTGGATGTTAGTTCTAAAAGGTCTTGTAGGTCTTCATAGAGCCATTCAACTTCAGCTTCTTCAGCGTTACTGGTTGGGGCATAGGCTTGGAGTACCGTGTTATTGAATGGTTTGCCTTGGAAAGGAACAGATCATTCTGTGGACATTTTAAGATAACAGAATTAGCTGGAAGTTTTAATCCAGAGACTGTCCTCAGGCAGGATACATTGTTATATAATCCTTGTAAAGACCAGACTTACTCCCATAATTTACATTTTAAAATAACAGAATTAGCCAGAAGGTTTAATCCAGAGACTGTCCTCAGACAGGATATACTATTGTTATATAATCCTAAGGAATGTAGAGGAAAAAAAAGTTTGTCCTTTCTTCCTCCTTGAGAATTCCAGACCCCTCTCTCCTTGGGGACCCCGAGACTTCTTATCAACCTGCCTAGGAAATGAGTCTCTCATTCCCCCTTTTTCTTTTAGGAGAATTATGTTGCCAAGGGAAAGGGACGTCGTTTTCATTCCATAACTACTTCCTGCTGTTTAGGGGCGTGGTCCCTAAATTGTTGAGGCAACATTTTCTCCTAACTCTCATATTGAGGGTCTCTGATCCAGGGGTCCCAAGTAATAGTTGGAGGAGGCTGTGCCACTCTGTAGGAGCTTGGACAACCATTTGTAACTTAAAAACCTTCATGCGACTAGAAACAAATTCAATTACACAGTTACAGATGCAAGGCAAAATAGTCATTAAAACAAGTTAAAATCAAAATGAAGTCACATTATGTCCATAGTCTTCAGTCCATCTTAAGGTTGTTAGATGTCATCAGTTTAAGAAGAGGCATCACATGCAATTGTTGTCGAAGGTATTTGCACACTTGGAGAAAGTCTTTTTCTTGAAGTGGAGATGTCCACCACAGGAAGCCTTCCACTGATGAAGAGGGAACCGCTCCATAGACCCAGCAGTTAGCAGATTATGAAATGCAGCGTAGGAGTGAGCCCAGGACAGGAAGGCTAAACGGGAGACTCAAGATTTTTGGAGTCAGCAGAATTAGGCTCACATAGATTATCAGGCCCATCTTTTGGCTTGTCCAGACAGTCCCATTAAGGAAGTGGATTGGGAAGAAAGTGGGCCAGGGGCTTCAGTAAACATGGAGTAAGTTGCTGCAGGATCTAAAAGGAAATCAACGGATTGGTCCCCCACAGTTATTGATACCCGGGGTTCCTCAGGTGTAACTAGGACGGGAGCTTGTGTGGGGACCCCCAGGCACCTTCAGTCCTGATTGTCTTTGAGAGTCCGACCCCTGAAACCTACGCCTCTGGGGGTAGTCTCTCTTCCAGTGTGGTCTTTTGCAGACCGAACATGGAGCCGGGGGCGGCTTAGATGCCTGAGGGCAATTCCGCTTGAGGTGCACCTCCTTTCCACAGTAATAGCAAGCCCATCCCTTTTCACCTGGGTCCCTCTGGGCATTTTTCTCAGGCTGTTTAAGAAGGGTTCTCATAACCATTGAGAGGGCTTCTGCCTGTTCCTTTATCTTTTTCTGCCTTTCTTTCTTTTCCTCATATTCCCTACCATAATAGACTGTCTGAGCCAGTCGTAACAGATTATCTAAAGACTGATTTGGTCCATACGCCGGTTTTAATAGCTTACAGCAGATATATCTGGAGCCAACTGAGTGAGAAATCTATCCTTTAAGATCACTTTTCCCTCTTCACTTTCGGGATCAATCTCAGTGAATCTGAGAAGAAGGGCTTCTCTCAGTCTATCTAGGAATTTACCAGGAGCTTCCTTCTCCTCCTGTTCTATGTTTGCCAAGTTGTCATAGTTTAAAGGCTTAGCATGTGCCTGCCTGAGTCCTTCAAGAATACATCTGACAAAATGACTCTGATCTCATCTTCCTTCAGCTATGTTGTAGTCCCAGTCTGGTTCTGTAGTTGCGACCACCTGATTCCCAGTGGGGAGGGTGGTTATCTCATCCTCCCTCTTCCCTACTGATTCATTACCAAGCCATTCATCTCCATAAGCAACCGCTTTTCCCAAAACTCAACTTTTTGAGTTGGGAGTCAGCGTTTGTTTCAAGATATACATCACACCCTTCCAAGTAAGGTCATAAAGCAGAGTAACACCTTTAAAAGCTCTAATATATTTTTCTGGGTCCTCTAAATAGTCTCCCAGATCCTCCTTGATTCTTTGTATTTCTTGATAAGAAAAAGGCTTATTAACTCTCATAGACTGATTATTTCTCCCAGTGGGTGCTTTATAAAGAGGCAACAGCTTGTGTGGCTGTTCCTCAGTCTCTCTGGCTGCTCTGCATATATGATCCCAGGGATAGATTGGCGAAACCTGCTTTTCTTTATCTCTTTGTCTCCTGTCCTCCATCTCATCTAGCAAAGTAGGAAGACAGGAGGGAGCTGAAGGAGTCACACCCAAATCTATACCCTTAGGACCTAAGTCTGGCATATTTCACAGAGAGAAAAAGGGCAACACATATGCTACTTCTACCCATTTCCCTTGTTTTCTACAGAACCGGTCTAATTGTAAAACAGTATTATACTTAAGAGACCCTCCAATCGGCCACCATTCACCATCCTCCAACGGATACTGTGGCCATGCAGTATCACATAGGAAGACCAGGTGTGTCTTCTTTAAGCCCTGGGGATCAAATCTATCTCAGTTTTTCAGGATACAGTTCAAAGGAGTGAGACTGGAATTGTTAGCTCCCATCTGTAAGAGAGCTAACAATCTGTAAGAGAGAAAAAAGCGACCAGTGCCATCTTTCTACCAGAGGCATCCCTCCCTGCTCTAGATGGGGGTGTAGACAGACTACACCAAAGCTTTCCTTCCCTGGTCAGACTTAGTCTGTCCGTTACCAACACAGGTGCCGTACTCGTCCCTCCCTGTTCTACCACTGAGACGGAGTGGGGATTCACTAGGGGTAGACCTGATGGCATCCTCAACTGACATCCAGATCTTTACTTACCTCTGAGGCCACCCGGGGTGCAATCAGAGTAACCTTCCGGAATGCCTCCCAGGCTAAGACCACTGGAGGCACCATTCGTCACCTGAGTGCCTGTGCACGACCCTGAGTATATTCCTGACCACAATAAGACCCATACGTACATAAAACTGAGATGTTCCTTCCAAGCGTCACCACACCAGTATCAGAGTCTCCTCTGGTCCACTAAGAGCTAGTGCTACCAAAAGAAAAAACCCCGTTGCAGTTCCAATCCGAGGAACCTTTAACCTCAGAAATGCTCTTGTAGCTAGAGCTCCACCTAGCTTCCGAACTTTTGATTCCTAGTGAGGCTAGGAGCTTCCTGACTACCAATCCAAGTTTGGGACCTAAGTCATAGTACACAATAACAGCATAGATCACAAGTCCCTTGAAAGTCTATGACCTGATAGATTAGGTTAGTATTTCTAATTTCCAAGGAGTTATAAAATGGTCAAAGAGACCGAAAAGTTTGACCGAGAAAGGAGAGTTCAGTCCATACGCTTTGCCCATTTCTGGTCGGTTGCCAAAGGAGACGTTGGGTGCCTCTTGGCATTGGCAGGTCGGTATAAACCCCAGAGAGGTTTCTGCCATGAGCTGTATGAGGTCACTACAGAACCACAGAGCGGGGCTCTTCACTTGCTTCACACAGGGCGTTTCATTCATTCATGCAAGCACACCCTAGAGTTAGTAAAGTACAGCAGAAAATGTGTTCACTTGGAGAACAAAGAACTAGAGCTCCAAGCATCCTTACCTTGTCCTGAAGAATTCTGGACAAACCCCCAAGATGAAAGGTTGTTGCTGAACCACGCAAAGACGCTGGGATTCTTGGCCTCCAGAGGAGAAGAATTCAATCCGGGGCCAGAGACGAGGCTTGATCTCTCAGAGCTTTGTGTAATAAAGTTTCATTAAAGTATAAAGGAGATAGAGAAAGCTTCTGACATAGGCATCAGAAGAGGGCAGAAAGAGAACCCACTTGCTAGTGTTAGCAATGGAGTTATATACTCTCCAATGAATCCAAAGAATATCTGGAGATTGTAAAGACCTCACCAGACCTACTGGACAGCAAGGCATTGTCTTGAGGATGTTGCCTCAACAATTTAGGGACTATGCCCCTAAGCAGCAGGAAGTAGTTATGGAGTGAAAATGACACCCCTTTCCCTTGGCAACATAATTCTCCTAAAAGAAAAGGGGAGAATGAGAGAGTCACTTCCTAGGCAGGTTGATAAGAAGTCTTGGGGTCCCCAAGGAGAGAGGGGTCTGGAATTCTCAAGGAGGAAGAAAGGACAAACTTTTTTTTCCTCTACATGCTTTAGGATTATATAATAATGTATCCTGCCTGAGGACAGTCTCTGGATTAAACCTTCTGGCTAATTCTGTTATTTTAAAGTGTAAATTATGGGAGTAGGTCTGGTGAGGTCTTCACAATCTCCAGACATTCTTTGGATTTATTGGAGAGTATATAACTCCATTGCTAACACTAGCAAAGGGGTACTCTTTCTATCCCCTTTTGATGTCTATGTCAGAAGCTTTCTCTAGCTCCTTTATTCTTTAATAAAATTTTATTACACAGAAGCTTTGAATGATCAAGCCTCGTCTCTAGCCCCGGATTGAATTCTTCTCCTCCAGAGGCCAAGGATCTTGGCGTCTTTGCATGGTTCAACAACAACCTTTCATGAGGGTGGGGTAATTCTCTGTCTGTGTGGTGGAAAGAGGTGGAGTAAGGCTTGGGGGTCCATTTCTTACAAACACCACCAATTTTACTCCTGCTTTTAGGTCTGCTCTGCACCCACACTTCTGAAGTACCCAGCAGCTCCAATTCCTGGGCCATCCCAGGGTTCAGTAGTGCAAATCTGATCACTTCTGATCTTTTCAGCAGGTAGAGATTTTAGCTTTGGTTTGCTAAGACAGATGATAGCCACTGGTTTGCCTGCCAGCTTCCAAAGTTTTGTTAAGCTCTTGCTTATGTTGTTGTCTATTCTGTTTTTTTTTTTTTTTAATTCTTCTGGGTTTATGTCTAATTTATTTTGCCCTATTTTAATGCAGTTTTGGGAGGAAGCCAAAATTAAATTATTTAATTGCAAGTGATTTGCATTAAGACCAATATAAATATTATTTGTGTAAAAAGAAAAGAAAAACACTCATTTTTCTTTTGAGGGTCATTTCTTGAATTTTCTCATGCTCTTTCAAAACTAAAATTTACAGCTCACACTCATAAAATGTATATATACTTTTGTACACTACAAATAATCATAAGATTTTTTTTAATCACAAGATTTTGATCTGTGTGAATTTCAGTTTGGTGAAGGTAAGAATCCACCATAGAAAAAATGAAGCTGAATCACTGATTTAATTAAGATTAATACATGTATTTAAAGTATTTGTAATTTTTAGAGTTATGTATAATGACCCAGAGATTATGGAATTGAGTTTACATCAGAACACATTATGAAATGAAATCAAGTTTTACTCCACATATGCTCATTCATGCAAAACTATGTTAAAAGTACCTAGTCTTTAAAGACACTTAAACATTAAACAAATGATGAGTGGAAGCATTGTGATTTGACCTTTTATAACATTAATAATTTATTCTGCTGGGCTACTGTTTCTCAATATTTTTAAACGAGTATCTCTTTTGGACAAATGAGTTTTTTTAACTCATCTTTTCTTCCAGTACTTGCCACTTCTGTTAAATTTACTTTAAGGGCATAGAATATATTTATTGTTTTATATTCTATATTTTGAATTACAAAAGTAAGGTTTTATTTGTAATTTTCAAATATGAAGCATTAAATAAATATATTTATTTAAATCACATTTTCTCATTTCTTCAGATTCCAATTAGTTCCCCCTGCTGGGGTAGGAAGGAGGACAGGTGACGGATGAAGCTGGTAATACTTTGTTAAGAATGATTTTGTTGTGTGTGTTGTGTTTAGTTGCTTAGTCAGGTCACACTCTTTTCAGGCCTTTGGACTGTAGCCTGCCAGGCTCCTCTGTCCATGGGATTTTTCAGGCAAGAATACTGGAGTTAGAAGCAATCTTTTTTCCTCTTATTCATGAGCATAACTGTCCTGTGAAATTGGGGGCAAGGGAAAGAATTTTCAAACAATGCATATTTTATACTACACATGGGAATGAACAAACAATTCAGATGACCGTTATATCTATTACTGTGGACAAGTATTCCTTAAAAGAAATGGAGTAGCCCTCTTGGTCAACAAAAGAGTCCAAAATGCAATACTTGGGTGCAGTCTCAAAAATGACAGAATGATCTCAGTTCATTTCCAAGTTAAACCATTTAACATCACAGTAATTCAAGTCTATGTCCCAACCACTAACACTGAAGAAGATGAAGTTGAATGGTTCTATGAAGACCTACATGATCTTCTAGAACTAATACCAAAAAAAGGATGTCCTTTTCATCATGGGGATTGGCATGCAAAAGGAGGAAGTCAAGAGATACCTGGAGTAATAGGCAAATTTGGCCCTGGAGTACAAAATGAAGCAGGGTGAAGGCTAACAGAGTTTTGCTAAGAGAACACACTGGTTATAGCAAACAGCCTTTCCAATAAAACAAGAGGTGACTCTACACATGAACGTCACTAGATGGTCAATACCAAAATCGGGTTGATTATATTCTTTGCAGCCGAAGATGGAGAAGCTCTATACAGTCAGCAAAAGACCAGATCATGGGCTCCTTACTGCCAAATTCAGACTTAAATTGAAGAAAGTAGGGAAAACCACTAGGCCATTCAGGTATGACCTAAATCAAATCCCTTATGATTATACAGTGAAAGTGACAGATTCAAGGTATTAGATCTGGTAGAGTGCCTGAAGAACTATGGACAGAGGTTTGTAACATTGCACAGGAGACAATCACCAAAACCATCCCCAAGAAAAACAAATGCAACAAGGCAAAATAGTTATCTGAGTAGGCCCTACAAATAGCTAAGAAAAGAAGAGAAAGGCAAAGGAGAAAAAGAAAAGATATGCCCATATGAATGCAGCATTCCAAAGAATATCAAGGAGAGATAAGAAAGCCTTCAGTGAACAATGCAGAGAAATGGAGTAAAACAATAGAATGTTAATGACTAGTGATCTCTGCAAGACAATTAGAGATACCAAGGGAGCATTTCAGGCTCAATAAAGGACAGAAATGGCATGGACCTAACAGAAGCAGAAGAGATTAAGAGGAGGTGGCAAGAATACACAGAACTGTACGAAAAAGCTGTTAATGACCCAGATAACCATGATGGTGTGGTCACTCACCTAGAGCCAGATATCCTGGAGTGTGAAGTGAAGTGGGCCTTAGGAAGCATCACTATGAATGAAGCTAGTGGAGGTGATGGAATTCTAGCTGAGCTATTTCAAATCCTAAAAGATGATGCTGTTAAAATGCTGCACTCAATAGGTCAGCAAATTTGGAAAATGCAGCAGTAGCCACAGGACTGGAAAAGGTCAGTTTTCATTCCAGTCCCTAAGAAAGGTAATTTCAAAGAATGTTCAAACTATCATACAGTTGCACACATGTCACATACTAGCAAGGTAATGCTCAAAATCCTTCAAGCTAGGGTTCAACAGTATGTGAACTGAGAACTTCCAGACGTACAAGCTGGATTTAGAAAAGGCAGAGGAACCAGAGATCAAATTGCCAACATCCGTTGGATCATTGAAAAAGCAAGGTAATTCCAGAAATACATCTACTTCTTCATTGACTATGCTAAAGCCTTTGACTGTGTGGATCATAACAAACTGTGGGAAATTCTTAAAGAAATAGGAATACCAGACCATCTTACCTGCTGCCTGAGAAACCTGTATGCAGGACACAAGGCAACAGTTAGAACTGGACATGGAACACGGAACTGGTTCCAAACTGGGAAAGGAGTACATCAAGACTGTATATTTTCACCCTGTTTATTTAATTTATATGCAGAGTACATCATGCAAAATGCTGGACTAGATGAATCACAAGCCTGAATCAAAATTTCCAGGACAAATATCTACAACCTCAGATATGCAGAAATGCAGATACCCTAATAGCAGAAAGTGAAGAGAAACAGAAGAGCCTCTTGATGGAGGTGAAAAAAAGAGAGTGAAAAAGCTGGCTTAATACTCAACATTCAAAAAACTAAGATCATGGTATCTGGTCCCAGCCCTTCATGGCAAATACATGGGGAAAAAATGGAAACAGTGAGAGACCTTATTTTCTTGGGCTCCAAAATCACTGTGGATGTTGACAGCAGCCATGAAATTAAAAGACGCCTGCTCTTTGGAAGAAAAGCTATGACCAACCTAGACAGCATATTAAAAAGAAGAGACATTGCTTTGCCAACAAAGGTCCATCTATCTACTCAAAGCTACGGTTTTTCCAGAAGTTATGTATGGATGTGAGAGTTGAATCAGAAAGAAAGCTGAGTGCCAAATAATGGATGGTTTCATACTGTGGTGCTGGAGAAGAGTCTTGAGAGTTCCCTGGGCAGTAAGGAGATCAAATCAGTCAATCCTAAAGGAAATCACCCCTGAATATTCATCAGAAGGACTGTTGCTGAAGCTGAAGCACCAATACTTTGGCTACCTGATATGAAGAGATGATTCATTGGAAAAGACCCTAATGCTGGGAAAGATTGAAGGCAGGAGGGAAAGTGGGTGATAGAAGATGAGATTGCTGGATAGCATCATCGACTCAAGGGACATGAGCTTGCGCAAACTCAGAGAGATAGTGAAGGACAGGGAAGCCTGGCCTGCTGCAGTCCATGGAGTCACAAAGAATCAGACTCAGCTGAACTACTGAACAACAATAAAGTTTTAGTCAATGATTTCCACCAAGGTCTACTGTTTTCCAGACTTGACTAAATCATTGTGATAGTTAAACTGCTGGTATAATGTGAGCTTAAAAACATGAGCTGATTAGTTTATCATGGGAAGTTTATCATCTTAATCTTGGAAAGCAGTCCCGAACTACTTTAATAAAATGAAATGAAGTGTATTTAATACCTCTTCCACAATTATGACAGTGGTTATTTCACCATTTTAACAACATATTTAACTGCATTAAATTAATTCATAGAAAAGTTATCATTAAAATCCAACTATAGAAACATAAAGAAAAGCACAAATTAAAAAAAATAAAAATTAGAGAAAATAGACTTCATCAAAATGTAAAACTTTGTGCCTCAAATGATATCATCAAGAATGTGAAAAAAACAACCCACAGAATCAGAGAAAGCATTTACAAATTATATATCTGATGAGAGACTTATATCTAGAATGAATAAAGAATTCTTACAACTCAACAATAAAATGATAAATAAGCCAATATAAAAATCAGTAAAATATTTGAATAGACATTCCTCTCATGAAGATATACAAAGGTCCAATCAGCACATGAAAAGATTCACAGTATCATCAATCAACAGAGAAATGCAAATCAGAACCACAATAAGCCACTGCTTCATACCAACTAGGTTAAAAAGGGATAGTATTAAATACATGCAGAAATTTGAACTCTCAGACATCACCGGTGGGAAAGTAAAAAGGCTTTTCCAAAGCCACTTTGGAAAAAGTGTTTGCTAATTCTTCAAAATGTTAAAATGGAGCTTCACAGCAATTCCACTTGTTATATCCCAAAGAACTGAAAACGCATGTCCACACAAAACTTGTACATGAATATTCATAGCAATATTTTACATAATCACCCCCAAAATGGAAACAATCCAATGTCTATCAACTGATGAATGGATTAATAAATGTGGCATATCTGTAGAAAAAAATATTATTCATCCATAAAAAGAAATGAAGTACTGCTACCCTGCTACAATACAAGGTGGGTGAATCTTGAAAGCAATATGCTAAATGAAAGAAGCCAGACACAAAAAACCACATATTGTATCACTCCATTCATATGAATGTCCAGAAAAGGCAAATCCGCAGAAGCAGAAAATAGATTAATGTTTGCTATGGGCTAGGATCAGGGGGAATGGGCAATGATTGTTAATGACTATGGTGCATCCTTTGGGGTGATAAAAATGGATGGTATTGAATAATGGTTGAAGTGAAGTCACTCAGTCATGTCCGACTCTTTACGACCCCATGAACTACAGCCTACCAGGCTCTTCCATCCATGAGATTTTCCAGGCAAGAGTACTGGAGTGGGTTGCCATTTCCTTCTCCAGGGGATCTTCCTGACCCAGGGATCGAACCTGAGTCTCCCGCATTGCAGGCAGACGCTTTACTGTCTGAGTCACGAGAGAAGACCTAAATAATGGTTAGTGCTGTGTAATACTGTTACTCTATGAAAAGTCACTGATTTGTACACTTTCAAAGGGTAAATTTTATGGCATGTGACTCATTTCAATAAAGCTTTTATGAAAAGTAATCTCCCTAATTATCTAAAAAAATCTTTGATCTACCAGACAATTGTTGGAATCAAGAAGGCCCACACAATTCATTTGATTTATAAATCTCTTAAGGCTCTTTCAAAATCCATCCATTTCCCTTTTCTGTTTCATGCCCCTGACTTGTTGAAGCAATCCCTTAATGAATACTTCAGATTACTGCTTTACTTGTTGTAGTACCATGTAACAGTGAATTTCCTTTATTTAAAATTTTCTCTCAGCCCCTTTAATGTTCTACCTTCATTCTCGAGGAAATAAGCTTCATTCCCTCTTATGGGAAACTTCTGAGCTTTCAAAAACTTAGATTCTCATTAGCCCGCCTCTCTCCGCATCACCCCCAGTCATCCCCTCGACCTCCCTCCTTGCTGACCTCTGCCTGTTCTCCATTACCCTTCAGCCCAGCCTGGCCTCCCCAGGGTGGCACACAGAATTGCAACTCCAGATGTGGACTGACCAGGGACGTGCCTATTGGGATGGTTATTTCCCTTGATCTGGACGCCATCCTTTAGTTAATATAAATTAAGGTCTCATTAGTTCATTCACCAGCTCACATTCTCATCTCATTTTCCCCCTGAAATTAACTAAAACACCTAGACTGTGTTTGTGTGTGTGTTCTCATATAAACTTAACACCAGGGTGTATACTTTAACAGTGGGATTTCTGAGCCTAAATGTAGGTTTTAATGTTTATTCATGTACATTACATTTCATTTTGTTGATTTTTGTCCATCTCTTCAGTCTTTAGAGATCTTTTTGAATCATGAGTTTTGCATACTTTACAAATCTGAGAAGCACATTTCTCTGTTGCAAGGTCAAATACAGAGTCCAGACCTTTCCTTTAAAGGCCTTCTTTCCCATATAACATTGATACATTGCCTGTTTGACCTCTTTGGTTTAATCAACTATAAATCCACCAGACTGTACCATTACCCAGGCCTTAGTTCTCCATGTGCTCTACAATAATATCATGAAAGACTCTGAGAAATGCTTATCTGAAGCCAAGAAACTGGCCATTTATTTCCAGACTCATATCATTTTTCCTTACCTTTCATTGCCATTCACTAAACAGTAAAGGGTTTTCTTGATTTCAAGAATGAAACGAGTCCCCAAATTCCAAGACTAGATTATTTTTCTAAAAAATTTGATAACTACATGACTGCTCACAAATTCATAATTTCTAATCTTTGAGACATGGTCTTAAAAAAAATTATCACTAAGTTGTTTTAACAGACCTCTGTTTGTATTGAATATTTCCCTTCCTTTATCTTGTCTGAATTTTGTCTTATCTAGATGACATGTTGGAGAAAATATTCATTGACTTCAATATCCTCTTTTCAGGAAAATATTTTCTAATTTTAAAAAATTTCTTGAGAGTATCTTGTATTTATGTAAGCTCTCTTAAATGTTTTATGATAAATATCATATGTAGATAGCAACATCTTAACTTCTTATTCATTTTGACATCCTTTGTAGGAAACAGCATGCTTAAATCTATCTACTATTTTATAGAAGATAAGAAGGCAAAAAGTAACTGCCAAATGCAGCCACGATGCCGTGAGTTCGATAAAGTTAAGTTGAGAGATTCAGAGACTTCCTTCTGTTAGGTTATGAAGGAAAATCCCACACCCCCACAGCTCATAAATGAGAGACCCACAGACTGCGTGGATGGCTGGAGAGTCTTTCCTTTCTGTGACTGGTGCTCCTGCAGGACCACTTTAGGCTCTGCATCTGAACTGGACACATTCAGCAATGGACAGGTGAGCTCAGTGCTGTGCCCTTTTTACTGTCAATCATCCTGGGAACACTTGCATTCAGGAAATACTGGTTGGTTTAGGATTGCAAGGAAATGGCAGCACTCCCTCTGCTTGATGAGGTGATCACACTATAGGAAGATCTCACATTCTTTTTCAACCATTCCAAATGGAAACCAGCCAAGCTCTGGACAACGGCACATGGTTTGGACTCTGTAAGAAGCAAACTTGATCCTGCTGAGAGAATTCTTTCACTGCTAAAAGAGTAAATAAAGCAAACATTCTGTAGGAATCCTATGTAGAGAGTGTGGGGAAGGCTGTTCTGTCAGAGCTGACTTTTCAGAAACATCTCCAGCCTAAAGGAGACGTATGCATTTTGCATTATTCAGCCCAGTAATGGGTATACTGTGCTTCGGGGAAACATTCTAAATGTAACCATATTAATGGAGCTCGTAACTTTATTGGTAGATTAATGAGGATCTGAAAGATAGGGTTAGTCTGATCTGTTACTGGATAATGTGGTAATTAATGCTTGTGATGTAATAAGGAAGCCCTAATTAGGGAACTACAGGGGAAAAAAAAAACCTCAACAGGCTTTTTCACTTAGCCAAAGCTTCCACCATCTAAAGAAATTTTGCAATGTCATTTAATAAGCTTCATGGACTCAGGACATAAAATCAGAGAAAAGACTATTTTTTTAAAAAGTAAGCAATTTAATGATCAACTGAGAATTCATATCTTTCC
Source organism: Bubalus kerabau (assembly GCF_029407905.1). Taxonomy (NCBI): domain Eukaryota; kingdom Metazoa; phylum Chordata; class Mammalia; order Artiodactyla; family Bovidae; genus Bubalus; species Bubalus kerabau. The sequence goes on from NC_073627.1 coordinate 149,362,662, forward strand.
TTATGAAAATTCCCACATCATAACAGATTACTGTGAAAATATGATTTGAGGTTATAATAATAAACTAGCCTATGTTTTTGATGTTTTCAAGTAGTTTGTCTTCAGTTCTTTTAAGACTTTTGGAAACATACAGTACCATTTTCAAGTGGACTTTTACCTACAACCCAATATTCACTCTCATTATGACTTTTAAAAGTTCACCCAAAGTATTAAGGACAAAAACAAACACTCCCAACTTTAAGGGGAATTTTATACTCCCTTTTCTTTGACAAACAAAAACATTTTAGGGTATCAGATCTTAGTAATAGTTTTCCCTACATACATAGCATATTTATGCCAAATTATTCTTCTGTATTGGAAGAACATTCTAGAAACTTTACTATGCACAATACATATATGAGAGACATCTTCTTACATTAATATATATATGAAATAATTATACAGCCTTTTAGATGATACTAATAAAATCCTTTTTTGCATCCTATTTAGTGGTTTCTGGAGGTTAATGACCAGCTTCTAGAGGTTAATGACCATCTGAGGAGGATCAGTGAACTAAGGCTTTGTCAGAACTATTAACTTCAACCAATCATTAATTGCTAGAAATGTCTTGGGTCTGGGAGGTTAGCTATAGTACAAAATTAAGGAGAAGGAAATATAAACTCTTAATACTATCTTTATGGGCTATTCCCTTTGATTTGAAATGAACATGGCAATTATTGTTTTGTACATTGGCCAATCAGATGATTTAAATCACCATGCAGCATTCTGCCCAACAGTGCTTTAATTAAAGGCCTTGTATTTAAAAAGGAAATAAAGTCTACTAATTTCTATCTACTTCAGTTGCTTATAATTTGTATATCCCTTACCAGAGTCAGTTTCATATTGTTTCTAAGCATCTTTGTACAGGATTTTTAATCTTTTTAAAAAGTCCACCTATTTGTTAATCAGTACACTGGGGTATAATCAGTATTCAAAATGATCTAGGACAAAGTCAAGAAGTCTTCTCAAAACACTACAATTTAAGTAACCACCTGCATTTCTCAGTTCCCAGAGAACTGTCTCTGAATCTTTCAGTTTCACACTAATCAGTTTTGTATTGGGCAGAAGGTTTTGTATTGGGCAGGGAAAATATCTTAGGTGTCTATGCAGTGTCTTTTTGGTTTTGGCACATGGAAGTCCTCTTAAAACATATATTTATTTGACTGTATAAAAGTGAACCAAATCTCTTTATATGTATCTTTAAATATATAAATAGAATAGCAGCTATTCTTATTTTCAAATACTCATGCTATACATGATTAAACATGTTCAGAACAGTGACCATATTACTAAGTGAAAGAAGAAAGTATGTAAAATATGATCTGATCTTTTTTAAAAGAAAGGAAAATATTCTCAAATTATTTGCATTATTAAATAAAGTTACACAACTTTGAAGTTATGCAATTAGGTGTCTCTCTTTTTGAAAAAAGTCCAGGTTTCTTGAAGAACAATGGGTTGGGAAGCTGTAGGCAAACAAGTCAAAAGTCCTCAAAGCATTCTCCTTAGTCTTGCCTTGTATCAGTCACCCTTTCTTATTATCTTCTCACCCCTAAAAGGTGCTGCAGTGGGGAAAAAATGGGTGGTAGGCTTGGGGGTAAGGAATGAGTTAGAAAATGCAAATTATATAGAAAGGAGCTACAGCTATAGCAACCGCTTATGTTTACTCGGAGCCTTTCTTGAGTGTTTTGTGAGCACCATCTCCTTAATCCTCTGGGACGAGTAGGTGGTAAGACTCTTGATCTTTACCTGACAGAGATCTATAATATAAAAAAATTAAATGACAGCATAAGATCTTAACAGAAAGCACTTGCATGATGAGAAAGGTTAATTGTAATGTATGGCCTCAAGCGCAATTCAGAGCAATCGACCCTACACTCGATTTTCAACCTCATTGTTAGGCATCTTCCAACATGCAAAGTTCCCATGTGGTAGGATTCCCAAGAAACTGGTCACAGTGGTTACCTTGAGGTAGGGAAATGTGGCAGATGGAGGGAGGGGTTAATGAGGGAGAGATTTTTTTCACTGTGTATTCTTCTGTGCCTTTTGGATTTACCTATTCAAAAATTAATTTTAAAATTAAAAAAAAAAAAAAACACAAAACAGTCTTCAAGAGGGCAAATTCAATCAGAAAATCTGCTCCAAGCTTCCCTGGTGGCTCATTAGTAAAGAATGTGCCTGCAAGTGTAAGGAGACACAGGTTCAATTCCTGATCCGAGAAGATCCCAAATGCCGCGGAGGAACTAAACCAGTGCACCACAGCTACTGAGCCTGTAGTCTACCTGGGAACCACAACTACTGAGCCCCCCAGCCCTAGAGCCCGTGCTCTGCAACAAGAGAAGCCACTGCGGTGAGAAGCTTGTGCACCACAGCTAGAGAGTAGCCCCTGCTTGCTCCACCTAGAAAAAAGCTCTCACAGCAACAAAGACCCAGCACAGTCAAAAATAAAAAAATAAAACTAAAAAAATAGAAAATCTGCTCCTTTGATGTTTTCCCTCCATTCTCCAGGAAACTTGGTGGTTGTGTTTTATCCTCCATGTCTCTTGGTAATACTCAAACAGAAATCATTGCTAAGAAATTAGCCTATAATTTATAGTTTATATTAAATTATATAAATTAACAGCTTTCATAGAAATAAGTGCAGTGTGTTAAAAGGTTCTTTGGCTTTCCCTCTCTGTGAATTTACAGATTTACTGCACTGTCTGTATCTGGGTTGTGGATCACATCAAAGACCTTTCAAATGTCTTTACAAATCACCAAGAGTTTTTAAAAGAGGAGATGAGGGCAGGCCCCCACTTGGGCTTCGCTGGTGGCTCATCTGGTAAAGAATTCACCTGGAATGCGGGAGACCCAAGCTGGATCCCTGGGTCGGGAAGATCCCCTGGAGAAGGGAATGCCTACTCATTCCAGTATTCTGGCCTGGAACATTCCATGGACTATTCCATGGGGTTGCAAAGAGTCAGACATGACTGAGTGACTTTCACTCACAGTCGTTCTCCTTTTCCTGATTTCACCCAGTTTTCAACTCCTTATCAATTTGGTCTTGGTTGAATAAAATAGATGGGGGGCCTTAGGCTGACTAGCAATGAAATACTACTTTAAACAGGAACAAGAAAAGAACTAAATCAGGGTAACCACTGCAGAGAGGCAGTAAGCAGAGAGAAACAAACTAAAGGATCATAAATATACAATTTTGTAACCACCTCTCAACATTTGAAGTTTATCCCAGTATATCCCAAGGGTAGTATTGTATCTAGACAGACCAGATCTTTCAGCCCAGAAGAGAAAAACCCAGGACAATCTCCCTCCTTGACCTCTGTGAGCTCCAGAGCGGTGTGCCTCCAACCCTGAAGTGCGTCTAGACCAACCCCAGCAAATGAAAGTGCATACTTTTCTTGTTAAAATGCAGATTCTGATTTAGATGATCTTGAGAAAGGCCGTAGATTCTGCACTGTAATACACTGTCAGGTGACATCCTTGCTGCTGGTTCAGGGAGCACACCTTGAGCAGAGAGAATTTAGACAGAACCTGTGCCTCAGTCACATCAATTGTGAATGAGTTGTATGAACTGATTACCCTTGTGCCAGCGATTAGGGATTTCTTTGTTCTAGCTAACAAGCCTCGGGACTGGCAGCCTTGGGCTCATGAGGCATTCCCACAATGCCATCAGGGATCTCACATCCTTTAACCGGTTTTGCTTTGCTTTTTTCATGTGTGATTTTCATTCTCATGCTGGCCATAGAGTGGCTGCCCTTCTGGGTATCACATTCATTTTTTATGCAGGATGTAGGGTTAATGGAGGAGAAGGCAATGGCAACCCACTCCAGTACTCTTGCCTGGAAAATCCCAATGGATGGAGGAGCCGGGTGGGCTGCCGTCTATGGGGTCGCACAGAGTCAGACACGACTGAAGCAACTTAGCAGCAGCAGCAGGGTTAATGGAAGAGGACAAATGGTATGCGACAGCTGAATCTGCTCCTTTTAATCAGGAAAACAACAGCTTTCTTGAAGCCAGAATTCTACTTCTTATGGGCCAGTAGACTTCTACCAACATCTCACTGGGCAGACATGTCACATGACCACATGTAGCTTCCGGGGAAATTTATAAATAATTTTTTTCAGCTAATCTTACTGTCACCCTGAACAAAATGTTAAAATGAAAGAATGGAAGAATAGATATTGAGCAGGTGTGGTAGGTAGAATAACGGCTTCCCAAAGATTTGTTGTTGCTGTTGTTCAACTGCTAAGCTGTGTCTGACTCTTTGCAACCCCATGGACTGTAGCACACCAGCCTTCCCTGTCCTTCACTATTTCCTGGAGTTTGCTCAAGTTCATGTCAATTGAATCAGTGATACTATCTAACCATCTCCCCAAACATGTCCCCATCCTAATCACTGAACCTGTGATTAAGTTACTTTACATGGGAAAAAAGACATTTTGCATATTTGATTCATTTAAGGCTCTTTAGATGGGGATATTATCCTGGATTCTCTGGGTGGACACAAGGCAATCACAAGGGTTCTTAAAAGAAGATGGCAAGGAGATGTGATGATGGGAGTAGGAGTCCAAGTGATGTGGGGCCATGAATCAAGGGAAGTGAGTACATCTAGAAGTCTGAAAAGGCAAGGAAATGGATTCTGTAGAGTCTCCAGAAGGAAAGCAGCCCTATGACTGCACTTTGTGTGACTGTGACTTTGATTTTAACCCAGTGAGATTTACTTTGAAATCTTGGCCTTCAGAACTGTAAGATAAATCTGTGTTGTTTTAAGCAACCAAGCATAATTTGCTACAGAAACTTTAGGATACTGACACAATAGCCAACTAGTGTTGCCCATCACAAAGTTTGAGTTAGGAGAAGGTGTGAAGAGACCTGCAGCAAGGAGGGAAAGAAACACGAGAACTCAGGACACAGGCAAGGCCATGCCTTGTCATCGACAAACACACAAATGGAAGCAAGGGTCATCCATAGCAGGGTGAGTACTTGAAGGAGAACTACTGAGAATATGACTCTTGAGAGTCCCTTGGACAGCAAGGACGTCAAACCAGTCAATCCTAAAGGAAATCAACCCTGAATATTCATTGGAAGGACTGATGCTGAAGCTGAAGCTCCAATAATTTGGCCACCTGATGCCAAGAGCCAACTCATTGGAAAACACCCTGATGCTGGGAAAAACTAAGGGCAAGAGGAGAAGGAATGCAACAGAGGATGAGATGGTTGGATGGCATCACTAACTCAATGGACATGAGTTTGAGCCAACTCAGGGAGGTAGTAATGGACAGAGAAGCCTGGCATGCTGCAGTTCATGGGATTGCAAACAGTCAGATATGACTTAATGGCTAAACAACTGAGAAGATAGAACACAAACACAGTCAGCAAAGACAACTGTCCTGATCTAGGAACATTTAGAAACTCATCTGTTTGTTTTATTTTGTTTTGGCAAGTAATGTTTCTATAATGGAATCAGGGACCACTAGGGGACCACAGCGATCATCTAGGCCAAGTTCCTCATTTTCCATCTATGGAGTCAGGCCTGAAAATAAAACAGGCATCTGTCTCCTATGCAAGCATGTTCTCTACCACATCCCACTGCCTCATGCTTTTAAGTAAAATACAGCATACTTAAATTTGAATGTCAGATAAACAATTTTTAGTGTAAATTCTGTATGTTTCCTATTGCTCCTGTAACAAGCTACCACATATTTAGTGGCTTAAAGCAACATAAATTTATTATCTTACAGTTCTATGTGCCAGAAATCCCACTGGGTCTCACTGGGCTAAAATCAAAGTGTCAGCAGGCATGCATTCCTCATGAAGGCTCTAAAGGAAAATCTCTTTCCTTGCCTATTACAGCTACTAGAGGCCACTGGCAATTCTTTGACTTGTGGACCCTTTTTCTGTCTTCAAAGTCAACATTGTAGCATCTTCTAATCTCTCTCTGTTTCTGATACTTCTACCTTTCTTATCAGGACCCTTATGATTGCATTGGATCTACTCAGATAATCCAGGATAATCTAATGAACCTAACTTAATCACATATGAAAAGTCCCTTTACACATATAAGGTAAACAAGATTCAGAAATTAAAATGTGCACATCTCTTTGGGTCATTTTTTTGCCTTCTACAAGTGTGTCCCAGATACTGCATGGGACTGACTTATACTAAAAAATTATTCATTGTTTTTCTGACATTCAAATTTAACTGGGCATATTTTGTTTTTATTTGCTAAACGTGGCAACCCTAGTTTTAAGGAGGTGTGGATGGTGTATATTCTCTATGATGTGGTAACTGTTATACCTAAGGCTCAAACAATAAGTTAAAAATTTTATTTGGACCAGTGAGCTATTTTTTTACCCATTTTATAAAATGGAAATAGCCTTTTAATATTTTGTACTATATTTTTAGGGAAAAGCTGCTAAAATTTTTCTATCAAATTAATCTTCAATGTGGAAATTTTATTCCTAAGAATTAGTAAATGAACATATCTTAACAGTCAGAGAGAAAAGATGCCAAGTATTTATTTTTAAAATTTCCAATTTTCCCAAACACCACATGGTTCAGTTCTCTCAACCAGCCCATTAATAAACCTGCTATCCAGAAATGTGGGCCTAAGCTTGGCTTAGCTTGGCCATACTTAATTACTGAGTGTATAGAATGTTTCCCTCTTTTAAACAAAACATTTCATGGGCAAGAAGGGGGCCAGGAAATAGGACTATCACAGTCTAGGATGGATTCACCTGATTTCCAGTCCAGCTGCTTTCTGAATAATCCCTGGATCAACTGTCTCTGTGGGCGCTGGAGGTCCCAAGGCCTTCTCATTTCTTCCGACTTCTCTTACTCAACTCTTCTCTAGTCTGATGGTAGCAGGACACCCTGTCCTCCTAGTGAAGGGAATCTAACATCAACTACTTCCCACTCAAGGAATCAATCAAAATGTTTCTTTCTCTCAGCAGTCCTCCTCAACCCCCTTTAATGACTATGTTAAAATTGATTACAGTTTTTACTGATGTGTAAGTACTACAAGCTTAAGTCCATTAAAAAAAAACAAACCTACCTTAAATAGATTGCTCTGGTGGTGTTGGATAATAACAAAAATTATCCAGAACTTAGAAATAAAACCAAGAAGATATACGTCTTTTTAATGTCATACTAGAGCATGGTTTGAATCTGCCCACAAAGGAGAGACCTAGGTTTGATCCCTGGGTTGGGAAAATCCACTGGAGATGGGAATGGCTACCTGCTCCAGTATTCTTATATTACCCACTCCAGTAATCTGCCTGTGATGCAGGAGACCAGGGTTCGATCCCTGGGTTAGGAAGTTCCTCTGGAGAAGGGAATGGCAAACCACTCCAGTTTTCTTGCCTGGAGAATTTCATGGACAGAGAAGCCTTGCAGGCTACAGTCCGTGGGGTCTCAAAGAGTCGGACACGACTGAGTGACTAACACATACAGTCAGAGCATGGTTTAGCCGGCCCATCTAAGGATTATTTCATTCTCTGTGTCTAGGAAGTTTAACTATTATGTTATTGTACTTCTCTAGCTACTACTAAAGACTCAGACTTTATGCAGTTGATTATTAACTTGCAGACCTGTATCCTATCCAACAGAAGTGCAGGTAATTTCTTTCCATAGAAAAAATATCTCCAAAGGTTATGATTTCACTGCTCTGAAGCATATTAACCAGTTTTACCTTCAAGTTAGTCACTCAGTCAGTTCAGTTCAGTCGCTCAGTCGTGTCCAACTCTTTGCGACCCCATGAACCGCAGAACGCCAGGCCACTCTGTCCATCACCAACTCCCAGAATCCATCCAAACCCATGTCCATCGAGTTGGTGATGCCATCTAACCATCTCATCTACTGTCATCCCCTTCTCCCCCTGCCCTCAATCTTTCCCAGTATCAGGGTCTTTTCTAATGAGTCAACTCTTTGCATCAGGTGGCCAAAGTACTGGAGTTTCAGCTTCAACATCAGTCCTTCCAAATGAACACTCAGGACTGATCTCCTTTAGAATGAACTGGTGGATCTCCTTGCAGTCCAAGGGATTCTCAAGAGTCTGCTCCAGCACCACAGTTCAAAAGCATCAATTCTTCGGTGCTCAGCTTTCTTCATAGTCCAACTCTCACATCCATACATGACCACTGGAAAAACCATAGCCTTGACTAGATGGACCTTTGTTGACAAAGTAATGTCTTTGCTTTTGAATATGCTATCTAGGTTGGTCATAACTTTCCTTCCAAGGAGTAAGTGTCTTTTAATTTCATGGCTGCAGTCACCATCTGCAGTGATTTTGGAGCCCAGAAAAATAAAGTCAGCCACTGTTTCCACTGTTTCCCCATCTATTTGCCATGAAGTGATGAAACCAGATGCCATGATCTTCGTTTTTTGAATGTTGAGCTTTAAGACAACTTTTTCACTCTCCTCTCTCACTTTCATAAAGAGGCTCTTTAGTTCTTCTTCACTTTCTGCCATAAGGGTGGTGTCATCAGCATATCTGAGGTTATTTATATTTTTCCTGGCAATCTTGATTCCAGCTTGTACTTATTCCAGCCCAGCATTTCTCTGCATAGATGTTAAACAAGCAGGGTGACAATATACAGCCTTGACGTACTCTTTTTCCTATTTGGAACCAGTCTGTTGTTCCATGTCCAGTTCTAACTGTTGCTTCCTGACCTGCATACAGGTTTCTCAAGAGGCAGGTCAGGTGGTCTGATATGCCCATCTCTTTCAGAATTTTCCACAGTTGATTTTGATCCACACAGTCAAAGGCTTTGGCATAATCAATAAAGCAGAAATAGATGTTTTTCTGGAACTCTCTTGCTTTTTCGATGATCCAGCAGATGTTGGCAATTTGATCTCTGGTTCCTCTGCCTTTTCTAAAACCAGCTTGAACATCTGGAAGTTCATGGTTTACGTATTACTAAAGCCTGGCTTGGAGAATTTTAAGCATTACTTTACTAGCACGTGAGATGTGTGCAATTGTGTGGTAGTTTGAGCATTTTTGGCATTGCCTTTCTTTGGGATTGGAATGAAAACTGACCTTTTCCAGTCCTGTGGCCACTGCTGAGTTTTCCAAATTTGGCTGGCATATTGAGTATAGCACTTTCACAGCATCATCTTTCAGGATTTGAAATAGCTCAACTGGAATTTCATCACCTCCACTAGCTCTGTTCGTAGTAATGCATCCTAAGGCTCAAGTTGACTTCACATTCCAGGATGTCTGGCTCTAGGTGAGTGATCACACCATCATGATTATCTGAGTCGTGAAGATCTTTTTTGTACAGTTCTTCTGTGTATTCTTGCCACCTCTTCTTAATATCTTCTGCTTCTGTTAGGTCCATACCATTTCTGTCCTTTATCGAGCCCATCTTTGCATGAAATGTCCCCTTGGTATCTCTGATTTTCTTGAAGAGATCTCTAGTCTTTTCCATTCTGTTGTTTTCCTCTATTTCTTTGCATTGATCTCTGAGGAAGGCTTTCTTATCTCTCCTTGCTATTCTTTGGAACTCTGCATTCAAATGGGTATATCTTTCCTTTTCTCCTTTGCTTTTTGGTTCCCTCCTTTTCACAGCTATTTGTAAGGCCTCCTCAGACAGCCATTTTGCTTTTTTGCATTTCTTTTTCTTGGGGATGGTCTTGATTCCTGTCTCCTGTACAATGTCACGAACCTCCATCCATAGTTCATCAGGCACTCTGTCTATCCGATCTAGTCCCTTAAATCTATTTCTCACTTCCACTGTATAGTCATAAAGAATTTGATTTAGGTCATACCTGAATGGTTTATGTTAGTAATGTTCTTCTAACCTCCTTCCCCCCTTTTTTGATAATGACTTTCCTGATGAGTGATATAAAGCCTTGTCCCTCCATCTTTACAGATGCTCCATCCATCTTCACACTCTTTTCAGATCCTTATTAACAAACTGAATAAAATCCTTGACATGTACACATCCTAGATTCATATGAGAATCACATTTTAACTTTTTGAAAATTATGTCTCTATACTAATAAGTCCACGTAGCTTATGCTATGAATTTTTTGTAACAACGTCTTTTGTCACAGGTTGAAGGCCCAGATTCTTAGCGTGGCTTTCAAGCGTCTTTATATTCTGGCCCCAGCCGGCATCTCCTTTACTATGAAGCACTCCCCAACCTCTTCTCTCCAACCTCTTCTCTCCAACCCACACCATCCTTTCCTCTGGCAGAGTCAGATGTCCCCTCTTCTTTTGCACCCAACATCCCCACACACATGTTTATTGATAAATTGAACTACTGAACTATTTTCCTACCTTGTGTTGAGATGCAACCTAGAGGTTAATTAAGATAATGCATTTCATCCCCTGGCCACAGGGATTGCTTCATATGGGGTTCAGTGAGCATTGTTCTCAGGACATTGACAGGAATGGGTGTGACAAAAATCACTCTTTCTTTTTTGGCAGATGTGGTCAAAAGCCTGAAACCTTGGAATCTGGTGGCAACCATTTTGGGGGCATGGGTGGAACCACCTCAGGATGAGCAGAAAGCAGCAGTGAAAACGGGAAAGGAACCGAGGACTTGCTAACATGAGGCAGCCTCTGGATCAGTTCTATTTCTAGACTTTTCAGTTCAGTGGACTAGTAGAGCTCTTTAATCTCTTAAGCCTGTTCCAAGCTACTTTTCTATTATTTCCAGTCAGAAGCAGCCTAGCTGATACTCATACCTGTATCAGTCATTTGTATATCCACCAATGCTTCCTGAATCATTCTTTATCTGCCTACCCTCTGCCCAAAGAGATCTTCGTGTTTCCAGCACCTTTCAGTTTCTGACTTAATCTGACTTTATAAGTATTCCCTGAATTAGGTATAGGCAAACCCTTTTGGGGGCTTCCCAGGTGACAGTAGAGGTAAGGAACCTGTCTGCCAAAGCAGGAGATGTAAGAGAAAACGGGTTTCATCCCTGGATCGGAAGATCCCCTAGAGAAGGGCATGACAACCCACTCCAGTATTCTTGTCTGGAGAATCCCATGGACAGAGGAGCCTGGTGGGCTATAGTCCATGGGGTTGCAAAGAGTCAGACATGACTGAGAGACTTAATGTGCATGCACATACCCATTTGGTAACACTATATTCTTGATATTTCCTACAAGTTGTAAAATGAAAACTGACTTTTCCCACCTTCAGCAGCCCCCAGGGTCTACAGAATTCCAAGTCTTAATCATCTTTTCAGGCACCCCTGTCATCCTATGTGGAACCACGTGAATCCATGCATGCTTCTTCCCTACTCTGCCCACCCCTGTCCCCTTCTTCTGGGATTTGCAGAGAAAAATGTGTGGGCTGGCAAACTGCAGGTCTAAGAGTGTGCGTGTGTATTAAATTGCTTCAGTCGTGTCTGACTCTTTGTGACTCTATGGTCTGTAGCCCACCAGGCTCCTCTGTCCATGGGCATTCTCCAGGTAAGAATACTGGAATGGGTTGCCATGCCCTCCTCCAGGGAATCATCCCAACCAGGGATTGAACCTGAGTCTCTTATGTCTCCTGCACTGGCGGGTAGGTTCTTTACCACTAGCGCCACCTGCAAAGCCCGGGGCTAAGAGAGCCCTACAGAAGTGTACTCACATCGCATATCAACTAGATGCACTCTGTCTCTTGCTACTTTGTATCTTGGAAATGATTGTGAAAACTCAGCATTCAATGTGGAGATTTCTTCCAAAGGTTATGAGTCCCTTTCTTTGAGCAGCCCCACTTTAGGACCAGGCTAGAAATCACCTGGGAAAGAGATTTGCTGACAAATTTAGAGGGCCTGGGAATGAATCTCTTCTTAATGACCAGGCAGAAATGCTGGGAAGCATTTTGGAATCATCTCTCTCAACTGGTATTCACATCTTCATCTGATGAGTATACTTGTCCCTCCTGAATAATCATTTTTTGACAACCATGCCAATTTTGTTTACTGGATTCGTTTCTCTCTTGTATAAAGAGTGGGTACTCTAAAAATTTGTGAGGAGACCAAGCCTGAAGAATTCTTTTGTGCTTAATATATTTGCATACCTTGAGAGGAACAAGGGAAAAACGTTACTTTGAACTAGTTTTCAGTAGGTAGAAACCGGATAGATTTGGTCATTTAAAACGGAAATTCAGTAAGTCCTTAAACACCCAGGAAAAAAATTTGTCTGCTTCAATTCCTAAATAAAATTGGTAAAATGCTAAAATAATATTGAATGGAATCAAAGTGGTCTCTGCCAGTTCCATATTTCAGACGTTATTTACTCTTTGTTAGTTCCCCAGAACTCACTTCATCTGGGGCAAACCATTGCTAATAATTTATACACAATTCCTCAGATCTCCATGTTAAAATAGGGAGAAATAACCAGTGTTAACCTGTTTTTTACACCAAAGGCCAAAGATTTCCTTCCTACCCACCACCTGGGGTCACATAGGAGTGTGGTGTTACCATTTAAACATGAAAACCCCTCAGTCTCTATGCTTCTTCCTCTCCCTCTCAATTCATGAAACACTTAGAGTTAAAAACAAGTGTGTAGTTCTTTTTTTTTTTTTTTTTTTTAATGTGCTGGGTGGGTCTTTGTTGCTACACGGACTTTTTTGTAGTCGTGGAGAGCAGGGGCTACCCTACAGTGGTGGTGTGCGGGCTTCTCATTGCAGTGCCTTCTCTTGTGGCGCACAGGTTCTAGGGTGCACGGGCTTCAGCAGTTGTGGTTCCTGGGCTCTACAGCAGAGGGTCTATACTTGTGTACACAGGTTCTATACATGGAGCACACAGTTACTCCGTGGCATGTGGGATCTTTCTGAACCAGGGATCAAACCTGTGTCTCCTGCATTGGCAGGCAAATTCTTAACCAGTAGATCACTAGGAAGCTCTACTTTTATTTTTGTTGTTAAATTTTGAGAAAGTTCTTTTTATATTCTGATTCTAATCCTTTATCAGATTTCTAATTCAAAAATGCTTTCTCCCATTTTGCAGCATGACTTTTCATTCTGTTCTTTGAACTTCTATGAATAGAAGTTCATAATTTGACAAAAATCTGACACCAATTTCAAAATTATTATACTTTGTGATTTAAACAAATTTTTGATCAACCCAAAGTTTCAAAGATTTCCTCTTATGTTTTCTTCTACCAGATTTATAGTTTTAGGGTTCACATTTCAGTTTGTAACCAATTTTGAGTTTATTTTTATACATCATGTGAAATATGGACTGAATTTCATTGTTTAACATACAGATATTTAATTGTTTCACCACTATTTGTTGAAAAGATTGTCCTTATTCATGGAATTACCTTTGCATTTCTGTTGAAAGTCAAATGATTGTATATATTTGCGTCTGTTTCTGGACATAGTTTTCTTCCACTAATCTATGTCTGTCTTTTGTTGTTCAGTTGCTCAGTCTTGTCTGACTCTTTGTGGCCCCATGGACTGCAGTATGTCAGGCTCCCCTGTCCTTCACTATCTCCCTGGGCCTGCTCAAACTCATGTCCATTGAGTTAGTGATGCCATCCAACCATCTCATTCTCTGTCGCCACCTTCTCCTGACCTCAATCTTTCCTAGTATCAGGGTCTTTACCAGTGAGTTGGCTCTTCACATCAGGTGGCCAAAGTATTGGAGCTTCAGCTTCAGCATCAGTCCATTCAAGAATATTCAGGATTAATATCCTGTAAGATTGACTGGTATGATCTCCTTGCTATCCAAGGGACTCTAAAGAGTCTTCTTCAACACCACATTTTGAAAGCATCAATTCTTTGGCACTCAGCCTTCTTTATGGTCCAACTCTTACATTTGTACATGACCACTAGAAAAACCAGAGCTTAGATTGGCCCTTTATCGTCAAAGTGATGTCTCTGTTTTTTAATATGCTGTCTAGGTTTGTCACAGCTTTTCTACCAAGGAGCAAGTGTCTTTTAATTTCATGGCTGCAGGCACTGTCTGCAGTGATTTTGGAGCCCAAGAAAATAAAGTCTGTCACTGTTTCTTTTTTCCTGATCTATTTGCATGAAGAGATGGAACTGGATGCCATGATCTTAGTTTTTTGAATGTTATGTTTTAAGCCAGCTTTTCACTCTCTTCTTTCACCTTCATCAAGAGACTCTTAAGTTCCTCTTTGCTTTCTGCTATTAGGGTGATCATCTACATATCTTAGTTTATTGATATTTTTCCTGGCAATCTTGATTTCAGCTTGTGCTTCATCCAGCCTGGCATTTCACATGATGTACTCTGCATATAAGTTAAATAAGCAGGGTGACAATATATAGCCTTGGTGTACTCCTTTCCCAATCCGGAACCAGTCCATTGTTCCATGTCCGATTCTAACTGTTGCTTCTCGACCTGCATACAGGTTTCTCAGGAGGCAGGTCTGCTATTCCCATCTCTTTAAGAATTTTCCACAGTTTGTTATGATCCACACAGTCAAAAGCTTTAGTGTAGTCAATGAAGCAGAAGTAGATGTTTTTCTGGGATTCTCTCGCTTTTGGATGTTGGCAATTTGCTTTCTGGTTCCTCTGCCTTTTCTAAATCCAGCTTGAACATCTGGAAATTCTTGGTTCATGTACTGTTGAAGCCTAGCTTGAAGGATTTTTACCATTACCTTGCTAGCATGAGAAATGAGCACCATTGTATAGAAGTTTGAACACTCTTTGGCATTGCTTTTCTTTGGGATTGAAATGAAAACTGACCTTTTCCAGTCCTGTGGCCACTGCTGCGTTTTCCAAATTGGTTGGCATATTGAGTGCAGCACTTTTACAGCATCATATTTTAGGATTTGAAATAGCTCAACTGGAATTCCATCACTTCCACTAGCTTTGTTGGTAGTAATGCTTCCTAAGACCTACTTGACTTCACACTCCAGGATGTCTGGCTTTAGGTAAGTGATCACACCACTGTGGTTATCTGGGTCATGAAGATCTTTTTTTGTAGTTATTCTATGTATTCTTGCCACCTCTTCTTAATATCTTCTGCTTCTGTTAGGTCTATACTCTTTCTGTTCTTTATTGAGCCCATCTTGGCATGAAACATTCCTTTGGTACATTAATAAAAAACTGTCTTGATCATTGTAGCTTTTAAGGTAAAGTGAATACTCTTTTTTTTTTTTTTCAATGTTGTGTTGGCTATTCTAGGTCCTTTTCATTTCCATATAACTTTTATAATCCTATTATCAACTTGGACCATAAGAAAGGTCTTGAATTTTTATTTTGATTGCATTGAGTCTATGGATCAATTTGGGGATAACTGATGTTGTACCAATATTCTGTCTCCAATCTTTAAACACAGTATATTTTTGAATTTATTTAAATTTCTTTAGTTTTCTCAACCATGTTTCATAGTTTTCAGCACACAAGTCTTGCACATATTTTGTTGGGTGATATATTTACATTTTCAGTACACTCAGATGATAAAAATATATTGGTAAAAAAAGACAGGGAGATAAAAGATGTGATGTTATTCCAGCCAAAGATGACCTTAGATATGGCCAGAGTGGACATATTTTTACGCTGGGGTTGGAAGGGCATTTGCCGCTTCTTCTGTTGTTTGCCCTGCACGTCTTCTTTTGGGAGGAATCAAGCCAGAAGCAGGAGCAGTCAGAGTTGACTGCTCCTGCCACACTGCCAGGGGCTCTGTCATGCTCAGCCCAGCAGTTCTGATAGAGCTGTTCCTGTGTTGATACCTCCCCTCCCACCCCATCACAATGATTGGGCTTGTGGTTTTTTTATTGGAACCAAGACATGCCAGTGAGACTCAAAGCTGGGAGCCTGGATAGAAAGAAGTAATGTTTTACTTTTAAAAGAAGTACCAACTGTGACAAGGATATCATAACCCTGGAGCTATGGAAAGCTACTTTTGTCACCTCTTATTGAACCTCCCTGCCTGACAAATTTAGAGAACTACATCAGATCAAGTAATTAGAGGACACAATTTGCAGTAACCAGCCTCCAACAAACCTCCAAGGTAGCCTCTTAGATAGCCTCCCTCTGATTCTTGTCACCTGGTATTCATCTTTATGGAGGCCCCACTTTGAATGGGGATGATCTATGTAGCCAATAGTTATTGCAGAAATGATGGGGCTTCATTTCCAAAGCTAGGTCATAAAAGATATTGCAGCTTCCACTTTGCCCTCTCTTGGAATACTTGCTTCAGGGAAAACCAGCTGCATGCCCCAAGGACATCAAGAAGCTCTGTGGAAAGTTCCATGTAAGGTGAACCTCAGGCCTCCCACAGACATGTGACTGAGTTACTCTCCAGCCCCAGCCAAGTGTCAGATGAAGCTCCAGAGAGCATTTTTATTGCAATCTTAGGACAAGCCTGAGGCCAGAATTGCCAACTAAACTGTTCCTGAATTCTTAACTCATAGAAACTGTGTGAGGTAATAAGTATGTATTATTGCTTAAAAGCCACTATTTTTGAGGTTAATTTGTTATGCAGTATTAGATAACAGACTTCCCTGATGGCTCAGATGGTAAAGCGTCTGCCTACAATGCAGGAGACATGGGTTCGATCCCTGGAGAAGATCCTCTGGAGAAGGAAATGGCAATCCACTCCAGTATTCTTGCCTGGAAAATCCCTTGGATGGAAGAGCCTGGTAGGCTACAGTCCATGGGGTCGCAAAGAGTCGGACATGACTGAGCAAACTTCACCTCATACTAACAAAGCTCAGTCAGATTTGCCCCAACTTAAAGATGATCATTTTTTCCCCTGTCTTCATTTTTATTTTCTTTATGGAAAATAAAGAAGGGTCAGCTCCTCCTGGACCGCGCTCCCTTGCATGATCTTTCATTAATAATTTGCTGACTTCTTTCCCAGTCAGAACCCTGTTGCCCTCCTTTGACTCTTGCGATGTACCTAAGTTCATTCCTCACAGCCACTGGTCTCCAATTCCGTAGTCCCTGGAATAGTCCCATGTGTTCATTAAAACATTTCTTTTCTCCTTGTCCATTTCCTCTGTTTCCAAGCAGCTTTGTTCCTTGCATCATGTTTTTCTTATATATGCCATTCGTTTTTGCCCTAACCGTCTTTCTTTCTTCTGTCTTTTATAATTTTCCATATATATCATTCCTTAAACGTGCTCTTTTTTTTTTTTTAAACAATACTGGTGACTTTGTACTTGCTGTTAGTTACATTCTTTTATCCATTCATTCACCCATTATTCATTCCTTCAATAAATACACCTTGTGTCCCCATCACATGCCAGGCATTATGTACACTAAGCGCTGGTGGAACTTCTTTTGCCCTAGAATATCCTTATCCTTGCCTTTAAATGCTCTCTTTCTCCACGTGAACTTCCACTTAATTGAATTACCTGACTTTTATTGTGAGCCTACTCAAGGTCTGCCTACAATGTGGGAGACCCGGGTTCAGTCCCTGTGTCAGGAAGATCTCCTGGAGAAGGCAATGGCAACCCACTCCAGTACTCTTGCCTGGAAAATCCCATGGACGGAAGAGCCTGGCAGGCTATAGTCCATGGGGTCGCAAAGAGTCCAGACAAGACTGAGCGACTTCACTTTCACTTTACTCAAGGTCAGACACTGTGCTAGACATGCTTTAAACCTCTGTTCAAATTACCATCTCTTGTAAGACGACCTTTTTCTGCCAGAGTTAATTGCTTCTGCCATGCTCTGTATTGGTAATTCAACAGTGTTTTGCTTACTCACGTGTTTGTTCTCTCATCCGCTCATCAGGTGTTTTTGAGAGCCTGCTGTAAGCCTGACTTTGTGTTAGGACCTGAGGAAACCATAGTGTGAGGTAAGTGCCAACAGCTATTTGTGCCTAATGCAATGGAAATTCTAAGGTGGAGCAACTAATGATGTGCTGTAATTATTTCCCTTGGTCCCTGTATTCTTCAAAGATCTTGAACTACCTGAAGGCATAGGTTACATCGTCTTGTTATTCCCAGTACCTAGGACAGTCTCAGGCACATAAAAGGAGCTGACTAAGGATTTGTTGTTTGAAGTCCACTACTGTGTTATTTGACAACTGGGAACCAGCCAGCACTGGGTCATCACACAGTCATCAAATTAAGACTCTCTCCAGGGCCCCACATTTTGGCTTATGTCTTTTCTCAGAGTGCTTTTAAAATGAAAGCTCATCTACAACTCAGTTGCATTTCAGATCCTTTGCCCTGGTCAGACTGGCAACACGTCAAATTCACTTAAATTTCTAGGAGAAGATTTAATAGATTTTGAGGGGTGGCTCATAAATATTGGATGCTTTAGAGAGAGGTGAAGGAGAAAAACTAGCTTTTGGAAGATGAGATGGTGGCCAAATGTAAGCTCGGTCTCCTTCTAAATCTTTCTAGGGCTAATGAAAGTTCAACAAGTTAGCTTTAGCCTGGGGTCTGAAAATAAATGAAGCATCCAAGATGAACCAAAGACTAAAAACAGAAATTAATTGAATAACATTTACAAATATGCCCCAGCCCTGAGTAAAATACTATTGATGTCTGCATTTCCGCCAACTTCGTATTTTTGTTGCTGTTTGGTTGCTAAGTCTTGTCTGACTCTTCGACTCCATGGACTGCAGCATGCCAGGCTTCTCTCTCCTTCACTATTCCCCTGAGTTTGCTCACACTCATGTCCATTGAGTCAGTGATGCCATCCAACCACCTCATCTTCTGTCATCCCCTTCTCCTCTTCCCCTCAATCTTTCCCAGCATCAGGGTCTTTTCCAATGAGTCTACTCTTTGCATCAGGTAGCCAAATATTATAGCTTCAGCTTCAGAAACAGTCCTTCCAATGAATATTCAGGGTTAGTTTCCTTTAGGATGGACTGATTTGATCTCCTTGGTGTCCAAGGGACTGTCAAGAGTCTTCTCCAGCACCACAGTTCAAAAGTGTCAATTCTTCAGCCTTTTTTATGGTTCAACCCTCACATCCATACATGACTACTGGAAGAACCATAGCTTTGACTAGATGGACCTTTGTTGGCAAAGTGATGTCTCTGCTTTTTAATATATTGTCTGGGTTTGTCATAGCTATTCTTCCAAGAAGCAAGTGTTTTTTAATTTGGTGGCTGCAGTCACTGTACGCATTGATTTTGGAGCCTAAGAAAATAAAATCTGACGCTGTTTCCACATTTTCTCCATCTGTTTGCCATAAAGTGATCAGTCCAGCTGCCATGATCTTCGTTTTTTGAATGTTGAGCCAGCTTTTTAAGCCAGCTTTTTCACTCTCCTCTTTCACCTTCATCAAGAAGCTCTTTAGTTCCTCTTCATTTTCTTCCATTAAAGTGGTATCATCTGCATATCTGATAGATATACTCACAATTAATGAAATAATTTGCAGATTTTATACCTAATGAAAATATTCCCTTTATTTCTAGAAAATAAGATGCTGAAGGGAGTCTCATGAAGCAGCTTCAGGAGTATCATGAGATTTTGTCAATTACAATCTGTCTTCAGGTACCCTTGATGGTTAATGGGATTCTTCTCTAACCAGATTAATTCATTCTAGAAAATGAGATGGTGAGATAACAGTAAGCACAGAAATATTCCACTGTTTGGAAAACTTGCATTCCATGTGGTTATTAAGCTTATTTGCTTATCTTAATCCTAACTTTGTATTGACCTGCATTTCAAAATGATGACATGCTCTGAAATCTCAGACCCCAGAATAGAACAAAGCAGAACAGTTAAATTTCCTTAATGTCACTGTCACTTTGCTAAAACAAAATCCTCCTATAGTAAATATGCTACTTTAGAAATCTCTTGTGTCACAGAGTCCCAAGTGAAAGCATGGACTCATTTGTTTTTCCTTATTATATTTTAGAAAATATAATTTTATCAATAAAATGATTACATTGATTATAATTCAGAAGTTATCTCCAAATTTTCTAATTCTATACCAGCAAGTTAATTTATTTTACTCAAGTGGATTGCAACAAACACAATTTCATTTAAGCTAAATTGACCTTCTGACTATCCCCATGCTTGGATGATTCTTTTGGGGGTGTTAGGCATTCCTGGAATTGATCATTAAGGAGATAATATATCCTGAACTTCTTTTTTCCCCCTTTCTGGGCAAATTTGTCTACCCATCTTGGAGGAATATGTTCTCTAATTCCAGTGCCTTTTCTCTCTTCCTTTGTTCATCTGAAGAACATTTGCTTGGCTTGTAAGATCAAGTCAATGGCTGTATCATCCATAAAAACTTAATTCCTCACTTAACTCTGGGAGAACTGCACTCCTCCTCATGTGTGCATTTTTGTCTCCTGTTACTATGTGTGTGTAAATATTTAAAAATAAAATTTAGCTTTCAACTTTGTGGTAACTGTGGATTCACATATATTTGTAAGAAATAATATAGGGAGATTTATATACTGTTTATTCAGTTACCCTCCAGTGGTAACATCTTTCAAAACTCTGTACAATATTAAAACCAGAATATGGACATCGATATAGTCAAGATACGGGACAACGCCATCACCACAAGAATCTCTCTGTTGCCTTTCACAGCTATACCCACTTTCTCCCTCATTGTTGTTATTATTGTTTAGTTGCTAAGTCATGTCCAACTTTTTTGCAACCCCATGAACTGTAGCCCACCAGGTTCCTCTCTCCATGGGCTTTCCCAGGCAAGACTACTGCAGTGGATTGCCATTTCCTTCTCCAGGGGATTTTCCCAACCTAGGGCTCAAACTCCCATCTCCTGCATTGTAAGGCAGGTTTTTTACCACTGAGCCACCAGGGAAGTCCTAAGTGATCATTAATCTGCTTTTCACATATATAACTTTGTCATTTCAAGAATGTTATATAAATGGAATAATATAGTAAATGACCTTTGGGGATTAATTTTTTTTCACTCAGCATAATTCTTTGGAGATTCATTCAAGTCATTGCATGTTGTATATATCAATGATTCCTTTTTATTGCTGAGAAGTTTTCCATGCTCTGGATGCAGCAAAGTCTGTTTAACCATTCACACATTGGTTATTACAAATAAAGCTGTTGTGAGCATTTATGTGCAGATTTTTGTATATAAGCTTTTCTTCCTCTGCAGTAAATGCCCAAGAGTAAAATTACTGGATGATATGGTAGTGGCATGATCAGTTTCATAAGAAACTACCAGCCTGTTTTCTAGAGTGGCTGTTTTTTACATTCTGACCAGAAATCTATGAGTAATTTGGTTTCTTCACATCCATGTCAGTGTTTGGTGTTCTCTGTTTTTTATTTTAGCCATTTTGATAGGTGTGTAATGGTGAATATCTTTTTATGTGTATATTTTATGTGTATATTCTTCATCTTAACAGCAGAGGCTAGAACTTTGTATTATATTGAATAAGAGGGTGCTCTCTTGTCTTGTTCCTGATCTCAGAGGTAGATTGTTATGTAATTCATTATTGAATGTTAGCTGCAGCTTTTTTGGTTCATGCTCTTTATCAAGTCATGGAAGGTCCCTCTGTTCCTATATTGCTGTTTGTTTTTTTTGTTTTTTTTTTTTTTGTTTTTTTTAATCATGAATGGGTACTGGATTTGTCAAATACTTTTTCTGCATCAATTGATTTAATTGTGGTTAGTTCTTTTTTTGCCCATTGGTTAGTAGATTACATTGATTCATTTTAAAATATTGAATCAGCCTTCTGTACTTAGAATAAATTCCAGTTAGCCATGATATAATTCTTTTCATTCATTACTGGATTCAGTTTGCAAATATTTTATTAAAGGCTTTTATGTGTAAGCTCATGAGAGATATTAATATGGAGTACTGGGGGCTGTTTTTGTTTGGTTTTGGAATCAGGCTAATCTCACAAAATGGAGAAGGCAATGGCAACCCACTCCAGTACTCTTGCCTCTCACCATGGATGGTGCAATATAGTCCATGGGGTCACAAAGAGTCGGACACGACTGAGTGACTAACAGTCTCACAAAATGAGTTCAAAAGTATTCTCTCCTCCCCTACTTTCTGCAAGAGTTTGTATAAATTGATATTATTTCTTCTTTATATGTTTGGTAGAATTCTCCAGTAAAACCATGAATAGACAGGGGGATATCCCTGCAGATCCTGAAGCCATTAAAAAAATCCATCTAGTCAAAGCTATGGTTTTTCTAGTGGTTAGGCATGGATGTGAGAGTTGGATTATAAAGAAAGCTGAGCACCAAAGAATTGATGATTTTGAACTGTGGTGTTGGAGAAGACTCTTGAGAGTCCCTTGGTCTGCAAGGAGATCAAACCAGTCAATCCTAAAGGAAATCATCATTGGAAGGACTGATGCTAAAGCTCCAATACTTTGGCTACCTGATGTGAAGAATTGACTCATTGGAAAAGACCCTGATGGTGAGAAAAACAGAGGATGAGATGGTTGGATGGCATCACTGACTTGATGGACATGAGTTTGAGCAAGCTCTGGGAGTTGGTGATGGACAGGAAAGCCTGGTGTGCTGCAGTCCATGGGACCACAGAGTCAGACACGACTGAGTGACTGAACTGAACTGATTGAAGAGAATAATATTAGAAAAATAACAGCTACAGCAATAGCCCCTGTTCCATTTCTGAGACAGATGATTTGGGTCATCTTTTTTTATCTTTGTCAGTTGTAGTAGATTGATGACTTCCTAAAGATATATCCACCTGGACCCTTAGAATGTCATCTTATTTGGAATGAAGATCTTTTGCAGATGTAACTAAGGCAAAGATCTTGAGGTGAGGTCATTCTGGACTTAGGTTGGACCCTAAATCCAATGACTTGTATCTTTAGAATAAAAAAAGGAAGGAGATGAGACACACAGAGACTTAAGAAGATGATGTAAATATGGAGGTAGATATTGGAGTGATGCATCTACAAGCCATGAAACTCCAAAGTTTGCTGGCAAGCATCAGAAGTTAAGAGAGAGGCATGGAACATATTTTTGCTCAGAGTCCCCCAGAAGGAACCAGTCTTCCTGACACCTAGATGTTGGGCTTCTGGCCTCTTGAATTATGAGAGAGTGAGTGTCTGTTGTAAACCACACCATTTGTGGTAATTTTTTATGGCAGCTCTAGGAAACTAACACATCAGTCTTCTGAAAGACAAGGTTCGTAAACTTTATGGATTTTTTTGAAGAACTATATTTGTTTCATTCGTTTTCTCTATTGCTTTTCTGATTTCAATTTCAGTGATTACAGCTCTTGTCTTTTTTGTTTGTTTGTTTTCTCCCTTTTTCTGGCTCTGGGTTTATTTTGCTCTGCTTCTAGTTTTTTTGAGAAAGCTATTTAAATGACTGATTCGAGATTTTCACTCTTTTCTAAATGTGAACATTTAGTACTATAAATTTCCCTCTTGTCACTGTGTCCCACAAATTTTGATATGTTGTATTTTCATTTTCACTTATTTCTGTGTGTTTTTAAAATAGTTTCTTTGAGACTTCCTTTTGAACCATGGATTAGTCTGAAGTGTGTTGGTTAATTTTCACTTGTTTGGAGATTTTCTTGTCTTTCAGTTACCCATTTCCAGTTTGATTGTACAGTTAGAGGATACAATGTGTGGGATTTTGATTCTTTTAACTTTGTTGAGATTTGTTGTATGGCACAAGATATGGTCTATCTTGAGGGGTAATATTTTGGAAGCACTAGGAAGAAAACATGTATTCCACTGTTATTGATAGAATGTTCTAAATAATCAATTAGATTCTGTTGATTGTGTTCTTCAGCTTGAATGTATCCTTATTGCCTTTCTATCTAGTAGTTCTATCAATTGCTGAGTGCATATTGTTGAGGCCTTTAATTATAACTGCAGACTTTTCTCCTTTCAGCTTTATCAGTTTTTTATTCATGTATGATGAGGCTCTGCTGTTCAGTATATACACATCTAAAACTGTTATGTTTTCCTGATGGACCAATCCTTTTATCATTATTTAATGTGACTGAAAGTTGCTCAGTCATGTCCAACTCTTTGCGACCCCATGGACTGTAGTCCATGGAATTAGCCAGGTCAGAATACTGGAGTGGGTAGCCTTTCCCTTGTCTAGGGGATCTTCCCAATCCAGGTATTGAACCCAGGTCTCCCACATTGCAGTTGGATTCTTTACCAGCTGAGCCACAAGGGAACAACAACAACAACAATATCTCTTTTGGTCTGTTGTATGATTTTTCAATGAGGAATCTACTGGATCTGATATAAATAAATATTTCTTGTTGCTATTGTCCAGTCTCTTAAGTCATGTCCTACTCTTTGTGACCCATGAACTGTAGCATGCCAGGCTCCTCTGTCTTCCACTATCTCCCAGAGTTTGCTCAAATTCATGTCCATTGAGTCAGTGATGCTATCTAACCATCTCATCCTCTGCTGCCCTCTTCTTTTGCCTTCAATCTTTTCCAGACCAGGGTCTTTCCCAATGAGTCAGCTCTTTGCATTGGGTGACCAAAGTATTGGAGCTTCAGCTTCAGTACCAGTCCTTCCAATGAATATTCAGAATTAATTTCCTTTAGGATTGACTAGTTTGATCTCCTTGCTGTCCAAGGGACTCTCAAGAGTCTTTTCCAGCACCAAAATTAGAAAGCATAAATTCTTTGGGGTTCAACCTTCTTTATGATCCAACTCTCACTTCCATACATGACTACTGGAACAACCATAGCTTTGACTAGCCAATCCTATTTTTTTTTTTTAATTAGTATTTGCCTGGTGTATCTTTTTCTGTTTACTGTCTTTCTTCCTGTGTTGTATCTGGAGTTTCTTGTAGAAAGCATATTATTGGTTCATTTTTAAATTCACTCTGTTAATATCTGTCTCTTAATTGGTATTTTAGATCATTAATATTTAAAGTAATATTAAAATCTGAATATTTGTGTTCCTCCCAAATTTGTATACTGAAACCCTAATCTCCAAAGGTGATTGTATTAGTTCGTGAGGCCTTTGGGAGGTGATTAAACCATGAAGGTAGGGTCCTCATGAATGGGATTAGTACTCTTACAAAAGAGATCCCATAAAGTTCTCTAGCCCCATCCACCAAGTGAGGATAAAACTAGAAGTCTGTGACCTGGGGAAGAGGGTTGACACAACCCAACTTCAGGACTTAATGTAAAGCTCCAGTAATCAAGACAGTGTGGTACTGGTGAAAGAAGACAAATACATAAATGAAACAGAATAGAGAGCCCCAAAATAAACCCAAATAAATGTAATCTTTTCAATAAATAGTGGTGGAACAATTGGAAATCCACATGCAAAAAAAATGAATCTAGATACGGATCCTATGTGCTTGACAAAATTAGCTTAAGATCCTAGATCTAAATTTGTAACACAGAAGTATAAAACTCCAAGAAGCACAGAGGGTACATACCTCAACATAATAAAGGCCATATATGACAAACCCACAGCTAGCATCATCTTCAACAGTGAAAAGCTGAAAGCATTCACTCTAAGATCAGGAGCAAGACAAGAGTGTCCACTCTCACCACCACTTTTTCAACATAGTTTTGCAAGTCTTAACTACAGCAATCATAGAAGAAACAGTAGTAAAGGGAATCCAAATTGGAAAAGAAGTTAAAATGTCCCTGTTTGCAGATGATGTGATACTCTACACAGAAGATCCTAAAGATGCTACCCCAAAACTACTAGAACTCATCAATGAAACTGGTAAAGTTGCGGGTTACAAAATTAATACATAGAAACCTGCTGCAGTTCCATACAGTAACAGCAAAAGATCAGAAAAAGAAATTCAAGAAGTAATTCCATGGACCATTGCATCAAAAAGAATAAAACACCTAGGAATAAATCTACTTGAGGAGACAAAAGACCTGTACTCCGAAAATCATAAAATACTGATGAAAGAAATCAAAGACATAAATAGATGGAAAGATATAGCATGTTTTTGGATTGGAAGAATCAACATTATCAAAATGACTATACTACTCAAGACAATGTACAGATCCAATGCAATCCCTGTCAATTTACCATTTGCATTTTTCACAAATCTAGAACAAAAATAAATTTGCATGAAGACACAAAAGACCCCAAATAGCCAAAGCAATCTTGAAAAAGAAAAACAACTGGAGGAATCAGGCTCCCTAACTTCAGACTATACTATATATCTACAGTCATCAAAACAGTATGGTACTGGCACAAAAGTAGAAATATAGATCAAAGGAACAGGATAGAAAACCCAGAAATAAGCCCATGCACCTATGGTCAATTAATCTATGACAAAGGAGGAAAGACTACACAATGTTGGACATACAGTCTCCTCAACAAATGGTGCTGGGAAAACTGGACAGCCACATGTTAAAAAATGAAAGTAGATCATTCCTTAATTCTGTATACAAAAATAAGCTCAAAATGGGTTAAAGACCTAAACGTGAGGCCAGACACTATAAAACTCCTAGAGAAAAACATAGGCAGAACACTCTCTGACATAAGTCATAGCAACATCTTTTTTGATGCATCTCACAGAATAATGGAAATAAAAGCAAACATAAACAAATGGGACCTACTTAAACTCAAAAGCTTTTGCACAGCAAAGGAAACAATAAACAAAATGAAAAGACAACCCACAGATTGGGAGAAAACGTTTGCAAATGATGTGACCAGTAAGGGATTAGTCTTCAAAATTTACAGCTAGGACAGTTAATAGCACCAAAAAGAGAACCCACTCAAAAAACAAGCAGAAGATCTGAATGGACATTTCTCCAAAGAGGACATACAAATGGCAAATATGCCCATGAAAAGATATTCAACATCGCTAGTTATTAGAGAAATGCAAATCAGAACTACAGTGAGATATCCCCTCACCAGTCTGGTCAGAATGGCTATCCTCAAAAAAATCCACAAACAACAAATGCTGGAGAGTGTGTGGAAAGAAGGGAACCCTCCTGAACAGTTGGTGGAATGTAAATTGATACAGCCACTATGGAGAACAGTATGGAAGTGCCTTCAAAAACTAAAAATAAAGCTACCATATGACCCTGCAATCCCACTCCCAGGCATATATCCAGAGAAAAACATGGCCTGAAAAGATACATGCACCCCAATGTTCATTGCTACCGCACAGTAGCCAAGACATGGAAGCAGCCTAAATGTCCACTGACAGAGGAATGGATAAAGAAGGTGTGGAACCTATATACAATGGACTATTACTCGGCCATTAAAAAGAATGAAATAGTGCCATTTGCAGCAACATGGATGGACCTAGAGAATGTCATCCTGCGCGAAGTAAGTCAGACAGAGAAGGAGAAATATCATTTGACATCCTTTATGTGTGGAATCTAAAAAGAAATGGGTGAACTTGCAAAAGATAAAGAGACTCACAGACTGAGAAAAGGAACTTATGGTTGCCAAGGAAAAGGGACAGTTAGGGACTTTGGAGACGTCATTAGCACTGCTATATTTAAAATGGGTAACCAACAAAGACCTATTGTACAGCACATGGAACTCTGTTCAATGTTATGTGCCAGCCTGGAGGGGAAAGTGGTTTGGGGCAGAATGGACACATGTGTATGTCTGGCTCAGTCCCTTCGCCGTTCACCTGAAAATACCACAACATTGTTAGTTGGCTATACCCCAATACAAAATGTTTTTTGTGTTTAAAAAAGATAAAAATAAAAATAAAAACTCTTAGAAGATAACAGGAAAAAATCTAGGGGACCTTGAATTTGGTGATGACTATTTTTATTATTTTTTAAAAAGCTTTTTATTTTGTATTGGGGTATAGTTGATTAACAAACAATGTTGTGATAGTTTCAGGGAACAGTGAAGGGATTCAGCCACGCATATACATGTATCCATTCACCCCCAAACCCCCCTCCCATCCAGGCTGCCACATAACGTTGAGCAGAGTTCCCTGTGCGATACAGTAGGTCCTTGTTGGTTACCCATTTTAAATACAGCAGTGTGGACATGCCCATCCCACACTCCCTAACTATCGCTTCCCCCCATGCTTTTCCCCAGCAACCATAAACTCGTTCTTGAAGTCTGTGAGTTTCTTTCTGTTTTGTAAGAAAGTTCATTTGTGTCGTTTCTTTTTTTGTTTCCACATATAAGGGTTTTCATACAATACTTCTTCTCTGTCAGACTTACTTCACTCAGTGTGACACCCTCTAGGTCCATCTATGTTGCGGCAAATGTGGCAATGACTTTTTAGATACAACAACGAAAATACAATCCGTGAGAGAAAGAATTAGCTGAACTTCATTAAAGCTTTCTGTCTACAAATGATACTCTCAAGAGGATAAAAAGATAAGCCACAGACTTGGAGAAAATATTTGCAAAAGACATGTCTAATAAAGGACCATTATCCAAAATAAACAAGTATTCTTCAAACTTAACAATTAAAAAAATGAACAATGCAGTTTTAAAAATAGGCCAATAATGTTAGCATACCTCACAAAGATATACAGATGACAAATAAGCATATGAAAAATATTTCACATCGTATGACATAGAGAAGTGCAAACTGAAACAACGAGATACTACTACACACATATTAGAAAGGCCAAGATTCAGAACACTGGCAACATCAGATGCTGGTGGGAATGTAAAGCACCGGGAATTCTCATTCATTGTTTGTGGGAATTCAATACAACTACTGTGGAAGATAGTTTGGTAGTTTCTCAAAAAGACTAAGCCTAATTTTATCCTAAGACTCAGCAGTTATGCTTCTTGGTATTTACTTAAAGGAGTTGAAAACTTATGTGCATATAAAAACCTACATACAGATGTTTATAAGAGCTTTACTCATAGTTGTCAAAACTTGGAAGCAACCGAGATGTCCTTTAGTGGATGAATAGATAGCTGTGGTACATCCAGGCAGTGGGATATGATTCATCATTAAAAAGAACTGAGCTACCAAGCCATAAAAAGACATGGAAAATCCTGGAGTATATATTACTAAGTGAAAGAAAACAATCTGAAAAGGCGACATACTCAATAATTCCAACTATATGACATTCTGGAAAAGTCAAAACATTGGAGAAAGTAAAAAGATACGTGGTTGCCAGAGGTTGCAGAGAGGGAGGGATAGACAGATGGAGAACAAAAGGTTTACTATAGTGGTGGATACATGTCATTATACATTTATCTAAAACCATAGAATGTTCAACATAATGTAAACTATGGACTTTGGGTGATAATGATGTGTCAGTGTAGGTTCATGAATTGTAACAAATATATACTCTTCTGGTGGGGGATATTGATAATGCAGGAGGCTATGAATGTGGAGTAGGGGGCACCAGAGGGCATATGGGCTATTTCTGTAATTTCCTCTCAATTTTGTTCAGAATCTAAGACAAATAGGTGCTAGAGTCACTCAAGGTTTTTATGAGTTTAAATGATATATAAAAAGTACTTTGCTTTGTGCTTGACATATGAGAAGCCCTCAGTACCGCAATGAAAGATAAATAACATGATAAGGGAGCATTATAGCACAGGTAAATGACAACTGGGTGATACAAAGTGCAGTAGAGATTAGCAGAGTGAGGAAAGGCTTTATTGGAGGAAGTGGGCCTCACTGGCCCTTAATAAAGGAGCAATGCTTAGACAAGCCTCAAGGTGGGAGTGGTGAGGATGGCTACAGTATTCTAAACAGACCAGACCTGACGTGCTATGGTGAGGAGTCTGCAAGGTGCACGGCAGGATTGAGAAAAGATTATTTGGATGATCCACGAGGTCTTATGTAGGAGTCATAGTAATATGTCCTGAAAATTCCTCCCCTACAAAGTCCCTAAAATTTGGGATTATTTGTCTTTTTAAATGTATAGCTAAATTTTCCAAAACTAAGGGAAACCTTTGAATTCTAAGATGTATGAAAAGGATGGATGTAAGGAATTAATGAGCACTGAAACCAGCTGCTGCCATGAGAGCCTTTGTCAGCCCCTGACTGCCTGGAGCCAGGCTGTCCAGGGATGACAAAGACAAGGGATGTCAGATTGGAGATTCCCACATAAACCTGCAACTACTTCAGTGGGTTATCTGTACCAAAATCTGCCCCCTCACAGGGAGACTGGAAGAAAACTTGTCCTCTTCTGGTTGTAGCTCAGGGAAAAAAAAACAGAAGCAAGACACCACCAAGAATTCACAACCGCAGGCCAGCTCCTTATGGTGGAGTGTGGCCTAAATTCACACTGCCCACATGATTTGATAAATTTCAGCTAAGAATTTGGTTCAGAGTAAACCAGAGTTGACAGTGCCTGAGATATATGGCAGATGCAAACTAAAATTCTCTCTGGAGGGATGCTTCTTAAACCAGCCCTCTAAGAACTTCTTTAGAGAAAATTATAGGGAACATGCAGCAAAAAGAAATTTTTTTTAAAAATCAGAGAATGTGTAAGTAAACAATGTACTATGAGTGATAGTAAAATAACAAACCATAGATCCAGATCAACAAAGATACCAAATATTAACGTGATCACAGAGTATAAAATCACTATGTTGAATATATTTGAATACATGAAAGAGGCTATTAAAAGTATAAATAAGGAGCAAGAGACTTCAAAATGACCAGGCAGATGTAGAAAGGGAAGTGATGAGAGATGAACCTGCAAAGCAGATAGTGGCAAAACTGTGGGGAGCCTTGCCAGGTGAAGAACATGGGACTTTGTATACAGACATAATGGAACCATTGTGAGACTGACATATGTTAAGTGGAGTTTAACTAGGACTAATCTGGTAGCCGTATGCAGAAGGGACTAGGGTGAGAGGGTGTCATAAAGATCAACTGGAAATTCCACGGCAGGAGTGCTGGTGTGTGCTCCTAAGAGAAATGAGAGTGGAAAGAATCTGTGGAAGAAGAAAAGCAATCCTGATGGAGAAACCAATAATATTTGGTGGCTGGATGGCAAGCGAGTAGGGAGGATTCTAGTCCAAGCCTTAGAGGCTCTGATTAACATCTTGTATTCCCTTCTCCTAGAACTTTTCCCCAACCCAAATCCCTGGATTCATCCTGGGCTTGCACTTGGCCCTGATGACTTGAGTATGAGCAATGTGTGAGCAGAGGGGAGCTACGTAACCCCTCAGGAAGCATCAGGATGCAGTAAGCTTCCTACTAACCAAACACATGTGGACTTCACACAACTCTGCTGACACAGGGTATTAATAATCATGCATCAAATGTTACAAAGCCCTCTTCTAGGCCCCATCTCATTTGATCCTGGAAGCAATCCTTGAAGTAGGCTGACAAGACCTTGTTACTTATCCCTACTTGATGAGTGGTGAAGTTGAGACTTAGGAGTATGAAGGAAGACTCCCCCAGGCCACACAAGCTGTTTAGTGGTGAAGCCAGCACTAGACTCTCCCAGGCTAGAGCTCTTTCAGTTATTCCATATCTAGGAGGGGGAACCTGTTGGTTGTTGTTATGTTCTATTGTATTTCTGGTCCTCACATTGATGCAGGGCCTAATGCAAAAGAAAGGATGTTGCTAGAAACCTTAGTTCTAGTTAATTCATAGCTATAAAGAGGAGACTAATGCAATGTATTTTGCAATTTCTGAGATGCTTTTGATCATAAGCTAGAATATCGAGTTGAAGGGGGGCTCTATTCGGGGAGGAAGGTTGAAAGAGATGCATGGAGTTGCTTAGAGAGATACAGTTGTAAAACGGGATAGCAGTTGAATTTCTGACACTAAATTTTTGGTGCCCTATGGTGTTAATTAGACATTTCTTTTCAACCTGATTGACAGTGCATTTTAATGAAGAAATAACAGCCCAGCAGAGCCTGGCAGTATACTCTTTTCTTACAATTTACAAGCTGAACTTCCCTTGGCAACCTACATCTGGTTTGCTCTGCTGGTAAGTCTGTCAGTAGAACAATGTATAGGCTCTTTCATTTCAATAGGTTTGCTCTTATTAAAGCCTTCTGCATTTTCCTCAGCTTAATTCATTAGGGTTGTTAAATTTCATCAAATTACTTTCCTTAAGTTAAAAAAAAAAGCACAGTTTTTACCTGCCTGAATAAAAGTGGGATAGTATGGAAATGTGTAAGTTTTTAAGGGAAGAGGCTGTATGTTAAAGGTTGTATAGTAGAGGCTTCACAGAATTCTTTTAAAGTATTTTTTTCTACCTTCAAATGGGATGTTTCCTGGAAAATCAGAATAAATCCTAAAGGATTGCCTAAGCCTCCTGTGACCATTTGGAAACAGAAGGTCTCCACGCGTTAGAAATGCCTTGACCACCTCATAGTGCGGATACGTGGTGGGTGTTTTGGAACACTATTTTTTTTTTTTAAGGTTTCATCTTCATTTTATATTTATAAATGGGCTTTAAAAATTAACACATCATTTATTTTTTACTTCTACCCAGGAGTAAAATGGCCATCTCTACCAGAGACTAAGGATCCTTGCTTTTCATAGATGAGCCAGGTGACTGGGGAGGACAGGCAGGAGAGACTAGGTGGACTCCCCCTGCCTGGGGATGGGGTTGAGAGCAGGGCTGAACCTACAAATTGGGGGTTAAGTGACTCCAGTAGAGGCTATAAAGGCAGAGAGCCAAGCAGATCATTACAAGCTTCTTCTCCAGGAAAGTGGAAGCCATTTAAAAAATTCCGGGAATTGCTTGGAACATGCAGCATTCTTAAACAAAGAACCTTTGTGACATTCAGAATTACTGAATTTAGGAGAGGAAAAGACTCACACCTCACCTGCCTTCCTTCCCTTGGTCTACTGCCACTGCTTTGTCGAGTTCATTTGAAAAGACCTCCAAATTTGGAGTCTAATCACAGTCCAACATTCTTGTGAGAAGGGCAAATGGGTGTTGTACCCTATTAAGGATTCTGCCCCTATGCTATTTCCAGGTGTTTGCCCACCTGGCTTTCATGATCTTCAATTCTGTATTAAAATTTTCTTGGGTTAGAAAAATGCTTGAATTCATACTTCATACAAACTTCTGTTAACACAGGCACATGATAGAAGAAAATCACAAGAATAAAGTTAAAGATCCACCCCGTGACTTATGCTCACATCTTGTCATTTAGAACTGGGTTGTGTGAACACACTCAGCTGCAAGAGAAGGTGAGTGATTCCTGGGCCCAGTGCTTCCCCAAATAAAGTCATAGATTGATGGTAAGGAGCAAAGAGAGAATGGATATTGGATGGACCCTATCAGGTTCTGCCAATTCACCATCGTTTGGAAATTGGGACATTTCTAATGTTACTTTCTATGAACCAGTTACAATAGCCCCAGATTGTTGTATGGCTCTTATGAGTTTCTTATTATTCAGTAATACAAATTCTTCATAATTTCTTTAAGTTAGAAAATAAAATTGAG
The DNA here is from genome assembly GCF_029407905.1 of Bubalus kerabau. Lineage (NCBI taxonomy): Eukaryota > Metazoa > Chordata > Mammalia > Artiodactyla > Bovidae > Bubalus > Bubalus kerabau. The sequence continues at coordinate 149,395,825 of NC_073627.1, forward strand.
AAAAGACAGAGAAAAAATACTTTCAACCTATTAGAGAGAACTAGTGTTATTCCTTTCAACCACTGACACACACACAGACACACACAGACACACAGACACATACGCATACACATAAAATACTTTTAAAGATAAACTGATTAACTTTGAATATATTTATTTTTATTCCAGGCATTGCTGTCCTATAAGCTTGATTCCAAAGCAGAATGTAGGTTTAACCTTGCCCAGAACTACAGGATGTTGTGTATCTGAACTGAGAGACTCTCTCTCCCTCTCTCTCTCACCTGTGTGCACATATGCACACACACACATTTGTTTTGTCCATTTATCTGTAGACTGTCTCTACATCTTTGTTATTGACAATAGTGCTATAATGAACGTGGTAGTGCTAATATGTCTTTGAGATCCTGCGATTTTTTTGGATAAATATCCAGAAGTAGGAATCTAAGATCATAGGGTAAGTTCTGTTTTTTAATTTTTGAGGAAGCTCCATAGTGTTTTTTTGTAGTTGTGCACCATTTTGCATTCCCACTAGCAGGGTACAAGGTTCCAATTTCCCCACAGCCTTGCCAACACTTGTTATCTTTTTTTTTTTTTTAATAAAAACCACTCTAACAGGTGTGAGATGGTATTTCATTGTGGATTTGATTTGCACTTCCCTGATGAACAGTGGAAACAGTGTCAGACTTTATTTTTGGGGGGCTCCAAAATCACTGCAGATGGTGACTCCAGCCATGAAATTAAAAGACGCTTACTCCTTGGAAGGAAAGTTATGACCAACCTAGATAGCACATTGAAAAGCAGAGACATTACTTTGCCAACAAAGGTCTGTCTAGTCAAGGCTATGGTTTTTCCTGTGGTCATGTATGGATGTGAGAGTTGGACTGTGAAGAAGGCTGAGCGCCAAAGAATTGATGCTTTTGAACTGTGGTGTTGGAGAAGACTCTTGAGAGTCCCTTGGACTGCAAGGAGATCCAACCAGTCCATTCTGAAGGAGATCAGCCCTGGGATTTCTTTGGAAGGAATGATGCTAAAGCTGAAACTCCAGTACTTTGGCCACCTCATGCGAAGTGTTGACTCATTGGAAAAGACTCTGATGCTGGGAGGGATTGGGGGCAGGAGGAAAAGGGGACGACAGAGGATGAGATGGCTGGATGGCATCACTGACTCGATGGATGTGAGTCTGAGTGAACTCCGGGAGTTGGTGATGGACATGGAGGCCTGGCGTGCTGCGATTCATGGGGTCGCAAAGAGTCGGAGACGACTGAGCGACTGAACTGAACTGATGAACAGTAAACATTGAGCGCTTATTATTGTATCTATTGTCTATTTGGGGCTTCCCTGGTAGCTCAGCTGGTAAAGAATCCGCCTGCAATGCAGGAGACCCTGGTTCAATTCCTGGGTCCAGAAGATCTTCTGGAGAAAGGATAGGCTACCCACTTTAGTATTCTTGCACTTCCCTGGTGGCTCAGATAGTAAAGAATCTGCCTGCAATGCGGGAGACCTGGGTTTGATCCCTGGGTTGGGAAGATCTTCTGGGGGACGGCATGACAGCCCATTCCAGTGATCTTGCCTGAAGAATCCCCACGGATAGAGGAGCCTGGTGGGCTACAGTCCATGGGATAGCAAAGAGGTGGATACAACTGAGTGACTAAGCACATTGTTATTTGTATATTGCCCTTAGAGAAATGTCTGTTGAAGTCCTTTGACCATCTTTAAATTGGGTTATTAAGTTTTTTTTATTATTGAGTTATAGGAGTGCCTCATCTATTTTGGAACTAAGCCTCTAATCAGATATATATTTTGCAAATATTTTCTCCAATTCTGTAGGTTCCCTTTTTATTCTATTGATGGTTACCTTTGCTGTGCAGAAGCTTTTTAGCTTGGTAGAGTCACACTTGTTTATTTTTGCTTTTCATGCCTATGTTTTGGTGTCTTGTCCATGATATTACTGCCAAGACTAAAGTTATGAGCTTTTCCCTAGACCTCACATTAAGGCTCAGACCTCAACTCCAGAGATGCCATGTCCCTGAGGCACCTTCTAAGGTGAAGAGTGAATCCTTGGCTCCTTTCCTCACGGACTGGAAGTTGGCTTGAGAAGAGGGTTTCTGGGGGCCAGAGATTGTGCCAGAAGAATAACCAGAAATGATAAGGGTGCCTAAAGCAGAAGTGTAAAAGGGCAGATAGGGTGAAAGACTAGGACACTAGAAAAGTCCAGAGAATTCCCCAAAGAAAGTGGGGAGGCCAGGAGTCAGGGTGTATCTGCCTGGGCTTTTATGTAGGCAGCCAAGGCAGGACTGGGTGAGCCAGGTTGCTATGTTGGAAGGCTCATGACATAGGTGAGGGTCCCCACTCCAGATACATGAAGATCTCTTTATCAATATCTGCCCAATGACTCTTACATAAGTCTGCTCTGTTTAACATAGCCTTGACCTACAGTGTTTTTGGTGTTTAAAGGTTTCACTTGCTTTGAAATTGACAATGCTGTTGTGGGCACTTTCTGGTATTTTCAGAAGACTGTCACATGCTAACACATTTGATTCATAAACTGACTAATTCAGGAAGGCTCTCTGTTTCTCAACTAAGGAAACTAACATGCACAGATGTTAAATCACTTGCTCAAGGCGCTCCTGCTGCCAGTTTGGGTGCTCTTTTTTCTCAAGGCAATGAGCTTGACAACAATGCACAATAATCTATTTATCACTTATAGATATAGCCATTCACAGAAGGTCAGGTTGACTAAAGCCCTTGTGGTCAAAACACCAGCCGAATGCACTGTCAGAGACTCTCCATCTGGGCTGTCCACAGCCCCCTCCTCAGGAGTAGGACAGTTCCACCCAGTCAGAAGCTGGGTACCAAGATGCCACTCTGGGTTGTGAGGACAATATGGCGGTAGCATAGGAGATCAGTGCTCAGCAGCTGAGAAGGAAGGAAAAGCCCTATGGACACATGAAGTTCTCTTCTTCCAAAAATGAGGCTAATAATGACTAACTCACATTAAATGTGAACATGAGAAAATGTGATGTTATCTGTGAAGCCAGTGTATAAATTAAAATGATCCTGTGGATCATTCATGTATACCTTGTGGCACAGGGCCTGACATATAACATATGTTCAGCAAATATTAGATATTATTATTGATAACAAAACATAGTCATTGTATTACCTTATAGTTGTGCATCAATTTTCAGTTTATAAGCTGCCTTCACATATATTATCACGGGCTTCCTAGGTGGCACTAGTGGTAAAGAAACTGACTGCCAATGCAGGAGACTTAAGAGATGTGGGTCGGGAAGACCCCCTGGAGGAGGGCATGGCAACGCATTCCAGTCTTCTTGCCTGGAGAATCTCATGAACAGAGGAGCCTGGTGGGCTACAGTCCATGGGGTTGCACAAAGTCGGACACAACCGAAGTGTCTAAGCACGCATGCATGCATGGGTTTATTATTATTATTCCATTTTTATAGATGAGGATACAGAGGCAAGCTTAAGTAGCTTTCCCAAGCTCACAGCAGATAAGTTATAGAGCTGGGACTGTATCTAACTCAGAACTCTGTTCTTCTAGCTAATCTAGGCATGATTATTTTGCATGGTTTTCAGATCCTTCATTATTCAGATTCTCCTCCTTGGGGCTTTCTTATAAAAGTCTATTTTAAAATCCTCTGTCTATAACTGCAAAAATATCCCAATATGGCCTGACTATAAGACAGTACAATGGGCCCATTACTTTCTTTGTTCTAGATGTTAGACTTTTATTATTGCATCCCAACATTTTATTGGCTTTTTGAACAGCTTGGTCCCCCTGATGGCTTATCTAAATCTGAAGTCTTCTCAATTCCCTAAGTTCTTTTCTCATGAACTGTTGTAAACTTGGTCTCCTCCATTCCCAACTCCTACGAATGAAATTGAATGTTAGTCTTTAATATGTTGCTTTGTTGAGGCCCCAGCCAGAGTGTGGAAACTCTTAAGGAATCAATAAAATATTCTGCCGGGTGTTCCAAGCAAGATTCCCAAATGCTAATTATTATTGTTAAATGAGTGACTCATCTGAAAGAGTTTCCTTTTCAAGTTGCATTGCATCATGGGGGAACTGTTTTAAATAGACCACCCTGTACACAAACATTTTCATCTTAAAGCATTCAGGCACCATTTCTGTATAGTAAGAGTAATTGTCCCCCCCCAACTCACAGACGGGCGACTTCACAGACAGCACAATGTGAGAGCTTCCAAGATGCCCAGAGCTCCGAGGTCTCCTCCAGCTTAATTTCCAGAGGGTGAGATTGTATCTCATCATAAAGGGGAAAATTTAGCAGAAGAGAGAAAAAGAGCTGAGCAACCCAACCGAATTAAAAACAAGCCCTTCCTGAACAAAAGAGGATTCTTTAAAATGGGGTTTAAAAAGAGGGACATAGGGGATAGGAATTCAAATTAAAATATTTTCAGCACTACTTTTAACAAGGCAGGAGGAAAATGAAACAAATTTCAAGCCACTATAGAGAAGGAAAGTCTGTGATCCTGGCATATATAGAATACAAGGTAGGGAGAAAGGAGGACCTTGACTGGGAGCAAGTGAGTGAGATGCGCAGGAATTCAAGTTAACTGGTTAATTTGCAGACAAATAAGAACAATATAACTTTCACTGTTTGGAAGAGGGAGAGATCTCTTCTTAGAAAAACAAAAACAAAAAACCCAAAGCAAATCTTCACCTCTTCTGTGCATATTTTCCCTCTCTGCAGTGATGAAAGTGTTTGCACTAATTTTCCAGGGAGACCAGAAAATATGTATGGTGTGTTTTGTCTCCAGTGGCATCCTGGGTCACTGAGCACCGTCATTCAATGCGATCTGTTGATGGATAGATGGAAGAATCGAACCTTTTCAGCACTAGGGGAGAAAGTAACCAGAACTTAGTGTCTATGTAGGAGCCCCCATTAAAAATAATTTAAAATGTTAAATCTATAAATTTCAGAAAACACCATGCCACGGGAGGAGGCACAAACATTATCACTGGAAGAGGACTGGCTAGTTGGATTTTGCCTCTGTTGGCTAAGATCATGTTTCTAGAAGCTGAGTGACAAAAACAGAGTGTTCCATGTGCTGTTTGAATGGACCAGATTCGGGCTCTCCATGCCAATTGTGTGTAGAAAGAAAGGCCCAAACTGCAGACCAGGGTTGCCCAGAGAACTGGTGGGCTGGGGAGGGGGTGGGGGCGTGGCGGCGGGGGAGGGGAAGAGGAGTCTCTGCTGAAGGGAGAAATGATCCACCAGCTCATTCCCAGCTGAGCGCATAAAGGGGGTGCATCCTGACACCCCTGCCAGTTCCCAAGGGAACAGGAGGCAGTTTGAGCTCTCCTCCTGGGTGCCTCGGGTTCACTCACTGCCGTCGCGTCTTCCCTGGGGCTGGGGCGAGAGCCCAGGCTGGCCTACCGCACCTGGAAAAGCTTGTCTGCTCACGTCCTGCCCTCTGCTACAGGCGCACGTGGTATCTGCTCTGAACCTGAGCTGAGCCCATTTTCCTGATCTTAGGGAGGATGTTCAGAGAGGGGCTGGTGAGGGGCACCTGGCTGCAATATGGTACCACCTGGAGCGGGCACAGGAGACCGGAATGGGAAGGCTATTGTCTGGGCCCTTGCCATGTGCCAGACCTGTGCCGAGTGCTTTTTCAGCAGTTCTCCCACTAGTCCTCATTTTACGTGGAGGACATGAAGGCTTGGGGACAGCAAGCAGTTTACGGAAGGGAGCCTTGGCCTTCCCAGGTGGCGCTAGTGGTAAAAAACCCCCGCCTGCCAATGCAGGAGACATGAGAGATGTGAGTTCAGTCCCTGGGTTGGGAAGCTCCCCTGGAGGAGGGCACAGCAACCAACTCCAGCATTCTTGCCTGGAGAATCCCATGGACAGAGGAGCCTGGTGGGCTACAGTCCATAGCATCACACAGTTGGACATGACTGAAGCGACTTAGCAGGCACCCACGATGTCTCATCAGTAGAAAAGCAGGATTGCAGCCTGTGTCTATCTAAGTCCGATGGTCAGGAGCTATCAGTTTTGGCCCAGAAAATCACCAGCCCTTGGCCTTAGGAAGTAAGTCAAAGCTTCCAGTGTGGTGGTGTCATTTCCACACAGACAACGGTGATCCTGTCAGGCCTAAAAATCTTTAATGCCAGAATTCTTACCTTCCCCCTGAAGGGAGAGGCCAAAGTCTGAAATTAGACTTCCTCCCAGATTCGGATCCCAGGAGATTTGCATTTTGCAGTTGTGTTGAGGGGCATTCTTAGGATCTGCATCCTTGGGGGAGAACGGAGTCTAGCAGGACTGAGCTGCCAGACAGTCTCAGCCCAGGCCTCAGCCAACCCCAGCAGCTCGGGAGCTGGAAGTGACCTCCGAGGGCTGGTATTTCACCCTTCTGCCCCACTACTCATTAGATAGGAGCTGTCCTGGGGAAGGGGCATGAAAGGTTGTTGTTCAGAACCGTAGGGAGGCACTCAGTTAAAAGCTGTTGGCAGCCAACCCTCAGTGCAGCTTAGGGAACCAGGGCCTCAGTTCTGGAGGGGACTCTGGGAGATGCAGTCACAGTACGGTGTATAAAAATACCACAGCCTTCAGGCCAAGATGAACCAGACCGGAAAACAGGGCATTTTAAAGTATCCCTCTGTTGAGAGACACACAGGCTTCACAAGTTAATATATCCGAAATTGGGCTGCATTTTGCAGTTCATGCTAAAGTAGGCTTGCCAACCCTTCCCCACTCTGCCTACCCCAAAGCTGTTATTAAATTGATGGTGGATATTAGAGTAGACAATCTTAGAACTGAGGAAATGCTATAATGTATTGCCTGGTGGATAAATAAGACCCTAGGGGCAAAGGGATCTCAGGTCTGCAAATTGCTTAAGAAGAGGGACTCTGGCTCCTGTTCACAGCCAAGAGGTATGAGCTCCGATCTCTTCTTTGCTTCAGAGCTACTTTCAAATTTTGTTTGTTTACTTGTTTTTAGTCTGAACCTTTAAAAATAAGAAAACAAATGAGTAATCTGTCCTATATATCTGTAGGTCCTCTTGAATTAATAAGCCTTCAGAATTAGTAAACCTTCAAATTGCTCGGAAAATCTCCCTACAAAGTTGAACTCCATTGTGGGAAAAGAATGATGTTGCCTTGTAAATAGAATGCTAAGTTCACAACTATTTTTAGGTAATTTTTATTTTATCAATGCAGTACATGCACAATATTTATAAAGTGAAACAGTATTCAACAGCTTATCCCAAAACTGTGGTTTCTGCTCTCCTCATCCCTCCATTCCTGTCCTAGGGACAACAGTTTTTTAAGTTAGTTTTTCCTGCCATTTACATGTCCATGTCTAAGTAATGTATGTAACTGAGTGAATTATTTTGACTCATCTGTTTTATCTACTGACTTCATACTACTACGAAGGGGAACCATCCCCTCAGCCTTCTTTCCTTTGTTCCCCCAATATAATTATGTCACAAAGTTTAGAATTAGTCAATACTTAGTGTTTCCATTACTATGGCTGTACAGATATTCTTAGCTGAGCATTTTATTCTTCCTTAACCTTTCCCCTCCTGAAGTTAATGATTGCCTTTCTTCTTCTTTCCAACACCATTTAATAACCTCCTGGTACAACTTTCTACAGGGAAAGTCCTCAGGCTTCCTCATGAAGGAATCCATCCATTCCATCTATTTTCTTGGAGATCCTACAGACCTCCTTTCTCCTTCTATCTGGGCCAATGGTGCAGATGTCACCTGAAACTTCTTTTCTGTCATCCTTGTAGCTGCCTTGACTAGGGATTATATTCCCTAGTTCCGAGATCTTACATCTTCTCAGGGGAGGAATGGAATGGACAAAGCACAGATACATACATGTACACATATATCTGTATGCTAAGTCACGTCAGTCGTGTCCAACTCTGTGTGACCCCATAGACAGCGGCTTACCAGGCTTCTGTCCCTGGGATTCTCCAGGCAAGAATACTGGAGTGAGTTGCCATTTCCTTCTCCACTGCATGAAAGTGAAAAGTGAAAGTGAAGTTGCTCAGTTGTGTCAGACTCTTCGCAACGCTATGGACTGTAGCCCACCAGGCTCCTCCGTCCATGGGATTTCCCAGACAACAGTACTGGAGTGGGTTGCCATTGCCTTCTCCCATATATCTGTATACCCACACATACAGTGTATGTTAAGTTTACAGTGATATCATTACACAATATCATTACACTCAGTAAAAGGCATGGAGATTAATTGTATAGTTCAGGGGGGTTGATAAATGAATATCCCTAAGTAAGATATATACCATTTCTATACCCCCAAAAGTTGCTTTGTGCCATTTCCCAGTTAGTGCCACCCCACACTCCCCAAATAACCATTGGTCTGATATCCATCACAATAAATTAGATTTATTTTGTCAATTCTAGAACTTTATATAATAATATTTTTGAGATTTATCTATGTTGTTGCATGTAGCTTTGATTTCCAGATCAACTTTATTTTATGAATGTGTTTAAGTAATCTATTTCTGCTTTATTGACTAGGCCAAAGCCTTTGACTGTGTGGATCACAATAAACTGTGGAAAATTCTGAAAGAGATGGGAATACCAGAACACCTGATCTGCCTCTTGAGAAATTTGTATGCAGGTCAGGAAGCAACAGTTAGAACTGCACATGGAACAACAGACTGGTTCCAAATAGGAAAAGGAGTACGTCAAGGCTGTATATTGTCACCCTACTTATTTAACTTATATGCAGAGTACATCATGAGAAATGCTGGACTGGAAGAAACATAAGCTGGAATCAAGATTGCTGGGAGAAATCTCAATAACCTCAGATATGCAGATGATACCACCCTTATGGCAGAAAGTGAAGAGGAACTCAAAAGCCTCTTGATGAAAGTGAAAGTGGAGAGTGAAAAAGTTGGCTTAAAGCTCAACATTCAGAAAACGAAGATCATGGCATCTGGTCCCACCACTTCATGGGAAATAGATGGGGAAACAGTGGAAACAGTGTCAGACTTTTTTTTTCTGGGCTCCAAAATCACTACAGATGGTGATTGCAGCCATGAAATTAAAAGACGCTTACTCCTTGGAAGGAAAGTTATGACCAACCTAGATAGCATATTCAAAAGCAGAGACATTACTTTGCCAACAAAGGTTTGTCTAGTCAAGGCTATGGTTTTTCCTGTGGTCATGTATGGATGTGAGAGTTGGACTGTGAAGAAGGCTGAGCGCCAAAGAATTGATGCTTTTGAACTGTGATGTTGGAGAAGACTCTTGAGAGTCCCTTGGACTGCAAGGAGGTCCAACCAGTCCATTCTAAAGGAGATCAGCCCTGGGATTTCTTTGGAAGGAATGATGCTAAAGCTGAAACTCCAGTACTTTGGCTACCTCATGTGAAGAGTTGACTCATTGGAAAAGACTCTGATGCTGGGAGGGATTGGGGGCAGGAGGAGAAGGGGACGACAGAGGATGAGATGGCTGGATGGCATCACTGACTCGATGGACGTGCGTCTGGGTGAACTCCAGGAGTTGGTGATGGACAGGGAGCCTGGCGTGCTGCGATTCATGGGGTCGCAAAGAGTCGGACACGACTGAGCAACTGATCTGATCTGATCTGAAGTACTATTTGGCTTTTGAAGCTATAAGCATGTGTTAGTTTGAGGACGACAAACAGGTGTACAGTGGTGGAGGACGTGGTGATGAGCATGCTCCCTGTGCCCTGCTGTCTCTGTCAGGACTGGCTGTACTTGTATGTTGGGGTTTCTCTTCACAAGCCTCCTAGACTCCCTTTGATTCTACGCTATGTAGAATGCCCTGTTTTCTATAGCCCATATCTTCCTCTTTCTTGGTTTACTTCCTCATTTTTGTGAAAGTACCCTCTAATAGCCTCTTGAGAAATGATGTGTAGGAGATACATTTTTTGAAAACTAGAATGCCTGAACTTGTCTTTATTTTACTGTCATATCTAATTGATAGTTTGTTGTATATAGAACCTAGATAGGAAATAATTTTTCTTTCAATTTTTTTTGAGGTATTGCTCCATTACTCTTAGTTTCCAGTGTTATTGCTGAGAAGTCTAAGAGCGTTTTTATGTCTTAGCAGATTGTGACCTTACAAAATAGTCTCTGAAATATTGGAGGTTCTGAATTTCACAGGGGCATGGTATGGATTAATTTTCATCTGTAGGGCTAAGCCATTTCCATCTAGAAACGTGTATCCTTGGTTATAGGAAGATTTCTTACATTATGTCATTGTTAATTTCTTTCCCTCTGTTTCCTCTATTCCTACTCTCTAGAATAACAATTATTTGAATAATGGAAAACCTGAACTTTTCAAGATCTCCTACCAAAGAATCTAGACTCATTAGGATAGCCTGCACAATTGGAAGTGGTCTTGATGGCCTTCTCGGGAGATTTATTGAAACGTGAGCTCAATGGGTCAGCAGATCATTGGTGAGGAAAATCATCCCAGTGTTCTGAAATTTAATTGTGCAGTGCTAAGTTGCTTCAGTTGTGTCTGACTCTTTGCAACCCTATGGACCATAGCCCACCAGGCTCCTCTGTCCATGGGATTTCCCAGTCAAGAACACTGGAGTGGGTTGTCATGCCCTTCTCCAGGGGATCTTTCCGACCCAGGGATCAAACCCATGTCTCCTGCATTGGCAGATGGGTTCTTTACCACTAGGTGGTTCTTTACCACCTGGGGAGCCCCATTGTTTACATTTCCTGAAAGGTGAGATTGCCTGCAGTAAGGATCTTTATTGTTTCATAGGCAGTGGCTATCATTTGGAAAAATGGTCAGAGACTTAGAAGGCCCAAGATCGGATGACTGATAACAAGCAGGCTTGCAGAAGATTGTAAATAGACTTCTTTGCTGCCATGTATGAGAATATTTGTATTCTGTGTGATTGGCCACACTAAAGCCTGTACCACAGAGGTGGCTACAAATATGCAGGTGGACAAATGACCTACCCTGAGAATATTAATTGTCCTCTTTCTGTAGTCTACCAGTTGCTTACTCTATGGGCTTCTTTAAAAAGTGGCTATAGAAATATGAAAGGAGGCTGGCAATGAATAAAACCATGTCACTTCCCTTCACCAAGACTGATCACCTCATTCTGGAGTGCCTACTTGCCAGAAGTAGTGACCATGCCTGAAACCCTGCCAAGGTATCATGCCTGTTAAGACAAGCTAGTTGCCTGTGGCAGGTGGAGAGTGCATGTAATTTTTTTTTTTTTTTAAGAGTAAGCTTTATTTTGTAGAGCAGTTTTAGGTCCACAGCAAAATTCACCAGAAGTACAGAGATTTCCCATATACCCTGTATATTAGCCCACATATGCCTAATTTCTCTATAATCAATATCCCTCCCCAGAGTGGTACACTTAGTACAACTGATGAACCTACATAGATATTTACTTTGGGTTTGAATTTGCTTTCCCGACCCACCATGCTTCTCCCAGCAATGCCATTTATGGACTTTCTGAATATATATATATCTCTGTGTTTTTGACAAAAAAGCTCACTTCATAAAGAAGTAAGGCAATTGAAAAATAAAAAATGAGTTTCACTTCCTACATATCCAGAAGCATCTCACTTCATAACAAAATGGCCTATAGAAGACAGGTATATTGCCAACACCACCTTGTGACAATGGCATGTTGTTTCATGAGATATGCAAATACTTAGAGTCAGTGACCAATGGTGTGGCTTTTCCCCACTGACAGAATTGAGTTGAAGAAGGTATGGCAACTCTTATTATTACATTCAATCACCTACTTAGAAAATTTCCCCTTATTGCCCTTGCAAAATTTTGTTTATTGCCTTAATGATTCTGGGCTCTATTGATTTAGAGATCTTAGACCCCAAAAGAGGAGTGCTTCTCCTGGGCACACAGCCACTGAATTGGAAGCTGTGACTTCCACATTGATTGTTTGAGGTTCTTCATATTATTAAGTGATCAGACAAAAGTTGAATTGTTAATTAGGTTGATTTATACTAATTTTCCAGGGAAAGCGGGTTTGTGCCACCTAGCAAAATCTAAGAGGAGTATGAGTGGAATCCAGAGGATCCACTTACTGGTTTCACCACGTTCAGTGATTAAAAATTAATGAGAGACCACAGCAACCCTGTGCAGTGAGACCAAGTGCTCAGATCCATTTGGGATTACTCCATTGGATAAATGACCCTGAAAAGTAAAACCCAAATTGAAACAGAACATGGAATGCATAATGGTGGGGGGGGGGATCATAAATATCAGTTAAAATCTTATAACCACTTATAGACATATGCATTCTAGCATTTATATCTCCCCTTTTAGTCTGGGCTGGTAGCACTGTAGCCAGTATAAATATTAAAAAAAAAACAACTTTATAGGCTTTTAAGTGTTTGAGTCCAGTCCAACAATTGCAAAAACCATACCACGATTCTTACGCCATTCTATCCAGACTTAATTACTGCTAATTGAGGCACATTGGGCTGTTGTGGGGCCACACATCCCTTAGCTCCTAGGAGCTGTTATCCAACTTAAATGTCTCCTATATGCCAACTTATTTATGTACGTGGAATAAGAAATTATAAAACATGACAAACATGTATACATATGAAGATGAGTCAAACAAAATTTGCAGAAGGAACAAATACTTTAATAAAATAATTTTTTTAAAAAAAGACTGTTTAGCAGAAGAAGATAGAATCCGTGAATTGCAATACAAATCAGAAGAAATAACCCAGAGTGTAGCACAAAGAGACAATAAATATGGACAATAGAGAAGAGAAGGTAAGAGCTATAATGTAGTTTGATAAATATAACAAATACTTGATTTCCAAAAGGAGAAGAGAGAAAGAAATAGCAAAGGCAATATTTGAAAAGGTAATGGCTAGGAATTTTCTAGAACTGACTAAAGACATCTGTACATACATTTGAGATGTACAGTAAGCCCCAAGCATGCTGTTTTAGTTGTCTGTGGCTGCTGTAAAAAATTACCACAAATGTGGCTTAAAACAACAACAGAAATATATTCTTTCACAGTTCAGTTCAGTTACTCAGTTGTGTCCAATTCTTTGCAACCCCATGGACCGCAGCACACCTGGCTTCCCTGTCCTTCACTATCTTCTGCAGTTTGCTCAAACTCATGTCCTTTGAGTCAGTGATGCCATCCAACCATCTCATCCTCTGTTATCCCCTTTTCCTCCTGCCTTCAATTTTTCCCAGCATCAGGGTCTTTTCTTCCAGTGAGTCAGCTCTTCTCATCAGGTGCTCAAAGTATTGGAGTTTCAGCTTCAGTAAGAGTCCTTCCAATGAATATTCAGGACTGATTTCCTTTAGGATCGACTGGTTTGATCTCCTTGCAGTCCAAGGGACTTCCAAGAGTCTTCTCCAAAACCACAGTTCTTCTTTATGGTCCAACTTTCACATCTGTACATGACTACTGGAAAACTATAGCTTTGACTATATGGACCTTTGTCGGTAAAGTAATGTCTCTGCTTTTTAATACATTGTCTAGGTTTGTCATTTCTGCGCAAGTCTGAACTCAAGCTATTGCAGGGCTGTACTGCCTCTGAAAACTCTGAAAAGAATCTATTTCTTCCCTCCTCTAGCCTCTGGCGGCTTTGGCTTGTGGATACATCACTTCAACCTTTGCCTCTGTAGTCACAGTGAGTCCTACTCTGTTTGTGTCACATCTGTCTTTGCCTCTTCTTATGAGGAAATTTGTGGTGGCATTTAGGGCCTGTGTATATAACCTTCTCATCTCAAAATAATTTAACTGCATATGCAAATATTCTTTTTTCCAATAAATTCAGATGTTCCAGAGATTGACATGGATGTCTTTTTTTAGGGGCCAGTTTTCAACCTACCACACACATTAAATGTAATAAAAAAGCTCACATATAGTCACATTGAAATGAAAGTGCAGAAAAACAAATTTAAAAAAAGAGTAACCACAGAATAAATATAATTTCTCTTCAATGGATTAGCAGTTAGACTGAAGGCTCATTAGCAATAATGGAAGTCCAAAGTCAGAGAAATAATATTGCAATGTGTTGCAAGAAGGTAACTATCATCTAAAATTTCATACCCAGGAAAACCATCTTCCAAAAGAGAAGAAGAGATAAAAACATTCTCAGAGAAAAGAATTAAGATAGTTTGTAACCAGCAGATACTTACTGATTTTAATTCTAAAGACTATATATTATAAATTTAATCATTAAATTTATTCATTCAACAAAAGTATTTGAGCTTTTATTATGTACCTAACACTGTTCTAGGTACTGGGAATGCATTGATGAACAGGCAAAAATCCTGGTTTTTAGAGCTTATTTATATTCTACAATGAACAGAGAAAATAAACAACACCATAAAATATTTTTTTAAGTATTGTATAAAGTGATAAGTACAGAAATAATTAAAACAAGTCAGAGGAATGTAAAATATTGGGTGCTGGCTTTTACATTATATGTGGCCTTGTTAGGGAAGACTGCACAGAGAAGTGACTATTGAGTCAATCTGAAAGGACTGAGGAAGGTAGCCAACTGGATACCTCGAGTGTGTGTGTCAGGTGGGACAGGGAGGGGACAGATGGAGAAATAGAACATTCTAGGTAGAAAGAAGGCTGCAAAGGCTCTCAGGTGGGAACAAGCCTAGAGTGCCCAAAGAACAAGAAGAATGCTAGTGTGGCTAGATTTGAATAAAAGGAGAGAATAGAAGGAAATCCAATCAGAAAAGGAATGGGGCCAGATCCTTTGGGACTTTTATGTCATGGTATGGACTCAGTAAGTCTCACCATGAGGAATATGGGATACCTTCAGAAAGTTTGAGCAGACTGACATGATCTGACTTGAGTTTGAGCAGGATCACTGGGCTCTAAATTCAAGCAAAGGATAATTGTGACTTGGACTAGGATGGAGGTCGGGGGGAGGATGGTGAGAAATTGTCAAATTCTGGATATATTTAGGAAGGAAGCCAATATAATTTGCTAATGTAATAGATGTGAGGTATGAGCGAAAAAAGGAGTGAAGTATGCATCAAGGTCAAGAATGGTTATACAACTTGCAGAGCTCAGCGCAAAATGAAATCTCAGGTCTCCCTGCTCAAAATTTGTGAAGAATTTCAAGACAGCTGCTAACGGGCATTAAGTCAAATTGAAGGCCTTTTGTGTGTGGGAGGCTGTGTGACCATACAGGTTACAAGTCCTTGAAGCCTACCCTGATCAAGATTTTAGGCCTGAGCAACTGGAAAAATAGAAGTATCATTAACTGATACTGTGAACACTGGAGAAATGATTAGAAAGGTATTAACTATACCTTTTATCAATTAAATATGCATACTGTAATTTTAAAATTAACCACAATATAGAAACAATATGTATAACTTCTAAGTTAATGGGATTGATATAAGAATAGTCAAATGGGATTGATATAAGAATAGTCAATGAGAAAAAAGGAAGAAAGTTTAGGAATATACACAGAACAGATAGGATAAATAAAAGGCACACAATAAGGTGGTATATTTAAATGAAAATATAAGCCAAGAATCATATTAAATATAAATGGACTAATTTCAGGTAAGAGACAAAAGATTGTCAATATTTCATATACATTTAAAAATCACTCAACTACATGGTGTTTAAGAGAGACATATATAAGGGATGGAAAAAAATATCTGGAAATATTAACCAAAGAAAATTTGTATACCTGTATGAATATTAGATAAAATGGACTTCGAAGCAAAAGGCAATATGAGAGTTAAAGAGAGCTAGTTCATAATGACACAAGATAGATTTACAAGAATAATAATTTTAAATTTGTATATATGTATATCAATACTATTGTATAGCCTTAATATATTAAAAAAGAAAAAAGTATATTACTCCCCTGCTAACACTGGCAAGGGGGGCACTCTCCATCCCTCTTCTGATGTCTATGTCAGAAGCTTTCTCTTTCCTTTTTTATACTTTAATAAAACTCTGCTATACAAAAGCTCTTGAGTGATCAAGCCTGGTCCAAAGCTTGATCTTTGGTCCCAAAGCTAAATCTTCTTCTTCGGAGATCATGAATCTGACTTCGTTCACCATAAGCTATCATCTTGGGGGCTCGTCTAGGATCTTCAGGACAAGAAGTGAAGCAGCGCTGGAGTGGCTATGAGGAGATACCCACATTCAAGGCAGAGAAGCCCCGGCAAGACAGTTAGCTCTTTGGAGGAGAGCTGCGGCTTCATGGTGCTGGAGCAACTTTGAGGAGATACCCCACATCCAAGGGCAAAGGAGAAGCCCCAACAAGATGGTAGGAGGAGCAAAATCATCTTTAGAATCAAGCCCCATACCTGCCAGAGATGCTCAGAGGGCTCGAAAATACCTTGTGCACACCAGGACCCAGAGACCCCACAGTGACTGAGACAGACCTGTGTTTGAGTGTCTCCTCCTGAGGAGGTACGGGTCAGCAGTGGACTGCCGCAGGGGCAGGGGCTCTGGGTGCAGTAGACCTGGGTATGGTGTAAACCCTCTTGGAGGAGGTCACCATTAGCCCCACCATAGAGCTGCCAGGACTTACACAGGACCTGGGAAACAGACTCTTAGAGGGCACAAACAGGACCTTGTGTGCACCAGAACCCAGGAGAAAGGAGCAGTGACCCCACAAGAGACTGACCCAGACTTGCCTGTGAGTGTCCAGGAGTCTCCGACAGATGTGTGGGTCGGTGGTGGCCTGCTGCAGGGTTGGGAGCACTGAGTGTAGCAGTGCCTGCATGGGACATTTTGAAGGCGGTAACCATTATCTTCATTACCTCCACCATAGTTTGGCCTCAGGTCAAATAACAGGGAGGGAACACAGCCTGGCCCATCAGAAAACTGGATTAAAGATTTATTACCATGGCCTCACCCATCAGAATAAGACTCAGTTTTCCCCTCAGTCAGTCTCTTCCATAAGCCTCATATCCTTCTCCATCAGAAGGCAGACAGACTGAATACCACAATCACAGGAAACTAACCAATCTGATCATGTGGATCACAGCCTTGTCTAACTCAATGAGACTATCAGCCATGCTGAGTAGGACCACCCAAGACAGACAGGTCATGGTGGAGAGTTCTGACAAAACGTGGTCCCCTGGAGAAAGGAATGGCAAACCATTTCAGTATTCTTGCCCTGAGAACCCCATGAACAGTATGAAAAATAAAAAAGATAGGACACTGAAAGATGAACTCCCCAGGTCAGTAGGTGCCCAAGATGCTACTGGAGATCAGTGGAGAAATAACTCCAGAAAGAATGAAGAGATGGAGTCAAAGCAAAAACAACACCCAGCTGTGGATTTGATTGGCAATGGAAGTAAAGTCCAATGCTGTAAAAAGCAATATTGCATAGGAACCAGGAATGTTAGGTCCATGAATCAAGGCAAATTGGAAGTGGTCAAACAGGAGATGGCAAGAGTGAATATCAACATTTTAGGAATTAGCGAACTAATTCCTAAAATGACCATTATATTTACTATTGTGGGCAAGAATTCTTTACGAGAAATGGTGTAGCCATCATAGTCAACAAAAGAGTCCGAAATGCAGTACTTGGATGCAATCTCAAAAATGACAGAATGATCTCTGTATGTTTCCCAGGCAAACCATTCAATATCACAGTAATTCAAGTCTATACCCTGACCAATAAACCTGAAGAAGCTGAAGTTGAATGGTTCTATGAAGACCTACAAGACCTTCTAGAACTAACATCCCCAAAAGATGTCCTTTTCATTATAGGGGACTTGAATGCAAAAGTAGGAAGTGAAGAGATACCTGCAGTAACAGGCAAATTTGACCTTGGAGTACAGAATGAAGCAGGGCAAAGGCTAATAGAGTTTTGCCAAGAAAACGCACTGGTCATAGCAAACACCCTCTTCCAACAACACAAGAGGAGACTCTACACATGGACCTCACCAGATGTTCAATACTGAAATCAGATTGATTATATTCTTTGTAGCCAAAGATGGAGAAGCTCTATACAGTCAACAAAAACAAGAAACAAAAACCGGGAGCTGACTGTGGCTCAAACCATGAACTCCTTATTGTCAAATTCAGACTTAAATTGAAGAAAGTAGGGAAAACCATTGGACCATTCAGGTATGACCTAAATCAAATCTCTTATGATTATACGTGTTCCCTGGTGGCTCAGAGGATAAAGCATCTGCCTGCCATGCGGGAGACTCGTGTTCGATCCCTGGGTTGGGAAGATCCCCTGGAGAAGGAAATGGCAATCTACTCCAGTACTCTTGCCTGGAGAATCCCATGGACAGAGGAGCCTGGCGGGCTACAATCCATGGGGTCGCAGAGAGTCGGACACAACTGAGTGACTTCACTTTTTTTTTTTTTTATGATTATACAGTGGAAGTGAGAAATAGATTCAAGGGATTAGATCTGATAGACAGACTACCTGAAGACATATGGGACGGAGGTTCCTGACATTGTACAGGAGGCAGGGATCAAGACCATTCCCCAAAAAAGAAATGCAAAAAGGCCAAATGGTTGTCTGAGGAGGCTTTGCAAAGAACTGTGAAAAGAAGAGAAGCAAAAAGAAAAGGAGAAAAGGAAAGATATACCCATTTGAATGCAGAGTTCCAAAGAATAGCAAGCGGAGATAAGAAAGCCTTCCTCAGTGATCATGGCAAAGAAATAGAGGAAAACAATAGAATGGCAAAGACTAGAGATCTCTTCAAGAAAATTAGAGATACCAAGGGAACATTTCATGCAAAGATGGGCACAATAAAGGACCAAAATGGTAAGGACCTAACAGAAGCAGAAGCTATTAAGAAGAGGTGGCAAGAATACACAGAAGAACTACACAAAAAAGATCTTCATGACCCAGATAATCACTATGGTGTGATCACTCACCTAGAGCCAGACATCCTGGAATGCGAAGTCAAGTGGGCCTGAGGAAGCATCATTGTGAATAAAGCTAGTGGAGGTGATGGAATTCCAGTTGAGCTGTTTCAAATCCTGAAAGATGATGCTGTGAAAGTGCTGCACTCAATATGCCAGCAAATTTGGAAAACTCAGCAGGGCCACAGGACTGGAAAAGGTCAGTTTTCATTCCAATCCCAAAGAAAGGTCATGCCAAAGAATGCTCAAACTACTACACAATTGCGCTCATCTCACATGCTAGCAAAGTAATGCTCAAAATTCTCCAATCCAGGCTCCAACAGTACGTGAACCATGAACTTCCAGATATTCAAGGTGGATTTAGAAAAGGCAGAGGAACCAGAGATCAAATTGCCAACATCCACTGGATCATCAAAAAAAGCAAGAGAATTCCAGAAGAACATCTATTTCTGCTTTATTGACTATGCCAAAGCCTTTGACTGTGTGGATCACAACAAACTGTGGAAAATTCTGAAAGAGATGGGAATAGCAGACCACCTTACCTACCTTTTGAGAAATCTGTATGCAGGTCAAGAAGCAACAGAACTAGACATGGAACAACAGACCGGTTCCAAATTGGGAAAGGAGTACGTCAAGGCTGTATATTGTCATCTGCTTATTTAACTTATGTGCAGAGTACATCATGAGAAATGCTGGACTGGATGAAGCACAAGCTGGAATCAAGACTGCTGGTAGAAATATCAATAACCTCAGATATGCAGATGACACCACACTTAGGGCAGAAAGTGAAGAAGAACTAAAGAGCCTCTTGATGAAAGTGAAAGAGGAGAGTGAAAAAAAGTTGGCTTAAAGCTCAACATTCAGAAAACTAAGATCATGATATCTTGTCCCTTCACTTCATGGCAAGTAGATGGAGAAACAATGGAAACAGTGAGAGACTTTATTTTGGGGGGCTCTAAAATCACTGCAGATGGTGACTGCAGCCGTGAAATTAAAAGGCTCTTGCTCCTTGGAAGAAAAGCTATGACCAACCTAGACAGCATCTTAAAAAGCAGAGACATTCCTTTGCCAACAAAGGTCCATCTAGTCAAAGCTATGGTTTTTCTAGTAGTCATGTATGGAGGTGAGAATTGGACTATAAAGAAAGCTGAGCGCTGAAGAATTGATGCTTTTGAACTGTGGTGTTGGAGAAGATTCTTGAGATTCCCTTGGACAGCAAGGAGATTCAACCAGTCCATCCTAAAGGAAATCAGTCCTGAATATTCATTGGAAGGACTGATGGTGAAGCTGAAACTCCAAAACTTTGGCCACCTGATGCGAAGAACTGACTCACTGGAAAAGACCCTGATGCTGGGGAAGATTGAAGGCTGGAGGAGAAGGGGATGACAGAGGATGAGAGGGTTGGATGGCATTACCAACTCAATGAACTTGAGTTTGAGTAAACTCTGAGAGTTAGTTATGGAGAGGGAAGCCTGGAGTGCTGCAGTCCATGGGATCACAAAGATTTGGACATGACTGCGCCACTGAACTGAACTGAATAGATTTAAATTAAAAATTGACAACTAAAATAAGAAATAGGTATGCTTATGATTATAGGACAAAATTTAACAACATTTCTCTCAGTCGTTGAAAGAAAAATTCACAACATAGATTTGCACATTGTTGACAAACTCAGCCTAAATTATACGTAGAACCCATGTCCAACAATTACAAAATACACACTCTTTTCAAGAAAACAGGAAACATATAAAAATTTACAATCTAATGAGCCATAAAAATGAGTCTCAATAAATTTTACTGAAAAATGTTCTCTGACCACAGTGAAATTATGATTCTAACATAATTATAATTTGTTATGCTTAAAAAGACTATGGTGCTAATGATAAGGAACCCTTCTGGCAATGCGTGAGACATGAGAGATACAAGTTTGATCCTTGGGTTGGGAAGAGATCCCTGGAGAAGAGCATGGCAACTGACTCCAGGCTTCTTGCCTGGAGAATTCCGTGGATGGAGGAGCCTGGTGGACTACAGTCCATGGGGTTGCAAAGAGTTGAACATAACTGAAATGACTTAGCATGCATGCATTGAAAGTTAAACCAAAATGAAAATAAAACTTTTCCATTTGGTTGGAAATAATAAAGACACTCCTAAAATATTATTGGTCAAAGAAGTCACAATCGAAATTAGATAACATTTGAACCAAAATTACATAATACATATTAAAACATCTTAAAATAAAGTCTAAAAATTAACAACTGAAGCATACATCTCAAAAATTAGAAAGAGAACAGCAAAATAAATACAAAGAGGATTTTAAAAAGGAAGCAATAAATATAGGATTAGAAGTTGGTGAAATACAAAACAAATGTGTAAAATGAGGACCAGTAAGGTCAAAAGTTGGTTCTTTAAAAAGATCGATGATTGATATATTCTTGTCATGACTGATCAAGAAAAAAGAGAAGGCATAAAAAACTCAAATCAGAAATTTTATCAAGATAGAGACATCATTACAGATGTTGTAGACATTAGAAAGATTAAAAGAGAATATTACAAACAATTTTATGCTAGTTAATTTGAAAATTAGACAAAATGGAAAAAATTTCTAGGAAAAAAAGAAAACTACCAATTTTGAATTAAGAGAAAGTAGAAAAACCAGACAGTTCTAGAACACTGCTTGTCCAAAAGAAATATAACGTGAGCCAAAAATATGAGCCATGTGTGTAATTAAAATTGTTCTAGTTGTCACACTACAGTCCATGGGGTATCAAAAGAGTTGGACATGACTCAGGATAAAAGCAGGTGTGATAAATTTTAGTCATAATGAATTTTATTTAATCCAATATATTAAAAATATTATCGTTTAAACATGTGATCTATACAGCAATTATTAACAAATATTTTTCATTCCTTTTCAAAAATTATTTATTTGCCTATGTTGTGTCTTAGTTGCAGCGCATGGAATCTTCTTTACATCTTGTGGGATCCTTCACTGCGGCAATGGAAACTCTAGTTGTGCATGCAGGCTTAGTTGCTCTGGGGCATGTGGGATCTTAGTTCCCTGACCACAGATCGAACCTGTGTCCTCTGTGTTGTAAGGCAAATTCTTAACTACTGGACCACGAGGGAAGTCCTTTTCATTCTTTTTTGGTATTAACACTTTGGTATGTATTTTATACTTATAGTATATCTCAGTTTAAACTAGCTACATTTCAAGGGCTCAATAAATATATATAGCTAGTCGCTACTATATAGGACGTTGCAGATTTAGGCCAAAGTTAGAGAAACTGCTCTACCAGATACCAATATTTTATTTTATGTTTTAACAATGTAGTAATCAGGACAGTGTAGATTTTGTGCAGAGCTAGACAAACATACCAATGGCTGCCTTGTTAATATCCAAGAAGTGCAAACTTGCTTTTCCGATGCCTCAGAGATGTGGTAAATAGTCACATGCAGTGAAACATTAAAACAGTCAATAAAGATGAAAGGTTTTAAACGTTAACATTTATCAAGAAGGGTTATCTGAAGTATAGTATGAACACAACGGGAATCTAGTATGAACACAATGGGAATCGACATCTAGAATTTTTAAGACTGCTTCATAATACTTATTGACTTCCATAAAAAGGATCATTTTTCTGTTGGTAGGTCATGGATATTTTTGTGTTATTGTTCTCATTTAAAAATAATATTTAATAAACACTAAAAGGATGAAGAATTGATGCTTTTGAACTGTGGTGCTGGAGAAGACTCTTGCGAGTCCCTTGGACTGCAAGGAGGTCCAACCAGTCCATCCTAAAAGAGACCAGTCCTGGGTGTTCATTGAAAGGACTGATGCTGAAGCTGAAACTCCAGTACTTTGGCCACCTCATGCTAAGAGTTGACTCATTGGAAAAGACCCTGATGCTGGAGGGATTGGGGGCAGGAGGAGAAGGGGACGGCAGAGGATGAGATGGCTGGATGGCATCACCGACTCGATGCACATGAGTTTGGGTAAACTCCGGGAGTTGGTGATGGACAGGGAGGCCTGGTGTGCTGCGATTCATGGGGTCGCGAAGAGTCGGACACGACTGAGCAACTGAACTGAACTGAACTGAAAAGGATGAAGGACACTCCAACTCCTCTATAATGGTATCCATTCAGTTCAGTCCAGTCACTCAGTTGTGTCTGACTCTTTGCGACCCTGTGGACTGCAGCACACCAGGCCTCCCTGTCCATCACCAACTCCCGGAGATTACTCAAACTCATGTCCATTGAGTTGGTGATGCCATCCAACCATCTCATCCTCTGTTGTCCCCTTTTCCTCCCACCTTCAATCTTTCCCAGCATCAGGGTGTATACTTTTGGTGTGTTTCCATTCAATTTTTAACGTGTGTGTGTGTGTGTTTAAAATAAATTTTGATTATGTGGTTTTGAGAAAAGTAATACACAGGCATTGAAAAAAAATTGGAAAATAAAGAGAAATAGTGAAAAAAAAATCATCCATAATCTCAACAGCCAGTGAAACCCTTTCAGCTTTAATCATCTTGTTTCTTTATAAACCCTTCAATACAACCCAAGCAAGGGAGCATTTAGCTATCCATTTAAGATGAGAGGTAGTGAAACATTTCTCCACATCAGTGAAGCTAGGAAATCAAACAGGGTCTCCCTCACTCAGTCATCGAAGTAAGCTGGAGCCGCACAATAAGGGTCCACAGTGGCATGTATAATTAGGAGGGGTATGTTGGTAAATGTATTACAAGCAAGGAAAGGTTACAAGATCTAAGGAGTCAAGCATGATGGATTGCTTCAAAGCAGGCTGCTTGCCAAGTGGGGCCTGTATCGTGATATACAAGAGAATCACTACAAAGAAAATCATATTGTTGAGGATCCAAAGGGTGTATTTACATGTATGTGTGTATGTGTATTATTTAAATCCCTTGGATGGACATATGATTTCTATTACTGTCTTTCAATTTCAGGATTTCCATCTGGAATTTTACCTCACTAAACCAAATACTGCAGGGCCAGTGAGTTTGAAGCCTAATTAATTTTTTCCCATTACCAGAAGGCAATCTTGGAATAAGATCTTCAAAAACATTATAATCTTTCTGTAGACATATTTATCTCTTTCCATCAAAACAACATACTAGGGTTTACAACAAATTCTTTCAGATGAAATTCAAAATTCTACAAGTGTTTATGTACTAGTTGACAGATACTCCATTCTAAGCCAGTCAGAAAATTGAGTTTTTTTCTAGGCCCGTAAAACTGTGGTTGAGCCTATGACGCATCAAAACAGAGAAATGAAAAGTGAAAATTAAGTCAGATTTGACATTTACCATCTCAATAACAGATACATAAAAATGGTGAGTTATTTCAATGTTTGAATCAAAAATCTAAAGGTATAGACAAAAAATACAGACACAGACAGTACACTGGACTTTCCATTAATTTTTTTTAGTATTATACAGACACAGTAGATGCCCAGAAGTGAAACTGGAGGTAGAAGGCAGCAAGGAAACGAGAGTCCAACTACTTCCAGGCAGAATCTATGTCAGATTCACTTCTTCTTTCCATAATTTTTAGACCAGTCCCTGGAGCTTGTGCTCAAAATACGTTTGTGATTGACTGATCAGCTGACTGAATGAATGTGTGTGTGAGCATATGGAATTGTAGTCTGTGCTAACTACCTATAGCAGTTAGGCAGAAATATTGGGCTTTTGGTAGCTGTGTTAGAGGGAAAGGGGGGTGAATATGTCAAAATAATAGCAATTTGAAGCTAGTTTTAATTTTGGTGTGTGGTACCACAGGGCAGATTTTCAGTTAAAAGTTGTTCAATGCTCCTCTGGCTCTCAGTATTCACAAACGCATTTAATAAACCAAGTATTTCTCCCTAATTGCCAAACATTGAGGTCAGGCTGACATGAACAGGTAGATGAGACTTAGCCTAAAGTTTTGGTTGGATCAATTCATCAGCCTCACTGACCCAGAATTGTGGAGGTGACATGTACTATTCACTGTATTAATCATTCTGACTTCTCACCTGAAGTGTGGCAAAGTGAAAGTTTCACATCCTATATCAATGTGACATTGAAATGTATTAAAAAGCAGAGATATCACTTTGCTGACAGAGGTCTGTGTAGTCAAAGCGATGGTTTTTCCAGCAGTCATGTATGGATGTGAGAGTTGGACCATGAAGAAGGCTGAACGCTAAAGAATTGATGCTTTCAAACTGTGGGGCTGGAGAAGACTCTTGAGAGTCCCTTGGACGGCAAGAAGACAAAACCAGTCAATCCTAAAGGAAATTAACCCTGAATATTCATTGGAAGGACTGTTACTGAAGTTGAAGCTCCAATACTTTGGCCACCTGCTGCAAAGAGTAGACTCACTGGAAAAGACCCTGATGCTGGAAAAGATTGAGGGCAAGAGCAGAAGGGGGTGACAGGGGATGAGATGGTTGGATGGTATCACTGACTCAATGGATATCAGTTTGAGCAAACTCAGGGAGATAGTAGTGAACAGAGAGGAGTCTGGCGTGCTGCAGTTCATGTGGTTGCAAAGAGTTGGACATGACTTAGTGACTGAACAATAACAAATGATAGTAAAAAGTCAAGCCAGAAAGATCTTCATATCTGGGTTAATGATGGGTACCTGAATCTAGATTTCTCTCTACATATACTATACATCTAATTCTCAAACATAAAATCACCAAGTAGCACACACCAAAAATTCCACACATAGCCCATACCTTCAACATTACTAGTATACCGAGAATACCATGACCTTCATATAACCTGAAAATAGAGAAATAAACACCAAATTTCAGGTGAATCCCACCATCACCTCAAGCTTGTGAATGCTGAGAGTAGAGAGATGCAGACTTAAGTGACCCACAAAAAAATAAGAGACAAAAGTAAAAGTACATGAAATATAGGCAAAATCACCCCAGAAAAGCCTAACAGTAAGTGTCAAAAATACTGAACCCATGTCTGGACTTGGTAGTTCAAAGTGCCAGCTGCTGCAGAGGGGTTTCAACTGAGCAGCCCTGGAAGTGGAAGCCTTGAAGAAGCACTGCTGCTTCAGTGAAAAAATCAGATAGAGAAGTGACTGTGGCCTGGAAGATGTTGCCATGAAGAACCAGAAGAAAATAGAGAAAATTAAAGATCATGAAAAAAACAAAAGAGAAACAGGATGTTTAGGAGATACAATGGCTCATGATCCTGTATTCAATGACATCCCAGTAGTAGCTTGAAAAGCGCTGTGGAGCATGGAGGGAGTATGCACACCTCAATAACTAACAAATGCTACAAATCAGGCTGCTGATCCTTCTGGGGATCTGATTGTTAAACATTTATCAGCACACTGTTGCACCAAGTTATCCCCTTTCTCTACCACCACCATCACAGCTGCCAACAACATTATCCACTGAAGAAAATGCATTTCAATAAACTGACATGAGAAGGCACTGCAGGAACCCTGCCCACAAATGCTTATAAATTAGAAAATTGTTTCCTATGAAACAATTACAAAAAGAAAACAGAAAATGTACATCATAAGATTTGAGTTGATAAAAATCCTCCCCCCACCCACCGCCAAAACCATTCATAAAGCAGAACGAAACAGCACAACCCTGCAAACCGAATTAAGTATCCCAAAGCAAATATATGGAGATCGAATTGTATTAATCCTAGAAATCATAAATTAAGAAACTAAGAACATAAATGGATGTAAGACAGGAATAAATGCAATATAAACTGATTAAATTCAAGAGAGATATTGAGAAAAAGACTCACTTACCTCAGAAATTAAGAATAAATTACAAATTTCAACAAGGGACACTGAGGAAAGCAAAACAAACAAGAGAAAGTGAAACAAGTAAGTTAAAAGTGTCTATGAGAAAGTGGCTGACATGGAAGGCAGACAAAAAAGGTCCAAACACGAATAATTGTAGTCTCTGAAGAAGCAAGCAAAATATTGGAATGGGACTAGTATTTAAAGGTATATTCCAACATAACTTTCTGGAAATAAAAGAAAAATTCCATCAATATATAGAGTAGCCTACTGTGTAACTCTGAAAGTCAATGTAAGACAATGATTTCCAAGACATATCCTTGTTAAACTATTAGACTTTAGGATAAAGGAAAGAAATTCTTAGAGCCTCCAGGCAAAAAGATTCAGTTACTCACAGGAAAAAAGTCGGGCATGTCATCAGCTTCCCTGAGACTCACACAAATTAAGGCAGCAGTGAAGCGGCATGTTCATGAAACTCAAGGAAAGTGCTAGTCAAGAATTTTATATCCATCTGTGCTATTTAAACCATGCATGGGATACTGTACATATTTTCTTTCTGAAGAATAGACTAGAAAATGAGCTTCATTCAGCAAAATAACCAATGATGAGTCAGAGTTTAGTGATGGACAGGGAGGCCTGGCGTGCTGCAGTTCATGGGGTCGAAAAGAGTCGGACACGACTGAGTGACTGAACTGAACTGAACTGAGCCCTTTATGTAGCTAATTGTAGAGTTAGGAGTAAAAAGGGGGAGGGAACGTGAGAGGAAAGCATATAAAAATTATATATTCTGATAAAGTAGAGAGAATACAACTGAAAAATGGAGAACACAGGACAAATGTAGGGGAAAGCAGAATAAGACCATTGCTTGTTGTGATAACTGGGAGTCAAAGGATACCATTGATGGGTTGGATAATAAAAGGTTCAATAGGAAAAAAGGAGTTAGGGAACTACAATGTGTGTGTATATATACACACACACACACACACACACACATATCACAAAAGGAATAACTAGAACAAAAAATTCTTAAATACAGAAAGAAACTTTAAAATGAATGTAGATGATTTTCTAAATAGTAAATAAAATATAATATACACTCTAATTATAAAATAGTGTAACAAAATTCAGACCAAACACATGTCATATTGTGAAGGTGCTCTAATTTGTTTATAAATATGAAAAGATCTTCAAATTGGCTTATAACATAACTAATTCTCTGCTGTGATCAAAAGACACACCTAAAGCATAGTGATTCAGAGTAAAAATAAAGAAATGGACAAAGATTTACCAGGCTAGTGGAAACAATAAGAATTCAAAGATTGTTATTGTGATACAAGACAAAGTGGAATTTAAATCAAAAAGCATTAAACAAGATAAAGAAAGACAATTACTGAAGTTAAAACCATAATTCACAAAGGACTGGAACCTATATTGGAAAGGAAAATACTATAAAGACAATTATTGGAGCAATGGAGAAGGCAATGGCACCCCACTCCAGTACTCTTGCCTGGAAAATCCCATTGATGGAGGACCCTGGTAGGCTGCAGTCCATGGGGTCACTAAGAGTCGGACACGACTGAGCGACTTCACTTTAACTTTTCACTTTCATGCATTGGAGAAGGAAATGGCAACCCACTCCAGGGTTCTTGCCTGGAGAACCCCAGGGACGGGGGAGCCTGGTGGGCTGCCGTCTACGGGGTTGCACAGAGTCGGACACGACTGAAGCGACTTAGCAGCAGCAGCAGCAGCAGCAGCAGCAGCAGCAATATTGGAGCAATTGTCAAACCTGCAATATGTTGGACTGTGGGACTGTATTTTAGATCAAAGTGTCATATCAAAGTCAGGTCTTAGGAAATACATTCAGAATTATTAAGATGAAAAGGTACATGATGTATACAACTTACTAGTAAATGGCTAAATGTAGTAAATCTGGGTAGAGGGTAAATGAGAGATCTCTGTATTGTTTTTTGCTAAATTTGGAATTATTTTTTAAGAAAGTGAATTGTATGCATTTGTTAAAACACATCAAAAGAGGTCCACTTCAAATTTGCGCATTTTACCACATGTAAATTTTATTTTAAAAATTCCACAAATCATAAATGAATGTTGAACTCAAATTAATAGATGTATGTTTAAGTGTTTAAGGGTGATGTCAGCAATCTTAAAACTCTTAGAAAATAAGATGACTTGATGGAAAGTAAAAGCCGCTCAGTCGTGTTGGACTCTTTGCAACCGCATAGACTATATAGTCCATGGAATTCTCCAAGCCAGAATACTGGAGTGGGTACCCTTTACCTTCTCCAGGGGATCTTTTCAACCCAGGGATCGAACCCAGGTCTCCCGTATTGCAGGTGGATTCTTTACCAGTTGAGCCACAAGGAAAGCAAGAGCAAAAGATAGATGATGACTAATGTGAAAAAAGCAATACAGCAAAATGTTAATTACAGAATGCGGGTGGTGGGTATGGGTATTAACTGTATGATTTTTTTCAACTTTTTCTATATGTTTGAAAATTTTCACAATAAAATGATAGAAAGGTAAATCGGTAGTTTGGTGCTATGGAGATTTTACAAATAACTGGAGGACCGATTAGATTTTCCACTTTTCAGCACTTTCTTTTTACTTGCCCTCTTTTAGAATCTAACACCTGGTCCAGTCACATCAGTCTTGGAAACACAGGGACCACTACTTGTGTCTTACTTGAGTCCCAATGCTCCATGGATGGGCAAATTTGTTCATTAATAGAACCAGACCTCACAAATCAAACTCCAATTTCCTTTTTCTCTAACCTAGAATAAATTAGGCCAAAATTCCTCATACTTTGAATTTACTTCCTTTAAAACATACTTTGAATTTATTTCCTTTGTGGGTGCACATGCATCTCACACACACACACACACACACACACACACACCTGTCTTCCCTGGGTGAGGCAGAGCCAGCTCCCACTGCTGTGGAAGTCTGGTTCTGGTTTATTTTTTAGGGTAAGAAAAAGGCCATTAAAATTCTCTCTGATGGTTGAGTCAGTCCTTGTAGGGGGAGGGGAGGGATGGAGACAAGGGAAGAAATTTCCTGGTAAGCAAAGCCCCACTTAAAAATTTTCCCGTTCTTTCTTTTTGTTTCTTCTTTTTTCCCTCTTGAAGCGGCTCTCTCTGGAGTCAAAGCATTTTACAAAAACAAACCACTCCAAAGCTTTCAAGTCCAGGGAAAGCTCAAGCAAAGTTAATTAACATGAAGGTTCTCACAAAAGTTAATTAACATGAAGGGACTCACAAAAGCTGTCTGTTGGCATCTGCTCGCCTCCCATGTGCAGTGGTCCCTTTGTCTGATGGCAGACTCCAGCCCAGTCTTGCCTGCTTTGCAGCATCTCCCAGGGCCCAAGCTGCCTTCATTTCTCCCAAAGCACGTCTGCATCCTTCACAAAGTTACATGATATTCTAGGAGGCTCCTTGCTTCCATGATGAATCACAGCTGCTGTGAGAAATCCTTGAAAAACATCAGTTTTAAAAATGTTAGTTTGAAAAGGAAAAGAGGAAAGAAGTGTGGAGAGAGAGGGAAAGAGGGGGAAAAGCAAATGAGGAAGGAAGATGATAAAATCTTTTTCAAAAAAGTGCTTTGTAACAGAAAGATGATTTTTTTGTAGACAAATTAAAAAATATAGATACACACAAAATATGTCACTCAAACAATAATAATATGATGAAATAACAATATAATAATTAATAATGAAACATATTAATTAATAATATATAACTATCAAATAATATTACATCAATATTGACAGGCAATATTGAATACTATTTGCATATTAAATAATATAATGAAAATGTTCACCTTCCTCCAACTTTGCCTCTGTTCTCATACAAAGATACTTTTTTTCAGAAACAAGATTATAATATACCAACTTTTTGTAACCTGTTTTTTAATTGATCGATAGATCATGAACTTTTTCAGTGTCGGTAGCTATTGGTCTCTGTACGCCCTCAAGCATTTTTCTGAATTCACAGATAATCAAACTGTCCCTAATAAATATGTATATAGGTTTTACTATATCATTTATCAGCCCTCTTATGCATATACAGACAAATATACTATATGTGTGGTATTTACTGAAGAAGTCACGGGGAAAAAGGTTATATCTCTTAAAGAAGGGCTTACTATATGGATTCTTCCCTAGGAAGAACTGTACATTTTTTCAGATTTACATATTTTGAAGTTATGTATCATTTACCTAGAAATTTGATACTGGGAATGTTTGTTGGAAATACTGATTTGATTTCCTTTAGAGACTTTAAAATGTCTATTTACAACTTCCTAATGGATATGAGTCATACTGCTGCTGCTGCTGCTAAGTCGCTTCAGCCGTGTCCGACTCTGTGTGACCCCATAGACGGCAGCCCACCAGGCTCCGCCAATCCCTCGGATTTTTCAGGCAAGAGTACTGGAGTGGGGTGCCATTGCCTTCTCTGATGAATCATACTGACCATGTGTAAATCTTTCTTCATTCAGTAACTACTGAAGTAGATGGTGATGTGCCTGCCCAGGTGTGTTCACTTGGATTTATTTACAAATTTTGACAGGTCGGACTGATGTAGCTAAGACACAAAGACTGAGGAATGTTTGCTTCTCATTGCAGATATTTCTTATTATCATTGTCAGAATTTTTTTTTAATGCTTTTTATAATTTCAAGCATCACTAAGACCACTGGGCTTGATTGCCTGGTAACTGCTTTGCTGGCTTTCATAAACAGAAGTGTTTTGAAGTGACTGGCTCAGGAAGAAGAGAGTGCTATACGTACGACAGCCTTCCCAAGCCTGAGGTGATATGGACAGGCTAGAAACAGGGTTGATTGCTTTTATTTTCCCTGGTATAGGCTGTGTCAGAAAAGTCTGCAGCTGATGACAAAAAAGTGTGGATGTAATAGGTAAATGCAAATTTAGAGATCAGAAATATTTGTAGGCAAGTCCCAGACAACAGTGAACCCAAATCTGAAAAAGTAAGAAAGACCATTCTGGATCTCGGGAAGAAGTACACTGTGGGGATTAAGAGCATGACCTGAGTTTGAATCCTGCCTTTGCTCCTCAATGGCTGAGATGGTGGTACATATAATTGTGGTGGACCAGTGCCCTGCATCCATTCCAAGGTGAAGAAATAAAAACACTTTCCAGACTCCTTTGCAGCTAGTGGTTAGGATGTGGTTTCATCCCACCCATTCAGGGCAGTCAGGGGAAGCAGAAGTGAATTTCAGGGCCATATTTTTGTGGTTTCTGGTGTTTCTCCTGGAAAGCATGGTTGTGGTGGCATGGTGCCAAGAACTTTCCAGTGTGACTGGTGGCTTCTTGATTTTAAGAAGCAGAAACCCTCTTGGTAGTATGTTTCTGTGGCACCGACACTGCTTTTCAAAACAGCCCACAGCTTTTGTTTCTGGTATTCTCAATAATGCTGTTATTCTCAATCATTCATTACCTTGTAACACATCTCTTTTAGCTTAAACCTGCAAAGAATGGATTCTTCTCTTTGTAATGGAGCCAACAGAGCTGCTTAACCTCTCTGTGGTGGCTTTGGTGTGCTTCCTTGACTAGGCTTAACTGCAGTCCCCAGCGTTCTATTTCCAGTGTGTTCCTGATGAGGTTTGTTCTCTTCCAGACTTGGAGCATGGAAGGGAAGCAGTGGCCATTTTGTAGCTTGTACACACAGCTGACTCATTGGAAAAGACCCTGGTTCTGGGAAAGATTGAAGGCAGAAGGAGAAGAGGGCAACAGAATGAGATGGGTGGGTGACATCACCGATTCAATGGACATGAACTTGGGCAAGCTTTGGGAGATGGTGAGGGACAGGGAGGCCTGGTGTGCTGCAGTCCATGAGGTAGCAAAGAGTTGGACATGACTTGGCAACTGAAAAACAACAACCCACCTTCTCCCAGGTGTTCAATTAAACACTAACATAGGTGCTCCTGTGAAGGAATTTTGCAGATGTGGTTAAAATCCCTACTCAGTCACTTTTAAGTTCATTAAAAAGGTTATTATGGGTGGGCCTGGCCCAATCAGTTAGAAGGTTTAGGCCTTCCTCAACTTTAGAGGTTCTCTCCTGTGAACAAGTTTATGCTCATGCCTGTGGGGTTCTATCTAGCCTGCTCATGATCTTTTTTTGCTGTCTGCACAAAGAAGGACCTTGGATTTGCTTAACCAGCTTCATAATTTCATCAGTCAATTTCCTGTAATAAATCTATCGATCTGTCCATCCATAAATATATCGTCTATCTATCGTTTATCTCTCTCTTTTACTGCCTCTGCTTCTCTGGTTGAACCCTAACTGATACACACTCTGAACCTTAGTTTGATTGCATCTTAGGACTTACTGTCTCACACTAGGCTTGCTCTCTAAGGATTACATGAGAGAGTGAATGCAAAGCACAGTACCTGGCAAAGATGTCAACTATTTTGCTCCCATCCAATTCTGGACATTGATTCATAGGGTGACTATAGCTTTACCAGATACGTAACCTCAAAAAACCAGTCCTCTCTCCACAGAAATGACTGCTAGTTCAAAATGATGCTTCCTGCCTCTGAATTTCTAGGTTTTGTTTACCTCTTCCTGAAGCTTAACCCCTATGTTCCTTCTAGTGTCCTTTTATCATCTGATATGGGCTTCCCTGGTGGCTCAGTGGTAAAGAATTCGCCTGCAATGCAAGAGACTGCCTGCATTGCAGAAGACATTAGTTCGATCCCCGGGTTGGGAAGATCTCCTGGAGAAGGAAATGGCAATCCACTCCAGTATTTGTGTCTAGAAAATCCCACAGACAGAGGAGCGAGGAAGGCTACAGTCCATGGAGTCATATAGGACTTAGCAACTAAACCATCACCACCACCATCATCTGATATACTACATTATGCATCATTTGTTCCCTCCCTAGCTCCCACTAAAGTACCCAAAAAGATTGGGGTAGATACTGGTTAAATTGAATCCATCTTAGACTTTTTCATAAGCTGCATAATACTCTTTGCAAGCAAAATATGTGTGTTATTGGGATCAATGGACTCAACCTAGTCCTCCTTTCTCACTCCACCACCAACAAGCAGTGATGGGAAAAGATGAGTATATGGCTAAATTTATGGCTACTCTGAGAACCCAATGGGGCATCTCTTTTGTACTAAAGAATTAAAATCTCAGAGATTAAGTAACTCCTTAGGATGGTCATTTGTTTGGTTTTATTATTACCGCTTGTACTCAATTGCTCAGTTGTGTCCAACTCTTTGCAGCCCCATGACTGTGGCCTGCCAGTCTCCTCTGTTCATGAAATTTTCCAGGCAAGAATACTGGAGTGGGTTGCCATGCTCTACACCAGGGGATCTTCCCAACCCGGGATTGAACCCGTATCTCTTGTGTTTTGGCATTGGCAGGTGGATTCTTTACCACTAGTGCCACCTGTAAGGCCCCACATATTTTCAGATGGGACACACTCACATTCATCCTGTATATCTCTCTCCTCAAATGACGAGACATAAGGTTACCATGTGACATAGCAATTCTACTACGACATAGCCAAGAGAAATGAAAAAATGAGTCCACACAAAAGTTGGTGTAAGAATGTTTATAGCAACATTATTCCTAATCACCAAAAGCCAGAAACAACCAAAATGTTCCTCAACTGAACAATGATAAACAAAACATTGAATAGCTATACAGTGAAATCTTATTTCACCATAAAAGGAATGAAATACTGATACTGGCTACAACATGGATGAACCTTGAAACATTATGTTGAGTAAAATACCCAGTTGCAAAAGACCACATACTACATGATTCCACTTATCTGAAACATCTTAAATAGAGCAGAAGGTAGATTAGTTGTTGCTTAGGACTGGGAGTGGGGGCAATGGGGAAGAGAGAGGAGTGAAAGCTAAAGGGAGATGAAAATGTCCTAAAATTGACTGGTGATGGTTGCATAATAGTAACTATGCTAAAAACAATCGATATGTTCACTAAAAGCTGGCTTAAAACTCAACATTCAAAAAACAAAGATCATGGCATCTGGTCCCATCACTTCATGGCAAATAGGGAAATAATTGAAACAGTGACAGATTTTATTTTCTTGGGCTCCAAAATCACTGCAGATGGTGACTGCAGCCATGAAATTAAAAGATGCTTGCTTCTTGGAAGAAAAGCTATGACCAACCTGGACAGCATATTAAAAGGCAGAGATATTACTTTGACGACGAAGGTCAGCATAGTCAAAGCTATGGTTTTTCCAGTAGTCATGTATGGATGTGCGAGTTGGACCATAAAGAAAGCTGAGTGCTGAAGAATTGATGCCTTTGAACTGTGGTGTTGGAGGAGACTCTTGAGAGTCCCTTGGACTGCAAGGAGATCCAACAAGTCCATCCTAGAAGAGATCAGTTCTGAATATTCATTGGAAGGACTGATGCTGAAGCTGAAACTCCAATACTTTGACCACCTGATGTGAAGGAAGAACTGACTCACTGGAAAAGACCCCGATGCTGGGAAAGGTTGTAGGTGGGAGGAGAAGGGGGCGACAGAGGATGAGATGGTTAGATGGCATCACCAACTTGATGGACATGAGTTTGAGCAAGCTCCAGGAGTTGGTGAAAGACAGGGAAGCCTGGGGTGCTGCAGTCCATGGGGTTGCAAAGAGTCAGACGTGACTGAGCGATTGAACTGAACTGATGTACACTTTCCGTGGGTGAACTGTATGATATGTGAATTATAGCTCAATAAAGCTATTAACAGTAAAGGAGCACAAAAAGTAAAGATAAAATTTATTCAACAGACACATGCTATGACTTTTACATTTTAGCCAGCAAATACACATGCTTTAAGTATACCTGTCTTAAGTCCAGATTCCAGAGTCTTTCTCTAATTAAATGCTCATCAACTGATGAACTCCTGCCTAATTCATTGGCCATCACCATTTAAAAATTTCATATCCAGAAATGAGTTAATACAACTGTTATCATGGAATTTGTAGCTCTTCCTATTTATGTTACTTCTTTAACTATTCCTCATTTCTCCCTTCGTGGGTTCCTTTGCTTCCTCTGCTCCCTCTGTGGGGCACTCCCTGGGCTCCACCCTCCCTGGTTTCTCTCTATCTAACCTCTTTCTTGGCAGGTGCTCATCAACTATGGTTTCTATTCCAGTGGTTCCTGGATTGATATCTTTCTGGACCTCTGGGAATAACATCTTTTCAAGTGTTTAAATACCACTGGTTCAAAAGTAAATCCATGTCCTCCCCGACTCTGTCTGCTCCCTCTCACTCCCTCATTTCACTTGCAGACATCCATGTCCTCACAGCAGCTCACCTAGGTAGCACACTTAGCTGCCAGTCATGCTGGACTGCTCCAGCCGCACCAGACTCTTCACTCCTTCCCCAGCTGCGGGACCATGGGTGGCTGATGTCTGGGCTCATCCCTCACTGGGAGTTGCACTTGATGGAAGAAAGACAACTGGCCCTCGACCGTGCCCTTTTCCTGGCGGCAGCCTGCACCCAGTGACTGGTCAATGTGAGATGTCAAGCTCTGGCCTCTTTGCCATAATTTGAGCCAACTCTGAAAGGCCGCATCAGCTTCCATGGGAACAGCTGCATGGCAGCTTGACTTCTGCCTCTGCTGGCGCTGCTTTCACTTTCCCAGGTTGTGACCCTGAGAGTACTCCCCAGGAAAACTCTGTACACAAATCTCCTTCTCCGAGTCTGCTTCTCCTGCAATTCAGCCTTCAACACGGTCTGTCACTTTTGACAACCCCAGTCTCTTCTCTTTTCAATGACAATCCAAAGCCTGTCACAGTGGCCTGTGAATCTGTGGTTCCCAGATCAAGTCCAATGTCATGGCTGAGCCTACATCATTTGGGACAAAAAACCCGATTCCATTAGGCCTGAGCATTAAAAGCCTTTTCAGAACTGAAAGTTTCAGGCATAGTTTTAGGTACAACTTGATCCAGGTTTGAAATGATGTAGCCAGCCTTGACTTCATTTTCTTCCTTCCTTGGCTCTGCCTTCTGCCGTATTGACTCCTCTCCCAGAAAAACTCTCTACCCCTCCCACATTTCTATGGATAGACACATCTTACATCTGCTCTTAGAAGTTTCATAGAAAGCTTCATAACACCTAACAGGTTCTAACTGGTTCATGCTCCCATCCTTGGACCAGTCACCATGGCCAGGAGATGATGCTCTTGTCAGACAGCCTGAGTCACTGATCCTGAATCCTGGGATGAAGGCAACTCTACTTGAAGCAAATAGAGATGGGGAATGGGATGCTTCCTCTGGAAGAAACTTGGTTATCCACAGAATGATTGGATGTTGGAGAACATAAACCATAGGTTGTCTCTATAGTTCCACTTCACAGCCACTGCAAAAGTTTCCTGGGGCTTTCCTGCTTCAAGATTCTCTTTTAGCGCGGTTCATCCTTCCTTCAGAGCTTGAAAACACAGACATGATCAGCCCTCTGTTCAACAGTCTTCAGGGGGGCGTCCCTGTTTTGGTAAACAGGTAAGACCGTTTTCTTTAAGCTAGATTTCAGGGTCATCTTCTCCCAACGTGCCTTACATGCAGTGCTTCTTCAACCTTCAGTAACTTAACAATCATCTGGAGAGCTTATTAAAATATAGGTTTCTGGGCCTCTATTTCAGAGATTCTGATTCAGTTATGTTGAGCTGAGGTCTGTGAGTTTACGTGACTAGCAATTTCTAAGGTTATGCTGAAGCTGCTAGTCCTGGGACCACAGTTTGAGAACCATAGCTCATGGGTAGCATTTGCTCCAATGAAACGAGCCCCTCGTCTTCAGATACACTCCAACTTTCTTTATTTTTTAACTTTACAATATTGTATTGGTTTTGCCATATATCAAAATGAATCCGCCACAGGTATACATGTGTTCCCCATCCTGAGCCCTCCTCCCTCCTCCCTCCCCATAACCACCCCTCTGGGTCGTCCCAGTGCACCAGCCACAAGCATCCAGTATCGTGCATCGAACCTGGACTGGTGACTCATTTCATATATGATATTATACAATGTTTCAATGCCATTCTCCCAAATCATCCCACACTCTCCCTCTCCTACAGAATCCAAAAGACTGTTCTATACATCAGTGTCTCTTTTGCTGTCTTGTACACAGGGTTATTGTTACCATCTTTCTAAATTCCATATATATGCATTAGTATACTGTATTGGTGTTTTTCTTTCTGGCTTACTTCACTCTGTATAATAGGCTCCAGTTTCATCCACCTCATTAGAACTGATTCAAATGTATTCTTTTTAATGGCTGAGTAATACTCCATTGTGTATATGTACCACAGCTTTCTTACCCATTCAACTGCTGATGGACATCTAGGTTGCTTCCATGTCCTGGCTATTATAAACAGTGCTGCAATGAACATTGGGGTACACGTTGTCTCTTTCAATTCTGGTTTCCTCGGTGTGTATGCCCAGCAGTGGGATTGCTGGATCATAAGGCAGTTCTATTTCCAGTTTTTTAAGGAACCTCCACACTGTTCTCCATAGTGGCTGTACTAGTTTGCATTCCTACCAACAGTGTAAGAGGGTTCCCTTTTCTCCACACCCTCTCCAGCATTTATTGCTTGTAGACTTTTGGATCACAGCCATTCTGACTGGTGTGAAATGGTACCTCATAGTGGTTTTGATTTGCATTTCTCTGATAATGAGTGATGTTGAGCATCTTTTCATGTGTTTGTTAGCCATCTGTATGTCTTCTTTGGAGAAATGTCTATTCAGTTCTTTGGCCTATTTTTTGATTGGGTCATTTATTTTTCTGGAATTGAGCTGTAGGAGTTGCTTGTATATTTTTGAGATTAGTTGTTTGTCAGTTGCTTCATTTGCTATTATTTTCTCCCATTCTGAAGACTGTCTTTTCACCTTGCTAATAGTTTCCTTTGTTATGCAGAAGCTTTTAAATTTAATTAGGTCCCATTTGTTTATTTTTGCTTTTATTTCCAATATTCTGGGAGGTGGGTCATAGAGGATCCTGCTGTGATGTATGTCGGAGAGTGTTTTGCCTATGTTCTCCTCTAGGAGTTTTATAGTTTCTGGTCTTACATTTAGATCTTTAATCCATTTTGAGTTTATTTTTGT
This sequence comes from Bubalus kerabau, assembly GCF_029407905.1. Taxonomy (NCBI): domain Eukaryota; kingdom Metazoa; phylum Chordata; class Mammalia; order Artiodactyla; family Bovidae; genus Bubalus; species Bubalus kerabau. The sequence goes on from NC_073627.1 coordinate 149,434,540, forward strand.
GTATGGTATTAGAAAGTGTTCTAGTTTCATTCTTTTACAAGTGGTTGACCAGTTTTCCCAGCACCACTTGTTAAAGAGATTGTCTTTAATCCATTGTATAGTCTTGCCTCCTTTGTCAAAGATAAGGCGTCCATATGTGCGTGGATTTATCTCTGGGCTTTCTATTTTGTTTCATTGATCTATATTTCTGTCTTTGTGCCAGTGCCATACTGTCTTGATGACTGTGGCTTTGTAGTAGAGCCTGAAGTCAGGCAGGTTGATTCCTCCAGTTCCATTTTTCTTTCTCAAGATTGCTTTGGCTATTTGAGGTTTTTTGTATTTCCATACAAATTGTGAAATTTTTTGTTCTAGCTCTGTGAAGAATACCATTGGTAGCTTGATAGGGATTGCATTGAATCTATAGATTGCTTTGGGTAGTATACTCATTTTCACTATATTGATTCTTCCAATCCATGAACATGGTATATTTCTCCATCTATTAGTGTCCTCTTTGATTTCTTTCACCAATGTTTTATAGTTTTCTACATATAGGTCTTTAGTTTCTTTAGGTAGATATATTCCTAAGTATTTTATTCTTTTTGTTGCAATGGTGAATGGGATTGTTTCCTTAATTTCTCTTTCTATTTTCTCATTATTAGTGTATAGGAATGCAAGGGATTTCTGTGTGTTGATTTTATATCCTGCAACTTTACTATATTCATTGATTATTTCTAGTAATTTTCTGGTGGAGTCTTTAGGGTTTTCTATGTAGAGGATCATGTCATCTGCAGTGAGAGTTTTACTTCTTCTTTTCCAATTTGGATTCCTTTTATTTCTTTTTCTGCTCTGATTGCTGTGGCCAAAACTTCCAATACTATGTTGAATAGTAATGGTGAAAGTAGGCATCCTTGTCTTGTTCCTGACTTTAGAAGAAATGCTTTCAATTTTTCACCATTGAGGATAATGTTTGCTGTGGGTTTGTCATACATAGCTTTTATTATGTTGAGGTATGTTCCTTCTACGGAGAAGGCGATGGCACCCCACTCCAGTACTCTTGCCTGGAAAATCCCGTGGACTGAGGAGCCTGGTAAGCCACAGTCCATGGGGTCGCTGAGAGTCACACAGGACTGAGCGACTTGCCTTTCACTTTTCACTTTCATCCATTGGAGAAGGAAATGGCAACCCACTCCAGTGTTCTTGCCTGGAGAATCCCAGGGACAGGGGAGCCTGGTGGGCTGCCGTCTATGGGGTCACACAGAGTTGGACACGAATGAAGTGACTTAGCAGTAGCAGTATGTTCCTTCTATTCCTGCTTTCTGGGGAGTTTTTATCATAAATGGATTTTGAATTTTGTCAAAGGCTTTCTCTGCATCTACTGGCCCCCCTCTCTTCCCGTGGAGAGAGGGAGGCGGGGTGGGGGGGGTGGGGGAGCAGGGGGGTGGGGGGCGTGGGGGAGCAGGGGGGCGGGGGGCATGGGGGAGCAGGGGGGGCCGGCGAGGGGGGGGGGAGGGAGCTGCGCTGGGGGGTGGGGAGGGAGCCGCGCTGGGTGGGGCGGGGGAGGGCCTGCGGGGGCGACCCCAGGCGTTGGTGGGGGGGCTGCGGCGCCTCCTCCAGCCACAGCGTGTGCCCAGCTCCGCTTCCTGCCCCAGCCTGGCTGACCCAGCCCTTAGAGCCAATCCTTATACCGAAGTTACGGATCCGGCTTGCCGACTTCCCTTACATTGTTCCAACATGCCAGAGGCTGTTCACCTTGGAGACCTGCTGCAGATATGGGTACTGCCCTGCGCGAGATTTACACCCTCTCCCCCGGATTTTCAAGGGCCAGTGAGAGCTCACCGGACACCACCAGAACCACGACGCTTTCCAAGGCACAGGCCCCGCTCTCGGGGGGAACCCATTCCAGGGCGCCCTTCCCCACTCCAATTTTCTTATCCTTTGGGACTTAGTCTCTTCCTTCTGTTGATAATGCCCTTCCCATAATCTCTGTCTGCTGAAATTCTATCCTTCCAGGCCATATTCAAATGCCTTCTTCTCTAGGACCTCTTTCCTGATCTATCCCTTTGTGCTCCATTTTGCTTAATTTATTCCTTTTAGAAAAATGAGTCGTTGTATTATATATTATAATATGCAATTGTTTATATCTCTTAATTTATCTAACATTTGTCTTTAAAATATAAAAAAGTTTGTTCCTTTTTAATTTTATTCTGGATAATTATAGAAATGTTTGCCTCAAAAAATAGGAGAAAATAAAAACACAAAGTCATTTTGAGGACAATCAGGGGAATTTGAATATAAATTAGGTATTACATAATATGAGCGAATTATTGTTAATTCTGTTTGATGTAATAATAGCCAGGGTTGTTAGATTTTAAAAGTTCTTCGTTAGAGATGCTTATGAAAATATCTGCATGTCAAATGGCGTATTGTCCGAGCTTTGTGTTTAAATACTCCAGTAAACAACCAAAAATTGGAGGAGGATAGACAAAAGCTAATTGGGGAAATAGATGAATGAATTGTTGGAATAGAGATCATTTTATGCTATATTTGTGTGTTGGAAAATTTTCCATAGTAAAGCAAAAACAAATAAGCACATATATGTGTCTTAACATTTACACACATACACACATACATAGAGAAATCAATTTTAAGGTTCTTCAGTTCAGGGATTGTGGTCATATTTTTTTTCAGTACTGCACAGACTATAGAACAGTGCCTGGATCTAGATAGGGTGCTATACCTAATAACTAGCTGTGAAAAGAACAGTAGAGGCAAACAACAGCAATGGAAACAGTTTCCGTAAGTAGTGCTTAAGCCTTGAGGCTCAGGAGTCCATTACTAATTCTCCTTCCTTGCATTGCAGCCCTGGCAAGTCTTTTAACCTCACAGGGGTCTTAGGGTTCTCATCTGTAAAACAGAAGTAATTAGAGTAGTTACTTTGTAGAGTTCATTTGTTTAACATATTCTTTGCTTAAGGGAGAACTGTGTTTTAGGCACCCTTGTAGCTGTTAGGGGTACAGTTGTTGTTTGGGCACTAAGTCGTGTCCAACTCTTTGCAACCCCATAGACTGTAGCCCACCAGTCTCCTCTGTCCATGAAATTCTCCAGGCAAGAATACTGGAGTGGGTTGCCATTTTCTTCTCCAGGGGATCTTCCTGACCCAGGAATCGAACTCTCATCTCCGACATTGGCAGGTAGATTCTTTAGCACTGAGTCATCAGGGAAGCCCAGGAATACCATAATGAATATCATAGCCAAAAATTCCTTTCTTCAAAGAGGTAACAGTTGGCAAAATATACAAGATGTTGCTGTGTTGTGCTTGATCACTCAGTGGGGTCTGACTCTTTGTGACCCCATAGTCTGTAGCCTGCCAGGCTCCTCTGTCCATTGGGATCCTCCAGGCAAGAATACTGGAGTGGTTTGCCATGCCCTTCTCTAGGGCAGCTTCCCAACTCAGGGATCGAACCTAGGTCTCCCACATTGCAGGCAGATTCTTTACAGTCAGAACCACAAGGGAAGCCCAAGAATACTGGAGTGGTTAGCCTATCTCTTCTCTAGGGGATCATCCGGGCCTAGGAATTGAACCAGGGTCTCCTGCATTGCAGGCAGATTCTTTACCAACTGAGCTACCAGGGAAGCCCATAGAGGATGTTAGAAAATGCTAAATGCTGTGAAGAAATTAGGCAGAAAAGGGAAATGGGGTGTGCTGGGGTAGGGGTGGGGATTGTATTTGCAATTTTATCCTGGATTCTTGGGCAGGGTCCCTGAATAGGTGACATTTCAACAAAGACCTGGATTTGATAGGGAGATAGTAATGGGTCTATCTGGGAGATGAATGTCCAGTCCAGGAGGAAGGGAGAGTAAGTGCAAATGTCCTGAGGCAAAATAGTGCCTGGGGTGTTTGAGAACTAGCAAGTAGCAGCATCATTTGTCTGCACAGTGGCTTTGGTGTGGAGGCATCATACCCTAAATCAGAGGCAGCACACTTTTTCTGTAAACGGCCATATAGCAAATAGTTTTGGATTTGTGGGCCACGTGGTTTCTATCACAATTACTCAAGTCTGCCATTGCAGCATGAAAGCAGGCATAGACAATACACAAATGAATGAACATGTCTGAGTTCAATAAAACTTTATTTACAAAACAAGTGGTGTCTGGATTGGGTCTGCGGGCCGTGGTTTGCTGACTCTTGCTCTAAATACATCTTTCATTCTAAGATTTTGGAAATGAAAGGAAGATGAAAAAAGAAACACATAAAACAAAGTTACTGTTTCTTTATAATTCATCTCACTTTGGTTTTAGAGCACCACCACCTCTGTCAAAAAATTCCTTTGGTGTATGGTGTGGAATTCCTTTCATGGCCTCAGCTCTGTTTATATCTTCTAATTCAGGCTTTGCCTTTTCCTCCTCTCTTAATTCACCTTCATAATTTCTAATTTCACTGCTGCTTCACTCCCTTCCTCACTGCCCTAGCCTTCTCTCTTCCTCACGTTTTCTGTTTTTATTTGCAGTTTAGCACTCTTTCCTGTTCATTTTCAGTCCTTCTTAGTGTCATATTTAATGGGTTTGTTCGGTGAAATAAATTAGGACCTGAAACATATTGAGCAAGAAACCGTGGTTTTATTGCTAATGTCACTGCTACCCAGGGTGGAGCTCCACTGTTAGCATCTGTACTTTGGATAGACTTCTGTTGCCCTTGATGCTGAGAGTCTGACTCCACTGAGTGTTTGAGGGAACAACCTTCTTACGGGAGGGAGAATGAGAGTAGAGAGGAGTAAATTTGGAATGGGTCAAAGTTGACAGGTCAGGGCTTACCCAATGGCTCAGTGGTAAAAAAATCGTCCTGTAGTGCAGGAGCCACAGGAGATGCCGGTTTGATCCCTCAGTTGGGAAGATCCCCTGGAGGAAGAAATGGCAACCCACTCCATTATTCTTAACTGGAAAAAATACCATGGACAGAGGAGCCTAGTCAGCTACAGTCCATAGGGTTACAAAGAGCTGGACTTAGCGACTGAGCATAAGCATGAGCAAAGTTGATGGGCCAGGACTTCCTATGCATGTGCATATGTTTGGGCAAGTACATGGAAACATGATCTGTGTTTTGCAGTCCAGGGTGGATGCAGGCTATGCCCTCAGCAGTGGAAGAATATAGGCATCCTCCCTTACTTACACTTTGAAAAGTCTACTGTAATTGAGTATGCCTTATGATTACAGGCCATTAGAGACCATTAGTAAATGAACTATGAGATTTCAATCATGAAATGCAAACTCTCTTGTGAAATGCAAACCTAGTTTCACATATTAATTGCTTCTAATTACAGAGGAACATTTTAGCCAATTAGCTTTTGGAATTTAAGTGTAATCAGAAGGATAATTCAAAGATTTGCTAATTGCTTCCCCAATTGCAGCTGCTTACATTTAGTGCAGACATAAACTCTGTGTGCATGGTTATGCATGTGCCCACAGATGGTGACTGCAGCCATGAAATTAAAAGATGCTTACTCCTTGGAAGGAAAGTTATGATCAACCTAGATAGCATATTCAAAAGCAGAGACATTACTTTGCCAACAAAGGTTCGTCTAGTCAAGGCTATGGTTTTTCCTGTGGTCATGTATGGATGTGAGAGTTGGACTGTGAAGAAGGCTGAATGCCGAAGAATTGAGGCTTTTGAACTGTGGTGTTGGAGAAGACTCTTGAGAGTCCCTTGGACTGCAAGGAGATCCAACCAGTCCATTCTGAAGGAGATCAGCCCTGGGATTTCTTTGGAAGGAATGATGCTAAAGCTGAAACTCCAGTACTTTGGCCACCTCATGCGAAGAGCTGACTCACTGGAAAAGACTCTGATGCTGGGAGGGATTGGGGGCAAGAGGAGAAGGGGACGACAGAGGATTAGATGGCTGGATGGCATCACTGACTCGATGGACATGAGTCTCCATGAACTCCGGGAGTTGGTGATGGACAGGGAAACCTGGCGTGCTGCGATACATGGGGTCGCAACGAGTCGGACACGACTGAGTGACTGATCTGATCTGATAGTGACTGAGAGGCCCGGAACTCTTCTGTTACAGTTGTGTGGACAGCAGTCACCCATCCTTTTGAAATTATCATGTGAAAGAAATGCAGGTGGAATGAGGGCAATAAGAGAGAATAAGAATGTTAGATGTTCTAAATCTGACTTGACGGCTGAAGATGTTGGTTTGTGTTAGGTGTGCCATGATGTCTCCAGATTTCTTGGATACAAGATGACAATGGACTCATATAGCTTTAGTCTTCTGTGTGTGCTTGCATGTGTGCTCAGTTGCTTCATCTGCATCCAACTCTTTGCACCCCTATGGACTGTAGCCTGCCAGGCTCCTCTGTCCATGGGATTTTCCAGGCAGGAATTCTGGAGTGGTTGCTGTGCCCTCTTCCAGGGGATATTCCTGACCCAGGAATTGAACCTGAGTCTCCTGCATTGCAGGTGGATTCTTTACCACTGAGCCACAGGGGAAGCCCTGGTATTCCATGATTCATGTCCAGCTCCCAAGATTCATGATAACCTGTCATGATTCCATGGAAGGTGGGATCTGTACAGGAAAAGGTAAAGCATCCACTGGTAGAAGGGCCAAGTGAGCTTATCAACACTGCAGCAGTCAGAATATGAGTGTTATGGTCTGGCAACTGCTCTTGTAGCCTATGGGTGTTCTAACCATCTCTTGACAATTTCTTCCACCCAAACTTTTTCATACCCCTCCCTTATTTTCATGGTTTTTCCTATAGGGTTGGCCTTACTTTCTGGACATCTGAGTGGGTGCCTCTTCTCTCTTCTCTCTCTTCTAATTATGGAGGTAGTTCTTTTCTCTCTCAACTCAGGGCAGGGGGCCTCCTGCTTTTCTCTGTTCCTGCCTCATCTTGCTCCTTCTCTTGCTCAAAGGAGACTCTCAACAGGAGTCCACCTACCCATGCTGCTGATTGAACTTTGTAATTAGAAAGATTATTCTTTTGGCATCTCAGGCTAAATGCTGCAACCCTCATTATTATATAACAACTCACCAGTCAGAACTTGCTCATCAATTTCTCTTCCTTCTATATTTTTTTATATAAAAAAAAGCTTTTCTTTTTTTTCTACCACCCCTCTTTCCACAAAATACAAGCTGTTGTACATTGTGTACAGAGATGGTGCTGTTGACAGAGGTATTTCATGGGCTTACTTCAGTGTGAACTCTTAATTTGGCTTTGTTTTTTGCCCTGTTGGTAGCTTACATCACACTTCTATACCATCAATCCTGTGGATAGGAAGGAAATGAATGAAGAGAACATTTTCCAGGGAAAAAAAAGGATGTAAAGGGATTTAACTGACTTTGAGAAAGATCTGGCTGTGGTTGCTTCTTCTTGACTCTGCTTGCTGGGGTGTCTCATTCTCAGGCAAATGCTGCCTCTACAATGTGGTTCCCTTCACAGCATCTTGGCTGAAAGGTCTCATTACTTTTGTCCAAAGAAAGGAAATCCCTAAGGAGAAGGCATAAACCAATGATAATAACACTGCCATGTAGAATTTATTGCTTTGGCCACATCAAGCTGAGTTGGGGGTATCTCTATTGGTCACTTCTTTTTGTAGCAGAGTTCCCTGGGTCCCTCTGTTTTCCTGAGGTCCACCATGTTCCCAACAGACCAGAATGTCCTTTCAAGATCCTTATTATGGCAGTTATTGTCATTTCTTAGCAGGGAACCTATGCAGAAAAGATGTCAAACATGCCTTCCATATTGACAATGTGAACAATTTAACAGATTTGTGTTCAAGGCATGTTTTCATTAGGTGCAGCCTTCATTAAAAGTAATTAAAACTTGGCAAATATTCTTTTTGGATGATTAATAGGCCATCTCCACTTCTCGTTTTGGGAGGTCAATTGCCAGTTACCAAAAATGAAACACCTGCCTTTACATCAATGTGGCTGCTGCCCGAAATTTAGCAGCATGCAGCATTCCCGAAGCTGTTAAATATGTCTGTCGTGCCAAAAAAAATGGGGCCTTATGTTTACCTAAGTCCTGAATAAATACGGTGGATTTGGGGACACAAATCTGATTAAATATTAGGCCAATATGAAAAACTAAGTTAGCTGACTTAGGTATATGTAATTTATAAAGAATATAAAATTAGGTGGCAGTGAACGGTCATTTTAGTGGTATAAAAAAACACATCGAAAAGAAAGTGTCTCTCAATTTGAATCCCAATTAATGTAATTAGTCTTTTACATGCTCGATTTCAGGGAGTACAGATTCCCCATGACTTCTGAATGAACCAAGCGAGCATTTTGTATGAACTTTACCCCTGAGGCAGGAAGATGAGATTATATAAGATAGAAAACGCTGCTTAATACTTCATGATTTCCCCCAGGTAAAGTATCCATTAAAGAGGACATTGTATTATCCCTTGGTCAGTTTACTGTACGCCTGAAAACCTTTCCCTAGCTGCTCTCACACTGCATACATGAGCGGGCCCATGTTGCCCTGGAGGCCAAAAGGTGGTGATTGAACCAAACTCAGTGTGAGGTCGAGGTTGTTTCTGATTCTTTCAGTTGACTCTTCCTGTCCCCTCTGGTCCAGACCTCTTCACAACATTGTTTTCAACCTTCAGAAGTCTATGAGGTATACATGTGTTCTGTGGCGGATTCATTTTGATATTTGGCAAAACTAATACAATTATGTAAAGTTTAAAAATAAAATTAAATTAAAAAAAATAAATAAAAAATTAAAAAAAAAAAAAAAAAGAAGTCTATGAGGGACATGCATTTATATACAGATAAGGCCACAGAGGCCCTGAAGTTTCAAATGACTTGCCCAAGTCAGTGGGTCAGCTGGAGCCCTCTTGGTGAAGGGTGGGAGAGGGTCTGGCCTGGCGTGGACCTCTCCTTTCCCCTGGCCTGTTAGGTTATCGGCCCCCAGCCTCCACTGCCCCATGGCTGCGGCAGAGCACTGAAAAGGGAATTCGTCTTTTGACTCTCAGGCACAAACGCAGAGTTCACAGGCCTCCACTCTCCCACAGACGAACATGTGTTTTTGTGGAAAGACCACACAGAGTCAGGATCCCTACGCTGCTTCCAGATCTGGCCTGCATTGGCCATGCAGCCCGAGTCAAATTATAGAACCAAGGCCACATTCAGCTGGAAGGAATTTAGAGATCATCTTCGCTGGTGCATCAGAACCACCAGGACAGCTTATGAAAGCACAGATTCCTGGGCTTCAGTCCCAAGATTCTGACTCAGTAGGTCTGGGGTGGCCCTGTAGATCTGATTTTCTAGTAAACTTCCAAAGCATGTGAGTGCTGCTGATCCAGGCACCCCACGTGAGCAACGCTGGGCTATGGTAACCTTAAGATAGGTCAGCAAATGCTTTCTTAAGGGCCAGTTAGTAAATATTTTAGGCTTAGCAGGCCATATAGTCTGTGCTGCAACTATTCAACTCTGCTGATGTAGCTGGTAAGTGGCAGTGGACAATCTCTACGTGCGTGGGTGTGTCTGTCTTCTGATAAATCTTTATAATATAAACAGGCGGCCCACAGGCTGTAGTCTGCTGACCCCTCACCATATGCTGATAGTAATTTGAGTTCTTCCCACCACTCCCTGCTTTCAGCTGTAAAATGGGGATGTTATTTCTAGTCTTACTTTTCTCCAGCCCTATGATGAAGAAAAATGGGTTGCAAAGAGTTGGGTACGACTTAGTGATTGAACAAGAACATGATGAAGACAGAGTATAATCATCTGATAAATACTCAGAAAAAATACTTTGTATCATGTTCAATCAGTCCCATATTGTTAGCTATACTGTTGTTAAATATGATATCTTCCTTTAATAATCATTAAATTGGATTTATAAATATTCCCTCTATTAGGCATCACACACACACACAAAATTTTAAAAAGGCTAAGAGATGACAGTAGGGATCATTTTGAAGGGTAATTTAGGAGGTTTCCTGGTGACAGAAAATAAAAACGTACAACTCCTCCTACATCAATAATTCCTCCATGAAGAACAAAAAATGAGTATTTAACGAGGTTAGTTGGACAAAAACAACAAAGTTTATGATGACCTGACATGCTGCCTTTGTAAGATATTCTAATTAAAAAACATTCCACAAACAAAGACATAACCAACAAGTTATATTATTTTTTATTCATGTTAGAATTTCTATCAGTGTTTGAACATTAATATTTAGAGAGTTTGTACATTTTTGCCTTCCGAGGTTTAAAATGAGAACCACACTAGGTCACAAATTGTAACTAATACAACACATTCCACAACTGCATGAATATTCACTCAATCTCACTCTCTTAACACTGTTAAGACATTTTCTTTTCCTTGCTGTACTTTACAATGAAAAGTGTGCCCCACTCATGTCTCAGCAAAGTTCCAGACATTATGGATTCATCACATATAAATTCTTTAAAAATATACTTCTGTCAAAAGACTTGATGACTACTATGTACACTACAAAAATAAATTTTCATATAAATAAATTATATGGCATACTTTTATCTTTGTAATTGAAATGACACAAACCCATTCCTGCCAAAATTGGCAGACAATGAGACCCAGTTTGAATATTTCCTTTAAACTCCTTACACTAAAACCTACCATGAGTCCTTAATGAAAATGTTATATACTCTGAACTATTTAACATTAGTAAGCACTCTATACAAATAAAAATTCTGTTCAAAAGTAAAACATAGCTGTAATAGTGTTTCCAATAGAAATAAAATCCCTGCATTTTTCTGTTATAAACTGGCATGACAAATACTGTAGGAAAACATTCTTATGATACAAAATTATAAATATCAGCAAAGATTTAAAAAAAAAAATTAAAACATCCAAATGAACAAACAAGACAGACAAAATAAAACTATTTTATAAAAGAGAGAGAGAAATTCTGGTTGTCTGCCAGCCCCCGAGTTCTCCCTTTGCCAATGTGACTATCGGAGAAAGTTCTATGCTGTGCAGAAAGCAGGGGCCAGGCAAGCAGTCACGCACCACACAAGCTGGGCTCAGGAAAGGAGCGAGGCATGCCTCGAGCCAGAGGGAAGCAGACCTCTGCATTCTGCATCATCTCTCTCCTGAACGCAGGATATATGTTTTCTGAGCAGAGCCTAGTGTTAGGTAGACAGACAGTGTAGCTGACAGAGGCACCGACGGTAGCAGTGGGGCCCCGGGGCCCCTGGCATAGTGACACATACATCTGGCAGCCACGGTCTAGTGGCGAGTTTGAGAGTCTGAGGTCACTACACTGCTGGTACTATTGGGGGCTGCTGCCTTTCGATGAACATTTTCCATGTAAAACAGGAGGCATAATGGGAGCTGCCATTTGTGCACTCCTACAGTAGCTTAGTCTGGGTACCAAGTGCTTCCCAACACTTGCTGGTCTCTGGCTGAGAGCCCAGGAAGACCAAACCTCAGAGCAAGGCAACAGAATTCATATGGAAGCAAATCTTTTAAAATAATGCCTGGTTGAGAGACATGTCTCTATATACATTCTTCACTGGGGGTAGGGTGATACGCCATTAGCATCTTCCTAGTCTTCAATAAACGTACTAATGATGGTGAGAGGAGGGAGGTGAGCTACTTTAGGAAGCGTGCACCTATAATGTTAGTATTAACAAGTGGAGAATCATCCTTCTGAAGCTCGTATCCTGTAGAGTTTCTGACTCCGTACCACCATATTGGATGCTCACTATATAAAGAGGATGCAAACAAATCCAGAAAGCCCCAACCAACTGTGCAATTTAGCAAGAGAGGGAGTTTAAATTGTAGGGACTCAAAACATCATCTCTGGGCTAATTGTAGACCCAGAATTAAGAGGTCGTTGTCTCCAAAAGACTTCTAATCCACTCTTAAACTTGGGTGGTGGTGGTGGTGGTGGTGGGGTGGGTGTGTGGGTGTGTGTGTGTGCGCGCGCGCGTTATGTGTTGGTTCCAAGAGAGGTATAATGAAGGCTGCATACTTAGAGGATATGCTCACAGCCCAGCTGAGGCTCCCCACGAGGCAAGTTTTCTAGGTTTTAATACCAATGAAGATGAAGAGGTGTGAACTCTGTACCCTGAGGTTCCAACATACACCACAATGGTCCATGCAAAGGAACTCATCTCCTCTGAAGCATGAGTTGGGGTGTCTGGATGGCAGCCAATGATCTTAAGAGATGCCCTGAACTTGAAGCGAATCTGGCAAAAGGATAAGGCGATGTTTAGGGCTAGCCCTCCACCACCACTAGCACTAGAAATATCCTGACTCTTCGGCCTAAGGTAGAGCCCACCAAGGTTACAGACAGTAAAAAGAAACAAACAAACAAAAAAATCACAGTACAGTACATTAGGAAATCACACACGTGTTCACACACACAGCCAAACAGGAGAATCGCACCCAACTACACCTAGAGAAGCCACCGGGGTTAACGTGCTTTCTTCATATCTGCTCATTAAACAACAACAAAATTATCACGCATAGCGTGTTTGGAAGTTAACAGTAACATTTCATACTACCACAGGGTTGTGATATGCAAATTTAAAATATTTTAAACAGAAACCTTTACAAAATAATCCTATTACATAAGCAATATTTGCATAGAATTATACAGGTAAATTATACAATATTTAAGCAGCAGCAACAATATGCTGAAATTTAAGACTAAGTTAAGCTTGGCTGTGGCACAGAGACCAATGTACACACAGGGAGGGCCCCTCTGTGATCCCCCCACTGCCCACTCTGGAGGCAGGAGTGGGGAAACCCCAGTAAATCACACTACTTTACATCCATTCCTTCGTATGTTACATATGTGTACACCTCTTAAATATTTATAGAAATATTTCACAAAATAATACAATCGGTTACAGTAACGATGAACTGCTCTCTGGCACAGCACACCTTTCTAATTCCGCGTTTCTCTTCAGGCAGTTCTGGTGGGGTGGGGTAGGGGTAGGGAGGGGATTCCAATCTTTGGCCTCTTTGCTTCAGATTTTACTCACCCTTTAAAAGAAAAAAGGAAGTCAAATAAAGTAACAGGTCTATGAGTTCATATTTATAAAGCACAAACACAGGCAAAATGAGTCTGAGGTATAGAAATCAGGATGGTGGGGGCTGGGGTGAGGGCATGAGGGGCTTCCAGGGGCAGATTATGATCCCTTCCTTGATCTGGGGGCTGGGGACAGGGATGTGGTCATTTTGTGACGTTCGTTCATCAGACATAGCGCTATATGGCATTAGAAGACGGAAAAAGAGGTGAAGGGGCAGCGATCAATATTATTGTTGAGATGCACCAACACCACCCCCCTCTAAAAACCTACAGTAAGTGAAGTGAGAAGTGAAGTTGCTCAGTCACGTGCGACTCTCTGCGATCCCATGGACTGCAGCCTACCAGGCTTCTCCATAGAATTTTCCGGGCAAGAGTACTGGAGTGGGTTGCCATTTCCTTCTCCAGGGGATCTTCCCGACTGGGGGGTTTGAACCCAGGTCTCCCGCATTGCAGACAGACACTTTATCCTCTGAGCCATCAGGGAAGCCCAGTAACGGACAGACCCAATTTAGAATTCCACTGATTCTCCAAGGATGACTAAGCTTGAACAGGAAGCCCTGTCTGTAGGTTGAGGTCACTGTTTGCGACACATCAGTGCCCAGGGGCCCCAGGAGGTTGCTCTGTCTGCAGCCCTCTAGTCCCCGAGAGCATGCGTGCTCAGTTGTGTCCAACTTTGGGACGCTATGGTCTGTAGCCCGCCAGGCTCCTCTGCTCATGGAATTTTCCAAGCAAGAAAACTGTAGTGGGTTGCCATTTCCTATTCCACGGGGTCTTCCCCCCCCAGAGATCAAACCCACGTCTCCATGGAAGCTGAGGGACCGCTGAAGAGCCCCGCCCACCTTCCCGCGGACCCCGCCCACCTCAGTTGGAGCTGCTGCCGTGGCGTCTCTCCTCACATTCCACGTCCTGCAGCTCAATGACCTCCACCTTGGGTTCCCTCCTCTCACACCGGACATTAAAAGGCACATGGGGGTCCTCAAACAGCCCGTGGTCAGTCTCGGGGTAGTCCTCGTAGCCTGGGCAAAGCCCGCTTCGGGGGTTCCTACTGGGCCCAGGCCCAGGGGCGGGCGGAGGATGCACGGCAACAGTTACGGACGCCGAGGCCGTCACGGTGGTAATGGGCTGGCAGTAGCTGGGCATGGAGCTGCCCATGGCAGTGAACGCTGGGTTGTGATGCCGAGGGTTGTGAGAACGGGCTCCCCGGGGGCCCGTGCGGTCCCTATTGCTAGGGCCAGAATGCCCTTCAGTAGAAATTTCGAAAGCGTCTCTGCGCGGTTTATAGGGAGGCGGCCTCAAGCATTCTCTGGGGGTTTCTCTTCTGGGCTGCTGTCCTGGCTGTCCAGGTGGCAGGGTCCTTGAGTCCAGGTGGGACTGCTGTCGAGGATTTGAGGGTGGGTGATGCCTCGGTTCAGGATGGACCACCTACAGAGGGCAAGGGCAGGTTGAAACAGGCCCAGTGCTAACCCCAGGCTGGGCGCCACCCCCTGCTGTTCCAGCCCCCTCTTCTTGGCTCTGGCTCCTGCCTGGCCACCCACACACAGCTCTTTCTGAACTAGAGCTCAGTCAACCCCACAAGTGGCTGGGAGTGCCCCAGGGAGATAACAAGGGCCTTCTACCCACAGACGAAAAACCCATTCTCTTTGAACCTCAACAACGTGGCAGAGGAGCGCCCTACTTGGACCCTGCGTGTAGGCTTTCTCCGGCACAGCTGGCTGCATGCATAGGGCTGCAGCCCATAAATGCAGGGCTGTGGTCTAAGCATCCAGCTGCCTCCCTCCCATAGTCTGCCACCCCACCCTGCTGGGTAGTCAGATCTGGAGTTCCTCTTCTTCTAAAACTGCCAAGTGCCTGGCCCTGGCTCACCCACACGCAGGACGTTGCCAGGACTGTCTATACCTACACTGTTGAATATGGCTATTTACATTTAAGTTAACTAAAATTAAAACTGCAGCCCCTTAGTCACACTAGCCACATTTCAAGTGCTCAACAGCCACATGTGGGCAGTGGCTGCTGCACGGGAGAGTGCAGGCAGAGAGAGCATTTGCATTGTCATAGAAAGTTCTATGGGGCAGCACTGCTCTGTCCTGTTGTTAGGAATCTGGTTTCTGGGTCTCTATACAAAGCACGGAGCAACACAGTGGCCACATCAATCAAAAGGACCGTGACCAACTTCAAAGTCGTTCAGCTTGTACCTATTTTTAGGCTCCTGCTGAACAAAACCAGATTCACACTGCAGCTCAGCAGGCATCGTCACGGGGGGTAAGAGGAGGAAAATTTAGGTTATTTGGTTGGCCTCTCTCTCTTTCATGGAAGGGCAGCTCCGGCCTGGGACTGGAATACACATTTCCTGGAGGGACAGCAGGAAGCCCCAGTTGGAGCAACATTAGCCTTAGAACCTTCCTTGGGTTTTGTGTGCTGTGCTCCAGGCCTGGGGAGCTGAGAACATCCTAGGGAGTACAGAGAGGGGAGAATGTAGCTGGGGCTCTCAGAGCCTCTGAGGAGAGGCTCCTGGGCCGCTCATGGTTTTCCTGAATTACTGAAGGCTGGTTCTCAGCTTCTCTGCTCCTTCCAGTCACACAGAATGTGAGCTTGGAGCCATAAAAGCTTCTGGTAAAGTCTCAGACAATAGTGATTGAAGTAATTTTATACTAAGGGCAATTAAAGGTAACAGAGGTGGAAGGGAAAAAAATAACTTCTGCTGGCAATAAAAATAACATTATATTTTAAAATAAGGATCATCCTACAATGTATGTAACTTTAAAATAAGGGTGGGAGGGTGGGTAAGGAAGCAAGGCATGCTTTGCCTCTGGTTCTTAAACAAGATATATGCTGATGGATGCTTTGTGTAGTCTCCAATACTGGCCCCTGCCCTTTTCATCCGTATGAGATACAACCATATGAAATTGACATTTTTATAGTATGATTCCACCTAACCTATACTTTTTTTTTTGCATCCTGTGTTTTGCTGTTCAGAGCAGGCAGGGGCTGCCTCCTGGTGTGACTTGTGACTTACAGTGGAGCGGGCGAAGACAGGGTTTTCTGTGGCTTCCACGACCACTTGGTGGGCAGGGCCCCCAGCACCCTGCTGGGCCTCGTAGTGGCGCAGCTCCTCGCTGATGCCTGACACGGTCGTCTGAGAACTGTACTCCGAGTCAGAGGAATCAGACCCGTTGTTTGTGTGACCGGCGGGCACAGCAAACCGGACCACACTGGGGGGTGGCTCAGGAGAAGGTGTGGGCAGCCGGTTCAGCCCATTGGCTGGAGACACCTATTTAAGGGGATTCCGTATGTCAGGTGTTATCATCCATTTACCTGGTAGCTACACTCAAGGTTCAAAACACAGTACTGTTCAGGGGTCGCTGCCCTCCCTCACTCCCCCTCCTGGCCTCCCACACTACTCTGTATTCACTTAGCCCAATCCTTGCCACTTAGAGGACCCTTGGGCATGACAGATGGAGCAAAAGAACTGCCCTCTGCTTTCACACACTGGAAAGGCAGGTTATGCCCTTTTCACTCCTGTTCAAACCCAGATATTCATCTTGAGTGGAAAATGCTTTATTGATAGAGACCTATAACACTTAGGTTGCCAATCACCAGGTTTCAAAAAACCAAAATAAAAGCAACCTAAACCAAACCAAACCAACACAACATCCTCCAACACTAACAAACTGAAGAGAAAAAAGGCTATAGTTATTGAGTTGTTTGCTGAAAAAGTAAACAACCAGAAAATGGGGATAAAGCTAAATATCTAAATTAAGACCAACACCAGGAAAAACAGCATACAGATGGCCTGTGGGCTGCACACGACGCCAACAACGATTACTGACCTCAGGATACGGTCCGAAGAAGGACAAAAGGACTGGCAGCAAAACTAGTCCATTGAGAACACCCAGGATTGTTAGGATTGCCAGGACAGCAAAGAAGTACCTTAAACATAAAAGGGAAACAGGAACATTTACCATGGCAAGTGAATTAAGGTACCCTTCATGTGCCCAAATGTCAGAGCCAAAAATGAACAAAACCCACACCAGTGAAAAGGCTGTTACAAAACTTCAGTTCAAACCCAGCACAGGATTACTTTCGTTTTTCTTTTAACCTTCTGACTTTGAGGACTGCATTCCGCAACCCAAAGTGTTAGTTCGTGAAGGGAAGAAAAAAAAAAATTAGGTTGTTAATTTGCTGAAATCTCATGGCATGTAATGTTATTTATGAATGTGTTACACAAACACAAAAATATGGAATGTGAACTGAATGGCTGAGCAGACTGAAAGCACAAATACAATGCAGAGGGGCCCCGTTCACGAAAACCCAGCAGAAGCAAACAAATGAAGTGAAGGGTGTAGAATTTAAACAATTTAGCCCAGGAGGAAAAGCAGCCCACTTCTGCAGGCAGCTAATCCACTGTGAAATGCTTCTGCATCTTAGAGCAGAATCTCTAATTAAGTCTCCAGTGTATCAGGTAAGGCTTTCCCTGGGCTTTCATTAACCACAACTTTCTGCCTAGAATTCTGTGAGTTCCAGTTTTACCAAATAGCTCCAACTGCGACCTTTTTAGAACACTGGAACCAGCTTTCCGCAAAGAAAACACTGCCCATTCTGTGGTTGCTGGGGCATTTTCGGGGGAGGGCGGTCCACAATGACGGGTTGCTCTGCTGGCCAATCTTTTGTTGAACAATTTAGCATCTCTGAATACTCTTGTTTTGCGTCAGCCAATTCAGACATAAAGGCCGCAGCACCATGCAGAAGAGGAGAGTGCACAAGTGGCCCTGCTTTCCCACCACTGAGGGCTAAGGTCTGGGATCCTTCACGAATACCAAGGTGAACCTGTCAGCCAGGAGGGTGGCTGGCGGATGTTCCACACAGCTGGAGGCAGAAGGCTACACGCAAGCATGCGTTTCTCTAACTATCGGTTTCTAGGGCAGTTTTGCTGGAAGGGGGCTGGGGTGGGGGAGAGCTCAGGATGTTCTGGGAAGAGGGAGGGCAAGATATCTATATGTTAATGGTCCTCTTGATCATAAAACGGAACAGGCTCCAAACTTCACTGTGCCTATATATGTTTTGCCCTTAGATGAAAGGAGAGAGAATCTCTATAAAAATACAAATACCTCGCAGCTATTGTAAACACTAGAAACTTCTGAGCTGCATTAGTAAAACCAAGCAGCCGATGTCTTGCACTAATGTAAACTCCTGGAACTTTAGGTTGAGGCATATATCAGCAGCAGGCATTAAGACATTTGCATCCCATCCATCTATCGGTAGAATAAACAGACCAATTAGATTTCTGACGGCTTAGTGTATACAATGTCTGCTCATTTAGTCGACCTCAGTGAGGGCTTTATCAGGTTAATCCATCCAGTTCTAGAAAATGGGAAGCCCTTTTAAGTGCTTGAAATAAGAGCCCTGCTATCTCTGGGAGAGAACAAGAAGCCATGGGTTAGATGAGAGAGTTGGGATCCTGCCCTCCACCCAGGTCCCAGATGGTTGCTCTAATCAGGCTAAGTTTCTTCTCTGTTGCTCCCCTGGCATCCCCCAACAAGGCTGAGTTAGATCCTTTGAGATCCCATCACATTCTGTTTCCCATGGTTTTGAATTGCTTGTGACCTTGTCTCTCCCCGCCATAGACCATAGCTATGTAGAGGGGGACAAGGACAACGTTACTGCTGTGCTGTTGTGTGAAATGGCACTTATGAGGTGTTCAGCATAGTGTTGAATGAGAAATTACACAAAAGAATCTTTCCTGGATGTAGCGTTTGTACATCATAGAGAAACAACTACTAATGCTCAAATAAAGGAAAAGTCAACATCAAATTAAGAGTTCAAAACAAAACCCAGACAAAAACCTTCTTCTAGTTTAGGCATATATATCTACCTGATACTAGCCAACGAGGTGTACTAATTGGCTTGCTAATGGATCAGTCCTCTGTGCTGAGAGGATCAGCAACAGGGCCATCATCTGGGAGCTGGCTAATAACTTAGACCCCGCTCCCCACCCCCGATGAAGTCTGATCTGCATTTACAGAGAGCCCCTGTGATTCATGAGCACATTATAGTTTGAGAAGTACTGGTTTACACCTCTCCACTCACTCTCCACCCAAATGACAGTGAGCCAACCCTGGCACTCATTCTAGGAAGGCTACATCTCCATAATGATGCCAAGGACCTATCGTCTTTTGTAATAAAGAAACTTTGGCTACAATTTAAAATCCTTAAAATCCTCTTTTTTTCACTTGGAATTGAAGGTCCTATTACAACATACACACCAGGAAAGCCGGTTTAGATTTTCTCTCCAGATTACCAAAGTGTGCCTAACAATCCAGTCATTTCTCACATTTCATTCAGGGGTCCTAATTCTGGACTATCTTTTACTTATTGATGATTCTGGCCTTGACCCTCCACAGAGCAGCAGGGTTACATCTAAGAGCAGCTGTTTAAAAAAGCTGTGGAGGCTCTTCAGAGAAGAAAATGGTCTCTCCCTGTAGTTCTCAAATTCTTTTCAAAAGGAAAACTTGCTCTCCTTTCATACTTCACAAAGTCAAGTCCTTAAATAAATTCACCAGAAACTGCTTGTCATGAAACCCAAATAGAAAGATGTATCCAAATGAGGCTTAGATTTTAAAAATCTGACACCAAAGTCACACAGTAAATGTTTCTTAAATCTTACTGGGAACTTGAACATGAAATCAAGGTATGCTGTCTTCACTTCTTAAAAGAATAAAATTTCTGAAAATTTTAGGTATCTGCGTGTTTTCCTCTCTACAGTTTTGAAGGCCAATGGAAGGTCAAATTTAGTCAGTCAAAGGGAACCAGGTCATTTCCTTCTGTTGATATGTCTAACCTTAATACCAAGAGCTGGGATGTGGTGTCAAGCTGCAGAGCTGCCTTTGTTTCTAGCCCCAAACCCTCCATCTTTTGTCCTCAGGATATTCCCCAAAACAGCTCTAGAAGAGGGCCTGTTCTTATGCCTCTCAGCATGTGCATGCGTGTTCAGTCGTGTCCGACTCTTTGCAACCCCACCGACTGCAGCCTGCCAGGCTCCTCTGTCCATGGAGTTTTCCAGGCAAGGAATACTGGAGTGGGTTGCCATTTCCTACTCCCGGGGATCTTCCCGACCTGAGGATCAAACCCAAGTCTCTTGCGGCGTCTACATCGGCAGGTGGATTCTTTACCACTGTGCCACCTTGGAGTTAATAAACTCAAAAGAAAGTGGAGTCACAGATTGTGACAATCATCACTTTACAATATATATGTATATCAAAACACCATGTTGCACTCCGTAAATATATACAATTTTTGTCAATTATTCCTCAGTAAAGCTGTGGCGGGGGCAGGCTCAGCAGGAAGCAGAGTCACAATGAAGACAAGCTGCAATCGCTCAGAGACAAAAGGAAATAAGTTACAGAGAACACATTAGAAAACAAGGCTTACCTGACAATGAAATCAAATTCAGATCCTGCAAGCATCAGCACTCCCAGTAGAGTGGAAACGGCACCATCGAGAACAGGCGCAAACATGTGCTCCAGGGCAAGCACGGCCCTGCGGTTCTTGTCACCGATGGCTGTTAGAAAGGCCTGCGCAATGCGAGTTCGGGTGATCAGATTCCTGGATTTCATTTAGTCAATAGCCAGCTTCGTCTTAAATGCTATAAGCTGGTTTCATCTGACTCCACTGTACCCCTCAGATCTTACTGTCTAGCTATTGGAATGTTTAATTGGGGTTGCTCAACTTGGCTAAATCTAGGCTTACACTAAATTGACCTGTTAATAATAATGGATTGTATTTGGTGTTGATGTAAATCTTGAACAGCAACAAAAAAGATGGAAAGCGTATTTACTTTAAATTTAAACACGAAAAAAAAAAAAATAAAATAAATTTAAAAACGATGCCAAAACTATATAAAAATGAGCAAAATGTTCCCTTCTTTTCACTGTCACTCACCCTTGAGTTCACTCCCCATGAGAGCGATCTTACATTCTTCACATGGGAGATCTCTAGCTGTGAAAGCAACAGCATTTCTCCCGATTTTTTGAAAGGTCAAGATCTTACTTTAAAATGGGCTTAGCACCGAGGTGCCAAGTACGTATTTCCTCATGATTATACTGAGGTTAGAATTTCTGTCACTGTGTTCAGACTTATATGTTTATAGGACATGTAAGTACCATTAACGTATCACAAGAAATTCAATCAAGCCTGTTCTAAATATGGGTGGACATGTCCAACTCTTTTGTGTTCTCAAGGTCTTCTAGGTCAAGGGCATTGTTGATACCAAATGGAAACCTTATGTAGGTCTTGGTATATCACACTATTGGCTTGAGAGTATGACCCAAGACCATTTTAATGTGGGTTAGTTACTGTTACACCCTGCCTGTTCCCCTCAGTGGGACCTAACAGGGAGGGCCGAGCCTGGCACAAGCTTGCTCTCTGAAAGCGCAGGCTGCTCTGGGATGCTGAGAAGAGGGCCTGGAGCCCTTGCAGGTGGCATATGCGTCTTGGGGAAAGACATGTCCATTAAGGACTACTTAATGGATGAAGAAATAAAACTACACACAAGTGTACCAAGGTGTATTACTTTTCTCTAAAGTGGGGTCTATGTAAGTGATGCTCTTTCAGAGTTGAGGAGACTTTAGGGTCCAAGTAGTTATCTTTTTCTCCTGAGAGGAAAGCACTAAAATGGTCTGGAACCATGCTGTCTGTGCTGTATTTGGGCCATGAGGCCATAAGCGCCAGAGCCGAGTTGATCTTCTTGCGTATAACTCACGCTACTGGGACAATGAACTGCCGGATGCCCACTGACCCCTTGATGACGTTCACATACAGGATGTGGTCAGAATGCCATGTCCTGTGAGTGGATAGTCTCCTGATGAAGACTTGGGCTGGCAGCACAAAGCCAAGTTGGCTCTTGAGACTCCTGACATTCTCAGGATTAAATCTTGCATGAGGAGTAGAGGCGTTCCTTCATTGTTTATTCAACACTGGTATGGATATTTATGTTCCTACTACCTCAGAGACCCAGGGTGCTGCAACAGTTTAAGAAAAGATATTAAGCATTTCCACCACAAAAATCTGATCTAGGACCACCCTGGTCTGTAATGATAGCCACCAAAAAGAGTGGTTTTCATTCACAACAGAATAAAATGATTTGTAGTTTTTAACTCACATATAAATGTTTCTCATTTTTCAAAGAAATGATATTATGTGTTTTCTAAGTTCTAAGCTCTTCTTTTTAAAAATCCCCTCTCCTTCTTCCCAGCTCAACTGAGGAAAGCAATTTGGGTAGGATCAAAATTTAGAGAACTGTTTCTATATTATCACCTTTTTATTATACACTGGGGGAAGAACAGGTTAACTGCAACAGAACATTCTTTCTGAAATACAAAAGTTTATAATCCCTAAGTAGCATAAATATGGCCCTGAAAGAGGACAATAGAAAGTAGTAGACACCCGTGTGTAGACACACAGAGGCCATGTGTTGAGCCCAATGCTAGAGACTGCAAAAGCAAGGCTAAAAGTAATCTGATCCAAGTCCAGTGCGAGGTTTCCTGGCCAAGGATTCCTAACATCAGTATTTATTCAGTCAACAAGTATTTACTGAATGCCTATGTAAACTCAAGGTCTTAGGCTATAAACACAAGTGTGGATGGAGCATAATTTACACATCACTGTGGGGCTTTTAAATAATTCTCTGATAAATGTATACGATGGACTTGTCTCATGGATTAGACTCCTCTTGAAGTTTACCCTCCTTTTTCACAAGACTGGGCCCACAGAGAGAGGGGAGAGATTCCTATGGAGAGCAACACTAGTTCTTTTATGTCCTGTTGTCATGAATTTGGAGGCTGGGAGGTCGAAGGAACTGGGGTGGGGGGTGGTGTTCAGATGGGGAGTTCATTAGCCCCAGGGTATTTCCTTAGCTGCCAATTCACTTCTCTCTCAACTATGCCCGCCCACCATGCCTGTGAGTGTGGTCTCATGTTATTCCCGCTTCATTACTGTGGTTTTAAAAACTGTATGTATTTGTGCACACACATACTCATATAACATCTGTCTAGGAACAGCTGACACCTTTAGGACCCGTGACACAACTGACACCACCAAATAAGCAGAATCCTTCTGGGCCCACTCGGACACACCGAGGACACTGTCTACTGCTGCCACGGCCCGGCTAACGTCCACCTTTGATGACCTGCTTCTTAGATTCCCTCAGAGGGAAAGGAGTCCAGCTGAACTGCAGCCACTCCTGGGGAGTGTCTGTGCTCCCAAGCCTTTTGCTGTGATATGTGTCAGATGTGCTCCTTGATGGTGGAGAAAATGAAAAGGTTCCCAACTTGTAAACTAAATGAGCTTGAGGAAATAGGTTGCCTTTTCACAGCTTTCCCTGAAACTATCTCCCATACCAGAGCGACATGAACAGTGAATTCCACTCCAATGCCGACGGAAGCAATCAAGATGACCACAGGCACGGCACTCAGCTTGATTCCAATGAGGCCCATCATGCCAAAGAGCTCAACTGTCATCAAAGCCAAGACTGTCACCTTTAAAAAAAACACACAGGATGAGTGGCTGGGCACAAACACACTCTGGGTGTTGCAAAAATTCTTTCCAAACTATTCCATGAGTGTGATCTATAAAGAGTTATACAGATATGTACTTATTGCTGGCTACAAATTTAATATAGTTTAAAACAAGGCGTTTCCTTCTGTTTTGATCTTAACCATCAGAGATCATCCTTCAACTTGTAACCGAGCTGAAACTTTTTTGGTTGCCTTGCCCTCCATCCTAAAGAAAGTTGATAGGACAGGCTGAATAAATATTCTTTTACATAGAAGTTGCTTTGCTTTTGTTTGGAGAGCCTGTGGGCTGAGTGAGGATGACTTAGGAGAAAGGGGACGTATGGTCAGCCGATGCGGGTCAGGTTACAGCCCCTTCACTCTGAAGAAATGTGGAGTCACTGGGGTGGACAAAGCAAACAGTTAAATCCAGGGAAAAGCTTTTATTTGCCATTCTTTCATCTGCCTTGTAAAAATTTCTAGGGAGATGGAAAGAATCCGTGAGGTAGACTTTGGAGTTTTTTGGGCCAAAGAGGAGAAAATACAAATAAAACAATAAACTTTACAAGAGAAGGAGAGAATGATCTTTCCTTCTGGGGGTGGGGGACAGCAGGCAGTGAAGGGCGAGCAGACAAGTACAATAAAAGTTCCCTTTGCTTTCTTTTAATAAGCTAATGAAAGATGGATAACATCAATTGCTTAAGTACCATGAAAACTCCCACAGACTAAACATTTACCTTTAAACATACCTGCTGTACAGACTCATGGTGCGGAAACAAGACCTGGCCTCTGTTTTTCTAATTTTGGCATTTTGAAGGCTATACCACAGTTCATGGAATTTAAACACTGCCATGATTTTATTAGACTCTACACGAAACTAGCTTCAAACCTGCAAGCATTATACTTGGTGAAAGAATGTAAAAAAAATAGATTGGCAATACTTGATCATTTCTCCCTAAGAGTTAAATACACCACACAAAACCGTCTCTAAAATGATTTATCCATATACCACCGTCCCAACTTCTCTAATTATCCCTCCATTTGGAAGAATCTTCTCTATATTTGGTATGGGTGTCGTAACAAAATGACACTTGAATAAAAAAAAAAATCAGTTATGCTTTGAGTGTTTGTATCAATATACACTCAGCTCTATTATGGACAGTGTGCTCAAAAACTCCCCCATCTTTACCTAAAAAGTTTAATGTTATAGGAGAGGAGACATAAGATTAAGGCCATTAAAGACTCTACCTAAGCATGAACCTCGCCACCTCCAGTAGAATAAATACAGTATGGATGATGCAATCTATACCCTCCTCCCGAGGCCCAGACATAAACAAAACTTCCCGGCTGCAGAAAGAGCTATGCTGAAAGGAATTTGACTTCCACAAAGACCCTTAGAATCAACTCACAATGATCCCGGCCGTCCAGGGGTTCAGGAGGAAGACGGCACACACGAGGAACGTGCAGGCCAGCACCACACTGATGGACAGGAGGAGCCAGTGGCGGAGGCCAATGTACTGCTCCCAGAAGAGGAAGGGGTAGCCGTTGGGGTAGCTGGAGAGCCCCAGGCTCGTGTAGTTATTGCAGATGGTTCTGACTTTTTCGATGGCTTCAACGAAGTCCGAGGTGTCACGCAGGCCGTTGAGGTAGAAAGGGAACTGAGCATATTCGATGGGCTCTGCCGCGGGGACTGCACAGGAAAGACAACAGGGAGAGGGCCCAGGAGTCAGGGGCTCCCGGCAACACTGACAGAGGCAAACAGGCTTCATCCAAAGGCAGAAAAAAGGCAGCAAGTGTCCCACCGTTAGCCTCCCAGACGTGAGTCCCCAGATTCTCCGTAAGTGCAATGAGGAGAGAGAGAACTCAGCAAGAAAGTCTGCTTACTTCTTCAACGTGAAGGACAAACAATACCAGTGATAGTCTTGAGGTCTTGACAGTTTCAGTCTTTGGTTTAAACAATTTTAAATGATAATCAACTTTTGATTTTGGGGGAGGGGGGTTGCAGGTGGAGGAGGAGACTGTGATCTGTGTATTGATTTACCCTTAGATTTTCATCTTCTAGAAGCAGTCCTTGTTTGCAACGGGTCTAAACAACTTAAGAATTCAATTGTGGTAACATTTTTTTCCGTTCAACTGACACAAGTGAAAATACTAAGTTCAAACCATTTTACTTAATCACTTATGAGAACAAAATAACTCCAAAGTCATGCTTTACTGAGAAAAATGCTTAACTTTCTTATCCTTTTAGTGATCTTACACACTTAAACCTTCCATGCTTCTTTTTTAATGCAATGCTAAGTCTTCAGCAGCAGGGGAAGAAATCCTCACACAACAAGCATTTAGTTACTGCCGTTGTGTGTTCCAGACCCTTTGGGGTCATTCAGCTGACTTGCTAAACATGATTTGCCCTATTATAATCTCAACTATAAATTTTCATTAAGACAAGCCTTGGCTGCTTGCCACCAGGCTCTGAGGTTTAGATACAGGGAAGCACAACCCGCCTGCTCTCCAGCCATGTTCGCAAAGGGACTGTCTTCTTTCTCACGTCCATCCTCAGCCTCATACCCAAGGCATAAGCAACTAATATCTCTAACATAAATGCAAATTAAATCCATCCAGAACCACCTTTCAAAGTTGGGGCTGAGAGGTGAAAGGAAGAGGACGCTGTTGTATACAGACTTTTCTGCTCCGGTTTAAACAGCTTTGACAGAGTACAGGTGCTTGGTGGCTTATAGGAATGACTCAACTTGCCAAAAATCCCTTCAACACCAGAGTTGACAAAGTTAAGATAAACATATAATCCCCAGTGATAAAACTCTGCAATAGTAAAACAACACTCAACCTGGAGGCGTCCCCAACTTTCACATGGAACAGCTGGCATTAAAGAGAGATGCCTGGTGGATGTTTTAGAGTCAAAGGCACAAAGAGAGATTAGAGACTCTTATTTCTCAGTGTGATAGAGCATGAGTTGTATTTGATTACACATCCTCATCTGTCTTCCAGAGTTTTAAACTAAAAGAAATACATTGTTCTGTTTACACTTTTGAACCCTAATTGGTGTCAACGGATGAGGGCTATAACTGAGTTTGGAAGTACACGGTGCAAGGAGCCCTCACCAGCTCGCAGGTCCAGTGGAGGGCTACTTACTTCTCAGCCTGGTTTCTGGCATGTAGTCGGCTTTGTCATGAACCCACTCAGGACGGTGAGGCCGGATGTTGGCTTGGGAGGCAGCATAAGCCACAGGGTCATTGCTGACCCAAGCAGTCAGGTAGATGTAGAAAGCACTGGGGTTAATGATGCCGTCTGCATCCACCAGGCGCCGTTTAGTCAGCTGCAAAATGGGTAGAACAGGAGACTTTCAGAGTGGGGGCTTGGGGTCAATGCACTCCTGCCTACAGAGAAGCAGAGACTGCATCAGCATTTGCAACAAAGAAAAGAATGTCTCTGTTTGCAAGTGCAGAAAATCCCATGAGAACACCTTTGGTTCCTTTTAAAATGCACTTATCAGAGAATGCAACAATCGGCATGTTTATAACACACATACACACACACACGCACAGTTCGGCAGATGGCCCAGGAATTGACTGAACCAATTAAATCTGAACGCTAAAAGAGTGTCTGCAGCCAAGGCAGAGAATGAACAATCTGGAGAAACATATTTATAGGAGGGGAAGGGGGAAAAAAAAACCTGGCAAGAATCCCCATACACGTCTGTGTGCAGTTAACCTCTGCTGTTAACACTGAAGGAAATGCCACCCAGTAAATGGAGGAGAGCTATAAAAATAAAACAACATCTGTATAAATTTTGCTAACACTAGCCTCCTATGACCTGTGTATTCAAAAGATGTCCATCGCCAGAAAGTAGAAGGGACGGGTGCACAATCTTGGTCTTTCTGGGAATCTTAGTCTGAGCGAGGTGGTCCCATTTAGCATATGTGCCACATCCTAAGAGGAAGCCAAATAAATACTAGGCTCCCTCTAGGGCTGGTCTGCGGGCCCTGTATAGATGAAACACATCCAGAGACAAATACACACAGACACACGTGTACATATGCATATATTTTTTCCTGTTTACTTCAGATGGAGACCTGGTTCCAACGCTTTTCATCTTTAACAAAATGAAAAACACCAGTGACAGAAGTTAATAGGGAAAGAGTAAAGGAAGAAAGTGGAGGAGAGGGAGAGAACTAAATTTCAGGGATCTGGATTCAATTAATCCACAGGATATGTAACAACTGTATGTCTTCAAGCCGTCTCTGGAATTACATAGTACAGCTCACACGGCCTCCGTGCACCCAGCACGCTTTTCTCCCTCCCAGGCAGAGGAAATGATGTCTGGCGGCCTGGCCCAATCACATTTGTTCCATGGTGTCCCTGGTCCCTAAAACCAACCCAGCCCCCAGCATCCCCCTGCCATCTCTCAGACAGACTCCTCTGCCTGCATCCTTGTCAAACCTGACAGCATGCCGCATGCGGCCATAAAGCACTAAGTTCACACTCCATAATAACTCTGAACAATGTACTTTGTAAATCTGTCACCTTTAATGCCAGCAAAAATGGGGAGACAATAAACAGAGCTGCTGGGAAGATCATTAGCATGACGGTTTTCTGCCTCAAGGTGAAGCAAGTAAGCTACAAAGAACAGTGGGAGGAGGACCTGGGGAAGTCAGGAGTGGGACTGGACTCCTCTGAAATGTGAAGGGTCCAAATGCCCTCACCAGCATGCCCAAGGAATCAGAGGGGATATGCTGGAATCCAAGCGTCACAGCCAAGAGGCAAATGCAGCTGGAGAATATGATTACCAAACAGGAACAGCTCTTCTTTCGTCAGGGGTGAGCACAACAGTGAGTCCATGAAGGCTCCAAAGATCTGCATTTCCGTCTGCCTCACTCATGACAGAGCAATCTGTCTGTCCTCTCCTACCCCTCATGCCACAGTGACCCAAAGGAATCAAACCTAACAAATCTTCCCATCCTGCTAGTAATCTCTCCTAACCCATCCATCACCCCAATGTCTATTCTTTCAAATTCTGCTACCCAACTGACTCACCTTTCCAAGTTTGAATATAACCAAGACTGACATGGTAACAAGGACTAGAATTCAAAAGAGAACAGTATGCAACACAGTATGTCTAACATCTGAAAGAATCTGCACTGCCTCAACTATACTTTGTTCTGACAACTGCTCTGAAGGTAAGTAACACACTTGTCCCCATTCGACAGATGAGCAAGGTGAGGCAGTCTGGTTTGCCCGCAGCCACACAATTATCCAGTGGGATAAAAAGCCCCAAAGCCCTGCTCAACAACTCTCTCTGAAGCTCCCAAGGTGTAAGGCAGTGAGAGTACCTGACTGATGTCAATGGGCTTATCACGGCTGCCGGTTTGTACCAGGAGTTTGTAGGCAAGGACCCCATCATCCGATCCATTTTTGTAATTGTTTGGCATGATTTTCCCGGTTTCCCAGTCACTGTCAAATGCATCCTGAAGTCCTAGAAAAGGCAAATGTGTGTAATATATTATAACTCTTAACCAGATTGATCCTGGTCCTAATGGGGTGGACTGAGGACTGAGGAGTGTTCGCCATCAACTCCAAGCATCCTGTATTCTGCTTATTCTTGATTTCACGTGATACTCATGTTTCGTGAATGAACTTCAGGATGCTGATAATCAATGCTTCAAAGGGCAGAAGGGAGGGAATATTCATTTCTAGGAAACAAATACACATGTTTTAACCCCAAACTCCCCCCTCTTCTCCCCCAGGTCACAAGAAAGCAAGAGAAAGCTGGGTGAGGAAGACACACTAGGCTCAAACGCTATTTTGTTACACATTAGGTACTAAGCCATGGGTTCTTCAATACAACCAGAAATTCCATTCAGAGCAGGAAAAACACATTCAAACCCCCAACTTCCAACAGCAACTGAGTTGCTTCTCCAGCCCAGGGTGAGTGAACATGATTCTGTCAATTTGTTCCATCTGTTCGACTTGTGGAGCTAACACAAGCTGTGGGATCGGCTGCCAGGTTGCGTAAAGATCACAGCCAACACCTATTCACTCTCGACTGTTCTCTTCCTCTTTGCCACCCTTCCTTGAAGAGGGGGTGTGAAGGAGGGGGAGGACGGATCTTGTGTGCGCGTGTGTGCAGGGAAATACCTCACAGGGTAAATTTGGATCAGATTGAGAACAGGAAGCCACAGGCCAATACAAGGGGGCTCTGTGAGAACAGATGACAAACCGCAAGGCCGGGGAGGGGGAAGGAAAGAGCTTTGTGGGCTTGGGGGATGGGCGAGCCCACCAGCCCACCACACACAGCTGCGCTTGGCCTCTGTAATCAAAACCATCATTACAGACCTGACGGTTTGGCTACAGCTGTAAAGAGATAAGCGTGTTGGAAGAGAAAACAGGGCCCTGGTGACCCGGCCTTAGGCGCTGAGCAACTGCTGGCTCACACACAGTCTCCTCTGACACCCTCACCCCTTTCGTTGCCCTGCACCCCAAATCACCTCCCACGTAGAACGCCAGAGTCCCAGCCCCTAAGAAGCCACATCTTTTGAACAAGTTGCACATGCACAGGTTAGACGTGGTCAGTAGGAACAGAGGCAGCATCTTCAGTCACTTCAAAGTCACTTGCCCCCTACTCCTCCCAACACACAGAACTGGTTCTGTTTTTCGTGCTCAAAATGGGGGTTGAAGTTGAGGGAAGAGGAAAGCACAGACCCTCTCTCGCGCTCTCTGTCCCTCTCTGTCTGATCTTCTCTAAACCTTTGCTGTGGGCATTGTTTTCATAGGAACAATTTGGGGACGAGGCCCGCAGGCTCCGTGGTGAAAGAAGGCCCTGTTTGGGGAGTGTGGAACGGCTGCAAGGCTGGGTGGGGAGACCACCGGGAACGGCTGTGCTCCCCTTGCACACAGACTGTTTTTCATAGCGAGGCATGCACACAACCCTCAGTATTGAACAGATGTTATTTTATTACCTAAAGCCTTTTTTTTTTTTTTTTTTTTGGTTTTTGAAAAAAAAAAAACAAACAGGAGAGAAAAAAACCACCTCTACCCCACAACCCCCCAGAAAACAGGCCTGTTCTGGTTTCCTCACCATAACAGAATTTTCATCACTTTGTGGCGTCCATGGCACTTTAACCCTTTCCTCTTGACCTGCTAATCCTGAGGAGCAGCTCAGGCTTATAGTGAGTGCAGGGCTGTCTAAGCATTTTACACTGATTACCTCTCATTTAACTCTTAAAACCTCATGAGTTTTTAAGCCTGCTAGTATTATTTTACAGATGAGAAAACTGAGGCTTAGGATGGTGAAGTGATGTAAGGAAAGTCACACAGCAGCTAAGTGCTGGAGTTAACCTTTGAAGAGGCAGCCTCTTCCAGCGTTGGCTTGAACCACAGATGCTCTGAACTGCCCTGAATGCACTGCAGTGCCCAGGAAGCATTTGTCGGAACCTCAAGAATAAGACAGCAGAGCTAACGTGGGCATCAATGATACAAAGTGGCAAACAGGGGTCCCAAAAATCTGAGTGCAGTTGTTGGATATTTATAGTCTGAAGACACCCTTGAGTGAGACAAAGAAAGAAGGATTTGATTTGGGGAGGTCACCCCCCACTGGCTATTTAGTTCAACTCATCGTTGACGCTGCTGGCCCCTACTCGCCATTCACTCTACTGGGGCTTCAGGATGAATGAGAAATAATCACTGACTTCATAGAAAAGCTAAGTTCTTTCATAATTAGTATATTATTTTCTGCCTAATTATCAAAAAACTCAAGTAATAAGTTTTGGCCTAAGTGCACACAAATTATAGAATCTTGACACAAAACAAGGAACAGGAATTTGCTTCTTCCCTTGGCTAACGCTTCATATTCCGACACATGCCCTGAAGCAAAGAACTGTGATGTTTCACTTATTTTACAGCAAAACATGAAATTTTGGCTAGAACCTTTTCATTGAAAATATTTTATACCAGAAATTATTTCCTAATGTGAAGTTCTGAGTTAATTATCCCTATTGCCAATTTTTCTTTGGTATAAGAGCTTAAAAAGAAAATGTTAATCTAAATTTTATTTGTGTAATTCAGTGTGAAATATAAACAAACACCATTTGTGCAAATATGGTTTTATCACTAAGGCCACCTCATTTGCACATATGTTTAAAGGTGACATTTGAGATACTTTCTGTATTTCGATTATATATTTTTATGAGTAAACCCCTCCTCCCTTAAAAAGACCACTGGAATGTTGCTAAAGACCGATGGGATGACATGGTTTTCTAATGAGGGTCCCATCACTTATAACTACCCAAAATGTTCTGAAGGAAAGTGGATTCAAGGACAACTACTTCCTTGGAAGAAATAAATGTTCAAAGACCAAATCAACCACACAAAAGGCCTGAAAAGCATCTAGGCAGCTGGTGGTCCCAGTATCTGGCCTTCTGTGTACAGCGCTCTGCTGGACCTTGGCAGAGTCAGAGGCAGAGATCTGGTCTGGCTGGGACCCAGATCAGGGGCCATGAATGGATCTTACTTGGTCTAGATGGGTGTTGTTCACTTAGCAATGAAAATAGGATTCAAGCGCACCTTTTAAAAAGATTCTCAAGTCCAAATGTTTTAGGTCTTTAAAGGGATGAGAGCATGAGGATAATTTATAATACGCTATAAAAAGGTTAGCTTTCTGCACTGCCTGGAGACAATGCCCTGCTGCCCCCTTCCCAAGCTCCGCCTAACATGCCATACTGAGCATCCAAAGGAATGGCCAAAGACACTGGAATCAATTCCACAATAACCCTTCTTCGCTCAGATACTGGCAGTGCTCTGCAGACTTCTTTGTTATTTGTGGCAAGTTATTTGCATGTCTTTGGCCAAAGGGGGAAAAATAAAGAAGCAGGGAATCTCTCAACTTTCTGGGTCCTCTTTTGATTCATTATCTGGAAGAAAAAAAAAAAAAACAACACTGCCTCCCATACTACTGTAAAAAATAAGACCTGGAACAAATTTAAGTTAATCTCATAAGCATGTTAGAAAATACTGTTAATGTCATGTAGTCCTCTTTGCCTTCCTGAGAAAGAGGTCAAATCTGATAATACACACAAGAACAAAATTCTGAGAACATGAGTCAAAGCTAGAATCTGTATTGAACAATTTTCAATCGAATTCACATTGTTTACCATTTCATGCAAACTCACAGGGAAACTGGCTGCTTAATCTTTACATACAAGTGTACTGACTTAAGACCATAAAAGGCATTTAAATCTGTAACAAGCCTAATTAAGTGGGAAATTAAGACAATCATTTGGATAACTTAAGCCAAAAAATGTTGGGGGCATCATTATTTGGGTATTTCAGTAAGAATATTTTTGCTTGAATTGTGTGTATAATTATCTTGATTCTCCACTTCACTTTGCATGTGTCAACACATAATAAATGAACAGATGTTCTTAGAATTACTGAATACATTCATATTCAGTCAACAGTTAGGAGCAAATTTAGGCTCTCTTTCTCTCCAGTTTACTACTATTTCCTAGAAATGTTTCTAAGGACAAGGTAAGAAGTGAAGAAAGACATTTTAAAGCAGAATTGATTATTTATGATATACTATCAGATGCGATTGAGCATTTAAGTTTATTTCATATGCCAAGTCAAGAGATGGTCAAAATATGGAATTTTAAATTATATTCTCCAATGATGCAAACTACTGGTGTACTAAGCTATGATCTGGCAGCGAGTCAGCCTGGAAATTCTATCAACACTTGAATTTCACTTGGTCACCAAACTAACCACTATTCAAAAAAAAAAAAAAAAAAAAGAGTACTAGAAGCATCCAGCTCCATATTTTATAACCTACTTTCCCATTTCCTACTGTGTATTCATAAATTCTTACAGAAGTTTCTCAATTGGCTATTTGAATTGTTTGCATTGTTTTACAGGTAAAAAACCAGATTTGGGAGCTGCCCCAGAGTCTATATAAGCATTTTAAGCAATCCTTAGAACTCAATGAAACATGTCAGTGTTACACTATAATCTAACACCTGAGTAAAGTGAACAAAGAGAACCTGTGGAAATTGAACACACTGAAGACCGAATGGTGAGCGCTCACAAAGGATGAGTGCCCCCCAGCAGCATCTTACCTTGGAGCCAGTCTCTGAAGTAGTGCAGCCACATTTTGGGAAGCTGTTTATTTTCTTCCAGCATGACATACTTCACATTACTGAAACTCTTATGAAGGTCATAAAGTAAGTGCTGGATATTCGGGTAATCTGCTTTCTGAGTGACTATATACATGTTGTAGAAAGAAAAGTATTTGAACTGTGCAGCAATAAAGTCATATTCTCTAGTTTCCCGAGGCACAATGTCTGTAAGATCCAGCCCATCACGCACTCGGGTGGTCCCATAAAGGCTGACCCCCAGCAGGCCCAGGAAAAGGAAGATCACCACGACCTGCAACAGAATAAGGGGCCCGAGATCAGACCCAGAGGAACATAACCAAGGCTCTCTTGACAAAGATGAGCTGTTTGGTTTATACCTCACTCTTACCATAATACTGCCTGGAAATAGCATGTAGGGGTCGTTTTTCCAGAGCAATAAAAACAGAAAATCATGGTAAATGCATTTTAAAACAAGCTCACAAAGTATAAAATGTTAAAAATGCAAGGAGTTGATGCAAATTTGAAAGAAACATTTGCCACATAGATTCATGCCTGTAGAAGATGAGCTCATTAAAATGACCTCCAGCTCTAAATGGGCTGACTCCTTAGGAGCCTGAAATATATCACATCTGAAGAAGCAATCTAATGAATTTCAAAGGCGCCTGCTTTGTTATTTTTTGAAGAATAGAGTCTTCTGTTTTGGTAATTACCTTGGCTTTTGGTTTTAAGAGGAAAGGAGCATAGTGCTTCTCAGCGAAAGATGAGAGTGTCCACCTGGTGCAGGGGGGCTCAAGGCAGTGGAGGCTGGAGTCAGAGAACTGGGAGAGCAGGTCCCTTGTGGAGCTGGTGCTCTCGGGGCTCTGGCAGCTGAGTGTGTCCTGAGCCATGGTGACGGGCTGCACGGAGATCTCGGAGCGTGGCTCGGCAGTGGTGTAGTACACGTGTGTGTGGGGGTCATATTCTGTGCGAAGCTGCACCGTGGACTGCATGGTGATCTGGGTTTCATGGGCGAAGCCGTGGCTGCTGTAGGGGGGTGGGGGGCTGTAGCGGGTGTTATCGTGAGTCTCTGTGTAGGCCTGGGGTTCAACCTGAATCACTCTGCTGACACAGGGGCTGAAAGAGGGGGAATTATATTGCAGTGGGATACTGAAACAAGGAAACAATGCCTTCATTTTTGCCAATGACTGATTCTACCCACTTTACATAGTTCTGATTTAGGAACAAAATGTTATCACTGAACTCCACAAACATCATCTGGTTTATCTACCTGGACAGAGATATAAGTAAGTCAAAGGGGGCCAAATGGATGGTTGATCCTGAATCTGGCTGACAAAAATCAAGTTACATGCTGATGAACCTTTTTAATGCAGAATTCCTTTAAAAAAAGACTCAAAAACCAAACCACGCAAAGGGTGATATTTTTTCCAGATAGTGGTTTTAAACCATTGTTCTGCCCATAGGGATACAACCCACTCCCAACGATCAGCAACACCGGTGTGTGATAAACAATGACCACGTGTATCACAACCTCGGGGCTGTTGAGGATGCTCAAGGGAGGGGAGAGACCCTGTGACTCTGACGTCCCCCGGAGGAAGCATCCTCTGTCTATCATCTCCCCTGTGTCCAGCACACTGTTAACTACACTCCCTTCCAAGTGCAGAGACTAAAAAGTTCTCTAAACATTACCACTATGTTCCCAACAAATAAAAGCGACAGAAGACAGAAAATGTACCTTGTAAAACAGCAGAAAATATCCAATCTCCTGTCCTCACGTCGATACAAATCCATGCTGAGAATTGCAGGAAAAATCAGCAGAACCATAGCAAAATTGAACACCACTACCACAGCCGCCTGGGAGGAAAAAAAATGTGGAGGTCACTAACACATCTCCTCCCAGTCAGAGGACTGCTTTGAAAAAATAAAGAGGCTTTAAACAACATTCTTCTTTTACTTTGTTACTGAGGTATTTAAACCCGAAATAGATGCTGGAATTTCTTATCACTTTGCTTCTCGTCTATCACTAGCAGACCATTTGACTGTAATAGGAGGGACTCATCATTTTGATCCTTTCCATCTCTAATAATTCCATGAGTCCATGGGGTACAAACACAGGAACTAAACTAAACTAACATCTTCTAGCAACCTAACCAAACCAAACTGACAAAGGCAGAACAAAGAATATACTTGATATTTTACTTTAAGACAAAAAGAAACATTTTCCTCCTAGAATGTTCCTAAGAGTTCACGCAGCCCTGGTTTTACACTTAGAAATTTTATATATAAAGTGGATCGAGTATATCAAAATGTCACCTTTAAAACATGAAATAAAATTTCAAACACATCCCCTGAGGTTTTTAATAGGCACATTCCAAATAGCCTCTGGAATAGCCTGGGGGTGTGTGTGAGCACAGTAACATAAAAGGTCAAGGAGAGTTAAGCAGAAATTCCTGTGTGACTCTAGCATGCAGAATAAATAAGTACAGATTCAAAAGTCACTCCATAACCTAGAATAAACATGGGGCTCGATTCTGTAGTGCTTTGGCAAGTCTCCTGCTGACCTAGTAAAAATTATACAATTGGGCTGTTAATAGGGGAAAGTCAACAGAGGACATTTGAAAGGCTCTCCCATTCAGAAAGGCATGGAAAGAAGGAGCATGATGAAAAAATGCAAGTGGAATGCTAAGCAACCAAGAAATCATCTGAAATTTGCTTGAAAAATAAAACCTCTTACGAGGTTTTTCAAAGAACTGCTTAGTTGTAAAACCATCTCAAACTGGGTAAATGTCTCAGGGTGAGAAAAAACTTAATTATAAGTGGTATGAAACAATGTCAGAGAACTTCGCAAATGTCTTTGGATAATAATTTTTGAATTTATGCTTGAGGTGAAATGCAAGCCCAAGTTTTGGAGAGATGCTTTTCAATGATTAATACTCTGTCCAGTCTGGCAACCCACTCCAGTGTTCTTGCCTGGACAATCCCAGGGATGGCAGAGCCTGGTGGGCTGCCGTCTATGGGGTCGCAGAGTCGGACATGACTGAAGTCACTTAGCAGCAGCAGTCTGCAAAACCAAAAAATAACCCAGAGTCTCCTAAAAATGACCCAATCCCTCTCTTTTTAATCTGCCTTGAAAACTCATCAACTCAAAATATATGAACCATGTTAACCGGCCACTCTGATAAGGTATTTTAAAGACCTGTCTAATATGTTACAAGCAACTCACTATTTTGACTAGAGGGTTAATCTAACATGCAAATAATTTAAAAAGTTAGGGCTCCATATTAGGTATGAAAGACACAAAGATAAATAAGAAAAAAATCCTGTACTCAAGGAAAGACACAGCTAGAAACAAATTACAGTTTAGGCTGATAAATGCAGTAACAGAAGCAGGCCAGAGTTCCAGAGTGGCTAGGAGGAGGGGGAACAAGCAGTTGGGGGTACACATGGGGGTGGGGAGGGTGGTCAATAAAGGTTTCTTGGGAGGTGGAGAAGACAAAAAAGGTTTTGGGAAAACCAGGGAGGAAGGATGTGTGGAGGAAATTCAACAGGTGGTGTCTGAGTTTAGGAGCTATGAAGCACTGCTAAGTTTAAAATTCTGTTAAGAGTTAGAGAAAGGGGCAGGAGTGACGGGAGGTCAGGTAGCTAAGTTACACAGGATCCATCTGATTCCTGCTGCAACCAGGAGGCGACATTAGCCCTGCTGTCTTCCCTGTTACCTAATAAAGACCAGTGGTGCAGAGGAAGGCCACCGACCTGAGGTTCCCAGTAAACTGGACTCAAGACTCAGGCTTGATGTGTCTGTGTCAGGGGACAGATATGGTGACCAGTGGGGGTGGGGGTTGGGGGGGCAGCACGGGTAGGATTCCTGACCAATCAGAACAGAGGGGAGAATGGGTCTGATTCTCAAGGGTTTTCCAGGAAACCTCAACCTTGGGGGTTGGATCCTTTCAGCTTCTCTTTTTATTACAGTCATGCTTAGATTAGGAGTATAATACAATAAGAAACTAAGGGCATCTCATTTTGAACAAAAGTTCCTGGGGATGGGAGCAGAGACTGTGAAAAAAGTTCATATACACGAATACGTATACAGGTGGCCCAGATGTTGTGGCCAGAACAACACTGATGCTTTCTGCAGTGGATGGGGGATGTATCTGATACCAGCCTCATCCATCTGATGGGCATCTTGCTTGGTCTCTTTGTGGTGGAAATGGAGCAATGAAAGAAGAAACCCAAGGTAGTCTCCCATCTCAATTTATTGTCCAACAGCTTATTAAATACACAAGTAGGGTATTTTCTGACAAGAAAGTAGAACTCCAATACCCTCTAAAGAGCACCGAAATGGTAAAAACTAACAGCAAGAGTTTCTCAGGGAGAGAGGAGTGTCCCCACTAGAGCAAAGAGCAGTTTAAGAAATTTCAGGTAAATCCAAAAAGCTGATCTTATACCAGCTTTTCAGGGGATGATTTTATACCATCAATCAATTCTAACTGCTGTGCTTAAAGGAAATGTCCCATTCCCCTGCAAAGCATCTATGGTTGGCCCCACTGAGACACTTGCAGAGCAGAGAGGAACTGGCCTGCCTAGAGGGGCCCTCATCTAAACCCTCTTACCATCGCGAACAATAAGGCATCCTGTTTCAGGAGTTTTCACTGAAGAACAAATACCATTCAGTTACCAGCAAAACCCTGGTGCACGGCATTGGTTCTCTAAGAATTATAGACAGTGCCACTGCTTTCTAGTATAGAGGTGGCATTTGGATAGATGGTGAAGACGGACAAAGAGGTTTCTTTGCGAAAAAAAATCTATTTATTTTGACAAGGTTACACAATTGAAAAAACTTGACAGGGAAAAATTCTAAATGTCGGTTTATTACTGGACAGAACTGTTTTGGATATGTCCCTTTAGACATATGCTTAACCTATAGCATCCTGAAAATACAAATACAAATGAATAATCAAAGTTTCAACTTAGCATGGTTACTAAAGGAAAGAGAAATTATATAATGGTCAATTTCAAATGTCAATACATTTT
This sequence comes from Bubalus kerabau, assembly GCF_029407905.1. Taxonomy (NCBI): domain Eukaryota; kingdom Metazoa; phylum Chordata; class Mammalia; order Artiodactyla; family Bovidae; genus Bubalus; species Bubalus kerabau. The sequence goes on from NC_073627.1 coordinate 149,473,263, forward strand.
AAAGGGAACCAAGCATAAAATTTCTGATGGCTACTGCAAAAATCATGGCATGCTTTTTTTCCTTACATTTTCCATCTTTTTTTTTTTTTTTTACAGAGAATGAACCAGTATCACAGGAGGCCATTTTTTAATAAATGAAGATTCCTAGAAGCTGCAGACACAGTTTTCTAGATACTCCAGTACCCTGGAATAGAAGTGCAAAACCAACAGCATTCAATTCACCTCAGTAAGGTACTTACCTTAGGAGAACTTAGCGAACTGGATTTTCTAAAAGACGTAAGGAAAACTCATGTAGCTTTTCAGACCACCACACCATAGGATATCATTAAAGGAGAGTATGCCTTGATGAATCATCAGTTTGTACTGAGAGAGAACAGGAGAAAATGAGAGACAGGGACAAGAAGAAAAGAAGGAGTGTGAGGTAGCCAGAACAGTGAGGGAAAAGGCAGGCAGAGAAGGACAGAGGCAAGAGGGAGGGGCCCACTGTTAAAAGACTCGAGAGCAATTTCTCAGTGCCAGAATCTGCTGTATACAAGAGCAGGCTATCAACGGGTGTTGCACACATGTATGCCTGTGCAAAAGGCATCCTACAACTTCAGCTGTACCAAAAAATATTAATAATTAACGGGCATCTGTTATTTACCTTTCGTATTACTGAGCAGTTAGATGTATTTCCATTTTCCTTGAATTTTGGTCCCACTTTCAGATTTAACTTTGTTCATTTATTCACTCACTACTTCTATTTTTTATATATTTATAATAAAAACTTAACCTTTTTTAGTATTTCTCTTTTGGGGGTTCTGGTGGTCAGAGTGATGGGTACAAAATTTTACACCAAATATTAAACAAGTGTAGTGGCCACAGCTAGTAAGATCACTAGTTGCTTAGGCTTATATAGGTGATTAGTGAAACAAGATTCATATTGGAAGGTTAAAAAAGAGCTGAGTGTGTTAATAAAAATATAAATATAAACCTAATCTATGATTTGTCAATTTCTTCTCCTGGTCACAATCCTTAGAACCTTTTGGTCATTAAAAGGAGCAAAGCAGCATGAATAAAGCTGGATGGATGTTAACAAGTTTAAAAAGTGGCAACAAAATGTTTCCTTTAAAAACCTGGCCATCTCATGAGTTACTATTGCATTGTAAGACACAGAGAGAAAGGAAAGTCACTGTTTCTTTAATCTTTCTTGGACAACAGTTGAAGCTTTGAAATTTGAATTTAATTCACAAAACCTCAATAATATCCTTGAGGAAGACCATGTCACAAACTGGTCAAGTAGCCTTCTTTATCTGCTGTGTTGACCAATTTCAGGATGTCCCATGAGTTTCAAGCAGCTGAAGAGCAATGCCTATACCATAGCTGCATCCCCACTTGAGGGAACTCTTCATTCTTACAACTCAGCTGGCTCCTTGGCACAATATCTCAGAGGCCTCTAGGTGTGAAAGGGCCTGGTTTGGAAGGAGCAGAACAAAGAGGGACAAACTTGCATAAGAAAGGGAGAGGAATTCTGAGTTTTTTGGGGCAGCTTGAGAATGGGGTAGGGAACCAAAAGGAAAGAGAAGAGGGACCAGGAGAGACTGTGGGGTTATCCAAGGAAGGAAAGGTAGCAAACAAGGGACCAAGGAACTCCCCCAGGCAGAGACTGGCCAACATCTCCTCACCTGGTGAAGTATCTCATGATCAGTCTTATGTTCTTACCTAGCCTGGGCTACACTGCAACCTCATCCCATGTCAGTGAGTCTGCTTTGTGCAGTGGCTTTGTGTTGGGGGTTGCTTTAGGGAAATCAGGGCTTTCCTGGTGGCTCAGAAGGTAAAGAATCTGCCCGCAATGGAGGACGAGACCCGGGTTCAATCCCTGGGTCAGGAAGATCTCCTGGAGGAGAGCATGGCTACTCACTCCAGTTTTCTTGCTTGGAGAATCCCATGGACAGAGGAGCTGGTGGGCTACAGTCCACAGGGTCACAAAGAGTAAAACACGACTTAGTGACTAATACTTTCTCCACTTTCATTCAGGGAAATCAAGAGAGGGTGCCCAGCAGAGGAGGGCAGTCGAGCACAGAATTTACAAGCAGGGGTGATTAAGAACTGGCTGCACCAGGGACCAATCCAAGGACTCCTGCTCATCTGCAGCAGGGGCTTCTAGGCGTCCCACAGAGTGGCCTCGTACCATTTTAGTTTAACTCTAAAGAAAAGGGCGACTCCCTAAGGCAACAGGTTATGAGGATGCCCAGGCCTCAGGGCTTTGGAGCTACAGGGCTTGAAAGGAAAAGAAAGAACCCTAGAACTTTGTCTCAAAGGGAGTGCCAGCGTCACTGTTTAAAGAAGCATCCACCCCAGAAGAGAGAGCCCCAAACGCTGGCCTGCTTCTTTACTTCATGGTGGTAGAACCGTCAGCACATCAGTAGAGAAAAGGAGACGTGGGAGGCTCACTGTGAGCATAGTGCTCACAGACCCGGTCCCTGGAGACGCACCTGCAGGGAGAATGCCCGCAGAGCGGGAATTGGGATCAACGCGGCCATGAAGAAGGCTGTGACGTTGCTGATGGAGGTGAGGGCCACGCTGGCTCCCGTGCGCTTGAGGCACTCCCCGGTCCTGTCCTGAGAAAGAGAAACCACAGTGCTGGGAGCTGCAAGGTGGGGCCTCAGACCACATGTTGTCTGAACAATTAACAATTCAAAATAAGTGGCAAAACAAGAGAACTAGTATTTTACGATGCTTATGTGAGGGGACACCTCTGCCTTTCTCTCTAACACCAACACTGAAAACCTATTATAGGCACGTGTTGTTCACGGTCATCTCTACCCAAAGCACAACACTGCAAGATAATGATTTAAGTAAATCTTTAATACGATTAAAAAGGGGCAAGCAGAAATGAGAATAAGGTGACCAAAAAACTCAAAAAAACAAACGCGCACTCTGGAACAAGTGTCCTAAGATTCTTCTAACTTACTTATTTACAGGCAGTAATGTATCTTCTGACTTGGGACTAAAATAGTTGCTGGGCCAGACTGAGAAAAGGGAAAGGACAAACACTCAAGGAACACAGAGGGATTTCTGCTTTCCTCAAAGCTTTCTTCTTTTGTTTTTGTATTACCTCAAAAGGAATTCTTTTATTCTGTCCCGTTTCACTAAATGCATGCGCCAGAAGAAAGACATCATCCACACCAACGCCAAGAGCGAGAAATGGCAAAACCTGTAGTGGAAACACAGCACAGTGACATTAGCAAATGAGGGCCAACTCTGAGAATCCTAAAGCTATTTAAGACATTGCCACCAGCACCCCTAATAGCTGCCCAATGGACAGCTTACATGAACTCATGTGAAAAATCTACTTCTATCTGATAGTTAAATCCCCATATGTAGAAGTTGTAGCTCACAGTAGATCTTGTACATTACTAAGTTCCATGTATAATAATTTTTTTAAGTGAATAAATGAAACAGAATCTAACTCATTTAAAGCAGTGGTTCTCAGAGCATGAGCCCTAGACCAGCATTGATAGGAGCTGGCTAGCCGCCCCCAGATGGGCTGCATTAGAAACTCTGGCGATGGGGCCCAGCAATTAGGTTGCACAAGCCCTCCAGGTGATGCTAACGCACATTCAAGATTAAGACCCACTGCTCGAATGCATGATATAAATTCCACCGATAAATGAGGCATCTCTGACTAATCAACAAGCCCATTCGGACCTGCCCACTGTTAAGTGGTCCATTGAGAGACAGCACTCTCTGAGGAATGGGGCATCCAAGCGAAAAAGGACTGGAAGACCCTTGAGGTGACACGGACACACAGGAGGCCGACTAGGCCAAGCCTGGAGAGGGGTGTTTGTCAACGAACAGCGGACGGATGGCTCCTTTGGTACCTGAGTTGTTGCAGCGTTAAAGGAAATCCCGATCAGCGAGCACAGGCCCAATCCTGCAGCCACTGACAGCGCAACCAACAGGACGCCAGCCAGCCCCACGGCACCCTGGGACCTGGAGCAGTCCCAGCGCAGCATGGTTAAACAGGCATAGGCAAGCTGCAAGCAGAACAGTTGGGGCAGGGGCGGGGGGAGGTGAGGGAATGACGGGGGATCGGAGGGTGGGGAGAGGGAGGGGGAGACACAAAACAAAAGCCAAACATTAGAATGTGTAGAGATTCTAATGTTTTCCCCCACCCATCACCCCAAATCAAAAGGTAGAACTTATTACATCCCAACAACAACGAAAATTTACATTACAGACATCACACGAAATGGTACAAGTCAAAGATGGGCAAACCGCAAATGGTAATAAATGCTTTACATGACCACTTTTTAAACCGTTATGAAGCCGAGCTCTCACTGTCTTGGATGCACGTGTGTGTTAAGAGCAGTTAAAAAGCAGGGGCAGTCATGAAAAGGTAAAAACTGAAAAACAAAACCAACCGCCTCCTCCCCTGAAGAAGTGAATTGACTGTGTGTTACCATCAGTAAATAGCCGCTGGCCACTCGGATGACGCTGACATCAGAGAAGGACTTGAGGATGTCATCCAGGGTTGTCGTGGTAAAGGAAAGCACCTTCTGAGTGGAGTTCTGAGCAACACTCTGATGAACCACCTGTGGTCACAATGCAAGGACAAATTCCCAGATGGGATTTAAGCTGCAATGAACTTCAAGAGCACGGACTTCAAGTGACATGTCCCCTTTGCCTAACCCCCACTACTTCTGGATGCCTTAAAAAGAGTTCTACACGATTGGTGTTTGGACTTGAATTAATATGAAATGACCTGGGCCCAAGACACTGAAGGCTATTGCTAATCAAGTGAGAACGTGGAGCTGCAGTAAGCTGGTGAGCCTCTGTAACTGAAGTTCACTCTGAGAGCTCTATTTACTCTGCGTCTGAGACTGCTATTCTCCTCTCCATAACTCCACAACTGATCTGTGGGTCCATCAGTTCCCCCCTAATCCAAAACAACGCATTCTTATGGGCACTCCTCCCGCCCCCTTTCATTTGCTGGCCACTTTTAAAAGGTCACATGCAGCTCAGTGGAGGTCACTGCTTGGGAAACAAAGGCCAGCTCCTGTCACATGACCTAGCCAAGGGGACTGCAGCTGTGAACAGATTCTATGCCTTGCTAATGTTTTCCAGACACCTTTTCTTGCTAACCAAGTGTTTTTTTTAAACTCTGTTAGGCCTCAGCTCTGGGGTTCACAACTGGTTCCTCCTAACGTTTCAGGGCATTGCAGTTAGAATTAGCATCACCCAGTTAGGAAGATTTTCAGTAGAGAAAAGGAAAGAGTTCTCATCCTACCAGATTCCCAGAATTACAATCTACTATGAAAATAAATGCGAATGTAAACAATGTTTTAAAACATGAAAATGAAGTACTCAGTAACTAAAGGGTCTGTACTAAGATTCAAAGGGCATCAGAACACCAGCCATTTACCTCCACGTACGTCCTCTGCCAAGCCTCCAGGATGGCTGCTGCCTTGTCCTCGTTCCAGTTGATGTGCGAGACATACTCATAACCCTTGAAGTGTTCATACATTTGCTTGGGAGTCATTAACTGAAACATGGTCTGCAGAGCATGGGCACTGTGACGGGGTGGAAAAGCCACAACATGAGCATCCCCGGGGAGCAGCTCTCACTGTGCAAAATCCCCACCCAGCAGCCTTGACTCACCGCAGCCATCCTGTCCTACGTGAGCACATGTTTCCATTAAAATGGGACCTGGATGGTTATTTTATTTAATAGATTGATGTACCATATTAAAGGTGTAACCTTACAAACCTTTTACAGATATACCCCCAAATTAAATTAATAGGCAATTTCCTTTCTCAGTTTCTATCCAACGAAACAGGAAGGGTAGGGGAGTAGATAGCTTGACCAGATATGCTGGGCTCAGCGTTGCATGCTTGCTTGTGCAGAAACCCCAGACGACGGCTCTCTCGAGGGAGAAATCTCAGACGGAGTGCCTGACACTTGACGGAGCGGAGTCCACAAGTGCACAGAGGATAATTCTCATCTAGCCGTCAGTTGTTGGTCTTTCCTTTTAACAGTCTGTGACAGAGTTCAGCTCGTATCACTTAACTCCATATGGTACGACCAATCCCTCTTGCCTACTTTATATTTTCCCCAATTTTCTACGTAGTAGGTAGATCTTCTAAAACTCTACAATCACTCGCTATGGTCTTGATGAAAATGAGAAACCTGTTTTTGAAAAGTTCCCCAGAAGGTGATTTTTGAGCTGGTCTGGTCACTAATATTTTCTAATATTCAGATACACCAGACAGCTAGCTAGGATAACAGTTAAGACTTAATACAAACACACTTGCAGATGTCAGAAGAGAAGTGGTGTCTGAGGAGAGGACAGAGAATAGGCGGCTTGGATCTTCTGTGTGGCGGATTACCTGACAAGCTTCCCAGTGCTGTTTTTGACTGTGCCACCCACAATCAGTTCCTCCTGCCAGTGCATATACTTTCTGGATAATCCATGACACCCACCATTCAAAACAAGGGCCATATCAAGAGGCTAAAATAAAAAGACAGCCACATAATTACAGGAATTAGTAGGCAGGTCACATGCCTTGTTAAAATCCAGTGCATTAAGGGCTTGTTTGTTTCAGTGAGAACATTAATAACAAGGCTAATGAGAGGCGTATGGCAAATCTTACAGCAAAATTTAGCTCTTTAAACAAACCTAGTTCCACAGACCAAAAAAGTTGAGAGCAAAATCTTAAAAACAAGAGAACTAAAAATGGGGGCAAATATAAAGTTTTTCTCCCTTTCTCTCCTGAGGAGAATGCAATCACTGTACTTACTTTGGTTGCATTTTTGTTGGGGGCTGTGGCGGGACAGTCTGGATCAGCTGGATTGAGGCAGGGCCGGTCCATGTAACCATGACCAACTTCAGCCTTATTCAGCATTTCCTCCCAGCTGTCCACTTGATAGTTTATTTTCTTTAACTCTTCTAGGAATTCCAAAGGGTCAAAGTTTGTCCACTGCAAAGGAGGCTTACCTCTGTGAAAGAAATTAGGAGGTGAGACAATGAAAAAGAGGCTTCTAAGCCCTGAGTAAAATAACCACACTGAATCCAGATTACATCTGGATTGTATGATGCTTTGGGGGGATACAACTATAATTCTGGGACCCTGGAACAAAAATGAAATGCTCCTTTCAGTATGCTGCTATGCTGTGCTTAGTCACTCAGTCGTGTCCAACTTTTTGTGATCCTATGGACTGCAGCCCTTCAGGCTCCTTTGTCTATGGAGATTCTCCAGGCAAGAATACTGGAGTGGGTTGCCATGCCCTCCTCCAGGGGATCTTCCCAACCCAGGGATGGAACCCAGGTATCTCGCATTGCAGGTGGATTCTTTATGGGCGGAGCCACCAGGGAAGCCCAAGAACCCTGCAGTGGGTAGCCTATCCCCTTTCCAGGTGAATTTCCCAACCCAGGAATTGAACCGGGGTCTCTTGCATTGCAGGCGGATGCTTTACCAGCTAAGCTACCAGGGAATCCTCCTTTCCAGTATGCCTATATGCAAACCTGTATCAGGAAAATAATTCATGAATGGACATGGCAAGCAGAAAGCTTATAAATTAACAAAAACATTAAAGAATCTTTACTTGCTTATACAGGATATTTAATACCTAAAAACAAAATTAGCCAAATGGGTGCTCTGAAGCAGAAGACTAAGACCCAAAATTAAGGGGGGAGGGAATGTGGGGAGGAAATCACAAAGTCAAATTAGCACTTGCCAGCCTAATAAATGCTTTGTAAATGTCATCAATAAAAATATTTGATCTCCATTACCTTTAATAATCCCATACTTATGAGTGTTCTCTGACAGCCCAGCAGTCAACCCCACAAGACCCCTGCTGCCTCTGCCATCACCGCCATGAAGGACACTTCCCTCCACACTCACTTTTGAATTTGTGCTGTTGACAGACCAGAAAGGCTTTTGGCTGCCTGTTATGTGGTTCAAACCACACTGTAGCTGCTCAACCAGGCTGAAGTCATTATTCAGAATCTCCCAACCAGAAAACATAAAACCCCTTATTTCCCATCTAAAACTGTACACTGAAGGTCAGGGTATGGCCACTGCAAATTACTTTTGCAGATATGTGCAAGCTAGAAGAGAAACAATAACCCAAGCACTAACTCTTGCATAATTAACTGAAAATGTCTACATTAATTAATAATTATTCCTTAAATGATGTGGTATACATAATATTCAACTGCTAAACTGTGAAGCCTCCCTTACCATGGCCTTCAAAGATAGTAGGTTTCTCTCTTAAATGTCATCAATGTGATCCAAAGAAAGGTTAGCATTTCACTTAACAGGAAGATCTTAACCTTTAACATGAACCCACTAATAAATTCTCTCCTTAAAAAATAAGCTAAACCTATCGTAAATGCTAGGTCTGCAAAACTGCAAACATTTTAAAGAGTTAAAAATCACACATACTCTGAAATAATTTGCATTTTATTTGCATATAAATAGGCTGGTAAAAGTGAATGAAATTTAATGATGCCTACAGAACTTTTTTTGAAAAGAGGAAAAACATTCTGCCCTCTCCCCCAGCTATTCACTCAAAACATGCACATGGAATTTCAATGTTTTTATTTTTTGTTCAAAACTAGAATAGAATAAGCAATGATAAAGTAACATGAGAAAGATTCTAGGGTTTAGAAATCACAGAGATCAGAAAATAAGATCACACACTTACAGTAGGTATGCCGTCCCAGACTGTAACTTCGCCCCTTCCCAGAAGCAGTCCAAAGGTGTAATAATTAAACAAGGGTAAAGATACTCTATTATCTGTCAAAGTTGAAAAGAACAGGCCATGCATTATGCTAACGTATACTACTGGGCCATTTGAGAATTTTTTGCAAACAAAAAGAAAGTATATACCTGATCCATGTAACCTGTTTCTGTGATAAGTTCTCCAGATTTGTAACACAAATGTTCCAATTTCCACTGCCTATAAAATAAAAAGCAGAGAAAATATTTCTTGTAATAAAGGAAATCTGTGCAAAATCAGAACTACAGAATGTACAGAAAGAACTCCAATTTTGATCACTTTTCAGTATCTGTCAAAATGAGCAGAGCTTTGCCAAACAGATTCAACAAGCTTACTTTAATGAATAGATAATACACAACTGTAATTAACATGTGGGGTGTTTATGTAAATGAATGCTACCAAAGTACTTGAAAAGTCTTGTTTTCTTAAGTGTTCCCCAATAATCTTGTTTACACCATTAACCTGTTTTTCCACATACATTAAACAACTTTAGGGCAGATAATTCAGAGCTGAATTATCAGAAAATCAAAATAGGTGGGGACTAAATTAGTGAAGTTCATCAATTGGGTAAGCAAGCTCTGGGAGTAGACGATGGACAGAGAAGCCTGTCATGCTGCAGTCCATGGCGTCGTAGAGAGTTGGACACAACTGAGTGACTGAACTGAAAATGTATTAACATATACTGAGGTGGAGAAAATACTACTTTTTTTATTGGTAGGTAATGTCCTTATTAACAGTGTTCAAAATGAATGTTTCTCCTCTTAACCACAAATGTAAACAATATTTCCAGGTAGACTGCTTTCCCACTTTACATTCTTCTATTCTTGTCCTATAGAAATTATATTAAATATACTGATCAACAATTACCTCTATTAACTATCATCTGTCTATTATTATAGAGTTTTGTTATGCCTAAAAGAGTGCTAAATAAACCCAGACCTTCTTCCCAAGTGTATTAGGGAAATAAGTCCAATTTGAAAAAAGAGAAAACTAGGAAATGGTAAGGATGAGAATTCCAAGTAAAGAAAAACATATATAGAACTCCGTCTAGACTGCTCTGTTTCTTTGGGCTCCTTTTTCTCTCTTGTACCAGTTACCCAAAAGGACATTCTGGACTTTGCCCTCTTCCTTATGGAAACTTCCCATATGTCCCAGTGCCACATATCTCAGTGCCTCGCTGAAATGCCACCTTTCTGCTAAGCTTTCTTTGATCAGTCCCATTGAAAGTGACCCCCTTCTCTTGAACCCCAGAACAGCGCTCTCCTTGTTGACACGAGCACCTGTAGGAGAAACTGCCTGTGTTTGCTTTGTACCTGCTTCTCTGTATTGTCTTACCTCTGCCTAACTATAGGCTGTCAGCTCCTGAGAGCAGGGCCCAACTCACCCACCACTCATCCATCTGTACATATACTTACATTTTAATTCCATACAGCACAACACATACAATCTAGCACTAGGAGGTTCTCAACATCACTTATCAACTAACTCTTACTTACACTTGCTTGAGAAGGGCATAGCTATGCTTCAGAAAATCCACTGGGCTTAGAGTCAGAAGAAAGGGTTTGAAACCTGGCACTACTATTTGACAACTATTTGAACTCGGACAGATGCTTTAATTAATCAAATTCTAGTTTTTTCACCTAAAAAAAAAAAATGAAATGGGTTGAATGAGGTATTCTTTACAGTTCAGGTCAATGCATAAAAGTTCTCTGGTTCCATTGTTGTGTAAGATGGTAATTTCATTGTACAGATGCTCCCACCTTCTCCTTAAGTGTGTAAGGGACAAGCCCTCTTAAGGCAGGGTCCCGTTTTGTTAGGAATGCATTGGGCATGCTTACAGCAGCCCTGGGACACCCATTTCCAGGTTCTTTATGGGCCTCCACTTGCAAATCCTGCAAAACTGCACTGGGTGCTTGCTTCCCCGACAGCTCTCCTTACAGACTGAGAGGGCTGTGCTGAGAAGAGTGAAGATGGGCTCTCAGGCCAAGTCTGCCTGACAACAGCACTAAAACCCCTCCTTCCCTTTTCCAGAGCCCTTCCAGACGTCCACGCACCTGATCTTGTTCTGGTACCCTCCTGAGAAGAAGAGCGCACCCATGATCACAAACTTAGTTCACAGATGAGGAAACAAAGGTATGCCAAAGATAGATGACTTGTCCTACACTGGGGCCAGAGGACTTGATCTCCAGCTGTGTGGGGTTTTAGAGTCAATCCAATTACGACCGTGGAGCTTGGAGGTTACAGTAGGAGGGACAAGTACAGATTTTGGTTTTACCCTCCACCCTTCATTCTCTCTGGACAATGAATGTATCTACCCTGCTGCGTCCTCTCCTCTCCTATGAAAAACTACTTGCCAAGCACTCAGTTTAGAGGTGTTTGATGATGGGGGTGGCGGGGGAGGGGGGAGAGGATAAAGTTAGTTAAATGCCAACCCAGCGGTATTTTCAGTTCTAGGAGAAGATTCAGTTTAAATTCAGCAATCCAAGCAGTTAGTCAGTCAAGCAACTCCAAGTGCCTGCTCCCATCTAAGTGCTGAGGTACAAGAATGGATAAGATGTGGTCCCTACACTCTGATCTAAGTGTTGGAGTATAAGAATCAATAGGATGTAGTCCCTACACTCTGTTTAGATAGCTAAGAAAAATGACCAGTGGTTTCATTCCAGAACTTCCTATGCTTTTACTACATCTACAGCATTGCTAAATCAGCTACGAAGTTGAAGGGTAGTATTTTGCAAAGGTGTGTTAATCTACCTTACTCTGCCTACCTGTCCCCAGGAATTCATCGCAGGAGTTCAAACTATTTTTTTGTTGTTGTTTTTGGTAACACACACCAATTGTTAACATCTGTACTGAATACAAAGTAATGAGAAGTAAGTAACTTCTTTCTTATTCTTTGTGAATTGACAAAAATGTAACTGGTTCAGAAATATCTAAAATAGTGAAACATCTTTGGAATGGGTAGGCAGCCACCCAAATGACTGTTTGAAGGACCATACTCATTTGGGTAGAGTGCCAAGATACTTACTGAAAATACATTGTAAAGTAATGTAATTCATATGTTAACTAAACTCTAGAGACAAATCAAGACTTTAAAAATCATTTCACTGGAAAACTACCTGAACTAACTAACACTCCAGGTGTATTTCCAGAGCAACTTTATTGCCTAAAACAAAGGAGTCTAAAGCCAGCATGCTCTCCCCACCACCTTACCTGTTATACATATATACATGGACCCGGCTGGCCTGGAGCGCCGAGTCCAGGTGCTGTCGGAGCGCTTCTGTGGTCAGGACGTTAGCACCTTCTTCCTTGGGGGTCTGAATCATGAGTTGAGGATTAAACATAGCCTCTTCTCCAATCTTCTGGCGAGTATAATTTAATTCACGACTTACTCGTCCACCAACTGGTAAACACGTAGAGGTTTCAATTAGAACAGCAAAATCCCCAAATTCACATTCCATTATCTCATTAAAAGGAGCAGGGTACGTGATAAATGAGCTCTGGTCATGAAGATCTATGGCTGATGTTAGAGGAGTAACACTCACTTTATTATGACTGGCAATGTTAACTCTACCAATAACAAACATATAAAAAATACTCACTAAACCTATTAACAATGGTCCTGCCGGTCACATACGCAAACCGAATGCATGCGTGCTTTGTGCACCTTCTAACTAATACACCATATGTATAAGGGGGAGGGGGAAGGAAAACTTGAGACACCTTTTCCTTGCAGACCAGACCAAATACCCCTGTTACAATTTCTTTCACTTGTATAAACAATGTGGCCCTGCAGTGCATTTCAAGATAAATGGCTTCAATTTACACTCTTCTCCTAAATAATCTGGCAAAGGTAACAAGGAAATGTTTCTCCTTGTTGGAAAAAGAAATAAGGAAAGGTGGCAAATGTGTATTTAGCACAAAACTTGCCAGGAGAAAATAATGTGATTCATGTCAGATGCACAAGGGGAAATCCCACTTGAGGGGAACCACATGGATCTGCCATGGCTGTCTTGGGAGGCCCTGGAACCTGCTCTCTCAGACTCACGTGTTCAGCATACAGAAAGCACAGGTGTCAGGTTCTGAGTCACCTGGGGGTGGGCTGCCTGTGTTCTGGAAGCTTCCCTAGTAAGTCTGAACCCCCGCACCAGAATCTCCAGCAGGCAGCCACGGCTGGGCATGAGAAAAGCCAGCACAACAAAGCAAAGTAACGCTGTTACTAAAAACTGTTTGTCTTCTTCCTCAGGTCCTAGGTTATACTTCAATTAGGGCTTTAGAACATGCCACGCTCAGGATGCTGCAACATATGGCAGGGAGTTTCACTTCCCCACAGGGCTGTGTGCGCAGATGGGCCATGGGCATGGATGGGCGCTGTGAGAAGAAGCGCCAAAGAGGCTGCTTTGATTCAACATGGGTAAGTAAGGGGTTTGAGGGAAGACCCGCAGGGGCAGCAAACGTAAGAGAATCCTGGAGCACCCACACACTCCAGTTCCTACAGGCACTGTACGCTGAATGTTTACTGAAAAGCAGGCCTTCAGCTATCTTTCAGAAAGAACCCTCAAGGATCACCTCAGTTTTCCCATGAGGAGAAATCCCTTTTCAAGTTTAGTATTCAAGGACATAAACATTTGGTTTGAGCAAGTAAATAAGTACTGGGAACAGCGGGTTGTTTAGTTCCCTTGGCATATTTTATAAACAAGAGAGCAGGATAAAAAGCAAATAATGCCCTCATTAGGAACACTAGTCCAGATTTGCAGACTGGCAGGGTCATCTGTGCAGGTTCACGCAGATGGCCAAGGCCACCGCAGAACTCTGTGAGGTGAGGTTGAACATACTGTGTGTGTGTTTGAGAGAGAAGAGGAAGGGGGAGGGGAGGTTAAGTGGGAAGGGGTGGTTGGGAGAAGAGAGGGGGAGAGAGAGGGAGGGGAAGAGACAGAAAAGTGATCAGTTGGCTATAAAAACTATTTAGATGCTGTAGAAAATTTTGATAAATGCCCAGGGAATTATTGAGGCCCTAGCAATCAATGCAAAGTTAAAGACCATAGGAAAACCTAGGAAACAACTTGCAATAGAGGAAGAATTTACATAACGCCACAGGCCTTCTCAGGATCCTCCACTAAAGCTGCCTGCAGGCAGGGTCTGGCTCCTTCTGGCAGGAATCACTATGCATTATTTCAACCAATTAGCTAGTGAACTAAATTGCACTCAGTCCACGTTCTCCAGAGATAGAAAAGCTGTTTGAGGCCAAAAAAAAAAAAGCCAATTACTAGTCCAGAGGTCACTTCAGAAAACCACAGAGTTGCACACCAAGGAGCTCCAAATAGCCTTTTTGAAAAAAAAGTAAGCTCAGTCCCTTCCTTTTCTCTGGACATAAGACATCAATGCCCCACACATATCAATCATTTATATTTCTACCTGCCTCCTTAAACACTGGCATAGTACATGATTTCTCATTCTGTTTACAAAGTTGTAGTACTTGCTTTACCTTTACTGAAGTTTAAAATGTCACCTGAGTTAAAACCACGCGGTAAAAACAAACAACATCAAAGCAGGACCACAGACATTCCACTTCCCCCCACCCCCATCACCCAGGCCAAGAAGCTGCCTGTAACTATAACCAATACGGTGATGCCCTGAGAGGAGTGCGCACGAAAATAAAAATCAAATGCAAGAGTCATGCTGCTAAGAACTTAAAACTCTTCTAGACCAACCTCATAGTGGATCATTTATCACAGTTGGTTTCAGAAATGATGCTATTTCCTACAAGATAGGAATTATATAACATCATCTTTTCAGAATTTTTAAGATGTATATTTAACACTTACATTTTAATAAAGGGGTGTATTTGTCATATCTATAGGCTTAAAAACCTTTTGCTTGTCCACCTCTTTGCTCTAGTGATAAATATGAGTATTTTGTTAATGCAACAACCAGTTTTAACCAAGACTATTATCATTGGCAGATTTACCAACTAGAGGTGAAGGACTCTGAATTCTAAAGTTTTCTCAACCGGCTATGCTATGTCCTACTTTTGAGTACTGTTAAATTATTTTTCCATATTATGTGACTATATTTTACTTAATACTTCATCTTACACAAACAAATATGAATGTTTTTGAAAAACTATTCAGTAACTTTTTTAAAAGTTGATACCCACTTGCTCTGATAAATAGTTGTACCATAAATCATTCAGCCAGTAAACATTTGAGGGGTCAAGTGCTATGTGCTACACACTGGGGTGTGTGGAGGCTAAGACAATTCCAAGAGGCTCTCTGGCCAGTGAAGCAAACAGGCAGTACACAAGCAAACCGATGTGGTAGCTTCATGGCATGACAAGTACCAAGGAGGAAATCAAGATGGAGATGCCATGTGAGTTACTGGGTGGTGGAGAGCAGGGGAAGGGCCAATTCAGATGGAGTTGCCAGGGAAGACCTAGAAGGAAGAAATGCTGATGTTGATGTGGAAGAGCTGGGGGAACAGCATTCTGGCCAGAAGAACCAGCAATCACAAAGTCCTCAGGTTTGCCTTGCCGCAGGGAGAGAAAGAAGGCAAGAGTGGCTGGAGTTTGGTAAGACCATGACCTAATCACTCACTTGGTTGCACTGGTAGACTGAGCTCCTTCTCGGGTGAACCTGTGTCATAAACCGTGCAGCATTCATATGGTCTTACATTAGTATTCAGTCAAGGCACTCTGGAAGAAGCTACCAGAAACAGAAACCCCTTTGGACAGGGCAGTTTTATGGACTTACTGACTTTTGCTCCTCTAGCACATGCCTATCCTAAAATCACAGTTCAGTGACAGTCCCCGAGATGTTCCTTGTCTTACTATCTTCATCAGCATGCACAAGTGTGAAGCTGTGGTCTCAGGAAGCCATTTCAGGTGACTGAAATTACAGGTGTGGTATGGGGGAAATGTTTTGCTCCCTTCTCTTTACCATCGTCAAGGTCAATGCCCTTCATTATTACTTAAAAAATAATCTCATATTTGTGCAATACTGCGTAGTCATTTTTGACTACTGAGCAGAATGACCCATAAGATCCATCATTTGTGATATAGATGTGGGGATACAACCATGTAAACATGGTTATTACCATGTGGTGGTTTATGAATAATGTTTACCTGCTTCCCTTTGGGGGGGTTTATCTGTTTCTTAATCCTTCTGCACAGAACATATAAAATTAAGATTCCCATGCGACAAAAAGAGAAAAATAACGAAAGCTACTTGATAGGCACCTGAATTAAAAATAAACTCAACGCAAGAATATTATGCACCTCTATCATAGTCTGAAGGCCTCTCATAATTTTTCCTTCTCCTAAACTCAACAGACAAAGCAACAAAATAACAACTGAGCTTTTTGAATAAGACTCAGGAAAACTGATACTGAGGATCCTGGGACACAAAATAAAATTTATATGCGTGTGGTGCTTTCCATTTGCAAAGCCCTTCAACACTCATTATTTACTTATCTTTAAACATTTTGCTTAGTGCTGTGCTATGCTTAGTTGCTAAGTCGTGTCTGACTCTTTGTGACCCCATGGACTGTAGCCTGCCAGGCTCCTCTGTCCATGGGATTTCCCAGCCAAGACTGCTGGAGCAGGCTGCCATTTCTTCTCTGCTTAGCGCTACCCACCCCATCAAGCTGGAGCAAGGTAGATGGATAGGCAATAGGAACAGAGATCAGAAGACCTGGGTTCTGAGTCCCAGCCTTGCCACTTGAGGAGCTGGTGTGGGATGTGGTTGAGTCTCAGTAACCTTCTCTGTAATGTGGGGTAAAAACGACACTACTGACCTCACAGGATGGTGTGAAGACTGACAATTAGGTGGAGTTTCCCAAACCCTTAACCAGGAGCTGAGCAGGCCTCCATTCATCAGTCTGTCTACTGAAGGGCATATATTGTCACCCATCCTTTACAGAGCAGGAAACACAGCTGCAGAGTTTGGGTGACTTGCCCAAGGTTCCCAGCTGACAGCAAAGGTGGAGTCAACCTTTAACCAACTGCCCTGCAAACCTCGGGGCTTCTGTGCACCGGCCGAGGACATGAGTTCAGGAGTGCCCAATTCCACATACCAGACCACCAATAGAGCTTTTAGAATTACACAGGACGAATGATTGCTATCTTTATTTAAAGGACAGCAATGTTACCTCTCAGATTTTTTACCACCATCAAGGAGATAGTCTTTTTTTCCATAGGACTCCAAGGGCAGCAGTGAACAGGCCCCATTTTCCTGTGGTCCCCAGAGGGGCTGTCTTAGAGGAGCAGAGTGATGAGGGCACCCTGACCTACAAAGTCTACCATTTCATTTTTCAGCAACCAGAGGCTTAAACCAGTTCTTTCAAAGAAGTGGTGTATAAAGGATCACTTCTGCAAAAAAGTTCTTGATCAAGTTAGGCTGATCCTTCCTCCCCAAATTCAACTAAGTATAATTTTCCCAGGTGAAGAAGGGCCATTAGATAGGTGGGAAACCCTTCTGCTCAGGGGTCCATACCTCTGGGTCAGTGCCCTTCCAGTCCATGGCAGACATCAGACATTCCCTGTGATGTTCTGCTGGATCCTTCCTCAGCACAGCCTTTCGAACAGAGCTTAATAAACATCTGTGGCATTCATGCAAAAAGCTTTTGCCAAAAGCGTATTGTAAGTCACATAAAGATGTTCTGAAGGACCAACCAAAGTATTTTTCCCAATAAATTCCAAGTCCTTTCAGGGAGGAACTGTCCGCTGCCCACTCACCTCGGCTCACACTCAGTGTGTCGGATGAATAAATGAATGAACAGCCTCAATACAGAGCCTTGGGAACAGGCAGTCATCTGTATAAGATATTAATTCTCCCCAAAGCCTCAAAAGTCAATCAGTCAAAACAAATGACCCTTTCAGCCTGAAAAGTACCCACTCAGAGTCCAATTAGGAAAATGGGGTCTGTGTATATGCAAGTGGGGCATTTGCATTTGATTAATCCCATGAATTATCTAACAGCCTCTAGACAGATTTTTTTTTCCCCCTTTAGTTGCTTCAGGTCCTCTTTTCAATCTTGCAATTGGTAATTGTGAGCATGAAAAAGTACAAATCTCTAAAAGAGTGTAACTGTAAAATTATTAGCACCAGCTCATTTTCTAAACTGGAAAAAAATGAAGATTCAGTAATTTGCGCAATGGGCTGAAAACTTCTGGGCTGTGAGTTTCAGTCACTCTTCTACCCATCTCTTTTATTCATGACTAGCCAAATGCTGCTTAAGCTTCTAGGCTGCTTTTTTTTTCCTCCTGGTGGGATTGTGCCCTTGGGTATTGCCATGGGAAAATGCTACAGTCATATAGCCCAAAGAGAATCTGTCTTCATGAACAGAGCCCAGTGCCATGAAAACAGCAAAAACAAGACAAGAGCCGGACAGACACATTGCAACGCCTCCCCAGGGACTGCGTGGGGGGACGAGGAGGGCCAGGCGCTGTGGTAGCAGCAGCTCTGAGCATGCGCCTACTACTAGCCCCCACACCAGCTGTTTGTGGTGCCATCTGTTCCCACCCGGGCTGCTTCCTCTGAATGGCTTTCCTGAAGCCGCCCGCTCGCCCTGTCGGACACGATCAGGTCAGCCCAGCGCTCTGCCCACACTGGACCTGCTGCCTGCACTGCCCCACCCCCCCACCCGGGATTTCTTACAGGGCCACCAATTCCCAAGATGACACTGCGTCTGTCAGGAGGCCCATTTTTCACTGGTCGCTTGCTGCTGCGGCAAATGAGGGCTGCAGTCAACCCCACCTAAGAGGGGCCGAGTGAAGTCAAGCCTGCAGAGCTCAAGATGTCCTTGGCTTCCAGCAGAATGTGGCAGAGTGGAGCTTGGCTCTAAGTGCATACTTGCCCAGCTGTAAACTGTCCCAGGCCCTACAGTGATTTCCCCCGACTGCTCAAATGCTACTGCAGGCAGATGTAAAGCCCAGTCCTGTCCTTCTGCAGGAGCTGAGCAAGCCCAGGAGGGTCTGACACAGCGTGGCATGTTTGCTCAGAGGCAATGCTGGACCAGGAAGAAGAATCCAAGACAGCCTGTTGTTATCAAGTTCTAAGTTCTCAGTTTAAGTCCTCCTCCTGTCTTCATTTAAAAAAATAAAAATACAAAGCAACTGAACAACAACAAAACTGAATGCCTTTGCAAAGCTGCAGGCTCTCTATCTAGCATTCAGGCTGTTGCATAACATTAACCCCAGTTCCCTTCTCCCGGGCTTCTGTGAGGCTGACATCACCTCTCTGCTCTGAACAGTCTCCTTGCCATTATCCAGCCTGAGCTTCTTTTCACTAGCCTCCTACTTGAGCAGCTTGGGGTGGGGGAGATGATGTGAATCCCCACCTTCGCACACAGGCTCCCTGGCCCCTGTGGAATTCCATCTCCTGCACTGACCCTTCCCTCTTGCATCTGTGTGGGGAGACGCACGTCACTGGGGGCCACTTTCATGACTGTGTTGCCGTCAGGATTAGCTGGATTAGGGGCCCGATGCATAAGGACCCCCTGGTGCTGTGAGGAAGTTTCATCACTAGGTCAGCTGGTGTGAACTACATTCTGCCACCACCACCACCACTCCCTACAGCCACCAACTGAAAAGTGGGGCTGGGAAGGAGGTGGCAGAAAAAATGCTTCCAGGGCAAAACTGCCTCAACTCCTCTTAGTAATAAATTCCCTTGTGGTACATTTCGAAGGCCATGAGCTACTGAAGACTGTCTCCTTTTTAAAATAAGAAACCTACCCGATTCTTTTCCTATCCATAAAGAATTTCATGGGTCTCCCAGTGGCAGTAGGTGGAATGTCAGTGAGCATAGCTACCATAAAACACAAGGGCCCTTTGCTAAAACCAGTCAAGCAGTTTGGGAAGAGAGAGTGTTGGACCCTTACTATGTTCAAGGTGAACAAACACCTCCATGGTGGTCAATTCTCATTCTTCTAGAGATGCTTGCACTAGCTCTCCCAGGGAGGAGGGGAGCTTCCCCATTTAATCTGAAGGAAAACACCACGGACACAAGTTGTGGATGGAATGGGGGGGGGGGCAAGCCAGGGGAAACAAGAGGATGGGGACAAAACCAAGAGCACAACTCTCAAACTCCTTTTAAACATTTTCACCGACAGAAAAGTTTTCCTCCCTTGACATCATTTGGCCCATTCACCTACCCAAGCCTCCCATTCTGGCCGCCACCACTCATGTGGACCCTGCATGAAGTAAACACAATTTGTAGAGAAAGTAATGGGATTTCTGCAAGTGTGTGTGAGTGTGTGCGTGTGTTTTATAGAACAGTCATTCTTGCACAGAACCAGGCTGTTCCATCAAAGCCGTATCTGTTATATTTCTGTCTTTCTCTTCTGTTTGGTGTATTCACCAACAAGAGAAAAGGAGGTAAGCTTTGGCGGCCCTGACCTGCAGCTGGAACACAATACTTTCGCACAGCCCTGCCGACCCCTGACATAAATTTTACACCGCAGCTGGCATTTACACACTCAGCATTACCATATGTATAGCTGCTCGGTGCTAATTATGCTAATCACCTGTCTAACTCGCTGCTGCGAAAAATGGTTGTATTTAGCAGTCCAGTGCCTACCAATGCAGCTTACTGTGTGGCTGAAATGTACATTCAGACGGCCCTGAATGGCAAGATTTTTCCACGTTGCTGGCTACATTCAGGCCTCAGAAAAATTTATTCAAGTCAACTGGTTTCGGTCCGCAACAAAAAAGTTACGAGAAAAAAGTGAGTGTGTTCTTGCCCTAACATTCTGGATCTGCTTGCAAGCAAAATGATAAATCAATTGGTGTGGGAAACAAAAAGGGAGAGAGATTTCTTTTGGAAGCCATGTGAAACTGTAGCCTATTTAAAAAAAAAAAAAAGAAAAAAAAAAAAGGGTCATCCTATCCCTCAAATCTCTAGAAAGAGCAGTTAATAGATATTTAGCCCTAATCCCAATTCTCTCAAATTGCAAGCTTTGTTTGCAATTAAGCAAGGTATTAAACATGTGCAGCTCTTTTCTGGATCATGTGTGGATTAAAATGATGGTATCATTTTTTTTAATTTATTACAACACTGTATGATTCTCAAGGGGGAAAATCAGGTAAGACAAAGAATGTCTTAAAAGTAGTTTGGGAAAATTCTTATGTTTCAAAAAATTTCTATTTAAAAAGATACTGTGTGATACTTACATCTATTTTTGTGAGATTTTCTGGTTTTGCCACTGCAGGAGCAAAGGAAATCAAGGGAGGGAATGGGGGTGGGGAAGATGGGAGAATTCAGAGAAAGAAAAAAGAAAAAAAGTGGTTGGGAAGGGAGGGCGGGAGGAGGGCAGGATAGAGTCAAAAAGCCTACATTCTCCTTAATCTCAAAGTTCCTCTTTTTATCATCAATGTTTCTTAAAGCAATTTTCTCAGATCATTCTACAGAACGGATTTATTAAATAAAGGTAATATTATCATAGGTTGTTTTAACAATTCCCGAAGTCCAAGCTGAAACCCCATTTCCTCCTAACTCACAGAACACTTTCCGATTCGTTTTTAAAAACACTGAGTCTAGTCACTGTAAGCACTGCTTAGTATTTGATTATTTGGGTATGCAGATCTGTCTAGCCATTTCAATTTCCTTGAACTGCCCACAGCACATAAGATACATTCTACAGAAGGGATGGCCCCAAGTGCTTGCTTTCTCACCTCCAAATGATCTTAATTAGCAAATTCTTTATTTAAATTTAGAAATTGGGAGCAAACTGGAAGGTCATTCATTTTGCAGTGTCACCTGGGTTATCCCACCCCCACCCTGGCTACAAAAGACCAGGGCAGTCTTGTGATAAATCTTAGGTTCACACACAGAAGGTGCACCAACCAGTATAAAGGGACTGTGAAAGAAGCTGGCTTTTCCTTGCAGCAGATAATAAGGGGAAGGCTCATAGTAGCTTGAGGATGCTGCTATGAAGACAATAGCTTTCTTCCTATCAGCTCATCCCACCATTCTGTTCAACTTTATATAAATATATCTGACCCAATGAAGCAACATTATCCAAGCCACATCTTTCTCTCTTTGGCATCCCAATTCAAGTTGCTTTTCCTTACTAGTCCAAAGTATTAACTCATCTGGGTTTTTTGTAGTTTCAAATCTTGACTATGCAGCTAAAAATACAAATGATGGGATCACTACTGTGCTCGCTGCAGAAGGCTTACCCCTCTCATTCCCTCTCAGTCTCTTGCTGTTCTTGAATAGGAGGTGGACCACCCTGTCTCATGGCACAGAGGACTGTTTACATTGCAGTACTTGACTGTGTAATACATCTGGCATTTTTGGGCAGGATTCCTGAGCTAGGGGCCAGAAGCCCTTAAGCAATGGTTTAAAAGGAAAAAAAAAGTCATGCACATTGACTTAACAAAGCCCACTTCCAGCTCCTTTTGTTTACTTTCATATATGCTTCATCAATAACTGAAGACTATCTTGGTTGCTAAATTGCGGAAGTCTCCTGTTTTTTCATTTATTTTAACTATAACAGATAAAGCTTGTGCTGCGGTATGGAGGCTTGCTTCTCACTAGCCTTGCCTCCATGGCCAGTGGTGTTCTGGGACCCACATGCAGTGTGGATCATTTGGGCCTACTCACACCTGGGTTTCTGGATTAGAAATAAGGCCCTGCCTCCACATTATAAATCTCTCCAACAACAAACTTGTCACTCATTAGCAGGTACCTGACTGCCCACCAACGAGTTTCCTTAACACATGACAGCTGTTTTTCCAACTATGCTCTAAGCCCCCAATACAACAAAATGGTCACAGTCTTGAAGGGACTGAGGACAGGAGGCATCTTTCTGTAAATAGAACTCCTAAAACTCTCAACAGTCAAGCAGTTCCTCAATGGCAGCATTCTACTGTTTTGAAAGACTAGTTATTTCTGTCAAACGTAAAGACTTATGGAGAAAAACTGAGATATTGTAGTGAAGGAAATAACAACCCTATATCCAATTAAGAGGAAAAAAAAATCTAAAAAGTATTACCATAAAGCTCCTAAATGCAGAGTTTAGAAGCAAAGAGTAATAAAAATGCTTATATTTTGGTGACCCTGATGATGACTAGGTATTTGAGATAGGTTTCCACCAAGGAAATCCCAAGGAGCTTCCTCTTTCTGGGCTGCCAGAAATGCCTTCATGAGCAGAGTTGTCCGCATTCCGGGATGTCAACTGAGATTTCTCATGAGGACAGACCATCTAATGCTGTGGCATCAGCCAAAATGTTTCCACCTGTCCTCTTCCACCTCTATCCAGGCTCCATGCTACCTTTGGTTCTGATGAGAGAGTTCCACCCAGGGAACACCTGAAGGTGGAGGACCTGGGATGGAATGTCATGGTGTATGTTTCACTTACCATCTCAGAAACACTATGGGGCCCAATTCTTCACATTCATATGGCACATTAAGCACAGGGGACTAGGACTTGTTTCATAGTCCACACATCAGTGGACTCTAAAGTTACCTCAAAAGCTCATTAAAATGCCATGACTCTTCAATAGGAGAAGCACATCTACTGATAAGACCCCATCAAAGAAACAGTCTTGAAACCAACCCTCATACAACCTAAGAACCCTAAGGATGCAGATGGTAGCTCTGCATCTAGTATCTCCCACAGCTGATTTGAAACAATACATTTTCTAATTCCTTCCTGTCAGTTTGTGACTAACCAGATTTACTACCATTTCAGATTTCACACTAGTAATTCCAGAGAGCCACTAGGATTGGATTTGGGCAGTTTATGAATAGGTGGGAAGACGGGCAGGTGGGAGGGAGAGAGAAGAGAGGAGGGCAGAAGGGCAAAGGGATGGATACAGGTGATGGAGGAGAGGGGAAGAAGGATGGAGAAAAGGTTCTGGGAACTGATGAGCAGCAAAGCAAATAACAGTATTTTAATAATAGAATCATTCAAGTATGGCAATTATTTAGGGAAGTCTCACATAGCTACAATTCTCTCAACCTTTTTTTAAAATAGTGCTAAGTTAAAATAGTGTATTTTTGCGAAATGGCTTCTATTAAATCTGGTCTCCTTTCAAATAATTTAAACTATTTCCATACTTGTTTTAAAAGCAAAAAAAAAGCTTAAAACACTCCCCTCTTCTCAACCAGTTGAATAGATTACTCTTCAGGAGTTAAATCTGGGCAGATTCAGTCCTACTGGTGTGAACAAAGTAGGGGGGCAGCCATATAAACAGCCCCTTCCACTGCTTAACTGTGACCCCCCCCCCAATAAGAGAAGGAGGGCAGACAAGTTACAGCTCAGCCTGAGTGGACAGAGCTGCAGGGGTCATGGGGAGGTCAGCTTTGAAGGAGAAATCCCAATGAAATATAAACATGGCATTGTGGAAACCAGACAAATCTCCCATAGCTTGTCCAGCCAGCGTTAATCTCGCCATCAGCTGTGGAGCATAATCCAAACAAACTGATCTGGCGGTTCATACATCTGGAAGCTGTCATCTTCTGGAACCTCCAAGCAGCGTTCCACATATCTGAAACACTCCATCGCCCAACCTGACCTCTAAACTTGTCAGAGGGTCAAGAGTGGCAGGCACCAAAGAGATATAAGGATTTAGAGGGTCAGCTGCCATAGGAAGATGGCATCTGAGGCTATCTGTTATTTTTAAAGCACTTATTGTTGGGCATTTATTTTTTGATGTTTTTCTCCAGATATGAAAGCTATGGCACAATTGCTTCCACCTGTATGTATGTGCCCACTGTCAGAATCAAACAACTATCTAAAACACGTAGTCTTCATTTTAAAAGTGCCTAGGGGACCAAGGAGCAGAAAGAAGCTGTTGCCTTTTTCTTTCTCTCCTTTGTGAAATGCCAAAACCCCCAAACTGACGGCTCCAGAAACCAGAAACTGGCTGATAACCTTGGAGAGGGCAGTAAGAGCAGAGCCTGTGCACCGCCTGTCTGGCAGACGGGCTTCAGTCCCTCGTTGTTTCTTTGGTTCTGCTGCACAAGAGCACCTGGCAACAAGCGGTGTGTGGCAGGAACATCTGGAGGAGAACTGGATCATCAAGAGCCCATGTACTATGTGGGCTTTGGAAAGGAGCTGTTATTGCTGTATAAGCAAAGTCCAGTGGTGTCTTTTGTTGCTTTTTGTAAAGTCACATTCATGCTTAAAACCTTTAGTCTACTGTGTTGGAAATCCAGTGAGGTCTATCTGCAAAATTAAGTTACCCAAAGGAAAAGGAAAAAAAAAATGTATCCGAATATAACACTTCTCCCTTCTTCTATGGCCTATCCCCACCTATTCTCAAGTTTTCATGATGTTTTTACTTGCTACTTAATATAATTCTAAGGATAATCAAAAATTTAAATTATTTGCATGAAAAAAGTTAGAACCTGGGTCAGTAAATATAGGGATGGGGAGGGAGAGTTATCTTAAAGCTTTCACATTTATGGCAATGCTTTAGCAGTGTAATAAAAGCCTTCCATCTGCACAACATCCGTCTTCTAACTGCAATCTATTACCTATTATCTAAACCACTGGTTCTCAATTGGGGCAATTTTGCAACCCCCACCCCCACATTTGACAATGAATAGAAACACAATTATCACATCCAGGAGAGTGCTACCAGCATCTAGTAGGTAAAATCCAAGGATACTATTAAACATACCTCAGTGTACAGGACAGCTCCCCCAACAGAGAATCATCCAGCCCCAAACGTCAATAGTGAGAAACATCGTTCCAAACTGAAAAGGTGAAGCTCAATTATCTCCTCTAACTGCCTAAGTTAGAGCCAAAAACAGCCAAGAGCACTGAAGGCTTATGCCAGCAACTACAAACTCTAGAGCACTTAGAAATACCAAGCAAGCATTAAAAAAAAAAAAAAAAGGCCATGTGCCTTAAGAAAAAACCAAGTTATAACTTGTGTCCTCTTTTGATGCCGGCCTCCAGAGATGTTAATAACCAAACACAAGACAATGTGGATTCATTTCAAGGCTGTTATCTTTTGCAGTAAAGGAGGCAATGTTTAAAGAAAAAAACAAAAGGCTCAAAAAGATAAATGAATGTTCTATCACTGGAGAATCATGACAACAAACTCATGTCTCAGAGAGGGTTGGAGTGGAGGGGTAGATACTAAGTGAGGCAGAAGGATAAAAGCACTAAGCAAAAATGCAAAACCAACAGAGAAATCGGCAAGATTAAAAAGAAAGCATTTCCCTTCTGTGAGATCCTGGGGAAGCTCTCTGGTACCAAGGAGGGAGCCGGAGGCCAAATACACTAGTGTAAACCTTAAGGCAGGCAAAGAATGGCTAAAGGAAGATCTGGCAAGTCCCCGCTGACACCACCTGCCAAACACCCTGCACACATCAGAGACCTTCCTGCTACATAGCTGGACCTTCCAAGACTCAAGGTGTCCCACCTCAAACCTGAGGTCCCAACCAATGGTAAGCACTGGAAGTTCTCCCAGAGACCACACCCCCGTCCTCTGAGCCTTTGCCCATGCTGTTCCTTTGACCTGGAATGCCCCACCACCAGCCCTGCCCCTGACTCAGGCCCCCTTCCTCAGGGCTATCCAACAAGGTGCCCCTGCTATCCTGCCACTGGTCTGTGTGTCTGCGGGGCGGAAGTCCCCTGAGGACAGGGATGAGGGTCTTTCACCAACATCACTCTGGAGCTTCAGGCAGTACCTGACACAGAGCAGTCACTGAGAACATGTGCTGAATGAGTATTTTTAAGTAACACTCTCTCCCTGACCTTGCTGCCACTGGCTGGTGTTACTGAAACATTCCACATATTATTTCACCCACCCTCAGGACTCCATTCACAAGCAATCTAGATTTGAAATTTTTTTACTTGCAAATACTATAACCCTAAGACCCAAGCTAGCACCTAATGTATATTGACAGTTTCTTAAAAAGCAATCATTGTATGAACACTGTAACTGCAGAATCAAAGAATTCTTATCACCAATGCCATAAAAAACATCTTCCTTATCTAGATTATATTGGCTGCACATTGTGGCCAATGTATTCAAACTGTCTTTATAAAGCCATGTTTCCTCAGCATGTTAAACAAAGCATGAAAGCCAAATCAAAGATACAGCCTATCAAGTGGATCCCTTTAATTTGCTGACTATATTAAAAAGATAACATTATTTTGGCAGATATGAGGATACTTGTAGTAAGTCTATGTGTATACACAGATATAAAGGCAAGTGAAGATATTAATACATTATCTATAAATCAATCTTACCGAGATATTAATGTACCTGTGTACAGATGTATAGTTGCTTTTGCATATACACGTCAATTTTTATCAACAGAAGAAATAACATTTTATAAATTGTTCCTCAGCACTGTCTCCCCTTGAAATCTCTTATGCTTTCTTCTGTTGCTTTTTAACTAAGAAAATATGCGACCTCCATTCACTTGGTTTAGCAAGCACCCTTGTTTATGTCCAGAATATCTGCAGTCTCTATTAAGAAATGACTATCTAACAGGTTTCTTTGCTGATAGTGATGAAGAATGTACCTAAGACACTAAAGTGCAAATTAACCTACATTCCAAGTTACTTCTCATTTTACTCTACTAAAGTTTAGGATAACAGAGAATTCTTACTCTGAAAAGCAAATAATTCCATTATTTGCTGTTGATATAAACATTAAGCTCACTATGTCACAAACAAGACTTCCTCATTGTTACCTCTACTTTGAATTTAAATTAAAATTATAAAATGGTATGGTGGCCTCCTTGGTTGGGTTTATTTACACTTTTGCAACTGTTGCTTCTTCTACAGGGGAAGAGAGTATGGAATGAAGGAATGGCAAATCAAGGTCAAGGCAACAGATCAGGCTGACTTAAGTCACCAGTAGGCAGGGTGGACACGGAGACACAGAGGATCCATAATTTCTCACATACAAAATAGGACAATAATTCAATCATCTAGTAAAAAAAAATGTTACAAAGGCTATCAGGTTATAAAAATAAAAATAATAGATAGCTACTTTACTGAGTGGTAAGGCATGTGATAATATAAATGGTAAGGGTAGTTGTTTAACAAGTGATAGTATGGAGTATCTGGCCAAAGAATCAGTGACCACACTGAAACTGCCAAAACAGAATGGGAAAGAAATAGCTCAGAGGTCCAAAGTAGGCACAATGAGTCTTATCTCAGGTGTGTCATTTCCCAGCACTCTATCACTAAGCTAGAGCCTCAGCATGTTTCTTCTCCCAGGACTTGAAATGAGTTATGTAATGCACAAACATAGTTACTTCTAAAAATATTTGTACAATGTTATACAAATAAGTGGGGGCTTCCCTGGTGGCTCAGATGCTAAAGAATCTGCCTACAATGCAGGAGACCTGGGTTTGATCCTGGGTTGGGAAGATGCCCTGGAGAAGGGAGTGGCTACCCACTCCAGTATTCTTGCTTGGAGAATTCCATGGACAGAGGAGCCTGGTGGGCTACAGTCCATGAGGTCACAAAGAATTGGACACAATTGAGCTGGACTAACACACACACACACACACACACAAATAAGTTAGTTGTCTATAAACTTATTAAAAATCTACTGGCAAGTCTTGCTCAAAGCAACAAGATATGGTCTTTTGTCATCATCATAGACACCCAACAAATTTGTTGATCCAAGTAGCAGAAAGGGAAATTTACTCATCTCTTGCTCTGCCCTAGAACCTGGGGCAGCTGCTCACAGTCTAGCCAATCACATCATTTCTAAATGGTCCAGGGCCCCAAAGAGCTACTGCACCCTATCCCTGCCCCACAGGGGGCCTCCCACTGCTGCTGTCCACTCAGCTTGGGCCTTTGACCCCTTTTCTGAGCTTCTGCTTAGAACTCCCTCCCTCCTCTGCTCTAGGTTGCCCTAATTTGCCTCACCACCTCCATGGAAGGTTTTTTCTTTTGCCATTTAAGTTTCAAATTTAATGCAAGTCTGACATTCAACTCTAATAGTTTTAAGTGTGTGAATTTGTGCACAGGGAGTGTCTCATATCTTCAGTGTCCCTTCAGTGCCCAGCACCGTGCTAGGACCATTATAGATGCACAGTAAACTTGCTGTTAAGACATTATATATGCTTAATAAAATCCTTCTTTTATCTACTAATGACAATGAGGCCCTGAGTTGAGGTAAATTACCCCATGGATTCAATCCAAAGAACACTGTTGTATTCATTACCAAGCTACTTAAGGCAAGAATGTTTTCTGGTCTTAATTATTTGGACTATTATTTTAATTGTCACTTCTCAACTAAAGACTCCACCATATGCTTGCAAAACACTGAAAGCTGAATCTTCACAAACAAGGCAAGATTTAATATTCTCCAAGGCTAGGTCTCCAAGAGTGTTTTGAAGAGGGATCAATTATGCAATTATGCATGTACTCTTAGGCTTCCAAATTTTGTCTTAGATATCACTAGGAATGCCTCCGATATTCCGGTTTGAAGTATCTACATAATTACCTCAACCCATCTCTCCCATCTGATTTTAAGAGATTACCTAGGTAGTGTTCAGGGGTTAAATGTTTCCAAACACCAACAATGTTACTTTCCAAAAACAAAACAAAACAAAAACAACCCCCTTCTCTCCCCCGCCCCAAACAAAACCCCTGAATCAAAGAGATTTACACAAAGAATGTAAAATGTTTCCGTCAGCGGTGGCGGCGTACGTCTCTATGTGTGATCTATTTTAAATTTACAACCACTTGAAAAAAAAAGACTTCAAGAACCCCCAAATTGAGGAATGTGGATAAAAGACTGGCAGAACCCTTGCAGAGCTCCCATGGCCCCTCCCTCCAAACCCGCGTTCTTTTAAAACACATTTTTTTTAATTCTCTCAGCCTGCAAAACACTGCTTTCTCCCAGAATAATTCCATTTTAAAAGCCCCCACCCGCGAGGAAACATTAATCTACTTTGCAAACAAGCGTTCCAGTCTGTGCTTTACTGTTTTTTTTCAACTCCTTTTCCCCCACACCCCCCCCCCCCCTTTTTTTGTACCTTGAGACAAATGTTTTTTTTCCCCAAGAGTTGAAAGCTGTCCAAAAACAGGACCACACACGCCGCCGCCTCCGCAGGCCCGCGTTGCTCCCGCCCCCCGCCCTCCGCGCGGCGGCCGCGGCCGCCGGGGGCGCGCACACTCCCTCCAGCCAGAGGGGTGGCCTCTCTCTGCCCCCACCCTCCTTTCTCTTTGGACGCCGTGGGTGGGGGTGGGGGAGGGAAGGAAGCTGAGGACGCGAGCAGGCAGAGCAAACGCCTTCCTCCGGCCGCCGTCTGGGCGCGCGGCGGAGGCGAGCGGTGGTGGCGGCTGGACCTGGGGGCCCCCCCGGCCTAGCGGAGTGGTCTGTCCCGCGGAGAGGCCCCCTTGCGCCCCCGCCGGCCCGCCC
Organism: Bubalus kerabau; assembly: GCF_029407905.1. Lineage (NCBI taxonomy): Eukaryota > Metazoa > Chordata > Mammalia > Artiodactyla > Bovidae > Bubalus > Bubalus kerabau. Next base: position 149,503,377 of record NC_073627.1, read on the forward strand.
TCGCCACTCTCTCCCACAACACCTCGCAAAGCGCAGCTCCCGGAGTAGATTACAGCGCGGCCTTTGTCGGACGGGCCTGGCTCCTGGCCAGGCGCCCAAACAATAAACAATTCCCCCTGGTGCGGGCAGGGGGTTTTCGCTCTTCACAGAAAGGATCTAGGTGTATGCTGGCAAATATCTTTATCAATTGGAAGGAAGGGAAGGGGGCCCGGGTTGGGGGGACGAGAGGGCGCCGCGGCGGGCGCGGAGTTTCTTACCTTCCACCCACAGCTCCTCCACGTTGGTCTCGAGATTAGCTGCCTTTAATCCCACAGCGAAGGCCCCAAATATGAGGAGGCCTACAACCAAGAACTTGCCGCAGTTTTTTTGAATGTAACAACCCAGTTTAAATAAGAGTCTTTGAAACTTCGCTCGCAGCCACAGCGGCGCTTTCCGGCCAGTAGCTTTCCCCTGAGGATGAAGCAGAAGGGAGGAGTGAGCGCCCGGGAGTCGCGGGCCGCGCGTCCACGCCCGCTTGCGCGCACCCGTCCGGCAACCCGCGACGGCATGGGGGGGCGGGCGGGGGGGGGGAGGGGGTTGCCCTGCGGGCTGGAACCCAGGTCGGCCAGAGGAAACGCGAGCGGCGTGGGTGGGGGTGGGGGGGGCTGGTCATAAATCAAAGTCAGGCTGCAGCGTGGGAGCTGCACCTCAGCCACAGCAGGGGCGCCCCCACGCGCAGCCTGCGTAGCATCCCCGAGTGACTTTAAGGTCTGGGAAGAGGGACTGCGGGAACAAGAGGAAGCCGAGGCAGTGAGGAGAGACACCATTCAATACAGGAAATATTCACACAGGTCCGGGAAGGGAGGGGCTGCGTAATCCCTGCGATGGAACCCATTTAAGAACAAGCAAACCACTGCGCCCTTGCCCGCAAGTTCTGCCCCAGCCTTCACCCTTCTCGGGGTGCTCCGCCGAGGGCAGGGACTGGGTACAAGAGCGCTTTGGGAACAATGTATGGCGGACTCCCCCATTCTGATTCCCCCGCCCGACTTGGTAGTAAATTGGGATCCACGTGGTGAGCGTGGGCGCCGGAGCTCACTCGCGATGCATTTCCATGGCGTTGGGAGACGCCGTGTGAGCTGAATTAGGAAATGGGGCAGCCATCTGCAACTTACAATATTTGTGATCGGAAGAGGGCAGCCACATGGATCTTTCCCTCCTCTCCCTTCCCTTCTGGTTAAACGCGAAAAGCAGCCGAGTGCTCAGGGGACGAGCCCAGGCCGACGCAGTCGGGGGTCCTGACTGGGTGCTGGCTGTTCCCGGCGGCGGCGTTTCCCCTGCGCTGGCCACAGCCCCAGCGGGCCCCTGTCTGGGTGCTTGCCTTCCCCAGATTCCACACATTTCAGCGAACCTCGTAAACACAATGAACCCGGCCGTTCCGCAGACCCGCACCACGAATTTAAGGTGGCAATTTGTTTACAACTTCCCTTTCCCCGCAAACTATGAGAAGAAGTGGCTCAAAAATTGGAAAAGAAGAGAGGAGATGCCCTCTTCCGAGGATAATTTTTAAGGGAGCAGAGATTTCATGCTCAACAAAAGCAAAACCGGCTGCCAAAAAAGGAAACCACCTTTATTTCTGCTCCCTCCTCCCCCCCTCCTCTCTCCGCCTCTCTCCACTCCGCCTCCCCCTCTAAGATGTTAAGAAATGTGGCAGTATTACAGGGGTTTAGGCTGCAAATAGGGGCAGGGGCGCAGGAGGAGGGGGCTTAGGGGCATCGGGCAGTGCCGCGCTGCGGCGGCTCTTGAGGTGGTCCACTGTGGACCGCTTTCCAGTGCTCCGGAAAAGGCACGCTGGGGAGGGCGCGTACATACGTACACACACACACACACACACACACACACACACACACACAATCTCCACCCCCTGCAGACCTCCGACAGCCCTTTCCTCCCAGGACCGGAGGGAGGGTTTGAATTTTTCAATCCCCACTTGTCTTTTTCCCCCCTTGGAGGGTGTGTGTGTGTGTGTGTGTGTGTGTGTGTGTGTGTGTGTGTGTGGCGGGGACGATTCCAAAGAGGAAGAGGAGGGAAGAGAGAGTGGGAGGAGAGGAGAGACTGAAATGCACCTTGGAAATCTGCTCCAGAGCGAAGGCGGCGTCGCAGTAGCTGGGCCGGTGCAGATAGTCCCAGTCCGGCACGGCGTTGCGGCGCAGTCCCCCGGTCCGCCTGCGCCTCCCGCCACCGGCCGGCCGGCCCGGGGCCCCGCTGCAGCTGCCGCCGCCGCCGCGGTTCTGGAGCTCGGCGGCGTTACCAGCCGAGGCCATGTTGCCGCCGCGGGAACCGAGGTTTCCCCGGCGGCTCGGCGCGCTGCTGCCGCCGCTGCGGGCTCCCGGCGCGCCCTGGCGCTCGGCTAGCGAGGACGCTGCTGGCCGCCGGCAGTTCGGGCTGGGGCTCCGGTTGACAGACCTGCTGCTGCCGCTGCTGCTGCTCACACAGCGGGCGCTGCTGCCGCTGCGGCCGCGGCCGCTGCCGGAGAGTCAGACCCTGCGCCTTCCATTGCCACATTGCGCGGGGGTCCCGAGGTCTCTGCGGCTGCTGCTGCCCACATCCAGTTCTCCGGAGGGCGAGAGCCGGCGCGTGGAGCCAGCCTGTCCTTCGGTCGCTCGCGCGGCGCTCCTGGCTGTCCCCAACTCCCCCTACCGTCTCCCGCCCCGCGCCGCGACCCCTTCACTGCAGAAAGCGCCAGCAAATCCCCGCCGCTCCCGCCGGCCTCGCTGACTCTTTCGGCGTCTCACGGGTAGCCCGAGCGGCCGCGAAGGGTAAAGGCAGAGCCGCCGCCGAGGGGTCCGTGGGCGCCCGGCGGGTCTCAGCGCTGTCGGGCCGGGGCAGCCGCCGCCGCCGCTGCAGTTGCGGCGGTTGTTGCTGGCGGTGGCGGCTCCTGAAGCTGCTGCTCGGGCTGCTTGCGCTCTGGCTGCTGGCTTCTCGGTGGCTGCTTGGTCCCGGACTCTGCTTTCTTGTGCTCCTCGCTGACCCGCTGGACCATTCTGCCCCAGTGCAGCGCGCCTCTTTCGCTCCCGGAACCTGGGGACTCCGCTCTGTGTGTGTGCAGCGGGCAGCGGCCGCAGCAGCTCCTTGATTCAATAGATGAGATGGAAGAAGAAAAAAAAGAACTCTCTCCATTTGGAGAAAGAGGAGGAGGAGGGGAGGGGGTGGAGGGGGAGAGAGCGAGCGAAAGAGAAAAAGGCTGGAGCTCCCGCCCCCGGGGCTGTCAGATGGCTTGGGTTTCTGCAACGCGATTGGCTCGCGGAGGGCAGAAATTACTCAGCAAACATGACTATTATTAGCTGCTTAGCAACAGCTCACCAAAGTAGAGAGACCACCCAGGTAGGCAACCCCAGTGTGTGCATCCCGGGCTTCGGGGGGAGCCTCCGAGAGCGCCAACCTTCTCGCATGCAATACTTCCATTAAGGAATGCTCCCCCTCCCTTTCTTTCTTATTCCTTTTCTTTTCAACAGTGTCTTCTTTTTGTAAGATGCTTTGCTCGTGCGCGCGCGCGCGCACACACACACACACGAGTATTTGCCTCGCGATAGACACGGGGGGAAATGTAATATTTTTTAAAGCGCTTAAACAATTTCAGAAATTTCTTCAAAGAAAACCCTTTCAGAGGCACCTTGGCCTCAAGCTGCAGCAAATACTGGGAGGTCCAGCTTGAATTCCCAGGCCTGCACCAATAATGACAGGGTGGTGGATAGTGCGCCAGTGTGTGCCAGATTTTTTTTTTTTCCCCTTCTCTCTTTTCTTTTATAACCAAAGAGAAGACTTGGGCTCTCGCAGGGAACAACGCCTCGCATTAAGATAAACAAAATGTAAAGTTAAAGAGGAGAGTAAGGACGTTGGGAAAAGCCACCCTTTCTTAAAATTCGCTCCCCCCTCTCCGTTTTCCCTCTCTAAACCCCACGGCAGCACAGTCCAGGTTTGAAGGAGTCAGTGTTTTATAAACGTGGAATCTAGACACAGAAGCAGTCTCGTGGAGGCAGAGGCGTTTTTATTTGAATCTTTAATGCGACGTTTGTAGAGGAGAAACAACAGAATCCTTTTAACAACCGGAGAAACAGAAATGTTTTCTTTAGAAAGAGAGAAAAGCTTTCCTATTTTGGATTCATTTGGACTCTCCCCCCTTTTCATTAACTACAAGTCCCTGTTTATTTAAAAATAATCTTTTAAACCGTACCCCCCCAAACTGGTACGCATCCTGTTATATTTAATAGTAGCGTGACATAAAGGAGAATAAAGGCTTTGATGCTGGATTCATTTGAAACAAATTGTGCGCCGATTGCGAGCACTTGTCCGGACACTGCAGCCAGTGTCACCGAGACATCAGGGGGATTCGCTTCCCGTTGGGGCATAAAACCTGCGAGTCTAAGGTGGATCCTGGGGTCAGAGACAAATTAAACTGCCTACACGGCTCTGATTTTTATTTAAAAAAATTTTTTTTTTGGAGTTTTTTTTTCTTTTGCAAGTTAAGTTCCTCCCCGAGATAGAGACCAGACCCACAAACTCTCTATTCTGCCTCATTTTAGTATTTGGTTCCCCTCACCGCCACTTTTTTTTTCTTTTTTAAAAACAGTATTGAACTGCAGAGGCACTCCCTGCAGCAAGCAGCCGACTGAAGCCGTGAAATGGGGCATTGTGGCTTTAAGATGCACACGGTGTGTGTTCATTGAAAAAAAAAAAAACAGAAAGAAAAGGAAAGGAAAGAAAGAAACCCAGATGGAGGGAAAGGGGGTGGAGCGGGGGAGAAGGCGGAGCCCACGCTACCACGTGACCTAAGGCCCAGTCGGCGCGCGCTCCAAGGGCCCGGAGGCCTATTGCGCGCGCGCGATTGTCCGAGCGCGCCCGCTACCGCGCGCGCCGAGCTCCGGACTCCCAACTCCTGCGCAACCCTGGTCAAGCAGGTAGGGAACTGGATGCGCTCGGCTAGCGCCAGGCGGGCTCCAAGTCTCCAGCGCTGGCTCCCGGGAGCCCAAGGGAGGCGCACGCCCCACCGGCGCGGACGGACGTGCCGGACGCGCCGTAGTACATTCCTGAAGGCGGTCCGGCCCCCTTACGTCGTCCAATGCCTGCGCGGCCTCCTCGTGGTCGGCCAATAGCTTATCGCTCGCGTTCCTTCCCATTCAGCAGCCCCGTCCCGAAAGGAACTGCAGCCCGGCGCGCCGGCCACCCGGGCGGCCCACGCGGCTCCCGCAGGGGGCCAGTCGGCCAGCCCTCCCCGCCGCCTTACTTCCTCTTCGGCGGCTCCCCCCTCCCTCCTTCTTTCAATCTCCCCTTTCCTTTCTCCTTCGTCTTTCACCCTCCCTTTTTTTTCTCCCCCTTCTCTCCCCTTCCCTCCCCTTCCTACCAGCCTCACCACCTTCCCTCTAGCCTTTTCTCCTTCCTGGTTTCACTGGGAGGCCCTGCCCTCTGAATCCCAAACTGGCGAAACGCGTGCGGTACCCTGGGCTGAATGGGGTGTCCTGCAGAATAAGAGACAAAGACAGTAGAAGTGTCTGAGGCGGTGTTCACGAGATCAGGAGGAGGACCTGAGTACCCGATCAGCGCGTGAAGTCAAAACTTAAAACTCGGAAGGAGCACGTGATTTTGTGAGCGGCTCTAGGAAGGGTTGCGAAAATTCAGAAAAGACAAGCAGCGTGCATTTCCAATGACAGTACGTTAATAAATAAGATCGCAGGAATATTGGGCTCGACTGAGAGCAAGCTTAATCTTTGAGCAATATCCTGGTCTTTATTATGTTTGGTAAATAGCATATCGGGACACGTGATATATATATATATTTTTTCACTGAATGGTTCTACTGACGTTTCAAGTCAGACCGTTTTGTGCGTGCCGCTGGAAATTAATTTTTAAAGGTTTTGGGGGTGGTACCCCTAAAAAGACACGTCAGTCTTATATACGAGGCTTGCTGTGTGGCAGAGGTAACCATGTAGCTATAGGCAGGGTGCTATGTTTTTCTTTACGAAATTCTATAGTGTTTTAGACCAAAACATTAGTTTTTCCTTTATTGCAATTTCAGTATAGATTATGGAATTCTAAAACGAAATGATAAGCTATGCACACGTAACAATTTCCTATTACTCCCCGCGCAGCTACATGTACACCATTTCGATGACAAAACCTCTTCCATTCGGGTTCATCTCCCTGGGTTTGACTTAATTCCTAAACGTTCTGAACACTGATCTCTGGGGTGTTCAGCTCCCTTAGCCCCCTCACCCGCTGTTTGATAGGTTAACTTTTCAGTATCTCAGACAATAGTCTCGGCCTGTAAATTCTACCATTGGTTCCAGGACGGCAATCCCCAGCCTGGGCTCTAACAAGCGCTATCTTAATCTCCCCACCCCCAGTGGCCGCTTCCCCTGTGGTCTGCTTTTTTCATACACGGAGATGAATTACTTTGAGGATCTAATTGGCCTTGTTTCTGTAACATTTTAAGAAAGGAAGAGGAGCCAGTGTAAAAGCCTGCTCGACTTGGGTGGTCAGGGCTGAGGCTGCCCCCAATTTGCCTCATTGCTGATGCATGTGAGTTCGACATTCCCAGCGATAATGTTGTTCCTAATCAATCTGCCCTTATTTACATTTGTAAGCATTGTCGGCTTTAATATGCATGCCCTGTGCAGGGCACCGCTGCGCCACACCGGGTTTGTTAACTTCAACCAGGATTCTCCAGACCTGAGAGGAGGCTGACAGGAGGAGCCAGGGCTGCAAAGGTGTCTGCTGGGAAAAATCTCTTTAGTGGCCTTTCTGCACTGAACAAGTGAGACGCTTGGTGCCTTTTCAACCAGCAGGAGTTGCTGGCCCTCTTTCTTGAGTGTCCCATTTTCCCTTTCCAAGTAAAGTCCATCTCAATGCATCAATTGTCATTTTGGTCTCTCTGTCATGATCCAAGACTTCATTGGAATTTGTAGTTTTCAAAACACATTCCTTAGACTCTTAAAATATGATTCCTTCATATCTTTTCTCTACTCCAATATTCAAATAACCATGGTCACACCACACACATCTCAAAAATGACATCTGATTATCCCAATGATGACATTGAAATAAAACATCTGCCCTTTGTGTTTGGACATTCCAGTGATAAGAAACTGTGGGAGTTGCACTTGGTGGAGTAATGAGAAACCACGCTGGAACTTGACTTTTCACTGGTTTCTCAGATCCAACTAATTAGGTCTTTAAAATCTAATGTAATTTAACTAATATCTGCACAGTACCAATGAATGAAGGAGTAGATGTATTCTAGTAATTTGACCTTTGGGCCATGTTATAATTTTATCTACTGAGCTTAATACTCTTTTCCACAAATGCAAAGAATTGCAAACATTACATTAAGTCCCACAAGTATTCCTGTGGAGAGGCTGTGATGGGGAGAGAACTGGGGATTTAAAGTGATATTCTATTTGTGGATGGAGAGCCTAGGGCACTGGATGTGAGTGAAGGGCCAGAACCTGAGCAGTTCAAAGCAGGTACCTTGGATAAGAGTTGACTCAATTCAAGCCATTTTTTGGCTCCCTAAGAGTGCCTTATTATTTCCTCATTGGCAGCTTTTGTATTTGCTTAAAGGTGATGGTAGAAAATGAGTCTAAAAGGGGGAGGGAAAAAACCAATTCAGCAGCCCCAGAATGTAACCCCCTTAAGAATGACTCCCCTCCCCTTCTCCCTTCAACCTTCTGTTTCCTCCCGTATTTCCCCCTCCCCAGAACTGGAGGAAAGGGAACAGCTCTAGCCAACTTGTCAAAATAATGCTGCTAATTACCCCTGATCTCCTTTAATGGGAAGCTGCTCCCAATTCTACAAAAGAGTAAATGAGGGGTCTACAGCACAAACCCAGGAGCACTGGCTTTTTTGTGTGTGTGTGCTTGCAGTGAGCTTGGTGGGGGTTGGGGGGGGGTGGTAGAAGGAGATGTCCGGAAAAGGTCCCTGAAATCTTCATGTTTATTACTCCAGGTACACATACTAATTTGGAAAAGGGACTTAAGACTTTCTACGGTGCCAAAGCGATTGGTATTCTCTTGCTGGGAATGTCACTAACTGCAGAGAAAATGCTCAGTCTACAATGAACTTGAAAGAAAACAGCATTGACCCTTATATTTATTTCTTCCCTTGTCTATATATCTTCTTAGCCACATTACTTTAAGAGATAGAGACGTATTCTGGAAAGACCCAAACTTCCAACATTCTTCCATCCATCTCTCTCCTCGTCTCTAACTCCCCATCTAATATATCCATATCAAACTCTGCATTTGGCAGAAGGCACACCATTCATTTCAGTGATCTCTGCCATCGGGTCTTGCATGAAAAAGAAGCTGAGCAACATGATCCCTTTGACCCACTGCTGGAGCAACAAATTTATTAGAGATATAGGCATGAGAAATGAAAGGGAAGTAAAACAATTCCAGCTCATTGTGTGTCTTTCTTTCATACTGCTAATCCGGTTTACACATCACGCCTACACGTCTCAATAGGGCTTTATACACTGTGGCAGAGGCGGGAGAAAATAAAAGGTGTGTGTGTGAGAGAGAGAGAGAAAGGACAAAATAGGGAAGACAGATATTTTAATCTATTCAATCTATATTGATTTGCCTCATTAGTTTTTCTATCTGTAGAAAGTTGAAGATGATTTTTTTAAAAAGTCACAAAATAATTCCAAATGGTGCTAATTCCTATTCAAATAGCTTGTTACTTTATGACTAGGTTATAACCAGAAATTAGATATACTTCTCAGTGAGTTTGAAATGAAGCTAATACCCCAAATTGAGAATGGGCCCATGGGTGTCTACCTTGATTCAACATTTTAAAAGAAAAAGGTCTTAGACTCAAAGGTGAAAGGCTGTGAAACAGTCTTGTGGAAGGAAGCTGGGTGACAACTGGAACACACACAAACTCACAACTGAAAGCCCTTGTTTTACAACATGGGTACACAATGCACCTGAGGCAACAATTTATACCACCCAGAAATAATAAGTTACAGTAACAAAGGGTGACACCAAAAGGCATTGTCTTTCTTTGTAGAGGCAATTAATTGCATGTTGAACTACTGGAGCCAAAAAAAAAAAAAAAAAATCGAACACACAAAATGCTGAAAAAGACTATTGTAGGAGTTCAAGACCTCAGTATCAAAGTATTAAAAACTTAGAACCACCCATAGAGGGTTTTTATTATTAGCTCCTGTTCTTTCATATGGTTCCTCCCTAGAGAGGAAGGAAGGCTAGAAAGGAAAGAAGATAGTCTTCTCTCCCATGTCTATGAAAACAGAGGTCTCTAGGTGTCTTCCATAGACAACAATCCATATGGTTCTTCTTAGGTAATGGAAATCGAGATCTGAAAATTTGGAGTTTATTGCTCATCCACCAAGTAGGAATCATGTTTAGCAGGAACTTAAATACCTGAAGACACAGTATATGTCACCTCCGAGGTACAGTCTCTGGAGGTCTTGTGGTCCCACGGTTGGCACCAGGTCTACATGGATTTGGATCAGTCTGGCCCACCTCAGGGATCCCCCTCAGGCCCTACTTAGCCATCTCATCACCGGGCTAGCCGCCCACCTCTTTAATGGTTGGCAGGCACCAGAATGCCCAATTCCGTGGGTGCAAGAGTCAACACATACCTCTCCTACCCGTGGCCCCTTCCTGAACCCAGGAAAGCCCCTTTGGCCCTCATTCCCACCAACGGCGACCGGGAGAAGGATGCTTGCGCTTCGGGTTTTGATAAGGTACTTCTCTCCTAGCCCTGGGTGTCCCACTCAGAGTCCAGGCCCAGGTGCCGAGAACACTGGGTAGGGGTGCGAGAGCGTACGCCCAGCCCCTCGGGCAGACCTCCCCGAGCTCCCGGGAGACTAGAGAACTCGCCCGGGTGCGCGCGCTCCCGGCCCGCACCCTCCCCCCGGCGCTGTCACTCTTCGCACCAGCCCTCCAGCCCCAGCGCTCTGCCTCCGCTGGCAGCCAGTAGCCACCACCAGGCTGATGAGCGGAAGCCAAGGTGGCGACCCTTTCAAGCGTGAAAATGGGATCCCAGGCGACCCCCTCCGTGAGAATTCCCCTCGGAGCCGTTCCCCGGCCGGGCCCGCCGCAGACAGCCCCCTCCCCACCCCGCGGGGCCGGCCTCGGGGGGCGGGGGCCCGGAGCGTGCGAGCGAGCGAGCCTGGAGGCGCGGGCCGGCGCCCCTGAGCCCCGCCGGCGCAGCCCACCCAGCCCCGTGGCCCCGGCGCGCCGCCCGCCCCGCCCGCTCGCCTGCCCGTCCCCGCAATCCCGCGTTCCCGGGGCGCACGCCGCGCGAGGGCGAGGTGGCGGCGGCGGCCGAGCCGGCTGCACTCACCATAGCCGGCCGTCAAGCCCTGCCCGGAGCGCGGGTGCCGATGGCGCGGACGCTGCGCTTGGATTTCACATCAATTCCTTTTCCCCCCCGCGCCCCCCTTTCCTGGTCCTCTGCTCCTCCGTCTTCTTCCCGTCTTCCCTCGTCTCCCCCTAGTCTTGTCGCCGCGGATCTCTTTGTCTTCCTTGTCGTCGTCTTTTTCTTCGTCTTCGTCTTCTCCTCCTCCTCCTCCGTCTTTACAAAAGGAACGGAAAGTGTAAAAACCCCGGCGCGCTGGGCCGCCGGAGGCTTTCGGCGGAGTGCGGCGCGGACTCACAATTACAAGCCTGTTTCTATTAAGCAGTTCCATGGCCCTCGGCGTGGGTGGTCTGCCGCGCCATAGGCAGGACCTGTCAGGGTCACGTGACAGATCCGAAAACTTTACCCCTTTACAATAAACTCAAGGAAAGCAAAGTAAACTCGAGGAACGTGCTATCAGCACAGCCCTCCTGGGTAAACAGGCGCTCCCCTCCCCGCCTTCCTGGGAGGCGCCCCGCCGAGCGAGCTCCTTCGAGCCCCTGCCGCCCCTCCCCGCCCCCTGCGGCTCTGTCTGCGGGGGGTCGCCGGGCGGGGGGTCTCCGCTCAACATCTCGCCTTCCGCACCTATTGCTCCCCAACCCCACACACGTTATTTGCTAACAAATAGCCACTTGCCCAAACCCCCGAGTGGGCGGTGCTGGGGGGAGCAGGGAAGCTCATTTTAGCATCCCCGGCGCTCCGGGAAATGAGGGGTGCCCAGAGCGCTGCAGAGGAACACCACTTTCCTGTCTTCAGTTCTCAAAGCCCTTTCCCGCTCGCATTCCCACGGAAGCCCCGAGAAGCTGGGAGCATTCTGGTTGACAGGCCCACAGGCTGACAGGGAGGCAGAGAGCCAGGGAAGCCGGGCAGATAACAAGAGTCTCCCCGGGGAAATGTTCAGTGTACTAAGATGTATGTGGATTCGTGCAGCTTCTGTCGGAGGTCCCTGGGAAGCTGCTACTTCTGAAGTAAGACTAAAGTGGAATCCCTTGGAAACCAAGATTGGTAGCTGGCTGAGGAATCACTAATTGATATTTGCTCTTTTCCCTTCCAATTACTGTGGTTTTTGGGGTATGCCACCCAAACGCTCCCACCCACGCTGCCTTCCCAAACGAGGCCAGCTTGGGTGATTGGGCTAGACGGAAGTGCTGTGGCTCTCAGCCTCTTACCCTAAATGGAAAGTCCTATTCAGGAGAGACTCTGCTGCAATGTTTAATCTACTCAAACCTGTAGGGTAAACTGTTTCACATTCAGACCGCTGAAAGGTGCTATTTTAAATGTACCCCGTTTTGAATAAAGAGGAATTACAGATACAGGGGGAGGGGTAACAAGTTACTGAAACTATCGGGAGTTACCTAGCTGGTCTTCAAGAAAAGCCTGCCTTTTCTCACCTCATTCTGGGCTGACAGTGTGATTAGAGGTGGGTGGGTGTGTACATGTTGTCATTAAAACAATACCTGAAAGTCAGAAGGGGGCTTCTCAGTGGCACTAGTGGTAAAGAACCCAACTGTCAATGCATGAGACGCAAGAGACAGGGGTTCAATCCCTGGGTGGGGAAGATCCCCTGGAGAAGGAAATGGCAGCCCACTCCAGTACTCTTGCCTGGAAAATTCCATGGACAGAGAGCCTGGCGGGCTGCAGTCTATGGGGTCACACAGAGTCAGACAGGACTGGGCGCGTGTAGTGTCCTTCCCCCCCCCCCAAATCACAAGTCATCTCCTTACCCCAAAGATGATATACCATTCTTTAACAGGGTCATTTGAGTTTACAGGGTGTTTATGTTTGAAACACATTAAGTAATTAAACATTGGCATACTGGGGAGCCCTATGAATTAAGTTGGTCCAAAAAGTGGTTATCATTTCATACCAGTTGACTTTAGTATAAAATGGTCTCAAATGGATATTAGCTGAACATGGATTCTGTGTTATAATGATTGGGAAAACAAACCCACCAACATTTCCCTCTGAAAGATTACCTTTTGGTGTCATATCAAAGGATTCTGTTCATACCCTATTCTAAACCTGGGTTGGGGAGAGTGGGTGGGGACAAGGAAGAAGAAGGTATAAGTACATCTACAAGTAGAGTGATCTAGAATATGAAAGAGGAAAGGGGATAAGAAAAAGAGGAAACAGCTTAGCGAACAACTTTTAAATGGCCCAGAATAAAAAGTTGTTAGGTAAGCTAGGTTTGCAAGGAAATTCCAGCAGAATTGTGGAGTTTGCCTTTCCCAGTTCAAATGAAGACCCTCGCACAAGCACGTTTGGCTATCTGCTCCATGAGTATGGCCAAGACTGATAATGAGGGGTGGACCCAGGTTTGGTGGGGTCTCAAGCATATGCAGTTTGGTAAGGGGAGACAGCTTCTTCAGGAAGTCCAAATTACAAACAAAATCAAGTACAGGGCCATGGAAGGGGAACTGTGGGAGGAGAGGCCCTGAAGCTTCATGAGCCTCCTGTCAAGTTACCCCTTTATAGTACAGAACGGAGAGGTTACAGAGCTGCCCAGATTTTGTGGTCTCACCTCCACTAGTTAAGACTGAAGGTCTTAATGTCACAGTTCAATCAAATGCTTTATAGTTGGGAGCAAAGATGAGCTTGGTTTGAATGTGAACTGTTGAAGTTGGGCAGTGGTGGTTTAGTGAATCAGGGAGATAGAACCTTTGGTGTCAGAACTTGAAAGGTCAGGAAGGAGAGGAGAGCACACTGGAAATACTCTCCCTCAGTAGCAGCTTGCCCTTCCTTTCCATCTTCTGAAATCAGGTTTTGAAAATTATCTCAGTACTATGCCCTCTCTTCTCTTCACTCCTAGATGTTAGAAACATTAAATCATCACTTCTGAGATATGTGTTCTCCGATCCCCCCATGCATTGGTACCTTCTGGCATTTCTCCAAGACTCTTTGCCAGGGTAGGTGGGCTCTTTCTCATCAAGCAGCTGCCTCTACCATTCTAAAGTTGTTTGTGTCTCATCCCTTCCTACAAAGCCAGCTCCAGTGCTGCCTCCTCTGATAACCCTCTTCGCATGGAGGTGTCAATGACTGTCAAGGCTTCCAGACAGCAGAGCTCAGTTGTAGCCTGCTCGATCTGATAAGCCAATTGGCATCAAGATGTTAGTGGCTGATGAGGCCACTAGACAATACATTTGTAAGTTAACTTGGACTTTTAGAGCATGCCCAGAGGAATAAGTTGCCAAGTTGGAAATTTCGGGGCATTAAGGCAGGACCAGTTGGAGACATATGGGGCATCTGAGGATGGAATAATGGAGGGACCTTTTGAAACAGGTCTGAAAACAGACCACATGGGCATGATCAAATTTGTTGATGGGCAAGGTCATTCCTGGCTGTTTGTCTCTGAATATCTGCTGCTACTTGAGATACAGTTGTTACCCTTGTCACACATAAACACACAGACAGGCACATGCATGCACATACATTCTTCTTTCTATGCTCCCCTCTTTCTGGTTCCACTAAATGTGGGTGCCTCAGCACTTTTACTCAGCCCCTCCCTGACTACAACCTCCAGCAACTAGAGGGTTTCAAATGAATAACTGAGGGTTCAGGAGAAACATTTGTCCACATTTGAGAACGTCATCATTTCAGGATGAATGCTACTCTCATACTCTGTCAGTCACCCTTGGTGTGGTCATTCTTTAATACTGGATCAGACAGACCAAGCTTTCATAAAAAGTAATTTTGCCCAATGTAGAGATTTCCATTCTAAAATGACTATCCTCTCTTCCTGTCAGGAGGATACCTACCCCAAGACAAACCAACTTACAGAATTGGGGCTTTGAGGACTGAAGGGTAAGAAGTATTCAAGGTGGTTGGTTGGAATTAGGAGACTGAATGAACAATTGAATTATAGTGGTAATTGCAATGCTGAAACAGAAAAAGAAGAATTTTTTTTAACAACAATGAGAAGTAAAACAGGATTGCAGAGCAAAAAAACCTGCACAAACAGCTTGGAAACAAAATGGGTGGAATGAGACCTGGAGTGTCATAAACGAGCTTTGTTTGAGTGTGATCTGTTGGAGTTATAAACCAAAGACTTTTAAGGGCCGCCATTACCAAATGCGGAGACATATGGAGACATTGTAGTATTCAAAGGTAGGACAATAACCTCAGAAGGAAAAGAAGCAGGGAAAAGAGATACCTGTGGAACCTCCTACCTCAAAAAATGAAATTGACCCAAGTTGTTTACTCTTGCAATGGATATACACATAGAACTTTCTCTGATCAGAAGACTCCCTCTGTGGAGACCTTCAGGGGCAGCCTTGCCAATGCAGAATGTGGTAAGAAATGAAATGCCAAAGAAGATTTTTAAAGTATGGGAGGCAGGTGTGCCCAGGCTGGCTGGTGGTGATGGTGATGGTGGCAGATCAGAGCCAGGGGAAACAACTTATTGCAATCAAGCAGGTCAGAAGAATTATCAAAAGGTTCCAATTGTATCTAAGAGGACTGAAAAAGCTATTAAATGTAGTAAATATAAAAAATACCCTCTGTCTGGAAAAAGAACAAAACTGGAGATATAATCCTTCAGACCATACTGTAAAGCTACAATAATCAAAACAACATGGTATTGGCACAAAACAGACATATAGATAAATGCAACAGAACAGAAAGCCCAGATATAAACCTATGCACCTAAGGCCAATTAATCTATTACAAAGGAGGCAAGAATCCACAATGGAGGAAAGAATCTGTTCAGCAAGTGGTGTTGGGAAAGCTGGACAGCTACATGCAAATCAGTGAAATTAGATTGACTACCTCATATCATATACAAAAATAAACTCAGAATGGCTTAAAGATCTAAATATAAGATATGACATCCTAAAACTCCTAGAAGAGAACACAGACAGACATTTTTTGCTATAAATCATGGTAGTATCAGTCTCTGAGGCAAATGAAATAAAAGCAGAAATAAATGGAACATTATGAAACTTAAAAGCTTTTTGCACAGCAAAGTAAACCATCACAAAGTGAAAAGACAATGTACAAAATGGGAGACAATATTTGCAAATGATGAGTTGTTTGAGCTGCTTGTGTAACTTGGATATCAAGCCCTGTAGGTTGTTGATATCCAAATTACACAACAGCTCAAACAACTCAGTAACAAAAAAACAAACAATGCAATAAAAAAATGAAAGAAGATCTAAATAGATATTTTCCAAACACAACATGCAGATGGCCAAGAGGCACATGAAAAGATACTCAGTACCACTTATTATTGGAGAAATGAACATAGAAACTCAATGAGGTATCACCTCACACCACTCAGAATGACCATCATCAAAAAGTCTACAAATAAATGCTAGAGAAGGTATGAAGAAAAGGAAAGCTACTTACACTGTTGATGGGAATGTAAATTTGTGTAGCCATTATGAAGAACAGTATCAGTTCAGTTCAGTCACTTAGTCGTGTCCGACTCTTTGCGACCCCATGAATTGCAGCATGCCAGGCCTCCCTGTCTATCACCAACTCCCGGAGTCTACTCAAACTCATGTCCATCAAGTCAGTGATGCCATCCAGCCATCTCATCCTCTGTCGTCCGCTTCTCCCCTGCCCCCAATCCCTCCCAGCATCAGGGTCTTTTCCAATGAGTCAACTCTTCACATGAGGTGGCCAAAGTACTGGAGTTTCAGCTTCAGCATCAGTCCTTCCAATGAACACCCAGGACTGATCTCCTTTAGAATGGACTGGTTGGACCTCCTTGCAGTCCAAGGGACTCTCAAGAGTCTTCTCCAACACCACAGTTCAAAAGCATCAATTCTTTGGCGCTCAGCTTTCTTCGCAGTCCAACTCTCACATCCATACATGGCCACTGGAAAAACCATAGCCTTGACTTGACGGACCTTTGTTGGCAAAGTAATGTCTCTGCTTTTGAATATGCTATCTAGGTTGGTCATAACTTTCCTTCCAAGGAGTAAGCGTCTTTTAATTTCATGGCTGCAATCACCATCTGCAGTGATTTAGGAGCCCCCAAAAATAAAGTCTGACACTGTTTCCACTGTTTCCCCATCTATTTGCCATGAAGTGATGGGACCAGATGCCATGATCTTTGTTTTCTGAATGTTGAGCTTTAAGCCAACTTTTTCACTCTCCTCTTTCACTTTCTTCAAGAGGCTTTTTAGTTCCTCTTCACTTTCTGCTATAATGGTGGTGTCTTCTGGAGGTTCCTTAAAAAACTAAAAATTGAACCATCATATGATCCAACAATTCCACTCTTGGGTATTTATCCAGAAAAGACAAAAACTCTAATTCAAAAATATACATGCACCCACCCCAGTGTTCACAGCAGCATTATTTACAATAGCCAAGACATGGAAACAACTCTAGTGCTCATCAACAGACAATTGGCTTAAGAAGATGTGATATATAATATATATATATGTGTGTGTGTGTGTGTGTGTGTATGTGTATAAAACTCAGCCATAAAAGAGAATGAAATGTGCCATTTGCAGCAACATGGGTGGACCTAGAGAATATTATGTATTAGTCAAGTAAGTCAGAGAAAGACAAATACCATATATCACATATATGAAGAATCTAAAAAGTGATGCAAATGAATTCTATATACAAAACAGAAACAGACTCACAGACAAAGAAAATAAATTTATATTCGCCAAAGGGGAGAGGGTGGCAGAAATTAGGAGTATGGGATATAAAAGATACAAACTACTTTACACAAAATAGATGAGCAGCAAGGATTTACTATATAGCACAAGCAGGATATTCAATACTTTGTAATAACCTATATTGAACATAATCTGAAAAAAATAATTGAATCACTATGCTGTACACCTGAAACTTAGACAATATTATAAATCAACTATACTTCAATTTTAAAAAACAGCAACACTTACAGTTCTGATTTTGCATTTAACAGTAACGGCACTATTGCTACAGGGATACAAAGCAAAGCTATGTCCTTGGAAAATAGTTGTTTTCATATATGCTTGTATAATTTATATTTGTATTTAAGTATGAAGACATTAAAATTTACTGTCTGAAACAAATACCCTCGGTATGACAAAAGATGCTGTTTTGTACAATTTACATTGTTGCTTCTCAGATCATGTGTCTTAAAACTGGTGAGAAAAAGTGTAGAACCAAACTTCACTTACTTGTGCTACATGGTTCAAGATTTGGACCAGTGAGCCAAATTTCATTTCTACTCTATAAGAGAAAGAGGCTGTGTGAAGGCGAGGTTTGGTGGAGCTTGGGGGACGGTTTGAGGCGCAACAGGAGGGGTAAGGCCTCCCTGAGCCCTGTCATTGCCCCCTGTTCTGAGGCCACTCGGCCGCAGGTGGGCCTGCCCGTGTCTCTGAGGGCCCCTCATGTATATAGACAGCAGCGCTCCTTGCACTTGTGAAATTGACCCTCTGACGAGCAAGTGCCTGGCGAGATGTGCGCTTCTGTTCCTTGCAGCCTCCACGGGGAGGACACTGTCCAGTGATGCCTTCTCTGGCAACTCTGATCAGTTGTGGATGGAGGCCTCTTCAACAGGGAGTTGGGGAGGCAGGAGCCTGGGTCTGCCTGTCCTGTTGTCTGACTCCAGGCTTGATGCCGTCCCCCCCGTACCTGTGTTCATTTTCCAGGGTTTCCATAACAAAGTTCCACAAACAGAGTGTCTTAAACAGCAGAAGTTAACTTTCTGACAGTTCTGGAGGCTAGAAGTCCAAGAAGTCCAAGTTGTCAGGGTTGGTTTCTATTGGGGCCTCTCCCCTTGGCTTGTGGATGGCCGCCTTCTAGGTCTTCATGTGGACTGGGCTACGTTTATGTCTGGGTTTGAATTTCCTCTTCTTGTAAGGACACCAGTCTTTTTGGGTCAAAGTCCATCATATGACCTCATTTTAACTTAATTATCTCTTGAAAGACCTTATCTCCAAGTACAGTCATATTCTTGAGACACTGGGGCTTCAACATACGAATTTTGGGGGAAATTTTGTTCAGCCCATAACAACACCCAAATGTTGACAAGGAGCTGGCTTGCATCTGAAGGGTGAGTTCCTCTCTCTGCCTGTGATGTTCAGAGGGAGGAATCAAGAGGGGCTGGAGCCAGATACTTCTTGGCTTCTAGGACTGAGAAGACCTGGTCTGCCACCTCCCAAGAACCTGTCCACACCCTTGCAAAACTGATGCTGGTTGACACATTTCCTAGGAATGCTGGTGGACTGAGAAAATGACTTTAGACACCCAGCAGAACTCCCCCCACCCCCAACACACACACAAAGAATGAACACTGCTGGCTAATGATAAATCTGTCTTTATTTATTGCAGCGAGTTCCTTCAGTCTGTGGTTTCCAAGACTGGCTGCTCATCAAAATCACCTGGGGAGTTTAAAAACAAAAACAAAGAAACAAAAATAGGTTCTTTTCTTCCATTTCAGAGCTACAGATTCAGAATCCCAGCCTTGGACAATGGCATTTTTCAAAAGGATCCCCCTAGAGCAAGCATAGTAAAATGAGAATGGTAGGATCTAGGCACACATATTCCCTGTAAAATTCTCCCAAATTTATTGTATGTTTGAAGTTTTTCCACAATGAAATGCCAATGATAAAAGAGAAGGATACCCAGGTGATTCTGTTGTGCAGCTAGATTGGAAGACCAAAGGGACACATGGTTAAATTACACATGTATTCTTAACATTCTTCTCTATCGTGGTACTTGTCACATTACATGATTGCTGTTTTCCCACCAAATGAAAGATTTGTGAGCTTCTACTAACTTGCATAATCCTCTGTTAGGTGCTAGGAATTAGGGAATGAGAAAGAAGTCTTCCTTAAAAACACCATGAAATATCCATCAAACTGGCAGAGTTTAAAAGTCTGACCATAGCCAGGGTGAGCAACACTGAAACAATGAAAACTTTTGGGCACTGCTGGTTGGAGTGTAGATTGGGTTCATTGCTTTTGGAAAATAATTTGACATTATCTAAACAGGTTGAATTCCATTCCTAGATACATCTCTAAGGAAAAAAACAAGGTCCAGGATGTGCATTCATGAATGTTCACATCAGTATTGTTCGTGATGGCATAACTCTGGACATGACTGAAATGTCAATCAAAGTAGGAAAGATACACTGGAGAATTCACACAATGGAATCTGACTAATAGGTAAAAATAAATGAGCTATAGTTACCTTATAGTAATAGAGATGAATCTTACAAACCTTATCTTGGGTGAAATACCTAGGTCAGAAGCAAGCTTCATGGGAATGCACATATAAATTTCATTTTTATAAAGTTCAAAATCAGTACTTATGAATAACCCATAACTTGTCACTAACCAATTCAAGGACAGTTACTTCTAGGGGTATAGGTGAAGGAATTGGGGAGTTTCAAAAACAATTCATTACTGTTCTTTAAAATGTACATACAAGCAATAAGTACATTTTTAAATGTATGATCAATTTCATAGTAGAAACATTTTTTTAAAAAGACATCAACCTAGCCCCAGCTTCCCAGGTGGCACTGTGCACTGTGCTGTGCTTAGTTGCTCAGTTGTGTCCAACTCTTTGCAATCCCATGGACTGTAGCCTGCCAGGCTCCTCTGTCCATGGGGATTCTCCAAGCAAGAATACTGGAATGGGTAGCCATTTCCTTCATCAGGGGATCTTCTCAACCCAGGGATCGAACCCAAGTCTTCCGCGTTGCAGACAGATTCTTTACCAGCTGAGCCACCTGATAAAGAATCCACCTGCCAATGCAAAAGACTCAAGAGATGCAAATTCTATCCCTGAGTAGGGAAGATCGCCTGGTGAAGGAAATGGCTACCTCCTCCAGTATTCTTGCCTGGAAAATTCAATGGACAGAGGAGACTGGAGGGCAAAAGTCCATGGGATTGCGAAGAGCCAGACATGACTGAGCACCCACACACTTCCTAGCCCTAGAAAAACGGGTGGCCTGGTGGGTTGTGAAGAAGAACAAATAATATGACAGGTGCAGAAGCCACAGAGTACAGGGAGAGTATGCCTGAGCCCCATCTCCTGAGCGCATGCAGAAGGAGAGAGGGGATGCTGAGAAAGGAAGAGACTACTGACCAAATCAAAAGGAGAGAGAAAGGGCACTCCTTGGGAAGGGACAGCAAGATGGGGTGGCAGGGAGCCCTGAAGCAGTTGAGAGCAAAATCTGTTCTTAGAACCGAGCCCCTACTTCTGGACCTGATCCTGTCCACCCTGTGAGGGACAGCCTTCATGCTTTCTTTATATCATGACAGTGCCCTAGGTAAAGACTAGAACCCCATGTAGTCTTTTCCTAGGAAATGAAGATATATAAGCTTCAAGTCAAGTCAGAAAACGTGCAAATGAACTGTTACTTTATGGGCCCAAACCTGGGTTTAAAAAAACCTGATTCATGTAATGCCTCCATGGGATCATCACATAGTGACATTTTAGTGGTTCTTCGTGTATAAGGTGGCAATATTTGTTTACTATAAACACTATGAAGAGTTATAAATGGAACAATAGTAAAAATCCATAAAATGGAGAATTTGCCTTTTGATGGGATGTTTTATGAAACTGTCATTCAGCTATGGATAAACTGACAGACAGACTGCTTAAGAAATATTCAGTTACAAACAAGCGTTGGCCTGGAGGAAGTGAAGGTGAAGGCAGCTTACAAATTGCAGCTCATGATTTACTTTTACAGATGAACACTTCTCTTTAAATTTTCTGATTTGAAACAGGCTCCCAGGCCCCCCTTCACTGAGTGACCCACCCCTTTCCATGCCCCCACTTCTGCAGACTTACAATTAATTCCATTTGGTTCCACCAAGTACTTCTTGATACCCTCTATTTAAGTGTTTCTAGTTCTTTCCAACGTTTTATGTCATGGTACACATAGAAACTATAATGTTGGTACAACACAATGGAATAAACTGGAGGAGATTTGAAGACATCTATCTATGGGGGGAATTAGTGGAAATTTTATATCTTCTTATATTATAAAATTACAAGATAAATACATAAATGAAGTATTACAATGGAATATTGTTCAGCTTTAAAAAAGAAGGAAATACTGCCATCTACAACAACATGAGTGAAACTGGGGAGCATTATGCTAAATGAGATAAGCCAGACAGAAAAAGACAAACACTGTTTAGTATTACTTATATAGAGTAATTTTTTTATAAAGTCAAACTTAGGGATTTCCTTGGTGGTCCAGTGGTTAAGAATCCACCTGCCAAAGCAGGGGACACAGGTTCAATCCTTGGCCCAGGAAGATTCCACATACCACAGGGTAACTCAACCCATGCACCACAACTATGAAAGCCTGCTTATCCTAGAGACAGTGCTGTGCACAAGAGAAGCCACTGCAGTGAAAAGCCCAAGCGCTGAGCTAGATAGTAGCCCCCACTCACTGCAACTAGAGAAAGCCCTCGCAGCAAGGAAGACATAGATAAATACATTGTTTTAAAAAGTCAAACTTAAAGAACCAGAGAATAGAAAAGTTGTTTTCCAGGGGTGGGGGTAGGAGAAACAAGAAGGGGCTGGTAATAGGGTATAAACTTTCAATGATAAATAAGGTCTGAGCAGCTAGGGTATAGCATGGTGACCATAGTTGATAAAACTGTGTTGTATAATTGACATTTGCTAAGAGAGTAGATGGAGAAGGCAATGGCACCCCACTCCAGTACTCTTGCCTGGAAAATCCCATGGGCGGAGGAGCCTGGTGGGCTGCAGTCCATGGGGTCGCGAAGAGTCGGACATGACTGAGCGACTTCACTTTCACTTTTTACTTTCATGCATTGGAGAAGGAAATGGCAACCCGCTCCAGCGTTCTTGCCTGGAGAACCCCAGGGACAGGGAAGCCTGGTGGGCTGCTGTCTATGGGGTCGCACAGAGTCGGACACTACTGAAGCGACTTAGCAGCAGCAGCAGCAAGAGAGTAGAACTTAAACATTCTCACCAAAAAAAAAAAGGTAAATATGTGAGATGGTGGATGTGGTAATTAACTCAGTATCTTCACAATGTATATTGTATGTGTATATATATGTATATACACAAGGTATATGTATATCAAAACATTATGTTGTACACTTTAAATATCTTACTATTTTATTTGTCACTTAGTAAAGATAAAAACCCTCACATGTACACCTGTTGAAATTACAGTCAAAGAATCTAACAAATTCTTTGTTAGGCAAATGTTTCTTGCTTTGACAAATTTCATATTGATATGTCTTATGATAATGTAAATGGGTTTCAAGTTTTCCATGTGTTTGTTTCCTAAGGCTGTTATAACACAGTATCACACAAAACATTCTTAAAATAACAGAAATGTATTCTCTCAGCATTCTGGAAGCTAGAATCAGAAGTCAAGGTTGGCAGTGTTGGTTCCTTCTGAGAGCCCTGAGGGAGAGTCGGTTTCAGGCTTCTCTCTTAGCTTCTGGTGATGGCTGGCAATTCTTGGCATTCCTTGGCTTGAAGATGTGTCTCTCCAGTTTCGCTCTGTCTCCCCATGATGTTTTCCCCTGTGTGTCTGCTTCTGTGTCTCTTCTTCTTCTAAGGACACTAGTATTGGACTAGCACAACTGCATCTTAACTGATTACATCTGCAACAACCCTACTCTAAACAAGGCAACATTCTGAGGTCCTAGGGGTTAAAACCTCAATATATCTTTGGTGGGGGGGTGGAATTCAACCCATAGCATCATGGAACTTTTTCAAAACAAGCATTTCAAATTAACAGTGAAGCTCCAACTTGCAGAGTAGGCACACATGATTAGAACAGTCACCGTGACCCAACTCTGACACCGTTAAAATAGTGTACCAGTTGCAAAAAGGAGAGACAGATTCATTATATGTGTAAACAGAGATTTGGGATTTCTGGAGACTGTTTTCTGCCTCCCACCCTCAATGCCAACCAGCTCCACTTCTGGCATCTGAAACATGACCATCCCCAGCTGACTCTCAGAGCCTTACTCGCTATCTGCACTGCCTCCAGTCACTGACGGTCAGCAGCTCTGGTGCTCCACTGCACCGTCAGCACAGAGCAACA
Source organism: Bubalus kerabau (assembly GCF_029407905.1). Classification (NCBI taxonomy): domain Eukaryota; kingdom Metazoa; phylum Chordata; class Mammalia; order Artiodactyla; family Bovidae; genus Bubalus; species Bubalus kerabau. Next base: position 149,526,772 of record NC_073627.1, read on the forward strand.
AATTCTGCAGGCTGATAGGGACCTCAGATGTGGACCCCATTCCACTCTACTCCAGGAGTTCCAGCAAAGGCTGCTTTGAGGCTGGAGAGGCTCCAGGCCCCTGGTCATCAGGGCTGTCCTCTGGATGACAGATTTTCACCCTTGAGGCACTCCTGACGCTTCTTTGTGCTGTGCTCAGGAATGAAGTGTAGCACCTACTGGTAAAGCTCTGTTCTCCTGCCTTGGCCTCCGTTCTGCTTCTACATCTCTTACTGTTCCTCCCCAGCTTCCTTTGCTGGTTCCTATTCTTCCACTTGAGGAGAGCATGGCCACCCACTCCAGTATTCTTGCCTAGAGAATCCCATGGACAGAGGAGCCTGGCAGGCTACACTCCATGGGGTGGTGCAGAGTCAGACATGACTAAAACAGCTAAAGCAGCAGCAGCAGCAGCATTCTTCCACTTGGGCTTCCCTAGTGGCTCAGTGGTAAAGAATCTGCCTATAAGGCAGGAGCCTCAGGAGACGTGGGTTCGATCCCTGGGTCAGGAAGATTCCCTAGAGGAGGGTGTGGCCACCCACTTCAGTAGTCTTACCTGGAGAATCCTATGGACAGAGGAGCCTGGCGGGCTACAGTCCATGGGATCCCAAAGAGTTAGACATGACTGAAACGACTTAGCACACATGCACACATTCTTCCACTTGCTCCTGAAAGGTTGGTGCTCCCCAGAGCCCATCACTGACCTCAGTTCCTCTTGCCCTTGTAGGTTGGAGAATGAGCCCACTGGCACCCAAATCTCCTTCCTGAGCTTTAGACTCTATATCCAACTGCCTCCTGGCCATAGATGCTTCACAGGTGCCTAAAACAACATATTCCTGCCCCGCTCCAGGACAAGGATGAATTGCTTGTCCCCACCTCATCCCCTAACCTGCTCCTTTCAATCAGTGGCTCTTCTGTTAATGCATTGGCCAGTCAGAAATTAAGCTGTGGGACTTCCCTGGTGGTCAAGAGGTTAAGAATCTGCCTTGCAATGCAGGGGAATGCAGGTTTGCTCCCTTGGGGAATTAAGATCCCACACACTGCAGAACAGCTAAGCCCATAAACTGCAACTTCTGAGCCCACATGCCACAGCTAGAGAGAGAGTCCATGCACAGCAACAAAAGATTCCACATGACGCAATGAAGATCCCGTGTGCCACAACTGAGACCCAATGCAGCCAAACAAATAAATATATATTTTTATTAAAGAAAGAAATTAAGCTGTACCTTTGATGCTGCCTTTCTGAGACCAATGGATTTCATCCATCTACTTACTTTGTGCTCAGTCTCTCAGTCGTGTCCAGTGCTTTGTGACCCCATGGACTGTAGCCTGCCAGGCTCCTCTGTCCATGGAATTTTCCAGGCAAGAAGACTGGAGTGGGTTACCATTTCCTACTTCAGGAGATCTACCTAACCCAGGGATTGAATCAGCATTACCTGTATCTCCTGCATTGGCAGGGGGATTCTTTACCGCTATAGCACATGGGAAGCCCCTACTTCCTACACCTTCTACCTTTACATACATCCTTTAAGATGCAGTCAAATGGCACTTCATCAGTACACACAGAGATGGCACAAATTCTGCAGGAGAGGGTCAGAGAAACCTTCACAAATAAGGTTTTCTCTTACAAAATTTAAGTCTCTCAAATATTATTAGTCATTTTGATGTTAAATTTTATTAATTAGTGTAATAAATAATCATTTTGGTATAGCTGTTCGGTCATTCAGTCATATCCAACTCTGCGACTCCATGGACTACAGCACACCAGGCTTCCCTGTCCTTCACAGTCTCCTGGAGTATGCACTAACTCATGTCCATTGAGTTAATGATGCCATCCAACCATCTCATCCTCTATTGTCCCTTTCTCCTTCTGCCCTCAATCTAGACAAATGGTTCTCAAAGTGGGGTCCCTCAATCAGAAACATCAGCATTACCTGGGAGATTGTTAGAAACATGAATTCTTAGCTTCACCCCAGTTCAGTTCAGTTCAGTCACTCAGTCGTGTCCGCCTCTTTGCGACCCCATGAATCGCAGCATGCCAGGCCTCCCTGTCCATCACCAACTCCCAGAGTTCACTCAAACTCACGTCCATCAAGTCAGTGATGCCATCCAGCCATCTCATCCTCTGTTGTCCCCTTCTCCTCCTGCCCCAGTCCCTCCCAGCATCAGAGTCTTTTCCAATGAGTCAGCTCTTCGCATGAGGTGGCCAAAGTACTGGAGTTTCAGCTTTAGCATCATTCCTTCCAAAGAATACCCAGGGCTGATTTCTTTTAGAATGGACTGGTTGCATCTCCTTGCAGTCTAAGGGACTCTCAAGAGTCTTCTCCAACACCACAGTTCAAAAGCATCAATTCTTCAGCACTCAGCCTTCTTCACAGTCCAACTCTCACATCCATACATGACAATAGCCTTGACTAGCCGGACCTTTGTTGGCAAAGTAATGTCTCTGCTTTTGAATATGCTATCTAGGTTGGTCATAACTTTCCTTCCAAGGAGTAAGCGTCTTTTAATTTCATGGCTGCTATCACCATCTGCAGTGATTTTGGAGCCCCCAAAAATAAACTCTGACACTGTTTCCACTGTTTCCCCATCTATTTCCCATGAAGTGATGGGACCAGATGCCATGATCTTCGTTTTCTGAATGTTGAGCTTTAAGCCAACTTTTTCACTCTCCACTTTCATTTTCATCAAGAGGCTTTTTAGTTCCTCTTCACTTTCTGCCATAAGGGTGGTATCATCTGCATATCTGAGGTTATTGATATTTCTCCTGGAAATCTTGATTCCAGCTTGTACTTCTTGCAGCCCCACGTTTCTCATGATGTACTCTTCATAGAAGTTAAATAAGCAGGGTGACAGTATACAGCCTTGACGTACTCCTTTTCCTATTTGGAACCAGTCTGTTGTTCCATGTCCAGTTCTAACTGTTGCCTCCTGACCTGCATATAGGTTTCTCAACAGGCAGGTCAGGTGGTCTGGTATTCCCATCTCTTTTAGAATTTTCCAAAGTTTATTGTGATCCACACAGTCAAAGGTTTTGACATAGTCAATAAAGCAGAAATAGATGTTTTTCTGGAACTCTCTTGCTTTTTCCATGATCCAGCGGATGTTGGCAATTTGATCTCTGGTTCCTCTGCCTTTTCTAAAACTAATAGAGTTTTGCCAAGAGAACGCACTGGTCATAGCAAACACCCTCTTCCAACAACACAAGAGAAGACTCTACTCATGGACATTACCAGATGGTCAACACCAAAATCAGATTGATTATATTCTTTGCAGCCAAAGATGGAGAAGCTCTATACAGTCAGCAAAAACAAGACCAGGAGCTGACTGTGGCTCAGATCATGAACTCCTTATTGCCAAATTCAGACTTAAACTGAAGAAAGTAGGGAAAACCACGAGATCATTCAGATATGACTAAGTCAAATCCCTTATGATTATACAGTGGAAGTGAGAAATAGATTTAAGGGACTAGATCTGAAAGACTGGCTGATGAACTATGGATGGAGGTTCGTGATATTGTACAGGAGACAGGGATCAAGACCATCCCCATGGAAAAGAAATGCAAAAAAGCAAAATGGCTGTCTGGGGAGGCCTTACAAATAGCTGTGAAAAGAAGAGAAGCAAAAAGCAAAGGAGAAAAGGAAAGATATAAGCATCTGAATGCAGAGTTCCAAAGAATAGCAAGAAGAGATAAGAAAGCCTTCCTCAGCTATCAATGCAAAGAAATAGAGGAAAACAACAGAGTGGGAAAGACTAGAGATCTCTTCAAGAAAATTAGAGATACCAAGGGAACATTTCATGTGAAGATGGGCTTGATAAAGGACAGAAATGGTATGGACCTAACAGAAGCAGAAGATATTAAGAAGAGGTGGCAAGAATACACAGAAGAACTGTACCAAAAAGATCTTCAGACCAAGATAATCACGATGGTATGATCACTCACCTAGAGCCAGACATCCTGGAATGTGAAGTCAAGTGGGCCTGAGAAAGCATCACTACGAACAAAGCTAGTGGAGGTGATGGAATTCCAGTTGAGCTATTCCAAATCCTGAAAGATGATGCTGTGAAAGTGCTGCACTCAATATACCAGCAAATTTGGAAAACTGAGCAGTGGCCACAGGACTGGAAAAGGTCAGTTTTCATTCCAATCCCAAAGAAAGGCAATGCCAAAGAGTGCTCAAACTACTGCACAATTGCACTCATCTCACATGCTAGTAAAGTAATGCTCAAAATTCTCCAAGCCAGGCTTCAGCAATATGTGAACTGTGAACTTCCAGATGTTCAAGCTTCACCCCAGACCTATTAAATCAGAAGCTCTGGGATGGGGGCCCAGAAACCTGTGTTCTAGCAAGTCTTCATGGTGATTCTTGTACCAGCTAAAATGTGAGCTCCATTAGTTTAGACTGGCCAAAAGGGAAAGTGAAGATGTAATTGCCTTGTAAATTTGGCTTCTGTAGGCAGACAGATGGGGCTTCCCTTGGTCAAGACCTGCACTTCTCTCCTCTCTCTCCCAGGTACAGTCACTCATCTAAGAGACTTACACATATTCAGGTTGGTTTCTTCCCAGCAGAAATACTAGAAAATGCTCCCTGAATGGAATGGAAATTTGTCTCAGCATCATAGTCTTGGTGTTTATGGCCCACACTCTTCATCTCCTTTTTGTTTCACAGCTAGAGCTTTCTTTGTTTCAAATTATCAGCCTCATTTGCCTTTCCTGATTTCTCATTCAATGGCAAACTAGCCAGTACCATATGGCTGCTTCCGAAGAATACATAACTCAATGTCACCAAAACTGCCTGCATTTTCCAACCTCCAAACTATTCACTTGTATCCATCATCTTTTTGTTCATCTTATCTTCCTGGAAAGGACCTCAAGACAGATTCTGTAGACAGAACCTGGGTTCATTTATATCCTCCGACTTGCTTTCAGAGCTTAGTCTTTCTTCTCCTAGTCATAAGGAAAGTAAAAGAGTAAACTGGAATAGAGAACATAGGAATAGATCCCAGTGAATATAGGAATTTAATATTTAACAAAGAAGAAGATTTAGCTTGAAAAAGATTTCATGGGAACTTTGATGGTGCTGACCTAAATAAATATCTCCTGGAAGAAAATGTAATTGTATTCTAATCTCAGATATTTGCAAAGTTGGAATGTTTACATGTAAAAAGTAAAATAATAAAAATCATATAGTTTAGCATGACCTCGGATTGGAGAAAACTTTTTTAGCAGAGGTTGTTGTTGTTCAGTTGCTCACTTGTGTCTGACTCTTTGCAACCCCACGGACTGCAGCATGTAAGGCTTCCCTGTCTTTAACCATCTCCCAGAGTTTGCTCAAACTCATGTTCAATGAGTTGGTGATGCCATCCAACCATCTCATCCTCTTTTGTCCCCTTCTCTTCCTGTCTTCAATCTTTCCCAGCATCAGAGTCTTTTCCAATGAGTCCATTCTTCACATCAGGTGGCCAAAGTATTGGAATTTCAGCTTCAGTATCAGTCCTTCCAATGAATATTCAGGGATGATTTCCTTTAGGATTAATTGGTTGGATCTCCTTGCAGTCCAAGGGACTCTCAAGAGTCTTCTCCAGTACCACAGTTTGAAGGCATCAATTCTTCAGTGCTTGGCCTTTTTAATTGTCCAGCTCTCACATCTGTACATGACTATTGGAAAACCCACAGCTTTGACTATATGGACCTTTGTAGGTGAAGTAAGTCTCTGCTTCTTAATATGCTATCTAGGTTTGCCATAGCTTTTCTTTCAAGGAGCAAGCGTCTTCTAATTTCATGGCTGCAGTCACTGTCCACAGTGACTTTGGATCCCAAGAAAATAAAGTCTCTCACTGTTTGCATTGTTTCCCCACCTATTTGCCATGAAGCGATGGGACCAGATATCATGATCTTAGTTTTATGAATGCTGAGTTTTGAACCACCTTTTTCACTCTCCTCTTTCACCTTAATCAAGAGGCTGTTTAGTTCCTCTTTGCTTTCTGCTGTAAGTGTGGTAATATCTGCATATCTGAGGTTATTGATATTTCTCCTGGTAATCTTGATTCCAGGTTGTGCTTCATCCAGCATGGCATTTCACATAGTATACTCTGCATATAAGTTAAATAAGCAGGGTGACAATAAACCTTGATGTATTCCTTTCCCAATTTGTAACCAGTCCATTGTTCCATGTTTGATTCTAACTGTTGCTTCTTGACCTGCATAGAGGTTTCTCAGGAGGCAGGTAAGGTGGTCTGGTATTCCCATCTCATTAAGAATTTTCCACACTTTGTTGTGATCTGTACAGCCAAAGTCTTTAGGGTAGTCAATGAAACAGAAGTAAATGTTTTTCTGTAATTCTCTTGCCTTTTCTATGATCCAGTGGATATTGGCAGTTTGATCTTTAACAGAGGTAGGAAGTTCATAGCCTATAAGAGAAAAAAAATATTTTAAACAAAAACAAACTAACTATATCTGAATGATGAGAAAAATACAAGCTTCATATAGGGGAAACACTAGGAAGCGATGGACAATAGAGCAAACTGAAGAGTCTTGTCCAGGGTAGCCAGCAACTACTTAGCTCCAGCAGATGCTTTGTTGCCAGGTAGGGATGTGGACACAGTGCTGCCAGAGGTTCTTCTCCTTAAATCCCCTTATACTCAGAAATTTTATAGTTCTACCTGAGTTGTCTACTGGTATCCTAACCTTAAAATGTTGAAATAAAAATTATTGTCTCACCAAAATATTATTCCTCTCCTTCTTTCTCTCTCCACACACACTCACACACACAGATCAACTTTATGTAAATGGCACTTTATGTAAATGTTTATTTTTTATTTTCTTATTTTGCCCAGATCACTGCCTATGCTAATCCACAAGTCACCACTGCTTCTTCATCCAATATCTTCTCCCACTGTAATTTCTCTTATATTCTTTTGCTCTCCTCATTCTCACAGGGGCCCTGGCCATAAGTACATTATTTTTTCTTTTGTGATGGGCTTATTTCACTTGACATACTATCTTCAAGATTCATCTATGTTGCAACATGTGTGATAAGTTCCTTCGTTTTAAAGGTTAAATAGTATTCTATTGTATGACCATTCCACATTTTGTTTATCTGTTCATCTATTGATAGACACAGGTTGCTTTGACCTTTCGGCTGTTGTAACACCTCTATAAATGTAAATGTGCAAATATCTCTTTTAGACTCAGAGATACTTTATGTGTTCGTCTATTTTTGGGGGAGAGGGGTTAGGCCGCTGTTTGCTGGTGTTAGCTCCTCCATAATAAATCCAATTTTAGAAGATAGATTCTGACTGAAACTGCGTATTCAAGGATGTTATATTTACTTTGAACACCTGGATGACTTTACACTTGGAGTTAGTCTTCACAATACATAGTTAATCAAACCTTTAGAATATACTTCTGCCTACTTACCCAGAAATAGCTTTGGCAGGAATTTTATGCTATGTTGTGGATGTTAGAGTTCCAAAAATTACACAGATTAAAAAGAATAAGTGAGATGGCATGGAATCAGGATCCATTTTAGAAAAAATTAAGGCATTGATAAAACACTATTTTTAGGAGCCTCTGGTAGGCAGAATAATGGTCCCCCACAGATGTCCATGGCCTTCCCAGGTGGCTCAGTGGCAAAGAATCGACCTGCAATGCAGGAGACACAGGTTCGATCCCTGGGTCAGGAAGATCCCCTGGAGAAGGAAATGGCAACCCACTCCAGTATTCTTGCCTGGAGAAGCCCGTGGACAGAGGAGCCTAGTGGGCTGCAATCCATGGTCTCTCAAAGAATCAGACATGACTGAGAGACTAAACAACAGCAACAACAAGAGATGTCCATCTCTTAATTCCAAGAACCTGTGAATATTTTACATTACCTGGAAAAAGAGACTTGCCCTTTGCCAAGGTAATTGAGTTAAGGATCTTGAAAGATGAGTTATTTACCCTAGATTATTTAGGTGGGTAGATCCAAACTAGAGTTCTTAAAAGTAAGACAGGGGGCAGGAGGAGAGACTGAATGCCATGTAAGAAAGACTCCCCCTATCATTGCTGGCTTTAATGGAGGAAGGAGCCAGAAGCCAAAGATCGTGGCCACCCGTAAAGGGCAAATTTTCCTCCGAGTCTGCAGAAAGGAATGAAGCCATGATGGCACCTTGATGTTAGCCCAGTGAGACCCACATCAGACGTCTAACCTACACAACAGTAAGATAACACACCTGTGTTGTTTTAAGCCTCTCAGTTTGTGATAGCTTGTTACAGCAGCAACAAGAATCTCATACGAGACTTCATCTTTTTCTTCCCCATTTTCCCTCTGTTCCCTGAGACCACACACAAGAGCTTAGAAAGAAAACATTTTTTAAAATGTTATTTATATTTCCTGGCTGAATATGCTGAATAGTCTGGCTGAACCATTTGTACCCTCTAGTAAAGACATGACAAATAATTGAAATTTTGAGAGCCAATCTTGATAGCCTGAAAGTGGCTGCCAATCATCTGATGTTGAAGAGAATTCTGAGCCAGCACAGGTCAAACAGAAGGGACATGACTCACTAGTGGTGTCTGCTGTGGTCGGGGAGATAGCGTGTAGGACCTGTGCTTTCTACCCCTATTCTGGCCTTGGTATTCACCCCCTTTTCCAATCCTTTCATTTCCTTTGTTGTTTTCCACAGGGCCCCCTGTAATGACTTGTAAGCAAAGCTCTACCTGGTCAGATTCAAACCCCAGGAATGTGGGGAATTATTCCAACTGTTCCAACTGGTAGAGATACTCAGTGATGGTTGGCAGGCCACTAGACTGACCTCAAAAGATGAGGCTTACAATGGGTGTTGTGAGTGCCTCTCCCTACCTCCCAGACTCACTTGAGAGCAGGGTGTGCTCTTCAGGTTTCCAGCTGCTAGAATCTGCATCTCTGTGTGTGGCATGATGATATAATAAGAAATATGTATTTGGTCTTTGTCCCCAGTTCCTTCCACAAGAGCATCTAAAACCCTTGGAATTTCCTGAGTGATAGAGGTGAGAGGAATGTGTTATAATAAGCCTCTTTCATTCATACCTAAGTTTGTGCTGATGAGATGACTCTTGGTGAGCCCCTGGAGACCTGTAGGATGGGGGCTGTTTGCTAGAGGAACCAATCATGTGATCAGATCATTGAAATTTCCAGAAACCACTCCCCTCTGCCAGCCCTTGTCCTGATCTCCAGGAAGGGGAGGGGAGCTGGGGATTGAGCTCAATAACCAATGGTCAATGATTCAATAAACCTTTGGTTACATAATGACACCTGTACAAAATCCCTAAATGCCAGAGTCCGGGGAGCTTCTGGGTTGGTGAACTCATTCATATGCCAGTGGTGCCCTCCAGCTCAATGGGGACAGAAGAAGCTCCTGCACTTGGGGCCCTTTTGGTCCTCTCCCCATGTACCTCTTTCTCTGGCTATTCATTTGATTCCAATATTACAATAGAACTGGAAATAGTAAGTAAAGCAGTTTCTGTGAGCCATTATAACAAATTACCTGAGGAAGGGGTTGTGGGGACAGAGGTGTGAGTAACATGGGCACCCACTATTTGTAACTGGCTGCTGAGGTAGAGGGCGGTCTGAGCATTTAACCGGTGGGGCCTGTGCTAACTCTGGGAAGTTAGTATCAGAATTGAATTAAATTATAGGACACCTAATTGGTGTCCACAGAGAATTGGAGAACTGCTTGGTGTGGAAAATTCACACATTTGGTGTCAGAAGTGTTGTGAGTAGAAACAGATCATAGAACTATGCCTGAGAATTCTAGTCCCCCCAGTAGCCAAATCCACACTACCCTTTATGTCCTGGGAATCAACAACCACCCTGCCCCCAGCAGCTCACAGTGGGAAAGGGTTGTTGCAAAATGTGGACTAACAGAGCTGGTGCATCAATACCCCAGCTCCCTCAGCCTTGGGTTGGATAATTCTGAGGCTTGTGCTGTGTCCAGAGTTTCCCTGCAGGATCACCCTCTCCTCACTACCCATGACTACACATTTGACTTTTCTATTTCTCTGCTCCTGCTTTCTAAGCAGGCCATACATTTTCAAATATTCAGTACTTAGAAGAAATACATGTCCATAATAAAAAGCCATGCAGCACAAAAGGTATGGAACGAAGAGTAAGTGTCCTAGTTCTGCTCTTGACTTCAAATCCTATCTTCTTCAGAGACAATCATAATTTTTTAATTTTGTTTATCTCAGGATTATTTTACATATAATTAAGTCTATATATAGTAGACTAGCATATCAGGCCTATATAGAGGTAGCATATCGAACTACTGCTCTATTTTCTACTTAAAACCACAGCTTAACCCTCACCCCCACCCCATTTTCAACAAAAAAACACAGAGTTGTCTATTTCTTAGTTGTCTATTTCTTTTTAGCACAGCTTAGAAGGAAATGGCAACCCACTCCAGTGTTCTTGCCTGGAGAATCCCAGGGACCGGGGATCCTGGTGGGCTGCTGTCTATGGGGTCGCACAGAGTCGGACACGACTGAAGCAACTTAGCAGCAGCAGCAGCAGCAGTGCGTTTTCACCAAATCTGTGCTGATCTGAGCAGGTGATGTAATTTGATAGGCATAATCCATAATCAAAATGATAACATTGATGATGGGGATGGCCATACCATGGGTTTTCCTCACAGCACAAAGTCTTTACTCACTTTCATTTATTCTGACTGGGTCTTCATGAATCTAACTATATAATGTAAACTCTGCTTAGTTCGTCTCACAATTATAGCTATTTGCTGTATGGATGAGAATGCTTTGCTATATGGATGAGAATGCTTTAGTAGTGAAGAGTATCCTTTAAAAAAGAATACAAACCACAGTACATTTGAGTTTGACTTCAAAATAGCATGTCTCTAAAGGAAGCCCACTGTAACCTGAAGAAAAGGAGATGATGGTGGCCATTTAAATGGGGGAGGACACTGCAAAAACCTTAGAGGTGCCAATGACCAGGATAACAAAACCATCTTTCCCATGGTCACTTTTTGGTGGTTTCCTCTGAGGGGTACTTTTAATATTCTTTCATCTACTATACGTTGACTCTTTCACAATGTCTATGTTAAGGGAACAAAGTTCCCTCTAGAAGAGATGTTAGAGGATTCCTTATCGGCTGGAATACAGAAGACGCTAACGTTTCACACTCTAATTTGATTTTCAAGTTGTTTCAGGTGTATTTCTGCAGCAAAACTCTTTTAAAATTAATTGTTTCAGACAATGGAGCCTGCTCACTTTTTTTTTTTTCATCCAGAGTTGTGCAAGCTGTAGTAGGTAACTTTGCATGATAGAGATAACTAGCAAAACATGGAAGGTTTGTGCCAGCTAAGCCCCTCGCGTCTCCTCCTAAACATCTGATCATGTATTTGTTATAACTGTCTCTCAAGTATCTTTGAATAGCTTTGTACTTTTAAAATAGATTAGGGACAAATGAATTTTTTCTTAAAAGTGGGCTTTCCATAGAAACAAGAATCTTAGGGAGATTCTTTGAACAGTTATTAAAAAAATGAGAACTCTGAGAAGTTACAAATGTAACTTTTAAAGAATTCAAGACTTTATCAAGACTAAATTAAAATTCTGTGACTTAACATAGGAATATATAAGAAGTCATTACTAGAGTTTCTCAGAAGACTGGGAATTTGGTTGGTTCAAATTCCCTTTCGATGTACACAGCAATGCTCATCAAATGAACCCCTGGATTACTGCAACAGTTTACTAAAAGATGATTATTTTAGGTAGGTAGATTTTTCTCAGTTGGAGGGAAAGTCTCTGAAAATAATTTCATGGTCTAGCTCAATAATTCAGCAGGTCAAATTTTGTCCTCATGATTAGGGACTGGGGAACAGTAGCTTTTATGGTGTGCTTCATTGTACAATTCCCAGCTACTTCAGGAAATTCCTTTCCAACTTCAGATAACAGTTACTTTGTGCCCCGAGTACTGGGACAACCCCCTTATAATTATATTCAAGCTCGGGTGTTTCGGGCGCTGCTTTTAGTCATACACCATGGAGATTCATTAGACCTTCTTTTTCACTGAGCACTTGGCCACACGGAATGTTCATTTGGACGTTTCAGTCAAAGGCCCATAGAGCCCCGCTACTCTGCACAAAGTTGTCCTGTATTTGGTCAACTGACTGTTGAATAATTGGCACAGCTCTCAATGCCAATGTGAAAGAACCAGTAAAGGCAAAGAGTGCAGTGCCCGACAGTTAGGAAGGATACGCTGGTCCTGCGAAAATTCCACTGTGTGTGGAGTTGTTCCTATGTATGTATTTATTGGGGTGCAGGGAACATCCTTCTAATACAGGGTAGTGGTTCAGAACTTACTTTGGAGCCAGATAGATTGTGCAGTTCATTAGTGGTTCATTAACCTTGAAGAAGTTAAATATCTTCCCTCTTCAACTGTAAAATTTTAATAATAGTACTTACCACCCAGTGCTGCTATGAGTTTTAAAATAAAATCCTAAGTGTAAAGGGTTCTGAACAGAGCTAGCACTCAATACATGAGAATTATTTCTGTACAGTTTATCACTGTGACAGATACTTTTGGTGCCGCTGCTATATTTGTTCCCTTGTGCCCACCACTGCAGCCTATATTGGCCCCAATTTCAGTATCTGCATTATTTATTTATTTTTTTTAATTTTGCCAGAGGGCTTTCTCTGGTCACCAAACTGGTTCTGCTATCCTCATCCAGCAGGTTGGAGGAGCTGAAGAATGAGTACCTCTGGAAGTAGCCTTCAGGCAAGGATTGACTGGTGTATAAATACCTCAGCTCTCCTGCCAGTGGGTTTGAAATAACCTTGATCTTGGAATTCCCACTGGGATTGAATCTCATTTATCCACAGCAATGACTTTCATAATGATGGACCTTTAATTGGCTGCCTTCCCGTCCCTTTCTTCCTACTGTACATCCCCACTTGCCACTCCCAAATAAACCACTTGCCCCCAGATCCTTCCCCAGGTCACTTTTGGGGAAACATACATTAGCCAATCACCTTCAACATGAACAGCCACAAATAAACACTTTGTCAAGGACTATGTATACACACTGGAGAAGCAAATGGCAACCCACTCTAGTATTCTTGCGTGGAAAATCCCACAGACAGAGGAGCAGGCCACAGTCCATGGGGTCACAGGGAGCTGGATATGACTGAGCAACTAACATACACACACACATATACACGTATGTTGTTTAATCTTGTGTAATAACAAAGAGGAAAGCAGAAACATATAGTACTCATGTTTTGGGAGATACTTTTTGATTCATAATTCCAAAGCCTTCCAAATGTCCAAAATAGGTATTTTATAGAAACATGCATACACATATTCATCCCCCCATTACTTTAGTAGATATTTCTTGAGTACCTATTATGTGCCCTGGTACAGATCTAGGAGCTGGGGATAGACTAGTGATCAAAATACAGATATATGACTACCAAACAGATATTATTTATTTAATTACCTAAAGTGAAGTCGCTCAGTCATGTCTGACTCTTTGCAACCCCATGGACTGTAGCCTACCAGGCTGTGAGGAGCCTCTCAGTCCATGGAATTTTCCAGGCAAGAGTACTGGAGTGGGTTGCCATTTCCTTCTCCAGGGGATCTTCCCAACCCAGAGATCAAACCCGGGTCTCCTGCACTGCAGGCAGACGCTTTACCATCTGAGCTACAGTGAAAAGCATATACTATTTATTTAATTACATGCTGCTGCTGCTGCTGCTAAGTCGCTTCAGTCGTGTCCGACTCTGTGCGACCCCATGGACGGCAGCCTACCAGGCTTCTCCGTCCATGGGATTCTCCAGGCAAGAACACTGAAGTGGGTTGCCATTTCCTTCTCCAATGCATGCAAGTGAAAAGTGAAAGTGAAGTCGCTCGGTTGTGTCCGACTCTTAGCGACCCCATGGACTGCAGCCTACCAGGCTCCTCTGTCCATGACATTTTCCAGGCAACAGTACTGGAGTGGGGGCCATTGCCTTCTCCATTTAATTACATGCTTAATTATTTAATATAATCAGAAGTTTAATATAATTAATTATATAATAATTATTATATTTAATGCTATTATTAATATGTAATATATTTGATATATTATTTGCCATATAAAATATATGTAAATAATATATATTATATAATTTAATGTATGCTGCTAAGTCGCTTCAGTCGTGTCCGACTGTGTGACCCCATAGACAGCAGCCCACCAGGCTCCCCCGTCCCTGGGATTCTCCAGGCAAGAACACTGGAGTGGATTACCATTTCCTTCTCCAGTGCATGAAAGTGAAAAGTGAAAGTGAAGTCACTCAGTCGTGTCCGACCCTCAGCGACCCCATGGACTGCAGCCTTCCAGGCTCCTCTGTCCATGGGATTTTCCAGGCAGGAGTACTGGAGTTGGGTGCCATTGCCTTCTCCAATTTAATGTATATATACTATTATAAGAATATAAAAAATATTATATTTATATTTTATGAACATTATGTATATAATATATTATATAAAATATATAAAATACTATAATAATATATGTAGTATATAATATATAAATATAATTTGCTAAAAGCAGTAATATAAATAATCAATTATATTAATTGTTGATTATATTAATTAATCACACAATTGATTAATATACATAAAGAATGTGTATTATTTATCTAGTATATAAATGAATGTATAATTATACAGTGAAGAATGCATATAACTATAAAGTGAGATTGTGCTCTGAGGGAGCACAATAGCAGTGGAGTCCTATGAAATCACCTAATAGTGAAATCTGATCTAAGCTGAGGAAGCAATGTTTCTGTTGTGTTATGAAAGATAAGTGGAGTTCAGTTCAGTTGCTCAGTTGTGTCTGACTCTGCGACCCCATGGACTGCAGCACAGCAGACTTCTCTGTCCATCACCAACTCCTGAGCTTGCTCAAACTCATGTCCATCAAGGGGGGGATGCCATCCAACCATCTCATTATCTGTCATCCCCTTCTCCTGCCTTCAGTCTTTCCCAGCATCAGGGTCTTTTCCAATGAGTCAGTTCTTTGCAGCATGTGGCCAAAGTATTGAAGTCTCAGCCTCAGCATCAGTCCTTCCAATGAATATTCAGGACTGATTTCTTTTAGGATGGACTGCTTTGATTTCCTTGCAGTCCAAGGAACTCTCAAGAGTCTTCTCCAACACCACAGTTCAAAAGCATCAGTTCTTTGGTGCTGGGCTTTCTTTATAGTCCAACTCTCACATCCATACATGACAACTGGAAAAGCCATGGCTTTGAATAGACAGACCTTTGTCAGCAAAGTAATGTCTCTGTTTTTCAATATGCTGTCTATGTTTGTCATAGCTTTTCTTCCAAGGAGCACTTGTCTTCTAATTTCATGGCTGCAGTCACCATCTTCAGTGATTTTGGAGCCCAGGAAAATAAAGTCTGTCACTGTTTCCATTGTTTCCCCATCTATTTGCCATGAAGTGATGGGACCAGATGCCATGATCTTACTTTTCTGAATGTTGAGTTTTAAGCCAGCTTTTTCACTCTCCTCTTTCACTTTCATCAAGAGGCTCTTTCACTTTCTGCCTAAGGGTGGTGTCATCTGCATATCTGAGGTTATTGATATTTCTCCTGGCAATCTTGATTCCAGCTTGTGCTTCATCCAGCCTGGCATTTCACATGATGTACTCTGCATATAAGTTAAATAAGCAGAGTGACGATATACAGCCTTGACGTACTCCTTTCCCAATTTGGAACCAGTTTGTTGTTCCATGTCCAGTTCTAACTGTTGCTTCTTGACCTGCATACAAATATCTCAGGAGGCAGGTAAGGTGGAGTTACCTAGGCTAAATGGATTGGCTTGGACAGTGGGGAGGTGATGATAAGAATGTTTCAGGAGAAGGGACTAGCAAGTGCAAAGACCCTGATGATAAGAATGTTTCAGGTGGGAGGGAGGCAACCTACATGAGAATCTAAAGGAAGGTCTGAGCACAGAGAGCTCAGGGGACAGAGAGCCAGAGGAGACCGGAGAACAAGGCTGAGGTCTTGTTGTGAAGGCTTTCTAGATCATAAAAGGAGATGTCTTTATCCTGTGAACCACAGGAAGACAATGAAGGGCTTTATATGGAAGGGAAATGTAATCAGGTTTGTGTTTTGAACAAATAAAAATACTCAGATTGGCATAAAAACCATTCGTGGCAGGGTCGGAGAGAGTAAGGGAACAGATGGATAATTAGTAGGCTATAGCAGAAGTCCAGTGGAGAGATGGAAGTGCCTTAGTGGGTTGATGGGGAGAGAAAGTGACTAGATTCTAGAGATTTATGGGATACACAAAGTTGACAGGACTTGGGGATGGTGTAGCTATGGAAAGCAAGAGAGAAGGAGGTGTCAGAGATGACTCAGTTTTATGACTTGTGACTCTGCATGGAGAGTTGTGAGTTCACAACTCTTAACTGTTGTTGAGAGAAGAAAATAAGTTGAGAGAAGAAAGTGAGTTTGCTTTCCAACATAATAATTTTGAAGTGCCTTTGAGTCTTCTAAATGGAGAGGTTGAGATGGCATGAGTATACAGATCTGGACACCAAGATGTTCTTTTTATTATTATATAACCTGTTCTTTCCAAAATTTTAAAAATTAGATGAAATATGTAGGGTTTGTATTTGTAAGTGTATGTGTGTGTTTCTCATCCATTTACAATATTCAGTTTAGCTCATAAAAATTTGTTGAAAATACATAAAATGGGCTTTCTCCCCAACATAGGAGATTAAGAAAGTACCCTTCTTATCCTGTATTAATTTGGGGATAATTGCAAGAAAGTATGTACTTAACCTATTGTGTGTAATCTTATCTTGAAATTCTGTAATTTCTATTAAACTGGAAATATACAGGATTGGTGTTTGGTGCTGGCAGTGTGAGCAGTGGAGATCCCCAACAAGTTATCTCCTTCTATGTGAGTGAGTGTCCTCTGACCACTTCTCCTTATTCTGCATTTTTACCTGGACAATTCTTTCACTCCCATGAGTTAAACTACTCTTCATCTAACAGATATTTATGGTATGTACTGTTCTACATACTTGATACACAGCAGTGAATAAAACACATAAAGACAATAACAAAAAATTAATACCCTTATAATGCTTGAATATGCTAATGATTCACAAGTTCATGTTTAGCTCAGCCCTCTTTTCAGTGATTTAGACACATCTATATTTAATTATTCGTGGGTCCCTCAAACTTGAGATATCGGAAACCAAACGCCTATGCTTTTGTTCTATACCTGCTCTTCTGAATTCCCTGTTTGTCTAACGGTTGTGCACCCATCCAATTGCCCAATCCAAAGAACTAGGAATCATACTTAATTTATCCTTCTCCCTTACTCCTAAATCCTATCAGTAACCTATCTTCCTATTGCATCTAAAGTAGTTCTCAAAGCATTCCCCTCATTAGTTCCCAAGTCCCCTGCCTATGAGATTGGCTCTCACCATCTCTTGCCTAGAGTACTGTAGGAATCACCTTCCTAGTCTCCCCAATCCTATATTGTTTCCTTTAAATCTCTCCTCTAGTCAGATGCTGGCAATCTTGATTCCAGCTTGTGCTTCATCCAGCCTGGCATTTCACATGTTCTACTCTGCATATAAGTTAAATAAGCACAATGACAACACATAGCCTTGACATACTCCTTTTCCAATTTGGAACCAGTCTGTTGTTCCATGTCTGGTTCTAACTTTGCTTCTTGATCTGCATACAGATTTCTTAGGAGGCAGGTAAGGTGGTTTGATATTCCTGTCTCTTGAAGAATTTTCCACAGTTTGTGGTGATCCACACAGTCAGATGGTAAAGCACCTGCCTACAATGCGGGAGACCTGGGTTCAATCCCTGGGTCAGGAAGATCTCCTGGAGAAGGAAATGGCAACCCACTCCAGTATTCTTGCCTCGAAAATCCCATGGACGGAGGAGCCTGGTAGGCTATAGTCCATGGAGTCGCAAAGAGTTGGACATGACTGAGCAACTTTCACACAGTCAAAGGCTTTGGCATAGTCAATAAAGCAGAAGTAGATGTTTTACTGGAATTCTCTTGCTTTTTCTATGATCCAACAGATGTTGGCAATTTGATCTCTGGTTCCTCTGCCTTTTCTAAATCCAGCTTGAACATTTGGAAGTTCGTGGTTCATGTACTGTTGAAGCCTGGCTTGGAGAATTTTGAGCATTCCTTTGCCAGCATGTGAGATGGGTGCAATTGTGTGGTAGTTTGAACATTCTTTGTCATTGCCTTTCTTTGGGATGAGAATAAAAACTGACCTTTTCCAGTTCTGTGGCCACTGCTGAGTTTTCCAAATATACTGGCATATTGAGTGCAGCACTTTCACAGCATCATCTTTTAGGATTTGAAATAGCTCAACTGGAATTCCATCACCTCCACTACCTTTGTTCATAGTGATGCTTCCTAAGGCTCACTTGACTTTGCATTCCCGGATGTCTGGCTCTAGGTGAGTGATCACACCATCATGGTTATCTGGATCATGAAGATCTTTTTTGTATAGTTCTTCTGTGTATTCTTGCCACCTCTTCTTAATCTCATCTGCTTCTGTTAGGTCCCTACCATTTCTGTCCTTAATTTGTGCCTATCTTTGCATGAAATGTTCCCTTGGTATCTCTAATTTTCTTGAAGAGATCTCTAGTCTTTCCCATTCTATTGTTTTCCTCTGTTTCTTTGCATTGATCACTGAGGAAGCCTTTTCTTAATCTTTCCTAGCTATTCTTTGGAACTCTGCATTCAAATGGGTATATCTTTCCTTTACTCCCTTGCCTTTAGATTCTCTTCTCAGCTATTTGTAAGGCCTCCATAGACAACTATGTTGCCTTTTTGCATTTCTTTTCCTTGGGGATGGTCTTGATCCCTGCCTCCTGTACAATGTCAGGAACCTCTGTCCGTGGTTCTTCAGGCACTCTGTCTATCAGATCTAATCCCTTGAATCTATTGTCACTTCCACTGTATAATTGTAAGGGATTTGATTTAGGTCATACCTGAATGGTCTAGTGGTTTACCCTACTTTCTTCAATTAAGATTGCCAGGAGAAATATAAATAACCTCAGATAAGCAGATGACACCACACTTATGGCAGAAAGTGAAGAGGAACTAAAGAGCCTCTTGATGAAAGTGAAAGAGGAGAGTGAAAAGCTGGCTTAAAGCTCAACATTCAGAAAACTAAGATCATGGCATCTGATCCCATCAATTTATGGCAAATAGATGGTGAAACAATGGAAACAGTGACAGACTATTTTCTTGGGCAGATGGTGACTGCAGCCATAATATTAGAAGACACTTACTCCTTGGAAGAAAAATTATGACAAACCTGGATATCATATTAAAAAGCAGAGACATTACCTTGCCAACAAAGGTCTGTCTAGTCAAACTATGGTTTTTCCAGTGGTCATGTATGGATATGAGAGTTGGACTATAAAGAAAGCCCAGCACCAAAGAATTGATGCTTTTGAACTGTGGTGTTGGAGAAGATTCTTGAGAGTTCCTTGGACTGCAAGGAAATCAAACCAGTCCATCCTAAAGGAAATCAGTCCTGAATATTCATTGGAAGGACTAATGCTGAAGCTGAGACTCCAATACTTTGGCCACCTGATGTGAAGAACTGACTCATTTGAAAAGACCCTTATTCTGGGAAAGATTGAAGGCAGGAGGAGAAAGGGATGACAGAGGATAAGATGGTTGGATGGCATCACTGACTCGATGGAACATGAGTCTGAGCAAGCCCTGGGAGTCGGTGATGGACAGGGAAGCCTTGCATGCTGCAGTCCATAGGGTCGCAGAGTCAGACATGACTGAGCTACAGAACTGACTGAGGCAGATGCCAGAACGGCTGGTCTAAAAGAAAATCTGGCCATGTTCTTTTTTAATGACTGAAACCGCTTAGCATGTCATTGAAAGCCTTCCGTAATTGTCCTCTGCTCACGTCTCCAGTTCATCTCCTTCCATCTTCTCCTTTCTTTCATATACAACAACACTGAGTCACCTGTAGTTCCCATTCCCCAAACATGAAAGGCCCTTCCCAGTACTCTTCCCCTATCCACTCCTGCTCATCTTCTAAGTCTAGGCTCCTGCAACATTTCTTCCATGAAATCATCTCTCATCTGTAATTCCCTCCCCAAGACTAGGTGGTTTCCAAGGCATTGTGTGATAGTTCCTTTATATACTGTCTTGAAATTTCCTGCCTAATGTTGAAATTGCCTGTCTTCCTCAGTTTTTGAAAGCATGAACTGTGTATTAGTCATGGGTATAACCTCAGTGCCTGCCACAATATCTGGCACATAGAAGGCCAACAATCAATATGTGTTGAACTGTATTGCTGAATATGTCCTATTTAGGGTACTTCTGTATTGGGGAAATTTCAAGAATATGGTGTGTGATTTTTCTTTACTTAGAGGTGCTAGGATAATGTTGTAGGAGTCCTTTAATATAAAGTGTACTTGAAATAGAAGGAGAAATATGACTTTCTGCAGAAAAAGTGAGACTCACCATGAAATGCTTTGGTATCTATGAGTATCAATATACTGTAGCTTTTCTCTAAAAGAAAATTATCTTTTACAAGTGTCTCAAGGGTAATAATAGCAAAAGGTATACTAAACAAGGGAGTCACAGATTATTTTAAATTCTGAAACCTTCATCTTACAGACAGGCTAACACTGTGTTGAATTTGGCATCCTCTGTTGACAATGATATGTACACAATTGATTCTATCACCTAGTTCTTTCCTGTCTTCAACTTATTTTCCTATAACAAAGAATGAAAAAATATTCACAACTCAGAACATATGTATATTTGGAATAGCTGGCTCTTTTTTTTTTTTTTTTTTTTGGTTCTTTGAAAAAATGTACTTTGATCTTTAGTGTACCACATGAAGGTCTTTTGAAAGCAGTATCTAATGGGGAAAATAAATAAGCCAAGAGCTGCTGTAACTTAAGATGTTTGCCTTGAGAACTATTGGTTTTTCTGTCAGTCTGTCAGCCTGCCTGTCTATGTGAGTGAGACTCTCCATTTTGAATGCCAGCGTTTTGTGTAAGTACCTTGGAGGTTTTGTTTTAATATCTAAACACTAGCTCCTCAGTGTTCTTGCCAATTGCTGTAGAATTCTTTCATCAATCAGCAAGGGCAAATTTTCTTTTTTGTTTCTTATTCAGCTTTGCTTACTAAGGCTTTTAAATAGCTAAAGAAGACATCTCCACAGATTAAAAAGAATGACTTTTGTCTCTTGATTGAGTCTGTAAACAAACAAAAACAATCCAATTGCAAATTGATTTGGTGAAGGTGGAAACATTCAGTGTGTGGTGGATGCTGTAGTGCGCTGCCTAGATTCCCTCTTCAAGACAGGGACACTTACTCTCTATGCTGCCAGGAATGTTGGCTGATAACAACTCACAGCTAAGTTGCTCTTTGGGAACTGACTTCAGTCCAAGAAAGCTACATGACACAAGGCATGATGCCTCTTTGCTCTACTGCAAGAGGGAGCAATTTATAAAATCTTGGTCTGCTAGCCTGAATTTGGGATGATTCTCAAGGGCCTTGTCAGCTCATACACTCCCCACAGTCCAATTTCTCACTCTGCCTCACTCACTTGAGTGTTACTCCTATGAGCACTACTGCATAACCCTCTTGCCTTCATGTGTTAGACTCCTAGAAATCTTTCTCAGGAAATCCAACCTAAGACATAAGATATTCAACAGTATCAATTCAGGGAAATGATTGGTGTATTAGAGTTCTTGGGAGAAGCAGAAGTGTCAGGAGATACATATCTTAATATATATCATATAATATATCCTAATGTAGATCATATATCATATTATATAAAATATAATGTATATGTAATATATATATATGGAGTAAGAAATGGCACCCCTCTCCAGTATTCTTTCCTGGAAAATTCCATGGACAGAGGAGACTGGCAGGCTACAGTCCACAGGGCCACAAAGAGTCAGACACTATTGAGCAACTGAGCACACATGTATTTTTATATATATATATATTTATACATATGCATATATTGGCACATGAATAACATGTGAGTTAGGGCTGCCTACACCCAAGCAGTCAAAAATTCCTGTGTGATTTTTGACTCCTGCCAAACTTACCTACTAATAGCCTATCCCATCACTTCATGGGAAATAGATGGGGAAACAGTGGAAACAGTGTCAGACTTTATTTTTGGGGGTTCCAAAATCACTGCAGATGGTGACTCCAGCCATGAAATTAAAAGACGCTTACTCCTTGGAAGAAAAGTTATGACCAACCTAGATAGCATATTGAAAAGCAGAGACATTACTTTGCCAACAAAGGTCCATCTAGTCAAGGCTATGGTTTTTCCTGTGGTCATGTATGGATGTGAGAGTTGGACTGTGAAGAAAGCTGAGTGCCGAAGAATTGAGGCTTTTGAACTATGGTGTTGGAGAAGACTCTCGAGAGTCCCTCGGACTGCAAGGAGATCCAACCAGTCCATTCTGAAGGAGATCAGCCCTGGGATTTCTTTGGAAAGACTGATGCTAAAGCTGAAACTCCAGTACTTTGGCCACCTCATGCGAAGAGTTGACTCATTGGAAAAGACTCTGATGCTGGGAGGGATTGGGGGCAGGAGGAGAAGGGGACGACAGAGGATGAGATGGCTGGGTGGCATCACTGACTCGATGGACGTGAGTCTGAGTGAACTCCGGGAGTTGGTGATGGACAGGGAGGCCTAGCGTGCTGCGATTCATGGGGTCTGAGAGAGTTGGACACGACTGAGCGACTGAACTGAACTGACTAGAAGCCTTACCAAACACATACAGTAAATTAATACATATTTTATATGTTAAATGTATATCTACATGTATTTTATGCATTCATGACATATTTAACTTTCTCTTAATTTGGGGGGATATTTCCAGGCTGTATAGTTCACCTGTAAGTGTTTTCATATTGTTTCAAATCTCAAAAGAACTTTACTAATATATTTACTGAAAAAAAAAATCCAAGTATTAAGTAAGCCTGAGCATTATATCTACTACTGTGGGCAAGAATCCCTTAGAAGAAATGGAGTAGCCATCATGGTCAACAAGAGTCCGAAATGCAGTACTTGGTTGTAATCTCAAAAATGACAGAATGATCTCTGTTCATTTCCAAGGCAAACCATTCAATATCACAGTAATCCAAGTCTATACCCCAACCAACAATGCTGAAGAAGCTGAAGTTAAATGGTTCTATGAAGACCTATAAGACTATCTAGAACTAACACCCCAAAAAAGATGTCCTTTTCATTAGAAGGTACCGGAACGCAAAAGTAGGAAATCAAGAAATACCTGGAGTAACAGGCAAATTTGGCCTTGGAGTACAGAATGAAGCAGGGCAAAGGCTAACAGGTTTTGCCAAGAGAATGTCATAGCAACACCCTCTTCCAGCAATACAAGAGAAGACTCTACATGTGGACATCACCAGATGGTCAATACTGAAATCCGATTGATTATATTCTTTGCAGCCAAAGATGGAGACGTTCTATACAGTGAGCAAAAACAAGACCAGGAGCTGACTGTGGCTCATACCATGAACTCCTTATTGCCAAATTCAGACTTAAATTGAAGAAAGTAGGGAAAACCACTGAACCATTCAGATATGACCTAAATCAAATCCCTTACGATTATACAGTGGAAGTGACAATAGATTCAAGGGATTAGATCTGATAGACAGAGTGCCTGAAGAACTATGGACAGAGGTTTCTGACATTGTACAGGAGGCAGGGATCAAGACAAGGAAAAGAAATGCAAAAAGGTAACATGGTTGTCTGAGGAGGCCTTTCAAATAGCTGTGAAAAGAAGAGAAGTGAAAGGCAAAGGAGAAAAGAAAAGATACTCATTTGAATACAGAGTTCCAAAGAATAACAAGGAGAGATAAGAAAGGCTTCCTCAGTGATCAATGTGACCAGTGCAAAGAAATAGAGGAAAACAACAGAATGGGAAAGACTAGAGATCTCTTCAAGAAAATTAGAGATACCAAGGAAACACTTTATGCAAAGATAGGCACAAATTAAGAACAGAAATGGTAGGGACCTAACAGAAGCAGATGAGATTAAGAAGAGGTGGCAAGAATACACAGAAGAACTATACAAAAAAGACCTTCATGACCCAGATAATCACAATGGTATGATCACTCACCTAGAGCCAGACATCCGGGAATGCAAAGTCAAGTGAGCCTTAGGAAACATCACTACGAACAAAGGTAGTGGAGGTGATGGAATTCCAGTTGAGTTATTTCAAATCCTGAAAGATGATGCTGTGAAAGTGCTGCACTCAATATGGCAGTAAATTTGGAAAACTCAGCAGTGTCCACAGGACTGGAAAAGGTCAGTTTTTATTCCCACCCCAAAGAAAGGCAATGCCAAAAATGTTCAAACTACTGCACAATTGCACTCATCTCACATGCTGGCAAAGGAATGCTCAAAATTCTCTAAGCCAGGCTTCAACAGTATGTGAACCATGGAATTCCAGATGTTCAAGCTGGATTTAGAAAAGGCAGAGGAACTAGAGATGAAATTGCCAAAATCTGTTGGATCATTGAAAAAGTGAGAGAGTTTCAGAAAAACATCTACTTCTGTTTTATTGAGTATGCCAAAGCCTTTGACTGTGTAGATCACAACAAACTGTGGAAAATTCTTCAAGAGATGGCAATACCAGACCACCTGACCTGCCTCCTGAGAAATCTGTATGCAGGTCAGGAAGCAATAGTTAGAACTGGACATGGAACAATGGACTGGTTCCAAATAGGAAAAGGAGTATGTCAAGGCTGTATATTGTCATCCTGCTTATTTAACTTATATGCAGATTACATCATGTGAAATGCTGGACTGGATGAAGCACAAGCTGGAATCAAGATTGCCAGGAGAAATATCAATAACCTCAGATATGCAGGTGACACCATCCTTATGGCAAAAAGTGAAGAGGAACTAAAGAGCCTCTTGAAAGTGAAAGAGGAGAGTGAAAAAGTTGGCTTAAAACTCAACATTTAGAAAACTAAGGTCATGGCATCTGGTCCCATCAATTCATGGAAAATAGATGGGGAAACAGTGAAAACAGTGAGAGATTTCATTTTCTTGGACTCCAAAATCACTGCAGATGGTGGCTGCAGCCATAAAGTTAGAAGACTGTTACTCCTTGGAAGAGAAGTTATGACCAACCTAGACATCATATTAAAAAGGAGAGACATTACTTTGCCAACAAAGGTCCATCTAGTCAAAGCTATAGTGTTTCCAGTAGTCATGTATGGATGTGGGAGTTGGACTACAAAGAAAGCTGAGCACTGAAGAATTGATGCCTTTGAACTGTGGTGTTGGAGAAGACTCTTGAGAGTCCCTTGGACTGCAAGGAGATGCAGCCAGTCCATCCTAAAGGACATCAGTCCTGAATATTCATTGGAAGGACTGATGCTGAAGCTGAAACTCCAATACTTTGGCCACTTGATGCAAAGAACTGACTCACTGGAAAAGACCCTGATGCTGGGAAAGATTGAGTACAGGAGGAGAAGGGGACGACAGAGGATGAGATGGTTAAATGGCATCACCAACTCAATGGACATGAGTTTGAGTAAACTCCAAGAGTTGGTGTTGGATAGGGAAGCCTGGTGTGCTGCAGTCCACGGGGTCACAAAGAGTCAGAAACAACTGAGTAACTGAACTGAACTGCACAGTTCAAATCTGTATAGCTCAAGGGTAAACTGTGCATCTGTATATATATATATATATATATATATATATATATATATATATCTCATACACATTACATATATGTAATAAATATCCTCTATTTATTTATCATCTAAATATACTTCATGTCTGGATTAGAGGATGGATAAGCAGGAACCAGGAAGACTGTGAGGGTGTACAGGGTTTCTTTTGGGGACATAAAATATTCTAAGATTAGATGTGGTGATGTAATTCAGTTTAACTTTGAATCAGATTAAGTGCCGCATCAAGTACAATTGCTTTTTTCATCTTGGATTTTTGGAATGTTTGAACATGAATATTGCCTTGGAAACAGTCTGGTAGCTTTCTGACTGGGAGATCATGGATTGAGATAGTAGGCAACTCTGTTGATTGGCTGAGAAGATGAGGGCTGAAAAGACAGAGAAGGAAGTACTGTCAGTTTTAAGGTTGTTCACTCACAAAAGCACTTTACACTTTGAATTTTCTCCAGAGCTTTCACTTCTCTATGTAGGTACATAGAGCAGAAGCAGATAAAATCTTGTGGGGAGAGCTGCATAGCATGGTGAACAGCACACAGCCTGTTGGTATGTTAAGAATATGCTGTCTTTGCTTTGGTTTCCAGTATCCTTCTAGATCAAGCATTTGAGCTGATTGATCTTTGGTGTATCGACGCACTGGACTAATGTGTTCAGAGAGGAGTCTACTATAGCAAACGTTTACTGAGCACCGTACTATATGCTAGGTACTATTCTAGGTGCTGTGGATTTGTGGTGAACCAGTTTGATAATGAATTTTAGATTCAACATTCATTCATCCAAAACCATGTATTGAGTACGCATTGTTTTTCATGGCTAGGTTCCAACTTACGATGAAAATTCAAAAATAAAATTGCAGCTACAGAGGAATCATGTTTTAATGAATTGTGGAGTTAAATAAAGCCAGATGGGCAATCCCAACTTCACTCCCTCCTAGTTATGTGACTTTGGAAAAATATTTAAGCCCGGGAACCTCAGTTTTCTCAGCTGTAGAAGGTGAAGAGAGAATGGCGAAACTACCTATGTAAAATTTATCCTATCCTGTAAAATCTATTGAGATAACACATCTCACTGAATATGGAGCTCGTCTCGCCTTTAGTATCTAAAAACAAGTATTAATTCCCTTCTTATTTCTAGCTCACTTCCATGGATTTAAATTATAGTTTATGTAGAAATCCATTTGAGTAACACTCTAATAATTCATCTTCCTCATTTATAGGTGAAAAAATTTGGGTCTATGTATCTTACCCAATGTTGCATAACTAGTTAATGTGAAATCAGCAGTGAATGCCAGCCATCTCAATTCCAGGCTCAGTGCTTTTCTATCACATCACAGTAACTTAAGTGATTTGTTTGTTTTCTGTCATTTTGCTTGCATTTTCAGTAGGGTTTAGCATTATATTTAAATCTGGAGATTTCACTGTGAATCTCAGATCGTTTTAAAAATGTCACCCTCAAGAGAATGATATATAGATGAGATGGTCAGGTGTTGATAATTTTATACTCTAACTGATGGATTCATGGGGATTTTTTACACTACTCCTTTCACTTTTTGTGTATGTTTGAAATTTTCCATAATAAAAAAGCTAAAAAAATATCTTCCAAATCTTATGCCAATACCAATTCTGGAAAACCCCTACTTCTACCACTTGTCTATCCCAAGAAGTTTTCATTTCATTTTCATTTATTCTTCATTTTCAGTCTTCAGTTGATTCTCAATCCCTGAGAGGTTTTGTATCCCATTCCCAAAGGAACTCAGTTTTTCATTTTAAGGCTGGGTGTTTAGAATGTCAGGGCCACTTTCTAATAGACAACCTCCTTGGCCACACTCAGTGGGTCACCTTGAAACAGGATGCTGGATGTTGCTCATTGTGCCTGCTTCTCATAGGGGGCAAAGCCATGCTCCATACTGTTCTCCACTGTGGCTGTACCAATTTACATTCCCACCAACAGGGTAGGAGGGTTTCCTTTTCTCCATACCCTCTCCAGTATTTATTTGTAGACTTTTTGATGATGGTTATTCTAACTACTGTGAAGTGATACCTCATTGCAGTTTTGATTTGCATTTCTCTAATAATTTGCAATGTTGAACATCTTTTCATGTTCCTGTTGGCCCTCTGTATCAGACCTTATAATACACTGAACAATTAGTCATGCCCGAGTACTGAGGATAACCTGTTCACTCAAGTTGTGCAGAAGCAGATGGAAAGCAAAGTCAGACTAGTGTGTATTCACAGAGGGTCTCCAAAGTGGCCTGGCAGCAGTAGCAAAGCTAAGATAATCATGTGAAGGAGGTGCTTAACTAACTAGCACACTAAAAGACACCTTGGCTATTATCTCCGAGCCCACGCCCACACCTCCACAGGAGATGTGAATTTCCTGGTCTGGTGTGAGCATCTGAGCCTGGAGGAGAACCCGGTCTCTGATTCTTCCACTCAGTGCTCTTTCAGCTACCAGTGTCTCTCTACCTTCGCTGCATATTAGAATCCCCTGGGGATCTTTTAAAAATGCAGATGCTCTGGCACCAACTCAAACCCATTAGATCAAAATCTCTGAGGTAGGGGCTTGGGTGAAAAAAAAATTTTTTTTCAAGTTCTCAGGTTATTCAAATGTGCAGCCAAGGTCCCAAACTGCTGTGCTGTACTGAGTTGTTACCTCTCTTCTTCCAATGAGATTTTTGATCTGCTAGTCATGCCACACCTGCTCCCTCTACTTCACCAGTCTCCATCTAGCTACTTGCTCTCTGGCTTGCTGCCACTTATGTTTCTGAATGACTGCATCCATGCTTCTCCCCAGAGAAGTGTTTGGAGGCCAAACACCCATCACTTATTGTGGGCCCTTGCTTTTGAACTGTGGTGTTGGAGAAGACTCTTAAGAGTCCCTTAGACTGCAAGGAAATCCAACGAGTCCATTCTGAAGGAGATCAGCCCTGGGATTTCTTTGGAAGGAATGATGCTAAAGCTGAAACTCCAGTACTTTGGCCACCTCATGAGAAGAGTTGACTCATTGGAAAAGACTCTGATGCTGGGAGGGATTGGGGGCAGGAGGAGAAGGGGAAGGGGACGACAGAGGATGAGATGGCTGGATGGCATCACTGACTCCATGGACGTGAGTCCGGGTGAACTCCGGGAGTTGGTGATGGACAGGGAGGCTTGGCGTGCTGCGATTCATGGGGTCGCAAAGAGTCGGACACGACTGAGCGACGGATCTGATCTGATTGTCTCCAAAAGTGCTCCTTGCATGATTTGAATGGTGGCTCCCCAAAAGATATATCATGTCCTGGAATGTGACCTTATTTGTAAAGACAGTCTTTGCAGATGTAATTAAGTGAAGGTTCTTCCAAGGCTATCACTCTAGGCCCTAAATCCATCAATAAGCAATCCTTATGAGAGATACACAGGGAGAAGGAAAAGCCCCCATGAAGACAGAGGCAGAGACTGGTATCCAGATATAACCAACAGATATCCAGGGCCACCAGAAGCTGGAAGAGGCATGGGAGGATTCTTCTCATTAGCGTTTGGAGATACCCTACTGACACCTTGATTTCAGACCTTGAGCCTCCAGAACTGTGAGAGAATATCTTTTTTGTTTTAATCCATCCCTAGGTTTCCTGCATTGTTGGCAGATTCTTTACCAACTGGGCCACTAGGGAAGCCCAAGAATACTGGAGCGGATAGCCAAACCCTTCTCCAGGGGATCTTCCTGACCCAGGAATCGAACTAGGGTCTCCTGCATTGCAGGCAGATTCTTTACCAACTGAGCTACCAGGGAAACCCTTAATCAACAGTTTGTGGCAATTTGGCATGGCAGCTTGAGGAAACTAACAGAGATATGATCTCAATACCCTGCTTTTTGCTTCATTGTATGGTAGCAGACAACCATTCAGTTCAACATGCTTCCTCTGGATTTGTTTTACTAAACTCAACAAGTTTTGCCCACATGAGTTTCCCTGGTGGCTAAGTGGTAAAGAATCTGCCTGCAATGCAGGAGATACAGATTTGATCCCTGGGTCAGGAAGATACCCTGGAGAAGGAAATGGCAACCCACTCCAGTATGCTTGCCTGGAAAATCCCATGGACTGAGGAGTCTGGCGGGCTATGGTTCTTGGGGTCTCGAGGAGTTGAGACATGGCTAAAGTGACTGAGTATGTTCCATTATTACATCTAGAAAGTTCTGGGGGTATCTACAAGGGCAATGCACCTTCTTCCTCTCTCCCTTCCAGCCTTTTCCTCTCTATCCAGACTAAACAGCACCCATCAAAAACCATCTCATAGCAGCCTCATCTCAGCATCTTCTAATAATTTTATAGGTTTTCATTTTTTCATATCATGCTTCTTTTAAAATGAACAAAATTTAGCCTGGTTATTGTAAACAACTAAAACAATTTAGAAGAATAAGTTTTGCCTTCACCTGTTACTTCCTGCCATCCAACTTCCCATAATACCTACCATGTGTGTGCTAAGTCGTTTCAGTCGTGAATGACTCCACGTGACTCTATGGACAGTAGCCTGCCACGTTCATCTGTCCATGGGATTCTCCAAGCAAGAATATTGCAGTGAGTTGCCTTCTCCAGAGAATATTCATTCCCAACCCAGGGACTGAACTGTGTCTCTTATGTCTTCTGCACTGGTAGGCAGGTTCTTTACCACTAGCACCACCTGGGAACCCCCATACACCTGCGGTAACCACTGTTAATCAAGAACACTCTGGTGAATATCCCGCCATCCATCTTTCCAGGCGGATTTTGAAAGCGATAACTGGCTCGGATGGCAAATATAAACTATGACACTGCTGGAAATAGCACTGCACAGGCAGGGGTGGGTTGCTCAGAGCCCATGGACTATTTCTCAAAGAATCTCTCTGAACACAGGCCGCAGGGAACAAAGACACATTAAAAGCCACTATCTCAGCCCTCTGGAGGTCTGGCCTTGTGGGGCAAGGTGGAGACCAGGGCAAGGGAAGCATGGGACATTTAAGGAGGCACTTGCTCTCAGGCTTGTGCACACCTTAAGAAAGCTTCTGGTTAATTGATGAAGACCCCAATCAATGGCGGAGGAGGAGTCCTGGTTCTCTTTACTTGTGGTTTCTGGGTCTTTCTGAAGAAGGAAGGAGCTACAGCAGTTATTTCTGGTATGTACATCAGTAAGTCAGTTAAAGTCTGACTTTAAACCCTCCAGTGTCTTCCCATTTTACTTACAGTGAAAGCCAAAGCATCCTTGCTGGCCACACATGGTCGCCCCCCACTACCCTGCTCCGGAGACTCTTCCACTCTCATCCATCGCTCCATCAGTATTCCCTGCACTTACCCTACCCATCACATGGTCCTCCTTCCTTTTCCTCAAACACTCCAAGTGTGGTCTATCTCAGGACCTTTGCAAACTTGCCGTCTTCTTTGTCTGCGATGCTCTTCCTCCAGGGATCCAGGAGTTTCACTCGCTAGGTTCCTCCAGATCGCTTCTCAGAAGAACCAGAAATGACTTCCCTAGCTGTGCTACAATAACAGTGCTCCTAGTCAACCCCACCACTCACTGTTCCCCTTGTGTGACTTCCTTCTCCTCTGATTGTCAGCTGGCTCTGTGGTCACAGATGGACTACCACGGGTTTTGTGAGAAATGGTACAAAAACAAGCCAGATGCTTCCTCCCACTGCCTTCACTGTGGGATGCCTGCTGAGTGCAGGAGCCACTGTGTTGGTGTTTGTTCCTGTATGAAGAGCCCCACAGACATGCCTTTTGGAAACTGGGCATCCCTGAGAGCACTGGCTTGTGTCTTTGTGAACTTTCTATTCCAAGGTGCTAATTAGCATCCGCAGGGTTGCCTTTTTCTCTTTGGCTTCCAGGAAGTTTGGGGCCAGATTTGAAATTCAACTATAACAACTTCGTGACACTTGAATGTCTTTCTTTCTGGTTGGGATTTTCCAGACTTACTTACATTTCCCCACCCCGATCGTTTGTTCCTGCTTTGCTATGTTCTGTGCTACAGTTTGTTCCTTTGTGTGATCCAGGGATGAGGTGGGAGAGAAATGAGCTGATTATTGAGGGCACAGATGAATCCACCAGTGCAGAGAAGACGAGACTCCTGGATCGACTGCACTGTGGGGATGAGTGGGTGGGACTGTGGCCCGGCAGGCCTTTCTGGAGACTTAATACTGCCTGGGACGGAAGGAAAAAGACGGGTGGAGACAAGGAGCACAGTCAAGTCCTGAGGTCAAGTTTTTGCTCACAAAATTGTGACTTATAATATGAATAATATGTATCTGTAAATTTACAGAATTTTTGAGCTGAGAGGAACTGTTGGTAAATCCAAATATTTTCTTGTAAAACTGAGGAAACTGAAAACCAAGCAATTTACTTAAAGTCCAAAACTATTTATTGGCAGAGACGAGATGAGAGTCCTTTTCTCTCTCCTCCTGGCCCAAAGCTTTTTCCATGATACCACCCACAAAGTTGCAGTTCTTCCCATTTTGTGTATTAAGAATTTTTCATTTGAGATCCTTGGAACACGTGTTAAGAGGTTATGCCTGCATACATATAATTCCTTTTCCTCCATGGACTTTCCAAATTCAATAAAGTAATGGAAGGGAAGTGCCTCCTGATGGTTTTCCTCAAAGCCCACCCTGATTTTAATGCTTGGGCTCAGAAGCACACTTGTTCCTGTGGGCTGTGGATGGAGGGTGAAGGTTAAATCACAGGGGGCGCTCGTGGGCAACAAGAGAAGAAACAACAGGGCTTGGGTGACTTGGGGCTGGATGTGGGTCACTTAAGTGAATTCCAGGTGACCAGGTAAGATCAGCAGAGTAGGGTGTGTAGGGAGAGCTGCCTGCTGGGTCCAGGAAGAGAAAGACAGGGTTTCCAGAGGTGCCCCAAACATGGCTGGTTTCTGTCAACACGGGAGGAATCCTCAGCCTAGGTGCTCAAAAATTCACAGAATCTGAGGGGAAGAGCAGGTTACAAAGAGAGAACGGGAAGCCCCTGTTGCCTGCAGAATTACTAGTCTACAAGGAGTTGGGACACAACAAAACACAGCACAGGCTTCTCTGGTGAGTGGCACTGAGGATTAGGACCTAAGTTTGTGAGGAAAATTGTTCTGACGAATGGGTGTATTTGGCTAGTTCCAGCTAAGTGGTTTTCAATAGTGACTTCAGCCTAGAGCACTGCAAAGCTGAGCTGTGGCTTCCGGGTGGCATAACGGGCTTTTTTTTTTTTTTTTTAACCAGCCAGTCAAGCACAGAGCCCAGGGGGTAGGTGGGGGTGGGGAGGCCCTTGGGAGAAGTTTAGGGCCTGGGAGCTACTGCTGCCTGGAGAGAAAGCTCTGCAAAGTTTATTGTCAAAAATCCCAGGAAATATTGGGCCTGCTCATTCCATCCTCTTGCATGGCTTGGGTGTGTCTCCTTAGGAGACCAGAGCCCTTTCAGGGCCCAGCTGTACTGGACAGGAGCTTCTACAGATTTAAGGCCCACAGCAGCACAACATTTTCTGTATTGCACATTACAAAGTGAGGGCCCCTATGATGACAAATAACCAACAATGATCCCAACAATGACTCTACAGCTACTCTTTTAAACGCTAAGAAAAGTGATCAAAGGTAGTTAAGAAGCTTTGTAATGGTCAGTTTTCTCATGAGACACAGCTGTGACCTTACAGACACTGAAATGCAATTCTGAGCTTCACAAGTTTGTTTTGAAGGTTACATAAACTGTTGCTGGTTTTTTGAAATGTCTTTGTATCTATATTCCCTATGATGGGTACCAGCCTAATCAAAAGAGGGCTTGAAAGAATAAACCAGCTGATCAAGTTAGAGCACTAAATTGGGAATCAGAGTAAGCTTTCTGACTACCCCTTAACATTCTCACTGGCTATGAGGAAGAACTGTACAAAAAAGATCTTCACGACCCAGATAATCATGATGGTGTGATCACTCACCTAGAGCCAGACATCCTGGAATGTGAAGTCAAGTGGGCCTTAGGAAGCATCACTACAAACAAAGCTAGTGGAAGTTATGGAATTCCAGTTGAGCTATTTCAAGTCCTAAAATATGATGCTGTGAAAGTGCTGCACTCAATATGCCAGCAAATTTGGAAAACTCAGCAGTGGCCATGGGACTGGAAAAGGTCAATTTTCATTCCAATCCCAAAGAAAGGCAATGTCAAAGAATGCTCAGCTACTAAACAATTGCACTCATCTCACATGCTAGCAAAGTAATGCTTAAAATTCTCCAAGCCAGACTTCAATAGTATGTGAACTGTGAACTTCCAGATGTTCTAGCTGGATTTCGAAAAGGCAGAGGAACCAGAGATCAAATTGCCAACATCCATTGGATCATTGAAAAAGTGAGAGAGTTCCAGAGAAACATCTACTTCTGCTTTATTGATTATGCCAAAGCCTTTGACTGTGTGGATCACAACAAACTGGAAGATTCTTCAGATGGGAACACCAGACCACCTGACCTACCTCCTGAGAAATCTGTATGCAGATCAAGAAGCAACAGTTAGAATTGGACATGGAACAACAGACTGGTTCCAAATTAGGAAAGGAGTACATCAAGGCTGTATATTGTCATCCTGCTTATTTAATTTATATACAGAGAACAGCAAGAGAAATACTGGACTGGATGAAGCACAAGCTGGAATCAAGATTGCTGGGAGAAATATCGACAACCTCAGATATGCAGATGACACCACCCTTATGGCAGAAAGTGAAGAAGAACTAAAAAGCCTCTTGATGAGAGTGAAAGAGGAGAGTGAAAAAGTTGGCTTAAAGCTCAATATGCAGAAAACTAAGGTCATGGCATCTGGTCCTCATGGCAAATAGATGGGGAAACAGTGGAAACTGTGAGAGACTTGATTTTTGGGGGCTCCAAAATCACTGCAGATGGTGATTGCAGCCATGAAATTAAAAGATGCTTGCTTCTTGGAAGAAAAATTGTGACCAACCTAGATAGCATATTAAAAAGCAGAGACATTACTTTGCCAACAAAGGTCCATCTAGTCAAAGCTATGGTTTTTCCAGTAGTCATGTATGGAGGTGAGAGTTGGACTATAAAGAAAGCTGAATGCTGAAGAATTGATGCTTTTGAACTGTGGTGTTGGAGAAGACTCTTGAGAGTCCCTTGGACAACAAGGAGATGCAGCCAGTCCATCCTAAAGGAAATCAGTCCTGAATATTCATTGGAAGGACTGATGCTGAAGCTGAAACTCCAGTACTTTGACCACCTGATACAAAGAACTGACTCATTGGAAAAGACCCTGATTCTGGGAAAGATTGAAGGTGGGAGGAAAAGGGGACAACAGAGGATGAGATGGTTGGATGGCATCACTGACTCAATGGACATGTATTTGAGTAAACTCCCAGAGCTGGTGATGGACAGGGAAGCCTGGCGTGGTGCAGTCTATGGGGTCTCAAAAAGTTGGACACGACTGAGTGACTCAGCTGAACTGAGCTATGAGGTTGCTAATCTTCATTTCCCCAAGCCAGGCCTGAGGACCATGGATGTCAGGATCTCTCAAGTTCTTTATTAACAGTGTGTAGCTTCCTGGACCTGAGACACACTCATTGCATCAAACTATCTTGGACGTGGGACCAAGAACCTGTATTTTTAATACCCAATTCTTATACTTATTTAGTTTGCTTAAAAGTAGACATTTTTGTAGCTATCACCCTGGTCAAGAAAGAACTTTACCAGCAATATAGAGACCCCCCTCAACTTACGTCTCTTCCTTTCCCCAAAGGTAACTGCTATCCAGATTTTATGGCAATCACTTTTTTGCTGTCTCTTTGCATCTACATTTAAGAATACATTGTGTTGGTTTTGTCTGCTTTTTCAAATTCTATATAAGTGAAATCATACAAGATATAGCCTTGGCATCTGCTTTTTTTTTAGTTTTTTTTTGCCTTCTCACCATTATGTTTATGAAATTCATCCTGTGGTTGTAGTTGTGTTATACTGTATGACTAAACCATGATTTATTTATCTAGTCTACTGTTGGTGGACACTAGGTGGTTTCCAGTTTGGGACTGTTATGAATAATGCTGCTCTGAACATTCCTGCACATATTTCTGTGGGTTATACAATAAGAGTGGATTTTCTGGGTATCTTATCTCTAATGCTGGTAGGTAATGCAAGCTGTTTTACAAACTGGTTACTGCAAGTCCAACTTTAAGAACTGTTATCTATATTTTTGCAGGCAGGACCCAGTCATAGGTGTGGAGATGTGGATATGGTCTGCTGAGTGGTGTGAAAGGGTGGCTCTGGCTACTGTGAGGAGAATGGGTTGTAAGAGGCCAAGTCAGGGAGCACGGAGGTCAGTTAGGAGCCTACTGGTAGGTGGAAACAACCACAGAGTGAGCCTTATGTATGATTAATTGTCATATCCTCCCCCTAATTTATGGAGGTAATGGCTAGATTTGTTTTCAGCTGGAGTGGTATTGATAAGTTGGATTCCTCCTTCGTTGATTACTGCTAGATCCTCCTGAATTTATACCCAAAGTGACTACTTGATCTGTCCGGAAATGAAGACACATATTCATAAAGACCTGCTATGTGCCACACACAGTGCTGGGCTCTAGGAACGCAATGGTGAACAGGACGGGGAAGACTTTGGCTTTGGGGAAGCTTAAAGTCTAGTGCATGAGAGAGATAAATGAGAAAAGACATGTAAATATATAAATTGTGAGATGTTCCACAGAAAAAGAACAGGGTGCTGGGAGAGAAAGGGGGGCCATGGGGAGGGGGCACCTCCTAGATATGAAGGATCAGGGAGGAAGGGGGAGAGAGCCTGACTTGAAAAGTGACAGCTCAGACCTGAATGAATCTGTGAAGAGTCAGTGGAAGATGTTCCAGGCAGATAAGCCCTTCCCTTGTGTGGTCTCTTAGGGAGAGAGAAACTTGGTGCATTGAAGACCTGGAAGGATTATGATGGATTATGGCCGGGGAGGGTAAGCAGAATGAGCCTGGTGAGGCAGGCAGGACCCAGGCCTGGGTGTGGAGATGTGGATGTGGTCTGCTGAGTGGTGCAAAAGGGTGGCTCTGGCTACTGTGAGAAGAATGGGTTGTAGGAGGCCAGGTGAAGGAGCAGGGAGGCCAATTAGGAGGCTACTGCAGTCATCCAGGCCAGAGATGATGTTTAGCTGGACTAGGATGCTGCCAGAAGACTTGGAAGATGTGCATGAATTCAAGAAGCATGCTAGAGCTGGAACTGAGAAGTCTGGTGAGCAAGAATAATGACTCCCAGGTCTGGCCTGTGTAATGGGCGGAGAGTATACCAAGATGAGGAAATCTCTCCTATGGACGTCAAATTCCTTTTATAGCACTTAGACCTACCCATGTCCTCCTATAGTTCCAAAGTCTTTCTATGTTCAATGCCAAAATGAAAGAAGTCTCCTAGTTTTTATTAACAAACTAAACAAAAAACAAAAACCCTTTTATTTATATTTATTTTATGCTGAATTTATTCTGGCCTTAAGTTTTGTTTCTTCAAGAGAAAAATCAAATAAATAACCTAACTCTACACGTAAAGCAACTAGAAAAGGAAGAAATGAAGAACCCCAGGGTTAGTAGAAGGAAAGAAATAATAAAAATTAGGGCAGAAATAAATGAAAAAGAAACAAAGGAGACCATAGCAAAAATCAACAAAGCTAAAAGCTGGTTCTATGAGAAGATCAATAAAATAGACAAACCATTAGCCAAACTCATCAAGAAAAAAAGGGAGAAGAATCAAATCAACAAAATTAGAAATGAAAATGGAGAAATCACAACAAACAACACAGAAATACAAGGGATCATAAGAGACTACTATCAGCCATTATATGCCAATAAAATGGACAACTTGGAAGAAATGGACAAATTCTTAGAAAAGTATAACTTTTCAAAACGGAACCAGGAAGAAATAGAAAATCTTAACAGACCCATCACAAGCACAGAAATCAAAACTGTAATCAGAAATCTTCCAGCAAACAAAAGCCCAGGACCAGATGGCTTCACAGCTGAATTCTACCAAAAATTTAGAGAAGAGCTAACACCTATCCTACTCAAACTCTTCCAGAAAATTGCAGAGGAAGGTGAAGTTCCAAACTCATTCTATGAGGCCACCATCACGCTAATACCAAAACCAGACAAAGATGCCACAAAAAAAGAAACCTACAGGCCAATATCACTGATGAACATGGATGCAAAAATCCTTAACAAATTCTAGCAAACAGAATCCAACATATTAAATCCAACATATTAAAAAGATCATACATCATGACCAAGTGGGTTTTATCCCAGGGATGCAAGGATTCTTCAATATCTGCAAATCAATCAATGTGATACACGACATTAACAAATCAAAAGATAAAAACCATATGATTATCTCAATAGATGCAAAGAAAGCCTTTGACAAAATTCAGCATCCACTTATGATAAAAACCCTCCAGAAAGCAGGCATACAAGGAACATACCTCAACATAATAAAAGCCATATATAATAAACCCACAGTAAACATTATCCTCAATGGTGAAAAATTGAAAGAATTTCCCCTAAAGTCAGGAACAAGACAAGGGTGCCCATTCTCACCACTACTATTCAACATAGTTGTGGAAGTTTTAGCCTCAGCAATCAGAGCAGGAAAAGAAAAAAAAGGAATCCAGATTGGAAAAGAAGTAAAACTCACACTGCAGATGACATGATCCTCTACATAGAAAACCCTAAAGACTCCACCAGAAAATTTCTAGAGCTAATCAATGAATATAGTAAAGTTGCAGGATATAAAATTAACACATAGAAATCCCTTGTGTTCCTATACACTATCAATGAGAAAACAGAGAAATTAAGGAAACAGTTCCATTCACCATTGCAATGAAAAGAATAAAATACTTAGGAATGTATCTACCTAAAGAAACAAAAGAAACAAAAGACCTATATACAGAAAACTATAAAACTCTGATGAAAGAAATCAAAGAGGACACAAATAGATGGAGAAATATACCATGTTCATGGATTGGAAGAATCAATATAGTGAAAATGAGAATACTACCCAAAGCAATCTATAGATTCAGTGCAAACCCTATCAAGCTACCAATGGTATTTTTCAGAGAACTAGAACAAATAATTACATAATTTGTATGGAAACCTCGAATAGCGAAAGCAATCTTGAGAAAGAAGAATGGAACTGGAGGAATCAACCTGCCTGACTTCAGGCTCTACTACAAAACCACAGTCATCAAGACAGTATGGCACTGGCACCAAGACAGAAATATAGATCAATGGAGCAAAGTAGAAAGACCAGAGATAAATCCACACACCTATGGACACCTTATCTTTGACAAAGGAGGTAAGAATATACAATGGAGAAAAGACAATCTCTTTAACAAGTGGTGCTGGGAAAACTGGTCAACCACTTGTAAAAGAATGAAACTAGAACACTTTCTAACACCATACACAAAAATAAACTCAAAATGGATTAAAGATCTAAATGTAAGGCCAGAAACTATAAAACTCCTAGAGGAAAACATAGGCAAAACACTCTCTGACATAAATCACAGCAGGATCCTCTATGACCCACCTCCTAGTGTAATGAAAATAAAAGCAAAAATAAACAAATGGGACCTAATTAAACTTAAAAGCTTTTGCACAATGAAGGAAACTATAAGCAAAGTGAAAAGACAGCCTTCAGAATGGGAGAAAACAATAGCAAACAAAGCAACTGATGAAGAATTAATCTCAAAAATATGCAAGTAGCTTCTGCAGCTCAAGTCCAGAAAAATAAGCAACCAAATCAAAAAAATGGGCCAAAGAACTAAACAGACATTTCTCCAAAGAAGACATAGAGATGGCTAACAAACACATGAAAAGATGCTCAACATCATTCCTTATCAGAGAAATGCAAATCAAAACCATGATGAGGTACCATCTCAAGCCGGTCAGAATGTCTGCTATCAAAAAGTCTACAAACAATAAATGCTGGAGAGGGTGTGGAGAAAAGGGAACCCTCTTACACTGTTGGTTGGAATGCAAACTAGTACAGCCACCATGGAGAACAGTGTGGAGATTCCTTAAAATACTGGAAATAGAACTGCCATACGACCCAGCAAACCCACTGCTGGGCATACACACCAAGGAAACCAGAATTGAAAGAGACACGTGTACCCCAATGTTCATCACAGCACTGTTTACAATAGCCAGGACATGGAAGCAATCTAGATGTCCATCAGCAGATGAATGGATAAGAAAGCTGTTGTACATATACACAATGGAATATTCAGTCAGTCAGTTCAGTTGCTCAGTCCTGTCCGACTCTTTGCGACCCCATGAATCGCAGCACGCCAGGCCTCCCTGTCCATCACCAACTCCTGGAGTTCACTCAAACTCATGTCCATCGAGTCGGTGATGCCATCCAGCCATCTCATCCTCTGTCGTCCCCTTCTCCTCCTGCCCTCAATCCCTCCCAGCATCAGAGTCTTTTCCAATGAGTCAACTCTTCGCATGAGGTGGCCAAAGTACTGGAGTTTCAGCTTTAGCATCATGCCTTCCAAAGAAATCCCAGGGCTGATCTCCTTCAGAATGGACTGGTTGGATCTCCTTGCAGTCCAAGGGACTCTCAAGAGTCTTCTCCAGCACCATAGTTCAAAAGCATCAATTCTTCGGTGCTCAGCTTTCTTCACAGTCCAACTCTCACATCCAAACATGACTACTGGAAAAACCATAGCCTTGACCAGATGGACTTTTGTTGGCAAAGTAATGTCTCTGCTTTTCAATGTGCTATCTAGGTTGGTCATAACTTTCCTTCCAAGGAGTAAGCATCTTTTAATTTCATGGTTGCAGTCACCATCTGCAGTGATTTTGGAGCTCAAAAAGATAAAGTCTGACACTGTTTCCACTGTTTCCCCATCTATTTCCCATAAAGTGATGGGACCAGATGCCATGATCTTCATTTTCTGAATGTTGAGCTTTAAGCAACTTTTTCACTCTCCTCTTTCACTTTCATCAAGAGGCTTTTTAGTTCCTCTTCACTTTCTGCCATAAGGGTGGTGTCATCTGCATATCTGAGGTTATTAATATTTCTCCTGGCAATCTTGATTCCAGCTTATGCTTCATCCAGCCCAGTGTTTCTCATGATGTACTCTGCATAAAAGTTAAACAAGCAGGGTGACAGTATACAGCCTTGATATAATCCTTTTCCTATTTGGAACCAGTCTGTTGTTCCATGTCCAGTTCTAACTGTTGCTTCCTGACCTGCATATAGGTTTCTCAAGAGGCGGGTCAAGTGGTCTGGTATTCCCATCTCTTTCAGAATTACTCAGCCATTAAAAAGAATGCATTTGAATCAGTTCTAATGAGGTGGATGAAACTGGAGCGTATTATACAGAATGAAGTAAGTCAGAAAGAAAAACACCAGTACAGTGTATTAACGTATATATATGGAATTTAGAAAGATGGTAACGATGACCCTATAATGAGACAGCAAAAGAGACACAAAGGTATAGAACAGTCTTTTAGACTCTGTGGAAGAAGGTGAGGAGGGATGATTTGAGAGAATAGCATTGAAACATGTGTATCATCATACCTGAAATAGATGGCCAGTCCAGGTTCGATGCATGAGACAGGGTGCTCAGGGCTGTTGCACTGGGATGACCCTGAGGGATGGGATGGGGAGGGAGGTGGGAGGAGGGTTCAGGATGGGGATCACATGTACACCCATGGCTGATTCATGTCAATGTATGGCAAAAACCACTACAATATTGTAAAGTAATTAGGCTCCAATTAAAATAAATAAATTGATATAAAAATTTGTTTCTTTTGAGATTACCTTTTTCTTCTGTGCAACTTCCTCTGGTTTAGGAATGATCTGCATTTTTTTTAGTAAGAATCATCTCAATGTGGCAGAAGGAGCTCATGTGGATCTGTAAGTTCAGCAGTGCATCTTGGAGACTTTGTTCACCTGGATGTCCTCAATGAGCAGAGAATCTACATCTAGACCCATAAGGTCATCAATACTCTGCATTTTTAAGCATGTGCAGCAAAAATCCAACACTCTTTTTGGGCCACTGACCCTGCATCCAGCTCTGGGAATGGGCCTGGCATACCCACCAACTCTGCCATTGTAAGGATGGAATGACACACATTTGATTCTGTAAAATGACATCTTTTCAGATACGTATAACATTGATGGCCTGGGCAGTTTTTTGAGTGTTCTTAAAGTGAACTCAACATTTTGAACCTCTTGATTTATAGGATTTTGTGGAGTTTTCTGAGTCAAATGAATAGCAGACTATTTTCAGAGACGGTCACATATTAGAAGAGCCTTACAGCCTTTCTTCTACCCTCTCCCACCATTATTATTTATAAAGGGTTTATTTGTATGCTTACAGTGTCCAAAGTTTCTGGGCCATAGTTTTAAGGTGTGAATTAGTGAGTGAGTTCTTTTTATTATATGGATGTATAAACACAGGTCAGCTTCCAGATTTGACTGTGGGTAGGCTGCCCTGACAGGGGAAAATAGCAGATCTAGATATGATTCTCAGAACAAGTGAGGTTGCTTTAAAATTATCTTTTGAGGAGTACAGTTATGAAACATTGAGATATGATGTTAAAACCCCCCAAAAAGTTCTGAATTCAGAAATGTAAAAGAAGTGACAGAAAAAGAAACTTACTTCAAAATTTTCACTAATGAATTGGACTAACAACATTTTTTCAATTTTTTTCTTAATAATTTTATTTTAGTTTGGCTGTGCTAGATCTTTGTTGCTTCGTGGGCCTTTCTCTAGTTGCAGGGAGCAGGGCCTACTTTAGCTGCAGTGTGTGGGCTTCTCCCTGTGGCAGCTTCCCCTGTTGCAGAGCATGGGCTCTAGAGCACATGGGCATCAGTAACTGTGACTCGTGGGCTCGGTAGTTGTGGCTCCTGGGCTCTAGAGCATAGGCTCAGTAGTGGTGGCGCATGTGCCTAGCTGCTCCGAGGCATGTGGAATCTTCCTGAATCGGAGATCAAACCTGTGTCTCCTGCATTGGCACGTGGATTCTTTACCACTGGGCCACTGGGAAAGCCCTCAAGTTAATTTTTCTTATGAGAATTTTAACAATATTAAGGCCAAAGTGGGCTTCCTGCATAAAATACAAGATATAATCAATTTCTTTGAGGTCTGTTCCTTTGAATGTAAACATAGAAGTGCTTTTAGTTTTGAGTTTGTGAGGAAATTACTAACTTTTCAGATTTGTTCATCTAGTGTATTTTAAAAATTAGGTTTTGCTCTCTTAGCTGGTTCTTCAGAATCCCCTTTTCATGCCCTGGAATCTGATCAGTTGAGACCACTGGAGAAGAGAGAAGGATGTGAACTGAATGTACAGCTATCCACCTGCCACCCCTTTGCCTAGAAATAATGAAATGGCCAGGTCTTCTCTATTGTAAATAAAAGAGTCCAGCTAGTGAAGCAGAGTTAGTACAGAATTTCCATGAATACCAGGGAGCTAAGCTTGGATACTACATAGTCAGGAAAAAGTCACCAGAAGAAATACCAACCATGCAATGAAAATTTTTTCACAGAAACCTCATTGTCCCCACTACTAAGTACCCAGATCATACAGTGGGACCACAGGGAGAAACGTGGTCATTTGTCACAGAACAAATGCCTCCATCTCATGCTTTCCAGGAGATCCCACTTCCCTCACTGTGC
Source organism: Bubalus kerabau (assembly GCF_029407905.1). Lineage (NCBI taxonomy): Eukaryota > Metazoa > Chordata > Mammalia > Artiodactyla > Bovidae > Bubalus > Bubalus kerabau. The sequence goes on from NC_073627.1 coordinate 149,570,177, forward strand.
CACCTTCTGTTGTTCCCTGCTGCTTTACAAGTCTCTTATGGATGCATCTTTTTGATACAGTATAGAGCACTTGCCCACTCCCTTGAGAATGCAGTTCCAACTGGGTCTAATAATTACTTCTTAGGGGATCTGGATGTACTCGGTGGCTCATCGGGTAAAGAATCTGCCTGCAATGCAGGAGATACAGGAGATATGGGTTCAATCTCTGGGTTGGAAAGATCTTCTGGAAGAGGAAATGGCAACCCACTCCAGTATTCATGCCTGAAAAAGAAAAAAATCCCATAGACAGAGGAGCCTGAAAGCCTACAATCCATGGGCTGTCAAAGAGTCAGACATGACTGAGCAACCAGACTCGAGAGGAGTCTAGAAAGGGTGATGTTTCCCTTTTTTAGCCTCTATAAAGCAGGGACACCTTCTAGACAATGTTAGAGATGATGTTGAAATATTTTACGGTATCTTGTCACAGATAATTAACAAAATCACCAAAAGAAATGATCTTCCCAAATCACTGGTCTCCTGTTGCTAGCACGAATTCCATTCAGAAGAAACAATTACTTGTATATTTCCTACATGTCCTAAACATTGTCATTTCAGGCACATCCTCTTTCAGAACTAGTTCAGCATTGCTGTAAGCAGAGCACCCCATGAAAGCATCCATCTAAAATCAGTAGACTTAAGGACCCTCCTTTCCCAGGGAAGGCCCTTGAACACCAAAGACTCAAGCAGTCATTCAGATCAATGGCCTTGCTTTTCCCTGATTTCTGTTAGGTTTTTTTGATTCAAGTCAAATGATGGATTAGAGGGCAATTCTTGTTTTTAAGAGTGTACTACCAGAAACATAAAAGGTGAACATTTATGACAGTGTTCTGTTTCTTTTGTTCATGGCATAGTGGTGGGGACAAAAGTGGTTTGAAAAAATTGTGAAAGACTTTCTGGGGGCTTCTCTGGTGGCTCAGAGGGTAAAGCATCTGCCTGCAATGCAGGAGACCTGAGTTCAATCCCTGGGTCAGAAAGATCCCCTGGAGAAGGAAATGGCAACCCTCTCCAGTACTCTTGCCTGGAAAACTCCATGGATGGAGGAAGCCTGGTAGGCTACAGTCCATGGGGTCACAAAGAGTCGGACACAATTGAGCGACTTCACTTTTCTGTTTCTAGTTCCACATGTAAATAACGTAGCAGTCATTACTTTGTCCTAACAATAAATAAAAAGTTGAACAGACTGAAAACTCAATAACTCTTCTAGGATCGTGAAAGAAGACACAGGGAGAGCTGCTGCCTTCAGGATTGAAGACAGGTGAACCCAGGGAGCCATGGCTTACAGGAGTGGAGATCCACAAGTAGAAACTGCTTTGGGAAATGGGATGGCAAGAAAACAGGAAGGATAATTGTTGACTCGGTGGAGGTTCAGTGTGGATGACTCTGAGGATGAAAAACTCTAGGGGGGTGCAGCCATAGGAGTGACCCACACATAGTAAGTTTTAGCCATCTAGTCCCACCTAATGCTGGATGGTGGAGAAAAAAAATGAGGAACACTTGTGAAATTCACAGTCTAGAGGCACAGGCTCACTAAATGCTGAGACCTCATCATAAGACTGTAAATGCTTCCTCGCTTCACTGACCCCTTACTAAAGGTGTATTTACAGCAGTTCCTTTTACTCATTACCCCATATCTAGCTCTCAAGAAAAAATTACAAGGCAAACCAAAGAGAAAAAAAAAAATCCCACAGAATTTAAAGAGACAAAGCAAGCTTCAGAACCAGACATAGCAGGGATGTGGAATTAGCAGCCTGGGATTTAAAACAATTATGATTAATATGCTGAGGGCTCTAAAGGATAAATAGACAGCATGCAAAAACAGATGGACAATGAAAGCAAAGAGATGGAAATCCTAAGAACCAATGCTAGAGATCAAAAACACTGTCAAAAGAGATAAAAATATTAATAATTGTTGAATCCAAGGTGGTGGCTGAGGTTAACAGTCCCTTGTTGCAGAGACCCCAAGGTTGCCTGCAGCTGGCTGCAGTGGTTCAAGGAGACCTAGCTTTTCTTCATTTTAAGTGAAGAGAACAAACAGTATTACATGGATAATAATGGTTTCAACTGGAGTACACCAGGAAAGATCTTGATGGTTGAAAATATTAATATCTCCATTATGTCCTCTAGGATGACTCTGATATCTAGTATGACAATCTCACCAAACATCCAAACATTGCACCAGAAATTCCATTCCCTGAGGTAGATGGGTCCATCTCAAATATCTAATTGAGTACTTCAAGCTTTTGAACCAGTAATCTGCTCAAAGTTTATGGCTCCAGGGCTGGGTCCCATGGCTGGCAGCAGAAAGCCTGGCTCTGATTTAGAAGCATAAAGAACAAAGAAACCAGTGAAGATCCAAGCTACTGAGACAGAAAACAGATTTTTGCTAGTCCAGGTCTCTGTCTTCCTATGTCTTCCTCATCATTCAGCTTTTAATAAAACCTGAGCTCTGACACACCTCCTCCAACTTTAAACCGGTTTCACTAGAGAGCTACTTCAGGTGTTGATGGAAAAATGAGAATTGTTGTTGGATTTCTGAGAAGGGATGTGTGGAGGAGGGAGACAAGAGTGGGACTCAGAAACAGTAAGACAACTTGAAGCCTCTCTCTGCTTGGGGGAATGGGCATCCTGGGGATATGGTATAGCTGAAAGTTTTTATACAGGCTTTTTGGCTTCTGGAAATAGACTATTGATAAAAGCTGCTTCCTACTAAAAAGGAGAAAGAGGAGGAGGATGAGGAAGCAGAGAATGAAGCAGATGCCCTTAGCAAACTGTTAATATAATTATGGCTAACTGGGAGAGTTATTTGGCTTGTCCTACTAATAAAAAAGTGTGGTGATTGAGTAGGAAGAATTTGGGAAAGCAGACAAATCACGTATTATTATTGCTGGAGAAAGTCAAATTCAAAGGAAACAATGCTCCAGGACTGACAAGAAAGTTAAAGTCTCTCAGTCGTGTCCAACTCTTTGTGACCCCATGGACTGTAGTCCATGGAATTCTCCAGGCCAGAATACTGGAGTGGATAGCGTTTCCCTTCTCCAGGGGATCTTCCCAACCCAGGGATCGAACCCAGGTCTCCAGTATTGTGGGTGGATTCTTTACCTTCTTTACCAGCTGAGCCGCAAGGGAAACCCAAGAATACTGAAGTGGGTAGCCTATCCCTTCTCCAGCAGATCTTCTGGACCCAGGATGTGAACTGGGGTCTCCTGCATTGCAGGTGGATTCTTTACCAACGGAGCTATCAAGGACTGAGGGAGAAGGTTTATTTCAAAGTGCTTAATTCACCACCTTTGATGATATGTTTGATTTTAAGTGTTTTTTTTTTTTTTTTTTTTTTTTTTCTTTTTTGGCTGAACTGGATCTCTGTGGCTTTGTGTGGGCTTTCTCTAGTTGTGGTGAATGGGGGCTACTCTAGGTGCCTGGGCTTCAGAAGTTGCAGCACAGGCTCAGTAGTTACGGCTCATGGGCCCTAGAGCACAGGATCAGTGGTTGTGATACACGGACTTAGTTGTCCCCTGGCATGTGGAATCTTCCTGGACCAGGGATTGAACCTGTGGCCCCAGCATTGGCAGGTGGATTCTTATCCACTGTGCCACCTGGGAAGTCCTGAAGTTTATTTTAAAGAGTGTTTCTCACATTGTGGCAAAGGTGAAGAAAGTCAGCTGACAAAAACATGTTGTACCAGGAGCTCTTTGAATCTCCACACCCCTTTTAGAAAAGCAAACATGCATGTTCTACCACAAGTGATTCTTCACAAGCCATTCCTGGTCCTGGTGACTGCCTCCTTTGGTTTGATTTTTCTATCCTAGAAACCTGTACCACATGGAGTCAAAAGTTCATGATGTGGTGGAATCCACCACCCACCCGCTCTTATAAAACTCAGACACAAGTTTCCCACATCCATCATTTTTTTGCAACATGCCTGTGATTCACAGTTCTTCAGAAACCAGTAGCAGAGCTTTGGTAAAAACAAACAAAAAAGATACCCACTTTCTTCCAATCCCTGTTGTTTAGTCGCTCAGTTGTGTCTGACTTTTGCGACCCCATGGACTGCAGCACTCCAGGCTTCCCTGTCCTTCACCATCTCCCACAGTTTGCTCAAACTCACGTCCATTGAGTTGAGGATGTCCCTAGGATGTACCTTTTTCATCCAGGTGTCTCATCTGCATTTCCAGGTTCTTTGGGATCCCAGGAACAGAAGTGCTCTCAGGCTGGCTCCCACCATTTAGGAAAAGAGTCAGCTTCCTAGGGGTGAAAGATCAGGGCTGGGATGTCTTGGGCTTCTTCCCTGATGTGTTCCTCCTCCCCAGAGCACCCACATCTTCTCTCCAGTGTCCCACCTCCACCTTGGCTAGGCCTTTCTCTCAGCCTCATCTTCTTTTGTCTGTATCTTCTGGCTCCTTTTCATCTTGGTGCATCATCTTCTTGCTCATAATCTGGTTTCCTGAAACCTTTAGCTTACTTATGGCCTCTTGTGTCTTCTACTGAACTTCATATGTCTCTTCTTCTGCATCCCTTCAGCTTGGGTTCCCATAGCCTGATTCTCTCCTTTCTCAAGTCAGGTTCCTAAGCATGAGAACCCCACTGGCCCAGCTCACTCCCTCTTGGTTCATCCATGGAGTAGTTACACCTGGGACTAACTATTTAGGTGGGCTGGGGTCCTGTGATAAAGCATAACTGCCTGGCTCTTTGAAGACAGTGGGAGCATTGGGCCCTGGGATTCCTCAATCCATTATTTCTTCTGAGCTGAATCCCCAACAATCCATGGACATTCTTTGAGACAGAAAGGAAAACTAGACTCAAAGCAATGATTTTTCAACCTAATCAAAAAAGGAAACAAATAATAAGTATGAATATTAATTGCCTTATTCCCTATTCTAGAGAATTTAAGATAAGATCTATTGTTGACCTATCTCTTCACTTCAACGAGTTTCATTCAAGTACCAGGACTTCACCACCTCCATGTCCACCTGGCCAAGCTCTAAGTGTGGGTCTATTTTTTCGCCCATTGAGGAACATGACAAGTCCACCACTGAAAGGGACTGAAAACCTTTCCCTGCTGCATGTCACCTTGGCACTTTGCTACTGTGCTGGCCTCGCTGAAGACAGTGCATTAAAAAGTCCCTGTGATCCAGGCTTGGGAAATCTTGATCTGTACATGTCTATGAAGGGAGAGTGCAGTGGGCATTAACATACCTTGGGCATTAGTTACCCTAGCCTGTGTGGGGCTTGCTCAGTGAGGTTCATGAACACTTGTTGGTGTTTTACCTTGTCTGTGGGCGTTAACTTCCCCCTTCTCTCCCCCAGCCCTGGACTGCCCTTTTGGTGCTATAAAGGCCCCCCAACCTGACACAGTTCCTCCTCGGAAGGTGTAGTGAGCCAGGCTGCAGTGTTCAACACAATCAGAACAGCTGGGGGAACCTATTATGGGGTGTGTGATGTGACAGGGAAAATTAGGAATGAGTGGTCTTTGATTTCTGCTTAACTCACTAGCTGTCCCCCAGCTTGTCACCTCCAGTTCCACCTGAATTCCCTGCGTTGCTGGTTGCCTGCCCTATTACCTCTCACTGCTGAGCTTTTGCTCCTGCGTTCTGTCTGGGAAATGTTCTCATTCTACTTAACCTTTTCAGTCTGAGATGTGGCTTCCTCTGAGAAGACTGACTTGACTCCCTCTCCCTGGGATGGGACTGGGTTCTGTGACACCCGCACCCACATGCTCCCATGGCAGCTAGAGTTTTTCTTCTTTGTTGTAATCATTGCTAATTTCTTTGAGTGGAGACCCCTGGAGTACAGTGCCCTCATTGTTTGGTGCACAGAAAATGCTCAACAACTTCTTGTCTAGTGCTGAATGTGTGAGCCTGAAACTTGACTTGGCTAATGGAATCTTCTCATTCATTCTGGATTTAGGATGATATTATGCATTCTGGTGAGAATTCATAGCAGTGCTTCAATCAATAGCTAATATTTCTAGAACAATTATCACATATAAGCACCTCATGAAGTGCTTAAGTTTATCACAGGATTTTGTCTCTGTCATTCTTTTCAACCAGCAAGGCAGATATGTATTAAAAAGCAGAGACATTACTTTGCCTACAAAGGTCCATATAGCCAAAGCTATGGTTTTTCCAGTAGTCATGTACAGATGTGAGACCTGGACAACAAAAAAGGCTGAGCACTGAAGAACTGATGCCTTCGAACTATGGTGCTGGAGAAGACTCTTGACAGTCACTTGGACTGCAAGGAGATCAAACCAGCCAATCCTAAAGGAAATCAACCCTGGATATTCATTGGAAGGAATGATGCTGAAGCTGCAACTCCAATACTTTGGCTACCTGATGTGAAGAGCCAACTTACTGGAAAAGACCTTGATGCTGGGAAAGACTGACGGTGGGAGGAGAAGGGAATGACAGAGGATGAGATGGTTGGATAGCATCACTGACTCAATGGACATGAGTTTGAGCAAGCTCTGGGAGATGGTGAAGGACAGGGAAGCCTGCAATGGGGTCGCATTCTGTGGGGTTGCGAAGAGTCAGACAGGACTGAGGGACTGAAAACAAAGGTAGATACTACTTTAAACTCTGTTCTACAGACTAGGAAACTGAGACTTAGAGAGGCAAAGGGAATGGCTCCTGCTGTCCAGCAATAAAGTGGGCATGACAGAGTTGCAACCTGGATGATCTGACCCCAGGCTTCCTGCCTGAGGTGACACCTGATGCCATCAAGCCCCTGGAGCTCCTCTACTCAATGCAGGTGTTATAAGCCTGCAAGAGACTTAAAATGCACCTTTTTGTGTCTTAAACTGTGCTTTCTACTAGCAATCTTGAAAGTGTCTTCAGCTTAAAAATATGCTCCAAATCCAGGATATCCTGCCAACTGAGGCAAGACATTTAAAAAATTGTAATTCTTATGAATGTAATCTAATTTTTTCTGTTCTTCTGTTATGTTTCTTTTGGTGTTGCTTTTTAAAATTATACAAGTAATACCAAAGTACATTCTTCTTTCTCAGTGGTTCAGATGAATTAGGAATACACAGAGTACAATGTGAAAGGCCTCTTCACCACTTGCTTCTCCTTCTTAGGCAATTTCATTTTCTACCTGAGAGGTAACAATTGTTGAGTTTGGAGTGGATCCTTCAAGTCCTTCTTCTAGGTATGTGGCTAAGGAATAAAGTTCTTTTTCTATGTGAGTGGCATCATACTCTGTGCATCGTTTGGTCCCTTAATTTTTTTCCTGCTGGATACTACATCTTGGAGACCAGCCTCATTCTACCGGCCTCATTCTACTTAAGGGCTTTATAGTATTTACTGGGGCTTCCCTGGTGGCTCAGACAGTAAAGAATCTGGCCTGCAATGCAGGAGACCCAGGCTTGATCCCTGGGTCGGGAAAATAACCTAGAGAAAGGAATGGTTACCCACTCTAGTATTCTTGCCTAGAGAATTTTATGGGCAGAGGAGCCTGGTGGGCTATAGGCCATGGGGTCGCAAAGAGCCAGACATGACTGAGCGACTAACACTTTATAGTATTTACTAGCCTTTAACTCTTCCCTTACTGATGGAAATATGGGGAGTACCCAGAAAACTGCAAATCACAGCTTGCTTCAACTTTTTAAAAATGTTTATTTATTTTGCTCTAAAAAATGCTCGCAAGGAGTGCTCATTTTGTGTTGAGGTTTACTGCTCCTTTTCACAAATTCATACAATCAGTGCCACTCACACTTCCTAGAATGAGGAAAGCAGTCCATTTTGTTTTGGTAAAATTAGTGACTCACAATGTCGCCTCTCCCAGCTGAGAGAGGCCCAGTCTATTGTGTGCCTGGAAGGGGCACAGGATGTTGTTACACTTGGCTACCCAGTTGTACAATGGTGTCCGAAATTAGGCCCCGCGCTAGTTAAGCCCTTGTTTGCTCTTCAGATACTGACCATAGCGTGGCACAATGGGAGTGCTACCTGTGCTGCCAAGGTTACAGACGTGTGTGTAGATGTGTGGTCTGTGTATGTGTTGCGTGGGTGGTATGAATGTATATGAATGGTCTGTGTTGTGTGCAGTGTGTGTGTGGTGTGCATATGTGATGTGTGGTGTGTGTATCTGCATTGTGTTGTGTGTGTTTGGTGTTTGTGTGGCAAGTGTAGGGTGTGTGTAGTGTGTATGAGGGTTGTGTATCATGTGTGTTTGTGTATGTGTGGTGTTTCTGTGGTATGTCTAGGGTGTTTGTGTGTGCATTGTGTTGTGTGTGTAGTGTGGTATGTATATTGTGTCTGTGTGTGTGGGTCTGGTATTTGTGTGGTATGTGTAGGGTGTTTATGTGAACATTGTGTGTGTTGTATATGGCATATGTGTAGTGTGGTGTGTGTGTTTGTATGGTGTTTGTGTAGAGAGTATGTGATGTGTGTATGTGTAGTGTTTGTGTGGTGTGTGTAGTGCATTGTGTGTAGTGTGTGTGTGGCACATGTGTGTTATATGTATGTCTGTATGGTGTTTGTGTAGAGAGTGTGTTGCATGTGTGTATGTGTAATGTGTGCATGTGTATGTGTATGCAGACACCAGCCCACTCCTCTGCACACTCATTCATGTGAAGAGAAGAAGGTTTACCTGAGTGGAGCAGTAAGGGGGCAGTGCTCCTTGACTCACTGTTTCATTGCTCTTGTACCAATTATTTCCAAGTCCAGAATGCATGCAGAACCTAATGAACCCATATTTCCCCTTCCGTGTAGAGCATCCTTCAGGGACAATGAACATCATCTGTTGAATCTGCAAATACAGAATCTCCTTGCGGGGAAACCTTGGGGAAATGTCTTGCTAGGAGTTATTCTTAGAGGAAACGCTACTCCATACATAATTTATGAGTGAGTTGTGGTGATTCATTTTACTTGAATCTATTACTGGGGCATTTGGCTTCAAAGTCCTCTGGCTGCTCTGTTTTCTGTGATTAGAAGGATCTACTTCATTCATGTTAACAGCTCAATGTTGATTTTTTTTTTTTCTCAGTTTGGTTGGGTCTTAGTCTACTTTCATTTTTCTCCAACAATGAAATTTGAAAATAACCCATAAAATACCGAGGTAAATTCATGTACTAATTTAAACATTCATAACTCTTAATGCAATTCTTTAACAATTATCAAGATAAAAATAGGGCACTGAGATTAATTTCAAAGTACATAAGGTTCTTTGATCATGCACTGAGGAAATCCAAATTCTTTATTCTCGTTCCCTTTGGGATTGGTGACCAAGTGGCAATGGCTACCAGAAATCAGCTGAAGGTGAAAGGACAATATTAGCTTTAGTCTTCAAAATATAGGGCTTTAGGATTACCTCTCTGTTCTCTCTAAAATGTGGCTCTTGAGGGAGGAAGCCCCATCTTCAGGGCAAACCTGGACCACCGTAACCCAGCCTCCTGCATGGAGAGTCTCTGCCTGCTGCCAGACTGCCACATCAAGACGCAGAGAGCTCTCAGAGCTGGGCTCTACCCGGTTTACTTCCCATCTGGGAGTAGACAGGCGGGTCTGCTGACTCTCCCCTGCTGTCACCTATCACGCAAGTCAGGTCTTGTGGATGAGTGCTTCCAAGGGTCTCTTCCAGAAGAGATGTGCCTTCCCCAAAAGGCCCCAACAGCAGGGAACTACAAGCCCCCAGAGGTATGACCGAGTTTATCAGCTGAGTCAGAAACAATCAACTTTATAATCCAGGATCTGATATTAATCTCTGCTTCCTCCAGCCTGGCTATGGGGCTGAGAGGGTAGCTCCTTCCTCCCAGAGCGCCTGCATTTTTTGAGGATGGAGTGAATGTTTGTGTTTTCATGAGGCCATGCGAAAGGAATGTGAATATTAGAAAAGAGCCCTATTTGTTAAAATGATAATTGCTAGAATGCTCTGAAGGCATCCATATTTGCTCTTCTACTTCTCATGAAAGCCTGAAGAATGGGGCAACATCTGACCCTGATGACTTGCACTCACCAAGGCCCTACCAGATGACAGAAACTTGCTGTTGTTTTGGTTATAATTTTCACTAATGACTTGGATTTCCCTTTGGCCACCAAATATTTCAAAGCAACTGGTTTTTACAGCATCCAAGAGCTGACTAGCCCCATGGCAGTTGCCCAGACTAACTTCATGAAGCGAGCGTGTGAATAAAATAATAAACGAGTGTATAAACATGCATAATTTATTTGAATCAATATTCATGCCTGATTACACCGTGGGCTGTTTCAGATGTTTGAAAGCCAGGCCTGGCTGGCCCCCGCAGACACCCCCTGCGGTAATTCCCTCAGGAAGTGAGCTCACCTCCCCTCCTGGAAGAGCGTTTAAAAAATGCTTGTGTTCCTCCTGGTGCCAGCTCTGTGGGGCTGGGGTCAACTATGAGTTTCAGTTACTCCTTATAACAACTGAGAGAGTCCTCAGGAACAAGCTTGCCTCCTTGTACCTTTCCATTTGTTTCTTCCTGAGCGGTGCCTGGGCCTTCTAGTTCAGAGGTCCTTGGGGACAAGGAAGGAAGAGAGGAAGAACAGCAGCCCCTGAGAACATGGTCTCTTCTTGTGCTCTCTACAGTCAAGCAAAGGCTCCGTGCTATGGTTTAGAGGAGATGCTAGGCAGATGGAAACATTTGCATGTGCCCACTTTAACCATCCAAAGGTATCAGCCTCCAACAACCAAGGTCCCAGTGATGAGCAGCAGCATGGCCTGGCAGTCAAGTGTCAAGTTAGGTCCAGTCAGACAGATCTGGTTTGCACCCTGCCTCTGCACATCACCAGCTGTAAAGCTGTTGGCGACTTACTCAGCCTCTCTGTGCTTCAGATTTCCTATCTGTAAAACAAGGATGACAGAAAAGCCTTCCCCATCGGGAACTGAAATGATCTTAGAAATCCTGCTCATAGAAGAATGAATGAGGAAATGACCAGGGATTAGTGAATTCCTGGCTTTCCAGGACTCTGCTCACATTTTGTGCAAATAACTCCTGGGAGGAGAAGGAGAACGCCGTGTTTCACTGGGACTGGATCAGAGGTTTAACAAAATCTGTCTTATGCTCTGGCCACCTCTTCACCACAGTATTTTATGTGTCTTCTATGGAATATCAGAGGTGTAGACAGGCTCTCATCTTTCAAGAAGTCATGGATTCTGGCTGGACCTGGCACCCAGACAATCAGAGGCATAGATTTTACTGTCTCTCCCAAGTCATCCTGTTGATTCATGTCTTTACCTTGTTGTAATAACACAATAAAAAGGTCTCTCAAACACCCAAGTGGAGGTTGTGTGTTCAGTTACAGACTCTCCAATTGTCCAACATGCTTCTAGGTCACTTTACCTTTCACTTCAGTCTCTTCTGCCTCAGTCTCCCTTGTTCTGTCACCAGCGGAAAAAATTATTTCCCTAAAGCTCAGAGTTTTTTAATCTTGGCACTACTAACATTTTGGATCAGATAATTCTTTGTTATGGGGGTTGTCCAGTGCCTTGAAGGATACTTAGCAGAAAGCCAGGCCTCTACACACTGGATGCCAGCAAGCAACCTTAGCCTCAGCTTGACAACTGAAAATGCCTTCTGACATTGCAAATATCCCCTGGGGAAGGGGGAGCAAAATCCCTCCTGAGAATCACTGTCCTAAATGACTGCAACATGCTTTTAATGTCACTTTAAAGACAGAGATGGGTGGTATACATGTGTATATACACACATGGAGTGAGCAGCACCAAACAAAGAGCTCTATAGTGCAACCCAACACCAGAAGTTCAGAAGTTCTCTTACTTGTAGGGTAAGCTCAGCCTCCCTTCTCTTCTCTCCTTCCGCTCAACTCCATGTTCAAGTAGGAAGCATTCTAAAAGCAGGTCACTAATTAGAGTCCCATGAAAAACAGGACCGCTGTGGAGGGAGTAGAGTTTTTTGAGTTGCAACTTTAGAAAGACTGAAAAGGCTGTTTCTTTGTTCTCTTTCTGCCTCCTTTTTTCTTTCCTCTCAGTGCGGCTGGTGAGGTAGGACTCTGGAGAGAACTTCAGCTTGGAAAGTCAGGAGGGGCTGGGGTAGGGCTGCAGGGAAGGGATGCATTGTGTAGGCGGGCTCTTCCCTCAGTTCTTCTTTCTGCCTGGAGCTGGTTCTGATGAAGGGACTTGGACCAGAAGGTTCCATCTCAAAGAGGTGCCATATACCGAGCCACTGCTCTGAACCCACCACCTGGGTGGATGGGATGGGAGGAATACAGCTCCAGGTGGCTAGGATCAGAGAAAGCTGTTGGTGGGGAGTTGCAGAAGCAGATATGCACCTGGAAAGAAGAATGAGAAGCCACATGGCAGCAGAAGCTATGTGGTGCAGAGATAGGGGGCAGAGAGTAGAAAGAAGTAGGGAGTCACGGGCTGAGTCAGGTGACAAGTAGCTTTGAGAGGCCCCCCCGACCACTAGACCTACTGTAAATGCTGACTGGCAAGAAATAACATTTCATTTCTCAATGAGGTTTGATGAGATAGGTTTTTTCCTCAACACTTTGTTCATCCTCACAGTAAACTCCTGTTAGACTAGGCAATCTGATTGTGTGGCAAATGGCTAACTCAGTGCATCTCCAACTTCAACCTATAGATCTCCAGAGGTCCACAGACATAGTCTCTGCTGTTTGCAAGCAGTCTGAGAATAAGTCTGGCTTTTAGGTAGGCCAAAAGAATTAATACAGTCATGTTCTGAATCATTTAGAACAACCATACTCTCTAGTATGGGAGCCCCTGGCCACTTGTGGCCATTGAACATTGAGATATGACTGCTGCTACTGCTAAGTCACTTCAGTCGTGTCCGACTCTGTGCGACCCCACAGATGGCAGCCCACCAGGCTCCCCTGTCCCTGGGATTCTCCAGGCAAGAACACTGGAGTGGGTTGCCATTTCCTTCTCCAATGCATGAAAGTGGAAAGTGAAAGTGAAGTTGCTCAGTTGTGTCTGATTCTTAGCGACCCCATGGACTGCAGCCTACCAGGCTCCTCCATCCATGGGATTTTCCCAGCAAGAGTACCGGAGTGGGGTGCCATTGCCTTCTCCGTGAGACATGACTAGTCAAAATCAAATTATGCTTTAAGCTTAACACACACACTGGATTTTTAAATCTTGGTAAGAAAAAAGAATGTGAAATATCTCAGGAAGTTTTTATTACCTGCTGAAATGATAACATTTTGGGTAGTCTAAGTTAAATAAAATGTGATATGAAAATTGATTTTGTCTGTCTCTTTTGACTTTTTAATTGTGGCTACTAGAAAATTTTAAATCATATATGCAGCTTACATCACATTTCTATTGGACACTACTGGTCTAGATTATGCATTCTCAAAGGGGATGATATTGTAATTTGTGGGGTAAAAATTGGTTCTTGGTGGAAATGTGGTGAAAAATTGTAATCTTTAACATATTAGAGAACAGATATATGTATAACATATAAACAGATACATAGTATGCCTATGGTATTAAAATTTCACAACAGCAGGGATTGTAAATAAAAGTCTTAAAAACCTTGTCAAGTGGATAATAATGAAAATAACTTAGAAACACTGATCTAGATGAGCAACTTATAATCCAAGAACTATTATATATGTGCAGGCCTGTGTCTGCATTGCTTTTAGGATCCTGTTAGTGCTAAGTAGTAATATTTTAATGATCTAGAGTTAATGGGGGAAGATGGAGAAGGAAATGGCAACCCACTCCAATATTCTTGCCTAGAGAATCCTGTGGACGGAGGAGCCTGGTGGGCTGCTGTTCACAGGGTCGCAAAAAGTTGGACACAACTGAAGTGACTTAGCATGCATGCATGCATTGGAGAAGGAAGTGGCAGCCCACTCCAATATTCTTGCCTGGAGAATCCCAAGGATGGAGGAGCCTGGTGGGCTACTGTCTATGGGGCCTCACAGAGTCAGACGTGACTGAAGCGATTTAGCAGCAGCAGCAGCAGTAGCAATGGGGGAAAAATTGAGGCAGGCTTCATATTTAATAAGGAATTTGTACTCAATGAAGATAAAATGACACCAAGGTGCTCCTTTAAAGGCAGTCTGCAAATAAGTATGAAAGAGGAGAAAGGGGGTTGGTGGAAATGAGCAGTCATATGAGTGACTGGGGAGCCACTCATGAGAGAACCAGTGGCTGAATATATAGGAAATAACAGAATCCATCTATCACCTCACGTTGATTAGTATTGTTACCTTGAATTCTGTTATTTTTTGTAGATTTAAAACATACTTTTTTTAAAGGATTTCTATAGCATCAAGTTTATCTATACTTGGGTTTTAATGGTGTTGATTACACTCTTTTCTTTGGCTGAGTGTGAAATCAGAGAAGCAAGAGTCAGATGATCAAAATGACAGCTCTGTAACTGATACAAGGTAGACTGAAGGTCATGGCTTAGGTGTGTTGCATGGCACTCCAGAATGAAACATGGTCACCAGGCCTTAGACTGAGCCGGACAGCTTCACAGCAGAGCAACATCCTGACCCCTGTGCAGGGCAGTCCCAGCACAGGGAGGGGCCACACTGAGCATGCCCAGGTGCTCTTTCCTAACTCACCAATCAGACAGGCTCTTCGCCTCCCCAGGGAAGGTCCAGCAGCAAGGGCTACAAGTGTTCCTGCGTATAAAATCGTGGGAAGAGGGGAATAAATATTCCGCCCCCCCAACCACCAGCCCCTGGTTTTATGCTTATGCTTATTTATGTAATGTAATAAAAGTAATTTAGGTTGGCATATGGGTTTGTACGACCTTTTCAAAGCATTTATTGTGAGTCACTGACCTATTACAGGGAGATTTTGGTGGATTTCATGTCAGCGTGAGCATGAGTTGACTTACCTCTCTGTGGAACAAGCCCTGCCTGCCCTGCTCTCTTCCTGGCCCTGGTGGCTCTGTTCCTTCTCTCCACTTTGATGGTTCTCTGCCCCCTCACCCCTTGAAGCCTTTAACTGTACAGTGAAGCTGGAGGTGTAGTGAAAAGAACATTGGGTTTGGAATTGACAGGTCCCTGTTCAAGTCTGGTGCTGCCACTTCCAAGCTGTATGATTCTGGGCAAGGTACTCAACCATGTTGGCCTCAGTTTTCTCACCTGGAAAGTGGAGTGATGCCCCCCACTTCCAGAGTTGTTATGTGGATGAGAGCATATGATGAGTGTAAACTCATTTCATGTTCAAAAGAGGTCTCCCTCTCTGTGCTTGGCTGAGTTTGGGGCCTTTTTTGGTGTTGCATCTATTCAATTTTCAACTCTGAATGCCCATTTGCTTTTCATGGTTGTAGAACTCAAATGAGCACCAGTAGGAGAAAAGATAGATCAAGTAAGACAGGCTTAGGGTTTGTTCAACTTCAAAATATAATTTTCAAAGTTAAATGACTTTCAAACACATATTCAGTGATTGTGTATCAAAGATATATTTAATGTGTTAATGAGAGAACTAATGGATAGTAAAGCAGGTTTGAGTGAGGATTGAGAAGACTGGTATATATAGACAATGGAAGAAAAAATGCTGAAGTAATATTGCTAGTTCAGTTCAGTTCAGTTCAGTTGCTCAGTTGTGTCTGACTCTTTGCGACCCCATGAATCGCAGCACGCCAGGCCTCCCTGTCCATCACCAACTCCCGGAGTTCACTCAGACTCACGTCCATTGAGTCAGTGATGCCATCTAGCCGTCTCATCCTCTGTCGACCCCTTCTCTTCCTGCCCCCAATCCCTCCCAGCATCAAGTCTTTTCCCAAGAGTCAACTCTTCGCATGAGATGGCCAAAGTACTGGAGTTTCAGCTTTAGCATCATTCCTTCCAAAGAAATCCCAGGGCTGATCTCCTTCAGAATGGACTGGTTGGATCTCCTTGCAGTCTAAGGGACTCTCAAGAGTCTTCTCCAACATCACAGTTCAAAAAGCATCGATTCTTCAGCGCTCAGCTTTCTTCACAGTCCAACTCTCACATCCATACATGACCACAGGAAAAACCATAGCCTTGACTAGACGGATCTTTGTTGGCAAAGTAATGTCTCTGCTTTTGAATATGCTATCTAGGTTGGTCATAACTTTTCTTCCAAGGAGTAAGCGTCTTTTAATTTCATGGCTGCAGTCACCATCTGCAGTGATTTTGGAGCCCCCCAAAATAAAGTCTGACACTGTTTCCACTGTTTCCCCATCTATTTCCCATGAAGTGATGGGACCAGATGCCATGATCTTACTTTTCTGAATGTTGAGCTTTAAGCCAACTTTTTCACTCTCCTTTTTCACTTTCTTCAAGAGGCTTTTTATTTCCTCTTCACTTTCTGCCATAAGGGTAGTGTCATCTGCATATCTGAGGTTAGTTAGATACAAAATTGGCTAATGTCCTAGAGCACAGCAAAACTGTAACTTTTGGAGTTATCTTTTCTCCTAGATAGAAACACTTTGTTTTTTTCAGTGGACAAAAGTAGATTTTAACTGTACAATTTAATATCTTTACAAAGTCTTGGCCCTAAACAGTCAAAAATAGTGAATCAAACAAAAATAAAAAACTAGCCTCTGGAGGGCTTTTTAGACAAGACCTTAGTATGACGTTGAAAGAAGAGGAGTAATACTTTTACTTTAAGTTCAAGTTATGGATAATTTTTCAAAGCCCACATAGGATCTGAAAATGAGAATAGACATACATAGAAGCTACTTATTCTGGGTAAGGGTTGGAATGAAGTCTTCGGTTATAAATCCCAGTTATGTCTAATAAAAACTCTTTTTGCAAAATCTTAAAAAAAAATTGGGAAAACCACCCAACTGCCATTTAAACTAAAATTTCCTGTTGGTTCCAGTGATTCTAGCATAATTTTTTTCTCTCATAAATTGTTTTCTACTATTTTGAGCACTGAGTATCTTCGGATAGTAACAGAAGATTCAAAGCCACACCCTCCACTTGACAGGGATGCTTTAGGACAATTCCTAACCACTAGAATCTCCTGGATGTAAAATCTTGTCTTGAACCATATTTGAACCTTTTGGTATGAGAACCCTGCTGGTTGGCTGGCACACCATAGCTTCCTGATTTTCAGAAAGAAGGCTCAAGAGAGGCGCCTTGGACTTCAAATGGCTATTACAAAACAACATTTTGATGAGTTAAGTGTAAATGAATCAGAAGCATATGGATTTAATTAGCCTCCAAACACAGCCATTTCAAAATGCAGAAAGGAAAAAAGCATGCTTATGTCAAAACACATCTTGAGGTTTTCCTGCTAAATTCAAGATGATGGAAAAACAGATGGGACCATCTGCCAAATGTTCAGGTTGTACTCGCCACATGTACTATCTTATCAGGAACACAGAGCAGTGGGAAATTTCTACCACAGAAATCAACAGCGTTTCGGCACTGTGTTTGGCAGCCCATTTGTGGCCTACATTTAATTAAACCAGGGCTACGCATGGCTGCAGAGAATGCAACTTCTAAGTTTTTGAAGATGGTCCAGGGTGCAATCCACATGGGACCATGTGTGTGGTCTTCTTTTACAGTTGAAACCCCCATATTACCCTTCTCGTGCCCCTACAAGTTTTTCCACGTTACCTCTAAAGCTGGCCATGAAGACATCTAAGGGCTAAATACAAGTTACTTCTGTTGCCTGTTCTTGGTGAAACTGAGTGGCATCAGGCAGAGAGTCAAGGAACATACATGCGTTTTCACTTACATGTGGAACTGTTCTTTCTCCCCAATGAGAAAGGTGCTAAAAGTTCAGGGGTCAAAAGCTGCATTGAAGTTGAAATGAAAGGAGGGGCCTGGTGGGCTGAAATAGGACAAGCCTCAGAATTTATTCATAGTGAAGCCAAAATGGAAACGGGACAATTCTTTTCATAGCTTTTTAAGAAATCATGTACCAGGGTTAAGCTATTTTATGCATTGAGATTGTGCAGATTTACCACTGAATGGGCAAATAACACCACACATTTGTTGAACAAGAGCCTACAAAGTGCTTTTTCATATATTAATTTTTAATCTTCACAACAACCTGTGAATGGGGCAGAATGCTCCTCATTTTCCAGAAGAGGAAATTGGGTTGATTGAGGTTCAGAGATCTGAAGTTCTCTCAGTTAGGAAGGGGAAGATCCAGACTTGATTGCAAGTCTTTTTTACGACTAGGGCATTTTTCACTAGTCCATCCCACCAAGGAGGAATATGGAAATTACAAGTTTTATTTAGGTGTCTATGGTAGACTTGCACCCACTAGCCAAAGATGCCTCCCACTAGGGGAAAGCAGAACACGCCTTGGGGCTCCTGAACCTCTGTCACGGTTTTGCTTGAAAATCCTGGGTGATACTTGCTGTCCTGGTTTAATTATTCAGTCGCTCAGTTGTGTTCAACCCCATGGACTGCAGCATGCCAGGCTTCCCTGTCCATCACCAACTCCCGGAGTTTACTTAAATTCATGTCCATTGAGTCGGTGATGCCATCCAGCCATCTCATCCTCTGTTGTCCCCTTCTTCTCCTGCCTTCAATCTTTCCCAGCATTAGGATCTTTTCTAATGAGCCAGCTCTTCGCATCAGGTGGCCAAAGTATTGGAGTTTCAGCTTCAGCATCAGTCCTTCCAGTGAATATTCAGCACTGATTTCCTTTGGGAGTGACTGGTTGGATCACCTTGTAGTCTAAGAGACTCTCAAGAGTCTTCTCCAACACCACAGTTCAAAAGCTTTTATTCTTCAGCACTCAGTTTTGTTTGTAGTCCAACTCTCACATCCATACATGACTACGGGAAAAACCATGACTAGACGGACCTTTGTTGGCAAATGTCTCTGCTTTTTAATATGCTGTCTAGATTGGTCATAGCTTTTCTTTCAAGGAGGAAGCATCTTTTAATTTCATGGCAGCAGTCACCATCTGCAATGATTTTGGAGCCCAAAAATATAACGTCTCTCACTGTTTCCATTGTTTCCCCATCTATTTGCCATGAAGTGATGAAACAACAGACTGGTTCCAAATAGGAAAAGTGAAAGTGAAGTCGCTCAGTCATGTCCGACTCTTTGCGACCCCATCGACTGTAGCCTACCAGGCTCCTCTGTCCATGGGATTTTCCAGGCAAGAGTACTGGAGTGGATTGCCATTTCCTTCTCCATGGGATCTTCCCAACCCAGGGATTGAACCCAGGTCTCCTGCACTGTAGACAGATGCTTTACCGTCTGAGCCACCAGGGAAGTACATCAAGGCTGAATATTGTCACCCTGCTTATTTAACTTATATGCAGATTACATCATGAGAAACGCTGGGCTGGAGGAAGCACAAGCTGGAATCAAGATTGCTGGGAGAAATATCAATAACCTCAGATACGCAGATGACACCACCCTTATGGCAGAAAGTGAAGAAGAACTAAAGTGCCTCTTGATGAACATGAAAGAGGAGAGTGAAAAAGCTGGTTTAATTATAAACAATGCTATATTTCTGTTGGGAAGGAATGAGGGCAGGAGGAGAAGGGGGTGACAGAGGATGAGGCAGTTGGATGGACATCTCACAGACTCAATGGACATGAGTTCGAGCAAACTCTGGGAGATAGTGAAGGACAGGGAAGCCTCATGTGCTGCAGTCCATGGGGCCACAGAGTTGGACATAACTTAACAACTAAACAACAGTTTCACTCTCAGAGGTGTTACCAGTTAGATGGTAAGTTATCTAGATATTCTACTGTGAACCCAGTCTAAAAGGGTCAAATTTTGCTGGTTTTATAATATTTGAATAAATCCTTGAATCTTTTCATATCAGGAGCTTCCTATGTTTTTCAAATCACTGTTTTCTTATATGGTAGAGGAATGTCTGTTTCTAGAGTTTTCAGGCCCTCAGGTATAAATACCCAATATAGAATGAAAACATTGGTTAGATATCCATGCAATTCTTTATCCCTTAGTTCTAAAAAGAAATCCTACAAACTGTATCTTGCTCCAAAGTTAAGTATGGTTTTCTCAGTTCCCTCAAGCAGGGATGGTCTTGGGCACCTTTGCTGTTCCCCCACTGTGTCCCTCTTCTTCCCTCAGGTATTGTCTCTTCTTGTCCCTATGCACACAGTGCCCTCAGATCGTTCTCTGGGTTCCTGCCAGCCTCTCACTAAATGTCTTACTACATCTCCTCAAAGTTTAAATGTTCTCAATTTTTTTGTCCTCAGATGTGTTCTAAGAAAGCAACTGAATGCCCTCCCTTCCAGTAATTGTCCTAAGCCTTGTTAATGGAGGTGTCTGGGGCAAGAGGACATTTCATACGCTGTCTGAATCACAGAGCTCGCAGGTAAGGCCAGTCCCCTGTGGGGTGGGGTGTGAGGAAAGAGGCAGAGGGAGGGGAAAAGATTTCTGTGGAAACCCCTGACTGCTGAGAGGAGTTGTCTCCATGCCTCGACTTGCCCCTTCTCACCTGTGGACTGCTTGCTTCCATGGAGAGGGTTTAGTCACAGCAAGAAGTTCCATGGAGAGTGGGAATCACAGTAAGGACTGAAGAGAGTTGCAGCATGGCCCCTCTGGTGAGTTTTTCTCTCCTTGTGGACTTGCCCCATCCTTCTCCTCCACAGGGCATTCTTCTCTGTGACTTTACTGTCCTGGAGGGACGTGAGCTGGGCTGGTGCTTGGACCTTATGACTCCTACACCCCTTCTCTGGCCATCTTCTGCATTCTGGCACTTACTGTTCTTTGCCTGCTAAGTTGCTTCAGTCATGTCCAACTCTGTGTGGCCCTATGGACTGGAGCCTGCCAGGCTTCTCTGTCCATGTGATGCTTCAGACAAGAATACTGGAGTGAGTTCCCATACCCTCCTCCAGGGGATCTTCCCAACCCAGGACTGAACCCACGTCTCCTTTGTCCCCTGCATTGCAGGTGGATTCTTTACCACTGAGCCACCGGGGAAGCCCCCAAGATGGCTAGCATTCATCAGTTTCTTCCTTCCATGTATGTAGAACCTATCTCCCTGTTGAGAGATGGAGTCTATTCCTCTGCCCCCTTGAATCTGGGTGGACTGGTGATTTTTAAGAAGTAGAATACTGTGAAAATGATGCCTTGCAGCTTATACCCGAGTCTCTTGAAACACTAGCTCTGGGAGAAGCCAGCACCTGTGAAAGTCCAGCTACTTCAAGACCACCATGCTGTGAGGAAGCACAATCTAGCTATATGGAGAGATGCCGTGCCAGCCCCAAGCTACTCCAGACATCCCAGACCAGACATCACAGAGCTGCATGAAGAAGCCTTCAGATGAAGTTGGCCTTGGCTTTAGACTAGCTGCAGGATACTAGAGACCTCAAGTGAGAACCACCCAGCTGATCCTCTCAACCTCCACAGCCATGAGCAGTAATAATAAATGACTGTTTTACTTTGCTAAGTAAAACAATGGTTTGTTAAGCAGCACCAGATAACTGGAACAGTGAGTTAAAGGAGCAGTGAGTGCCAGGGGTGTGGCAGGATACCAACAGTAGGCTGCAGGGCAGCGCATGGAGTGAAAGATAAAGCTAATGTCTAGGCCTCAGAAAGGACACTCCATTGATCAGGTGACAGGGAAGAGTGGACAATCACTTCAGAGCACTGATCTCTGTTGCTTTTTTCCTGGAGTCCTTTCACTCAAGAGTCAAGTTCTCAAGAGGGAAGGAGTCCTGTTATCCTAGCATGAGTCAATGGCATCTTGAGCCAAAGGTAACAGGTGTCTTGACATCTTGACTGACAGTAAGACACCGTAACTGCCTAATAGAGAAGGTAGTTCTTAAAAATTAAAAAAGGAAAAAAAAAGAAAAAGGAAGTGATGTGAGGGGACCAGGATAAAGGGGAATGACCACTGGGAGGTCAAGACAAGTCCTGTTCACTTCACATGTAACTCTACTGCACTCACCCCCCAGTTCACTTTGCTATCTCCTAGTTCTCCAGTTATCAATTCTGAATCCCAGGACAAGAATCTGATTTACTTGGTTCATTTTTTCAAGTCTGGCAGCTAGGGGCCTGGATTGTCAAATGGTCAACTCCTCATCCTTTGGTCCCCAAAGCTGTAGCAAGATGGGAAGGCTCAATCATATGTTACAAAAACCTCACTGTGCCCCCTGGGGAAGGGGGCATGGGAGGAGCCATTACAGGCAGAAGGGGGTGTGCCTGGGCAAGAATTCCATACTGAGCGCACAGGCAGAGCTTATGATAATGGACTCTAGGTTGAAGTCCCAGCCTTACCACTGGCAAGACTCTACAGAAGCTACTCAAAATGTGATGGCCAATTATCTTCTCTGTGATGACAATATGTACCCAGAGGCTTTTTGGGAGGAGCATAGATCAGCATATACTGCCTGATACATGACCTTTTAGTGGTGGTATCACATCATTTCATCATTTTTATCTAAAGGTTGAGGTCAGCTACCATGTCTGATGCTTAACCCCCATTGAAGAGGACAAAGACCTTTGGTGCAGCAGTTACTGCATGCCTCTGGTCAGTACCCCCCACCCTTGCCCTTTTAATGCACAGTGATTTCTAGCAGCTAGCCCCTGCATCTCTTTGTTGTTGTTTAATCATTAAGTTGGTTCCAACTCTTTGCAACTCCATGGGCTGTAGCCTACCAGGCTCCTCTGTCCATGGGATTTCCCAGGCAAGAATACTCGAGTGGGTTGCCATTTCCTTCTCCAAGGGATCGTCCACACTCGGATTGAACCCATGTCTCCTGCATTGGCAGGTAGATTCTTTACTGCTGAGCTACCAGGGAAGCCCCTGCATCTCTTTACTGAAGGGCTTTCTTTGTGTCCTTGGGTGAGATCTACTGAAGGCAGAAGTGCAAGGAATTCGTAACTTCTCCCCTCCTCCAGCAACACCCATCCAACGCTGTAGGAAGTTGGCGTATAAGTACCCTTGCCCATTGGGTGGAATGCTTCAGAGACACAGGTGTCCCTGCATCATTTCCTAGAATATGATGATGGACTCTAAGAAATTCCATGGTAATTTCCAGAATTCTTCCAAGGGATCAAGCTCCAGTTGTCTACAGTGTTAGCTTGCTGGATGATGCATCTGTAATTAGGGGCTTATCCTACCCCATCTCACTTCCCCACTCCCACAGGTGTTTTCTAGCATCCTATATGCAATCAACTACTTACATGCAAATTCTTGTCTAAGGGTCTGCTTCTGGGAGAACTCAAACTAAGAGAGAAAGAGGAGGGTTCCCTAGTCTGTGACAAGAATGCTCTCAGCTTTCGATATTTGCCCTGTCCTGGTTCCTGAACTCCATGGGGACAGTCCTTAGAGCACCTGGACTGCAACCCTGGGCCCCGTGGTCCTCCAAGCAGTGCCCTCTTCTGTTTCTCACTGAGACCTCTGCTATCTTGGCATTAATAACATTCTTTGAGTCCTCCTTCCCAGCTCTGTGTTCTTAGGAGATGGGCTATGGTCCACTAAGATGCTTCTCAACCTGACTTTCAGAGGAGGGAATAGACCTCTGAGGGCTGTGAGACTTTGGAAGGGGCTAATCATATTAAGAAAAGGTGGCAAGAATACACAGAAGAACTGTACAAAAAATATCTTCACAACCAAGATAATCACGATGGTGTGATCACTCACTTAGAGCCAGACATCCTGGAATGTGAAGTCAAGTGGGCCTGAGAAAACATCAGTATGGACTAAGCTAGTGGAGGTGATGGAATTCCAGTTGAGCTATTTCAAATCCTGAAAGAAGATGCTGTGAAAGTGCTGCACTCAATATGCCAGCAAATTTGGAAAACTCAGCAGTGGCCACAGGACTGGAAAAGGTCAGTTTTCATTCCAATCCCAAAGAAAGGCAATGCCAAGGAATGCTCAAACTACCGCACAATAGCACTCATCTCACACGCTAGTAAAGCAATTGTCAAAATTCTCCAAGCCAGGCTTCAGCAATATATGAACCATGAACTTCTAGATGTTCAAGCTGGTTTTAGAAAAGGCAGAGGAACCAGAGATCAAATTGTCAACATCCGCTGGATCATGGAAAAAGCAAGAGAGTTCCAGAAAAGCATCTATTTCTGTTTTATTGACTATGCCAAAGCCTTTGACTGTGTGGATCACAATGAACTGTGGAAAATTCTGAAGGACATGGGAATACCAGACCACCTAACCTGCCTCTTGAGAAACCTATATGCAGGTCAGGAAGTAACAGTTAGAGCTGGACATGGAACAACAGACTGTTCCAAATAGGAAAAGGAGTACGTCAAGGCTGTATATTGTCACTGTGCTTATTTAACTTATATGCAGAGTACATCATGAGAAACGCTGGGCTGGAAGAAGCACAAGCTGGAATCAAGATTGCCAGGAGAAATATCAATAACCTCAGATATACAGATGACACCACCCTTATGGCAGAAAGTGAAGAGGAACTAAAAGCCTCTTAATGAAAGTGAAAGAGGGGAGTAAAAAAGTTGGCTTAAAGCAAAACATTCAGAAAAGTAAGATCATGGCTTCTGGTCCCATCACTTCATGGGAAATAGATGGGGAAACAGCGGAAACAGTGTCAGACTTTATTTTTGGGGGCTCCAAAATCACTGCAGATGGTGATTGCAGCCATGAAATTAAAAGACACTTACTCCTTGGAAGGAAAGTTATGACCAACCTAGATAGCATATTCAAAAGCAGAGACATTACTTTGCCAACAAAGGTCCATCTAGTCAAGGCTATGGTTTCTCCAGTGGTCATGTATGGATGTGAGAGTTGGACTGTGAAGAAAGCTGAGCGCCAAAGAATTGATGCTTTTGAACTGTGGTGTTGGAGAAGACTCTTGAGAGTCCCTTAGACTGCAAGGAGATCCAACCAGTCCATTCTCAAGGAAATCAGTCCCGGGTATTCATTGGAAGGACTGATGCTAAAGCTGAAACTCCAATACTTTAGCCACCTCATGTGAAGAGTTGACTCATTGGAAAAGACTCTGATGCTGGGAGGGATTGGGGGCAGGAGGAGAAGGGGACGACAGAGGATGAGATGGCTGGATGGCATCACCGACTCAATGGACATGAGTTTGAGTAAACTCCGGAGTTGGTGATGGACAGGGAGGCCTGGCGTACTGCAATTCATTGGGTCTCAAAGAGTCGGACACGACTGAGTGACTGAACTGAACTGAATCATAGCACAAAACTCATCACGTTGTTCCCTCTCCGCTTAATGTGAATTCTGCATTTAACACAAATAAATGTGGTTTAAAAATATGCTTGTCTTAATGTACACTTTAATATTTTTAATTGCTTATGATCGGATAAAATTGATAGCTCAATAAGATGGCCCCTGCTTATTCTTGGAATTGATTTTCTGGTAGTTCTCCAGGTTCTTACTTTGACCTATTGGAGAAGCCTGGATCATAGGGGTGACTTGGAACCTAGGTCTTTCCTAGGCTATTTACTACCCCAGAGGAGGGCCAGGCAGGAGCCAACCCAAGGAACAGTGGGGTTTCTTAGCTCCAGTCTGGCCCCACCTGGAGAGAGCTGAGCCAAGTGATTTGCTTCTTAGGCGCTGGTGTGTGGACATAACAGACTGCTCTCAAGTCTCATACTCAGTTCTTTTCTCCAAGGCAGACTTTTAAAGCATAAGAAGTGACAAAGGTCTTAGTATTTCCTCTCTCTAGTATCTCCTGTCTCTTGGAACCACTCTTCTTTTTGGAAGACGACTGGGAAAGGGGAGGGACAAAAGGAAGAATTTGGTTTCCTTGGTGATCCAAAGGATGCTCTCAGCGCATCTGCCTTCCTTAAAGACCTTATTAACATCCCTGCCATGTGCTATGAGAGATTTAACCCACTGCTGCTCTTCTTTAAAGACAAAAAAAAACTCCTTTGCTTTCACTTTCTGAAAGCAGAATGCCACGGAAATTTAGTATTTGTTGAAAAAGATATTAATAAGTTCATGACCTCTTGTCGATGCCTGGGTGGCTGGACGGAAGTGGTTAGAAGGAAGTGGGCAGCCCACCTCAATATGTCTTGATGAGGAGTCATGAGGTGGGGGCTTAATCAGCTCTGGGGGCCCAAGAATGTATCCTATTTAAAAATGCATGCAGACAACATGTTTAACTTTTACTTTTTAAAACTGATTCAAGAAGCTAATGAGATTTTTAAAAATTATTTTATTGAAGTCTAGTTGACTTACAATATTGTCTTAATTTCTACTGCTCAGCAAAGTGATTCAGTTATATAGTCTTTTATATATTATATAATCATATATCGTATATAGCTTATGTCTTATATAATCTTATATAGATAGATCCTTTTCCACATTCTTTTTCATTATGGTTCAAAATATGACAAATAAGCTTATTTACAAAACAGAAACAGTCTCACAGACATAGAGAACAGGGATTGTGGGATTTGATTTCATGTTATCTGGTAAAGCCAATGTCAGAGTCTTTTTTCCAATTTGCACCCAAAATTTTATTCAAAAACAATGTGCTATGGAGAAACAAAGGATAAAGTGGGGAGAAGGTGGAGTTGATGAGCAAATTAAATGGCCTTTATGCCTTTTGCAAGCTGGCTAATTTACAGTTGAAACTTCACAACAGGCTCATTCTTCTTAACAACATCTGCATTTTATAATGCGCTCTGTGACAGCGGTTCTGCCATTATCTGCTGTGCATTTTATAATATGTGCTGCGCTGAGCGCCCAAGGCATGGTCAGGGAAGGCCTTCTTTCCACGGTGCGGTGATTAGATTTATGGCCCGGTCTCCATCTGAAGAGAGATTAGCAGGACTAAGGCTGTTTAGTTTGGCAAAGGCGAGAGGAGCAGGGGATGTGATAGGTACATTATAGAAAATGATAAATGAAGAAAGGGAAGACTTTGGGGGCCCCTCATTTGCCATTGCAAAGACACTTAACACACTCTGGTCTCCACCCTGAGCGTGTCATTAACCCGGGTGGTTTGAGGTTTTGGAAGGAGCATAGGCAGGCAGAGAGATCGCCTCAGGGAAAGGCTCTGTACTGATGGGAAATGTCTGGGCCGATATATTTATATGAAATAGCACCTATGGTTACATTAGCAAGGATCGGTTTACCGGGGCCATCCATCCTACTTGAGGGCATGGTGACAAGGCTGGCTGTGCTTCTTGCTTCCCCAGGGAGGGGCCCCAGACGACTTGGCACCAGTCCCCTCCACAGGGTGTCTGGGTTTCCAGCAGCCTTTTCTCTGTAGGAGACGGAGGGGGAATCCAAGCGCTGAATGGATGCAGGAATCTGGGGGGCTGCGGGATGCTGCCAGTCCTTAGGAATTTAGTAAGGGCCACTATCAACGTGGGTGACTGAGACTGCTGGCCAAGTGGGAGAGACCTGAAAACTGCTGTCTTTTATAACTCACCTGGGACTTCCTATATCTCTGGCTCCAAAGGGAACCAGATCCTTTAATCTCTGCAAGCCAGCTGACTCCCGAGCAGTACCTTGGATGGCAGTTTTAGCAGTGGGTAGCAGTGGCAGGGTCTTGGGGCATGTTCCTAGCTTCTTCACTGACTCCTTTTGTCATCCTCAATTTCCTGGTTGAAGACTGCTGTCCTAACCCTAGGCTCCCAGAGGCTGGGGGTGGGAATGGTGGAGGGTCAGTCTGTTAATGTCTGACTAGCTCTTTGAAGTCTGCTCTGTGTAAGCAAACCCCCTCGGGGCCCTCATGCTGTAAACAATTCCAAACTGACCACCGCTGGTGAGTGAATTCTTCACCTTCCACCCTTCCCCTCCCAACAGCTCCCGGAGCAGCTAAAACCTCCTTTGCAAAGCTGACTTTCCATGACTTCCCCTTCCTTCCTCTCTCTGTCCCTCCTTACCTCTTTCTCTTCCTGCTTCTTTTTTCTTTTCTCTCATTCTCTTTTGTTTGTTGCATATTTGGTTCCCTATATTGTGTAGGAATCTTGATTCAGAGCTTCCTCTTGGATGTGTATGGAAACATGTACTGAGGCAACCAGTTTGGCTGGTGGATCTTTCTTTCTCTGAAATGGAAATGCAATGGAGTCCAAATCTGAACGGTGTTCTTCTGATGTTCTGGGGCAGTGGAAAGAATAGTAGGAGGAAACCATTTTGATTTTTTTGTTTGTTTCTTAGTTCTGTGGCTTTGAGCAAGTCATCTGAACTCTGGGTTATTGTCTTCAGCA
Organism: Bubalus kerabau; assembly: GCF_029407905.1. Classification (NCBI taxonomy): domain Eukaryota; kingdom Metazoa; phylum Chordata; class Mammalia; order Artiodactyla; family Bovidae; genus Bubalus; species Bubalus kerabau. The sequence goes on from NC_073627.1 coordinate 149,598,196, forward strand.
GAAGGCAAATACCCATGTCCTACCTAAGACACACACACACACACACACACACACCACCCCACACACACACCACCCCACACACACACAGCCACCCAGAACCACCTTTACTGGAGATGCTGAAAGGGACATATGTGGGAAATTTGGATGGTCAGTGGAGGGGCTGATGGACCCCACCAAAGAGCAGATAAGACAGAACATCTAGACAGCAGGCCATTGCTAGGCGTTAAATGGTTTGGGAAGTATTATTTTACTATTTGACCCAGATGTGTTATTTATACTTGTTGTTGTTCAGTCGCTCAGTCATGTCTAACTCTTCGCAATCCCATAGACTGCAGCATGCCAGGCTTCCCTGTCCTTCACTATCTCCTGGAGTTTGCTCAAACTCATGTCCATTGATATTCATACTAATTAACTGCAAAATCATATGCTGATGGGCTTTTGTAAAGAGAAGAACTGATGAAGGCAGTAGTAAAACAGATTGTATAGGTGTGTGTGTGCTGTGTGTTCAGTCACAGCCGACTCTTTGCAACCCCATGGACTATAGCCTGCTAGGCTCCTGGAATTTGCTAGGCAGGAATTCTGGAGCGGGTTGTCATTTCCTACTCCAGGGAATCTTCCCAACCCAGGGATCGAACTCTTGTCTCTTGTGTCTCCTGCATTGGCAGGTGAATTTATCTATAGCCAAACTTAAAAAGCCAAATGAAATGTATTATGTAAGGGCAAGATCATGATAGCCACATGTGATGTGCAACACACTGAGTCTGTACTTTATTATCCTAGACTCTTGGCATTGGGCTGCATTTGTGAATCAAGTTGGTTCAAAGGACAGTGAAAGATCTGGAGTCAGCTAGCACAGCTCTGCTAACTTCAGGCAGGTAACTCCTCTGAGCTTCTCAGTTGTCCAAACAGCTAATACTTACTGGGCACCTCCTGTGCACTAAGCGTCTTTCTTAGCAAATATTATTTACTATCACAATAACCCATATGGCAGGTACTATGGTTATATCTGTTTTACTGATAAAGGAACCTGAGGCACAGGGCATTGAGAAACCTACCCAGGTTCAAATAGTTTGAATGTGGTGCGGGCAGGGTTTGAGTCCATAACACACACCCACCATGGTCCTAACCTCATACTTTAGTCAGGGTTCTGCAGAGGAACAGAACCAGTAGGATATGTAATACAACGTTTCCTATGAGAAACCATTCATGCAGTTATGGAGGCTGACAAGCCCCAAGATCTGCAGGGTAAGTCAGCAGATCATGGTTAAATCTAATGCCAAATCTTGAGCTCCATTCACATAGAACAGCCTGTTGTGTTAAGCTAGCTGACCTCTGCAGATGTTGTGCTCCTTAATAGAGAGGAACAGTATTTCTAGAGGCAAACCATAATATCTCCTCCTCAAGGCATTTCTACTTTCCCCTTCTCAGTTCCCAGACTCCCTCTTCTCCTTGCCCATGTCTGAGGCTCTAACCAGGAGCCCAGGCTGGGCTGGGGTGACAGAAAGTGTGACAAGGACAGTGAACCAGCTGCCTCTTGTCCTACTCACAAGGGGTGCTGGATCCTGGGCCACCCACTCTGGCTTTATTTACTTCCAAGCCACAGTGAGGTCTGGGAGTCGCTCCCAGGCGGGGCCTTCTCCCTGGCGAGCAAGTCATCTCAGGGGGCGGGAATCGCCCAGGGCAGTGCCTTTGAGAGATGTGGCTGACTGTTTCAGTTCTCCGGGGTGGTCAGCCTGTAATTTCAAGATTTACTGGCCTCACGGAGATAGCCGCAAATGGGGCAACAGCGGTAATTACCAGAGGCTGCTCTGCTAATCCTTGGTTACAAATGTTAGTTAGAAGCTAAAGAAGATTCATGCAAGCATTTCCTGGAGTTCGTGGGCTCTGTGTCCTTTTTGCTTTTCTTTTTCTCTCCTTAAAAAGGGAGAAAAATGAGAGAGAGGGAGAGAGGGAGAGAGGGAGGGAGAGAGACAGAGAGAGGGAGACTGATTCTTCTTTAATTTTACTGTGGCCACTAGGAATTAACGTCTTTGAAGTCCAAATTATTTTAATGCTTTTTTAGGTTTGTTTTATATTTGGAATTGGAAAAAATTAGGAAGCTGAATTCTTAAAGCTCATGAGAACCAGTGTTGTAGGTTTTGCCAGTTCGTGGCTGAAGATGGGCTGAACAGAATGATTTGGGGGGGAAATGTCTCCAAGCTGAGTAAGAGAAATAAAACTTCTGGGACTCCTGCCCTCCTCAGAGAAGCCTGGAACGTGAGTGCCCTGCCTGCTGCTGTCCTGCCGGAGCACGGCTGGAGGAAGTCGCTTCATATTGTGTTCATTATCCTTAGAGAATCCTCCCTCCAGGACAGCAATATTAACCCTGTGCGCTGTGTGAAAGTGACAAGAGATGGCCTGGGTCTTCTAGAGATGGTCCATGGCCTTTGCCAGACCGCCTGCCATCCTCGTCTCGGCCTCTCTGGAGGCAGTTAGAGGTCATTCACTAGGCCCAGGAGGGCTCTGCACATAGAACTGACCCCAGAGGAAGAGAACAGCATTGGTTGTTTTCTTCCAATTCCTATTTTCCTAAAGTTTAAACTTACTGCAGGCTCTTTTGCTCCTGAGGGTCACACAGACTCCCACCCCTCCCCGAGACCATGTCACAGCACAGGCAGCACTGGGAGGCCTCTCTCACAGGTCAGGCCATCTGCACTCCCTTTGTTTGGACGTGCCATCACTTTATAAAGCCTGGTGGTTTTAAGACTCCCTCCAAAAGATCCTTGGTGTCCACCATCAGCCCTGGAACAGGCTATTTCCACCTCCCTACCCATCGGAGTCTGCCTCTCCCGGGCAGCATTCTGTCTCCTGCCAAGTGCACCCTCCCAGCGAGGCTCCGGGAGGTTTTCTCCTCTTCCATGGGACAAGGCAGCATAGTTAGCACAATACCTGTTGTGACAATGAACTCCAGCATATTCATCTGACCCTGGAGTAGAGCAGGTACCCAGGAAGGGAATGGAACTTCCCTGAGAATGTTCCTTTCCCCATAACTAGAGGATACACTGATGGACTCGACTAGAAGGAGAAAAATGGTTTTTACTGAAATAACCAATGTTTTCCTTTTTGCTGGAGTAAGCACTTTCCAAAGTGGCAATTTCCAAAACTTGAGCAAAGCATATTTATTTTGTCTTGATCAAAGTGAATTTGTGAAGGGTCTCTCAGGACGAGACAACTTCTCCGTGATTTGGGGTGCCTTCGCCAAATCCTTGGAAACAAGGTCACCCGTTTTGAGGCAAGCCGTTCTGGAACCTGACATTGACACTATCAGTTGTCAGCTGAGAGGTCCTGAGTAAGCCGTGCCAGCTCTCTGCACCCCAACTTTTCCATCTGCCACTTGGGATTGATGGTGAGTTGTGCCTGGGGTCCTGTGAGGATTATAGGTGATGGACAGATTCCAGCATGTGGCCTGGTGGACAGTGTGTGCTTAATAAATGCTGGTTGAACTGGTTAGAGTAAACAGATGCCCTGTGTCTCTCAGCCTTCTAGCACTAACCACTGGAAGCCTAGTGTCCCCTGCAGGGACTTCTCTGGTCCAGGACAGCTCCCCAAACTGAGTCAAGTGAGTTTCTATTAAAAGCCATGCCAAACTTTTAACCCCAAACCCACTTATTAGCAACTGAAGCTGAATCACCTTTTCTTACTGTTCCTCGCTTCCTTCTTAGCTACCGTCATCACTGTTTGCCAGATCTTGTTGCTGTTTAAACTTTTACATATAGTTAGATAGCATCACTGACTCTATCTAATGAACTTGAATCTGAGCGAACTCCAGGAGACAGTAAAGAACAGGGAAGCCTGGCATACTACCGTCCATGGGGTCGTGAAGAGTGGGACGTGACTTAGCTACTGAACAATGACAACAAAACTTTTACATATAGTGTCTCATTTAATTCTCAAGTAACACTTGTGAAGCACAGTGATTAATTTTATGTGTCAATTTGACTGGGTCACGGGTGCTCACATATAGAGTCAAACATTACTCTGGGCATATCCGTGAAGGTGTTTCTGGATGAGATGAACATTGCTATTGCAGACTGAGTAACACAGATCAGCCTCCTAATGTGTGTGGGCCTCATCCATTCAGTTGAAAACCTGGATAGAACAAAAAGACTGACCCCTCTTTGAGTAAGAAAATACTCTTTCTCCTGGATGGCCTTCAAATAGCGACATCAGCTTTTTCCTGTCTTCAGACTCCAACTGAAACATTAGCTCTTCCTGGGTCTCCAGCCTGCTGGCCTTCAGCCTGGAGCTACACCATCAGCTCTCCTTGGTCTCCAGCTGCTGGCTTACTCTGCAGATCTTGGGGCTTGTCAGCCGCCATAACTGCATGAGCCAACTTCTCATAGGAAAGCTTGTATTACATATCCTACTGGTTCTGTTTCTCTGGAGAACCTTGACTAACGTATGAGGTTAGGAGCCTGGGAGTGTGTGTTATGGACTCAAATTCTTCCTGCACCACATTTGAGCTATTTGAATCTGACTAGGGTTCTCAGTTGGAGAAGGCAATGGCACCCCACTCCAGTAGTCTTGCCTGGAAAATCCCATGGGCAGAGGAGCCTGGTGGGCTGCAATCCGTGGGGTTGCGAAGAGTCGGACATGACTGAGTGACTTCACTTTCACTTTTCACTTTCATGCATTGGAGAAGGAACTGGCAACCCACTCCAGCGTTCTTGCCTGGAGAATCCCAGGGACAGGGGAGCCTGGTAGGCTGCCGTCTATGGGGTCGCACAGAGTCGGACACAACTGAAGTGACTTAGCAGCAGCAGCAGGGTTCTCAGTGCCACTGGCTTCAGCTTCCTTATCAGTAAAACAGATACAACAATAGTATCTGCCATATGGGTTATTGTGATATTAAATAATATATACTAAGAAAGATGCTTCATACATAGGAGGTGCTCAGTAAGTATTAGCTGTTTAGACAACTGAGAAACTCAGAGGAGTTAACTGCCTGAAGCCACCTAGCTCCTGATGGAGCTGCGCTGGCTGACTCCAGACCCTTCTGTATCCTTTGGACCACTTTGATTCACAAACGCTGCCCTCACCATGGAGTGGCCACCACTCCTGGAGTGGTCTGACTGGGGCAGAGCTGGGCTCAGATCTCCACTGTTCAGCCACATGGCCCTGTGGGTGGCCTTGGTGTGGGAGCAGCTGTTACCAGTGGCTCCCACCACTCTCTGAAAGGTTGAAGACGACCATCAGTCTGCCCTTGCCCTTCCAGCAACATGTTTTTGTTTCTTCTTCCACCTTTTGCCCTCCCCTGCAGCCCTCTAGCCAGCCAGCTGGAGTTTTTTCCCAGCTATGTTAGAAGCAGCACTCCAGAGTTGTGGTGTCGGCTGTATGGCCCATGGATTGGGTGGAGCAGGATGGGGAATAGAACACGCTGCTAGGTCCTGGGGGTAGGGGGTGTGAAAGGAGAAAAACCCACAGCCCAGCTCTTGAGGTGCCACAACCAAATGGGAGAAATAGGGCAGGCCACCGAATAGAATTGGGTAGTCTGGAACACACTGGCACACTGCATGACAGATTCTCCCTCAGATAAATAACAGGTAAAGCTTTATTTAAGGCACTGAAACTAGATATGGCCAGTCCAGAAGGATACCAGGAAGCGTGCTGAGGACTGTTTTGAAGAGTGCATATGATTTAACTTGGTGAAGGAGAATGCACACACTCAAATTCCTTCAGTAATTATGATCTGTATCATACAATTAATAGCCATTTATTGGACACTTTGCTAGAAACCAGGTATACAAATGCCCATGTGTATAGGACCTTTCATGCATTCAGTCATCTCATTCAACACAAATTCCTTCAGTTGTTATCATTTATGTTTATAAAGGTAGCAGTAACAATGATAACCTCCTTTTTAAAAATAACCTCTTTTGACTGAGCACGTATGATGGACCAGACACCCAAATACTATGCTCCGTATCTTTACTCACATTTTTGCATTAGCCAGCACAGCAGTCTGGGGGAGTAAGTATTAATATCTGCATTCTATATACGCAGCACCTGAGGCACGGAGAAGTCTTGCCTCAAGTCACACAGCAGAGCCCAAATTCAAATCAGACCTGAGTCGCAGGGATGGCAAACCCAACTCTTCTATTATCAGCCCCTCTATTTTTTGAGAATTATCGCACTGCAAAATGTGTTGTTCACGTATGCTGAGTGTATGCCAAACAATATGCTCATGCTGAGTGTAGTAAGAAGATCGAGTCCTTGGGCTCTGAGAGTTTTCGATACAGTCATGGTGCTCACAGCTAATAGCTCTAGAAGGAAAAGAAACAATAGGCTAGGGAGTCTCTTCTGGTGTTTTGGTATCAAGACCTGGTTTTACAGAAATAGTATTGATAGAGATTCCCTGGTGGCTCAGATGGTAAAGAATCTGCCTGCAATGCAGGAGACCCAGGTTCGATCCCTGGGTCAGGAAGATTTCCTGGAGAAGGAAATGGCAACCCACTCCAGTATTCTTGCCTGGGAAATCCCATGAACTGAGGAGCTTGGTGGGCTACATAGTCCACAGGGTCTCAAAGAGTCAGACATGACTGAGTGACTTAGACTTTTCATAAATAAGTTCATTTCCTGAGTAGAATTATTTTGCTTGCTTTTCATTGTTATTATGCAGTGGTAAAATGCCAGTCAATGTGGGGTTTGCTTTTTTCTTCACACATTTTATAGCCTTGGACCTGCTTGGTGGGCAGCTTCTGTCAAGGTCCCTAGTGATGCCTGCTTCTGGTCCTCAGGGCCCTGTGTAATCCTGCCTGAGGGTGGCCCAGACCCAGTGGTTTGCTTCTTATGAATTGGCAATGGTGTTGGCATGCCGTATTCATGATTTAATAGCAAAAAGCTGACTCTCATCTTGCTGGATTTCTATGTTTTGCTGGTATCATCTCTGGCCCTTTATTTGCTCACTCTGAAGAAGCCAGCTGCTGGATTTGGAGCTGTCTTATGGAGAAGCTTATGTGGCAAGGAGCTGAGGGACTCCTTGACCAATAGCCAGTGGGAAGCTAAGTCCTGCCAACGACCCTCTGAGTCATCTTGGCAGCCGATCCTTCACCAGGCAAGCCTTGAGATAAGACTGCAGCTCTTGCTGACACTTTGAATGGAGACTGCAGAGATCCTGAGGCTGAGCCAGGCCCAGATTTGTGACTTTTAGGAACTGTGAGATGATAAATGTTGTGGTCTCGAGCCACTAACTTTGGCTACTCTTGGAGAAACTGCCTGGTATGGTCTTGCCTTGGTGCTTTGCCCTGACTGTGCCCACTCTCTGGATGTTCAACCCCTTCACCTCCTTTCATTCTTTTTTCAAATGTCACCTTCTCCCTGAGAAGCAATTAAAAATGACAACTGTAAGCCCTAGTAATCCCGATCTCTCTTACCTGAATATACTATTTCTTTTCTCTGTTGCATTTATCACCTTTCAACACACTCTTTTATTCACTTTAAAAAAAACAACAACTATGCTTGCTTGGACAATTAGGCAAGGGAAAAAAATAAAAAGGCATCCAGATAGGAAAGGAAGAAGTAAAACTTTATTTGCAGATGACATAGGTATACAAAAAATCCTAAGAAAACCACTTAAAAACTTAAAACTAATAAATGAGTTCAGCGAGGTTACATGATACAAGATTAATATATAAAAATTGTATTGAATAATACAAACAATTAAATTAAGAAAACAATTCTATATACAAGAACATCAAAAAGAACAAAATACTTAGGAATGATTAACAAAGAAGTGCAAGACTTGTACATTGAAACTAGAAAACATCACTGAAAGGAATTAAATGCAAAGGCATCTGTCTTTCTGTGTTAGAGTATTTAACATTGTTAAGATGGCAGTACTCCCCAAATTGACCTACAGGCTCAACATAAACTTTATCAAAATCTCAGCAGCTTTTTTTTTCCCAGCAGAAGTTGACCAGCTGATTCTAAAATTCACATGAAAATTCAAGGTACACAGAATAACCAAAATAATTTTTAAAAAGAAGGAATAGATTTGAAACTATATAAATAAACTCTTACGTTTATGTTCAGTTGATTTTCAACAAGAATACCAAAGCAATTCAATAATGCAAGAAAGATGTTTTTAGCAGGTTATGCTAGGGCAAGTGGATAGCCACATATGAAAGAATGAAGTTGAACCCTTACCTTATGTGAGATACAAATGAACTCAAAATGCTTCATAGACCTACATGTAGATGTTGCAAATTCAAAACCTTTAGGACTTCCCTGTAGCTCAAGTGGTAAAGAATCTGCCTACGATACAGGAGACCAGGGTTCAATCCCTAGGTCGGGAAGATCCTCTGGAGAAAGGATTGTCAATCCACTCCAGTATTCTTGCCTGGAGAATTCTATGGACAGAGAAGCCTGGCTCCAGTATTCTTGCCTGGAGAATTACATGGACAGAGAAGCCTGGTGGGCTATAGTCCGTGGGATCGCAAAAAGTTGGACTCGACTGAGTGACTAACACACACACACACACACACACACAAAACCTTTAGAAGAAAACATAGCAGTTAATCTTTATGACCCTGCATTAGGCAAAGTTTTTTATATATGACAACAAAAGCATAAACAGCAAAAGAAAATACAGATGAATTAAATTTTATCGAAATCTAAAAACTTTTGTGCTGCAAATAGTACCATCCAGAAATTGAAAAGGCAATTCACAGACTGGGAGGAAATATTTGCAAGTCATATGTTTAATAAAGGTTCAGTATTTATATATATAAGGAACACTTACAACTCAACAACAAAAAGATAAACCACCCAATTAAAAAATAGGCAAAGGGTTTGAATAGCTGTTTCTCTAAAGAAGATATACAAATGGCCAACAAGCACTGGAAGATGCTCGATGTCACCAGTCATTAGAGAAACACAAATTAAAATCCAGATGAGAGACTACTTCATACCCACTAAGATGGCTATTAAAAAAAGGAAAATAATAACATCAGTGAGGACGTGGAGGAATAGAAAGCTTTATATATTGCTGGTGGAAATGTAAAATTTGTGCTGTCATTGGAAAACAGTTTGGTGGTTTCTCACAAAGTTAAACATAGGATTACCAATTTCATACCTTAGTATATACACAAAATGACTAAAACTAAACTCAAAGAAATGCTTGTACCAGGATTTTCATAGCAGCAGTCTTTGTGGCAATCAAAAGATCAATCAACTGATGAATTAATAAATAAAATGTAGTATACCCATGCAATTGAATGTTATTTTGCAATTAAAGAAATTAACTCATACCATAATGTGGGTGAACCTTGAAAAACATTATGCTAAGTGAAAGAAGCCAGTCACATGTTGTATGATTTCATTTATATGAAATGGCCAGAATAGGCAAATCTGTAGAGACAGAAAGTAGATTAGTGGTTGCCAGAGGCCAAGGTGGGGGGTAGGGAAATGGAATAGGGATTGACAGTTGATGTACATGTGGTTTTTTTGGGGGTGATAAAATGATGCTTGTACAACTTCAAATGTATTAAAGACCATGGAATTGTACACTTTGAAAGGACAAGCTTTATGGCATGTGAGTTATATCTTAATAAAGCTGTTAAAAGTAAATTATGCATGTTGTTTATTGACTGTCTCTCCCACCTGGAGTATAAATAAAATGAGGGCAGAAGTCCTTGTCTATTTTGCTCGCTTATGTATTACTGAACAATTAGAAAAGGGACTGGTGCTCAATAAGTATTTACTGTATGAATGAATGTAGGAATGTTTTGTGTTAACTTTTTGATTTCTAAAAAATGTGAATACCCTTGCATTTGGCAATGCATTATAAACTGATGTGTAATGGAATTAATTTGCTACCTTTCTTATATGGAACTTGGATCAGAGATAGTGGAGCAAATCAAAGAACTGGAGGAAGCCTGGCTTCAACAGGACAGGAAGCAGGACACGGCGCGATGATGAGAGCTGGCCTGGTTCTAAGGGAACAGCAGTCTCTGCCATCTTGTATCAGGAGATACAGACTGGTGGCCTAGAAGCCAAATCTGGCTTCAGATGTGTTTTCAAGTCTCCTGGAAGTACTTTTGACATCTGTGTGTGAATTCTAGAAAAGTGCCCTGCCCTCCAGCTACACCACTTTCGCTCAGCCTGATACTAAGGTATAGGACTTGGTGGGAGAAGCTTGGCTGGGTATTGGCCTTCTTATACCCCATCATGGTTGTCCTTGAAAAGTGGATAAGATGTCCAACCTTATACAGTGGCCGTGTGCATTAAAAACAATCTTGTATTGGTTTTAATATCCAAGTGCACACAGCTTATATGAGAGGTGATCCCAGGAAACGCCAGTGAAGTATGGACGTGAGAAAGGGAAAGGATAGGAGATAATTAAGAGTCAGTGACCAAGCTAGTTAGGGGTGGTGCTTATTCCTGGGAAAAGTCTAGGAAGCACTGGGGGATGTGGGCTTCATAGTTATCCCAGCCTGGGTTGAGGAAACCGGGGCCTTGATGTACCCAGTACCAGCGGTTGCAGCTGCTCTGGAGGCTAGTTCTCTGACAGTTCCAGTTTCTGCACGTGGGCATAAGGCCTTCCAGTGCTTCAGAGAAGCAGCTCCTGGCAGCTGGAAGTCAGCCTGCACACACGGAAGTGATAAAGGCCCAGGATTTGGGCATGGTACCCATTGTTTCTTTATGATTGCCAACATTTTAGAAGCAGCAAGCTTTAAAAAAAAAAAAAAAAAAGTGAATTTCTGGCTTCTGGAGGAAAAAATGTGAAGATCTGGCAAAAGTGGGCTGACATTCTTACTTGGCAACTTCTAGCTGGCCACGCACCTCATAGCAGGATCCTGTGTTCTAACCATCATGGCCCCTTCCAGGCTGCTGCGCTCACTCTCAGCTCCTACGTGGCCCTAGGGGGCACTGGCATTTGTGATTCTTGCACAACTCCTGGCTCAAAGCGTAACTGGTGATGGCTGAGCTGGTGCGCCCTGTGAAAAGTGGCATAAAGAAAAATAAGGTATAGACGGATTTTTTCCCCCTATTTTCCCCCAAAGAGCAATGATCTGCACATACTCGACTTGTGGTGAGAGTGCTGAAAGCTGTTGCCAGTAGTTTCATATATGTAGCTCCTGCTGCACCATGCCTCCATATCTAGGAGGGGCTGGGGCTTTGATCGGGGGCCTCTTTGCACATGACCGGCCCTCGGACTTGCATGAACAAGCCTGAGATGCTGGAGGACTCAACAGGCCAGCCCTTGTGTGTAGCCTCTGGTCCGGGCCTGGCCCGGGGCCAAGGCTTGGTGGTGCTCTTCTGTTCAAGAAAGCTGCTGATGCTGCGTGACCTGGGGCCCACTCTGTGCAGAGCTCAAGCCAAGCAGGGGTCCTTGTACCAGATTTGTGGAGAGCAGTGCCTATTAGTAACCAATTGGGCATCACAATAATCAATTGCCGTGGAAAGCAATGAGAACGGATCGTTTTCATAGACACTACCCACCCCTACCCCCCACACACATGTAGAGCAGGCTACCATGAAGGAACCATGTCAGAAAAGTTGTTTCAGAGCCAGTGTTTTAACTTAGTATCTGCAAATACAGAAAATCTGACCTCCAGTCTCTACCTCTGCAGCCCTCTCTTAGCTTACATAGCAGTTCTGTAAGGCTGGTTCTTTTCCTTGAGCACATCTCCCCATCTCTACCTGGCCTCTCCATCAATTTCAGAGGATTGGGAATTCTTATACAGCATGTGTCCTCAGAAGAAAAGAGCCTGGCAGAAGCTCTGTCACGATTTTAGATCTGGCCTTGGAAGTCATGTGAAATCATTTTCACCTTCTCTACCAGTGGCAAAGGCACACAGGCCTGCCAGGCTCAAGGGGAGGGGATGTGGACACCATCTCTTGCTGGCAGAGTGGGAGATCTGAGTAGAGCACATGGGAGGGGAATTAGTGTTGCTGCTGCCTTTTGAAAGTGTAAGCTGCTGCAGTCTCCTAATCAGGCCCTGGGCTATGGGGTGGGATGCAAACCTAGAGACTCTGGAAACTCTGGGGTTCTTGTGGGGCTTTCAGCATCATTAGTCACTGGAAGTAGTGAGCCAAAATGAGACCACTGTTTGTGGTTGCTCCCTGTGTTCCTGGGTGGTGTGGTGGTGTTTGGAGTTTGGGTGAGCCAGCTGTGTGTTCTGTCCCCAGAGATTGTGAAGTGAATGAAAGAAATGTCAAATTCTAGTCAATATTCATTGACTTTCTGAGGTTTACTAGGTGATAGGCCTGCCCCTAACGTTTGTAGGGCTGTAAGACAGAGTGTCAGATCTAGTCCCTTGAATCTATTCAACTATGGACGAACTATGGATGGAGATTTCTAACGTTGTACGGGAGGCAGTGACCAAAACCGTCCCAAAGGAAAAGAAATGCAAGAAGGCAAAATGGTTGTCTGAGGAGGCTTTATAGATAGCTGAGGAAAGAAGAGAAGCGAAAGGAAAGGGAGAAAGGGAAAGATATACCCAACTGAATGCAGAGTTACAGAGAGTAGCAAGGAGAGATAAGACCTTCTTAAATGAATGATGCAAAGAAACAGGGGAAAACAATAGAATGGGAAAGACTAGAGATCTCCTCAAGAAAATTGGAGATATCAAGGGAACATTTCATGCAAGGGTGGACAGAACCAGTAAGGACCTAACAGAAGGAGAAGATTAAGATTAAGAAGAGGTGGCAAGAATACACAGAAGAACTATACAAAAAAGGTCTTAATGACCCAGATAACTATGATGGTGTGGTCACTCACCTAGAGCCAGACATCCTGGAGTGTGAATTCAAGTGGGCCTTAGGAAGCATTACAATGAACAAAGCTAGTGGAGGTAATGGAATTCCAGTTGAGTTATTTCAAATCCTAAAAGATGATGCTATTAAAGTGCTGCACTCAATATGTCAGCAAGTTTGGCAAACTCAGTAGTGGCCACAGGACTGGAAAAGGTCAGTTTTTATTACAATTCCAAAGAAGGATAATGCCAAAGAATGTTCAAACCACTGTACAATTGCACACATTTCACATGCTAGCAAGGTTCTGCTCAAAATCCTTCAAGCTAGGGTTCAATGGTACAGGAACTGAGAACTTCCATATGTTCAAGCTGGTTTCAAAGGGGCAGAGAAACCAGAGATCACATTGCCAACATTCAATGGATCATGGAGAAAGCAAGGGAGTTCCAGAAAAACATCTACTTCTGCTTCATTGACTGTGCTAAAGTCCTTGACTGTGTGGCTCACAACAAACTGTGAAAAATTCTTAGATGGGAGTACCAGACTACCTTACCTGTCTCCTGAGAAACCTGTATGCAGGCCAAGAAGCAACAGTTAGAACCAGACATGGAACAATGGACTGGTTACAAATCGGGAAAGGAGTACGACAAAGCTGTGTATTGTCATCCTGCTTATTTAACTTCTATGCAGAGTACATCATGCAAAATGCCAAACTGGATGGAGCTCAAGCTGGAATCAAGATTGCCAGGAGAAATATCAACAACCTCAGATTTGCAGATGACACCACTCTAATGGCAGAAAGTAAATAAGAACTAAAAAGCCTCTTGATGAGGGTGAAAGAGAAGAGTGAAAAAGCTCGCTTAAAATTCAACATTCAAAAAATGAAGATCACGGCATCCAGTCCCATCACTTCATGGCAAATAGAAGGGGGGAAAGTAGAAGCAGTGACAGTTTGTTTTCTTGGATTTCAAGATCACTGTGGACGGTGACTGGAGCCATGAAATTAAAAGACTTTTGCTCCTTGGAAGGTAAGCTATGACAAACCAGACAGTATACTAAAAAGCAAAGACATCACTGCTGACAAAGGTCTGTATAGTCAAAACTATGGTTCTTCCAGTTTTTCTAAAACTGTGAATGTGAGAATTGGAACATAAAGAAGGCTGAGCACTGAAAAATTGATACTTTTGAATTGTGGTGTTGGAGAAGACTCTTGAGAGTCCCTTAGACTGCAAGGAGATCAAACCAGTCAATCCTAAAGGAAATCAGTCCTGAATCTTCATTGGAAGGACTGATGCTGAAGCCAAAGCTCCAACACTTTGGCCACCTGATGGGAAGAGCTGACTCATTGGAAAAGACCCTGATGCTTGGGAAGATTGAAAGCAAAAGGAGAAGGGGGTGGCAGAGGATGAGATAGGTAGCAGCACTGATTCAGTGAACATGAATTTGAGCAAATTCTGGGAGATAGAGGAGGACAGAGGAACCTGGCATGGTACAGTCCATGGGGTTGAGAAGAGTAGCACAGAACTTAGCAACTTGAAAACAACAACAGCAAAGCCAGATATACACTTGGAGACCTACCTACCAGATATTTAAATATTTACAGTTTATAAATACATACATTGTTTAATTAAACATTTATTACATACATTATTTAATTAAATAGACAAACCTAGACAGTGTATTGAAAAGCAGAGACATTACTCCTCCAACAAAGGTTTATATAGTCAAGGCTATGGTCTTCCAAGTGGTCACATACGGTTGTGTGAGCTAGACCGTAAATAAGGCAGAATGCCAAAGAATTGATGCCTTTGAACTGTGGTGCTGGAGAAGACTCCTGAAAGTCCCTTGGACAGCAAGGAGATCAAACCAGTCAATCTTAAGCAAGATCAACCTTGAATATTCACTGGAACGACTGATGCTGAAGCCGAAGCTCCTGTCTTTTGGTCATCTGATATGAACAGAAGACTCATTATAAAAGTCCCTGATGCTGGGAAAAATTGAGGGCAGAAGGAGAAGAGGGTCTCAGAGGATGAGATGGCTGGATGGCATCACCGATTTAATGAATGTTAACTTGGGCAAACTCTGGGAGATGGTGAGGGACAAGGAGGCCTGGCATGCTGCAGCCCATGGGGTTACAGAGTTGGACACAACTGGGAGATTGAACAACAACAATCCTGCCATCCTGGTAAATACCCTTTACAACAAGAATTGAATTATAATTTCTTGGGTTCCTGGTAGTTCTTGGGTAGGAAGGGCCAGTCCTCAGCCCCTATCCACATCTGCCTGCTTCACACCCCAGCTCTGTACCATGCTCCCAGCGCTTTGAATGTATGAGTGCAAACACCCCAGCCAGAACATCCATGTTCCATTCGCACACTCTGCAAACAGCCACCACTTGGTCAGTTCTTGGGCCTGAAGGATACACTCCAGAGTACAGGCCTTCGTGGGAAGTGGGTCAGAGGAAGAGGCCCCATGAGGCTTGCAAGCAGGACTGGGGTCCCTTGGGTAGGGAAACCTGGGTCCCAGGTACCGAGAGAATAGTCTTCTCACTGCATGGGGGCACGGGTAGAAGGACAGTGGCCAGAGAACGGCCTTATGGGTTCTCTGAAGTGTGCTGGAGGCCAAGGACAGGGGCCTTTCTTGCCCAGGTCCAAGACCCACCTGGAGTTGCTGTTGTTGGTGGTGTTGGTGTTTGTGTTGGACCCACCTGGCTGCCAGTGTGCTACTTCTGACAACTGGAGGATCTCTCTCTGGATGGATTTGGATAGATTTCCACAGGTAGGTTGAATATAACACTGTATGTCTTCAGCATCTATGAAGATGATACATAAATACATAGTTTGTTATTTTTAGTTTCATTAATTGGGGAAATTAGAAATTATAGGGACTCCAGGACAACCGATAGTACCTGCGATTGTCCAAAGCTTTCTTCAGAGCCTCCTCGTAATGATAACTGCCTCTTTCCCAAGACTGAGTCAGTGCCGTCCATGGGCCATTTCCTTTAATCCTGACCATAACCTTAAGAGGCAGTTGCCATTATTTTCCTCATTGAATGAGAAAAAGGGGGCTCAGAGAGGTTAAGCAACGTGCCCAAGATCACATAGCTAGTGAGTAGCAATTTCAGGATTTGAACTCTAGCAGCTTCCCTGGTGGCTCAAATGGTAAAGAGTCTGCCTGTAATGTGGGAGACTGGGGTTCAGTCCCTGGGTTGGGAAGCTCCTCTGGAGAAGGGAATGGCAACCCACTCCAGTATTCTTGTCTGGAGAATCCCATGGACAGAGGAACCTGGAGGGCTGCAGTCCATGGAGTCGCAAAGAGGTGGACACTTCCAAAGCACATGCTCTTCAGTGTTATACTTGAGGAGATTTTGATATGATCAACAGTTGTTTTCCCCCTAGTAACTGAGTGATAAATTCCTAGAGTCTCTTCATTGGGGTACCAGAATATCACTGGATTCAGGAAGCCAGCCACCAGCTAGTTTTCCTGCGCACTCTGTGTGAAACTTGCATGCAGGCCTTCCCTTAGGCTGGTCCTTTCGTGAGAAGAAGCTGCAGAGTTGAACCAGACTGCACAATGCTTCCGTGATATGGAAATATGCCAGCTAAAGAGGGGAAGGAATTTTTTCTGTTTGGTTCCCTGCCAAACCAATTCAAGACATACATAAAATTTAAGTCTTTGATTCCCCTTATTTTTGTTTCCCCTCTGCATTTGGCTTTCCCATGAGTGGCCTCTCATTCCCTTACTATTATCTTTGATTGAATTATGAAACCGGAAGAATTTGCAGAACTAAGCCAGAGTAAATGGGTCTTGCTAATCCTGTGGTTAGAAGGTCAAATCAGCAAACACTTGGGTGTGAAGTGTCCAGGGCCAATTTCATTATGACCCCGATTTGTAAAACCTGGGTGAGGAAAATTGTATTAATAACCAGAAAAGGATACCTTCAGTGCTTTTCCAGTTTCACTTATCCCAGCCTACTCTAGAGCACACTGCAGAAATTCAACTCCCTAGTAAGAAAGTCGTCTACCTTTCTGACCTAGCTTTCTCATCTGGAAACATTATTCTTTATTAAATCTCACAAATATTCTTGGGGTATTAGCAAGGCAGAAGCTCTGCCTCCAAAGAACAAAGTTCCCAGGCCATATTCTATTTTGTTTTTACTTAGAAAGTCTATGGCTGCAAAACTTGGAATTATTGGATACCATATGGCATTACTGGGCTTCCCAGGTGGTGCTAGTGGTAAAGAACCCACCTGGCAATGCAGGAGACACAGAGACATGGGTTCAATCCCTGGGTTGGGAAGATCCCCTGGAGAAGGTCATGGCAACCCACTCCAGTATTCTTGCCAGGAGAATCCCATGGACAGAAGAGCCTGGCAGGCTACAGTCCGTGGAGTTGCAAAGAGTTGGACACAACTGCAGTTGACTTAGCACAGCACAGCACATAAAGAGTCAAAGAAAAGTCTCCATGGTAGATTGAAGAATTGTTTCCGTTGTTTTTTTTTTACCCCTCCCTGAATTTATGTCCTCTTTCTTCTGACTAGATGTGGAGAATATTTTCCTGCCTCAAATGATGTTGTGTTTGGCCGTGTGATTTGATTGGGCAGTGGGATTTTAGTGAATGTGATGCAAACAAAAAATTGAAATGTATTTGTGTGATTAGGTCTGTCCTCTTGTACTTTGGTTGTCACCATGAGAATGTGTCCTACTTCCTGTTCATCCATAAAGGAAAGGAGATGTAAGGAGCAGACCCACCCCAAACCTGCAGCCTGGGGTCAGGTCCAGCACAGAGCCTACCCGCAGGTGTGTGAGCCAGAGGAGTATGAATGTTCACTGGTGAAGCCACTGGTTTGGAGTACTTTGTTTGGCAACAGTATTATTGCAAGCTAACAGTTTGCATTAGTCAGAATTCTTGAGAGAAACAGAACTGATAGGATTTATACATAGAGAGATACCTAGGAGATTTGTTATGAGGGATTGATTCAGGCGATCACAGAGACTGAGATCTGCTACCATGATCTGCTGTCTGCAAGCTAAAGGCCCAGGAAAGGGGTCTGAATCCAAGGGCCTGAAAATCAGGAGACCCATGTCTGAAGGCAGGAGAAGAAGGATATCCTAGCTCAGGCAGAGAGAAATTTCATCCTTCCCCTGCCTTTTTGCTCTGTGTGGGCCAATGGACTGAGTGGTGCCCACCCACACTGGTGAGGGCAGTGTTCTTTTCTCAGTCTACAGATTCAAGTACTAATCTCTTCTGGAAACACCCTCACAGGCACACACAGAAATCAGGTTATTACCAACTGTCTGGGTATTCCTTAACCCAGTCAAGTTGACGCATAAAATTAACCATCACACAGTCCATTAGAGACTAGTAAAATGCATATCCTTTATTCTGTCAACACACTCAGGAAAGCATGGATGCCCAGACCACATTATGTGGCTTTGAGGAGTCTCTAGTTGATCACGTAGACCTACAGTTGGGCTCTTCTTGCAGAAACTCAAATGATGAGATCTGATACCATATAATTTAAGGAAAACTTTTAAGGCTGAACAATGACCATCTAAGAAAGTTGGCCTGGCAGGGAGAGGAGGGAGTGAAATGTAGCGGTCATGAACAGGGCTGTGAAGTTTCCAGCTGAGGTAAAATCATGAAATAAATACTGAGAGAGAAAAGGAACATTGTATGTATGTTCTCCAGGACTACATTTCTTCAAGGAGGTGAGTAAATGGTTTGAGTGTATGTGGATGCCAGGCTGTTTTTCTTGATTCTTTTCCTCTCTGGCTGCAGTTTCATTATAAAGGATCCCTCCTTTTGTAAACTGGTATTTGAGTGACCTCCCGAAGCTGACACCTCCTTGGAGCTGACAATGCATTTGGCCTCTGTGCCTGGGCCTCTATTTTCTCTTTCCGCATTCACTGTCTGGGTGATCCCATTCAGTCCCATGGCTGTAGATCCCATCTTGATCCAGATGAATTAAAAGTATATCTATCTCCAGCCAGTGCTCCCCCTTGAACTCCAATCTCTTCTATATATCTGTCAACTGGAAGGCTTCACTGACCATAGTTATCACCCAAAACATGTCCCACATTAAACTGATATTCACCCCTTAAATAATCTCTGCCTGTCCTTCCATCTTAGTGAATAGAAATTCCATCTTTCTGACTGCTCAAGCCAAAACCAAGGAGATCAAACCAGTCCATCCTAAAGGAAATTAGTCCTGAATATTCACTGGAAGGACTGATGCTGAAGCTGAAGCTCCAATACTTTGGTGACCTGATGCAAAAAAACTGACTCATTAGAAAAGACCCTGATGCTGGGAAAGACTGAAGGCAGGGGAAGAAGGGGACGACAGAAGATGAGATGGTTGGATGGCATCATCAACTCAATGGACATGAGTTTGAGCAAGCTCTGGGAGTTGGTGATGGACAGCAAGGCTTGGCATGCTGCAGTCCATGGGGTCACAAAGAGTCAGACATGACTGAACGCCTAAAGTGAACTGCTCAAGCCAAAACCAAGGAGTCATTTTGACATCCCCCAGTTTTTCATTCCCTGTTAGCAAATCATGTGGCCTCTGGTTAATATGTGTCCAGAAAGTAACCGCTTCCCCTGCCACCAAGGCCACTTACTGGCCCCAGGCCACCACCTCTCCCTTGTATTTTTCAGCAGACTCCAAACTGATCTTGTCCTCCTAAGCCCTGGCCTTTTCAGTTTGTTTTCAATATGGTGGCCAGAATGGTTCTGTTCAGATGTAAGTCAAATACGTTCTTGGGGTTCTCAAGAGCAGGATGAGAAGGGTCAACAAAGGATGAGATGATTGCATGGCATCATCATCTCAATAGACCTGAGTCTGAGCAAACTCTGGGAGACAGTGAATAACAGGGAAGCCTATGTGCTGTGGTCTCTGGAGTCACAAAGAGTCGGACACAACGGAGCAACTGAACAATAAGTACGTTATGCCTTTGCTTCCTATTTCACTCACAGTAAAAGGCAAAAAGTCCCTGCTCTGAGAATACAAGGAGCCCGTATCCCCTCTGCCTTCTGCTCTTCTGCTTTACTCCTTTCTCATGTCACTTTGTCTGCTGAGTTCCTTGATTTTCCTTGAGTATGTCAGGCTTGTTCCTGTCTGAGTGTCTTCACACTTGCTTTTCCTGCTGTCTGGACCACTCTTCCTTCCTCAAGACTCAACTTGGCTTCCTTGTATTTTTAAAGTCTTTACTCAAAAATCCTATTCTTGATTAAAAAGAGCAGAAGACCTGAATAGACATCTTCCTGAAGAAGACACGCAGATGGCCAAAGGGCACAAGAAAAGATGCTCAACATGGTTGCTTATCAGAGAAATGCAAATCTAAACCTCGATGAGGTATCACCTCATATCTACCAGAAGGGCCATTGTTAAAAAGAACATAAACAACAAATTTTGGCTAGGATGTGGAGAAAGGGAGCACTTGCTCACTTTTGGTGGAAAGGTAAATTGGTATAACCACTGTGGAAAACAGTATGGAGCTTCCTCAAAAGCCTAAAAAATAGAATTAGTGGATGACCCAGCAATTCCAATCCTGAGCATACATACAAAGAAAACAAAAGCACTAATTTGAAAAGATACATGCACCCCAATGTTCATAGCACCATTATTTATAATAGCCAATATATAGAAGCAATCTGTGCCTAATAACAGATAAAGAAGGTGTTGCCAATGGAATACTACTTAGCCATAAAAAAGAATTTAATTTTGCCATTTGCAACAACATGGATGGATCTGGAGGATATTATGCTTAGTGAAATGTCAGACATAGAAAGACAAATACTATATGATATCACTTATGTGTGAAATCTAAAACATGAAACAAACTATTGAATGTAACAAAGAAAAAACAGACTTACAGATAGAACAAACTGGTGGTTACTAGTGGCAAGAGGGAATGAAGGATGGGGGCAAGGTAGGGGTGGAGGAGTAAGAAATACAAACTACTATGTTTAAATGCTACACGGATATATTTGAAATACAGCCAATATTTTATAATAACTATAAATGGAGTGCATGCATGTGTGGGTCTCCCACATTACAGGCAGATTCTTTACCATCTGAGCCACCAGGGTAGCCCATAATGGAGAATAACCTTTAAAAATTGTGGATCACTCTGTTGTATACCTGAAACATATATTATTATAAGTCGACTATACTTCCATAATAAATTAAAAAAATAATCGTACAGTGAGGAGGTACTCAATAAACACTTCACAAACAAATGAATGACTTGGGTTGCTCAGGGAAATGATATTCCGTTTGATGATGCCCTTGCTTGTCACACTCTACCCCAGGCATGAATTCAGCCAGCACACACCACCTTCATCAGCATCTTGTATGATGTTGATACACCACTGACCATGTGCCAGGCTGTACACCCTTCTGAGTCAACCTTCTGAATTCATCCAGGGTTGGAGAGTGTTTCCCCTGTACTCTGGCCCCAACTCAGAGGGACTTAGGGTTGTCCTGCTGATCTAACCCTCCAAGGCTCCTGGGCAATCTGAAGTCCCAGGACAATTGGGGAAGAGGGGCCCAGGGCTGGAAGATGGCACTAAGTGTCTCTAAGGGCCAAGCTCCCTCTGTGCTGACCACCTGGTGATGCCTCCCAGACGCCGCCTGGCGTGGGAAGGGATACCAGAAAGTGAAACAAGTTAAAGAAATGAATATGTTTAGATTTTTTTTACAGCAACAATGTTTGGTCAGAGTTGGAGCAGAATAAAACTAGCCCAAACAACTGGAGGGTCGTGGGTGGTCTCTGAACTTTGAGGGATGTAACTACATGTAATGGGGTGAAATTGAGCAAAGGAAAATGCTTTCACAGGGAAACTGATTATATGGGTACTAAGGAAGTGGTAAAACCCCTCCCTGAAGTCATGCTGGGCTACTTTGGGCGAAGCGCCCACCAGACACACGGTGGAGGGGGTGGGGGCTGCCTTGCCCGGCTGCATGGCTTCCTCCATCCCCACAAAGTCCCTAGAAGGCTGCTGAGCCTTTTTCTTGAGAGAACCTCAGTTTTAGACCAGGGTTGGGAAGTTTGATCTGAAAATGCATTTTAAGGAGATTGTGGGGTAACTTTTTAGCATTTCCTTAGTTTATAATCAAGAAATAGAAATGTTTCTCTTCTCTAAGAACAATCTAGAAGGATCTAGTGTAGCTGGAGACACACTTACTGTGCTTAAAAACCAGCAAGGCTTCTGAAGACCAGGAGCTCTCCCAGAGTGCGCCTCAGAACCTCAGGTGGAGTTTGTGTTCTGAATTCCTCTTACGTGGACCTGAGTCTCATGAGGATCCTTGTTAGGAATTTCTAGTTGGGTTTGGGGTAAGAACAGGCGACAGGGGGAAAGAAATGTGCCCTTTATCAACATGCATGTGGGGATATGTGGTGGAGGGGGTTTTTTCTTCTTCCCAACTTGTTCAAGAAAACAAAGTACTTGAAATGATAGCCCTCAGGCTCAATTCAGTCACAGCGTGTTTTGCTTGGCCAATATAGGCTTTTTACAAAACTCTGAGCCAACATTTAAAAATTGGGAGATTTCACATAAATATCTGATATTTTAGAATATCCTACCAGTTCAGAAGGCCCAGGAGCTTCAGTCTGCACCCACACCCGACACGGCAGCTGGCGGCCGTGCTCCCCTCTGTGAAGTCACAGCTCCGCACCTAACCTCAGACCCGCCAGGCGGGCCTCAGACTTTACCGTTTGCTGCCTTGTCTCAGGAGGGCTGGGATTTGCCACTCCTGAAATAAAGTAATCTTTTATTTCAAGAAGTAAGCATGGGAATTTGAAAGTTAAAACAGTTGCCTCATAGCGCAAATAAATTGTCCAAAAGACCCGAGGCTGTAAAACCTGAGAGTAATGCTTCAGTAGAGTTCGTGCAGGGATTAAAGCAAATAATTCCCGGTCCTGGGTTGGGTGATTAGAGAAGGGGCTCAAGCCAGAGATTCCTGTGCAAGGGATCTGATGGGCCTTCGCTCTCAGAAGGGGTGTGAGGGAAGCAGGAGGGGGTGGGAAGGAGCTCTGGGGTTGGGGGGGTCTCAGACTGACCCCCTGGGGGCTCTGGAGCTTGTACTGTGCTGGTCCCACTGAGGCAGGGGGCACCCTTTCCCAATCCCGTGTCAGTCAGTCACAGAGTGGCTGATGGTGGGGTAACACCCAGGGCTAGGGGCTCGCATGCAGGGTGGGAAGAGGAAGACTGTGAGTTCTGAGCAGAGGAGGGCTGGGGTCTGTGTGGGACATTACCTCCCACCGACAGTTATAAAATAGTGGATTTTTACTGTAAGAGAATTAGGAAACATAGGAACGTTTTCCCAGTGACGCAGTGGTAAAGAATCTGTCTGCCAATGCAGGAGACGCAGGTTCAATCCCTGGGTTGAGAAGATCCCCTGGAGAAGAAAATGGCAACTCATTCTAGTATTCCAGCCAGGATAATCCCATGGACAGAGAAGACTGGCAGGCTACAGTCCATAGGGTCTCAAAGAGTCAGACATGACTGAGCGACTAAGCACACACACAAGGGAGAATCATTGCTTAGGCTTCCCTGGTGGCTCCAACGATAAAGAATCTGCCTGCGATGCAGGAGGGACCCAGGTTTGATCCCTGGGTCGGGAAGATCCCCTGGAGAAGGGAATAACCCACTGCAGTATTCTTGCCTGGAGAATTCCATGGCCACAGGAGCCTGGCAGGCTACAGTCCATGGGGTCGCAAAGAGCTGGACACGACTGATCAACTACCACTACTGCTATCCCACAACTTAGAGATAATAATTGATCACATTATACAGAGAATATCCTTCCCTTTTCCTTTTAACTCTAAGTTAAAATAACTTGGACCCCTATCCCCCTAAATTGTGGGGAGTCCAGTGCCCTTCCCAGTATTTCTGAGCATCCTGCAGAGCAGGAAAGGGGGCACGTCATTGGCCAAAGGCCTCCTCTGCTGGGCTCTGAAATCCATTACAGAGGTTGCCCTGAGGCCCCTTCCACCAGCCTCCTCACCTTCTCTTCTCTCTCCATGCATTTTCCCTAATGAAATCCTAGCCTATTTCATCCCATCTCAGCATCTGCCTCTCAGACCCACACTTAATTCTCTTAGGGCTAACTGGTGCTCCTATGCATGTGCGGTTGTCTCTGGCCATCCTGGCCTCTGCCCCAGCATTCTGGGTGCAGGAGTGGAGTGGCCACAGGGAGAAAAGAAAGCAGAGAGAGGGCCCAAAGACTCATTTGGCCACTTGACAACTTTTCCCTGGTCTTCCTTTTTTTAGGATCCTCGGTCCCCTTAGAAGTCCACCCAGGAGGCCAGAGAGGGGCAGGGCCAGGAAAGAGAGGCTGTGTCCCAAACATCAGTCAGACTGGGGGTGGGGGTGCTGCACCATGTCTTGCCCTGGCCCTGCTGATCTTCTCTCTCCTACTGTGTGCTGTCTCCTCGTTCTGTATCTTGTGCTGCTAAGACGTGATGATGCGGTCACTTTCTATTATCTGTTTCCTGAAGAGAGCTCCTTACCCGGCTTTCTGGTTTTGACACTGATGTTTTGATTTCCTCTTAGAAGAGATACAGTTTGGATCCCACCCACATCCCCTTAAGATTCACCTCCATGCTCTAAAGGTTGCTCACTGCAGACACCTATGAGAGCTTTTTCTGGCCGTGGGAGATGCTTGGTCTGAGCTCAGGGCCAGTCAGAAGTGCTCTAAAGTTAATATTCTGGAAGCAGCTCTGACCAACAACAGACAAGGAATGGGATAAATGCCCCAGCATCTGGCCTCATGGTTGGGATAACTCTGGGGGTGCTCTGCACTGCCTCTTGAGTTCCCCACAGGATTGCCCTCTGGGGTCACTGGCTTAGAAACATACTCTTTATCATCTTCCTTTCTGTCTTCCCTCTCCCATACCAGAGTTTCTTGGACTTATCTCCCAAATAAAGCACTGGCATTGGAATCCTTATCTTGAGGTCTGTTTTAGGATACCAGAAAAAGCTATCTTCCCTTGCTCATTGCTGCTCTGGGCTAAATCTCTGGATATTGTCCTCAGGGTGGAAGAGAGGCTCTTGAGGACTGGTGCGGTCCTGTGGGTCATGGTGTCACTGCTGAGAACACTGAAGAAGAGACCCCTCCTCCCAAGGGCAAGGGGCAGGAGGCTCAGCCCGAGGGTCACATGCAGGGGTTGCAGAAAAGGACCCTTGAATTGGTTTTGGCCCATGAGATGACTTGGTTTGGCCTGCAAGCTTTCAAACTTGAACTAGTCAAAATCAGAAGAATTCATATGAAATCTACATTTGTGTCTTGTCTGGAAGAACTGGGAGATGTTGCTGGCCAGCTCCCCCTCCTCATGCTAATGATGGCCCTAAGTGAACAGCCGCTGCCCCCTTCAGACAGTGTGTTTGCATTCCAAGTCTCCACTGCCTCTACCCCCCTGGCTTGATGTGTTTCCTCAACCTACTGGGATCCTGCAGGCATCTGGGCCTGTGGTCCCATACTAAGATCAGTAGTACTAAGACCCTAGAACTGGGGCCAAGGCAAATGGCCCTGTGCTAACTCACCTGGAGGGAATGGTGATGGATGGGATATGAAGAGTGCTGGTGCCAAGCCCTGGGCTTGCTGTCAAGTGACTGATGGACCATGCTTGTTTCAGGGGCCCAGTACTTTCTTCAGAAGACAAAGTCATAAAGACCAATAAGACCCTGAATATGAAGCTTTCCAACCCAGTTATTCTCAGCCCCTGGTCTTACTTGTTAGAAATACCAGGGCTTGGACCCCATCCTTGGGAATTCTTATTGACTGGTCTGGTGTTGGCCAGGGGTATTGGTATCTTTAAGAGTGCTGGTGTGGGCCAGAGCAGGTTTGTCCAGCTCAGGAGAGCCCATGGCCTCTATTTCTTGTTGAAATCGACTACAGTGAGAATATTAACACCATGGTGACAGAGCTCACCCCATCCTTCCAGAGAGCCTCTTGTTAGACATTTCTCAGCACACTGTAGAAATGGGAACCACAACATGAGCTGTGGCTTTAGCAGGGATTAATAACCCTGATACGGGATCTGTTGCCTCCACACATGGAGAAAATCAGTGGGTGCCATGTTGAAACTTCAATTAAATTTTAGAGTCAGAATTTCTGTGCTGCTCTAACAGTGTGACCTTGGATGGTGCCCTCACCCTCTGGGCCTCCACTTGTCATCAAATGCACAGGAAGAGTGCTCTTTACCTCTCAGGAGAGTTGTGTACAGGAAATGAGATACATAAACTGGTCATTTGCCACAGTGTCTGCAATGGAGTCATCCTCTATGAATGCCACTTGTCTTTCCCTTTGTCTGAAAGGGACACAGGTATACAAGGCAGTTTCCAGAGCCTCCTGCAAGGAGCTGTTTCATGACAGGCCACTGACTGCTGTTCTGAGTGGGTGCTGGTAAAGGTCGACTTGGAGGCCAGCTGGGAAGAGCCACAACCCCCTGTGCCTCTTCAGTGGCTGGACCTGGGCCCCAGGGGTGACGGAGTTAATCTTTCCATTGGAAATGACTCTTCCAACTATGACTGCTTTCCTTGATACAAGAAAATCAGGGACTGTTGTCCATTGAAAGAAAAAAAAGAGCAACATTAATTACAGTTTCACCCATGACAATTTACTCTGACTAAAATCTTGCCACTCACCGCTTGTATGATCTCTTTTAACCTGAAAAGCAGCTCTTTTGCTCCCTTTCTAACCCAGACCCAGTATTTAGCAGGGTAATGGGATTTATGATTTTGTTTACATCAGTCTCCGTGGCGATCCACCATAAAAGATCTGTTGCTTGGCAACTTGGCATTGTGGCGCTGCAATGGAGGGGGAATTTTTGTCTCTCTGAAGCGAGGGCTTAAGGCATAATGAAAACTTCTGCTCATACTTCTCATGAATGCTTTTATTTTCAAGGTCAACCAAATGTTTTTTCAAGAAAGACTAATGCACTTTTCTTCAAGTGATGCACCGTAAAATGTTTCTCCAAGATTATCCTGTCTCTGAGCAGAGGACAACAGGCTCTAGATGTTTTTATTCTCTCCTTGCTGCTGTAAAATTAGGTTTGAGCAGCTCTGGGTCCGTCATAATGGAGTGGTTCTCGCTCACTTACTAGCATTTTCCACGCTCATTAGCAAATGTCTTTTTTTTTTTTTTTTTTTTTTAATGAGCTGCTATATACTATGAATCACTTCTCATCTGAGAAACCAGTTTCAGGTTTGGCTTGTAGTTGGTTTACCACGATCCCTTTGATGATGAGGTTGATGTCAGTAGAGGCCTGAAGGGCACAAAACAGGACCCCAATTTCCCTCTGTGGTTCCTATTGACTATAGGTGTTTATACAAATGATCAAAGGGCCGGTTTTAGAATAGGCAAATGCACCTTCCTGACCTCTTTCTCAATGTGGGTACACACGAAAGAGAGAAGACGTTGATTCATAGAGACCTGCACAGACATAGCCCAGGCTGGAGGTGTGGAAACCATGATGAGAATCATGGTGGAGATGACAGTAGATGACCAAGCACTTGCCGCTTGCTTTACACGTAACACCTTGCTTGGTTCTTGCATCAACACTTAGCCATGTATAACCAGCTGGGGGGCCAGTCACAGCTGCCCTAGCGCTTGAGAGCCCCCCAGTGATGCTCTCCTTTGGTCCAAACTGCCACCTGCCCCTCCCTGCCCCAACCAGTCCCTTCACTTTCTCTTCACTGTTGTTCTTCCAAGCTGAACTCAGAGCTCAGCTTCTCAAGATGAGTGGCCCTCAGCTGCCCCAGTCACAGGTCCCCAGTCACCCAGAGTCTTTAAACCTGAAGATTTTTTGCATCTGTATGAGGCGTGCTTGGTTGTGACTGAAGTCTTCTAGGCTGTGACGCTATGAACTCATGCTTCTCAAACTTGAAGATGTGTGAGAATCACTTGTGGGTCTTGAGGTTCTTGAGCCTCACACTCAGAGACTGTGATTTAGCACGTCTGAAGGGAGGCCCAGGAATTTTTATTTCTAACAAACACCCAGAAGACACTGCTGACCCCCAGGGCCTCTCTTTGAGCAGTATTTTCTCTCTGTATTCTAGACTGGCCCCCACGCTGAAGTTTGTAAGCTGCAGCATCTAGCCTGAGACTTTCCATGGACTCAGTAAACGTTTGAAAAGACACTTCATAAAACCCAATTTTCATCTCGCTTCTTGCCAAGAAGTTGGCAAATCTTACATTTGTGGACTGTTTAAAATTTATATGCATTATTTTGCATTTGTGGAGTGGCTTACAGTTCATATGCAATATGTTATTTGGCTCAGTGGGTATGGTTTTGTCTATTTTACAAATTAGGAAATGGAGCCTGAGATGATGACTTATGCATGGTCAAAAGGTAGTGTATAGTTTAGAAGCTAAGTAGTGAAATCTGTTCTCTCCACCATAGCCGCCCACCTTTTTTTCCTGTCTTGGAGGAGATGTCTCAGTGCTATGAGGAATAGAATGCATTCTCTCTGAGGAGGTCGGGAACCTAGGTAAAGAAAGGAATCCTTCAATAGAGGCTGAGAGATTGAGCCAGCACCCAATTCTCCATTTATTAAATGGAGTTAACTACCCCATAGTTTGTGCAGAGGGTTAAATGTGTGCAGTGGGTTTGTCCTAGAGCTAGCTGTAATTAGTATTCCCAGTGAAGAAGAGAAGATACTAGAAGTCCTGGCATAGCAGGGCTACTACTCATGTTGATTCTAGATGCTTCATAGACAAAGACACATTCTTGAGATTTTTGGTAAGCTCTGAAATGCGTATACAATTTGCAGAACATCATTTTTGATGGAATTAAGTCTTGGTTCCAAGGCCGTCCTCATTTTGGAACATGGAAACCTATAGCTGTAGGTCATTTTGTTTCTTTTCTTCCTTTGACCCAAACTATTTGAAAAGGAGTGTGTAAGAATCTGGTTATTCAGCCAACTCTTGGGTAAGCAAATGTTACTGAAGAATCAAGGATCAGGTGATGGCACCCCACTCCAGTATTCTTGCCTGGAGAATCCCATGGATGGAGGAGCCTGGTAGGCTGCAGTCCATGGGGTCGCGAAGAGTCGGACACGACTGAGCAACTTCACTTTTCACTTTCCTGCATTGGAGAAGGAAACGGCAACCCACTCCAGTGTTCTTGCCTGGTGAATCCCAGGGACAGGGGAGCCTGGTGGGCTGCCGTCTATGGGGTCACACAGAGTCGGACACAACTGAAGCGACTTAGCAGCAGCAGCAGCAGCAGAGAAACAAAACAATAATGCTTTTTATCAAATGCTTACTTTGTGCCAGTTATGGCCGTGGCATGAGGAGCTGTGAGGTATAAGGAAACTGAGGCTAGGAGTGGAAGGCATCCTGCCCAAGCTTGCATTCAGGTTCAGGTGGCTCTGCCTCCAAAGCCACCTTATTAACCACTCTGACACATCACCATGCCCCTCAATCAAAGCCCCAAATCTACAACTAGATTAAAAAAATAAAAATATGGGAAGAGAGACTTCTCCCTCCTCCAAGCCTGAGCTGTTTTCTAAACTGGCCAGTCCCAGTGCACATCTCATTTCCTCTCGAGTTTCCCACCCCCCAAAACCCAGTAGTTGTGAAATATTCAAAGACTAAGAGGAAAGAGAGAATGAGGGGCAAAGGGATCCTTGAGGCAGAAAAAGGCACACGGCAAAAGCTTGAGCCACTGATGTTTCAAAAAAGTTATCAACCCTGTGGTCCCCGAGGCCAGCAACCACGGGGTGGCTGGCTGGGCAGCTGAGGGTGGTGTGCGCTGCATAGTCAACAGGCCTGGGCTGCCCTGGTGGTAGTCTGGGATTCTTGGGCTCCCCGCCCCCCAAGTGCCAATTAGGTGAAATCTCCAGCCTGCTGTAACCTTGGAGCGTCTGCAGCCCTGCCTGCAAAATTCCCTCTGGCTCTGAAAACTTCCTGGGGTGACCCCTAAACTGAGTAACTTGAGCCTCCCTGCCGATGCATCAGCCCTGACATCATCATAAGAGCAGCTACTCGGTTAGCATTCAGTGTAAGGGCACACACTGCAAGCTGGCCAGAATTAACTAGACGCGGAAACCAAAGCTTAAAGAGGTTCAGGAAGGTGCCCAGGAACATAGAGCTAGTAAGGAAGTGGTCTGGGCGAAAGCATCCAAACCTAGTCCACCAGCTCTGAAATACACGTCCATCACTGCTCTGGGCTGTCTTTCACAGGAAGGCCCACCCCTGGGAATCTTCTGTCTTAGGAATGGGCGGATGGGAGAGAGGGCCCCATGGAGTGGCTGTGTCCTCCTCAAGCCCACCTTCAGCCCAGACCACCTGGCAGAGAGCCTGGAGGTATTCCCGGGTGTGGGAGGGGGCTGGAGGATGTTCACTGGCCTCGGGCAAGTCCCTTACTTCCACCTCCATGCAGCACTTTGCTGAGGCTCCGCATTGCTGATGAAGGAATGTAGACCCAGCCTGAGAGAGGAAAAGGGGCAGGAACAAGGTGAGTGGATGAGCTAATGCAGCTTAGTTTCACTGGTACTTGGCTCTGCCTCAAAAAGTCCAGGTGGAAGGTGTAAGTGGCTCTCAGTGTGGACGGATCCCCAAGACGCCTTCCTGAGTGAAAATAACAAATCGTAGATGGATAGCATACCACTGTATAAACACACATATTCACGCAAAAACACTGCAGGCAGACCTTGGAGATACTGCAGGTTCAGCTCCAGACTGCAGCGAGAAAGCAAATATTACAAAAAAGCGATCCACACTTTTTTTTTTTTTTGGATTTCCCAGTGCATATAAAAGTTATGTTCACACTATAGTGTAGTCTATTAGGTGGGCGATAGCATTATGCCTAAAAAAAATGCACATACCTTAATTTTAAAATACTTTATGGCTAAAAAATGCTAAGCATCATGTGAGCCTTCAGTGATTCATAATCCTTGTGGAATAGTAACATCAAAGATCACTGATCACAGATCACCATAACAAATAAAATACTAACAAAATTTGAAATATTGGGAGAATTACCAATTTGTGACAGAGACACAAAATGCACAAATTCTGTTGGAAAAAAAGACACTGATAGACTTGTTTGATGCAGGGTTGCCACAAACCTTCAATTTGTAAATTAAAAAAGCAATAAAGAGAAGGGCAATGAAGTGAAATGTGCCTCTATAGTTTCTGGGGGCACATATGTGCACTCACTTGCATGCATACATTCCTAGAAGGAGTAACTTCTAACTTTGGCTGCCTCAGAGATAAGATTGGCGTGGTGATCAAGAAGGACTTTGGCCTTATCCCAATGTTTTACTTTTTAAAAGCAGAATACATTTGGGTATTAATTTTGCAATTAGATAGTAAATTTTATTTTATTTTTTTTAAATTTTATTTTATTTTTAAACTTTACATACTTGTATTAGTTTTGCCAAATATCAAAATAGATAGTAAATTTTAAATGATATTTTAAAAAGAGAGAGCACATTTGCTATGGCCACCACCTGAAGGGTGCCTTTTCGACAGCTCTGCATTGACCATTCCCTGAATGCCTGAGGCTGGGAGGCTTCTCGCTGCAGTCCTCCACTCATCTCAGTTTGAGTGGAGGCTCCGCCAATTTCTCAGTGTCCTTCAGCTCAGGGGCAGGCAGCAGGCTTGATTGAGTGGGGAAGTCCTTCCCCCAAGGGTGGGAGTCCCTCGTTTTCTCTTCAGCCTTTCACTTCTTTTATTCCTTCCCTTTTAAGTGTCTTTGATCCATTGCGTTTGTCACATCCACTTTGTAGGTGGCAAAGACTTAAGCGATCTTTCTCTCTGGACATACCTGAGTTTTACCAGTAGATGAAGAGAGGGCATTCCAAGGGAGGACGTGTGTGGCGTGGAACACCGGCAACCAGGTGTGATGCCGGAGCTGCCTCCGCTCGCCTGCATGTTTAGCTGTGCCTTGGGCCACGGGGAAGCAGGAGACGTGTATTCTGCAAAGCAGGCAGGTTCTTCCTAACAAGGAATTCCTTCTCAACTCATTAGCCACAGGATTAAACAGACACTGCTTTCCCCTCTTCACCTAATCTCTGGTAATCCTAGATAATCTTCCCACTGAAGAAGACGAAGTCCTCAATGGAGTTGACTCTTACATCCATCCCACAGGTTTAGGTGGCTGAGTGCCTCTGAAAGCACAAACTCTCTCCCTCTAGTTCCAATTCCAGTGTCTGGACAGATCCTGGAGTTGGTGAGTCAACCTGGTGTTTGAGTACAATTCTCACCTCTCTTTTGACCATGATAGAGAAGTTCCTTCAGCCCTCATCTTCCAAACCACACAGCCTAACAAAGGGTGTTGGAACCTTTTCTTCCTTATTTCCCACTGGAAAGTCAAGAGTGGTCAGACTTCCATGTTGAATAATGAAGGCATACAACGTAGCAAAGAATTTGGTAATGAAAGGACCTGACTGGTTGAGTTTGAAGAGGATTTGAAAGGCCAAGGAAATAGTTTAATATAAAAAATTCATTTTATTTTATTTTTTAAATTATATTTTACTTACAAATATTATTCCCAGGCATGAACCCAGTCACACCTGGGAAGAATATTTTCTGCTACTGATTTGTGGCACACTTCCTCCCCTTGACAAGGCCTCCTGGTGTAGGGATGAAAATGTGGCTTCTGGAAGCAGGAAGACCTGAATTTGAATCCCACTTCTGCACTTACTAATGGTGTGAACTGGGACAAACCATTCTCTGAGTCTTAACTTCTTCACAGGAAAAGCAGTCTTTATAATGGCCATCTTCCATGGTTGAGAAGCTTAGAGATAAAATGTATTTAATCTGCCTGGCATACAGTATGTGCTCAGTAAATGGCAGCTACTATTCTCATATTATGATCTGTCACGAGTGATATAAACCTAATCACAATAGGACATAAGCAAAAACGGAATTTATTAGCTTATCTAACCAAAAAGTCTAGAATTTAGGCATGACTTAATCTAAGTTCTCACGCTGATTTATGAGAAATCAGTTTCTCTTTCTCTACCCCTTAGGCTGCTTCCCTCTCAGCTGGCTTTATTCAGGAGATGGCAAAAATGGTCACCAGTAGATCTACAGTTATATTCTTCCTATTCAGCAGCCCTAGGATAAAAAGGACATGTTTTGCAATTGTTTAAGCGAAGTCCTAGATTATTAAGTAGTCATCTTCCCATCCATAAGCCAATTATTGAGTCTGGAAGACTGGAATGTGTTGGTCATGCCTTGCTCATGTACTTGATCTTGTGGGATAAACCCTGTATGAACCAGAAGGCGGGCTGAGGGGATAATCATAAGGAAAACTGGGATGTGTGCCATTATTAGAAGAAAAGATAATAGGTGCTGGGCAGGCACAAACAAAAGACCCCCACAACAAGGGCATGTTTTCAGTGAATTTTCTAATTGTGAGATTGACAACCTTGGAAGATTACTGTTCAACAGGGAGTTGCCATTAATTTCCTTAGCTGTGTGTAAGTTTTCTGGTTCTGTATTTTTTCCAGAAATGAAAATGAGTGAGTGAATTAACATGTATTTTTTAATATATTCAAATACAGAAATATAATTTGAAATAGCCCTTTGTTCTAAATTCTCATGGAGCAATCACGCTGGGGTTTTGAAAGTAATTTGAATGAGCTTCTAGAAAATACTTTGTAGATCTTACCATGATAATGGAGGGAACTTAGTAGACACCCAGGCCCTGCAAACTACTATTTCTATTGTATTAATTGGACACCTTTGCAAGAAAAAGTTCCTAAAATGCTAGAAGATTCTCTTGCCATCGAGAATTGTTGTTGTTATTCAGTTGCTAACTTGTGTCTGACTATTTGCGACCCCATGGACTGCAGCACAAGCCTTCCCTGTCCTCCACTATATCCTAGAATTTGCTCAAGTTCATGTCCATTGAGTTGGTAATGTTATCTAACCATCTCATCGTCTGGCACCCTCTTCTCCTTTTGTCTTTAATCTTCCCCAGTATCAGGGTCTTATCCAATGAGTTGGCTCTTAGCATCAGGTGGCCAAAATATTGGAATGTCAGCTTTAGCACCAATCCTTCCAACGAATATTTGGCCTTAATTTCCTTTGAGATTGACTGGTTTGGTCTTCCTGCAGTCCAAGTGACTCGTAAGAGTCTTTCAAGTGTCTTCAGCACCACAATTCGAAAGCATCAATTCTTCCGCACTCAACCTTCTTTTGGGCTTCCCTTACAGCTCAGTTGGTAAAGACTGCCTGCAGTACAGGAGACCTGGGTTCGATTCCTGGGTTGGGAAGATCCCCTGGAGAAGGAAATGGCAACCCACTCCAGTAATCTTGCCTGGAGAATCCCATGGACAGAGGAGCCTGGCAGGCTACAGTCCATGGGGTTGCAAGAGTCAGACACAACTTAGTGACTAACCTTTCCCCCCACCCCAACCTTCTTTTTGGTCCAACTCTCACATCCATATATGACTACTGGAAAAACCATAGCTTTGACTAGATAGATCTTTGTTGGCAAAGTGATGTCTTTGCTTTTTAGTACTCTGTCTAGGTTTGTCATAGCTTTCCTCCCAAGGAGCAAGATCTTTTAATTTCGTGGTTGCCGTCACCATCTGCAGTCATTTTGAAGCCCAAGAAAATAAAGTCTGCCACTGCTTCTACTATTTCCCCTTCTATTTGCCATCAGGTATTCTTAGTTTTTCGAATGTTGAGTTTTAAGCCAGCTTTTTCACTCTCCTTTTTCACCCTCATCAAGAGGCTCTTTAGGTTCTCTTTGCTTTCTGCCATTAGAGTGGTGTCATCTGCAAATCTGAGGTTGCTGATATTTCTCCCAACAGTCTTGATTCCAGCTGCGATTTCACATGATGTACTCTGCACAGAAGTTAAATAAGCAGGGTGACAATATACAGCCTTGTCGTACTCCTTTCCCAATTTTGAGCCAATCAATGGTTCCACATAAGGTTCTAACTGTTGCTTCTTGACTTGCATAAAGAATATTGGGTTCGAATTATTCTCTTTCAACGATGACAGAGCAGCATACTTTGATGATGTAGAGGATAGACACAAATCCTAACCCAAAGTACGTAAGTGCACAAATAACTGATAAAAGATAGGAATGTGAATGTTATTGAAAAGTATAAATGACTTGTCAGGGGGGGATTCAGAAAAGGACAATGAATGTTTGGGGAGCATAAAACCCCTTCATGAGGAGAGCAAGTTGAAATGGACTTTCAAAGGTGTGATCTTGTTGGTAGAAGATCTTCTTGGCAGAATGAACCTGAAGAGATGTCTTAAAGGATTGCTTGTGTAGTGCCCAGAGTGTCATTAGTGATGCTAGAAGCTGGGAATCCCTGGGGATATTGACCTGGACCCATACTACTTGTGGCGAGTGTCCCTTCCCCCCGACATTTCCCTACATGAGCCAATGCTGCTCTTAGACCAACCCCTGTGCTTCTTATTCCAATTGAAAGACGCACTTCAGCAACAACCATCAGGGAAATTTGAGAAAAAAGCTTATTACTCACAGTACTGGAGGGTACACAGCATGCCCAAGAGGGCACAGAGTAAGGCAGAGAGATCTGAGTTCTGCCTTTATTGGAAGGGGGAGGTGGGCTAGGGCTTCAGAGGTTCAATTTTTATGGGCATATTTAAAACATACCAACAGGAATTAGAGTGAGGGAAAGGAAAAGTGGGGTCATTCAGCCAGTCAGTTAGCTAGGTCACCCAGGGCTTTCCAAAAGGCAAACTTCATGGACTGGGGGAGGCCTGTCTTCTTCTTTAGTTGTTTAGCTAGTAACTGTGTCCCACAGCTGGGACATGTTTACTTGAGATGAATGTCTTTGAATGAATGCTTTGGCAATCAAATACTTATTGTGTGGTACTTACAGTAGAAGGGTTCAAGCTTCCAGAGAAACTCTCCTTTCACAGTCCAAATAACAACATGATTTCAAGGGGTATTTTTGAGCTCGCAAAATGCTCTCACAAGCATTTTTTTTTATGGATCTGAGAACAAAGCCTCCCAACTGGTAGACAGAGTCTCTCTGACTGCCTGCTTTGGATTTGGGGTTGTGGTTCAGTGATGTGACCTGCCTTGGAATGAATGCATCTCTCTCCCATCCCCCGCTTCCCCCAAGACTGTGGTCTTCCTGCTTCCCAACCCTTCCTTGAGCTGTATTCATAGGATTTGCAGCTTGATCTGGGAGTTAGATCAGAGGCATTGCAGGTTTCATAACCTCACTACTGCTAACATCTTAATACTATATATAAGTTGATTAGACTTCATTAAGAAATTTCGCTCAGTTGTGTCCAACTCTGAGATCCCATGAACTACAGAGTCCACGGAATTCTCCAGGCCAGAATACTGAAGGGATCTTCTCAACCCAGGGATCGAACCCAGGTCTCCTGCATTGCAGGTGGATTCTTTACCAGCTAAGTCACAAGGGAAACCGAAGAATACTGGAATGGGTAGTCTATCCCTTCTCCAGCAGATCTTTCCAACCCAGGACTTGAATCAGGGTCTCCTGCATTGGCAGGCAGAGTCTTTACCAATTGAGCTATCAGGGAAGACTTCATTGGCAAAGGCAGAAAAGACTAGGGTGTCCCCTTTTCCAAGCTGATGGGTATCAGGTGTCCAACAAGACTCTACCTGAGAGGTAACTCTCTCAGAATCATGCAGGCAAGACTTTTCAGCAGTCACTTAGATTACTTCCTTCACCCCATATGTTTTTATCATGGCTCATTAATTTATGCCATGGGAAGCCTTTTAAAAATAAAAAACAAATTAAAATTTTTTTTACTTGGCTCCTGTTCTGTGTTATAATTTGACTGAATGATCACCCAGAGAGCAGGCTATTCTGAAGGTCTGAGCTGGGCTGGGTGTCTGGACTGCTTGCTGGGTTTCCATTTCTGCCACACCTGGCCTTGGTCAGGTTACTTTTGCTCCCTTGGTGGCCACTTCTCCATGTCTGAAAAGAGACTCTATTCTGGAAATAAGCTTATTCATAGAACAGGGATACTTCCCTGCATTCAACTTCGTCTTTCAAAGGCATTGAGCTTGATTCATGTCTCTACAATGATGTCAAAGATGAACTTCAGAAGAGGAAAAAGAGAAATCCCCAGCAGGGCAGTGGGTCATCTGGGCTGCTCTGTGTCTCCCCTGGGGGTTGTGTTCTGACATCGGCTGTTGCCAAGTCTCTCCTCTCCCCTCCGTTTTGGCCAGGCCTTGGCTCTGAGAGGCACATCCCTCTCTGCTCAGCCAGTTAGTGTTTACTGAGGGGGGAGACACCCATGTGAAAGGGGAGGTGTTTATTGCTCCCCATCCAGATTTAATGGGAGGGGAGCAGTGGAGGCTTCTGGCAACTGGTGCAAGGTCTGAATTCATGGACCCCATTGCCACCCAAAAGGGGAGAACTGGTTTCAGAATCAAAATTGTTGGCGTGCCATTTGTGACTGTGCCAATCTAAATACCTTTCATAAAGAAACCCCAAACAGTCTACCCATGAAAGCCACCAACCTCAATGAGAAGGATTAGAGACCTCCTGATACTTGGATATGTTTGAAAAGAGAAAAAAGTGAAAGCAATGTGCTCAGCTTTGGGTGTGGGACCCCCAAAGCTGTAGCCACAATAAGGTGCCAGGGTGAGAGGATTATGGCCAGGAAGAGGAAAATACCTGCACCCACAGCCCCGCTGGGAAGACTGTGGAAGGAAAAGAGGAAGCGCGTGACTGGAGGGGTCTAGCCAAGTGGGGAGTCTGAAATCAATAGCCTGCCTGGCTGCTCTTTATTCCCTCTGTTGGCAGAGTTTGGGAGCGGGTGAGTGGGCTGGGCTGTGTGGGGAAGGGTGCTCAGCGACTCCCAAGGCAGGGAAGGCATTGCAGACTGGCCGGGCTTCCCTGGGAGATGTTTGCTTTGATCCACTAGAAAATTTCTGCAGCAGTTGTTAGAAGGATAGACTGCTGCTGCTGCTGCTGCTGCTAAGTCGCTTCAGTCGTGTCTGACTCTGTGCGACCCCATAGACGGCAGCCCACCAGGCTCCTCTGTCCATGGGATTCTCTAGGCAAGAACACTGGAGTGGGTTGCCATTTCCTTCTCCAATGCATGAAAGTGAAAAGAGAAAGTGAAATTGCTCAGTCGTCTCCGACTCTTAGTGACCCCATAGAGGGAAATCAAGAATATGGAATGCCAGTTTCACTTGGCTTTCTGTGAGAGAGAGAGAGAAAGGGAGACTCCTCTTGAGTTTGTGAACAAACTGATGACTTTCCCCACCTCACTCCCAGGGATACACGCTGGGGCTGTGAAGAGTTGGGAGGGTCACTGAAGCCAGGTGAGAGCCTGGGGGGAGCTGTACTCTGGAGGCAAAGTCGGAGGAAGCACATACTGTAGTCCAAAGGAGCAGAGCTTGGTCATCACTGCATCCGTGGTGAGGAGCACAGTTCTATGCATTTTCATAGACTTTATTCCATTTGATACCACAATACCTCTCAGGATGGACAAAGCAGGTGTTCTCTCCCCATTGATGGGGAGACTGAGGAGCAGAGTTTGGGTCTCTACCTAATGGTCTGCCTGTCCTTGGGCAGAAACCCGTTTTCACCTTCTCCGCAGCTTATGAATCCATGAAATAACTTTTTCAGGAAATTTTTGTTGTTGTTCAGTCACCCAGTTGTGTCCGACTTTTTCAACCCCATGGACGGCAGCATGTCAGGCTTCCCTGTCCTTCACCATCTCCCAGAGTTTGCTTAAACTCATGTCCATTGAGTCGGTGATGCCATCCCCAACCTTCTCGTCCTCTGTCACCCCCTTCTCCTCCTGTCTTAAATATTTCCTAGCATTAGTATCTTTTCTAATGAGTCAGCTCTTCGCATCAGGTGGCCAAAGTATTGCAGTTTCAGTTTCAGCACCAGTCCTTCCAATGAATATTCAGGACTTTAGGATTGACTAGTTTGATCTCCTTGTAGACCAAGTGACTCTCAAGAGTTCTCTCTGGCACCACAGTTCGAAAGCGTCAATTCTTTGGTGCTCAGTTTTCTTTATGGTCCAACTCTCCTATCCATACATGACTTCTGGAAAAACCATAGCTTTGACTCCACAGACCTTTGTCGGCAAAGTGATGTCTGTGCTTTTTAATATGCTGTCTAGGTTTATCATAGCTTTTCTTCCAAGAAGCAGGCATCTTTTAATTTCATGGCTGCAGTCACCATCCGCAGTGATTTTGCTGCTGCTAAGTCACTTCAGTCGTGTCCGACTCTGTGCGACCCCATAGATGACAGCCCACCAGGCTCCCCTGTCCCTGGGATTCTCCAGGCAAGAACACTAGAGTGGGTTGCCACAAGCAGTGATTTTGGAGCCCAAGAAAATAAAGTCTGTCACTGTTTCCATTGTTTCCAGGAAATTGGGACTACTTGAAGGTGGGATCGCCTCTGGAGTAATAGCTGGGATTCCCCCAGGGCCCTTCCTGAAGGTGAGGAACTGACTTCCCCACCTCTCAAAGAAGGTAAACTCAGTGAACACAAAATGAAGCTGTGCTGCTTTAAAGGAACAGTCTCCAAACCCCAGGCCATGGGGAACGTATTTCTCACTGGGTCAGGCAGCTCCTCTGAGCTCTCCTGTAACATCTTCACTCAGCCCCACTGTGTGCCAGGCAGTGCCCGGAACAGACAAAACTGCATCCTCCTGTGTTTCCATGTGAGTGGCAGGGGACCCAGGAATGTCGAGTGAATGTGTACACTGCTCCAGAGTGGTAAGTGCTGTGGAGGAAAACAGCAAGGAAGAGGGATGAGGAGGAAGGTCGGGGGAAAGCAGGAGTTGCAGTTAAACAAAGTGGCTGAGAGGGTGTTCCTGAGAGAGTGCCTGTGGTAAAGATGAAAGGTCAGGGAGAAGTGAGCCTGACACGTACCTGCAGGAGAACATTCCAGGCAGAGGAGCTGCAAAGGGGGTCACGTGGCTGGGTTGGCAGGGTGAGGGCTGAGGAGCGGAGCAGGGCAGCAATGCCAGGGCCCAGGGATCCACTGTGAGGGGTCTGACTTTTCCTCTCAGTGAAATGGGAAGCCATTAAGGGTTTGAGCAGTAGTGTTATGGTGTGGGGCTTCCCAGGTAGCTCAGATTCCTCCCAGGTAAAGAATCTGTCGGTCAAAGCAGGAGATACAGGAAACTCAGGTTCAATCCTTGGTTCTGGAAGATCCCCTGGAGAGGGAAATGACGACCCACTCCAGCATTTTTAGAGTGGACAGAGGAGCCTGGCAGGCTACACTTCATGGGGTCGCAAAGAGTTGGAAACATCTGAGCAGGCATGTATGTTAAGGTGTTAGTAGCAGTGAGATTCTGAAACTTGCCATGCCTGATCTGGCTCCCAGATCAAGCTGCAAAATCTATGAATACAGCTCAAGGAAGGGTTGGGAATGGGTTTGTCTAGAGAGAGAGAGCTACCGTCTAAGTGTCTACTGAAAACTTTACTTCTAATAATGCCTGGGGATGAGGTTGCTCTCAGCCTGGGCCTCTGCAGGTGACCCTGGCCTGCGCCCCTTCACTCTCCTG
The DNA here is from genome assembly GCF_029407905.1 of Bubalus kerabau. Lineage (NCBI taxonomy): Eukaryota > Metazoa > Chordata > Mammalia > Artiodactyla > Bovidae > Bubalus > Bubalus kerabau. The sequence continues at coordinate 149,638,406 of NC_073627.1, forward strand.
GGGCAGCAGGGCCTGTGGCACTTTAGAGCCTGAGAAGACTGGACATCTGAGCCCTGTGCAAAGCATCGTGAGCACATCAGGCGAGACATGCAGCCAGGTGGGGCTTGGACTCTGCTCCTTCCTCACTCGGGCAACTTCTGGAACTCTCCAAGCTCAAGTTCCTCATCTACAAAGTCAAGATAATGACAGTATCTGAGTCACAGGATTATTTCACAGAGTCAACAGTAACATAAATTAAAAGCATTCAGCTAATGTCTGAACATAGTAAGCTCTGAATAAATGTTAGATATTGTTACTATTTAATACTTTCTTTCTTTAAGATACTTTGAGTTAAGGGGTAGAAACTACAGAAAAAAAGAAAAGAAATATTAAGAACCAAGTGTCTGAGATAAAGTTAAATTTAAATTAGGACATACTTTGAACTCTTAAAAAATTTTAAATTTTTATTTTTTTTAACACCAAAAACATTTTGTATTGGGGTATAGCCTGTAACAATGTTCTGGAAGTCTCAGGTGAATAGCAAAGGGATTCATCCATACATATACATCATATTTTACTAACTCTTAAAATAAAAACCCAAGCTTTTGAATGTTCATGTGAATAACCTATTTACTAAAACCTGCCCTTGAAAATACTCAGATTAATGGGGGAAATTTTAGATGCTCCAATATTTCTCCATTTTTTACTTTAGTTAAATAAAATTTCATTTGCTAATCAGCTGACAACTGTTACTTTGTCTAAAAGAATCTTGAAATTTCAAGAGTTAAAATGAAAAAAATTGATATTTTCCTTTTACAGTATGATTGAGGCTAAGTCTGTCTTGGTCCTCACCCTCTCTGGGATTATTTGCTTCTTTGCACTCCTTTCACTTTTCCCGGCTTCTGTAACAAAACCTGAGAGCTCCTTGAAAGCAGGGACCAGGTGTGACTCACCTATGTACTCTCAGCATATAGCAAGTACTCAGGACATATTTGTTTTAAAAAAAAAGTTACTGGTGACTGACTGATTCACTGAGGAAATGAATAAATGAATGAAGACCAGTCCTTCCCTTCAGAAGCTTCCCATGGGATGGAGAAGGCAGGTGTTCACAAAGATCAATCAAAATACAGCGTGTGATTGTTAGGACAGACCACATGCTATAGACAGGAGTTTTGAATTGGAGTGTGAATCCAAAGACTTCCCAAGGGGTACATAGACTGGGCGGGGTTTAAAGGAATCAGCTTCAGAGGCTAGAAGTCCACACTGAATGGAAAATGGCTGTGATGGGTCAGCTGGTCACCGTCCTCAGCTCCCCATTTACTTCACCAAGGAAAGGTGTGAACCTCTCACTCATTCTGTCTCACCATGGGGTCCTGTCCAGTAGCGCAAAAGTCTTTGGGGCAATAAAGAAATGATTCAACATATTGGTATTGGGAAACTTGTTGTATCTGGACACCGCTGACCTTCAGAGAACCTAGCGTCTTTCTGTTAAAGGCTGAGTGCTCCAGAAGCAGAAGCCGAGACAGAGTCTGAGTGCCAAGGGAGAGCACGAGAAGTAGGATTGGGCAAAAGAAGTCAAATCGAGATGCAGGAAAACACTTGGAGCACTCTGGGGCCAGCCCTGCACGCTGGGCAGAAGAGGCAGACCAGGCGGCCTCCCTGATGCTGAGGCTGGCCCTGAAGGAGCTGATGGTCAGAGGCCGTCTGCTGGCCTCAGTCCCCAGGGCTGAGTGGACAGGCTTCTGGAAGGGGGTCTTTACGGGGTATCTCCATGCCCACCACACTTTACCTGTGTTGCATGCAGTTCTGTTAAGGATAAAATGTAGTTCTTCAAAAGGAAGTATCTTGGACTGTTTTGAGTGTTCTGAATTCAGATATTCTGTACTGTGAGGCAGGAGTGATGAGGGTTTCTAGTCCACAAACTCTCTGCTTCCATTCCCTTAAGAATGCCAAAGAACTTATGCCTCCTAAAGAAAAATTTCCAAACATGAAGTAAAGAGGGCACCAATAAGCAATAGCAAAGGCCTAGTTCAAGGAAACAATTAATTCATGGTGTGGTATATTACCTTCTCAACTTCTTAGATGGACAGCTGGTTTACCAGTTTTTTCTATTTATTAATCTCTCATCTCAGAATTATAATTCAGAGGTAAGATGACTGGATAGGGATGCATATTAACACTTTCATTTGAAACTGAAGTTGTTTTTTGCCTAACTGAAACTAAATCTGGTTTGGCTGCTAGGCTCGACCGTTCAAACTGCTTTGCCAAAACAGGTTGTATGGCAGACATTTTTATGAACCAAATGAACTAAGTCTAAAAATCTAAGCTTTTGGTGAAAAAATATATATCTCATGTTATGAGATAAAAGAATTGCATTAAAAATGGTATCAACTGGTTTTGGCTAATGGTGAGGGATTTCTCAACTGGAGTGGTGAGAATGTTCTGGAATTAGTGGTGATGGCTGCATGACTTTGTGACGATATTAAAACCTACTAAATTGTACACTTTAAAGGGGTGAGTTTCTTGATATGGGAATTATATTTCAATATTAAAAGCAAAAATATTATATTGGCAAACTTATATTAAAATAACAAGTATTTAAATTTTCCCAACCTTTTCAGTTTAAACAAGGGCCCATAAGTAAATGAGTAGCAGGTATAATTAGCAGTCATCTGAGAAGTTTTGGTACAGTCTTTTTGGTATATTTCCCAGAATTAGGAGCGTGAATGACTAACGACTGGGTAACAAATACATTTTCAGATCTCTGGGTTTCAAACTTTCTTTCAACAAAGTTGAAGGAGGACCAAAGTGATTTGACAACTGATAGGGCACTACTAACTTTCGATAAGAGATTCTTATGTCATTTCTGACCTCATGAAACTCTTTTCATTCATATCTTATTTTGAGGACAAGGAGGTTTCTCAGAGTTTTCTCTCTAAAAATGTGAAGTAGGAAGAGGAGAGATTCTGAACCCTATCTCATTTTAGTAATAAATAATTTCCATCCATGGATATATCAGTTAACTGAAATAAATGTCATTTCAATTCTTTAAGAGGTGAATTTTTAATAAAATTTATCCTTAAATTTAATAATGATGCATAAAATTTCATAATATATTGTCTAGATTAGTTGCATTCTGATGGTTATTGAAACTATAACTTGGTCTAGAAAAAACTGCTTAAAACTTATAGACTTACAGTGAAAACAAAATTAAATTTTCAACACATTTGTGAGTTTTTTTTTTTTTTTTGGTTGCAGAAAAGAATAATATAATGCTCATTTACAGAAAAACACTTTCAAGCTTAAAACCTGTGACATTTATTAAAAAGTACCAAGAGGCTATAGGATGGAAATAAAAGTTCAGTGAGAAACTGGAACAATAAATTAGTGGAGAAGACTTGTCATATATTTTAAAAATTGATACTGGTGAGTATAGAATTGCTCCAATCCTTGGATTCCATTGACAACGTTTAAAAGAGTGATGTAATCGTTTTATTTTAAAATGCTAATATTTATAATACTAAGGAAATGACATCCTTTGCAACTATTTAAACTTAGAGTAAAAGATTTTTTATTTTAATGTCATCTAAAAACTGTGTGAGAGGGTATATGAATTTTCAAACCACTTTTAGGGAACACACAAACCAAAAACTTAGGAGGCCTCTGTTCTTGGGGGCTAGAGAGGGAATAGCAAGATCTGCTCAGATAGGTGGAGTTTTATGGAGGAGGTGATGTGTGAGCTGGACCTTGACAGATGGAGAAAGGTGCCTGCCAGGCGGAGGAGGGCCCTTGGCAGCTGCCAGCCTGGGGAGGCTGATGTTTTAAGGGCACACTGCCAGCTCCTGGCACTCTCACTAGTATGCCCATTACCATAACCTTGAGCTTCATGACTGTGGCAACTAAAATCTTGGCCATTTTATTGAGACTTGAGTGAGAGAAGAAGCTAAGTGATGGGTCAGTAATTTAGCCTCAAGGTGACCAGGCCGTTTACTGACTCCTTGGCAGAGGAGCCATTACTCTCTGCTGTATCTTCCCATTGGCCAAACTGTAATGCTTTTGTCATTGTTCAGCCACATCCTGTGTTAGCTTGGCTTCAACCCCCCACTCCCTTTCCTTGCCCCCAAGTGCAGTCTCAGAGCCCACAGCGTGCCAGGAAGACAACCCCCTCATCCTCAAGCTGGCATCTTGAATCCCTGTGATCCAGGGGTCAGTACAATGAGACCAGATTTGGAAATAGGACAAGAATAAGCTCACAAAGAGCAGTAGCAATCTTTGACTTTTGCTGTCTTAGTAGGAAGAAAAGTCTTTAGTAAAGTTGGGGGGTGGGGACAGGTCCTGGGCTGGAGGGTTTCCAATTAACTTGAAAGGAAACGCAGGCATTTTCACCCTCTGAGCTGAGTTCAGAAGTTTGTAGATGTCTTTGGGGGAAGGAAATTTGTGCTGCAGACCTCAAAATCATGTTTGTGTTGAATGGGGAGCCACAAAGCAGGTATGAGATTCTAACGAGTTCTCACACTTCTCGAAAACGCTACAACTGGAGCTTGTGCCGGGCAGCTCTCTTTGGGTGAGGAGAGTGGCTTTGGGGTGGGGGTCCACCCAGAGAGGAACCTCAGAGGCCCTTCCCCCCTCCCACCCTTGGCTTGGATTCTGCTTTTATGCATATTTATTTTAAAGTGTGTATACAGATGTGTGGGTTTGCTGTAAGGGATCTGAGAGCAGGGAAGCAAATGTGCTGTGCAGAACGTTTTGAGCCGCAGCCATCGAGACCCAGAGGAAGCGAGTTTGCTTTTTCAAGCTTGCCCAGATGGGCTGTGCGTGTGGGTTGTTGGCTCTGGCACCGCTGCCGGGCTCTGTAAACACTGCGTGGCCTCTCCCCCAGGACACGTGTGGACTGTCATGACTTACTGCCTGATCAGCTCTTGCCGAGGAGCTTCAAGGGCGCTTCTTTCTGGTCTCTGTTGTCCTGGGGGGAGGCCTTGGGGATGGCGATGGGTGTCAAGTTATTTGGTTCTGTCCTTTAAAGTCCATTTGGTCATTTCCCAGTGGACCTAACCTAACAGCCAAGAGGGACTTGCCCTCTCTTCGGAAGATTTCACAGCATCTGACCTGTATGTCCTTTGGGAGGGAAGATCAAGTTTGATGAGCTGCTGTAAGTTAGGGCTTGGACAGGGCGAGGGGCGCACCTTACCCTCCAGCCACTTCCCCCATTCTCTTTCTTCACAGTCACTATTTTTGCTCCTTTTCAGGTTCTGTTTTTATTGCCCCCCGGATGAGTGCCTTTTCTTTCTGCTCCTTTCACTTCAACCTCCCAGATAGGACTGTGTGTAGGGGTGTCGCACGTGCACTCTGGGTTAAGTCAGCATGGCCGGGCGCCAGGTGCCAGGCTCCACAACCAACAAATCACACCCTCTCCACAGCCCCGCTCCAGCCCTTCTGAGACTTGTGTCTATAAACTGCGCCATGACAAGTCGCCTGGAAACTTCCTTTGCTGCTGGCAGCTCCACACCCATGCATTTCCTTTTTCCTGTAAAAAATCCATTCCCAGCTCCAACTCAAGACAGAAGGTCAGTTATATCGACACCGCCTGCACACAGACGCTGTATTTTCAGGAAAATATTTTCACCTTTGAAATTTTTCACCAGGAGTCCCTTCCCCTCCCCCATTTCCTACTAAACCCTCTCCCCACAATAGTCCTCCTAAAAGGTCTGTGCTATAGCTACACACCCCAGGGGGCTGTGTGCTTTGAGAAAATGTGCCAGTGGCAGTGAGGAGCTCCCCAGAGGCACCCATGAATTCTCCTGTCAGCAGGGGAAGGTCATTGAGAGAGACGCCAAGGGTCAGGAGATGGAATCTGGAAACAGAGTTCCTCGGCACGCGGCAGGATTCCTGCTTAGCTGATGATCTCCGGCAGCATTTCTTTCTTCCCCGCCTGCCTTTCCTCATTTGTGAAACAGGAGAGTAATAATTTCCCAGGAGGAAATGTACATACAGGCACCTTGTAACTTTCCAGTGTTGGGATGTTTTATGAGATGGTGCTCTCTTCTTTATGATCAGGGCAAAGGACCCTCTTCTGCCTTTCCATGGAAGTCAATCAGTTTTCAGAAGCCTTGGGTTAAAATCAAATATATTAGCATAGGGAGGAGGTGAAGTGGACATTTGTTGTTTTTTCTGCTCCCCATTTGCGCTAATAGCACCCCATTTCCTTTCCAGGAAATTACCTCATCCCCATTCTGTGCATTCCAGGGAATTAACTCACTCATGCTGGTAGACTGTCAGTCAAGGCACCCCCACTCTCCCCAGCCAGGTGGTGGGCTTGTTACCCACACAGGGCCCACTGGATTGCCCCTTTAAGGCATGGGATCTGGAGCAGTTGCAAGTGAGGATATGGGCTGGAGCTGACATGAACATGGTTGTGTGCTCCCTAACCCAACAGCTGTGGCTCTTGACTTGAGGACCCCAAGACAGTTCCCACTTCCTATTCATTCTGGCCTGGAAAAGTAGTGGCCCAAGCAAGTCTGAGATTAATGTTTCCTACCAGCCTGGTGCTAAATTAGCAGGAAATAGAATTCTTCTTCTTTCCAACCTGAATTGGTGAACTGGAGAGCAAACCTTGGAATGTCTAACATCATGCTGAGGATAATGAGTTAATCTGCAAATACGGATGGAGAATGTGGACTCTTAGCAAATAATGGAACCCCGGATTCCAACATTACCAAACATACACGTCTTTCTGCATTTATGTCAAATAAGGACGGCACCTCCTCTTTTTGCTCTTCTTCCTTTTGCTCCATTTCTTTTTTGTGTTTTTCTTTTGGTGGGCAAAAATCACTAAAAGAAGTGAAGCCAGTTCAATCTCTGTCTCTTACTGTATCTATTTAACCATGTTAAGGGTTTCTCTTTATATCCGGGTGAGCAAAGTTTCAGCTTCCACAGCTAAAATCTGCAAACCAGATTGGTCCTCTGGAGCACCTCCTGAGCTGCAGAGTCTCCAAAGCTATTGCTGAAACTGTGTCAAACCAGCTTAACCAAAGCTGTAGGACCAGTGTTCCTTTCTCTTTCTTCTGTCACCTATGGCAGAGACAGTATGGTTTTCTTGCAATCAGGCATGAATCTTCCTCTGTTCTCCTGAGTCTTTGGGGACACACTTTTTCTTTTAAGACAACCTTTCACTGCTGAAGCTCACAGGCAACTTAATGTGACTTGCACGTTCCTCAATGAAATTACCCAGGGCTTACATGTTAAAGTGCTGGCACTGAAAAGAAACCGTGGTAACCACATGAGTTCTTCAGTGGAAGGAGCCACATTCCATGTGGACTCCAAGCACTTGGAAGTCTGGGTCACACAGTCTGAGAGAAAGGGTGGACATTATCTCAGGACCCGGGAATGACACTTATAGTCCATCTTTCCCCTGTGAGGGCAGAATAGCTGTACCTTCCCTTTCCTGGAGCTCAGCCTAGTGGCTTATGAAGGGTCTCTGGGTAAATTTTTACTAATGTTTCCAAATTCTCTTTTGTATTTGTCAGTAATTACTATAACAAGTGTCCCACAAATTTCACTGATTTAATACAATCATATTCATATATCAATCATAACTCAACAAAATTGGAAAAATATATGAGTGTATTTCTCATTTATGCCAAGGCCACTGAGAGTTGGGTGGCTCCCATGACAGCTCTCCTCTGAGAGCTCAGAGTGACTCAGGGATCACTGTGTGTGGCTTTACCACCCAAGCCAAATGCTTCAAGTCATGTGGACAGAAGAGAGAGGGTAAAAGGAGCACCAGATACTTAATCACTTCAATCAGAATTCTATTCCATTGGTCAGAACTAGTCATGTGGTCCACTTACCTGCAAGAGGGGTCTGGGGAGTGTGGAGACACACCTGGATATTGGTGAGCACTAGCGTACTCTGCGATGTCATAGGGTCTCAACCCCTAGTGAAACTTCTCCCCTGCAGAAGTCTATTTTAGGAATAGACTGAAACCCTCCTGATACCAAGTAAATGAGTGACTTGTCTTCTTCCTCAGGAATGTGGTATTTAAAGCAGGCTAAACTTCTTAAATAGTGGAAGTGAGAAATAGCTTCAAGGGATTAGATCTGATAGAGTGCCTGAAGAACTATGGATGGAGGTTCCTGACATTGTACAGGAGGCAGAGATCAAGACCATTCCCAAGAAAAAGAAATGCAAAAAAGCCAAATGGTTGTCTGAGGAGGCCTTACAAATAGCTGAGAAAAGAAGAGAAGTGAAAGGCAAAGGAGAAAAGGAAAGATATAGCCATTTGAATGCAGAGTTCCAAAGAATAGCAAGGAGAGATAATAAAGCCATCCTCAGTGATCAATGCAAAAAAAAAAAAAATAGAGGAAAACAATAGAATGGGAAAGACTAGAGATCTCTTCAAGAAAATTAGAGATACCAAGGGAACATTTCATGCAAAAATGGGCACAATAAAGGACAAACGGTATGGACCTAACAGAAGAAGGAGAGATAAAGAAGAGGTGGCAAGAATACACAGGAGAACTATACAAAAAAGATCTTCATGACCCAGATGATCACAATAATGTGATCACTCACCTAGAGCCAGACATCCTGGAATGCGAGGTCAAGTGGGCCTTAGGAAGCATCACTACAAAGCTAGTGGAAGTGATAGAATTCCAGTTGAGCTAATCCAAATTCTGAAAGATGATGCTGTGAAAGTGCTACACTCAATATGCCAGCAAATTTGGAAAACTCAGCAGTGGCCACAGGGCTGGAAAAGGTGAGTTTTCATTCCAATCCCAAAGAAAGGCAATGCGAAAGAATGCTCAAACTACTGCACAATTGCACTCATCTCACAAGTTAGCAAAGTAATGCTCAAAATTCTCCAAGCCAGGCTTCAATAGTATATTCAAGCTAGATTTAGAAAAGGCAGAGGAACCAGAGATCAAATTGCCAGCATCTGTTAGATCATTGAAAAAGCAAGAAAGTTCCAAAAAAAACATCTGCTTCTGCTTTATTGACTACACCAAAGACTTTGACTGTGTGGATCACAACAAACTGTGGAAAATTCTGAAAAAGATGGGAATACCAGACCACCTGACCTGCCTCCTGAGAAATCTGTATGCAGGTCAGGAAGCAACAGTTAGAACTGGACATGGAACAACAAACTGGTTCCGAATCAGGAAAGGAGTACGTCAAGGCTGTATATTGTCACCTTTTCAATTTAACTTATATGCAGAGTACATCATGAAAAAGGCTGGGCTGGATGAAGCACAAGCTGGAATCAAGATTGCCAGGAGAAATTTCAACAACCTCAGATATGCAGATGATACCACCCTTATGGCAGAAAGTGAAGAAGAACTAAAGAGCATCTTGATGAAAGTGAAAGAGGAGAGTGAAAAAGTTGGCTTAAAGCTCAGCTTTCAGAAAACTAAGATCATGGCATCCTGTCCCATCACTTCATGGCAAATAGATGGGGAAACAATGGAAACAGTGAGAGACTTTATTTTGGGGGGCTCCAAAATCAATGCAGATGGTGACTGCAGCCATGAAATTAAAAGATGCTTGGTCCTTGGAAGAAAAGTTATGACCAACCTGGACAGCATAGTAAAAAGCAGAGACATTACTTTTCTAACAAAGGTCCATCTAGTCAAAGCTATGGTTTTTCCAGTAGTCACGTATGGATGTAAGAGTTGGACTATAAAGAAAGCTGAGTGCCGAAGCATTGATGCTTTTGAACTGTGGTGTTGGAGGAGACTCTTGAGAGTCCCTTGGACTGCAAGGAGATCCAACCAGTCCATCCTAAAGGAAATCAGTCCTAAATGTTCATTAGAAGGACTGATGCTGAAGCTGAGACTCCAATACTTTGCCACCTGATGCAAAGGACTGACTCACTGGAAAAGACCCTGATGCTGGGAAAGATTGAAGGCAGGAGGAGAAGGGGATGACAGAGGATGAGATGGTTAGATGTCATCACCGACTCCATGGATATGAGTTTAAGCAAGCTCCGGGAGTTGGTGATGGACAGGGAAGCCTGGCGTGCTGCAGTCCATGGGGTTGCAAAGAGTCGGACACGAATGAGCGACTGAACTGAACTGAAACTTTTAACCTAAAGGAGGATAATGGAGAGGTCTTTGGCTGGCTTCAGCTGTGTGACATTGGAGTTTTCCTGATTTTCAGACCCTGAAACTTAGGTGAATGTATATGAGGATGGACTTACTGATGGCTCAGCATTGCACATATTCCCTCTTGCAATAGCTGCCACTCTTAGAAGAAATAAAAGTGGAAGGAATTTCCACTTGTGATACTCATGTTAAATGAGGAAAGAACTGTTAGCTCTTAGTTCCTTTTGGCCCAGTGCTTGTCTCATTTGCCTTTTAATTTTCTGGTCAGACTTATGCTTGGGGCTTTCCAGTTCACAAACAATAGGAATGATTTCCATTGGGTGGTTCTGTCATCTGGTGGGTCACCCTGGAACTTTATTCTTTGTGCTCTGATTTAGAACAGAAGCAAGCTAAAGAAAGAAGAAGGGGAAAAAAATCTTCTTGACTCACAATTATAATGTGAATCAGTAATGAAGCTCTAAGTTCAGTGTGTGGGAAAAAGCATTGCTTTCTGTCCATCCATCTCCTGGTTCTAATTTCCAAGAACCAAGAAAAGCGCTTGAGAGAAAAAAGGAGGAAATAATAAAATCATGGGAAACTTGGGAGACATAATCACAGGGAGGTTGAACTCAGGATGAAACCATTAGGACTAGGTTGCAAATAGAAACCCCAGAGCCCAGCTCCAGTCCTTATATATATTTTGATTGGCTTGCTGGTCCATGCGGCATCAGATAGAAAATCTGAATTAGTAGCTAATATTTAACTACTTGGAGATTTCACATAAAATCCAGATTCATGTCTTCTCTGGAATTTGGGGCAGTACTATGCACATATCCCAGCAGAGCAATAGTTGGACTGAGCTAAGCAGTGGCTGCCCCCTTCAGACAGGGTACTGGCTGTCTACTTTCAGTTGACTGTGGCCCCCCCTCCCCACTGTACCCCGAACTCTAAGCCCAAGTGTTACGCCTCTTTATCTTCAACCCTCTTCTTCCTAGAGTCTTCTTCATTCACAGCAACTACCTGAGTACTGTAGGCATTTCAGTTTGTAAGACAGGACCTAAGGGACCTCTATGCCTTCTGAGTTGTTGAAAGGCATTTAAGACAATGAAGTGGTGACTGACATTTAAATACAGTGAAAGAAAAGGAGAATAAGGACCTTGAGGGCCACGAGAAGAAGGTCAGGGCATCCAATTGTTCCCAGAATTAGTGCTTTTTCATAGCAATGTATCAGAAAGACAAAATGGACTATTTCTGTCTCTTTTGCGATCAAAGGCCAAAGGCCCACAGATAGATGATACAGTAAGTGCCAGGTACCACCCAAGTTATACATGAGAGGTGGGGCCAAGTCTGTGCCAGACTCACAAAGGGGCAGATGATCAGATGAGGGGAGGGGCGATGGAGCTGGTGAGTAGAGAGTTTTGCTGAGAAGGGAAGCAGAGTAAAACGGGGCAATAGTTGGAAAGGGTGAGACCAAAGTTTGTTTTTTAAGTGAGCGATAACTCAGCATTTGTTCACTGATCGGAATGTTTCGATAGAAAGAGGAGATTGATGATGTTGTAAAAAGGTGGCCAGCTGCAGGTGTGACGTCTTCAAGCCTGTGAGTGGGAATGGGATTGGGCCATGAAACAGAAGGGTGGATGATCCACATGTTAAAACAAGAAAGAAGGAGGCAGAACATAAAGAACAGGTGCACTGAAGCTGTAGATTTAGGTGTTTAGGTGGGCAAATGTTCTTTAGTAATCTTAGCCCCAGTTTTCACCTTTTCAGCTATGGATAATAAGCTTACTAAAATTTGATTAAATTTAATTTTGGGGGTCTTATTTTCATATAAGGTTGTATAAGTTCACTGCCTAAAGGCACTGGCCAATGGGATGAAAGGAGACAAAAATCCAGCCTACACTCTCCGCTTACAAGCAGTGTGCCCTGGTGTGGGGTTAAATCCTCCTGAAGTGAAGGACGTCCTTTTATTATTATTATTATTTTTCAATTTGCACAAAGGACTTTACTGGTTAGAAGGGACTGTCCTTATTTTGTTCCCTAGTTGTGTAATGTGAGTTAATCTTGTCTCAGAAATGGGAGTGTGAGATCCCTGAAGGAAAAGTCTGTCTCATATTGTTAGTACCAACAGCCAGAGTGTGCTTTCCTCTAGAATAGTCCATGGAAAACTTCTATAATATATAAATAGATGTCTTGTTAAAAAAAAAAAATCCATGCAAAATTAAAAAAAAAAAAGAACAGAGAGCGGAGAATCAGAACTGTGAAACAGTCAGCAGCATCATACAACATTGGGGAAAGTATCATGCTCACTCTTTAATGACGTCTAGTTGGGTGGCAAGGTGCCCACTCACATTTGGGCAGGAGTTCAGTCCACTGTGTTTATCCTGCTGAGCCTTCTGCGTGAAAACTTCTTCTGGAGCCTCTTGTGATGCTTCAGACATGTAGGCCCACAGGGAGAAGATGTTTTGCTGGCTAATCTGAGTACTCCAAAAGGGTTTAGTTTATTTCCAAGAGTGAGGTTTAGGCCCTGGAGTGATCTGACTCAGTATTTTCCTTTACCAGGAGCACAACACTTGTACGATTTCTCCGTCATTGTTGCTTCTTACAATTATTCAGCAGTTCTTTCACTGGGCTTTTTTTTTAGGCTTTAAACTCCTCCCAGATGTCCCTCAAAATCATCCTAGCCCATTCATTTTTAATCTTTATTCCAAGACAGAGAAAAACTGAAAAACAATAGACTATCATGTGGATAGAATGCTGGTGAATACCTTAGAAACTGGTATGAGGTCAATTCAGGTTCTAATTCTAAGTTGTGTGGTCCTGGACAAGTAACCTAACCTCTCTCTGGGCCTTAGTTCCTCATCAAAACAAAAATAGAGTTGATACTAGGATTACTGTAAGGATAATTGAACTAAATATATATAAGGTACTTAGCGGATGGCCCACAGTAATTGCTCAGAAAACGGTGATGGCATCAACATTGTTATCACTGTCATTTTGTTGCATTGATAATGTGCTTGGTGCAAAATTGTAGTTGCAGCCAGGCTGCAATTGTAAATCCTGAGGTTTCTTGTTTGACTCACTGAATTATTGATATTGCTGCACAAGCTTTCTATTTTTAATTTTTTTACCTGGCCCCTCCCTTTAAAGGCCAGATAATTTTAATCTCAAAGCTTTCTCTTGCATCATCTGACCCAGCTTTTCCATACAGACCTTTCCCAGCAGATAGATCATGAGAGCTCATGAACAACCCATGCCAAAGATGGATTTGGATAGATAATATTTAAACTGAAGATCATGGCATCTAGTCCCATCACTTCACAGGAAATAGATGGGGAAACAGTGGAAACAGTGTTTATTTTATATTATTATAATATATATTTATATTAGATATATATAGATATAATATATATATATTATATATATATCTTATATATATAATATATATATAGATATAAATAAATATAAATTATATTTATATAAAATCAGACTTTATTTTTTTGGGCTCCAAAATCACTGCAGATGGTGACTGCAGCCATGAAATTAAAAGACTCTTACTCCTTGGAAGAAAAGTTATGACCAACCTAGATAGCATATGCAAAAGCAGAAACATTACTTTGCCAACAAAGGTCCGTCTAGTCAAGGCTATGGTTTTTCCAGTGGTCATGTATGGATGTGAGAGTTGGACTGTGAAGAAAGCTGAGTGCCGAAGAATTGATGCTTTTGAACTGTGGTGTTGGACAAGACTCTTGAGAGTCCCTTGGACTGCAAGGAGATCCAACCAGTCCATTCTGAAGGAGATCAGCCCTGGGTGTTCTTTGGAAGGAATGATGCTAAACCTGAAACTCCAATACTTTGACCACCTCATGTGAAGACTTGACTCATTGGAAAAGACTCTGATGCTGGGAAGGATTGGGGGCAGGAGGAAAAGGGGATGACAGAGGATGAGATGGCTGGATGGCATCACCGACTCGATGGACATGAGTCTGAGTGAACTCTGGGAGTTGGTGATGGACAGGGAAGCCTGGCGTGCTGTGATTCATGGGGTTGCAAAGAGTTGGACACAACTGAGCAACTGAACTGAAGGCATTCTTGAGTATCATTTGAGTCCACCCAAGTATGGGCTTCCCTGGTGGCTCAGTGATAAAGTGAATCCACCTGCCAATTCAGGAGATGGGGGTTTGATTCTTGGTTTGGGAAGTTCCCTGGAGAAGGAAATGGCAATGCACTCCAGTATTCTTGCCTGGGAAATCCCATGGACAGGGGAGCTTGACAGGCTACAGTCCATGGGGTTGGCAAAAGAATCGGACATGACTTAATGATTCAACAACAAAAGCATGTTCTAAGTATAAGCTTTCCTTTGTGTACCCTTACCTGCTATTCATACTCAAAGCCTTGTGGACACAGGATTAATTAAAGACCTAAGTTTGAGAGCCTGTGGTGCATCCTGCTTCATGGAGGCAAGAGGGCAGTCAGAGATTCTAGACACAGGCAGCTTTGTCTTGTTTGGAGACTCATGGACAGCCTCATTCTGGTCATTTTTATAATTCCTCTCAGTCTTGGGTCACCACACAGAGCTGCCAGTCTCAATGAGAGTGCCCCAGGGAAGCAAAGGCTGACACTTACTTGCCTTTGGAAAGAACCGCATTCTCTCTGCAGGCCTTTGAACTTCCTTGGAGCATTGCTCTGGCCTGTAGATCTTATCTGCAATGTTTTCTTCTAGAGGCCCATTCCACCACCCTAGCAGTGGTGTGACACAGGCCACTCTCTCATCTGATTCCCAGCAGCTGGAAATGTGTATGTTTGCCTCCAGCCAGCACACACACAGACTGGGCCTGCCCCCCACATGTTCTTGGAGAACTGGCACTCAGACCCCTTTCCTTGATGCTTTGTTAACACACACTTCAAATGAGTGGGCAGGGCTTGATCTTAATCAAATGTCTCATTAATATCTGCCCTTGGTCCAGCTCCAAGTCCTGAGTGCAGTGTATGATAGGCATTTGCATAACAGGCACATACACATGTGGCCGTACCACCCACTGTCATAACATGACGGCCCCAAGTTTGTGATGAGTCTATTTTTTCAGCAGAGATGGTTTAAATGAATGGATAAAATAAATACTTTTTTTCCCCAGCAGTATATGCTCAAGGACACTCAACAAGAAGTAAATGGGATGCAAGTTCTTGCGCTGACAGTTAAGTCCAAGGCAAACACTATTCCTCACCTGTCTCTTTCTGTTGTTTAAAAGGTCTGAGTGTAGATGCAACCAACGAGTGTTTGCTTGGGAAGTATCTAAGTATTTGGGCCTAGATTCCCACGTGAAGTTCTTCCTGCCCACTAACTAAGCTAGTATTGACAGAGATTCCCTGGTGGCTCAGATGGTAAAAAATCTGCCTGCAATGCAGGAGACCCAGGTTCAACCCCTGGGTCGAGAAGATCGCCTGGAAAAGGGAATCAGAATTCTTGCCTGGAGAATTTCATGGGCAGAGGAGCCTGGCAGGCTACAGTCCATGGGGTCACAAAGAGTTGGACTCGACTGAGTGATTATCACTTTCACTTTCAGAACATACAGCTTAGCTTTCTTTGGTGAATTTTCAAGACTACCTGCACCCAAATCACTGGGGAGTCAGTTAAAAGGCAGATTCCTGAGCCTCACTCCAGACCTCACAAATCAGAAGTCATAGAGCTGTGGAGGTTTCACTTTTACAGTGCATCCCAGGAGATTTCAAACTACATGTAAATTTGAGAACCATCTATTCAAAAGTCCTTAACTAGAGGAGAACATCAGAATCACATTGAAAATCCTTATAAAACATGGAGACAGAAGAAGATGTCTCTGGTCTGTACAGTGTTGATATTGATTCAATACATTTAGGGATGGATCCCAATGTCTATATTTGGAAAAAGTTCCACAGTGATTCTAATTAAGAAGCACTCACATGGGTCCCAATGTTTTTTGTTTTTTTTTTCAAATACTCTTTATGTGAGGTATGTGTTTTTTTTTTTCTTTCTTTCTTTTTTTAATTTTTTTTAATTTTTAAACTTTACATAATTGTATTAGTTTTGCCAAATATCAAAATGAATCCGCCACAGGTCCCAATGTTTTAAACTTTGGCTGGTGTACACAGGGCGGGGAGGAGGAGAATGGAAGGGGTTCCTTTTAAAATGTAGGTTCCTGGGCCTCACCTCCAGAGATATCAATCCAACACATCCAGGGTGGGGCCTGGGAGCTGGTACTTAAAAAAGAAATTAATTTATTAATTCAGCTGTGCCGGGTCTTCATTGCATCATGTGGGATCTTTAGTTGTGGCATGTGGGATCATGTTCCTTGGCCAGGGATCAAACATGGGCCCCTGCATTGGGAGTGCTGATTTTTAGCCACTGGACCACCAGGGAAGTCCCAGGAGCTAGATAGCCTGCTCCTCAAATTCTAATGTGGATTGCTCTTGAAGATAGGGATTCATCAAGGGTTCATGTGGACTCTCCCTTCCCTCCTCCCTTGACTCCTGCCATCACGAAGCACCTGCACACCTGGGGACTTTGCAGACACTGTGCCCTTCCTGCTTTGGCAGCTGTGGTACAGTCAGCCCTGAGCACGGCCTGCCTGTCCACATGTGGACATGACCTATAGAGGTTTCCCCAGGAGGGTCGTCCAGAGCATCTCCCACTCTTCCTTTCCCTTTGAGTTTCATTTCTCTGGGACAATGATGAGAGTGCCAAAGAAATGTCTAGACTCTGAATTTAAACAAGTATGCCTTGAAGCACAACATTATTTTCTGCAGTTTAAAGCTCAGAGATTTTTGTTGTTCTTATTGCAAATCAAAACAGCTCCATAAAACCAGGTGTAGAAGGGGGAAGGAGGCAACCTCTCTGATGGCTTTGTTGTTTCCGATCATTTAGGGTTTACCGGGTACTAGAAACAGACATGTGTTCATCAAGAACAGTTCATAATCCTGCCCCTGCGCTGCCCCCCATAAGCAAAATTTAATTGCCTCTTCTTTTAATAGAGTTTTTATTTTTAAAGGTTTTTCATTTTTATCAAAGTAATATACACATATACTTTTGAAAGTGAAATAGTATGTTTAAAGCTTATAACAAAAAGAGTAAATCTTCCCTGGAAATTTTTCTCATAGGATTTCCTTGTGAATACCTTGTCAATTTCTCTTTCGATCCCTTGTTCTTGAACTCCTTTGCATGTTGAATCTTCTGATTGATCCTCTGATTCTTTATCTTTTCTCTCCTATTGTTCATCTTATCTTTACCTTGTCAGAGGGATTACTTTGTCTTTATCATCTAGCCTTCTATTGACCTTTTAACCTAGTTTTCATATTTTCTGATTTTCAAAATGTCTTCCTTTTTCATTTTTAGTGTTCTGGTATTACTGTATGGATGGAATATATTCTATTAGTTCTCTGAAACTTGTAATTTCTCAAGCTTTTATTTTGCCCTCTTTTTTTTTTTTTTTCTTCCAAGGTCCTGAGAAGAACCCAGTCTCCTGACATCAATTGTTTATATTCTGATTTTTGAATGAGAGGAAACTAGAGGTTACACTGTTCAAAATGCAGACGTTTATCTAAAACTCTTGTTTTCAACTCATCTCCAAACCCCTGACTCTTCCCTGTGCCTGTGTTTTTGTGTTCAGGGCCTCTTCCGTTTCGTGGCTCTAGACCCATGTGGCCCAATACCATAACACCTCATCACTTGTGGCCATTGAGCACTTGTAGTGTGCTGTGAGTATAGAATACATATCAAAATTTGAAGATACTTTGAAAAAAAAAAGATAAAATATCTCACTGCTAATGAAAACAATTGATTATGTGTTGAAATGATAATATGTTGGATATATTGAATTAAGTAAACTATACTGTTAAAATTAACTTACCTCTCTTATTGTAGCTATCGGAAAATTTGAAACCACACCTATGACTTGCATTATATCCTATTTGACAATGTTGCTTTTCTGTGGTTTTAGGGACGGGGATGCACGGCTGCACTGCTCCTGTTTCAGCCCCTCGTGTCTGTGGAAGCCATTGCCTGTGGTCCCCGATCCTTCCTGGAACGACAGATTGCTTGCTTCTCCCTCATGTCCTCTGCAAGTTCTTGGTTTCAACTTGCTCTGTGTAGGTCAGTTATCACTTGCGCCCCCCTCTACCCTCTGCCCACTCATTTGCTTCACAAAGTTGATTGACATTTCTCCTCTTCTATCATCTTATGATTTATGGGTTTAATATTTTCCTTTACTGTCATTTTAGTAGGGCTTTGAAAGGGGATGGTGATAAATGCACACAATCAATCTGTCATTTGTAAATTCTAATGGCCCCTTGAATCAAAATAAATTGTTAGCTTTAAGGCTTATGGAATTTCACATTTCTGCCTAAAGTCTCTGGGCTAGTCAGCTCAGGCTGCCATAACAAAATCCCAGAGATTGGGTGGTTTAAACAGCAGGAATTTATTTCTTACAGTTCTGGAGGCTGGGAAATCCAAGATAGGAGCTGGCTGATATGTTTCCCTGATTCTCTTCCTGGTTTATAGAGGGCTGCCTTCTCACTGTCCTCATATGGCAGAGAAAGAGAGGAAGCAAACTCTCTGGTGTCTCTTCTTTTAAGGATACTAATCCCTTCATGAGGCCCCTACCCTGACCTCATGTAAACCTAATTATCTCCCAAAGGCCCCATCTCCAAATTTCACACAGATGTCACTTGCTCCTCCCACCCCTGCCCAAGTGCTTATCACTAAGATATTCACTTCAAAGTTTCCTTCATTCTTTTCACAGCAAAGATTTGGTTACCTTTAATACATTCAGAAAACGAAGATCATGGCATCTGGTCCCATCACTTCATGGGAAATAGATGGGGAAACAGTGGAAACTGTGTCAGACTTTATTTTTCTGGGCTCCAAAATCACTGCAGATGGTGACTGCAGCCATGAAATTAAAAGACGCTTACTCCTTGGAAGGAAAGTTATGACCAACCTAGATAGCATATGCAAAAACAGAGACATTACTTTGCCAAAAAAGGTCCGTCTAGTCAAGGCTATGGTTTTTCCCGTGGTCATGTATGGATGTGAGAGTTGGACTGTGAAGAAGGCTGAGCGCCAAAGCATTGATGCTTTTGAACTGTGGTGTTGGAGAAGACTCTTGAGAGTCCCTTGGACTGCAAGGAGATCCAACCAGTCCATTCTGAAGGAGATCAGCCCTGGGATTTCTTTGGAAGAAATGATGCTAAAGCTGAAACTCCAGTACTTTGGCCACCTCATGCGAAGAGTTGACTCATTGGAAAAGACTCTGATGCTGGGAGGGATTGGGGGCAGGAGGAGAAGGGGACGACAGAGGATGAGATGGCTGGATGGCATCACTGACTCGATGGACGTGAGTCTGAGTGAACTCCAGGAGTTGGTGATGAACTGGGAGGCCTGGCATGCTGTGATTCATGGGGTCGCAAAGGGTCAGACACAACTGAGTGACTGAACTGAACTGAATATATTTATTACAGAAATTGATAGGACATTTAAAATTTTATTTGGAAAAACAAAGGACCAAAAAGAGCCTAAACAATCTTGAAAAAGAACAAAGTTGGTGGACTACTATTACTTGACTTCAAGATTAGTGTGATTTATGGTTTTTCCAGTAGTCATGTATGGATGTGAGAGCTGGAGTATAAAGAAAGCACTGAAGCACTGAAGAATCGGTGCTTTTGAACTATGGTGTTGGAAAAGACAGTGTTTCAGGTTTAAAAATAAAATAAAATAAAAAAAAAAAAAAGAGTCCCTTGGACTTCAAGGAGATCCAACCAGTCCATTCTAAAGGAAATTAGTTCTGAATATTCACTGGAAAGCCTGATGTTGAAGCTGAAACTCCAATGCTTTGGCCACCTGATGCGAATATCTGACTCATTTGAAAAGACCCTGATTCTGGGAAAGATTGAAGGTGGGAGGAGAAGGGAACAACAGAGGATGAGACGGTTGGATGGCATCACTGATGTGATGGACTGATGTGATTGTGCATTTGAGTAGGCTCCAGGAGTCGGTGATGGACAAGGAAGCCTGGTGTGCTGCAGTCCATGGGGTCACAAAGAATCGGACACAACTGAGTGACTGAACTGAACTGAATCAGATTAGTGTGGTATTGATGAAAGGCTAGATATATAGACCGATGGGGCAAAACAGTGTCCAGAGATAAACTCATAATTGTATGGCTGAACAATTTTTGATGAGTGCTAAGGCAATGGGCTTCCCTGGTGGCTCAGACAGTAGAGAATCTGCCTGCAATGCAGGAGACCTGGGTTTGATCCCTGGGTTGGGAAGATTCCCCTGGAGGGCATGGCAACCCACTCCAGTATTCTTGCCTAGAGAATCCTCATGGACAGAAGAGCCTGGCAGGCTACAGTCTATGAAGTCACAAAGAGTTGGACACGACTGAGTGACTAAGCACACACAAGGCAATTTAATAAGGAAAGGAAAATGTCTTCAATAAACAGCACTAGAACAATGAGATATTCATATATTTATACACAAACACATATATATGTGTATACTTACATATATGTATGAAAATCCTCAACCCCTAATTCATACCATACAGAAAAATCAATTTGAGATAGATGTGATATTTACATGTAATATATAAAACAACAAAGATATAGGGAATTCCATGGTGGTCCAATGCTTAGGATTCTGTGCTTTCACTTTGGGGCCTGGTTTCAATCCCTGATTGGGAAACTAAGATCCTACAAGCTGTGTGGTGTAGCCCAAACAAATCCCTCCATTTCCTTAAATAAATAAGTAAATATATAGAAGAAAACCTAGAGTGATATACTCATGACCTCAGTGTAGGCAAAAATGTATTAGAGGGGACACAGAAAGCATAAATCATAAAAAAGTAAGTTGGATTTTATCAAAATTTAAAATTCCTACTTCTAGAAAAACAAATCAAGAAAAAAAAATGGACAGGCCAGACTGGGAAAAATAGTCACAACACATACATCTGACAAGGGATTTATATCAAGAATATGTAAATAACTCCTGCAAGTCAATAATAAAAAGACAAACAACCCCAAAATTTAAAAAGTGGACAAGAGATATAAATAAACACTTCATCAAAAGAAGATGCACAAATGGCCAATAATTACATCAAAGTGTGTTCAATATCATTTATCAATAAAAAAATGCAAAATAAAACCATAACGAGAAACTATTAAATGCCCACTAGAGTGGCTGAAATGAAACAGATCAACAACACCAACTATCAGAGAGAAGGTGGAGCAACTGGAACCCTCACATGTTGCTGATGGGAGTGTACAATGTTATATTAACTTGTCAGTTTCTCAAGAACTGAAACATATATCTACTCTAGGTTTCAGCAGTTCTTAGATATGAGGCTGAAACTCCAATACTTTGGCCACCTAATGCGAAGAAGTGACTCATTTGAGAAGACCCTGGTGCTGGGAAAGATTGAAGGTGGGAGGAGAAGGGGATAACAGAGGATGAGATGGTTGGATGGCATCACTGACTCAATGGACATGAGTTTGAGTAAACTCTGGGAGTTGGTGATGGACAGGGAGGCCTGGCGTGCTGCAGTCCATGGGGTCGCAAAGAGTTGGACATGACTGAGCGACTGAAATGAACTGAACTGAACTCTTAGTCATTAGTTCAAGAGAAATAAAAATACACATTCACAAAAAAACCTTGTACAATACAGTTCATAGCAGTTTTTTCATGATAGCTACAGCTAGAAACCACATAGCTAGTCTTCGACAAGGAAATGGGTATGTAAGTGGTGACATAGCCATATGATGGAATACTCCCAAAGAACCAAATGTAGCTACAAGCAACAGCATGCATGAATCTCAAAAATAGTAGGCTGAGAGGATGAAGTCTCTCACACACAAAAAGAATATACCGCATAATTCCATATACATAAAAGCTAGAATACACAAATTTAAACATTGATAACAGAAATAAGATCATTGCTTTCTTCATGTAATGTGTAGATAGACTGGAAAAGAGCATAAGGAAACATTTGGGGTGTTCTGTGTGTTGATAAGCATTTTTAAAGTCTGATTGAATGGAACAAATGAGATCTGAACATTTACAGTGTGTAAATTATACTTTAACATTTTTAAATAATTAAAACAAAATGCTGCTTAAAATGTATTCACTGGGATCCACTTTATCAGATGAACCTTAAGAAGTTCCTCATTTTATTCATCTACTTCCCTAATTTATACATTCTTCTAACTGATGTTAAGTTGAAATGTTTCTCAGTTTATATTTTGTGAAATATATTTCTCCAAAGGTGTATCTTTCTAGGTAAGATGCCTAACCTAACTGATTCAATGACCTGGAACTAAAAACACAAAAAGGAATTCCTTATGACATCCCAGAAGATACTTGGAATGTTGAGAGAGCTGAGTTGCACACCTTTGCCTATGCTCCCCTTTATGGCTAAAATGCTCTTTCCAAAATTCATATTCCATTGCATCAGCTGAGAGTACACTTCGCCAGTTCTTAAAAGATACATTTTCATTTGTGTATCTGTAGGACTCAGGAGGTTTTCAGCTATATAGTAGAAAATTCAACTTGAAATGGCTTATTCTTTTTTTTTCTTCTGAACTTTTTGTTTTGTATTGGGGTATAGCCAATTAACCATGTAATAGTTTCAGATGAACAGGGAAGGACTCAGCCATACATATACATGTATCCATTCTCCCCCAAACACCCCTCCCATTCAAGCTGGCACATAACATTGAGCAGAATTCCATGTACTATAGAATAGATCTTTGTTGGTTATTCATTTTAAATATAGCAGTGTATACATGACCTTCCCAAAGTCCCTGACTATCTCTTCCCCTTAGAAACCATAAGGTCATTTTCTAAGTCTGTGAATCTCTTTCTGCTTTGTAAGTAAGTTCATTTGTATCATGTCTTTTTAGATTCCAGATATAAGGTATGTCATACCTCATTCTGTCTGACTTATTTCACTTGGTATGACATTCTCTAGGTCCATCCATGTTGCTGCAAATGGCATTATTTCATTCTTTTTAATGGTTGAGTAATATTCCACTGTACATATGTACCACATCATCTTTATCCATTCCTCTGTCAATAAACATTTAGGTTCTTCCATGTCTTGGCTATTGTAAACAGTACTGTGAAGAACTTTGGGATGCATGTATCCTTTCAGATCATGTTTTTCTTTGGATATATGGCCAGGAGTGGGACTGCAGGGTCATATGGTAGCTTTATTAAAATAGCTTATTCTTTAAGAAAAATTTATTGTATCCTGTTATTGGAAGTCTGGAGATAAGACAGTTCTGGAGAGGGTTATATTAGCAACTTGATGGCTTCCTTAAGTTCTCAGATTCTTTAATCTTTCTTTTGTGCCATTCTCAGCACATTGGCTTTGTCCTCAGGCAGTAAGTTTTCATGTTTATGATTGTACCTCATGGTTGCAAGAGGGCTGCTGCTGATCCAGATATCACATCACACACACACACACACACACAAACCCTCTATAAGATGAAGATCCATTTCTTCCTGTATTTTTTTTTTAAACAAGGGAATCTTTCTTAGAAGCCACTCAACAGACCTCACGTGGCCACCTTATTGACCAAACATGTAGAGGGAAATGGGACTGCCATTACTGAGTTAGACCTATCAGATCCTTTCCCTAAAGATGATACTTGGGCAACTGTCCTTGAAGTCATGGGCACATACTGGAAAGTTTCTACTTGGCCACAATCAGTGCTAGGAGGTTGGAAATGGCTATATTGATGGATGATGGGTTGACAATTAACAGTTTCTGCTACAGTGTCCTTTGCATTTATTCGATTTTACCCACAAACTTAATCTTGAGGATAGACATTATTTTCCCCTTCCATATAAACATGGTAAATAGTATAAAGGTATGTGCCCAATAGGCCTTTCATAGTATTGATTGGTTGATACCCCAGTCTCATTCCAGAAAGGAATTAATTCTGCTCAGAAGACAATCAACAAATGTTTCATGATTTCAGAATTTTCTAACTGATGGGACAATCATCATATATAAAAAATGATATATAAAATAATATATTTTAAGAAGAAAGAGTACATTTTATTTTATAAAATGTTATGGTTAATGTTCTTGCTTAAAAGAAGATTTGTGGAGTGGGCTTGTTGCCTCCTTTTCTTGGTTTCCATTAGTGCTGTTACCTGTGGCAACCCACTCCAGTATTGTCGCCTGAAGAATTCCATGGACAGAGGAGCCTGGTGGGCTACAGTCCATGGGGCCACAAAGAGCTGGACATGACTGAGGGACTAATACACACACGCACAGGATGGGTGAACTTGAAGGAACCCTCCATGATGGTTTCACCATGAGGCCAGATGTTATTTGAGTAGGGTCTGGTCCTTCTCTGTAGTTAGGAGGAACGGGAGCTTCAGAGATGCCCAGGACATCTGGGGCCCAGTTTACATGGTGTTTTATGACGGCAGATGGAGACACAGTGAACAGGGGATTCCAGAGTGGTTCCATGTCAGCACCTCTGCAAGGGGTAGGGGTGGGGGGGTTGTTAGTTGACCTAAGAGATTCCATTCTAATGTGCTGAAGATGGATTTTAGGCCTGGACTTTGCTAAGGCTAAGAAAGATTCATTGCAAATTTCTATTTACTTGTCTGGCTTTCGTGGGATAGCCAGTGTTTTCCCTTGTCTTAGGTTATCTTTGGCTGGAGGGCAAGAAAAATAGTCAGTGATGTCTTGGAAATTTAACGCTATACTATATGCCTCTTTTAAAAAATATTTGGTTATCCAGCAAGATATTTCTTGTGTTTCTACATCTAAAATTTCTCTGTGGTTTGGCAGTACCAAGGCTTTTCATGGCTGCCAGTCATATCTTAATTGGATCACCTTGTGGAAACTTCAGAGAGGTTTCCTAGAATTTGCTTCCAATTTCTGATGCCAACCCAGCTTTTATTATCTAAGGTGAGACAGACATGACAATCTCCTCATTTCCTTTCTCTTTAAAAGGACTTGCTGCATTTTCCAAAATACCTCCCAGAGAGTGCTTACTGTGGGGAACATTCTCCTTTCTTGGCAAAAAATGTTCTTGCTAGCTTTGTTACTCCTCAAATGATGATAATTTTTTTGCAAATGTGATTGAGAAAAAAGGTAACAGAAATTTAAAGAAGGGTGAGAAAAACTCCCCTTTTTACTCATCCCTGAGACCATTGTATTACTCTTTATTAAAATTATACTTATGTCAGTTGACCTTGTATCATGAATTACAAAATGTACTTGCCTTTTATTTTTTGGTACAAAATTATAAGCTCTTTGAGGGTAGGGAAGATACCTAATTCCTTTCTCACCCTTTCAACATCAGTCAGATGTATAATAAGTGGGGACATATTTATAGAATTAAAATGTTTGAAATACAACTCTGGAAAACAAATGAGAGGGTATTAAGACTGTTACCAAAAATAGTTAGTGATATGACAAAAAATGATTTTAATGAAAAAAGGAAGGCATAAACTTTGCATGTAATAAGATTCATCTTTTGTTATAAATGGGCACAGATATGTGAACACAGAAGGATATATGACAAGATAGTAAACATGGTAATTATTTGAGAGTGGTGAGATTGAGGTTATTTTTATTTTTTGCAACTTCAGTTATATTCAAATAACCTATATTAAGCATTTTATAATAAAGATGTTAAACTTTAAAATTCATGTTAAATTATTTTTATTTTTAAAATTATTTTTTTTCAAAGAAAGTTAAGTGAGGATTTATTTAAACAAGAATATACTTTCAGAAAGATGTGGACATATAAGTGTTCAGCTATTTTTAAAAGATCATTTTCCTGTAACGTCTTAAGCCAAGACACTGCTGCTGCTGCTAAGTCACTTCAGTCGTGTCTGACTCTGTGCGATCCCATTGACAGCAGCCCACCAGGCTCCCCCGTCCCTGGGATTCTCCAGGCAACAACACTGGAGTGGGTTGCCATTTCCTTCTCCAATGCAGGAAAGTGAAAAGTGAAAGTGAAGTCACTCAGTCGTGTCCGACTCTTAGCGTCCCCATGGACTGCAGCCCACCAGGCTCTTCCATCCATGGGATTTTCCAGGCAAGAGTACTGGAGTGGGGTGCCATTGCCTTCTCCGAAGACACTGCAATATTTATTAAAAATTATAGCAGCCATTTGTGTTTGGTCTGACTGCGGAGTGCTTCATATGATTATCTTTGTAGTTGTTACTTAAGACTGCTCCATGCGTCTTAATGTCTCCTTTTTATAGCTGAGGAAATGGATGGACAGAAAGGCTAAGGGGCAGCCAGGCAGGAGGAAAAGGGATGGGGATTAGGCCCTGTGGATGCTAAGGCACAGGCCGTAACCACTGACCCCACTTGCTCCCAGTAGACCCTAAATGTAGATTCTTCAAACAGACCTTTGGAGCCTGTCAGCTTCATACTGTCCTCTCTGCACTTGGCTTATGTATTCATGAGTGTCACAATTGTATCATTTTCACGAAGTATTTAGTCCTTTTAAACTTATGAATATCTAATGCAAGCTGGAATCAAGATTGCCGGGAGAAATATAAATAACCTCAGAAATGCAGATGACACCACCCTTATGGCAGAAAGTGAAGAGGAACTAAAAAGCCTCTTGATGAAAGTGAAAGAGGAGAGTAAAAAAGTTGGCTTAAAGCTCAACATTCAGAAAACGAAGATCATGGCATCTGGTCCCATCACTTCATGGGAAATAGATGGGGAAACAGTGGAAACAGTGTCAGACTTTATTTTTCTGGGCTCCCAAATCACTGCAGATGGTGACTGCAGCCATGAAATTAAAAGATGCTTACTCCTTGGAAGGAAAGTTCTGACCAACCTAGATAGCATATTCAAAAGCAGAGACATTACTTTGCCAACAAAGGTCCGTCTAGTCAAGGCTATGGTTTTTCCAGTGGTTATGTATGGATGTGAGAGTTGGACTGTGAAGAAAGCTGAGCACCGAAGAATTGATGCTTTTGAACTGTGGTGTTGGAGAAGACTCTTGAGAGTCCCTTGGACTGCAAGGAGATCCAACCAGTCCATTCTGAAGGAGATCAGCCCTGGGATTTCTTTGGAAGGAAAGATGCTAAAGCTGAAACTCCAGTACTTTGGCCACCTCATGTGAAGAGTTGACTCATTGGAAAAGACTCTGATGCTGGGAGGGATTGGGGGCAAGAGGAGAAGGGGACGGCAGAGGATGGGATGGCTGGATGGCATCATTGACTCGATGGACGTGAGTCTGAGTGAACTCTGGGAGTTAATGATGGACAGGGAGATCTGGTGTGCTTCTATTCATGGGGTCGAAAAGAGTCGGACACGACTAAGCGACTGAACTGAACTGAACTGAATGCCTTAAATCGGAGAAGGCAATGGCAACCCACTCCAGTACTCTTGCCTGGAAAATCCCGTAGATGGAGGACCCTGGTAGGCTGCAGTCCATGGGGTCGCTAAGAGTCGGACACGACTGAATAACTTCACTTTGACTTTTCACTTTCATGCATTGGAGAAGGAAATGTCAACCCACTCCAGTGTTCTTGCGTGGAGAATCCCAGGGTGGCGGAGCCTGGTGGGCTGCTGTCTATGGGGTCGCACAGAGTCAGACACGACTGAAGCGACTTAGCAGCAGCAGCAGCAATGCCTTAAACACTGATCACAGCAACTGTAATATGAAAGATTAGCATATTTTTGGATGAAAAGAACAAATAGGGAACATGTCCCAAGCTCTTGATGATAGTGGTCAAGGAACATTTACTTGCTAGGTAAGGTAGTTTTGTAATGCTTTAACTTTGAATAATGAACATGTATTATTTCTAGTCCAAAAGAATAATGCAAATACGAGAAAATCTAGAATTAATTCATAGGTAAAAGCAGAGTTAGCAAGCATTTCCTGTTAAGTGCCAGTTTATAAATAGCTTTGGCTTTGCAGGCCGTGTGGCCTCTGTTACACTGTCCAACTCTGCTGGGGTAGCAAGAAAACAGTCATATAGATGTTGCATTAAGGGATGGATAGGTTCTGTTCTAATAAAATTTTATTTATAAAAACAAGCACCGGACTAGATTTGGTCCACAGGTCCTAGTTTGCTAACACTTGTGAATTAGTCTTCTGCCACAACTGAAATTACCACAAATCTGTGGCTCATAACAACACAAATTTATTCTTCAACAGTACAGGAGAACAGAAGCCTGAAATCATCATCACTGGGCTAAAATCAAGGTATTGGCGTGACTGAACTCGCTCTCTAAGCTTCAGGAGAGAATTCCTTCCTCCTCTCTTCTGGATTCTAAGGCTATAGTCATGGCTTGTGGCCACATCACTCCCATCTCCGCTTCTTGCATCCTATTGCCTTTCTTTCTTCTGTAGTCAAACATCCCTCAGTGTATGTCTTTTAAGGACACTGTGATTGCATTTAGTGCCCACTTGGATAATTGATGATAATCTCATCTCAAGGTCTTTAACTCAATTACACCTGCAAAGTCCCTTTAGCCATATGAAGTGCATTTATAGGTTTTGGGGCTTACAATGTGAGTGTATTAGCTTAAAGTAACAAAAAGATTGGGGACTGCTAAATAAAGAACATTGACTTAGGAACAAACTCACCTGAGTTGGGTGTTCCAGCTCCAGCAGTAACTGTATGTAATGAATGGCTTTTGGAGGGTCATTTTGCATCTCTGGTTTTTAGCTTTTCTCACTTATGATGTGAGCAAATGAGACTGTGTGATCCTGAAACCTCCTTCAGCTCTGTCATCTTTAAATTTTATGATTTTGATGAAGAGTATTTTTAACATCTGCCTTCTGTCATAATGACCTTTATCATAAATAAAGTAAATCCAGTCTAAGCAGTTTTGTGTTAAGCTGTATCAGGGACAATTCAATATTTATAAGCAAAATAAAGGAAGAGATAAATTTAACTATTCCCAAGTTAGCATAAGCATGGAGGAATTATAGGCCAACTGTCTCATTAAGAAGGAAACTTTAAAAATTTTACATGCCACTCTGTACAGAAAAGCATTTGAAGAGTCCACAAAAGTACTTTCAGAACTTACAGATAAAGAATAATAAACTCAGGATGATGAGAGAGAGAGGGTTGAATTATTACATGCAACTAGATGAAGAGAATATACAGAAAGGCACATACTTAGGCTTTATGCAATTTTAAGGGTGGATATAATTCTGTCAGTGAGTTTCCTGGTGGCAAAAGCAAAGAGAAAAAGGATTATATAAGAATAACATTGTTAAAATATTTTTTTGATTGCTAGAAGTCCCTGTAACATGAGTGATATTTCCCATGAGTCTACCCAAATGGGGGACACTAAAACTGTTCTAACATTACCATTTCATCCATTCCACCTTCAACAGATATTCATTAATGGCTACTACCTATTTGGTGCTGTACTAGTCAATAGGGAACTAGATAATCATGAACCAAATGGAGAGATATAGGGGCCTACCTTAGGGAGGCTTATCTACAGACTAGTCAGGGAAGACCTCTCTGGAGAATTGACATCCCAAGTGTCTATGGGATAACAATAATCAGCCAGGCAGAGTAGGGAAGGAAATTTCTAGGCAAGGAGAAGAGAATGGCCTGTTTGAAAACCTGGAGGAAATTGATTGACATACAGTTTCCAGTATTGTCCAGTAACATTGGTGGGAAGAGAGAATGGAGCATAGGCTAGAGCTAGAGTGTGAAGAGCCACATTAAGGATTCTGTACTTTCTCCCATCAGGCTTCCTTGGTGGCTCAGCGATAAAGAATCCTCATGCAGTGCAGGAGCTGCAGGAGACACGGGTTCAATCCCCGGGTCAGGAAGATACCCTGGAGGAAGGCATGGCAACCCCAGTATTCTTGCCTGGAGAATCCCATGGATAGAGGAGCCTGCCAGGCTTTAGTCGATAGGCTTGCAAAGAGTCAGACATGATTAAAGAGACAGCACACACGCACTTTCTCCCATAGTCAATGTAAAGTGTATTAGAGTAATCTTAGCTGCTATAACAAACAACTCCCATGGTTTCAGTAACTTAGTGTACACTGTTGCTTACTTCTGACCCTCGTATTGGTCTGATGCCATGTTCCTGGTAGATGGGCAGCTTTACCTAAAGTAGCAATTCTATTGTGTCTCCTCCATCTCTCCATCTCCTGCTGATAGTGGAGGAGGAAGAGAAGATAGAGACAGCGCAGGTATGCCTTAATTGCTTTGGCCTGAGTCACAGAGCCCCATCTAGATGCTAGGGGTGTTGAAAAGGTGGTCCTGGACCAGGCAGCCACTTGGCAGCAGTATCTCCACTCTGGAAGTGGAGTGTGGATTTTGGAGGCTAGTTAACTGTTTCTGCCACAGGAAGCCCCTGGAGAGTTGTAAGCAGGATCATGATATGATCAACTTAGAATTTTTAAAAGATCATTCGGACTGCAGAATAGAGAATGGATTGGAGGGGATAAGACTGGACACAGAGAGACCAGTCATATTGTGTGAAAAGAAAGTGAAAGTAAAAGTTGCTCAGTTGTGTCTGACTCTTTGTGACTATACAGTCCTTGGAATTCTCCAGGCTGGAATACTGGAGTGGGTAGCCTTTTCCTTCTCCAGGGGATCTTCCCAACTCAGGGATCACACCCAGGTCTCCTGCATTGCAGGCGGATTCTTTACCAGGTGAGCCACAAGGGAAGCCCAAGAATACTGGAGTGGTTAGCCTATCCCTTCTTCAGCGGATCTTCCTGACCCAGGAATCGAACCGGGGTCTCCTGCATTGCAGGCAGATTCTTTACCAACTTAGCCACCAGGTAAGCCCATATATTGTGTGATAAAGATGGTAACAGCTGTCACAGAAGAGCGTCTAAGGGCATCTCCCAATGGCAGCAAAATACGTGATGATGCTACTAAAGTGTGTGTTTGTAAAAGTCAAGATATGGCCGTTAGAAATCCAACCGTGACTACCAAAGGATTCATTTTCCTCTTTTAACCAGAAGTCTGTACGTAGGTAGCCCATTGGCTGATGCTAAATGAGATCAAATATTGTCCCAAGGGCTTGCTTCCTTCTGTCTGCTGCCTCACTGTCTTTGATGTATAATTTTTATTCTCATGGTCATGGGCTTGTTGCACCACTGGGAAGGAACAAGATGGAGCTGACAGATGAGCAACAGTCATCTGTCTCCTCCTGACATTTTATTTAGGAAGAGAAGGGAAGCCCAGTTTGGGAGCCTTCGCATGTGTCTTATGGGTCACATGGCATTCAGGCTGCAAGGGAGTCTGGGAAGCTGAATACTTTCAAATTA
This sequence comes from Bubalus kerabau, assembly GCF_029407905.1. Classification (NCBI taxonomy): domain Eukaryota; kingdom Metazoa; phylum Chordata; class Mammalia; order Artiodactyla; family Bovidae; genus Bubalus; species Bubalus kerabau. Next base: position 149,669,746 of record NC_073627.1, read on the forward strand.
CAAGCATGTGTATGTGCATAGAAGGGAACTTGACTGAGAATTCTAGGGGGCCCACTTGGGGAGTGAGGTGAGACTGGAAAAGTATAGACTACTCCCATGGACTAGTCTCACAGCAGGGCATAGTATTCTCTGTTGATGACATTGTACCATCATGACCAGTGACATCACAGCCCTTTATTCCTGTTCAGCCTCTCCAAATACCTGTGAGATAGTTTATAACCTCTCTTCTTAGTATAGTCATGGCACCAAAATGAGGGACCTGACTGAATATCAGGGATTGGCAGTTGAGCCCTGTGATCTTAATGTCCAGCCCCTTTGCTAATACCTGTGCCAGAACCTGTCAGTCAGGTCCAAGGCTAGGTCATGACCTGGAAGAATCAAGTATGTAATTGCCTGAGTTTCCCAGAGGACATCACCGGAGATGTGTGTGAAGATTAGTCTAGCTCTGGGTCACTCCTTCCTGAACCAACCCCTCTGCTGAGAGAGGAAGGAGCAAGAGAAGAGGCAAGCAGATGCAGGACAGTTAGGAGGCACCTGCTGGACGAGCTCTCCTCTCCATACGACCACCAGGGTTCATGCCCTATTCACCAGGTGCTCCAGCCAGACCCACCTTCACCATGTAATATGTGCATTTCAGTGAATTTTAAGTCTTCTTATGGAGTGATCCCTCTTATAAGAAATTTCAGATGTTACTGAGTAAGTAGGAAAACTATTTGGGGGAATGGACCCCTGAACTCTTGAAATGACATTAGATATGCAATGACAGACTGCTTTTTTTTGAAACCATGGGTTCCCCTTCACCAGCTGTTGTATCTGTCCTCAAGATGGCATTGAATCTCCAGGTCTCTTCACAAGTATTGGAGTTTCAGCTTCAATATCAGTCCTTCCAATGAACACCCAGGACTGATCTCCTTTAGGATGGACTGGTTGGATCTCCTTGCAGTCCAAGGGACTCTCAAGAGTCTTCTCCAACACCACAGTTCAAAAGCATTAATTCTTCGGTGCTCAGCTTTCTTTATAGTCAAACTCTCACATCCATACATGACTACTGGAAAAAGCATAGCCTTGACTAGACGGACCTTTGTTGGCAAAGTGATGTCTCTGCTTTTTAATATGTTGTCTAGATTGGTCATAACTTTCCTTCCAAGGAGTAAGCGTCTTTCAATTTCATTGCTGCAATCACCATCTGCAGTGATTTTGAAGCCCCCCCAAAATAAAGTCAAAATTAAATATAAGAAGATAAATGTAAAACACAGAGATCTGTATGAACCACACAAAATCTCCCTTGAGTCATTTTTCTTCCGAAGACTGCTTTTTCACATTTAAAGAATTGTTTTCCATTTGTCCCAGGATTCTAAGAGATGTTGATAGTTGTGCTCCAGAGTTGTTTTGTGTTCAGACAAATTTGAAGAACAGTACATACTCTAGACCAGGGGTTGGCAAACCTTTTCTGCAGGTCAGACAAAAGTAAGCATCTTGGCTTTGAGAGCTAGTATGGTCTCTGTTGCTCTTCTCAACTCTACTCTTATAGCCAAGGACAACTTGTAAACTCATGGGTGGGATTGTATTCCCCAAAAGGCCGGCACGGAGCCAGATTTGGCCTGGGAATCATAGACTGGACCCCTGCTGTAGCTTCTTATGAAGCTTCCCTTCTTACATGAGTATGTTTAACCACACTTGAAGGTTTTGAGAAGTCCTGTGGAAATGAAATCTATCAGTTGAGCCTGATCCAGTGTTTCCCAATCTATTGGCCTGTGGAACCTTTTCTTTATGCATCCCTGTTAAGCCCCATGGAATAATGTCCTATGAATTATCCATTTGGGGAACAGTTTTATTTAACAGATCTCTTCTATAAGGATTAAGAAAAAGAAAATATAGTTTCTTTTAGCTTTTACGAATTACTGAAAATTGAATTCAGAGATTTAGGAATAAGTTATTCTTTTCAAAAAAATGTTGTTTCATATTACATACAGTTGTACAGTGAACAATGCATCCTTATCTGGATAATTTGGAAGTGACTTACTAAATTGACTAAAGAGTTTTAAATTTCTAGCCTTGGCTCTGACTGTTCTTTTAGGGGGAAAAAAAAAACCCCAAAACACTTGACACTAAAAATAGTTATCAAAACCTAACTGTTAAGGGAAATGAATAATGTTTTTCATCTTCATCTTGTTATTTGGTTCAACTTGAGACAATTTGGATTCTGATATTCTGCCCGGCTTCCACAATTTTAATAAATATGTGATTTATGTTTCTATTCATGTCATTTAAAAATGTTGAAAGAGACAATGCCTAGGTCTGAGTCCTGTGACACATCACTACTGAACTGAATGAATTTATGAATTCAACTTTACGTCAATCCACCCCATCTCTGTCCCTCACCATGATTTTACCCCTATTTTAATTACGATTTTGTCAAATGTTTTTCTGATATCAACATTTTCAACATCAATCATATTTCTCTGAGCTGCTAGTCTAACAACCATTTCAAAAAAGGAAATGAGGTTAATTTGAAATGGCTTGTTCTCAGTGAGCCTATCAAAGCTCATAGCAATCACTCTGGCTTTTAAATAATCTATTCATGTAACTTGCCTGAGATTGAAATCATATGGTTTTCAGAGTCTGCCTGCTGCTTCTGTCTGGAAATCGAAATAGCATTAGCCCATTTCTTGTTTTTGACCTTCCTCCTGGTCTCTGTTATCTTCCAAGGTTGCTGATAGGGGTTGGTTCTACCATTGGCTTCAGGTATGATTTGTCCAAATCGGGAGATTAGAATTCATTTTAGATTACTCATTGTTTTCTTACACTCTATCTATATTAGGGTCCAACTCCCTCTGACAAATGTTCATTCTGCCTTTATTTAGCCTAAACAACAGTATCTATGAAGGAAGATATAAGTTCTGTGTTTGCTTTATGCCATACTTCAACATCACACTACAGATGTCAATGGCAGGTCTATCTGTTACTTGGAAAAGTAAAGCTGGTATGATCCATTCTATGGTTTAGAATGGCAAAAAAATATATATATATATAGTCATGGCTATTTTAAGAGTCAAGTGACTATTAAATTAGCAAGGCATCCTGTTCCTTTGAAACACTTATCCAACTCTCATGCCCCCTCCCTCGTACCACCTGTGCCATTTTCCAGGGTTCTTAGGGTCTTACGTGGTTCAACGGTGCTATTCTTGTTGGGCATAAGCACTGGGAGAATCAGAATCACCCACTGGCTTCATTGGTTTCTGCATCATTTTATTACCCTTCTGCAATGCCATGCTGGTGCTTTTGCTAATCTAGTGCCTTTGTGATGGAGGGCAATCCTTTGTTGTTGTTCAGCCGCACAGTCATATCCGACTCTTTGTGAACCCATGGACTGCAGTACACCAGGCTTCCCTGTCCTTCACCATCTTCCGGAGTTTTCTTGAACTCATGTCCATCGAGTTGGCGCTGCCATCCAACCATCTCATCCTCTGTTTTTCCCTTCTCCCCCTGCCTTCTATCTCTCCCAGCATCAGGGTCTTTTCCAGTGAGTCAGTTCTTCCCATCAGGTGACCAAAGTATTGGAGCTTCAGCTTCAGCATCAGTCCTTCCAATGAATATTCAGGGTTGATTTCCTTTAGGATTGACTGATTTGATCTCCTTGCTGTTCAAGGGACTCTCAATGGTGTTCTCCAGCACCACAATTCAAAAGCATCAATTCTTTGGGACTCAGCCTTCTTTATGGTCCAACTCTCACATCCATACATGACTACTGGGAAAAACCATGGATTTGACTAGATGGACCTTTGTCAGCAAAGTAATGTCTCTGCTTTTTAGTACACTAAATTTGTCATAGCTTTTCTTTCAAGGAGCAAGCGTCTTTTAATTTCATGGCTGCAGCCACTGTCCACAGTGATTTTGAAGCCCAAGAAAATAAAGTCTTTCATTGTTATTTACACATCTGAGATTACTGATATTTCTCCCGGCAATTTTGATTACAGCTTGTCCTTCATCTATCCTGGCATTTTGCATGATGTACTCTGCATATAAGTTAAATAAGCAGGAAGACAAAATACAGCCTGGATGTACTCCTTTCCCGATTTGGAACCAGTCTGTCATTCCATGTCCAGTTCTAACTGTTGCTTCTTGACCTGCATACAGATTTCTCAGGAAGCAGGTCAGGTGGTCTGGTATTCCCATTTCTTTAAGAATTTTCCACAGTTTGTTGTGATCCACACAGTCAAAGGCTTTAGCATAGTCAGTAAAGTAGAAGTAGATATTTTTCTGGAACTCTCTTGCTTTTTCAATGATCCAACGGATGTTGGCAATTTGATCTCTGGTTACACTGCCTTTTCTAAATCCAGCTTGAACATCTGGAAGTTCATGGTTCACGTATTGTTGAAGCCTGGCTTGGAGAATTTTGAGCATTGCTTTACTAGCATGTGAGATGAGTGCAATTGTGCAGTAGTTTGAACATTCTTTGGCATTGCTTTTCTTTGGGATTGGAATGAAAACTGACCTTTTCCAGTCCTGTGGCCACTGCTGATACTAAAAAGAAAAAGAGAAGCTAAAGGCAAAGGAGAGAAAGAAAGATATATCCATTTGAATGCAGAGTTTCAAAGAATAGCAAGGAGAGATAAGAAAGCCTTCCTCAGTGATCAATTCAAAGAAATAGAGGAAGACATAGAATGGGAAAGACTAGAGATCTCTTCAGGAAAATCAGAGATACCAAGGGAACATTTCATACAAACATTTCACACAATAAAGGACAAATGGTATGGACCTAACAGAAGCAGAAGAGATTAAGAAGAAGTGGCAAGAATACACAGAAGAACTATACAAAAAAGATCTCCACGACCCAGATAATCACCATGGTGTCATCACTCACCTGGAGCCAGACATCCTAGAATGTGAAGTCAAGTGGGCCTTAGGAAGCATCCCTACAGCAAAGCTAGTGGAGGTGATGGAATTCCAGTTAAGCTAATTCAAATTCTAAAAGGTGATTCTGTGAAAGTGCTGCACTCAATATGCCAGCAAATTTGGAAAACTCAGCAGTGGCCACAGGACTGGAAAAGTCAGTTTTCATTCCAATCCCAAAGATTCCACATATGAGTGATATCATGATATTTGTTTTTCTCTGTTCGGCTTACTTCACTTAGTATGATGTTGATAATCTCTAGGTCCATCCATGTTGCTGCAAATGCCATTATTTCATTCTTTTTATGGCTGGGTAGTATTCCACTGTATGTATGTATATATATGGGGTTTTTCTGGTGGTTCAGATGGTAAAGAATCCACCTGCAGTGCAGGAGATCTGGATTCAATCCCTGGATCAGGAAGATCCCCTGGAGAAGGGAATGGCTACCCACTCCAATACTCTTTCCTGGAGAATTCCACAGACAGAAAAGCCTGGTGGGCTATAGTCCATGGGGTCACAAAGAATCAGACACAACTGAGCAGCTAACACATATACACACGCACATGCCCATTTGTCTTATATATATATGTATTATATGTATATTTTTATACAATTCATAAGGTTCTCATGGCAAGTGTACTGGGACAGGGAAGCCTGGCATGTTGCCGTCCATTGGGTCAGAAAGAGCTGGACACGACTTGGTGTAAAGCAAATTTTATATATATATATACATGTATTACATATATTAATATATATCTCACATCGCCTTTATCCATTCACCTGTTGATGAACATTTAGCTTGTTACCACATGTTAGCTACTGAAATAATGCTGCTATGAACATTGGGTTTCATGTATAAAGATAGATGTTTAAATTGCCTTCAGTGTTTTTTACAAGCTTAACTCATTTGAAAGTTTGGCCTTTTTCCATCTGATCTTTTAGGTCTCTGATAGTTTTATTAGGGTGGTTTTCAAACTACTTAATGGTACTCCATCATGGACTCCTAGGAGAAGAAAGCGAGGGACTGTATTTGTTTGGGGAGATTACAACGTGGTAACAAGCATGCCTAAACATGGAGCGGCAACAATTGCTCGCATGATGGTCCTGGGCTGGTCAGCTAATCAGTGGGCTAGTCCTTCCTCACTCGGGTATTCTGGGCCCCGGCTGATGGAGCCTCAGTCATCCTCAACATGTGGCAATGTAGGAATGTATCTTACACTTTCCTCTTTTTTTTTTCAGATTGTAAATGTTTATTTTGAATTAGCCTAAAACTCACAGAAAGTTGCAAAAAATAGTACAGAGAGTTCCTGTACTTCCTCTAGTGATAATATCCTACATAACATAACCTTAGCATAACCAAGAGATAAGACATTAATACAATAGTATTAACCCAGGTATACCCCTTATTTGGCTTCCCCCAGATTTTACATACATTTTAAAACTCTGCCTCACTTTTAACCAGATGAAATGTTTATTGTGTGTGTATGTGTTTCCGGCACTGTACTAAGCCCTGGGAACAGACTTCCAGTAACTGTGTCTGTGAATGGCCTGTTACTGATAAGCATTTCCTCCAGTTAGCTGGCAGATAATCACATGGTCTTACTTCTTTTCCTCCCCTTTTATATCTTCATCCAAGTGCAATCTAGCTTATTCAAACTTTGACTCACCAAAGTCCAGAGGATATAGGTTTCTCAGTATCCAATCACTGCTTGGTTTAAAGACAGTTGTACCTGATGCAGAGTAAATGCTTTTTTCTTCCACCACAAGTCTGATACTGTTCAATTAGACATTAATAAGTTTGTTTCCTCCAAAATGTTTGATTTAGTTCATTCTTCTCCTTCTTTTTATCCAATGGCCTGATAATCATCAGAACAGGATTGGCTCCTCTCTAAGCCTCTGGTGGATAATGGCACCATTTTATTGGGTTTTAGTTTTCATTTTCAGCATAATACAGCTATCTGGAGAAAATACTTCCATCTGTATTTGCAGCTCTATGGCACCTTCTTGTCATCCAAAACACTTTTCTTAAACTGCACAGGAGAGTTTAAACAATTGTGAAATCCCTGAAGCTGCCCACTTTGTTGCCAAGGAGTCTTCCTTGGCTAGTGTCCAGAGTGGTGGCCTCACCTACCTTTCTGGAGCCTGGGTTCCGACATAGCGCTCTCTCTCATTCTTCTTAATAAATGGTTTGAACATCTAAAGTAGCCACAAGGATTCCTGGCATTTGTCAGAGGCGGAAATCCGCATGGCAGACTGAGAGAGTCATAAAATCTTTGTTTTAGTTTAGACTCGTTTAAAAACTGGAATGAAATTAAAAACGTTTTTTCTTATGTGGTCACAGAGGTTTCCTCTTAAGAGGTGGGAATTTTACCAGAATATGATATATAGAGAAATTGATGATTGGAGTTTTGTTTCTGTTTTTTTTCTGCTTATCCATGGAAGTATGAATCTTCTAGCCTTCTTCCGAGTCCCTTACTGCAGTCAAAGCCCTGTGTCTGATGTATATTTTTACTGGTAAGTTTGAAATGACTTTACACCATGGTCTGCAAATGTGCTTTCAGAACGTGCCTTCTTTTGCGTGCAAACGTCCATTCCCACATTCTCATGTTTGTGGATTCTCTTTGTCTTCCAGAAACACTAGTGTCTGTCCAAACCTTTCAGACCAAAAGGGTGTAACTTCTGGTTTGTGGTCTCATCTCTCAGAGTCTCTTGTTACAATAATATACAGAAGCTCAGAAAGGTCTGATGAAAAAGGAAGAAAATTTCCCTTGTCCCTGTTCCCTAAGAAGTTCTGTTTAGGTTCATTTGAAGGCACAAGAATAGAAGGTGTCTGGAGGTGGTGGTCCCCTAGTTGCTGGACAGTAGTGACTGATGAGAGGCCTGGACACTATAAAACCATAGTGTCAGCTAAGAAATATGTTAGCTGATACAGCTTCAGGCCTTGAATAAAATCTGACCCAGACAGTTAAATAAGAGGTGATTCTTGCAATCAAATAAATTCAGTTCTTTGAGCTTTAAAACAACCAAAGCCAGTTAAGAGCCATGATTAAAATTCTTTCATCCACCAAATGTTTCCTGAGTGTTTCCACTTTGAGCCGGGCTCATGTTTGGTTCCAAGGATACAGTCGTGGTGGCCAGCCCTCAAGAGGCTCCCTGTCCAAGGGTGACAGGCAAGAAGTCACCTAATACAAGTCTGTGAGCAGAGAACTGTGAACAGAGGTGCACAGCAAGCGGGTGGGGGCACAGGGAGGGCCTGCAGAGGAGATGGGGATGCACAAGAGGCACTGGAAGCTGTGTTTCAAGATGAAATAAGGCATGGCCTGAATCTTAAAGGTCGGGAAGGAGTTAGCCTTGTGGACACAAATAAGGATGGGCAGGTCAAGGGAGGGAGAGTGTGTGTAAAGCACTTAGGTGTGTGGGAGACACTCAGCGAGCTGAGGAGTTTGTAAAGCTGGGAGGGGCTTCCTTCTGAAGAACCAGCCTAGGAGGTTCAACTTTTTCTTTTTTCTGTAACCAATGCAGAGCTACTGAAAAACACAGGTGTGATGTGGGTCAGTCTGTTAAGAATTATCTGCATGTGTATCATTCAAGGCAAAATACACAGATAGTCCTTCAGTTCAGTTCAGTCTCCCAGTCGTGTCCGACTCTTTGTGACCCCATGAACTGCAAGCCAGGCCTCCCTGTCCATCACCAACTCCTAGAATCCACCCAAACTCATGTCCATTGAGTCAGTGATACCATCCAACCATCTCATCCTCTGTCATTCCCTTCTCCTCCTGCCCTCAATCTTTCCCAGCATCAGGGTCTTTTCAAATGAGTCAGCTCTTCGCATCAGGTGGCCGAAGTATTGGAGTTTCAGCTTCAACATCAGTCCTTCAGATGCAAAAATAAGGAGTCGGATAGGTCAACCTGGTCCCATCCATGAAAACTCATCAATCAAAGCAGCCTGACAATCTTAAGTGGGCCATACTTTCAAAGAAGGAGTTACAAATTAAGATGCGTTTCCAGAAAAAGTTTTTTTTGTGTGTGTGTGTGTGTTCTCTTGTGCTACAGTGAAATTCACTCCACTAGCTCTCCACTTGCTACTGTCCCTTTTTCTACAGTGTAAGTAAAAACATATGTGTTGATTAACTTTTAGGAAGAACCTCACCTTCCAGTTTATCCTGGATTCTAAATTAGATCTATTCCTATTATCTTTGGGGACAGGATTGTCTCTTTCTTGGTATTATGGCCATTATAGCATGAATTGCTTTCTGTAGTATTATTGGCTCAAATTTCGGGAAGAGAGAAATAGAAGATGAAAATGAGAGTTCAAGTCACAGTATTAGTAGTTAATTATTGAGATCTGTTTTACAAAATACCAAAATCCTAGAAAGAATGCAATATTTCCTGGAATTAAAATTTGAATATAATAAAGGGAGTGATGTTATGCTAAGAGATCCATAGAAAGGGACAATTCGCTTATCTTCCCGTTTCTAGATAAAATGGGAGAGGTTGTGTTTCTTTGTTCTACTTTCTGCCTTATGCAGGGTGGACACAATTCCGTCCAGTCTTGGTAGTCCCAATTTAAGCCTGTTGTCCTGGGGTCCTATATGGATTAACATTGGTCCCAGATATTCATTGTTTACTGAGGAAATGCTATTAATGTTTGCATTAAAATAAGTTTTTTTATTTTTTGGTTTGGTAGGCCTCTACCTCATATTTCTGGCTTCTGCCAAGGTCTTATTTAGTAGTGTGTGAGTGAACAGAGGTCCTACTTTAATATGTAGTTATGTCTGAAAGATGACAAGAAGTCTCTGTTCTTCCAATCCTTTCCAGACCATAAATAATCAACACCTTCCTTCCTTTCAGGGAAAGCATGCAGGACTCCCATTGATAATATTTAAGGTGCTCAGGAACCAGGGGCTGATTCCTTCTGATTTCAAGAGCAAGCGGAGAGGCACTCGCTGCTGCTGCACCGTCAGCTGCTCAAGTGCCATCCAGTTGTATCATGGCTCAGCTACAAGGTACATGAAGCCACTGGGCTTCCAGTTGTTAGGGTCCGTGGGAAATGAGGAAAACCATCAGTAATGTATTATGCATACACAGGAAATAAAGATGGAGCAGTTCTGCCGAACCTGAAAGAAGTTGCTGTATTTATTGTCATTTGTCATATGGTATAAATTTATAACTATTTATTTTCTTGTTTGGTAACATTTAAAAATTTTATTTATAATCAACTTCTTCAGCAGATTTGTACTAAAAAAAGGTTTGTGTTTAATGAAATATTAAGTATGAATTCCCTTGTGGCTCAGCTGGTAAAGAATCTGCTAGCAATGTGGGAGACCTGGGTTCGATCCCTGGGTTGGGAAGATCCCCTGGAGAAGGCAAAGACTACGCAGCATTCCAGCCTGGACAATTCCATGGATGGTGTAGTCCATGGGGTCACAAAGAGTTGGACACAACTGAGTGACTTTCCATTTCTTAAGAAAGTTAATGATGAATATGCAACTTCCAAAAACGTTTCTCAGCATTTACTTGCTGGGAGAAATATCAATAACCTCAAATGCACAGATGATAATACCCTTATGGCAGAAAGTGACGAGGAACTGAAGAGCCTCCTGATGAAATTGAAAGAGGAGAGTGAAAAACCTGGCTTAAAATTCAACATTCAAAAAACTAAGATCATGGCATCCGGTCCCATCACTTCATGGCAAAAGATGGGGAAACAATGGAAATAGTGATAGACTTTATTTTCTTGGGCTTCAAAATCACTGCAGATGATGACTGCAGCCATGAAATTAAAAAATGCTTGCTCCTTGGAAGAAAAGTTATGACTAACCTAGACAGCATATCAAAAAGCAGAGACATTACTTTGTCAGCAAAGGTCCATCTAGTCAAAGCTATGGTTTTTCCAGTAGTCATGTATGGATGTGAGAGTTGGACTATAAAGAAAGCTGAGCACCAAAGAATCGGTGCTTTTGAACTGTGGTGTTGGAGAAGACTCTTGAGAGTCCCTTGGACTGCAAGGAGATCCAACCAGTCCATCCTAAAGGAAATCAGTCCTGAATATTCATTGGAAGGACTGATGCTGAAGCTGAAACTCCAATACTTTGGCCAGCTAATGCAAAGAGCTGAATCATTTGAAAAGACCCTGATGCTGGGAAAGATTTGAAGGCAGGAGGAGAAGGGGATGAAAGAGGATGAGATGGTTGGATGGCATCACTGACTCAATGGACTTGAGTTTGAGCAAACTCTGGGAGTTGAAGGACAAAGAATCCCGGCATGCTGCAGTCCATGGGTTTGCAAAGAGTCAGACACGACTGAGCTGAACTGAACTTGTGGCTCAGCTGGTAAAGAATCCACCTGTAATGCAGGAGACCTGGGTTTGATCCCTGGGTTGGGAAGATCCCTTAGAGAAGTGAAAGGCTACCCACTCAAGTATTCTGGCGTGGAGAATTCCATGGACTATATAGTCCATGGGGATGCAAAGAGTCAGAAATGACTGAGCGACTTTCACTTTCATGGAGACCATTGAGAGACTGAAAGAACATGCAATAACAGGAATGAATGTGTAAATCCACTATGTTAAGCTGAAGAAACTAGCTGTGAAAGAGCACACTTTGTATGATTATGTTTAGATGAAGTTCAAGGACAGACAAAACTAAATACTAATCTATGGTGATAGAAGTTCCGAAGAGTGTTGTTTTGCTGTGAGTCTGTGTGTGTAGAAGGAACTCTCTGAAATAATGAAAATGTTCTGTATTTTCTTCTGGGTGTTGGTCACATAGGTGAATACATGTAAAAACATATGTAAGATTTATTTAGATTTATATATAATATTGTATCAGTTAGTTCAGTTCAGTTCAGTCACTCAGTCGTGTCCAACTCTTTGCAATCCATGGACTGAAGCATGCCAGGCTTCCCTGTCCATCACCAAATCCTGGAGTTTACGCAAACTCCTGTCCATTGAGTCGGTGATGCCATCCAACAATTTCATCCACTGTCGTCCCCTTCTCCTCCTGCCTTCAATCTTTCCCCTCTTCAGGGTCTTTTCAAATGAGTCAGTTCCTAGCATCAGCTGGCTAAAGTATTGGAGTTTCAGCTTTAGCATCAGTCCTTCCAATGAATATTCAGGACTGATTTCCTTTATGATGGACTGATTGGATCTCCTTGCTGTCCAAGCGACTCTCAAGAGTCTCCTCCAACACCACAGTTCAAAAGCATCAATTCTTTGGTGCTCAGCTTTCTTTATAGTCCAATTCTTACATCCATACATGACTACTGGAAAAATCATAGCTTTGACTAGATGGACTTTTGCTGACAAAGTAATGTCTCTGCTTTTTAATATGCAGTCTAGGTTGGTCAAAACTTTTCTTCCAAGGAGCAAGTGTCTTTTAATTTCATGGCTGCAATCACCATCTGCAGTGAATTTGGAGCCCCAAAAAATAAAGTCTCTCACTGTTTCCACTGTTTCCCCATCTATTTGCCATGAAGCGATGGGACCGGATGCCATGATCTTAGTTTTCTGAAAGTTGAGCTTTAAGCCAACTTCTTCACTCTCCTTTTTCACTTTCATCAAGATGTTCTTTAGTTCTTCACTTTCTGCCATAAGGGTGGTGTCATTTGCATATATGAGGTTATTGATATTTCTCCTGGCAATCTTGATTCCAGCTTGTGCTTCATCCAGTCCAGCATTGTTCATGATACTCTGCATACAAGTTAAATAAGCAGGGTGACAATATACAGCCTTGACGTACTCCTTTCCCAATTCGAAACCAGTCTGTTGTGCCATGTCCTGTTCTAACTGAGCTTCTTGACTTGCATACAGATTTCTCAGGAGGTAGGTCAGGTGGTCTGGTATTCCCATATCTTTAAGAATTTTCCACAGTTTGTTGTGATCCACACAGTCAAAGGCTTTGGCATAGTCAATAAAGCAGAAGTAGATGTTTTCTGGAACTCTCTTTCTTTTTCAACGATCCAACAAATGTTGGCAATTTGACCTCTGGTTCTTCTGCTTTTTCTAAAACCAGCTTGAACATCTGGAAGTTCACGGTTCACATATTGTTGAACCCTGGCTTGGAGAATTTTGAGCGTTATTTTACCAGTGTGTGAGATGAGTGCAATTGTGTGGTAGTTTGAGCATTTTTGGCATTGCCTTTCTTTGGGATTAGAATGAAAACTGACCTTTTCCAGTCCTGTGGCCACTGCCGAGTTTTCCAAATTTGTTGGCATATTGAGTGCAGCACTTTCACAGCATCATCTTTTAGAATTTTAAATAGCTCAGCTGAAATTCCATCAACTTCACTAACTTTGTTGTAGGGATGCTTCCTAATGCCCACTTGACATAGTATTCCAGGATGTCTGGCTCTAGATGAGTGATCACACCATGGTGATTATCTGGGTCGTGAAGATCTTTTTTGTATCGTTCTTCTGTGTATTTTTGCCACCTCTTCTTAATATCTTCTGCTTCTGTTAGGTCCATGCTGTTTCTGTCCTTTATTGTGTCCATCTTTGCATGAAATGTTCCCTTGGTATTTCTAATTTTCTTGAAGAGATCTCTAGTCTTTCCCATTCTATTTTTTTCCTCTTTTTTTTTTTTTGCATTGATCACTGAGGAAGGCTTTTTTATCTCTCCTTGCTATTCTTTGGAACTCTTCATTCAAATGGATATATCTTTCCTTTTCTCCTTTGCCTTTCACTTCTCTTCTTTTCATAGCTGTTTGTAAGGCCTCCTCAGACAATTGTTTTGCCTTTTGGTATTTCTTTTTCTTGGGGATGATCTTGATCACTGTCTCCTATACAATGTCACAAACCTCCATCCATAGTTCTTCAAGCACTCTGTCTATCAGATCTAATCCCTTGAATCTATTTGTCACTTCCACTGTATAATCATAAGTGATTTGATTTAGGTCATACCTAAATGGTCTAGTGGTTTTCCCTACTTTCTTCAATTTAAGTCTGAATTTGGCAATAATGAGTTCATGATCTGAGCCATGGTCAGCTCCTGGTCTTGTTTTTGCTGACTGTATAGAACTTCTCCATCTTTGGCTGCAAAGAATATAATCAGTCTGATTTCAGTATTGACCATCTGGTGATGTCCATATGTAGAGTCATCTCTTGTGTTGTTGGAAGAGGGTGTTTGCTATGACCAGTGTGTTCTCTTGGCAGAACTCTTTTAGCCTTTGCCCTAATTTATTCTCTACCTGAAGGCCAAATTTGCCTGTTACTCCAGGTATCTCTTGACTTCCTACTTTTGCATTCCGGTCCCCTATAATGAAAGGGACATTTTTTTTTTGGGTGTTAGTTCTAGAAGGTCTTGTAGGTCTTCATAGAACCGTTCAACTTCAGCTTCTTCAGCATTACTGGTCAGGGCATAGACTTGGATTACTGTGATATTGAATGGTTTGCCCTGGAAATGAACAGAGATCATTCTGTCATTTTTGAGACTGCTTCCAAGTACTGCATTTTGGACTCTTTTGTTGACTATGATGGCTACTCCATTTCTCCTAAGGGATTTTTGCCCACCGTAGTTGATATAATCATCATCTGAGTCAAATTCACCCATTGCAGTCCATTTTAGTTCACTGATTCCTAAATTGTCGATGTTCATTCTTGCCATCTCCTGTTTGACCACTTCCAATTTGCCTTGATTCATGGACCTAACATTCCAGGTTCTTATGCAATATTGCTCTTTACAACATCAGATTTTACTTCTATCACTAGTCACATCCACAACTGGGTGTTGTTTTTGCTTTGGCTCCTTCTCTTTATTTTTTCTGGAGTTATTTCTTCACTCTTCTCCTATAGCATATTGGGCACCTACTGACCTGGGGAGTCTATCTTTCAGTGTCCTATCTTTTTGCCTTTTCATACTGTTCATGGGGTTTTCAAGGCCGGAATACTGAAGGGGTTTGCCATTCCCTTCTCCAGTGAGCCACGTTTTGTCAGACTCTCCACCATGACCCTTCTGTCTTGGGTGGCCCTACACGGCATTGCTGGTGGTTTCATTGAGTTAGACAAGGCTGTAGTCAATGTGATCAGATTGGTTAGTGTTCAGTGATTGTGATTTTCAGTCTGTCTGCCCTCTGATGGAGAAGGATTAGAGGCTTATGGAAACTTTCTGATGGGAGAGACTGACGGGGAAACTGGGTCTTGTTCTGAATGACCGGGCCGTTCTCAGTAAATCTGTACTCTGATTTTCTGTTGAAGGGTGGGACTGTGTTCCCTCTCTGTTATTTGACCTGATGCCAAACTATGGTGTAGGTAATGAAGATAATTGCGACCTCCTTCAAAAGATCTCATGCATGCACTGCCGCACTCAGTGCCCCTAACCCTGCAGCAGGCCACTGCTGACCCACACTTCTGCGAGAGACTCCTGGACACTCATGGGCAAGTCTGGGTCAGTCTCTTTAGGGGGTCACTGCTCCTTTCTCCTGGATCCTGGTGTGCACCAGATTCTGTTTGTGCCCTCCAATAGCCTGTTTCCCGAGTCCTGTGTAAGTTCTGGTGGATTTGTGGTGGGTTAATGGTGACCTTTATATATAACATATATAATATTATATAAAATACCTCAATAGGAAAAATAAAATGAAGAAAGAGAACAATTGATTTTTTCAAATCTATTTATAGAAGAAAAATAAAACTTTTGAAGTTCAAGCTAACAAAGATAATTCAAGAATTTACAAATGCTATTATAAATTCTGTTAAACATTTCCACAAAATAGTAAAATCATTGTTTTTTCAATAACAATACAAATACAAATTTTGATGGTGATCAAAACAATGTTCTTACTAAAGGAAGATAATGGTACAGAAAAGTACTAGAACTTGTTGTGATGCGGACATAATAGCTACATTCAAACAAACTGCAATATCTACCCATCAAAATAAAAGATTTAGTTTTCAAAATTTGCAATTAAAAATGTATAAAAATGAAATTACAAGCATGTTTTTATAATGTTTTATTAAATTTTTAAAAATAAAGATATCAGTCAATAAATTCTTTGAAAATATTCCTTTTCTGTCCACCATCAACTGAATTTTAGAAATTGTTGAGCCTTTGCAGAACTACTTTGCAAATAAACTTAAATAAATAAATGTATGTGCTTAGTCGCATCTGACTCTTTGCAACCCTTTAGACTGTAGTCCACAAGGCTCCTCTGTTCATGGGATTTTTCAGGCAAGAAAACTGGAGTTGGTTGCCATTTCTTACTCCAGGGGATTTTCCTGATCCAAGGATTCAATCTGGATCTCCTGCTTTGCAGGCAAATTCTTTATACCATTGGGGAAGCCCTGCAAATAGACCTGTGTCTTAGAATGATCACAGACATTTTGTGAGCCCTTAAATTTGGCTGCACTTTACCCAAAATTAGTTTAAATTTTACAATCAAAGTATTTAAAGAGCTGAAAATAAAAACTTTAACTATTACATATATTGAAATTACAAGTACTACAAGTTATTGACATTGAAAACAAAGTTGAAAATGGGAAGAATCTATAATACATGTCTACAAAAGCAAAGAACTGAATAAATTAGTCAATGAGGGCTCAAATGATGAATAAAATTTAATTTGGAATTCATTAATTGCATTGTGGGAGGACTCTTGAAGGCATTTCTATATTTAATTAAATTTTTATTTTGAACCCTCATGAAATGACATTTTAAAATCTTATATTTTGCCACATCTACATTTGGCCAGTTTGACAAGTTGGCCTTATAAAAGTGTTTTGAGTGGGGATTAAAAAGACAGAAATTACAAAAGTTTGAGTGTAAGTATTTACCAATATAAATTAGAATAATTAAACTGAAAATATTCTCTACCAGTAGAGAATTACTATACCTCTGAATTTGTAGGGAAATTTTTTTCTCAACTAAAAATATTACAGCCTACTGAGATGACTTAAAGATTTCAATACCTTAAAATTTATTAACTATAAAAAGTGACTTTGAAGAAGATTGCAAGCAATTTTATAAAGAGATAAAAGGATAATAATAAGAACAAATTGAAGAAAGTGTATTTTTCAGGAAACAATATTAGTGCCATGACCTTCAAGATAGAGGTAGCTAAAAAGCTGCTCAAAGCAAGTGAATATGTACCAAGAATAATTGTACTTACATTAATTTTTAGCATTTAGATAAATATAAAGTTCTCCATTTTGATTTACACTATACAGGTACATGTTAATTGTAGTTTAAGAAAGTTTATTTTTGAAAATAGTCTTTGAATTGAACTATTTTATAGATCCATCAAAATAACAAAACCAGTTTGCTAATATATAAAAAATAGCTTAAAAAGATAAAAGTATCATTATTTTAATGCCCCATTTCTCTCCCAAAGTACCTCAGGTAGGGTGATGGGTAAGTTGTTTCTCAAATATCTTTACCTTTTGTATTAGTTAGGTTTAAATTTCCAAGTAACAGAGAACCCCAACAGCTTGAGCAAAGTCGATTTCTTTTCTTTTCTTTGCAGAAAAGAAAGCATTTAAATGAGAAATTAGTATCAAAATGGGAAATTAATATTATGATACTTTATATAAAATCCCATGTATTTGAAAGTTGAATATCCACTTTTAAATGACAGGTATATCTAAGAAGTAATAACAAGGAAAATTAGAAAATACTCAGAATAAAAATGAAAAGAGAAGTTATCAGAATTTGTTGCATGCAGCTGAAGCTGTTTAACACAGTTAAATACAAAGTAGAGTCCTGAATAAGGTACGAAAGCAAATAATGGACACTAGAATAAAATTTTGTTAAATTTGAACAAAACCTGTGCTTTGGTTAATAATACTGTATCATTGCTAATTTCCTGTTTTGTTTTTTTACAGCATAGTATTTTTTAATTTTCTCAGAACTAATTAGAAGTTTCAAGCCTCATTCAAAAAAATTTCTCAATATAAATTTATTTATTTTAATTGGAGGCTAATTACTTTACAATATTGTATTGGTTTTCCCATACATCAACATGAATCCTCTGTAGGTGTACATGTGTTCCCCATCTTGAACCCCCCTCCCACCTCCCTCCCTAAGCCTCATTTAAATTTTTTAAAAAATCACTAAAATAATAAATTTTCTAGACTTTTAGCAGCAATACTAGATCCCCAAATACATGGAATTATTTCAAAGTTTTGAGTGAATGTAAATGAGAAATCTAGCATTCTGTTCATACTAAGTCAAGCAAGTGGAATCAAAATGTCATATTTTTTTTTTAGCTAGGCGAAATTTTCTAAAATATATATTATATTACACATACTCTATACATACATATACAGAAGCTTCTCTACTACTCTTAATGAAGGCTAACAACAACAAAGAGATGGAGAAATTGGAAACCATAAACTAGATAAAATGGGAGCACTGAATATGAAATTGAAAAAGTGAAACAAACTAGATAAAAGCAAAAGATTATCATATAGTCCAGTTGTTTTTAAACATGGCTGCTCATTTGAAACACATCTATAGCTTTGGAGAAGAACAGTGATACCTGGGCATTTGTACTTTTCAAAAATTTCCAAGATAATTCTGTTGTGCATTTGGATTTTAAAAAGTGATTATAAGTTTTTCTATTAAATGATGGTTATAGTGGTATAGGATTTTATTATTTTCTGTTGACTAGTCATGATACAATGGTATTAAGCGAATATTAGTTACATAATCACAATAGTAAAAGATGTTAATCAGTTTTTGCAATCAATAGCCAGACTAAAAAAAATAAAAGATAATTACAATTGCAAGCCATAATGGAAACATGACTAACCTAACAATATAAAATAATTACATACAACTTTGGAGGTTAAGAAGAGTGATGTGGTATGTGGAAGTGCATATATACACATTTTCTCATCTACCCAGCCAGTTTATGTTTTTTGGTTGGTGCATTTAATTCATTAACATTTAAGGTAATTATTGAAATGTATGATCCTATTACCATTTTCTTAATTGTTTTGGTTTTATTTTATGTAAGTCTTTTCCTTCTCTTGTGTTTCCTGCCTAGAGAAATTCCTTTAATATTTGTTGTAAAGCTGGTTTGATGGTGCTGAATTCTCTTAACTTTTGCTTGTCTGGGAAGCTTTTGATTGCTCCATCAAATCTGAAGCAGAATCTTGCTGGGTAGAATATTCTCAGTTCTTACCTTTCATCATTTTAAATATACCATGCCTTTCCCTTCTGGCTGGTAGAGTTTCAGTTGAGAAATAAGCTGATAACCTTACGGAAGTTCCCATGTACGTTATTTGTCATTTCTCCCTTGTCCCTTTTACTATTTTATCTCCGTCTTTAATTTTTGTCAATTTGATTACTATGGATCTTGGTGTGTGCCCCTTGGGTTTATCCTGTCTGGGACTCTCTGTGCTTCCTGATCTTGGTCGACTATTTTCTTTCCCATGTTAGGGAAGTTTTCAGCTATTATTTCTTCAAATATTTCCTCAGATCATGTCTCTCTCTCTTCTCCTTCTGGGACCCCTATAATGTGAATGTTGGTGCATTTAATGTTGTCCCAGAGGTCTCTTGGGATGTCTTCTTCTTCTTTTTTTTTTTTTTCCATTCTTTTTTCTATATTCTGTTCTGTGGCAGTGATTTTCACCACCCTGTCCTTCACATCACTTATCCATTCTTCTTTCTCAGTTATTCTGCTATTGCTTCCTTCTAGTGTGTTGTTCATCCTTGTTTGTTTGTTCTTTAGTTCTTCCAGGTCTTTGGTAAACATTTCTTACATCTTCTCAATCTTTGCCTCCATTCTTTTTTTGAGATCCTGGACCATCTTCACTATCATTATTTTGAATTCTTTTTCTAGAAGGTTGCTTATCTCCACTTAATTTGGTTGTTTTTCTAGGGTTTTATCTTTTCCCTTCATTTGGGACAAAACTCTCTGCTTTTTCATCCTGATTAACTTTCTGTGATGTGGTTTGGATTCTAGCCATAATGGGATTGTGGTTCTTGCTTCTTCTGTCTGCCCTCTGCTGGATGAAGGTATAAGCTTCCTGATAGGAGGGACTGGTGGTGGGAGAAACTAGATGTTGCTCTGATGGGCAGGGCTGTGCTCAGTAAAGCTTTAATCCAATTATCCACTGATGGATGGGGTTGCACTCCCTCCCTGTTAGTTGTTTGGTCTGAGGTGACCCAGTTCTGAGGTCTATGAGTTCTCAGTTCAGTTCAGTCGCTCAGTCATGTCCGACTCTTTGCGACCCCATGAATCGCAGCACGCCAGGCCTCCCTGTCCATCACCAACTCCCGGAGTTCACTCAGACTCATGTCCATCGAGTCAGTGATGCCATCCAGCCATCTCATCCTCTGTCGTCCCCTTCTCCTCCTGCCCCCAATCCCTCCCAGCATCAGAGTCTTTTCCAATGAGTCAGCTCTTCGCATGAGGTGGTCAAAGTACTGGAGTTTCAGCTTTAGCATCATTCTTTCCAAAGAAATCCCAGGGCTGATCTCCTTCAGAATGGACTGGTTGGATCTCCTTGCAGTCCAAGGGACTCTCAAGAGTCTTCTTCAACACCACAGTTCAAAAGCATCAATTCTTCAGTGCTCAGCCTTCTTCACAGTCCAACTCTCACATCCATACATGACCACAGGAAAAACCATAGCCTTGACTAGACAGACATTTTTTGGCAAAGTAATGTCTCTGCTTTTGAATATGCTATCTAGGTTGGACATAACCTTCCTTCCAAGGAGTAAGCTGTTGGGTAGGGTTCCTTCCCAAGCTCTAGGGTAGGGTTAATGGAGAACTCCAAGAGGACTTACACCAAGGGTCACTTTCCAGGGGGCTGCTACTAGTGCTCCCACCTCCATGGTGAACCACTGCCAAATCTCACCTCCACAGGAGACCCTCCAACACTAGCAGGTAGGTCTGGTTCAGTCTCCTGTGAGGTTACTACTCCTTCCCTCTGGATCTTGGCACACACAAGATTTTGTTTGTGCCCTCCAAGAGTGGTCTATTTCCCCCAGCCCTGTGGATGTCCTGTAATCAAATCCCACTGGTCTTCAAAGTCAGATTCCCTGGGGATTCCCAATTCCTTTGCCATATCCCCAGGCTGGGAAGCATGACGTGAGTCTCAGAACCTTCACAACAAGTGGGAGAACTTTTTTGGTATTATTGTTCTCTAGTTTGTGGGTTGCCCACCCAGCAGGTATGGGACTTGATTTTATCATGTTGTACCCTTCCTACCATTTCATTGAGGCTTTTCTTTGACTTTGGACATAGGGTATCTTTTTTTGGTGGTTCCAGCTGTTGTGGTTGTTCAACAGTTGGCTGCAATTTTGGTGCTCTTTGCAGGAGGAGATGAATGCACGTCCTACTACTCTGCCATCTTGAACCAGAAGATCAGCAAGGTCAATTTCTGTTCCTCTTTTCTGTGAAAGTCTGGTGTCGCCTGTCCAGTTCTGCCCCTTCTGTCTTATTCATCCAGTGTATGGATGCAATCCCTCTCCATTGCTATACCTGGCTGCTCCAACTTCAGCTGTCTCAGGAAATTGCAGTCATCAGGAAGGAAAGAAGAGGGAAAAGAAGGATGGGCGCTAAAGGGACACACGCCAGTTGTCTTTTAAGAAATTTTACAGAAATCATTTCCTCACCTTTCTGAGTACATCACCATGGCCAGAATTAAGTCATAGGGTCACATTAGCTGCAAGGGAGGCTGGAAAATTCAGATTTGGTCGTGGCTAATGATGTAACTTTCTTTTTTTTTTTTTTTTATGAAAGTTACATCATTAGTCACAACCAAATCTGAATTTTCCAGCCTCCCTTGCAGCTAATGTGACCCTATGACTTAATTCTGGCCATGGTGATGTACGCAGAAAGGTGAGGAAATGATTTCTGTAAAATTTCTTAAAAGACAATGGGCGTGTGATGAAAGTGAAAGCAGAGAGTGAAAAAGTTGGCTTAAAGCTCAACATTCAGAAAACAAAGATCATGGCATCTGGTCCCATCATCTCATGGGAAATAGATGGGGAAACAGTGGAAACAGTGGCTGACTTAATTTTTTTGGGCTCCAAAATCACTGCAGATGGTGACTGCAGCCATGAAATTAAAAGACACTTATTCCTTGGAAGAAAAGTTATGACCAACCTATATAGCACGTTGAAAAGCAGAGACATTACTTTGCCAACAAAGGTCTGTCTAGTTAAGGCTATGGTTTTTCTAGTGGTCATGTATGGATGTGAGAGTTGGACTGTGAAGAAAGCTGAGCGCCAAAGAATTGATGCTTTTGAACTGTGGTGTTGGAGAATACTCTTGAGAGTCCCTTGGACTGCAAAGAGATCCAACCAGTCCATTCTGAAGGAGATCAGCCCTGGGATTTCTTTGAAAGGAATGATGCTAAAGCCGAAACTCCAGTACTTTGACCACCTCATGTGAAGAATTGACTCATTGGAAAAGACTCTGATGCTGGGAGGGATTGGGGGCAGAAGGAGAAGGGGACGACAGAGGATGAGATGGCTGGATGGCATCACTGACTCGATGGACATGAGTCTGAGTGAACTCCGGGAGTTGGTGATGAACTGGGAGGCCTAGTGTGCTGTGATTCATGGGGTCACAAAGAGTCGGACATGACTGAGCGACTGAACTGAACTGAATGATGTAACAAGTTAAAATGAAGGATTTAGGACATGAAAGAAGGACAGTACAGAACAGCAATCCCTGCCACACACTGTTCCTGCAAGTGCATGCCACCCACTGCCAGGCCACAGGCTGACTGGTTTGGTTAAAGATGTTTTTTCTATGCTTTTTAAGTACTCCAAAGATGAGTCCTTTACACCCTAGGTCTGAATTAGCTTCTTGTAACATTTTGTTCAGTCTTTCCTTTCACTTGAAGATTCATACAAATTTTGAAATTATTCTGTAAGATTTCTATATTTGGTTTAAAAGATGAATTATGTTAAAGTTAGTGTAGAAAAAAGATGTTCTAGGAAAATGCATCCATTTTGTCTGTGGTTATAAATAACTCTTATTTGAGGACAAAATGTTTCTCTAATTTTGGGTGACTCTGCCATCCAAGGCCATTTATAGAACTCTCCAAATACTAAAGAATTATATTTCTTCTGGTGGAATTCAGGTGACTGGGAATGCATTATTAACATGGTGCACCCCAGTCTTCCAATCACACCACCTGGATAGATACCTTTTGGCCATGAATTCTGTCCAGGGCTGGTCCTCATTTTGGTATACAAGGAATTTACTCCTTTGTTTAAAAGAAAACACAGAAGCAAAATAAAGTTCTGAGGAGGCCTGGAAACCATGTGTTGTTTGCATCAATATTTAGAATTCCAATGTCAATTATTTGGAATTTCAATATTTGAGCCATACACCCCTTGTTTGCATATATCCACTAATGATTATCATGCTTGACTACAGCAATGCATGGCCTTCCTAACAAGGAAACTTACATAAGACAACATGAGAGTGTTAGGCACTTTTGAGAGGCCAATGTCAAATCTATACCTAAGACCACAGTTTGCATCAGAAACTAACAGATGCAGTGGAAAAATACCTAGTAGGAATTCTGAATGTAGGTGTGTGAGTGTGTGCTAAGTTGTTTCAGTCATGTCCAACTCTTTGTGACCCCGTGGACTCTAGCCCACCAGGCTTCCCTGTCCATGGAATTCTCCAGACAGGAATACTGGACTGAATGTAGGTGGGAACTATTTATTCATTCAAAGAATATTGTGTGCCCAAATATGACATTCCTGTGCAGGACACTGAGGATAGGCTGATGACTCAGAGTGAGCATGGACATCAGCCCAGTCATAAACTGGCACTCATATGAAATTAGTTAATTAATTATAAAAAATTCTATGAAGGAAAAATATAGCCTGCTAAAAAAAAAAAAAAAAAAACAACCCTGCATAATAAAGATATCTAACCCACTCTGAGGGCCGAGTAAGACTTTCCCAAGACAAGCCATATCCACAGGGTGGCAAAGTTGGGGAACAGTGTTTTCAGACCTTGAATTTTTAAGAGCTGCACAGAGGCTGCCTTAAGGAATTGTTCAAGGCTTTAAGCAGAGAAACAATGCATTTAGATTTGCCTTGTTAAAATACCCTGGAAGTTGGTGACATTGGCTTGGGTAGGAGGTCATATGGGCTTGGATGGAGTAAAGGCTGGAAGTAGAGGTGAAAAAAGGTGGGTGGAGATGTAAAGATCTAGGATTGACAAAACTTGCAAGGGGATGTGGGGATGCTGCAAGGGAGAGGCTGAGAAAGGACAACATGTAAATTTTATAGGAAAATAAGGGTGAGTGGTAGTGCCAAATATGGCAGTGTGGAGCCCAGGGAGAAGGAAGAAAGACAGACTTGAGGCATCACAATTCGTTGAATTTAAGAAATCAATGAACCCAACCCTTTGCTTTACAGTTATAGATACTTAGGCCCAGTAACAAACAGTAACCCTATCAGAGGGCTTGCTCCTTGAAGTATGGTCCAGGGACCAGCAATATAGGCTCAACTGGAAGCTTATAAGAAATACAAAACATCAGATCCTCCCACACCTACTGAATTGAAGTCTACATTTAACAAGTGGGCTTCCATGGTGACTCAGATGGTTAAGAATCTGCCTGCAATGTGGGAGACCTGGGCTCAATCCCTGAGTCAGGAAGATTCCCTGGAGAAGGGAATGGCTACCCACTCCAGTATTCTTGCCTAGAGAATTCCATGGACAAAGGGGCCTGGCAAGCTACAGTTCATGGGGTTGCAAAGAGTCAGACATGACTGAGCAAGTAATACTTTTAAAAAGAATCCTTAAGTGATTTGTATAAATAAAATCTGGAAATCACTGTTTCTAAGGAACTTAGTATATTACAGAGCTGAGTTAATATTAAGTGAAATATATGCTTTGGAATAAGTTTTCTCGCTTGTATTAAATATGTTCTGTATGTATGGGTTAGGAATGTTGTCCATGTTTAAAAGGTAGATAATCACTGCAGTGATTTAGGGATGCTTTATTCAATGGACAAAGTGGGTACTAATGTTTCACCTATAATACTAAGGAAAGGAGGAGGGGAAAGAAGAGAAGCAAAGGAGGGAGGGATGGACGAAGGAAGAAAGGGTGAAGGAAAGGAGAAAAAGAGAGAGGGTAGGAAAGAGAGAGAGAGCAAGTAGACCAGCTCTTCAAAGGCCATGTATGCGATGGATTATTCACAACTTGTAAATATGAGATGAGAAAGAATTGGCCCAGTCCACTTGGAATTACATATTGTGGACACATGCTTCAATATATTCTTAAAAAGGGAATCAAAACTCCCAAATTCCTTTCTTTCATTAGTTCCTTTTTAAGGAAGGAATATTGGTAATGATTATGAATTTCTAAATGTTGCTCAAATAACCAGTGCTATAAAAAACTTCTCAGCAAGACATTTCTTTTTGTTTTTGTATTTATTAAGCCCCACTGGGCAGGAATTCCAGCTAACACTGTACCACGTGCCGAGATGTCTAGCATATTGTTGGTACTGAGGCATCAAATCTGCACAGGTGTAGGAGATGGTGCACTGTGTATATCATCTAGTGTTGTATAACCAAATACTCCCAAATTTAATGGTTTAACACAACAAGTATTTCTTGTCTCCTAGTTTCTGTGGGTCAGGAATCTGGGTTTGATTTAGCTAGGCACTTCTGGTTCAAATCTCCTGTGAGGTTGCTAAGTTGTTGGCTGAGGCTGAGGTCTCATCTGAAGGCTCAGCGTGTGGAGGCCATCTGCTTCTAAGCTTACCCCTGTGGTTGCTGGTGGGCCTCAGTTCCTCCCCATGGTGCTGCTGCCTCATGGCATGACCGCTGGCTTCCCCCAGGGTGAGCAAGCCAAGAGAAGAGGAAAGACGGTGCCTAAGGCAGGAGTCACAGTCTTTTAATTACCTAACCTCAGACCGGTCACTTGATCACTTCTGTCATATTCTAACTTTTAGAAGCAAGTCAGTAAGTACAGCCTATACTCAAGGGGAGGGGGTGCATGAGGGTGTGATGCACAGAGGTGTTCTGAGGTCCATCTTAGAGGTTGCCAACCACACAGCATTATTTTCTTCTCAGTTTCTGATCTCATCAGAGTGATATGATATTTAAAGACATTTTTCCTATTTTCCAATTTTTCTGACCAGCCCAGGGTACTGTATTTTAGCTCACATGTTCAGAGTAGATATTTAGCTTACTATTTTTTATAGGGTGAATGGGACAGAACCAGAAAGCTCGTTGAGGAGATCGGAAAGGGCTGGGGCAGGGGATGCAGACAAGAAGGGAGGCATGCGCAACTCTCCAGCTGCCACTCTACCAGTACCTTCACACTGTAGGTCTTCTCTCTGCCTTCATACTTGGGTAATTCTATCCTTAGGCAGGCCTCTTCTTTACTCATACCATCCCTTGCAATTCCAAAGGCCCAGCTCACCCTCCTCCCTCCTGTGCTGCCCTGGCCCTTAATGACTTAGCCTGCACTGCACCTCCCTATGGAGGGTGCTGAAGACACAACTGTAGGCAGAAGAGACCTGTTGTGTGTCCTCAGGGACCTCACAATCCACTTGGAGAGACAGGGAGTAATCAAATAATCACACCAAACAATTGATACAAAAGAAGTGACCTAAAAATGGAGAAAGACTTATACTATCTGGGGTTTGCGCAAGACCTCTGAAAGGACATTTGATATAGAATCTTGGGAGGGAAGCAGCATTCAGCAGGTGTGGCAGAGGGAAGTCATGAGACAGAGGCAAGCCCAGAATAAGGTGGCTTGTTTGAGAAGGAAAAGAGGAGCTAGGAGCCTGGAAGGAGCATCTGGGCTGAGCTGAATGCCTACCATAGATTCAGGCACATACTTCAGCGTGCACTGTGGAATGACAGTGTGAAAGACAGAGCTCAAGGGACTTGGGAGTAGAATATGGAATCCCCTGGGACCACAGCTGAGCTGGAAGGTGTTGGATCATGGAGGCTGGGGCCCTGTAGGACTTTGCAGGCAAAACTAAGAAGTGAAATGGCAGCAACTTCAACATCTGAGTTCTCCTTACTCCCCCTGCCATTTCTCCCTTGTTCCAGGTCTTGTTCTCTGCTCTCTACACAGGCACCAACACCCATATCACACTGTGCTGAAACTGAGTCCCGGGCTTCCCAAGGAGCTTCATCCCTCAGTCCCGGGGTCTGCTGAGCCTTTCTGTAGCTTGCTCTGATCTGCGCCCTGCTTAGGAGGTTTTTGCCACTGTGGACGTTCTTTTCTGTGAATACACTGAGCTTGTGTCAACTCAGGGCCTTTGCACATGCAGTTCCTCCTGCCTGAAAGGCTCCCACCTCTGCTCCAAAGGCTCCTTCTCAGGGCAGGACCACAGATATAAGTTTGCACAATGCTCTGTGTGAAAGGAAAATATGAGTTTCCTGTTTATTTTCTTAAATTTTATTTTATTTGGTAGGGGGAGCATATGAGTTGCCTGGTTTTAAAGGCAGGAAAGAAGCTTCCTCTTCCTTCTGCAGTCTCTCTCTTGACTGTCATGGTTTTTTTGCTGTTGTTATTTAACATCATGCTCCCTTGGGTGTGAAGATACTTGGAGTACAAACTATCATAGGTTCCTGGGGATCATGCTCAGCCCTGAACTTTCCTGAGTTGGTGTCCCAGCCCAACTGTCCTGGGTGCATGCTCCATTGTCCCTTCACTCAACTCTTACAAAACACAAAGTCAAAGATAAAATGGTTAAGAATTTTGGTATAGCGACTCCAGAACATTAATCTTTGATTGTGGGTCTCCCTTTGAGGCACTGTCTCAGGGGTCAGCTTGGGTCCTGTATCTAAAATAGCCCCA
Source organism: Bubalus kerabau (assembly GCF_029407905.1). Classification (NCBI taxonomy): domain Eukaryota; kingdom Metazoa; phylum Chordata; class Mammalia; order Artiodactyla; family Bovidae; genus Bubalus; species Bubalus kerabau. The sequence continues at coordinate 149,697,376 of NC_073627.1, forward strand.
TGCTGCACACACTGTGTGAGTCCCACCCCATCACATCACCCTGTTTTATGTCCTTAATAGCAATATTATGTTCTGAAATTATCCCTTTAATCTGTTTTCTCTTTTGTTAACTGCCTCCACCATGAGAATGTAAATTCCGTGAAAGCTTGTCCTCATTATCTCCATGCCTGGTGCAGCAGCTGGCATGTGTAGACTGTCAATAAATATTTATTGATTGGAGGAATAAATTTAAAAGGGAGTTTATTGTGCATCAGTTCAGTTCAGTTCAGTCGCTCAGTCGTGTCTGATTCTTTGTGACCCCATGAATCGCAGCACGCCAGGCCTCCCTGTCCATCACCAACTCCCGGAGTTCACCCAGACCCACGTCCATCGAGTCAGTGATGCCATCCAGCCATCTCATCCTCTGTCATCCCCTTCTCCTCCTGCCCCCAATCCCTCCCAGCATCAGGGTCTTTTCCAATGAATCAACTCTTTGCATGAGGTGGTCAAAGTACTGGAGTTTCAGCTTTAGCATCAGTCCTTCCAATGAACACCCAGGACTGATCTTCAGAATGGACTGGTTGGATCTCCTTGCAGTCCAAGGAACTCTCAAGAGTATTTTCCAACACCACAGTTCAAAAGCATCAATTCTTTGGCGCTCAGCTTTCTTCACAGTTCAACTCTCACATCCATACATGACTACTGGAAAAAGCATAGCCTTGACTAGACGGACCTTTGTTGGCAAAATGATATCTCTGCTTTTGAATATGTTATCTAGGTTGGTCATAACTTTCCTTCCAAGGAGTAAATGTCTTTTAATTTCATGGCTGCAATCACCATTTATAGTGATTTTGCAGCCCAGAAAAATAAAGTCTGACACTGTTTCCACTGTTTCCCCATCTATTTCCCATGAAGTGATGGGACCAGATGCCATGATCTTCGTTTTCTGAATGTTGAGCTTTAAGCCAACTTTTTCACTCTCCACTGTCACTTTCATCAAGAGGCTTTTTAGTTCCTCTTCACTTTCTACCATAAGGGTGGTGTCATCTGCCTATCTGAGGTTGTTGATATTTCTCCCGGCAATCTTGATTCCAGTTTGTGCTTCTTCCAGCCCCGTGTTTCTCATGATGTACTCTGCATAGATGTTAAATAAGCAGGGTGACAATATACAGCCTTGACGTACTCCTTTTCCTATTGGGAACCAGTCTGTTGTTCCATGTCCAGTTCTAACTGTTGCTTCCTGACCTGCATATAGGTTTCTCAAGAGGCAGGTCAGCTGGTCTAGTATTCCCAACTTTCAGAATTTTCCACAGTTTAACGTGACCCACACAGTCAAAGGCTTTGGCATAGTCAATAAAGCAGAAATAGATGTTTTTCTGGAACTCTCTTGCTTTTTCGATGATCCAGTGGATGTTGGCAATTTGATCTCTGGTTCCTCTGCCTTTTCTAAAACCAGCTTGAACATTTGGAATTTCACAGTTCACATACTGCTGAAGCCTGGCTTGGAGAATTTTGAGCATTACTTTAGTAGCATGTGAGATGAGTGCAACTGTGCGGTAGTTTGAGCATTCCCTGGCATTGCCTTTCTTTGGAATTGGAATGAAAACTGACTTTATCCAGTCCTGTGGCCACTGCTGAGTTTTCCAAATTTGCTGGCATATTGAGTGCAGCACTTTCACAGCATCATCTTTCAGGCTTTGAAATAGCTCAACTGAAATTCCATCACCTCCACTAGCTTTGTTCATAGTGATGCTTCTTAAGGCCCACTTGACTTCACATTCCAGGATGTCTGGCTCTAGGTGAGTGATCACACCATCATGATTATCTTGATTGTGAAGATCTTTTTTGTACAGTTCTTAGCTTTAAATAAACGTGCTTTTTCTCTAGCTCATGCACACTGGCAATGTGACCAAACTTTCAGCTTGTCACTTCCCAGGCCTCTGTTTGGAGCCACTAGTCCATATCAAGTCCATCTTTGCCTTGAAACTTGTTGCAGAATTCCTGTAGGCCCTGAGTGTTTGCTCTTTCTGCTGCCTTCTCACGTGTGTATTGTGTGTGTTATCTGCACCTTAGAGCCACCAAGAGAAAGGAGCACAGTGATCCCCAGGGCTTTGGAGGGTCCCGTCACTCCACAGTTCAACAGCACCACAGCTGGCCTTCCTGGCATTACCATCCCTCCTTCTCTTGATCTTTCTGCCCACAGTCCAGGAGGATCTGCCCTCCTAGGGCACGCTCCAGTCACTATAATGAAAATCACTGCTTATGTTGCTGAATGATTACCACTTACTGGATTTTTGGAAGGCCCTGGGGTGTACCACTATCTCCAGTTCCCAGGGAACAATATAGACAGTGTCCCATTAGGTCAAATTCTAAGGAGCTTAAAACATTCTTGGTTTTCAAAGCTATACATATAGGTATATATATATATATAATATACATTTTATATATATATAAAATACATATTATGACTAACATTCCATTGATGGAAGCTTGGAAGTTGTTTTAGTTATGCAAGAGTTTCATACTAAAATATCATGCAGCATGAAAACTATAACGAGGGTGGAGAGGGAAGTGTCTAAACTCTAGTTGCAAAGGATTTCAAACAGCTCGATTATATAGATGCAATGACGAAATACAGAAATGAAATAATAGTCCTCCATTTTTAAATGCTACCATGGATCTCATCTCTTCTAATAAAAATTTAGCAATATTTTTGGCAAATTCCCACATATTACGTGTATGTATGTGTGTTCCAATTTAAAGTACAGTTTATGTCTTTTTCTGTGACTACTCCATTTGACTAGACATATGAAGCCAAACTGTTCATTGCAAGCATAAATATTACCTTTTGCTACTTTTCAATGGAATAAGTATCAATGGCTTTTAATTTTCCTGAATCAACTTTTTTTCCAGACAAACTGTAGAAGTGGACATATGCTATATGTGTATTGAAGCTTTTCAAATTTCACTTCAAAATTCTTTCTCCTGTTTAAAGCTAGCATGAAAACTAGAGTGAGTGTGCGTACTTAGAATAGGAATGAATGTGAAAAATGCAGGTCCTATCTCTGTTGGAAAGATCTGTTTATATTGCAATTACCAAAGTTGACAGGCCTCTTCTAAAATGTTTACTTCAGGACATGGTTTTAAAATATTTTCCCCTGAAATCAAGTGATGAATACAAGAGAAAAATGGTCATCTCTGTCTGTGGTTTCAGTGGCTCTGAGAGGCAAGAGACATTGATGGGTTTCAGCATCGGCTGAAGTGCAGGATCTGTCACTCTCACTCCATAATTAAATGTCTGTGTCATTCGCTCATCATGGTTTCCAGTTCTTTGACATTCCCACAGTCCCACAGCCTTGAATGCAGAAAAAACTCAAGAAATTCTACTTAATTGAATGATGGACAGAGAAGGAGCGGCAGTGAAATCAGAAATGGTGGCATTGAGAAAACACATTTATAAAAATAAACATCCCCTGTCAGATATAGCATTGATCTTTTTAATGAAATTAATATATTGGAGGTTGCCAAGTCACTCAAATAATCAATAATGAATACACAACTTCTATGAAAATATAAAATCCTTATTAAGAAATACAGTCATTTGACTCTAAAATCAAGTCCCAAATTTTAACATGAACATCGTGAGAAGCTTTACTAATACATTAAGAAGTAAACCATTGATCAGTATAAAGTATAAGAAAGGGCAAATTTGATGGGATGTGGAAGGGAGTGGAGAGGTAGCTTTCTGTTCTACAGGATGTCTGGTATATTTACACTTGTTGGTGGATTAAAGGAAATGCCTGCAAGACAGTTTTATCCTTGTGATTAAATTTAATCTTGTATGAAGAATGGTGTGCCAATCAACATTTTTTATGGCTTTGTTTACCAGATTCCAGAAGAATGCGTTGATTCAGGCAATTTAATTTTCAAATCACTCAGCATTTTGTTACCAAAATAATCTGATGAAGAGTTGGATTATTCTATTATCAGTTGGTTATTTTGGGGTTGTGCTGTGCCTCACATATTATGTTTTACATAGTAGATGCTCAGTAAATACTTCTTGGATTTAATTGAATTCTTTTATATGATTGGAAGGAGAAACAAGATAAAGCTCTGCTGTCATGGGTATTCATTTTTTATCAGATTGACTTAGAATCGATAGCTAAAGAACTGAAGAATATTCTTTCTTTCTTCTATGCCAACCACATTACTGTTCCCTCTGCTGCTGCTGCTAAGTAGCTTCAGTTGTGTCCGACTCTGTGCGACCCCATAGATGGCAGCCCACCAGGCTCCCCTGTCCCTGGGATTCTCCAGGCAAGAACACTGGAGTGGGTTGCCATTTCCTTCTCCAATGCATGAAAGTGAAAAGTGAAAGTGAAGTCGCTCAGTCGTGTCCAACTCTTCACGACCCCATGGACTGCAGCCCACCAGGATCTTCTGTCCATGGGATTTTCCAGGCAAGAGTACTGGAGTGGGGTGCCTTTGCCTTCTCTGAGTGTTCCCTCTACACGTCAGCAACCTTTGTTGTTCCATTCAATCTGCTCATAACTTTGTCAGCTGTCCTTTTATTGAACTCTCTTGGGTAACCCCTTTGAGGGTGCTTTCTGTTTCTGGGACCCTAATGAGGCAGAGTTGGGGTTTTGCTAGCTGTTAGGTCAGGTTCTCTGGAATATTTGCAAACAAGAGGTGTTTTGGGGAGTACTTGTATAAGCAAGTGAGGGAAGCAGAATGAAGCAGAGGAAAAAGCTCTTTTGATGCAATTACAGATAAGGCATCAACTGATCTAACCAGACTCTAGAGCTGGGGGCTGTTTAGAGTTGTGTAGCATGTAGGTGAGGGGGCCGGGCTTTTGTGCCCCCATCAGGGGTGCAGGCTGCCCTTGGAGGCAAGGTATAACTTTGGATGGGACAACTCCTTTTTGCCCAAGGCCATTCTCAGAGAGCAACTGAGCTGTGAGTCTTCAACCAGCAATGCTTCTGGCAGCTGGAGTATGAGTCTTCCTTCTGGAGGCTGGCACATCACAGCACCCCTTGCTCCAGAGGAAGACAGAGGAAGTAGTGGCAAGAGGGTGAGGAGGGGCTCAGGGAGTGGTAACAGTGACAAATCCAGACTTAGGCTCTAAAGACAGTCACGAGTAAGGGACACGGTGAAGGCTAATCAATGATGGTAGGTCTTCACGGAGTTCTAGAGAAAGGAGTATTGCAGCTACCACTGAATCTTCCAGAAAGCAGAGCACCAGAAACAGAGATTGTAAGGGAGTTTCAGGGCTGGTCATAAAGGGTGCATTGGGCCTGAGAGCAAGGAAGCTGGCAGGGGCATCAGCACTGGAGGAGAGGTGGTGGAGTAGGATGTGTGGTTTATGGTGACAGTAAACTCACCAAAAACTGTGCTTTGAAAAATGATTAAAATGCTTGCAAAATAGATTCTAATGCTTTTTATTGTTCCTACCAGGTATTGGAAAAACAGTCATTTTAAAAGTGTATAGAGGAAGATAATGACTACATGTTTTGCTGAAAACAAGACCACCAGTTTAGTTAGATTTTAGGTCTTAAAGGAGATTCCTTAGACTAGAGCTCATTTCCATTTGAAGGCCATGGCCCTTTTCTTTTTGTGAGTGCTGCAGCTACTCAGAACTCTGCAGAGTTGTAAACCAGTCTGTCCAGATTCTCATCTCTGCCCCGTCCCACTGCCCTTCTCCTTGGGAGGTTCGTCGTAACCATCTGCACATGGCTCTGCCTTCTCCGTGGCCTACCTCCGGGCCAGCGTGGCTGCCAGATGTCTGACCTCCTCTCTGGGAGAGAGCTGGGGATCACCTCTTCTGCCTGGAGGCTTTCAGCTTCGTGTGTCATTCTCAAAACCTGCTTTTGGCTTCCAGCTACCAAGAGAAAGCCAACTTTGATCATGCTTGGCTTAAGGAACACCATTAAAAGTTGGCAAGTGCTGTAAATTTTATTTTGGATAGAGCATTTTAAAGGTTAAGGAATGAAACTGAATGCATAGAATTTTCTTCTTCTTCTTTTTCTTTTTTTGTACACTTCTGAAAATACATTCCACTCCTTTCTCAAACTTACATTTAATGATCTAGATTCCTTGGTCCCCTGGCTGTTGGTATCTATTTCTGTCATTTTCATTCCTGGGTCCAACTCTTTAGTTTTTTGGGTTTTTTTTTTTCTCCTGTGTGGTTGTTTTTTTTTTTTTTTTTTTTACCATGCAAAATAATTGCTATTTTGGATAATAAATAATCTTTTCTGCTTCTTATATCCTCATCTTCCTCCTTTCAGTATACACCCTCCTTTTTCTAATTTCTTTTCCTGAGCAATTCCCAACTTAGAAATAATTCCCTCTGTGGCACTTCACTAGTCTTTAGCTCCATAGTTAAGACTTTCTTTTTAAAATTAGTCTTAGCATGTACTTGGCCTTCTCCAAAAGCTTCTGAAGTGGTTTTGTCACTGCGATTAGGGACCTAGAGGTGCTCAGAGGCCACCTCCTGAGTTTTTAGTCCATTAAATTGGACCATTTTTAAAAGCTTAAGTTCAACTTGTATGTAGAATTCATGCCACTGTCTGATTGTAATGCTTCCCCCATGACTCTAGGAACTCTAGGGGGGCAGTCATCCATCACATCTTCATCATCCTTATTGTCAGTCACAGATATGCTGACTTTCCTCAATGTGTGCGAAGAACAAGAGGATCTTTCTCAATAGAATGGATTATGCTCTAAGAGATGCTATTGTCAAAACTTAGTATGAAAGCTGCAAAAGTACAGGAAATGAACTTTTGTTTCTGGAATTCTAGGGCTTCTATTGCAGGTAGAATTTTGAACAAATGTATTTTTATTAATTATAACCAATTAGTTGTCATTATTCAGTTAATTAAAAAATTAAAGCATTTCTTTGATTATAAAGTGAGTAAGTGTTAATTGCAGAAAAGTTAAATGATGGAAAGTATAAAGAAGAAAATAGAATTTATCCATAATTGCATTGATTAGACAGAATCACTGTTGGCCATGGAACTATTGTTTCCTAGCTGTTTTTCTTTTGATATTACAAAAGTGGGACCAAACGATGTATTCAGTTTGTAAACTTCTATTCTCTTCACATTATGGATAGATTCTCATATATTTTAAATGTAAAATAAGTTTTACATGATCAAATGGCTAGCCACAATTTATTTAAGCATTTCTCATTTGTCCTATATATTGATTATTTTGAATATATTAGTATCATAAATAATATTGCCATAAACACAGAACACCCAAGTAGAAATGGAGCTACTGAATCATATTATAGTGTTTTATAATTTGACAGAAGCTTGAAAGTTGAAGGCAAAATTTCAAAGCCAAATTTATGGAGATTTTACAACCTTAAAAGTGATTTTACTATGCTTCTGGACATTGTGTGAAGACTCTCTCACATTTCTTCTTTTTTAATAGCTAATATAATTGTTGCAATGATCTACATGTGGAATATTTATCCCAAATATTTTACAGATGCCCAAGATCTGAGGGCAAATTGAGTACGGGCTGAGGAAGTTCTCTATATCCTGAGAAAGCTAAAATCGCAGTCAATGTGTCTCTATAGTCGTGCGCTTTACTGAAAGCAAAAGAAGACTGTCATCCTCAACTCTGTCTGGACTTGTATTGCCTGACCCCACAGTCCATAACCCTGTCATCCAAATCCCCAGCCATCGCCCTTCTCTCATGTCTATAAATCTATTTGTCACCACCATTTCTCAGCACTGCATTTGCTCTTGACTAGAACATAAAGACAGAGTTCCTCATTTCCTGTGGCCATTAAGATCCCTCTGCTTTTTACTCGAGGGAAGACCCAGGGTGATAATTTTTTATTTCCCTCTTTAATGCATCCTCATCCTTGTCCAACTCAGTTCATTTCTCCTCTGACACCATCTCTTCTTCCTGGAGTGAGCTGTCTTCTCTCTCCTTCTTTCTTTGCTCATGGTAAAGTATGTTATCATGTTGTGTGCTGATTATTAGTTCATCTGCCCATGCATCCCTTATCAAAGACTACCTATTTATCCCTGTATGCCCTCTATCTGCCCAGAACCTGCCAGAGTGTGTGCAATACTCAGTGCCCAAATGTTTGTTAAAAGTATGAGTCCTAAACTCTATTCAGTACTTGTTTGTCATGTAACGACATGTTTGTTGTGTCAAACAACATGGGATGTTCAAGGGGAAAACAGATTATGTGAATAAAAGACTATAATGTGTGTGGCGATCTTAATCCATTTTTTTCCCCTCAGATAACTTATAACTTCCTCTCACTAGTTTTTTCAAACTTTTCACATGTGGGCTCTTATATTTTGTTATTGTTGTTTATGAAACTTGGGTTTATTTTCCAGCCTGGATGCATTCAAGACTGGACCATTTTGTCCTCGAATTCATGAGAGTTGATGGGAACACTTAAAGTTAGGTTCCTTTTGTTTGGTTATGTCCTTGTGCCCTTTCCACTCTTTGTCTGCACTTCGCTTGATTTTTAACCTCAGTTATATGTGCAGTAGAGTCTAAATATGTCTGTGGATAGAGTATACATAGTCAGAACTCTCATGGTTTGAAAAAGACAAGCCAAGAACAGGCTCAAATAATCAGTATTAATCTTTTACATTATCTGGGACCTCAAAGTCCATGACAAAGATGCTGCTTCCCCTCCACGTTAGAAAACTCTGTCCCCTTATAATGGTCTCTTCTGAATAGAATTTTATTGAAACCCTGCGTCTTTCAGATACTTTTTTAATAAATACAAGAGTATATTTCAGACTCATTAAATCTTCCAGGGAGCAAATTAGCACATGGAACCATTTAAGGTAAATTAATTGGTCTTCTAACTGAAGAAGGAGAATGATATAATATCATTCCATATTAGTCTATAACTAACTGATGAGTAGTTCTTAAAATATTTACTTTATTTTATAATATCCAATTCTCAAAATTAAAAAAAATTGCTTCTGGGGACATTTTAAACATATGAGTATAGTTTAATTAAATTGGCTAAATAAAAGCACATAGGAGTTTAAGGATTCATTTTTATACATTCATTACAGTCTGATTGGCAGTGCTATTGCCTTTTAAGATTTATAATATTGCTAAGCAAAAACACTTGGGTCATGCAGTTTAAAATGGCCTCTGCAATTCTGACCCAGCTAACCATATATCCGAGGATACTCAGGAGTTAGTGAAATAAAACATGCCAGCTGGCCCAAGCATGCTGCCACATGGGTTAGGCACAAAATTCTCTATAGTGCTCAAAACCCACTAAAGAACCCTCATTTTTACATATAAAAAGATTATAAACAAATAAAGCATTAGGTGAAGTAAGTCTTATATTTCAGCTGGAGCCCAAAAATAGTATTCCTGAACTTTGAGGGTAGAGCTTTGTTTAGTTTTAATTTTTGAGAAATTCACTCTGTAAAAAAATAATTTTATTTTTGTAGAATTTTGATTATTAGCACAACAATTAGGCAACCTTTCTGTGGGTGTCAGAAAAAATGAACAGTTTTTGGTTCGGCTTTTTGAGATAAAAATTGTGTGAGCTTTCTGGGTGATATATTCCCAGACTTAGGGAATATATGTGACTCAGGGAAGGAGGAAAAAGAGATGAGAAAATATCTCATTGCTCTTCCCATTCGTTCAACATTCTGAAGATCTAATGAGATTCCAAAAAGAAGCTTGGACTTTGGCGTGAAACCCTTTAGGAGCACTCACCTTGTTCACTTCATGCACTCCTAGGAAAGATGACACAGTGATGTGTCCTGTCTATAACTTCATATATATACTATGAATATATGCTAGTGTAAAGCATCTGTGCACAAGACCACACTCTCTCTTTCCAACCCTGCAGCCATGTCCATGTGTGGACGGGCACCTGTGTCCTCAGAAGTGGCTCCGTGCACTCACCCTTGAGGACTGGCCAGTAGCTCTGTGCACAGCTGCTATGGTGGCAATGGGGTGCTTGTCCTTGTTTCATGACTGAGTGAGGCATGATCTGGGTGAAGCTGGGTAGTAGGGATTGTCGCCACTCCATTTGAAAAGAAAGGTCATCACTGCATTCTCTCTACAGCCCGCAATTTCAGGAATCAGTGACTATGGAGGCTGCTGGTGCAGCCTCCAATGAGATGTCCCAAGTCATCTCCCTATGGGCTGATTAAGGCTTCATCAACCTGTGAAATGGGAGGGGCCACCCATGGGTCATGACTGTTAGACTTTGGCCTGACCCAACTGTGGCTTGCCATCAAGCTTGCTTAGTGGTAGAGCTGGATGCACCCCTGAACCTTCTACAGACAGGTGGTTGTGATGGGAAGGGCTGAGCGTGATTGCTGCCTGTGATTTTACTGCCCTGTTTGCAGGCTTTCCATGCAGATACATTGTGTACACATGTCAGCTATATAGAGTATTCGCCCCCATCATATTTGGTTAAAAGTGGGCCTAACACATCTCATTTTCTTCTCTTATTTTAGAGCATGTGTATTTGATTTAACAAATACTTGAGGACTTGCTATCATAGACACTGAATAGCTGCATCATGATTTTTCTCCCCAACTTATGAGAAATGGCTACTGAGTTTTATCAAATGCCTGTTTAGGAGGCTGACATTGTAACATGCTTTTCCTCCTGTAATTTCCTTGTTTAATATATTAAGTTGAGAGAGTTTCTTACATTGAACCATTCTTGAATTCTCCAAATATACCCTAAGGAATCATGGTATGCAATGATTTTATATACTGCTGGATTCTATTTGCTAATATTTTACTTAGAATCACTGCATTCATACTAATTCAATAATATTCTATTCAGAATTTATTTTCATAAGTGAAATTAGTCAATAGTATTCGTTTGCCTTTATTGGATTTTGGTGTTAAGACTGTCTTAGATTTGAAATTGAACTGAGAAGCCCTTCATCTTTTCTACAGGCCTGGGATAGCAGAACAGTGATCTGTTTTTATAAATCATTTTCTGAGCCTTCGCCTCTGTATATTGAAAATCACCTCTACAGATGAGAATCAGTTTATTTTTCTGCTTTCCAGAATTGCTGCAAAGGTCAAACGTATGTGAAAATATTTTACAAATTCTAACATGCTACACAAATGTTAATTATGATTTTTCTATATCCATAAGTTGAATTTCTCTGCACATTTTGTACTGCCTTCAAAAGTTTTTCTTCATTCTTTGTCTTTTATGTAGGTTTTGTCTAGTTAAAATTCAGCATGATTAAGAACTCATTTCAGTCTTTGTTTCTGCCATATATTAACTTTGTGAACTTTCTTCTAACCACTGAATATTTTAAGTCTCAGTTTCTTTATCTGTGAAATGGGGACAATAGAATTTACCTCCGGGGGCTGCTGTGAATGTGAAGCTATTTTGACCATTCTTTAAAATACACTTGTAAGAAGCATGGCTTGGTCCTTGTCACAAAAGAAGCCTGAAATAAAATGCTAGTTATTATTACTATTATTACTACTAATACTTTTGGAGATTGACTTCTTTGGGAGACCTAAGATGGGTATATTAGATAGCTTGACTTACTCAGAAGCTTACTGATATCCTGCCTTTGGTAAGTAAAAAGGATTTCAACTCAAGCACTTCCTCCAGATGGTATTTTGATATATACTAAATATTTCTTCTTCTTTTTTTAAGTAAATCTGTAGTTAGCTACAGCAGATTTGTGTGACTCTTTAGATATTTTGGTGAAGAACTGGGTGATTTTTTAGCATTTTGATGCTCTAGGATTTGAAATGCAAAGGCACATATTTGGAACTGTCTGGATAATAAACTGTATGCATCTTTGCTGAAAGAAGGGGAAAAGTCTTGAAAAGTGTTTTCCCCAACTATGTATCCTTTCTGTCTTGACTAACTTGTATTTATGATGGAGACCTCTCCACAGCAGGTCCCAACAGGAGAAGAGGAAGCAATCTGAGGGAACTTGCTTTTTTCCAGAGGTCAGCCCTACCCCTGAGTCCAGTACACAAGATCTGGATTATGCCATGAAAAGTTGGTGTGCCAGAGAAACTCAAATGAGGAATTTATTCTTATTCCAAAAATAAACCTGAAGACATGTCATACCCTTTGGTGTGTTGTCTGAGTAGCTGACTGTAAAGAACAAACCCAAACCTTTAAGATGTTTTTGTCCTTAGTGAGTTTTACCTAAGTCTAAGCTTTAGTCTAAGCCATTGTAGTTATTTCCTCGTTCATAACAAGTCACCAGTGTTCTGAGTTTTAGCATCAACTGTGAACCGTGTTTTTGTTCGTTCACCAGAGTGGAAAATCATAGGGTTCATGTAATTAGCAGTCTAGAAAAATATCAACAGATGTTTCTTCTGTGGCCAGAAAATGTTGAGCCTAGGAGACCACCCTGAGGAGTAAGTGACATCTCCGGGGACGTGTGTGCAGAAATGCTTGACTGCAGCAGTTCATGGGGACAGAGGGGGGTTGTGGCTACATAATTGCTGTTTTTCTCCAACATTTTATTTACAGTGAGAAGGCCTATTTTAATGTGGCTATATGACCAACCACATGATGAATCTGCATGGTTTCCATCAAAAGTAGCTAAAAATATCTATATTTTTGACCAAGTAATAAAGCCATCTCTGCCCCACTTGCCAACCCAACCTTCGTGTCTACCTTAATTTGTTAAGTTTGGGGGGATTTTTCTAGTTACTTTGGTGGCATAATTTTCCTAGTTACTTTTTAAAGCACTTCCCTGGTGGCTCAGATGAAGCGTCTGCTTACAATGCGGGAGACCCGGGTTCGTCCCTGGGTCAGGAAGATCTCCTGGAGAAGGAGATGGCAACCCACTCCAGTATTCTTGCCTGGAAAATCCCATGGACAGAGAAGCCTGGTGGGCTATAGTCCATGGGGTCACAAAGAGTCAGACACGACTGAGCGACTTCACTTGGTGGCATAAGTAAAATATTAACTTTACAAAAACTTTTATGCATATCACTTATTACCAGTGCTGTACTGGAGCCAGCTTGTATATGTTGGTACCGTTCATACTGAGGACTGACCTTGTGTATCTCATCCTAAACCCATGGTCAATGGCACCATGTTGGTAGCTTGAAATTGGCCATGGTGGGAGTATTTGCACCATGGAAATCAGTAGATGCTACATATCATCTCCCCAGAGAGGTGGTTGTCAAACACTTGCTGGCACTCTGTGTCCTACCACTATTCTCTTACTATTTGATCAATTGAGGCAGAACTATGTTTTAAGACACATACTTAATGGACTGTATAATCCATGCAAACATCTTCTTTGACATGCCCTTCCTTAGAAAAAATGTTTTGTTCTAAAGTGGATATTTGGCTTCCTGCCACCATTTATCCTTCCTTTGGATAATTATACCCCAACTTCCATCTTCTGTTTGTGTGTAATTTATTGTTCACCATCAGCCCAGGGCTTTGGGCAGAGCCCATCCTTGCTCAGAGTTGAAACATGTTCCTTAGGCCATAGCCCACCAGAACATTGCCTTCCTCTGGCCAGGGTAATTGGTTTAGGTATGGGCACATGACCCATTTGGCAATGATGAAGTATGAGAGAATTTTGCTGAGACTTTCTGCTTTTTGTGCTGGAACTGAACTATAGAGATGTAATATCTGGAGTTACTGCTACCATCTTGCAGAGCACAGATGATGAGAGGTACCGCAGCCCAGAAGAAGTGAAACTGAGGGACGGAGAACACAACTGGGGCCTAGTGGCATTTTTCTCTCTCTTGTTGTCTTGCCTGAAACCTGCTCTTCTCATTGATTTTTCAGCTGTGTGAGCCAATATATTTTTTTACTCTAAGTCAGTCAGGGCTGGATTTTCTATCACTACAACTTGAACAAATTTCACTGATATAACTGGGAGTTTCCCAAGTACTTTCTTCCTGATATCATAAAAAGTATTATATTAACCCTGCAACTAGTTTAAGAAAATCACTTTTAGATTTCCCTAACCTGGTATGATATAGTCTACTTTATTCACTCTATAAGAGGTTAAAGGTAATTCTTAGATAATATCATTTATTCATGAATATCTATTTCTCCTAATTTGAACACAAATGAAAAAGAGCCTGGAGAATCTTAAATTATGAATTCTCCATTTAATTTGCTGCCTCCGTCTTTAGAAACAGGATGTGGTTCCAAGCAAGAAAGAACATTTGGATAATCTTACAATTCATCACTGGTGGACACTCTTGACAAGCACTGTTATGATATTTGAACAGATCCCTCTAAGCCAAGGAAGAACATAGCCTTTCTGCCATTGCCCAATCCATGTGTATTCAGCCTCATGGGGAAAACGCCCATCTTTGATCTACAGAGGATACTGTGTAAGTAACCACATTGTAATTCCCTATATTCTTATTATTGGGCAAGAAAGATGAAGCTAATCCCTTTGGAATAATGCCTTTTCTCAAATCCCAGATTTGCCAGCATGAAGCGCGGCCTTGAGCAGTGACTATGGAATATGGTAGGTTTGTGATAAATAGTTTGACTAGATGACTGACAATGGTCCTACTGAACAAGTAGATTGTACCATGTAGTGGGGCATCCAGGATGCAAAATAATATATTTATATCAGCCAGCCTACATACATGTGGGTTATGAAATATTATTAAATATTTGCTTCAGCTTTAAAAGTTACTAGAATACAGACTCTTTCTTCAATTGAAAATTTTATTTGTGGATTGGTTAAAAAGATTCTTGAATGCATCAGGTACTTTTATTAGTCAACTATTTTATTGAAGTTACAAGTTTGCCTATTTTCATTTTTATGGGAAAAAAGATTCTGTTCTTAACTACCTGTTGCTGAAATAAATGAATGTAGCATCTCCTTTGTCTCCCCCAACCTCAATCTGGACTCTCTCCTGGAGCTAATGATGCTCACTCATGATTCAATCAGCCAGTTTAATTGCACAGCAGAGGTAACTTTAAAGAAGAGTTGGCAGCTTTATCTGGTTGAAATCACAGTAATCACAGTGATCACAGTGCCAATGAGGTCAGGGTAGTAAGTTTAAACCTGAAGGAGGCAAGTAGTTTCATGTAAAGAAAAATAAGGAAAAAATTCAGTGTATTGTAAATGTGTCACATAAGGCAAAGGCAACCTCAAACCTGGCTGCTCAACTGGCAAGTTTGTTCAGTTGGTTCCAAATTGGTAGAGCAAGATAATCTAATCCATTGTCATGTCTTCCTAATAAAGCTCATGAGTGACATCTGAATCTGTAGAATGGGCACATTTTATGTTGCAAGAACCCACCAGGGAAGCCCAAACTAATGAAACGCATCCTTTAATTAAATGTCTTTTAGTTACACAAGGATTGGAGAAGGAAATAGCAACCCACTCCAGTGTTCTTGCCTGGAGAATCCCAGGGACGGGGGAGCCTGGTGGGCTGCCATCTATGGGGTTGCACAGGGTTGGACACGACTGAAGTGACTTAGCAGCAGCAGCAGCAGCAGCAGTTACACAAGGAGTTTCTACTGTTAGGCCTTTTTGTTTGTATCTTTATGCTTGAAGATCCACAAAGTTCTCAGAACCCAACACAGTCTGTGCCCTTGCTGTTGTTCAGTCACTCAGTTGTGTCCAACTCTTTGTGACCCTATGGACTGCAGCACACCAGGCTTCCCTGTCCTTCACTATCTCCTGGAGCTTGCTCAAACTCATGCCCATTGAGTTGGTATGCCAACCAACCATCTCGTCCTCTGTCATCCCCTTCTCCTACCTTCAATCTTTTCCAGCATCAGGGTCTTTTCTAAAGAGTTGGCTCTTCACATCAGGTGGCCAAAGTACTGGAGATTCAGCTTCAGTATTTCCTTCCAGTGAATATTCAGGGTTTATTTCCTTTAGGATTGACTGACTTGATTCCGTTGTCTACAGTTATAAAAAGAGCAACATCACTATCAAGTCAATGACATTGGAGATCAGAGTTTCCCAAACTTTCTCAGTTCACAGCTTCCTTCAGTTCAGTTCTGTTCAGTCGTTCAGTCATGTCCAACTCTTTGCGACCCCATGAACCACAGCACACCAGGCTTCCCTGTCTATCACCAACTCCCAGAGTCCACCCAAACCCATGTCCATTGAGTCGGTGATGCCATCCAACCATCTCATCCTCTGTTGGCCCCTTCTCTCCTGCCCTCAATCTTCCATAGCATCAGGGTCTTTTCAAATAAGTCAGCTCTTCGCATCAGGTGGCCAAAGTATTGGAGTTTTAGCTTCAACGTCAGTCCTTCCAATGAACACCCAGGACTGATCTCCTTTAGGATGGACTGGTTGGATCTCCTTGCAGTCCAAGGGACTCTCAAGAGTCTTCTCCAACACCACAGTTCAAAAACATCAATTCTTTGGTGCTCAGCTTTCTTTATAGTCCAACTGTCACATCCATACATGACCACTGGAAAAACCATAGCCTTGACTAGACAGACCTTTGTTGACAAAGGAATGTCTCTGCTTTTTAATATGCTGTCTAGGTTGGTCATAACTTTCCTTCCAAGGAATAAGCATCTTTTAATTTCATGGCTGCAGTCACCATCTGCAATGATTTTGGAACCCGAAAAAATAAAGGTCAGCCACTGTTTCCCCACCTATTTGCCATGAAGTGATGGGACCGGATGCCATGATCTTAGTTTTCTGAATGTTGAGCTTTAAGCCAACTTTTTCATTCTCCTCTTTTCCTTTCATCAAGAGGCTCTTTAGTGCTTCACTTTCTGCCATAAGGGTGGTGTCATCTGCATATCTGAGGTTATTGATATTTCTCCCGGCAATCTTGAGTCCAGCTTGTGCTTCTTCCAGCTCAGCGTTTCTCATGATGTACTCTGCATATAAGTTAAATAAGCAGGGTGACAATATACAGCCTTGACATACTCCTTTCCTGATTTGGAACCAGTCTGTTGTTCCATGTCCAGTTCTAACTGTTGCTTCCTGATCTGCATACAGGTTTCTCAAGAGGCAGGTCAGCTGGTCTAATATTCACATCTCTTGAAGAATTTTCCACAGTTTATTGTGATCCACACAGTCAAAGGCTTTGGCATAGTCAATAAAGCAGAAGTAGATGTTTTTCTGAAACTCTCTTGTTTTTTTGATGATCCAGCAGATGTTGGCAATTTGATCTCTGGTTCCTCTGCCTTTTCTAAAACCAGCTTGAACATCTGGAAGTTCACAGTTCACATATTGCTGAAGCATGGCTTGGAGAATTTTGAGCATTACTTTACTAGCATGTGAGATGAGTGCAATTGTGCGATAGTTTGATCATTCCTTGGCATTGCCTTTCTTTGGGATTGGAATGAAAACTGACCTTTTCTAGTCCTGTGGCCACTGCTGAGTTTTCCAAATTTGCTGGCATATTGAGTGCAGCACTTTCACAGCATATTCTTTCAGGATTTGAAATAGCTCAACTGGAATTCCATCACCTCCACTAGCTTTGTTCATAGTGATGTTTTCTCAGGCCCGCTTGACTTCACATTCCAGGATGTCTGGCTGTAGGTGAGTGTGAGTGATCACGTCATCGTGATTATCTGGGTCGTGAAGATATTTTTTGTATAGTTCTCCTGTGTATTCTTGCCACCTCTTCTTAATATCTTCTGCTTCTGTTACCTGAAAAAATAAATATATAGAAAGAAAAAACAATTTTGTTTAATTCTTTAATAGTCAAAATCACTACTGGGATATGTGTTCCTGGTGGCACTGCATAACTTCTCAGATCCTGGAATTAGATTGGCCACCATTTTTTCACTCCCTCCCCCACTTTAGTTTTCTTGCAATACTGGTTTCATGGAAACCACTGAAAACCCAGTCTTGCAAATATATGGCATCATCAAGAAGAATATAGCACAATTTGATGTTGAAACTGTGAGCTCCTTTAAGCTAGCAGTTCATTCTGTGTCTGACAGGTGTAAAGTAGCTTGGCATTGCCCTCAAAAATCTAAAATGCTCTACAATGATTTGAGGTGTTCACTGTAGCACTCCTGGGTGCCTTGACACACAGTCTGAGAACCATGGGAGTAAGTAATATTAATAAATACCCTTGATTCATCATTAACAGTAACAATTTTTGTCATCTTCACATAGCTATTTTTAGAACTTTAAAATATGATTTATCACGATTTTCTTTGAAGTCTAAATGTTTTGATCTTCCGTAATACTTGCTTGGAAAGGATTTCCAACCTGTAGTAACTAAGGTCAAGATCATCTATCTGCTATACTTTTAAGGACAGCACACATATTTAATTGGGTCAACTTTTGTCATTAATGTTCATGCTTTTATAAAATACTGAATTGTGTTGAACTGGTACTTGAATTAGTTCATATAGAACTTGAGTAGATGGAGAAGGAGAGCAGTTACATGTGAGAAGAATTGGCCTTTCAATGGGAAAACTGGGAGTCTTCATTTATTCTTAAGACTCAACTCATGACTAATCTCCCCTGAGATGCTTCTTGACTTCCTCTCACTAAAAGGAACTACTCTGTGTTGACTTGTATCATAAGTTTATCAGGCTGCTAGCTCACCCACTGGCCCCACCCACCCCAGAAGGAAGTCCTTAGAAGCAGAAGTTTCATCTTTTGTCTTTGTTATCCAAGAACCAAGCACAATACCAGATCATGAAAGCAGATGAATCACAATATCAATAACAAGAGCTGTAAGAGTTGAAAAACCAAGTG
Organism: Bubalus kerabau; assembly: GCF_029407905.1. NCBI lineage: Eukaryota > Metazoa > Chordata > Mammalia > Artiodactyla > Bovidae > Bubalus > Bubalus kerabau. The sequence continues at coordinate 149,715,998 of NC_073627.1, forward strand.
TTGGTAGAAAACTAATGCTAAATGAATTATAGAGGGTATTGGAAGGGAAGTAATATTCAAGCTGAGTCTTTAAGGAAACCTAGGAATTCACCAGAAAGCAAGGGAGGCATTCCAGGTAGTCTGAACAGTAAGTGTGAATTCCAAGAGATGGTGACAGAAATGTTCAAATGCTTGAACATGTGTCAGAAGTTCTGAGGGGTGGGAGAGGAGAATGAGTGTTTGGAAGTGGCAGGATTTGTGAATGCAGAAGCAGGTTTGGGCTAGATTATTAAGGGCCAGTAGGCTGTTAACAAAGGATGAAGATTTAATCCACCAGGAAATCCACCAGGGAAGCTGATGCAGGGCTCCAAATGGGGCAATGGGATAATCAGATCTCTATTACAAATGGACCATTCAGGCTGCAGAGTTGGGGAGTGAATAGAGATGTGGAGATGAGGGAAATGACTTTTAGAATAGACCAGAAGGGAGATGAGACAGATGTCATTCATGGGGCCTGGGTTTCTTACTCCATGACCTTTATAAGATTTGCGGGGTGACATGTGTTCATAGAACATGTCAGGGACTTTAAACTTTTCATTTTGAAATAATTTTAGACATACAGGAAAGTTATGCAAATAGTAGCATGTTCCCATAGGTATCTACCTTAAGCATCTTCAGATGCATAGCGCAGCTACCAACACCAGGAAATTAATGCTGGTGAAACACCAGTAACTAACCTACATACCTCATCTGACTTTGTTTTCTCCTCTTAATATCTTTTCTTCTGATCTCAGAAGGACCCCTGCTTGCATTTAGTTGTTGTGTCTCCTTATCTCCTCCAGTCAGGGCCAGTTCCTCAGTCTTTCCTATTCGTTCATGATCTAGACACTTTTGAGGGCCATTGGCCAACTATTTTGTTAAATGTCTTTCTATTTGGGTTTATGTATTATTTTTCTCCCGATTACAGTGATGTTATAGATTTTTGGCATGAATACAAGGTGATAGGGTGCCTTCTCAGTGCATCATATCAGGACGTCTTAACAAAAGGGAAATTTTAGGAAATCTTATATTTTAGTCTCTATTCTTTCTCTTCTATTGATTTAGGTCCTTTACTGCTATTACCCTTTCTTCTTTCAGGAAGAGGTTCCCTGAATTCTTCAGTATAAGTTGGTCTCTTCCTTCTCCTATAGATGGAGCCTGCTGATTCTTCTCAGTATACATTCTCCTTGTCTTCTTTTCAGTAATGGAACACCTCAGGGTGAAGCTGAGTTCATGACTGCCAGCTAAAAATTACAGATTCCCTTGAATCTGAAATAATAGACCAAGTTGGGGCCAATGGAATGTTAGTCGAGGTGACCTCTGCTCATTAGAGACAATGTTTCTTCCTAGACTTTCTCTGGGAGCTATCCTCAGCCACGAATACAAGGATAACTGGAGCAGCTACCTTGTCCATGACCAAGCTTCACAACAAGGATGGCAGAGCTGTTGGGCTGTTTCATAAAAGAGAAATAATAATGCTACTATATTTGAGATCTTAACTTATTCTCTATCACAAGTCATAGAGTTAAGACATCACAACCAAGATGATGTATATGTTTTCTTCTTCATATGTGTTACCTTATTAACATAGCTATATTTCTATTTAAGGGGTAGACACTGAAATTGCATAACATATTTCTTGCTATTCCCTAGGAGCTTATGCCATGGTTTATATATGTGAGTTTTCCAGGCCACTCCATTATTTTGGGGATGGGCAATAATAAGCTGGTAAATAACTTTTCTGTTTTAGCTAGGAATAGGTTAGCAAATGAAAACTTTTTTTTTTTTTTTTAAAGAATTCCTCTTTCTTAAATATAAGATAGATACTACTAACAGATCACATCATTCCGTTCCCAAGTTGGGATGCAGTATCATAATCTTTCTCAAAGAAAATGCCAAGCAGCCACTACTTATCTATTAGCGTTGATTCAAAAGGTGGCTCCTGGGGGCATCCCTGGTGGCTCAGTGGTACAGAATCCACCTGCTAATGCACAAGACATGGGTTTGATCTCTGGTCTGGGAGGATCCCACATGCTGTGGAGCAACTAAGCCCATACACCACAACTACTGAACCAGTGCTCTAGAACTGAGGAACCACAACTACTGAGCCTATGTGGCCTAGAGCCCATGCTCTGCCGCAAGAGAAGCCACCACAGTGAGAAACCCAGATACCACAACTACAGAGTAGCCCCTGCTCACAGCAAATAGAGGCAGCCTGCGAGCAGCAAGGAAGACCTAGCACAGCCAAAAATAAAAATCGTTCTTAAAATGTTTAAAAAAAGGATGACTCCCCTTTGGTATCCAGTAGAATTTTTACAGAAATACTTAAGTATATCAAGTAGACTATCACGATTTCCACTAGCATGTGGACAACTCCATCACTTCACTATAAATAGCGAAGACCATAGTTAAGTATAGATCAGATCAGACTGTAAGGAAATATGTAAGAGAGGTTTTTCTCGTCTTTTCCCTTCATGTTTTACAGGAAAGAAGCATCTCTTACCACTTTTCTTTGTTTTCGAGTTCCCCTGAGGTTGGGTTTACCATTCCACTGCGGCTATCTGCTACCTCATAATTGTTTTCCCGGCTCTCTTTCTCCCCTGGGGTAGGAGTTTCTGGCAAGAGGGCATACTTTCCAACCACCATCTTGTCCAGCATCATGCTGCTGACATCGCGGACAGCTGTCAGTAGGCAGACACCCTTTACACTAGAATAACAAACTCCCAGATCTTGTGACCTAATGCAACAAATTTATTTCTTACTGAGAGGATCTCCTCCTGGAATGAATCCAGTTACGGAGGTGCCATCTTTCTGCTGACCTCCATGGTGTGGCTGTGGATGGGTGGGGAAGGGAACGCAGTGGGTACCACACAATTTCTCTGAGTCTCACATTTCACTGGCCAAAGCAAGTCACGGGGCCACATGTTACTTCACAGAGGCTTCAAACTTGCAGTGATCCCAGAAGGAGAGGCAAACCAGGAGATTTGTGGAGAATCCTAAAGACTACTGCAGTGCCCAGGAAGTATTTGTGAATGAATGCAGTCATCTCTTTTTACTTAACAATTGAGATGAAAACCTCAAAGGCCCATACTTCCCTCCTCCCCAAAGCTTGAAAAAATCCAGAACAGAGAGACAGTTATACAAGAGAATACATTTTCATGCCAACAATGTGAATTCTCACTGTGTGTCCTGAATCAGAAGGGAATAGCTTTCTTTCTTCTAAAGAAGGATTATAACCCTTGAAAAATCTTGAAATTTGCACAAGGGCTTACATTTATTCATAACACACTTAAGCAATACATCTCCCACAATTGTTTCAGATTAATTTGTTCATTGAAGAATGTTCCTTTCCTCTTATAACACACTAAATGAACTGGAACTTTACTTTTCAGAACATATTTACAATGAGTATAATAAAGTTTTATCCATTAAACTTTAAACATTAAGTATTAACTAAAGAGACAATTTACTTTGCTCACATGCTGTGGCACCAAGTCTTAAGTATAGGGGTTCAATACAATTTGTTGTTGGATTAGTGTTTCCCTCTTTAAATTTCTCCAATAAACTATCTTCCAGAGCAATCTAAATATCTTCTTGTAACAGGGAGGAGTGAATTTTGACTCTTCCATCCTAGATCTGTTTCTTTGGTGCTTTTGTTACTGTGATCACACATAGCAGCCTGCCTCTGGGAATCCTGCCTCTCTGCCTACCTGTCAAGCTAAAGTACCTTTGTTCGGAATCCTGTCCACCTGTAGATGGCAGGAAGGAAGAAATTAATACATCCCCCCTGCCTGAGGCTTGCCATTCTAGGAGATACTTGCAAGATTAAACAGTCTTTTTACTTTATTTCCTACTCCCTCCCATGTCTGACCCATAAAAGAGTCTGGCATCCAGACCCCAACAAGATGGTTATTTTGAGGCGTTAGTCTGCCATCTTCTTTGTCAACTGGCTTTCTGAATAAAGTCAAGTTTGTTGCCTCAACGCCTCGTCTTTCATATCCACTGGCCTATCATACAGTAAGCAGAGTGAGCTTGAATGCTAACATTTTGAGCTTAAGAGAAGGAAAAGTTTTGCAGAATCCTGAGAGAAATTTGGTCAGGTCTTTAGAATTAATTATAAATTCCATCTTTATATCTTTCTCTATTGGCCGGGAAGAGACTTTTGAGACTTTACTTAATCCTTATGGTTCTTTTAAAAGATTCGCTCAAATTTTTGCATATTGCATTTCAATGTTAAGTGTAATAATGATGCAAATGCTTGTTTTAATTTTGGCTTATTTTCACTAGTATTAATTCATTGTTCTTATGGCTTGGTTTGGGGGAAAAAAAGATGAAACTATTTGTCATACTGCTGGGATTTCTAGAACGGGAAATGCTGTTGCTTTGTTGTACATCCTATTTTCTGTCATCATGAGCATGGGCCACTTTGGAGCCTGAGGGAGATGTGATGCATCTCTGTCACAGGCCTGTCCCATAGCATAATGTGGCAATAATGAACTGGGAATAGGCTCTGGGTAAACACCAACTTCCATGGCATGATACATAGGACCTTCCATGATCTGGCCTCTACCCACCTTTCCAGTCTTGCTTTCCACGACTGTCTCTTTTATAGAATGAAAGTGAAAGAAAATGAAAGTCACTCAGTCGTGTCTGACTCTTTGCGACCCCATGGACTATACGGTCTGTGGAATTCCCCAGGCCAGAATACTGGAGTAGGTAGCCTTTCCCTTCTCTAGGGGATCTTCCCAACCCAGGAATCAAACCCAGGTCTCCCGCATTGCAGGCAGATTCTTTACCAGCTGAGCCACAAGAGAAGCCCAAGAAATACTGGAGTGGGTAGACTATCCCTTCTCCAGGGGATCTGCCCAAACCAGGAATTGAAACAGGGTCTCCTGTATTGCAGGTAGATTCCTTACCAACTGAGCTATCAGGGAAATCCTCTCTTATAGAATGGGGCAATAAATTTCCCAAGGGCAGGGATTGTGCCTCTCCCAGTCAATGCAGAGTCCCTAATACTGATGGCAGTTTAGTGCTTAATGAATACCTGTTGAATGAGGGAAACTGCCACATTCTGGGCATATGACTAGCTCTTTCCTGCATCTATGCCTTCCTACAGCTATTCCCCAATTTGGAAAATTTGCACCTCTCTTTAAAGTCTGGACTCAGCCATCACTGCCCCTGTGCTCTTTCTCTAACCTCTCAGGCAAAGCTGATTGCCTCTTTATTTCTGTTATGCTGCAGTCATGCTCCCAGTATACACTATGGTTTTACATTTGTCTGTCTCACTTGCAGAAAATACACAGCTCCTTAATGGTAGGACATTGTCCTCTTCATCTCCTTATTCCAGAAGCTGGTTAAAGTGTCTGGCATAGAGCCTGCATATTGAGTACTTTGGGTTATAGCAGCTTATCCTATATCCTCATTACTGCAGGTTCTTCAAGTTAGGATCACGCAATCACAGAGTCATGTTGATGGCAGACATCTAATAAATGTTGCTGACATGAAATGAGAAGCAAGCACAAGATCTGATGGATCTGTATTTTAGGTCTTAAGACCAACAGGGTTGCTGCAGCTCTGAGTTGCTAGGGGCAAAGGCCTGTACCCATCTTGCAAGGCAGTCATCAATTTCACCAACTGGGGGAGCTTCTCCTTCTCTGTTCTCACTGTTTTCTTCCATGTAGAGGGAGCTCAGTTGTTTATACTCCTGGTCTCTCTCTGCCTTTTTGTTTACTCCATTCAGGGATGTGGTGGGTCTTAGCTTTTGGATACATTTGGGAGAAATATGCTGGGCTTGCTCATCATTTTAGATGTCCACAGGAAGCATGTATTTTCATGTGCTTCTTCACATCATAGGTTCTCTCCACACTGTGAGTCCCACCATCATGCAATACCTGAGGTGACTAGGTAATACATTCTGCCTAATTCTGAGGTTCAGAGAGTAAGCCCAAGAGGCTACAAAATTAAATGATGCATCCTCCATCATCAACTTTATCAGAATAAACGTGAAGTTCCAGGCCCCAGTTCTCATACATTAAAGAGATTTTTTTTTTTCTCAGTTTATTTATGGCTTGGCTAGGGAAGATGGCTGTTTACCATTTTGCCTCGAAAGACCCCAAACAGCCTCCATAGGGTCGTCAGGGAGTTTCAGTAGACAGGACTGAATCCATGATCCATCTTGAATCTGCTCAGAGACCACCCTGCTGCCAGTTCAGGGTGGTCCTAACACAGGGGGGCGGTGAAGGTGGGAGGCCCTTACTCTTGGGCGTACTTCATTTTTATGCTGATTGCTGGCTCCTACCACACAAGAACACCCTGCCTCAGGCAATAACTCAGGCCTCAAAACTATTTCTCACTTCTCCCTGCCCTTGGAGAACCAAGGCTCCTATTCTTCCCAAAACTCCTAAGAAAAAAAAAAATATTCCGACCCACTAATTTGCACTCAGAAATTAGAGTCTGAAGAAGTCAATTAGATGTATTATCCCAGGGATACTTACAGCCTCACACAACACTTGCTGCTGCTGCTGCTACTGCGAAGTCGTTTCAGTCGTGTCCGACTCTGTGCAACCCCATAGACTGCAGCCCACCAGGCTCCCCCATCCCTGGGATTCTCCAGACAAGAACACTGGAGTGGGTCACACAACACTAATACATTTATCTGAAGATTCAAACCAAAGAAATAACCTGCTAGGAGTTTAACTTCCCTCACTGGTCTCCAGGCCTCTCCATGTGGTCTCTCCATGTGGCCTGCCCAGCATGGTGACTTCAGGGTGACTCGACTGGTTACATGGCAGTTCAGGGCTCAAAGAGCAAAAGCCTCAGGCTCATGTGCATCCCAAAAAGGTACGGGCCCTGCCCATCACAGGGACTCGATGGGAGCTACAAGACTTAACCTCAGAAGCCCCAGAACACAACTTCTGCCATATTCTGTTGGTCAAGCAGTTTACTCACCCCACTCCAGTACTTTTGCCTAGAAAATCCCATGGACGGAGGAGCCTGGTAGGCTGCAGTCCATGGGGTCGCGAAGAGTTGGACATGACTGAGCGACTTCACTTTCACTTTTCACTTTCATGCATTTAGAAGGAAATGGCAACCCACTCCAGTGTTCTTGCCTGGAGAATCCCAGGGACGGGGAAGCCTAGTGGGTTGCCGTCTATGGGGTCGCACAGAGTCGGACACGACTGAAGCGACTTAGCAGCAGCAGCAGCAGCAACTCAGATTCAAAGGGAAGATAATTAGAGTCCACTCCTCTACGTAATAAAGTGCCTAGTTACGATGATTAAAGCCTTGGAAAATATCTTATAGAAATTAAAACATATACAAAATTAAATGTAGCTGAATTAGATTTCTAATTCTTAAAAATATAATTTTGAATGATTATCATTTTTTATGAAGTCAGTCATGGGGGTAATATCACACTGTCTTCTTTCACTTAAATTAGATGTAGCCATGGGACTTGCTTTGGCCAGAAAAATGCAAGCACAAGTGACATATGTCATTTCCAGACAGAAGTTTTAAGAACCAGTGCATGGTTCGCCATCATCCCCCATTTCACCATCATCCCCCTTTTCCTATCCACAGCTATCTTTTTAAAGCACACATCTTCTTTAAGGTTTTAATCTTCTACAGGCAGACTCTGAAGATATTGTAGGTTTGGTTCCGGACCACCACAATAAAGCAGATATTGCAATAAGACAAGTCACACAAATTTTTTAGTTTCCTAGTGCAGATAAAAGTTATGTGTACACTATACTGTGACTTATTAAGTGTGCAACAGCATTGTCTTAAAAAATATATACATACTTTAATTTAAAAATAATTTATTGCAAAATATTGCTAACCATCATCTGAACCTTCATTGAGTCATAGTACTATATTGTTGGGAAAAAGGTGTCAATAGACTTGCTCAATGCAGGGTGGCCATGAATCTTCAATTTGTGAGGAAAAAAAAAAACAGTATCTGTGAAGTGCAATAAAATGAGGTATATGCCTATATTCATGAAACCATCTCAAACTTCCATATGGTCCACATTTTTCTTAGTATCTTCTAGACAATTCAGTTTGTTTATAATGACCATAGCTTTAAAAAAAAAAATCTTAAATTCAAAGTGTAATAAACAGCTTACTCACTTAATCCAAGTGAGAAGAGCTTTCTTCCATTTCTTCTGCTGTATGTCAGTGAATTGAACACAGCTACCCCTTAAAGGCATTTTTGTTGCAAGTAAACGAGAACTATTTGATCTATGTTTAACCTGCAGTTTGGAGAACTTGAGAGATACAGAGAGCCACAGAGAACAAGTCCCCATCCAGCTTTTTCAATAGCTATTTTAATTGGTCTGTGTGTGCCTGGAGGTTTCTTCTCCTTTGACAACATATCAACTTTAATAATACAATAGCCAGTTACTTTTTTAACAGCAAACGCAAATTTATTCAGGAATAGTCAGAGGAATTGCTATTTATTGTATAAGTGTTAGTTGCTCGTCATGTCCGACTCTTTACAGTCCCATGGACTGTAGCTGGCCAGGTTCTTCTGTCCATGGAATTTTCCAGGTAAGAATACTGAAGTGGGTTGCCATTCCCTTCTCCAGGGGATATTCCCAACCTAGGAATCGAACTTGGGTCTCCTGCATTGCAGGCTGATTCTTTCCCACCTGAGCTGCTAGGATAGAGGCTTTTTATCATTGGGGATGCAAGAGTCTCTGATTGGCTGGACTGTCCTGAGGCAAAGAGAGGTTGTCTTCCTTCTGCTGGATTGTAGAGTAGGGACATCTTCCCGTCAGAGATGCAAGCGTATGTCTCTTCCTGTTTGGAGTAGTTGATGATACAAAGCAGGGCATGAGAAGTTCCCCTACCTGCCTGTGCCAGCTCCAATTTTAGCTGAGGTTTTTTAAGTTAATTCCAAAGAGGACAAGTTATAACTGGGTATCTGGACCAGGGCAGGCTTGGGGTTTGCTTCTACAATCCTTTTTATGTGTATCAATAGGTTTACCCATTTGAAATATTCTTGATTTCTGCACTTTTTCTCAAGATCACATCTGTAACAGTTGTTTATGGGTGAACTCCCCATTAGAATGCAAACTCTGTGACAGCAAAGACAGTTCTTGCCTTGCTCAGCACTATATCCATCCCAGTTAGCACAGTGCCTGGCCCAGAACATGGACACATTATACTGTTGTCAAATGAATGACTGAAACCAGTATTCTTTTAGCAACAAGATCTTGTGAAACCTGGCAGAGATTTAGGAGGTCACAGTGAAACCACAAAACCGTGGACTGGGAACAATTAAAGATTACTAAATATGTTGTTAAATATGCAAAATGTTTTTACTTAGTGGAGTCTTTAAAATGATTTCCTTACTTTTTCTTTATTGTTTGGTGTATGTACATTTAAAGCATTTCTGTAACATAGAGAAAATGATATGAACATTCATTTATTATCTTATTTTGACCTTATGTTCATTATTTCCTAAAAAATATTGAGGAAGAACTGCCTATGCTCTTCCTAGTCCTTACCCTGAACTTTACATGTGAATAAATATAGGGTGGGCTTTGGCTTCCCTTGTAGCTCCTCTGGTATATAATCTGCCTGCAATGTGGGAGATCTGGGTTTGATCCCTGGGTTGGGAAGATCCCCTGGAGAAGGGAAAGGCTACCCACTCCAGTATTCTGGCCTGGAGAATTTCATGGATTACAGTCCATGGGATTGCAAAGAGTCAGACACAACTGAGTGACTTTCACTTAGGCTACAGGATTCTCAAACTTCTTCCTTAGCCCAGGGAGCTTCTCTTTCTCTTGCTGGGGGTGGGGGAAGAAGCATCCTATTAACAAACAAATTGCTTTATAATACTCCATTTGCCAGGCCTGTCTACTTCACCGTGTTTAATGTCTGTGTGATCCCCGTGAGTTGGTAGCTTTGACAGACATCTAGTATCTTGTTTATTCAACTCGTTTTCCCTTTCGTCATAGAAGAGCTGCTTTCACCTCTCCAGTCTTATAGTTCAAATGAGGACCACCAGGTTTTTATTCAACCTCACTTTTCCCAGAGTCCACTGACTGAGAAAGTCCCCTGACTAGCATGGAAACAATCATAGCACCCCTCCCACACACATCTGGCCATGGCTGATTGGTTCAGGGGTGAGCACCTGACCTGATCCTGGCCAATCAGTGTGCTTCCCTGGGATTTTTTTTTTTTTTTTTTCAAGTGCCCCCATGAACTTAAAAGAGGCTTCTCCTTGGAAGGAAAGTTATGACCAACCTAGATAGCATATTCAAAAGCAGAGACATTACTTTGCCAACAAAGGTCCGTCTAGTCAAGGCTATGGTTTTTCCAGTGATCATGTATGGATGTGAGAGTTGGACTGTGAAGAAAGCTGAGCGCTGAAGAATTGATGCTTTTGAACTGTGGTGTTGGAGAAGACTCTTGAGAGTCCCTTGGACTGCAAGGAGATCCAACCAGTCCATTCTGAAGGAGATCAGCCCTGGGATTTCTTTGGAAGGAATGATGCTAAAGCTGAAACTCCAGTACTTTGGCCACCTCATGCGAAGAGTTGACTCATTGGAAAAGACTCTGATGCTGGGAGGGATTGGGGGCAGGAGGAGAAGGGGACGACAGAGGATGAGATGGCTGGATGGCATCACTGACTCGATGGACGTGAGTTTGAGTGAACTCCGGGAGTTGGTGATGGACAGGGAGCCTGGCGTGCTGCAATTCATGGGGTCGCAAAGAGTCGGACACGACTGAGCGACTGAACTGAACTGAACTGGAGTAAAACATTTAATTTCTCTGTGATGGTGACACTGAGAGATTAGAGAAACCCAACCTTTCTAAAGTTGAAATATGGAAAGAAGCAGAAAAGAGAGAAATAGAGCAAAAATATTGGCAGGGTTCTAGATTTTTGAGCTCCAGCTGCTTCTCTGTCCTGTCTATGGGTTAGTAATTCAATTCTCCTGTAGAGTCTATGAGATAAATTCCCCCATTTTTCCTGAGCTATCTTGATTCCTGTGGCTTAAAACCAAAAGACCCAATCAATCCAGTGTCCCCTTTGCCCTCCCCATCCCACCACCAACTTCTTTTATCTGGATATATGATCAAGAGTATCTAAGAATTTCCTGGTTTTGAAATAAAATTTTAATTCCCACAGGGAGTGAGTGTAAACGGAGTGTAATCATTGTGAAAAGGGTCTCAGTCATGGTGAGTGAATCAGTTCTCCTGTCTCCCTCCCTCCCTCCCTTTGTTGCCCATATAATTTGAGGTTACCTAAAACACTCTTCTCTTAAAGGGGAGGAAAGTCTTTCAAACTCATGACTCCACTATATCCATATATTTATAACGTGTACATGTCTGGTGTCCAAGGATTTGGGATACTGGGCTCCCCTCCTCCAATTTGTCATTTTTCTTTTTAGTTGCTAAGTCATGTCTGACCTTTCACAACCCCACGGACTATAACCTGTCAACTCCTCTGTCAACGAGATTTCTTTGGCAATAATACTGGAGTGGGTTGCCATTTTCTTCTCTAAGGGCTCTTCTCAACCCAGGAATCAAATTCGCATCTCCTGAGTCTCCTGCATTGGCAAGCAGATTCTTTACTGCTGAGCCACCAGGGAAGTACCAGCCTTGTCTAATAAATAGCTCTTTTTTAGGTTTGAGAACTTTAAAAAGAAAATACCAGTTTAGAAACATCCATGGTTCCTAGGATGATGCTGCATACACTGTGTTTACCTCTGGGTATCTGTCTGCTCTGGAGAAGGGCACGGCAACTCACTCCAATATTCTTGCCTAGAGAATCCCCATGGACAGACGAGCCTGGTGGGCTACAGTCCATGGGATAACAAAGAGTCAGACACGACTGAGTGATTAAGCACCATCTGTCTGCTCATCAGATAATTAAGAAATTTTTACCTTTTATGAATTTTTAGAAAATTCTTGCCAAACATATCTCTTTATTCTTTTCTAAGGTGAACTTGACAGAGGACTGAGACAGGTCAGGGCTCCTGTCCTGCCATCATACTCACTGGCCCCTGCAAGGCTTATGGGGACTCAGATTGGGCTTCAAACCAATCTGCAGCAGAACTGAGAGAAATCTGGCTGCCCCCTCATTTGGGCAGGTTTTGGTGGGAATTAGTCAAGGGGGTGAACTTCAGTTTGCACCATGGGACCACCATGCCTGAATGTTTTTGGAATGAGGTGTGATTAACTACAGGTAGGGGCACTCTGTTTCATGTAGCTAGGTCAAGTTTGATCTGCATAATGGTTTCTGGGGTTAAGAAGTTGCCAACCCTACTCATAAGAACTTGATTTCTGCCTCCCAGAATGTGAATGATTATGTCCCCATCCTTTCTCTCTCTTTTGTTTCTCTTTTGTTCCTATTTTCATGCCGTTATGTTGGAGATTTTAGGTTCTTATATAATAATTCAAATCCTTTTTGGAAGAAGGCAAGTATAAACACATACATACATATGTGAGAGGGGCTTCCCAGGTAGTGCTAGTGTTAAAGAACCCACCTGCCAATGCAGGAGACATAAGAGATGCAGGTTCGATCCCTGGGTTAAGAAGATCCCTTGGAGGAGGGCATGGCAATCCACTCCAGTATTCTTGCCTAGAGAATCCTATGGACAGAGGAGCCTGGTGGGCTACAGTCCATGGGGTCGCAAAGAGTGGGAGATGACTGAAGTGACTTAGCACAGCACATATGTGAGAGATTTTATGAAGCAAATGCTAATCAATATTCCTTGTAGTCTTCAGGACTGAAAAAAAGGGAGAAGATTGAAATTAAAGCCTGAGAGCATTTGGTGGAACACAAGAAAAAATTCCCTGCTCTTGAGAGATTAAGCTCATGAGAAACTTTAAGAATACTGTTGTCCCAAATGGTTGGTAACACTTGTGTGGAACACACTGTGTGATTGTCCCAAGTCATGTGTGGCTTCTCAGTTTTTTGAGATGTGGTCATTCATATCCTTTCTGACCAAATCCATGTGCTAAGAATATAGAAAGAAAGACACGGTCCTGTCTTCAAAGAGTTCCTGATCTAAACAGATACCTAATCAGATCATTACAAGAAAGTACAATGTGTACAGTAATAGAGATGGACAAAGAATTATGGGATCATAGAAGATGCTGAGAGAAGTACTGAAAGGCTACATGATAAATGGAGGGGGCTTATGCTTAGGTTCAAAGCTCATTAACCAGGATACTATTGAGTCGTCTACCTTCAGGGTAAGTAACTATCATCTTGAACACTGCAAGTTCTGGCCATAGACCTAGTGTCCAAAACATAAGGCAAAGATGTGACCATCCAAGGGAGGGTAGGATATACAGCAAATACACAGGACCTCAAAATAGAGAGGATAACCAAGAAGAAACCCAAGTGATAAAGAATTTGGAGAAAGGGAAGATGGGAGAGGAGAGTAAAAACACAGATGAAAGAGATGCTACATCCATGTCTTAGAAGGGTGCTGCAGCTGATGGCCAGCAGGTGGCCGTGTGCAGTGGCACAGGTTGTTGACTGCATCAGTGCGCTCTGCCAAAAGGGAAGTGAGGCTGAACTGAGACTGCATTCAGCTTTTTGAGCCATATGCCTTGGTTTGGGGCTGACTCTGCTGGCAGGAAAGAAAGATTGTTTTCTAAATTATATAGAAACATTATTAAGCAGTGACCTTGAGTACAACCTTCTCTACTTACACATTTCTGCCTTAAAATAATCTCTAGCCTTGGCTTTCATCACTATTTTTTTTTAATTGCATACTATGCTTTTTATTTTTATTTTTTTTTTAATTTTACTTTTAAACTTTACATAATTGTATTAGTTTTGCCAAATATCAAAATGAATCTGCCACAGGTATACATGTGTTCCCCATAGTATGTTCAGGATGGGGAACATACTATGCTTTTTAAAAACATTGTCTGTTACATGACTTTAACATCATGAAGTGAAGTGAAATGAAGTTGCTCCATCACGTCTGACTCTTTGCGACCCTGTGGATTATAGCCTACCAGGCTCCTCCATCCGTGGGATTCTCCAGGCAAGAATACTGGGGTGGGTTGCCATTTCCTTCTCTGGGGGATCTTCCTGACCCAGAGATCAAAACCAGGTCTCCCTCATTGGAGACAGATGCTTTAACCTCTGAGCCACCAGGGAACTACATCATGAAAGCAATGCATAAATCTTCAAAGTGTAAGGTGGTAGAAAGAGCATAGATTTTTTGGAGTTGAACAGGTGTTACTTCAGATCTCGGTTCTCTCATTTACTAGGTTGTCAACTTGGACAAATTAGCTAATCTCTCTGTACCACTTTTTTTTTTTTACCTGTGAAGTTGAAACAAAGCTTCACTTAACTTTCCTTCTGTCTTGGGAATGAGGGATAATAAACACAAAGAGTCTTCCTTTGTGCCTGGCATACCCATACTCAATAAACAGGAGCTATTATAACATAAAATCTGGAAATCATTGAAAGAAGATGAAGGAGCAAAGATTGTGCTTAATCTTTCCATCTAGTCATAATCAATTTTAATGTTTTAGTGTATTTTCTTTTTAGTTCTTTCTCTGTGCATTTGTGTTGTGCTTAGTCACTCAGCCATATCCAACTCTTTGTAACCCCATGGACTATAGCCTGCCAGGTTCCTCTGTCCATGGGGATTCTCCAGACAAGAATACCAGAGTGGGTTGCCATACCTTCCTCCAGGGGATCTTCCCAACTCAGGGATTGAACCCAGGTCTCTCACATTACAGGTGAATTCTTTACCATCTGAGCTACCAGGGAAGCCCATGAATACTGGAGTGGGTCCCTTATCCAGGGGATCTTTCTGACCCATGAACCGAACCGGGGTCTCCTGCATGGCAGGTGGACTCTTCACCAGCTGAGCTACCAGGAAAGTGTTGTTTATATATAATTGAGACCACAGTGTGGGGGTGTGTGTGTGTGTGTGTGTGTGTGTGTGTACTGTTTTGTCACAGAACAAGTCATAGCATTTTCTTATATCCTTAGCAACACTTCACAAATGTCATTTTTAATTGCTGCATAGCAGGCATCCTGTGGCTATACAGAGTTTACTTAACCAACCCCCTATTGTTGGCCCTTTGAGTTGTTTCCAGATTTTTTCACAATTATAAATCCCATGCCTACTTTTAACTGCTTACAGGTTGCCAATTCTGTAGCATGCTGTTGTGTGGAAGGAATGCAGGATAATTTGTAATCCAAGCACCAGACCAATGTTTAGATTAAGAATTTACCCAAAAAAGGCAGAGAATAAATGGCTAAAAGAGACCCCAATCATCCTCATAGCGGTTGACCCAGAAGATGAAATCTTCTAGGTGATAGAACAAAGAACCAAGTCAGTGAGGCAGATAGAAATGAGAAGCAGAAATAGGACATTCAGTGCAAACTCTTTAGTGCAATTAATGCGGTGCCAGCGGAGCTCAGACTGGTTGCTGAACAGACTCTTAACGCAAATTAAGCAGTCACATGAAGTGAGCACAGACCAAGGGAACAGCTCCCATTAGCACCCTTACAGAAGATGGCATTCAAAACAGCACGAGCATAGCTACCCAAGAGCTGGTCAGGCCTCGAGGCCCGATCTCATCACAGCTACTGCCCCTGCAGTGCCTGTGTGTCCAGCGTGTCGCAGCAGGCTTCCGTGTTCCTCCCGCAGCTCCACAAGCTTCTACGATAGTTTACATATAAGAGCATTGAGGCTTAAAGAGGTTAAACGACACACCCAGAAGCTGAGTGTCTACTAGGTAACAGGGCTGGGCCTTAACCAATCCAAAGCACCTGCCGCTCCCAGTCTAGCCCTCTCTTCCCAACCCTAGGCCAAGGAGTTCATGCTAGTCGCATGATGTTGGCCATGATCATAGGAGAATGTGAATGTAAATACAAAAAAACTCTAGATCTCCAAAAATTGTTAGCAGTGGTGATCTCTGAGTGGTGGTATTTTGGTGCTATTTTCTTTTTAAATGAAGTTCTGTGTTTTCCAAGTTTTCTGAATTATAATTGGAGAAAAGTCTGATGTTGACCACAGAGGGGATATAACATCATGGGAGGAAGTGCTTCAGGTCAGGGCTTTTGCTGTTGAAGAGTCGGCTGTTCAGCACTGCACTCCTGCCGTCCTACTAATCTGATCTCCATCTGGTCTCCATCATACCAACACACTCTTTTTCTTTAACAAGGAAAAGGAATAAGACAGAAATGAAGGCTTTGTTTATCTAATGGCAAGACACCAACCTGATTACATCATATCAAGCAACTGATAAGCTCAGTTTTGAACCATTAAGATCACTGTCGGGTTGAATTCACCATCTAGGTCAATGGCTCTCAAAGTATGGCCTTCAGACCAGCAGTATCATCTTCACCATCACCTGGGAATTACCCATGCTGATAAGTTATTGATTTTAAAATGTAAATATAGTGTCAGGTTACCTGGCTAAACAGTGGGAAATTTGGTTAACCAATTTGGTGTCTTCCACAGTGGTAAAGAATCTGCCTGCCAATGCAGGAGACACAGGAGACTCCGGTTCGACCTCTGGGTTGGGAAGATCTTCTGCAGAAGGACATGGCAACCCAATCCAGTATTCTTGCTTGGGAAATCCCATGGACAGAGGAGCCTAGTGGGTTGCAGTCCAGGGGTCACAAAGAGTCAGACACAACTGAGCAACTGAGGACACATGCTGAACTACTGGTTCCAGACATTGTGTGGCTGAACTGAGGGCTGTTGCAGCCAAAACCAGGGCGGGGGGAGGGGGTGGGGGCTGGAAGGGACAGAACTGTGGTATCTTCAGATACACTGGTGTGTGTGAAGTCCTGGAAAACGATAAAGCAGTTGAAATCTATTCAACCACTCCATCAGCAGGCACCTGCTTTATGTGCCTCAGGACATTGTCCTGAGCGCTGAGGATCCAAAGTTGGCACATCACATCTTGAAGCTTCAGGAGCTGAGGGCTACATGGCACAGGCAGCCATGTTAGAACGCAAGTTGCAGAGTTGTAGGATGCGTAAAGAACTCTGCGAGCAGAGAAGGAGGCAATTAACTCAGCCTGCATGCAACTGGTCTTGGATGGTGGAATATTATATAAATATCACAGAAACCTGCCGTGGTCTCCTCCATCTCTACATATTTCTCTGTGGATCACAAATGCCTGTCATCAACTACTAATCAGGCTGATAGCCAGCACACTTTTATTCCACTCTTGGAAACATTGAAACATGCCCAGCAGTACCTCTATTAAAACAGAGACTTCATGTGCAAGATAATGGAGGCAGAGCTGGAGCCACTGGTGTTTTTCTTGGAAAAAGCCCTCATTTGGATGGCAGGTGGGGGAGGTGGAATTTCAGAAGACACATTTTCCAAAGCTAATGTCTATGTCAGGGAAGGGGAGACTGTGTTTCCTTTGTCTTCACATTGTCATTTTAGGGTGGCAAACCCAAAATATATCAGGGAACATAACACACGTGGTCTCTCCACAGAGTACATCACTGCCTTGCTTTTCTCACTCAACCTCTTACAAGAGCCTGGAGCTGATGGCAAAATCTTGGTGTAAAAGTAATCAATCTAAGGAATACTTGAACAGTATTCCCATGGTTGGACAATATATACATATACACACAGCTTACATACAATTATGTCATTTAGATTGTCTGCATTAGTGGCTCCATTTGAGAAAGAATGTAGGGGAAATAACTCCTCTCGGGTTCCCTTTGTGGAAAGAAAATGGTTAAACTTCATCTACAGCAGACCGTGCTATTCCTCTTGAGCGTGTACCATGGAGACAGCAAATGTTCAAAAACCATTCCCAGAAAAAACCAGGAAAGTAATATAGAGCTCCCCCTTAGTTTTTACAGTTATTTATAAAATATTTTATAAAGTTTATAAAGCTAGAGATTGTATCTAACGAATTTGCAGAACCATGGAAACAGGATAGGCAAATTGTAGTAATGCATCAGGGTAGAGCAAAGACTAGAGTCTATTTATCAAAAATGGTATGGACACAATTAGTGTCATTGCATTTTGCAGTCTGACCAGCATTTCAAAAGATCAACTCCCTGAGTGATTCTTCCGTCGCAATGGCTTACTAAGCACACACATCAAAACCTGTGCTGCTGCTGCAGTTACTCTCAAGGAATATCACAGTCATGGAATCATGACTCTCTCCATCGTACACACACACACACAAATGTGTGCACGTGTGTGCGTGTGCACGCACACACACACACACACACTGCTTGTCTTTTTCCACCAGTAAATTCCTGGTGATGAAGTAAATGACAGAAGAAACAGATGACTTTCCATAAGCCACATTGAGCTTGCAACTCATAAACATGAAAATTTGACCCAGAAATTACAAAGGAAAAGATAGTTGGAAAGTCCTACATGATCCCTGTTCCAGAATTTCTTCATTTCCCTACCTCTGGCTTCCTAAAGCTGACAATGACTCTCCAAATCTTTCTGAAGTTGACCTTCCATGGGGGTAGATGTGTCCCAGTGGGTGGGCTCTGGGGTTGTGTTTTCACTCATCCATGGTTCCAAGGCACTCGTGTATAGACCTCAGGCTTTAAAAGCAGACGGTCCTCAGTTTTAAGTCAGGGTGAATATAGGTCTGTGCCCAGAATCCTTGTGTGCCCTTGCACTTGATCATTCTTGTTGAGGGAGCTGATTTGTCAAGAAGTCTGATTGATGCCCACCCAGCTTTATTTTTATATTTTTCCACTTGATAATTGCAAGCTGTTTATAACATATTCTTCTTGCTCAATCTTTGCATGAAACCATAAGGAGGAACAACACAAAGCCTCCCATAGACATGTTTCACATTACAAACTGATTCAAGACTCTACAAAGGATGCAAAATATGCAAAGCAGCCCCCTGCTCCTTGGGAGGAAAAGAACTATTATTAGATATTCCATATTGTCATGAAGTATGATAATTGTGCCCAAAGGGAGCCATAGCCCCAAAGAAGTTGACTGCCTCCAGTTGAGCTGTCCATGCCTCAAGCACAGAGAATGTGGCACTACCAGTAACCACCGTGGCTTCCTGTGCCCCACCACACCCAGGCAACTGGGTGACATTTGAAGCCTCCATCTGTACCAATTCCTTCAAGAGTATCTGCCATTTAATCACTCCAGGCTTCTGTCAGCTCCTAGGAAGCAGAGGGTCTCAAGGAGGAAACGGCTTCCTTTTATGGAACATCTTTTATGTGATGCCACAGGGGCTGGTACTTTATATCGTTTAAACACCCTAACAGCTCTGTGAACTGGATATGATCGTTTTACAAAAGAAAGAAGTAGCTCAAAGAGGTAAAATGTAGTAGCTAGTAAAGAAGAGGAGGAGGGCTTCCCAGATGGCACTAGTGATAAAGAACCCTCCTGCCAGTGGAGGAAATGTAAGAGACATAGGTTCAATGATTGGGCCAGAAAGATCCCCTGGAGGAGGGCGTGGCAACCCACTTCAGTATTCTTGCCTGGAGAATCATATGGGCAGAGGAGCCTGTTGGGCGATAGTCTATGGGGTCACAAAGAGTTAGACATGACTGAGTGATTGCAAGGAAGAGGAGGAACCAGGATTCTAACCCAGATCTGCCTGATTCCAAAGGCCCTGCTTGTCTCCTACACATTGAAGACTCTCATCTTTGTCATGTCCTTCCCATATCTCTTACTCCTAAACCTGATACATGCATGTTTGCTCAATCACTTCAGTCTTGTCCGACTCTTTGAGACCTTGTGGAATGTAGCCCACAAGGCTCCTCTGTCCCTGGGATTCTCCAGGCAAGAATACTGGAGTGGGTTGCTGTACCCTCCTCCAGGGGAATCCTCCTGATCTGGGGATTGAACCCATTTCTCTTATGTCTCCTGCATTTGCAGGTGGTTTCTTTACCACTAGGGCCACCTGGGAAGCCAAACCTGATGCATAGTAGATCCTTAATACGTAATTTTTAGAACGAACCCTGTTAAAAATCAGAAATGAGTAAGCTAAGTGGGATAGAATCATGAACTCAGATTAGAACTATAAATCATCTTTAGCCAAAAGATATAAACACCAGTGAATTTTCAGTGAATTTTTAAGTGCTATGAAGGCTTCTAGATCAAACTTTTTTGGTTTCCTGTTTGGATTAAATATTTTAAAAGGCAATTTAAAGTGCTTACTTCCATAGGCTAAGTTAGATCAATCTGCAAACTGAAAGTTGGGTTGCCACAAATAGATAACAATATCCACTAGGAATCACACCCTATCACATCTTCAAAGACTGGTCACTGTCTGTCTGAAATTACTCTATTTGTTTCATTACTTGTTATTGTCTCACTCCCAAATGTCATCTGCCACTCTACACTCAGGGCCTCATACAGTGCCAGACACATTATCAATCTACTGTAGATAGTGATTGAGATTGTACCTGATACAATAACAAGTGGGAAGATGAGTATCTCTATGCTCAGAGAAGAAAATGGCAACCCACTCCAGTATTCTTGCCTGGAAAATCCCAGGAACGGGGGAGCCTGGTGGGCTGCCGTCTATGGGGTCGCACAGAGTCGGACACAACTGAAGCGACTTAGCATAGCATAGCATAGCATGCTCAGAGAAGGCATAACTCACTACACTTAAGCTATGAAGCTAAACCTTTGCTCACCCCAGAGGAATGCCATCGTCATTCAAAAGGATCAAACCTGTACCATTTTGGAAAGAATCTTAATATCATACCTCTCCTTGTTGGCCATTTGTATTGCCAACGCAGACAGCAAAAAGCAGGCAAAGCCCCATAAGTCTGTTCTATCCTATCTTCTGCTCTCCATGTCTTCTCAACTGTGGCTAATAAAGGAAAGAAATTATGTTTATGGGTTGGAAAATAAATCTGTCTCTACTTTTCACTCAGCATATTTATTATGTACCTACTGTATGCCAGGCACTGTTCTAGGTACTAGGAATACAGCATTCAACAAATCAGGACTTCTGCTCATGACGCTTACATTCCAGTTGACAGGAGATAGATCATAAACAGAAAATTAAGATATGATAGCATAGGATCTGAGCAGGACCCTATAGGGACAGACCCTCCCACCAGATCCTCTGCTTTAATTCCTCTCTGAAGTGCTTAGATGAGTATCTGATGCACATTTCCTGAGCTGTTTTGCAGATGCTAAAACTCCCCACCAAAGGGAAGATGTTAACTACTTGATAACCATGAGTATGTAGCCCCAGACCTATTAGATCCTAATTATATCCCTATTAAAGTGAAAGTGAAGTCACTCAGTCACGTCCGACTCTTTGCAACCCCATGGACAGCCTACCAGGCTCCTCCATCCATGGGATTCTCCAGGCAAGAATACTGGAGTGGGTTGCCATTTCCTTCTCAAGAGGATCTTCCCAACCCAGGGATCAAACCCGGGTCTCCTGCATTGCAGATAGACGCTTTACCATCTGAGCCACCAGGGAAGATCCCTATTAGACTTTATTAGAACCACATTATGATCGATAATGTGACACTACCCTGTTACCTCACCATCAACCAATGAGAAAAATTTTTTGCAAACTGATCACAAACCCTGTAACTCCCCTCCCTCAGCTGGCCCTTAAAATTGCCTCTCTAAGGGACTTCCTTGGTGGTCCACTGGCTAAGAATCTGCCTGCTAGTACAGGGAACATGTGTTTGATCCTTGGGCTGGGAAGATTCCACGTGCTGTGGGGCAACTAAGTCTATGCACCACAACTACTGAAGCCTGTGCACCTAGAGCCTGTGCTCCTCAACAGGAGAAGCCGCCACACGAGAAGCCCGCGCACCACAGCTAGCAAGCAGCCCAAGCTCACTGCAGCTAGAGAAGAGCCAGCAGCAGCGAAGACCCCGTGCAGCCGAAAATACATCAATAAAATTTTAAAAATTAAAAAATAAAAATGCCTCCCTGAAACCCATTGGCGCATTTGCGTTTTTTGAGCACTAGCTGCCCCAGACACCTGGTCTGGCCCCTTACAATAAACACTGCATTTTTCTTTACCATGACCCAGGGTCGGCAGATTGGTTTTACTGCATTTAGGTGAGTGGACTCAAGTTTGGTTCAGCAACAACAGGAAGTAGTGAGAAGAAAATCATAATCAGAGGAAAGGGACCTAGAGGGGACAGAGAGGGATCAGGGAACACTATTTTATCTGGACTGGCCAGGAAAACAGTTAGTGTGGTCGATTAGACCTAGGATCCAGGCCATTTTGAGGGACTAGGGGCACCTAAGGAAACTCTCATGACAAGAAAGAGTTGAGGGCCCAGATGTGGCTCCAGGTCGGTGGGCCAGTACCAAGGAGGGTGGCTCTGAGCATGCATCACCATGTCAACCACTCGACTCATCCCAGCCTCAGGGATATTGCTGGGCCCTGGGAGGAGGGCTGTGGTGGTCCCTCTACGCTCAGAACTAGGCACCACTGCGTATGTGTTGGGGGGGGAGTGGGGGGGCTGGGGGGTGGTGACTGCAGGGCGGGGGTGATGACAGACCTTTTCCCGGGGTCCCTGTTACAGCCACATGTGACCAGCATGCCTGGAGCGTCATGGCATGGGCAAGACAGTCTCTGGGGAACTTAGGTGGCCTAGGCTTCAGGTCCCACCAGGGAGAAGTAGAGCATCAGAGAAGAAAGACAGCGAATGTCAGTCAGGTGGCACCTGAAAAGGTCACTTGCAAGGGATTCCTTCCAGGAAGCCCCTGGCAAACCGGGGTCCCCAGTTCCTCTGGTAGGAGGAGGGCCAGATTAATACTATGATGTTACTTTTACCCCCAGGCTGTTGTGTCCTGGAAAACAAAGCCAAAGCCAGTGAGAACAACCTGCTTTAAGCTTTAATTCTGAGGCCCCCTAGCTTTGCTGGGGCTCAAAGTGTGGGCAAGATTTGCAGCCCCTGGTGTCCTTGACAAAGGATTCCCCCCACAGCAGGCAGTAGGTCTGATCTAAACTGCCTGCTGTGTTAACAATGCCATCATAGGGTGAAAGATTAGGACCTGGGAATTTGCATTTAATAGGTAGTAAAACGATCATGAGGAATGCAGTTGAACAGTATTAATAAAAATATGTGGCTGGGAGAAACTAATACCACATGTCAAGTGGGCCTCTTTCATACTTGCAGAGTCCTCACACTCAACCTGTGGACAAAATCTTTAGGCTAAACTAAGACTCATATGGACCTACTTGTCATAACTAACCCACCAGGCTTCAAATTCATCAGGCAACTTTTAAAAGGGAGAGCTCGAACCTCATGACACAGAGGAGTCGGTGACTTTTTATGACTCTCAGGCCAACCTCCATCTTGCTGTTTATGCATCAACCCTGTCATTGTGCCAGCTTAAGTCCCCGAAACAAAGCTTCTCAAAATTGCTGGGTGGGTGCTGGGAAGACATTGTGTGAAATGCAAAAGTAAAATGTTACCACACACCTTCTTTCCAGCCAATGACCATCACTCACGTGGCGGAAGAGCCAGGAGGATGTCAAGCTCAGAAGACTGAGGGAGGCAGGCAGGAGCTCCAGGTGAGGAGGGCCAGGGACTTGCGGACACTCGGCACCTGCTGACATACGCCATGTGAGCAAGTGGGCCCATGATTCCATGTCTTTTCAGTCTCCTCAAGAGGAGCAGGAAAGCCATCTTAAATGTAATGTCTCCCAAGTTTTAAAAGTTTGCAATTGCTTTTTTTTGGAAGCACAGTGTGAAACAAACAAGATAAATATATCTGTAGGTGGGATTTTCCTCTGGAGACCACTAGTCTGAGGCCTCTGGTTGAAAGGATGATTGAGACATCTTTAGAGAACACTGTGATCTTTCTGTATTCTTTCCTGGGGCCATAAGCATCTCCATTAGTAATTCTCCCAAGATGAAGCAGGAACTCTTTTGGCCAGGTTCTACCTTGGGCCACTATAGCACTTGATCTCCATCTGTACCCTGAATCAACACAATCAGGTCAAATTGCAAAACAAGTGGACCTTAACTGCAGCTCTTATTCTACATCCTTCAGACTGTGGAGAGCTCCATGTTCACCTTTGAAAAGAAAGTGTGAAGTATACATGACTCTGGGAGTGATCTGACTCCAGAAACTTGCTCAGAATGGTGATGTCCACCTTTCCTCCAATAAGCAACCTGGGGTATTGGAGGAGTAGCTCAGTCAGAATGGATGACCTGAATCTGGGTGCTAGCTCTGTGATCTGGACCCCTAGTCATCCCTGGGAGGCCCCCAGGTGTCATAGAGCAAAGATGAATTGTTCCTGCCAAACTCTGCCCAAATTGCAGATTTATAAGCAAAATAAATGACTTGCTGTAGGATGTTTTGAGGTGATTCGTTACACAGCAGTAGAGAGCCAAAATAGTCATTTTGACTATGGACAGCGAAAGATTTAGGAGCTCTGAGAAGCCAGGCACTCACAGCCCCAGAAGCAGGAGGCTTCTCCGGTTTCTCTGCTCCTGTCTCATGTGGTTCCTACGTGGCTGGGGTCCCATATGGCTGAGATTCTGCCTTCTGGCTCCTCTCTTTCTGGGTGACCTCACGTCTTGCTCTCTTCTAACAGCATGGCTTTCCTTATGTCACCAATTCAAATCCATCCAAAACAGGGCCTCTGATTGGCTCAATTCATCATTCTGTGTAAGGCTGACTGTTGGCTTGTCTACAGATTGACTGTTGCCATATCTCCTGGAAAGTGGTTTGCAATTGACTGGTATGATCCATGTGTCAAGAATGGAAATGAAGCAAAGAACAAATAACAGTAGAACTTTGTGCAATGGACAGCAGGTTTCAAATTGGGTACACATATTTTCTGAAGGGCATACTAGCTCTGTGACTTGTGATACAGACCTGGACATTTTCAAAGAACCAACCTGTAATTGTATTCTTTCTAAAATTGGTCAAGAGGTGTTATGATGGTTTCCTTTCTCATCTTTACTTTTACTGATAAAATTGGCCTTCTCTCACTTCACAAATATCCTTACCCTTCCTGAATATTCTCAAGTGAACTGCTTCAAGATATGAAAAATTTCCAGAGTGCCTAACAAGGTCAAACAACATAATATTGTTGTTTGTTGTTGTTGTTCAGTCACTAAGTTGTGTCTGACTCTGCGACCCCATGGACTGTAGCCCACCAAGCTCCTTTGTCCATGGGGTTTCCCAGGCAAGAATGCTCGAGTGGGTTACCATTTCCTTCTCCAGAGGACCTTCCTTACCCAGGGATAGAACCCACATCTCCTGCATTGGCAGATGGATTCTTGACCACTGAGCCACCAGGGATTAGTAGCCTCTGATGTTGATCCTTCATTCTAGGGATCATAAAATAGCCTTTAATCACAGTAAGAGATTTATTCCATTAAAATGACCTTTTTCTTTTTAAAAATGATCAAAATCAGCATGAATAATACTTTTAACCAGTTCTAATAACAATGAAATGGCACCTCAATCCAGAATACATTTTTAATTGCTTGAAACCTTATGGTACCATGGAATGTTTATAATAAATTTAGATTTATATCTTTGCCACAGAGGAATATGAAAATCATTTTACGCTGAAATTATAGGTTGGGTCTCTGGGAAGGGGATTGTGACATGAGGCCTGGGGTGCAGAATGTTCACTGGGGGTGCCTCTGGAAGCACTCCTGTGGAAAGAAGAGGGGAGAAGCAGGCGTGGCAGACTGATGCAGCCCATGGAGGATTTGGCAACCCTATGGGAGCTCTGCCAGTAGAAGGGTCTGTCAGAGTCACCCGCCCCTGCGCTGTGGGATGTGGGCTGCCTGAGAAAAGACATGACCTAGGGCGAGGCAGGTCTGCAACTGAGGCAGATCTGAGAGGGCTACAGCCAGGGGCTGGCAGCATTCCAGCAGCAGGCAGCTGAGAGGCAACAAGTCTTTCCTCAGAGGAGAGTCTTGGTGGTGAGTCATCGCCACCATCACAAATATTGACATTTTTATTATGCCAGAAATTACATTCTTTCACAACTCTTTACACTTATGAAGAAATTCAGGTATAAACTTTAAAAAACAAGGGAGTAGACAATCTGTGGGCTTCCCTGGTGGTTCAGATGGTAAAGAATCTGCCTGCAGTGCAGGAGACCTGCCTGGGTTCGATTCCTGGGTTGGGAAGATGCCCTGGAGAAGGGAATGTCTACCCACTCCAGTATTCTTGCCAGGAGAATTCCAGGGACAGAGGAGCCTGGTAGAGGGACATGGCTCAGACTTCTGGAGACCATGGCAACAGGACTCTCTGGACCCTGGTCACAGCTGGGAAGCTTTTTGGGAACATTTCATGGTCACAATGAAACAATGGCCTATTAACAATATCCATACAGCTGATTCTGCTTCCATGGTGGCTCAGACAGTAAAGAATCAACCTGCAATATGGCTTCAATACCTGGGTTGGGAGGATCCCCGGGAGAAGGGAATGGCTACCCACTTCCAGTATTCTGGAGAATTCCATGGACAGAGGAGCCTGGTGGGCTACAGTCCATGGGGTTTCAAAGTGTCAGACACAATTGAGCGACTTTCACTTCACTTCATAGCAGATTTTGGTGAGTGTAGCTTATGTTAGGGATATGGATCAGTTAGGGCTGAGTTCAACTCTAAAGAGAAACCTAATGACTGAGGCTTAAATAATGTGAGGGGTTATACTCTCAGGTAACAGGCTAGGAAGTTATATGATCCAAGGCTTTATTAGCTCCATGTCACCATGGAGCTAAAAGCATATGACTGCTAGCTCTCCATTCAGGCCTTCTTAGGATGGCCCTCCTTCATGCGCATGGCTACCAGAGTTCCAGCTGTCATGTTTCACTCTGGGCAGAAGGAAGGAGGAAAAGTGGAGTGAACATGGACATGAGCTGGCTCTGGTAGACGTTAGGATGCTCCAGCCACGTTCCCTCAGGCTCCTCATTTCAGCCAGCCTCGCACACAGTTCTAAGCACAATGAAGAGCATCACACATGTAGCATCTCTTTGCTTTGCTGGAGTCACAGAAGACTGTCAACTATACACAGAACAACGAGTCAGCACACAGGCGTTAACAGCCCCAGGATGATTCCAGCCAATAGGGAACAGAAGGCCCAACCTGCTTGTTCTCCAGTGAGACCATCATGAGGCAGGTTCTACACAGCTCCCCAGAGGGCCCTCAGTGCACTGAGGACTCCACGGTAACGGGCTTGTTACTGCCTCCTCTTATCCTTTTCACCCTTCCTCGTCTCACTCTCCCCTCCATTTCTGTTTCCTGTAATCACTGCCAGAGAAAATCTCCCACCCCCAAGTCCTGTCTCAAGATCTTCTTTTTGAATCATCTGACTGTCCTCATTTAAGGGGGCTTTCCTAAGGGACCCCTTTTAACAAACTCCAGCTAATCCCGTTGGTCAGCGTTAGGTCACATGCTCATTCTGAGCTGAAAAGGAGATTGGGAAATATACATTTTTTAGATGAGCACCTTGGTACCCCCAATAAAGTCAAGATTCTGTTCATATGGAAGAGGAGGATGTACATTTGATGGGCAGCTAGCCAGTCCTGCCACAGACACAGACTCTGTAAAAGTGAAGGTGAATGTATTGATGTTTGGGTGATTTTCAAGCACAAAGTTTGTGAAGAGAAAAATTGGGGAAATGACATACATAAAAGTAAAAACAGATATAAACAGTGTACAAAATACTTAGGAACTTCAGAACTCAATCTCTGGTTGTTTCAGTTCAGTTCAGTTCATTTCAGTCGCTCAGTCGTGTCCAACTCTTTGCAACCCCATGAATCACAGCACGCCAGGCCTCCCTGTCCATTACCATCTCCCAGAGTTCACTCAAACTCACGTCCATTGAGTTGGTGATGCCATCCAGCCATCTCATCCTCTATCGTCCCCTTCTCCTCCTGCCCCCAATCCCTCCCAGCATCAGAGTCTTTTCCAATGAGTCAACTCGCCAAAGAATGCTCAAACTACCACACAATTGCACTCATCTCACATGCTAGTAAAGTAATGCTCAAAATTCTCCAAGCCAGGCTTCAGCAATAAGTGAACCATGAACTTCCTCATGTTCAAGTTTGTTTTAGAAAAGGCAGAGGAACCAGAGATCAAATTGCTAACATCCGCTGGATCATCAAAAAAGCAAAAGAGTTCCAGAAAAACATCTATTTCTGCTTTACTGACTATGCCAAAACCTTTGACTGTGCGGATCACAATAAACTGTGGAAAATTCTGAAAGAGATGGGATTACCAGACCACCTGACCTACCTCTTGTTAAATTTGTATGCAGGTCAGGAAGCAACAGTTAGAACTGGACATGGAACAACAGACTGGTTCCAAATAGGAAAAGGAGTACGTCAAGGCTGTATATTGTCACCCTGCTTATTTAACTTCTATGTAGAGTACATCATGAGAAACACTGGGCTGGAAGAATCACAAGCTGGAATCAAGATTGCTGGGAGAAATATCAATAACCTCAAATATCTGGTTGTTTAGGATCCATTTAACCTGGGAATGTCCTATGTGGTAAGAAGAAATGTACTGTGTTTCAGACAAACCATTCTCCACAATGGCCTCTTTGATGCACCGTTGGGATGATGTTAGCCTTTGACTTGGCTTTGATTAAATGTGTTGAAATAGAAACACATTACTTTTCTCTTCCATATTTACTGATTGCCTCTTTTTCCACAGAAAATTTGAGGTGAGTTACAGCAGAACACAGTCAACAAAGCAATAACAAAATGGAAACCAGATTAGAGAGAACAAGATGACAATAGGTATCTCTGGGACCATGCCCCATGACAGCCGTGCATCAAAGGTGGATCAGTGCTTCCTGGCACCAAACCTAAGTGGAAGGGAGCATGCTTTACATTATTTCTCTTACCGGAAGAAGACAACTTCCCAATTTCCCTAGAGCAAGTGAATCAATCCCAGCATGGAAATCTAAAAACAACAAATAAAAAATGTTAGGGGTTACTTTTGAAAGTAGGGAGCAATGCATGTAAACTCTTTTTACGAACATTTTTACAGCAAAGCCCAATAATGGGTTTCATGGGCTTGGGTCCTGCTGTGTAAGTGATTCCATAAATGTTTAAGCTGTAGCACTAATGTTCAACTAAGTGACAGTGATTCTGCAAATGGCAAAAATGCTTCCAGTGATGCAGCAAGTTTCAAGGATGCTGCTACTGCTGCTGCTAAGTCGCTTCAGTCGTGTCCGATTCTATGCAACCCCATGGATGGCAGCCCACCAGGCTCCCCCGTCCCTGGGATTCTCCAGGCAAGAACACTGGAGTGGGTTGCCATTTCCTTCTCCAATGCATGAAAGTGAAAAGTGAAAGGGAAGTCACTCAGTCGTGTCCGATTCTTCGCGACCCCATGGACTGCAGCCTTCCAGGCTCCTCCACCCACAGGATTTTCCAGGCAAGAGTGCTGGAGTGGGGTGCTGTTGCCTTCTCCAAGTTTCAAGGATAGATCTCAGAATTTCTAGAGGATTGGAGAGACTGCTTGGCTCTCTTAGAAACTATATGGGATATTAGGAACAGACACCCTGAGGCAGTCCTCAGATGAGGCCAGGACATTCTGGCAATTGGTTTACTTGTTGAGGTAGTCACTCACTGTTTGGCTAATGCAATGCCTATTCCTAACTTCCTTCTTTTGCCTGTCTCTTTCTCTAAAAGCCTCTTCTCCCTTGTTCCTGTTTTGAATATAGGTGTGATGTCTGGTGCAGTGGCAGCTACTATGAGGCTAAAAGTGTGACACTGAAAAGCCAACTGGTTGAGGACAGTCTTGAGAAAAGAGACAGAGTGCCTGGGTCTTAGCTGACACTGAACTCTGAGTCCAAACTTGAGACAGTCTACCTACAGATTCTTAAGTAAACAATAACATAATAGCAATTGTATATGAATAATAAATACTAAATATGGTGCAGTTTTCTAGTTCTTGATGTTGAAACCTTTTACTTTGGGAAGAGATAGTCTGTGTACTTTAAAAAATAGAGAAGCAGTTGATGAAATTAGTACAACATATGAAAATAAAGAGTCAAAGCAAGGATACCACTTCATATGCGAACAAGGGTGAGACATACACAGTCAGAATTTTGCTCAAGAAATAACTTTAGGCCAAATACAGCATGGGAATAACTGCTTAGCTGAGCTCTCAATGTATGATGCCCTAAAATATGGCAAAGGTAGTTTTTAAAAATTTAAAAGCAGAAATAAATAGTCACCCATTAGAACCATATAAACCCTCATTATAACTATCCTGGATCAACTGATTTGAAAAAAAAAAACATTGCTTCTCAGTGAGCCTACTGGGATAATTGAGCTGGAAATTATGTCCCTGGATTATTGAATTAATTCATCTGCAGCTTGAAGTTAGTCAATATAAATAGATTTAATCCTGGAAACTGTTAAAAATAATGGTCTTAGCTTCCAAAAAGTTAATATAATTCTAAAGTCGTTATTTCTGAAAAACAGAAATCAGTGCTGCTTTTTAACAATAAAAGTATCTGTCTCATCGCTAGGTGACATGCATGTAGTTTCTCTCAAAGCAGTTTAAATAATTGAAAAATAATTCAAAAGACAGGGAGGATGTAGACATCATAAGCCTGTTTAAAACCAATTAGAGAGAGTTATTCTTTGATGTCCTGAAGTCCTATGAGTATTTTCATACTGATCTCGCTTTTTATGATGATTTTGTGTGAGCTGCAGTGACCAGAAGTTCATGTCATCCTTGTGCAATTTGGCCACACATTAGCTATTATTACTGATTGGGGTGTGGAAAGCATTTCCAGCCCTGCTTTCTTCTTTTATATGAACTTGCAGACTAAGCTAATACTTCAGTAGAAGGCCTTGGAATGCACTGGTGTGTGCATATCTAGAAATGCTATTGTACTTGCTTCATTTGCTTCAATAATATGATATTAGTCATTTGTTAAAACTAAAATAACAATGAAATGCGAGGAAAAGGTATAGTAACGTTCCCCATGTAAAATTAAGCCATAAATATGCAGTTTGAGAAGACAAAGTGCTTTCTCCAAATGTTTCCAATTATAAGAGGAAAATGAAGTGTTTTTACTATTCGTGGGTCTTTTTTTGTTTCAAGTACATTGTTTTTTGAAAATGTGGGAGACAGACATGCAAATAAATGTTTTCTTTACAATCATCTGCTGTAAAACTCCAAGTTTCTCTTTTGTTTTTGTTGGGTGTAATTTATCATTTCTTACGTTGTGTCAAAAATCATTTCTGTGAAACACATGGTGGAATGTCTCCTATAGTAAATGAAATAGTAATTCAACTTGTCGTTGTTTAGGTCATGGCGTGTTGCAAGAGACCACTTTTTCTGGATCACCAGCAACATAAACAAAGGGTTTATCACAAAATAAATAAATGTAATCTACAGTTTTCCATTTAACTGTATCAGAAAACATTTGGAGGACATAGCCACATGCTTGTTCAATTTAGTCGCAATAATGTTATTGGCATGACAAGGCCAACAAGTATTGCCAAAGTCAATACAGTAGGCTGAGATGTGCTGGGCGCGTTTCACGAGGGTGGTGAGATTTTATGTCAAGAGCCTCAACATTCATCCAGATGAGGTCCGGTTTTGGGGCCTCCCAAATAAGGGATCCCCTGTTTCCAAATTAGATAAGGCTTGGGGTACATTTGAAAGACTGATAGGTTTGGAGGAACTAGGAGAGAAGAAATAACTAAAGTGAGCGATACACTGATCATACATATGTGAAAATTTATGCTTAAAGAATCAAAGAAATATCAACAAAACTTAGCCCAGATTTAACTCCTATTAATTTGTTTTCATTTACTACACAAAAAACTCCACTAACTTTCTAAACACCTTTTAGACTTGCATTTCTTTATTTCT
Source organism: Bubalus kerabau (assembly GCF_029407905.1). Taxonomy (NCBI): domain Eukaryota; kingdom Metazoa; phylum Chordata; class Mammalia; order Artiodactyla; family Bovidae; genus Bubalus; species Bubalus kerabau. The sequence goes on from NC_073627.1 coordinate 149,747,796, forward strand.
GGAATAGCTAATGCATGATAATGGCACAAAGTTAAAAGTTTAAAAATGTGTATTTAATGAAGCATAAGTCTTCTTCCTACCCCTGCCCTTCAGACACACATCTCCCCCTCCCAAAGCAACCACTACTTTCAGAAACAATCTATGCATAAATGAATAGACACAGACATAGCAGAAATTTTTTCACTTAATGATATGATAATCTTTGACATCATTCCTTATCAATATACACAAACCCACCTCAATCTTTTTAATGGCTGCAGTGTATTCCATGGCTTGCAATATTCATTGCATTATTAATCAGTTTCTTATCATTGGATATTTACATTGTTTCAGTAGTTCTTTATTAAGTAAGATGGTATAGTAAGTCACACTGAACATAGATATTTCATGAATGTGCAGACATATAGAGAGAATATAGCTCTGAGAGTTGAATTATGGGGTCAAAAGGTATGTGAATTTTACAATCTTTAAAGCTTTGGCCAAATTGTCCTCCAAAGAGCTTTACCAGTTCCCTCTGGAAATCTAGAGGAATGACTCCCCACAACTCAACACAGTATGTTGTCAAACTCAGTCCAAAATCTGAATGGCCTCTTTTATTCAGACATTAACAGTAAGTCAGAGTCACACTATTTTAACAGCTTCTTTTGCTTTTAGGGACTATAACAGACCAAACAGCCATCTATTCATCCGTGTAACAAATAGGCATTGAGCTCTTATTAATTCATTCAAGAACACCTTCTATGTACCAGGCATTTTGCCAGGGCTGGTGATACAATGATCCCGGATTTTATTGACAATGAGAGAGACAGACATAATCACATACAAGAGCTTGGAAGGAAAAGCACAGAGTCTGTGAGAGTGTAAAACAGGACAGTCTGTTTTGGTCTGGAGTGGCTACAAAAGCTTTCTTGAAAAATGCTGTCTGAACTGAAGGATGAACAGGAAATCATGGAGGGTATGATGTATATGTGTGTGTACACAGGCACACACAGAATTTTTCCAGATAGTAGAGAAAAAGCATGTCACCTTCTTCAAAGATCCAGAAGAAGGACAGGACATGGAAGGAGGGAGGGGCAGAGAGCGTGAGGAAACCAGCATGGAGGGCACTATGGGACAAGTTCCTCAGCCTCCAGGGAGGAGTGAAAGGTGCCCGGCCTCAGGTGAATCTGGTAAAGAACTGGGTGATAAGGGCCATCACAGGGGTAGAGTACAAGAGCAACTGATGAGTGAATCCCCATGGTTTCAGTTCCATTGGCTGCTTGTGTGCTTGATTTGTTTGTTTAGTTTATTTGGTTTTGATAAAATAAATACTGTAATACTCTTAAGGCTTTGGTCTACTTTGGCTTCCCTCATAGCTCAGTTGGTAAAGAATCTGCTTGCAATGCAGGAGACCCTGGTTTGATTCCTGGGGGGAGAATATCCGCTGAAGAAGGGATAAGCTACCCACTCCAATATTCTTGGGCTTCCTTTGTGGCTCAGCTGGTAAAGAATCCACCCTGCAATGTGGGAGACATGGGTCCTCTTCTTACTATTTTATCCTAAAGGAAGGGCCAAGAAATATAAAAATGTCAAACTCCAGGAGTTTCTACATGTTCCCATCAGTGTGGTGAGAGCTGAGCCAAGACTGATGGCACAGTCCGCCTCAGGTGGGTGTCTTATCTCTCCAGGTATGTGTCATAGTGCTTGGGATATTGACTAGGCAGTAAGACAGACTAGGTAGTAAGACATTTCCGTGTTTTAGAATGAATGCAAAAGAGAGGTTAAAACTAAGTAGCTGCCCTTTGAAATTATTTTTAAATGAATTGGAACCTCAAACTTGGTTTATAGTAACATGATATACATGCCATAAAGGAAATATAAATGAGTAAATGACTATCTCTTTGGCTGTTGATATACCATACTTTTCAAAAAAGCTTAAAACATGACTCATATAAATATAAATTATATACACAAGAAAAAGTGTATAACTCATTAATTGATGAGGGGACCAGTAAAATGTTAAGACTGGTTCAGTGGAGATTTTAAAGAACAAATTTATATAGTCAGACAATGAAAGGGATGCTGAAATAACTTGCTAGTAGATGCAAAACTGTTTAATATTCTACAAAGTAATAAGCTGCAATATTTGCAGGTGTTTGGGGCTATCTTTTCCATCAGATGGAAACCAAATCCATCTCTGTCGGATAAAATTGTGTTGTAATGAGTAGGAATAGTTTGTTTTATTTTCAAATTAGAATCATTTCTCATTGCGATCAGTTTTCTACGAGTGAACCTTATCCCTGCAGAGCTATAAATAGTTGAGTCAATAGGAAATCAACAAGACCTGCCCGGAAGTACTGCACTAACAGAACATCCTGTAATCCCCTCTGCTTTTAAAAACATTGTATTACAGGGCATTCACTGCAGTGAACTCAGAGCACTTGGCTATTCCCAAGGATTTTATGACCACATTATCATCCCCAAAACGATGTTTAGAAACGAGTATCCTGTTATTGCACCAAGATTGAAAGAAGTGTTCATAACATCACATATTATTAAGAGCTAAAAATTAGCACCTGAAGCAAGCTAAACTGCAGCCTATAATTAATTATTCTTATAGTCCTAGCTAGAAAGATCACTGCTCTTTGAACCACATTTTACATCTCTATTTCTGTCTAGTACAAACCCCTGACTTTAAGCTCTCAGTCACAGAAAGCAAAGCCTTTAAAATGCCTTTCAATTCTTTAGTAACATCAATATAACATTCAATTACTAGCTTTCTTTTTGACTAGAGACCTTTGTCAAACACTGTATGAAGGTGATAAACAGAGTAAATTTTGTGGTAGAAAGCAGTATCCAAAGATGCCACTTCCAGAACAGGATGTCCAATGCGAAAGTGAAGGATGAGCAGAAACACCATCTGCTCTGTGAAAGAAAAACAGAATAAGGTGCAACCAGAACCTGACATTAGGACATCTCAATAGGAGACATCAAAATCTAGCAGAAGAACAAAGGAACCAGGTTCAGAAGTGTGTCAGTCAGGGCTCAGAGAAGCTGAACCATGATCAATATTGTGGAATGAAGAATTTCATATAGAGATTGCGGGCAGAGGTGGGGGAAGGAAGGATCAGAAAACGGGAGCTGAAGATTTGGCGAAAAGCCCTGGTTTTTGTGTATGAGTTAGAGTTCGCAGGAAATCTTGAAGGGACAGTCACCCAGCTCTAGCCTTGGGCGGGAGACAGAGGGAGGGGCATTGGCTCGTCGAGGCTACCACTTCTGTGTCTCCACAGCCGTGCACTTAGTGGCGGGCCCAGGGTCGCCATTGAGCAGAAGGGCTGGCCGTTGGGAAGGACAGATGAATACACAGCGGGGAGGCACTTCTCACCCCCGCACTCTACGATGACCTTCAGGACCTTTCACTTCTATCTTCCCCAAGTCTTGTTGAGTGTCATTTTCAATCAGCTCTAACTTGGAACTACATAAGGAAGGGGATTCACGGACATGCAGCTGACAGTGAAACAGGCCAGCATACAGTGGGCAAGTCTGAAATCATCTTGTGGTAATGAATTCAAATAAAAGGCATAAAATGCCAGATGACATGACACTTTTAATCTCTAAGATTCTCTCAGAGAGTACTTATGACAGGCAGACTTCCTTTGAAGAATGCAGACCCCACCACTAAAGACAGGCCAAAAGTACTGAAGGACCAAGCAGCGACATGTATGGCTGTGTCTGTAGCCTCCCTGTAAATAGAGGAAATGGATGTTTTGTGTTCATCAGTCTGGGGGAGGGATTTGGACTACTTGAACCGTGCCCTAGTGGTGTGATGTGAACCCTCATCATGACCAATTCACAGTGACTCCTTCCTTGAGAAGGAAAGCATCTTTCAAGAAATGCTGGTCTCCATTTGGTAGATTTACTTCTAAGCTCCTACTTCCAATTTGATACAAAGTTTTTGTTTCACTGTCTCCTCTTTCTCCTCTCCTTTTTTTTTTTCTTTTATTCTTGCTTTTTTTTCTCCTTCACAGGTCTGCATTTATGTATAGAGCACAAAATGGTAGATGGATTGATGGATAAGATCAGAATTGATAATAATGGGAAAGAGAAATGGATTGAGACTCAGGAAGCCTGGGCACTTCTGTAAGTATGGTGACTAAGCGTGAAATTCTTAACAACTCTGAGGCCCCACAGAGTAGATTTCCCCAAGATTAAAAGAAAAAGTACATGTGTTCTACTAAAAATGTGCTTTAGATATCTACAAGGCATTTTAATTTAATAAAAACTCAGAGAACTCCTACAGTAAAGCACTCTTTCCACCTTTGCTCAATCCAGTGTTTCCTACACTAATTTCGTTCTGGAACCCTTTTCCCCATAATTTCTATTAATATTCTGCAGATGAAATATACTTTGGGAAAATTCCAGATGATGTCTACGGTAGTTCTTTCACTTCTACGAAACCCTGAACTTTTCCATTTTTCTCTTAAAACTCAAACCACTATATAAATTTGAGTTACTAATTGAACGTTGATCTGCCTGGAAAGGGACACTTGTTTTTTTGAATAAAGATTTCGCTGAGGGCTAGTTCAAATGGAAATTCATAAGATGTAATTGTCAGGGCTTCCCTGGTGGGTCAGTGGTAAAGAATCTGCCTGCCAGCGCAGAAGATAAAGGTTTGATCCCTAATCCGGGAGGATCCCACATGCCTTGGAGCAACTAGACCCATGTGCCACAACTCTTGAGTCCATGCTCTAGATCCCAGGAGCCACAACTACTGGAGCCCCTTAAAGCCTGTGCTCCGTAACAAGAGAAACCACTGCAATGAGAAGGCTGTGCACCAAAATAGATAGTAGTCCCCCTCCTCCACTTGCCACAACTAGAGGAAAGCCTGTGCAGCAATGAAGACCTCGCACAGCCAAAATAAATAAACACAATTATATTTTAAAAAGATGTAACATAAAGTGAGAAATGAATTTTCTGAATGTGTCTCCACTTAAGAGACCAAAAGTGAGTTGTCAGTGTTTTTCAAATACTCACAGAGAATAATCTCATTCAAAAATGTTGTTTTTGAATTCCAACAGCAGTGATATGCAGAAAAATATTACCCTCCCAGTTTGTATTGGACTACATCAGATCTTCTAAATCAGGATGGCCAGCTAGAGTTCTAATCTTCCAAGTACTTGAGATAGATCAATTGGTGGAGGGTTGGACAGCTGTTGGTTCTCAGTGGAAATAAAAAGTTCAGTCATCCGGTTATGTTGATCTTTTGGGTTTACCACTAGGGGTCACTAAAGAGAGATGGGAGATAGTCAATCTTTTCTAAGTAATTCCAGAACAGCCATGGGCTTTGGACATGATGCAGGTGAGTGCTTCTCTAACTTTAATTTGCATGTGGATAACCTGGGGATTTTGTACAGATTTTGATCCAGGTTGGGGTGGGGTCGGGGTGGGGGCTGAGATTTCTCTATTGCCGTCATTTCCCAGGTGATGTCCATGCTGTTGGGGCTAGAGTATAGGTTGTTGGGAAAAGCTCACACTCAAGATGGAACATCGCCTCAATCCAGCTCTCTTGAAGGAAATGGAGAGTATGTCTCATCCGGGCTGGGTCCATAGTTCTTCTCATCCTCTCCTCCTCTCTCTCGTCCTCTCTCTTCTTCCTTCTTCTCCCTGCTCCTTACCCACTTGATTCCCTCCACCTCCTCTTCCCTTTTCTGCCAGCTGTAGTTTGAGCTCAATCATCTTGAAGGACACCTTCCCAAATATTTCTTATAGCTTTTCCTAATGAAATCTAGCTTGGTGGCATTAATATCTATTTGTGAAATACTCATTAAAGAAACAGAAGCACAGCAGTCAAATGCTTATTTCTCCTGAAAATTTTCTCTTTTGTGTATGTTACATTTTATATAAATGAGTTAAACTAGTCTGATTCTGGTTCTGCTAGACCAGAATAGATGGGTACATCATATGTCTTTAGTGTTAAAGCCTATTTGATTTTATTCTTCAGTGTGTGCGTGCTAAGTCTCTTTAGTCATGCCCAACTCTTTGAAACTCAGTGGACTGCAGCCTGTCAGGCTCCTCTGTCCATGGGATTCTCTAGGCAAGAATATTGGAGTGGGTTGCCATGCCCTTCTTCAGGGGATCTTCCCTACCCAGGGATTGAAACCATGTCTCCTGTGTCTCCTGCATTGGCAGGCAGGTTCTTTACCACAAGCACCTTCTGGGAAGCCCCAATATATTCTTCAGTCCCAACTATTAAGTTATTTTAACCAATAAGAAACCTATTTTGTTTTTTTTCAGAGCTGAGAAAAAAAGACAATTGCCTACATAGAATCCAGAGTTTCATCTTCCACTCAATTCAGTAACTCAAAGGGAGTAAAAGTAAGTGATACAACAAATCTCTTTTGGTGTGAGAAATTTGTGAATGGATCTTTATGTACACAAAGATAAAAAAAAAAAGTTGTAGATTTTTTTTCCAATTATAATTCAGAAAACTTGGAAAACACAGAACTTTATTTTAAAAAATAGTACTAAAATACCATCACTCAGGGATAACCACTATTAACAATTTTTGGAGATATTCCAGGGATTTTAAAAATATTTACATGCACATTCTCCTATGATTATGGAATACTGTTTTATAATCTGATGCTTTCACTTCATGATGTAAATATTATCCCTTTTCCATAACTATTTTTTACTCTAAAATTGCTAATGGTTTTGCTGTAATATATCATAAATATTCCACAATTTATTTAATTAAGTCTCTATTGTTGGATATCCAGGTTGTTCCTAACTTTTCAGACTAATAAAAATATTTACAAACATTGCTATACAGACATATTTGCCCTAACATTTCATTATTTGGTTTGGAAAAGCTCCAAGGGATAGAACTTCCAGGTCAAAAGCTTTTGAAGTATGCTACTAAAGAACTATTTGGGAAAGATGCTCAACTATTTGCTGGCAGCAGGAGGTGGTTAGGGGACTCTGAAGGCAAGAACAGTGCAAGGGGTTACACACGAAATCTACAGATTGCTCATATTTGAGTCAATCTTGGAAGACTGTTTAATCTCAATGCTTCTGTCAAGTAGAGATGATACTAGCTCCTACACCATGAAATTGTTTTGCAGGCCAAGTGATGGAATATACATAAAGCTGGACGAGGTAAGCAATTAACAAATGTCATCTGCTTTATTACTGTTGTTGTTATTTTCCTTCATGCTCAGTAGTAATCCCAGAGTCTTTAAATGCCAACAGGTCTATAAACTTGGCTTCTGCATTTCTGCCAGGGGCATCTGTTGAGGTCAAGGAGACTGGCTAATGACTGGGAAAAAAAACCTGTGAAGAGTGGACTTCAGAAGAAGGAGGTATAATAAGGCTGTTCTCCCCTGAAACCTGGGAAGGCTCACTGCAAACCTTTCCCAGAAATGAAGGCTCAAAAGAAATATGCCAAATGGAAACTTTCAGGGGTACCAGTGCTACCTTTTCAGTTCATACAGCAGCCTCTTCATCCAACAGAAGACAAAGAGTAGTTTTTGCGGAAGGACAAACTCAAGCCACCTTAAAGAAGAGGGTAGATCCCTGTGGCAGGAGGGACCTGGGAGATGTAAAGCTTCCTCTGGTTTCCAGTTACTGTGGGGACACTTAGGGGTGTATCTCAGGACAGGAAGGAGAAAATATTTCCTTAGGATATGAAGGTGCTACTTGAAAGATGCGCTGAGGAGAGAAATACAAGTATCTTATTAACACTAATTTGTAATGGTGTGCGGGGTGAACACACTTAAAAGGAAATTAAACTTCATGGTGATGAGGTGTGTCTGATTCAGACACTTTAGGAGATGAATGGTTGCAAGCTGCATTGGAACTCTCCCCACCCCACACCCCAGCCTCAGGCGCTAGGGCCAGAACTCACCCTGCTTCCCTGAAGAGGGAACAGGAAGGAGGACACCAGCTGCGGGAAGAGGTCACAGGAAGTGTGTGTTGAGAATGGGGAGATGGAAGACCATGGGAAAGAAGAGGGTCCATAGGAACCTCCCCTGGTCTGGGGTGCTGGCACTTGGGGTCCTCACAGGGAAGAGAGGAGCCTTGTGGCTGCAGAGGGACTCTGTCCCTGAGGACACCCTCAGGGGGTTCACACAACTTGAAAGTGAAAGTGTTAGTCACTCAGTCGTGTCCCATGGACTCTAGCCCACCAGGCTACTCTGTCCTTGGGATTCTCCAGGCAGGAATGCTGGAGTGGGTTGCCATTTCCTTCTCCAGGGGATCTTCCCAGTCTAGGACTTGAACTCGGTACTCCTGCATTTCAGGCAGATTAAGAACTTCCACCTTCATGGGGAGCTGGTGGGAAGGAGTGACACGGTCCTAAGGAGACATGGGGAGAAGCCCCTCACTGTGGAATGTGGATGGTGAGCACCCAGCCTCAGAAATGCTGAAATCAACTTGCCTGTGTCTTTGCACAGAGGTGCTAGAGAGGCACCACAAACAGCAAAAGTGGAGGCCCCCACAGAGCAGAGCTCAAAAATCCAAAAGTGCCAAAGACAGACTGGTAGGACCTCAGAAGCTCATTTGGGAAAATGAGGTGGACTTCCTAGAGAACATTCTAGTTTTTCACAATTAGAGCAATTTTAAAAAGTGGCTGAGAAAGATGTGTCCCTCTCACATAAACTAGAGATCAGCAAAGTTTTCCTGTGACAGGCCAGGTAGCAATATTTTTGGCTTTGTGGGCCATGTGGTCTCTGCTGAAGTTCTTTGTATTAAAGTCTGAAAGAAGCCGCAGATAATACATGAGTGAGTGGGTGTGACTGTGTTCCAAAAAAATTTCTTTACCATATAGGGAGCTGCCTGGGTTTGGTCCACAGGTCATACAGGTCACAGTTTGCTAATCGGTGATGTACGTAAACATCTAGAACATTAGATCTTTTTTTTTTTTTTCTGGTTTCAGAAATTAATTTAAGAAGCCTGTGTGTGGCACTCTGTTATACTGACTTCAGATTTACCTTAAGCATTTGTTTCTGAGCCAACATGAGCGTATGGACTCCAGTCTCCTCACTGGGTTGTGAGGATCTTACCGAGATGCGTGATCTACAGGGCACATCACACATGAGGTGTTTTGTTTGCAAATTCTCTTCTTCGTGTGGTGAAGCTATATTTGAAGCATACTCACATATAACATGGAGAAGGCAATGGCAACCCACTCCAGTACTCTTGCCTGGAAAATCCCATGGACGGAGGGGCCTGGTGGGCTGCAGTCCATGGGGTAGCTAGGAGTCGGACACGACTGAGCGACTTCACTTTATTTTTTCACTTTCATGCATTGGAGAAGGAAATGGCAAGCCACTCCAGTGTTCTTGCCTGGAGAATTCCAGGGATGTGGGAGCCTGGTGGGCTGCTGTCTATGGGGTCGCACAGAGTCAGGCACGACTGAAGAGACTTAGCAGCAGCAGCACATATAACATACATGTGAGAATCTTAATTCATGTGAATTTTAAAAAGCTGGCTCTTGAAATTTTGTGACCTAATTTGCAAGCAGGGTTCAGTTCAGTTCAATTCAGTCGCTCAGTCGTGTCCAACTCTGCAACCCCATGGACTGCAGCACACCAGGCCTCCCTGTCCATCACCAACTCCCAGAGTTTACTCAAATTCATGTCCATTGAGTCAGTGATGCCATTCAACCATCTCATCCTCTGTCGTCCCCTTCTCCTGCCTTCAATCTTTGAAAAGATTGAAGAGAAAATCAAAGAAGAGAAACCATTACTAAGATATGTGAAACTATGAAAAGATGATAAACAGATTCAAAATTCATGCCACGTGAAAGACACAAAACTGAAGACCTGCACCTTGCCTGTACTCCCCCTCCTTTCCCCAGAGAAGATATGAGATGGACTCACTCCTCTCGTCTTTAAAGTAAGCTGCATTCATTTTTCTGTAGATATTCATTCAATACAGATCCATAACAAGAAAAATAGCTAAAACAAAATGAAAGTTTATTTCTATCAAATTAAAGGAGATTGAAATTTGACAAGTCCAGGCTGGTATGGAAGTCATTTTGGTATCCTCAGGGATCCAGGCTCCTTTCTTTCTGTTGCAACTTTCTAAGCCTGGTCATGGTCCAAGGTTGCTATCCAAGCTTCAGTCATCACATCTGCATTTTGATCAGCAAAAAGGAAGCTAGAAGGAGAAGGGTACATGTCATTGGCCAAAACTTAGTTACCCACCCACATCTAGCTACATCAGAGAGTGGGAAAGGTAGACTATTTAGGTGGGTAACAATGTAGATAGAGGAGCCTGGTGGGCTACAGTCCATGAGATCACGAAAGAGTCAGACACAACTTAGTGACTAGACAACGACAATAACAAAGAGCCCAGATGAAAGTTGGGGTTCTTTTTTTTTTTAATTAGAGGATGATAGATATTGAGAAGCATCTACCCATAGAGAGTGTGCTCAGTCGCTTAGTTGTGTCTGACTAACATGTGTTATAACCCCATGGACTGTAGCCCACCAGGCTCCTTTGTCCATGGGATTTTCGAGACAAGAATACTGGAGTGGGGTGCCATTTCTTTCTCCAGGGGACCCTTAGGGAGAGACAGGTATTAATCTAATAATGATTCAGAAGTATAAGTGATTAGCTGTGAGAAGTATTATGAAAGAGACAAAAAACTACTGGAGTCAATAAAAATCTGTTTGAGAGAGCAGGGAGTGTTTAAAAAATACTACTCTTGAAAAGGGACTCTCAGCTGGAACTTGATTGATGGATAGGTATCATCCAAGCATAGAAATAGTAGGAAGAGCCTTCCTAACAGAGAGCACAGTGTATGCAAATTCAGGCATCCTGGAGAGCTGGTCTCTGCCATGGTCCAGCAGCTGAATACAGGTCAGCATTGTAGACCTGGCGAATAGTCAAGGGAGAGAGGCCTATTGCTGAGCTGGGAAGCTGGGGAGGACTCAGAATATCAGGCGCTTTAGAAGTCATGTTGAAAATTTTGTTTTAGGCCCAACAGGAAGTCATTCAAAGATTCTAATTGGAGGGCTGGCTCCATCTGATTTATGTTTCAGAAGGGTCCTTCCGCTGCCTGCTGCATGGGGTTGGCTGGCTGTAGGGTGGGAGGGAGAGGAGGTTCCCTGTGCAGGAGGCAGACAGTGGATGGGGACAGACAGTAGAGGTAGAACAGAGGGGTCTTGTAAGGACTGGCTGTGGGGGATGGGCTTTCTGTGTACAATGGTTAATGCTGAGCACCACTGGCCAAGAGACTCTGTTCTTGGAGGTGTTATTAACTGTCAAAGCCTCAGTCCTTAGGGAACAAGGGGTGCTGGCTGCTAATGAGGCTTCAGTCTTCCTGTCTGGGATCAAAGTGAAGAATCACAAAACAATAAGATGGGCTTCCCCAGCAGGTTTTTCTAGGGCTTCCCCAGCAGGTTTTTCTAGCATTTATCCCTTAACCACCTTAAAAAGTCTTTCCTGTAGCTCAAATGGTAAAAAATCTGCCTGTGATGCAGGAGACCAGAGTTTGATCCCTGGGTCGGGAAGATCCTCTGGAGAAGGGGATGGCAATTCACTCCAGTATTCTTGCCTGGAGAATTCCATGGACAGAGGAACCTGGCAGGCTACAGTTTGTGGGGTCACAAAGAGTCGGACATGACTGAGTGGCTAACAAACACACATACACACACACCTTAACAAGGGTCCACGTCACTTGATCAGCATCTGGTTGTCTTAGAGCCCCCAGGGCAAGACTGGAAATGACAGGGTAGGGAGTAGAATTGTTAAGACATAAAGGGAGGAGATTCATTCCTTAGGTTCACACCCATCTAGGTGGTGTGCTATCTTGGTGCTCAGGTGACTGATGGATTTATTCCAAACTATAATCAACCATGGCAGTCTCCGAACTTCCAGCCTATAAGGTTAGGCCCATCAAAGCTGCCTGTGTTACTGTTTGGAAATAAAGCTATTTCTCTGAGTCCCTGACCCCCCACTGATCGCAAAAAGTTGGCCTGTGTCTTGAGGTCATTCCTGGACTTGGGTTAAAATTATAAGCTTAAGACAGAAACAAACTGTCACTTCCTTGTAAATCAAACAACACTGATGGAGCAAAGCACAATTTCAAAGGTCAGCACTGACATTACTAAAGTGTTTTCTTTGCTTTATATTTTAATCATGCAAGTATAACTGGAGATGAATAATAAACACAGTGTAGTTGAGAGTTTTGTTTTCAGAGAGTCTGGACCTACAAAATGAGCAACCCCACCACATTCACTGTGAGCCTGGTCAAGAATTGCAGTTTGGGGCAAAAGTGCTAAAAAACGTGAACTGAAGCAAATGGTACAGATGGAACATGTGAAGAGTCCAGATTTGTTATCAATATCCTCTCGTCACCCCGGGTCAATGTGCACAACTAGATTTATCTTCTTGCAACAGACATACAAAAATATCACATTCCTTTATCATCGAAATGTTGCAACAGCATTATCAGAACTCCTTGGGGGCCTGATTTTCTTGGTAGAGGAGTTACTGACACCCAGCTCGGCGCTCAAGGCTGAAGAATGTAATTATCCCATGATCACCAGGAGTACTTTGTTCTCTGGATGTCTCTCATCTACGGTGCATTTTCTGGATGCCTTCCTCTTCCATTAAAGCATTTATGTCTATAGACGTGCTTTAGAAGTCACCGGGGCTCTAAAAAATTAAAGGGAATGAATTTTAAAACCACAGTTATTTTACCTACTTCTTGGAAACAAAAAATAAAGGCTGACATCTGGTAAGTAAGAAACTTCCCCGGGAACCCAAGTAACTAACTTTTATTTTCTCATCATGAAAGGGGCGGATCTCCATTGGTGGCCTTTCTTATTTACACCACACACATGGCGATGGCTCCGACATCCAGTTCCTTTAGTATAAACAGAAAGGATGGCCTTTTTCTGTGGAAGTTAATGAATTGAAAAACAAAGCTGTTCTGTATACCCACTTCTTCCAAACGAATAAAAGAACTACAGTGTTCTGAGACTTGGGCAAAATAGTTGCATTCAAATTAATTTTGCCCCTTTTACTCTCCCCCTCCCCACTTCCCACCACTCCCCCCCAACTCGCTTTTTCAGAAGAAAAAAGAACCATTTAATCACCTTATAAGGGCAGAGAGCATTAAGGGAATAGAGCGAGAGTCATGAGGCCCAGATCTTATTCTTGGCTCAAACGGGGCCTCACTGGGCGATCCTGGGCCATCCCTTAACCGCGAGCCTCTGTTGATGCAGCTGTAATATGGGGACGCAGATGTGTGTGTGTGGTACCGATGTGGGACCTCGGGGAGAGGTCCAAAGCTGAATGTGGGGTCCATTTTTGCTGGTTGTACGCTGTTTCCAATTTGAAAAGGCTGTCTGCAACTCAGGAATTACAAAGTGACCTGGTATGTCTTAGATGGATAACTGGTATATAGATGCATGAAAAAGAAAAAAAAAAAGAGTCCTAAGGGCCTCCAGGTCTCTTGAAATTAGACTGCCAGGGCAATAAGAGCTGCTAGTATCTGATTTTATAAAGAGCTCATCACAAAAGTAAAGTATGGTTCATGTTGTTTTTTTTTTCCTAAAAAATTCGTGTGGTGTTTCCTATAGTGTATTTGAAGAATAAAGGAAAAAAAGAGTGAGCATGTCCAAGTTCCTCTAGGCAGCACCTGGGAGCCCTTCTTATGGTGGAAGTCCAGTCAAACTCTGTACCCGGGCAGGGGCCCGAGGGATGTCACCCCTTCCTCTGGAACTTGATTGTGTTCACCGACCAGAGTCATTTGATGCTAAGTGCAGGTCCCTTTTGCAGGGTTCCTCATGAACCCAAGCAGAGGGAACAGAACCCGACTGAGACCGCCTTCTACCAACAAACATGCCACTCCATGCTCCTTCTGACTTTGTGGAAGCCCAGCAGACCTGCCTTCTCACGGCTTTCCTTTCTGCCCCAGAGCTCCCCCGCCCTGCCGCCATGGCTGCCCAGACCTCAGCTCACCCATCAAGTCATAAGAAATGGTCTTAACAGGGACAGTTAAAAAAGATTCATGTCCAGTAGCCAAAAGCCTGAAGTTGAGAAAGGAGACCCAAGAGTTTGTCTTACTGCTGTTGTGGTGTGTGTCTTCAAACTTGCAGGGTGCTTGGAAATCACAAGTGGTAATGGTGATTCTGACCCAAGAAAGGCTGTGGAATGAAGGCTTCAACCCACCCTTCTCTCTCTTCCTCCTGCAAACACTTCCCTTAACTCTACCTGTCCAAAGAGGATTCTTAGTCACGAAAGACACAGAGTTCACATTTGATTGGCTTCCAAACATGCCTTTTAAAAGTTCTGTGCTTCTCTACATATGTACTTCAGGTGTGCTGGGACTGGGTCTTTTTGCACACCTTACCTGCTTTACTTCCCCAATGGCTCAGTGGTAAAGAATCCACCTGCAATGCAGGAGTCAAAGGAGACATGGGTTTGATCCCTGGGTCAGTCCCCTGGAGGAGGAAATGGCAACCCACTCCAGTATTCTTGCCTGGAGAATCCCATGGACAGAGGAGCCTGGCTGGCTATAGTCCAAAGGGTCACAAAGAATTGGACACGACTGAGCGTGTGGTAACCATCAGTTCAGTTTAGTTCAGTTCAGTCGCTCAGTCGTGTCCTACTCTTTGCGACTCCATGAATCACAGCACGCCAAACCTCCCTGTCCATCACCAACTCCTGGAGTTCACTCAGATTCATGTCCATTGAGTCAGTGAAGCCATCCAGCCATCTCATCCTCTGTCGTCCCCTTCTCCTCCTGCCCCCAATCCCTCCCAGCATCAGAGTCTTTTCCAATGAGTCAACTCTTCTCATGAGGTGGCCAAAGTACTGGAGTTTCAGCTTTAGCATCATTCCTTCCAAAGAAATCCCAGGGCTGATCTTCAGAATGGACTGGTTGGATCTCTTTGCAGTCCAAGGGACTCTCAAGAGTCTTCTCCAACACCACAGTTCAAAAGCATCAATTCTTCGGTGCTCAGCTTTCTTCACAGTCCAACTCTCACATCCATACATGACCACTGGAAAAACCATAGCCTTGACTAGACGGACCTTTGTTGGCAAAGTAATGTCTCTTTGTCCCTAGACCAACCAATCTAGGTTGGTCATAACTTTTCTTCCAAGGAGTAAGTGTCTTTTAATTTCATATCTGCCATCATCATCTGCAGTGATTTTGGAGCCCCCAAAAATAAAGTCTGACACTGTTTCCACTGTTTCCCCATCTATTTCCCATGAAGTGATGGGACCAGATGCCATGATCTTCATTTTCTGAATGTTGAGTTTTAAGCCAACTTTTTCACTCTCCTCTTTCACCTTCATCAAGAGGCTTTTTAGTTCCTCTTCACTTTCTGCCATAAGGGTGGTATCATCTGCATATCTGAGGTTATTGATATTTCTCCTGGCAATCTTGATTCCAGCTTTTGCTTCTTCTAGCCCAGCATTTCTCATGATGTACTCTGCATAGAAGTTAAATAAGCAGGGTGACAATATACAGCCTTGACATACTCCTTTTCCTATTGGGAACCAGTCTGTTGTTCCATGTCCAGTTCTAACTGTTCCATATATATACAGTTCCACTGTATATATGGTGGTAACATATATACCTACTTTCCTTTCCTTCCTCTCCTGCTCCAGTCACTGCCAGAGTGAAACAAGAAAGTGGCCATGTTTTCCTTAAAAGCTGACACCCACCCTCCCCAACTCCAATGCTTGCAAATGGAGTCCAAATTTCTTTGCAGTGCGTACGAGGCTCTTCCCCATCTGGCTCTGACCCAACTTCATCTCTGCTCCCTCCCAATTCCGTCTCTCCCCCTACCTCTTTTCAAACAGCTTCAGGTCTGGGAACACATTATTCCTTCTCTTGTAGTCTGTTACCTACCTTTCCACTCTCTTATTATCCCTGCTGAGTTCCCATGCATCCTTCAAGACCCAATTCAAATGTGATATATTAAAGCCTGGGGCTGCTCCCACCTCTGTCTGTGGGCAGAGTTAATTGCTGTTTCCTCTGAAGTATCACTACCCCTCTGAGAGTTTCTCTTCCAGAGGAAGCATCACACTGTAGGGGACCTACTGCTCACATGCCCATTTCTCTCCCTAAACTATATGTTCCTTATGGTCAGGAGTAAGATCTTATTCATCTTTATGATACTAGTTCCTAGATCAAGGCCAAAAAATGTTCAATAAAGTGGCCAAGAATACATGTATTCAACTCTAGGTTCCAATCAATATATTCCTTTGCTTTAGAGTTTGAAAATATCTAGAAATTGAAATCAATGACATCTTAGATAAGTTTTCTGAATTTTGGAGGATAGGTATAAGTGTAAGCTCACCATTAG
Source organism: Bubalus kerabau (assembly GCF_029407905.1). Lineage (NCBI taxonomy): Eukaryota > Metazoa > Chordata > Mammalia > Artiodactyla > Bovidae > Bubalus > Bubalus kerabau. The sequence goes on from NC_073627.1 coordinate 149,764,108, forward strand.
AACCAGTGCAAAGATGAAAATACATCTTAGAGTACAGAAAGAAAAGTGTTAGTCATTCAGTTGTGTCTGACTCTTTGCAACCCTGTGGACTATAGTCTGCCAGGCTTCTCTATCCATGGAATTCTCCAGGCAAGAATACTGGAGTAGGTTGCCATTCCCTTCTCCAGGGAATCTCCAGTTCAGTCTCCCAACTCAGGGATTGAACCAGGGTCTTCTGCATTGCAGGCAGATTCTTTACCACCTGCGCCACCAGGGAAGCCCTAGAGTATTTCACCTAGAGTGCAGCGCTTTACCTAGAGCACAGAGCTCTAGGTAAATGAAAAAGTCCTATTTTAGATAGACTGCATTAGGAAAGAAGCTCACATACACTGTTGTTGCTAAGTCACTTCAGTCGTGTCCGACTCTGTGCAACCCCAAAGACGGCAGCCCACCAGGCTCCCCCATCCCTGGGGTTCTCCAGGCAAGAACACTGGAGTGGGTTGCCATTTCCTTCTCCAATGCATGAAAGTGAAAAGTGAAAAGGAAGTCGGTCAGTCGTGTCCGACTCTTCGCGACCTCATGGACTGCAGCCCACCAGGCTCCTCCGTCTGTGGGATTTTCCAGGCAAGAGTACTGGAGTGGGGTCCCATCGCCTTCTCCGATACACTAACCTGAGTAGTAATAACACTTCAGTTTTCCTCGGTGTTTACTGTGATCAGACACTGCTCAGTCCTGCCTATGCATGTACAATGGGCCCCTGCAACAACTTTTCAAGGTGGGTATTAGGATTATTACTCCAATTTCACAGGTGGGTAAACTGAAAATGTGGTAAGTTTCAGAGTCATGTAGCCGGTAAAGGAGGTATGAACCTGGAGGGCTGATGCTGAAGCCTCTTTGTTCCACCACCACCCATTGCACCCCACATCTACCACCACCACACACAAAGTGCCATCTGATGAGCAAAGGGAGTCTGGTCGGTTGTGAAATAAACATGAATAACAATTTTAGGAAACACCATGTGTCAACTACTGTTCTACCTATTAACTCATTTAACACTGGCAATGACCTTGTGAGAGGGGTACAATTATTATCCTCATTTTACAGATGAGAAAACAGAGACAGAGAAGTTAGCCGTTTGCCCAGAGGCCACGTAGCTAATAAGTGGCAAATTTGGGATAGAAACCAGACAGGCTGGCTCCAGAGACCTTGCTCTTAACGACCCTGCTCGGCAATCTCCCAGGAACCCTGGGACGAAGATAGATGTTCAGACAGGATCCAAAGCTGTGGGAGCATGAAGAATTGGAGGTTCTCAGGGACCATCCCCAAGGCCCACCAGAAAGCCCATCAGCTCCTCTCAAGCTCCCCTAAAGATGCATAACCTCTAGGTAAAAACAATACTCTTACAAGGCAAAATCAGGCTTCATGAGATGCAGTCCAGAGGACCACCCCTGTTTCTTCTAAAAAAACATTCTGGGACTCTCAGAAGGCTCTGTTCTCAAGGGTCCTGCTATTGCCTGGATCAATGCAATCACTGTTTCCTCCAACTTCCCCCATGAGCATCATCTTCTTCTAGTATATGTAGCTTCCCTCTCCCTTCTAGCATCTGTTTATCACACCCCAAACTTTCCTTATAACCCTCACTTGGCAGGACCCCTGGTGGCCTCCTTTACCTGTCAACTTGATTCTGTCTGATGACTCTCTGTTTACTTCTCCACTTCAAGCACAGCTACCAATCATTTTATTCCTTTAGCTTTTTCTGACTCACTTTTTTTTGGAAGGAAGGCACTGATAAGTCTCGTTCATCTTTTCAAATAAGATGGCACAGGTTGCTGGCCAACCTATAAACTTACTGTCCTTGGCCCAGGTATGAGGACTTTGAGCTTTGGGGAGACAGATGGGGACAAGAGGGTAGTGGGCAGGGCAAAGACACATGGGGAAAGAAATGGCCACCTAAGGCTGCCTCTTCATCAAGGACCGAGGGCAAGGTGGTCCCTTTTGAAAAAGCTACAAATATGGAAGCCACAGTGATGGATGTGGTGGGTAAAATACCGTAGACTTAACAGTCTCTCTGTTGCACATATAACCGATTCACTCCAGATCCAAGAAATCTTACTCTATAACTAGAGGCAGAGGGTGTTCCTACTGGTTAATATCTGAAAAACTAACTGATTCAGTCAGGTCCCAGCAGAAAACAGATGGCAAAGGCAGGCAGGATAAGTAGAGAGAGTTCAGTGAAAGAACTATTTACAAAGTAGTGAGTGGGCAGCGTATAGAGAAGCCAACAAAAGATGGTGATGCATTGGGGGGCCATGACCATCTCTAGCCCTAAAGGGCAGGGTAGGGAGTGGTCACTGGAGCCCAGAGACAGCTGTACCATCACTGTGTCTGTGTCTGCAGGAGATGGCCACCCAACAGCCCCATGGCTTTGGGGAAAGGAATACAGTCTCTGCTCACCTGTGACTCAGAAGGAAAGGAGCCAGGAAACTCAACACCCACCACCCTCCTCCGCCTGCTCTTTGATCTACTGCCAGGGCCTCGCTCCGGCTGCACCAAGCTGGAGCCAGAGGGCAGAGAGGCCCACATGAAGATTCTGTGGAGTCTCCCAGGGCACACAGAGCATGTGGAGAAGGTGGAAGGGGTGCAGGAGGGGCGGGAGAAGACACTCAGCACAGTGATCTCCTTGTCCTAAGGCCCTTGTTGTCCTGAGGTAACCGCACTGACGTGGTGCCTAAGAAAGTAGTGTATTCCTTGCTTGTTACATTTCACATATTTTCAAGGAAATCAGACTGTTAGCATACCACATCCTGGAGCTTCAAGTATGTTTTCCTGGGATCTCATGAGAATTTCCACTTCAGTGGAGAGTAGTTGAATATTCCCATAACACCAAAAAGGAACAGATGTGGGAGAGAGAGGGACACAACAGACCTCCAAGGACTCATCGTTCAGCTGAAGCCATGTGGTAGGGCCACCAGTGAGGCCCGTGAGCTAGGGACAGGCGGGCATGTCCACACCTCAGGGGATGGCAGGATATGACCACCATGGCAAATGTCAGGCGACCAGAACATAAAGTGCAATCTAGGAGAGAGAAATGGGAGACAGAAAATGCTCAAAGGGATTTATTCTGAATTTATTAAGGTTAAACTTCTGCCATGTGGTAGAATAACCCTTAATGTAAAAAAAAAAAAAATTTCACACTTGCCCCTGGGAGCGGCATATTCTCTCCCCACAGCAAATACTATGGTTGCTGTTTTGAGTGGAGAATAGCGTTTAAGCCGAGAACGACAGCACAACTCCCATATCTGCATTTTCCTTAGGATAGAACTGTTCCCAGAGGAGGAGTTTGTCCTGAGTTAAAAGGTGTTAATTGATGTAAGTGTTCAAGTCTATAAAAAGTCGATGATAGAATAAGATATGGCACTCAGTGAAAGTCGCTTCATTATTTCATCTTTGAAGGCCCAAATGAAGGCATGTTTAGATAAAAAATACCTCCCAGGGAGTTAAAAATGTACTGGCCTCAAGTATATCTCTTTCCCATCACTCATGCACGTTCACACAAAGAGGAAACCACTAAGGGAGGCTTGATGTTTAGTTGTTCTAGAAGTTGGTGGGAGGCAGGAAGGTTGAAGGTCCTGGCATGCGCCTCTAATTTATTTCCTTCTACTTTCCCAAGAGTGGGAGAAAAAATATTTGTGAACTTCATATTATTAAAAAGTTAGTGCTGTCTGCTTAGCCCTTACCTATAAGCCTTTCACTTCTCTAGGCCAAGAATGAGCTTCGATCTCCAGATTAATTCACTTAGTAGACTCTGATTTTGTGTGGTTCCCCAAAAGGTAAGTATGAGTACTTTTTTTTTTTTTTGCAAAAAGCCTCTTTGAACATTCTGCTGTGTCTTTTACGTCTTCTTCCTGCAGCATTAGCCATTCCACACATGATTGCCCAAGGGCAAAGTCACATTTTGAAATAGCCTTTCTACTTCTCAAGCACACACTTGCATGCTCACTCTTTCCCTTTTAATCTCTTTGTCTCTTCCCAACACACAATTAATACTTAACAGGTGATGGCTGGTGTTTCCCTAACAAAATTGAGGACTCCAAGCCTTCATCCCCTACTTAAGATGAATGGTGATAGCACACATGACAATCCTCCTGGGTAAGAACCTCACTTTGGGCATCTGAGCATTCCTCTCCTAAAGAAATTACGATACTCTCCTTTCTTCCCTGTAGCTCAAATGGTCAAGAGTCTGCCTGTAATGCAGGAGACCTGGGTTCGATCCCTGGGTCGGACAGATCCTCTGGAGAAGGGAATGGCAATCCACTCCAGTATTCTTGCCTGGTGAATGCCATGGACAGAAAAGCCTGGAGGGCTATAGTTTGTGGGGTTGCAAAGAATCAGACACAACTGAACGACTTAACACTTCATTTCCCTCCTTTCTTCAGCTATCCTTGGACAGTGATTTTCATACTGCAGGTCCTAAAATCAATGCAATGGCTCATGACTAGCATTAAACAAACAAAAAACAGTGAAATAGAATTTAAAATATCAAAATATGCTGCATACATTAAAACAAATATGAGAGTGTTGTTTAGTCATGCCTACTTGTATACACTTGTGTTGGGTTACAATGTTAAAATACATTTCTTATTATGGATCACCTTAAAGTTCTGAAGTCATTGAACTCAGGTTATTGAGAGGCAAATTCTTCAATTCACGGCCACATTTTTGAAGGCTTGGCCTTGTGGTTTGGTTGACCAGGTGCTCTGTTAGACTTGAAGGTCCTTGCCTATCCATGTTTCCAATTTCTTAAAAACATTTCCATTCCTAATTCAGTGCTCCCAAGTGCTGCTCTCCTCCCACCAGGTAATCCTTCTTCCAAGTGACATTCCAGGGCTCAGAAAGGGATTACCTAGAGAGCCATTCTAGAGAGCCTAGCCATTACCTAGAGAGCCTAGACTTTGGATTCTGCTATCTAGGAAACTGTTCAGGGGTGAACCTGGGACTGATCTCATAGAAAGACTTCTGTTCTTTCCTTTCCCTCTGGCACACCCTTTCATACCTCCAGTTCTAGACCCACCAAGCCATGGCTAGGAGATCTTGGAAATGGCAGCTGTGAGGGGATTATTACTGCAGTCCCAGGGCAGATAACTCTCCAGAGGATTTTTGTAATCTCTTCCTTTCTGTCTACTGACTTTTTGAAAAGTGCATGACATCCCATCATTTCAAGCCCAAGAAATAATTTAAACTTAAAAGTATCAGTGATTCAACAAAATTCCACCAAATAATCAAACATTCTCTCAACATTTCTTGAGCAACAGTTTTCTGTGTCAGACACTCCAGCAGGAGGCAGGCACTAGGCTGGATATACCATAGGAAAGAAAACACTTACAACCTCAGAACCTCAACTCTACGGCAAAAGATAGCTATCCTAAGAAATCATTATAATACTTGTTTTCATAGACATGGGAATAAAATACTGTCATTTCTCAGAGCAAGGAAGTGTCACTTGATCTGGGGAAAGAGGGGAAAGGTTTTACAAAGGAGGAGATGGTTGAACTGAGTCTGGAGGACCTGGGGGCATGGAGCTGGCTTCAGAGGGGACTGCGTGCATGCATGCTCAGTCACTCAGTTGTGTCGAACTGTTTGCATCGCCATGAACTGTAGCCCACCAGGTTCCTCTGCTGATGGGATTTCCCAGGCAAGAACACTGGAGTGGGTTGCCATTTCCTTCTCCAGGGGATCTTCCTGACCCAGGGACCGAACCCGCATCTTCTTCAGCTCCTGCATTGGCCAGATTCTTTACCACTTAACCACCTGGGAAGCCCTAGGGCTGGGTTTTAAAGAGCTTCACATGCCATATTTAAGAGGATGTATCATCCCAAGGGCAACAGGGAGCCAATAATAGTTTTAAAGCATATGATTCATATGATTTAACTTATAAACAAAAGTGTTTAATCCAACTCTGTTTGAAATAACAAACATTAGAAAAAATCAATTGTTTGTAATTAGAGGGTGTGTTCAGTAAATCATTGACTATCTATACAATAAAATAACATATGCCTCCTGTCCCACAAAAAATATGATGATGCTTTTGATATTCATTAGCATAAAAAGAGTGCTTGTTGCAATTTTATTGAACTTTTTTAACATTTACTACTGTAATACTTTCTCTTAAACTCTGATTTTAAATTGACTTTGAATATTTTCAAAGATTGCCTAATAAAAGTCCTGTGCAAAATGAGAGTCTAAAATAAATGGAATAATAGGGAATCACCAGATTCAAATATTCTAAGTCCATACGAAGGGTCATTCTTTGAGTCTTATATTGATGGTAATAAAAAGATACAACTTTTCCTTCCTGTCCCAAATTTCAGCCCTAGGTGATTTCCCTGAGATTTGTGTCTGTATTGCCATCCCATTGTCATTCCTTTGCTTTTCAGTGTTCAGTATTCTGCCCCTTGCTCGCAGAAACCCTGCTTCCCACCCCTAGATGCTTACAGGAGGCTGATGCAGCTGACAGCCAGGCATCTCTGTCACCAGAGCAACTCCTGCCTATTCAGACGAACACGGTAACAAGGAAGGAAGAGTTCCTCTTCTCTTACCTGGCAAACCAGCTATTCTTTTCCAGCCATGAGTTTCATCATTTTTCTAGGGGTTAGATTCTATTATATGCTAGATTATTTATCATTCACGATGAACATATTCTCTTCACAGGTTGGACTAGAGAAACTGAAATAATGATGAGAATTTCTGTTTTATTCCAAGTGGTAAGAACCAGTACAAAGATAGAACAGAATATAAACCTCAGAATGAGATTCTAGAATATTTAAGAATTTGATACACCCTAGGAAAAATAATATGTAAATAATGTATCTACAAATGAAGTACCCTCCCAAAGGTTATGCAAATATATATCCCATGCTGTACATTTAATAAATCTTGCAGAATGATACAAATTTTACTATAGATTTTCTTAAAGAGCTTCATCTTTCAAAAACTTCCCAAAGATCTTCTCTAGAAGTATTTCCCCTTCCCAAAGTTCAAAGCTCATAGTAGCTACCAAATATCTCTCCTCTCTGTCAGCCACACAGATTCCTCATTGCGTCCATGCTCTCTCCTTCAGCGTCTCTCTTCCCTTCTACCCTGTACCATAATGGACCACATCAGTGGTCACTAGGACTTCTGACCTGCCCCCCATCCTAGACCTAGAATTTCTACACTTTCTTATCATCCCTTGCTCCCCATGGACAAAACACATTGCAATTCTTTGGAAATGGAGACTTTTTCTCACATCAGTGAAAAATTCATGGGCATTTGGGGAAATAAAATTCTCTACTTTGTTGACAAATCAGTAAGGATGGATTATTCCGTAATTGATGGCTGACACTGCTGAAGCTGAAGTGCCAATACTTTGGCCACCTGATGCAAAGAGCTGACTCATTGGAAAAGACTCTGATGCTGGGAAAGATTCAAGGCAGGAGGAGAAGGGGATGACAGAGAATGAGATGGTTGGATGGTATCACCGACTCAATGGACATGAGTTTGAGCATACTCTGGGAGATGATGAAGGACAGGGAAGCCTGGTGTACTGCAGTCCATGGGGGTCACAAAGAGTCAGACACAACTGAGCCACTGAACAGCAACAACTACTACTAGCTAACTATGTGGAAAACTGTTAAATTTTCTACCTCACACCAAAATACATTCCAGATGGTTTGAAAAGGTAAATTTGTAAAATAAAAACCTAAATGAACTAGAAAAATACAGGTGGATGTTCAACTGGTCCCATACAAATAATAACACTAAAGACGTTGGCTACCACTTCATAAAAATACAAAATTCTGCATGTCATAAAATGCTACAGAAATGTTTAGAAATGAAAAGCTAAAAGAATATTTGCAACAGTTATGACGGATCAGTGTTTCTTCTTGCTAACTTCTAAAAAAAAAAAAAAACCCTTTACAAGTTAACATGAAGAAACAAGCATGTCACCAGCAAATTGACAAAAAATGGTAAGCAGACTTAGACAATTCACAAATATCTGGAAAGCCAATAAATACTGAAAAAAAAAAGATGCCCAGCCTTCATGAAGCTAACATCCCTTTGAAGGGATGGTCTTGCTCTGGGAGAAGGGGTGGACCAAGGAGGTCAGGAAAACTGGCTTGTGGCCAGTGGGTGATAGCAAAATCTGTCCTGCTGACACTGGGTGCCGACTTGGACCTGACATGTGAGGACAGGATTTGAGAGGTGTATCCTTGCAGGATTTTTTCTTGTGAGGCTTTGGAAGTTGAGTATGTGGTAGAACAATCACCTCAACCATTACAACTGCTGTAAAACGCCTCTGCTTGCTCGCTCCAAGCAGCTCCTCCAAACTTCTCTGACTCAAGCCTTCAGGAGCTGCCTCGTCAGCACAGGCATCTCCTCCCCGCTCTATCCCACAGCTTCTGTGGGACAAAGTCTACTGTGGCCTCGTGTCTCAGCTCTCTAGTCCTCAGACAAGCACTGGCACAGGACTCCTGGCCTGCCTCACTGCCAGCAGCTCCCCACCTTTGCAGCCTCTCGGTTCTGCTGGAGCCCCTTTAATTGTGCCTGAGTAACAGCAGTCCACCCCTCCTCCCCACAAAAATCACCAGTCTTGATAGAAACAAGGCAGTGGGATACCCATCAGGGCTCTGACCAGTATTAGCTCCCTGGACATGCCTTGTGGGCCAGCTGTGCCCATCCAGTGCCCTTCCCTGCACTCCACCTTTTCCCACACAACCTCCTACATGTGAAGTGAGGGGACCTGGAGAATGGTGCTGGTCTTGGATCTCCAGCCACTCCCAGGATGCTCCAGCTTTCAAGGTGAGTGGGTGACATTAGTTGAACCTCAAACACTCCAGAGATTTCCCCCACATTATCTCGTCTCAATTAATAAGGAACTGAAATTGGCATCATATGTGGCATTCAGAGCCATTTGGTTCTTGTAAAGGAAAAGCTCTACTGTTTTCCTTTATGCTGTGCATAATACTCTGAAGACTTCTATATTCCAAATGTGTGTGGTTTTACCCTACACCAAGCAATTCTTCAATATTAGCTGGGTGTCCTACCATTTAATTCCATTCTGACACACTCTATCTGGAGAGAACATCAGATTACACAGGTTAAGGGCTCAGTCCCACCAGCCAGACCTCGTCCCCTTCAGATACTAATCCCAAGGCTAGGCAGTCATCTGTGCTTCTGACTGACTGGCTATAAAGGTCAGAGGTTCCCATGACCCTCTTCTTGGGTTTCATTAATTTGCTAGAGCAGCTCACAGAACTCAGGAAAATATTAACTAGATTATTGGTATATTATAGGCAGCTAGTTAAGAGAAACTAAAAAGCCTCTTGATGAAAGTGAAAGTGGAGAGTGAAAAAGTTGGCTTAAAGCTCAACATTCAGAAAACGAAGATCATGGCATCTGGTCCCATCACTTCATGGGAAATAGATGGGGAAACAGTGGAAACAGTGTCAGACTTTATTTTTGTGGGCTCCAAAATCACTGCAGATGGTGACTCCAGCCATGAAATTAAAAGACGCTTACTGCTTGGAAGAAAAGTTATGACCAACCTAGATAGCATATTCAAAAGCAGAGACATTACTTTGCCAACAAAGGTTCGTCTAGTCAAGGCTACGGTTTTTCCTGTGGTCATGTATGGATGTAAGAGTTGGACTGTGAAGAAGGCTGAGCACTGAGGATTGATGCTTTTGAACTGTGGTATTGGAGAAGACTCTTGAGAGTCCCTTGGACTGCAAGGACATCCAACCAGTCCACTCTGAAGGAGATCAGCTCTGGGATTTCTTTGGAAGGAATGATGCTAAAGCTGAAACTCCATTACTTTGGCCATGTCATGCGAAGAGTTGACTCATTGGAAAAGACCCTGATGCTGGGAGGGATTGGGGGCAGGAGGAGAAGGGGACGACAGAGGATGAGATGGCTGGATGGCATCACTGACTCGATGGACATGAGTCTGAGTGAACTCCGGGAGTTGGTGATGGACAGGGAGGCCTGGCATGCTGTGATTCATGGGGTCGCAGAGTCGGACACGACTGAGCGACTGATCTGATCTAATCTGATAGGCAGCTATAACTCAGGAACAGTCAGATGCAAGAGGTGCATAAAGATGTGGGAAAGGATACAAAACTTCTTTGCCGTCTCTGGGATACCACTCTCCAGAATTTCTATGTGTGCACCAACCCAGAAGTTCTTTGAATTTGGGGTTTTTTTAATGGAGGCATGATTGATTAAAGCATTGGTTACTGGTGGTTGAATTTAACCTCTAGCCCCTCCCGCCACCCTGGAGGTAGAAATCCTCTAATGATTGTTGCTTCCCCTGGCAGCCAGACCTCATCCTTAGGTTACCCAGGCCCTTTGCAGAAGTCACCTCATCAACAAACTTGGATGTGGTTGAGAGGTGTCTGTGAGTAACTGGACACCCCTTTCACCATTACTAGTTTGAAGCAACTTCAGGAACTGAGGACAGAAGTTCAAATATTGAAGCAAAAGATGCTCCAATTGCTCGATCTCTTAGGAAATTCGAAGAGTTTGAGGAACTGTGAGCCAGGAATGGGACAAAGATCAAATATATATTTCTTAGTATAAATCACAGTATCACAGTTCTGTGAATGAACTTCTGTGTGTGTGTGTGCGAGTTTGTGTGTGTGTGTTTCCTAACAACTAATATGATGCTGAAGTTCACATTTATTTGTTCAAACCTTCTATGTAGACTGTTTTTTTCCCTTATAGCTAACTATAGATGGATTTGAGCAGTTTCTAGAATGATAAGGAAGTGTGAATTCATGGAATATGTTCAGTCTTTCAGACATCTACAAATTAAAGTCAAATGTCAGACTTGCTACCCATGAAAGTTGCTTCTACATCAACAGGTATTTTTTGCCAGCTAAATCCTCTTATAGTAATTCAGCTCTATCCACTAGGCTGCATTTTAATCCTTATATTGCTATTAGCACAAATGGTAGTCATTCTAGCTTTGGGTCCATATCCTAGAAGATTTTTGCCATTGTCCACAGCAAATGAAGTGATGCTTTCCCCTTTCATCAGCCATGAAAAGAAAATACATGTTGTTTCTAATAAAACAGATGTTGAAGCTATATAAATTGAAAATGCTTGTAGCAATTTAGGATAAAACCGTTTTAGCTCTAGTTACAAAATGATCTTGAATTGAATCTATAAAGGCCAAATATGGCAACAATTCCTTTGGGTTTTTTTTCTTTGAAAATTCCTTCTGGTTTTTCTCAAAAATCTCCTTGGCTGTAGGTTGAAACTGGCCCTTGGATGAACCAAACCTTCCCAAAGGCTAGAGGTACCCCAAGAGGTGCTCATTTCGGGCTTTTACGTTACTGACTATGAGGTTTGACCGGATGCTCTTGGTGTCTCACTGGTAACTCACATTCCCTTCGCACTGTTTCTCCACTGCACCCATGGAACCTGTGGCTCTGCCTGTGAGCTTTCTCAGCTGCAAGAAAGTGCTCTTTGTGTACTGCAACCCATGTGATGTCTCTTAGCTGCTGCTGCTAAGTCGCTTCAGTCGTGTCCGACTCTGTGCAACCCCATAGACGGCAGCCTACCAGGCTCCTCCATCCCTGGGATTTTCCAGGCAAGAGTTCTGGAGTGGGGTGCCATTGCCTTCTCCGGTGATGTCTCTTAGGTTAACCTAAATTTCTTGGTCTATCAAATATACAGGTGACTTTCAGTTCCATGTGAGTGTGCAGGAAGATTTCATAATTATAGCTAGTTTTAGATCCTTGCAACTAACAGAGCTGAATTAGGTAAACATGAAGGAAACACCCATTGTCACCACCAAGGCAGGACTCTGACATGACCTCCTGAACTCTTGCCTCTTCCCCTACAAAAATCTCTGCTCCCTATCTCCCCTCCCCGAGCTTCCCCATCTCAGTAAAGAGCAATTTACTCAATGCTCATAGCACAAGCTTAGTCATCTCCCAACACTCTTTCTTTCCTTCACACGCTCTGTGGGATTTATTAATGAGTCCTGCAGCCTCCACCATCAAAATACATCAGCAGTCCAACCACTTCTCATCACTGTCTCTGCTGAACTCTGGTTGAAGTCACCATCATCTCTACCTGGATCATTGCAAGAGCCTCCTACTGGCCTCCCTACTTGCCCCCTCAGCCCTCTGTGGTCTAAGCCAGGCACTGGCAAACTTTTTTCTGTAAAGAGCCAGATAACAGATATTTTAGGATTTACCAGTCATACAGCTCCAATCACAATTACAGGACCAGATTTGGCCCACAGGTTGGTTGACCTGCTGTAATCTAATCATGTAACTACATCCTTCCTCAGTAACTAGCCTTCTTTGTCCTTCTCACCTCCCTGAGCTCAGAAAGAGAAGCCTGTCCCTGTCACTGGCACAAAGCCATCAGACCCTACTCCTTCCCCATCACCCTTCCTTGCCTCTTCCCCACCTGTCACTTCTCTCCACCCATGCGGACACCCTCTCAGTTCTCAGGCACCCTGAGAATGCTCCGACCTCAGAGTTGAGCACTTTCAGGTTGGCCTCTGAATTCCCTTTCCCAAAGATCTCATGCATCCCCACCTCCACTCCCTTGAGCCTCTGCCCAGGTGTCATCCCTGCCCCGTCCCAGCCACTGTATTTAAACAAGCACATGCATGCTAAGTCGCTTCAGTCGTGACCAACTCTTTGCAACCCCATGGACTGTAACGCACAAGGCTCCTCTGTCCACGGGATTCTCCAGGTAAGAATACCAGAGTGGGTTGCCATGCCTTCCTCCAGAGGATCTCCCCGACCTAGGGATCAAACCTGTGTTTCTGGTGTCTCCTGCTTTGCAAGAAGATTCTTTACCCACTGAGCCATCAGGAAAGCCCCTTAAACAAGCACACCAACTCCTATTCCAGGTGGCATCCTTGTCCCCTTTCTTGTTATGCTTGTCCCCCACGGCACTTGTCACCTCCTGACCTACTGTGTATTTTTCCTGTTTCTTAATTGTCTGATTTCCTGCACCACTCCCCCCAAAACTAGAATAGAAGTTCTATGAGGCTAGAGATTTTATGCCCCTCCCCCAACTTCAGAAAAGTATCTGATATGGAGACACTTCATATGGTAAATGAGTGAATAAGTGAATGAATGAGTGAACTGATCCCCATCTTCTGTTATCCTTTGATTGGAAATGAGTACATGCACTGTTGAATGTCTCAGTAGGAACAGCATGGAAATGTTCAATTCGGCCAGTTAATTCCAGTTAACTGGAATTAACCCCAGTTAACTCCACTGGGGTTCAGAATCATCCGAGACCTGAAGGAGCACACTGGCCATTCCCCGTGATCTGTTCTTCCAGGTGTGAACTTAGTCATGGCAATCAAGAGAAATAAACCTCGTCTCACCATCAGTGGTGTCTTTGACTCTAGGAGCAGGCCTAGTTATTGAATAATCTCCTCTGCACACGAATATCATTTTCTACAGTAATAATCATTCATAATCCAGGTTTTCTTAATTTAACCTTTGGTTCTAAAACAATTATTTTTTAAAAAATCAATTTCAGTTTCAAGGTATGATTCATATTCAGTAAACTATTTCCTGTATGAAGTAAAATCTACAGTTAATGAAGACATTACTCCTCACAGTTTGCACAAGGAATTTTAACTCTGAAACACAAAAACTTCAAGGGATCCCCTGGAGTAACACAGTTAAAGTACAAGTCTGTCTCTTCATCTTTATAATCACAGGGCTACCACTGTTTGCTCCACGTCTGCTCCTTATATACAGGAATATGGAATAATGTGGGGGCCACAAACGTGGGGTCCTCTGGACAGGATCCTGCCCAAAGGAACATGAAGGAAAGCTGAAGGCTGAGCCCACATGTGTTGGAGGTCTGCTGTGTAACTGGGAGTGCTCCAAAGCGACCTCATGTACAATATAATGTTATCAAAGGATAAGTGCTAAAAATGTGCTGATTTGAAGCTTTCATCTATATTATTAAAGTTCAATGGAATTCACAGCAATTGCTTAGAAAGACCTTCAAGTTCCTCCCTCTCCCCACTATCCCAGGAGGAGTATTTTATCACTGGTGATGTTTGGAATGCTAGCACATGGTGAAAATAAAAAGCGGACTAGATCTGTGGTGGGTTTCCTGGTTGTTTTTAACTTCTCTCAAACAATCTATCCCATTGTATGCTGGACTGGACCACTCCCACCATCCCACCCGTGATATGCTACCACTTATCATTTCTCCCCATTTGGATAAAAAATCTCTAATCCTCGGTAGTCACAAGCAGCTGCCAAATGCACACAGCGTGTTCCTTCATGCCTCAGCTTCAAACTGCAGAACCGATTCATTTAGTAAGTTAGAACTGAAAAGGACTGCGAGAGTCTACTTAAAACCTCTCATTTTATAATAAAAGAAATGTATTTAGGTGATCTTTAAAAATTTTTTCCAAATGGCTTCAGCTATTTTGTTTCTCAATGAAACCTTTCAAGTGGGCAGCATAAGCATTATTGCCTACTTGGAAGAGGGACATTTGGGACCCCAGAAGTTAAATGACAAGACCAAGGTTACACAATCTAGTAAATCACAAAGCTTGGTCTTAAACCCTCAAGGGCTTGTAAGGCCTATATTTGCTTATCATAATTATGTTGAATTCAAGGCCACTTATTTACACAATGAGGATTAAAAATATTACTTTTAGGGAACTCAGAGCTACAGTTTCAAAATCTACAGTGCATCTGAGGAAATTGTAGATTTTTGCAGTGAGCAGCTAGGTTTGATTCATCTTTGTCTTTCTGGGGCACTGGGTACGTGTTTGTTTCACGGAGGAATGAAATGTTAGGAAAACCTCAATATCCAGTGCTAACCAGTCCACACTGAACCCTAGTGGGGCTGGTGGTCGTGATGGAATGACTCCAAGACCATGTCAACAAAAAGAAGTTTAAAGACCTTTTAAAGAAGAAAAACCTGAAAATAGCCTCTAAAGATAACCATAATAGTAATAATTGCCATTTTTGAGTACCTCCCACAGACAGGCAGTTTCTCTACCACACTGTGGAAAACCCTGCCAAGTTCTGATCAACGTGTACAAACGTGTTCCATCTACAACTGAGGTTTTGTGTGCACAGCTACGATAATGTCCAGAGGTCAGGATGCTAAGCTAAAAGGGTTGGTCAGTTAAGGGGAGCATGGGGGACACTGACCATGTGTGTTACAGGATGAGGTGCAGGGTGAAGCTGTGCCAAGGAAAGCACTGTGTTTACTGACACCCATCGAGAGGATGAGTGTATAAGACAATGCTATCAAGGCTAGTGAGCAGCTCTACTCGGATGCCAACACGATAGGGTGGGCGGCCAAGGGAAGAATATATTAATAATGAAAAGTTATTTTTCCAGCTTTCCAAATTATGTCCTTTTTAAAAATGCTGCCAACCTGTTAATCCTTTTGGATGTGCCAAAAATATTACGGTCTTCCCAGATGTGCTGCAAATAAAGACAGGTTGAGAATGATCATGCTGGGTATTTCGCACACACAATTTGTAACTCTCACAATGATTCTACAGATAAGAACTCTCATGGGGTTTAAGAGCTCACCCCAGTTCACGATGTGGGTGGGTGGGAATTGTATTCAGTTTAGGTAAGTTTGCAAAACCCCTGTGCTTCCCTCCTTGCCTGCTCCCTCACACTTGACGGCCTTTTGTCTTGGGAAGAAGAAAGTGGGAGCATTCTGAATGGCAAAACTTGAACTGGGGTGGAGCTTCAGGGAAGCAGATCTACAGGCAAACCTAAGGAAAGAATGTCCAGACAAGCAGAGCTGCCCACGAGTGACCTGGGTGGCCAAGGATGGTTGCAAGATCCTGAGTGGGAGGTTCCAAGCAGAGGCTCGGAATCCGGCTTGGTCAGGATCTCCCCGAAGAGGGTATGCAGAGAATCTGTCAGCCTGCCTTGGGATGGACAGCCCAGATCTTACACAGAGATGGGCCAGGCCACTACCAAGGTCGGGCCACAAGCCACATGCTGCTCACACGTGGGCTAAGTCAGCTGTCCCTAAGGAGAATTCCAGGCAAACAGTATGGGGGCCCAATGAATATCAGGCCAATGACATGGACCGCAAGGTGGGGACTCTTTATTGGCCTACCTGGTGACGCAAGTCATGAAACAGAAAAGCGAGGCAGGGAATGTTGGACAATGAAGACAAGGCTAGAGACAGCCATGGGAACTGCAGGGGGAGGGGTGTAGAGTCAGAGAGACCACAGGTCGCCTTGGGCTGAGATATCACAGCCTCACCAGCCTGTCAGCTGCGGAAGGCTGCAGCAGCGTTTCAGCACTTGGCAATAGGAGCAGAAGCATCCACATCAAAAAGGCTGGGTTGAAAACTGGCTCTACTGTGGAACCCCCAGCAAGTCCTTTAAGCTCTCAGTTTCCTTGTGCATGGAAAGTGTTCTGCCTCCTTCAGGACAATCAAGAGGGAATGTGTGCAACATGCTTAACACAGCATCTGCCTCCTACTGCTGAGTCGCTTCAGTCGTGTCCGACTCTGTGTGACCCCGTAGACGGCAGCCTACCAGGCTCCCCCGTCCCTGGGATTCTCCAGGCAAGAACACTGGAGTGGAATCACTAAATGGTAGCTGTTACTATTTTCATTATTGCTGTTTTGAGTTTAGGACTTTCAAAAGCCTATTCTAAAAATCCCATTATCCAAATACTTTCCAACTCGTCAACTCATTTTTGGAATCAGGGAATGAGAAAGGATTTTTAGTCAGAGAACATTCTGGAAAGTTCTTTGGGAAACAGTCTTTCTTGTTCAGGCTGAGATCCTCCATTTGTGAAAACTGGCATGATAAAATATTTTAACACAGTTTTTCTGTCCCAAAGAAAAATCCTCAAAAATGTTAGTGATTGTCTTCACTATTTTAACTAATCACATCATTATCATAGCTCCTTTTTGAATTTTGGAGTGTGAAGTTAGTTTTGTTTTGTTTTTCAAATGTATTATCAAGAATTGCCTGGTTTCTGGCTTACTCACTGATTGCCATTTTTCCTGATGAGAAAATCTAATCAAAATTTGGTAGCTTTATTAATAAATATTTCTGAGGGTCTATTTGACACTGCATTAGTATTGTTAAAGCTCTCCTGTGCTATTATGGTAGTTCATGCTTGGCTCTTCAGTCTTTTTACATTTATTATAAACTTGAACACAGTGGGTCTTCACTGGGAATGGTTTTGCTCCCAAGCCATATCTGGAGGCAGTTCTGTTTGTTACAACTGAAGTTGGGATTGTTACTGGCATCTCATGGGTAAAGGTCAGGGATGCTGTTAAATATCCTAAAAGACACAGGATAGCCCCCCACAACAGAAATATCCAGCTCCAAATGTCAATTGTGCTGAGGCTGAGAAACCGGGTGTGACATCTATCTTTCCTACCTTCTGTGCTTGAGAAATACCAAGAGGATAAGGGGCACAGGACTCCATAGTCCATTGCATGAGGCACTGTCTTTGAGAAAAATTGTGTGGACTTGCAAAGCATTTTTTTTTTTTTAAGCAAGGCACTAAGAGCATGTCCTCCTGCTGGCTGGGTGTCCCTCTTGGTTTCTGTGCCCTGGGCATGGTGTGAGCATTGCCTCAGCCGAGCCACGTTTTCAGAGCAAATCAAACCTCCTAAGGAATTCACGGAACATGAGCACTCTGGACTGTTTGCCCAAGACTAAAAGAGGGAAGGGATTGTGTTTGGGGGGCTGATGATGCTGAACTTTCAACCCTCCTTAGCAATGTTTGCTGGCCAAAAAGCAAAGCCAGCTGTATTTGGACAGCACTTTACACAAACAGACAACACAGACTGTTATCTCCTAAATTGGAGGCTTTCTACAATGTCTTCTCCTGTGGGCACTGGACTCCGGCAGGAAGACCACCCACAGGCAAGCACACAGCACCTCCCAGGGAGGCCCTCTAATCACCCACCGTTTTGGCCACCTGTTCTGGGCTGTGTTATCAGATGTGAAGGAGCCAGCTAATAACCCTTTATAAGCTATAAATGGAAGTGGCCATGGCAGGGAGTTGATAAACATTTGGGGGGCAAATTATTTGTATAGCTGACTTTCATTTGCACCCCTCTCAACTTCTTGAAAGGACATGTTTCAAGTTACAGGATGTCCAAATAGCTGTTTGCAAGGAGGGTGCCTGTTGCCGAGCAGTGTCTGTGGTCTCATTCCAGGCTGCAGTTAATGACAACAGCTCTGGATATTTTCAGCCTTCCTAGGCACCAGATCTTTTTCCTTAATCCTGTTTGGGGGCGAAAAGGAAATCCCAAAGCTAGAACTCCCTAAGGTATCTCATGTGCTTTGAAATCTCAAATCTCAGTTTGGGGTTGAAAAGGGTGGACAGAGTTGTTTAAGAAGTGAGCTTTTATACGCTTCATTAGTTTGGGTTAGGTTTTATTTTGTTTCTACTAAAAGAACGTGAGGATGAGAATGCTATGTATAAATGGACATCTGACTGTCTGAGGCAATTATAGCTCCTGGATTGCGTAGGTTGGGCTAAGCACAAAAGAAGTGTTTCGCTGATGCAGTTCAATCACAACTGAGCCATGCTTTGGGTTGATGCCTTGGTGGCTATCGGATTAAAGACTGAAGGGGGAGTTTTGGAAATGAAAATGGCATGAAGAACAGGGAAGAAGGGCCCTGGACATTTAAATAAAAAAGTGACACCTGTTTTTTCACCCGAGGAATGGGAGAGTGGGCAGAGCTTGCTGCCCAAGCCCAGTTTCTGCTTTTGTCTTCCCAGGGAAGCCAGTCGTGCACAGACCAGAGTGTGCATATGAGCAGCTTCCAGAGGCTCTGAGCCACTTGTGCAGGGCCTGGGGATGACTCGTGCTGTGCTTATTTCATAAAGGGTGCCAGGTGGGTGCCTGAAGAGCTAGGTTCCAGACCTCTCAGCTCTTGGGGGGCTGGGGACCTCACCTTCTCCACATCCCTGTCTTTATCTGCCACAGATAATGTGTATGGCTGAAGGTGCTGCTGGAAGCTACAGAAGTCAGACTAAAAACTATCATCTGGAATCCATAATTCTATCATCATGGAATCCATAATTGGGTTGGAGAGAAGACCTCTCACCGATGAGATTGTCAACAGTCCAAGACCGAAGAGAACTGGCAGCAGTGTCCGAGGGAAAAGGAGAGCAGGGAGAATCTAAGGAGGAGGTCTGGCCATCCACTGGCCTCCACGGTGGTCAGGTTTGGGCGAGGACCCAGGGAGGGAATGCCAAGGTCAGAGGCAGGCACTGTACTATCCTTCAATCGGCCCCAAAGGAACAGAAAGGAGCCTCGCAGGTTGGCATTAGAGAAGCAGATCAGGGCCACGTTGTGAAGGCAGAGGTGAGTTTTCCTGGGAACACCGGCACAGCAAGGGCTGGAAAGCAGCGATCTGAGGTGCATGGGTTGGGTGAAAAGGTGAAATGCTGAGAGGGAGAGAGCGCCAGCCCAGCATCAGGGCTGGGTGGCTCACCGGCCGCCGGAATAGAAAGGGCCCACGAGACTTAAGGGGAGAATCAGCAAGACCCTGCTGGGGGTGAGTCCCTGCCTGAGTCATGAAGAGGGTGAAATACCTTCCACAGAAACTAGCATATCCTGAAGACTGAAAGAGAGCTTTGTTTCCTACATTTTGAATCTGGGGGCAAAGCATCCAAGCAGAAACACCCCACGGGTAGTTGGAAATACAGAACTGGGGTTGGAAAGGGTGCCTTGGCTTCTTTAGATCCTAACTTGATTTTTTTCATCACTCCAAGGTGAGCAGTGCCATCCCAGGACAGTAGACGTTATATTGAGCAACAACTATGTACTAATTATTAGCTGAAGACATGCTCTCGTCAGCTCACAGCCCCACCAAAGCGGGATTATGACTCTTGCAATAGTCAGAAACTAAGTTCAGAGAAGTTAAGATATTTATCCAAGATCACATAGCTTGCAAGTGGCTGGACTGGGATTCAGACTCAGGTCTGGCTGATGGCAATGGCCACACTCTCCCCCATTCTCACTCATGACTCCCTTGACTTCTTAACGTAGGAATTCTTTCAGGTGAAACTTCTGTGTCTCTACAACTAATGCAATACCATGAGCGCAATGGTTAGTTTTTTTATATGTGTTAAATATTTATCCTTCTTTCTGTTACCACATTCCTTACACATAAATATCAGATTTTTATTAGTCTGCTATTTTGAAAAAATAAAACAAAAACAAGAACAAATAATCCTGTCCTCTTCCTGTTAAAAGCATCCAGTTTAGAGACAGCAAATCAATTATAGTTATTTGCTGAGTTAGAAATTATATTTCCTTTTTTGCAAAGTGATGGAAATTTCTGAAAGGCAAAGGAAACAATATAAGTGTATTCCTTATCTTTATTACAGAGAATTTATCTAGAAGATTTTGTTAATAGAATTCTTTGACAAATTTTTTGTAATTTTCTAAAAGTAAAACTTACATGCATCTCTTCCATGTAGCTCTCAGGCCAAATTCATCCATATCCATGCTAAAATATCATTTTATATTTAGGGAAGGAAAGTACATAGATTGTGCAAGGTCTCCCAGTAACTAGAAGTAAAAATTTAAGATTAGTATTTACCACTTCTACTCTTAAAGTCACGCCAGAGTCAGGCTACCTCCCATATAGTTTCAAGGGAAAATGAAATCAGAAACCTAGCTATGGTGATTTTTACTGCGTTGAAGTTTTTGCCAAATTTGAGTTCTTAAAGGAATTTCTCTCCAGGGTGTTTTGGCAGAGACCTTGCATTTTTTTTTTTTTTTTTTCAACTTTCACCTGGAGCATTTAGCTGGGATCCTCTACTACACAGTTTGCCCCAACTCTTTCTGCCTTCTTCTTTAGTTTAAATCAGAGTAAACAGTGTATGAGAGTATGCTACAATATATCTTTGCTGCTGACTACAAGTTACTTCTTCCATAACCCACTGACAGGCAGGAAATGGACAGTCTTCATTAATTTCCTGGAGAATTACCATTTTCTGTCAAGTAGCATTGCTATTTTACTCAAGGGATTTCTGCACATTAGGGAGATATCCTAGGCAAAGTGGCCCATAGGTGGCTTGGTGAAACCATTGTTTCTGTATTAATGATTGTATAATTCCATGAACCCAATCATAAAAATCAGTATGTCCACAAAGATCTAAAGCAAATTAAGTTAAACCATAGAGATATGGAAAGACATTACTTTTTTATTTAGTTTTTTATTTAATTTTTAAATCAAAATCATTGTACTTTTAATATGGTTGTTACAGACAAGGCTTTATGCCTTTGTGGGCCAGGAAGAAAAAACGGACAAGAAAAAAACAAGAAAAAATGTTGGTTTGGATAATACAAATTTTGCAACCCAGGGAGAAAGTTGCAGGGCTTCATTTTATTTTTCAGCCTGTATATTAATATTAAGCTACAGGAGCCTGTTGCAGAAGCAATATTCACTTTTCCTTAGACAAAGAAAAATTAATAATTGATTTTGATGCTGAAATCTGCTTTGCAATCCTCAATCCACGAATGGTAGCAAAACCAAAAAACTGAGCATGTGCAGGCCAACATCCCCACACTGCCCTCTGGTGGTAACCCACCTCTTGGCATCTTTGCATTGATACTAGGGGTCAGGCAGCTGGGAGCCTTGTGAACAGCTGAGGTTTGACTGCCTCAAAGGAGAGCATTGCACATAGTTTTATCCTTTTATATGCACCTCACCTTTATCACATGTCCTGGTTTTCAGTCATCTCCTGCTCACATCCCCAGTGGCCTGATAGCTACTTGGGGACAGGACCCTGTCATCTGCATCTTGTACACCTGCTTAATAGAACCCAGTGCCTGTTGGATGCATGTCAGATGTTTGAAGAAAGGGATGCCTCAGTAAACTAGAATGTCGCTGAATGATTGTCCCCACCTCCCCCCTATAAGGGGATTGTGTGGTTCTTAGGTTGTATGTATCATGTGCCCACAGAACTGAGCTTAAGTGAGTGTACCTGATTAGTGGGGACATGGCATGTGGGCACCTGCATCTTGGGGCCCACTTTAGATTCAGCCTCAGCCTCTGGTCTGGCTATGTAGCTGACAACTCTTTCCATCACTGATACAGCTGATGTGACTGAGCCATCAGGGCTCAGACACAATATTTGGGAAAGTGAAAACACCAATTTTTGCTTCTCATTTCAAATCCAGGGATGCTAAATTGCAAAAGTGGAAAACATATAACAACTGTTAGCAACATTTTGGACCTCCATAGCCTATTCACAGTGTTGCCAACCTCTTAGAAATAATACTTCCTGATGAAATAACTTCGTCCATTTTTTTTCTTTCAGAGTTCTTCTTGCCCAAGGGCAAGTCATTTCTAAGGACCTCATCTCTGAAATTAGAGCATTGATTACCTAGAATTTTCCAGCTCAGATATTTCTTGACCTTAAATCTAGTCTTGTGTAAATTATTTGTATTTTATTTGAATTCATTTAAATTTGAAAAGTAATAACTTAGACATGTTCATCCCCTTGTAGAGAGCCCCCTACTCTGTACTGCTGGTCTCTTTTCCCCAGCAGAGTCTCTAACCAGTCCATTTTTGACACTTGCCTTCACTCAAGATGGCCTTTGCAAAGATGGGCTTCTGCTTTTTAGACCTTTCAAAGGAAGCTCATGTGTATAACAATGTTCATAGCAGCATTGTTCATAGTCACCCAAAGCTGGAACCAACCTGGATGTTATTAATAACTGTAGTATGGTCCTATTCTGGAGTACTATACAGCCATGAAAATGAGTGGGCCACACAGAAGCAGATGAATGTGGTGTGATGACATGCCTGCTCAAACACCCAGGACTGGGGGATTAAACAAAACATATGACAACAAGAAAACAGGGCAAATGCTTTACATTTTAGATTTTCATTTTTTTTTTGAATGGGAAATTTCATGGAAGCACACATGAGAGGAACCTGAACTGATATCTCAGAGCAGAGCTTTTCACAGTATGATTGCAAAGCCCGTCAGGATCATCCAAGGAGCTTGTGAAAACCAAAGCTGCCTGGGTCCATATTGGCTCCCCTGCATCAGAATCTTCAGGTGGGAGAGGAAAATCATAATAGAGCCCCCAGATGATGCTTATGTATTATAAACTATGAAAACTTGTTCTACAGCTTGGTTAAATCTCAAGGAGGATGGTTCTTTGTTAACTGCCTAGGTTTCTTATTGTGTCAGACATCATCGATGTCCCCTGATGGTCCAAGGCAAGGACCAAACCCTGTAACATTCAAAACTGAGGGGGACACATGCCTCCCCCATTTTCATGGGCTGTTTGAGAATCAGATTTATGGAGACCAGTTGGCCAAAGAGAGAATGCCAAGCAGCTGAAGACCCCTGAGCAGATTTTAGCCAAGATTTTTTTGGGTCAGAGAGAGGCCAAGAATGCCACTCTTAAAGAAAAAGCTAGTAAGCCAGGGAATGTGGCTGCATATTTGTGAAGAGCTTAATACGTGCTGAGCAAAAGACAAATAACAATAATCAAGCTAAGCTGTAGTGCTTTTTTCCCCTCCCTTTAAAGACATTGAAGCTCAACCCAAAATCTGACCTCCAAGTTCCTATTTTATTATTCTAAGCCATATCATTAGCTACAGGAAATAATCCTGTTGGTTGGAGGAAATACTTAAGAAGCAGTTTTCATTAGCCTTTGCCAAGTATACAGTGTGGATCAGAAACTGAATGTAAAGTACATTTTATGTTCACCTGGTATTAACATGTGAGATAGTTGATTCATCCTTTTGGAAATGGAGACATCTTCTGGATCAAGGTAATAAAATGAGTGACTAGATCTATGGCCAATGACAAGAGCGGGAAGGGGTTGAGGCATAAACTGGGTAACTTTAGATAAAGAGGAAATAGCTTTATTTTCCCTACCATCCCTATGGTTTTGGTGTCGACCC
This sequence comes from Bubalus kerabau, assembly GCF_029407905.1. NCBI lineage: Eukaryota > Metazoa > Chordata > Mammalia > Artiodactyla > Bovidae > Bubalus > Bubalus kerabau. The sequence goes on from NC_073627.1 coordinate 149,788,028, forward strand.
ATTCTGTTTTCGTCACTATGAAAAGAAATTCATTTCAGAGTATCTCTCAGAATGTGATTAACTGATGAATTGAGTTGTCCTTGGTTTCTGTTCATTGCTTTACATAGCAGTTGAGAGTGTGGACTTTGGAGTCCACTGACCAGGATCAAATCTCAGTTCTGCTGCTTATTAGTGGGATGATCTGGATTGGGTAAACCGACTGTGCTGGTTTGCCGGCGACCAAGAGGTTCGCTGGGATAATGGCACAGTCGGTGCTGAAACCAGGCAGGTCCCAAGCAAACTGGGACAAGATAGCCCTCCTACACCTGGAGCAAGTTACGTCACTTCTCTATGTTTCAGTTTCCTCATCTGAGAAGTGGGGTGCTAGCCTAGCAGCCTACCCTGGGGAGTGGGGTTGGGAGAGTCCAGGAGGCAATCAGCATTGGGATCTGAGCCTGGTGCCCAGCAAGCACCAGTGTGTTTGGTCTCTTACACACTAAACACAGTCTGCTCACCCCTCCTGGCACAGAGAGGGGTGTGATGACGGATCTAGACCAGGACATCACTTAGGGATATTGTGAACCTTCCTTTGCTGTGTGGTTGGCTGAGATGCTCACAAAACAGGTGTTTGGTATGTTCCATGAAACAACAGTCATGACATGTGGGGCCGGAATATCCTCTACACTTCTCTGGGTGGTTGTGAGTCCACTGTCAGTAGGGTTGTGTGACCACATGCTCACCTATGAGCCATGGAAGCAGAAGGCCATGGCTCATTTCAGGAAGCTGGTAAGATGGTCACTGCCTCTGGGTGTGGACTGAGATGGGAGGAGAAAAGGGGTGGGGCTGGAGAGAGGGGAGGTCAGGGCAGACTTGGGACCTTGAGGGGTCAGAGATCTTAAAGACCACCTGAATGCAGAAGTCACATCAGAGAAGGAAAGATGATCAGGTCTGTTCTCTGATTTCTTCAAAAGTTCATGGGAAAAAAGAAAAGAATGGCAGGAAGGGCAATCAATAAGGAAAAGTAGGTTGTGGCAATACATACCTGCATGGGCCAGTTTGCAGTAAATAGTCTCTTCATTCATTCAACACATTCAACAAGTCAACACATATTTACTGAACACCTACTGTGTGCCAGGTGCTGTGTGCCACCTGCACTAGAAGTGTACCTCCTTGAACACAAGAGGCAGCAGCCTTCTATTCTAGTGGGGCCACCTCTTCAGTCAACATATGGTTACTGTTGTTGTTCAGCCACTGTCATGTCCTACTCTGCAGCCTCACAAAGTGCATCATGCCAGGCTTCTCTGTCCTTCACTATCTCCTGGAGTTTGCTCAAACTTACGTCCGTTGAATCGATGATGCCATCCAACCATCTCGTGCGGTTACTGAGGCTTCCAGGCACCTGCCTTGTGATATTCACAGACTAATAAACAAACACATACATAGGAAAACATCAGGATGATGAGAGAAAATAATAATAGCTAATATTAAACAGAGAATTAACCCCCCGGGAGGTCAACCGAGCTGAGACTGAGAAGCTCTGCTCTAGAGGGCCTGAGCAGAGCATGATGGCAGGCAGGGATCACTGAAGGCCTCTGTGATCTGCCTTTGAGCTGAATCCATGATCAGAAGGCACTGGCCATGCACACACCTGGGAATGGCACATGTAAAGGCCCTGAGAAGGACAGGCCCAGGCTGTACAACAAAGCCAATGTGGTGGGAATGAGGTGGTGAGAAGATGAGGGCAGAGCAGGTAGCAAGTCCAGCTGAAGTAAGGAGGCTGGAATTTACACTAGACACAGCCAGAAGCCACTGGAAGACTGAAAATCATGAGATTACATGAGCCTTTTTAATCTTCTTTTTGCTTATCTGTGTTTTAAGACTGTTACGGGTTGACATGTGTCCCCTCCCCTCAAATTCATACGTTGGCGTCCAAACCCCAGGACCACAGAATGTGCCTATATTTGGAGATGAGGTCTTTTGAGAGGTGATTAAGTTAAAATGAGGTCATAGGGTGGGCCCCCATCCAGTATGACTGCTGTCCTTATAAGAAGAGGAATTTTGGACACAGACATTCATGTAGAGGGAAGACCTTGAGAGGACACAGGATGAGACAGTCACCCCCAAGCCAAGGAAGGTGGCCTCAGAAGAACCCAGTCCTGCTGACACCTTGATCTCGGACTTCTAGCCTCCAGACCCGTGTGAAACAAATTCCTGTTGCTTAAGCCGCCCAGTCTGTGGTACTCTGCTATGGCAGCCCTGGTAAACTAACGCAGTGACTGTGCTCCAACGAGAGAAAAACATGTACACAAACACATAATTAAAGAATAGCTGAAGGAGACATTATCAACATGTTTGAGATTCCAAGTAGAAATAAAAGATTTTTTCAAAAATCAGCTATAAGGAAAAGAGGAGAAATAATTTTAGAGAAACATGGGTACCTCAAAAAGAATCAAAGTAGGAGGTGTCAGCAGCATTCTGCCCAAAAAGGCCAGATGCCTTCATCTTGTGGTAGAGGCTGCACAGTCTCCGGACACCCAGCCTTCAAGGGATTCAGTCTGGTGAGAATCACACAGGCTGTTGGGAATGCATCATGCCCGCCACCTGCCTCCCTCTGATGAGTTTTGTAACACTGCTTTGCAAAAGTCAGTTGCAGAGTCAGTTTACAAAAAGCATTGCTGGCATCATAGTGGGAAAAGGAAGTAAAGGAGGGAGGAAGGGAGGAGAAAGGGAAGGAAGGAGGGAGAGGGGAGGGAGGAGGGAGGAAGGGAGAGAGGGAGGAGGGAGGGAGGGAGAAAGGGAGGGAGGGAGAAGGGAGGGGGAGGGAAGGAGAGAAGCAGGGAGGAGGGAGGGAGGGAGAGAGGGAGGGAGGAGAGAGGGAGAGAAGCAGGGAGGAGGGAGGGAGGGAGAGAGGGAGGGAGGAGAGAGGGAGAGAAGCAGGGAGGAGGGAGAGAGGGAGAGAAGCAGGGAGGAGGGAGGGAGGGAGGCAAGTGTTTAACAGAGTTTCAAAATGGCCACGATGGTTGAATGCCAAAACTGAAAAAGAGAGTTTTAAGAGAATACATGGTAAAATATGTCAAATACACAAAGGAGGAGGGGCGAAGGAGGTGTATATTAGCACATCTTACTTTTCACCTGGATGCATTTGGAATCGCATTAGTTTGTAGACCATGGACATGACACCATGCACTGTCTCTGTGTGTTCCCATTATGAATGGACCCCAGACCTGTCAACTGTGGAATTGCCTTATTCGGATCTCAGAAGGAAAACACAGTTGTATCTTCTTTGCAATGTAGTTTAATTTGCATAGACAAGACTGGAGCAGGGCTGTTTGAATATTCTTTATTTAGAATCTCCATTATCACCATTTATCTGAGAGCTTGTGAGAAGCTGTCCTCTCAGCAAATGCCCCAGAGCAGTAAACACTGGCCCACTCCAGGGCCTTACTTCTCAGTTTGACATATGCTTCCTATTCCACATCCCCTGTGTGGAAACATCCCCTCCCCAAGTCTCAGTGGGTTTGGTGGGTGTTGGGTCTGCCTGGGGTCAGGAGGTTCGAAATGGAGTTGAAAATGGATGAATAAGAACATGAATGAGAACATGGAACAACGGACTGGTTCAAAATCAGGAAAAGAGTACGTCAAGGCTGTATATTGTCACCCTGCTCATTTAACTTCTATGCAGAGTACACCATGTGAAGTGCTAGGCTGGATGAAGTACTAGCTGGAATCAAGTTTGCCAGGAGAAATATTAATAACCACAGATATGCAGATGATACCAGCCTTATGGCTGAAAGCAAAGAGGAACTAAAGAGCTTCTTGATTAAGGTGGAAAAGGAGAGGGAAAAAGCTGGCTTAAAACTCAACATTCAAAAACTAAGATCATGGCATCCGCTCCCATCATTTCATGGCAAACAGATGGGGAAACAATGGAAACACTGACAGACTTTATTTTCTTGGGCTCCAAAATCACCACAGACTGTGACTGCAGCCATGAAATTAAAAGATGTTTGCTCCTTGGAAGAAGAGCTATGACCAACCTAGACAGCATATTAAAAAGCAGAGACATTCCTTTGCCAACAAAGGTCCATCTAGTCAAAGCTATGGTTTTTCCAGTAGTCATGTATGGATGTGAGAGTTGGACTATAAAGAAAGCTGAGTACCAAAGAATTGATGCTTTTGAACTGTGATGTTTGAGAAGACTCTTGAGAGTCCCTTGGACTGCAAGGAGATCCAACCAGTCCATCCTAAAGGAAATCAGTCCTGAATATTCATTGGAAGGACTGATGATGAAGCTGAAACTCCAGTACTTTGGCCACCTGATGCGAAGAGCTGACTCACTGGAAGACCCTGATGCTGGGAAAGATTGAAGGCAGGAGGAGGAGGGGACGACAGAGGATGAGATGGTTGTATGGCATCACCGGCTCAATGGGCATGAGTTTGGGTAAGCTCCAGGAGTTGGTGATGGACAGGGAAGACTGCCATGGGGCAGTCCATGGGGTAGCAAAGAGTTGGACACGACTGAGTGACTGAACTGAACTGAACTGAAATTCATATTGCTGCATCTACGGCAAGATTTTGAATGATAAATTCTCTGTGATTCCATAGAAGAGGTACACTTTGGGCAGTGATGTTCCTTTTATCCCACTGAGAGGACTCACCAAAATGCCAGTTGTGTTTTCAACTGTGCCACTTTATAATCTCTAAAACCCAAAGTCCAAGGGTCCTGTTTGCCTCAGTCTGCCCAGTGTCTTTAAGATAGTGACAAGGTCATCACCAATTCTTTGTTTCTCAGTCAGATATATAAAGGTGAGGGATGAGGTGGTTGCTTTAGCACAAAGTATGAGCAGTGAAAACGTCTATTTACCTCAATAAGCATTGCTAGCATAAAATACAGTACCTTTCTACTCTGCCCCAGCAGGCCATGGCAGCCAAAGCCCCATGCAGGCCTCTGTGAACGACAGTAAAGGGCAAAGCGCCGCAGAAGGCTGCATTGGCGGTTCTTTGCTCTGGGGAGCTGCGTGGTGTGTGGTCCAGAAGCTCTCCAATTACCCAGCCCCACTCCCATTCCGACAAAGTCCCCAGGGGGCACATGCTTTGTAAAGCTTCCTGGGGAATCCCCTACGACCCCACCCCCCCACCCCCACTTGAGGCTGAGAATCAAAGCTCTGAACTGCTTTCCTGGTGAGAAGTCTCATCTCCCAGGATCTCGTCAGATGAAGCACTGAATGAACTTAATCTACAAATGCTTTATCTACAAAAAGAAAATATTTTCATAATTATCTAAGTCAGTAATATGTTTATTACAGATTAAAAAACACCAGCAGGTATAAAGAAGGAAAAAAAACCTGTGTATATCCTTGCTAGCCGCTGTATCGTCACCTGGGTTCTTGTCAGCAACGCCCCACTCCAGACCTCCTGAGTCAGAATCGGCATTCTTACCCGATTCCCCTCCCCCAGTGGGTTCTGTGCTTATTCAAGTTTGAGAAGCCCAGAGCTTGCTAATCCCGGAACAATATTTGAATGTATTTCCTTGTAGTTCTATACATTTATTAAAGTTGGGGTAAATATTAGATTACCAGTATTGGAATTGCCAGCTTTTAAAAGGTTATTTTGAATTTATTTTAATATTATTCAGAGGTTCAGTTTGTGTCCTGATTTTCTCCTTTAATTGCCTACACTATCCACCATCACTTCTACTTGTTTTTGAGGCTTTCTTAAAACCCAGTTTCTTCATTCTAGGGTGAAGAATAGAATGAGTGGCACATGAAGGGTTAAGGTCTACCCACTGCTCTAATAGCCACCTAAAAACCCCAGGCCCCCGCCTGCCAAGCCCAGATTTTGCAATGTTTGCCATGCGCTTGCTTCATGTTGAAAGATGAACGGAATGGAGATTTCTTTTTGTCTGCGCGTATTTATGTGTGTGTGTGGTGCATGTGTATGTGTGTTTCTCTGTGCAGTCTCCGTGTGTGGCCTCCTCTGGGTGAAAGCGCAGTGTTCCCACTGTTGCTTATCCTGAAGGCTTTCCAAACCTCCCTCTGTGCAGACAGCCAGGGGAAAACACCTCTGAAGAGAGAAAGAGCAGTGAGCAGCCTGGATTTCTCAGTCTGTTCCTGCTCAAGGAAGGCAGGTGAGGGACACCCCCCCACCCCCCACCCCTTCTTAAAGGCCTCTTTTAAACCTGTTTCCTTTCGGAAACATAGTTTTGGAAGGTGTCTGTCTGCCCCATCCTCTGCTTCTCCAACAGCCCTAGGCGAACAGAAGAGGTGGCTGCTGCTGCTTGCACGGAGGGTTGATGGGCTGAGCAATCCTGGGGCATCTGCGGCCCAGAAGGCAGTGGGGGGTTGAGAGGGGAGCCGGGTGGGGGTGGTGCTTTGCAGTGGCCGAAAGGCAGCGACAGACCCCCTCAGTCACAAGGAAGGCGAGGGGAGAAGCGAAGCACTGTCCACCCTGGTCTTTCTGTTCTGTCTTGCCCCTTTCCTTTCTCTGTAACAGGACTCTGATTTTACGAGGGCTGTTTGGCGGGCTTAGGCTGTCACGTTTCCATGTTTCCCAGTGGGTGCAGAAAGCAGGTCAGCCATGCTGAGCCGCTGCTCTGAGAACAGCCCCACACCTCTCACCACCGCTGTCTCCCCATGGGGCTAACCTCCTCCCACTCCCCTTCCCCCAGGTCCCTGTGAGCCGCTGGGCTCTCTCTGTTCCCAGCAGACTTGCTTGTCACCACAAGCATCTCAGTCATCCTGAGCATTGGCCCCACTTGACTTCTCCAGCAGGCCCAGGCCACAAAGCCTTTTGTTTACAGACTTGTCATCCTCCCCACATTCCCACCAGCCCGTGGTCCAGGGAAAACACCCAGTACAAAAACACCCTGTTTGCATCTGGTAAATTTTCCACTAAAAAGTTCAGCACCCAGGTGAATGGGTTCTGGATCTGACCTTCTAAACACTGAGAAATAAAAGAGGGTGTTTTATGTGCGTTTGGCACTCGCGGAAGGCAGCACCCTGTGGCACCCAGCTCATGCCCCCACTGGCGTCACCACGCGCAGCCCGCCTACTCCGCTGGTTTTCCTTACCTTGATCTCAGTCACCTACCTTGTTGTCTGAGGAGAAGGGCGAGCTGTAGATTGCTCAGAGCTCAAGATGGTTTTTCAGATGACTTGGGCCAACTCCTGAAACTACCTAAAAAATGTACACAGGTTGGCCACCTAAGGAAAAGCCATTGATGGCATTTACCCCAACCTCAGCTGAATTCAAACCACTAAACGCTTGTGTTTTCTACAACTTTCCTAGTTTAACAGGACTGGATGGATGCCTCTGAAAAAATAACATTTCAAAATAATATTTTAAAACCGAGCATTATTTGTTTTTCCCTCTGTAAAGGCTAGTCTATCGTCATTTCTGCATGGTGTGTTTCAGGAGAGGGGTGGCCGATGAATGGAAGGGATGTGACATGGTAATTAGGAAGAGCATGAGACACGAAGGAAGCAAAAATCCTGTGTTCAGATGTATTCAGCCACCTACCAGCGCAGTCCCGATCTTTCTGGGTCTCAATTTCCTCTTCTGGAGAATAGGAAGAAGAATAGTTTCAGTTACCTTAAAAAATGATGTGATGAATGATATGATGGCCCAGATGGTAAAGAATCTGCCTGCAGTTCAGGAGACCCGGCTTCAATCCCTGGGTCAGGAAGATCCCCTGGAGAATGGAATGGCTACTCACTCTAGTATTCTTGCCTGGAGAATTCCATGGACAGAGGAGCCTGGTGGGTTCCAATCCATGGGTCACAAAGAGTCAGATATGACCAAGCAACTAACACTTTCACTTTTTCAACTTACAGAATGATTTTATGAATCATCTGAGCTAATGCTTATAAAAGCATTTATTCACCATTAAGTGCTACACAAATGTGAGCTATTCTGCTTGAAAAAAATAACTTGAAAGGGACTCCCCTGGTGGTCCAGTGGTTCAGAATTCTCCTTACAATGCAAGGGTTGCAGGTTTGATCCCTGGTCAGGGAACTTAGATCCCACATGCCATAGAGCAGCTAACCCCATTACTGCAACTACTGAAGCCCGCACACTCTGGAGACCACATGCACAGCTAGAGAGTCAGTCTGCTGCAATGAAAGATCCCACACGACACAATGAAGATCCTGCTTGCCACACTAAGACCTGACACAACCAAATAAATAATAAGTATTTTTTAAAAAATAAATAACTTGAAAGAAGTATTAAGAGTTTCTGGAAGCCTAGATATCCAGAATCATGGGTCATTCTTTGATGGCAAATGGTGGTCTGCCCCATGATCTGTGCCATGTGCCCCTGTAGCTTTCTCAAGGGTTCAGGTTTTGGGGGGACTTCTGCTTGCTGCAGATATGAACAATAAAAGCTCCAGGAACTCCTTCTACACTTACATGTTTCTTTGTCTTAAACCATCATCTTTAGCTCAATGGTTAAGGATGCATGTGGCATTTGGGCAAGACTGAGGTAGCTTCTTTGAGTTTGGCTCTGCCACTTAATTTGTCTAAGGCATGTTATTTAGCTTCTCTGAGCCCAGTTTCCTCATGTAAAATGGGAATAACAATAACAACAATAATAATGCTATTATTATTATAATACATGGCTTACAGAGTTCTTGTGAGATTAAAAGTGCATCAAATTGCCAACTAGTACATTATCTAGCACATTGATTAAATGAATGTGTGATGATGATGGTGATTATTTTAAAGAATCTGAAGGAGAAAGCTTCCATTAACTGGTTCTTTTGCTTTGAGTGGTAGAACTTTCTATTGGTCATGAACTCATTCGACAAACATTTGCTGAAAACTTTCTATGAGACCAAGCATAACTTTTGGTTCAGTTTAATGAAGAGCTACCAGCCTGACCAAATACTACCAGTACTCTAGCACTGAGAACTCCAAATACAGTGCACAAAAGGGGAAGCTAAGTTTTGGTGGAGGGTCCTGGAGGAGGGCCTCTTGCGAGCAGAGTTTTGGCATTTGGGGTAGGTTGCAAACATGGTACAAATGACCAGGAACAGTGCTTGCTGCATTAGGATAAGGATAGATAGCAATAGCAAATAGATGCAAATATAGTGCCTAAACCGAGATAGAAGCTTATTTCTCTCTTACTCAAGGACTGGGTAGGCAATCCAGAACTGCAGGGGTGACCTGATGGCTTCAGGGAGCCAGGCTCCCTCCCTCTTGTTATTCTGCCTTCTCCTAGGGTGTTAATCTGGTCCATTTGGCTCCCTGACATGATGATGGCTTTGCATTCCAGCTAGCAGGAGGAAGAAAAGGGAAGGCAAAGCCACTGCCTTTAAGAACATGACCTGGACGTTACACATATCCCTAGCATAACTTAGTCATGTGATCACAAATAGCAAGGGAGACTGGGAAATGTAGTCCTAATGCTAGGTCGCCATGTGACCAGCTAATATGTGGGGGTTCTATTACTACAAGAAGGAGAGGATAGCAATACAGTAAACTACAAAGCAGATGAACATTTTTGCCAAATAAGGGAGAGTAGGTCATAAGAAGGCAGAAGCAATGGCTGCCGGCAGGGGTGGGAGGGTGGGGGCGGTGGGCAACTGAACCACTGACCACTGAGGATCCTGTGGACTGTGTGGTTGTAAAGAAGGCAGCGTGGGAGAAGGTGGAGCGTTAGTGCAGGCAGCTGCCATATGATGGGCACACTGACCATGTGGAATTCCAGAAGAAAGGATGATTTGAGACTTGCCCGTCATCACTTAAATGCCTTTTCTGGGACAGCCTGATTCTGTTTGGGATTTTTCTCTGCTACTTGAGTTATTTGCTTGTTCATTATGGAGTCACTTCACGACTTTTCACTCAAGTTTCTACTTTCTTATATGAGCTCTATCCACTAATCACTGCTGCCTACGGTAGTGGTTGTATATAATGGCACCAACAAGGAAAGAGGTAGGATTAGACTAAGGACTTTCTGAAGTGGTTCAGATGCTCTCTTACCTGGGATGAGAAGGATGGATGTGATTCCTTTCATGATCTTCTCCAAATTTGTGATCCTGAGAGGTTCACTTGAGCTGCTGAAAACTCAGTCTAAGAAGTCAGACAGATTTGAACTTGTATTGAACAACGTAGGAAAGGCATATCAGTGTATATGATTTTAATTTTAAAGTCCTTGTCTCCATCCTCATTTTTCACAGCACAATAGCACCGAGCTAAAAGTGATCCTTATAAACATATACTTCTTGTGGCTTGGATTTTTGTGCCAAAGATACCTATGACTGTGCTGCCATTCTTTCAAGCTGAATGCATGTGAACACATGTTCTTACATTTTCATCTGTTTCTCTGTGGAGAAGTCATGTACTGAACCAAATAGCACATTCAGAGCATCATCTCATGACTGTAAAAGCTTCTGTCTACAAGCCACCAAACAGGCATCCGTGGTGGGTATTTTGTGCTCTCAGCTTAGAAACGTGGTTCCTCAACTCAGACATGGATGGTATGCCCAGGGTACCCAGAGGGTTGCTAGAGCCTCTGAGACTTGGAGAAAGAGAAACATGCTAAATGCGTCTCTGCAAACTTCACTTGTATCTGCCAAGAAGCAATATAGCTTGTGGTATTCTAGGAGAATGTGGGCCTGTCATATTGATCCACAGGCACTGACTTTTCAAAAAATCGCCAGGAGCAATGGATGTGAAATCACCTGGGTTCTGGTCTTGTCACTCTGAAAACTCTGGTAGTTCATTGTGGCTCCAAGTGCCAGACCCTTGTCTGTTGGTGAGGATAAAGGGCTGGATATGATAGACCTGTAAACACATAAACACATAAGTACGATATGCTGTGTGAATTGTAGATTGAAGTCTATAGGGCTCTAATCAAATTAGGGCACCAAAGGCAGGATTTGGTGCCCAAGAGCAAAGCTGTCTACATTCTGACATTTCAGGATACAAAAGAAAAAAGGCAGGCTCCTCTCACTCAAAAGTGAGCCTGTCTATCAAAGCATGTACATGGCACTTGAAATTGATGTTGACAATGGAAACATAACAAATAATAGAGATTGAGATGAGAGAGGGACAAGAAAGAAGTGGAAAGACTTGGAGGTAGGTAGGCTGATGACTTCATCTTACAAAGCAGGGAGACAAGAGATTTCATCTTTAATTGATGGAAAAAAGAAATAATTGTATTTAAAAATACAAATAATAAAAAAAAACAAAATAACAATGTACCTTTATTGACTGGAAGAAGGAAGAAGTGGAAGAGGGCCTCAAGTGAGGTGAAGTCAATAGACAGAGTCTAAATGGATAAATAGAGAAAGAAAAATAGAAAGATTATTCATAATTGTAGAAGTTACCACTTAAGAGCGTACCTCTGGGGAGCTCAGCTGGGGCTGAGGAAGCATTAGGATGTATCACTTGCTTTTCATTATAAGCCTTTCTGTCTTGTTTGATTTTTAAGTCTTGTCTTGTTTATTAGAATTAGGTTTAGTTTCAAGTGACAGAGTGTTAATGACAACAAGGTTTATGCTAATGTGGCTCTGCTCCATGGAGTCTTCAGGACCATAGACTTCATCCAGCTCATGGCTCCACAATGCCATCCCCAGAGGCAGTCCTTAGACTCATGGTCCCGGCAGTGAAATGTAAGTAATGATGAATGGGAGGGCATGCTGGGTGTAGAGACTACCTCTTAGAGGTCCTGGAAACTGTCACATGACAGTTTGTATTATATTTTATTGATCAGAACTTAGCCACATAGTTGCTCCTAGCTGCAAAGGAAATTAGGAAACATAATCTTTGTGTTAAATTTTCATATACATATTTTAAATTTCTATTACAATGAGAAAAGGGAATATGTTAATACACTGTGGGACATTTAGCTGACACATCTGCACTTACCTTGATATAAGTAACAACAAAAGTCATGAGCATTTAACCAAAAAAGCTATATTTCCATTTTAAAATTCTGGAAATAAAAATATAAATAAAAATAGAATGGATTGATGGAAGGAGAGAGGAATGGGTAGATAGATTGATGTGTGATAAAGCGAATACAGCAGAACGATCATTCTAAAATCTAGGTAGTAGGTGTGTTCACCATATACATTTCAATTTCTCTATATATTTGAAATCTTTTATAACAAAATGTTGGGGAAAGTAGGGTTAGGCAATAAAAAAGACCAATTTTTTTTAAAACTATTTTTGAAATTCACAGTATGTCTGACCTGAGAATTTCATTTCTCCCATCCCTCCACTCAATTCCACAAGTTTTATACAGAACTCCTCTAATTCTTTATATTGTAACTTATTGCCCCTTACCCCCAACCCCTTTCTTCCCCCATCTGTCATTTCCTTACTTTCTGTTTTTCTCTAGGTCTGTGGCTTTGTCTTAATATATGGCTTCTGGTGTCTCGGGTTTGAATTGCCTGCTTGGGCCTCTTGCCATAGGCTCTGGTCTGATCTGATTATAAATAAGAGATAGTCCTGGTCCCTCATGGACCAGCTCACTAGACTTACTACTGGGGTGGGCTCCCCAAGCACTTCCCTACCCTGGGGAATTGAACCCAGTATTTTGTTCAACGACTTGAAAAAATATCCTCCCCCTAAGTCTGTCTCCCACTTTTTCTTCTTTTTTTATTTTGTGCCAATTTGCATATAGCAGTTATATTATATTTTAGAGAATGATGAAAGAAGACAGTTTAATTTCTAAGATATATACTTTCTAGAACAATCAGCATAAGTGAGAACATGAGATTAAATCTCATGTAGTCACAGTTGAGGTTGTGGTCACTCATTCATTCATTCAATAAATATTAAAGGCCTACTGTGAGCCAGACACCATATGGCTCTGGTCAGTGATTCATCCTAAACACCAGTCATTTGGGAGGCAACTTAGCTTCCAAACGAAAGCAGTAATAGGGCCTTGCTGTTACACCATCCTTGAGGTTGCACCACAGCTGACCTTTTAGAAGAGGCTGCCCGATCAGGAGCCATTTTGGTAATTCAGTAACGAGGCACCTTGGACGGGGGCCAGGAGGGCCTGGGCTGGAAGCCCTCTCCCCTGTGTGATTTACACTGAGAGCGGCTTACCATTACCACCTGCCCCAACCCACCACACAAGCCCCACACGATTTGACCTTGCAGGTGTGTTTCATGCTTGGCAAAATCTGAAGCAAGTAAGTAAACTGCACAGACTTTCTCTCAGTGTGTCTTTCTTCTCAGATGGACGCATAAATAGCTCATTTATTTATTCCATGTCAACAATCGTCTATTGCTTCTTCCTACTCTCTGTTATATGATGCGGATAACATGTCACTGCCCAGATGGGCTTTTCATTCTGTTGAGACTCACTTGCCCTGCTAATGTTTCCTTTATATTTGGCCTTTGAATGCATCAGTTATGAATATATTTAGTGTGAGGCCTTTGTGCAATGTTCTCTGCCTACTTCTTCATTTCTGTAGAATTTGGCAAGGAGTGAAGAAGATAGATAATAAGGAATGAAAGGGTCAAACAAAGCCAATTGTTCAGCTGCAAAACAAAACGTCCTGCAATCTCCTTAGCTAATTCAACCCATTGGGAACAAAACATCTTAACTTGTTCATGTTGTTTTGACTTTCTGGATTATAGTGGGTAAAAGTGGTGAGTGCCCTCCGGCAAGCTTACTCCACATTTCTGCCCTCTGTCCAGCCTAAGTGGCAAAGTCTTCTTTCTGCCTAAAAATTTTATAATCAGGAAAACTTAATGTGAATCAGGATGGATCCATTCCCCTGATGTCTCTTTGTAGTAAAAAAAAAAAAAGGACAGAATTAATCATCATCATCATCATCATCATCATCATAATCGTGGGTTTCCTTTGTGGCTAAGACAATAAAGAATCTGCCTACAATGCAGGAGACCCAGGTTCGATCCCTGGGTCAGGAAGATCCCTGGAAAAGGGAATGGCTACCCCCTCCAATATTCTTGCCTGGAGAACTCCATGGACAGAGGAGTCTGAGGCTACAGTCCACGGGGTCTCAAAGAGTCAGACCCAACTGAGTGACTAACACACACAATAATAATTGCAGTTAATTTTCCCCCGGTTCCTTGAGAACTCATCTGTTTGGGAGGGCCAAGGGGATAACCCCTCCCTCATCCACCCAGAGTAAGAGAGCTGGGTTGTGGCCCTTCTGTTAATGCCTTTGGTACCAACCAGTGAGACATATGAGAAGGAGCCCCTTTAAATGCATGCAGGTGGCTTCTTGCCTCGGGTAACAAGTCTCATTGTCCTTTTGTGTCCTCACATTCAGTAAGTCTCTCGCAAAGCAATAAGTGACACTGTAGAAAAGGCAGGAGGACAAATAGGGATCCCTAAACAAAGAAGGTAGTCTGGGAGGAGGAAAAAAAGAAGAAAGAAAGAAAATCCCTTAAAACATCGTAAAAGCAGCCAAGTCTAAGCATGATCATATGAAAGAGCCGTTCTTTCTCTTTTATTTCACCAGGTCGAGTTGAATTTACTTTTGGGCTTTTTTTAAAAAAGAGATTCTGTGGCACAGATGGAGCTCCTCCAGAAACCAAGACAATGGGCACTTCCAATGACCCACTGAAAGGGATAATCCAATTCAAACAGACTTTTCAGACAATATTTGCGTAATACAGGCTATATAATAAAAGCAAGAAGAGTAGTAGTCAAACAATGCTTTGGGTGGAAAAGCACCTTTCTTCAAGGAGCTCACGGTGATTTATGTGTTGTTAATTCAGAGGCAAGCACCTTGTTCAGCTGACCAAACAAGCAGCAATGACTGCCCTTCTGTGCAGGTGGGGAACCAAGGACCCAAGTGATGCCCTCAAGCACTTTGTCCTGAATGTGCAGGAGTGTTAAAGGCCAGGCTGATCTTGCTCAGTCTTCACACAAGCTGAGGGGGCCACAGCGTCACTGTCCAGCTGCTGGCCAGTGCCCCATGGAGGCCACCACTCCTGGCAGGAGCAGATTAGTGTTAGACACTGTTGCCCCTAATCATCCTCCATTTCTCAACTCCATATGCATGTATGCATGCTCAGTCACTTCAGTCATATCCAGCTCTTTGTGACCCTGTGGAGTGTAGCCCTCCAGGCTCCTCTGTCCATAGGATTCTCCAGGCAAGAATACTTGAGTGGGTTGCCATGCTGTCCTCCAGGGGAGCTTCCTGACCCTGGAATTGAACCCACGTCTCCTGTGTTTTCTGCATTGCAAGTGGATTCTTTATCCACTAAGTCACCTGGGAAGCCCTTCTCAACTCCACAGTTGCCACCAAATCTAGCTTTGTGACTTTACCTTGTTAACTAATCTCCTGAAACCCTGGTTTTTAAATTATTAAACTGGAGCAATAAGGCACACTTCTCAAGATGATTATAAGAACTTGAAAAAAAATATGTAAAGCACATAGCACTGTGTCTCCCATATAGGAGATGCAAGGAAATGTTGATTTTATATATTTTTAATATTTTATTACTAGGTAGAATTGGTGCTCTGCTGCTTTGCAAATATCACACAAACTTCCCTTTGAGAGAAGTTTTAACAATTACCTTTAATGTAAGTTTAAGCTGATTTTACCTAATAAGGGAAAAATGTGATTATACCTTACTCCCTTAACACACGTGCATTTGTACTAAGTCACTTCAGTTGTGTCCGACTCTTTGGGAGCCTATGGACTCCAGACTTCTAGGTTCCTCTGTCCATGGGATTCTCCAGGCAAGAATACTGGAGTGGGTTGCCACAATCCTCCAGGGGATCTTCCTGACCCAGGGATTGAACCCACATCTCCTGCAACTCTTGCATTGCAGGCATATTCTTTACTGCTGAGCCACTAGGGAAGCCCCACACACATGTATACACAGACATCATATCTCTCCAAGGAGAGCTTGGTTATACTTTTTTCAATTTGTACTAAGTCCAACCATTAAAAAAAAAAAAAGATGATGTTCTATATAGCAGTGCACAAATTTTAGCAGTCATGTGGTTACAACTTCATGAAGGAAGCTGGCAAGCACGGGTTCACTTTTGAATAGAAAAGGTTTCAGCCTGAATCTCTCCCAACAACTGGCAGATCATCTTTATAGGAAGCCAGTAGACTTTAAGATTAGTATAGGCTCTGGAGTCAGGCAGACTTGGGCATTAGCTCCCCCAATTCGGTGTTCTCACCTGTAAAATCAGGGCTGATAGCAATACCTGGCTCACAGCTCAGTGTAAGAATGGAACTAATGCAGGAGAAATGCTTAACACTGTTTCTGGGCACTACTTGGTAAATGGAAGGAAGCTGTAATAGTTCACAACCATTGTGCAAAAGGTGAGAAAATTTTGCAAATTCAATACAGCTGAAATTTTCCTCTAAGCCTGATATTATAGAGCTTTTAGCCACTACTCTTGAATGTACACCATGATCAGGCTTCTTGAGGAAAGGAAACTTAAACAGCTAATTAGAGAGAAAAGAGAGACACATGGAACATACATGGTAATCACGGGTGGATGGAACTGTTAGAACATTTTAAAACAGCTGCTGGAATTTAGGTTTCAGGGCTTCACCTTACTTTTTTTTCTTTTTAACTTTAAAGAGTTTTGTGGGGACTGAAAACATTTCAGGATAAATGTCTACATGCAAGGCTTTTGGCAGAGACAGAAAAATTGTCATTGTGAATCCAGGTTTGACTTGGACAGGGAGCGACTTAAAAAAACATCAGGAAGACAGAAATTTATGAAAATTGTATTTACTCAAGGCTGAGGACAAGGTTTCTGTCTAGTCTAAAAGTGATGTCATGCAAATTAAGAAAGGAAATGCTGAGGGGATACATTGGACAGTGTTTCCCAAAGTGTGTTCCATAGAACCCAAGTCTTGAGATGATTGGTGACAAAGAAGTTCTGTGGTCAGAGAAGTTTGGAAAACTGCATATTCACTCTTCCTCAGGAGATAAACTTTGCATATTTACATATAAAAGCTTTCAGAAGTCCCCATCTATGGGGTCGCACAGAGTCGGACACGACTGAAGCGACTTAGCAGCAGCAGCAGCAGCAGAGTAAGGAAATCGCTCATGGTGGACCCCATAAGTAGCGTCCAAATAGCTAATCCTCCTTTTTTTCTTTTTTGTCATCAGAACTGTGATTTTGTTCAAAAGATAATGGCCCAACCCCAGGGAATGAATCATCAATATTTATATGACAACTACAGGATCTGTGATCTTCTTTGCCAAGTATGCACATGTAACTCAGTTCTTCTGATCAATGAAACCTCCTTTGGTGACTCTTGAAATTAAAAAAAAAAATACAGGGAGAATGTGCTTTCTTTTTGACATTTCCTTGCTTTCTGCTTGTGCGTGAGGTTGTGTGCCAGAAAAGGACTCCTGGAGCCATGACCACCATCCTGTGACCATGAGAGGCGGGCCCTGAGAATACAGACAGGAGATGCCAATCTAGTGCCTGTTACTGAAGAGCAACCAAGCTTAACCCAGATCTGCCCACCAACATACTTGCTAATGTCAACAACTGTCCTCATGGTTTGAGCCTCTCCTGGTTGGGAATGGAATGCAGCTTACAGAAGCCACCTTTTCCTTTTGTTTACTCCAGCATTTCCCAGTGTGTGGCAGACTTCATTAGTAGCTTCTAAATAGCCCTTCCTCTTTTTTCCGTGAAGGTGCTCTGTTTATCCCAAGAGGAAGCATAACTGTGCAGCCATTTGACCACAGGGTCTGGTTTGTAGAACAGCTCTCTCCACCACTCACCAGCAGTTCATACTCCATGGAGCACACTCCGGGAAATGCTGGCAGGAAGGGAGCAGGAGAGAGAAGCAGACAGCGGGTCCCAGACCCCACTCGCCTACTAATTCAGCCCTTTGTGTATCAGCTATACCATCTGGTCTCCATCACCTCTCCCCTCCGCCTGCAGCTCTGAGCACTTAGCATGCCTGAGCTCAGGCCCCGGGCATCGCACCACACACTGGAGGCCGGACAGTTGCCACCCACCTCCCTTGCCATTCATTCCCAAGGTTGTAACTGTGTGTGCTCCTTACATAAGATGACAGCGGCACTGAAAATCCACTTAGGGGATCAACTGATTCTTTTACTTTATATTTTCAAGTGTTCCTTCCCTTGTCCTCCCCATTGCCCTTCGGTGAGAGCCAGGGGCCCTGGCCAGGGCCTTTGGAACGGTGCTGGGCTCACCACGCTGGGGCTGCGCGGAGGGCTGGGGAGGCGTAATGTGACCCGAGCCTTAGAGCTGCGGGGGTCTCCGGTTCAGCCCTCTCCCAGGTCGGTAGTTACCCGGCCTGTGTGAAAATCCCACAGCAGAACTCGATAGCACACCCGGTTTTAGGTTTCCCTGGCTGCCTCACGGCCAAGCGGGCTCAGCTGCCAGGCTGGGCTCCCGGGGGCGGGTGAGGTGGGGGTGCCTCTCCTCCAGGCCGGCTCCGGGGAAAGCTGACAGTCACTGCTGGCTGAGGCTGCGGGCTTAGGAAGCCGGCGTGGTGTATCAGCTGTGCCTTCAGCCGGCTCCAGAGGTTGAAGTTCTGTTGCCCGTTTTCCTACAAACACAGCCTCTTCACCCCACGGCAACCCCTGCTTCCGATCCAGAAAGCAGCAACAGCGAAATGATCCGGCGTTCTCTGCCCTGTCTTTACGTGCAGAGCGGGGAGAAGAGGGAAGCAAAGCACCGTGAAAAGAAATTCGTTCCCCTCATTTTTTCTGTTATCCTAAAAACCCGAGGATTTTAGGGTTTTACTGCCCTGCTTCTTAGAGATGTGGAAACTGAGAATCCAAAAGACTGAGAAGCCTGTCCGAGGACACAGGTGAGAAGCGACAGAGCTGGGGTTCTGACTCAGGCCTGCCTGTTTGCGGTAGCTGCTCTAAACCCCTCTGGCATTGCCTCTCTTCAGGACAGGCCTCTTTCGTAGGGAAAATCCCCCAGAGCTTGTACTAGGTTCGTGTGCAGCTTTCAGAGTTATGGAAGGACCAAGAGGTTTATAAAGATGTTCATGTTTAATTTGCTCAGCTGCTCCACAGTTTGGTTTGCAGAAGTTCTGCAGCTTTCATCAGAGGAGGTAAGGGGAGGGAGTGGGGTGGAAGAGACCAATTGTCTTGGAATGCCCACAGTGTAGACAGTTAGGGCCCCTGGGCTGGTCCAATCTGCCACCCTTGGACTACCTGGACTACCTAGAGGCAGATTACAGCTGCAAGGTGGCCTTCCATGCTGTGCCACAGCGCCTGGGGAACAAATGACATCATTGGCTGAGGCCATCCGTTTGGCACTTTCTGAGGAATGCTGGGATAATTTTAAAAGATGGCCAGGAGGAGGCAAGGGTGAGAGAGGACTCCCCTTTTGGAATCCTGTGTTGACAGCCATCTCTGACATCTAAAATGGGAACTGGCTTCTGCAGAAATTGTATTTTTAATATTAAAGGAAGAATCGGCAAGCTTGTGTGGGCCTAAATGAATTTCCAATGGATCAGCAGAAAAATCAACAAAAGGTTGTGTTTCTTGTTCTAATCCCTTCACTTATTCCCCCAAATGGTTGTCAGATGTTCAACCACACTGAAAGTCAAGGAAAGCCCACACCAGAGGCTAAACTTTTGGCTGCAGTGAGGTGTTTTAAAAACAGCGGTGTTACGTATGGTTCTGGAACCAGTTGAAAAGCCCTGAAGAAGAGCTTACCCTGTGTGCTTTCAGATGACTAGGGATAAGGCCAGAGGAAGGTGAAAGAAAAGGTCTGCTCATGGCTGGAATACAAAGAGTCAGTATGAAATCCCAGGTTCTTTAAGCAAAGCTTTTAGTCCAGAGACTTTTCTCTCTGCGTTGGAGAAGCGCTGGTGTCCTTCGGAAGGACTTTTGGAGTCTTTCCTCCAGAAGAAACCTTCTGATAAGAAACGGATGTAAGACTCTCGATTGCTGATGCTCATCAAATTTCTGTTTGTAAATAGTCGCCCATCCCAGATCAATTGGTAGTGGTTTTATGGAGCACTGTGTTGAGAAGGCTTCTGAGGCCTTGTCTGGGCTCAGGAGGAGGAAGTGGGATGGTCAGTCAGTGATGCCTACCGTGGGTCCCCATAGCAGAGAGAGGCAGCACGCAGGCCAGACTTGGGACTTCTCATTTGAGCAGTCTCTTCCGAGGTAAGTGGGTAATTTAGTCTTTCATATTTCGTCTTCCCACCTTACTCTTCCACAGGAGGTACTGAGTGTGTGGGAATGGAGGTAGCAGTGGCTGTGACCTTGTGGCTGAGGGGAGGAGTCTCAGGTCAGGAGCTGCCCTGCGATTCTGGTGCTGCCACTTGCATCAGGCTGTGTCGTCCGGCCCTCGAGCTCCTCAAGCTGCCATCCTGGAGTTCTGCGGGCTCACCTATAGCTTGTTCTCCTGCCTGGGTTGAAACCCCATGGGCCCGCTTGACTGGGTCTCTTCTTGACTTTTGCTGGTGATCCAGACTCTTCTGAACTTCAGCCTCGTCTTCCATCTGGCTTCTGGCTAGGATGCCTGGCTTGCAGTCTCTGAGGCAGTGTTACTGCATCAGTTAAGATTATAGAGCTTCAAGTAACAACACAGAACTGTAATTCATACTGCTTGGAGCAATAAGAAAATGCATAATCTTACATCATGAGAGCAAAGGTAGGCTGGACTTCTGGTACATGGGACTCACAAAGTGAGTTATTTTCCCTTTCTCTGCTCCTCATCTAGAAGCTGTTCCACACCCTCAGACCCTGTCACATAGCTCTCAGTGGCAGTTGGTATGGCTTACTTTCTCACTAATGGCCAGAGACAACCATAACCTCTTCCCATGCAAAGATGGTAAGTTCCAGGTTTTCATTCTGGTGGGCTCTTTCTGTGGCTTTACTTCCCTAGAGCAATGCAAAGTGGTCTTCCCTACACTGTGGAAGAGACTGTATACTCTCAGCCCACCAGGTGTGGCCCCTGCTTTTGGAGCTATAAATTCATTGGTTTATTATTCCTCTAATATTATCACTTCTCATCTGCAAACTGAGGGTGATAATGGTATCTAACTCATGAGATTGCTATGAGGATATGATGAGATAATTTATATAAAGCTGCTTAGTATAGCTCCTGGCATATGGAAATGTTCAATAAATGTTAGCTTTTTCTTTTAACTCTTTTGTTAATTTTTCCTTTTGGCAAAAAATAAATATCAGCATTCTGAAATAAGTTTTAGAAAGATGATGTTCCAAAGTAGAATCAATTTGTCCCATTTTAAAATAATAATTTATCAGTAAGTGTATTGATATTTCATGAGAATATTTCATGATTCTAATCTTTGAAGAGCATGTACAACAGGTTCACAAGTTTGCTAGGTTCTTGATTCTTCCTTGAGCCAGTTTCAATGAAGAAAATCCACTGGAGCCACAGACGCCAAGGTTGATTTACAACTAAAGGTATGAGGGTGTCACCAAAGGGAAAGATAATGTCCACCACACAGAACTCTGTTGCCATCCTGCTGGCTTTTTTGTTCATACTCTCTATTTCCTCCACAAAAACTTGTGTCTCTTATGTGTGGACCCACCTACCACTCAACCGTGACTTACCATCTCTAACTCCATTGTGTTGGCTTCTTATAAGAAAAATGGGGTAACTAGCTATCCCCACGTTGCTGGGTCTTTCCTGGATTTAGTACTGAAAATCCCATGTCTTAGACCTCCTCAATCTCAGATAAACCCGGTGGGTTTGTAGCACTATAGGTAAACCCCCTCCATCTGCTAGCCTGAGAAGCAGCTTCTAGGAATCCTAGAAAATTAAAGTTTCTCCATCTCATCTTAAAAAGAAGTTTGGAGGGGTTCTGAAAACTATGAAAAATTACTAAAGGATTTTGAAGGCGCTAAAACATATAATGAAAACTGCATTTTAGAGAGATCTCTGCAAGTCAAAACCACAATGAGATATCCTTTTAGATCCACTAGGATGGATGGCCATAATCAAAAAGACAGAGAATAACAAATGTTGACAAGGATGTGGAGAAATTGAAATTCTTATTTACCCCTGGGCTGCTATAGAAAATAGTCTGGAAGTTCCTCAAAAAGTCAAGCAGAGATCCATACAATCCAGCAATTCCACTCCTAAGTACTTATCCCAACGAATTGAAAACAGGTGTTCAAACAAAAACTTTTGTATCAACATTTTTAACAGCACTATTCATAATAGCCAAAAGGTAGAAACAACCCTAGTGTCCATTGACTGATGAATATTTATGGCAAAATGTGGTACAACCATACGATAAAATATTGTTGTTGTTCAGTCACTCAGTCATGTCCGAGTCTTTGTGACCCCATGGACTGCAGCATATCAGTGAAATATTATTCAGAGGTAAAAATAAGTAAATCTACTTTATGTTGTACTGACCAGGCTACAATCCGGGTGAACCTTGAAAACATGCTAAATGAAAGAAGCTAGTCACAAAGGACTGCATGTTATATGGTTCCATTTATATTAAATATAAGCAAACTTATGAGCTTCCCAGGTGGTTCAGTGGGTAAAGAATCCACTTGCAGTGCAGGAGATGCAGGTGACACAGGTTCAATCCCTGGGTTGAGAAGATCCCCTGGCGGACAGCATGGCTATCCACTCCAGTATTCTTGCCTGGACAGAGGCAAGGACCTGGACAGAGGAGGCTGGTGGGCTACCGTCCATAGGGTCACAGTGTCTGACGTGACTGAAGCGACTGAGAATGCATGCATGCAAACAAATTTATAGACATAGAAAGTATGTTAGTGGTTACCTTGGGCTTCGGGAGATGCAAGCATTTGTGGGGGAGTGATCCTAAAGGAGATCAGTCCTGGATGTTCATTGGAGGGACTGATGTTGAAGCTGAAACTCCAATACTTTGGCCACCTGATGCGAAGAGCTGACTCATGTGAAAAGACCCTGATGCTGGGAAAGATTGAGGGCAGGAGGAAAAGGGGACAACAGAGGATGAGATGGCTGGATGGCATCACCAACTCAATGGACATGGGTTTGGGTGGGCTCCAGGAGTGGATGATGGACAGGGAGGCCTGGCGTGCTGTGATTCATGGGGTCGCAAAGAGTCAGACATGACTGAGCGACTGAACTGACTGACTGAACTGATGACTAAGGGGTGCAGGGTATCTTTGGTATAATGAAGATGTTCTAAAATCTATTGTGATGATAGTTGCACTCAAAGCCATTGAATAGTTTACTTTATTTAAGAGAATTTTATGGTTTGTGAATTATATCTCAGTAAACAAAGATCATGGCATCCGGTCCCATTACTTCATGGGAAATAGATGGGGAAACAGCGGAAACAGTGTCAGACTTTATTTTTGGGGGCTCCAAAATCACTGCAGATGGTGATTGCAGCCATGAAATTAAAAGACGCTTACTCCTTGGAAGGAAAGTTATGACCAACCTAGATTGCATATTCAAAAACAGAGACATTACTTTGCCAGCAAAGATCCGTCTAGTCAAGGCTATGGTTTTTCCTGTGGTCATGTATGGATGTGAGAGTTGGACTGTGAAGAAGGCTGAGCGCCGAAGCATTGATGCTTTTGAACTGTGGTGTTGGAGAAGACTCTTGAGAGTCCCTTGGACTGCAAGGAGATCCATCCAGTCCATTCTGAAGGAGATCAGCCCTGGGATTTCTTTGGAAGGAATGATGCTAAAGCTGAAACTCCAGTACTTTGGCCACCTTATGCGAAGAGTTGACTCATTGGAAAAAACTCTGATGCTGGGAGGGATTGGGGGCAAAAGGAGAAGGGGACAACAGAAGATGAGATGGCTGGATGGCATCACTGACTCCATGGACGTGAGTCCGGGTGAACTCCGGGAGTTGGTGATGGACAGGGAGGCTTGGTGTGCTGCGATTCATGGGGTGGCAAAGAGTCGGACACGACTGAGTGACTGATCTGATCTAATCTGATCTGATCCTAAAAGAGATCAGTCCTGGGTGTTCATTGGAGGGACTAATGTTGAAGCTGGAACTCCAATACTTTGGCCACCCGATGCGAAGAGCTGAATCATTGGAAAAGACCCTGATACTGGGAAAGATTGAGGGCAGGAGGAGAAGGGGATGACAGAGGATGAGATGGTTGGATGGCATCACCAACTCAATGGACATGAGTTTGAGTGGACTCTGGGAGTGCGTGATGGACAGGGAGACCTGGCGTGCTGTGATTCATGGGGTCACAAATAGTCAGACACGACTGAGCGACTGAACTGACTGACTGACTGAACTGATGACTAAGGGGTGCAGAGTATCTTTTGGTATAATGAAAATGTTCTAAAATTTATTGTGATGATAGTTGCACTCAAAGCCATTGAATAGTTTACTTTATTTAAGAGGATTTTATGGTTTGTGAATTATATCTCAGTAAAGGTGTAAAGAGAAATACCTCTGACAATGTGTGCAGAATGAATTTCGTGGAAATAGGGTTGGAAGCAAGAAATACAATTAGAGGCCTCTAGTAAAAATCCAGGTAAAATGTCATAAAGATGAATCACAATAGTGGCCAGGCATTGAGAGACAAGAGCTAGTTTTGTGAGCTAATGAGAGCCCTGTTCTACAGAACTTAAGATTCAGGTCAGTTCCGTTCAGTTGCTCAGTCGTGTCTGACTCTTTGCGACCTCATGAACTGCAGCACGCCAGGCCTCCCTGTCCATCACCAACTCCTGGAGTCCACCCAAACCCATGTCCATCAAGTAGGTGATGCCATCCAACCATCTCATCCTCTGTCGTCCCCTCTCCTCCTGCCCTCAATCTTTCTCAACATCAGGGTCTTTTCAAATAATTCAGCTCTTCACATCAGGTGGCCAAAGTATTGGAATTTCAGCTTCAACATCAGTCCTTCCAATGAACACCCAGGACTGATCTCCTTTAGGAGGGACTGGTTGGATCTCCTTGCAGTCCAAGGGACTCTCAAGAGTCTTCTCCAACACCACAGGTCAAAAGCATCAATTCTTCTGCACTCAGCTTTCTTTATAGTCCAACTCTCACATCCATACATGACCACTGGAAAAACCATAGCCTTGACTAAACGGACCTTTGTTGGCAAAGTAACGTCTCTGCTTTTTTACATGCTATCTAGGTTGGTCATAACTTTCCTTCCAAGGAGTAAGTGTCTTTTAATTTCATGGTTGAAATCACCATCTTCAGTGATTTTGGAGCCCTAAAAAATAAAGTCAGCCACTGTTTCCATGTTTCTCCATCTATTTCCCATGAAGTGATGGGACCAGATGCCATGATCTTCGTTTTCTGAATGTTGAGCTTTAAGCCAACTTTTTCACTCTCCTCTTTCACTTTCATCAAGAGGCTCTTTAGTTCTTCTTCACTTTCTGCCATAAGGGTGGTGTCATCTGCATATATGAGGTTATTGATATTTCTCCTGGCGATATTGATTCCAGCTTGTGCTTCATCCAGTCCAGCATTGCTCATGATCACAATCACGATGGTGTGATCACTCACCTAGAGCCAGATATCCTGGAATGTGAAGTCAAGTGTGCCTTAGGAAGCATCACTATGAACAAAGCTAATAGAAGTGATGAAATTCCAGTTGAGCTATTTCAAATCCTGAAAGATGACACTGTGAAAGTGTTGCACTCAATATGCCTGCAAATTTGAAAAACTCAGCAGTGGCCACAGTACTGGAAAAGGTCAGTTTTCATTCCAATCCCAAAGAAAGGCAATGCCAAAGAATGCTTAAACTACTGCACAATTGTACTCATCTCACACGCTAGTAAAGTAATGCTCAAAATTCTCCAAGCCAGGCTTCAGCAATATGTGAACCGTGAACTTCAGATGTTCAAGCTAGTTTTTGACAAGGCAGAGGAACCAGAGATCAAATTGCCAACATCCACTGGATCCTGGAAAAAGCAAGAGAGTTCCAGAAAAACATTTATTTCTGTTTTATTGACCATGCCAAAGCCTTTGACTGTGTGGATCACAATAAACTGTGGAAAATTCTGAAAGAGATGGGAATACCAGACCATCTGACCTGCTTCTTGAGAAACCTGTATGCAGTCAGGAAGCAACAGTTAGAACTGGACATGGAACAACAGACTGGTTCCAAATAGGAGAAGGAGTACATCAAGGCTGTATATTGTCACCCTGCTTATTTAACTTATATGCAGAGTACATCATGAGAAACACTGGACTGGAAGAAACACAAGCTGGATTCAAGATTGCCGGGAGAAATATCAGTAACCTCAGATATGCAGATGACACCACCCTTAGGCAGAAAGTGAAGAAGAACTGAAGAACTTAAGATTGGTTGGCATCTAAAACTGGGGAGATGAAGGGGATTTCATCATTGAGCCTCTCATGATGCCATTCCCCAAGATGAGGCAATTCAGGAAGGGACGTCTTAGAAGGTAAAAATGTTGAGTCCTACTTGGACTGGTCCATCGGAACGTGGTTGATTTCAGAAGTCCTTGAGTCATTCAACTGACATACCATCTGTGCCACTGTTTATAGAAATCTAGAAAAGGGAAGGCATTGTAGGCTGGATAAACTTGGGATGGATGGTATTATCTAGAGCTATAATGTCCATGATATAGCTGCTGGTCATAAGAGACTATTAAGTTTAATAAGCTAAAATTAAAGTTTCAAGGACTTCCCTTGTGGCTCAGATGGTAAAGTATTTGCCTACAATGTGGGAGACCCAGGTTCAATCCCTGGGTCAGGAAGATCTCCTGGAGAAGGAAATGGCAACCCACTCCAGTATTCTTGCCTGGAAAATCCCATGAACGGAAGAGCCTGGTCGGCTACAGTCCATGAGGTTGCAAAGAGTCAGACACGACAGAGCGACTTCACTTCAAAGTTTCAAATTCAGACAATCGGTTGCACTATCCACATTTCAAGTATAGCCAGAGACTATCATTTTGGACAGCACACATACAGAACATTTCCATCATTGCAGAAATTCCTTTGGGGCAGTGCTCATCAAGGGAATATTGTTCAGTGAAAAGAGAACTTTATTAGTAAGAAGATCATCCAAGGTCTTGGGAAGAGTGGAGTAGTGGGGCCAGACTCCAAAACTGACAAGGAGTTAGGAACTAGAGCTGATGAGCGTGGACAGTCTTTTAAACAAATTTTGCTGTGTAAATAAATGTGAGAGTAACATCGTATCTGACACATACTAAGCATGTAATAAATGGCTGAATCTGAAGAGCCCCTGACAAGGTGGCTTGTGTTTCAGTGTTTCCTGTGGGCTTGGAGACCTTGTTGAATACCACCTGAGAGTGGTCATTTGGCAGGATAGCCATAAGTAGCCATGCAGGCCCACACCTTACTTGTTTCTCTAATGTAGCTTGGGCACTAGGAGAGTCTAATTCATGAAAACTTCATGTGTGGGTCTGGTTGACCAGAAGATTTTTTGCCCCCCATCTTGGGCAGCAATAAAATGAAAGGAATTCAGCTGATTTTTTGACTTGAAATGGAAAGGAATACCTCACTGCTGGGAAGATGAAAAGTTATTATTTCTTCTTATTTTCCCCTTACATTAAAGAAATAATTTTAGTGTTTTATTTCACATTACAAAAGAAATACCTTTTTTTTTTTATTTTTTTTTATTTTTTTTTTTAATTTTATTTTATTTTTAAACTTTACATAACTGTATTAGATTTGCCAAATATCAAAATGAATCCGCCACAGGTATACATGTGTTCCCCATCCTGAACCCTCCTCCCTCCTCCCTCCCCATTCCATCCCTCTGGGTCGTCCCAGTGCACCAGCCCCAAGCATCCAGTATCGTGCATTGAACCTGGACTGGCAACTCATTTCATACATGATATTTTACATGTTTCAATGCCATTCTCCCAAATCTTCCCACCCTCTCCCTCTCCCACAGAGTCCATAAGACTGTACCTTTTATGCAAAATAAATCAGGACACTCATATAAGCAAAAAACAAAGAAATTAAAATTATCCATGATATGTATTTGTGGATTTTAGCTCCAGAAAAGAAATCCTGACAATAAATATCATTATTTCCTGACATAACAAGAAGTCCAGGATAGGGTAGGTTTCAGGGCTGGTTTATTCATTGACCCATTGATGTCATTAAAAATCCAGATTCCTTGGGAATTTCCCAGGTGGTCCAGAGGCTAACACTTCACTCTCCCAATGCAGGGGGCCCGGATTTGATCCCTGGGCAAGGAACTAGATCCCACATGCCACAGCTAAGGGTTCGAAAGCCACAAGTAATACCCGGTGCAGCCAAATAAATAATAATAAACCATTTTAAAGGACATACCTTAAAAAAAATCCAGATTCCTTCATTATGTTGTTTGCATGAAACTAACAATATGTTCGATGTTAATTTCACCTCATTTTTTAAAAAAAGAAATCCAGATTCTTTTTCTCTCTATGATCTGCCATCTTCAGTGTGGATTAATCATCAATCTTACAGCAAGATGATGGCAACAGGAGCTCAGGGTATCACATTCAGACATAACTACATGGAAAGAGAGAGTCTTCCTCATCTCTTTTAAAAATGAGAAAACTTCTTGTAAAGTTTCTTACTGGGCTCCTCCACAAACCCTGTTTGCCAGAACTGAGAGACAATCTCACTCCTTAATCACTGCTTACAAGGGGCACAGCATTCCTTTCTGAGCCTTTGAAGCTATGCGGGTGGTTAGTTGTCCCTGAGACACATAAATAAATGGAACTTGGGGAGATATTTTTTTAAAGCAGCAAGCTATTCCGAAGAAAATTAGGGGAAATGGATAATGGGGAGGCAATCAGCATTATCCATTGTTAGTAATCTGTAGATTTAACCTTCAGTAACATTTTGCTAAATATTATGTGTGTGCGTGCTAACACTGTATTCTGTGATAATGTGTTTTTCCCTCCTCAACAATACATCATGAATATCCTTCCATGACATAAATAATTCTCTATAGCATCATTTTAATGGCCATAGATATTTCATTTTTTAAGGATATGGCATAAAGTATTTACCAAAGATAAATTTAAAATAAATATTCCTGAGTCTGATGCAGAAATTTAAATTCCTATCTACTGTAGGCTACAATGGTATTAAGAAGCTAAGGTCTTGCTTTTCTGAAGGTAAGTAAAAAATCAGGAGCCCCACAGTGGCAGTGCTAGTGGTGAAGAAGCCGTGGGTTAGATTCCTGGGTCAGGAAGGAGGAGGGCACAGCAGCCCGCTCCAGTATTCTTGCCTGGAGAATCCCATGGGCCGAGGAGCCTCATGGACTACACAGTCCATAGGGTCACAAAGAGTCAGACAGGACCGAAGCAACTGAGCATGCACACACAATAAATCAGGAAGGAAATTTATGTTGACATTTAGTTTAATAAATTATGTTTTAAATTAAAACATGACTATTTCTTAGCTCCCTAACAAAAACTCCTAGAATAACCTTCCTCACATCTCAAATGAGTCCTTGATGTGTGGTTTGCCAGATTTCTTTAATAATGTGGTAAAGATAACAGTAAAATATTTGTCATTTCTGATAGCTTTAGGCCCTCATCTGTAAGTAAGCTGGAAGACTAAGACACTTACTTTACATTTCTTATGGATATTAATAATATTTCAGTTGCAAGACAAAGTAGCTGATCTTTCTTAGAAGAACTTGCTTTTAGAGAAATTACTTCTCCCATATGGATTACCTGAAAAACAGCAAGAAAAGCCATGCTGTCACAGGTTAAATAAAATTAGGGGTAAAGCACTGCTTTTTCAGACTAATAATATATTTTCTTCTATTTAAAAATATTTTAGAAAAAGAACATAGAGCCTCAATTTTGTCCACTTAATGAGTCTACAAAGATCTCAGTGGGAAGATGCAAGGTAAATCAGGTAGTCTGCTAGTTTTTTACATTTCACATTATGATGAATTTATACTGTTTCCTTTAAGGCTTGCATTTAGTGAGACATCCCATTCCTAAAAGTCTTGCCAACTACTTCCTGCTTTTGAACTTGATTAGGTGAGGATACCAACATACCTCCTGGTGGTGCTTTTTTCTCTATCCCAGACTTTTATTTGAGCTACATTTTCTACCCACAGACTGTTTCATATGCAAAAATTCCCTGCTAGTTTAGCTTATTGCTTGTTAAGGAGATGGCCAACCCTTGATCATTCAGAAACTTAAAATCCAGCCAGTGTTTCTTTCAAACTTTGTTCATGTTTGGTTAGCAATTCCAGCTCAGGAAGAGCAAGGCATATTTTGTACAGTAGAAAAGGAAAGGACCAACCATCCAAAATATCAATTATATCTTTAGTCTATAATATTATAAACACCAGAAAAAATAATGCAGTCAGCATTACTTAATTTCAGTACTTATATAGCTTTTGTAGCTCGCCAGAAAAATGAAATGTTATGCAAATTTACCTCTCTCATCTTTATTCCCCTTCCCCAGTAAAAACACTGAAAATTGTTAAAAGTCTTCTGGTGACTTGTCATATTTGGCCCCAGTTTCATTGGTTTTGGCAACTGTATTAGTGACTCATAGGAGAATACTTTTGGTCTCTTTACTAACAGATGCCTGTGCTAAAAGCAATGACAACAATGTCACGTGGCCCTAAAATTGCAGGACTTTGCCGCTGGTGGTCCAGTAAAAACAGAATTATATGAAAAGAGACTCAGAAGATAAGACCTAAAATGTACATTGTTATAAATGTTTAGTCAGAAAAAGAGCATATCTTTTGTCATTTATTTAAATGACCTGTTGAAATGGGAATCTGCATGAGGTACCATAGGAACCACTAACATTTTGAACCCAGTGTGTTTGTAATCATATTTCACTTGAACCAGTGTTCTCATTTCTTGTTCAGGGAAGCGTCTCTATCACCAGAAAATTCAGGTGACATCCTATTCATGTTTTGCTTCTCTAAAAAATTCCTTTTTGAACACTGATGTGTTATATTTGTGGGTCCTTAAAATTATTATCATTTCCCCATGTATCATCTTATTTGATGGTCATTATATGAGAGGTACTGTCTTTGAAACACAACAATATTTAGGCAACAAGTATGCCTTGTTTGAATGCCTGTTTGTCTACCACAA
The DNA here is from genome assembly GCF_029407905.1 of Bubalus kerabau. Classification (NCBI taxonomy): domain Eukaryota; kingdom Metazoa; phylum Chordata; class Mammalia; order Artiodactyla; family Bovidae; genus Bubalus; species Bubalus kerabau. The sequence goes on from NC_073627.1 coordinate 149,818,951, forward strand.
ACTCTGCCAAGTACTGGAGAAAGAACTCTGAACAAGTTCCTAGCCTCAATGAACTCACCAGTCCAAAGTCAGAAGAAGCAAAAAAAAATCACTTGTGCTTATTAAGAGCTAGCAGAAGTCCCATATGCTATGCTAGTGTTGCAGAGACAAGATTCCTTGCCGTGAGGGATTCCCAGACTCCTCTCTATTCCAGACCCAAAGAGAACTGTGGTCTTGTTCAGCTTTGCCTCCTTCCCATACTATAGGGAGATTCTGTATTTGACAACCCTGATTATGGATTTTGTGCTTCAGAATCCAAGAGGATAAAAAAAAAAAAAAGAATCCAAGAGGATAGATAGAGATAGGACTTCTCTGGCAGTCCAGTGGTTAAGATTGCCTGTGCTTCCACTGCAGAGGGCACAGGTTTGATCCCTTAAAAAAAAAGAAGATGCCAATGTAGGCTGAGTGAGGGGCTCGGCTGAAAATCATTAGAGAGAGAGAGAGAGAGAGAATGGACAGAGAGAAAAGGTGTGAGGAAAAAGAGGGCAATTATTTTTTATAAGATTACTTCTTGGGCTTTACCATTATTAAAAAATCCTCATGGTGAGGAAAGAAGAAAAGACATTTAAGAAGGAAGTTGAAAGACTAAGTCATTACATATAAAATCAGATAAATGAGTTGCAGAGGGCCACTTAGCTCCAATCAAAAAACATGGCCATAACCAATTTCCTTTGATCTAGGATCCAGGCCCATGCCTCCAATCTCAGAAACCAGAAAGGAGTCTTTTTCTTTCCATCCAAGCTCTTGCTCATCTGTGACCCAGACAGGCAGTCACAGTAAACAATGATGCATTTCCCAGAGTTTGGAACACCACCAGATGTAGGCATCAGCATAACGTCAATAAATCCTCCAAACTAATATACAGATTCTGCACAACCTTTATCAGAATCCCAGTTGGCTTTTTTGTAGAAATTGACAAACTGAACTTAAAAAGCCTCTGGAAATAAAAATTCCTGTGGGAATAAATTCTATTTATGTGAAATATTCAGAATAGGAAAATCTATATAGAAAGTTGTTTAGTGGTTAGCCAGGGCTAATGACAAGACTGGCAGGTGATAGTTGAAAGATAAGGAGTTGATGAAAATGTTCTGAAGACCACTGTGGTGATGGGTGCACAGCTCTGAAAGTATACTAAAATCCATTGAATTGTGCACGTTACATGGGTGAGATGTGTTCTACATAAATTATATTTCAATAAAGCTATTACAAAAAGCTACATACTTTTAATGTTTTTCTTAGATGACTATTCAATTCAGCCAAGTTTTTAATGACTTTGAAAAAAAAAAAGGCAATGACTAACATCCTCCAGAAAGATTGTATTCAACGTGTATTCAACTCACATCCTCAACAGCAGCGTATGAAGACACCCTCCCCCTTGACTGCTATTCAGCTGGCAAGCACCAGAGGAACACACACTATTTTATGGCTGGCATCAGTTCTGAGAGGTTAGTGTCTTGTACTATACTGGTTGTTAAGATATTTGGAATATGTTTCCTAGAAGCTCCCTATACGCTGGTTTACCTTGGGAATCATAAAATTTTCGTATTTTTGCAAGATTGATAAATTGAAAATAATTTGATTGAATTTCTTTAATTCTGAGTGGGGTTTGAGTATGATTTCATTTTTAAGCATTAATGTTTTCTTTTTATCAAGGTAGTCTGCACAGTGAATATTTAATGAAACCATAAGAATTTAAAATGAAAAGCATCAGTCCCTAGCACTATCTCAGTCCTGTTCCCCAAGACAACCAAGTTACTCTTGTAACATTTTCTGATTTTAGTTGTGTGATTCTCAGAATCTTTAAATCTACTCAATACCTAGTAAATAATATACGTAAATCCTTATTTCTTGAAAGTGAAAGTGAAATCACTCGGTTGTGTCCGAGTCTTTGCAACCCCATGGACAGTAGCCTACCAGGCTCCGCCTTCCATGGGATTTTCCAGGCAAGAATACTGGAATGAGCTGTCATTTCCTACTCCAGGGGATCTTCCCGATCCAGGGATCAAACCCAGGTCTCCTGCATAGATGTGTCCTTTAAAAAAAACATTTTTTAACTTTCTGTCACTGTATTGTACTCATGAGTACATGAGTACTCAAAGATATTTGTTAAGGGTTAGTTTATAAAATGGAAGAGCATGTCTAAGGAAAGAAGTTCAACTCGGCTTCATAGGTATTTCCATCTACTTCTGCACTTTCCCATTTGTTTCATTTAAATATGATAGATCATCTTCTATCTTTCATATAGTCATGTCATTCTTTTTATCTTTATCAGTTGCTTTTGTAACTTTCAATAATATACTTACAATATGAGCCTAAGATTCTTACTAAAATAAGAATCTTAGGCGCATGGTCTTATCCTCTTCTGTCCTTTTTCCCTTTCCACTTGCCATGTTCTATCATCTATACTCAACAACTTCCACATTGTCAAGACTCATGTTATTTATCATTTATATTCTGCTCTGAAATGGTACATGCATCTGAGCTGTGTCAATACTTTAATTCTAAAAGCTAAAACTCAATAAAATCCTTATATTATTATGACCGTTTAAAAACTTCACTGTAGATCCAAGTAATGGTCTAAGTTTATATCTCCCTTTATTGTTCCTTCTGGAGCTTCTAATTGCTTATTTATTCTGGCATTGTTGGTTTTATTGCAACTTTATATTTTTTTCCCATTCTCCAAAGAATACTAGGAAATGTATGAAACTTCCTTTTCCAAGATGCCTCCTTCTTGGACAGTTAGCTCCCTAACAGTGACTGTTTTCTAGGTTGCTGCATTAGCTGCATTCTGGAACTTCCCTTTGTCATTCTCCTGGTTTCAGTTCACTGTGTCTCAGATCCTGATATCACTCATCTCTAAATATAACTGCCTGAGAAAGGCCTTAGGAGAGAGAAACTACTTGGTCTGAAAATATTTTTGTTACATTTAATTTATAATTAGACTGAGCACAGAATTTCCAGATAATAGTATTAGAATATTTTTGTTGTGAGTGGCAGAAAACTTGGTGTACAAAGAGACGTGTAGGGGGTTTCTGGTGAAACTAACCAAAAAGTCTAGAGCTGAATTGTCTTCAGGTATGGTTCAATCCAGAGGTTCATAGAGTTTTACCGGCTTTGGCTCTGCTTTTTTTTTAAGTGATTCTCCCCTTTCCCCCACCCACTGCATTGTGATCAGGAAATATGATCTGCACTTTAAAAAATAATTTTTGACATTAATTGATATATACATGCTCAATTTATATCAAAGAAGTCTTATTATTTTCCCAGATTCTATAAATACATTTATATTATATTTCAAAAGCCCAGCTTGTTTTTGTTTTCCTTAGCATTTTTCTGATCTATCTTTCTCCCTTTATTTGCTCTATTCCCACAGCCCCCTATTGGGCTCCAGTAGTTGTGATGGAGACCATTTTAAACTCAAAGCATTACTTGGACTATGTGTGGTATAGAATCTCTATTAACCTACACCTAGGAGTCTGGTGCATGGGTACTCAAAGATATTTGTTAAAAGGGTTAGTTTATAAAACGGAAGAGCATGTCTAAGGAAAGAAGTTCAACTCTGCTTCATAGGTATTTCCATCTACTTCTGCACTTTCCCATTTGTTTCATTAAAAAAAATTCTCTTTAGCTATTTGAAATCAGTATCTAGTTTTTAGTGGGGAATATCTCAGGGACAGAAGAAATACATCACTGACCATGTTTTTGCCTACTGTTTTTACCCACCCAAATTCTCCCTATTCATTTTCTAAGAGTGCAGAAAACCTGTGGAAAAAAGATTCTTATTCACAACTAAAGTAAAGGAACTCACAGAGTGTCCGTTTTCTCAGACTCCCAGAATCCTAACGACAGTCACCTGGAGCAGCCCATCTGTGCTCACAAACAGGGTGGCGTTGCTCAGGAGTCAGCCTGAGGCCTGTCTCCTACAGACACTTCCAGGTACAGAGTGAGGGGATGCAAAGGGATGGCAGAGGTTCAGGGGCGCCAGGTCTGCTCCCCTTAGAAACATCGTCAAAGGGCCTGACCCCATGGAAATTTGTCTGCTTGATTTATGGAGCAAGTCTAGCCTCACCCAGAAAAATTTCTCTTTCCCCCAAAATGAACCTTCTGTATTCAGACTTTTTTTTTTTTCTTTTTAAAGACACAACTCTTCCCAACTCCAGTGAGTTAGGCATAATTTGAATTTGTCATATGGTGCTGATATACAGAAGGTTTTGTCTGGCTGTTAATACTGACAAAAGGAATTGAGGTTTTCCCAGTAGAATGAACATTCTGTATTTAATGAAAGCAAGATTCTAAAAATTGGCTTCTACAACATGTAGGTCTTATAAAATTGTACATGGCTCAGGGACCATTTAAATGATATACAGGCGTGAGCTATTTTATCCAAAGACATCTTCTTAGTGATTCCAGTTGAGATCCAGGGCTAAGGACTTCACATAAATCTCATCTGAGACAGACCCCAGGTAGATTTTCCCTTCAGTCAGCACTCCTGTGTTCTGTGTGGCTCATTTCATTTTTTGACAGAGTAATAATCACAAAGTTGTGATCAGGTATCAATTTTTAAATGGTCATATTTCTTAATGAACTCACTCCACAGTCTGCTGGGTGGGAGATGCTACTCACTCGATAGCTTATTCTGTTTTATTCTGGAATGAGAAAAACATTATTTTGGATCTCATTCTAGGCATATCTTCAAGAAAAGCACCTCCACACTTGAATTTGAAACAAATCAAAGCATCTGGGCCAGTACACTGAGTGTCACTGATGTTTTCGGGTTTTATTCTTTCTAACCGAAGCAAAATTAGAAAGCTTTCCTTCCTCTAAATTGTAGGCAACATAAAAGATTAGAATAGACTGAAAAAGAAAACTTAGTTTCTAAAAAATTCTACTTCTAGGAATTTAATTAGCTATTATACACACACACACACACACACACACATATACACATATATGCTGCCAAGTCACTTAAGTCGTGTCCAACTCTGTGCGACCCCATAGACGGCAACCCACCAGGCTCCCCTGTGCCTGGGATTCTCCAGGCAAGAACACTGGAGTGGGTTGTCATTTCCTTCTCCAATGCATGAAAGTGAAAAGTCAAAGTGAAGTCGCTCAGTCGTGTTCGACCCTTAGCATGGACTGCAGCCTACCAGGCTCTTCCGTCCATGGGATTTTCCAGGCAAGAGTACTGGAGTGGGGTGCCATTGCCTTCTCCGACATATATATATGTATATTTTAAAAGTCTAGCTATGAAAAGATCTTCAGTCAGCATTTTCTTTAATTAAAAAACACCCTGGAAACTACTTAAATCCAAGTAATAAAGGGCTACATACATGCTAAGTTGCTTAAGTCGTGTCCGACTCTTTGCAATCTCATGGACTGTAGCCTGCCAGGCTCCTCTGTCTATGGGATTCTCTGGGCAAGTATCCTGGAGTGGGTTGCCATGCCTTCCTCCAGGGGACCTTCCCGACCCAGGGATCAAACCTGCATCTCTTATGTCTCCTGCACTGGCAGGTGGATTCTTTACCACTAGCGCTACCTGGGAAGCCCAATAAAGGGCTACTGAAAAATATTGTAGAATATATTGCATATATATAGCCTCTGACAGAACCGGATTCTTTGCAGTTGTTAAAAGAAATGAAATTGACCTATTTGCGTTAACAGAGGACGTTCTTCAAGACATCTCACGTGAAAACAAGGCAGGTGAAGTACTATGGGTATTAATTGTGTGATCCTTTCTGTGAAAAAAATTTATATATGTGCATGTGTGTGTGTGCATGTTTTGTGCAATGCATGCTTTGATATATGAGCAAAATGTTTTCTGAAAGAACTGTAGGAAACTACCAATAACAGGGTAAGAATGATCAAACAAAGAAGGAGAATATTACTTTTCACGTTACAACTTTCTGTAATACTTGAATTATGTACCTGAATTAATTTTTTAAAAACATGTTATCAGAGGTTATCTATGGGTAGGTTTATAGAACATTAGTAATATCTTCTTTATAGCTTATACATTAAAGAAAATCAGCAAACATTATTTTAAAAACCTAACAACAACAAGTAAGACGGTTAAATTTCAAAGTTTAATTGTTTCTTTAATACAACTTATAAATTCAAGCCTTTCCAATCTAACAGAAATGATGCTTGTGCAAGAAAACTTTTGCTCTGGTATGTGAAATAGGCTTGAGAAGAGAAAGTTGTTTTAAAGTGTAATAATCTTAAATCAGGGTTTTCAAAAAATACATTTTTTTTTGCAAAAATATCAATGCATAATGATTTCAAGAAAAATACATGAAATGAATCAACTGCAGACAAAATGCATTTCTGAGTGCTTTTCTTTAGTTGCACACATGTTGGTCAGAAAAAAAAAAGTTAAATTTAAAGATTTTTCTCAAACATACCATAGTTTGGCACAGTCCTTAAGAAATACCATCAAATGAGGACACTGAAACAGACACTGCATGTTTTCGTTTCATGAAGCAGTTAAGTCATTGTGCATTTCTTTCCCTCTACCTGATAGTTTCAACTCTGTGTTTAAAATTTCTTGAATCCAGCCCTGATCATTCACTTAAGACACAGTAACACTGTTCCCCAGTATCCGTACAGAGCAGCAAAGAGAACACAAAGCATTCACACTCCCCTCAGACTCGCTGATTAATTGATTGATTAAAAAGTGACACAGAAGTTGATTCTGGTATATATCACTCCCATAAAATTAATGATCACCTCAAGAGTGGTTTTAGTCCACATTCAACAGGACCTGGGCAGTGATTTTCATTCTATTTCATGTTTTTCTCTGATTAAAAATAGACTTATCTCTTCCTCTAAGTTGAATTTTAAAGTCCAGTTGCTGTGATTGTTCGGTAAGAAAGGTGTGAATCATATTTGCATCTGTGACTTATGAAGAATTTTAATTTCTGATGGTAAATGAAAAGGGGAAAGCGAGATGTGCTTTGGCTAGACACAGAGCTTCCAGGAAGCCTAGAGGTCTGTACCTTTGCTCAGAGTTCTACAGAGTCCTAGGAGATTTAAAAGCATTCTCTTCTCACTAAGCAATGCCTCAGAGGGTGCCAAGTCTCGCCATATTTTTTCAGATTGCTTAATATGAGTAGTCAAATTTAGGACAAAAGTCTCTGTTATTTCCAGGGAGAATATTTTAACAATGTTTTGTAGGAGTTGACTTGCTACAAATGCATTTCATTAAATATGAAATGGGCTTCCCTTGTGGCTCAACTGGTAAAGAATCTGCTTGCAATGTGGGAGACCTGGATTCAATCCATGTTGGGAAGATCCCCTGGAGAAGGGTAAGGCTACCCACTCCAGGGTTCTGGCCTGGAGAATTCCATGGACTGTACAGTCCATGGGGTGACAAAGAGATGAAACACCAAATAATTCCTGATGAAATACCTGCTCAGGTCATAGTTGGGAGTCTCAGGATAGACCCTAAGTCCACTGCTAGTCACATCACTGAATGTTTTCTTCATTGCATCAGAGTGGCAACTCATTAAACTTCATGTATTTTTCAGAAAAAAGTTTTTCTCATTCTGGTTCTTAGTGGTCTCCCAAACCACTTCAGTATTCTTGCCTTGAGAACCCCATGAACAGTATGAAAAGGTAAAATGATAGGATACTGAAAGAGGAACTCCCCAGGTCAGTAGGTGCCCAATATGCTACTGGAGATCAGTGGAGAAATAACTCCAGAAAGAATGAAAGGATGGAGCCAAAGAAAAAACAATACCCAGTTGTGGATGTGACTGGTGATAGGAGCAAGGTCCAATGCTGTAAAGAGCAATATTGCATAGGAACCTGTATGTTAGGTCCATGAATCAAACCAAATTAGAAGTGGTCAAATAGGAGATGGCAAGAGTGAACGTCAAGATTCTAGGAATCAGTGAACTAAAATGGACTGGAATGGGTGAATTTAACTCAGATGACCATTATATCTACTACTGTGGGCAGGAATCCCTTAGAAGAAATGAAGTAGCCATCATGGTCAACAAAAGAGTCCGAAATGCAGTACTTGGATGCAATCTCAAAAACAACAGGATGATCTCTGTTCATTTCCAAGGCAAACCATTCAATATCATAGTAATCCAAGTCTATGCCCCAACCAGTAACGCTGAAGAAGCTGAAGTTGAACGGTTCTATGAAGACCTACAAGACCTTTTAGAACTAACACCCAAAAAAGATGTCCTTTTCATTATAGGGGACTGGAATGCAAAAGTAGGAAGTCAAGAAACACCTGGAGTAACAGGCAAATTTGGCCTTGGATTACAAAATGAAGCAGGGCAAAGGCTAATAGAATTTTGCCAAGAGAATGCACTGGTCATAACAAACACCCTCTTCCAACAACACAAGAGAAGGCTCTACACATGGACATCACCAGATGGTCAACACCGAAATCAGATTGATTATATTCTTTGCAGCCAAAGATGGAGAAGCTCTATACAGTCAGCAAAAACAAGACTGGGAGCTGACTGTGGCTCAGATCATGAGCTCATTATTGCCAAATTCAGACTTAAATTGAAGAAAGTAGGGAAAACCACTAGACCATTCAGGTATGACCTAAATCAAATCCCTCATGATTATACAGTGGAAGTGAGAAATAGATTTAAGGGACTAGATCTGATAGATAGAGTGCCTGATGAACTATGGTCTGAGGTTCGTGCCATTGTACAGGAAACAGGGATCAAGACCATCCCCATGGAAAAGAAATGCAAAAAAGCAAAATGGCTGTCTGGAGAGGCCTTACAAATAGCTGTGAAAAGCCTCAGAGAAGTGAAAAGCAAAGGAAAAAAGGAAAGATATAAGCATCTGAATGCAGAGTTCTAAAGAATAGCAAGAAGAGATAAGAAAGCCTTCCTCAGCCATCAGTGCAAAGAAATAGAGGAAAACAACAGAATGGGAAAGACTAGAGACCTCCTCAAGAAAATTAGAGATACCAAGGGAACATTTCATGCAAAGATGGGCTCGATAAAGGACAGAAATGGTATGAACCTAACAGAAGCAGAAGAGATTAAGAGGTGGCAAGAATACACAGAAGAACTGTATAAAAAAGATCTTCACGACCAAGATAATCATGATGGTATGATCACTCACCTAGAGCCAGACATCCTGGAATGTGAAGTCAAGTGAGCCTTAGGAAGCATCACTATGAACAAAGCTAGTGGAGGTGATGGTATTGCAGTTGAGCTATTTCCAATCCTGAAAGATGATGCCATGAAAGTGCTGCACTCAATATGCCAGCAAATTTAGAAAACTCAGCAGTGGCCACAGGACTGGAAAAGGTCAGTTTTCATTCCAATCCCAAAGAAAGGCAATGCCAAAAAATGCTCAAACTACCGCACAATTGTACTCATCTCACACGCTAGTAAAGTAATGCTCAAAATTCTCCAAGCCAGGCTTCAGCAATACATGAACCATAAACTTCCAGATGTTCAAGCTGGTTTTAGAAAAGGCAGAGGAACCAGAGATCAAATTGCCAACATCTGCTGGATCATGGAAAAAGCAAGAGAGCTCCAGAAAAACATCTATTTCTGCTTTATTGACCTATGCCAAAGCCTTTGGACTGTGTGAATCATAATAAACTGTGGAAAATTATGAAAGAGATGGGAATACCAGACCACCTGACCTGCCTCTTGAGAAACCTATATGCAGGTCAGGAAGCAACGGTTAGAACTGCACATGGAACAACAGACTGGTTCCCAATAGGAAAAGGAGTACGTCAAGACTGTATATTGTCACCCTGCTTATTTAATTTCTGTGCAGTGTACATCATGAGAAACGCTGGGCTGGAAGAAGCACAAGCTGGAATCAAGATTGCCGGGAGAAATATCAATAACCTCAGAGATGCACATGACACCACCACCCTTATGGCAGAAAGTGAAGAGGAACTAAAAAGCCTCTTGATGAAAGTGAAAGAGGAGAGTGAAAAAGTTGGCTTAAAGCTCAACATTCAGAAAACGAAGATCATGGCCTCTGGTCCCACCACTTCATGGGAAATAGATGGGGAAACAGTGGAAACAGTGTCAGACTTTATTTTGGGGGGCTCCAAAATCGCTGCAGATGGTGACTGCAGCCATGAAATTAAAAGACGCTTATTCCTTGGAAGAAAAGTTATGACCAACCTAGATAGCATATTCAAAAGCAGAGACATTACTTTGCCAACAAAGGTCCATCTAGTCAAGGCTATGGTTTTTCCAGTGGTCATGTATGGATGTGAGAGTTGGACTGTGAAGAAAGCTGAACGCCGAAGAATTGATGCTTTTGAACTGTGGTGTTGGAGAAGACTCTTGAGAGTCCCTTGGACTGCAAGGAGATCCAACCAGTCCATCCTAAAGGAGATCAGTCCTGGGTGTTCATTGGAAGGACTGATGCTGAAGCTGAAACTCCAATACTTTGGCCACCTCATGCGAAGAGTTGACTCATTGGAAAAGACCCTGATGCTGGGAGGGATTGGGGGCAGGAGGAGAAGGGGATGACAGAGGATGAGATGGCTGGATGGCATCACCGACTCGATGGACGTGACTTTTAATGAATTCCAGCAGTTGGTGATGGACAGGGAGGCCTGGTGTGCTGTGATTCATGGGTTTGCAAAGAGTCGGACACGACTGAGTGACTGAACTGAACTGAACTGAACTGTAACCTTGCTTCTGACCTTGATCCTCTCCTCAATGACACTCAATTTTAAATCTAGTTCAGTCACATTTGAAGTACTGTTCTAGGCCTTAACCCTGTGTTGCCTATCTTGGTTGTGATAAACTTAACATTACTTCATTTTGAGCCAACCCCTGCCCCAGTCCTATTTCCATCTGCCACAAGATGTTGTGAATCTGCATCCAAAGTGGGAGTTTGCTTGGACCATTTGTGTCTCTTTAAAGGTCTTGAAAGTAAGTATGTTTATTATCTTTGACTTTGAAGACACCAGGCTTGCTTACCTCCCATGACATTTTGTCCCTGTGTATCCTTGTATGTGAACAGTTTTGCAGCAGCTAAACTCCATCTCTCAAGGACCTTGGCAGCAGGGCAGTGAGTAATGGTTTTCAGAGAAAAATCTCTTTCTGAACTCGTTTTGCTTCCCATCTCCTGGCCCCCGAACGACTGTTACTAACAACAATCAGACGTCATTTCTTCTCCTGCAAATGATCTTGTTTTTAGATGAACATCTTCAATAGAGCAAATTGACAGATAATTTGCCCTCATCTTTCAATTATCTCCATTGTTTGTTATCACCAAGTATAGTGTTAGTTGCTTGGACATGTCTGACTCTTTGCAGTCCCATGGACTGTAGCCCGCCAGGCTCCACTATTCATGCAATTCTCCAGGCAAGAATACTGGAGTGGGTTGTTGGGGTTGTGGTTGTTCAGTTGCTCAGTAGTGTCTGACTCTTTGCAGCCCCACTGACTGCAGCATGCCAGGCTTCCCTGTCCTTCACCATCTCCCAGAGCTTGCTCAAACTCATGTTCATTGAGTTGGTGTTGCCATCCAACCATCTCTCTGTCATCCTCTTCTCCTGCCTTCAGTATTTCCCAGCATCAAGATCTTTTCTAATGAATTGGCTCTTTGCATCAGATAGCCAAAGTATTGGAGCTTCAGCTTCAGCATCAACCTTTCCAATGAATATTCAGGATTGATTTCCTTTAAGTTTGACTGGTTTGACCTCCTTGCAGTCCAAGGGACTCTCAAGAGTCTTCTCCAACACCACAGTTAAAAAGCATCAATTCTTCAGTACTCAGCTCTCTTTATTGTCCAACTCTCGCATCTATACATCACTACTGGAAAAACCATAGCTTTGGCTATATTGACCTTTGTCAGCAAAGTGATGTCTCTGCTTTTTAATACACTGGAGGGGGTAGCCATTCCCTTCACAAGGAATCTTCCTGACCCAGGGATTGGACCTGGGTCTCCTGCATTGCAGACAGATTCTTTACTGTGTAAACCACCATGCTGCTGCTGCTGCTGCTAAGTAGCTTCAGTTGTGTCCGACTCTGTGCGACCCCATAGATGGCAGCCCACCAGGCTCCCCCTTCCCTGGGATTCTCCAGGCGAGAACACTGGAGTGGGTTACCATTTCCTTCTCCAATGCATAAAAGTGAAAGTGAAGTTGCTCAGTCGTGTCCGACTCTTCGTGACCCCATAGACTGCAGCCCACCAGGCTCCTCCGTCCATGGGATTTTCCAGGCAGGAGTACTGGAGTGAGGTGCCATTGCCTTCAGACTCTCATTTCCTCATGTCTTTGAAGGTGTGTCTCTATCTTTTAGCCTTCTTTCAGAAGAAGCTTTTTCTACCTTCTTGCTTCAGCTAGTTTTTGACCTAGATTCCTCTACTCTCCCAAAAGCCAATACCCCAACCCCATCCCAAATCCTCAGGAAAGGAGCACAAGTAGGTTTCTGCCTCCAAACAGCATAATATGGAGAGAAGCGGTCCACTGATCTCCACTCTTCTACCCACCTACCCTCCAACACATGCCCCCACAGCTGTATGGCAGACCACATCCTAGCAGAGCCTGGCATGGATTCTAGAGGGAAAGGAGCTGGGCTCAGGGTCAAGATGAAACCTGAAGATACTATTTCTCTGAGCATAACGGGCCCTTTATGGTGGATGCATTTACACAGTCTGGGGATAGTCTCTTTGTCCAGGAGCAGACCTGAATTTAGAGAAGTCTAGAATGGAGCAAGTAACACTTCTCTGCTATTCCAGTTACCAATTTGCATTCCCAATGTAAGTAAGCAGAAATTGCTTGCTAATCACTTAGAGACCAGGAATTGCAGACCTGATGCATGCAAATCAACCACAGTATTGTTTTCTAGCACAGTTTCTTTAAAAAAATCATTTGAATTTAAATGCCTTCTCCAGTTTACCTTAGCCTGGAGATAACACTTGCTGATCCTCAAGTGTTTTGAGTTTACACTTGCTTGGACTTCAGTTTAGTTCAGTTCAGTCACTCAGTTGTCTCCGACTCTTTGCGACCCCATGAACTGCACCATGCCATGCTTCCCTGTCCATCACCACCTCCTGGAGCTTGCTCAAACTCATGTCCATCAAGTTGGTGATACCATCCAACCACCTTACCTTCTGTTGTCTGTTCCCTTCTCCTCCTGCCCTGAATCTTTCCCAGCATCAGGGTCTTTTCCAATGAGTCAGTTCTTCACATCAGGTGGCCAAAGTATTAGAATTTCAGCTTCAGCATCAGTCCTTCCAATGAATATTCAGGGTTGATTTCCTTTAGGATTGACTGATTTGATCTCCTTGCAGTCCAAGAGACTCTCAAGAGTCTTCTCCAACTCCACAGTTCAAAAGTATCAATTCTTAGGTGCTTAGCTTTCTTCATAGTCCAACACTCACATCCATTCGTCACTACTAGAAAAATCATAGACGGATCTTTGTTGGCAAAGGAATGTCTCTGCTTCTTAATATGCTGTCTAGGTTGGTCATAGCTTTTCTTTCAAGGAGCAAACATCTTTTAATTTCATGGCTGCAGTCACCATCTGCAGTGATTTTGGAGCCCAAGAAAATAAAGTCTATTACTATTTCCATTGTTTCCCCATCTTTTGCCATGAAGTGATGGGACCGGATGCCCTGATCTTTGTTTTTTGAATGTTGAGTTTTAAGCCAACTTTTTCACTCTCCTCTTTCACTTTCATCAAGAGGCTCTTTGGTTTTTCTTTGCTTTTTGCCATTAGGGTGGTATCATCTGCAGATCTGAGGTTATTGATATAACCCATGGACTTAACAAGCATATTAATTGAGGAACTTTTGAGTTCTCAGCTCTGCATTAGGCATTACAGAGATGCCTTAGACAGACGAGGCAAAGGCCACAAACTTCTTCATAGTAAAATTTCCTTGGACTTAGACTCTCAAAAGGGGCTTCCCTGGGGCTTGGATGGTAAAGAATCTGCCTGCAATGCAGGAGACCAAGGTTTGATCCCTGGGTTAGGAATATTCCCTGTGAAGGGAATGGCTATTCACTCCAGTGAATAGCCATATTCCTGCCTGGAAAGTTCCATGGACAGAGGAACCTGGTGGGCTATAGTCCACGGAGTCACAAAGAGTCAGACACAAATAGAGACTAACACTTTCACTTTTCACTTTAGGATCTCAAGAAGACAAAGCAGGAAATATATTAGTGACAAAGTTAAGGGAATTTGAACCAAGGGGTCAATGTTGGCCAACAGAGCTGGGGAGGCATCTTCATATATGAGGAAAGGATTGTTGAAGGGTAAGGAGGGATTGTGAATAGAGAAAGGCAATCAAAGATTCATGAGCCAAGATATAAATCTGTGGGCAGGTCCTTGGGGATTTAAGATGAGGAGAGCCTTGTCTGAGTAGCAGGGTTTGTGTGAAGGAGTTTCAGGAGTTGCAGATTCTTTTCACATCGACAGTGGTTCTTGTCTCCTTTTAATACTCTCGTATTCAGTATTTAGATGATGTGATTTTTGTCTAACTGCACTGCCAAGCATCCCTCCTCCAGACCACATCAACCAAAGCAAGACTTTAGATTTACTTTTCTGTGGTATTCTCCCATTATAATCCTCTGGCTTTTCACACCCAGGAGGCCTTTCCACAGCCATGCTATCAGGCACATGAAAGACTTTACTGTAGAGCCTGAGCCATATATGAGTCTGCCCAAGGCCAAATCTAACAGAGGAGACAATGTGAATGCCAAATGAATATCTGGAATAGTCAATTCAGGTTTACATCATATACCATACACTGAATTTCTAAGGCAGGATAGCTTATTTTTATGCTCAATCATTGCACTAATGTGTTGTTAATCACATTTATCTCAGGTATGATTATTTAACAGTTAATTGTTGGAACATTTAACCAGCAATACGAAGAGGCATCATTCACTTTCTTAGCCTTTAGGCTAATTTGGCTGTTCACAGTTATGAGGTTCCTTTGAAAAATACTGGTAGCTTCTAGTAGTTATAGGTCTATGTCCTCTCCCTTATCCAACTTACCACCAGGATGCTTTTGAACTGTGGTGTTGAAGAAGACTCTTGAGAGTCACTTGGACTGCAAGGAGATCAAACAAGTCTATCCTAAAGGAAATCAACCCTGAATATTCATTGGAGGGACTGATGCTGAGGCTGAAGTCCAATACTTTGGCCACTTGGTGCAAAGCATCGACTCATTAGAAAAGACCCTGATGCTGGAAAAGATTGAAGGCAGGAGGAGAAGGGGACAACAGAAGATGAGATGGTTGAATGGCATCACTGACTCAATGAACATGAGTTGGAACAAGCTCCAGGAGATGGTGAGGGATAGGGAGGCCTGGTGTGGTGCAGTCAATGGGGGTCACAAAGAGTCAGACTTGACTGAACGACTGAACAACAACAACAACAACAGGCGAGAAAAGGCCAGGGCACAATTTTTGAAAGAATGACAAGCCCAAGGACACAACATAAATGGATTAGAATGAAATGGGTCAAAGATGGCAGACAAGTCAACTTAACTAGACCTCGATCCTCTATCCGAAAGCAAAATGACATACCCAGAGGCACCATGATAGTTTTAAGGCCAACTGTTAAAAGATCAAAAAGTGGGTGATGGCCCAATTCTTGGAAATCTCCACCCTCTCCCCAAAATTGTTGGAATAATCCTCCCACTCATTAACCTATGAAATTACCCAGTCCATAAAATGGCTACCCTGGTAACTCAGATGATAAAGAATCTGCCTGCAATGCAGGAGACCTGGGTTCAATCCCTGGGTGGGAAGATCCCCTGGAGAAGGAAATGCAACCCACTCCAGTATTCTTGCCTGGAGGATTCCAAGGGCAGAAGAGCCTGGTGGGCTACATACAGCCCATAGGGTCACAAAGAGTCAGGCAAGACTCACACAAAAGCTAACCATGCCACCTTTCTAGGCTGCACTCATCCTCTGTGATGGCCTGCACTCTGTGGAGTGTATTTCTCTCTGAATAAATCCACTTCTTACCTACCACTTTGTCTCTCACTGAATTCTTTCTGTAATGAGACATCAAAAACCTGAGCTTCATTACACCTGAAACCAGGTCTGTGATCTCAGTCGGAAGACTGTGGGTTTTGGCTGGGTTCAAATCCCAGGCATGTGGGTTCAAGTCCCAATTTGAGGAAAATAGTTTCAAAAGCACATCTAAGATCAAATTCTGCCACATCAGTTCAGTTCAGTCACCCAGTCATGTCCGACTTTTTGCGACCCCATGCACTGCACCACGCCAGGCCTCCCTGTCCATTACCAACTCCCAGAGTTTACTCAAACTCATGTCCTTTGAGTTGGTGATGACATCCAACCATCTCATCCTCTGTCGTCCCCTTCTCCCACCTTCAATCTTTCCCAGCATCAGAGTCTTTTCAAATGAGTCAGCTCTTCACATCAGTTGGCCAAAGTATTGGAGTTTCAGCTTCAACATCAGTCCTTCCAATGAACATTCAGGACTGATTTCCTTTAGGATGGACTGGTTGGATCTCCTTGCAGTCCAAGGGACTCGCAAGAGTCTTCTCCAACACCACAGTTCAAAAGCATCAATTCTATGGCTCTCAGCTTTCTTTATAGTCCAACTCTCACATCCATACATGACTACTGGAAAAACCATAGCCTTGACTAGACAGACCTTTGTTGGCAAAGTAATGTCTCTGCTTTTTAACATGCTGTCTAGATTGGTCATAACTTTTCTTCCAAAGAGTAAGTGTCTTTTAATTTCATGGCTGCAGTCACCAACTGCAGTGATTTTGGAGCCCCCAAAAATAAAGTCTGACACTGTTTCCAATGTTTCCCCATCTATCTGCCATTAAGTGATGGGACCAGATGCCATGATCTTAGTTTTCTGAATGTTGAGCTTTAAGCCAGCTTTTTCACTCTCCTCTTTCACTTTCGTCAAGAGGCTCTTTAGTTCCTCTTCACTTTCTGCCTTTAAAGGTGGTGTCATCTGTTAGCATCTGTATATCTGAGGTTATTGATTTTTCTCCCATTGATAGTGTCTTATACTGATAATGTTTCCTGTGGAGGTACGGGTTGGCAGTGGTCTGCCACAGGGACAGGGGCTCTGGGTGTGGGTATGGCATAAGTCCTCTTGTAGGAAGTCGCCATTAACCCCACTATAGAGCTGCCAGAACTTACACAGGACAGGGAAGTAGACTCTTGGAGGGCAACATGCCTTAACACTACTCATTTCTCCAGTGAAAATTTACTTCTAACACTCCCCGTGATAAATAATAAACTCTCTGAGGCAGATGGAGATATGATTTGAAGCTCTTGCCTTGGGCTCTTATGAAGCCTAAATTCTTGATAAGAGTTCTTTATATGTTAATCAACAACTGTTGACAAATCACCCTAAGGCATAGATGAAAGTTAAGAATAAACATAGATATCATCTGGTTTGCCTGTATTCTAGGTACTCCCTCCCTTTAATCCCTAACAGCTGTCCTAAAGCAACCTCCAGGAAAAATATAACCTAAGTCAAATAGCATGCTTGCTATCTATTTATGTGCAGCCTTCATGCACATCCTCTAGCACTTCCCAACCCCTCTGTCATCCTAATGAGACTGATACTGTTGAATTTCTACTATAAAGAAATACAAAAACACCACTGCTGGAATCCAAATCCAAATGATTGATTTCACAGGGATCCAGAGACAAGCTACTTGGATCCATATGTAGCAGATGTGTTGATACATTGTTCAGATCCCCCTTTAGCAATAAAAGACTTGTTCCCTGAGTTGCTGGGAGTTCTGCTGGAAGCAGGCCTTTCAGCAACACCTCCACTCCCACCCCACTTCCCTGGGAATCGCCTAGGCTGAAGACAGCTCCTTCATCCAAGATTACTTCCCAAGGTTACAAGTGCCTGGGGCAATTTGTATCTGAAGACTGATCAATAATAGGTCGTAAAGGGCTGGCCCCCTTGCCTCAGATGCTTTTGATGATGAGTCCCAGATCCAGAACTCCCAACTTGTCTGTCTACCCAATCCTGCTTCCCCCTCCTTGCCCACAGTAATCCCAAGACCACTCCCCAATAAACCTCCTACACACTAATCTTCATTTCAGAGTCTTGCTCTTTTGAAACAATTTACTCTTAAATCATAGGTTTGCAAGGTGCCCATGCATCTTTGCGGCATGTGTAGCATATGAAAGGAGCTGTAAGCATCCTGAAGTGGAGGGACCTAAAGTATAATATTAAACAGGCCTAAAATCCTTGGGCTCCACACCATCTGCATGGTCTATTCTGGGGTGGAGAGGGGGCTCCATTCTGACTCAGGACCTCAGTTTCTAGCTTTCAATGACCAATTCAATTGTTCAAAAGATGATCTTTAAGCACTATCTTAAATTTAATATATATTTGTAAAAAGTTACACGTGTGCCTGGCTGAAAGAATCAAAAGTTCTACAAAGCTTTTTTGACAGAGGTGCTGGTAGAGCTGGATCATGGAAAAAGGAAGAGAGTTCCAGAAAAACATCTATTTCTGCTTTATTGACTATGCCAAAGCCTTTGACTGTGTGGATCACAATAAACTGTGGAAAATTCTGAAAGAGATGGGAATACCAGAGCACCTGACCTGCCTCTTGAGAAACCTGTATGCAGGTCAGGAAGCAACAGTTAGAACTGGACATGGAACAACAGACAGGTTCCAAATAGGAAAAGGAGTGCGTCAAGGCTGTATATTGTCACCCTGTTTATTTAACTTCTATGCAGAGTACATCATGAGAAACGCTGGGCTGGAAGAAGCACAAGCTGAAATCAAGATTGGTGGGAGAAATATCAATAACCTCACATATGCAGATGACACCACCCTCATGGCAGAAAGTGAAGAGGAACTAAAAAGCCTCTTGATGAAAGTGAAAGAGGAGAGTGAAAACGTTGGCTTAAAGCTCAACATTCAGAAAACGAAGATCATGGCATCTGGTCCCATCACTTCATGGGAAATAGATGGGGAAATAGTGGAAACAGTGTCAGACTTTATTTTTCTGGGCTCCAAAATCACTGCAGATGGTGACTGCGGCCATGAAACTAAAAGACGCTTACTCCTTGGAAGAAAAGTTATGACCAACCTAGATAGCATATTCAAAAGCAGAGACATTACTTTGCCAACAAAGGTCCATCTAGTCAAGGCTATGGTTTTTCCTGGGGTCATGTATGGATGTGAGAGTTGGACTGTGAAGAAAGCTGAGCGCCGAAGAATTGATGCTTTTGAACTGTGGTGTTGGAGAAGACTCTTGCGAGTCCCTTGGACTGCAGGGAGATCCAAACAGTCCATTCTAAAGGAGATCAGTCCTGGGTGTTCATTGGAAGGACTGATGCTGAAGCTGAAACTCCAGTACTTTGGCCACCTCATGCAAAGAGTTGACTCATTGGAAAAGACCCTGATGCTGGGAGGGATTGGGGGCAGGAGGAGAAGGGGATGACAGAGGATGAGATGGTTGGATGGCATCACCAACTCGATGGACATGAGTTTGGGCGAACTCTGGGAGTTGGTGATGGACAGGGAGGCCTGGCGTGCTGCAATTCATGGGGTCGCAAAGAGTCGAACACAACTGAGTGACTGAACTGAACTGAACTGAACTGGTAGAGCACTGACATCAGTTCTCACCTTCTTTAATGATAGGACTTCTAAGTTTTTGCTGAGCACATGACAACAGCCTTCCCTGCAGCTTGGTCAGGCTATGTGCCCACCATCTGGTCAATAGCTGTGTGCTATTTCTGGGCCTGTTCCTGCCAGGGTATGTACATGAATTCCCTTGAAATATTCCCCCTTCCCACTGGCTGGGATGACAAAAACTCGAATGACTGCCTTTCTCCCAGAGATGAAAGCTAGACTTTGAGGGTTATAAAGCCAACCTTCCAACCCACATTGTTTCTCTCTGGATCATATCAAAAAAGGCACAAATACCTATCTTATTTAATTAAGCCTCTGTATTTTGAGGTCTTCTTGTTAAAGCAACCTATCCTGCATGTTCATCCAAATAGGTATTTTTTTAAAGGACAATCTTGCCCATCCGCTTTTCTTTTTTCCAGAAACAACTACAACATGTTTAACATACTTCTATCTGATATTTCATCCCTGGGCATTATTAATTGAGTTTCCAGTCTGGAAGATGAATATTCTACTCTTTTTCTCCTTCCCCCCACCCTCACAATACCAAGTGCACACTTGATATCCACTCTTCCATCTTCCAAGGATATAATGGTTATGTTGTCATTTTGGATAGATAAGATATTTCAGCTCAGTTCATTTCGGTCACTCAGTTATGTCCGACTCTTTGCGACCCCATGGACTGCAGCACTCCAGGCTTCCCTGTCCATCACCAACTCCCAGAGCTTGCTCAAACTCGTGTCCATCGAGTCAATGATGCCATCAAACTATCTCATCCTCTGTTGTCCCCTCCTCCTCCTGCCTTCAGTCTTTCCCAACATTAGGGTCTTTTCAAGTGAGTCAGTTCTTCGCATTAGGTTGCCAAAGTGTTGGAGTTTTAGCTTTGGCATCAGTCCTTCCAATGAATATTCAGGTCTGATTTCCTTTAGGATTGACTGGTTTGATCTCCTTGCAGTCCAAACGCAAATGGTATATAAAACTGACCTCTGCAATGCATTATGCATGCTTTATCCTTTCTTTGGTAACATTTTGTTTTTCCCTGGAGATGATATTTAATTTTTTAAAATTTTCTTAGCTTCCTATTGACTTATCATTAATTCAAACCTAAACACTGTTGCATGATCTCCTCTAAATACATTCAAAAGTAATTGGGATGCAATCAGTTTCATTTATTTGAAGAAATATTCCTGGAGCTTTCTGACTGGCTCCATCTGGACTTATTGTTTACTAAGTCTGATGTGTGTGTTTGACCTGCCATCTTTAATTGTACTTTGGGGCCGGTTTTGTAACTTTGGATTGCTAAGCAAGTCTTAATCCCCTGCAAGGGCTGCTAGCTATGTGACACAGCAAGTTTCCTTAGGAGAAGGCCCCCCATGTAAGTATTCTTGTTGGAAGCTTTCTCCTGAGAACATTTACCAATTTTCTGCACAACGAAGAGATGGCAAGTCTCTCAGCTGGATCAGTGTCTTCTTTCTTGGAGTTCAGATCTGAAACTCTTCCTGCATTAGGCAGAAAAAAATGAATGCCAATAAACAGCTTCCTACAAAAAACAAAAACAAACAAAAAAAACCCTTCAACTCAAGATACCACTCTTTAATCATTTTAAACTATTCTGCACATGGATATTGGCCAACCTTAAATTTGACAGAATTCTCAAATATTTGAGGTATAGTATTAATACATAATCTTTTGGTCTTTGTCCAAGTTCAAGTTTAGGTATAACTCTTACTGAGAATGCCTGGAATCTGAACAGCCAAGTTTAGAGCTTAAACAACTTCCCCTTCCTCAATGTCTGTTTAACTGCCAACGGGGCCAGATACCCCCCATGCCATACCCACCCACCCCCTACAACTCTCAGGGAATTCTAGGAAGACAGCTCACTTTGGTATATTTTATTACAAGATTAAACCATGCAGGAAGGCTGGGAGACAAGTTAAAGGGCAGACACGGTCAACAATTGTCAGGTTCATTCTTATTTCAGTTATCTTTCCCAAACTCCAGTATGATTTTGGATGTTTTAATAACCAGTGTGATCTGATAAAAGCTTATCAACTGAGAGCAGCCATAGAGAAGGGAATGAAGTGACTATTTCCCACTAGTGTCTGAAGTGAAGCTAAACCACTCAAATGTATGCGCACGCCTACACAAACACACACTAACAATAAAAATACGAATACACAAAAAAGCAGTACACAGACTCAATGCCTGAAAATTTTCATCTGGCTATTAATAAAAATTTTGGAAAAGTTTGTGAGGAAATTATTTTGAGTTGAATTTCAGGTGAATTTAAGAAGGCATTTCTAACTGGATATATCTTTGAAATGAGAGCTTCTATATTTGCAATCATCACCACACATTTTGAACATCTTCTGTAGGATCAAAGCCAAGTGCTGGCTGCCATGTACACAGATGACTAATGACAAAGCAATGTGAAACGCATTAAATAGCCAACAAAAAGATAAGGAGGGGACGTAGAGAGGTGGGGACTTTATTCATACCTCCAAGAAAGGACAGAGTGTATACCAATAAGAAGGAGGATGCAAGCCATCTGTGTAACGGGGAGAGTATGAATATGGAGTACAGAGCTAGAGATGGGCCTGCCATGTATCTGGCATGTTCAGAGAGCAACAAATGGCTTAGAACACAGGATTCAGGTATGGAATAATAAAAGACAACTGCGAATGGGGTATGTATATTCATTCTAAACTGTGTGTTTGAGGTGAAATGCCAACTGAAGGCATTTGAACATCTTGAAGGCATTAGGAAACCACAGAAGTTTCTGTTGTTATTTAGGGGTGTGGGTTTGGTTAGGGGAGGGGAGAAAATGTGATATATACATGCACTGCTTTGGGATAATTCATCTGACCATGAAGTATGACTGATCAGAATGGAGAAGAAATGAGGCTTGGGAGCTAGGGGCTGCGGCAGACTCAGGGTGAGGAAATGAGAGCCTGGCCTAAGGCTACCAGTTATTAAGCACCTTGCAATCTATGTCACAGGCTTTGTGAGCTCCACGTCTTATCTCAGGTAAGCTTCACGACACCCTGTGGAGTAGGGAAGTAACTGAGATCAGGAAACTAACTAAGAGGTTCAAGGTCACACAACAAGCAAATGACTCAGGTGGGATTTGAATTAATATTTTTTCTGATGTCCATGTTCTTTCTACTATGACACATCAGCCTCCTGTTTTTAATAATGGCTCATCATAGCAGTGATAAGAGGACATGCAGGGGACCCTACTTAGGACTAGGTTATCCTTGCAACCTCAGTATCTTTATGTTGTACCATGATTTTGTGAGTCACTCAATATCCTCTTCTTTCCAATTGAAATTTGCGGAGGAAAAAACCATTCCATGCTGCAGCGTCTCCCCAAAGGCCCAGTCCTGTGATCGCCCTGACATGGAAAGTGAGTAGCGAAACATGTTTCAGGTTTGTGGGAAATTGCGAAGGACAAGACAGAAATCATAAAGGCACAATTGAATTACTTTGTGCCGTGGCCCCTGGGATAACAGCTGTTTTCCAGGTCTACAGTGGTTCTCATTAGGAAATTAAAAACTCAAAACTCCGCATCCGCAGCCTTGCACAGCTCCGGCCGCGTGGTGACAGGAAGCTCTGTGTTTGCACAGGTGGGGGATCCAGCAGCCTCACAAAGTGGGTGGCTGGAATCCCTGCCCTGAACACAGGTGGGCTATTGGACGAAAGGCAAACCCAGGAAGAGGCTCAAGTGTTCTGGTGCTGTCAGCCCCCCTCCACGGAGGGATGAGGGCCCCCGCAGTCCTCGCCACCTCGACAGGTCATTTTAGGGCCATAAACAACTACTGGTTGAGAGCTCTGTCCACTCAACCTAGTGCAGAAGGATCTGGTCTGGCGTAAGGTCAAGTCTCCAAACATTACTTACAATTTAATACCTTTGTGCACCACTAAGAAAAACCCAAACAAGTTGTGCTTTTGACAACACATATAGGAATGTCATACATTTCAAAAAAGAAATGTGTTTAACAACAAAGGGAGGATACAACACAAGACTTAGGGCAATGAGTAGCTACTGAAGGTTTGGGGTTTGGGAAGGCAAGGGGCCAGGAAGAGCAGGACCACCTGGACGCCTAGGGTGTTGTCGGTGTTCTAGTTTCTGAGTCAGGTGGTGAGTTCATGGGAATTGGATAAAATTATTAAAACCAAAGAATCCACATGAAAACCACAGAGGATCATGTGTAGACCAATGGTGAGAGTACATCAAGAACCTAAGATTATAATTAATACATTTCTGTTCCCCTGAGGTCCAAAATGGACAAGAAAACAAAAGATGAGATGTTGCCAGAACTCTGCCAAAGTACCCCTATTCTAAAATACCTAGGCTTTGAACATTCTTACCTTTGAACATCTTACCTTGCTGGAGGCTTCAGTGTACAGCCTGATAACCTGGCACCTGCCATCTGCTGCCTTCTCGGTACACAGGACCACTGGTAGCTCACATCCAGAGAACGCATAGGTGTTGACTAAACACTGGGAAGTGAGCAATGGTAGAAAACTTCATTGAAAATGAACAAGGAGAATGACAGTAATACCAGACTACATTGGAAATTTTCATGTCAACAATCATTCCTTCAATTAAAAGACATTTAATATCAAAGAGAAAGTCAGAAAACATGTAACTAGTCTTATAGTCTCAAGAAATTAATTCCTCCTCACGAGCCAGAAAAAATTAAGTATACCTCTTACAGCTCCTCCCTTGCCCTCCTCTCTTCATTTTTTAGCCGCTAACCTGAGACATTCATTCCACCCAGAAAGAGCACAAAATGTTAATGAGTTGGGCTAGCTGATATCAAAGGCACCTATGGGCTCTGAGGTCCATGCTGCTGTGTGAGTTGTGGCCAGGCCATGGACCAGCAGTCAGGACCCAAGGCAGTTGCATTTCCCCCAGCTGAGATTGTCCAGTTTAGGGTGAATTGGGGGATTATCTTGATTTCAGACTTATCTTATTTCTCTCTCTGAAGTCAGAAAATTAATTTCAACTTTGCATACCTTGAATGTTTCAAGCATAGAACTAGAGTCACTGAAAATCAGAGAAAGGGAAAAGAAAGAGGGAGAAAGGCAGATGAAGATGAATGGGAATATGTGGCAGTCTGAGAAAAGCCAGGGGACCACAATTAAAGCAAAGCAGCGCATCTCTAAATGTTTTGTCTAAACTCTTCTCACAACCAAGTTCATAGGATTAAGATGTGCTGGTGAGGTAGGCAACTTTCATTGTATTACTGAGGAATGTGTTAACTCAACAGAAATGAACTGAGATATATCTGTGTGCCAGGAAGTGTGTTAGGTCCCAGAGATAAATTACCAACCCAGGTAATGTCCCATCCCTGGGAAGAACTTCTACAGGGACAAGAACCAATTGCACTCAAGTAAATCTACAGCATAACACTGGGCAGAGGTGCAGACTCTGAAGGAATGCTTTGGAGTCTGGGGGGAGGTGACAGTGAAGACGTGATGATCAGAGAAGGCTTCTCTGCTGGGGAGACTCGAGAGAAGGAGCAGCCAAGTAAACCTCTCACAAGTGAGCTTTCTCAGAAGAAGGAAGGAGCAGCCACTGGCCGATTCCTGAGGCAGGAGTGGCTGTGTGTCAGGCCAGTTTGAAGACAGGAGGAGGCTTGTATGGCTGGAGTCGGAGCCTGCCACATGATATCAGGGCCCAGTGCAAAATGAAAATGCAAGGCCTTTGGTTCAAAACTTATTAAAACCTTCAAAACAGCATCAGTAGAGCACTGAACCAAGTGCAAGGCCCTTCTAAGCTCAGGATCTGGACAAGAGCAGGCCTGGTTGGCTCTAAGGTAGGAAATGAGATCTGAGAAATATTTATGACTGATCATGCTTGGCCTTGTAAGATGTTTCAAGGAGCTTAGATTTTACTCCACGTGCAATAGGAATGCATTATGGGTTCTAAGTAAGTAAGTATGTGGCCTGACATGGTGCTAAAAAGAGCTCTGACTCCTGTGGAGATGAGCCTGGGAAAACCAGGAATGACAATAGGGAGGCCAGCGAGGTTGCTAAAGAATTGTAACAATGACAATGAAGAAATAACTCAGTGTGGTATTCTTTCATCATAGTTGGATACAATATTGTCCTCACCACCCCTCACGTTTGAAATACTCTGTGTTCTTCAGCTCTGAGGATGAGTGAACCTGCTCTGGATGCTGGAGCAGATGTGGGTAACAAGCTTGGGTAAAGAACCTGGGCAGAAGGAGAAGCCAGGCTGAAAGTGTACTTTAAAAGCAAGGACATCAGACCAGTCAATCCTAAAGGAAATCAACCCTGAATATTCATTGGAAGGACCAATGCTGAAGTTGAAACTCCAATACTATGGCCATCTGAGGCAAAGAGCCGAGAAGGGGCCAACTCATTGGCAAAGACCCTGATGCTGGGAAAGATTGAGGGCAAAAGAAGAGGGAGACAGAGGATGAGATGGTTGGATGGCATCACAGACTGAATGGACATGAGTTTGGGCAAACTCTGGGAGACAGTGAAGGACAGGGAAGCCTGGCGTGCTGCAGTTCATGGGGTCAAAAAGAGTCAGACACAACTCTGCGACTGACAAACAATAACCTTCTCAGTTCACCTCTCCCTCAACTAATTCGACACCAGGCAGGGATAGGAAGTAGAAAGAATAGAGCATACTTCAGAAAGATTCTGTCCTGTGGGTCTCTGATCTGGAATTCCATTTCATTTTATTTGGGGGAGAATGGATACATGTATATGATGGCTGAGTCCCTTTGCTGTTCACCTGAAGCTACCTCAATATTGTTAATTGGCTGTACCCCAATATGAAATAAAATGTTTAAAGTTAGAGGGAAGAAAAAGGAAAAGGAAATGCCTGAGAGCTGAAAGTCTTTCAGTGGCTCCTACAGGAGTCACAAGAGGGGAGATTTGAAATTCTAACCAAACCCAGGACACGGGTGGGCGCTTAGGCATGGTTGAGTAGTAGAGTGGGTGAGCTCTGCAAGGTGCAACTTCTGTGAACATGTCACCATGTCCTTCCTCAGCCACTGAAGGGCAACCAGGAGCTTCTACTTTCTGGATAATGGCTTCAAGAACAGATTTTGATGGAATTATGGGAGGGAGATTGAGGATGCTCCTGCCTGAGAAAGGAGGTACATGTAGTTAAGAAAAAAGGAGGCTTAAAACCAGCCAATCGTTCATGAACACCTATGCACTCTAATGTGGATTTGTGTGTTGTGGCAACCTTAAGATTGATCATGATCTAAGTTTGAAAAGTAAAGAAAGAAAAAAGAGCCTAAGGTCACCCATTTAGAAATGAAGGAATCAGGACTCAAAGCCAAGCTTATATTTTTTCCATCTTGCCAAAACCATAACAGTGGCGATTTTAAAAAATGACAACATATCCTTGGACCCTCCTCTCATTGTCCCCTCCCGTTGAATCTGTGTGGGCTCATGAGTGCTTTAAACCATGAGTGTGGCAGAAGTGATGCTGTGTAGCTTCCAAGAAGGTCAGAAAAGGCCAGACAGCTTCCATCTGGTTCTCTTGGAACCCTTGTTCTTGGAATGTTCCCTCTTGTATTCTATCAGCCACACTATGAGAAGCCCAAGGCACACAGAGAGACCACATATAGGTGCTCTGGTTAAAATCCCCACTGAGCCCAGCTTGGAGCAGCCCAGCTCAGGAGCCAGACATGTGAGTGAAGAAGCCATGTTGGGAGTGAATCCTTCAGGCTCAGCTATCCAACCTTTTCAGGTGAGGCCACACACACCACAGAGTAGAGACAAGCCAGTTCTACTGTGCCCTTTCCAAATTCTTGACCCACAGTCTGATAGTTGCTGTTCTATGTCACTAAACTTGGGAGAGTTAGTTATGCAGCAATAGGCGATGAGACTAATAATTTTGACTTGGACTGACTTATGGTGTGAATGGGTCTGAGAGCAATTGTGTCATAGGAACAAACAATATGTGCCATGGTTTTGCATTATCTTGACCGTAGAGACAAGTTGATACTTGATTGCTATAACCTTGGTCTGGTATGTAGTCTCTTAAATGTCATATATTCTCTTACATCCAGTAATTTAAATGACAGGTGTCTGTCTGAAACAAGATGTTCTTGGGCCAACAATTGATATATCTTTCACATAAATTTTAAATCAAGCCTTTTTGGCTTATGTAAGATCATTAAAGTCTCCTTTTAAATCAATAAGTCCATGCTCTGTAGGCTGCAAAGTCATTACATGGCAAATGACATTTCTAAGTCAATGGCTGCTGGAAGCAATTTTAAATCAAAGCATTTGAATAGCTTCACTTTTTTTTTCAGAAGTAATATGTTTTAGGTTATATTTCATATACAAGAAGGTTTGGTCAAATTTATGTTTTTTCAGATAGCCAAACCATATCCAGATTACACTTGAACCTTTCTTTGAGAGCTCTGTGTAGTATTCAATTGCTTATGACAAGCATGATACCCTGTAAAAGATATGGCTTTCCTCTGAAAACCCCCTTCAGCTAAAAATACATTGTATGAAAAATAAATGGCTGTATCATCTAAATTTAACTCTCTGTAGCATTTTGTAAACTTTCATGACCATAGAGAATGAGCTCTTAAACCTGATTTCAGGGTGTCTAAAACAAGATTTGGGACTTCCCTGGTGGCTCAGACGGTAAAGCGTCTGTCTACAATGCGGGAGACCCGGGTTCGATCCCTGGGTCTGGAAGATCCCCTGGAGGAGAAAATGGCAATCTACTCCAGTAGTATTGCCTGGAAAATCCCATGGACAGAGGAGCTTGGTAGGCTACAGTCCATGGGGTCGCAAAGAGTCGGACATGACTGAGCAACTTCACTAAAACAAGATTTGAGTGTGAAGACATGGGGGCCCTGCCCTCTGGCCAGAGAGCCAGGTGACCCATTCAGACCCTCCTTTCCAGGTTTTCAGTGCAACGATGTGGGACACAGCAGCTTTGATTTCTTGGGTGGGATGTTGGCAGAGTGGGGAAATGATAATTCTTGAGGAACAACTTTTGAGGGGGGAAACTGAGGCTTTTTGAATAAAGCAAGGGAAAGTATCTGGGCAGAACCAGGAGAAAGGAGAATATATAGCTGATATATTTGTTTGGCAGAAGCTAAGAATGAGAACAGGAGAAGAGGTAAGAGTGAGAGCAAGCAGTGGGTGTGAAGTGACACCGAGAACTCTGAACACCCCTGTCACCAACATGACCGTCTTCATAAAGCCTGTCGGCGGAGGCTGCATGCTTCTCCCGGCAGCCATTCTGGCTCAAGGGACCTGTTCAGGCACAAATCTGTGTTCATGTGCTGTGCTGTACCCATGAATGCTATACCCAAGTGGACACTTGTGTGTCCACAGTCAGATAGTCAGAAACCCACATGAGAGACTTGGGTTACAACAGTGATAAATCTTCTGGAAGATTAAATGACTCTGATAGCTTCCATGCTGCCATCTGGACTGTGGTCATTTTGAAGGCTGACTCTTCACTTGTTTTAATTGATGTGGCCAGCACTGCTTGTGTTGTTAGACTGAAAATAAAACTAGGGAAACCCACCTTACCACCACAAAGGTTATGGCCTTAATACAGCTACAGGTCTGCTTGTGAGCTTGTCAGGAATGACTCATCAAGACACTTGAGCCAAAGGCTCCAGTAAATCTAAACATTTGATAATTCTTGTTTTTGTTTAACTGAATGAAGTAAGGCCAAATAGTCAAACCAACTGCTATGCAAAAGGCAGGCAATTTTTATAAAAACAGAAGGATTGTCCTCAAGATTCCAAGAATGTCTATGTAATCATGCTATTTCTAAGCCCATTGGAGGTTTATCTTCCAATGACAAATACATACACAGCTTCAAATTAAGTTCAACTTTGTTGAAAATGTCTTGAAAATTGTTACTGCATTTTACACATTTCATATTCCCCACTTAGTAGACACTCATGTAAAGTCAGATTCTCCAGAAACTACTCTCTAGGATGAAGATTTATGTGTGAGGGATTTACTAAGGAAGTACTGAGTCATGAGACCAGTCAAGAGTAATGGAAGCAGAGCAGTAAGTGCAAAGAGCTAGGGTAGGGGTGGGTACCTGGAGTAAGAGAACCAGGCTTGTTTGACAAAAGGGAAGCTATTTCTAGCCTAAGGCATTTTGTGATCTAAGTTCAGTTCAGTTCAGTGACTCAGTCACGTCTGACTCTATGCGACCCCATGAACCGCAGCACGCCAGGCCTCCCTGTCCATCACCAACACTCAGAGTTGACCCAAACTCATGTCCACTGAGTTGGTGAGGCCATCCACCCATCAAAACCTCTGTTGTCCCCTTCTTCTCCTGCCCTCAATCTTTCCCAACATCAGGGTCTTTTCCAATGAGTCAGCTCTTTGCATCAGGTGGCCAAAGTATTGAAGTTTCAGCTTCAACATCAGTCCTTCCAATGAACACCCAGGACTGATTTCCTTTAGGATGGACTGGTTGGATCTCCTTGCAGTCCAAGGGACTCTCAAGAGTCTTCTCCAACACCACAGTTCAAAAGCATCAATTCTTTTGTGCTCAGCTTTCTTTATAGTCCAACTCTCACATCCATACATGACCACTGGAAAAACCATAGCCTTGACTAGACGGACCTTTGTTGGCAAAGTAATGTCTCTGCTTTTCAATATGCTCTCTAGGTTGGTCATAACTTTCCTCCCAAGGAGTAATCGGCTTTTAATTTCATGGCTGCAGGCACCATCTGCAGTGATTTTGGAGCCCAGAAAAATAAAGTCAGCCATTGTTTCCACTGTTTCCTCATCTATTTGCCATAAAGTGACGGGACCAGATGACATGATCTTCGTTTTCTGAATGTTGAGCTTTAAGCCAACGTTTTCACTCTCCTCTTTCACTTTCATCAAGAGGCTTTTTAGTTCCTCTTCACTTTCTGCCATGAGGGTGGTGTCATCTGCATATCTGAGGTTATTGATATTTCTCCCGGCAATCTTGATTCCAGCTTGTGCTTCTTCCAGCCCAGCGTTTCTCATGATGTACTCTGCATAGAAGTTAAATAAGCACAGTGACAATATACAGCTTTGACATACTCCTTTTCCTGTTTGGAACCAGTCTGTTGTTTCATGTCCAGTTCTAACTGTTGCTTCCTGACCTGCATTCAGGTTTCACAAGTGGTAGGTCAGGTGGTCTGGTATTCCCATCTTTTTCAGGATTTTCCACAGTTTATTGTGATCCACACAGTCAAAGGCTTTGGCATAGTCAATAAAGCAGAAATAGATATTTTTCTGGAACTCTCTTGCTTTTTTGATGATCCAGCAGATGTTGGCAATTTGATCCCTGGTTCCTCTGCCTTTTCTAAAACCAGCTTGAACATCTGGAAGTTCACGGTTCATGTATTGCTGAAGCCTAGCTTGGAGAATTTCAAGCATTACTTTACTAGCGTGTGAGATGAGTGCAATTGTGCGGTAGTTTGAGCATTCTTTGGCATTGCCTTTCTTTGGGATTGGAATGAAAACTGACCTTTTCCAGTGCTGTGGCTACAGCTGAGTTTCCAAATTTGTTTACATTTTGATTGCAGTACTTTCACAGCATCATCTTTTAGGATTTGAAATAGGTCAACTGGAATTCCATCACCTCCACTAGCTTTGTTCGTAGTGATGCTTCCTAAGGCTCACTTGACTTCACATTCCAGGATGTTTGGCTCTAGGTGAGTGATCACACCATTGTGATTATCTGGGTCATTTTTGTACAGTTCTTCTGTGTATTCTTGCCACCTCTTATTATCTTCTACTTCTATTAGGTCCATATAATTTCTGAACTTTATTGAGCCCATCTTTGCATGAAATGTTCCCTTGGCATTTCTAATTTTCTTGAAGAGATGTCTAGTCTTTCCCATTCTATTGTCTTCCTCTGTTCTTTGCATTGATCGCTGAGGAAGTCTTTCTTGTCTCTCCTTGCTGTTCTTTGGAACTCTGCATTCAAATGGGTATATCTTTCCTTTTCTCCTTTGCTTTTCGCTACTCTTCTTCTCACAGCTATTTGTAAGGTCTCCTCAGACAGCCATTTTGCTTTTTTGCATTTCTTTTTCTTGGGGATGGTCTTGATCCCTGTCTCCTGTACAATGTCATGAACCTCCATCCATAGTTCATCAGGCACTCTGTCTATCAGATCTAGTCCCTTAAATCTATTTCTCACTTCCACTGTATAATCATTAGGGATTTGATTTAGGTCATACCTGAATGGTCTAGTGGTTTCCCCCACTTTCTTCAATTTAAGTCTGAATTTGGCAATGAGTTCATGATCTGAGCCACAGTCAGCTCCTGGTCTTGTTTTTACTGACTGTATAGAACTTCTCTATCTTTGGCTGCAAAGAATATAATCAATTTGATTTTGGTGTTGACCATCTGGTGATGTCCATGTGTAGAGCCTTCTCTTGTGTTGTTGTGTTGATCTAAGCCTGACCACAATACTAGTCCAAGCACAGGTTTCAGTAATAAATGATTTAAGGAAACAAAAGAATACAGAAACAAATAACTGTTATCAGGCAAGAGAAGTAAGAATAGCAAAGATAATGTATCAGTTGTAAAGATTCCTGGTTTTGTTTCAATTTTAAAGTTAGCGTGAAGTACTTAGATCAGCTGGAACCTAAGGGAGGATGATGTTGACCTTTTCTGACCCCTGAGACTTCAGTCAACTAAAGCTTAAACGCTGGACCACCCAAGTCCCTTCATGAATATGCGCGTAACCCTTAACTTAAATTTTCTCCATTTTGCTGTTCAAGGAGACACTGCTTTGGGAAAGATCCCTGGAGTTCTTACCTGCTGCCAGTAAATAAATCCTCCTCCCTATCTTTGGCTTGGTTGTGTTGTGGCTCGACACCCACTAAAAGGCGAATCCAGTTTTTTGGGTAACATGAGGGAGGAAGCCAAACAAAGATGCTATCTCAGGCTGAGTCCTGGGATGGTGGCAACAGCCTGATCTTGCAAGGGTACTCAGGAGTGTATGTTACATCTCAGAGTTTGTCCCACCTGGCAGCAAAGGAGCTGAGCTTTCCCTATTCTCTAAGCACCCAGCCCCTGGGAAATAAGAACAATAAAAATTCACTAGTATAAATATCATGTAGGTGGGACTAAAGATTTAGAAAAGGATTTCTGAGCTCATTCTTCACCAGATGCTATATAAATGTTCAAATGTGGTAAAGTGTGAGTGAGTTTCTCAGCTCCAATTAGGAGTCAGTGATTCCAAATGCCCTACCATTTTGCTCTTCCAAAAGGCCTACCATTTTGCTCTTCTCTCGGCAATCTTTTAGTTAAGGAGCTCTGTACAAGACCAGACTGAGAAGGTTGGACATGTCCTAATTATCTGAGAAAATGATGCGTTTTATTTTATTTGCACTTATTTTTGTTACTTTCCATCATGACAATTCTCTCCTCTATGGTACAAGGAAATCAGAAAGAATAAGTTGGATCCCATCTATATTGATGGTTTCCCTAATGGCTCAGTGGTAAAGAATCCACCTGCCAATGCAGAGGACAAGAGTTTGATCCCTGGAGAAGGAAAACAGCAACCCAGTCCAATTTCCATTTATTCATCTATCTGTTCAACAAATACTATTGTGTGCCTTCTCTGGCCCAGGCACAGAAGCTTTGGAGATACAAAGCAAAAAAAGGTATAGTCTGTAAATGAGTTGACAATCTTGAAACAAAGGCTGGGAAAGATGGAAGGAGACTTGAGACTGAAAAGATAGGCAGGAGCTATATTGAAGAGCTTCCTGAAAACTATGCTAAGTATAATGAATTTTCATTGCTTATGTTTTCTGGAGCAGTATGCTTTTAAAAATATTATCAATTTCCCAGTTTTTTCCTCATTCTCGAAACTGAGACCTCAAGATGCAAACACATTCAGACACCTTCCCCTCCAGCTCCAAATCAAAATTTCCATGTAAACCATCCCTCAAGGGTATGGATTTTACAGCGTGTAGATGCTTATTTTTTTTTTAATCTATATTGTCTGCTTTTTTTTGGCCTTTTCCTTAGCTTTTGCTTCTGGGAACATGACTCTCACATAAAACATATTATTTTTTTAAATTGAAACTGAGCAGGACCTTGTGGGCCTACTGTGTCCCCTGTTCTTTGTTTATAGGGAACAGACTCCAGACTCCATGACCTTTCCAGAGTTGAAAAGGACAGATTTGAACAGTTGCTAACCAAGGAAAGGAGGGGATAGGGAGACAAGGGAGGAGAAGCCACGAAATGATACTGCACCCTTGTGGAAAATTCTGAAAGAGATGGGAATACCAGACCACCTGACCTGCCTCTTAAGAAACCTGTATTCAGGTCAGGAAGCAACAGTTAGAACTGGACATGGAACAACAGACTGGTTCCAAATCAGGAAAGGAGTATTCAAGGCTGTATATTGTCACCCTGCTTATTTAACTTCTATGCAGAGTACATCATGAGAACACTGGGCTGGATGAAGCACAAGCTGGAATCAAGATTGCCGGGAGAAATATCAATAACCTCATATATGCAGATGACACCACCCTTATGGCAGAAAGTGAAGAAGAACTAAAGAGCCTGTTGATGAAAGTGAAAGAGAAGAGTGAAAAAGTTGGGTTAAAACTCAGCATTCAGAAAACAAAGATCATATCTTCTGGTCCCATCACTACATGGCAAATATGGGAAACAGTGGAAACAGTGACAGACTTTATTTTTTTGGACTCCAAAATCACTGCAGATGGTGGCTATGGCCATGAAATTAAAAGACTCCTTGGAAGAAAAGCTATGAACATCCTAGATAGCATATTAAAAAGCAGAGACATTCCTTTGCCAACAAAGTTCCATCTAGTCAAAGCTATGGTTTTTCCAGTGGTCATGTCTGGATGTGAGAGTTGGACTATAAAGAAAGCTGAGCACCGAAGAGTTGATGCTTTTGAACTGTGGTGTTGGAGAAGACTCCCTTAACAGAGTATAGAGTCCCTTGGGCAGCAAGGAGATCCAACCAGTCCATCCTAAAAGAAATCATTGGAAGGACTGATGCTGAAGCTGAAACTCCAATACTTTGGCCTCCCGATTGGAAGAACTGACTCATTTGAAAAGACCCTGATGCTGGGAAAGATTAAAGGCAGGAAGAGAAGGGGACAACAGAGGATGAAATAGTTGATGGCATCACTAACTCAATGAGCATGAGTTTGAGTAAACCCCGGGCATTGGGGATGGACAGGGAGGCCTGGCATGCTACAGTCCATGGGGTCACAAAAGAGTCGGATAGGACTGAGTGACTGAACTGAACTGAACCTTGGGGCAGGGTTCTGGCTCTGCCTCAAGGGATGCCCAATAATATCTTTGAGCTCTTTACAGAATTAAAACCACCAACAAATGGAGTTGGCATTTTTTATTCCAGAAAAGATTACCTGAGGCCTGATTAAATGATTTCAGTCCCTGATACACCCTGATCTTATCAGCAACCCCACCTTTGAACTGCTGTTATAAAAGTGCTCACCAAATCCTCCCTAGCTGCCACGCAGTTTTTGAGGGTAAGGAGCCCACTGTTTCTCCCTTTGCCTGGCAAAGTAATAAAACTATTCTTTCCTATTTCACTCAAAAACTTTGTCTCTGGGATTTGATTCGGTACTAGTGCCCAGAAGCCAGGTTTTCAAAATCAGCAATATTTTAGGAATCTTCCCTCTTTCCTAGCTTCAATTATTGCATGTTAATTTTTATTATTGGCAGAGGAATTCTTAAACTTCTTAATTGACTACTACCAGGGTGTTTATTTTTGATATTACAAAATAAGTATTTTGTAATCCCCAAAGTGCAATCCCCCAAAAGAGAGATACAAGCTGTAACAATGATATATTAATTCAGAGTCTCTACTTAGGTTCAGCATTGTAGAGTTTATTTTAATTTATTGAAATATTTTTTCTTTATAATTTTATGTTTTACATATATATATATCTTCTTTTTCAGATTATTTTCTCTTGTAGGTTATTACAAAATATTAAGTGTAGTTCCCTGTGCAATTCAGTAGATCTTTGTTGGTTATCTATTTTATATATAGTAGAGTATATATAATAATCCTGAAATGTAGGTTCTTTCAGGCTGCTTATCATTTTACATTTCTAACTGACTGATTTCATAAATAATAATTCCTTTGTAAAGTGATTCTTTGCTGCATATATATATATATATTCTTTAACAGATTTGTTTCCACTATATGTAATTATTATAAGATATTGAATATATTCCCTATGCTATACAGTAGGTCTTTGTGTTTTTTCTATCTTATATATGTGTATATGTTAATCCCATACTCCCATTTTATCCCTTATTTCCTTTTTTTTTTTTTTTGATGGCTTTTAATTTTCTGGTTCAGACTAACATCCATCAGATCTCTTGGTGAGGCCAGAACTATGGAAAAAGCCAGTGGCATAGCTCAGCCATGTGCTTTTTACTTTCAAAATTACCCCGCCAGGCTCACACTGCTCCACCTGCCACGGTTGCCTCATCTTCAGTTCAGTTCAGTTCAGTCACTCAGTCGTGTCCGACTCTTTGTGACCCCATGAATCACAGCACGTCAG
The DNA here is from genome assembly GCF_029407905.1 of Bubalus kerabau. Taxonomy (NCBI): domain Eukaryota; kingdom Metazoa; phylum Chordata; class Mammalia; order Artiodactyla; family Bovidae; genus Bubalus; species Bubalus kerabau. Next base: position 149,855,114 of record NC_073627.1, read on the forward strand.
GCCTCACTGTCCATCACCAACTCCCGGAGTTTACTCATACTCATGTCCATTGAGTCGGTGATGCCATCCAGCCATCTCATCCTCTGTTGTCCCCTTCTCCTCCTGCCCCAAACCCCTCCCAGCATCAGGGTCTTTTCCAATGAGTCAGCTCTTCACATGAGGTGGCCAAAGTATTGGAGTTTCAGCTTTAGCATCATTCTTTCCAATGAACACCCAGGACCAATCTCCTAAGGACTGGTTGGATCTCCTTTCAGTCCAAGGGACTCTCAAGAGTCTTCTCCAACACCGCAGTTCAAAAGCATCAATTCTTCAGCACTCAGCTTTCTTCACAGTCCAACTCTCACATCCATGCATGACCACTGGAAAAACCATAGCCTTGACTAGACCGACCTTTGTTGGCAACGTCATATCTCTGCTTTTTAATATATCTAGGTTGGTCAGTTTAAGTCTGAATTTGGCAATAAGGAGTTCATGATCTGAGCCACAGTCAGCTCCCAGTCTTGTTTTTGCTGACTGTATAGAGCTTCTCCATCTTTGGCTGCAAAGAATATAATCAATCTGATTTCAGTGTTGACCATCTGGTGATGTCCATGTGTAGAGTCTTCTCTTGTGTTGTTGGAAGAGGGTGTTTGTTATGACCAGTGCATTTTCTTGGCAAAACTCTATTAGTCTTTGCCCTGCTTCATTCTGTATTCCAAGGCCAAATTTGCCTGTTACTCCAGGTGTTTCTTGACTTCCTACTTTTGCATTCCAGTCCCCTATAATGAAAAGGACATCTTTTTTGGGTGTTAGTTCTAAAAGGTCTTGTAGGTCTTCATAGAACCGTTCAACTTCAGCTTCTTCAGCGTTACTGGTTGGGGCATAGATTTGGATTACTGTGATATTGAATGGTTTGCCTTGGAAACGAACAGAGATCATTCTGTTGTTTTTGAGATTGCATCCAAGTACTGCATTTCAGACTCTTTTGTTGACCATGATGGCCACTCCATTTCTTCTGAGGGATTCCTGCCCGCAGTAGTAGATATAATGGTCATCTGAGTTAAATTCACTCATTCCAGTCCATTTTAGTTCCCTGATTCCTAGAATGTCAACGTTCACTCTTGCCATCTCTTGTTTGACCACTTCCAATTTGCCTTGATTCATGGACATAACATTCCAGGTTCCTATGCAATATTGCTCTTTATAGCATCGGACCTTGCTTCTATCACCAGTCACATCCACATCTGGGTATTGTTTTAGCTTTGGCTCCATCCCTTCATTCTTTCTGGAGTTATTTCTCCACTGATCTCCAGTAGCATATTGGGCACCTACCAACCTGGGGAGTCCACTTTCAGTATCCTATCATTTTGCCTTTTCATACTGCTCATGGGGTTCTCAAGGCAAGAAAGTAGGGAAAACCACTAGACCATTCAGGTATGACCTAAATCAAATCCCTCATGATTATACAGTGGAAGTGAGAAATAGATTTAAGGGACTAGATCTGATAGATAGAGTGCCTGATGAACTGTGGATGGAGGTTTGTGACATTGTACGGGAGACAGGGATCAAGACCATCCCCATGGAAAAGAAATGCAAAAAAAGCAAAATGGCTGTCTGGGGAGGCCTTACAAATAGCTGTGAAAAGAAGAGAAGTGAAAAGCAAAGGAGAAAAGGAAAAATATAAGCATCTGAATGCAGAGTTCCAAAGAATAGCAAGAAGAGATAAGAAAGCCTTCCTCAGCGATCAATGCGAAGAAATAGAGAAAAACAACAGAATGGGAAAGACTAGAGATCTCTTCAAGAAAATTAGGGATACCAAGGAAACATTTCATGCAAAGATGGGCTCGATAAAGGACAGAGATGGTACGGACCTAACAGAAGCAGAAGATATTAAGAAGAGGTGGCAAGAATACACAGAAGAACTATACAAAAAAATCTTCACAACCAATTAATCACGATGGTGTGATCACTCACCTAGAGCCAGATATCCTGGAATGTTAAATCAAGTGGGCCTTAGAAAGGCAATGACAAAGAATGCTCAAACTACTGCACAATTGCACTCATCTCACATGCTAGTAAAGTAATGCTCAAAATTCTCCAAGCCAGGCTTCAGCAACACATTAACCGTAAACTTTCCGATGTTCAAGCTGGTTTTAGAAAAGGCAGAGGAACCAGAGACCAAATTGCCAACATCTGCTGGATCATGGAAAAAGCAAGAGAGTTCCAGAAAAACATCTATTTCTGCTTTATTGACTATGCCAAAGCCTTTGACTGTGTATCACAATAAAGTGTGGAAAATTCTTCAAGAGATGTGAATATTAGACCACCTGACCTGCCTCTTGAGAAACCTGTATGCAGGTCAGGAAGCAACAGTTAGAACTGGACATGAAACAACAGACTGGTTCCAAATAGGAAAAGGAGTACATCAAGGCTGTATATTGTCACCCTGCTTATTTAACTTCTATGCAGAGTACGCTGGGCTGGAAGAAGCACAAGCTGGAATCAAGATTGCCGGGAGAAATATCAATCACCTCAGATATGCAGATGACACCACCCTTATGGCAGAAAGTGAAGAGGAACTAAAAAGCCTCTTGATGAAAGTGAAAGAGGAGAGTGAAAAAGTTGGCTTAAAGCTCAACATTCAGAAAATGAAGATCATAGCATCCGGTCCCATCACTTCATGGCAAATAGATGGAGAAACAGTGGAAACATTTTCAGACTTTTCTGGGGCTCCCAATTCACTGCAGATGTTGATTGCAGCAATGAAATTGAAATATGCTTACTCCTTGGAAGGAAAGTTATGACCAACCTAGATAGCATATTCAAATACAGAGACATTACTTTGCCAACAAAGGTCCGTCTAGTCAAGGCTATGGTTTTTCCTGTGGTCAGGTATGGATGTGAGAGTTGGACTGTGAAGAAGGCTGAGTGCCAAAGAATTGATGCTTTTGAACTGTGGTGTTGGAGAAGACTCTTGAGAGTCCCTTGGACTGCAAGGAGGTCCAACCAGTCCATTGTAAAGGAGATTGGTCCTGGGATTTCTTTGGAAGGAATGATGCTAAAGCTGAAACTCCACTACTTTGGCCACTTCATGCGAAGAGTTGACTCATTGGAAAAGACTCTGATGCTGGGAGGGATTAGGGGCAGGAGGAGAAGGGAACAACAGAGGATGAGATGGCTGGATGGCATCACCGACTCAATGGACATGAGTTTGAGTGAACTCCGGGAGTTGGTGATGGACAGGGAGGCCTGGCATGCTGCAATTCATGGGATCACAAAGAGTCAGATATGACTGAGCGACTGAACTGAACTGAGCTGATCTAGGTTGGTCATAACTTCCCTTCCAAGGAGGAAGCGCCTTTTAATTTCATGGCTGCAATCACCATCTGCAGTGATTTGGGAGCCCCCAAAAATAAAGTCTGACACTGTTTCCACTGTTTCCCCATGTATTTGCCATGAAGTGATGGGACCAGATGCCATGATCTTCGTTTTCTGAATGCTGAACTTTAGGCCAACTTTTTCACTCTCTTCTTTCACTTTCATCAAGAGGCTTTTTAGTTCCTCTTCACTTTCTGCCATAAGGGTGGTGTCATCTGCATATCTGAGGTTATTGATATTTTTCCCAGCAATCTTGATTCCAGTTTGCGCTTCTTCCTCCCCAGCATTTCTCATGATATACTCTGCATATAAGTTACTGTAAATGCTCACCTGAGCTCCTCATAGGAGCTCTTCAGACTCCTCACTCATCTTCCTGCTTCTACTTCTGCCAGAATGATTATATTAGAAAAAAATATTAGATTAAATTACTGTTTTGCTCCATACCCTCCACTGAGTTTCTTCTGCACATAAAATTCAAGTATAAAAAACCCCAAATCCTTATCAGTAGCTTCCATAGTTGCTCGTTCTCTGGCTCCACTTGCCCCTCTGGGCTAACCTCCTGTCATCATTGGTCAATCAAGACCAGAATCATGGGTGAGGTCAGCTCTGGGTGCAGGCAAGAAGGAGATGTATTGGCCACCGAAAAATACAAAACCATAGTAAATCCCACTTAGTCTGCTTTTTATTACCAACCTGAATCAGCAATTCCAAACTATGTCAGTGATAAAAATACTTTCTTGAAAAAAAGCATTTGTTGGTCTAAATTCTGAACAACTGCCAAAAATCTGTAGAGTTTTAATAATATATAGGTAAGTTAAATGAGCACATTTTTATTCTTTATCTTTTAATAAACATTGTATTTAACATGGAAGTTAAGTCAGAGTTCTCCCAGGTACTGCAGGCAAATTTTCTTTTTTAATTGCTAGGTATTCTACAACATAAGAGTGAATACAAATGATTGTTATGGATTGCTACACAATTATTATGGAAAATAATTTTGTCATGTAGGGGAGCATGGAGAAGGCAATGGCACCCCACTCCAGTACTCTTGCCCGGAAAATCCCATGGATGGAGGAGCCTGATAGGCTGCAGTCCATGGGGTCGCTAAGAGTCGGACACGACTGAGCAACTTCCCTTTCACTTTTCACTTTCATGCATTGGAGAAGGCAATGGCAACCCACTCCAGTGTTCTTGCCTGGAGAATCCCAAGGACGGGGGAGCCTGGTGGGCTTCAGTCAATGGGGTCACACAGAGTCGGACACGACTGAAGCAACTTAGCAGCAGCAGCAGCAGCAGGGGAGCAAGTGTTAAAAATGCCTCCTGACCTTGGTTCAGTTCACTGGACATCTCAAGCCTAATTGTGACTCTGAGCCTTTACTCTAGCACAGTGATTCTTAAACAAGTTTTGCCCCACAGGAAACATTCAACAAAGTTTGGAGACGTTTTGATTGTCACAGGTGGGGGTAGAGTGAGGGAGCTGCTAATGATATTTAGTAGGTAGCACCCAGAAATGCTGCTAAGTAGCATCCAGCAATGCACAGGACCTTTGCCCAAAAGAAAGAATTATCTGATCCAAAATGTCAACCCACCTGTTCTCTGCTCCTAGAATGCTCTTCCATCAGTGCTTTTCATGGCTAGTTCCTTGACATTCAGTTCTCAGAATAAAAGTTACTTCCTTGTATAGGCTTTTTCTGACTGTATCAGTGTACCCCACCTAGTCATTTGCCATTATATCATCTTATTTTATTTTCTTCATTACACTTTTTGCCACCTGAGATTAACTTTTTCACTTAAGTGTTCACTGGTTCCTCTTGTACGAATGGAAGCACAATGAAAGCAGGGATCTTGTTCACCTTTATGCCCCCAGTGCTAAGAGAAATGACTGACACTTAACAGGAGCTCATAACTATGTGTACAATGAATGAATGGATAAGGATAAGGCACCGGGTACTTCCTAAATTCCTACACTAGTGTGAAATAGTTCATTACTGGTTTTCCCTATTCATTAGGGGCTTGTTACTTTGCTTTATCTATTGGCCATTCACATACCTGGAGATCAGAATCATACTTTTTTTCTTAATTTTGGCCAATTGGCTTTTGGGATCCCTGACTAGGGACTGAACTGGACCATGGCAGTGAAAGCACTGAATCCTTACTGGGAAGGATTCACCAGGGACCTCCCAAGAACTGCACTTCTGATTGTCCCAGTTGAGGATGGAAAATATTCCTTTTTACATATAGATCACAATTTTTTTTTAATATCAATATTCCAATTAGTTCTTTCTTGACCACATTCAACTTTTCCCCCACTCCTTTTGGGCATATAGTTTCAAATCTGAGCAAGAACAATACATTTTAAACATCATTAATCTCTCAGGCATAATCTCATGATTATGCCTATGGTTATGTTTGCTTTTTAAATGATGCTTATATGTTATTAAAGCAGGTTACATTGTTTCTCACTGTGATAAACTTATTTCGGTGGTTGGAGAGGAAGAACTACACACAATCATTTCCTTTTAAACATTTTAAAGAATGTCAATATACTTGCAGCAGGTGGATACAAGATGCCTTACTAGCCCTGGACTATATAGGTACAGAGAAGTCAGACAAGCCCCTGGGGGGATCTTCCAGGAATTGACAAGTTTGTTACAGGGAAAATAACAGGTACATCAGTCAGCTATATAAGTAATCCATTCTTCAGGTGTGGAATAGATGAAATGCTCCTGAAGTCTGACTGTTAGATTGGTAAATCAGAGAAGACTCCATGGAGGAGACGGCACTGAGTTGGGCCTTAAAGGCTGGAATGGATTTGGATGTGGGGGGATGGAGGGAGGGGGGAAGGAGCAAAGTAACCTGAGGGAATTTCATGAGCAGCGGCATGAAAAGATGCTGCACATGGTATAAAACAAAGTAGTAAGTATTTTGGTTTGACCAGAGTAGAGAGAAGGAAAGGGAATAGCAGAAAACAAAGTTAAAATTGTGATGGGATCAGGTTCTGGACACACCTGAACTTACTACTAAGGCGTGGGGCCTCATTGGATTGTAGGTGGGAAACCATTGGGGGCTTTGAAACATGAACATGAGATGAGTAGCTTCAGGAAGTGCAGTCTTGAGACATTGCTTAAGAAGAATCAGAGCAGGCAGGCTGAAAGCCATAACAATAGTCTGATGGGAGGCCATAAGGACCAGAGCCAGAGATGAGGCCGTGAGGACCAGAGCCAGAGATGCCTGGTAGTGCCAGGGTTGAGGGGAAAGTGGGGAGAGATCACACCATCATTTTTCACTTCCCAAATGTTGATAGTTTTCTATAATTGCCCTTCAACATTTACTTGAAAATTCCCTATAAGAGGGATGTGGATGAAGCAATGTGGTTGTAGATGAAGCTATGTGGATGAAGACTAAAGGAGGTGTGATGGTGCCAGAGCCAGAGTTCTTTAGGTAAAGCCTATGCCATTTTAGAAGGCAAATTACTGGCCATCTCTTTCCTTGTGAGATAACACTCGAGTGGGCCTCCCCCACACACCCCACCTTCTGGCCACATGTCACACTCTCCTTGAGGAGCTCTGGGAAGTACACTTGTACATCCTGTGCATTTCCAAGTGTATTTCAGTGTCCCTATCATTGGCACTTTGCCCAACTGTTCAGGAGCCCCACCCTTTGATCTGGATCTGGAATGGGTAGATGAAATCCTGCAGAATAGTCTGCTTCCACGCCTAACATATACTTGCCCTTCTTGGACGTTATTTAAAGTTAGTCAGTTAAGGTCAAATCATGCAGAAACTGCAGTACAATAGAAACAGAAAAGAAGAACATGGATTTGACATGGTAAGGTTTATATCCATATTTCTTCTACTTGATGCTGGAGATGTGGCTCTTGAGCAACTTACTTTTCAGTAAAAGAATTAATATCTGATAGGAAGAATGTGTTTGGTTTGGTAGGCTGCAGAGATCTCTCTCTGAATCACCCTAGTGGATCCATTCCTTGATGGCAAAAAGCAAAATCTTGCTCACATCAGTTATAACCACCCTGCCTAAGGGTAAAGTACGGTGATTATACCAGTCACTTTGCAGAATGCTCCACTCAAAGGCCACTGGCATCAGCATTGCTTACTCTCCTGCTCAGCCTCACTGTGGCTATGTCTTCCTGCTACCAATGCCCAGAGCGGCAGCTATGCCACTGAAGCCACTACAGACACAGCACTAATGACACAGAGACCTTCTGCACTGGGTGGCTGATTCATGTCTCCTATCAACACCCTGCTGTGGCCAACATCGAGAAATTCATTTCCTACTGCAGCTAAAACTGATGCTACCATCTTCAGTGTCCGCAGAAGCCAGCAACGGGCATCTCTTCCTTGCTACCAGTGCCATCTCTTGATGCTGCCATGCCACTGGGACTAAAGCTGCTGATACTCACAGAGGCTTTAGTTGAACAGCTTTTTGTTTTCATGTCCTTTTTTGCTATTGCATCTGATTTTTATAACTCAAGCCTGAGCCCATGGGAACTGATTGGAGGAAAACCCAGGAAACAGACACTATAGTGTACTTGCGATTGTCGCTGTTGCTAACCCCAGGTTTGCTCAGCTCCATCTGCTCCCTAGTCTCAGATCCTTGCTGGAGGGAGAGCCCCAAGCATCCTCACTTCTTCTTTTATACCAGCAACCAGCTACATGGCAAAATTTAAATTTCCACAAGAGGTGGAAAGATGGAATACCTGGGAATAAATTTGACCAAGGAAGTAAAAGACCTGTACACTATAAAACTATAAGACCTTGATGAAAGAAATTGAAGACAACACAAATAAATGAAAAGATATTTGGTAATCACAGATTGGAAGAATCAATATTGTTAAAAATATTCAGACTACTCACAGCAATCTACAGATTCAATACAATTCCTATCAAAGTGGAATGTTTCACAGAAATACAACGAACAATCTTAAAATTTGTGTGGAACCACAAAAGAACTCAAACAGCCAATGGAATCTTGACAAACAAACAAACAAAACAAAAAAAAACAAAACAAAAACCAAAGCTGAAGGCACCATGCCTCCTGATTTCAAACTATGCTACAAAGCTGTAGGAATCAAAACAGTATGGTATTGGCATAGAAATAGACACTTAAATCAGTGGTACAGCATAGAAAGCCCAGAAATAAACCTATGCATATACAGTCAATTAATTTATGGCAAAGTAGGCAAGAATATACAATGAGGAAAGGATAGTCTTCAATAAATGGTGCTGGGAGAACTGCACAGCCAAATGTAAAAATATGAAACTGGGCCACTATTTTACACCATACACAAAAATTAACTCAAAGTGGATTAAAGGCTTGAAAGTAAGATCTGAAACCATAAAATTCCTAGAACCCATAAGCAGTAAGTTCCTTTGCAGTGATTTTTTGGCAATAATTTTTTGGATTTGACACCAAAAGCAAAGGCAACAAAAGCAAAAATAAGCAAATAAGGGTTATATCAAAGTAAAAAGCTTCTGCACAGCAAAGGAAACCATCAACAAAATGAAAAGGCAACCTACCAGAAAAGATTTGCAGGTTGTATATCTAATAAGGGGTTAATATCTAAAACATATAAAGAACTCAATAGCAAAAAAAGAACTAATCTGATTAAAAAATGGGCAGAGAGTCTGAATAAACATTTTTCCAAAGAAGATAGACAGGTGGCCCATAGGTAGATGAAAAGATGCATAATTTCACTAATCGAAACTACAATGAAATGTATCACCTCCCTCCAGTTAGAATGGCTATTATCAAAAAGACAAGAAATAACAGATGTTGGTGAGGATGTGGAGAAAAGGTAACCCTTGTGCACTGTTGGTGGAATGTAAATTGGTGCAGTAACTATGGAAAACAATATGGAGCTCCTTCAGAAAATTAAAAATAGAACTATCACATGATTCAGCAATTACACTGGTGAGTATCCAAAGAAAACAAAAACTCTAACTTGAAAAGATATATACAACTCTGTGCTCATTGCCACATTATTTACAATAACCAAGATATAAAAACAACCCAAGTGTCCACTGATAGATGAATGGATAAAGAAAGTGTAATACATAAACACACACATGTACAAACACGCACACAATGGAATATTATTCAGCCATAAAAAAGAAGGAAATCTTGCCAACATGGATGGACCTTGAAAGCAGGATCCTAAGAGAAATAAGTCAGACAGAGAAGGACAAATGCCTTATGACCTCACTTATATGTGGAATGTAAAAAACAAATAAAAACCAAAAAATAGAACAGCCTTCAAAGATACAGGGAACATATTGATGATTGCCAGAGGCAGGAGTTTGGGAAGCAGGCAAAACTGAAACATATTTCTAGTTTTAAAATAAATAAATCATAGGGATGCAATGTATAGCATGGTGACTATAGTCAATAATACTGTATTGCATATTTGAAGGTTGATAGGAGAGTAGATCTTAGATGTTATCATCACATGAAAAAAGTTGTTAACTATGTATGGTGACAGATGTTAAGTAGACTTATTTGATCATTCCACAATATATACAGATATTGAATCATTATGGTATATGCCTGAAACTAATATAGTGTTATGTATCAATTGTACCTCAATAAAAAATTGATTTAATTTTACAAAGAGGTAGAAGGAAAGGAGCCAGCAGATAAATTCCTTACCATAAATAAAACCTTTCTCTTCCCTTCTCTACCTCTATCAACAGACTTTTTAAAAGGCACAGAGGTTCCGATCTGGAAGAAATCTATATATCTTACTGTGCAGATGTAGTCATTTCAGTAAGGTTTCACTTTTTATATAGTTCTAGTTTTCCTCATCTTTTTTTTCTTCCTCCTGCTGCCTGGAACTGTACCTTCAATAAAGCTCTATTTGAGGATAACCCAGATAAAACCCTTTCTCTCTGACCTGGATCCAATGTCCTTTTTTTCCTTTCTGAGGCTAAGTGCTTTCTTAAAAGTTCATTGAGTCTTCAGAGGAATAGACACCTCCACACTCTATCAGGCCACTAGATTTGGCTGAGTTCTCATATGAACCCAGCTTAGGCTGTGGGTGGGAATCATATAAATTGGAGCCTACTCAGGAAAACAATGGCTTCCCTGGTGGCTCAGGAGTAAAGAATCCGCCTGCAATGCAGGAGATGCAGGTTCCATCCCTGCATCGGGAAGATCCCTTGGAGGAGGGCATGGCAACCCACTCCAGTACTCTTGCCTGGAGAATCTCATGGACAAAGTAGCCTGGCAGGCTGCAGTCCACACCACAGAGTTGCTAAGAGTCTGACACAACTGAAGCAACTTAGCAAGCAGGAAAACAATAACCACGCCAAGGGGTTCAATCAGAGTTTTATAGAAAACAAGGAGCTCAACAGAGAGAATAAAATGCTGGTTACAAAGGTATTTGGAGAATTGAAAGGATACAGAAGACACAGAGGAAAAGTCAGATATTAGCAACACTGCTGCTGCTGCTGTTAAGTCGCTCCAGTCGTGTCCGACTCTGTGCGACCCCATTGACTGAAGCCCACCAGGCTCCCCCGTCCCTGGGACTCTCCAGGCAAGAACACTGGAGTGGGTTGCCATTTCCTTCTCCAATGCATGAAAGTGAAAAGTGAAAGTGAAGTCGTTCAGTCGTGTCCGACTCTTAGCGACCCCATGGACTAGTAAGCTGTTATTGCCCCCAACGAAGGAAGGACATAGGAAGGAGGTGGTGTTACCAGACTTTCAACAGAGGGGGATACACCGCTAGAAGCAGAGCCCAGTATATGGAACCAGGTGGGGGCACAGAGGAAATGCAGCCCAAGCAGAGAGGAAGGAGGAGCAGTATTCTGTTATTTTCCTTCTTCCTGCCCTCCTATCTCCAACCAATGTCTCTCACTGCCCAAATTCAAAAGGCAACTCTTTGGTAAGGGAGCTTTTGGGAAAGGAAGCTTATGGGGATCAGCTTTCAGTGAAAGAAAATAAAGTTGGGAAAGAGTGAGGAATGGAATTGAAAGAAATTAGGCAAATGAACAGCACAGGATCCAGTGTTCCATAAATTAGGGTGTCCCTTTATGACCAGGACTCTCAGAAATATTATTTAATCTAAAGTACCTTGTTCATCATGAGATTTCAATGAGTATTGCCTAATGCTATAGGTGAGTAAGGATTTTTTTAAATTGAATTTTATGATTGGGGTGATGGAGAGAGGCATCTATGTTTCCCTAGGTATATTATTGCCCATTCTGAGCATCAGTTTGTGGTAGTCACTTGGATGTGTCCGACTCTTTATGACCCCATGGACTATAGTCTACCAGGCTCCCTTGTCCATAGAATTCTCCAGGCAAGGATACTGGAGTGGGTTGCCATCTCCTTCTCCAGGGGATCTTCCTGACCCAGGGATTGAACGTAGGTCTCCTGCATTGCAGGCAGATTCTTTACCACCTGGGCCATCAGGGAAGCCTTGGTGTGTCAGTTTAACACATGGTATATTAAAATGGAAGGTGGGACAGCAATATTGACATAGATATCACACTGAAAAAATAATTTTCTATTTCCCATGTCAAGTATAAACTTCTGTGAATGAGAAAAAAATGCTTGTTAATTATATCTATTTAGGATTAAATATGCAATTTATTAATATTAAAATATCCAAATGGACCAATCCTTGTAAGGAATTATTATTATACTAATTATAAATATTATTAAGAGGGGTTAATCTACGTAAAAAATTAATATAAAACAAAAAGTCAAATATAAGCTTGACTTTTAATCAGACACAAATTAAGATTTTACTTTTCACATCTAAAGCTTGTTCTTATTTAATTCTGATTCAAGACCAAATATCACTCTTGTATATTTGTGCTTAATCACTCAGTCACTCAGACTCTTTGTGACCCCATGGACTGTAGCCCACCAGGCTCCTTTGTCCATGGGGATTCTCCAGGCAAGAATACTGGAATGGGTTGCCATGCCCTCCTCCAGGGGATCTTCCCAACCCAGGGATCAAACCCAGGTCTCCCGCCTTGCAGGCAGATTCTTTACTATCTGAACCATCAGGGAAGCCCATGAATACTGGAGCGGGCAGCCTATCCCTTCTCTAGAGGATCTTTCCGACCCAGGAATCAAACCAGGGTCTCCTGCGTTGCAGGCAGATTCTTCTTCCGTAAAATTAACTCTGTCTGTTGTGCCAACTAATGTTTTCTTAGGTTGCCTACACATCCAAACACCTTGAATATTTTTGCTAATTATAAGATAAAACATAATTTATAACAGAATTATGTAGATTTTTTTATTGGGTAGGTTTAACTGGATAACTGTAAAGTATTCAATCAACTCTATGCTAGGTTGACACAAGAGATGCCTTGGCTTAGGCAGAAGAATTCCTACTAGCAGCCAATATAAAAAAGGGAAATACATGTTTTGTGGTCTTCATTGTCTAACAAAGGAAGAGAAGCAATCTCCTAGAGCTATATCTCTAAATCAAATTTGTCACAAAGATACAGATACAAAGGATATTTGAGCAACATCACAGATATCTTTAAAAGAATTAAAGAGTCAGAAACAAATGAATGTGCTTAATTTTCCACCACCCTGCTGTCAGCAATACCAACTGAGGCCAAGGAACAACACAGAACATTTCTATGAGATTATGTGGTCTTGAAAGAGAAATTTTTAAAATTCTCACTTGGTAAACAGATAGGGCTTTGAAGGGGCTTCCCTGATAGCTCAGGTGGTAAAGAATCCGCTTGCATTGCAAGAGACCCCTGTTCAATTTCTGGGTAGTGAAGTTACCCTGGAGAAGGCATAGGTACCACTCCAGTATTCTTGGACTTCTCTGTGGCTCAGACATAAAGAATCTGCCTGCAATGTGGGAGACCTGGTTTCGATCCCTGGGTTGGGAAGACCCCCAAAAGGAGGGCCTGGAAACCCACTCCAGTATTTTTATCTGGAGAATTCCATTGAAAGAGGAACCTGGCAGCCTGCAGTCCAGCCCTATGGAGCCTGGCAGGCTGGGGTCTAGCTTCAGACCCCAGAGGAGCCTGGCAGGCTGTAATTCATAGGGAGAATTTTTAAAATTCTCACTTGGAAAGATAGAACTTTGAAGACATAGAGAAGTGAGAAGTTAGCATGTGTCATAGAAATTGTTTCTTCAAACAGAAATGGTCTCAGGCAGATCTAGGCAGGGGCTGCTGAGCTGCCAGTTCTTGTTCCTTCTCAATGCCAAATTGTGTGAGAGTGAGGAGTTAGTGTGGTTGCCTGGGTAAAGATTCCTACATCTTTGTTGCTGTTCAGTCACTAAGTCCCATCTGACTCTTTGAGATCTCATGGACTGCAGCACCCTAGGCTTCCCTGTCCATCACTATCTCCTGGAGTTTGTCAAACTCATGGCCATTGAATCTGTGATGCCATCCAATTATCTCATCCTCTGTCATCCCCTTCTCCTCCTGCTCTCAATTTTTCCCAGCATCAGGGTATTTTCCAATGAGTCGACTCTTCACATCAGGTGGCCAAAGTATTGGAACTTGAGCTTCAGCATCAGTCCTTCCAATGAATATTCAGGACTGATCTCCTTTAGGATTGACTGGTTTGATCTCCTTGCAGTCCAAGGGACTCTCAAGAGTATTCTCCAACACCACAGTTCAAAAGTATCAATTCTTCAGTGCTCAGCCTTTTTATGGTCCAACTCTCATATGCACACATGTCTACTGGAAAAACCATAGCTTTGACTAGATGGACCTTAGTTGGCAAAGTGATCTTTGCTTTTTAATACACTAGGATGTCATAGTTTTTCTTCCAAGGAGCAAGTATCTTTTAATTTCATGGCTGTAGTCACCGTCCACAGTGATTTTGGAGCCCAAGAAAGTAAAATTTGTCACTCTTTCCACTTTTTTTCCCCATCTATTTGCCATGAAGTGATGGGACTGAATGTCATAATCTTAGTTTTTGAATGTTGAGTTTTAAGCCAGCTTCTTCACTCTCCTGTTTCACCTTCATCAGGAGGCTCTTGAGTTCCTCTTCACTTTCTGCCATTACAGTGGTATCATCTGTATATCTGAAGATGTTGATATTTCTCCCAGCAATTTTGATTCCAGCTTATGATTCATCCAGCCCCAAATTTCTCATAATGTACTCTGCATAGAAGCTAAATAAGCAGGGCTACAACATACAGTCTTGCTGTACTCCTGTCCCAATTTTGAACCAGTCAGTTGTTTCTTGTAAGGTTCTAACTGTTGCTTCTTGACCTGCATATGGTTTCTCAGAACATAGGTGAGGTGGTCTGGTATTCCCATCTCCTTATGACTTTCCTGGTAGCTCAGCTGGTAAAGAATCTGCCTGAAATGCTGGAGACCCCAGCTCAGTTCTTGGGTCAGGAATATCTGCTGGAGAAGGGATAGGCTACCCACTCCTGTATTCTCGGGCTTCACTGGTGGTTCAGACAGTAAAGAATCTGCCTGCAATGTGGGAGACCTGGGTTTGATCCCTGGGTTGGGATCCTCTGGAGAAGGGACTGGCTACCCACTCCAGTATTCCTGCCTGGAGAATTCCATGGACAGAGGACCCTGGCAGGCTACAGTCTATGGGATGGCAAAGAGTAGAACACAACTGAGTGACTTTCACTCACTAAGAATTTTCCAGTTTGTTGTGATCCACACAGTCAAAGGCTTTAGCATAGTCAATGAAGCAGAAGTAGATGTTTTTCTGGAATTCTCTTGGTTTTTCTATGAGTCAACTGATATTGGCAAATTTTGATCTCTGATTCCTCTGCTTTTTCTAAATCCAAGTTGTACATCTGGAAGTTCTTGGTTCATGTACTGTTGAAGACTAGCTTGAAAATTTTTGAGCACTACTTTGCTAGCATGTGAAATGAGTGCAATTGTACAGTAGTTTGAACATTCTTTGGCATCTAGGGCTTCTCTGGTGGCTCAGATAGTAAATAATCTCCCTATAATGTGGGAGACCCAGGTTCAATTCCTAGGTTGGGAAGATCCCCTGGAGAAGGGAATGGCAATCTACTCCACCATTCTTGCCTGGAAAATCCCATGGTCATAGGAGACTGGTGAACTATAGTACATAGGGTCACAAAGAGTCAGGCACAACTGAGCGATTAACACTTTCACTTTCCTATACCTTACAGGTTGTATGTGTGGACTGTCACACTGATTAATTGTTTGAAAATTTAAACAACTTGACTTACCATTTTTTTTTCCGCCTAGAGGGCCATTCAGCTTCCAGCCATTAATGGACTTGCAAACATTCATTTATTCATTCCTTCACCCACTCAAACAATTGATATTGTTGATCAAATACTACATGGTAGACATTGAGAAAAGAATGAACTTGAGCAGACCAAGTGAAGGGAAATCTGGCAGAACTGGAGTCAAAGTGTTAGCCAGGGGTCATTCGATGCCAGTCCTGTGAGTGATAGCAAGAATTTAATTGGGATTTTATCTCCTAAGAATGATGCAATATACTGTTATTTTCCTTCTTTCTGCCCTCTTATCTCTAACCAGTGTCTCTCATTGCCCAAATCATAAAGGAAACTCTTTGGTAGGAAGCTTTTGGGAAAGGAAGCTTATGGGGATCAGCTTTCGGTGAAAGAAAATAAAGTTGGGAAAGAGTGAGGGAAGGAACTGAAATAAATTAGGCAAATGAGCAGCACAGGATCCAGTGTTCCATAAATGAGGGCATCCCTTTATGACCAGGACCCTCAGAAATATTATTTAATCTAAAGTACCTTGTTCTTCATGAGGTTTCAATCAGTTCAGTCACTCAGTCGTGTCCAACTCTTTGCAACCCCATGGACTGCAGCACGCAAGGCCTCCCTGTCCATCACTATCTCCATTGAGTCGGTGATGCCATCCAACCATCTCATCCTCTGTCGTCCCCTTCTCCTCCTGTTTTCAATCTTTCCCAGCATCAGGGTCTTTTCAAATGAGTCAACTCTTCGCATCAGGTGGCCAAAGTATTGGAGTTTCAGCTTCAACATCAGTCCTTCCAATGAATATTCAGGACTGATTTCCTTTAGAAAGGACTGGTTGGATCTCCTTGCAGTCCAAGGGACTCTCAAGGGTCTTCTTCATCACCATAGTTCAAAAGCATCAATTATTCGGCACTCAGCTTTCTTTATAGTCCAACTCTCACATCCATACCTGACCACTGGAAAAACCATAGCCTTGACTAGATGGACCTTTGTTGGCAAAGGAATGTCTCTGCTTTTTAATATGCTGTCTAGGTTGGTCATAACTTTTCTCCCAAGGAGTAAGTGTCTTTGAATTTCATGGCTGCAATGATTTTGGAGCCCCTCAAAATAAAGTCAGCCACTGTTTTCACTGTTTCCCCATCTATTTGCCATGAAGTGATAGGACCAGATGCCATGATCTTTGTTTTCTGAATGTTGAGCTTTAAGCCAACTTTTTCACTCTCCTGTTTCACTTTCATCAAGAGGCTCTTTAGTTCTTCTTCACTTTCTGCTAAAAGGGTGGTGCCATCCGCATATCTGAGGTTATTGATATTTCTCCCAGCAATCTGAATTCCAGCTCGTGCTTCATCCAGCCCAGCATTTCTCATATACTCTTCACATAAGTTACATAAGCACGGTGAGGTTTCAATGAGTAGTGCTTAATGTTATAGGCAATGTTATCCCAACCTAGGGATCGAACCCAGGTCTCCCTCATTGCAGGCAGATTCCTTACTAGCTGAGCCACTTGGGAAGCCCAAGAATATTGGAGTGGGTAGCCTATCCCCTTTCCCGTGTATCCTCCTGAACCAGGAATCGAACCAGGTCTTCTGCATTGCAGGCGGATTCTTTACCAGCTGAGCTACAAGGGAAGTCCCATATTTGGAGATAGTGTCTTTAAAAAGAGATTGTTGTTGTTCAGTCCTGAAGTCGTGTCTGACACTTTGCGACCCTATGGGCTACAGCACAGCAAGCTTCCCCATCCTTCACTATCTCCTGGAGTTTGCTAAAATTCATGTCCTTAAAAAAGGTAAAGCAAGATAAAACAAGGTCATTAGGGTGGGCTGTAATCCAATACAACTGATGTCTTTAACTGGAGAAGAAGGTTATCTACAAGCCAAGGGGAGGGCCTCAGGAAAAATGAATCCCTCTGGCCCCTTGATCTCTGACTTGTAGCCTCCAGAACTGAGGATATTAATTTCTGTTCAAGCCATCCAGTCTATTGTACTTTGTTATTCTAGCTCTAGCTTTAGCAAACTAATGCACTCACCTTGGGCATTAAAAAAAAATCTGTATTTTTTGCTATCTGATCTTTTTAAGGATAATAATAGCCTGTTGGAATTGAATTCTTCCCCCTCAAAAACAAACAAACAAAAATTAGCTTGCTCACTGGAATTCTTTACACTTCTGTCTGAATGTTAAAGGCTCTACTATTATAACAATAATTTCTCCCTACTTCTAATATTGAGCAATTTCCACAATAACACTTATCCACCAAATTCAATGTTTCTTATCCTAACTACTGGGTTGTATTATTAAAAACTATGGCATTGGCATGTTGTATCATTATATAGATTTAAGCATAATAGAATGGGGAACTAGGGCAGTGTCCTATTTTATATCACTTAGAATTGAAATCTGATTTTTATTATTTTGTTTTGCATGCTTCTATTTGTGGTTTTACACAGGCTTTGACAGAATATTTGTATTCTGGAATCTTCTGAGATCATATGGCTTAGTCTGTGGGATCAGATTAATAAATACTAAAAAACATTTCAACTATCTTCTCAGTAAGAAAAAGCTGAGTATAGAGAAGGTCTACAGGAAACTTGTCACGAAATGAAGTCCACTAGTCCACTCAAGCCTCATACAAAGTATTGGATGCAAACACATACAGCTTTGCGTGTGGAGATGCTGAATTGTGTGTGATTGAGGAAGACAGAGAAAATATGATTGAGTCCATCTTGAAGGAGTGATACCTGCTCCTTCATTATAGTAAGTAGTTATTAAAGATCAAGATCAATAGAAGAATTTAAATAGTTCCAGAAGTATAAAGATCTTTACTGCCATTTTCCAAATTATTACTAATAATATTCGTACTGAGGTTGTATTGAGAGGAGTTACCCAACTCTAACCATGAAAACTGAGTCTCACATGAGATCCCTATCATGCAACACGGTGTCCCCAAGTCTTCATTCATTGGTGGCCTATGTGACTGTCTCCTGCTGAGATTCAATTTACTTACATTTTTTAAAAGCTAGTTTATTTTCAAAATTAAGTGGACTTCTGTTTGTTTTTGAGAGTTTTAAGATGTGGACTTTCTCACTTAGCCAGACTTTGTTCCAGCCATGTCTATTAAATCAGTGAGGAGTTGGCCAGGCATGGGGTAGTCCAGTTTATTTTAAACTGTCTATTAAACTGCTCATTAACATGGCTATCAAGTAAGCTGCTCCCACAAATAGCCAAACTGAGGTCCATGAATTCTTTGCTCCAGCAAGTAAGTTTTATGAACTTGATGACACCCTCACAAAGTTTCATTAAACTTTGTATTTACTCTACATATACGATATATGATTAGCTCGGCTTAGGAGTCTAAAGCTCAAAGAGATTTTAAGAAGTAATTGATGGTCTTGCAGCCCAGTTTATTGACTAATTATAAGTAATCCCTAAATCTGATCCATTGATGAGAGGTGACGGCAAGTCTCCTTGCCCTTCTCTGTCAATGAACAATATAACTGTGATTACATGTGAATTTGAACAAATGTTTTCTTCTTTGACCCCTCCTTTTCTGATTCCTAACTCAGTTTTTCCATTTAGCTTATTTATTGGTAGAACATTAGCAGAATCATCATCCAAATTAGTTAGGTTTAGAAGATTGTTTATCCAGAATGCCTCCAATCTGGAATATTCAGCATGATGTTTCTAGTTTCAGTATCTTCACTCCAAGAAGACACAACAATGAATAATAGTCATTAACTTCAAATTGTCATTGAAAGATATGTTACAGATAATTTTATAAAAATCTGCTAACTTGCAATTGCTATCCAGGCAGGAGGTAAGATTAAAATGTATTCTTTGAAGTCTGCTATCATTTCAACTTTTTTTCTTTTAGGCTTACTGGAGGAGTGAGGTAAGAAAAATGCATGTCTCCAGTAGTAATAAGCAAAGAGTAACATTTTTTTGTTTGTTTGGGAAGAACCAACAGTTTTATTTATCAAGAAAATCCAAGGCCTGAGGAATCACAGTTGAGACATGCATTTTTCTTACCTCACTCCAGAAAAATGGTTGGCTGGGAAACTCCAGTCAGTTGGCTAGTTTTACTCAAAATTGTAAAGTTTGTGGATTTTGTCTTTTATGTTCCCTCATTCCCCTGCCCCCTCAAAATGCAAAAGAATACCACGTCTACAATTGACTACAAATGCTTGTGCAGAGTCAGGTACTATCAACTGCTCTAACCAAGAACCCATAACCTAAGATGGAAAGGCGCATTAGTCAGAAGCTATTCATGGACCAACACCTGGGGATTTTCTAAGTAGCATATTGAATGTTGAAAACAGGTTTTTATTGTTGAAAATAGGGCCTGTTGACTATATGGTAAATGCTATACATGAACTCTAAATGTTGAAGTTAAAGGTATTTAAGATGCATGAATACAAGAAGTTTTTAATTTTTTTAAACTCCTCCCCACCAACCTTGAATGTAAGGCATATGAGAATCTAATGAGTAGCCTGTCTTTTGTCATAATGTCTAAACTTGATCCCTAAGCAGTCTTGTGTCCAGTCGTTAATTAAGGTATTGATGAACAAACTAATAAGGGTAACAAAATCTTGCTTCTGGGACATTGTTCCATTTTCTTTCTAGTGAGCCTTCCTTGCAATGTAGTGGTCAGAGCACTAAGAGGGTAAGAAGCTGGGACTTTTTGGAGCCTGTAAAACAGATGATAAGAAGTGTTTGGGGTCTGCCTACCTGAGAATTTGTGTTTGATAAATGTCTGTAAGGTAGCAGAATTTGATGAGACTTGCTTCTATAATAACCTGCTAGTAAGGTCGTGATTAAGCCACTAATCCTTATCCACATGTTCCTCAGCTGCTGTTACCTAAGACCAAAGGGAACTGAACAGTGGTGTCCATTGAGTCAATGATGCCATCCAGCCATCTCATCCTCTGTCATCCCCTTCTCCTCCTGCCCCCAATCCCTCCCAGCATCAGAGTTTTTTCCAATGAGTCAACTCCTTGCATGAGGTGGCCAGAGTACTGGAGTTTCAGCTTTAGCACCATTCCTTCCAAATAAATCCCAGGGCTGATCTGCTTCAGAATGGACTGGTTGGATCTCCTTGCAATCCAAGGGACTCTCAAGAGTCTTCTCTAACATCACATTTCAAAAGCATCAATTCTTCGGCCCTCAGCTTTCTTCACAGTCCAACTCTCACATCCATACATGACCACTGGAAAAACCATAGCCTTGACTAGATGGACCTATGTTGGCAAAGTAATGTCCCTGCTTTTCAATATGCTATCTAGGTTGGTCATAACTTTTCTTCCAAGGAGTAAGCGTCTTTTAATTTCATGGCTGAAGTCACCATCTGCAGTGATTTTGGAGCCCCCCAAAATAAAGTCTGACACTGTTTCCACTGTTTCCCCATCTATTTCCCATGAAGTGATGGGACCAGATGCCATGATCTTCATTTTCTGAATGTTGAGCTTTAAGCCAACTTTTTCACTCTCCTCTTTCCCTTTCATCAAGAGGCTTTTTAGTTCCTCTTCACTTTCTGCCATGAGGGTGGTGTCATCTGCATATCTGAGGTTATTGATATTTCTCCCGGCAATCTTGATTCCAGCTTGTGCTTCTTCCAGCCCAGCGTTTATCATGATGTATTCTGCAAGAAGTTAAATAAGCAGGGTGACAATATACAGCCTTGACGTACTCTTTTCCCTATTTGGAACCAGTCTGTTGTTCCATGTCCAGTTCTAACTGTTGCTTCCTGACCTGCATACAGTTTTCTCAAGAGGCAGGTCAGGTGGTCTGGTATTCCCATCTCTTTCAGAATTTTCCACAGTTTATTGTGATCCACACAGTCAAAGGCTTTGGCATAGTCAATAAAGCAGAAATAGATGTTTTTCTGGAACTCTCTTGCTTTTTCCATGATCCAGCAGATGTTGGCAATTTGGTCTCTGGTTCCTCTGCCTTTTCTAAAACCAGCTTGAACAACTGGAAGTTCACAGTTCACATATTGCTGAAGCCTGGCTTGGAGAATTTTGAGCATTACTTTACTAGCGTGTGAGATGAGTGCAATTGTGTGGTAGTTTGAGCATTCTTTAGCATTGCCTTTCTTTGGGATTGGAATGAAAACTGACCTTTTCCAGTCCTGTGGCCACTGCTGAGTTTTCCAAATTTGCTGGAATATTGAGTGCAGCACTTTCACAGCATCATCTTTCAGGATTTGAAAGAACTCAACTGGAATTCCATCACCTCCACTAGCTTTATTCATAGTGATGCTTTCTAAGGCCCACTTGACTTCACATTCCAGGATGTCTGGCTCTAGGTCAGTGATCACACCATCATGATTATCTGGGTCATGAAGATCTTTTTTGTACAGTTCTTCTGTGTCTTCTTGCCACCTCTTCTTAATATCTTCTGCTTCTCTTAGGTCCATACCATTTCTGCCCTTTATCAAGCCCATCTTTGCATGAAATGTTCCCTTGTATCTCTAATTTTCTTGAAGAGATCTCTAGTCTTTCCCATTCTGTTGTTTTCCTCTATTTCTTTGTATTGATTGCTGAGGAAGGCTTTCTTATCTCTTGTTATTCTTTGGAACTCTGCATTCAGATGCTTATATCTTTCCTTTTTTCCTTTGCTTTTCACTTCTCTGCTTTTCACAGCTATTTGTAAGGCCTCCCCAGACAGCCATTTTGCTTTTTTGCATTGCTTTCTCCTGGGGATGGTCTTGATCCCTGTCTCCTGTACAATGTTATGAACCTCAGTCCATAGTTCATCAGGCACTCTATCTATCAGATCTATTTTTGGTATTCCAAAGCCAAATTTGCCTGTTACTCCAGGTGTTTCTTGACTTCCTCCTTTTGCATTCCAGTCCCCTATAATGAAAAGGACATCTTTTTTGGGTGTTAGTTCTAAAAGGTCTTGTAGGTCTTCATAGAACCGTTCAACTTCAGCTTCTTCAGCATTACTGGTTGGGGCATAGACTTGGATTACTGTAATATTGAATGGTTTGCCTTGGAAGTGAACTGAGATCATTCTGTCATTTTTGAGATTGCATCCAAGTACTGCATTTCAGACTCTTTTGTTGACCATGATGGCTACTCCATTTCTTCTGAGGGATTCCTGCCCGCAGTAGTAGATATAATGGTCATCTGAGTTAAATTCACCCATTCCAGTCCATTTTAGTTTGCTGATTCCTAGAGTGTTGACGTTCACTCTTGCCATCTCTTGTTTGACCACTTCCAGTTTGCCTTGATTCATGGGCCTGGCATTCCAGGTTCTTATGCAATATTGCTCTTTACAGCTTTGGACCTTGTTTCTATCACCAGTCACATCCACAACTGGGTATTGTTTTTGCTTTGGCTCCATCTGTTCATTCTTTCTGGAGTTATTTCTCCACTGATCTCCAGTAGCATATTGGGCACCTACTGACCTGGGGAGTTCCTCTTTCAGTATCCTATCATTTTGCCTTTTCATACTGTTCATGGGGTTCTCAAGGCAATCCTATTTTAGGGTTAGTTGCCTCCAAATGACTTTAATACTAAAGGCCATTCCCTGGCAGTGTTACCCAATTAACAGGAAGGCAAACAGAGACAGGGACACTGGGCAAATCTGGGGACAGAGTGCCATTTGTTTTATGATTTCTCCATCCTGCACTGCCTTGTCCTCACCCAGCATTCCAGGCTCTGAACTCTTTCTGACCTTCTACTGTAAAACCTCCTTTTACTGTCCATTTCCTAAGCATTCAGTAATATGACAAATCATCATTGCAAGGATATCAGTGAAATTTTTGAATTCATGTATTATGATTCATCACCAGGACTTTTCACATTCCAAACCCACAGAGGGAACCAGTAGAGGAAATATTTGTAACCAGAATAGTCAAGAGAAGGTAATTTAAGTAGAGGTTTTTGCCTATGCCCCAAATTGCATACTATTGTTCCTGTCAACTTCAACTTCATAGACTGCTGGTCACAAGCAGTGACATTCTATTTATGAAAAAAAATTAACTAGACTTTCTGCTAACAGAATTTTTTTTTATTCCTCTTGTTTTCTAGATTGATGGGTTATATTATTCATTATTATTTTATGATGATAATAATACAGAGAGTGAAAGTCTTGCTTTTTATCAAGTACTTTCTATAAAAGAATATAATTATATATACAGTATATGTCATATATATTTATTTACATTAGAATATTTCCATTAAGTCAATGTGAGATGAGATGATAGATGTAATTTTATTTTATAGTCAAAGAAATTGTAGCAGATGCTGTTGTGCCCCATCCATAGAGGGTCTTATCACTTAGGTGCTGGCCTGCCACCTTCCTGCTACCCAGAGCTGTATCTCTTTGCTAAAATTAGGCAAGGCTACTCTTCCCCACTCACTGGAGACAGAAGTATAAAGGGGAATCACCACCCCCACCCCACATCTTTTACAATGAATGATTGCAATTGGTGTATAAATACCCCAGCTCCCTCTGCCCTCAGCAGTGTTACACATATGCAGTGTGTTACATCTTTGCAGTATGCCCTGTTATATTTCCCACAGCTTTTCCATAGAATTAAGTTCCAGTTTAATTTTAGGAGCAACAGACTTAATAATGTGTCTTTACCCCGTTTTGCTACTTCACTCTGCTACTGTATTTCTTCTACCCATGTTGTGCTGGTAAACTGGTGCTCAAAGCACAAAGAAAAAACAAAAACAAAACAAAAACAGCCTTGATATGTAACACCTGCTGATTTCCTGGTGTGAGTACTGCCAAAAGGCCTGACTTCTCTCCATTCATTGCTTTGCTGCATCAGTTTCACTAGCCCTGTCTGTTTTCATGTTTGCTCATGGAATTAGCAAGATTAATTTTGCCTAGAAAGAATAAGAACCATAACATAGTCATTGTATTCTTCAGTAGAACAGAAATAAGTTAATCAGTCTTGAGCTTTTCCTTTAAAAAAAAAGTTGCTGAAACATGTTTAGAACCTCATAACTTCTGAGCACATTGCCTTAAAGTCACCTCTAACCCTAAAAAAGAAGTAGATCTACTCAAAAGCAGATACTGAGTCTACTTATGTAAGTTGAGAGAATAAATTGTAAACTAGGCTATCAAACTGTTTAGGTCTGGGGAGAGATATGGATCATTTAGTTTACTCAAAAAGCCTTTTATCAAAGGTCTGCTTTGTATTGGGAACTGGATGTGCTAAGAGTAATCCAGTGGAATATGGAGAAGTTAACATCACTGTTGTTTTTTTAACCTTGGTCAATGTTTTGCTTGTATCTCTCTCATAATATCTTTATTACCATGTCTTACATTTATTGATTTGTGTATTCCTCTTACCCCCTTCATTAGATTTTAAACACTTTCAAGACAGACACTTGGTCTCATTTATATACCATTTATGTGCCTCATAGATACTTGAGAAAAAGTGTTAAACTAAATTGAGACGTGAACACCTTTTAAAACTGAATTGAGAGGTGAATGCCTTTTTTTTCAGTCCTGTGCTTAAGCTAGCAACAGAATTTAGGATTCCTGGCTTTATATTCTCAGCTGCTTTGCTCTCTATTTACGACATGTAACATAATTTGTGACATAAATGTCTTTTGTGTCCAAAGAGTTTAATTAATGGGACCCCTTGAATGATTGATATGGCAACATTTATAAATGCCTATTTGGATAATATTTTTAAGTGTTAGATTTTATTCTGACTCAGCATATTGATTCTTTCACTGACTTCTATAAATGTGGCCCAAATTTGTGGGTGGCAAAAATGCAGCCTGTGGACCACATGTGTTCTCTAGGGTATATTCAAAACACGAAGAGTTCTTGAATTCCAGATGAAACCCAGGCTTCCAGTACAAATTGCTTAAGAGAATCCATGTCTAAGAGATTCTGAGCCAGTGATGGGGCTGGTCCCAGAAAAATATATGACCCACCCTTACCCTCCTCACAGTGTTTAAAGCCTACGACTCACTTCCCAAGCTTCAGCCTGCTTTTAATTGAATACTTGGAAATCCACAAGAAATCTTTTGCACACACTTTGCTGTTTGCCACTCCAACTTGATTCTGTCAGCTTTGCCCTTGTGCCTTCTTCACTTGCTATTCTTTGGAACTCTGCATTCAGATGCTTATATCTTTCCTTTTCTTCTTTGCTTTTCACTTCTCTTCTTTAACACAGCTATTTGTAAGGCCTCCCCAGACAGCCATTTTGCTTTTTTGCATTTCTTTTCCATGGAGATGTCTTGATCCCTGTCTCCTGTACAATGTCACGAACCTCATTCCATAGCTCATCAGGCACTCTATCTATCAGATCTAGGCCCTTAAATCTATTTCTCACTTCCACTGTATAATCATAAGGGATTCGATTTAGGTCATACCTGAATGGTCTAGTGGTTTTCCCTACTTTCTTCAATTTAAGTCTGAATTTGGCAATAAGGAGTTCATGATCTGAGCCACAGTCAGCTCCCAGTCTTGTTTTTGCTGACTGTATAGAGCTTCTCCATCTTTGGCTGCAAAGAATATAATCAATCTGATTTCGGTGTTGACCATCTGGTGATGTCCATGTCCATGTCTTCTCTTGTGTTGTTGGAAGAGGGTGTTTGTTATGACCAGTGCATTTTCTTGGCAAAACTCTATTAGTCTTTGCCCTGCTTCATTCCGTATTCCAAAGCCAAATTTGCCTGTTACTCCAGGTGTTTCTTGACTTCCTCCTTTTGCATTCCAGTCCCCTATAATGAAAAGGACATCTTTTTTGGGTGTTAGTTCTAAAAGGTCTTGTAGGTCTTCATAGAACCGTTCAACTTCAGCTTCTTCAGCATTACTGGTTGGGGCATAGACTTGGATTACTGTGATATTGAATGGTTTGCCTTGGAAATGAACTGAGAGCATTCTGTCATTTTTGAGATTGCATCCAAGTACTGCATTTCAGACTCTTTTGTTGACCATGATGGCTACTCCATTTCTTCTGAGGGATTCCTGCCCGCAGTAGTAGATATAATGGTCATCTGAGTTAAATTCACCCATTCCAGTCCATTTTAGTTCGCTGATTCCTAGAATGTCGACATTCAGTCTTGCCATCTCTTGTTTGACCACTTCCAATTTGCCTTGATTCATGGGCCTGGCATTCCAGGTTCTTATGCAATATTGCTCTTTACAGCTTTGGACCTTGCTTCTATCACCAGTCACATCCACAACTGGGTATTGTTTTTGCTTTGGCTCCATCCCTTCATTCTTCCTGGAGTTATTAGAGATAAGAAAGCCTTCTTCAGTGATCAATGCAAAGAAATAGAGGAAAACAACAGAATGGGAAAGACCAGAGATCTCTTCAAGAAAATTAGAGATACCAAGGACATTTCATGCAAAGATGGGCTCGATAAAGGACAGAAATGGTATGGACCTAACAGAAGCAGAAGATATTAAGAAGAGGTGGCAAAAATACACAGAAGAATTGTACAAAAAAGATCTTCACAACCCAGATAATCACGATGGTGTGATCACTGACCTAGAGCCAGACATCCTGGAATGTGAACTCAAGTGGGCCTTAGAAAGCATCACTACGAACAAAGCTAGTGGAGGTGATGGAATTCCAGTTGAGCTATTCAAAATCCTGAAAGATGATGCTGTGAAAGTGCTGCACTCAATATTCCAGCAAATTTGGAAAACTCAGCAGTGGCCACAGGACTGGAAAAGGTTAGTTTTCATTCCAATCCCAAAGAAAGGCAATGCCAAAGAATGCTCAAACTACCACACAATTGCACTCATCTCACACACTAGTAAAGTAATGCTCAAAATTCTCCAAGCCAGGCTTCAGCAATATGTGAACTGTGAACTTCCAGTTGTTCAAGCTGGTTTTAGAAAAGGCAGAGGAACCAGAGACAAAATTGCCAACATCTGCTGGATCATGGAAAAAGCAAGAGAGTTCCAGAAAAACATCTATTTCTGCTTTATTGACTATGCCAAAGCCTTTGACTGTGTGGATCACAATAAACTGTGGAAAATTCTGAAAGAGATGGGAATACCAGACCACTTGACCTGCCTCTTGAGAAACCTGTATGCAGGTCAGGAAGCAACAGTTAGAACTGGACATGGAACAACAGACTGGTTCCAAATAGGGAAAGGAGTACGTCACCCTATATATCATCACCCTGCTTATTTAACTTCTATGTAGAGTACATCATGAAAAATGCTGGAGTGGAAGAAGCACAAGCTGGAATCAAGATTGCCAGGAGAAATGTCAATAACCTCAGATATGCAGATGACACCACCCTCATGGCAGAAAGTGAAGAGGAACTAAAATACCTCTTGATGAAAGTGAAAGTGGAGAGTGAAAACATTGGCTTAAAGCTCAACATTCAGAAAACGAAGATCATGGCATCTGGTCCCATCACTTCATGGGAAATAGACGGGGAAACAGTGGAAACAGTGTCAGACTTTATTTTGGGGGGCTCCAAAATCATTGCAGATGGTGACTGCAGTCATGAAATTAAAAGACGCTTACTCCTTGGAAGGAAAGTTATGACCAACCTAGATAACATATTCAAAAGCAGAAACATTACTTTGCCAACAAAGGTCCGGCTAGTCAAGGCTATGGTTTTTCCAGTGGTCATGTATGGATGTGAGAGTTGGACTGTGAAGAAGGCTGAGCACCGAAGAATTGATGCTTTTGAACTGTGGTGTTGGAGAAGACTCTTGAGAGTCCCTTGGACTGCAAGGAGATCCAACCGGTCCATTCTAAAGGAGATCGGTCCTGGGATTTCTTTGGAAGGAATGATGCTAAAGCTGAAACTCCAGTACTTTGGCCACCTCGTGTGAAGAGTTGATTCATTGGAAAGGACTCTGATGCTGGGAGGGATTGGGGCAGGAGGAGAAGGGGACGACAGAGGATGAGATGGCTGGATGGCATCACTGACTCGATGGATGTGAGTATGGGTGAACTCCGGGAGTTGGTGATGGACAGAGAGGCCTGGCGTGCTGTGATTCATGGGGTCGCAAAGAGTCGGACACGACTGAGCGACTGACCTGAACTGAACTTCTTCACTTTATTCTAGTCCTCTCCTCTTTTCCTCCATCTCCTTACCCCACACTTCTCCCCACCCCATTCCCCAAAAAGAAAACTTGACATCCTGGCTAGGCCACATTGACTTAACTTTTGCTGAGGCCTTATACGAAAGAAATAGAATTCTGTGATATGAATGAATCTCAAGTGTGAGAGTGAGATTGTACTCTAAACAAGGACAAGATTAAAACCAGTCAACCCTGTGGATGATGACTGTGGGGCTTGTGCTGTCAGTGGCTCCTCCTGTACCTAAGCTGTGCATTATCACTCTATTCCAGATCACTGTTCCACTGAGGTTGGCTATGACTCAAGAATCCTTCTTAACACTGAGTTTCCAGTATCTACCAGCTTCAACTTTTTTTATTGTGTAATAAGTGTAATTGTTTTATAATATTGTGTTAGTTCACGCTGTACAACAGTGTGAATCAGCTATAGCGAAAGTGAAGTGAAGTCGCTCAGTCGTGGCCGACTCTTTGAGACCCCATGGACTGTAGCCTACCAGGCTCCTCCCTCCATGGGATTCTCCAGGCAAAAGAGTACTGGAGTGGGGTGCCATTTCCTTCTCCAGGGGATCTTCCCGACCCAGGGATCGAACCCAGGTCTCCTGCATTCCAAGCAGACGCTTTAACCTCTGAGCCACCAGGGAAGCCCAATCAGCTATATGTATACATACATCCCCTCACTCTTGAGTCTTCCTCCCACCCTCCCCATCCCACCCTTCTAGGGCATCACAGAGCACCAAGCTAAGCTCCCGGCTATCCAGCAGCTTCCCACTATCTATTTCACACATGATGGTATATGTATGTCATTGCTACTTTCTTAATTCGTCCCACCTCTCCTCCCCTCCTCGTGCCCACAAGTCCTTTCTCTACCTCTGTCTCTAGTTCTGCCCTGTAAATAGGTTCACTAGTACCATTTTTCTAGATTCCATATATATACGTTAATATTTGTAATTTGTTTTTCTCTTTCTGACTTACTTCACTCTGTATGATAGATTCTAGGTTCATCCACATCACTACAAATGGCCCAGTTTCATTTCTTTTTATGGTTAGTGCTGCAGTGAACATTGGGGTACATATGTCTTTTTTTTTTTTTTTTTTACTTTACAATATTGTATTGGTTTTGCCATATGTCTTTTTGAATTGTGGTTTTCTCAGGGTATATGCCCAGTAGTGGGATTGCTGGGTCATATGGTAGTTTTATTTTTAGTTTTTTAAGGAACCTCCCAATGTTCTCCACAGTGGTTGGATTAAAAAAAAAAAAAAGTTGAGTGAGAATTATGCAACTTTTAAAAAATCTTCTTTTGAACTTCTCTTTTTGCATGGGAAAAACTAGTCTTTAAAGGAGAGGTTTCTTTAAGTGTAGTTTCTAGGCCAGCAGCAAGAGCATCACTGGGGAACTTGTTAGAAATGTAAATTCTCTGGTTTCAATCCAGATCTATAGAGTCAGAGATTCTGGGGATAGGACCCAGGAATCTGTGGGGTATTTGTGTGTGTGTGACAAAATATACCTGAGATAATACACGTTTTAAACCATTTGTATGGTGTTCAGTTAAATAGTGTTAAGCACATTAATATGGTTTTGTAACCATCACCAATATCTATTTCGAGAACTTCTTCAATCATTAAAAAAAAAAAAACCTCTAGACTCATTAAATACCAACTTGCCATTTCCTCCACCCTACTCCCCAGTCTTGCTATACCACTTTCTCTCTCTATGAATTTGCCTACCTCACAATAGTATTTGTCTTTTCTGTGTCTGGCTTATTTCACTTTGTTGTTCAGTCGCTAAGTCCTTACTGACTCTTTGTGACCACCATGAACTACAGCTCACTAGGCTTCCCTGTCCTTCAGTAACTCCTGGAGTTTGCTCAAACTCAAATGCATTGAGTTAGTGACGTCATCCAACCATCTAATCCTCTGTTGCTCCCTTCTCCTCCTGTTCTCAATCTCTCCCAGCATCAGTGTCTTTTCCAGTGAGTCAGCTCTTGGCATCAGGTGGCCAAAGTATTGGAGTTTCAGCTTCAGCATCAGTCCTTCCAATGAATATTCAGAGTTGATTTGCTTTAGGGTTGACTGGTTTGACCTCCTTACTGTCCAAGGACTCTCAAGAGTCTTCTCCAGCACCACAATTCAAAACCATCAATTCTTTAGTGGTCAGTCTTCTTTATGGTCCAACTCTCACACCTGTACATGACTACTGGAAAAGCAGACCTTTGTTGGCAAAGTCATATCTCAGCTTTTTAATATGCTCCCTAGGCTTGTCATAGCTTTTCTTCCAAGGAGAAAGTGTTTTTTTTTTTAATTTCATGGCTGCAGTAACTGTCTGCAGTGATTTTGGAGGCCAAGAAAATAAAATTTGTCACTGTTTCCACTCTTTCTCCATCTATTTGCCTTGAAGTGATGGGACCAGATGCCAGGATACTAGTGTTTTGAATATTGAATTTTAAACCAGCTCTTTCACTCCTCTTTCACCCTCATCAAAAGGTTCTTTAGTTTCTCCTCATTTTCTACCTTTACAGTGGTATCATCTGCATATCTGAGTTTGTTGATATTTCTCCCAGAAATCTTGATTCTAGCTGGTAATTCATCCAGCCCAGTATTTCTAATGATGTACTCTGCATAGAAGTTAAATAAGCAGGATGACAACATACAGCCTTATAGTACTCCTTTCCCAATTTTGAACCAGTTCGTTGTTCCATGTCTGGTTCTAACTGTTGCTTCTTGGCCTGCATACAGGTTTCTCAGGAGGTAAGTAAGGTGGTCTGTTATTCCCATCTCTTTAAGAATTTTCCATAGTTTGTTGTGATCCACACGGTCAAAGGCTTTAGTGTAGTCAATGAAGCACAAGTTGATATTTTTCTAGAATCCTCTTGCTTTTACTATGATCCAGCGAATGTTGGCAATTTGATCTCTGGTTCTTCTGCCTTTTCTAAATCCAGCTTGTACATGTGGAAGTTCTTGGTTCATGTATTGTTGAAGCCTAGCTTGGAGGATTTTGAGAATGACCTTGCTAGCATGTGAAATGAGTGCAATTGTGCAGTAGTTTGAAACTTCTTTGGCATTGCCCTTCTTTGGGATTGGAATAAAACCTGACCTTTTCCAGTACTGTGGCCATGGAGAGTGAAGTGAAAGTTGCTCAGTTGTATCCAACTCTTTGCGACCCCATGAACTATGCATTCCATGGAGATTCCCCAGGCAAGAATACTGGAGTGGGTTGCCATGTCCTCCTCCAGGGGATCTTCCCAACCCAGGGATCAAACCCAGGTCTCCCACATTGCACACAGATTCTTTATCAGTTGAGCCATAAGGGAAGCCAGGGGCATGGATACGTTGTCCAGATTTGCTGGCATATTGAGTGTGTAGTTTAACAGCATCATCTTTTAGGATTTGAAATAACTCAGCTAGAATTCCATCACCTCAACTAGCTTTGTTTATAGTGATGCTTCCTAAGGCCCACTTAACTTTGCACTCCAGGATGTCTGGCTCTAGGTGAGTGATTATACTATCATGGTTATCCAGGTCACTAAGACCTTTTTTGTATAGTTCTTCTGTGTATTCTTGCCACCTCTTCTTAATATCTTCTGTTTCTGTTAGGTGCTTAACGTTTCTGTCTTTTATTGTGCCCATTTCACATGAAATGTTCCCTTGGTATCTCTAATTTTCTTGATGGGATCTCTAGTCTTTCCCATTCCATTGTTTTCCTCTGTTTCTTTGCATTGTTCATGTAGGAAGACTTTCTTATCTCTCCTTGATATTATTTGAAACTCTGCAATCAGATGGGTATACCTTTCCTTTTCTCCTTTGCCTTTTACTTCTCTTCATTTCTCAGCTATTTGTAAGGCCTCCTCAGACAACCATTTTGCCTTTTTGCATTTCTTTTTTCTTGGGGATGGTTTTGATCTCTGCCTCCTGTACAATGTCATTAACCTCCATCCATAGTTCTTCAGGCACTCTATCAGATCTAATCCCTTTAATTTACTTGTCACTACCACTCACAATAAACTGTGGAAAATTCTGAAAGAGATGGGAATACCAGACCACCTGACCTGCCTCTTGAGAAACCTATATGCAGGTCAGGAAGCAACAGTTAGAACTGGACATGGAACAACAGACTGGTTCCAAATAGGGAAAGGAGTACATCAAGGCTGTATATTGTCACCCTGCTTATTTAACTTCTATGCAGAGTACATCATGAGAAATGCTGGGCTGGAAGAAGCACAAGCTGGAATCAAGATTGCCAGGAGAAATATCAATAACCTCATATATGCAGATGACACCACCCTTATGGCAGAAAGTGAAGAGGAACTAAAAAGCCTCTTGATGAAAGTGAAAGAGGAGAGTGAAAACATTGGCTTAAAGCTCAACATTCAGAAAACGAAGATCAGGGCATCTGGTCCCATCACTTCATGGGAAATAGATGGGAAACAGTGGAAACAGTGTCAGACTTTATTTTTGGGGGCTCCAAAATCACTGCAGATGGTGATTGCAGCCACAAAATTAAAAGACGCTTACTCCCTGGAAGGAAAGTTATGACCAACCTAGATAGCATATTCAAAAGCAGAGACATTCCTTTGCCAACAAAGGTCCGTCTAGTCAAGGCTATGGTTTTTCCTGGGGTCATGTATGGATGTGAGAGTTGGACTGTGAAGAAAGCTGAGCGCCGAATTGATGCTTTTGAACTGTGGTGTTGGAGAAGACTCTTGAGAGTCCCTTGGACTGCAAGGAGATCCAACTGGTCCATTCTAAAGGAGATCAGTCCTGGGTGTTCATTGGAAGGACTGACGCTAAAGCTGAAACTCCAGTACTTTGGCCACCTGATGCGAAGAGTTGACTCATTGGAAAAGACTCTGATGCTGGGAGGGATTGGGGGCAGGAGGAGAAGGGAATGACAGAGGATGAGATGGCTGGATGGCATCACCGACTCAATGGACATGAGTTTGAGTGAACTCTGGAAGTTGGTGATGGACAGGAAGACCTGGTGTGCTGCGATTCATGGTGTCGCAAAGAGTCGGACATGACTGAGCGAGTGAACTGAACTGAACTGAACTGAACCACTCTATAATCATAAAGAATTTGATTTAGGTTATACCTGAATGGCCTAGTGGTTTGCCTTGGAAATAAACCAAGATCATTCAGTTGTTTTTGAGATTGCACCCAAGTACTTCATTTTAGACTCTTTTGTTGACTATGAAAGTTACAAACTCTAAGGAATTCTTGCCCTCAGTAGTAGATATAATGGTCATCTGAATTAAATTCACCCATTCCCGTTCATTTCAGTTCATTAATTCCTAAAATGGTGATGTTCACTCTTGCCATCTCCTGCTTGACCATGTCCAAGTTACCTTGATTCATGGGCCTAGCATTCCAGGTTCCTATGCAATAGTGTTCTTTACAGCATTGGACTTTACTTTCACCACCAGACACATACACAACTAGGGGATGTTTCTCCTTTGGCCCAGTCTCTTCATTCTTTCTGGAGCTATTTCTCTGCTGTTCCCCAGTAGCATATTGGACACCTACTGACCTGGGGGTGCTCATCTTCCAGTATAATATCTTTTTGCCTTTTTTACTGTTCATGGAATTCTCGAAGTAAGAATACTGGAGTGGTTTGCCATTTCCTTTTCCAGTGGACCACGTTTTGTTAAAATGCTCCATCATAATGTTTTAAAAGTTCATCTATGTTGGTTGGACCATGTATCTAAACTTCATTCTTTTTACAGCTGAATAATATTCCATTATATGTATAGAAAACCTTTTGTTTAGCTATTTATCTACTGATGGATATTTGGGTGGTTTTAATCTTTTGGCTATTGTGGATAATGCTGCTGTGAACATTAGTGTATGGTATATGGGTCTCTGCTTTCAATTCTTGTGAGTATATACTGAGAAGTGGAATTGCAGGATCATATGGTAATTCTATATCTCTTTGAAGAACTGCCAGATTGTTTTCTACAGTGGTTGCACCATTTTACATTTTCACCAGCAATGTACACAGGTTCTAATTTATCCACATCCTTATTAATACTTGCTATTTAATAATTTTTTAAAAAATTAGTAGCCATCCTAGTGAGTGTGAATCAGTATTTCACTGTGATTTTGATAAGCATTTCCCTAGTAACCAGTAACATAAGCTTCTTTTAATGTGCGTATTGGTCCTTTGTATATCTCCTTTGGAGAAATATCTATTTAAATCCTTTGCTCATTTTTTGATTTGGGGTGTTAATTTTTTGCTGTTGAGTTTTAAGAGTTCTCTATATATTCTTTGTTAAAAAATGTTTACTCCCCCCCACTCTCCTCTATATTCTTGATAGTAATCTTTTATCAGACATATGATAATCTTTTATCAGTAATATTTTATCAGATACATTTTCTACCATTCTGCAAGTTATCTTTTTACTCTCTTGAACCATCATTCAATGCACAAACATGTTAAATTTTCATGAAGCTCAATTGTCTAATTTTTCTTTTGTTTCTTGTGCTTTTGGTGTCATGTCCAAGAAATCATCGCCAAATCCAATGTTGTGAAATTTTCCACTTAGTTTTTTTAAGAGCTTCATAGTTCTGGTTCCAAATAGGGAAAGGAGTATATCAAGGCTGTATATTGTCACCCTGCTTATTTAACTTATATGCAGAGTATCATGAGCAATGCTGGACTGGATGAAGCACAAGCTGGAATCAAGATTGCCAGGAGAAATATCAATAACCTCAGATACGTAGATGACACCACCCTTATGGCAGAAAGCAAAGAAGAACTAAAGAGCCTCTTGATGAAAATGAAAGAGGAGAGTGAAAAAGTTGGCTTAAAGCTCAACATTCAGAAAACTAAGATCATGGCATCTGGTCCCATCACCTAATGGCAAATAGATGGGGAAACAATGGAAACAGTGTCAGACTTTATTTTTGGGGGCTCCAAAATCACTGCAGATGGTGACTGAAATTAAAAGATGCTTGCTCCTTGGAAGCAAAGCTATGACCAACCTAGACAGCATATTAAAAAGCAGAGACCTTCCTTTGCCAACAAAGGTCCATCTGGTCAAAGCTATGGTTTTTCCAGTAGTCATGTATGGATATGAGAGTTGGACCATAAAGAAAACTGAGCACTGAAGAAGTGATGCTTTTGAACTGTGGTGTTGGAGAAGACTCTTGAGAGTCCCTTGGACCTCAAGGAGTTCCAACCAGTCAATCCTAAAGGAGATCAGTCCTGAATATTCATTGGAAGGACTGACGCTGAAGCTGAAACTCCAATACTTTAGCCACCTGATGCGAAGAACTGACTTTTGGAAAAGACCCAGATGCTGGGAAAGATTGAAGGCAGGAGGAGGAGATAACAGAGAATGAGATAGTTTGATGGCATCACCAACTTGATGGACATGAATTTGAGCAAGCTCTGGGAGATGATGATGGACAGGGAAGCCTAGCATGCTGCAGTCCACAGGGTCGCAAAGAGTCGGACACAACTGAGTGACTGAACTGAGCTGAACTCTAAAGCAAAGTCTTTCTAATTGTGCTTTATCCATTATCTTACACTTAACCAACCTGAGATTGGAACAGTCATAAACTAGTCTTCCCAATGCACAGAAAGCACTTTATCTCTAATTTCACTGCAATAATCTTAATAGGAATCCTAGACAACGAGAGAGCTAATGTTACCAACTTAAATCCATACTTGTTATGATCGGGAAGTGATCCATTGATTTTCTCTCATTGCTCTATTACAATTAATCATAAGGAAAAAATCCATGACATTTAGTTAATTGGGCTCTAGAAATACAGCTTTCTAGTAGACACTCAAAAAAGACATACAGTCTTTAGAAGATTTTTACCAAACTTGATCTTAAACTTGTTTATGTTCAGCAATATGCAGCTCAAATTTAGTGTAGTGAGTTAACAAGACTAAAATTTTAAAAATCTTTGCACAATTTTGTACTTAAGCCTGGTTTAAACCATGCTAACTTGGTAGTTAGCTTTCATGTATTAGTGAAAAAAGAATCTAACATGTCATAAATAAATCTTAAAAGACTACTTGTATATAGTAAAGCTAAATCAGCCACATGTAAGTATGGCAATGATAGGTATGTCCAAGCTTTGTAGCAATACATAGAAGTTTATCTTTAACTCAGCCCTGGAAGAGGAGTTACATCAAATATTTCAAAATTCAGTGACATAGACTGATTTCTACTTACTATTTAGATAGCCAGGCTTATTTAACTGACAAATTGGACTTAATACCATAGTTACCTATATCTTTCAAAGGCTGGTCATCATCCAACCCTGAAATAAATGTTAGCTGATTAAAGTAGTAATGATTAAAACATTTAAACCACATGCTTTAGATGTAAAAAATAAGGTTGATATGTGTAAAGGGGAGATTTATTAGAGGATTTGTGAAATATGGCCCAAACAAACTAATTCATCAGTTTAGGCAAAGGTCTGCCTATGAATTCAAGAATATTTTCAAAAAGAAAAACATCTGTTGCAATTTAAGTTTCTGTTTATAAGTGAATATTATGGATTATTTTCTGAAAAAGGATACAGCTATTTACATAAATGTTTGAAAGTTAACTTGAAATTACTCTTGTGTCTTTGAGGGGGATTTGTACTATTACTGAACTTACCATCCCTTCCTGGTGGTAGAAGGGAATTTGAACCTCATGGAACTGAAAGATGTTACAACAAATTATGTTGCCAACTTTCCAGGAAGAAATCACTGTCTAGGCCTTCGCCTATTTGTGTTGGGTTTAATAAAAGATGCATTCACTGGGAAATTTAAAGGTATTTCCAAAGATATACATATATCTCATCACTTATACATACAATGTATAACATTACACATTTACTCAGAACCTGACTTTCAAATTAGAAGAAACTTCACTGTATTGTGAGCTATGTAAGGCAAGAGCTATGTAATTTAAAGAAAGCAAGAGTAGCTATATTAATTTCAGGCAGAACAGATATTAAAGCAAAGAAAATAATCAGGAATTAAGAAGAGCTTTCCATAATGGTGGTGGTTTAGTCATTAAGTCATGTCTGACTCTTGCGACCCCATGGACTGTAGCCTGCCAGGCTCCTCTGTCCATGGGATTCTCCAGTCAAGAATACTAGAGTGAGTTGCCATTTCCTTCTCCAGGGGATCTTCCCAAACCAGGAATCAAACCCAGGTCTCCTGAATTGCAGGCAGATTCTTTACCAATTGTACTACAAGGGAAGCACTCCATAACGATAAAGGGTCAACTCTTCAAGAAGTTACAACAATCCTTCACATGTATGTACTTAACAATAGAGCTGCAAATACATGGATGCAAAAGCTGGTAGAAATACAAGAAGAAATCAGTGAGTCCTTTATTATATATTTAGAGATTCAACATTACTCTAACAAAAAGCAACAGACCTAGCAGGCAGGAAATTAAAAAGGACATAGCTTAACTCAGTACGACCACTCATCAAACATAACTAACATCTATAAACTACCACATCCAACAACAATAAATGTTCCAGCTCACAAGGTACATTCACCAAAACAGACCAAAACAGATATTATAGCACATAAACAGACACTTTAACAAGTTTAAAGAAGAGAAATAATGAAACATATTTAGAAGAAACATATAAAGAAGAGAAATAAAGAAACATATAATGTCTGCTCTCAGACCACAATAGAATTAAACTCGAAATCAATAATAGAAAGGTAGATGGAAAATCCCCAAATAATTGGAAATTTAACAACACATTACTACATAAAACACAGGTCAAAGAAGAACTCTCAGGAGAAATTTAAAAATAATTGTAACTAAATGAAAATACAACTTATCAAATTTTGTGGGATTCACAAAAGCAGTGTTTAGAAGGAAGTTTATAGCATTGAATACATATGTTAGAAAAGATCTAAAGTCAGTAATTTAAACTTCCATCATAAGAAACTAGAAAAGGAAGAGCAAATTAAATCCAAATTAGCAGAAGAAAATAAATAAAAATTAGAGCACAAATGAATAAAATTTAAGTAGGAAATCAATAGAGAAAATCAATGAAACCAGAATCTGGTATTTTTGAAAATATTAGTGAATTTAATAAGCTTCTACTTGAGCTAACTAAGAAAAAAGACAGAAATACAAAGTACTGATATCAGAAATGAAAAGAGGGACAGCACTACTGATTCCATGGAAATTTAAAGAATAATAAATATTATAAACAACTCAATGCTCACAAACTTGATAACCTAAATGATATGAACTATTTCCTTGGAAAATGCAATCTGTCAAAATGTACAGAGGAGAAATAGACTATCTAAATATGTCTATGCTTATTAAATAAGTTTAGTTAATAATAACCTTTCAAAAGTTGGAAGCACCAGGCCCAGATGGACTCACTGGTAAATTCTACTAAAGATTTAAGAGAAAAAAAAATATCAATTTTCTACAATCTTTTCCAGAATGTAGAAGCAGAGGAATTACTCCCAAACTTATTTTATGAGGTTAGTATTGCACTAACACCAAAAGCAGATAAAAAGGCATTACAAGAAAAGGAAACTACAGACTAACATCCCTTATAAACCTAGATGCAAATATCCTCAACAAATTATTAGCAAATCAAATACAACAATAAATGAAAAGAATTATATACCACAATTAAGTGGGATTTATCCCAGGTATTCAAGTTCCAACATTCAAAAAGTGATTAATATAATCCATCACATCAACAGAGTAAAGAAGAAAAATCACATAATCATATCATTAAATACAGAAAAACATTTAACAAAATCCAATACCCATTCATGATTAAAAAAAAAAAACAACTCAGAAAACTATAGGAATAGAGGGGAACTTCCTCAACTTGATAAAGATTATCTAAAAAAAGTCTATAGGCAACATCATGCTGCTGCTGCTAAGTCGCTTCAGTCATGTCCGACTCTGTGTGACCCCATAGACGGCAGCCCACCAGCCTCCCCCGTCCCTGGGATTCTCCAGGCAAGAACACTGGAGTGGGTTGCCATTTCCTTCTCCAATCCATGAAAGTGAAAAGTGAAAGTGAAGTCGCTCAGTCGTGTCCGACTCCTAGCGACCCCATGGACTGCAGCCTACCAGGCTCCTCTGTCCATGGGATTCTCCAGGCAAGAGTACTGAAGTGGGGTGCCATTGCCTTCTCCAGGCAACATCATACTTAGCAGCAAAAAACTAAAAACTCCTGCTGAGATTAGTTCCTTTCACCACTCCTTTTCAACATTGTTCTGGAAGTACCAGCTGATACAATGAGAAAGAAAAGGAATATAAAGTATTGTGATTGGGAAGGAAGAAATCAAATTGTCTTTATTTACAGATGACAAGATCATTTATATAGAAAATATGAGGGAATGGATAAAAATACTCCAGCAACTAATAATTATAGCAAGGTTGCAGGATAGTTACAAGGATAATATAAAGTCAACCACTTTTCTATACACCAGCAATAAACAAATAGAATTTGAAATTAAAAACACAATATCATTTAAATTAGAACTCTTAAGAAGAAATGTGTTCATGAGTCATGAGCTCAGTTATGTCAAACTCTTTGTGACACTATGGACTGTAGCCCTCCAGGCTCCTTTGTCCATGGGGATTCTCCAGGCAAGAATACTGGGGTAGGTTGCCATTTCCTCCTCCAGAGGATCTTCCTGACCCAGGGATCAAACCATATCTCTGGTGTCTCCTGCGCTGGCAGGCAGAGTCTTTAGCACTGAGCAACCTGGGAAGCCCCTTAAGAAAAAATACTTAAGCATAAATCTAATGTACTGCATGTGCTTAGTTGCTCAGTCATGTCTGACTCTTTGCAATCCCTTGGACTGTAGTCCACCAGGCTCTTCTGTCCATGGAGATTCTCCAGGCAAGAATACTGGAATGGGTTGCCATGCCCTCCTCCAGGGGATCTTCCCAACCCAGGGATTGAACCCAGTTCTCCCACATTGCAGGCAGATTCTTTATTGTCTGAGCCACCAGGGAGACCATACAGATGTCCAAATATATATGAGGAGAGCTACAAAACTCTAGTGAAAGAAATCAATGAATTAAATAAATGGAGAGATCCTCCATGTTTATGGATAGGAAGATTCAATATCATTAAGATGTCAACTCTTTCCAATTCAATCAATAGATTCAGTACCAAAGTTTTAGAAAATTATTTTGTGGATATCTACAAAGGGATTTAAAAGCTTTTATTAGAGGCAAAGCACCCAGAATAGCCAACACAATATTGAAGATGAAGAAATTTACAGGACTGACCCTACATGACTTTAAAATTTACTAAAAGCTATAGACTCATTGGAAAAGACTTGATGCTGGGAAAGATTGAAGGTAGGAGGAGAAGGGGGTGTCAGGATGAGATGGTGGGATGGCATCACTGACTCAATGGACATGAGTTTGAGCAAACTCTGGGATATACTGAAAGACAGAGAAGACTGGCGTGCTGCAGTCCATGGGGTCGCAAAGAATTGGACACGACTTAGTGACTGAACAACAATAGTAATCACGTGTGGTTTTGGTGAAAAGACAAATATAACAGACAAATAGATTAATAGAACAGAACAGAAACCCCCGAGATAGTCCCACACAAATATAATCAGCTGATCTTTGACAAAGGAGCAAAGTCAATGCAATGGAGAAAATATAGTCTTTTTAACCAGTGGTACTAGAACATGTACCACATGTAAATAAATGTATCAAGACACAGACTTTACACCATTTACAAAAATTAGTTCAAACTGAATCATAGCACTAAATTTAAAATGCAAAAATATAAAATTCCTAAAAGATAAAGCAGTAGAAAACCTAGGTGAACTTGAGTTCTGCAATGACCTCCCATAAACAACACCAAAGTCACAATCCATCAGAGAAAGAATTGATAAGACGGATTTCATAAAAATTAGAAACTTCTGTTCTGCAAAAGTCACTCTTAAGAGAAGGAGGAGATAAGCATAGATTTTGAAAAAGTATTTGCAAAGGAAACATCTGATAACATTTGGATAACATCTGTTATTCAAAATATACAAAGAACTCTCAAAACTTAACAGTGAAAAAACAAGCAACTAGGTTAAAAAATGGGCCCAAGATCTGAATAGCCAGTTTACCAAAGAAGATATGTGTGTGTGTGTTCAGTCTTTTAGTTGTGTCTGACTCTTTTTGGCCCAACAGACTGTAACTCACCACGCTCCTCTGTCCATGGAATTTTTCAGGCAAGAATACTGGAGTGGGTTGCCTTTTCCTACTCCAGGTGATCTTTCCAACCCAGGGACTGAACCCACATCTCCTGCATTGACAGGTGGATTCTCTACCACTAGCATCACCGGAGAAGCCAAAGATATACAGATGACAAATAAGCATATGAAAAGGTAGTCCACACCATAAGCCATTAGGAAAATGCAAAATAAGACAACAATGATATACCACTACACATCTATTAGAATGACCCATATTCCTAACACTGACAGAACCAAATGTTGGTGAGGATGTAGGGCAATAGGAACTCTCATTCATTGCTGGTAGGAATGGTACAGTTATTTTGGAAGATAATTGGTAAACTCTTAAAAAACTAAATATACTCTTAGCAAATAATCCAGCTATTGTACTCAGTATGTACCCAAAGAAGTTGAAAATCTATCTCCACACAAAAACCTGCACAAGGATGTTTATAGCAACTCTGCCCATAATTCCCCAAAATCAGCAGTAACCAAGATGTCTTTCAGTAGGTCAATGGATAAATAAACTGTGGTACTTCCAGACAATGGGATATTATTCAGTGCTAAAAAGAAAACAGCCAACAAGCCATGAAAAAATATGGAGGAAATAAATGCAAAGGTTATATACTGTATAATTCCAATCATATGACATTCTGGAAAAGGCAAAACTAAGAAGATAATAGAATCATCAGTGGTTGCTAGGTATTAGGGAGGAAGGAGAGGAATAAGCAGACATAAAGGATTTTCAGGACAGTGGAACTATTCTGTATGCCATTGCAATGGTAGATGCGTGCCGTTATACACACATTAAAATCCATAGAATGTACAACACCGAGAGTAAACCTTAGTGTAAACTATGGACTTGGGGTGATAATGATGTGTCAGTGTAGGTTCATGGATTGTAACAAATGTACAACCCCAGGCGAAGATGTTGATAGTGGAAAGGCTATGCATATTGCCGGGTAGGGGGGATGTAGACAGGAGGTATTTGGGAATTCTCTATACCTTCTGCTCAATTTTACTGTGAATCTAAAGCTGCTATGAAAAATAAAGTGTAATAAAACAAAACAAATAACACATATATGCACATCAAAAAACATATGTTATAACATTCAAAGCAGCAGAATAGAAACATAAGTGGTGGCAACTGCCCACAATGCAATACTATGTGACAATGAAAAAGAACAAACCTTAGCTGCATGCAACAGAATCTATGAGTCTCACATAAAAGACATAAGAGAGGTGCCTGAATGGGCGGAGCCATGGAGAAAGACTGGCCAAAGAGGCCTTCTGATCGCCAGCTCCAAGAGGCTTAAAAAAAATTCTGATAGGGCCATAACTCCTGCTGTGGAGCCAGCCTGTGTCCCTGAACACTCGGCACTGCCAGGATATCCGCAAGTCAAGCAGCTGCGCCACCTTCACGCTCAACTCTCACTGGGGCAGAGCTGCCACAGGCAAAAAAAAAGTCTGTTTATGCGCGCAGGGTCACTTCGGCCCTGTCCAACTCTTTGCAACCCTGTGGACTGTGGCCTGCCAGGCTTCTCTGTCAGAGAGGGGGTTCTCCAGGCAAGAATACTGGAGTGTATTGGCCAATACTGGTTGCCATACCCATCTAGAGCACTATATTTCCTACTACCCTAGCCGCCAACCCCACTGAGTACCTGGTGCTGCCAGAACCCCAGTGACGCAAGCAGCTGCACCGCTTCCACACCTGGCCCTCACAGGGGCAAACCCAAGCCCTCCAGGACAGCCTCAGGAGCTAAACCCCAGTGGACGACCCACATGTAGAGGTGGAAATAAAACCACAATTGAAACCCAGGGGCGGTGTGCCTAAGGAGAAAGACCCCAAAACTCCCCACCACCTGTACAAGCTGCAGATTAAATTTACACGAGCAACTAAGCAGACTCTGTGTCTATGGAATATATAAAAGGCCATTGAGAGCTCCCACAAAAGAAAACGCACTAGCACCAATAGGTTGTGGGCATTGGAGACAAGAACACACAGGAGTAGGACCAGATTAGAATCTGAGCAGCCCCCACAGCAGGTCCAGAGATCAGTACAGCATTGGAAGGCATCCTAGGGAGGTAAGGTGGACTGTGATTCCCAGTGTGGGAAAGGACTCTGACAGCAATGACTCAAGAAAAACAATTATTATTCTTATTTTTTTGACTTGTTCTGTAGATTCTTTTGGATTTTTTTCTTTTTTTCCCTTCCCCACCCCCCTCTTGTAGTTGTTGATTTTATTGGCACTAAGAAATCCAATTAAGCTTTTGAGCTTTTTTTTAATCCTTTATCCTCACATTTTTTATTGTTGTCATAAACCTCTGCCTCTACGTTGGGCTATTGCAGTTCTGTGGAGTTTTCCTCTTTTTTATATACTTTTTTTAATTAAAATTTTTTTTAACCTGTTATTATTTTTTCTATATTTATTCCTTTGTTTGCTTTTCCTATTCTTTTCCCCTTGCAGTTAATCTTTAACATATATAAATCTTCTTTATCTACCTCCATTTAACTTTGCATATCTATTCTTTCTTTCTTTTCTTTCTCTTCTTTCCTCTCAACATATTTGTTAGTTTTGTTTTCATTACTTTATTCCCCAATTGGAAACTTGCTCTAGTATTGTTTTCCAGTTT
Source organism: Bubalus kerabau (assembly GCF_029407905.1). Taxonomy (NCBI): domain Eukaryota; kingdom Metazoa; phylum Chordata; class Mammalia; order Artiodactyla; family Bovidae; genus Bubalus; species Bubalus kerabau. Next base: position 149,899,507 of record NC_073627.1, read on the forward strand.
GTGCTTTAATTAGTTTTTTTTCTGGTAGATATAAATTTGGTTTCCTTTGTTCGCTGGGTTAATCTATTGTACTTAATTTTTGTTGGACTGTTTTGATTTTGCTTATGGGTGTATAAGTGTATGTATATATTCAGTCACACTTTCTATTGTTGTTATAAACTTCGGCCTCTACATTGGGCTTTTGCAGTTCTGTGGAGTTTTCCTTTTTTCCCCCTTTCTTCTTTCTTCTTTAATTTTTTTCTCTTTTCCCTTTTTTATAATTTTTAATTTTTTTAACCTATTATCTTTTTTCTACATTATTCCTTTGTTTGCCCTTCCTACTGTTCTTTTCCCCTTGCAGTTAATCTTTAATGCATATAAATCTTCTTCATCTACCTCTATTTAACTTTGCATTTTTATTCTTTCTTTCTTTTCTTTTTTTCCTTTCCTCTCAACATATTTGTAGGTTTTGTTTTCAGTGCTTTATTCCCCACTTGGTATCTTGCTTTAGTTTTGTTTTCTAGTTTGTGCTTCAGTTCAGTCCAGTTCAGTCGCTCAGTTGTGTCCAACTCCTTGTGACCCCATGAATTGCAGCACGCGAGGCCTTCCTGTCCATCACCAACTCCCGGAGTTCATTAAAACTCACGTCCTTCGAGTCGGTGATGCCATCCAGCAATCTCATCCTCTGTTGTCCCCTTCTCCTTCTGCCCCCAACCCCTCTCAGCATCAGAGTCTTTTCCAATGAGTCAACTCTTCGCATGAGGTGGCCAAAGTATTGGAGTTTCAGCTTTAGCATCATTCCCTTCAAAGAACACCCAGGACTGATCTCCTTTAGAATGGACTGGTTGGATCTCCTTGCAGTCCAAGGGACTCTCAAGAGTCTTCTCCAACACCACAGTTCAAAAGCATCAATTCTTAAGCACTCAGCTTTCTTCACAGTCAACTCTCACATCCATACGTGACTACTGGAAAAACCATAGCCTTGACTAGATGGACCTTTCTTGGCAAAGTAATATCTCTGCTTTTCAATATGCTATATAGGTTGGTCATAACTTTCCTTCCAAGGACTAAGCGTCTTTTAATTTCATGGCTGCAATCACCATCTGCAGTGATTTTGGAGCCCCCCAAAATAAAGTCTGACACTGTTTCCACTGTTTCCCCATCTATTTCCCATGAAGTGATGAGACCAGATGCCATGATCTTCGTTTTCTGAATGTTGAGCTTTAAGCCAACTTTTTCACTCTCCTCTGTCACTTTCATCAAGAGGCTTTTTAGTTCCTCTTCACTTTCTGCCATGAGGGTGGTGTCATCTGCATATATGAGGTTATTGATATTTCTCCCAGCAATCTTGATTATAGCTTGTGCTTCTTCCAACCCAGCGTTTATCATGATGTACTCTGCATAGAAGTTAAATAAGCAGGGTGACAATATACAGCCTTGACGAACTCCTTTTCCTATTTGGAACCAGTCTGTTGTTCCATGTCCAGTTTTAACTGTTGCTTCCTGACCTGTATACAGGTTTCTCAAGAGACAGGTCAGGTGGTCTGGTATTCCCATCTCTTTCAGAATTTTCCACAGTTTATTGTGATCCACACAGTCAAAGGCTTTGGCATAGTCAATAAAGCAGAAACAGATGTTTTTCTGGAACTCTCTTGCTTTTTTGATGATCCAGCAGATGTTTGCAATTTGATCTCTAGTTCCTCTGCCTTTTCTAAAACCAGCTTGAACATCAGGAAGTTCACAGTTCACATATTGCTGAAGCCTGGCTTGGAGAATTTTGAGCATTACTTTACTAGCGTGTGAGATGAGTGCAATTGTGCAGTAGTTTGAGGATTCTTTGGCATTTGCCTTTCTTTGGGATTGGAATGAAAACTGACCTTTTTCAATCCTGTGGCCACTGCTGAGTTTTCCAAATTTGCTGGCATATTGAGTGGAACACTTTCACAGCATCATCTTTCAGGATTTGAAATGGCTCAACTGGAATTCCATCACCTTCACTAGCTTTGTTCATAGTGATGCTTCCTAAGGCCTACTTGACTTCGCATTCCAGGATGTCTGGCTCTAGGTGAGGGATCACACCCATTGTGATTATCTTGGTTGTGAAGATCTTTTTTCTACAGCTCTTCTGTGTATTCTTGCCACCTCTTCTTAATATCTTCTGCTTCTGTTAGGTCCATACCATTTCTGTCCTTTATCGAGCCCATCTTTGCATGAAATGCTCCCTTGGTATCTCTAATTTTCTTGAAGGGATCTCTAGTCTTCCCCATTGTGTTGTTTTCCTCTATTTCTTTGCATTGATTGCTGAGGAAGGCTTTCTTATCTCTCCTTGCTATTCTTTGGAACTCTGCATTCAGATGTTTATATCTTTCCTTTTCTCCTTTGCTTTTTGCTTCTCTTCTTTTCACAGCTATTTGTAAGGCCTCCCTAGACAGCCATTTTGCTTTCTTGCATTTCTTTTCCATGGGGATGGTCTTGATCCCTGTTTCCTGTACAATGTCACAAACCTCTGTCCATAGCTCATCAGGCACTCTATCAGTTCTAGTCCCTTAAATCTATTTCTCACTTCCACTGTATAATCATAAGGGATTTGATTTAGGTCATACCTGAATAGTCTAGTGGTTTTCCCTACCTTCTTCAAAAAATTTGAACTTAAATTAAAAAATCTTTGAACTTATGTTAACTTTGCTTAAGTTAGTTTTGTTCTTAACTGGTAAATATAATTTTTTATTTCTTTTGTTCACCAGATCAATCTACTGGACTTTATTTTTGTTGGACTGTTTCCACTTTGCTCACAGGTGTATATGTGTATGTTCCATTTTGCCTGATTTTGTAACTGTCATTTGCCTAGGGTTCATCTTTCGTTTCTCATTTTTGGATATTTGTTTACTCTCTCTTTATGGCATAACAAACCACTTTTGGAATCTTTGCCCCTGACCAGAGATCAAACCCTGTGCCTTTGGAGTGGGAGCAGTGACTCCAAGACCCTAGACTACCAGAGAACTAACCCTAGGGAATATCATATAGTAAGAACTCACACAAAGAAAACCACTTGAATACAAGACCCGGCATCACCCAACCACCAGTAGCATGCTGTGCAGGATGCCTCATCTAAACAACAAACAAAACAAAAATACAATCATTAGCAGACAGGAGTACCACCTCACTCAGCCTTGCGCATCAGAGGAAAAACAAACAAACAAAAACTCAGCACAAATTTCACCCTATATGAAGCTCACACAAACCACTAAACCAAACTTAGGAGGGCAGAAACCAAAAGGAAGAAAGAATTCAACCTTCTTCAAGGAAAGAATTCAACTTTCCTTGAAGCCTGGGAAAAAGAGACCTCAAACACAATAACTCAAAAAAAAAAAAAAAAAAGAAAGAAAGAAAAAGGCAGAGAAATACTGCACAAATGAAGGAACAAACTATAAAGTGAGAAGTCCAAATAAATAAAGAGGAAATAGGAAAAATACCTGAAAAAGATTTCAGAATAATGATAGTAAAGATGATCAAAAATCTTGAAAACAAAATGGAGAAAATGCAAGAATCAATTAACAAAGACCTAGAAGAATTGAAGAATAAGCATACAGAGATAAACAACACAGTTACTGAAATTAAAAATACTCTAGAAGGAATCAATAGCAGAATACCTGAAGCAAAAGAAGAAATCAGTGAGCTTGAAGATAAAATAGTGGAAATAACTTCTGAAGAGCAGAATAAAGTAAAAAGAATGAAAAGAGCTGAGGACAGTCTCAGAGACCTTTGGGATAATATCAAATGAACCAACATTTGAATTATAGGGGTCCCAGAAGAAGAAGAGAAAAAGAAAGGGTATGAGAAAATTTTTGAAGAGATTATAGTTGAAAATTTCCCCAACATGGAAAAGGAAATAGCCAATCAAGTTCAAGAGGCACAAAGAGTCCCATACAGGATAAATAAAAGGAGAAACATGCCAAGACACACACTAATCAAACTAACAAAGACTAAACACAAAGAAAGAACATTAAAAGCAGCAAGGGAGAAGCAACAAATAACATACAAGGGAAACCCCATACGCTTAACAGCTGATCTTTCAGCAGAAACTCTGCAGGTCAGAAAGGAATGTCAGGATATATTTAAAGAACTGAAAGGGAAAAAATCTACAACCAAGATTACTGTACTGAGAAAGGATCTCATTCAAAATTGATGGTGAAATAAAAAGCTTTTCAGACAAGCAAAAGTTAAGAGAATTCAGTACCACTAAACCAGTTTTACAACAAATGTAAAATGGACTTATATAGTCAAGAAATACAAGAGAAGAAAAAAGATCTACAAAATCAACCCCAAACAATTAGGAAATGGCAATAGGAACATCTATATCAATAATTACTTTAAATATAAATGGATTAAATGCTCCAACAAAAAGATACAGACTGGCTGAATGGATACAAAAACAAGACCCATATACATGCTGTCTACAAGAAACCGACTTCAGACCTCAAGACACATATAGACTGGAAGTCAGAGGATGGAAAAATATATTCCATGAAAACGAGAAGCAAAAGAAAGCTGGAGTAACAATCCTCATATCAGACAAAATAGACCTTAAAATAAAAAAAATCACAAGAGATAAGGAAGGACACTACATAATGATCAAAGGATCAATCCAAGAGGAAGACATAACAATTGTAAATATCTTTGCACCCAACATAGGAACACCTCAATACATAAGACAAACACTAACAGACATAAAAGGAGAAATTGACAGTAACACAATAATAGTAGGAGAATTTAACACCCCATTCACACCAAAGGACAGATCATCAAAACAGAAAATTAATAAGGAAACACAAGTCTTAAATGATACATTAGATGAGATGGATCTCATTGATATCTTCAGGACATTTCATCCAAATGCAGAAGAATACACCTTCTTCTCAAGTGCACATGGAACATTCTCCAGGATAGACCACATCTTAGGTCACAAATCAAACCTCAGTAAATTTTTAAAAATTGAAATTGTACCAAGCATCTTTTCCAACCACAACACTATGAGGCTAGATATCAATTACAAGGGAAAAAAAACTGTAAGAAACACAAACACATGGAGATTTAAACAACACGTTTCTAAATAACCAACAGGTTACTGAAAAAATCAAAAGGGAAATCGAAAGATTTCTGGAAACAAATGACAATGAAAACATGGCAACTCAAAACCTATGGGATGCAGCAAAAGCAGTTCTAAGAGGGAAGTTTACAGCAACACAATCCTATCTTAAGAAACAAGAAAAACATCAAATAGACAACCTAACTTTACACCTAAAGCAACTGGAAAAGAAGAAGAGAAAACCCCCAAGATTAGTAGAAGGAAAGAAATTATAAAGATCCAATCAGAAATAAATGAAAGAAACAACAGTAAAGATTAATAAAACTAAAAGCTGGTTCTTTGAGAAGATAAACAAAATTAACAAACCCTTAGCCAGACTCATCAAGAAAAAAAGAGAGAAAAATCAAATCAGCAAAATTAGTAATGAAAAAGGAGAGGTTACAACAGACAATGCAGAAATACAAAGGACCTTTAGAGACTATTGTGGACAACTACATGGCAATAAAATAGACAACCTGGAAGAAACGGATAGATCCTTTGAAAAGTTCAGTCTTCCAAGATTGAACCAGGAAGAAATAGAAATAATGAACAACCCAACTACAAGCACTGAAAGTGAAGCTGTGATCAAAAATCTCCCCCAAAAACAAAAGCCCAGGACCAGATGGCTTCACAGGAGAATTCTATCAAACATTTAGAGAAGAGCTAATGCCTAGCTTTCCCTGGTGGCTCAGATGGTAAAGCATCTGCCTGCAATGCGGGAGACTGGGTTCAATCCCTGGGTTGGGAAGATCCCCTTGAGAAGGAAATGGCAACCCACTCCAGTACTCTTGCCTGGAAAATTCCATGGACTGAGGAGCCTGGTAGGCTACAGCCCATAGGGTCGCAAAGAGTTGGACATGACTGAGCGACTTCACTTTCCTGACTTTCATGAATGCCTAGCCTTATAAAACTCCTTCAAAAAACTGCAGAGGAAGAAACACTTCCAAATTCATTCTACGAGGCCACCATCACCCTGATACCAAAACCAGACAAAGACAACACAAAAAAAGAAAACTACAGGCCAATATCACTGATGAACATAGATGCAAAAATCCTCAACAAAATTTTAGCAAACAGAATTCAGCAACACATCAAAAAGCTCATACACCATGATCAATTTGGGTTTATTCCAGGGATGCAAGGATTCTTCAATATATGGAAATCAATCAATGTGATACACCAAAGTAACAAATTGAAAAATAAAAACCATATGATCATCAACAGATGCAGAAAAAGCCTTAACAAAATTCAACACCTATTTATGATTAAAACTCTTCAAAAATGGGCATAGAAGGAACCTACCTCAACATACTAAAGGTCATATATGGTAAGCTTATAGCAAACATTATTCTCAATGGTGAAAAACTGAAAGCATTCCCCCTAAGATCAGGAACAAGACAAGGGTGTCCACTTTCACCATTATTATTCAACATAGTTCTGGAAGTCCTAGCTACAGCAATCAGAGAAGAAAAAGAAATAAAAGGAATCCAGATTGGAAAAAAAGAAGTAAGGCTCTCACTGTTTGCAGGTGACATGATACTGTACATAGAAAACCTTAAAGATAGTATCATACAATTACTAGAGCTAATCAGTGAATTTAGCAAAGTTGCAGGATACAAAATCAATACACAGAAATCACTTGCATTTCTATATACTAACAATGAAAAATCAGAAAGAGCAATTAAGGAATCAATCCCATTCACCATTGCAACAAAAATAATTAATATCTAGGAATAAACTTACCTAAAGTGATGAAAGAACTATACACAGAAAATTATAAGACACTAATGAAAGAAATCAAAGATGACATAAGCAGATGAGAGATATTCCAGTTCCTGGGTAGGAAGAATCAATATTGTGAAATGAGTATGCTACCAAATGCAAAGATTTAATGCAATCCCTATCAAATTACCAATGGCACTTTTCACAGAACTAGAACAAAAAATTTCACAATTCATATGGAAACACAAAAGACTCTGAATAGCCAAAGCAGTCTTGAGAAAGAATGGAGCTGGAGGAATCAAGCTTCTTGACTTCAGGCTATACTACAAAGCTACAGTCATCAAGACAGTATGGTATAGGCACAAAAACAGAAATATAGACAAATGGAACAAGATAGAAAGCCCAGAAACAAAACCATGCACCTATGGGTATCTTATTTTTGACAAAGGAGGCAAGAATATACAACGAGGCAAAGACAGCCCCTTCAATAAATGTTGCTGGGAAAACTGGACAGCTACGTGTAAAAGAATGAAATTAGAACATTTCCTAACATCATACACAAAGATAAACTCAAAATGGATTAAAGACCTAAATGTAAGACCAGAAAGTATAAAACTCTTAAAGGAAAACATAAGCAGAACACTCAATGACATAAGTCAAAGCAAGATCCTCTATGACCCACCTCCTAGAGTAACAGAAAAAAAAACAAAAGTAAACAAGTGGTACCTGATTAAACTTAAAAGCTTTTACACAGCAAAGGAAACAATAAGCAAGGTGAAAAGACAACCCTCAGAGTGGGAGAAATTAATAGCAAATGAAACAACTGACAAAGGATTAATTTCCAAAATATAAAAGCAGCTCATACAACTCAATACTCAACTCATATGAACTCAAAAACAAACAACCCTTTCAAAAAGTGGGAAAAAGACCAAAACAGACATTTCTCCAAAGAAGACATATGGATGGCTAACAAACACATGAAAAGATGCTCAATATTGCTCGTTATTAGAGAAATGCAAATCAAAACTACAATAAGATATCACCTCACACCAGTCAGAATGGCCCTCATCAAAAAGTCTGCAATCAAAAAATGCTGGAAAGGGTGTGGAGAAAAGGAAACACTCTTGCATGGCTGGTGGGAATGTAAATTGATACAGCCACTATGGAAGATGGTATGGAGATACCTTAAAAAACTAGGAAAAAAATCACCATATTACCCAGCAATCCCACTCCTAGGCATGTACGCTGAGGAAACCAAATTGAAAGAGACACATGTATCCCATTGTTCATTGCAGCACAATTTACAATACCTAGAACACGGAAGCAACCTAGGTTTCCATCAACAGATGAATGGATAAAGAAGTTGTGGTATATATACAAAATGGAATATTACTCAGTCATAAAAAGAACACATGAATCAGTTCTAATGAGATGGATGAATCTAGAACCTATTATACAGAGTAGAGTGAGTCAGGAAGAGAAAGATAAATACCATATTCTAACACATATATATGGAATCTAGAAAAATGGTGCTGAATAATTTATTTACAGGGCAAGAATGGAGAAACAGACAGAGAATAGACTTATGGACATGGGGAGAGGGGAGGAGAGGGCGAGATGTATTGAAAGAATAACATGGAAACTTACATTACCATATGTAAAACAGATAGCCAATGGGAATTTGCTGTATGGCTCAGGAAACTCAAAACAGGGGCTCTGTATCAATGTGGAGGGGTGGGATGGGGAGGGAGATGGGAGGGAGGTTCAAAAGGGAGGGGATATATGTATACCTATGGCTGGTTCATGTTGAGGTTTGACAGAAAACAGCAAAATTCTATAAAGCAATTATCCTTCAATAAAAAATAAATTTTAAAAAGACACAAGAGAATATATATTTTATTATTCCATTTATATCAAGTTTAAGAATATGATAGAAATCAATATCATAATTACCTTTGGTTGTGGGGAGGTTTGAAATAAGAGGAAGCATGAGAAAATCGTCTCTGGAGTGCTGAAAATATTCTGTATTTTGATCTGGGCAGTATTTCCACAGATTTATTGATACATAAAATTTATTGGACTGTACACTTCATATTTGAAGAAGGGAATGGGTACCCACTCAAGCGTTCTTTCCTGGAGAATCCCATGGACAGAGGAGCCTGGTGGGCTATAGTCCATGGGGTCACAAAGAGTCAAACACGACTGAGTGACTAACACACACATATACATACTTAAGATTTGTGCACTTTGATGTACAGCATGGATTCTTTCCCTCAGATTGTCCTTCAGCCTGGTTCTCATATTCTTTTGGCCTGAGTCCAGGATGAAGAATATATGGAGCTCATGAGCTGAAACCCTAGAGGACACTGAGAGACCAAGGCGCAAGCTGATTTGCTAATAACAGAAGGTAGCACTGCCAGCAGTGATGGAGAGGGCCTTCTGTGTAGACAGCAGTGTCCTCACCTTCAGGCTTTTACAGCTGTGGTTCCTACATGGGCAGCAGGAGCAGCACCATTAGTTAAAGCCGCTGTGACAGTGGAGGGATCACAGCTGTTTTTGATATACACAAGCACTGAAGATTTCCCTACAGAGGTGGAGGAGAAAGATGAAGGCTACTTTGCGGGGGCCAAGAAAACCAGTTCATGGAGCCCACTGCTTCTGAAGACTGCTGTCCACAAGAAGGTCAATGTGTTTATGCCCTTTTCAACTAGACTTTTGAACCATTTGAGATAAAAAAAAAACTGGAACCAGACAGATAGAATGCAAATGTTAGCCTCATTATTGATAGATCAATGGGAGAAGAAGGTATAGAAACATGAGAAGAATTAGATTCCCAATACTTAACCTCAGAATTAGAGGCAGTGCTAGAAAACCACAGCCCCCTGCTCCATTGTAAAGGCAAAGACTTTATCACTTACTTCATGATCAAGAGCAGCCTAAAACATGTGCCTTCTGCAGGCAAGCATACACCAGTAATAAAGAAAGAGGAAGGAGCTAAGCTATAAGTTCATTATCTGAAGCTCCCTACTCAGATAAGGTACTCCCTTTGAGAGGAGGACAGAGTGAGGCAGCACTGTGCCACACAAATGGTTGTGCTCTACCTGGAAACCTCAGGAGTGGGAGATGAGTGCCTTCCAACTGGAGGAATATGAGCAGATAGAGGGTTGTCATTATCACTATGGTCTGTTTTTAGTCAGATGATTGTATGGTCTTGGAATTATGCTGCAAAAAAAAAAGACAACAGGCACACCCTGAATGTAGGACATGCTGCAATGACATGTGGTGGTCATCACATTATGTCAGGGTCCTGAGAGGGTATGAGGAGACAACAGGAAAAAAAAGGATTTTTTTTTTTTTTGTCTATTTATGAGAAGAAAATAAAACAGCAGCCTTGTATTTGGATCAGAATGTAATTTTCACAATTCTAGGTGAATCTTGCCCCAAGGTGACTGACTGTAAAGAGTATTCCTTCTTCCTTTGAGGCAGGTCTGTGTAGAAAGAGAAGATACATACTTGGGGAATCAAACATCTGGACAGCTAGATCCCCCATGAAAAGTCAAACCCAGCCTGTCTCTTGTCTAAAATGGGAGAAGAGTGCTATTCAGATCTTCTGGGGTAGGGCTCCAGTTAGGAAGCAGGAAAAAATCTCAATGTGCTCACAAAGGTGCATGCTTTCATAGAGAAAATAAAGGCTTAGGTCATTTCAAGCTGCGATAGAGTGAACTAAATTGCTGTCAAGTTTTAAAGAAAGGATTGCCATAATCATGTGAACAATGTGTGAAAAGTACCAAGCTTTAATGTTAGTCACTCAGTCATGTCCAACTCTTTGCGACCCCATGGACTGTAGCCCGCTAGGCTCCTCTGTTCATGGAATTCTCCAGGCAAGAATACTGGAGTGGGCTGCAATTCCCTTCTCCAGGGGATCTTCCCAACCCAGGTATCAAACTCGGGTCTCCTGCATTGCAGGCAGATTCTTTACCGTCTGAGCCACCAGGGAAGCACACACCAAACTTTAGGTATTTTACAAATATTGTACTTGAGACATCTTATCTTCAGTTATTATTGGGTGATATTTTCTTAATGTTTTAGAAATAATTAACATTTTTGAGAATGATTCATATTTTTATCTATAACAGTTCATTTAAATGTGTGATTTTAACAGCTGTTGCATTAACAGCTTTATCCATTAGTTCTTTATCCAATTAATTCTAGGAAAATATATCTTTAATTTTATAATGATCATCAACAACCACATCACAAAATTGAATTCACTTGAAAGATATGCCTTACTATTTTAAAATCAAAATTCATGTAGTCTATTAGCAACCATGTGATGAAATACAAATGGAGGGTCTCACACCCTCTGTGGGGTAGATTATCAAGCCACTTAGTGCACCCTTGAGAGCACACAGATATTCCAGTGACGGAATCATAAAGAAAGTGACCAGAAGGGATACCAGTGAGGGAGGGACAAGGTCTATAGGAGCAAACACAAGGAAGAAGGAAAGATTGTTACAAACTGCCCCTATTTAACAATTTTGCAAAAGACTTGGATCTAAATGTCTAGCAAATTGAGATGATAATTTATAAAAGCATAATTATACACTTAATGTAATTCTTAAAGTTTTACTTTAATCTTTGGTGTAACTTCTTCTATTCTCTGGATTGTTGCCATGATAAGGATTAGCAAAGAGACATTCTTCATAGAAACAAGAAGAGACGATTCCCTTTTATACTGGCACTGGCTTTTTTCTCCCTGATTTATTCATTCATGGGCTCTTCAGCTGTCCTTAGTCTATGGGAAAGGATGTTTTCCTGTTTGTCACTGAATGCCTATTTTTCCCTTCCTTGCACTACTGATTAAGAGAAGGAAACTTTTACTTCTCAAAAGTCCATTTTAGATGTTCCTTGTATGACTCAACTGACATGTTCACTGGTGACAAGCAACCTCACTATGACTAACCAACTTCTACTTTTGATATCTTTCAATAGAAGAAATGAGTAGGAGTTTCCTTTCAGGTGGCCTTAACCTCAACAACAAACAACTAATCAAATCTATAAAGGAAAACTTTCTCTTCGTGAGATCAGAAAGTTTTATTAATGCAAATTGCTTACTGCTGCCAAGTTCTACCTTTCAAAATGATGGTAGAAGACAACTTTATGTTGCTCTAGGGATTTTTAAAAGAATTTTTTACCTGGCACCTAAGAGTAAAACTTTCTTTTCAGAAAAATGTAAGAACGCTCTTCCTAAGAAGCTGTCATCTGTATGTAGCTGACTGAAATGCGGGATTTTGCACACGAGGTGAAAATCTACATTCAGCCGAAGGTAATTTGAAAGCTAATATTTAATATTAGGTTGCCATAAGCTCCAGATCCTATCTGCCTAACCATCCTGAAGAACCTTGTATATTATCCATGGTGGACTTTGGAGCAGACTTGGATCATCATGGCATTTGAGAAGGGGTTAAAAGTTATGGGAGCTCTAGAATAAGATGAAGTTTCAGTTCTGGGTTTGAAAATATGTTGGAGGGCCCATAATTTAGTGCTTATTGATGTTTCCAGGGCTTGTTGGAAATCATAAGATATCATGACAGATTTTCAACACATGTATTAAAGTGAAGGGGAAAAGAGAGGGGAAGAGAAAGGTATCCTGGATGGTAGAATAAAAGATAACTAGAAAAAAAAATTGAATATTAATTGCAGAATGATAGCAAGGATAATTAAAACTCTTTAACATTAATTATTTAATTTTAGCTTTTTCATGTTAATTTAGGTCATAGAATATGACATAACTGATGCATAAACCTTATGATTATCTTTACACTTTTGTCAAAAGACCCTGAATTAGTAAGAAATATAACCTTGATCACATTACTTACTATTGTACAAACAAATGTCAATGCCAGATACCAAAGGAGTAATTTTTATCACCATAGCACAAAACTAACAGATATTTCTTCAGCTCAATATTTCATTTTTATGTTTAACAGATAAATCAATTTGCTACGAAGTTTGTTTCTCCAGCTTGGACTGTAAAAACACAGCATTTTCTGGGAAGCTTTGCAATTAATACAGTATTACAGAGATGCCAAGACACAACTTCAGTGAGGTCCATACTTATACAGGTAAATTCATGTGCTATGTTAGTTAAATTGTAAACTATTTACTTAGTCATTTTGCTTACAAAAATTGTTAGATTTTATATTAAGTCAGAATTTCATCAATCTCTTAATTAAAACCTTGGCAAAGATGGATGTCTATGGTACTGGAAATAATTAAAAATATACTGATATCTATGAGTTTCAAGTTGTATAATGCTTGTAGCCATTAGCATCCATATTTATCCAGAAAACATGCATAATGTTTAGAAATACAGATAATTGGTATTGTGACTTCAACTGCCTATATCTTAAGGATGATTACCATTATTTTCTTGGCACTTATTTAGTAATGGGTTAATGGCATTCTTTGTAAACAGTGCTGGTTCATTTTTGAGCTCAGCTCTGTATCTTTAATAGAGAATTCCTTTAGAATGTTTTCTCAGAATTCTAACAGTTCTGTCTTTTATAAATGTTTAAATAATTTTTGTTTTTCCAACTTTTTACTATGAATGTTTTTCAAGCATATAGAAAATCTGGAAGAAAAACACAACAAACACTCGTATCACTCATACATGTACCATCTAGATTCAGCTATTGTTAACTATTTTGCTTTATAAGCTTGTGTGTGTGTGTTTGCTGAATCCATTTCAACGTTAAGTGGAGATTTCACGATCAAAAAAATGTTAGTCACTCATTCATGTTCGACTCTTTGTGACCTCACAGACTATAGCCCACCAGGTTCCTCTGTCCATGGGATTCTTCAGGCAAGAATACTGAAGTGGGTAGCCATTCTCATCTCCAGGAGATCTTCCAAATCCTGGGATCAAACCTGGGTCTCGTACATTGCAGGCAGATTCTTTACTGACTGAGCCACCAGGGAAGCCCTATAGACTTCATGATATTCTTCCCTAAATATTTCAGTTGTATCCTCTAAAAACAGGACATTCCACTACAGGATCATATCATTAACGCATCCAAGAAAATGAATTCTATATTATTTAATACCCAGATCACATGCAAATTTCTTCATTTGTTCTCCAAATATATTTTTATGTGATATTTTGTACAGCTGGGGTTTTGTATATCTCCTTAGTGTCTTTTAATTAAACAGTGCTCTCCCCAGTACTCTCTATCCTGCATCACACACACATGCATTTTCTTTTCTATGGCACTGAACTTTTAAACAAAGTTCTATCTAGTCAAAGCTATGGTTTTTCCAGCAGTCATGTATGGATGTGAGAGTTGGACTATAAAGAAAGCTGAGCACTGAAGAATTGATGCTTTTGAACTGTGGTGTTGGAGAAGACTCTTGAGAGTCTCTTGGACTGCAAAGAGATCCAACCAGTCCATCCTAAAGGAAATCAGTCCTGAATGTTCATTGGAAGGACTGATGCTGAAGCTGAAACTCCAATACTTTGGCCAGCTGATGTGAAGAACTGAGTCATATGAAAAGACCCTGATGCTGGGAAAGATTGAGGGTGGGAGGAGAAGGGGATGACAGAGGATGAGATAGTTGGATGGCATTACCGCCATGATGGGCACAAGTTTGAGTAGGCTCCGGGAGTTGGTGATGGACAGGGAAGCCTGGCATGCTGCAGTCTTTGCTCTATGGGGTCACAAAGAGTCAGACACAACTGAGCGACTGAACTGAACAGCTTTTGTGTGGGTGTAATTCTTTTTACATATAATATCATCTGCAAACAGATAATTTTACTTTTTTTTCCAAGTTGAATGTCTTTTATTTCTTTTTCTTGCCTAATTACTCTGACTAGAGCTTCTAATAGTATTTTGAACAGAAGTGGTAAAAGTTGGCATCCTTGCCTTGATCCTAATTAATCTTTGAGGAAAAGTGTTCAGTTTTGGAAAAAAGTGTTCAGTATATGAAAAAAAAGTTTTCCATATATGTTCATTATGTTGAAGTAATTTTCCTTCTATTTTAGTTTGTTGAGTGTTTTATCATGAAAGGATATCAAATAACTTTCTGCATTGAGTCGATCATGTGGGTTTTTATCCTTCATTTTATTCATGTGGCATATTACATTAATCAAATTTTGTATGTTGAATCATCTTTGCATTCTAAGAATACATTCTGTTTATCATGGTGTAAATTCTTTTAAATGCTGCTACATTCTGTTTGCTAGTATTTTGTTGATTTTTGTATCAGTGTTCATAGGGATTTGGCATATAATTTTTTCTCATAATGTCTTTACCTGGCTTTGGTATTAAGGTATGCTGGCCTCAAATAAATTCAAATAAACTAGGAAGTGTTCTTTCCTCTTCAACTTTTAATACAAGTTAGAAGTATTGGTATTGGTTCCTCTTTAACTGTTTGACAGAATTCAAAAATGAAACACGTGGGTCCAGGTTTTCTCTGTTGGCAGATTTTTGATTACTGATTCAATCTCATTACTGGTTATAGGTCTACTTAGATTTTCTATTCCTCTGGGATTTAGTTTTGGTTAGTTTTACGTTTCTAGGAAATTTGTCCATTTCATCTGTGTTACCCAATTTTTTGGCATACAATTGTTCATCATATTCTCATAATCTTTTTGATTTCTGTAAAAAATATAGTAGTGTCCCTACTTTTCTTATTTTAGTAATTTTGAGTCTTCTCTCTTTTTTCTTAGTTCATCTAGCTAATGGTCTGTCAGTTTTGTTACTCTTTTCTAAAAATTCATGTTTTTAAATTGATTTTCTCTATTGTTTTTCTATTTTGTATTTCATTTGTCTCTGCTCTTATTTTTATTATTTCCTTCTGCTAGCTTTTGGTTTAGGTTTTTCTTTCTCTAGTCTTCTCTAGTCTTTCTTTCTCTGGACAGAGGACCCTTGCAGGTTACAGCCCCTGGGGCTGCAAGGAGTCGGACATGACTGGGTGATTCACTTTCACTGTAATTTCTCTAATTCCTTAAATTGTAAAGTTGTTGATTTGGGAGCTTTTTTCTTTTTAAATTTCCTGCTTAGCACTGCTTCTGCTTTATCCCATAAATTTTGGTACATCATGTTTTTGTTTTCATTAGTCTCTAAGTATTTTCTAATTTACCTTGTTTTTCTTCTTTGAGCTATAGTTGCTTAAAATTGTATTGTTTAATTTCCACAATTGTATGAATTTTCCAGTTTTACTTTTGTTTTTATTTTCTAATTTCATCCCATTGTAGTCAGAGAAGATACTTTTTACTTTATATGTTTTGTATACTTTTAAATCTGTAAGGCTTGATTTCTGGTCTAAAATGTGGTCTATCCTGGAAAATGTCTCATCTGCACTTGAGAAGAATATGTGTGCTATTGTTGGGTAAACTGTTCTGTAAATGTCAGACACGACTTAGCAACTGAACAACAAGATTGTTCTGTATATCTATTAGATCTAGTTGGTTTATTGTATTAAACTTTCTATTTCTTTACTTACCTTCAGTTTCGTTCTATCTATTATTGGAGTATTGAAGTCTCCAACTATTGTTATGGAATTGCTTTTCCCTTCAATTCTGTCAGCTTTTGCTTTGGATTTTGCTAGTGTGTCATTAGGTGCGAAAAGGGCTTCCCTGGTGGCTCAGCTGGTAAAGAATCTTGCCTGCAATGCAGGAGACCCTGGTTTGATTCCTGGGTTGGGAAGATCTCCTAGAGAAGGGGTAGGCTACCCACTCCAGTACTCTTGGGCTTCCCTGATGGCTCAGCTAGGAAGGAATCCTGCAATGTGGGAGACCCAGGTTCAATCCCTGGATTGGGAAGATCCCCTCAGTTCAGTTCAGCTCAGTTCAGTTGCTCAGTCATGTCCGACTCTTTGCGACCCCATGAATTGCAGCACACCAGGCCTCCCTGTCCATCACCAACTCCCGGAGTTCACCCAAACTCATGTGCATAGAGTCGGTGATGCCATCCAGCCATCTCATCCTCTGTCGTCCCCTTCTCCACCTGCCCCCAATCCCTCCCAGCATCATTTTCCAATGAGTCAACTCTTCGCATGAGGTGGCCAAAGTATTGGAGTTTCAGCCTCAGCATCAGTCCTTCCAATGAACACTCAGGACTGGTCTCCTTTAGGATGGACTGGTTGGATCTCCTTGCAGTCCAAGGGACTCTCAAGAGTCTTCTCCAACACCGCAGTTCAAAAGCATCAATTCTTCGGTGCTCAGCTTTCTTCACTGGAAGTGCATAAATGTTTATAATTGTTATATATCTTCTTCCTGTGCATGCATGCATGCATACTGAGTCACTTTAGTCATGTCCAACTCTTTGCAACACTATGGGTTATAGCCTGCCAGGCTCCTCTGTCCATGGGATTCTCCAGGTAAGGCTACTGGAGTGGGTTGCCATTCCCTTCTTTGGGGATCTTCCTCTTATATAATGTCCTTCCTTATCACTTATAACTTACTTGATTTAAACTGTACCTTGCCTGATACTAGCATAGCTTCTCCCAATCTCTTTTGTTTACTCTTTGCATGAAATGTCTTTTTCCATTCTTTCCTTTTTAACTGTTTGTGTCTTTGGATTTCATATGAGTCTCTTGTGGACAGCATGTAGTTGGTTCATGTGGTTTTCTCCGTTCTGTCATTCTCTTTCTCCAATTTTGATTGGAGAGTTTTAACCCATTTACATTTAAAGCAATTACTGACAAGAAAGGACTTCTTTTATTGTGCTATTTGTTTTCTATATGCGCTATAGCTATTTTGTCCTTCATTTCCTGCATTACTATCTTCTTTTGTGTTTTAATGATTTTTTTCTAGTGAAATGTTTAATTTCTTTCTCATTTTTTTGGTGTATATTCTACAGCTATTTTCTTTGTGGTTACCATGGTAATTACATTTAACATCCTAATGTTATAAACATTTAATTTGAATTTAGATGAGCTTAATTTCATAATATAAAAAAACTCTGCTCCTTTGTCCCCACCAATTTCAGTTTCTGATGTTAGAAAATTACATGTGCATCCACTGTATGACCACCAACATGGAAAACTAATAATAATAATTAGTCTCGTAAATTAGGCTGAAAACAACATTTGGACTTACAAAGCAAAGTTACAGTAAGGGGAAAAAGTAGGGATAATTACTTCTTTTCTATGACTTATGCTTCTGCCTTCCTCTCCTACTTATTAGGTTGCTCTTGACTTTTGCAGAAGTGTTTGGGTAAAGGGAAAGATTAAGAAACAAGAACGGACATTTTAAGTAGTACTTCCATGAGTCTGCATAGACCTTCCTTGGATGTCTCCCATATGGTGCTTTTCTGTGTTCTTCAGAGTCACTATTTTACCCCTGTGTATCCAGTTGTTCCAGGATCCCTTTTGGGGTCACCTTGAAATCTCTACTGGCTTTCTGTCACCTAAGGCCCACATCTTGAAGAGATGTGCATCCTTTTGTCACAATAACTCTGGGAGTGAGGTGGCCCCAAATACATTAACATTTCTTACTTGACTTCAGGGCAATTCGCCAGCCACGGTAGTTGCCCTTCAGATTCTTAAGGTTCGAGCCAAATAGTCCATCATGTTCCACAAATTCCAAGGAAAGCATATTAAACATTCCATGTGATTCCTCTGAATCTCCTTTTGCTTGTCTTGAGGTATGGAACTTAGCTCTGCAATAGTTCTATCAAAAACATTTTCTTCTCTTTCTCTAACCTCCCATCCCTATCCTCCAATCCCTTCCATCCAACACTTTCATATACTCAATGGAGATGAGAAATTAGGATCATAAAATCTGTTGATGGTTTCCTTTGGGTATCTTACATGGAAGACTATCTTACATTAAATTTGAAGTTTGTCATTTTAGGGCCTCAGTTGAAAATATCTTGTAACTTTTTTCCTTTAACTGTTGTTGTTTAGTCACTAGGTCATGTCTGACTCTTTGCAACCCCATGGACTATAGCCTGCCAGGCTTCTCTGTCCGTTGGATTTCTCAGGCAAGAATACTGGATTGGGGTGCCATTTCCTTTTCCAGAAGATATATCCAACCCAGGGATTGAACCCAGGTCTCCTGCATTGGCAGGTGGATTCTTGACTGCTGAACCATCAGGGAAACCCGTAGTCTCTTTGGTACAACTATGCCTTTTATCATTTCTCTGGCTAATTTCTTTGTCCTTACCGCTTTTCACATTAAAGTTTATATTGTCTGATGTTAATATTCTGAGTTATTCTATTTTTTTTTCCTTTGTGTGTGTGTGCTTAGTTGTGTCCAACTCTTTGCAACCCCATGGATTGTAGCCCATTAGGCTGCTCTGTCCATGGAATTTTTCAAGCCAAGAATATTGGAGTGGGTTGCCACTTCCTACTTCAGGGGATCTACCCAACCCAGGGATTAACCTGCCTCTCTTGCATCTCCTACATTGGCAGGTGGATTATTTACTGCTGAGCCACCAGGGAAGCCATGTATTATCTGATACTAATATTCTGAGCTTCTCTGATAGTTTTTCCCCCTTTACTATTTTCCTATTTTATGACTTAGATGGTAAAGAATACCAGAGACCTGGGTTTGATCTGGGTTTGACCCAGGTTTTTATATATTCAAATTACATTATTATCATTACTATGGTTTTACACAGTAAATGGTTGTTTGCTAATTTTGTTAGGCTAATCATTCTTCTAACATTTCAGATGTTTTATGAGTTCAAAATCCTTAAAAAGTTTTTGTAGTGAGAGTCCACTGGTTCTATGCTTTTGTCTGAAAATATTCTTATTTTGCTCTCATTACAGTGTAGCAGACTATAAAATTCTAGGTTGAAAGTTATTTTCTTTGTACTATTCCATTGTCTTCTGGCTTCTTACTCTTCTCTTTACTACAGAGAAGTCTATTGCTATCAGTTAAATTGTCATTCTTTTCTATATAGGTAATCTGTCTTTTCTAATGGTTGCTTTCAAGATTCTTTGTTACTATCTTCTGTAATTTTACTTCAGTGTGTCTAACTTTTTGCATATATATCTTTATATTGCACTCAATTCATTGTGCTTCCTGAATCTGAGGATTTTAGCTATCATTTCTTTGAAAATTTTTGTTCTTCAATCTCACCTTTCAATACTTCTGAAAATCCAATTCTAACCTCCATTTTTCTTAAGCTTTCTTTTATACTTTACATCTACTTGACATTTTGTCCTCCATTTGGGTCATTTCTTTAGATCTTATAGTTCATGAATTTTCTATTATGGCTTTTTTCTTCTTTCTGGATATGGCCACTCTGCTTTTTAAAATTTTTATTTCAAAATATTTTTGAAGTATATTTGATTTAAAATGTTTCAGGTGTATAGTAAAGTGATTCAGGTCAAATTCTTTCCTATTATAGACTATTAAAAGATACTGAATATAGTTCCCTGTGCTATATTATGGTGTGTTTAATCTGATATTTAACTTAGTAGTAAGTTTTTAATGTCAATAAGTAAAATTTTCACTTCCAGAAGTTCTAGTCCTCTAAAAAAATCTACTTGCTGTTTTTGACAGTATCTTTTTTCTTTCTCATGTTTTCAGTTTCATTTTTTTAAATATCAGTAAAATTTTTAATCTATACACACATATATTTTTTTTGCAATACTTCTAATAACTGAAATTACTAAGGGTCTATCTTTGTTGTATGTTTCCCTACTGAATTTTGCCCATGGAAGTTCATTTCTGTGTTTTTCAGTTTGGGGATTATGAACTGTTTTATAGGACTTTATCTCTGAGAATTTTCAGATTTAAAATGTTTTCTTTGAGAGAGGATATGCTATTTTCCTTCTACCAATCTGGATGTAATGAACCTGGCACTACATTATGCTATTACTGCATCTTGGGGTTTCCTAGATCATGCAGATTATGTGAATTCAAATCATAATCCATTTGGGGGATGATTATGGTTTCAAAATGTCAGGGGACACACACACACACCTGTCTGGAGTCTGTGCCAAAAAACAATGACTTCTTCATCCTCCCTGTTTTTTGCTCTCCAGTTCTCTTCTACTCTACCATTTCCTTGAGGATGTTACCTTTCAAGGTTTCAGATTTCAAATGAGAGTTTCAGTTCCATTTGGGGGCCTTGGCTTCTGTTGCCACAAGACCATTAAAACTCAGACTTTTTGGTAACTGAGATGGGTGAATGCCTCCATGACAACAGTGGCATAAGTGCCAGCTTAACAAGCTAGTTTTCACCTCCCTCCTTATTTTTGGCCTATAAGTATTTTACATATTTTTTGCAAGGTCAGCTATGCATTTTGAGTATTTTTTATAAAGTTATTTCAACCGGAAGTTCCTCGTGTTTTGTTGCAGATTTGTTAGGCTTACTATGTGACATGTAATACAATATATTATATGAAATTGCATCACAGGATTTAATTTTTCAAATCTAAAAATATCTTCTGTGAAAATTTTTATATACTTATTATACTGGAATAAATATCAAGAAACATATTCTCATCCTGATTTTGTTATTTCTATTTGTGACCTGGAACAAATATTCTAACTATTTTGTCTTTAAATTAGAGTGTAGGATCATGGAATCCATAAGATTTCTTCAAGTTCTATGAGTCCATGAAGTAAAAACAGCATTGGTAAGGTTCAAGAAGTTATACTCATCACCTTCCTAACACTAACCCTCCATTCACTATGTATCCTTCATTATACCTGACTTAAAAATCAAACTGTCCTTCTGCTGACCCAAGTTTTTTGTTTTGCCTTTTAATGATAGCATATAAAAAAAAAAGACCTATCACATAAAATTTAACTTCTTCACCCATTTTAAAGTGTACAATTCGTGTTAAGTATAATCATACAGTTGCATAATACTGATTTGTAAACTTAAACGTTTAGGTTACTTACTGGCAAGTTCCAATGCTGTAAAGCAAGGTCTGATGCGGTAAGAGCAATATTGCATAGAAACTGGGAATGTTAGGTCCATGAATCAAGGCAAATTGGAAGTGATCAAATAGGAGATGAAAAGAGTAAACGTCGACATTTTAGGAATCAGTGAACTAAAATGGACTGCAATGGGTGAATTTAACTCAGATGATGATTATATCAACTACTGTGGGCAAAAATCCCTTAGGAGAAATGCAGTAGCCATCCCAGTCAATAAGAGTCCAAAATACAGTACTTGGAAGCACTCTCAAAAACGACAGAATGATCTCTGCTCGTTTCCAAGGCAAACCATTCAATATCACAGTAATCCAAGTCTATGCCCTGACCAGTAACGCTGAAGAAGCTGAAGTTGAATGGTTCTATGAAGACTTACAAGACCTTCTAGAATTAATACCCAAAAAAGATGTCCTTTTCGTTATAGGGGACTGGAATGCAAAGTAGAAGTCAAGAAACACCTGGAGTAACAGGCAAATTTGGCCTTGGAGTACAGAATGAAGCAGGGCAAAGGCTAATAGAGTTTTGCCAAGAGAATGCACTGGTCATAGCAAACACCTTCTTCCAACAATACAAGAGAAGACTCTACACAAGGACATCACCAGATGGTCAATACTGAAATCAGACTAATTATATTCTTTGCAGCCAAAGATGAACAAGCTCTATACAGTCAGCAAAAACAAGACCGGGAGCTGACTGTGGCCCAGATCATGAACTCCTTATTTCCAAATTCAGACTTAAATTGAAGAAAGTAGGGAAAATCACTAAACCATTCAGGTATGACCTAAATCAAATCCCTAATGATTATACAGTAGAAATGAGAAACAGATTTAAGGGACTAGATCTGATAGAATGCCTGATGAACTATGGATGGAGGTTCATGACATTGTACAGGAGGCAGTGATCAAGATAATCCCCAAGAAAAAGAAATGCAAAAAAACAAAATGGCTATCTGAGGAGGCCTTACAAATAGCTGTGAAAAGAAGAGAAGCCAAAAGCAAAGGGAAAAAGGAAAGATATATCCATCTGAATGCAGAGTTCCAAAGAATAGCAAGCAGAGATAAGAAAGTCTTCCTCGGTGATCACTGCAAAGAAATAGAGGAAAACAATAGAATGGCAAAGACTAGAGATATCTTCAAGAAATTAGAGATACCAAGGGAATTTACATGTAAAGATGGGCTCAATAAAGGACAGAAATGGTATGGACCTAACAGAAGCAGAAGATATTAAGAAGAGGTGGCAAGAATACACAGAAGAACTGTACAAAACAGGGCTTCATGACCCAGATAATCACGATGGTGTGATCACTCACCTAGAGCCAGACATCCTGGAATGTGAACTCAAGTGGGCCTTAGGAAGCACCACTACGAACAAAGCTAGTGGAGGTGATGGAATTCCAGTTGAGCTATTCCAAATCCTGAAAGATGATGCTGTGAAAGTGCTGCACTCAATATGCCAGCAAATTTGGAAAACTCAGCAGTGGCCACAGGACTGGAAAAGGTCAGTTTTCATTCCAATCCCAAAGAAAGGCAATGCCAAAGAATGCTCAAACTACCGCACAATTGCACTCATCTCACACGCTAGAAAAGTAACGCTCAAAATTCTCCAAGCCAGGCTTCAACAATACGTGAACCGTGAACTGAACTGAACTGAAAATCAACTAACTAAAACCCCTGAGACTCAATTTCTTGCATTGTCTTATATTTTCATACTGCTATGGTGAATGTGTGTCCCCTCAAAATTCAAATGTTGAAATTCTAATGCCCAGTGTGAGGTCTTTGGGAGATGAGTAGGTCATGAGATGGAGTCCTCATTAATAGGATACAGTTCAGTTCAGTTCAGTTGCTCAGTCATGTCCGACTCTGCGACCCCATGAATCACAGCACGCCAGGCCTCCCTGTCCATCACCAACTCCCAGAGTTCACTCAGACTCATCCATCGAGTTGGTGATGCCATTCAGCCATCTCATCCTCTGTCGTCCCCTTCTCCTCCTGCCCCCAATCCCTCCCAGCATCAGAGTCTTTTCCAATGAGTCAACTCTTCGCATGAGGTGGCCAAAGTATCAGAGTTTCAGCTTCAGCATCAGTCCTTCCAATGAACACCCAGGACTGATCTCCTTTAGGATGGACCGGTTGGATCTCCTTGCAGTCCAAGGGACTCTCAAGAGTCTTCTCCAACATCACAGTTCAAAAGCATCAATTCTTCGATGCTCAGCTTTCTTCACAGTCCAACTCTCACATCCATACATGACCACTGGAAAAACCATAGCCCTGACTAGATGGACCTTTGTTGGCAAAGTAATGTCTCTGCTTTTGAATATGCTACCTAGGTTGGTCATAACTTTCCTTCCAAGGAGTAAGTGTCTTTTAATTTCATCACCATCTGCAGTTATTTTGGGGCCCCAAAAAATAAAGTCTGATACTGTTTCCACTGTTTCCCCATCTGTTTCCCATGATGTGATGGGACTGGTTGCCATGATCTTCGTTTTCTGAATGTTGAGCTTTAGGCCAACTTTTTCACTCTCCACTTTCACTTTCATCAAGAGGCTTTTTAGTTCCTCTTCACTTTCTGCCATAAAGGTGGTGTCATCTGCATTAATAGGATTAGTGCTCTTGAAAAAGAGATACCACAGAGCTCTGTAGTCCATTCCACCATGTGAGGACACAGGAAGAAGGGGCCAGCTATGAGTGAAAGGGGGCCTTCACCAGAATAGAACCATGCCGACACCTTGATCTTGGGCTTCCCAGCCTCCAGAACTGTGAGAAATAAATGTCTGCTGTTTATAAGCTATCTAGTCTGTAGAATTTTGTCATAGCAACCAAAATGGACTAAAACATATACCTATTTTTTTCTTGAGCCTTTTTGCTAGATTAACTCACAATTTAGAGGTCACAATTTTGACTCCTTCAGTGGGAACATAAAGAAAGACTACTTTTTTGTAAAACATTAAAAGGTTTAATCATCTTTCTCAGGGGTCTCTTTGATAGTCAAGTAATATTCTTTTGAAATGTCTATGCTACCATCATCTGTGTTTTTTCTCTTTTTGTAGTTTTTACATGCTTAATTTTTTTTTATTTATTTATTTTTTTATTTTATTTTTTTTTAATTTTATTTTATTTTTAAACATTACATAACTGTATTAGTTTTGCCAAATATCAAAATGAATCCGCCACAGGTATACATGTGTTCCCCATCCTGAACCCTCCTCCCTCCTCCCTCCCCATTCCATCCCTCTGGGTCGTCCCAGTACATGCTTAATTTTGCTAGATACTACTTTGCCAACAGTTTTTACATGTGATGTAGTTATCCAATATCATTTATATTGACTTCAGGAATTCCTGAATGTTTTGCAAGTCTTTTAACTTCACTTTGGAGTGTACTATTACAGTGTTGGATGTTTACAATATTACCACCTAGACAAAGACATCACTGTAATGGGCTGAGACAAACACTAGTTAAATGGGGAAAGGAATGTTTGAGGATGTCTAATTTTGTGAGGCATCTAATTCACTAAAACATATTTTTATGTCCTGATTATTTCTACTCCACCATGTATCATAACAATGGTGGTGAGATTAAATAAGAACTATTCAGAAACTGAGGTTCCCTCTGCTTCCATTGGTGAGCGACAGGGAGGCCTGGCATACTACAGTCCATGGGGTCGCAAAGAGCTGGACATGACTGAGCAACTGAACAACAAAAACAACTGCTTTTGTTAGTCACAAGAGTATTCCATCAACCAGATGATCCCTTTCATTTAAATCAATATTTATTTCTAAAATTTTTGTTAAATCAGTGGACCTCTGGAAAAATACGACATTACATAACTAGTCATTTCAGTGGAGGGAAAAATCAAATGTCTTCTCTAATAGGTGTAGGACAAAAAAATAAACTAGATTGTCCAATTGCTATTGACTTTAGGGACAAAATTTACAGAATTTAAGTAAAACAGATATATTTCATCAAGTCCAAGATTTTTTTTCTATATTTTAAAATTTCTAATATCAAGATGCATGTAATGAAAGTATGTTTTGTTCAGCCGCACCTAGAAAATGTGTCTTACAATCTGTGCTCTTTAAGTGAGAACCTAGTCTAAAATTCTAAGTAATGATGCATTATCAACTATTGGCCAAAATATTAAACTGAAGCAATTGCTATGCAGAATGCAACTTTCAAGTGGACAAATTCCATTGATAACAACAGTATATTGCAATACTATTCCTTACTAAATTCTTACTATGAGTAGGTATTGTTTTAGGTGTTGTATTTATTTTATTTAATTCTTACAATAATCCTTTTTAATGTGAACGTGAAGTCGCTCAGTCATGTCCGACTCTTTGCAACCCCATGGACTGTAGCCTACCAGGCTCCTCTGTCCATGGGATTTTCCAGGCAATAGTACTGGAGTGGATTGCCATTTCTTTCTCCAAGGGATCTTCCCAACCCAGGAATCGAACCTGGGTCTCCCGCATTGTAGACAGACGCTTTACCGTCTGAGCCACCAGGGAAGTCCAATCTTTTTTAGGTGGATCACTATTATGAGTCTGTCATGGGTGAGGCCTTGGAAGCAGTGAGGATAAATGTCTAATCTCTGAACCATATCTGAGGCCCAACATGTAACACATAGTTAATGGATGAATTAGATGTTTCTCTTCAATACAAAATTTCTACCTGCTGATAAACAGAAACAAGTGCTATTCTAGATGAAGCATTTTATGAAAACATGCTGATTTTTAGTATCTGTCAAAAAATATATATCTATTTGCAGAGGAAACAGCCATAGTTTTCCTCATTAAGACGCTGGGGTAGGCAGAATAATGATCTCCAAAGATGTTCATATCTTAATCCTTAGAATCCATGAATATTTTATATGGCAGAGGAATCTTACTGATGTGCTTGAGGGTATGGATCTTGATAAGGGAGAGTATCCTGGATTACTGGAGGACCCAATTTTATCATGTGAGCCCTTAAAACCAAATAATCTTTCCCAGCTGCACTTAGAGGGAGACGTGACTTTGGATCATCCCCTGGAGAAGGACATGGCAACCCACTCCAATATTCTTGCTTTGAGAATCCCATGGACAAAGGAGGGCGGGGACGATGGTCTCCTGCTAGGCCGTCACCTTTCTTACCGGTCCTTAAAAGACCCTCAGCAGGTCCACGCCCACGGCCACCTTTCAGCCTCTCTCTGCAGCCACAACAGCCGCACAAGGTAGGCAAGCGATACCAAACCGCGCGCTACTTGCAACTATCGCGGATCTTTGTGCTGCACGCTTTCTAGAGGAAACACGGCCGGAAGATCGCTCCGCCCATGTAAACCAAGATTTTGTTATCGTGAGATCCCGAGGACCGTAACGGAGCCAGTTCTCGCGGGATTTTCCGAGTTCGGTGTGGAAGCTACGCTGGGCTGCAGAGGGAGGCCCAACAGTGAGAGGCAGGAGGGTAAAGGGTCGAATAGGCAGCCTGTTGTCCACCCTCGCCGGCGGAGCTCCAGGCTAGTAGGTGAGCGCTGCCTTGCCAGCTACCATAGCGTCCTCCGGCTCTGCCGCTGTCGCAGAGGCCACCGTCCCTTCTCCCTGGACCCCATCAGGCTCCACCTTTGCTCCCTCCGTGCCGTGACGTCGAGCTCCAGGGGAGGGCGATGTACGGAGGGTGGCGGAAGGTGGAGTTTGCCACCCTCCGCCTGCCTACCTCCTCCTGGCGGTCCTCTGCCGCCTGTGGGGTGTTAAATGCAACCTGGCTGCCAAGCCCTTCCCCCTGGCCAGATGGATCAGTCTACCCCGAAGCCCCACGCGGAAACCAACAGCAAAGGTATAAGCTCCGAGCTCGCCTCCCTGCCCAGACACCTGTCTTGACTGTGTAGGATTGGGCCTGTTCATGCCAGTTCCCTTGGGGTCGGGGTTTTACCCTGTGACCTCTGTGAGTGACAGCTGGAGATAGTGTACCCCCTCTAGAGCGGGGACTAGTTCTTTGTGATTCAGTGTTGAGAAACTCGGAAGTCAGACTGCCCTTGGATCTAGTGCTGGCCCTGACAGTCATTTGCTGAGCAACTTTGGGTAGTTTGCTCGTCTGTAAAATTGAAATCATTATTGATTGAGTTCTTTTGACTATTAATTGAGATGGTGTCATGCAAAGCACTTAACGTGACCCAGTGTCTGGCTCATAGTAAACATTAAGTAAATGTTGGGTATTTTTATTCTCTGTTGTAGGCCTCAGTCCTTAGTGAATGGTAGGTTCATTATTAAGTAGGTGAATATAGATTGAGATTAGTTCAGTTTATTACACAAAGAGCTTTATATGTGATGTATTGAGTCAGGGTCACCTTTAATGGGTCACTAAGGGTGGTTTAGGGAGAACATGGTTATCTGCCACAAGTCATCTGGAATGTCTTGGGAGAACATGGTTATCTGCCACAAGTCATCTGGGATGTCCTCTTGCCCCCCACATTAATAGTTTTCATTATTAATAGTGATAAAGCAAAAACTTACAGATATTGAATGCTTGTTCTGTGCCTAGAAATATGCTGATTGTTTACATGTTTTATTTTGAGGAAGATATTGATCTGATTAAATAGATGAGGGATATAGAACCAAACTTCAGAGACTTTTAAGTAACACGCTTCAGCTCTGAAGACTAGAAATTGATGACACTATCACTCAGGGACCACAAATACAAATACCTTTAGAAACCTGGCAGGTAAAATAAGTAGATGAAGCTGCTGAGTGGAGATTATAGTAACTGGGATGTTCATATCTCATTTAAAAGGGGGCAGGGCACTCATACTTCAGCCCCCTGATGTGAAGAACTGAATCATTGGAAAAGACCCTGATGCTGGGAAAGGTGGAGGGCAGGAGGAAAAGGGGATGACAGAGATGGTTGGATGGCATCACTGACTTGATGGACATAAGTTTGAGCAATCTCCAGGAGTTAGTGATGGACAGAGAAGCCTGGCATGCTGCAGTCCATGGAGTCACAGAGAGTCGGACACAATTGAACTGAACTGAGGGCTACTCAGTTCCAAGGAATTGTTCATTCATGTGTGTACTGGTACAGCATGGTAGCTACAAGTTCAAATAGCTTGATTCACATCCAGGCTCTGACACTTTCTAGCTGTGTGACTGTGGTTAATCTTTATCTGTTTCACCATTTATAAAAGGGAACTAATAATAGTATTTACATGAAGTAGTGAACAGGTTGTTGTAAGGCTTAAATGAACTACTATGTATAAATTGCATGTGTGGCACACATAAACCTCAAAATGTTAGCTCTATATAAATATTTGTTAATCTGACAAGTATTTGAGTTTCAAACATTGTCCTCAGTGTCCAGAATTTGGCAGTGAACACAAATTGTCTCTACCCCGGGGAACTGAAGGAGATAACCAATAACAGATATTTCAATTTTTTTTCTGAAAATGAAATCAAGCAGGGTAAATGAAGAGAGAGTGGCAGGGAGTGCTATGTTAGATTGAGTGATCAGAGAAGATACCTCTGAGGAGATGCCATTTGAGCAGAAGCCTGAATGAAGTGAGAGAATCAGTCATGTTGGGATTTAGGGAGAGGGTTCGTGGGAGGAACAGAAATCTCAGGGACCGAAGATGGGAGTATGCTTGTCATGGTTGAAGAACAGCTAGAAGGCAAGTTTGGGATGAAATCAGGAGAAAGGGAGGAAATGAAGTTAAAGTGGACACAGGGACCAGATTGTAAGGAGCCTTACCCCCCATTCAGTCCAAAAGGAAATCGTCCTAATTTAAACTATTTGTTCTGGACTTTGAATGCTGAGAGATACTGCCCTAGATCAAACTTAACTGAATCTCCTTAGTTCTACAAGTTACCCAAACTCAGAAACCAAATATTAATAGATTTCTATAGATTGTGTGTGAAGCCCATGAGGTTTTTGCACCTGCTATATGTACCCCCCAACTGACATTCTTTGCTTAGATTTTCTTCCTTTTTAAACTGTTTCTTTAGTCCCTCTTTCTTACAGCACTCTTAAAGCAACAATTTCACATGTGTGAACTTTTTAGTATTTGTCTCTCTCACTAGATATCAAGGTTCTATGAGATTCGGAATGTGTTTTTGCTAATATATTCAGCATGTTTATTGAGTGCCTACTGTGTGCTGGCCCTGGGGATAAAATTTTGAACAATACAGACCTTTTCTTGGAAAAGATGCTATTCTCTAGTGAGAGAGGCAGATTTTTAAAAAGTAAACATGATAATTAAACATTGTGATATGTGCTATACAGGCAGTAAAATACTCAGGTACAGAATAGTGGGATACTTTAAATAAGATGATCAGAAACAAAATCTATGAGGTGATGACATAACAATAAGTGAGAGAAGACCTGCCTAGTATGCTTGAGTCAAGGGGAATATTGATAGATTTTAAGTTGGAGAGGTAAGTAGGGGAAAATGATACAGGGTCACGTAGACCATAGTAAGAAGCTTGGAGTTTATTCTTTCTGCAGTGGATAGTTATTAAAAGATTTTAAATTAAAGATTTACTAATAAATATTTTTAAGTAGCTGATATTGCAGCTATGTGGAAAATGGACTGTATTGGGGAGATAATGTCAGTGGAGAGAATGGGTAGAGAATGGAGTCCAAAGCAGTAATTTAGGAGAAAGCCAGACGTTGGCACATTACAGTCAGAACCAAATTCAGCCCAACATTTATTTTATAGGTAAAGTTGTATTGGAGCATAGCCAGATCCATTTGATTATGTGTCTGTAGCTACTTTTGTGTTACAAAGGCAAGCAACAGTATAACCTGCAAAATCTAAAATAATAAATAGCTAAAATGTGACTCTACAGAAAAAGTTTGCCAATAGTTATTTTGAAGAGTTAGTGGCATGGAGGAAAGGGATAGCTTTTTTTTTTTTTTTTAAGTAGGACCACCAGGACATTCTGATGGATTGAATGTAGGGAGTAATATCAGAAGAGGAATAAGGCTGACTAAAGGTTTTCTACATTGAAAAGTTGGCTGGACAGTGATTCTTTTTAATGAAATTGGGAAAAACTAGTTTCAAACAGAGTCGGACACGACTGAGTGACTTCACTTTGACTTTTCACTTTCATGCATTGGAGGAGGAAATGGCAACCCACTCCAGTGTTCTTGCCTGGAGAATCCCATGGACAGAGGAGCCTGGTGGGCTGCTGTCTATGGGGTCGCACACGACTGAAGCGACTTAGCAGCAGTTTCAAGCAAGGTTTAATGACTATCATTTTTGACATTTTTCTTCTTCATTTTTATACTCATAGTGTGGTACAGTATCTGGTGAATAGCTGGTATTAAATCATATACATTGATAATAAATAAGTTAATGAATTAAACCTCTAAAAAATTACAAGGCATATGCCGGATAGGCAGACAAATCATATGAAACAAGTAATGTGTTAAGACTTACCTTAAGGTTTAACATAGGTTTTAAGGTTCAGATAGTACTGTTATGAAAATAGGGCCCATTGACTTATCTCTGTATAGTGAATCAGAGTGTTATTTTCACATTAGAACATTTTTAGAAGAGTGTAATAATTCTCAGACAGTTTGAAAGCAAAATTAGAGTGGGAGAATAAATTTTTTTTTTGCTGTGCTTCTGATTGTTATATAAAAACAACTTTATCAAAGTTAGAATAATGGTTTTACTTTTGAGGAACAACTGATGAGGAATAGCATAATGAGCTATTCTTACTGAAGAGAATATAGACATACTAGTTATGATCATGAATGTTATAAAAGCCTAATTCAGAATCATTAGAAAGACCCTGGGGAACTACCAATGATCATATGATCTCTGCGAGAAAATTGTGAAAAAAATAATTCCTAGTATTCTTACAATTGTAGCCATGCAATTCCTCTGGAGTTCTTGTTATATGACATTCCATTAGGAAAATTATTTTTACTTAATTTCCTCTATCTGGCACATTTTAATTGTACCAATATTATACTCTGTAGAGGCTTCCCTCCCTACTCCATAGTACTGTATTTTCTGAATACAAAATAAAATAGCTGTACAGTTAAGTACAGAATGAATTCATACATAGAGAGAAGTCAGACTTTTCAAAGGATAATGAAATGATAGCAGAAAGAGATCGTAGAATTCATCTCATTTTTAAGAACCTCAGCTTTTCAAAACCTTGATGGAAAAAGCGGTGACAGAGCTGGTACATGTCACTCTGCTGTTGAACTGGAGATTCCCTTGATTAGTTGTATACAAATTCAGGGAACGTTTTAGAAACAGCAGTATTGACAGTGAGAAGAAATAGCTTTGTTCAGAAAAAGAAGATGGAATAACTAAAAAAGCAGACAGAAGAATCACAAAAATATAGCTGTTCAGAGGATTTTAGCTTACCTATTACCAAGTCCTATTCACAGTTATTCTGCCATATTATGAATGTTATACATAATGTTCATGAGTCATCATGAATATCTAACTAAGTGGTTCTTAATCCTGGCTGTGCATCAGAATCACCTTTTGAATTGAGCAATAATAACCAACCACAATAATAAAACCAAATGCCCATGACCCATATCCACCTAATCAGAATAAATATATTAAGCATGTATGGGGAGATTATGACACATAGTCAGGGTGAGAAAAACTGGAAATATATACCCTTTATTATGATAATATACTTTAGGAAAATACCTATAATTTGTCTTGTTTCAGATTTTGGGAAGGGTATTTATGTGAGGAGTATTTTTTTCTCATAGAAGTGGATAAATGAGGTGTTACTTTGAAAGTTAGATTTGGAAAGTTTATTTTCTCCTTTATTATTATAGATATATGGCATCCAGGAGAACGATGTCTTGCCCCTTCTCCAGATAATGAAAAACTTTGTGAAGCAAGCATAAAATCTATCACAGTGGATGAAAATGGAAAGTCATTTGCAGTCATCTTATATTCAGATTTTCAAGAAAGGAGAGTACCTCTTAAGAGACTTCAAGAAGTGAAATCTGTTAAAGATTGCTCCAGGAATTTTATATTTGATGATGAAGATTTGGAAAAACCTTATTTCCCAGACCGAAAATTTCCATCGTCAGCTGTTCCTTTTCAATTATCTGAAAATGGAGACTCTATTCCTTATACTATCAATAGGTATTTAAGAGACTACCAAAGGGAGGGAGCCCAGTTTCTCTATGGACACTTCATCCAAGGAAGAGGGTGTATTCTTGGTGATGACATGGGACTTGGAAAAACTGTACAGGTATTTACTTACTTTATAATTAAAATGTAATAAAGTCATACATATTATGTCATGTATTACATACATGAATGGATACCATCTGCAAATTTCTGTTTGTATCCCAGAACTTATTATAGTTATTTTGTGTGTGTGTGTCGCACACAGTACTTAAGTTTAGTCAATTTTTTAACCTCAGTACTTATTTAGTACTATGAAATATGTTATTTACAGTAATGTTTTAGTATAATTTGACTTGTTTTTACCTTTGATAATGTTAATACTAAGATAATAGTTATATTTAGATTAATTTAACTTTCTTAATGATACCTTATGGAAGGAAAGTATTCTGACATTTGTTAAGCTACACAGCATTGTTAAATTTTCTATAGGCCTTTTGTCATATTGTTTGGAGTTTATCATAGCAGAAGTTTCTTAGTCTAGGATCTCTGGGCCACTAGGAATTCAGTTGGTGGACTTTAGAGAGGCCTCTTGTTTCTCTAAAATGTGTGCCAGAATTAGCACATGTATATACTTTTCTTCAGATAGGCTTATGTTAGGTATCTATTGCTGTATAAAAAATTATTCCAAGATATAGCAGCTTGAAACAATACACATTTATCATGTTACAATTCTGTGGATCAGGAATCTGGGTACCATTTAGCTGGATCTTCTGGCTGAGTTTCTCTTAAGGCTACAGTTATTTCAAAGTTAGACTAGGGAGGATTCACTTCCTATCTCGTGTGGTTGTTGCAGGGTTCAATTCCTTGTGTGTTGTTAGACTGAGGCCACTGTTTCTGCATGAGCTATTAGCAAAGCCCTCCCTTGGTTGCTTGCCACCTGGGCCATAGTGGGCATGAAATATAGTTGTGGATACCAAGAGGTGGGAATTTTTGGGAGCCTTGTCAGAAGCTGTATACCACAAAGGTTTGTAATTCAGAAGGATTAGAGTTCTGAATCTAGACTTTATACTAAACAATCACTCTGCATTTTCAGGAGTGTTTGTCTAGTGTGTGATTAAGTGTTTTTGTGTTTCCTTCTTTACAACTGAATTTAAGCTATTTTTTTTTCATGACAGTTCCATTGTTAGTGGAGTTCAGAGGTAAGTGAAAAATTAAATTCACTTTTATTTTCAAATCAACAGTTGAAAATAGCCAAATAATGGCTATGTTTTAAGTTCTGGTATAAAAAGTTAGGGTAAAATTAAGTCCCTCAGTAATCATAGTGTATTACTTTTAGCCATACTCTATTTTCCTTTAGTCTCAGGCAATGCACATAGTTTGAGACTTGCACTTTGAAGGTGTTAAGTAATTGCTTGTGGAATAAATGAATTTACTTTCTCAGGAGAATAGGTTCAAAGAATAAAGAAAAGAGCCTTTGGGAAACTACCAGCTGTGACCGAGATAGGCAGGTGACTACTAGAGGAAAATAAATAATAAAGCCCTCTGTGACTGTCTTTACATATACTTTTACTGTTTTTTCCATGATAGAATGTTCTTTCCAACATGATTTTGACTAGTCAATGCCTGATCATCTTCAATATCAGAAACATGAGGTGCCACATCTGCTACGTGAAGATGGTATTATGCCTTCGAGCAGCAAAGGAAAGATAACATTTTTCAAACTGTAAAAATTGTCTTTGAATCTTTGATTTTATATTCATTGATATCATAAAAAATGTCATTACTATACATTTTTAAAATATAGGTATAGGAAACCTCAACCCTGCGACAAATGGTGGGATTGCTGATAATTACAGCTTTCTTTGGTTATTATAAATACCATCTTTTGCATAATATGATCTTTAGTTGATTCAAAAGCTATACAAAAATTTGAAACTTCTTTAGATCATAAGTCATGTTGTTCCCTCAGGAATATAGTAATGAAGAAAATAATCATATTTTCTTTATTTTCATTCATGGAGAAAATGCCATAATACCCAATGTGAAAGGTTAATTAACCTCCAGAGCCAACAAAGCTTTTAAAGCAGAAACAAGTGTCCTAGCATTTTGAAGGTAAATTGCTTTTCTCATTTCAGCATGTATTAATAATCCAGATTTTAGGAATAGAACTTCGTAAGGATAAACGGGCTAGGTTCCCTTTCAAAATAACACATTGTTGTTTCTGTTGTTATTTAAACCAAGCAAAAATCATTGTACTTTGTTTGATTCCAAAATACTCTCTTACCTTTTTATCTCCCAGGAAGATGAAAAATAAGGAATGTAGGTTTTTTAAAAAAATTACATAAGAAATAGACAATTTTTGCTATGCCTTCTGTTGGTCTGAGAGAATGTTGCCTTATTGGCCCATCTCTGATTTATGCTGTGTATCATGAGTGTGTGTGAGAAAAAATAGACTATAAAAACGTTTGCCTGACAGAGTTTCAGAGGAATGTCTGTAAAAACAAAGCTTTTCCAGAGTGATGCATCATTTCTGAAATGCAGTTTTTGCCCTTTTTCTATTTTGTAGGTGGCTGATTAGTTTTTTGTTCTTTTCATCTTTAACCATAACTTTAGAACTACTGTATTCCACATTAAAGCAGATTCTCTTTTTTTTTTTCAGATTAGTTTTGTAAACTAGCATTGTAAATATGTTGTTCACTTCTGTGACTTAAGGTTTTGATAGACCTGTACTGTGCTAGTATGAGTGATAGAGAGGGCTGCTAAGCTGCTAAGTCGCTTCAGTCGTGTCCGACTCTGTGCGACCCCATAGATGGCAGCCCACCAGGCTCCGCTGTCCCTGGGATTCTCCAGGCAAGAACACTGGAGTGGGTTGCCATTTCCTTCTCCAATAGAGAGGGCTAGATCTACACAAAATTATGTATTCCCTTTGCTCTCTTGGAGTTGTGATCAAATGACAAAGTTTCCCAGTTTCCTATTCCCAGTCCCAAATGACTGGTTTCCCAGTTCCCCTTTCTTCTCTTGGGCTTGTCAACAAAGATGAGGGTCGAAGTAATTAGTGCTCTTTACACTGCTGGTTGGAGAAGGCAACGGCAACCCTCTCCAGTACTCTTGCCTCGAAAACCGCATGGATGGAGAAGCCTGGTGGGCTATAGTCCATGGGGTCGCTGAGGGTCGGACACGACTGAGCGACTTCACTTTCACTTTTCACTTTCATGCATTGGAGAAGGAAATGGCAACCCACTTCCGTGTTCTTGCCTGGAGAATCCCAGGGATGGGGGAGCCTGGTAGGCTGCTGTCTCTGGGGTCGCACAGAGTCGGACACGACTGAAGCGACTTAGCAGCAGCAGCAGCAGCACACTGCTGGTACATAAACTCCACCTGTGCTGTTCTTCCCATTCTCCCTATGTCTATCTGCTTTTTGGATGTCAACACATTGCTGCTACATTACCTTAAAATAATGAGGTAAAAGTTTGTCAGTGATTTTACGTTAACTCTTCTAGTTAGTGTGTATTCTCAAATAAATTCAAATTTATTTTCATTTCAGGTCACTTTTGGGGGGTAGGTAACTAATCTGTTAGGAAGGAGTGTGGATTATTTAAAAGGAATGCAAAGGTTTTTCTTTAAAATTTTTAATGTATTTAGTGAATGAAGTATGGGAATTCCCTGTGGTTAGAATTCCATGCTTTCACTGCCAAGGGCCTGGGCTCAGTCTCTGGTCAGGGAACTAAGATCCCATAAGTAGCATGGCATGGCCAATAAATAAATTAAAGGGATGTAAAGATTTTTTTTAAAATCACTAATGTATTTAGTGAATTAAGTAAAGCTAATCCATAATTAGAGCTTACAAATTTAATCACTTTTATGGAACTTCTTCTAAAGATGAGATTCTTCAATAAAATAGGCATTTTATATATCTTTGTTTCATGGAATTTGACAAGTTAGAGCTAATATTTTATATCATGTTAGATGAGCAGATTGAGTTACGAATTATCATGGTTAGAAATATATAGGAATACCTCAGAGATATTGTGGGTTCATTTCCAGATCACTGTAGTAAAGTGACAGCATAATAAGGCAAGTCACAAGAATTTTTTGGTTTCCTAGTATACATGAAAGTTATATTTACACTGTGTTATATGACCAACCTAGATAGCATATTCAAAAGCAGAGACATTACTTTGCCAACAAAGGTCCATCCAGTCAAGGCTATGGTTTTTCCTGTGGTCATGTATGGATGTGAGAGTTGGACTATAAAGAAAGCTGAGTGCCGAAGAATTGATGCTTTTGAACTGTGGTGTTGGAGAAGACTCTTGAGAGTCACTTGGACTGAAAGGAGACCCAACCAGTCCATCCTAAAGGAGATCAGTCCAGGGTGTTCACTGGAAGGACTGATGCTGAAGCTGAAACTCCAATACTTTGGCCACCTGATGTGAAGAGCTGACTTATTTGAAAAGACCCTGATGTTGGGAAAGATTGAGGGCAGGAGGAGAGGGGACGACAGAGGATGAGATGGTTGGATGGCATCACCGACTTGATGGACAAGAGTTTGAGTGAACTCCGGGAGTTGGTGATAGACAGGGAGGCCTGGCGTGCTGCAATTCATGGGGTTACAAAGAGTCAGACACGACTGAGCAACTGAACTGAACTGATAGCCTACTAAGCATGCAATAAATAGCACTATGTCTAAAAAAATGATGTATATACCTTAATTTAAAAAATACTCTGCCACTGCTTTTGTTGTTGTTCAGTTGCTAAGCTGTGGCCTGCTAAGCCTTCTCCTCCTGTCCTGAATCTTTCCCAGCATCAGGGTCTTTCCCAGTGAATCACCTCTTTGCATCAGGTGGCCACACTGTTGGAGCTTCAGCCTCAATCCTTCCAGTGAATATTCAGGACTGATTTCCTATAAGATCAACTGATTTGATCTCTTTGCAATCTAATGGACTCTCGAGAGTCTTCTCCAGCATCACAGTTCAAAAGCATCAGTTCTTAGGTGCTCAGCCTACTTTATGGTCCAACTCTCACATTCATACATGACTACTGGAAAAGCCATAGCTTTGACTATATAGACCTTTGTCAGCAAAGTAATGTCTCTGCGTTTTAATATGCTAAGTTTGTCATAGCTTTCATTCCAAGGAGCAAGCGTCTTTTAATTTCATGGCTGCAGTCACTGTCCACAGTGATTTTGGAGCTCAGGAAAAGAAAATCTGTCACTGTTTCCACTTCTTCCCCATCTGTTTGCCATGAAGAGATGGGACCTGATACCATGATCTTTGTTTTCCGAATGTTGAGTTTAAGCCAGCTTTTTCACTCTCCTCTTTCATCCTCATCAACAGGCTCTTTAGTTCTTCTTCACTTTCTGCCTTTAGAGTGGTATCATCTGTATGTCTGAGGTTGATATTTCTCCTAGCAGTCATGATTCCAGCTTGTGATTCATCCAGCCCAGCATCCGTTTAATATTTTAAATCTTTTGCTGTCATTTCAACAATCTTCACAGTACCTTCCCCCAAATTAGATTCCATCTCAAGAAATCACTTTCTTTACATAAGTAATATGAAGCACCTCCTCATCCTTTGTGGTTTTCTCATGATATTGTAGCAATTCAGTTACGTCATCAGGCTCTAACTCTAGTTCTTTTGGTATTTGCACCACATCTGTAGTGACTTCCTCCACTGAAGTCTTGAACCATACAAGAATCATCCATGAGGATTGTAATCAACTTCTAAATTCTTGTTAATGTTGCTATTTTGACCTCTTTCCATGAATCATGAATGTCCTTAATGGCATTCAGAATAATAAGACCTTTCCAGAAGATTTTCAATTTACTTTGCCCAGGTCCGTGAGAGGACTCACTATCTATGGCAGCTATAACCTCATGTAGTATATTTCTTAAATAGACTTGAAAATTGAAATGATTTCTGATCTGTGGGCTTGAGAATAGATTTTGTGTTAGCAGGTATAAAAGCAACACTGATTTTATTGTACATCTCCACTAGAACTTATGGGTTAACAAGTACATTGTCGATAAGCAGTAATATTTTGAAAGGAAACTTTTTTTTTTCTGAGTGGTAGATCTCAACAGTGGGCTTAAAATACTATGTTGTGAACAGATGTGCTGTCATCCAGGCTTTGTTATTTTATCACTAGAGCATAGGTAGAATAGATTTGGGCTTCCCAGGTGGCACTAGTGGTAAAAAACCCACCTACCAATGCAGGAGACTTAAGAGACACAGGTTCAATCCCTGGGTTGGGAAGATCCCCTGGAGGAGGACATGGCAACCCACTCCAGTATTCTTCCCTGAAGAATTCCATGGACAGAGGAGCCTGGCAGGCTACAGTCCATAGAGTTGCAAAGAGTCAGAGATGACTGAGGTGACTTAGCACACATGCGCGCAGAATAGATTTATCATCATTCTTAAGGGCCCCAGAGTTTTCAGAATGGTAAATGAGCATTGGCTTCAACTTTAAGTTACCAGCTGCATTAGCCCCTAAGAGGCTCAGCCATTCCTTTGAAGTTTTGAAGCCTGGCATTGACTTCTCCTCTCTAGCTATGAAAGTCTTAGATGGCATCTTCTAATATACAGCTATTTTGCCTATATTAAAAATCTGTCATTTAATATAGCCACCATCATTAATTAGTTAGCTAGATCTAGGTATTTTGCTGTAGTTTGTGCATTAGCACTTGCTGCTTCTACCTTGCAGTTTTACGTTATGGAGATGGCTTACTCTGAAGCATCCTCCCTTCTCTCAGCCTTCATAGAATTGAAGAGAGCCTTGCTCTAGATTAGGCTTTGGCTTTAAGGGAGTATTGTGGCTTGTTTGATCTTCTATTCAGGTCAATCAAACTTTCTTCTGAATATCAGCTGTAAGGCTGTTTCATTTTCTTGTCATTCATGTGTTCACTGGACTAGCACTTTTCATTACCTTCAAGAACTTTTCCTTTGCATTCACAACTTGGCTGTTTGGTGGGTTTCTTGTTGTTGGTGGCTTTTGACATGCATTCCTCACTGAGCTTAATCATTTTTGTATTTTGATTTAAAGTGAGAGATGAGTGACTCTCCCTGTCACTTGAACCCTTAGAGATAATTATAGGGTATTAACAGGCCTAATTTCAATATTATGTCTTGGAAATGACCAGGCAAAAACTGTTAAAGCTTGGCTGAGAAGTTCTGATTCATCTGCTGTCTTCACCAGACATTGCACCTTCAGATTTCCATTTATTTTAGACTATACAAAATTTTCTTAATTGAAAAAAAATTCAGTTCTTTGTAAGACTAAAAAAGACACCTGCAATAGTTCATTGCTTCAAAAGGTAAAAAGTTTTGGGAAGATGAATTAAGTTGCCTGAAAAATGGCAGAAGGTAGTGGAACAAAATGGTGAATTCATTTTTCAACAAAGTTCTTGGTGAAAATGAAAAAATATGTCTTTTCTTTTTACTTAAAAACTGAAGGAACTTTTGGACAACCTAATATATATATATAACAGAAACACAGTCTGAGTCATGGAAAATAAACTTATAGTAACCAAAGGGAAATGAGAACAAGGAGGGACAAAATAGCAATATGGGATTAACAGATACAAGCTACTATACATAAAATGGGTTTCTCAGGTGTCACTCATAGTAAAGAACCTGCCTGTCAATGTAGGAGACATAAGACACAGGGGTTCGATCACTGGATCAGGAAGATCCTCTGGAGGAGGGCATGCTAACCCATTCGCGTATTCTTGCCTAGAGAATCTCATAGACAGAGGAGCCTGGCAGACTACAGTCCACCGGGTTGCAAAGAGTCGGACATGACTGAAGCGACTTGCATGCACGCAAACATACATACATAAAGCAACAAGGATTTACTGTTTAGCACAGAGAAGTCAAGAAATACCTGGAGTAACAGGCAAATTTGGCCTTGGAGTACAGAATGCAGCAGGGCAAAGGCTAACAGAGTTTTGCCAAGAGAACGCAGGGGTCATAGCAAATACCCTCTTCCAACGACACAAGAGAAGACTCTACACATGGACATCACCAGATGGTCAATACTGAAATCAAATTAATTATATTCTTTGCAGCCAAAGATGGAGAAGCTCTGTACAGTCAGCAAAAACAAGACCGGGAACT
This sequence comes from Bubalus kerabau, assembly GCF_029407905.1. Classification (NCBI taxonomy): domain Eukaryota; kingdom Metazoa; phylum Chordata; class Mammalia; order Artiodactyla; family Bovidae; genus Bubalus; species Bubalus kerabau. Next base: position 149,940,429 of record NC_073627.1, read on the forward strand.
GACTGTGGTTCAGATCGTGAACTCCTTATTGCCAAATTCAGCTTTAATTGAAGAAAGTAGGGAAAACCACTAGACCATTCAGTTATGACCTAAATCAAATTGCTTGCAATTATACAGTGGAAGTGAGAAATAGATTTAAGGGACTAGATCTGATAGACAGAGTACCTGATGAACTATGGAATGAGGTTTGTGACATTATACAGGAGACAGGGATCAAGACCATCGCCATGGAAAAGATGCAAAAAAGCAAAATGGCTGTCTGGGGAGGCCTTACAAATAGCTGTGAAAAGAAGAAAAGCGAAAAGCAAAGGAAAAAAGGAAAGATATAAGCATCTGAATGCAGAGTTCCAAAGAATAGCCAGGAGAGATAAGAACGCCTTCCTCAGCAATCAATGCAAAGAAATAGAGGAAAACAACAGAATGGGGAAGACTAGAGATCTCTTCAAGAAAACTAGAGATACCAAGGGAACATTTCATGCAAAGATGGGCTTGATAAAGGACAGAGATGGTATGGACCTAACAGAAGCAGAAGATATTAAGAAGAGGTGGCAAGAAGACACAGAAGAACTGTACAAAAAAGATCTTCACAACCAAGATAATCACGATGGTATGATCACTTACCTAGAGCCAGATATCCTGGAATGTGAAGTCAAGTGGTCCTTAGGAAGCATCACTATGAACAAAGCTAGTGGAGGTGATGGAATTCCAGTTGAGCTATTCCAAATCTTGAAAGATGATGCTGTGAAAGTGCTGCACTCAATATGTCAGCAAATTTGGAAAACTCAGCAGTGGCCTCAGGACTGGAAAAGGTCAATTTTCATTCCAATCCCAAAGAAAGGCAATGCCAAAGAATGCTCAAACTACCGCACAATTGCACTCATCTCACACACTAGAAAGGAACGCTCAAAATTCTCCAAGCCAAGCTTCAGCAATACGTGAGCCATGAACTTCCAGATGTTCAAGCTGGTTTGATAAAAGGCAGAGGAACCAGAGATCAAATTGCCAATATCTGCTGGATCATCAATAAAGCAAGAGAGTTCTAGAAGAACATCTATTTCTGCTTTATTGACTATGCCAAAGCCTTTGATTGTGTGGATCCCAATAAACTGTGGAAAATTCTGAAAGAGATAGGAATACCAGAGCACCTGACCTGTCTCTTGAGAAACTTATATGCAGGTCAGGAAGCAACAGTTAGAACTGGACATGGAACAACAGACTGGTTCTAAATAGGAAAAGGAGTATGTTAAGGCTGTATATTGTCACCCTGCTTATTTAACTTCTATGCAGAGTACATCATGAGAAATGCTGGGCTGGAAGAAGCACAATCTGGAATCAAGATTGTCGGGAGAAATATCAATAACCTCACATATGCAGATGACACCACCCTTACATCAGAAAGTGAAGAGGAACTAAAATCCTGTTGATGAAAGTGAAAGGGGAGAGTGAAAAAGTTGGCTTAAAGCTCAACATTCAGAAAACTAAGATCTTGGCATCTGGTTCCATCACTTCATGGGAAATAGATGGGGAAACAGTGGAAACAGTGTCAGACCTATTTTTGGGGGCTCCAAAATCACTGTAGTTGGTGACTGCAGCCATGAAATTAAAAGACGCTTACTCCTTGGAAGGAAAGTTATGACCAACCTAGATAGCATATTGAAAAGCAGAGACCTTACTTTGCCAAGTAAGGTCTTGGCAAAGTACTTGCCATAGTCAAGGCTATGGTTTTTCCAGTGGTCATGTATGGATGTGAGAGTTGGACCGTGAAGAAAGCTGAGCGCCGAAGAACTGATGCTTTTGCACTGTGGTGTTGGAGAAGACTCTTGAGAGTCCCTTGGACTGCAAGGAGATCCAACCAGTCCATTCTAAAGGAGATCAGCCCTGGGGATTTCTTTGGAAGGAGTGATGCTAAAGCTGAAACTCCAGTACTTTGGCCACCTCATGCGAAGAGTTGACTCATTGGAAAAGACCCTGATGCTGGGAGGGATTGGGAGCTGGAGGAGAAGGGGATGACAGGATGAGATGGCTGGATGGCATCACCAACTAGATGGACATGAGTTTGAGTGAACTCCGGGAGTTGGTGATAGACAGGGAGGCCTGGTGTGCTGCGATTCATGGGTCACAAAGAGTCAGACACAACTGAGCGACTGAACTGAACTGAACTGAACTGAATAGTTATTTGAGTATGTAAAATTTCTGTTTCTTGTTTCATTGTTGGTAAGTTCTGGTTTTCCATTTCACCTAAAATTTCACAGGTATTAACATAACATTGTTTATTTTGTACTATACATATTTTTTTGTGTGTTTGCCTGTTCTCTTAGTTTCTCTTTTTCCTTTTATCAATTTTCTAGGGAGTTATCACTTTAAAAAATCTTTTCATAGTATGATCATTTGGTTTTGTCAGTCCTTTTTATTTTATGCTTTTTCATGTTTTATAATTCTATTTTTGTATATTTAAGTTTTCTTAAAATTTAAATAAAATTTTCATTGAAATAAATTCTGTTATTTTTATAAATTTTTCAGATCTATGGTTAGGTATTTTATTAACAGCTCCTCTTATGTCCTAATGTTTTCCGTATGCATTTAAGTCCATAAGGCATGTATTTAAGTGTATTTCATAAGTTTAATATGTGATTATTATACACTGTTATTCATCTTAAATATTTTCTAATTTCCGTTGTGAATTCTAGTTTAAAATATATTCCTTACTTTTCAAATATTTGGGTATTTTCTGTTTATATTTTTTAATTTCTTATACTGTGACCAAAGAACATAATCTGTATGATTTTTGTCTATTGGACGGATTAAGATTTGTTCTATGACTTTCCATATCAATTTTGGTAAATATTTTATGTGTACTTTAAGTATAAAGTATGTTTTGCTATAGTTTACCATCGTCTTTCAGATTTATATTAGGTCAAGTTTGTTTATCATTTTACTAATACATTCTATATCTTTACTGATTATTTTATCTTATTAAGTTATTTCAAAATATACCACTGGGCTTATAAATTTGTCTACTTATTTTGTTTCAGTAGATTTTTTTCTTTAATAATTTACACTTCTTATAACTTGCAAATGAAATAATTTTTATCACTATCGTGTTCCTCTGTAATTTAGTAATGCTTGGTGGCTCAGAGGTTAAAGCATCTGCCTGGAATGTGGGAGACCTGGGTTCAATCCCTGGGTTCGATCCCTGGGTCGGGAAGATCCCCTGGAGAAGGAAATGGCACCCCACTCCAGTACTCTTGCCTGGAGAATCCCATGGAGGGAGGAGCCTGGTAGGCTACAGTCGATGGGGTCGCAAAGAGTTGGACACGACTGAGTGACTTCACTTATCTGATATTAATATAACTATATTAACTTTCTTTGGTTTTTGTTTGCATGATCTATCTTTTTTCATTTTTTCACTTACGATTTTCTCTATGGCTTAGGTTTTTTGTGTGTAAAGCACACATGTTTTATGTTTCTGAAAATCTTTTGTCTTTTAATTAAACTATTTAGTCTATTTCCATGTAATTCACTTTCTAATATATTTAGATTTATTTATTTTAAAATTTTTATTTGATATTGGAGTACAGTTGATTTACGATGTGTTAGTTTCAGATGTACAGAAAAGTGGTTCAATTATACATTTACATATATCCATCTAAATATAGTTAGATTTAAACCTACTGTTTTACTATATGCTTTTTAATTATTGCATGTCATCTATTCATTTTCGTCCTCTTTTTGTATAGATTGTTCATATTATTCTATTATTCTTCCCACAGTAGATTAGTAGTTACACACTGTTGTATTTTTCTCTAGTGATTACCTTAGGTATTGTAATATGCATCCTTGAGTTACCTATATTTATTGGATACAGAAAAATAGACAAACTTAATAACCAAATATTATTCCCTTAAGGAGTTTGTTTTCTACAAGGAAAAAGGAATGTACATAGTTTATTGTAATAGCCAATAATGAGATAGATTCCATGAATGGAAATACATAAGAAAATATCTCAGCTAATGAGACTGAGAAAGAATTCGTAGAGTGCACAACATTGTAAGTCAACTGTACTTCAGCAAAATGTATCTATTTAAAGAATTATCGTGGAAGAGATGGCACTGTGAGGACTTTTGTTTTACTGCATTCAGTGGTAACTTTTATATTATATGTTTATTAATGCAAATAAAGAAAACCAATATTAGTGGTTCATATTGTTTTTCTTCCTAGCAAATCTATTTGCACACACTCATATTTTCCCTAATTGAGTAGCTATTCATGTGAGTCATAAAATTTCGTCCATCACAATACACAGTGATTAAAACTGTTGGATTTTTTCCTCCCTAGGTTATTTCATTCTTAGCTGCAGTTTTGGGTAAAAAGGGAACTCGTGAAGATATTGAAAATAACATGCCAGAGTTTTTACTGAGAAATATGAAAAAGGATCCCCCTTCTACAGCAAAAAAGGTAAGATATCTAGAAATGTAAACTTTATGAAGCTGGTATTGCAAAGGTGTATAGAAACTTTGAAACATTACACATTATAGTATAAATTTAAAACGAATTTATAGACACTAAATGTTTGTTTTATAAACCTAATTTCTGAAGGATTACCAGTTTCATCCTTAAATTAGATTTGATTTACTCTCAAAATAGTAAAATATAATTTGTTTGAATTTTGGGGAAGCTTTCAATCTTTTGCTTGTCAAGATTTTCAGTTAATTTGATTAATTTGTTAAATTTCTATGAATGTGTATGTGAAGTTAATTGAAGTCCATTGTATTGTTTTATTTATTTGAGAATGAAAAACAGACAGTTGTAGATATTTCTATCAAAGTTATGTCCTGATGAAGTTGCTTAGCAAAATAACCACCTCCTGAAAATATGAAACAAATCTTCCCTGAACAAGGGCCATTGAAGTTGGAGTCAGAAAAGCTAAGATCTAGGCTTGTCCGTCCGTGACCATGTGACTGTTAATGCTATTCATAACCATTCTTAAGCTTTCTCCTTTGTAAATATACATTTATGAATATCTTATACATAATTCTTATAAAAAAATAAAAGATTTCTTTAAAAAAAAATGAAATCCACAAAAAAGGTGTATTGTAGATATGTGTGCGGTTTCCTGGGTGGCTCAGTGGTAAAGAATCCACCTGCCAGTGCAGGAGACAGGGGAGATGCGGGTTCAGTCCTTGGGTCAGGAAGATCCCCTGGAGTAGGAAATGGCAACCTGCTCCAGTATTCTTGCCTGGAAAACTCTATGGACAGAGGAGCTCAATGGGCTATAGTCCACAGAGTCGCAAAGAGTTGAACATGACTGTGCAACTGAGCTTGTGAGCGTGCATGCGCACGCACACACACACAAACGCAGAGGTATGTGTCTGACTTTTGTCCTCAGCATCCAGGAAACTGGATAAAAATAAAGTTGAAGTGATTTCATGAAATCCTTATCATATTATGGTAATAAACTACTTTCTACAAGTTGTAAAACCGTATCTTTTATATAATTCTCATACATAGAATTTCTGAGAAGGTCTTGTCTATAGACTCTTGTCTATAATTTGGGGCATTTCAGTGTAAAATTTTGAGAGGCATTGGCCTAAGGTATTATTAGTAATAATTATAGTTACTTTAAATTTCCTATTATTTTCAGTAGTATAAACACATTCTTAGTGTCAAATTTAATTTGACCCTAATGAAACATTATAATTCTTAATGTGTTTTAAGTTTTCAAGAGTTCAAGTACTGTTTTTCACTTTGTCTTCATATTGATTTGAGTATGTTGAACCATCCTTGTATCCCTGGAATAAATCGCACTTGATGGTGTATGATCCTTTTAATGTATTGTTGAATTTAGTTTGCTAATACTTCATTGAAGATTTTTTGCATTTATGTTCATTGGGCATATTAGCCTGTTTTCCTTTCTTGTGGTATCCTTACCTGGTTTTGGTATCAGGATAATGCTGGCTTTGTGAATGAGTTTGGAAGCATCATCTCCTTTTTGTTGTTGTTGTTGGAAGAATTTGCAAAGAACTGGTTTTATTTGGTAGAATTTACCAGCGAAGGTGTTTGGTCCTAGATTTTTGTTGTTTGGAGGTATTGGTTACTGATTGAATCTTCATACCAGTAATTCTTCTGTTCAGATTTTCTGTTTCTTCATGATTCAGTCTTGGTAGGTTGTATGTTTATAGGAATTTATTTCTACCTACCATTTATTCTGGCTTATCTGATTTGTTGGTATATGATTATGCAGAGTAATTTTTATTATTCTTTATATTTCTGCATTATTATTTGTAATGTGCCCTTCATTCTAATTATATTTATTTGAATCTTCTCTCTTTTTCTTAGTCTAAAGGTGTCAGTTTTGTGTATCTTTAAAAAAAAAAAAGCAGCCCTTAGTTTTATTCATCTTTTCTATTGTCTATTCTCTATTTCATTTATACTTTCTGATTTTTTGTTATTTCTTCCCCTTTACTAACTTTGAGCTTAATTTGTTCTTTTTCTAAATTCTTGAGGTGTAAATTTTAGTTGTTTATATGATATCTTTGTGTGTGTATGTGTAGGCACTTATCACTGTATACTTCCCTCTCATAACTCCTTTGGCTGTGTCCCATATGTTTTGATATGTTCTATTTCAGTTTTCATTTGTCTTAGGTATTTTTAAATTCATTTTTTATTTCTTCTTCAACCTACTGGTTGTTGAGGAGCATTTTATTTAATCTCCACTTATTTGTGAATTTTTTAGTTTTCCCCTTTGATTAATTTTATACCATTGAGGTCAGATAAGATGTTTGATATGATTTTAGTCTTCTAAAGTTTATTAAGATTTGTCTTGTGTTCTAACATTTTGTCTGTCCTGGAGAATGTTCCATATGTGCTTGAGAAGAATATGTATTCTGCTATTATTAGATGCATCTTGTGTGTGTCACTGGGTCAGTCTGATCCAAGCATAGTTTAAGTTCAGTGCTCCTCTCTGAGTGATCCATAGTTGAAGGTGAAGTGTTGAAGTCGCTTATTGCTGACCTTTTTTTTCTCTTCAGGGCTGTTAATAATTTGCTTTATATGTTTAGATATTCTGATATTGGGTGTATAAATATAGTTGTTCAGTTCAGTCACTCAGTCGTGTCCGACTCTTTGCAACCCCATGAATCGCAGCACGCCAGGCCTCCCTGTCCATCACCAACTCCCGGAGTTCACTCAAACTCACGTCCATCGAGTCAGTGATGCCATCCAGCCATCTCATCCTCTGTCGTCCCTTTTTCTCCTGCCCCCAATCCCTCCCTGCATCAGAGTCTTTTCCAGTGAGTCAATTCTTCACATAAGGTGGCCAAAGCACTGGAGTTTCAGCTTTAGCATCATTCCTTCCAAAGAACACCCAGGGCTGATCTCCTTTAGAATGGACTGGTTGGATCTCCTTGCAGTCCAAGGGACTCTCAAGAATCTTCTCCAACACCACAGTTCAAAAGCATCAATTTTTCGGCGCTCAGCTTTCTTCACAGTCCAACTCTCACATCCATACATGACCTCTGGAAAAACCATAGCCTTGACTAGATGGACCTTTGTTGGCAAAGTAATGTCTCTGCTTTTGAATATGCTATCTAGGTTGGTCATAACTTTCCTTCCAGGGAGTAAGCGTCTTTTAATTTCATGGCTGCAGTCACCATCTGCAGTGATTTGGAGCCCAAAAAAATAGGTCTGACACTGTTTCCAGTGTTTCCCCATCTATTTGCCATGAAGTGATGGGACCAGATGCCATGATCTTCGTTTTCTGAATGTTGAGCTTTAAGCTATCTTTTTCACTTTCATCAAGAGGCTTTTTAGTTCCTCTTTACTTTCTACCATAAGGGTGGTGTCATCTGCATATCTGAGATTGTTGATATTTATCCCTGCAGTCTTGATTCCAGCTGGTGCTTCTTCCAGCCCAGCGTTTTTCATGATGTACTCTGCATATAAGTTAAATAAGCAGGGTGACAGTATACAGCCCTGATGTAATTCTTTTCCTTTTTTGGAACCAGTCTGTTGTTCCATGTCCGGTTCTAACTGTTGTTTCCTGACCTGCATAGAGGTTTCTCAAGAGGCAGGTCAGGTGGTCTGGTATGCCCATCTCTTGAAGAATTTTCCACAGTTTATTGTGATCCACACAGTCAAAGGCTTTGTCATAGTCAATAAAGCAGAAATAGATGTTTTTCTGGAACTCTCTTGCTTTTTTGATGATCCAGCGGATGTTGGCAATTTGATCTCTGGTTCCTCTGCCTTTTCTAAAACCAACTTGAACATCTGGAAGTTCACAGTTCACGTATTGCTGAAGCCTGGCTTGGAGAATTTTGAGCATTACTTTACTAGCGTGTGAGATGAGTGCAATTGTGTGGTAGTTTGAGCATTCTTTGGCATTGCCTTTCTTTGGGATTGGAATGAAAACTGACCTTTTCCAGTCCTGTGGCCACTGCTGAGTTTTCCAAATTTGCTGGCATATTGAGCACAGCACTTTCATAGCATCATCTTTCATTACAGAGCTTGGGTTAAAGCCTATTTTGTATGACATAAAAGAGCTATGCCTGCTTTTTTTTGGTTCCCATTTGCATGGAATATCATTTTCCATTCACTCATCTTCAGTCTATATGTGTCTTTAAAGCTGAAGTGAATCTCTTGTAGGTAGTATATATTTGGTCTTTTTTTTTTTTTTCTTAATCTAATCAACCACACTCTTTTAGTTGAATAATTTAATCTATTTACATTTAACATGCCATTACTTTGCATGACCCAGTCCTTCCAACTGCCTGTTCTTTGTTGAGCTTGTATTATTGTTTTATCTTGTTGGTTGTTGTATTTAGGTTTCTTCTAGGAAAATACACTTTATGGGGTTTTTTGGGGGGTAGGGAAGAGTTTTCTTTTACATAGGTAAAGGATGAATTCCTCAGGTCCTCAAATATGTCTTCAAAAATGTTATGAAGGGTATTTGCTAGTGCCCTTCCAAGCATTTTACCACTATTAGATATATATTTTTATATTCTTTTGTTTTAATGACATCAATAAATGAATTTAGTTGGTCATTAGAACTGGAATTCTATAAAGAAGGGTTTTGATGAGATTACCAGTGATATCCTACAATATCCCTCCAAAGCCTGTGTGAACTTGATTGATTTAAAACTGCATTTTTAAAAGATAGTCTATGAAATAGCTGGAAGAGAAATAAATTTCCTTGTATTTATTATGCTCATGCCAAAATTGCAGTGGAATCCTGAAAAATTAATGTTAGAACCACTTTAAAATATCCTTTTAATGAATCTAAATGTTATCAGTTAAGGAGTGATGATGAGTTTGAGTTATGTGTGTGTGTTACATGATACATCTTACATATATTTTTAACATTTTCAGGGGTGAATAAATCATCTAAGGATGTGTAAAATAAAGGTTTTGTGCCAAGAATAAATTCCTAGAGGAAAAGATACAAACTTTGCATTTCAAATACTAATTCTTGGAATGATTATTTAGATTTGGGCTGTTAAGATTGAAACTCAGTCTTTATGAAGATGAATCAAATATTACTATCTTGTTTGGCAAAACTTTAATAATACCACAATCTTGTATGATAGAACTTTAGTCATTCTATATACAATTCATTATCAGATTAAGGCAGAGAAAGATGATTTTTCTAGCAATCATAATACCAGAATCAGCTGCAATTTCATTGGTAATTAGACAAAAAATTTTCCAGTATTCTGCTTACAGTACACTATCTTTTTAGTTTATTGTCTTGCAAATGATGCTACTTGTTTGATTTTCTGCTGTTGCAGTCTTCATATACTTTGGATATTAACCCCTTGTTATATATGTGATCTGCAAATATTTTCTTCCATTCAGTAGGTTTCATTTTCATTTTGTTGATTTCCTTTGCTAGGCAGCTTTTTAGTTTGATGTAGTCCTGCTTTTTTGTTCTTGCTTTTGGTGTTAATTCAAAAAAATCATTGTCAAGATGTTAAAGAGCTTACAGCCTGTGTTTTCCTCAGAAGTTCTATGGTTTCACGTCTTAGTTTCAAATCTTCAATCCATTTTGAGTTCATTTTTGTGTGTGGTATAAGATAGTAGCCCAGTTTCATTCTTTTGCATGTGGTATCCAGTTTTTTCAGCAGCATTTATTGATTTCTTAACTATTTATTCATCCATGAGCATGGATTTTCTTTCCACTTATCTATGACATTAAAAATTTTTTAATCAAGATCTCTTCGTTTTCAATGTACAAGTCTTTTATTTCTTTGTTTAAATTTTTCCTAGTTTTATTCTTTTTGATACAATTATAAATGGGATTGTTTGATTAATTTCTCTTTCTAATAGTTTGTTGTTAGTATATAAAAATACAACAAGTTTTTTGTATTAGATTGAATATCCTGTAACTTTGCTCAGTTTTTCTATCAGTTTTTTCAGTTTTCTGGTGGAGTGGTTAGGGTTTTTACATATTTCTATGTTTGGGAAATAGCGACAATTTACTTCCTTTCTAGTTTGGATTTTTTCCCCCTCTTGCTAGGACTTTCAGTGCTATGGGAATAAAAGCTGTGAAGTGGGCATCCCTGTTTCTTTGCCTTGTCTTACATGCCAAATTTTCAATTCTCACCATTCAGTATGATCTTGCCTGTGTGCTGGTTATTGCTGTTGCTAAGTCACTTCAGTCGTGTCCAACTCTGCTTGACCCCATAGACGGCAGCCCACCAGGCTTCCCCATCCCTGGGATTCTCCAGGCAAGAATACTGGAGTGGGTTGCCATTTCCTTCTCCAATGCATGAAAGTGAAAAGTGAAAGTGAAGTCGCTCAGTCATGTCCGACCCTCAGCGACCCCATGGACTGCAGCCTTCCAGGCTCCATCCGTGGGATTTTCCAGGCAAGAGTACTGGAGTGGGGTGCCATTGCCTTCTCCGAGTGCTGGTTATATATAGCCTTTACTGATGCATGTTCCCTTTATACCAAATTTGTTGAGTTTTTATCATAAACAGATGTTGAATTTCTTGAAATGCTTTTTCTGCTCCATTGAGATGACTATATGATTTTTATTCTTCATTTTGTCACTATGGTGTATCATGTGATTGATATGCATATGTTGAATCATCCTTGTATCCCTGGGATAAATCTCACTTGTCCAAAGTGTAAGGTCATTTTAATGTACTGTTGGATTCAGTTTGCTAATATCTCACTGAGGATTTTTGTATTTATGTTCATCAGGGAGATAGCCTATAATTTTCCTTTCTTGTGGTATCCTGATCTGATTTTGGTATCAGACCTCATAAAGTAAGTTTGAAAGCATGTCAGGCTCTTGCATTTTTTTGAAGAGTTTGATAAGAATTAGCGTTAATTCTTCATTGAAAGTTTGGTAGATTTTACCAGTGAAGCTGTCTGTTCCTGAACTTTTATTTGGAGGTTTTTGGTTACTGATTCAATTTCCTTACTTGGAGCTGTTGTGTTCATGTTTTCTATTTCTTAGAAATAAAAAAAATAGAAAACTGAATCACTAAGACTGTGATTCAGTCTTAGTAGGTTGTATGTTTCTAAGAGTGATACATGATAAATTTCATCTAGTTGTCCAGTTTGTTGGTATAAAATGATTCATAGTAGTCTCTTATGATCCTTTTTATATCTGTGGTATCTGCTTTATTAAGAAGAGGTGGCAAGAATACACAGAAGAACTATACAAAAAACATCTTCACAACCCAAATAGTTACAATGGTGTGATCACTCACGTAAAGCCAGACATCCTGGAATGTGAAGTCAGGTGTGCCTTAGGAAGCATCACTATGAACAAAGCTAAGTGGAAGTGATGGAATTCCAGTTGAGCTATTGCAAATCCTAAAAGATGATGCTGTGAAAGTGCTGCACTCAATATGTCAGCAAATTTGGAAAACTCAGCAGTGGCCATAGGACTGGAAAAGGTCAGTTTTCATTCCAATCCCAAAGAATGCTCAAACTACCACACAGTTGCACTCATCTCACACACTAGTAAAGTAATGCTCAAAATTCTCCAAGCCAGGCTTCAGCAATACGTGAACCGTGAACTTCCAGATGTTCAAGCTGGGTTCAGAAAAGGCAGAGGAACCAAAGATCAAATTGCCAACATTCACTGGATCATGGAAAAAGCAAGAGAGTTCCAGAAAAACATTTATTCTGCTTTATTGACTATGCCAAAGCCTTTGACTGTTGGATCACAATAAACTGTGGACAATTCTGAAAGAGATGGGAATACCAGACCACCTGACCTGCCTCTTGAGAAACCTTTATGCAAGTCGGGAAGCAACAGTTAGAACCGGACATGGAACAACAGACTGGTTCTAAATAGGAAAAGGAGTACGTCAAGGCTATATATTGTCACCCTGTTTATTTAACTTATATGCAGAGTACATCATGAGAAACGCTGGGTTGGAGGAAGCACAAACTGGAATCAAGATTTCCAGGAGAAATATCAATAACCTCATATATGCAGATGACACCACCCTTATGGCAGAAAGTAAAGAACTAAAGAGCCTCTTGATGGAAGTGAAAGAGGAGAGTGAAGAAGTTGGCTTAAAGCTCAACATTCAGAAAACGAACATCATGGCATCCGGTCCCATCACTTCATGGCAAATAGATGGGGAAACAGTGGAAATAGTGGCTGACTTTATTTTGGGGGGCTCCAAAATCACTGCAGATGGTGACTGCAGCCATGAAATTAAAAGACGCTTACTCTTTGGAAGAAAAGTTATGACCAACCTAGATAGCATATTAAAAAGCAGAGACATTCCTTTGTCAACAAAGTTCCGTCTAGTCAAGGCTATGGTTTTTCCTGTGGTCATGTATGGATGTGAGAGTTGGACTGTGAAGAAAGCTGAGCGCCGAAGAATTGATGCTTTTGAACTGTGGTGTTGGAGAAGACTCTTGAGAGTCCCTTGGACTGCAAGGAGATCCAACCAGTCCATTCTAAAGGAGATCAGCCCTGGGTGTTCTTTGGAAGGAATGATGCTAAAGCTGAAACTCCAGTACTTTGGCCACCTCATGCGAAGAGTTGACTCATTGGAAAAGACTCTGATGCTGGGAGGGATTGGGGGCAGGAGAAAAAGGGGACGACAGAGGGTGAGATGGCTGGATGGCATCACCAACTCAATGGGCGTGAGTTTGAGTGAACTCCGGGAGTTGGTGATGGACAGGGAGGCCTGGTGTGCTGCGATTCATGGAGTCGCAAAGAGTCAGACACGACTGAGCAACTAAACTGAACTAAACTGAATGTCCATAAGGAATGTCTTAATTTATAAACATCTATTGGAATCTTAAAGCTGGTTCTAGAAATCTTTATATTCATTGACACCTTTGGTGAATGACCCCTCAAGTGGAAAACTGCTCAAAGTGCTCAGATAGTGTTTGGGTAATATTGAAAAGAGGGTAGGAGCAGGAGCTTTTTACTTGTAGCCCCAATATTTTATTGAAGGAGAAAAATGGAGTTCATAGAGTGAATTCCAAGTAGAAGACAAGACTATTTGAGAATTAATTTTCTGTTCTTTTCTTTTTTCTGTTTCTAAAAGAAAGTCACAGACTTGATATCTTACATCTGATAAATGAAGCCAGCTGAAATGCTTCATAGAAGAGAGTGTAGGATTTAGAGTAATGTTGTATTATTTTATTTTTTGTTAAACTGAAAATTTTCAGTGTATTTAATTAGTTCATCTTTATCAGTAAGTGAGTGAGTGAAGTCGCTCAGTCATGTCTGACTCTCTGCGACCCCGTGGACTGTAGCCCACCAGGCTCCTCCGTCCATGGGATTCTCCAAGCAAGAATACTGGAGTGCGTTGCCATTTCCTTCTCCAGGGGAATCTTCCCAACCCAGGGATCGAACCCAGGTCTCCCGCATTCCAGGCAGACGCTTTACCCTCTGAGCCACCAGGGAAGCCCTGGTGGCTTTATCTTTATCAGTAGGACCGAGTATAAAATTTTAGAAAAGAAACTTACTTAAACCCTGTTAAAGATAATAGCTCAGGAACAGTGGTAACAGTAAGAGATAAAAACATTAGAAATTAAAATGGTTGATGATAGCAGGATTTTGGATTGGTATAGAAAAGGTCAATGAAACCCCAAACATTTATTTGAAGACTAAACAGATATATGTTGTTAATCTCAATGGGTTAGGACTTACATGAGTTAAGAGAGAACAGGAAGAGAGTAAGTAAAGACAGTAAGTACTGAAAACTCCTGAGGATCTTTGCTTTATAAGTAATGGGTGATAGTTTGAGAGAGAGATAGGTTTAATAGCTTGAGAGAAATGTAGGAAGAATTGTTTTTTAATTTGTTTTATTGAGAATGATAAATTTGATTTATTTATTGAGAAATATTAGAACATGTTTGTTTGTGTTTATATGTGTTGTGTTAAAAAGCAAAATATAATCATGAGGGGCAGACTGGGGACAGTTTCTTCAGCGTTGACCTCAGGTTGCCAGGAAGTAATGGGAGCCACTATGTAGGTTCAGAGTTTGTCTTTCAATAACATGGACAGTACACCCGTGGTAATAGATGGGAGGGCAGAATGTATGGAAGTAAATATAGATAGGTTATTGATCCTAACCTACCTAAGGTAAGAGAAGAGGAGGTTTTCTTCTAATTGCTTTAATTTTCCATCAACTGATAGTATCTGAAAGAGGGGGGAAAGAAATGGACTAGGAAAGTGAAATGGAAAGAGAGCTCTGGAAGACCAAACATTTCAAGAAAAAAAACCTGGCCTGCTTTGCATATTTCTATTTACCAGTGTGGCCCTTGAAGTTAATATTGGGATAATGATTATACTCTTTTCTGTTTCAGAGAACTGTTTTTTTCTTATTCCTCAACTCCTTTTGAGGGGAAAATAAAAAAATAGCTGTTACTTTGGACAGGGCTGAGTTTTTTTCTTAAGAATAGCAATAAAGTAATGTTTGATGGTCTTCTAAGTTAGATATATTCAGTTGCTCAGTTGTATTTGTACTTATTAACTACAGTGGCAAAAAACAAAAAATAGGATAGTTGATATTCTGTTTTAACTTTGGGGTTCTTTTTCATTTAAAAAATTATATCATACATTTTTCTTCTTCTTCTTATAGATGTTCTTAATAGTTGCTCCTCTTTCTGTCCTCTACAACTGGAAGGATGAGCTGGACACCTGGGGATATTTCAGAGTCACTATTTTACATGGTAACAAAAAGGATAGTGAACTGATTCGTGTGAAACAGAGGAAATGTGAAATTGCTCTAACAACTTATGAAACACTGCGCTTATGTCTGGATGAACTTAACAGGTAATCAGAATAATGGGAGTGATTGTATTAGTATTCTGCTTACGGTTGTATCGATCCCTTTGTATTGTGGGGCTTCTCAGGCAGCTCAGTGGTAAAGAATCTGTGGAGATGAGACACAGGTTTGACCCGTGGGTTGGGAAGAAACCCTGGAGGAAGAAATGGCAACCCACCCAGTATTCTTGCCAGGATAATCCCAAGGACAGAGGAGCCTGGTGGGCTATAGTCTATGGGGTCACAAAGAGTCGGACATGACTGAGCAACTGAACACTTTATATTGTAATTTTTTTTAAGCTCTAAATATTGTTTAGCATTATTTAATTTGATTTCAAAGTTATTGAAATAGACAGTTTATAGTAATTAACTCATTTTCTAAGAAGGAAAACCTGAGTCAGGGTTTCTACAGTTCCTTATTTTATTTCCTCTATTACCTCTCCAAGCAGTGCCTGTTAATGAATAAGACTTGTCCTAAATCTTATGTACAGTGTTTTGTGTGTTTGACGCCTTTAGACTAAAATAGTGAGTTTCATGAATGATTTTACTTATGGGAGTCTGTTGTTAATGTAGAGTGGCAAAAAATACATATACATATTGAGAACCACTATTCCAAGACTACAGGTACCCAAAAGAAATGAACTACATTTTAAGATTTTAGTGGGGAATCTAGATACAGTCAATTATGAAGTCATGTGTGTGCTATGATATGGAATAGAGAATGTTATGGGAGCACATGAGGAGCCTGACTGCTGCAGAGTGAGGAGAGTAGTCAGAGAGCTTCCCAGAGAAGATGACCTATGAGCTTACTGAGGACTGAAAGATGAGTAGGAGTAGGGAAGAGTAGGAGAATCAAGCAAGAGGGAACAAACAACATTTGCAGGGGCCTCCTGACAACAAAGATCACAGCACTTTTTAGTAAATGAAAGCAGTTCTAATGCTTTGTGCATGTAATGACTATACCTAGAATGTAAAAGGGAAGTGGCCAGGAGACACTGGTGTGGTAAGGAAGGAATAGATCATAAGACTATTTAAAGCTTCTTAGAGGATTTTGATCTTTATCCTTAGAACAATAGAGTCTCTCTGAAGTGTTTTCAGGGGATTACTATTAGGATAAAAAATTATCAGATTTGCATTTTACAAGTCATCATGTTGCTGTTTGTGCAGAGTAGAGCCAAGTTGAATGGTGAAAGTCCAATTAGGAGGCTTGCTATGTCCAAATTGATGTGTTCCAGTCCCAGCCCCAAGGACCTTGGAATGTAACTAAAGGTAATTAAGTTAAAATGAAACATTAAGGTGGGGACTGAGGCCAGTCTGACTGATTGCCCTTGGAAGAAGAGAAGGAGATGCCAGGAGCTCCTATACACAGAGGAAACGATTCAGGAAGATATAGCAAGAGGGCAGTAGTCTGTAAGCATAGGAGTGAAAAGAATGTCAGACTCTTTGTGACCCCCATGGACTATATAGTCCATGGAATTCTCCAGGCTAGAATATTGGAGTGGGTAGTTGTTGCCTTCTTCAGGGGATCTTCCCAACCCAGGGATTGAACCCAGGTCTCCTGGATTGAAGGCAGATTCTTTACCAGCTGAGCCACCAGGGAAGCCCAAGCATAGGAGAGAGACCTCAATGGAAACCAAACCTGCCAACAGTTTGATTTTGGAATTCAAGCCCCCAGAAATGTTGTGTCTGGCATCTTTTGCTCATCATCATGTTTTTGAGAATCTCCTGTGTTATTGAATGTATCAGTGATCATTCTGTTTAATGCTGAATTGTATTGCATTTTATAAATATATCACACTTTGTTACATATTCATTTGAGGATAGTTATTTGGGTTTTCTGGTTTTGGTTATTAAAAGTAAACATTTAAGTAATATTTATGTGTAAGACTTCTTTGACATACATTGTAATTTCTCTTGGATAAATTCCTGTGAATGGAATTTCTGGATTATATGATAAGTATAAGTTTAAATCTGAAGAAACTGAGAAATCATTTTTCCAGAGTGGGTGTACTATTTTACTCCAACTAGCAACCTATTAGAGTTCATTTGCTTCGTATACTCACCAATATTTGGTATAATCTGTCTTTTTGTTTTTAGTGTGTATAGTGGTATCCCATTACAATGTAATTTGTCTTTATCTGATCTATGTACACTTGAAAAAAGTGTTTGTTCTATAATTGTTGGGTATAGTGTTCTATAAATATCAGTAAAGTCAGTTTGGTCAGGTGTTGTTCAGGCATTCTCTGTCTTTACTGATTTTCTTCCCAGTTGGTTTACAGTTTCTGAGAGAGGAATATTGAAATCTTCAATTACAATTATAGATTTGTTTATTTCTCTTTTTATTTCAGTCAGTCTTCAATTCATATATTTTGAAACTCTGTACTTAGGTACACACATATCGATGATTAGTATTTTTTCCTTATGAATTGACCCTTTTATCATTAAAAATGCTCCTTTTATGTCTGTAATCGTGTAATTTTCTCTGATGTTAATATAGACAATACAGTCTTATCCTAACTGTATGTTTATCATTTTCCAGCTTTTAATTTTTATCTGTTCTTTAAGGTGAGTCTCTTGTGGTTAGCATATTATCAGGTCTTGCATTTTTATTTATTTGGATATCTGTGCCTTTTTATTTGGAGTGTTTAGTTCATTTATACTTAATGTGGTGATTTAGAGCAACCATTTTTGTAAGCTCTAGACTTTTATTTTACTCCATTTACGAACTCATAAGTTTGCCTGTTAGTATATCCTATATGCAGTCAGAAGACAGGAACAATCTGAGGCATGAAGTTAAGTAACTTGCACAAGCCTGCAGCAAGTAAGTCAGGGTGAACAAGAGGTTTAAACCTTGACTTTGAATTTAGTATGTAAGAGATACTCTACAGTTAGATAAATGTAATAAGTTTATTTATCTTAGCACCAGTCATATTTTAATTTTTGTATGACTGTCTACCCCTTTAGACTGTGAGGTCTTTGATACAGGATAATTTCTATGTTTCAGTGCTTATTATACTTCCAGGCATATAATTGTGTTAGATAGTTATTTTCTGTGTATGTTACAAATATTAAGTAAGAATTCCAAAGTAGAGTTATGTAAATATAAATCAAATTTCTGTGTAAAATAAGAAAATTAAAGTGTTTCAGTTTTTGTGGTATTCAGCTTTCCTTTGTTTGAATAGTTTTATTTGACAAATATTCAAAATAATTTATATTCAATCTGAGTAAATACTAAGTAATTTTTGTGAGACTGTTCTAAATGATAGACCAGGATTTATCATAGACAATATACAGAGTAGATAAACACTGTAGGAGTGCAGCTGTATCTCTTTTTGTTATTACTGTTAATGTTTTACTTTATTTTTATCAAAGTTATATACGCATATTATTTCAAGAGCCAAATATGCACACAGTTCATTCCTGTCTGCCACAACCATTGCATTTTCTTCAGAGCCAGTCACCTTCAGTTCTTTTACTTATCTTTTTAGTGTTTACTTTCATATCTCAAAGATCACATTCATGCTGCAACTTAAAACTTATTTCAGTTTTCAGCATCACTTGTTAATTTACTATAATGAAAAATGATGATTTTGTTGTATTTTTCCCTTCTATTGTTTGCTTTACAGTGTCCTGGCTGGGATAGTTTGTGTGATAGGGAATAGTGTATAGGAGATCCAACAACTTCTTAAACAGACTGTTGAACATTTTGTGGTTGTTCAGTCACTAAGTCATGTCCTACTCTTTGCAACCCCGTGCACTAGAGTGTTCCAGGCTTCCCTGTCCTTCAGTGTCTTCCAGAGTTTGCTGAAATTCACGTCCTGGGAATCAGTGATCCTGTCTGACCATCTCATCCTCTGCTGCCCCTTTTCCTTTTGCCATCAGTCTTTTCCAGCATCAGGGTCTTTTCCAGTGAGTCAGCTCTTCCCATCAGGTGGCCAAAATATTGGAGCTTCAGCATCATTCCTTCAAATGAATATTCAGAATTAATTTCCTTTAGTATTGACTGGTTTGATTTCCTTGCTATCCAAGGGAATCTCAAGAGTCTTCTCCAGCACCTCGATTTGAAAGCATCAATTCTTCAGTGCTCAGCCTTCGTTATGGTCCAGCTCTGACATAGGTACATGACTAATGGAAAAACCATAGCTTTGAATATGGACCTTTGCTGGCAAAGTGATGTCTCTGGTTGTAAATATACTGTCTAGGTGTGTCATAGCTTTCCTCCCAAGAAGCAAGTGTCTTTTAATTCATGGCTGTAGTCACCGTCCACAGTGATTTTGGAGCCCAAGAAAATAAAATCTGTCACCTTTTCCTCATCTGTTTGCCATGAAGTGATGGGGCCAGAAGCCATGATTTTAGTTTATTGAATGTTTAGTTTCAACCCAGCTTTTTCACTTTCCTCTTTCACCCTCATCAAAAGGCTTTTTGCTTCCTCACCACTTTCTGCCATTAGAATGGTTTCATTTGCATATCTAAGGTTATTAATATTTCTCCTAGCAATCTTGATTCCATCTTGTGATTCATCCAGCCCAGCATTTTGCGTGATGTACTCTGCATAGAAGTTAAATAAGTGATACCATACAGCCTTGTCATACTCTTTTCCCAATTTTGAGCCATTCTGTTGTTCTGTCTCCAGTTCCAACGGTTGATTATTGACCTGCATAAAGGTTTCTCTGGACACAGGTAAGGTCTGGTTTTCTCATCTCTTTAAGAATTTTCCACAATTTGTTGAGATCCACACAGCAAGGTCTTTAGCATAGTCAATGAAGCAGAAGTAGATGTTTTTCTGGAATTCTCTTCCTTTCTTTTTGATCCAACAAATGTTAGCAATTTGATCTCTGGTTCCTCTGACTTTTCTAAACCCATCTTATTCATCTGAAAGTTCTCGGTTCATGTACTGCTGATGCCTCACCTGAAGGATTTTGAGCACTACCTTGATAGCATGTGAAATGAGTGCAATTGTATAATAGTTTGAATATTCTTTGGCATTGCCCTTCTTTGGGATTGGAATGAAAACTGACGTTTTCCAGTCTGGTAGCCATTGCTGAGTTTTCTAAATTTGCTGACAGACTGAGTGCAGCACTTTAAAAGCATCATCTTTTAGGATTTGAAATACTTCAGCTGAAATTCTATCACTTCCTCTAGCTTTGTTTGTAGTAAGCTTCCTAAGGCCTACTTGACTTCACACTCTAGGATGTCTGGCTCTAAGTGAGTGAACGCACCAATGTGGTTATACCAGTCTTTAAGACCTTTTTTGTATAGTTCTTGCCACGTCTTCTTAATCTCTTTTACTTTTGTTAGTTCCTTACCGTTTCTTTACTTTATCTTGCTCATCCTTGCATGAAATGTTCCCTTAGTATATCATTTACTTGGCAAGATCTCTAGTCTTTTACATTCTATTCTTTTCCTCTCTTTCTCTGCATTGTTCACTTAAGAAGGCTTTCTTATCTGTGCTTGCTGTTCTCTGGAACTCTGCATTCAGTTGGGTATATATTTCCCTTTCTCCTTTGCCTTTCACTTCTCTTCTTTTTTCAGCTATTTGTAAAGCTTGCTCAGACAACCACTTTGCCTTTTTGCATTTTTTTTTCTTGTTGTGATTTTGGTCACTGCCTCCCATACAATGTTATGAACCTCTGTCCATAGTTCTTCAGGTACTCTACCAGATCTAATCCCTGAATGTTTTTATCACCTCTACTGTATAATCATAAGGGATTTGATTAAGGTCATACCTGAATGCCTAGTGGTTTTCCCTACTTTCTTCAATTTAAGCCTGATTTTGCAATATGGCAATGGCACCCCACTCCAGTACTCTTGCCTGGAAAATCCCATGGACGGAGGAGCCTGGTAGGCTGCAGTCCATGGGGTCGCAAAGAGTCGGACACGACTGAGTGACTTCCCTTTCACTTTTCACTTTCATGCATTGGAGAAGGAAATGGCAACCCACTCCACTGTTCTTGCCTGGAGAATCCCAGGGACGGGGGAGCCTGGTGGGCTGCCGTCTACGGGGTCGCACAGAGTCAGACATGACTGAAGTGACTTACCTTACCTTTGCAATATGGAGCTGATGATATTGATATTGATGATATTGAGCCATAGTCAGTTCCCGGTCTTGTTTTTGCTGACTGTATAGAGCTTCTCCATCTTTGGCTGCAAAGACTATAATCGATCTGATTTCAGTATTGACCATCTGGTGATGTCCATGTGTAGAGCTGTCTCTTGTGTTGTTGGAAGAGGGTGTTTGCTATGACCAGCGTGTTCTTTTGGCAAAACGCTATTAATCTTTGTCCTGCTTCATTTTGTACTCAAGGCCAAACTTGCCTTTTACTCCAGGTATCTCTTGACTTCCTGCTTTTTTTCATTCCAATCCCCTAAGATGAAAAAGACATCATTTTTTTGCTGTTAGTTCTAGAAGGTCTTTTAGGTCTTCACAGAACCATTTGGCATTAGTGATTAGGGCATAGACTTGGATTACTATGATGTTGAAATGGTTTTCCTTGGAAACAGCCAAGATCTGTCGTTTTTGTGATTGCACCCAAGTGTTGCATTTCAGACTTTTGTTGACTATGAGGGTTACTCCATTTCTTCTAAGGGATTCTTAACCACAGTAGCAGATATAATGATAACCTGAATTGGAATCAAGATTGCCGGGAGAAATATAAATAACCTCAGATATGCAGATGACACCACCCTTATGGCAGAAAGTGAAGAAGAACTAAAGAGCCTCTTGATGAAAGTGAAAGAGGAGAGTGAAAAAGTTGGCTTAAAACTCAACATTCAGAAAACTAAGATCATGGCATCCTGTCCCCTCATTTCATGGCAAATAGATGGGGAAACAGTGGCTGACTTTATTTTTTTGGGCTCCAAAATCACTGTAGATGGTGACTGCAGCCATGAAATTAAAAGACGCTTACTCCTTGGAAGGAAAGTTATGACCAAGATAGCATATTAAAAAGGAAAGTTATGACCTAGATAGCATATTAAAAAGCAGAGACATTACTTTGTCAACAAAGGTCTATCTAGTCAAGGCTATGGTTTTTCCAGTGGTCATGTATGGGTGTGAGAGTTGGACTGTGAAGAAAGCTGAGCGCCGAAGAATTGATGCTTTTGAACTGTGGTGTTGGAGAAGACTGAGAGTCCCTTGAACTGCAAGGAGGTCCAACCAGTACATCCTAAAGGAGATCAGTCCTGGGTGTTCACTGGAAGGACTGATGTTGAAGCTGAAACTCCAGTACTTTGGCCACCTGACGCTAAGAGCTGACTTGTTTGAAAAGACCCTGATGCTGGGAGGGATTGAGGGCAGGAGGAGAAGGGGACAACAGAGGATGAGTTGGTTGGATGGCATCACCGACTCAACGGACATGGGTTTGGGTAAACTCCGGGAGTTGGTGACGGACAGGGAGGCCTGGCGTGCTGCGGTTCATGGGGTTGCAAAGAGTCAGATACGACTGAGCGACTGAACTGAACTGAACTGAATTAGATTTGCCCATTCCCGTCCATTTTAGTTCACTGATTCCTAAGATGTCGATGTTCAGTTTTGCCATCTCCTGCTTGAGCACATCCAATTTACCTGATTCATGGACCTAACATTCCAGGTTCCTATGCAATATTGTTCTTTACAACATCGGACTTTACTTTCAGCACCAGACACAACCGCAACTGAGCATCATTTCTACTTTGGCCCAGCCTCTTCATTCTCTGGAGCTATTAGTAATTGCCCTCTTCCCTAGTAGCATATTGGACACCTTCTGACCTGGGGGGCTCATCTTCCAGCATCATATCTTTTTGCCTTTCATACTGTTCATGGGTTTCTTGCAACAAGAATACTGGAGGGGTTTGACATTCCCTCCTCCAGTGAACCACATTTTGTCAGTGTTGAACATTTACCTAATCCAGTTTCCATAGGCATCTGGTCGTTTAAGAATTCAATAACATTAATTAAAAACTCAATAACATTAATTAGATTGTTTCTTGGCTTTCTTTGCTACTGGCACGGGATACTCCTTCCTCTGTTTCGTAAGTTGTTTTGTTCATCTTCTTCCCTGCCTTTAAAATCTTGTGATTGTTTTTCCTCCTTTCCTTTGTTCTTAATCTCTTGTTCTTTATTCAACTTCATATTAAGAAAATGATCAAACCTATAGAAAAATTGAAGTAATAGTACATGAATATCTATATACTCAATCCCTATATTCACTGGTTTTATGTGTGCTTTTTTTTTGGCAAGATATAAGTTAATGTGTGTGTTGACTATTAAACCCGTTTAGTCTCTTCTAATGTAGAACATTCCCTCAACTGTAATTTTTTAATGTAAGACATTTTGAGGAGACCAGGTCAGTTGTCTCTTAGGGTGTCTCACAAATTTATCTGATTACTTTTTCAAAGAGTTGTGTATTCCTCTACCATATGTATTTTGGTAAGCTGATTTTGATCTAAAGGCTTAATTAGATTCAGATCTGACATTTTTGACTAGAATGCTTCATAAATGATACTGTGGACTTCATATTATGTTACATCAGGAAATGTTAATGTCATGTTGTTCTACTATTAAGGTTGCAAAGTTTGTCCCATAGGCTAAGGAGATGGTCATCAGATCTCTTCATTTTAAAGATATGTTTCTCCCTTTACAGGGAGAAGTAAATTGTGGGGTTATACTTTTCTGCTAGCTAAATATTCTGGTCCTTCAGTCCTTTTGCTTAGTGGTATTAACATTCGGAAATTATTGTTGTCTGAATCAGTTATTTTATTGTGTTTTCAAAATAATGTTTTCCTAAATTTATCATTTCTTTTACACTTATTAACAGCATTCTCCTACAATTAGGAATTAACCACAGTTTCAACTGACATAGCAAGGTGAATGCTTGATTCTTTTGCTGCTATTTCCAATTTTCAAACTAATACATTGGTACGGTGGTCATCCACAAAGTTTCTCTCCCATTCCCCAACCCCCTTTTTTTGACTATCAGTGTGGACTCAGATTATTGAGGTGCAATTTATATGCCATAGAATGTACCCATTTTAAGTATAGAATGGTTTCTAGTAAATTTATAAAGCTGTGCAGTTATCACCCAACCCAGTTTAAGAACATTTTCATCACCTCAAACAGCTTTTTGTTTTCAGTCAGTCTTTCATCCCATCTCCAGTTCTAGGCAACCACTAATCTGCTTTCTGTCTCTATAGAATTGCCTTTTCTGGAGATTTCATGTAAATTTCATACAGTATGTAGTCTTTTGTATCAGCCTTCTTTTGCTTAACATTTTTGAGGTTCCTCCTATAACATGTTTCAGTAGTTTATTCCTTTTTATTGTTGAACAGTACTGTTGTATATACCTCATTTTGTTTATCTAATGGATGGACCTTTAGATTGTTTTCAGTTTGGGGCTATTATGAATAATGCTGCTGTGAACATTCATGTACAAATCTTTGAGTAAATGTAAATTTTTTATTTCTAGGGGAAAGATATCTAGGAATGAATTGCTGAGTGGTGTAAGGAGTTTTAACATTTTAAGAAACAGCCAGTGTTTTAGAAAAATGTCTGTACTTTGCCAAAGCAGTGTGGCTAGTTTTCCTTGCAAACAATTAATTTTGTCAGTCTTTCCTGATTGCCAGTCAAATAGGTTTGTGGTGGTATCTCTCTCTCTCTCTCTTTTTTTTTTTTTTCTAATTATGAACTTTTTATGTGCTTATTGGCCTTTATATATCTTCTTTGGTGAAGTGTCTATTAAAATATTTTATCATCTTTTAAATTGGATTGTTTTAACTTCTGTTGAGTTGTAGTAGCTCTTTATATAATTTTGTATGCAAATTCTTTTATCAGATTATGATTTGCAAATATTTTCTCAGTAGCATGTCTGTATCATGTCTTTTCATTTTCTTAATGATGTCTGGAAGAGCAAGTTTTTTTTTAACTTTGATGCAGTTCAGGTTATCAAGTTTTTTTTTATTGACTATGCTTTTGGTGTCACTGATCTAAGAAATTTTTCTTTAACCCAAAGTCACAAGAGTTTTTCCTGAATTTTATAACTTTTAAAATTTAGCTCTTTTTTTAGGTCTACAATGTATTTTGAGTTAATTTTTATATATGGCATGAGATAAGAGTCTAAAGTGAATTTTTGATACAACCCTTGGATTTTTATATATTCAATGTTTTACACTACCCTATAGTTATTATTTCTAATGATGCTTTAATTTTCTAATTAGGTTTGGTCCTTTGTTCTTTGGACATGTCCCCATTTGTCTTTGAAAGCATCTGTGCTTTCTCAATCTCCAGTATTTCCCTTGCTGCATACCTGAAACCAACTATTTCTCCTTGGGATCCTGCTTCCTTTTAGTGGATTGACCACTGTGGTTGTTCATTGCTATTGGGGTAATAATCAATCCTGAACCTTTTTAGCAGGCAGAGCTATGTAGTGCAACTTTGTAGAAATCATGAGATTATATTGATATTTTTCATTCATAATTAGCATTATAAGTTTTGCTTATTTTATATTTATTTTTCTTTTTTATTACTTTTAAAAGATTCCTTTTGTGATTTTAGTCATGGCTAAATGAGTTATTTCTTTTAATTGTCCCTAAACAGAATCTCTGCCCTTTTGTCTCCCTACACATTTTACTTTCATGGGTTGTCCAAACTTGCGATCATTTAAACAACTAAGTGAAAATTCTGTGGAATCATCAGAGAGTAGAGAAGAAAAACTCCAAAACTTTGGTAGAGAAAACTGGCTAAAATTATATAGACTAAGAAAGGGACGTTTTTTCAACCTTTTTTCCTTTTTGTCTCACTTTGTAGTTTGGAATGGTCAGCTATCATTGTAGATGAAGCTCATAGAATCAAGAATCCAAAGGCTAGAGTAACAGAAATTATGAAAGCTTTAAAATGTAATGTCCGAATTGGCCTCACTGGAACCATTCTTCAGAACAACATGAAAGAATTGTGGTGTGTTATGGACTGGTGAGTTTGGAAAATTATTTTCTACTTTCTTAACCTTTTTTTCGTAATTATTTGTTTCTGAAAAAAATTAGTTGTCTGTTTACAGAGGTGTTTTATCCCAAACATAGTATGCAGAGTAAAGAGTCCCAGGAAAACCCAGCTTTACATATTACTCCTGGTCCCTGAAATAAATATCTGAAGTAATTTACCAGTCCTATCATCTTCTTATAGTTGTTCACTGAAATTGTCATAAAGAACATTCTGCTTTCTTGCCTTTTGTTACTGTTATCCTTAATAAACACGTGACTTAGTGTATTTCTTAAGAGCAAAAAGAAGTCTGTTTCTTATTAGTTTAATAAAGCCTTAACATTTTTCTTATTGCCTTTATAAAGGGCTGTGCCAGGACTATTAGGTAGCAGGATCCACTTCAAGAAGCAGTTTTCTGACCCAGTAGAACATGGTCAGAGACACACAGCAACAAAAAGGGAACTAGCTACTGGCCGAAAGGCCATGCAGAGGCTCGCAAGAAAGATGTCTGGGTGGTTTCTCAGACGAACCAAGACTCTAATCAAGGATCAATTGCCTAAGAAGGAAGATCGGGTGAGAACTGCTTTTGTGTGTATTAGGAATTCCTTATCATGTTTTATTTATTCTGAAAATACTTCTTTTGAAGAGGAAATCTATCTCCTGTGGTGTTTTATGAATACAGTTTTTTAGCATTTTACTCAGTGTGAAAAAAATTGTTACGTGCAGAATTTCATAAAATATTAATTGAGCCTGAGAAATCTTCCTCACTAACTTAACTAGCATTTTATCTAACAGATCTATTATTAGTATACATTAAACTCATTTCTCTTATTTTAGAACACGAAGGCCTTGATACAATTCTTCCTCAACGAAGAAAGAACTTCTTGCCCTAATGTGTTTTCTGTTCATATTTTGCCCATCTTATACTGTCTGCCGTCTGTAATCCAGCATGTAGTGTGCTGTGCTTAGTCACTGTCGTGTCTGACTCTTTGCCACCCCATGGACTGTAGCCCGTCAGGCTCTTCTGTCCATGGGGACTCTCTAGCCAAGAATACTGGAGTGGGTTGCCATGCCTTCCTCCAGAGGATCTTCCCAACCCAGGGATCAAAGCCAGGTCTCCTGCATTGTAAGAGGATTCTTTACCATCTGAGCCACCAGGGAAGCCCAAGAATACTGGAGAGGGTAGCTTATCTCTTCTCCAGGGAGTCTTCCTGACCCAGGAATCAAACCGGGTCAGTGCAGTCTCCTGCATTGCAGGCAGATTCTTTACCAGCTAAGCTACCCAGGAAGCCCATAACCCAGTATGAAAAGTGAAGGTGAAAGTCGCTCAGTCGTGTCTGACTCTTTGTGACCCCATGGACCATACAGTCCATGGAATTCTCCAGGCCAGAATACTGGAGTGGGTAGCCTTTCCTTCTCCAGGTGATCTTCCCAACCCAGGGATTTAACTCAGGTCTCCTGCATTGCAGGCAGGTTCTTTACCAGCTCAGTCACAAGGGAAGCCCATAACCCAGTATATTCTTTGGTATTTTAATTCTCACTACAGAACAAAGTAGTTAAAAGCTTCTTTTTAATAGTTACATTTCCTGTAGAATGCAATGTATATTTGCACAACTAATTTTAAGAGTTTGCATGAACATTACAATTAAATTCTGTTAATTGTGTAAGAAAATTTGAAGACTTGACTTTAAGAGGATCTTTTTTATTTTTTTTCAAATGTTAAACCTTTTATTTTGTATGGGAATATAGCTGATTTGAGCATCTTTTCATGTGTTTATTAGCCATGTATATGTCTTCTTTGGCAAAATATCTATTCAGGTCTTGTGCCCAGTTTTTGATTGGATTGTTTGTTTTTCTGGTATTGAGCTACATGAACTGATTGATATTTTGGAGATTAATTCTTTGTCAGTTGTTTCATTTACTATTATTTTCTCCCATTTTAGGGTTGTCTTTTCACATTGTTTATAGTTTCCTTTGCTGTGCAAAAGCTTTTAAGTTTAATTAGGTCCCGTTTGTTTATTTTTATTTCCTTTACTCTAGGATGTGGTTCACAGAGGGTCTCACTATGATTAATGTCAAGGACTGTAGTGTTTCTGTTTTCCTCTAAGAGATCTACAGTTTCTGGCCTTACATTTAACTCTTAAATCCATTTTGAGTTTATTTTTGTATATAATTTAGGAGGTGTTCTAGTTTCATTCTTTTTCATGTAACTGTCCAGTTTTCCCAGCACCACTCATAGAAGAGACTGTCTTTTCTCCACTGTATATTCCTACCTCCTTTGTCAAAGATAAGGTACCCATAGGTGTGTGGTTTTATCTCTGGGCTTTCTGTATTGTTCCATTGGTCTCTATTTCTATTTTTGTGCCAGAACCATACTGTCTTGATGACTGTAGCTTTATAATATAGTCTCAAGTCAGGAAGGTTGATTCTTCCAGCTCCACTGTTCTTTCTTAAGATAGCTTTGGCTGTTCGAGGTCTTTTGTGTTTCCATACACATTGTGAAAATTATTGTTTTGACAGTATTTTTGTCCTTTGCATTTCTTCATTGTCTGTTGTAACCTCCTTTTTCATTTCTAGTTTTCTTGATTTGATTCTTCTCCTTTTTATTTTTTTTTGGTAGGACTTCCCTGTAGCTCAAAGGGTAAAAAATCTGCCTGCAATGCAGGAGACCAGGGTTTGATCCCTGAGTCAGGAAGATCCTCTGGAGAAGGGAATAGCAATCCACTCCAGTATTCTTGCCTGGAGAATCCCGGAGACGCCTGGTGGGCTACAGTCCGTGGGGTTGCAAAGAGTCGGACATGACTGAGCGACTAACATTTCACTTCACTTCCCTTTTTTTCCTTGATGAGTCTGACTAATGAATTATCAATTATATTTTCTCAAAGAACCAGCATTTAGTTTTATTGATCTTTGATATTATCTCCTTCATTTCATTTATTTCTACTTCAGTCTTTATGATTTCTTTCCTTCTACTAACTTCAGGGGCTTTTTTTTCCGCTCGTCTTTTTCTAGTTGCTTTAGGTGTAGAGTTAGGTTGTTTATTTGATGTTTCTCCTGTTTCTTGAAGTAGGATTGTATTGCTGTAAACTTGCCTCTTATGGTGCTGCTTTTCCTACATCCCAGATTTTGAATTGTCCTGTTTTCATTGTTGTTTGCTTCTAGGTATTTTTTGATTTCCTCTTTAATTTCTTCAGTGACCTCTTAGTTACTCAGAAGCATATTGTTTATCCTCCATGTGTTTGTAGTTTATTTTATAGCTTTTTTCCTGTAGTTGTTATCTAATCTTACAGTGTTGTAGTCAGCAAAGATGCTTGAAATGACCTCCCCTTTTTAAAATTTACCAAGGCTTGATTTATGACCTAAGGTGTGGTCTATTCTGGAGAATGTTCTATGTGCATTTGAGAAATAAGTGAAATCTACTGTTTTTAAATGAAATGCCCTGTACATATCTATTAGGTCCAACTGTTTGAATGTATCGCCTAAAGCTTGTTTCTCCTTATTAATTTTTTGTTTGCATGATCTGTCCCTTGGTGTCAATGGGGTGTTAAAGTACCCCACTATTATTGTGTTTCTGTCCATTTTCCCTTTAATAGTTGTTAGAATTTGCCTCGTGTATTGAGGTGCTCCAATGTTGGGTGCATATATATTTATGATTCTTGTATCTTCTTATAATTGATTCCTCAGTCACTATATAGTGTCCTTCATTGTCTCTTATAATGGTCTTTAACATCTGTTTTGCCTCATGTAAGTATTGGTACTCCCATTTTCTTTTCATTTCCATTTGCGTGGGATATCTTTTTCCAGCCCCTCACTTTCATTCTGTAGGTGTTGTATATCTGAGGTGGTTCTCTTTTAGACAGCATATGTAGGGGTCTTGTTTATGTATCGGTTGAACCAATCTTTTGGTTGGAGCATTTAATCCATTTACATTTAAGGTAATTATTGATATGTATGATCCTATTACCATTTACTTAATTGTTTTGGGTTTGTTTTTTAGGCCTTTTCTTTCACTTATGTTTCTTGTCTAGAAAAGTACCTTTAGTATTTGTTATAAAGCTGGTTTGGTGTTGCTGAATTCTCTTAACTTTGCTTGTCTGTGAAGCTTTTGATGTCTCCTCTGAATCTGAATGAAATCCTTGCTGGCTAGAGTAATCTTGGTTGTACCTTTTTCATCACTTTAAGTATTCTGCCACTCCCTTCTAGCCTGCAGTTTCTCTTGAAAAATCAGCTGTTAGCCTTATAAGGATCCCCTTGTATGTTATTTGTTGGTTTTCTTTTGCTGCTTTTAATATTTGTTCCTTGTGTTTAATTTTTGTTAGTTTGATTAATATGTGTCTTGGCATCTTTCTCCTTGGGTTTATCCTATATGGAACTCTCTGGGCTTCCTGGACTTGGGTGGCTATTTCCTTTTCCATGTCTGGGAAATTTTTGACTATAATCTCCTCAAATATTTTCTCATACCCTTACCTTTTTTCTTCTTCTGGGAGCCCTATAATTTGGATGTTGGTGCACTTAGTGTTGTCCCAGAGGCCTCTGAGGCTCTCCTCATTCCTTTTTAGTCTTTACTCTGCTCTGCTTCGATTATTTCTACCATTCTGTCTTTCAGCTCACATATACACTCTTCTGCCTCAGTTATTCTGCTGTTGGTTCCCTCTAGTTTAATTTTAATCTCAGTTATTGTGTTGTTCATTGTTGAGTGTCTATTCTTTATTCCTTCTAGGTTCTTGTTAAACATTTCTTGTATCTTCTCAGTCACCCCCTCCATTATATTTATCTGTGCCTCCATCTTATTTCCAAGATGTGGATCATCATTACAGTCATTATTCTGCATTCATTTTCAGGTAGACTGAATATTTCCTCTTTATTTGTTTGGTCTTGCGAGTTTTTACCATGTTCCTTCAACTGCTGCATGTTTATCTGTCTTTTCGTTTCACTTAATTTACTGTGTTTGGGGTCTCCTTTCTGCAGACTGGAAGGTCATAGTTTCTCATAATTGTGGAGTCTGCCCCCATGGGTGAGGTTGGACCAGTGATTGTGAAGGCTTCCTAGTTTGGGGGACTTGGGCCTCTGTTCTGGTTGATGGAGCTGGGTCTTGTTTCTCTGAAGGGCAGCGCCATATCCAGTAGTGTGCTGGGGTGTCTGTTGGCTTGGTATGGCTTTGGGCAGCATGTCTGCTAGTGGACAGAATTGAGTTCCTATTTTGCTAAAGTTTTGACCTGAGATGTGCGGCTCTGACGCTTGCTGGCCTTTGTGGGGGGCTTGGTCTTAGCATTGAGATAGAGGCCTTTGGGAGTGCTCTTGTTGATTAATGTTCCATGGGTTTGTGAGTTCTCTGGTGATCCAGAGTCCTGGACTCAGGTCTCCCACCTAGGGAGTTCAGGTCCAACTCCTTACTATAGCATCAGGACTTCACAGGTCACGCAGCACAGAAAACAAAACCCCAAGAATAATGATGAAAGCAACACTCAACAGGCCAGAGCACCCAAAGAAACTCACATACTTACAAAAGAGAAAGAAGAGAGAAAAAAGAGAAGAGAAGAAACAGAAAGGATAAAAACAGGAGTTAAAAAAGAGAGTAGTCAAACCAATAGGTAAACTTATAAATGAAAATGAATGCTAAAAACTAGACTAGCAAAAACACAAAATCAAAAACATGGGAAAGTACAATATAACTAAAGAGTACTGTAAAAGTAGGAAAATAAAATGAATGTATTTAAAAATAAGATGTTTCAAAAATAGGAGAAAGTATATTATAAGAAAGAAAAATTAAAAGAGTAATGAAGAAAATACTTTGGCCACCTGATGTGAAGAACTGACTCCTTGGAAGTCAGGAGGAAGCATCCTCCTGATGCTGGGAAAGACTGAAGGCAGGAGGAGAAGGGGACGACAGAGGATGAGATGGTTGGATGGCATCACCAACTGGATGGACTTGAGTTTGAGCAAGCTCTGGGAGTTGGTGATGGACAGGGAAGCCTGGTGTGCTGCAGTCCATGGCGTCGCAAAGTCAGATACAACTGAGCAACTGAACTGAACTGAATGAAGAAAATCAACATTAGAACAATATGGAAAAGAAAACAAAAATAGAATGATATTAAGAAGAATGTCCTCATAATTTCTCCATTGACTTCTCCACACAGTGTGCTCTAGTCAATCTGCCTTCTCAGAAAGTCCTCCAATATTTCTAGGAAAATCTCTGGATCTGTTATTGGCAGTATGAGGTTGGCTCAGATTCAGATCTTCCCTTACTCCAGTTTATACTTGCTCCCCAAAGCCACAATTGCCCCTAGAGTTCACAGTCTCAGGCTTATTGTGGGCATTTAATCCATTGCATCTGCGGCTGCAGGAGTGATTTCCCCTTTTCTCCTTTGCTCGCAGAGCTCCTGGTGTTCCACTTTGATTCTGGCCCTGTCTCTGCTTGCAGGCTGCCCTCTGGTGTCTGTTCCCTGCCCAGACAGGAGGGGGCGAAAGTAGCAGCTTATTGGGGCTCAGTTGCTCGGTTGGGCTGGGGAGAGGGCGGGTAGGGAAGACACAGTTGGGGTGTGTGGGCAGTGCCCGCTGTGACTGAGACCTGCAGGAAATCCCAGAAGTCTGAGGTGAATAGTGTGCTTCCCCAACACAGGGGGTTGGCCCTGCATTTGTGGGTCGCTCAGTAGAACCAAGCTGCTAGGGCTCCCAGGAAGGTATGGTCAGTGACCCATGCTCACTCACAGCATGGTGGCAGCTGTGACCTCTGGAGTCGAAACCATAGTGGCCTCCTGTCTTCTGCCTTTGCCATTCACACCTGCTTTTCTTCTTCTGTGGTCACAGACTGCAGCTGGCTTATCCCACCTATGGCACTTGTGAAGATGGGGTCCTGCATTCTACGTGTGCAGAGTTAGAGCATTCCCACGGCAATAGTCTCTTGCCTCTCTGGTGGGCCCAGGCTTTTCTCTGTACTCCCTCAGTTGTGTTTTACTAGTTCCCCTCAGAATACCTTCATGACAGCCAATGCCAGTCCTTTCCCTGGGGTCTGACCCCGGAAGCCTGAGCGCTGAGCCTGCACTCACTGCTGTGGGCATGTAAGCCACTTCTTGCCTGAGGAGTGCTGTTTGGTTACAGTCTCTGTGGGGAATTCTCTCCATTTTGCCTTCCCAGCACCTGTTGCTGTGTTCCCCTCTGAGGTTCCAAAGCTCCTCCTAGACTCTGCCTTCGAGAAGGTTTCTCTTCCGCCTTCACAACTCCCTCCCCTATGGCACAGGTCCTGGTCCTGAAATCCTTTGTCTCTTTTTTTATCCTTATCTTCTGCCCTGGGGATTGACTTGCCTTTTTGGAAATCCCCAGGATCTTCTGCCAACATCCAGAATGTGTTCTGTAAGAGTTGTTCCACATGCATATGAATTTTTGATGTATTTGTGGAGGGGAAGGTAATCTCCCTGTCTTATTCCTCCATCATCTTAAAAGTCCCTGCCTCTGAGAATAAATGTTAAATGTTCTCACCATACACACAAAAAGTAGTTATGTGATGTGATGAATGTGTTAACTAGCCATATTGCTGTGCTTATAATTTTACAATAAAATCACATATCAAATGATAATGTTGTACACTGTAAACTTATATGTTAATTATATCTTAATAAACTTGGGGTAAAATAATAATTCAGAATTTCCCCCTGTACCTTAATCTTTGACCCTATCTTCAATATTCTCTTTTTATTCTTATATCCACAATTTGTCTTCTTTTTGCAGTAATGTTCTGTTGTAATGATACACACATATAAATATTTTAAAATAGATGGCTTTCCCTCTTATTCACATGCCTCAAAGTCCTACTATGTATATATTCAGTTTTATGATCCTGGTTACATACAGCTGTATCTTGAAGAACTTTACCAATTTCCAGACTACCAGAAATATAAGGCAATTACTTACTGGCATTATTTTCTTGTGTTTTCTTCTTTTCTTGAATTTGGGCACAAGGTGGCAATTTTACAAGTTTTGCCTTCATGTGTATTTGTTTAATTCTTATATTTACTAATTTTGGGAATTTATAGCAAAAATACTTTATCCTATCTTCAATAATAAGGAAGTTTTAAATTTTTTTCCCAAATTTTCAAGTAATTCACTAAGTATTATCTGTGTCATTGTTCTAAAAATCTTTCCTTTTCTAGTTTTTTTATTTGATCTAAACTTTAATCACTTATTTGCATGATGGGCTAATAATGTGGAACGCTGAAAAGACCCACAATAATATGTTGAGAAATTTATAAGGAAATCACATACTTAGCTTTTTCATATTTTGAGTTTTTAAAATTAAAGAACAAACTGTGAGATTTATTAGAAAAGTATAATTTGTATAGTTTAGGTAAGGTTATAGCATAGAATTAGGAGAAATTTTCTTGTGTTTTTCTATTATGCAGTGATGTGCATGCATATGTGCTAAGTTGCCTCAGTAGTGTCTAACTCTTTGTGAATCTATGGACCATAGCCCCCCAGGCTCCTCAGTCTATGGGATTCTCCAGGCAAAAATACTGGAGTAGGTTGCCATGCCCTTCAGGGGATCTTCCCAACTCCAGGATCGAATCCACGTCTCCTGCATTGGCAGGCAGGTTCTTTACCACGAGTGCCACCTGGGAAGCCCATATAATGGTTACATGGGCTAATCACGTAAGAAAAATTACAGTTTATGAGCAATTTCCACTCTTATTGTCTGTGAAACCTGATGTGCATTGTAATTATCATTGCTATAAAAATACTAATAACTACCTTCTATTTTATCTTGACAGATGGTATATTGTTCTCTGACAGATTTTCAAAAAGCTGTCTATCAAACAGTATTAGAAACCGAAGATGTGTCTTTGATACTTCAATCTTCTGAGCCTTGTACCTGCAGCAGTGGCCGGAAAAGGAGAAATTGTTGTTATAAGGTAAGTATTTCAGTATGGTATGTTTTCCTGGTAGTTCAGATGATAGAGAATCCTCCTGCAATGCAGGAGACCTGGGTTCACTCTCTGTGTTGGGAAGATCCCCTGGAGGAGAGCATGGCAATGCCTCTAGTATTCTTACTGGAGAATCCCCATGGACAGAGGAGCCTGATGGGCTACAATCCACGGGGTTGCAGAGTTGGACACAACTGAGTGACTAAGCACATTACATGATATCTTTACTGTCTTGTTTTTGATTACAAAGTACTCAATTCTAGTATCAGAGTAAGTAGCAGGTAATATAACTTTTCCTCATGTGGTTTTTTATCTGTAGAAGCTGTGTCACCACGTATACTTCCTGGAATGAGGACTTTCTCTACTCTTTTATTAAAAACATCATTGTGTTATGGTTTACCAAAAGTACAATTCCACATTAGTGATTCATGGATATTTTGTGTATCATTTGACCATTATTTTCTCATAATGTATTGTGCTGATAACCGGATAATATTGTGCTGATAGTAACCGGGTAATAAATATTATTGTAAGTGATATATTTTTGGTGTAATTAGTTACATAGCCATGTTAGTCCCTTGCTTATTTTTATTTTCTGTACTTTTATGGTTACAGACCAATTCACAGGGCGAAACAGTGAAAACCTTGTATTTCAGTTACCTTGCAGTCCTTCAGAAGGTAGCTAACCATGTGGCATTACTGCAGACTGCTAGCACCTCTAGACAACAGGTTTGGGTTGGCTTTTTAAATTTCTTTGTGATACTATTTAGTATATTTGGTATAAAATTTCTTAGCCAAATATCCTTAAGTTATCTTTGTATGAAATTTAAGAGGTAACTGACTTGCTTGTTTTTTCATTTAGATGTCAGAGACGTTTATGCATTTAAATTTTTAATCAAAGTGAGAAAAGTTAACCTTAAATCTTTTGTATGCCTCTGATATGTTCATATTATTTTCATTTTCCTAATAACTTTTGATATATTACCAACTAAAGATATTTGATGAGTCCTTTGTAATTCCACTAATAATGTATCTAATTATGTTTATCTAATCTATTATATTAAAATGAGGCTTTATAATAATCTGTGTATTAAATATTTAGTAAAAATCAGTAATTTCAAAATTTAGACACACATGGAATCATTGGCTTTAGTCATGTCAGTTGTGTCTAAAGCACAATGTAAATAAAAAGATCTTTTTAAAAGCTTTTTGTATACTTTTCATATTTTGCTTTTGTGTGATAGGCTTGAGGCTGTTAAAATGTAATTTTAAAAGACTACTCTTTGAGAAGTATTCAGTTACTTATTTTGAAAATCTTAAAAAAGTAACAGTAAAATTAGTAACCATATCACTATCTCAGAACTCCTCAAAGCCTTACATGTTTAACATATCACTTTAAGGTATTTTGAATTAAAGAAGGCAAAACTTTCAACCTAATACATTCCTTCTAAATATATTTTTTATAAATATTTTCAAATTATACAGGTTTAAAAGTGCTGAGATTTCTTTTCTTCTTCCTTTTCCCCTTAAGGAAACACTTATCAAAAGGATATGTGATCAGGTATTTTCCAGATTCCCAGATTTTGTGCAAAAAAGCAAAGATGCAGCCTTTGAAACACTTTCTGACCCAAAATACAGTGGAAAAATGAAGGTAAGTTGTTGTTCTTTCAGTTTGCATACATGCAAGGATGATGTATTTTAAAGTTTAAATATTTATGCAAGGAGATCCAACCAGTCCATCCTAAAGGAGATCAGTCCTGGGTGTTCATTGAAAGGACTGATGTTGAAGCTGAAACTCCAATACTTGGGCCACCTGATGCGAAGAGCTGACTCATTTGAAAAGACCCTGATGCTGGGAAAGATTGAGGGCAGGAGGAGAAGGGCATGACAGGATGAAATGGTTGGATGGCATCACCGACTCGATGGACGTGGGTTTGGGTGGACTCTGGAAATTGGTGAGGGACAAGGAGGCCTGGCGTGCTGCGGTTCATGGGGTCACAAAGAGTCGGACACGAATGAGTGACTGAACTGAACTGAGCTGAAATAAAATGGGTTGTCTTTATTATATAGTTCAGAAAAATATGCTTAGTACATAAAATTTCTTTTCTTTCCTTTGTGGTTTTCTTTTCCACAGTGTTTGGAGCTGTCATTGCCAGATGTGTAAGTGCCTGTTTTAAAAATAACAGTATTACTACTATTACACAGGCTTTGGATTGTTTGCTTCCTCTCTAATGGGGGCAAGTTATTGGCATTTTGGCGTCAAAATCAAATCTGGAATTCAGGACTTACTGTAATAGAGAAACAGAGGGGATAAAATGAGAAGAGGTATATATCTGACTGATTATTGTAGAAAATAAATATCAGAGTTTTTAGAACCTAGGTGTAATTAAACACATTTTATTACATATACTTAAAGAAAATTTGAATACTTACTAGAAGAAATTTGTTATTGTTCAGTCTCTAAGTTATGTCCTACTCTTTGCAACAGCATGGACCTGTAGCAATCCATGCTCCTCTGCCATCCATTATCTCCTGGAGTTGGCTCGAATTCATGTCCATTGAGTTGGTGATGCTATCCAACTATCTCATTCTCTGTCACCTTCTCATTTTGCCTTCAGTCTTTGCCAGCATCAGGGTCTTTTCCAATGACTCGGCTCTTCGCATCAGATGGCCAAAGCTTCAGCTTCAGCATCATTCCTTCCAATGAACATTCATGATCAATTTCCTTTAGGATTGACTGATTGGATCTCCTTGCAGTCCAAGGGACTCTCAAAAGTCTTCTTTCTCTAGCACTACGATTCAGAAACATCAATTCTTCAGCACTCAGCCTCTTTATGGTCCAACTCTCACAACTGTACATGACTACTGGAAAAACCATAGCTTTGTAGGCACAGTGATGTCTCTGCTTTCTAGCATGCAATCTAGGCTTGTCATAGCTTTACTTTCAAGGAGCAAGTGCCTTCTGATTTCATGGCTGCAGTCACTGCAGTGATTTTGCAGCCCAAGAAAAGAAAATCTATCACTACTTTCACTTTTTACCTTTCATTTTGCCATGAAGTGATGGGACTGGATGCCATGATCTTGTGTATGTGTGTGTGAGTTGTTCAGTCGTGTCCAACTCTTTACGACCCCATGGGGTGTATGTAGCCCGCCAGTCTCTTTTGTCCATGGGATTCTCCAGACATAGGACTGTAGACTACCAGGCTCCTCCATCCATGGGATTTCCCAGGCAAGAATACTGGAGTGGGTTGCCATTTCCTTCCCCAGGGGATCTTCCCAACCCAGGGATCGAACTCAGGTCTCCCACATTGCAGGCAGATGCTGTACCCTCTGAGCCAACCAGGGAAGCCCCAACTAAGCCATGATCTTAGTTTTTATTAATGTTGAGTTTCAAGCCAGCTTTTTCACTCTCCTCTTCACTCTCATCAAGAGGCTCTTTGGTTCCTCTTCACTTTACGCCATTAGAATGGTACAATATGTATATCTGAGGTTGTTGATATTTCTCCCGGCAATCTTGATTCCAGCTTGGGCTTCATCTAGCCCAGCATTTCGCATGATATACTCTGCACAGAAGTTAAATAAGCAGTGTAACAATATACAGCCTTGTCTTACACCTTTCTCAATACTGAATCAGTCGATTGTTCCATGTCTTGTTCTGCCTATTACATCTTGAACCACATACAGGTTTCTCAGGAGGCAGATAAGGTGGTATGGTACTCCCATCTCCTTAAGAATTTTCTATAGTTTCTACTGATCCACTGAGTCAAAGGCCTTAGCCTAGTCAATGAGGCAGAAGTAGATGTTTTTCTGGAACTCCCTTGCTTTTTCCATGATCCAACAACTGTTGGCAATTTGATTTCTACTTCCTCTGCCTCTTTGAAACCCAGCTTGTACATGTGGTTTATGTAGTGCTGAAGCCTAGCTTGTAGGAATTTGAGCATCACCTTGCTAGTACGTGAAATGAGCACAATTGTATGGTAGTTTGAACATTTTTTGGCACTGTCCTTCTTTGGGATTAGAATGAAAGCTGACCTTTTCCAGTCTTGTGCCACTGCTGAGTATTCCAAATTTGCTGACATATTGAGTACAGCACTTTAACAGCATTGTCTTTTAGGATTATAAATAACTCAGCTGCAGTTCTGTTACCTCCACTAGCTTTATTCCTAGTAATTAGTAATGCGTCCTAAGGCTCACTTGACTTAACACTCCAGGGTGTCTGGCTCTAGGTAAGTGTCTGCACCATTGTGGTTATCTGGGTCATTAAGACCTTTTTTTGTACAGTCCTTCTGTGTACACCTTTTCTTAATCTCTTCGGCTTCTGTTAGGTCCATACCATTTCTGTCCTTCATTGTGCCCATCCTTCATGAAATGTTCCCTTGATATCTCTAGTTTTCTTGATATTAGATGGATATCTAGGCCCAAGTCCTAAAAGAAATACTGTTCTGTAATTTAGTTTCTGAACATACTGTAAGTATAAAAAAGTGTTTTTGGAAATTAAATTAATCCATTTAAATGCATCTCATAATCTAAAATGCTTCCTTTTTATTAATCCAGATGAGATGAACTAAGTCCTTGAGCAATTTAATTTACCTCATTTTTAATAATATGATGATGAATTTCATGTAATATCTAATACTTTAAACTTGGAAAAAATGAAGGGAATTATCAAAGATTACTCAGATTATATTGTATAAAATAATTTTTAAAAAAATTCTTAAGTGATGTTTATGTATATAAAGTATACTTTTTATTGAAACTGGTTCACTGGTGTTCTTGTGGTTCTCTTCCAGGTTCTTCAGCAGCTTTTAAATCATTGCAGGAAAAACAAAGATAAAGTTCTTCTTTTCTCCTTTTCCACCAAGGTGAGTTTTGTCTGAAGCATATTTTTGATTGACTCAGGTCTAGTTCCTGAGGCTTAAAAGTCTATAAAGAGATCTCTGTATCTTAAAGAGGTAAAAAAAGCATCCAGCCACATTTACTACTTATGTATCTTCTGTCAATTCAGTTCAGTTCAGTTTACTCACTCAGTCGTGTCCAACTCTTTCCGACCCCATGGACTGCAGCATGCCAGGCTGCACCATCACCAACTCCTGGAGCTTACTCAAGCTCCTGTCCATTGAGTTGGTGATGCCATCCAACCATCTCATCCTCTGTCATCCCCTTCTCCTCCCACCTTCAAACATTCCCAGCATCAGAGTCTCTTCAAATGAGTAAGTTCTTTGCATCAGGTGGCCAGAATATTGGAGTTTCAGCTTCAGCATCAGTCCTTCCAGTGAATACTCAGGACTGATTTCCTTTAGGATGGACTGGTTGGATCTCCTTGCTGTCCAAGAGACTCTCAACAATCTTCTCCAACATCACAGTTCAAAAGAATCAGTTCTTTGGCGCTCAGCTTTCTTTATAGTCCAACTCTCACATCCATACATGACTACTGGAAAAACCATAGCTTAGACTAGATGGACCTTTGTTGGCCAAGTAATGTCTCTGCTTTTAAATATGCTGTCTAGGTTGCTTATAACTTATCTTGCAAGGAGCAAGCCTCTTTTAATTTCATGACTGTGGTCACCATCTGCAGTGATTTTGGAGTCCAAAAAATAAAGTCTGTCACTGTTTCCCCATCTATTTCCCATGAAGTGATAGGACCAGATGCCATGATCTTTGTTTTCTGAATGTTGAGCTTTAAGCTAACTTTTTCACTCTCCTCTTTCACTTTCATCAAGGGGCTCTTTAGTTCTTCTTCACTTTTTGCCATAAGGGTGGTGTCATCTGCATATCTAAGGTTATTGATATTTCTCCCAGCAGTCTTGATTCCAGCTTTTGCTTCGTCCAGTCCAGCATTTCTCATGATGTACTCTGCATATAAGTTAAATAAGCAGGGTGACAATATACAGCCTTGATGTCCTCC
Organism: Bubalus kerabau; assembly: GCF_029407905.1. NCBI lineage: Eukaryota > Metazoa > Chordata > Mammalia > Artiodactyla > Bovidae > Bubalus > Bubalus kerabau. Next base: position 149,981,447 of record NC_073627.1, read on the forward strand.
TTTTCCTTATTTGGAACCAGTCTGTGGTTCCATGTCCATTTCTGACTGTTGCCTCTTGACCTGCATACTGATTTCTCAGGAGGCAGGTCAGGTGGTCTGGTGTTTCCATCTCTTTAAGAAATTTCTACAGTTTGTTGTGATCCACACAGGCAAAGGCTTTGACATAGTCAGTAAAGCAGAAATAGATGTTTTTCTGGAGTTCTCTTGCTTTTTCGATGATCCAGCGGATGTTGGCAATTTGATCTCTGGTTCCTCTGCCTTTTCTAAATCCATCTTGAACATCTGGAAGTTCACAGTTCACATATTGCTGAAGCCTGGCTTGGAGAATTTTGTGTATTATTTTGTCAGCATGTGAGATGAGTGCAATTGCGCAGTAGTTTGAGCATTCTTTGGCATTGCCTTTCTTTGGGATTGGAATGAAAACTGACTGTTTTCAGTCCTGTGGCCACTGCTGAGTTTTCCAAATTTGCTGGCATATTGAGTGCAGCACTTTCACAGCATCATCTTTTAGGATTTGAAATAGCTCAACTGGAATTCCATCATCTCCACTAGCTTTGTTCGTAGTGATGCTTCTTAAGACCCACTTGACTTCACATTCCAGGATGTCTGGCTCTATGTGACTGATCATACTATCGTGATTATCTGGGTCATGAAGAACTTTTGTATAGTTCTTCTGTATATTCTTACCACCTCTTCCTAGTATCTTCTGCTTCTTAATAATTTCTGTAGGAAATGGTAATGAGGTAAACAACTTTTAAAACAAATATTTAAATCTCCATTGCCTTCTCCGATATCAGAATTACTTACTATGAAATAGCAAACATAAAGATAGATTTCTAATTCTCTACTTAGATGTTTTTGTTAATAATTAATGTTTTCTTTAAGATATTTTAGAATGTGGACTACAGCAAAAATAATGAATATAATTAGATAAATGAGTTGGCCAATACTTTTCTTTTTATTCCTTTTTCTTTATTTGGTTTAGAAAGCTAAAGATTGGGTTTTTTCCCTTGAAAGATTGATTTTTCTTTTTTTAACACAAAGGTTGCCAAATGTTAAAGTCAGTTTCAGTATAATAGTAGGAAGATGTATGAGTCAGAAATTAGAAAAATATTTGTTGCCCTTGTAATTATAAGAAAGAAATTGTGAACAGAGATATTAATACTTAGTAAAGCTCATCTGTATAATGGTATGACACTTGTTAAACCATGAGTTTATCTTTGCATGTCTCTGTATCTTTCCTCTAGTTGCTTGATGTGCTGCAGCAATACTGTATGGCATCTGGACTGGATTACCGACGACTTGATGGAAGTACAAAATCAGAGGAAAGAATCAAGATTGTGAAAGAATTCAACAGTACTCAAGATGTAAACATTTGCCTTGTCTCTACAATGTAAGAAAATAAAATTTTATAGCTTGATTTCTATCTAATTGCTCTTAAGATTTAAGATAATCCTTAACCTATTACTGGATTTTCAGTGATTATGCTTCTATTGCTGTGTTTCATTTAGCTTTAAGGAGAAGCAACAGAAATGCTATTAATTTTGACTGGGATAACAATATTGAGTTTTATCTAAACTTCTCTGTCAGTTCCATTATTTTCATCCTCTTTATATGTCTGGCTTTATTTTTTAAAATATCCGAAAAGTGGATGCTTCTTCATTGAAATATTCTGTAGTTTTTTGACTTGTGTGTTGTGGTTACAGCAGTCAGACTTAATTGAATAATCAAGTTATTAATTCAATAGTTGAGAGTCACATGTGTCAGTGATTTTCAAACTGTGGTCAAGGAACCCTTGAGAACCCATAAAGAAGGCTTAATGGACCAGGAGTTTCCCTCCTCTGTCTCTACCTGGTCTCAAGGAGAGCAGCTGAACATTTATAGGTTTTATAAAGCTAAATCAGTTCTAACACCTGTTTATGAATCTCAGTGAACTTTTTAAGACATACACATACTTTAGAGAAAAATTTAAGTTGATATAAACACCTGAGAAGATTAGTCTCTTTTGGCAGGGGTGACAAATCTGTAACTTTTTAGCATCTAATATAATAAGTATTTTATAGATACACTCCCACTGTCTTTCAAAAAGAATTTCAAAGGACGTTTATTTATTTATTCAAGATCATAGTATAGTTGACTTACAATGTCATGTAAGTTTCAGGTATACAGCAGAAAGATTCAATAACCTATATCATTTTTCAGGTTCTTTTCCCTTTTATGTTACTGCAAAATACTGAGTCTAGTTCTCTATGCTATACAGTAGGTTCTTGTTGGTTATCTGTCTTCTTTATAGTAGTGTATATATGTTAATCCCATCCTCCTAACATATCCCTCCCCTCCCTTGATCTGTGAGTCTTTTTCTGTTTTAAATATGAGTTCATTTGTATCTTTTTTTTAATTCCACGTATAAGCGATATCATATGATATTTATCTTTATCTGGCTTACTTTACTTAGTAAGATAACCTCAAAGTCCATTCATGTTGCTGCATTGTATATATATGAATTTATCCATTCATCTGTGGTTGGACATTTAAGTTACTTCCATGTCTTGGCTCTTATAGATAGTCCTGCAGTGAACACTGGGATGGATGTACCTTTTCCAATAATAGTTTTCTCCAGATATATGCCCAGGAGTGGAATTGTAGGATCGTATGGTAGTTATACTGTTTTTCATCATGGTTATACCAGTTTACATTCCCACCAACGGTGTAGGAGGGTTCCCTTTTCTCTCTCCAGCATTTATTATTTGTAGACTTTTTGATGAGGGCCATTCTGAATGGAGTAAAGTGATAGATACCTCATTGTAGTTTTGATTTGCATTTATCTAATAATTAGTGATTTTACACATTTTTTTATGTGCCTGTTGGCCATCTGTATGTCTTCTTTGAAGAAATGTCTGTTTAAGTCTTCTGCCCATTTTTTTGATTGGATTGTTTGTTGTTGTTCTTGATATTGAGCTTTATGAGCTGTTTGTATACTTTTGAAATTAATCTCAAGGGACTTTAAAAAAAACATATAAAATACAAAGAGGGAAAAAGTAAGTAAAAAAAAAAATTGCTTTGGAAATTCCCTGGGGGTCCTGTGATTAGGACTTAGTGCTTTTACTGCCGTGGGATATGTTCAGTCCCCAGTAAAGGAACTAAGATTGCACAAGTTATACAGCATGGCCAAAAAACAGAAAAATTACAGTGAGAAATCAAATATATGTGGTGAGTGAGCTACTTAACTGCTGAGGACTAAAATTATTCTTGAATTCTTACAGCTAAGGCCTGAGAAGCTCTAGATTTCCATTTACCTGTGAATGAATTCAAGAGGAATTTCACACATGAGTCCTTAAATACTCAGTATTAAATGACATAGAACACTGTCTTCAGCTAAGTTTTATCAAACACACATAAGCATTCTTAACTATTAAATAATGTTTTAAAGGTAATAAATACCTTCAACAACAGTTCAAATAGTACAGAATTTATCATGACTACCAATTATCTTTCATTCCTGTTCTGCTCACCTGTAGTCTAATTTGATAAGCTCTGCCATAAAGTTCCTAATTGTCATTTCAGCTATATTGCAAATTGCTATTTAATCTGTCCATTGAATTTTTAATTTTAAAATCTATTTTTTGTGTTGAGAAGTCCTGTCAGCTGATTTTTCAGCAAAACTTTATAGGACAGGAGGGAGTAATACATTATATTTAAAGTACTGAAATGAAAAAAAAAACTTACAGCCAAGAATACTTCACCAGCAAGGCTATCATTCAGAATTGAAGGAGAGAAGAAGTTTGCCACACAAGCAGAAGCTAAAAGTTCATCATCATAAAATGGATCCTATAACAAATGTGAAAGGATCTTCTTCAAGTGAAAGGAAAAGGCCATAACCAGAAATAACAAAATATATGAAAGAAGAAAAACTCACTAATAAAGACAACTATATAGTAAAGGCAGCATTTCAAACCCTTAAAAAGGGGTAGAATGAAGATTAAAAGACAGAAGTTGCAGAACTATCTTCAATATTTAAAATGAAAAAGAATCTGAAAAACAATATAACTGAATCACTTTACATCAGAAACTAACAACATTCTGAATCAAATATGCTTTGATTTTTTTAAAAAGGAAAAGCTGTAAAAATAACTACAACTACATTAAGTAGTTAGGTGATACAAAAAATAGAAAGATATAAAATATGGTGTTCAAAACATAAAACATGGGGTGGGGGAGTAAAAATGCAATGCTTAAAAGCATTCGAACTTAAGCAACTGTCATTTTAAAACAGATTTATATGTGTGTGTGTATATATATATATAAAATTGTGTATATAAATATATATGTAAGTATACATATATATATGTGTGTATATATTGAGCTGGACCATAAATAAGGCAGAATGCCAAAGAATTGATGTCTTTGAATTATGGTATAGGAGAAGACTCCTGAAAGTCCCATGGACAGCAAAGAGATCAAACCAGTCAATCTTAAGGGAAATCAACCCTGAATACTCACTGGAAAGACTGATGCTGAAGCTGAAGCTCCAGTATTTTGGTCATCTCATGCAAACAGCTGACTCAGATTGGAAAAGTCCCTGATGCTGGGAAAGATTGAGGGCAAAAGGAGAAGAGGGCATCTGAGGATGAGATGGCTGGATAGCATCACCAATGCAATGGATATGAACTCAGGCAAATTTTGACAGATGGTATGGGACAGAGAGGTGGTGTGCTGTAGTCCGTGGGGTCTCAAAGATTCAGACAAGACTGGGTGACTGAAAAACAAAAACAGCATGTGTGTGTGTGTGTGTGTATATATGTATGTGTGTATGTATATATACATATGTATATATACACACACATGTCAATATATATGAACCTCATGGTAATCATAAACCAAAAATTTGCAATAGATACAGAAAAATAAAAGGGAAAGGAACCCTAACATAATACTAGAGAAAGTTATCATACCACAAGGGAAGAGACTAAAAGAAGAGCAAAAAAGTATTACAAAAGCAAGCAGAACACAGTTAACAAAATGTCAGTGTCGGTAAGTATACACCTATAGTAGTATTAAACAATCTTCCAACCATCTGACAGTTGCACTCATCTCCCATGCTATGCTCGTAAGGCCCTAATTAAACTCTTTCATGCTATGCTTCAGCATTACATGAGCCAAGAACTTCCGGATGTTCAAGCTGGGTTTAGAAAAGGCAGAAGAGCCAGAGATCAGGTTGCCAACATTCGGTGGATCATAGAGAAAGCAAGGGAGTATCAGAAAAATATCTACCTCTGTTTCATTGACTGCGCTAAAGCCTTTGACTATGTGGATCATAACAAACTGTGAAAAGTTCTTAAAGAGGTAGGAGTACCAGACCATCTTACCTCTCTCTTGAGAAACCCGTATGTGGGTCAGGAAGCAACAGTTAGAACCCTATAGGGAACAATTGGTTCAGGATTGAGAAGGGAATACCACAGGGCTGTCTGCTGTCACCCTGTTTATTTAACACATGTATACCTGTGGTGGATTCATTTTGATATTTGGCAAAACTAATACAGTTATGTAAAGTTTAAAAATAAAATTAAATTAAAAAAAAAAAAAAACAAAAAACTATAAACTGAGCACACCATGAGAAATACCTGACTGGATGAGTTAAGCTAGAATCAAGATAGGCAGGAGACATCAACAACCTCACATATGCAGATGATATCTCACTAATGGCAGAAAGTGAAGGGGAACTAAAGAGCCTCTTGAGGAGAGTGAAGGTGGAGAGTGAAAAATCTGGCTTAAAACTAAATATTAAAAAAGCTAAGATCATGGTATCTGGCTCCATTACTTCATGGCAAATAGAAGGGAAAAGGTGGAAGCAGTGACAGATTTCCTCTTCTTGGGCTCTAAAATCACTGCAGATGGTGATGCAGCCATGAAATCAGAAGACGATTGCTTCTTTTCAGGAAAGCTATGACAAACCTAGACAGTGTGTTGAAAAGCAGAGACATTACTCAGCCTACAAAGGTCCCTATAGTCAAGTCTATGGTCTTCCCAGTGGTCACATACACTTGTAAGAACTGGACCAAAAAGGCAGAATGCCAAAGAATTGATGCCTTTGAACTGTGGTGCTGGAGAAGACTCCTGAGAGTCCCTTGGACAACAAAGAGATCAAACCAGTCAATTTTAAAGGAAATCAATCCTGAATACTCACTGGAAGGGCTGATGCTGAAGTTGATGCTGCAGTATTTTGGTCACCTGATGCTAATAGCTCGTTCATTGGAAAAGTCCCTGATGCTGGGAAAGATTGAGGGCAGAAGGAGAAGAGGGTGTCAGAGGATAAGATGGCTGGATGGCATCAACAATGCAATGGACAGAAACTTGGGCAAACTTAGGGAGATAGTGAGGGACAGGGAAGCCTGGCATGCTGCAATCCATGGGTTCACAAAGAGTCAGACACAGCCGGGCAACCGAACAGCAGCATACACCTATCAATAAAATCAGAGATAAAAGAGAAGTTACAACCGATATCACAGAAATACAAACAGTCATAAGAAACTGCTGTAGACAATTATGTGCCAACAGATTGGACAACCTGGAAAAAAAATGTGTAAATTCCTAGAAACACACAGTCTTCAAAGACTGAATCAGGAAGAAATAAAATATCTGAACTGGCTGATTGCTATAATGAAATTGAATCAGTAGTCAAAAAACTCTTAACAAACCAAAGTCCAGAATCAGATGGCTTCACAGAGGAATTCTATCAAGTATTTAAAGAACCGGTTGGGATTTTCCTGGATGTCCAGTGGTTAGGACTTCATGCTTCTACCACAGGGGGCCCAGGTTTGATCTCTGGTTGGGGAACTAAGATCCCATAAGTCAAGTGGCTTGGCCAAACAAAGAACAGATAATCCCTAGTCTTGTCCAACTGTTCCAAAAATACTGAAGCAAAAGAAACACTTTCAAACTCATTTTACAAGGCCAGCATTAACCCTGATACCAAAACCAGACAAAGGTATCACACAGAAAAGAAAATCACAAGGCAGTGATACCCGATGAGATCTAAAAATCTTCAACAAATATTAACACATGGAATTCAGTAATAGTTGAAAGGATTAAACACCGTGATGAAGTAAGATTTATCCCAGGGATGCAAGTAGAAGTCAATACCCACAAATCAATCGATGCAATAGATCACATTAACACATTGAAGAAGAAAAATCATATGATCAACTCAATAGATGCAGAAAAAGATTTTGACAAAATTCAATGTCTGTTTATCATAAAAACCTTCAATAAAGTGGTTATAGAGGGAATGTAACATAATAAAGGCCATATATGAAAAACCAACAGCCAATAATATACTCAGTGGTAAAAAGCTTAAAACTTTTCCTCTAAGGTTAGGAACAAAACAAGGACACCCACTCTTACCAGTTGTATTCAACATGGTGCAGTGATTCCTGGCCACAGTAATCCGGTAAGAAAAATAAATAAAAGGCATCCGAATAGGAACAGAAGAAGCAAAACTGGCGCTATTTGCAGATATCATGATTCTATATATAGAAAACCCTGAAGAGGCTACCGGAAAACTATAAGAACTAATAAATGAATTCAGTAAAGTTGCAGGATGCTTCCCTGGTGGCTCAGAGGTAAAAAATCTGCCTGCCAAGCAGGAGATGCAGGTTAGATTCCTGAGTTGAGAAAATCCCCTGATGGAGGAAATGGCAACCCACTCCAGTATTCTTGCCTGGAAAATCCCATGCACAGAGGAGCCCGGTGAGCTTATAGTCCATGGGGTTGCAAAGAGTTGGACACGACTTAGAAACTAAACAACAACAACAAGGTTGCAGGAGACAGTATTATCACACAGAAGTCTGCTGCATTTCTATACACAAATAATGTGCTACCAGAGAAATTAAGTAAACAATTTCTTTTACCACTACATCAGAAAGAATAAAATAGTTGCTGCTGCTGCTGCTAAGTCGCTTCAGTCTTGTCCAACTCTGTGCGACCCCATAGATGGCAGCCCACCAGGCTCCCCCGTCCCTGGGATTCTCCAGGCAAGAACACTGGAGTGGGTTGCCATTTCCGTCTCCAATGCAGGAAAGTGAAAAGTGAAAGTGAAGTTGCTCAGTCGTGTCCAACTTGTAGCAACCCCATGGACTGCAGCCCACCAGGCTCCTCCGTCCATGGGATTTTCCAGGCAAGAGTACTGGAGTGGGGCGCCATTGCCTTCTCCGGAATAAAATGGTTAGAAATAATTTAACCAAGGAGGTAAATGACATATTCACTGAAAACTATAACACAAATATAAAAGAAATTGAACACTAATAAATGGAAAGATACACCACAGTAATGAAAGAATTAACATTGTTAAAATGTCCATATAGCCCAAAGTAATCTTCATGTTCAGTACAATCACTGTCAAAATACCCATTGCATTTTTCACAGAACAGATAGTCCCAAAATTTGTGTGGAACCACAGAAGACCCCGGATAGCCAAAGAGAGCTTGAGAATGTACAAGGCTAGAGTTCGTCTTGCTTCCTGATTTCAGAATCAAATTTGTGTGGTATACAAAGCCATAATACTCAAAACAGTATGGTACTGGTACGAAACCAGACAAATGGATCAGTGGAATAGAATAGAGAGCCCATAAATAAACCCACATTTATATGGTCAACTAATTTATCATAAAGCAGCCAAGAATATTCAGATCAGATCAGATCAGATCAGTTGCTCAGTCGTTTCTGACTCTTTGCGACCCCATGAATCGCAGCACGCCAGGCCTCCCTGTCCATCACCAACTCCCGGAGTTCACTCAAACTCATGTCCATCCAGTCAGTGATGCCATCCAGCCATCTCATCCTCTGTCATCCCCTTCTCCTCCTGCCCCCAATCCCTCCTAGCATCAGAGTCTTTTCCAATGAGTCAACTCTTTGCATGAGGTGGCCAAAGTACTGGAGTTTCAGCTTCAGCATCATTCCTTCCAAAGAGATCCCAGGGCTGATCTCCTTCAGAATGGACTGGTTGGATCTCCTTGCAAGGGACTCTCAAGAGTCTTCTCCAACACCACAGTTCAAAAGCATTAATTCTTTGGCGCTCAGCCTTCTTCACAGTCCAACTCTCACATCCATACATGACTACTGGAAAAACCATAGCCTTGACTAGACGGACCTTTGTTGGCAAAGTAATGTCTCTGCTTTTGAATATGCTATCTAGGTTGGTCATAACTTTCCTTCCAAGGAGTAAGCGTCTTTTAATTTCATGGCTGCAGTCACCATCTGTAGTGATTTTGGAGCCCAGAAAAATAAAGTCTGACACTGTTTCCACTGTTTCCCCATCTATTTCCCATGAAGTGGTGGGACTGGATGCCATGATCTTCATTTTCTGAATGTTGAGCTTTAAGCCAACTTTTTCACTCTCCACTTTCACTTTCATCAAGAGGCTTTTGAGTTCCTCTTCACTTTCTGCCATAAGGGTGGTGTCATCTGCATATCTGAGGTGATTGATATTTCTCCCGGCAATCTTGATTCCAACTTGTGTTTCTTCCAGTCCAGCGTTTTTCATGATGTACTCTGCATAGAAGTTAAATAAACAGGGTGACAATATACAGCCTTGATGAACTCCCTTTCCTATTTGGAACAGTCTGTTGTTCCATGTCCAGTTCTAACTGTTGCTTTCTGACCTGCATACAAATTTCTCAAGAGGCAGATCAGGTGATCTGGTATTCCCATCTCTTTCAGAATTTTCCACAGTTTATTGTGATCCACACAGTCAAAGGCTTTGGCATAGTCAATAAAGCAGAAATAGATGCTTTTCTGGAGCTCTCTTGCTTTTTCCGTGATCCAGCGGATGTTGGCAATTTGATCTCTGGTTCCTCTGCCTTTTCTAAAACCAGCTGGAACATCAGAAATTCATGGTTCACATATTGCCTGGATTGGAGAATTTTGAGCATTACTTTACTAGCGTGTGAGATGAGTGCAATTGTGCTGTAGTTTGAGCATTCTTTGGCATTGCCTTTCTTTGGGATTGGAATGAAAACTGACCTTTTCCAGTCCTGTGGCCACTGCTGAGTTTTCCAAATTTGCTGGCATGTTGAGTGCAGCACTTTCACAGCATCATCTTTCAGGATTTGGAATAGCTCAACTGGAATTCCATCACCTCCACTAGCTTTGTTCGTAGTGATGCTTTCTAAGGCCCACTTGACTTCACATTCCAGGATGTCTGGCTCTAGGTCAGTGATCACACCATCGTGATTATCTGGATTGTGAAGATCTTTTTTGTACATTTCTTCTGTGTATTCTTGCCATCTCTTCTTAATATCTTCTGCTTCTGTTAGGTCCATACCATTTCTGTCCTTTATCGAGTCCATCTTTGCATGAAAAGTTCCTTTGGTATCTCTGATTTTCTCGAAGAGATCTCTAGTCTTTCCCATTCTGTTGTTTTCCTCTATTTCTTTGCATTGATCGCTGAAGAAGGCTTTCTTATCTCTTCTTGCTGTTCTTTGGAACTCTGCATTCAGATGTTTATATCTTTCCTTTTCTCCTTTGCTTTTCACTTCTCTTCTTTTCACAGCTATTTGTAAGGCCTCCCCAGACAGCCATTTTGCTCTTTTGCATTTCTTTTCCATGGGGATGGTCTTGATTCCTGTCTCCTGTACAATGTCACGAACCTCATTCCGTAGTTCATCAGGCACTCTATCTATCAGATCTAGTCCCTTAAATCTATTTCTCATTTCCACTGTATAATCATAAGGGATTTGATTTAGGTCATACCTGAATGGTCTAGTGGTTTTCCCTACTTTCTTCAATTTAAGTCTGAATTTGGCAATAAGGAGTTCATGGTCTGAGCCATAGTCAGCTCCTGGTCTTGTTTTTGCTGACTGTATAGAGCTTCTCCATCTTGGGCTGCAAAGAATATAATCAATCTGATATTGGTGTTGACCATCTGGTGATGTCCATGTATAGAGTCTTCTCTTGTGTTGTTGGAAGAGGGTGTTTGCTATGACCAGTGCATTTTCTTGGCAAAACTCTATCAGTCTTTGCCCTGCTTCATTCCATATTCCAAGGCCAAATTTGCCTGTTACTCCAGGTGTTTCTTGACTCCCTACTTTTGCATTCCAGTCCCCTATAATGAAAAGGACATCTTTTTTGGGTGTTAGTTCTAAAAGGTCTTGTAGGTCTTCATAGAACCGTTCAACTTCAGCTTCTTCAGCATTACTGGTTGGGGCATAGACTTGGATTACTGTGATATTGAATGGTTTGCCTTGGAAACGAACAGAGATCATTCTGTTGTTTTTGAGATTGCATCCAAGTACTGCATTTTGGACTCTTTTGTTGACCATGATGGCCACTCCATTTCTTCTGAGGGATTCCTGCCCGCGGTAGTAGATATAATGGTTATCTGAGTTAAATTCACCCATTCCAGTCCATTTCAGTTCGCTGATTCCTAGAATGTCGACATTCACTCTAGCCATCTCTTGTTTGACCACTTCCAATTTGCCTTGATTCATGGACCTGACATTCCAGGTTCCTATGGAATATTGCTCTTTACAGCATCAGACCTTGCTTCTATCACCAGTCACATCCACAGCTGGGTATTGTTTTTGCTTTGGCTCCATCCCATCATTCTTTCTGGAGTTATTTCTCCACTGATCTCCAGTAGCATATTGGGCACCTACTGACCTGGGGAGTTTCTCTTTCAGTATCCTATCATTTTGCTTTTTCATACTGTTCATGGGCTTCTCAAGGCAAGAATACTGAAGTGGTTTGCCATTCCCTTCTCCAGTGGACCACATTCTGTCAGATCTCTCCACCATGACCCACCCGTCTTGGGTTGCCCCACGGGCATGGCTTAGTTTCATTGAGTTAGACAAGGCTGTGGTCCTAATGTGATTAGACTGACTAGTTTTCTGTGAGTATGGTTTCAGTGTGTTTGCCCTCTGATGCCCTCTTGCAACACCTACCGTCTTACTTGGGTTTCTCTTACCTTGGGCATGGGGTATCTCTTCACGGCTGCTCCAGCAAAGCGCAGCCATTGCTCCTTACCTGGGACGAGGGGTATCTCCTCACTGCCGCCCTTTCTGACCTTCAACGTGGGATGGCTCCTCTAGGCCCTCCTGCGCCCTCACAACCATGGCTCCTTGGACGTGGGGTTGGTCCTCCTGGCCACCACCCCTGGCCTCGGGCGTGGGGTTGCTCCTCCCGGCCGCTGCCCCTGGCCTTGGGCATGGGGCTGTGGGGTAGCTCCTCCCGCCTACTGCCCCTGGCCTCAGACGCAGGGTAACTCCTCTCATCGCCACCCCTGACCTCGGACACTGGAAAAAGTCTTTTCAATAAGTGATGTTGGCAAAATCGGACAGATAGATGTAAGAGAATGAAAGTAGACTCTTTTCTAATGCCAGATACAAAAATAAATGCAAAGTGGATTAAACATTTAATGTTAGACCTAAAACCATAAAACTCCTAGAAGAAAATATAAACAGTGAGCTCTTTGGCATTGATCTTTGTAATGTTTTTTGAATCTTTCTGGGCAAGGACAGTAAGAACAAAAATAAACATGTAACTACATCAAACTAAAGAGCTTTGGCACAGTGGAGGAAACTATCAACAAAAGAAAAGGCAACCTACTGAATGGGAGAAGATACTGTAAATGGTATGTCCAATAAGGGGTTAATATCCAAAATATATAAGGAAATTGTAAAACTCAATATAAAAAAGCCAAATAACCTTAAGAAATCAGCAGAGGTCCCAAATAGATACATTTCCAAAGGAGACATACAGATGGCCAACAGGCCCATGATGAGGTGCTCAACATGACTAATCATCAGGGAAATGCAGATCAAACCAGAAAGATAGCACCTCACACTTGTCAGGGTAACTTTTACCAAAAGAACAAAACACAGATAACAGGTGTTGTTGAGGATATGGGGAAAAGGCAACCATTCTGCACTGATGGTGGGAATCTAAGCTAATACAGTCACTAGGAAAACCAGTATGGAGGTTCCTCAAAAAATTAAAAGTACAACTGTCATACAATCTAGCAATTTCACTTTTGGTCATTTATCTGAAGAAAATGAAAAACACTAATTTGAATAGATACATGTATGTTCACTGCAGCAGTATATATGATAACTATGACACAGAAGCAACCTAAGTGTCTATTGGTAAATGGATAATGATTATACACATACATAGATATATATACTTTATTATATATACATATATATGTATACAATGGAATATTACTTAGCCATAAAAAGGATGAAATCTTGCCCTTTGTGACAACATGGGTGAATCTACAGTGTATAATCTAAGTGAAATAAATCAGGTGGAGAAAGACAAGTACTATATGATTTCACTTACATATAGTATCTAAAAAATAAAAGGACAAACATAGCAAAACAGACTCAGATACAGAGAACAGGCTAGTGGTTGCCCAAAGGGAAGGAGTAGGGAGAAGGGGTTAAAAGGTACAGGGGATTGAGAGGGTCAAAATAAAGAAGTCATGTGAATACAGTGTACAGCATAGGAATGTACTCAAATTTTTAAAAAGGTCTTCCTTATATTTTTCAAATCTCGCTGATTTTTTGTTTTTTATGGTTTCTAGCTTTTATTTGTTTAGTAGTTTTAGTCATTTTTTAAAATATCTTTTTGAATGGCATTTTTACTCGATTTAGCTTCTATTTTGGGGGGATGCTAATTCTTCTATTTGTTCTTCCCTCTGTCTCTTGCTCGTGGTAGATGGTTTCTTCACACATTTTGTAATTTTTTGTTTTGAGCTTATCTTCAGTGGGGCTTTTTTTCCCTCTGTTAATCCTTAGGAGACTGGTTGTAGGAGTTCTCCATTACTGTGGTTTTACTTTGACTTCTCTGTTAGGTGTCTCACCCAGGGCACGAGAAGTTTTGGATTCCTGTTTTCCTGTGACTGAATTCAAAGAATGATTTATTACCTAAATCCTTACATTTGTTACGTAAAGAACTTTACAAAATATAATAAATACATTCATCAGCTGTATTTTTCAAAAGTGATATACTCAGTTTTTGTTTTGTTTTTCTCGTTTTGCAAAAATTTATATTTAATTTCCAGGTGTTGAAACGAAAGACTTTCAAACTGGCTCAGTTCATTATTTTTGCCAGAATCCTAATTCTTCATTATCTTTTAGTTTATCAACAGCTTGGACTTTGTGTTATGTTAAAGGGAAATTTAGTTTTCTTTTACTCCCCCCTCCCCATTTTTCCGGAGAAGGCAATGGCACCCCACTCCAATACTCTTGCCTGGAAAATCCCATGAACAGAGGAGCCTGGTAGGCTGCAGTCCATGGGATCACAAAGAGTTGGGCACAACTGAGCAAGTTAACTTTCACTTTTCACTTTCATGCATTGGAGAAGGAAATGGCAACCCACTCCAGTGTTCTTGCCTGGAGAATCCCAGGGATGGGGGAGCCTGGTGGGCTGCCGTCTGTGGGGTTGCACAGAGTCAGACACGACTGAAGTGACTTAGCAGCAGCCCAATTTTCCATGTAGTCTTTACTCTTTTTATTTTTTGTCTATTAATTAATTTTTAGCCTTAAATAATATACTTTAATCTTTGATTTTTAGTCCAGCAACTTTCTACAGTACCTTCTAAGTACTTGTAATGTGTGGTATTAACATTAGCACACATCCACTGTTTTCTTCTACTTTTGTCATCTGTCTATATTATCTGTCAGCTATTTTAACAAATAACTTTGTATGCCAGAATATATAGAAAATAAATTTTATGTATTTTTGAATATCATAAAATGTCTTTTATGTGATCTCTCATGTAATTGCTTTGGCCAACTGTAGAGAATTTCTTTTCAGATCTCTGTAGGTATTCAGTTCAGTTCAGTTCAGTTGCTCAGTCATGCCCAGCTCTTTGTGACTCCATGAACCAAAGCATGCCAGGCCTCCCTGTCTATCACCAACTCCCAGAGTTCACCCAAACTCATGTCCATTGAGTCGGTGATGCCATCTAACCATCTCATCCTCTGTCGTCCCCTTCTCCTCCTGCCTTGAATCTTTCCCAGCATGAGGGTCTTTTCAAATGAGTCAGCTCTTCACATCAGATGGTCAAAATATTGGAGTTTCAGCTTCAATATCAGTCCTTCCAATGAATATTCAGGACTGATTTCCTTTAGGATGGACTGGTTGGATCTCCTTGCAGTCCAAGGGACTCTCAAGAGTCTTCTTCAACACCACAGTTCAAAAGCATCAATTCTTAAGCGCTCAGCTTTCTTCACAGTCCAACTCTCACATCCATACATGACCACTGGAAAAACCATAGCCTTGACTAGACGGACCTTTGTTGACGAAGTAATGTCTCTGCTCTTTAATATGCTGTCTAGGTTGGTCATAACTTTCCTTCCAAGGAGTAAGCGTCTTTTAATTTCATGGCTGCAATCACCATCTGCAGTGATTTTGGAGCCCCCAAAAATAAAGTCGGACACTGTTTCCACAGTTTCCCCATCTATTTCCCATGAAGTGATGGGATCGGATGCCATGATCTTCGTTTTCTGAATGTTGAGCTTTAAGCCAACTTTTTCACTCTCTTCTTTCACTTTCATCAAGAGCTCTTTGGTTCCTCAACATTGTTTTCTGGTATTTCTTATTTCTGAAATTTTGTCTAATGCCAATCAACCAGTTGTAATCTGAAATTTCACAGTGGTATCTGAGTCTTTTACAAATAAATTTAAAATTAAATTAATTAATTATTTTTGCTTGTGCTGGGTCTTTTGGTTGCTGCATGGGCCTTCTCTGGTTGTAGCATGAGGAGCTACTCTTCATTGTGGTACATGGGCTTCTCATTACAGTGGCTTCTTTTGTTGTGGAGCACAAACTCTAGGCACATGGGCTTCAGTAGTTTCAGCACACAGGCTCCATAGTTGCAGTGTGCAGACTCCAGGGTGCACAGGCTTCAGAGTTGCGGAGTGTGGCTCAGTAGTTGTGATGCATGGGCTTAGTTGCTCTGCAGCACGTGAAATCTTCCCAGACGAGGGATTGAACCCATGTCCCCTGGATTGACAGGCAGATTCTTACCTACTGTACCACCAGGGAAGTCCGATATTTGAGTCTTGATGTGAGTTTTTGTTCATTTATTTTGCTGGGTGTAATCTGAAGGCTTGTATTTCTGAACTCTGGAAAATTCTCTTTGATTATTTCTTTGACAATGGCTTCTCTTCAGTTTTTTCTAGTGTCTCTCCTGGTCACTAGGTTATCTGATTTTAGTGTTCCTACAGTGATTCTTTTTTGGGGGAGGACAGAGTTGCACTGCGTAGCTTGCAGAATCTTAGTTCCCCAACCAGGGATAAACACAGGCCCTTAGCAGTGAAAGCTTGGAGTCCTAACCACTGGACCACCAGGGCATTCCCCTAGAATGATTCTTTAAACCTGTGAACTTTGATCTCTTACTTTGTATTTTTATCTTTCTTGGCTCTATTTCTGAAAAAAAAATGGCATTTTCCAATCTTATTATTTTATTTTAAATAACTAATTTTTTGTCTTTTAAATTATGTATTTATTTTTTTGAACTCTCATTCTGTGAATCTTTATTCTGGAATGTCAATACCTTAAAGCTTAGCTTTCCATAATCATCTCATTCAGTTCATCAGAGGAGAGTTTTCTGGCATTTTTCTTGGGTTGGAATTTTTATTGGAATCACTGAATTTATAAACAACTTTGTAGAAAAATGACATTTTAACACTTTTGAACCTTCCTATCTATGAGCATGGTATTGGTTAAATATATTTGGGCTTCTCGGTAAGTGAATAGTTTATTCGACCTTTTAAAATAAATATTTATTTGGCTGTGCCAGGTCTTTGTTGTGGCATGCAGTATCTTCGATCTTCATTATGGCATGCAGGATTTTTATAATAGTTAATACGTAACAATAAAATTTAATTCATTGATGGCATTTTTTGTGTAACATTAAGATATGGTTAAATATAATTTTTATATATTTTTGATACAAAATAGAATGTGAAAGACCTAAGGAATGAATAGCCTGCATGTTGATTATTTGTCTTAATACCATTTCTCAGGTTGAAAAGAGCTGTATTCTTTTTGTATTTTATTGCCTAAGGAGTAAACTTTTGCGCTTAGCCATATGAGAGGAGTGACAGGTGTGAAAAGTTTGCAGTTCTGAATTGTATTATCATCAAATAGAGAATCATCTCGTCTCTAGAGATAGAGTTTCGAGGTTATTTTTTTCTTTAAAAGAAATATTGCCTCTGAATTAACTTGGACAGTCTTCAAAGTATCTTTGAAGATTGTTACCTCAACTAGTGGTGACCTTCCTGTGGCTTATTTAGGACATCGGAGGTAAATTCATGTCACAACTTACTGAACAGTTGACTAGACTTATTTTTGGTGTTAAGTGTTAGAAAATATTTCTTACTCTCCAATTTTATTTTAACCATAACTAGTTGATTTTTCACACAATAGTCTAATTATGTAATCTTACGAACCTTGATTTTTCAAAAATTTCCCCATCACGATAGTAGACAGGTAAACTTCTAACTTTTCTTCTAGTTGTTTGTTATGTAAATCACCTACTCCCCTAATTTACTTATTTTTAGAATTTTTTCCAAACCTTACTGTTTATCTCACCTCATTCCTTTCTTTGAGTTTAAGTCTCCGTGATACCTTTTTGCTATTGCCTCTAATAAGTTATTTTCCAAAGGAGCTAATTCAATTTCTATTGAATATTTAACCTTAAGTCAGGATACCTGGGTTTAAATCCAGACACTAGCCACTTCAATGACTTTTAAGCAAGTAAATTAATATTCCTGATTCTCAATTTCCTCACCTGTAAAAATGAGAATAATAGCTCATAGAACTGTGTTGAGGATGAAAGTATAGGATATATGAAAATTTCTAGCACCATTCCTGGCATATAGTAGATGCTGTATAAATATTAATTTCTTTCTATTTTGATAGAAACTGCATAAGAGAAGACTGTTAACATTTTCTCTCCCTGGATGAATAGTATCTAGTATAAAGATTCTGAAAAGGGAAAAACAGCAAGAGAAAACCTCAGTGAAAGGCTTTGAAAGTTGAGATTAGAAAAGTGTAGAATATACAGAAAACTCATTTTATTCTTGGATTTTAAGTTTTACTTTTTAAAAATACAAAATTTATGATCATTATATAATAATTGCTAAATGTAGGGTATTTAGACACAGAAAGTTCAAAATATGAGAGGATAACAGTTATTATTTGGTAAAATCTAAAAAGCTGTGTAGGCAGCTGAAATCTTTAAATCAGTAGACAAACGTTTTATTATTCAGTTTTGCTATATATTTAGAAAAAAAACTTTATAAATAACTTCATTCCAAAATGAATTATTTGTCTTCTGATATGTTTTGGCTGGTAGAAAAATGAATTTGTCATATCCATTAAACAATTTCTTATTTTTAAAACTGTCAAAATATGCATATATCTTTCGTGGCTTTTTTTCACTGTATATTTT
The DNA here is from genome assembly GCF_029407905.1 of Bubalus kerabau. Lineage (NCBI taxonomy): Eukaryota > Metazoa > Chordata > Mammalia > Artiodactyla > Bovidae > Bubalus > Bubalus kerabau. Next base: position 149,999,907 of record NC_073627.1, read on the forward strand.
AACCGGAGGTCAAATTAAATGAAGACAGAACTTTGACTCTCCAAAGAATTGACAAGTTTTAAATAGAGGAGTGGCATACTTAGTTTTCTCTGCGTGTGTGCTCAGTAGCTCAGTCATGTCCAGCTCTTTGTGACCCCACGGACTGTAGCCCACTAGGCTCCTCTGTCCATGGGATTTTTCCAGGCAAGAATACTAGAGTGGGTTGTCATTTCTTCCTCCAGGGGATCTTCTTGATCCAGGGATCAAACCTGCATTTCCAGTGTCTCCTGGAAAGCCCCTAGTTTTCTATATTCTGTACTTAAAATTATTTTATGTAATGTGGGAATGGATCTGAGGTCAAAGTAAGGGAAGACTGGAGGCCACTGAAGTAATACATACAGGTATGATATCAAGGTTTGAAATAGGGGAAGGGAAAATAGAAATGAAGAAGGGACTCATGATAAAAAAAAAACTTTTTTGAGGTAAATTTGATAGGACTGGATATTGGTTGGCTTTTTTAGTTGTTTTATCTTGCTTCTAAGTCTGTTGGTGACAAATTCTATTAATTTTCCTTAGTCTGACAATATCATGATTTCCCTTTTATTCCTGAAGGGTATTTTTACTGTATATAGAATTTTGTGTTGAAAATTCTTTTAGCACTTGAAAAATGTACTGCTTCCTCCTGACCACCTTGGTTTCTAATGAGAAATCTACTGTTATTTGAATTTATGTTCCCTTAAAAGTAATATGTTGATACAATTTCTCTCTGACTGCTTTTAAGAGTTTGTCTTCTGTTTGCGGAAGTTTAATAACTGCAGATATCCAGATGACACCACCCTTATGGCAGAAAGTGAAGAGGAACTAAAGAGCCTCTTGATGAAAGTGAAAGAGGAGAGTGAAAAAGTTGGCTTAAAGCTCAACATTCAGAAAACGAAGATCATGGCATCTGGTCCCATTACTTCATGTGAAATAGATGGGGAAACTGTGGAAACAGTGTCAGACCTATTTTTTAGGGCTCCAAAATCACTGCAGATGGTGATTGTAGCCATGAAATTAAAACATGCTTACTCCTTGGAAGGAAAGTTATGACCAGCCTAGATAGCATATTCAAAAGCAGAGACATTACTTTGCCAACAAAGGTCCATCTAGTCAAGGCTATGGTTTTTCCAGTGGTCATGTATGGATGTGAGAGTTGGACTGTGAAGAAAGCTGAGCACCGAAGAATTGATGCTTTTGAACTGTGGTGTTGGAGAAGACTCTTGAGAGTCCCTTGGACTGCAAGGAAATCCAACCAGTCCATCCTAAAGGAGATCAGTCCTGGGTGTTCTTTGGAAGGACTGATGCTAAAGCTGAAACTCCAATACTCTGGCCACTTCATGTGAAGAGTTAATTCATTGGAAAAGACCTTATGCTGGGAGGGATTGAGGGCAGGAGGAGAAGGGGACGACAGAGGATGAGATGGCTGGATGGCATCACTGACTCAATGGACGTGAGTCTGAGTGAACTCCAGGAGTTGGTGATGGACAGGGAGGCCTGGCGTGCTGCGATTCATGGGGTCGCAAAGAGTCAGACACAACTGAGCGACTGAACTGAACTGAATTACACTATATCTAAACATAGTTTTCTTTGGGTTTATCATTTTGGAGTTCATGCAGTTTTTGCATTCTATAGGTTTATCTTTTCCCCCAAATTTGGGAAGTTTTCAGCTGTATTTCTTTCAGTACCTTTTCATTCAATGTCACTCTCTCTTCTCTTGGTACAAGTATTAGTTCTTTTATTTCTGTCTCTCAGGCCTCTAAGACTTATTTTTTTTTTTTCTAGACATTTTCTTTCTGTTGTGTAGATTGGGCAAATAATATTGACCTGCTCCTATGTTTATTGATTCTGTTGTCTATCATCTCCACTGTAGTATCAAATCCAACCAGCAAGTTTTGTTATTCAGTTATTTTTCAGTTCTAAAATTTTTTTTGGTATCCTCTCTTTCTTTGCTAAGACCTAATATTTTTATTTGTTTCAAGCATATTTCAAGCATTTTTATTGTGGCTGCGTTTAAATCCTTGTCAGATAATTCGAACATCTGATTCTTTGCAGTGTTATCCATGTTAATTGTCTTTTCTCATAGAAATTGAGATTTTCCTAGATCTTGATAAGAGTAGTAATTTTTTATTGTATACTCTATGTTTTGAGTATTATGTTTTGAGACTATGTGTCTTATGTAAAACTTCTATTTTAGCCATACACCATGCCAGACACATGAGGTAGAAATCCATGTCTCTTGCTTGGCCTGTGTTGATATCCTGAGATTGAGGCACTTTATTGCTACTTCTGCATGGCTTTCCCCACACTACAGAGGGGACCTTGGTTATAGCTTGGCAGAAGTCAAAAGTTCCAGCTCCTTTATCAGTCTTCCCGGACACCACCTGAATGAGAATGAGAGGCACCTCTTTACTGTCAGGCAAAGATGGAAATTTAGTCTCCCCACTCATGAGGTCTTGGATGACCAAGTTAGGGTTAGGGCCACAGATTTTTTTTTTTCTATGGTGTTTGCAATAATAGGCTGGTTATTGTCTTCATTTTTCTGTCTTAAAACTCTATGCCTTTCCTGGTTCTTTGCCTAAAGGAAGAGGCTTTTCTTAGGTTTCTTTCTTTCTTTTTTTTTTTTTTTTTTTGGTCTGTGACTGTTTTCTCTTGGCATTTCCAGTTCACTGGCTTCTCCCAAGGAACTTTTCAGGTGACTCAGACAGTAAAGAATCTGCCTGCAAGGCAAGAGACCCAGGTTCGATCCCTGGGTTGAGAAGATTTCCCTGGAGAAGGGCATGGAAACCCACTCTGGTATTCCAATCTGGGATATATTAGGCAAAAATACAGCCAGGAAACTCCCTGCCATGTCGTTCCTCTTGTGGTCTGTAACCAATCTGTGTTCCCTCCAGCTTTCATAATCTTGTGTTTCATTTTATATATAATGTCCAGGGTTTTCAGCTGCACTTAGAGGAATAAAGACAAGTACATTTTTTAAGTGTGTATATTTATTTAGCTAGAGTATATTAGCAGTTTTTAAAAGTTACGTTAGGAAAATCCTAGATAATAGTATTTGAGTATCCAAAAAATGTAAAAACCAGCACAGCCTACTTAAATGAGCTCTAATGCTCCAATTTCTTAGAGATATTCTGTTACTCTTGTTGTTCAGTCACTAAGTCATGTCCAACTCTTTGCAACCCCATGGACTGCAGCATGCCAGGCTCTCCTGTCCTTCACTGTCTCCCAGAGTTTGCTAAGATGCATGTGTATTGAGTCAGTGATGGTCTCTAAACATCTCATCCTCTGCTTCCTGCTTCTTTTGCCTTCAATCTTTCCCAGAATCAGGATCTTTACCAATGAGTCATCTCTTTGCATCAAGTGGCCAAAGTATTGGAGCTTCTACTTCAGAATAAGTCCTTCCAATGAATATTCAGGACTGATTTCCTTTAGGATTGACTGGTCAGATCTTCTTGCAGTCCAAGGACTCTCAAGAATCTTCTCAGTGCCACAATTCGAAAGCATCAGTTCTTTGGTGCTCGGCCTTCTTTATGCTCCAGCTCTCGTATCTGTACATGACTACTGGAAAAACTATAGCTTTGACTATACGGACCTTTGCTGGCAAAGGGATTTTGTTGCTTTTTAATATACTGTCTGAGTCTGTTATAGCTTTCCTTCCAAGGAGTGAGCGTCTTCTAATTTCATGGTTGCAGTCACTGGCTGTAGTGATTTTGGAGCCCAAGAAAAGAAAATTTGTCACCGCTTCCACTTTTTCCCCTTCTGTTTGCTATGAAGTGATGGGACCATATGCTGTGATCTTAGTATTTGAATGATGAGTTTTAAGCCAGATTTTTCACTCTCCTCTTTCACCCTCAAAAAGAGGCTCTTTAGTTCCACTTCACTTATGCCATTAGAGTGGTATCATCTGCATATGTGAGGTTGTTGATGTTTCTCCTGGCAGTCTTGATTCCACCTTGAGCTTCATCCAGCCCAGCATTTCATATGAGGTGATCTGCATAGAAGTTAAGTAAGCAGGGTGAGAATACAGAGCTTTGTCATACTCCTTTCCCAGTCTTGAACCAGTCCGTTGTTCCATGGCTGGTTCTAACTGTTCTTCTTGACATGCATACAGGTTTCTCAGGAGATAGGTAAGGTGGTCTGGTATTCCCATCTCTAAGAATTTCCATTGTTTGCTGTGATCCACACAGTCAAAGGCTTTAGCATAGTCATTGAAGCACAGATTGATGTTTTTCTGGATTTCCCTTACTTTCTCTATGATCCAACAAATGTTAGCAATTTGGTCTCTGGTTCCTCTGCCTTTTCTAAACCCAGCTTGTACATCCAGAAGTTCTCATTTCATATACTGCTGAAGCCTAGCTTGTAGGATTTTGAGCATAAGCTTGCTAGCATGTGAACTGAGTGCAGTTATATGGTAGTTTGAACATTCTTTGGCATTGCCCTTCTTTGAGATTGAAATGAAACCTGACCTTTTCCAGTCCTGTGGGCACTACCGAGTATTCCAAATTTGCTAACATATTGAGTGTAGCATTTTAACACCATCATTTTAACACCAAATAACACCATATTATAGGATTTGAAATAGCTCAGCTATAATTCCATTACCTCCACTAGCTTTGTTCTTAGTAATGCTTCCTAAGGCCCACTGGACTCCACACTCCAGGATGTCTGGCTCTAGGTGAGTGACCATACCTTCATGGTTTTCTGGGTCATTAAGATCTTTTTTGAGTAGTTCTCTGTGTTCTTGCCACCTCTTCTTAAACTCTTCTGAAATAGTAAGTCAGGTCCTTACTATTTCTGTCCTTTATCCTGTCCATTCTTGCATGAAATGTTCCCTTGGTATCTCCAGTTTTCTTGAAGAGATCTCTAATCTTTCCCATTCTTTGTTTTCTTCTATTTGTTTGCATTGTCCATTTGAGAAGGCCTTCTTATCTCTCCTTGCTCTTCTCTGGAACTCTGCATTCACTTGAGTATATCTTTCCTCCTTTGCCTTTCCCTTCTCTTCTTTTCTCATCTATTTGTAAAGCCTCCTCAGACAACCATTTTACCTTCTTGTATTACTTTTTCTTTGGGATGGTTTTGATCACTGCCTCCTATACAATGTTATTATCCTCTGTCCATAGTTCTTCAGGAATATTCTAGAGTGGTACCAAAAAAAAAAAAAAAATGTTCCATAGCAATTTTCCTTGTGGCATATTTGTGTTTTAATTACCTTACTTTTATAATGTTAATGTAATACTGTATTTATTTTGTTATAGAAACTTGGCATCATTGAGTTACAGAGCAAAATTTATTTTTACTGTTTTAATGTGCTATTTTTTTTAATTTACTCCAGGGCTGGTGGACTAGGCCTTAATTTTGTTGGTGCCAATGTGGTTGTATTATTTGATCCTACGTGGAATCCAGCCAATGATCTTCAAGCAATTGACAGGTAATGGTGACAGAATTTGATGTGACCTGTAAATGCTTTAATCTAAAAATGCTCCTGAAATTTTTAGGTTGCCTGTAATGTGACTGTGATTAGAAGATAAGGAAAACATTGTAAAAATTTTTTTAATTTTTATTTAAGATAACCCTGAACTTTTAAATCCAAATGGCAGGCTATTAGTCATTTATTTCCCCTCCATCTCAAAATCTCATTATTGTGACAAGATTAATTTAGAAGAGAGAATAAATCCCTACTCCTGGAGGAAAGTTGAAAAGGCCACTACTAGTAGATCAGAAGTTTTAAGAAACTCATGAAAGGATTTTTATGATGAAGGGACCAGCAGAGAAAGGCCACAATCCAGAGTCAACAGGAGAGCATAGAGAATTTTCCAGCATGGGATCAGCAACTTCAGGACATGCGAGTAGACCAGAGTACATCATTGCAGGAAATTAATGTGCTGACTCTAAAACTGATTCCTGCCCCATACTTTGTACACAAAGAGGGACTGACCTATAACATGTGCTCCTGGATCAAAACTGAACAAATCATTTCATAAATTTTATAAGTAAGTGGGAAATCAGACTGGCAAAATATTCTTACAGCGGTTGTTTGCACCAGATCATAAAGCATGGAAACCCAGCTTTCTTAAACAGTCCATTTCATCATTGTCTGAAGGTTTTCTGAATACAATTCTTTTACCTCCTTAGTTAAATTTATTTTAGATATTTTATTCTTTTTGATACGATTGTAAATGGGATTTTATTATTTCTCTAATAGAGCATTGTTAATGTATAGAATGCAACAGACTTCTGTATATTTATTTTGTATTCTGCAGCTTTACCAGGTTCATTGATGAGCTCTAATATTTTTTTTTCTTGCATCTTTAGGATTTTCTGTATATAGTGTCATCATCTAGAAACACTGAGCTTTACTTCTTCCCCTTTAACTTGGGTATGAGTATATTGTTAGCTGTGGGCTTATCATATATGGCCTTTTTTATGTTGGGGCATGTTCCCTCTATTTTCAGTTTATTGAGTTTTTTTTATCATAAATGGATATTAAATTTTATTGAAAGCTTTTTCCACATTTATTAAGATAATAATATAATTTTTATTCTTCTGTGTGTTAACATGGTATATCACATCAATTGATTTGCAGATACTGAATCCCTTGCATCCCTGGGATAAATCTCACTTGATCATGACGTATGATCCTTTTAACGTGTTGTTGAATTCAGTTTGCTACATTTTGTTGAGGATTTTTGCATCTGTGTTCATCAGTGATATTACCTGTGATTTTTATGATATCGTTGTCTGGTTTTGGTATCAGGGCTATGCTGACCTCATAGAATGAGTTCAAAATGTGAGTAGTTTGAGAAAGATAGTGTTAACTCTTCTCTGAATGTTGAATTCATCTGTGAAGCTGTCTGGTCCTAGACTTCTTTGTTGTTGGTAGTTTTTTGATTACCAATTCAATATTGTTACTACTAATTAGTCTGTTCAAATTTTCTATTTGTTCATGGTTCAGTCTTGAGATTCATTTCTACTAATTTGTTTATTTATTAGCTATTCACTTTATTGGTGTATAATTGTTTGTGAGTAATCTTTTATGATCCTTTGTATTTCTGTGATGTCAGTTATGACTTCTCCATTTTCATTTCTGATTTTATTGATTTTAGTTTTCTCTCTTTTTTTCCTTGAAGAATCTGGCTAAATCAATTCTTGTTACCTTTTGAAGAACCAGCTCCTAGTTTCATTGATTTGTTCAAATTTTTTAGTCTCTGTGTCATTTATTTCTGCTCTGATGTTCATTTCTTTCCTTCACTAACTTTCAGTTTTGTTCTTTCTCTAGTTTCTTGAGGTGAAAGTTAAGTTTAGGTTGTTCATTTGGGTTTTTTGCTTGTGTCTCTTGTTTCTTGAGGGAGGCTTGTAATGGTATAAGCCATGAAACTGCTCTTACTGAGTCCCATACATTTTGGATCATTGTGTTTCCATTTTCATTTGTCTGCAGGTATATTTTTATTTGTTCATTGATTTCTTCAGTGATTCATTGTTTTTAATAATGTATTGTTTAAACTCACATGTTTGTGTTTTTGCAGATTTGTTTTTAACTGGTTGATTTCTCGTCTCTATAGTTATGGTCAGAAAAAGATGCTTGATATGATTCCAATCTTAAATTTACTAAATTTACTTGTTTTGTTGCCTAACATAGGGTCTGTCCTGGACAGTGTTCCATGCAAACTTGAAAAAAAGGTCATTCTTCTGCTTTTGGATGAAATATTTTATCTTTATCTATTTAGTCCATCTGGTATAATATGTTAAGACCAGTGTTTCCTAATTGATTTTCTCTCTGGATGTTCACTAACCCCAGGAATGTCAGTGGGATGTTCAAGTTCCTACTATTAATGGTGTTACTATCAGTCTCTCCTTTTCTGTCTGTTAATATTTGCTTTATATATGTAGGTGCTCCTTTGCCAGATGAATATGTAATTACAATTGTTATACATCCTTCTTGAATTGATCCCTTGATCACTATGTAATGTCTTTGTCACTTCTTCAATCTTTGTTTTAAAGTCTGTTTTTTCTGGTGTGTGTTGCTATCCCAGTTTTCTTTTCCTTTGCATTTGGAAGGAATATCTTTTCCCATCTCCTCAGTTTCAGTCTGCGTGTCTATAACTCAAGAGTGAGCCTCTTGTAGGTAGCATATAGATGGCTCTTGTTTTTGTATCCGTTCAGCCACTCTGTGTCTTTTGATTGCAGCATTTAGTCCATGTACTTTTAATGTAGTTACTGATAGATATGTTCTCCTTTACATTTTCTTGTTTTGTGGTTGTTTCTGTAGTTCTTTTTTATTCCTTTCTTCTTTTGTTATCTTCTTTGTGATTTGATAGGTATATTTTGTGTTATGTTTGTATTCCTTTCTCTTTTTTCCATATGTTTAGATTTTTGGTTTGTGGCTACTATTAAGATTTAATATAGCACTCTATTTACGGGGCTTCCCTGATGGCTCAGTGGTAAAGAATTCACCTGCCAAGGCAGAAGACATGGGTTCGATCCCTGGGTCAAGAAGATTCCTTGGAAGAGGAAATGGCAACCCGCTGCAGTATTCTTGCCCGGGAAATACCATGGAGAGAGGGGAGCCTGGTAGGCTACAGTCAAAGAGTCAGACATGACTTAGCGACTAAACAACTGTCTATGTACATGATTATTTTAAGTTGCTGATCTTTTAAGTTCACACACACTCAACAACCCTAAATTTTTACTCTTTCCACCCCCCCCAGAATGTTTATTATTTTTTACATCTTATTTTATATCTTTTTGTTTTGTGTATCCCTTAACTACTATTATGGATATACATAATTTTACTACTTTTGTCTTTTAACCTTCCTACTAGCCTTATACATGGTTGATTTACTACCTTTACTGTATATTTGCCTTTACCAGCGAGATTTTTTCCTTCCGTAATTTTCATGTATCTAGTTGTGACCTTTTCTTTTTCACAGAGAAAAGTCTCTGTAACATTTCTTAGAATTTGGTTTGGTGGCACAGAACTCTTAGCTTCTACTTACCTGTGAAACTTTTGATCTCTCCAGATCTATATGAAACTTTGCTGATTAGAATATTCTTGCTTGTAGGCTTTTCCTTTTCGTCACTTTAGGTATGTTGTGTCACTCCCTTCTGGCCTGCACGGTTTCTCCACATAGCTCATAGCATTGTGGATTTGCCTTTGTATATGACTTGTTGCTTTTCCTTTTTCTCTTTCTCTTTAATTTTTGACATTTTAATTACGTTTCTTGGTGTGCTCCTGTTTGGGTTGGTCCTGTTTGAACTTTTTGTACTTTCTGGACCTGAATATCTTTCCTTTTCCAAGTTAGGGAAGTTTTCGGCTATTAAATCTTCAAATATGGCCTCTGCCCCTTTGTCTGGGACCCCTATAATGTGAATGTTCGTATGTTTCATGTAGTTTCAGAGGTCTCAAACTGTCCTTCTTACTTTTTATTCTTTTTCTTTTTTCTGTTCAGCTTCAGTGATTTCCACAGCTGTGTCTGCCAGCTCATTGATCCATTCTTCTGTATCATATGATCAACTGTTAATTCATTTTAGTGTATTTTAAAGTTGTATTTTTTATTTTTATTATTGCAGTGTAACTGACATATAACTTTATAGTGTTTTATAAACAAAGTATTGTTGATTTACAGTATTATATTAGTTTTGGGTATACAGATAGTGATTCAATATTTTTACAGATTATACTTCATTGAAAGTTATTACAAGATAATGGCTATAATTCCCTGCACTATGCAATATCTTCTTGTTGCTAATCTGTTTCATATACAGTAGTTTGTATTTCTTAATCCCATTACCCTATCTTGTCCCTATCCCCTTCCCTGACCCCACTGGTAAACACTTGTTTGTTTTCTATTTCTGTAATTGTGTTTCTGTTTTCCTATATATGTATTCATTTGTTTTATTTCTTAGGTTCCACATCTAAGTGATATCATATAGTATTTATTTTTCTCTGATTTAATTCACTAAGCATAATGTTCTCTAGGTTCATCCATGATGCTGTAATTGGCAGAATTTCATTATTTTTTATGGCTGAGAAATAATCCATAGGAAAGCTATGACAGATCTAGACAGTGTGTTGAAAAGCAGAGACATTACTCTGCCTGCCCTGTATAGTCAGGGCTGTGGTCTTCCCAGTGGTCATGTACGGTTGTGAGAGTTGGACCATAAAGAAGGCAGAGCACCAAAGAATTGATGCCTTCAAACTATGGTGGAGAAGACTCCTGAAAGTCCCTTGGACAGCAGGGAGATCAAACCAGTCAATCGTAAGGGAAATCAACCTTGAATATTCGTTGGAAGGACTAATACTGAAGCTGAAGCTCCAGTATTTTGGTCATCTAATGCGAACAGCCAATTCATACGAAAGGTCCCTGGTACTGGGAAAGATTGAGGGCAAAAGAAGAAAGGGCATCAGAGGATGCCTGGATGGCATCACTGATGCAATGGACATGAACTTGGCAAACTTCAGGAGATAGTGAGGGACAGGGAGGCCTGGTGTGCTGCAGTCCATGGGGTCACAAAGAGTCGGATATGACTGGGTGTCTGAACAACAACGATAATCTATTCTTGTATGTATACCACATCTTTATCCATTTGTATGTTGATGGACACTGGATTGCTTCCATATCTTGGCTATTGTAGTTAATACTAATATGGACATTGGAGTGCATGAATCTATTCAAATTAGTGTTTTCATTTTTTTAGATATATACACAAAAGTGGGATTGCTGGATCATATCATAGTTCTATTTTTAGTTTTTGGAGGAATCTCCATGCTCTTTGCCATAGTAGCTGCACCAATTTACATTCCTGCCAGTAGTGTACAAGGATTCCTTTTTCACGCCATTCTTGCCAACAGTTGCTTGTGGTCTTGTGATGACAGCCATTCTAAGAGGTGATAGCTGACAGCTCATTGTGGCTTTGATTTGCATTTCCCTAATAATTAGTGACACTGACCATCTTTTCAGGTTCCTGTTAGCTTCTTAGGGAGATTTCTCTTCAGGTTGTCTGCCCCATTTTTGATTGGGTTGTTTGGGTTTTTTTTGACATTGTTTTCTTGATACTGAGTTGTATGAGCTGTTTATATTTTTTGGATAATAACCCCATTGCCATATCATTTGGGAATATTTTCTCCCACTCCTTAGGTCATTGTCTTCATTTTGTCAATGGTTTCCTTTGCTGTGCAAAACCTTGTAAGTTTAAGTTTCATTTGTTTATATTTGCTGTTATTTCCCTTGCCTTAGGAAACTGATCTAAAAACAGTTGATACAGTTTATGTCATAGATTGTTCTCTAGAGGAGTTTTATGATTTCAGTACTTAGATTTAGGTCTTTAATCCATTTTGATTATTTTTGTTGTTGGTGAGGAAATGTTCTGTTCTCATTGTTTTACATGTGGCTGTCCACTTTTCCAAGAACCACTTGTTGAAGAGACTGTTTTGTCCATTATATATTCTTGCCGTCTTTATCATAGATTAATTGTCTACAGGTGCATGAGTTTATTTCTGGGCTCTTTATTCTGTTCTATTGATATGTAAAGTGTTTGGGAGAGAGTTTCAATTTCAGATGAAGGGACTCTGGTAACTCAAAGTCATATTGTTGTTCAGTCCTTCAGTCCTGTCCAGCTGTTTGCAACCTCATGGACTACAGCACGCCAGGCTTCCCTGTCTTTCACTATATACCAGAGTTTGCTCAAACTCGTGTCCACTGAGTTGATGATGCCATTCAACCATCTTATCCTCTGTCGCTCCCTTTTCCTGTTGCCCTCAATCTTTCCCAGCATCAGGGTCTTTTCCAGTGAGTCAGCTCTTCACATCACATGACCAGTGTATTGGAGCTTCAGCCTCAGCATCAGTCCTTCCAATGAATATTCAGGGTTGATTTCCTTTAGGATTGACTAATTTGATCTCCTTGCAAGAGTCTTCTCCAGTACCACAGTTCAAAAGCATCAGTTCTTTGGTATTCAGCCATCTTTATGGTCCAACTCTCACATCAGTACGTAACTACCGGAAAAACCATAGCTTTGACCATATGGATTTTGTTGGCAAAGTGATGTCTCTGCTTTTTAATATGCTGTCTAGGTTGGTCATAGCTTTCTTCCAAGAAGCAAGCATCTTTTAATTTTTATGGCTGCAGTCACTGTTTATGTGATTTTGGAGCCCAAGAAAATAAAGTCTGTTATTGTTTCTATTTTTTCCACATCTGTTTGTCAAGAAGTGATGGGACTGGATGGCATGGTCTTAGTTTTTTAATGTTGAGCTTTAAGCCAGCTTTTTCCCTTACCTCTTTCACTTTCATCAAGAGGTTCTTTAGTTCCTCTTCACTTTCTGCCATTAGGGTGGTATCATCTGCATATCTGAGATCATTGATATTTCCCACAGCACTCTTGATTACAGCTTGAGCTTCTTCCAGCCCAGCATTTCATGTGATGTACTCTACATAGACGTCAGATAAGCAAGGTGACAATATACAACCTTGACATACTCCTTTCCCAATTTTGAACCAGTTCATTGTTCCATGTCTGGTTTTAACTGTTGCTTCTTGACCTGTATACAGGTTTCTCTGGAGGCAGGAAAGGTGATCTAGTATTCCCATCTCTTGAAGAATTTTCCATAGCTTGTTTTGATCCACACAGTCAAAACCTTTAATGTAGTCAATGAAGCAGAAGTAGATTTCTTTTGAAATTCCCTTGCTTTTTCTGTGATCTAACAGATGTTGGCAATTTGATCTCTGGTTCTTCTGCCTTTCGTAAATTTAACTTGTACATCTGGAAGTTCTCGGTTCATGTACTGTTAAAGCCTAGACTGAAGGATTTTGAGCATTCCCTTACTAGCATGGTGGGCTTCCCTTGTGGCTCAGCTGGTAAAGAATCCGCTTGCAATGTGGGAGACCTGGGTTTGATCCCTAGGTTGGGAAGATCCCCTGAAGAAGGGAAAGCCTACCCACTCCAGTATTCTGGCCTAGAGAATTCCAGGGACTGTATAGTCCGTGGGGTTGCAGAGTCAGACACAACTAAGCGACTGTCACTTTACTAGCATTGTAGATGAGTGCGATTGTGCTATAGTTTGAACATTCTTTGGCATTACCCTTCTTTGAGATTGGAATGAAACCTGACCTTTTCCGGTCCTGTGGCTGAGTTTTCTAAATTCGCTGGCATATTGAGTGTAGCACTTTAACAGCATCATCTTTTAGGATCTGAAATAGCTCAGCTGAAATTCATCACCCTCACTAGTTTTGTTTGTAGTAATGCTTCCTAAGGTCCACTTGATTTCACACTCCTAGATGTCTGCCTCTAGGTAAATGATCACACTATCATGGTTATCTGGATCATTATGACCTTTTTTGTACGATTCATCTGTGTATTCCTGCCTCCTCTTCTTAATGTCTTCTGCTTCTGTTGGGTCCATTCCGTTTCTGTCCTTTATTATACCCATCTTTGCATGAGATGTTCCCTTGGTATCTCTAATTTTCTTGAAGAGATCTCTAGTCTTCCCCATTCTGTTGTTTGCCTCTATTTCTTTCCATTGTTCACTTAAGATGGCTCTCTCATCTCTCCTTGCTCTTCTTTGGAACTCTGCATTCAGATGGGTATATCTATCCTTTTATCCTTTGTGTTTCACTTCGCTTCTCTTCTTAGCTGTTTGTAAGGCCTCCTCAGACAACCATTTTGCCTTTTTGCATTTCTTTTTCTTGGGGATGGTTTTGATTACTGCCTCCTGTACAGTATTAGGAGTCTCCATCCATAGTTCTTCATACATTCTGTCTGTCAGATCTAATCCCTTGAATCTATTTGTCACTTCCAGTGGATAATCATAGGATTTGATTTAGGTCCTACCTAAATGGCCTCGTGGTTTTCCCTACTTTCTTCAATTTAAGTCTGAATTTGGCAATAAGGAGTTTATGCTCTGACCCTTAGTCAACTCCCAGTCTTGTTTTTCTGACTGTATAGAGCTTCTCCGTCTTCGACTGCAAAGAATATAGTCAATCTGGTTTCAGTATTGAGCATCTGGTGATGGGCAGAGTCTTCTCTTATGTTGTTGAAAGAGGGTGTTTGGTATGACCAGTATGTTCTCTTGGCAAAACTCTATTAGCCTTTGCCCTGCTTCATTCTGTACTCCAAGGCCAAACTTGCCTGTTACTCCAGATACCTCTTCACTCCCTGTTTTTGCATTCCAGTCCACAGTGATGAAAAGGACATCTTTTTTTGGTGATAGTTTTAGAAGGTCTTATAGATCTTGATAGAGCCATTCATCTTCAGCTTCTTCAGCATTGGTGGTTGGTGCATAGACTTGGATTACTGTGATATTGAATGATTTGCCTTGGAAACAAACTGAGATCATTCTGTTGTTTTTGAGACTGTACCCAAGTACTGAGTTTCAGACTCTTGTGTACTGCATTTTGGACTCTTGTGTAATGCAAGGGCTACTCCATTTCTGATAAGGGATTCTTGCCCACAGTAGAGATGTAATAGTCATCTGAATTAAATTCACCCATTCCAATTGATACATAGACAAATATCAAAATCAGTATTTTAACTTTGAGTTATAATTCTTCTTGTTTTCTATACAATTTTAAAAGACAAGAGCATAAAAATAATTATAACTGTTCTGCTAATGAATACATGGCATATAAAGATATAATTTGTAACATCAATAAAATAAAGGGTGATAGCAGAACTGTAAAGGTGGTTTAATGCAATTGAAATTAAGTTGGTATCAGCTTAAGATAGGATAAATTTGAACCCATGCAGTCTGACTTGCAGAGCCTAGACTTTCAACCAGCCTCTTCCCAGTGACAGGTGCTCAGGAAAAATGGTCAAATGAAAACCACAGAAAAATTTCCATTTCCTTTTGACTTAACAACACTTGTTGTAATTTTGTTCTTTTTCATCTAGGCCATCAGGACCTATCTTATTTATCCCAGTGGTCCCTCAAAATACAGTTAGTTCATTCTGCTTTGGCATTCAGTGAAAGTTAGTTGATGATAAAACTAAATGAATGGGATTCTTCTTCTTCTCCCTCTCCTTCTGTTGACTCTGATTGGAGGAAACAAGAAAAGTGAAGATACTGACCTCCACACTGCATAACAGTTTCTTGACACTCATCTTTATGTGATTAAAGACCTTTTACATATTTGTACTTTATAGACTTTGAAACTGATGACGCATGGGTCCAGTATAACATGTTACAAGGTTTTATCTGTAAAGATTAAAGAGTAAATGTTCTAACACAGTCTGTCACTCAGCAAACGGTTGACTTATACCAAAGGACATTTCCTTCGATCCATTTGTATTTATCCTTAGACCCAGATGCCTTGGGGGAGAGAAAGGGATTATGAGCCCCTGTCTATCCAGGCTGCAGGATGCAAGTGACAATGCAGTAACTTATCCCTGGCTTTGCTGTGTCACAAGAGTACTCATTCTTTTCTGGGAATGCAAGATTTTCAGTACCCCAATGTGTCCTCTAGTAAGAGCCCTTCTCTGGGAGGAGGAATGGGCAAAGGAGGCAGAGGAAGCACCAAATATAACAACATAGTGTGACTTTATAAGGTCAAAAGTAAATTTACCCCAATTTATAACATTTTCAAGCATGAGGCAGTATGGCCTTGCCCATGATCCCCCATGGCTGTAACAGGTATTTAGAAGCAGGTGATCTCACTCAGAACATCCAATAAAACCTCCACCTGGGAGAAGCTACAGGGATTGTACCTATAGTTCACCAGTGTGGTGAGTCAGGTTAGAGTTTTAATTAGCACTACAGTCCATATCAAAACACCTGGGGTACTAATCAACTGAGCGATCCAGTCAGACAGACTGTGTGGAAATCTCAGTAGATGAAGGGTATAAATCTGCATTTCTGTAGGCTTGCCAGTTGATTAACTGCTTTCCCTCAGGGTTGTTGTTTTTTTTTTAACAGTTTATTGAAGTATAATTAACATACAATAAACTGCACATACTTCAAGTGTACAGTTGATAAGTCTTGATATAAGAATATAGCATGAACCCATAACCACAATCAAAATAGCAAACATATCCATCACCCTTCAAATTTTCTTTGTGCCACTTTGTAATCCATCCCTCTTTCCTCTCCTGAGGCCCCTATTCCCAGGCAACCACTGATCTGCTTACTGTCACTATGGATTAGTTTGCGTTTTTGAGAGGTTTTATATAAATGGAGTCCTTCATAAGCTTAAGACTGCCATAAAAGAAAAATCTGAATTTAGGAAAAGTTTGGCACAGTAGAAAGTAATGTTTATAACAGAAATTAAGTTGATATATATATGTTTTCTACTCCTTTTTATATGAATTTCTGTTTGTACATTATTATTAAATAATACAGCCTATCTAAACATGGACAGAGGAGCCTGGCAGGCTACAGTTCATGGGATTGCAAAGAGTCGGACACGATTGAGTGACTAAGCACAAAGCATTGCTGCTGCTAAGTCACTTCAGTCGTGTCCGACTCCGTGTGACCCCATAGACGGCAGCCCACCAGGCTCCCCCGTCCCTGGGGTTCTCCAGACAAGAACACTGGAGTGGGTTGCCATTTCTTTCTCCAATGCATGAAAGTGAAAAGTGAAAGTAAAGTTGCTCAGTCATGTCTGACTCTTAGCGACCCCACGGACTGCAGCCTACCAGGCTCTTCCATCCATGGGATTTTCCAGGCAAGAGTACTGGAGTGGGGTGCCATTGCCTTCTCTGAAGCACAAAGCATAGCACATACCTAAACATAAGATTTTTTTTCAATTAAAATTTTAGTAACGTTTCATTTTTATATCCATAAAGCTGCCTCCTGAACTTGAAGTTGTTTCACTTGATCTTGGTCTCCTTTTGTTTTTAATTTTTCTGCAGAGCATATAGGATCGGGCAGTGCAGAGATGTCAAAGTGCTTAGGCTGATATCCTTGGGAACTGTGGAGGAAATCATGTATTTACGACAAGTATATAAGCAGGTGAATGTATTTCCCTTTTTCTATTTAAAAGTTAATATTTGTCCGTTTTAAGAAATTAATAATAAATTTGTATACAAATATATTTTTATTTCATTCTAGCTATAATAATGAATTTAATAAGATGATGAAATATACTCTAGAATACACTTCTATAAAACTAATTCTTAGGTTCATTGAATTTTAGAGCTGAAGTTTTCTTACAGCAATACTTTACCGTACACACAAAATCATCTTGGGATCTTTAAAATACTGATTCTCATTTAGTAGTACTGGGTAGAGCCCAAGATTCTGCATTTTAAATAAGCTCCCGGAAGTGCTAGCACTGCTAGTCTACAGACCACAGTTTGAGTAGCAAGGTCACAGCTAAGTGTATGCCACAGATGCGGTACCGGTGCACCCGGACAGCCTGCGCTCTCTGGACAGCAAGATTACCTAAGCCAGGTTCCGTCCTTGAGTAGCCTCTTCTCAGAGTAGACATTCACATGTTACCATTTTGTGTATGCTCCATAACATGAAGAAGACTGGAGAGGAATACCATAGAGATATCTAATACAAACGTTTCAGGTTGTATATAATGAAACCAGGACCCAGGATGCCCCAATAAATGGAATCATAGGAATAGAACTCAAGTGCAGTTAACTACTGTGCTGGTGTTTTTAATATTCATCTAAAATTGCATTAACTCTGTGCTATCCTTAGGGTATCAATTACTGCTCCATTTATGCCTCTAAACAAAGTTTATTTAGTCTATAACTGCCCACTTGAGAAGATCTGGAATGAGGTTCAAGTTTAATTATAAATGTTAAATTTGAATTACTCCCTATATATTTAGTTGGAATCTGTTTAAGAGCAAACATCTGCTACATGTGGTGGTAGTTAACCTAAGAATGATCCAACCTTAAATTTATGCTATTTTCTTAATTCTAAAAGTAGAATTGTACACAGAAATTTTTATTTTTCTTAAAGCATTTAGCTCTGTAAGAAACTTTTAATTTTTTTGTTCTTTGGTATAGCACAATGCCTGAAAATTATCTTTTCAGACATATTTAAGTAATCTTGGGAAAAAGTAGAATATTATTTTTTGCATCCTTGGAGCAGCTCTTTAAAATACTATCTTTGACTTGTCACAAGTAAGGCTCTTTTCTCAATCCCATTATTTCCTTTTGCCTGTTTGGCCTGTTATGTAATAATATGTAATAAAAAGTCTTCAGAACATGAAAGTAATTAAAGTTGTTAGAAGTTTGTATGATCTAATTGCTTATTAAAATAAACCTTAGGGAACATTCAGCCATACAACTTGGTAGGCACAAATAAAGATAAGATGGCCATCATGTGAGAAATGGCATAAATGTGACTTAAAAGATTGATTGGATTTTGAACCAAGGGTGCAAATGACAAACACACTCTAGCCTCACACGTGTTCTCAGATCTCTTGGAGCAGGGGCAGGGAATCTAAAATGATGTTTAAAAAAAAAACCTGTAAAAATATTGGAAAGCAAAAGAGTTCTCTCTGTGGGCTAGAAATGATAAGGAACCCTGAAAGACAAAGGGCAGCTGAGATCAGATTGAAGGAAGAAATCAGTCATGAGAAGATTACTGGAAAAGGTAGGTGCAACTTACGAATATTCCAAGCTTAG
This sequence comes from Bubalus kerabau, assembly GCF_029407905.1. NCBI lineage: Eukaryota > Metazoa > Chordata > Mammalia > Artiodactyla > Bovidae > Bubalus > Bubalus kerabau. The sequence continues at coordinate 150,018,498 of NC_073627.1, forward strand.
AGTCATAGATACTAAAAAAAGAAAGGAGACTTGGGTTAAGTATAATGCCCCCTCTTTGGGGTATTATTAATAATCTAACATGATCTTTCCCCCATTGTACCAAACTACAGCCAATGGAAATGTTTGCTCTCTACTAGGAACAAAACATAGAAATACTGGAAGGAAAGAAGCAAAGCTCCAAATTTTTGCTGAAATAGAGAAGAAAGTCCAAAATAATCAATGCCTGGAAACCCCTCCACCTGCTCCCTGCTTTAAATAATTATTGCAGTTGGCCTAGATGAGCATGTAAGACATTTGAAGTCAGATGAAACACGCCCCTCCCCCCCAAATAGTTAGTATGAAACAGTTTTGGAAAATAAACACTATGAAAGTGTCCCTCAGAGATACCAGGTCCTAATCTCTGGAACCTGTAAATGTTACTTTATATGGAAAAAAGGATCTTTGCAGATGTGATTAAGGATTTTTTGAGATGGGGAGATTAGCCTTGATTGTTCAGGTGGGCCCTAAGTCGTGATTTATAAATAAGAAGCAAAGGGAAATCTGACACAGACAGAAGAGAAGGCAGTGCCACAGGGCAGAGATTAGAGCTAGGTAGTCACAAACCAAGGAATGCTGACAGCCACCAGAAGTGAGAAGAGGCAAGGAATGGATCCTACCCTAGAGCTTGTCAAGAGAACATGGCTCTGCAAAACTTGATTTTATTCCATTGATACTGATATCAGACTTATAGCCTCCTGTAAGAGAATAAATTTCTATTGTTCTAAGCCATCAAGTTTATGATAATTTGTTACAAGAGATATAGGAACTAACATGTGCGTGTGTGCTCAGTTGTGTTTGACTCTCTTCAACCCCATGGATTGTAGCCTGCCAGACTCCTCTCTCCATGGAATTTTTCAGGCAAGCATTCTGGAATGGACTGTCATTTCTTCCTCCAGTGGATCTTCCCGACCCAGAGACTAAACCCATGTCTCTGATATCTCCTGCATTGGCAGGCAGATTCTTCATCACTGTTCTACCTGGGAATCCCCTAGGAACTATTATAGGCACTGAAAAAATAACATCAGAGAAAACAAAAGTAATAGAAAAGAGTAGAAGATTTTTTAAAAACTATAAATATTCAAAAGGTAAGTGAGGTTGTAGGATCCTGGAAATAAGAAAAGACTACTGGGAAAATATCCATTCGAGATCCAGAAATGAAAAACTCCAGCAATAGGCTGAATATCAAAGAGCAAAGTTTCATCTAAAAGAACGAGCCACACAGTTCTTCTAGATTACAGAGCAAAAAGACAGAGACAGAATGAATACATGTAAGAACAGTTAGGAGGAGTGAAGGTTAGATCTAGGACTTCCAATGTCAGTCTTATAGTTGAAGAAGTTAACAGAAGGAAGAAGCCCCAAATAAAGGATGAAACTTTTAAGTAGTAGAAAATAAGAGTCCACAGATTATTATATGAGCCTACTGAGTGCTAAATAGGATAAATGAGAATAGATCCACACTTAGATTGTCTTTTTATAGTTGTAAAATACCAAGGATAAAAAGATAAATCCTTAAAATTCCCAGAGATAAACTTTATGGAGAGGAAAAAAAAATTATAAAAGTACCAGAATTAGGTAGATATCTAATTGTTATTAGCAATATCGGCTATCTAGGAGCAGTAACTTAAAATGAGGGGAAATTATAGCTCTGTATTATCAGAGAAAGTGAATGAATTTTTAATTCAAAAGTTTTCCGCAGTGGTGGAAACTTTTCCTTCAGTGGTGAATTATACCAAACATTTAATATTCTTCTTGAGAACAGAGAAGGGAACAATTCCAGCCTACTTTAGAAAGATAGAAGAATACTGAAACCAAAATTGGCAAAGAAAATTATAGACAAATATGTCTCATGAACATAAACGTAAAACTCTTTAACAAAGCCTCTGTTAGAAGTTGAATTGTTCCCCCAACACACACACACACACACCACAAAAAAGTGAAATAAAAAACTTGGTGAAGTCCATAACCTCTGGTAGCTGTGAATGGGATCTTACTTGGAAGTAAGATCTTTGCTAATGTAATCAAGTTAAATGATGTTATACTCTATTAGCTGCTGCTGCTGCTGCCAGGTCGCCTCAGTCGTGTCTGACTCTGTGCGACCCCATAGACAGCAGCCCACCAGGCTCCCCCGTCCCTGGGATTCTGTGGGCAAGGACACTGGAGTGAGTTGTCATTTCCTTCTCCAATATACTCTATTAGAGTGGGCCGTAATTCTGGTATGACTGATATTCTTACAAAAGGGAAATTTGGATGCAGACAAACACAGAAGGAGGATGCCATGTGATGATAGAGGCAAAGACTGGCATGATGAAGTTGTGAACCAAGGAATGCGTAGGATTTCCAGCAACTACCAGAAACTAGGAAAAAGAAAGGAAGTATTTTCCTTCCCTTAGAACTTTCAGAGAGAGTATGGCCCTGCCAATATCTTGATTTCAGACTTAGCCTCCAGAACTGAGAAAGAATAAATTTCTATTGTTTTATACCACGTGGTTTATGGTACTTTGTTACAGCAGCCTTAGGAAACTGATGCAGTCTCTAAGGCAGATGTTGTAAATTTGACTGCATTTTTATATGAAACTTCTGTATGACAAAGGAAGTACAAGCCAAATTAAAGGACAGACAGGAGGAAATATTTGCCATAAATATAATAAACAAAGGAGTAGCATCTATAATATATAAAGAACTCCTACAAATCAATAAAAAGACTATGATTAGACATTTTAGTGAAGAAAAAATACTAATGTACACATAATGCATACGAAAAGATGCCTAACCACACTTATAATCGAGAAATACAAAATAAAATAAGATTGCGTTCTACATGTTCTACAAAATACTTTTTGTTCCGTGGGGTATTTTTTAGGGAGCTGGGGAGATTAATGTTGCTCATTATTGGTGGAGATACTTTTAAAGAGATGCTCATTTAGTGTTTTTGGAATACAGCGAGCACTTATTTTAGAAGTTAATTTAACAGCATTTTTAAATGCATTTTCTCCCTATTTACCTTGTAGAAATATTCTCACATATGCACAGTCAAGAATGACAAGGATTTCTGTTCAGAATTGTTAGTATTTGTTTGAAAAATGGAAAAAAAGAATAGCCTAAATGTCCAACAGTAACATAATAACATAAATTCTGATATACCACATTATGGAATACCTTGCAACAGCAAAAAATTTTTTTAAAGATTATAGAGCAAATGTACCTATGTGACACAATCTTTAAGACATTTTAAGTGGGGCAAAAAAAGTAACTTGCAGAACATGTATACCAATTGTGTTCGTTTATAAAACTATTTATGTATATAAAATTTACATAAATATACATAAAAATTATGTATCTAAAAATAGCTCTAACTGCATTGAAAAATCTCTATGAAGGATAAACCTAAATATTACAGTATTGGTTAGATTGATAAGGGATAATCTGTATCGTTCAGGGAGACTTGCCCTTTGATATTTTTGTTTACGTTTGTTTATGATAAAAGTCTTCAGGTATTTTATACTTTAAAAAAAATACTTATACAATGATACAGTGACTGTGCTCCTTCTGGTTTGGAGCACTGCATATAATCTAGTTTGACATTCAGAAATTCATCTTTCACGTATATATAATTTATTTAGAAGTAAATATGTATTTACAAAAGAGTTGCAAGAACAGCACAGAGACCTCCCAATTAACTTCACCTAACTTCTCCAGTTGTTAACATTTTACCACATTTGCTTTTTCCTTCTCTCACTCAGCCATGATCTTTATTCTTTTTCTGAACTATTTGAAAGTTGTAAACTTATCACCTCTACATTCTCTGTATTTCTCTCTGTTTAAATGTACATATAAAAATAGCTTTATGCATTATAAACACTCAGTTTTACATATTTTTCTGCAGCTTACTTCTCCTTCATCCCCTACTCTTTTCTCAAAAATGTAGGTATCCAAATCAAGAAACTAACACTTACTTATAATTCATAGAACCCATGCAGATTTCATCAGCTTTCCTGGCAACGTTTCCTTTCTCCTTCTGGCTCAAAATCCAATCCAGGATCATAATTACATTTCTTTTTGTGTCTCCTAAGTTTTCTTCAGCCTTAAGTTGCGCAGGCTTTCCTGGTCTTTCATGACCTTGACAGTTTTAAAAAGTAAAGCCTTTCCTTGTATATACTTTCTCTCAGTGTGTCCATTTGATGTTTCCTCATGTCCTAACTCAAGCAGCTTTCAGAAGAATGGCACAGAAAGAATGCTGTGCTCTTCTGATCACATTGTCAGAAGGCACCTAGTGCCTAGAGGACCTGACCCGCCAGTGATATTAATCTTGATCACCTGTCAAGTTTGTGTCTACCAGCTTTCTCCACTGCAGAGTTACCACTTTTTTCATTTGTAAGTTGATATATATATATATATTATGAGAAGATCATCAGAGACCATGCCAATACAGTCAGCCCTCTGTTTCCATGGTTCTTCTTTCACAGATTCAAACAACTGTGGATTAAAGTGACACTTGAATTTTTCTCTGTGCTAGCTATTTGTATACCATTTATGTTCAGTTCAGTTTAGTCACTCAGTTGTGTCTGACTCTTTGTGACCCCATGGACTGCACCAAGCTTCCCTGTCCATTGTATTTACATGTATTTATACAGAGTTTGGGCTTCCCTAGTAGCTCAGCTGGTAAAGAATCTGCCTGCAATGCAGCAGACCCCGGTTTGATTCCTGGATCAGGAAGCTCCCCTGGAGAATGGATGGGCTACCCACTCCAGTATTCTTGGGCTTCCCTGGTGGCTCAGATGGTAAAGAAACCACCTGCAGTGTGGGAGACCTGAGTTCGATCCCTGGGTTGGGAACATCCCAGAAGGAGGGCATGGCAACCCACTCCAGTATTCTTGCCTGGAGAATCCCATGGACAGAGGAGCCTGGCAGGCTACAGTCCATGGGGTTGCAAAGAATCAGACACCACTGAACGACTCAGCACAGCACAGCACACAGAGTTTCCATTGTATTAGGTGTTATAAGTAATCTAGAGATGATTTAAAGCATATAGGAAGGTAATGCTTAGCTTATATGCAGATACTATGCCATTTCATAAAAGCAGCTTGAGCATGCATGGTTCTGAAATACATGGAGGTCCTGGAACCATACCAAGGGATGAGGGACAACTGTACCCTGTTCCTCATCAGCTTTAGTGTTCATTGATGATTCCTACCTGAATCAGCTACCACTGTGATGGTTTGTCAGATGGTAATTTTTCTATTTCCATTATTACTTTGATATTTGTTGGCATTCTACCAAAAAGAGAGCTTTCCTTTCTCTTCCATTGATTTAATCTGTGTGGACTCATAGGCTAGTATTTTAGTAACAAATTTTAGGAACACACTGAATATCATGAATTGTTTTTAATGTTCAAACTCTCATTTTTTGACCAGTGAGAACCCCTTCAAGGGGCCTTCTGTCTCATTTTGGCAAGCTCTCATAATGCTTATTGCACCTCCTTACTGTGGTGGGCTGAGTAATCAGATCAGTCGCTCAGTCATGTCCGACTCTTTGCGACCCCATGAATCGCAGCACGCCAGGCCTCCCTGTCCATCACCAACTCCCGGAGTTCACCCAGACTCACGTCCATCGAGTCAGTGATGCCATCCAGCCATCTCATCCTTTGTCGTCCCCTTCTCCTCTTGCCCCCAATCCCTCCCAGCATCAGAGACTTTTCCAATGAGTCAACTCTTCGCATGAGGTGGCCAAAGTACTGGAGTTTCAGCTTTAGCATCATTCCTTCCAAAGAAATCCCAGGGCTGATCTCCTTCAGAATGGACTGGTTGGATCTCTTGCAGTCCAAGGGACTCTCAAGAGTCTTCTCCAACACCACAGTTCAAAAGCATCAATTCTTCGGCGCTCAGCCTTCTTCACAGTCCAACTCTCACATCCATACATGACCACAGGAGAAACCATATAGTCCTCCACATATACCTGCATCCTAATTCCCTGAACACACCTGGATTATGTGGGTGAGCCCTGTGTAATCACAAGGGTCCTTGTAAAGGGAGGGGGTAGCAGTAGGGTCAGAAAAAGGAAAGAAGAAGGTAACATAACCACAGAAGCAGAGATTTAGAGAGAATGATGTGAAGATGCCTCATTACTGGCCTTGAAGATGGAGGATGGGGTCATGTACTCTTAACACGGTGAATATTCCTTTTTTACTTCTTGCATATCTTGTATATTGTGAGGAAATCTAAGCATTTCGTAGCCTTGCATGGGTTTTTTCTTAAGCTAGAAACTACATTTTCCAAATACTGATATTTTCCCCCTTAGCCTCTTGATTTGTAACAATGGTTTTGTTATAGTTACCCTAAAGATGGATGCATCTGGCCTTCAGTTTTACTTGGGCCACTTTGGAAAACTTAAATTTTAAGTACAAAATAATGTGTCTTTAATAAATTTTGTGATAAAGCTTTGGTAGGAGACAAAGATTCAGATGAATGCTTACAAATTACTTTGGTGATTATATTTAATGCAACAGTCTGACAATATAGACTTTAAGGAAGTGTTTAAGGAATACCGTGTTTAAGGAAGTGTCAGTAGCAAGGGTAAAATCATCAGTAACTGGGCCATCAAGTAAATCAGTTGCTGTTGTGATTATGTATTTCCAGGACTATAACCTGTATTTTGGGGACACATATAAAACTAATCAAATCAGTGTATTGATCCATAACTTATTCAAATTTAGGTCCCAAGGGTCTTGTTTTAAGAGGAACATCTGGCGATGAGAAATTGATAAAAGTATAAATTTTGTGTTCAGCCAAACTCAGGAATAAATTCTACAAATGATGCTTCCTAGTGGGGCAGCTGTGAGAAAGACACTTAATTTCTCTAAATTTAAGTTCTTTTATTTCTATAAGGGAGAAGATAATATAGGATTGTAGGAATTAAATGAGAATATAAACATGCTACACATATATCCAATAAATAGAAGCTGTTGTTAGTAAGAATAATTTTAGTCACCTAAAGCAATTTTTGCTGTTGTCGTTCAGTCTCTGACTCTTTTATGACCCACTGGGTTCTAGCCCACTGGGCTCCTCTGTGCATGGGATTTCTCAGGCAAGAGTACTGGTTGTTGTTGTTCAGTTGCTAAGTTATGTCCAACTCTTTGTGACTCCATAAACTGTAGCTGGCCAGGCTCCTCTGTCCATGGAATTCTCCAGGCAAGAGTACTGAAGTCAGTTGCCATTTCCTCCTCCAGGGGATCTTCCCAACCCAGGGATCAAAACCTGAGTCTCCTGCATTTCCTGCATTGGCAGGTGAATTCTTTACCATTCAGCCACTGGGGAAGCTCCAAGGATGCTGGAATGGGTAGTTATTCCCTTCTCCAGGGGATCTTCCCAACCCAAGAATCGAACCCAGGTCTCTTACATTGCAGGCAGATTCTTTACTGTCTGAGCCACCAGGGAATACCAAGAATACTGGAGTTGGGTTGCTATTTCCGTCTCCAGGTTAACTTTCTAATTCAGGGAACAAACCCGCATCTCCTGCCTTGGCAGGTGAATTCTTCACCCTGAGTCACCAAGGAAGCCCCTAAAACAATGAATTATAGTGCCTGGTGTGCTGCGGTTCATGGGGTCACAAAGAGTTGGACACGACTGAGCGACTGAACTGAACTGAACTGATAGTACAAATCAGCCTGGTGAAAATCACAAAATATCACTTCTTACTAATCTTTCCATCAGCAATAGATTGAGGTTATTTTTCACGCTTTGTTTCTTTTAAGAAATGTTAGAGTGTACATGGGATTAATCAAAGTGTACTTAGTTAATATACAGTAAAATATCTAATCAGTTAGGAGACACATTAAGTTGATACTAAAGTGGTATATGTCCTTAAGGGTTCCATGTCAGTGTTCTTGCTGAATTCACAATTGTTTCAGGGATGCAATGTGTCTAAACAGTGGTTGGATTTTTGCTGTTAGTTGACAGTGTAACCATGGCCACAATTAGTTTGATACCAATGTGGTTATTGTATAACTACTTTAGATTATAATTTAACTTTGGTGATGTAAGGACTATTTCTTCCAGTTTTAGTAGTTTCCATTGAACTAAGAGTCTAGAAAGGAGAAAAGTGTTTTCAAATGTGTGCCTTTTACATTTTACATCAGGTGGCTAGGCCATAGAGAGATATGATCTTGAGTCAGTTGTTAGAAAACAGATAAAATAGGAAATGTAAGATTTTGTTCTTTAATAAGACTGGACAGATTATTTCACCATAATGGCAACATCTGCCAGGGAAATTAAAATAAAATTTCCTCCCTACGGAGATTCTGCCTGCTCGAGCTAAAGCTGTGTATATACAGGGAATGCCAGGAAATTCTGACATATTGTTGGAGCAAACACTTCAAAAATATCTTGTGTTTTTTCTGTTATAGCAACTTCACTGTGTGGTGGTTGGAAGTGAAAATGCCAAGCGATATTTTGAAGCAGTTCAAGGATCAAAAGAGCATCAAGGAGAACTTTTTGGAGTCTATAATCTCTTCAAACTGAGATCCCAAGGATCTTGTCTTACAAGGGACATCCTGGAGGTGTGAAATTTTTCTTTGATCTTTTCAGTATTTTCAGTATGGTTTTCTACCTCAAGAAAATTGCTGGTACCTTTTCAGAGAAATTTTTGGTTTTCTGCATAAATAAGTCCTATATTTAGAATTTCTACTTTTAGAGAAATTGGAAATGAATTATTATACCTCTAATCTAAGATTTTCCCCATGCATAGTTAAATTCAGATACATATACAAGATAGTATGACCTTCCAAGGCCATTTTCAGACTGGTAAAGAGAAATTTATCATTTGGAAAACAGCTGTTGAAGTCAGGAACTAAAAAAATAGACTTTCCTAAGTAAACAAAAATATAAAATGTGTTTTGATTAAAAGTTACCAAATACTCCCTGAAATGCGCTCTCATGTCTTGTGGGGACTTTCTTTTTCTGTTCCCAATAAAAATTACACACCAGTATTTCAGACTCTCCCAGTTGTGTTCATCCTCAGGATACAGATGTTTCTTATTCTTAACAGGATATTTATATCCTTTAAAAAAAAAACTTTTAAATTCTTTAGTATACTAGAATACTAAGAATATTAGCCTATTTTTAGTTAACATTGATATGAGTATCATGCAATCTTGGACTGTCATTTTTTTTCAATCCCTTCATCATAAAGCTGAGGAAACTGAGTCTTGAAAAACTTAAGGATATTTCCTTAACTTCCAGGACTTTGTAGTAAAACCTTAATGTACTTCATTTATTTAATAGTACCATAGAAACTGTTCAAGGAGCAATTAGTCTCTGTCCTTAAAGAATTTAGACCATGTTTATGGGATATGAAAGAGAAATTTATATAATGTACATGTAACATTGGCAAGCATATGTTAAGTAAGTTCGGTAGTGGTTCAAATGTGATCACCAATGGATGGAGGAGAAGAAGATATATATTATTTGTATGTCGTGAATATTACAGCTGTTATACAATGTCTGATGTATACTGCTGAGTTTTATTTTATAGTAATTATTTGATTCTGAATTGAGTGGCTCATTTAAGGTTCCCCTTTTTCTTGTTTTGTATATGCTGGTTCTTTCATGGACTTGTACTTTCCCATTCCTTTTCTCTAATCAGTAACCTTGTCTGTCCTTCAGGCCCCCCTCAGATCATACCTCCATCACAGAGTACTGCGCAACATACTAATGTATATTTGGGTTTCTAATTTGGGATCATTATCTGTAAAATATATTAGTATTATATTACTTTTCCTGTTTTCTGTTGTTCAGTTGCTAAGTCCTGCCTGGCTCTGCAACTCCATGGACTGCAGCATGCCAGGCTTCCCTGTCCTTCACTCAGTTCAGTTCACTCGCTCAGTCATGTCTGACTCTTTGCGACCCCATGGACTGCAGCATGCCAGGCCTCCCTGTCTATCACCAACTCGCAGAGTTTACTCAGACTCATGCCCATTGAGTCAGTGATGCCATCCAACCATTTCATCCTCTGTCGTCCCTTTCTCCTCCCGCCTTCAGTCTTTCCCAGCATCAGGATCTTTTCCAATGAGTCAGTTCTTCATATTAGGTGACCAAAGTATTAGAGTTTCAGCTTCAGCATCAGTCCTTCCAATGAATATTCACAACTGATTTCCTTTAGGATAGACTGGTTGGATCTCTTTGCTGTCCAAGGGACTCTCAAGAGTCTTCTCCAACACCACAGTTCAAAAGCATCAATTCTTCGGCACTCAGCTTTCTTTATAGTCCAACTCTCACATCCATACATGACTACTGGAAAAACCATAGCTTTGACTAGATGGACCTTTGTTGGCAAAATAATGTCTCTGCTTTTTAATATGCTGTCTAGGTTGGTCATAAGTTTTCTTCCAAGGAGCAAGCATCTTTTAATTTCATGGCTGCAGTCACCATCTACAGTGATTTTGGAGCCTCCCAAAATAAAGGCTCTTGCTGTTTCCCCATCTATTTGCCATGAAATGATGGGACCAGATGCCATGATCTTGGTTTTCTGAATGTTGAGTTTTAAGCCAACTGTTTCACTCTCCTCTTTCACTTTCATCAAGAGGCTCTTTAGTTCTTCTTCACTTTCTGCCATAATGGTGATGTCATCTGCATATCTAAGGGTATTAATACTGATTATTGAGGATATTGATATTGCCAGGTTATCCTCCTGGCAATCTTGATTCCAGCTTGTGCTTCTTCCAGCCCAGCATTTCTCATGATGTACTCTGCCTATAAATTAAATAAACAAGGTGACAAAATACAGCTTTGTCATACTCCTTTCCCAATTTGGAACCAGTCCATTGTTCCATGTCCAGTTCTAACTGTTGCTTCTTGACCTGCATACAGATTTCTCAAGAGGCAGGTCAGGTGGTCTGGTATTCCCATCTCTTTCAGAATTTTCCACAGTTTATTGTGATCCACACAGGCAAAGGCTTTGGCATTGTCAATAAAACAGAAGTAGATGTTTTTCTGGAACTTTCTTGCTTTTCTGATGGTCCATTGGATTTTTGCAATTTGATCTCTGGTTCCTCTACCTTTTCTAAAACCAGCTTGAATATCTGGAAGTTCACGGTTCATATTACTGTTGAAGCCTGGCTTGGAGAATTTTAAGCATTACTTTGCTAGCATGTGAGATGAGTGCAGTTATGTGGTAGTTTGAGCATTCTTTGGCATTACCTTTCTTTGGGATTAGAATGAAAACTGACCTCTTCCATACTGTGGCCACTGCTGAGTTTTCCAAATTTGCTGACATATTGAGTACAGCACTTTCACAGCATCATCTTTTACTAACCTTCGTTTATCTTTTACTATCCTTCACGATCTCCTGGAATTTGCTCAAATCATGTCCATTGAATTGGTCATGCCATCTCATCTTCTGCCGTCCCCTTCTCCTCTTGCCCTCAGTCTTTCCCCGCATCAAGGTCTTTTCCAGTGAGTTGGCTCTTCACGTCAGATGGACAGAGTATTGGAGATTCAGCTTCAGCATCAGTCCTTCCAATGAATGTTCAGGGTTGATTTTCTTTAGCATTGACTGATTGGATCTCCTTGCTGTCCAAGGAACTCTCAAGAGTCTTTTCCAGCACTACAGTTATAAAACATCAATTCTTTGTGCTCAGCCTTCCTGTTTTCTGCCATATATCAAATACTTTTGTTCTCTGTTTTTAGTCAGAATAGCCACTGTTCCTCTGTTAAATAAGTGTTATGTAAGACATTGCATTTGACAGGTTATTAGACAGAAAGTTCTCTTATTCTCTGGTTGTCCTCAATATATGTTGTTTTTCCCCCAAGATTGTTTATTAATGCCAGGACCCTCCATAATCTTATATTTTGTTTATGGCAGAATATGCTTAACTTCTCGCTAGGAACATCATTGGCATTCAATTATTAAATTAAATTTTGAATTAAAATTGCTTATTTCTTATCAGTCAGAATTTAGTAGATTCATGTTGTGCTTTTGGCCAAATTATGTTTTAAAATATTATTAGTCCAAGCCCTATATAAGGGAAGCATTTTTCATAAAGTAAAAGAAGTGTTTTACTTCCTGTGATACATTTTTAATTTTTCAAGGTTGTAGAAAAATCCCTTTTTAAATTTTTAAGATATAGAAATTTGAATTTATAGAGCGCTTTTAATATGATTTCTGGGCATTTTAGTTCTATTTTACATTGACTTTCTTTTAATAGTTTCCCTTTAGAATATATATATTGAGAACTAATTTCACAAATATTGAGTATGTGCTAAATGTCCAATATTATACATCATAGAGCTAGGCATACAGAAATTAATAAAATAGATTAAAAGTCCTACCTACAAAAATTTACATTCTATTTGGGAGAAACAAATAATAAAGAGAAAAAATAACTGAATTTAGTATATCATGATGACAGATTCTAAAGGTAAATATAGAGCAAGTAGAAGATGAATAAATTCTAGAGATCTAATACACAGCATAGTGAGTATTGTCAACAATACTATGTTACATACCCCAAAACTGCCTAAGGACCAGATCTTAAGTGTTCTCACCACATAAAAGAAATGATAATTATATGATACATTAGAGGTGTTAGCCAAAGCTATGATGATAATCATATTACAATATATGTGCATGTGTGCTCAGTCATGTCTGACTCTGTGGCTCAGTCGACTGTAGCCCACCAAGGCTCCTTTGTCCCTGGGTTGCCGTTTCCTGCTCCAGGGGATCTTCCTGACCCAAGATCAAACCCATGTCTCTTGCGTTTCCTGCGTTGCTAGGCGAATTCTTTACCACTGAGCCACTTGAAAAGCCCCCCATTACAATATATAAACATATGAAATTAATACTTTGTAGACCTTAAATGTACATGCTGTAATATGTAAAGTATATCTCAAAAAAAAAAAAAAAAATAGAGCCAGGAAACAAAATAGGGAGACTGTCAAGGAAAGAGCATTACAATTTTAGATGGAGTAGCCAAGGAAGCATGCACTGTGAGATTGCATTTGACTCTTTGAAGAGACAAGGAAGAAGTGTTTTAGACAGAAAAACAATGCAAAGACCCTCAGAGAGGAGCATGCTCAGCATGATTTCTAAATGGCAAGGAAGCCAAAGTGGCCAGAGTGTAGTGAACAAGAGAGCCAAAGATGGGGCCAGTGAGATGATAGGAAGCCAGATCCTGCAGGAACTTTGGCATTGACTTTGAGTGAGAACAAAAGCAATTGGAGTTCTGAATAGCAGAATGAATAGTGTAATCTATACTATTTATTCTAAAGATTAAGAATTGGACTATAGAAGTACAAGAGCAGAAGCAAGAAGCCAGGTAGGGAGATACTGCAACAATTTAGCCAAGAGTTGGTGGTTTGGGCCAGAGGATAGTGGTGTGTACCCTGAGGCAGTGACAGGATCTGCTGATGGAGTAGATATAAGGTATGTAGAAAAAGCAATTAAGGATGACTCTCTACAGTTAGCAAAAACAAGACCGGGAGCTGACTCTGGCTCAGATCATGAACTCCTTATTGCCAAAATCAGACTTCAATTGAAGAAAGTGGGGAAAACCACTAGACCATTCAGGTATGACCTAAATCAAATCCCTTATGATTATACAGTAGAACTGAGAAATAGATTTCAGGGACTAGATCTGATAGAGTGCCTGGTGAACTATGGATGGAGGTTTGTGACATTGTACAGGAGATTCCTGTACAGGAGACAGGGATCAAGACCATCCCCAAGGAAAAGAAATGCAAAAAAGCAAAATGGCTGTCTGAGGAGGCCTTACAAATAGCTGTGAAAAGAAGTGAAAAGCAAAGGAGAAAAGGAAAGATATAAGCATCTGAATGCAGAGTTCCAAAGAACAGCAAGGAAAGTTAAGAAAGCCTTCCTCAGCGATCAATGCAAAGAAATAGAGGAAAACAACAGAATGGGAAAGACTAGAGATTCTTCAAAAAACTAGAGATACCAAGGGAACATTTCATGCAAAGATGGGCTCGATAAAGGACAGAAATGGTAGGGACCTAACAGAAGCAGAAGATATTAAGAAGAGATGGCAAGAATACACAGAAGAACTATACAAAAAAGATCTTCACGACCCAGATAATCATGATGGTGTGATCACCAACATAGAGCCAGACATCCTGGAATGTGAAGTCAAGTGGGCCTTAGAAAGCATCACTACAAACAAAGCTAGTGGAGGTGATGGAATTCCAGTTGAGCTATTCCCAATCCTGAAAGATGATGCTGTGAAAGTGCTGCACTCAATATGCCAGCAAATTTGGAAAACTCAGCAGTGGCCACAGGACTGGAAAAGGTCAGTTTTCATTCCAATCCCAAAGAAAGGCAATGCCAAAGAATGCTCAAACTACCGTACAATTGCACTCATCTCACACACTAGTAAAGTGATGCTCAAAATTCTCCAAGCCACACTTCAGCAATATGTGAACCGTGAACTTCCAGATGTTCCGGCTGGTTTTAGAAGAGGCAGAGGAACCAGAGATCAAATTGCAAAAATCCAATGGATCATCAGAAAAGCAAGAAAGTTCCAGAAAAACATCTATTTCTGCTTTATTGACTATGCCAAAGCCTTTGCACTGTGTGGATCACAATAAACTGTGGAAAATTCTGAAAGAGATGGGAATACCAGACCACCTGACCTGCCTCTTGAGAAAACTGTATGCAGGTCAGGAAGCAACAGTTAGAACTGGACATGAAACAACAGACTGGTTCCAAATAGGAAAAGGAGTACGTCAAGGCTGTATATTGTCATCCTGCTTCTTTAACTTATATGCAGAGTACATCATGAGAAACGCTGGGCTGGAAGAAGCACAAGCTGGAATCAAGATTGCCAGGAGAAATATCAATCACCTCAGATATGCAGATGACACCACCCTTATGGCAGAAAATGAAGAAGAACTAAAAAGCCTCCTGATGAAAGTGACAGAGGAGAGTGAAAAAGTTGGTTTAAAGCTCAACATTCAGAAAACAAAGATCATGGCATCTGGTCCCATCACTTCATGGGAAATAGATGGGGAAACAGTGGAAACAGTGTCAGACTTTATTTTTGGGGGCTCCAAAATCACTGCAGATGGTGACTGCAGCCATGAAATTAAAAGACGCTTACTCCTTGAAAGGAAAAGTTATGACCAACCTAGATAGCATATTGAAATGCAGAGACACTACTTTGCCAACAAAGGTCCATCTAGTCAAGGCTATGGTTTTTCCAGTGGTCATGTATGGATGTGAGAGTTGGACTATGAAGAAAGCTGAGCATGGAAGAATTGATGCTTTTGAACTGTGGTGTTGGAGAAGACTCTTGAGAGTCCCTTGGACTGCAAGGAGATCCAACCAGTCCATCATTTTAAGGGAGATCAGTCCTCGGTGTTCATTGGAAGGACTGATGCTAAAGCTGAAACTCCAGTACTTTGGCTACCTCATGCAAAGAGTTGACTCATTTGAAAAGACCCTGATGCTGGGTGGGATTGGGGGCAGGAGGAGAAGGGGACGACGGAGGATGAGATGGCTGGATGGCATCACCGACGCGATGCACGTGAGTCTGAGTGAACTCTGGGAGTTGGTGATGGACAGGGAGGCCTGGCGTGCTGCGATTCATGGGGTTGCAAAGAGTCGGACACGCCTGAGCAACTGAACTGAACTGAACCAGGGTAGTTATGGGCTTCCCATGTGACCCTGGTACTAAAGAATCCGCCTGTCAATTCAGTAGACGCCAAGAGATGCAGGTTCGATCCCTGGGTCAGGAAGATCCCCTGGAGGAGGGCATGGCAGTCCACTCCAGTATTTTGCCTGCAGAAGCTCTTGGACAGAGAAGCCTGGTGGGCTACGGCCCATAGGGTCCCAAAGAGTCAGACATGACTGAAGTGACTTAACACGCATGCACACCAGGGTGTTTGGACTGAGCAACAGAAGACTGGAGTTGCCATATACCTGTCACTGAGGGGTTCTGACAGCTTGAAGAACTCTGGTGCTGCCAGTTTACACCTATTATATTTGACTTCTGTTGAAGAGAAAAAAAGGAGTACTAGGAAGGAGGTGCCTCACTCCCTTAACGTGATAGCCTCTGGGCATTGGTAGAAAAGATCTTATTCTGGAGCTCTTCATCATTCTTTTAAATTCACTAGGGGAAATTCTCACTTCTTGCCCTGGGTACCAGGTAACCGGAACCATCTCTTTGGTATATTATGAACACTGGTGTATTCATAAATTGGATATTTGTAACTCTGGTAATGATAATGTTATTTCCCCTTGTCTATCAATAGATAGACTTGATAAGAGAAATAAATGTATTTCCTTTTGAAGAAGAATTTAGTATTCTAGAATCTAGGCCGTTAAATATCTCTGCTAAATGATATACCAAAAGCTGTAAAAGCATACTTTTCCTAAAAGATGTAGCTAGCCTCTTAGAATATTAAGATTTTTTTAGTTTTATATAAGATGGACATTTTCATTTTCATATCTGCTTCACTGAAGAAATCAATATACATATTTTAATGAATACAAAATATAAGCACACTAGCAACATAAGCTAAAATATCAAGTTCCCAATACCCAGTATTTTCTATGATAATGTATCCTTAGAGTTATTGCAATGTTATATAATATTTATATTATATAAATATTATTTATTTAATGTATATTATATAAATTATTTATATTATATAAATATTTATATAATTTATATAATATAAACTTATATTTATATTATATAAATATTATATTACATACCAAGTTATATAGTTATCATATAGACATGGTTATTATGGGCTATCACTACTGGGTAAATTTTTAACATTTTTTTCACTCTCCCTCTGTACTAGGGCTTTTAGTAGAGTTTGCTGAAAAATGGTATTAATTTTCTATCTGAAAAAGTAAGCTTATGATAAGAATGAGTTTTTTATGGGCCCAGCAGATTTCCACAGTGCCTCTATATTATCTAAGAATTATAAGCATTTTAAAATATATATATATATATGAATTCCTTAATTAGCAAATTGAAAAAACAGCATTTGAGAGTTAAAGCAAGCTGTACTCAGTTTACTTATTTATTTGTTTTTTTGCCACCCCATGTGGTTTGAGGGATCTTAGTTTCCCAGACAGGGATTGAACCCAGGCCCACAGCAGTGAAATTGCAGAGTCATAACCACTAAGAAAGTGAAGGTGAAAGAAAGTGGAAATTGCTCAGTCATGTCAGACTCTCTGCGAACCCACGGACTGTAGCCCGCTTCTCGCTCCTCTGTCCGTGGAATTCTTCAGGCAAGAATACTGGAGTGGGTAGCTGTTCCCTTCTCCACTGAACTGCCAGGGAATTCCCTATGTTCACTTTTCCTAACTCTTAAGTTTTATCATGCCATTGCTGTTGTTTATCTGGTTGTTTCTACTTTATATATTTTATACAGTGATTTGCATTTTTTGTAGAGAGAAGGCAAGGTGGAAGCTGGGATCATGACAGCTACAACGTGGTTGAAAGAGGAACCTCCAGTACACAAACTAGAAACAGTAAGCAATTTTTGAATCTAGAGCTCCTGGGAAACATGTACATGATGATTTTAACTTCCTTTTCTTTTTCCTTCATTTTTAAATGTGTAAAGAAAATGGATTTTTTAAAAAGTCAGGGACACAAAGTCAGAGGACTGTCAGTAAAATTAATAATTTAGGCTAATATTTCATATCATTAAAAAAATTCAGGAGCAATCTTCAGGTGTTTACATCCAAACTGGAATTTTAACTATACCAAACTATAAATTCAGAAATAAATGCACTGTGTAGGTGACCAATCTGACATAAGCAACAAATTAAATGGAAAAATCACAATCAGTACATATTTAATACTATTAAATCCAGACATCAGACTCATTCTCTGACTTAAGCAGATATTTGAGTCCTTTGTCTTGTGACAGTTTTAGTAGTTTGTCATCTCACATTCTACAAAAATTTATGTTGTCATCATAAAGCCTTTTTAAAAGTAAAGAATATGTGTAAAATTTTAATTGCTGTTGCTATTTTTGTCTTTTTTTTTTAAGAATTTAACTCTAAATTTATAGTAGCCCAAAGATATAATGGGCTATATGATAACTATATGTTATGATATAATATACATATGATGCAGCTGTGTATTATATAACTATGATAACTATATGCAGTGATAACTATTAATTTGTAACACCCCTATAAATTTATATCACCCATTATGTGGTGAATATTTTTTAAATTTATAAAAATACATGAATATCAAATGTTGGCAGAAATATTACCAGATTACCGGATAATACTTTCCCCAAATCTTTCACTAATAAAGCCTCAGTTTTCAGAAACTGAAGAATATATTTAGCTCTAATTGATGTGAAAAAAATAAATATTAGGCTTAAATTTGTAAAAAATTTTACTTCAAAATGGCTTCAATATTTTATTTATTTATGGTGGTCAAGATCCTGTCCAATCTTATTTTTAATGAACTAGAAATATTTTCTAGTTGGGAATTCTTTAACTCCTGCAAATTTGTTTTGTTTTTAAAGCATGGTTGAAACTATCAGCTGGACTGCAGTAAGCAACAGATTATGTGCTTTTCACTTTGAGGCCAGATTCAATCTCTGCATCTTAGAAGCTAACAGTTCTGCTCTGTGTTTTCCTTGTGAATAATTTGATCACTTTATATTCTAGTTTTAACTTTTATTTATTCAGAAAGTTATAACTTGAAAAGAGTATACCAGACTGTAATATTAAATCCTTTATATTTGTTTACCACATGTTTTAGAAAAAACCAAGTGATATACTTGTATATAAATTATCTGCCAAAATTTAATTCCCTTCCAGTGTAATAGATTTGATATCATTTATTTGATATTTTCTAATGTTTCTGTCATTGCCTCTTCTATAGGCTAGGGAGCCTGACTGTCAGGAACACAGAGGTCCAGAACAACTAGCAGAAGCAGCATGTGATCTCTGCAGTGATTTTAGTGAAGATGAAACAGCAAGCAACTCAGTAACAAAGACTGCTAAAAACAAAGCATCTGACTCAAGTAGAGCTTCAGTTTCTCCTGGGCAGCTTAGCTTACTCCAGTGTGGTTTCTCTAAATTGTTTGAGACAAAATGTGAAACAGTTGAGGATGGTGATGAAAATATTGCCTCTGACAATGAAAGTTCTGATGAGCAGCCCACATGCTTTTCAACAGAAGCCAAAAATGCTGGTTGTCAGAAGAGTCAAGACTCTCTTGGTACTTTGAAACATCAGAAATTAGCTAATGTCCTAAATCCAAATGGAAAATGTGTTTTTGATAAAAGTGAGAAAATTTTAAAAGAGAATATTCCTTCTGAGTCTGATGATGAGAAAAACTTTAAAAACACAGTTGACCACCATCGCATTTTACATAATGTCACAGAATCAGAAGACAGTGATATCATCTTTCCCACACAGTATACAACTCAGAGATTCCTTAAGAAGAATATAAGGTTTAAGCCACCTGTGGATGGATCTGAAGATTCTGAATCAGAAAATCCTGTAAATATAAAAAATAATGGTGATGATACAAAGACCAATGTCAGAGGAAATGGGCTAATTTCAAAACAATTAAATCTTGAGATTGAGACCCTGAAATCTAATACAAAAAGAAAAGGTAGTAGTGATATTAGTGATGAATCTGATGACATTGAAGTTTTCTGCAAGTCAAGAGTAAGAAAGCAAAGAACTACTAGTTCTCTGAGGTTTAAGCGAAAAAAGGAAAATAAAAGGGAATACACTTTTCCAAAAACAATGAAGAAAGCAAACCAACGGTGTGCAACAGATGAAGATTGTAACTCTCAGACTATTGATGATTTTTCATCCTCAGATGATAATTTATCTGTTGGCCACGTCAGTTTCTCTAAACAGAACCATAGACCAAAAACTATAAAAGATAAAATCAGTGTCTCTTCAAAATTAACTAACCATAAAAGAAATAGCACTTTCATACCAAGAAAACCAATGAAATTTTCAAATGAGAGCATTGTCAATCAAAATCGGATATGTGAATCAATGGATAAATTTTTAGGTAACTGCAAATCCATTCTGAAAACTTTTCTTTACATATTTGTTGTATGCAATCAAATAGCTCTTAAGGGATGCTTGAATTAGTTTGAATTAACTTGCAATCGAGATGCTATATTGAGATACAAATGAGGAAGTGGGTAGTGGCAGGATAAAGGGAAGACCTAGATCAGGATAGAGAAGTTGGTTATGTATACCAGAACCCCTTCTATGTAGCCCATCTGAATCACTATAAACTAGTTATTTTAACTTTTTTGCATTTTTATGGTTTTATGAAATACACATGTATACATTTGATGCAATGTATAACCCTTAACATTATAGTTTAGTCTCATTAAAAAATTTTGTATAGTTTATAAGATTCTTCCTCCATCCCTTTCATTTCTTTACAGTTTATATGATTTTTTTCTTTTTTTTTCCCCTCTTCATATGATTTTTTTGTTGAAGAAACCAGGCCAGTTATTTTCTGCAGTTTGCATCTTGCTGATTATGTGCTGTTGGTGCAGGTGAACATATCCCTCAACCCTCTGTTTCCTGAAAATGAGCAGTTGGCTTCTGACACTGTATCAAATTCAGGTTCAGTCCCTTTGGCAAGACAAGAGTTCAGTTCAGTCTCTCAGTCGTGTCCAACTCTTTGCGACCCCATGAACCGCAGCACACCAGGCCTCCACCGACTCTTGGAGCCCACCCAAACCCATGTCCATTGAGTCGGTGATGCCATCCAACCATCTCATCCTCTGTCGTCCCCTTCTCCTCCTGTCCTCAGTCTTTCCCAGCATCAGGGTCTTTTCAAATGAGTCAGCTCATCGCATCAGGTGGCCAAAGTACTGGAGTTTCAGCTTCAACATCAGTCCCTCCAATGAACACTCAGGACTGATCTCCTTTAGGATGGACTGGTTGGATCTCCTTGCAGTCCAAGGGACTCTCAAGTCTTCTCCAACACCACAGTTCAAAAGCATCAATTCTTCCACGCTCAGCTTTCTTTATAGTCCAACTCTCACATCCATACATGATCACTGGAAAAACCATAGCCTTGACTAGACGGACCTTTGTTGGCAAAGTAATGTCTCCGCTTTTTAATATGCTATCTAGGTTGATCATAACTTTCCTTCCAAGGAGTAAGTGTCTTTTAATTTCATCGCTGCAGTCACCATCTACAGTGATTTTGGAGCCCAAAAAAATAAAGTCTGCCACTGTTTCCATTGTTTCCCCATCTATTTGCCATGAAGTGATGGGACCAGATGCCATGATCTTAGTTTTCTGAATGTTAGTGTTTGACAAAATGTTTGCTGGTTTGTCTCCTTATGATCTTAGCAGCCATTCTCACTCAGAGTAGCACAATGATGGTTTCTACTTCTCATTTCTTTTTCATTTGTTAGAATGCTTTTGTGAGGCAGTACTTCCCCTCATCTACTATTACTTACCCAGTGGTACAGTTCATCTAGATAAGGTAGGAAAAAATCATTTCTTTACCAACTTTTAGTCATCCTTCAATTTCTTTTCTTAAAATCATTGTGAATTAATTGATTCAAGCACATTTAATGAGTCTAAATTCATTTCAATTAGTACCATTATTGAGGCTCAATTTTCCCATCTTTGGACAGTGGGAGCCTTTAAACATGAGCATTTTGATTCCTTAGATCTTTGACGTGATGCTAATCATCTTTGATAGCGATCTGGTATTACACAATACTCCAGGATCATCTCATGCATTTTCTGCCTCAGACCTAAAATCAGTCATTTCTCTAAGAAGTCTTGGTTTCTTTTAGTGACAAAGTGTGTTTCAAGACCACAATCTGGTGCTAGAAATGATCATTGCTACTACTTGCTTAGTTATTATTTCTGGGTCTTTTCAGTGGATAAATTGTGTTTATTATGAATTGTGTGTGCGTGTATATATATGTATCTGTGAGTTTATATATGTGTGACATGTATGTATTTTTATATATGAGATAAAATACAATACTTTGTGAGTTCATTTTCATGCTTCCATATTTATTCTTTATTTGGGGGTATAGAGAAGGGATAGGCTACCCACTCCAGTATTCTTGGGCTTCCCTCGTGGCTTAGATGGTAGAGAATCTGCCTGCAATGTGGGAGACCTGGGTTTGATCCCTGGCTTGGGAAGATCCCCTGGAGGAGGGCATGGCAACTCACTCCAATATTCTTGCCTGGAAAATCCCCATGGACAGAGAGGAGCCTGGTGGGCTACATGAGGTCGCAAATAGTTGGATACAGCTGAGTGACTGAGTACACCTAGAGCTTTTACTTAACCTCTTCTCTATCATATTTACATACTTTTTCTTCTCTACTGATAATCCTGGTTCTTAAGCACACAGGGAATGATTTAATTATAATGTCCCATAATTACTCATTTTGTATCCATATTACACAAAAGTCAAATAATAAAACTATCGATACTATTGTAGTGTGATTCCTGGAAACATTAATGTTTGGGGTCGACTATCCATATGCTCTCCCATTTCTGCCTGTTTTTAAAATGGGTATGTTATGTGTTCATTGTCAGAATACACAGTTACTGCATTATACGCTCTCCTCTTAGACTTTTATTCTTGGTTTGCAGGTAACTATAAATTTAATGCTTCTCATTAGTCTTCATGTCAGTGTCTCTCTAGTCATTTTGATTGTCTGAAGCTTATATTCTAATAGATCTCTTATTTCTAGTAGATCCCAGAAAGTACTCATAAGAGTAATATTCTCTGAGATTCTTGTTAATAACAGTTTGTGCTCTTTGTAGTTAAAAGTCTGATTTGTATTGCTGATCCCTATGTTTTACCATTTTCTTGAAATCTTTTACCTAATTTTGAAATTAGTTACAATTTTGTTTTGTAAGCTTGTCTTTCTGGCATTTAGGGATGTTATTCTGCTGCTTATTCTCTTTTCCATTATAATTTTTATGAGATTTGACCCTTTGCTCATTTTTATACAAATTCTTTCCCCTGAATTTTTAAAAATGAGGCAGAATTTAGGAAATCTTTTCTAATTTCACAGAGATTCATATTTGTAATTTTTGCATAGTGTTCAAAACAGTATTGGGATTTATTGTTTCTAACCATTTCCCCTGCTTTGCTCTCGACCATCTCTTTTCCTCATTCCTGTTCTTCCTATTCTGTTCACGTTTACTTCACCCTAGCAGTTTTTCCTTCTTATTTGACCCTGGCCTGGGAGCCCTAGGGGGTCAGTTTGGGGAGTTCCTTAGGGCTAGCCTACCCTAGCCCCTTAGGCAAGCCCCATGTACTCTGTACTCAGCTTTAGAGAATGGAACATCTTCCCAAATACAGCTGCTGATCTCCAGGTAGCCTATTGTGCTAGAGTCTCCTGTTTTCAGATCCATCAGATGCCACCCTGCCCCTTCCTTTCTCCTTCACACAGGCCCTGATGCCTACAGAGTATGTAGCTACTAGTGAGCTGAGCCTAGCTTCTTGTTATTTTAGAGCTAGTAGGAATATCTTGTCATCTCATTTTGTTGTAAGCGTTGTCCTTGGCTTTTGGTTTTGCAGTCTGGTTACTCTCATGTTTTAGAGAGCTGGAAAAACTGCTTCCCCTTACCATCATCTGCTGACAATCAGATTAGTGATTTTTGAGTTAGCTTTGCTTTCAGAAGTGTCTTGATTTATTCCCCCAAAAAATTACCAGAAAGAATCTGATATTTTGATGTACAAACTTTAATAATTGTGTTTGACAAAACAAGCTTTCTCTTGTGGTTTTTAGTAGTCTTCATTTAAAAGTTCACTATGATACATACGTATTTTGCCCTGCTAGGGAAAAGTAGGGCCGCCTTATGTAATTTTTCATAAACTGAAATGGCGTAAAGCAAAGAAGCAATTACCTTAGGATAAATCTTGTTAATGGTCGCACGAGGTAAATCCAGGTAAAGCACAGATACTCACCAACACAATTCAAAGTTCTGATGGCTTAATGCTGAGATCCTGAGTGTTGTTCCTGGTAAAGGAGCTTCGCAGGGCCATGCTTGCTCCTGAGGAGTATGCTGCCTCTTTAAGGTCTGGCTACAAACAAACACTGTTTTGCTTTTTGTCCTTTTTCATAAAAGTGAAAATCTTTGGATTTCTTTCTGTTAGAGTGAAAACAGGTACTAATGTAAGTCTTTCAGAAAAGCTAAGTGGTAAAAAGCAAACGTTCAAGAAGTAGGGGATACCAATACTAGACTATCCTTTGGTTTGTGTGCAACATAGATTTTAGGTTTGAAGAATTATTGCATGAACTTTTGTTTTAAAGAGCAGCCAAGTTGGGTGTTTTGTTTTTTTTTTTCTTTTTTTTTTTTTTTTACTATATAAAAGATGTAATAGTTTGTGTGGAACCTATTTTGAATGTATAAAATGTGTCATTAAAATTAAGAATACTATCTGAGTCAATTTTTTACCAGAAGAATTCTTTGGATGGTTTTAAACTGTTGCTATATACACCCTAACTGATATTCCAGAATTTAAGGAGAAAATTATCTTGGTTGCTCTTTTAGTCATTTAACAACATCTTGTTTTCTCATGATTGGCAATTCTGACTGAGAGAGTTTCAGGGCTAAAAAAGCACAAGCGTTGAAGGGCATAATTGAGGGTTACTGTCAGAGGTGTTTGAGGGAGTTTTATAGACTTCAATTCTAGCCTTGTCTTTTAATGACAACAATTTAAAAGTAAATTATAGGTGCCTAGCAGCAAAGCAATAAAAAAAAAAAAAAGTAGCCATTTTTAAACTTCTTTTAGATAAAAGCTGTAAGTTAATTTTTTTCATTTCCTAAAAACCTCCAAATCTTGACAATCTCTGGGCATATGTACAAAAAAGACAATTTACAAACAATAAAACTGAACAAAGCTGACCAAACAAAACTCCCTGGTCATAAACCCCATGCTCCTACTTTATAACTGTAATCAAGTACTTGTTTAAAGGAACAGATGAGGTTAGCACTACTTTTAAATTAGTAAACATTTTTTTTACATCAACAGAGATGACAAATTCATAGAAACAACCTTCGACAATGACTTTCCTCATTTCACGCTTAAATCTAAAAATTGTTACCTGATATAAAAAATTCGTATATGAGATGGCAAAGTCATTTCTAAGTTAACCTAGGAGTTTAAAAATATATTTGAACTCTTTTCAATTTTTTAAAAAGAATATTGAGATATTGACATATAAACTCTGTTTTTCTTGAGGATTAAAAATAAAATAAGCATTACCTGTTTTAAATGTGTTGCTGATAATTTTTAAAGTATATCTTGAACTATATTGTTTCATCATAAGACATCAGTTAATAAACATCAATTATTTCTTAGATGGTGTTCAGGAAGTGGCTTACATTCACTCAAACCAGAATGTGATTGGATCAAGCAAAGCTGAAAATCACATGAGTCGATGGGCAGCACGTGATGTATTTGAACTGAAGCAGTTTTCTCAGCTTCCTGCTAACATAGCTGTTTGCACTTCTAAGGTAAGAAGATAATATACTTCTAGTTTTTATATCATTTTCACAGAAGTTCCTCGATAGGATCTTCTCTAAGTACCCCCTCAAAAGTACCAATAAGATTATAAACGACTTATAAATAAGTGTAAAAAGCAAAATACTATTTGGGGCACTGTATTCACAAAATGTTTTATATTAAAAGACAAATCTGTATCTAAATGCCTAATAATGTTGAGTTGCTTAATAGTTTCTTTAGTGAATGTTTGCCAAAAATGAGGACTCTGAGGGAATTAGTTTAATCAGAACCAAAACTACTACTGCTCATATGGAAAAAGGAAAGTGTATCATTAGATTTCTTCTGTAATTTTTCATCTAAAATGAAGACACATATAAAAACAGAATTTGTATTTTTAACAAAAGGATTTTTTTAATTAATTTATATTTTATTGAAGGATAATTGCTTTATAGAATTTTGCTGTTTTCTGTCAAACCTCAACATGAATCAGCCATCAGTTCAGTTCAGTCGCTCACTCATGTCAGCCATAGGTATACATATATTGCCTCCCTTTTGAACCTCCCTCCCATCTCCTTCCCCATCCCACCCCTCTAGGTTGATACAGAGCCCCTGTTTGAGTTTCCTGAGCCAAGGGCTCTTCTCATTTAAATTGCTGTTTTATAGAAATATGACTTATATGAAAGTGATACTTTATTTACACACTTACATCAAAAGTTTTAAAAAGTATCTTCTTCTCTTTGGCTTATTCAGTTCAGTCATTCAGTTGTGTCCAACTCTTTGAAACCCCATGGACTGCAGCACGCCAGGCTTCCCTGGCCATCACCATCTCCCATAGCCTACTCAAACTCATGTCCATTGAGTCGGTGATGCCATCCAATCACTTCATCCTCTGTTGTCCCCTTCTCCTCCCACCTTCAATCTTTCCCAGCATCAGAGTCTTTTCCAGTGAGTCAGCTCTTTGCATCAGGTGGCCAAAGTATTGGAGTTTCAGCTTTAGCATCTATCAGTCCTGCCAATGAATACTCAGGATTAATCTCTTTTAGGATAGACTGGTTGGATCTCCTTGCTGTTCAAGGGACTCTCAAGAGTCTTCTCCAATACCGCAGTTCAAAAGCATCAGTTCTTCAGCTCTCAGCTTGCTTTATAGTCCAACTCTCACATCCATACATGACTACTGGAAAAACCATAGCTTTGACTAGATGGACCTTTGTTAGCAAAGTAATGTCTCTGCTTTTTAACATGCTGTCTAGGTTGGTCATAACTTTTCTTCCAAGGAGCAAGCATCTTTTAATTTCACAGCTGCAATCACCATCTGCAGTGATTTTGGAGCCCAAAAAAATAAAGTCAGCCACTGTTTCCACTGTTTCCCCATCTATTTGCCATGAAGTGATGGGACCAGATGCCATGATCTTCATTTTCTGAATGTTGAGCTTTAAGCCAACTTTTTCACTCTCCTCTTTCACTTTCATCAAGAGGCTCTTTAGTTCTTCACTTTCTGCCATAAGGGTGGTGTCATCTGCATATCTGAGGTTATTGATATTTCTCCCAGCAGTCTTGATTCCAGCTTGTGCTTCCTCCAGCCTGGCATTTCGCACGATGTACTCTGCATGTAAGTTTAATAAGCACGGTGACAAAATACAGCCTTGATATACTCCTTTCCCAATTTGGAACCAGTCTGTTGTTCCATGTCCAGTTCTAACTGTTGCTTCTTGACCTTTGGCTTATTATTCTTTCTTAATTCCTGAGAGCTAAATGTCTGAAGAGTAGTTTTTCTACCACCTTAGGTGTACAAGTGAAAAATTGGTATTGTATATAACAGTGACACTCTGTTTCAAGTTACTGCTACTTTTGGAATGAAGTGGGGAAAATACCTCTGAACTGTCAAGCTATCTTCATTTATTTGTACCCCATCTGGTTTGGGGGCTTTCCAGGTGGCACAGTCATATAGAATCTGCCTGCCAATGCAGAAGATGTGGGTTCGATCCCTGGGTTGGAAAGATCACCTGGAGAAGGAAATGGCAGCCCACTCCAATATTCCTGCCTGGAAAATTCCATGGACAGAGGAGCCTGGCAGGCTACAGTCCATGGGGTCACAGAGAATTGGACATGACTGAGCACAGGAACACATCTGGTTTGACAAAGATTTTGGATCATTTTAATTAAGTCAGAATAAAAATTCATGACCAAGGAAAATAGAAATTAAAATAGAAGTTCAAGGCTGGGAGGAAGTTAGAATGCAGATATATAAGATTAGAATGCAGGTATGTAAGATATACTATACTTACTCAGATACATTTTTTAATGGCAAATTTGATTGAGTCTCCTGGTAGACAAAACAAAGGAAGTGAACAATGTATTTAGTATTTTCTTAACTAGTCCATTTGGAAATGTGGACAGCTTGGGTGGTCACGATGACAAAGTGCCTGACTGGCATTAAAGTCTGGAGGCAGGGCTGTCATGGGGTACGGGAAGGCCCAGGAGGGTAGGTGGGGAAGCATCCCACATGCCAAGAATTGTTCTGTCCAAAATGCCATAACACCCTGCTGAGAAATGCTGAGCTAAATGTCCTTAAAGGAAAAAAAAAAAAAAAAATGAAAACAAACACACAAAAACAGTTCTTCTGAAAAGGAGCAATGCTTTTCCTAGTGCTTAATTTGAAAGAATTGTCACGTGGCATTTTGAATGGGGACCACTGCATGACAACAGTCAGTTGTCTTATAATTTCCTTGGTGGCTCAATGGTAAAGAATCCGCCTGCAGTGCAGGAAACGCAGGAGATACAATCCCTGGGTCAGGAAGATCTCCTGGAGGAGGGCGTGGCCACCCACTCTAGCATTGTTACCTGGACAACCCCATGGACAGAGGAGCCTGGCAGCATATGGTCCATGGAGTCGCAAAGAGTCGGACACAACTGAAGCGACTGAGCACATTGTCTTGTAGTATTCTTAGAGTTATTATAATACTGGGCTTTGAAAGGCTGTGCTTTAGCGTTTTTTGATGTAATCCAAAGGCCTAGTTCCAAAATGCAAATCATATAAAAGCACTTTCATGACCCAAGTATGCTACTTTTTTATATTCTCACTTTACCTAGGAGTATACCATATCTCAAGCAGTACTGTAGATAGCATTTCTACAGTTGTACTACCTTGTAGAAGCTATATGAAAAAGGCAGAAATGTGCTGGGTTTGCCAGAAATTTGCTATATTAAAATGAGGAGTATATCAGAATCTTTTAAACAGACAGCTAATTTTTTATTAGGTTTTTTTTTTTCTTTTAAACCATGTCTTTTATTAAAACCATGTTCTTTTCCAAACAGACTTTAATGTGAAAGGTCAGAAAACTTGGCAAATTCTGTAGTACATGTTAATACAGTAATTTAACTGGGTATTGATCACTAGCTTATTTAAATATTTCTCAGAGAAGGAATTTATAGGCATATAATTAATACCTCCCAAAATGGACCAAGAAGCAGTAAAAAGTCCCTTTGGAACCTTCATAAGGAAAGTTGTAAAATGGAACATGATAGAAATATTTTTTGTTGTTTGCTGTTTAGTTAAGTCATGTCCGACCTTTTTGCGACCCCATGGACTGTAGCTTGCCAGGCTCCTCTCTCCATGGGATTTTCCAGTCAAATATATTGGAGTCAGTTGCCATTTCCTTCTCCAGGGGATCTTTCCAACCCAGGGACTGAACCCGTGTCTCCTGCATTGCAGGTAGATTCTTTACCACTGAGCCACAGGGAAACCACTGATGGAAGTATACTTTGCTTTTAATTGGGAATGGTGTGAAGGGAGATTCATCTTTACATTAGCAATACAAATAGTTTTCAACCTTTTTTAGCCTGAACATTCCTGAGATGGACAGTACAATCTCATCAGAAACCTTGTTTCTTCACAATGATGTTCAGAGTGAGGGACATTTCTTGCCAGGAGAAACAAATTGGAATACCCTGCCCCTGGAGTTTCTGATATGCCTTTTGAGGCCATATATCTCCCTCATCACACATAGACCAATTTAGCAGAACTTTTTCAAGGAATACGAAGAAATCTGGTGTTTAATGACTGAATCATGGTAGGTATAAAAAATATTCAGGGAAGTTTTAAAGCCATTAAGCTGGAAGGCCAATCCCATGCCACCAATGCTAGCAGGGCAAAAATGGTCTATATAAACATACTCATTTCATCAGCTGCTGCTGCTGCTGCTAAGTCGCTTCAGTCATGTCCGACTCTGTGCAACCCCATAGACGGCAGCCCACCAGGCTCCCCTGTCCCTGGGATTCTCCAGGCAAGAATTCTGGAGTGGGTTGCCATTTCCTCCTCCAATGCATGAAAGTGAAAAGTGAAAGGGAAGTTGCTCAGTCGTGTCTGATTTGTAGCGACCCCATGGACAGCAGCCCACCAGGCTCCTCCGTCCATGGGATTTTCCAGGCAAGAGTACCGGAGTGGGGTGCCATTGCCTTCTCCAATTTCATCAGCTAACTTCTTTAAATCAATACTTGATACAATAAAATTCTGACAATAAGATTTACTCCCTCAGATTTGACCTATATCATTTAATACATCAAGTTAATAGTATCATTGTACCTCAGCATCTTGAAAGCTGTATTGTATTATTTATGTACAACAACCACTTGAGGACAGTATAAACTTATCAAAAAAGAAAGATCTTGGGTATATACTGCTATATATAAAATAGATAACTAATTAGGACCTAGTGTATAGCACAGGGAACTTTTCTCAGTACTCCGTAATGACTTATATGGGATAAGAATCTAAAAAAGAAGGGATATGTGTATATGTATAATTAATGACATCAGCGGTGAATTTTGCTGTACATCTGAAACTAACACAGCATTATGAATCAACTATACTGCAATAAAAATGTAAATAAATGAATAGATAGATTCATAAAAAGAAAGGTCTTGGCATATGAAAATCAGTTTTCAAAATAGATAGTGATCATACGTACTTAGGATGTTCTTAGTTTCTCACCAATGTCGAAAACTAAACCTGTTGTATTTTTTACATAAAACCCAGCCCCTGGACGTACCTCATGCTTTTCCCCTTTCAGTTTATTTAGAAGTAAATAAAAGAATTCATATAATGAGACATCTTCCATTTGTTGAGCTCTGTAATCTTCTCAAGGCAGAGGAATTTTGATGGTTATAATTGGTCTATGGCGTGGAATCTATTCAGATGTCTGTCTGAATTAGAACTCTACCTGATACATACTTCCTTTGTGACCATGAAAAAGTTACTTACCTTCTCTGCCTCAGTTTTCTTGTGCTTAAAATGCAGGTAATTATACTTCTTACTTCAAAAGGTTCTTGTGAAGACTAAATGAGGTAATGCCTATAAAATGCTTTGAACAGTATCTGACAGAAAGTAAGCAGTTAATGAATAGTAAGTATAGTCATTGCAACCAATGGATAAGACTGATGTCAGGTCTTTAACTTCCCTAGAAGGTGAAAATCAACAAGGACATATAATCTATAAACAGTCTTGCGTGCCCAGTCGCTTCAGTCATGTATGACTCTTTGCAGCCTCATGGACTGCAGCCCGCCAGGCTCCTCAGTGCAGGGGATTGTCCAGGCAAGAATAGTGGAGTGGGTTGCCATGCCCTCCTCTAGGGGATCTCCCTGACCCAGGGATCAAACCTGCATCTCCTGCATTGCAGGCAGATTCTTTACCACTGAGCCACCGAGGAAGCCCTGCAATCATATTTGACTATAAGTAAAAGAATGGGTGGTGCTAGTCTGTCTGGGGCT
The DNA here is from genome assembly GCF_029407905.1 of Bubalus kerabau. Taxonomy (NCBI): domain Eukaryota; kingdom Metazoa; phylum Chordata; class Mammalia; order Artiodactyla; family Bovidae; genus Bubalus; species Bubalus kerabau. The sequence goes on from NC_073627.1 coordinate 150,049,770, forward strand.
TTGAACTTCCTTTTAAATAAAAAACTAAAAATGCTTATGCTATTAATATAGTATTTTTCAAATTTTTATATGTGACTAAGTTTTTGTTTATGAAAACAAAGTCACTCGGTGCTTTATAATTTATATTAATTTTATTTTAGGCTTTTCTGTATTAGAGTGAAAACTATGAGTGACTTTTCTGTTTAGAGCTGATAGATCTAGTTTCTGCTTAGGTTCATCACTTTAAGTGATTGCTTCTAACTCATGATATCCCCATGGCTGCCAACATTCATTCAAATGAGTGAGACTGCACTCTGCCATCAAACTAGTTGTTTTGCATCTCAATACGTAGTACTCTGGGTTTTCTTCATTATAATTCTTCTGGAGACTAGAAACTAATAAAGTCAGTGAGATGGAATGATGGTAGTATCATGTTTCTCTTTACTAAAACTATTTGTAAAGATGATTTGAAATATTGATGACATTTCAAAGTCATTCACAGAATTTCTAAGGAAAAAACTGTTCACAGCCACTGATTTTTATCATATCTGGTTGATGATACTTCAACACCTTTAATGAGTAAATCACTGAAACACACCACCATCTTTGGTTAGAGATGTGTATGTCACTCACTGAGAGGTTTTGCAGCTCGCTGTGTGGTGATAGGTGGCAATGATGGAGTTGCAGTCTAAAAAAAAACTTTTAAACCATTATGGAAGGAAAAGAGAATAAACTAAAGGTAAATAAAAAAGATGAAGGCAAAAAGGCTCAGCCATAGTATTAGAAATGTTGACAACCCTCTTCTTTCTGAAATCTCCAAATATCCCAGGACCTCCCAGCTCCAGTACAGTATCTTTCTTCTAGGGTTTACATCCAGAATCTTTTGATTTACTGAGAGTTCTTTTGAGCGCTTCATGTCTGTCATCAAAGATTTATTAGAGACCTTTGTGTTTGAAAAGAGTTTGTGTGTGTGTGTGTGTGATGTCCGTGTGTGGTCTTCGGTGTATGTGTTTGCGTCTGCAGCCAGATGCAGATGTGCTGCCTCAGTTCCTAAGAAAACACAATAAGTCCTATTTATTTGTATGAAGGCAACACAAGATTAACAGCGGCCACAATATGCAAGTATTTTACTTCCCAAGGAATACTGTAATTGAGTCTAAGTGAGAGCCTTTAACTGAATTGCAAAGGAATATACTAAATGAAAAACTTACAAAGGAGAAATAATGTACACTGCAATCATAAATAACATATTGTAGTCTTTCAGAGTTTCTCAGTCCTTTGATGTAATTATTAGAAACCAAAATGGCAAAAGCTATGAATCAAATCAAATTCAACCATATATTAGGAAAATTTTTAAAATATACTGTCTTTCCCATATTTCTTTTGGTTTCTTACAGTATATACTTTTATAAATTAATTTCTACTTACAGAACATATTTGATAGATATGTTGAATTAAAACCTTAAATTTCTAATTATGCCTGTTTAGTTTAGCAGTACAAAACTATGTAAAAGAAGAACTTGCTTTACATTCAGTTGTGCTTAGATATTTCAGAACCATTTCTGAGAACAGCTTATTTTAAAAGATAAGATGTTTGATAAGAGGGAAAACCTGTGTGATTCAGGCTTAAGCTTAGACCAAACAGGAATGTTTAAGCACTGGAAGAAATGGATAATACCTTTATAAAAGTTAACTTGTTCTTTTACTATATGGAAGTTTGTCATAAAACTACTATACCTGTGTGATATGGTACCTCATTTTTTCAGTCAACTGTTATGTTTTCAACTTAAGCTTACTTAAAGTTTTCTGAAAAGATTATACAAAGACAGCATTCAATTAAGGATTAATCACTATGGCAACTGAGATGTGGTGACTGAAAGGGGGAGGATGTATTCTCCCCTCAGTTTCCTGCCAGCTGTCATAGTCAACCTCTGTTGCCTGAATCCAAGCCAAAATATAGACTGTGACCAACTCGAAGAAACTATATCTGTATTTTTATAAATTGGTACAAGTATCAGACTATAAAAGAAGACTTAATCCCCTAAATGGGATGACAGACACTTGGCACTCTTGCCAGTGTTTGACAGAGAAATAACGGGTTGCTTTGTAGTAAAACCTGGATTAATAGTAAACCCTTCTTTATGTTACTGCAGCGTGGTGTAAATGAGAGAACTAAGCATGCTGTCAGCCTGGGGGCGGAGGTGGCATGGGGGAGAGTCTTTTATATAACCAGTGCAGGTTTAAGCACTGTTCAGAATACTGTAAATACAAAATGTTGTCTTAGTAAGAACTTCTCTTTCTCGTATTTGTATTAGATTGGCATTTTGTAGGTTACTTAAAGAAAGGATTTTTAGGAGCTATGGTGGATTTGATTGCAGTATGTTTATACAGCTTTTGGAGTCAGCAAGGAGAGATGGGCTATTTACAGTAAGCAGACTTTGGGGAGATACAGCATTCCATTAGATTTTTCAGGATAGTGAATGGCATGATGGTTTAAAGTGATTGTTCACAAACGACTGGTTTATGAAGTAGTCCAGTAAGTAAAGTGTATGGTTTCACCATGCAGTGGAATTAACTCTTGCTGGGTGGGATTTTTCATGGTCTTATCATTTTTCTGTCTTGAGATGTTAATTTTGTAGTATTTGCATCAGAAAGTTTTTCTTCCAAGTGATTTTAGTAAAGATCAGATTTTTAAAGTTGTATGTGTATATGTATAAAATTATGGAACCAGTGTTGGCATGAAGAAGACTTTTGTATTTCTATCCTTAGAACTAGGATTGATTCAGAGAGATAGACAGTGGCATTTGTGAAAATCATCTGTTACCTAGGCACAGGAATGAGAGTCTGGTGTTACCTGTAAATACGTATTCCACTTCTAGCTCTTGGCGATGAGGAGCTGGGGCATCCTTCCTCACAGTGAGGTCACTAAGTACACACATGCTGGAGTAATGTCACTAATGAGCCAATGGGGACAAAACCACATTCAGTTCTTGCCAGAAAGGCATCAGTTCAGTTCAGTCGCTCAGTCGTGTCTGACTCTTTGCGACCCCACGAACCACAGCACGCCAGGCCTCCCTGTCCATCACCAACTCCCAGAGTCCACCCAAACCCATGTCCATCGAGTTGGTGATGCCATCCAACCATCTCATCCTCTGTTGTCCCCTTCTCCTCCTGCCCTCAATCTTTCCCAGCATAAGGGTCTTTTCAAATGAGTCAGCTCTTCGCATCAGGTGGCCAAAGTATTGGAGTTTCAGCTTCAATATCAGTCCTTCCAATGAACGCCCAGGACTGATCTCCTTTAGGATGGACTGATTGGATCTCCTTGCAATCCAAGGGACTTTCAAGGGTCTTCTCCAACACCACAGTTCAAAAGCATCAATTCTTCAGTGCTCACCTTTCTTTATAGTCCAACTCTCACATCCATAATGACTACTGGAAAAACCATAGCCTTGACTAGATGGACCTTTGTTGGCAAAGTAATGTCTCTGCTTTTTAATATGCTGTCTGCTACTGCTAAGTCACTTCAGTCATGTCCGACTCTGTGTGACCCCATAGACGGCAGCCCACCAGGCCCCTGCCAGTCCCTGGGATTCTCCAGGCAAGAACACTGGAGTGTGTTGCCATTTCCTTCTCCAATGCATTAAAGTGGAAAGTGAAAGTGAAGTCGCTCAGTCGTGTCCGACTCTCAGCGACCCCATGGACTGCAGCCCACCAGGCTCCTCCGTCCATGGGATTTTCCAGGCAAGAGTACTGGAGCGGGGTGCCATTGCCTTCTCCGTAATATGCTGTCTAGGTTGATCATAACTTTCCTTCCAAGGAGTAAGCGTCATTTAATTTCATGGCTGCAATCACTATCTGAAGTGATTTTGGAGCCCAGAAAAATAAAGTCAGCCACTGTTTCCACTGTTTCCCCATCTATTTGCCATGAAGTGATGGGATTGGATGCCATGATCTTGATTTTCTGAATGTTGAGCTTTAAGCCAACTTTTTCACTCTTTCTTTCACTTTCATCAAGAGGCTCTTTAGTTCTTCACTTTCTGCCATAAGGGTGGTGTCATCTGCATATCTGAGGTGATTGATATTTCTCCCGGCAATCTTGATTCCAGCTTGTGCTTCTTCCAGCCCAGCATTTCTCATGATGTTCTCTGCATATAAGTTAAATAAGCAGGTGACAATATACAGCCTTGACGTACTCCTTTTCCAGAAAGGCATGCTAGGCTAAGTCACTTCAGTCGTGTCCGACTCTGTGTGACCCCATAGACGGCAGCCCACCAGGCTCCGCCGTCCCTGGGATTCTCCAGGCAAGAATACTGGAGTGGGTTGCCATTTCCTTCTCCAACCAGAAAGGCATACATGTTTATTATTGTATTTATGATTATTACTTATTGCTTACTAGTAGGGGTGATGAGTAAAGCTCTTTCTCTTATTCTATGCAATGACCTGTTACTATTTTTGTTATTAGTGTGTGTGTTAGTTGCTTAGTTTTGTCCGACTCTTTGCAACTCCATGGACCCTATAGCCTGCCAGGCTCTGTTAGTAGCACCAATAATAAAATATGTTAGAATACCATAAAAGATATCTAGTTCAGTCCTCAAATTTTATAGATAAAGGACCCACCTTGAATTGTGCCTGGTTTATCATAAAGAATACTATAGAAAAAAATTATATTTGACAGTAATTATAAGCTAATGTGACAATGGCCTGGGCTGATAAAAATATTCTTTGCTCATTAGAAAATAGCTTGATTCTAACTCTTCTCCTAGCTGGTCATTGTTCCAGTTGCTTAGAAGATTGATAAGGCTTCTTTGAACAGTTTCTCTGTTTAGAGTGGTTGGAAGATTATAAATAGTTTAAAAATAGTATTTCTTCAAATAGTGCTTTCTAAAAGAATCCACCTGCCAATGTAGGAGATGCAAGAGACACTGGTTCAATTCCTGGGTCAATAAGATCCCCTAGAGGAGAAAATGGCACCCCACTCCAGTGTCCTTGCTGAGAGAATCCCATAGACAGAGGAGCCTGGTGGGCTATAATTCATGAGGTCGCAGAGTCTAACATGACTGAGCATCTGAGCATAAGTAACAATATAAAGGCTTAGAGATATAAGGCCTCATTGAGCTCTGATTGACTTTACCTAGTGACTTAACAGAATGTTAAGCACTTAATTGCCCTTTTCAAATGTATATTTTATCCCTCTGTGAAAACCATGGTATCAATTGGACATGGCCACTTAATGGAAACACCTATCATCTTATCTGAGAATCCTGCCTCTACACATATGAATTCTGAGTTTTATAGGATGAATAAAGTGAAATTATAAGGATAGGGAATCATAGTATTTCAGAACTTGAAGGATTCTTGGAGACTAATGCAAACAATACTATTTTACTGATTTTTTTTCTTTTTAATGAGATGGTATATGACTTCCCTCAGGCTCAACAGTGGCAGTCAGCTTAAATCCCTGTAGTCTTTCAATCCTTTTGGTTTCTCCTGTGCTTTCCCCCAGTTCCTTTACTTTCTATTTTGCTTTGGAGATTTTCCTTTTTTTTTCTAATTCTATTTTGCTTTTCCAATATGACAAATCAGTCTAATTTTTCAAGATAACTTGTCTATTAATAATTTCCCTCACTTTAGCAGTTAAACAAAAAATTCGGGTATTCAGTCGAATACATTCGACTGAATGTATCTTTCCCTTTAAAAATCTTTTTTTAGATAGTTAAAACTATCTGGACTCAAGAAATACTGTAAGACTTGGCAGTATCTACTCAGCCTTTGTTGTCCTAACCTCCCAAATCTCCAAACCTCTCTACCTCTCAGCATGTAACTCAGATGTGTCACTCTTTGACAAAGCCTGCCCCAATTCCAACATAAGCTGTAGGTAATTCCTTCTTCGGAAAAGGCAATGGCACCCCACTCCAGTACTCTTGCCTGGAAGATCCCATGGGTGGAGCAGCCTGGTAGGCTGCAGTCCATGGGGTCACTAAGAGTCGGACACAACTGAGCGACTTCACTTTACTTTTCACTTTCATGCATTGGAGAAGGAAATGGCAACCCACTCCAGTGTTCTTGCCTGGAGAATCCCAGGGACAGGGGAGCCTGGTGGGCTGCCGTCTATGGGGTCGCACAGAGTTGGACACAACTGAAGCGACTTAGCAGCAGCAGAAGCTGTCCTTCTTACGCTTTTTCTGTTTCATGTAATAGTACTTTGGCCTAGTTATTCTAACATATGCCTTTCAAATTTTTATCAGTTAGGTAAGTATACAACTTCTCTTCTAGTAAAACCCTGGACTTTAAAAATAGCAGAATATATCTCTGATTCTCATTTGATAACTCTGGAGACCTAAAATAGTGTCTTGTATATAATTGAATCTTTTTGAATAATTTAGGTTTTCAGTTGTTGTCAGGGTATAATGATCCCCATCACTGTGTTCTGAAAATTAAATAGTTTAAACTATCTTTTCTATAAACAAATCTCAGAATTTTCCTAAAAATCCTCTGGCAATGACGTGGCATTGTTCAGAGCTACTGAATGTATTTATAATCAGCCAAGGGAAACAATCCCTCCTTATCTGAATTAGAAGTATTCTCAGATTTGCCTGTCATTCATGGTCTTCAATAAACTTACTCAGTCTACACCTCCAACCAAATCATCTATTGGCTGATCCTTCACTCCCAATTCAAGTTTCACTCCCTCCATAAAACCTCAGTCTTCAGAGATCACTCTATTCCAAGCTCCTTCCACACCTGTTCTCTGTGCCTATCATCACTGTAGACGTGGTGGATACCGTGTTAGTATTTGCTCTCTTCTCATGTATGTTACAAACTTCTTAAGGATCAGGACCACGGCGTACATGTCCATTAGCATCACCACTTAGCAACAGGCAATACAGAGTGGAAGTTCAGAAAACATTTGTTACTAATAATTCCTGCAAGAAATTACTACATAATGCAGATGCCCACAACAGTTTTCACTGTGAGTATAGGCTCCACATACTAATGTTAAAAGGAGTATTCTAGCAGATGATATAAAGACATAATCATTTTAAAGTGAAAAGTGAAAGTGAAGTCGCTCAGTCATGTCTGACTCTTTTGCGACCCCATGGACTGTAGCCTACCAGGCTTCTCCCTCCATGGGATTCTCCAGGCAAGAGTACTGGAGTGGGTTGCCATTTCCTTCTCCAGAGGATCTTCCCAACTTAGGGATCAAACCCAGGTCTCCCGCATTCCTCTGAGCCACCAGGGAAGAGCAGCATAAATGCTGGTATTCTTCATCTTCACTCATTATCTGTCATCTGTTGACCATAGTTCTAGCATAGGAAACCCACTCAAGGGAGAACGTGGAGAATGGCGTCAGAAAGATATCCCCATCCAAGCAGTCACTTTGGGGGAGTAATTTTTTGTGTTCCAAAGTTCTATAAAATATCTGTTTTGTTTCTTTATTCTGTGGCATGTAAGGCTTGTCTCAATTTGGTGCTAGCCTGCTTTTCCAGTCTCATTCTGAGACACTCATTCAGAATTACTGACAGTAACTTTGTGCCGGGCACTGTAGTAGACCCTGAGGGTAGCAAGCTGAACAGGTTCTTCCTAGTCATCCTTCAGTTTATGAATTAGTCTTCAAGCACACCGTGGATTTTTACCCTTCCATGTCTTTGCTCTTGTGTTTCTTTTGTTTAAAATTCCATTCTACCCGTGTCTGCCTGTTGAACTCCAACTCCTTGTATCATTAGTGACAGTTCTTCTCTGTCTTCTCCAAAGCGATGTAAATGTTTTCCTCATCTTTACTTGTGTGTGTATATGCATGTATGTATGCTATAGCACTTATTGTATTATGTGACACCTTATATATATCTGCAGAAGGGAAAGGCTACCCACTCCAGTATTCTGGCCTGGAGAATTCCATGGACTGTATGGGATCGCAAAGAGTCAGACATGACTGAGTGACTTTCACTTCATTTCACAGGATGCATTCAGTAGCATAGAATAGAATAACCATCTGAAAATAACCTATGCAATAGGCTGTTAACTAATTCACATAACAGCAAGTCTGGAGGGAAATATTTCCAGGTGTAATGCTACAGTCCAGTGACATCATAAGATATCAGCCTCTCTGATTTTCTTCTCCACTGTCCTTAGCGAGTTAATTTTTAGTTCCATGAGGCCTTTTTCCTCATGTTACAAGATGACTGCTACATCTCAAGAACCTGTTTGCTCATACAAATGTATCCAAGGACAGGAAGCTGTGCTCCTCTTCATGTGTCTCTCCCTTTGTTCTGGAGGAAAATCTTTCTGGCAGGACGTAATTGGCTTGATTAATCTCAGTTCATCCGCTAAGAACTGAGAGGGCAGTCAGCCTTTCCTGAGCACATGACCATAACCCATTCCCAATATCTAAATATTTAACAACAAATATGCTTTTTTGATGTTGTATAATTTGAATGTGTCAACATTTTGAAGATATGCATAACTGACTTGCTGTTTTCCAGATGAACAGTGAATTATATTACAAAATCATGCATAGGGAAAAAATTCAGCCAAAGTACAAAATATACCAATGAATTTTCATTTTAGTAATGTAAAAAATTCTGATGTGGTTTCAAATATTACATGAAACTAACCTTGATTGAATTTTGATAAAGTATCAAAAAAGAATATCTATAGTTATCTGAAAAGGCTATGAAAATATTCTTCCCTTTTTCAATTATATATCTATATGAAGCTGATTTTCTTCATATACTCCAACTAAGACAGTATTGTTGCAGCAGACTGAATGCAGAAGCAGATACGAGAACCCAGCTGTCTTTTATTAAGCCAGCTACTAAAGACATTTGTAAAAATGTAAAATATAGTCAGTCTTCTGGTTAGTTTTTTGTTTGTTTGCCTTGGAAAATATAAACTTTTTGTTGGTAAAAAGAGTTATTTAAGTTAACACGTAATTATTTTTATTTTTAATAAATTAATTGTTTTAAACTTGCAGTAGATATAACCCACATAAACAAAATCTCTTTGGGGTCCTCAATAATTTTTAAACTATACAACGGTCCTAAAACCAAAAAGTTTCAGAATTGCCATCTTAGACCATGTGGACAGGGTCGCTTGATTATTAAATTCAGTTCTAGTGGAACATACTTTCAGTTGGCCTTTCTCAGTGTGAACGCTTAACTTCCTCTGCTACATGGCTCATGAAAGCATATCAGAATAGAAGAGACTGAAAATGATGTGGTTATGTGAAACCTACTCTAATTCACTAAAAAGGAGAATTATTCAGTTTTCAGTACTTGATTATAAACAATAATCTGCACCCAGCTTCACAACTAGTAGCAGTGTCCCAGTGCCATTTGTGGCTCGGTGCTTGAAATGTTCTTTCCTGGACACTGGAGAGCCATCCATAGCCTTGTAACTGAATCAGCCTACATAGAAGCCTACACTTACTCTGGTTGGAGGCCTAGAGGAAGGAAGTGAGAGCCTCAGCTCCCTGTGGGAAGTGCCAGCCACTGGAAGGGCAAGCAGGGGCGGCTGCCTGCCAAGAAAGACTTGAACATTTTTCCATCAGGACCACCCTTCCGTGGTCTTTGCACTAACAAGTATTATTTAATGTAGAACCTTCAAGTAATCTTTACAGACATTTTTATATTAACATAAATATTATATGTAAAGATTTAAAATTTAGTCAGGATTATAAGATGCTAAGGACCTTATTCATTACAACTTACTGGCGATCCTAAAAAAGACTAGTTGAATTGTGAACTTTAAATATGGAAGAGACTGATGGGGGTCCCGGATCCAAATTCTTATCCCTTAGATCCTGATCTCCAAATCCCTCATTACTCCTTAGGATAATGAGGCTCAAAAAGATTTAAAAAAAAAAAGAAAAAAGACTTTTCCCAAATTTACTCAATAAATGACCAAGGAAGGCCTAGACACCAGGGCTTGTAGTGCCGAGTCCTTGCTCAGACAGCTACCCCAGAAGGCCCTAGATCTTGCTCTAGCCTTTGTGTATAGGAAGTATTAAGGGGAATCTACTGCCTGGCCATCCTCCCATGAAGGTCTGAGATTATATTAGCAGAAACTCCCCGTTGCTGGTCCGCAGGCTTTTTTGAAGGTGATTGCCACCGTCTCACCTGGCCCTTTCCTGCAGGTTGACTTCTGTGGCAGTCCCTCCAGGTTCCCAGGTGCCAGGGAGACAGGGCTTCTGCATTTCTGTTCATAGTGTGTGCCCCACGGGAGTCAGCTGTACTCCAGAGGCCATCGCTTTGTTCTTTCAAATAGATGAGTTTCTTGGACAGTGAGAAATGGATGTTGTGCACCAAAAAAAAAAGGAAGCTAGGCTCAGGGCAGCCTGTCCTTTTGTGGCTCACTCTAAAAGCAAAGTACTACCAAAAAAGAAAATACATATGTATCTATATATATAAAAAACTGAATTGTAACTGTTACTCCTTCCAGGAGGAAAACAGACCCATAATTACAAACTTTAATCTCCCTTTACCACCTAAAAAAAGGGGAGGGAGGGAAGGTTTGAATTTGAATCTAAGTTTGTTTTTTCAGATTTGAATGGCATTTTTAAACATATGCAGAAAATTATACTTCACTGTATATTTGTGGTGGGTCCTCTAACCAGCTGGCTTTTCTCCAGAGTCTGAGTGAAGGCAGTTCAGGGGTATCTCACAGTTGCCTTTGGTTTTTGTTGAGTATTGGAAAACTGCATTTACAGTAATATTTTCTGCCTCCAGGCAGAAATCTTGAATGATCACTTGAAGGATAAGGACTTTTTCACAATTGTGCAAAGATCCTTGAAGTTCTTTGTCATTTTGGACTCTCAGATGCCATTTGAATGAATTTATTTACATGTGCTATATGTTTTTATAGAACTCCTGATTCCCTGCTTTGCAAAGACAAGCAAGTTTATGACTTTTTTTATGTGTTTACAGGGTTTGGCCTTTACCCAAAGAGAGATTTCTTTTTTAATCTTTTGTTTGAACAGATGTGTAAACAAAAGCATTGCTGCCTCTCAGACTTAACTATTTAAGGTTTAATGAAGAAAAAAAGTGAAAGCATTTTTTAAAAAAAAAGTCTTTGTGGCAAAGTTAGTGTGATCAGACCAATGTGAGGGACTTTGGCTACACAACGTGCCCAGCTCTGACAGTGACCATAGACTGCCTTGTGAAACTCTGTGCTATTCTCAGGAACAAGTGAACCTTCCTGGAAGGGGCAGCTCCTCTGGTGATTCTTAGGATCCAAACTCAGGCTTCTCGATGGGTCAGAGCCATTGGGACCTTCCATTGCCTTTGAAAATGTCCTCCCTGATTTCCGTTTTCTCAATGACTAATCAAGGCTAAGGACTTCCCTGGTGGCTCAGTGGTAAAGAATCCGCCTGCTAAGCAGGAGATGCAGATTGGATCCCTGCGTTGGGAAGATCCCTTGGAGAAGGAAATGGCAACCCATTCCAGTATTCTTGCTTGGGAAATCCCATGGACAGAGGAGCCTGGTGGGCTACAGTCCATAGGGTCCTAAAAGAGTCAGACATGACTTAGCAACTAAACAACAACAGCAAAAAATCAAGGCTAATCATCTGATTATGGAAAAAAACGGTGAATGTGGCTGTTAAATACACATTGCTCTTTGTTCTGATGTATGCTCTGTAATATGTTTTCTAAGGTGAGAAAAACCAGCTCAGCAGACAGATCCATTCCAAAATTGCTTAATAAAAATTTCACTACCTCCTGGTAGCCTACCACAAACAGGCTACCCATCCTATCAGGCTGTTTTTCATCATACATTATCCCCTTCGAAGCTTCCTCTACTTGTGAGGGGTACAAATGATTAGAATAGGAATCGGCATTATCTGCACCAGCTATGAATGTGTCTCCAGTAATTAGCCTCAAAGAGATTAAGAAAGATGGCACAGATTACAATAGTATTTCTCCTGCCAAAATGGAAACTAGAGGCCATTCGTGGTTGTTTTTGAAACAGTCTCCTGAATTGTAATGCTTCCTGCCCCATTTGTTGCCCACAGGTGGGTGTGTATGGGAAAACTGATCCCTATCAACTTTTCCCTTTTCCTTGCTATTCCTATCTAGATGCCCTCTATAGTTCTTTAGTAATTTGCCTCCAAAATTATTTTTTACTTCAAAGAAAGAGGGTTTTTTTTTTTTCCCTTAAACATTCTCTGCACTGAGGCTTTCCTGATGAGTCAGTGGTAAAAACCCATCTGCCAGTGCAGGAGACATAGGTTTGACCCCTGATCCGAGAAGATCCCACATGCCTCGGAGTAACTAAGCTTGTGTACACCACAACTACTGAGACTGTGCTCAAGAGCCTAGGATCCGCAACTGTTGAGCCCACATGCTGCACCTACTGAAGCCCACATGCCTAGAGCCTTTTCTCTGCAACAAGAGAACCCACCGCAGTGAGAAGGTCTCACATTGCAGCTAGAGAAAAGTTTAAGCAGCAACGAAGACCAAGCACAGACAAAAATTAATTAATAGATAAATTTTTTTAATTTATTTTTTAAATTAAAAAAATATATATATTTAAAAGACCACATTCTCTGCACTATTCCAGTGAAGTTTTCTATTTGTTGTTATTGTTGTCTAGTCGCTAAGTCGTGTCCAACTCTTTTGCTAGCCCCATGGAGTATAGCCTGCCAGGCTCCTCTGTTCATGGGATTTCCCAGGCAAGAATACTGCAGTGGGTTGCCAGTTCCTTCTCCAGGGGATCTAACCCAGGGATCCAACCTATGTCTCCTGCATTGCAGGCAGATTCTTTACCACTGAGTCACCTGGGAAGCCACCTGGGAAGTTTTCTATTATGTAAAGATAAATTTCATATGTAGCAGAGTAAATAGGAAAATGCTAATGTACTCATATGGCTGTGAAGTAGGGGGAATATTCCCTTTTTTCCTATTCTCAATACACGGGCAACAAAGATTATTTGCAAACTTTTTCATTTTTTATTTCTTCTTACTCTTTCAATTGAAAATCTATGTATACCTTATCTTCTTTTTTCAGTTCAATTAAAATAATGCTGTTGGCTTAGGTCTCATTTCAGTTCAGTGTCTCAGTCGTGTCCAGCTCTTTGCGACCCCATGACTTGCAGCACACCAGGCCTCCCTGTCTGTCACCAACTCCCGGAGTTCACTCAAACTCATGTCCATCGAGTCAGTGATGCCATCCAGCCATCTCATCCTCTGTCGTTCCCTTCTCCTCCTGCCCCCAATCCCTCCCAGCATCAGAGTCTTTTCCAATGAGTCAACTCTTCGCATGAGGTGGCCAAAGGACTGGAGTTTCAGCTTTAGCATCATTCCTTCCAAAGAACACCCAGGACCGATCTCCTTTAGAATGGACTGGTTGGATCTCCTTGCAGTCCAAGTCTTCTCCAAAACCACGGTTCAAAAGCATCAATTCTTCGGCACGCAGCTTTCTTCACAGTCCAACTCTCACATCCATATATGACTACTGGAAAAACCATAGCCTTGACTAGACGGACCTTTGCTGGCAAAGTAATGTCTCTGCTTTTGAATATGCTATCTAGGTTGGTCATAACTTTCCTTCCAAGGAGTAAGCGTCTTTTAATTTCATGGCTGCAATCACCATCTGCTTAGGTCTAATGCCTTGTAATACAAACAGTACACTTGGGGATTAAAAGAAAAAAGATACTTACTGTCAAAAGTCTTTTGAATGTCTCATACTATTAATCTAAAGATAAACTTTCCTCCTAGAATCAATATAAATCTAAAACTTTACAATAAGAAATAAATTGTCGAGGATTGTATATAGTTGACTAGGTCTAGTGTAAATTCATTTTGGCTACTCTAAAAGAAGAAATGCTTCCCTGTAAATGTACCCTCTTATTTGTTATAATCCTAATGTATATCTTTTACAACTTAAAATTATAGCATTTATTTTACGGAATGTATACTTTATACATGTTTCAATAGTAATTTTAATGATGTATTTTCAAATGTATTTTATAGAGACATTAGAAAAATGAATAATGATTTTATATTTTTATCAAAATTAAGTCAGCAGATATTCATGATATATTGTGCAGCATAGCATATTATTGTGTTTTATAATAATTTTAAATGGAGTATAATCTATAAAAAATAATGAATTACTATGTTTTATACCTAAAACTAATATAATATTGTAAATGAACTGTGCTTCAATTTTTTAAAAAGTAGATATTTATGAAGTCTTTGAAGTGAGCCATTTCCACAGTAAACACTTAATTGTGGATAGGTAAGGAGATTATTTTGGCCAAAATATATTAAAATAATTACCACTTGTAGAAATAATATTTAGTGTTTTGGTTGAATTAAATAATTTTCATATTCTGAATTTTGTTTTTAATAACAAATATTTCTTTTTCTGACAATAACATTTAAATTTTTTTAATTATATAAATCAGATTAGGATTTAACACAATTAGCCATGGCCTACCTTTTACCTTTTTAGACCTGTTTAATTCTGAAGGGAGAGAATTTTTCCTCTACTTTTCAACTTTCAATTGGCTGCTCCACACAGGAAACAGCCAAAGGAGGAAGATATATTTCTACTCATAAATTGGAATTATTTCAATATTCTTTGATAGATTTAGCTTTTTTAAGTAACCCATGGAGCTTCTCTGGTAGCACAGCTGGTAAAGAATCTGCGTGCAGTGCGGGAGACCTGGGTTTTATCCCTGGTTGGGAAGATGCCCTGGAGGAGGGCATGGCAGCCCACTCCAGTATTCTTGCCTGGAGAATCCCATGGACAGAGGAGCCTGGCAGACTACAGTCCACAGGATAGCAAAGAGTTGGACATGACCGAAGTGACTTAGCACAGCACAGCACAAGTAACCCCACATTTCCATTCAGTTAATCACATCATCAAATGGATTTTTTAAACTATATATTTACATTATTTAGAAATAATTACTATACTCTTTACACTTACTGAATTTTATTTTTAATAAATATTCCATAAGTTAAATTTGATTATTTTCGTAAAAGTACCATAGTAGACATAACTAACAATATCCAATAATTTATGAAAATAATCATGAACATAGCAGTTACTATTATAAATTAAACTCAGTGTCAAGCTTTGTAAAATACTTATTAGCAGACATATTTGTATTATACAAATACTATGCAAAGTTCTTGTCTTCATAATTTCCTCCTTGACATTATAACCATAAATCTTAAGAAGAAGGAAACCTACATCAGCATCATGGAGTGTAGAGATAATTCCTCAAAGCAAATCTTGGATAATTTTGAAGAAACTTTTTAGGGAAAAAAAGTTTACTATCAATTAGCGGTTTTTATGGGAACGGGGCTTTCTGCTTTCTTCATGTTAAATGATCTCAAAATTTCCTATTGAATACAGACATAGAGTTCCAACTGTTGGCCATTCTGTTCTCTGGTGGAAAGAGTGGATTTATTTTGCTTTCCTGAGCTGGCAGTCTTACCTTCTACCATAATGTTAAGAAGCAATAACATTATCTTTTAAATTCTTAATCCAGCTCATTTTGCTGAATTTTTCATTTCTTGACCTTTCATTACTGTTGCTACTTCATACTGTTGCCCCAGTGTCGTACGACTTCCCAGCTTTGACATAAGTGGTAGTAAATGAGTTTGCATCTTATTTCACATAATTTGGAATCTTTTCATCTTGGTCACAGGCCTTGTACTTTGCTTTATAATAAATTATAACTGCCCCTGGAATTGCAACTGCATTATGTCACTATTTTCCTTATATTATCTATTGTAAAAGATACTATTTTACTACAAAATAGTGACACCAGCTTTTATAACCAGGGCATCAAAGTGTTTATTAAACAAATTAGTAAATGAAATTTTGTTTCACAGCCTTGTTTCAGTAAGTGTTAAACTACCCTACTAAAATGGAAATCTGAACCTAGATTTTTTTTTTAAATAAAAGATGGAATATTGAGCCCATGTGAGAGAAAAATGCTTTTCTGTTTGCATTATTATCTAAAATAATCAGATTTTAAAGTGCAGAATATTTGTCATAAATTTAAAATTCACATGTCTGATAGCTATGATTGGAAAAGTTGAATTTTCCTGAAGAATATGTAAAACTAATTTAAGAAAAAGTGTATCTGGGGTTTGAAATATGAGTTTTATAATACTTCCAGCATCAGAAAGACCCAGAGTAATCATGTAAATAATTGAAGATTGCCATTGCTTGGCATGAGTTCTCCATAACTTCAGAAATTATGGTATATGAGGAGGGCATGTTCCTGGTTGGCCCAGTTCCTTCTCTTTTGGCTTATTCCCTTTATCCCCACATAGACATTACCATCCCTCCTTATAATAATGGACAATTATTTCTTGGGAATCATCAAAGCTTTTTTATTAGGAACTTTTAAAATTCATCTTATTTTCTTGTGATGTGAAATAAATGCATCAAATCTCTTTCAAATTTATCTTTAGTGATGAAAATTTTTCTCTCTTTATTAATAATGTTTTAAAATTTAGGAAATGATGTCTTTGAGGAAAGTACTTTCAGCATTACTGACTGATGCAAAGCCCTAGTTCAAACTGACAACCTGGCATTTTGTGATGCCCATCTGAATCACAGTAGATTTTGAAGAAGTCTGTTTCTTTTCATTAGGAATGGTGTGCTTTAAAAAAAAAAAAAATACAATTATGTCTCTTGTTCAGTTTATTTCAATGAAATGAATATAAATTAAAGAGATAAATGATTTAATTTTAAAAAGGAATAAACTAAATGTGCCATCTTAAAAAGGGAGGGGTAACTCAGCATTTTTAAGTCCCTTAAGAGTACAAGCCTCTTTCTGTATGTAAATATTTTGGTTCTCAACTACATTGCATAGTAGCAGGAACATAATAGGTGCTTTGTAAGTATATGTGGAATGAAAGCCATCCCCCAGCCACATTCAATGATATGTACTACTTCAATCCCACTGAACACCTATAAAAGAAAGAATAATCGTCTTACGGAGAATTACTAATCTGTGTTTTGCAGCATTTGTATGCCTGCAGATTTCTTAAATGGTAGTTTAACTGGGTGTAGAATTCTAGGTTGGTAGGTTTTTTTCCTCCCTGCATGTTGAAGATGACCTCACTGTCTTCTGGTGGCAGTGATGATGATACCAGTAGAAGTAATGAGAAGTCTGCCTTTAGTTTGATTATTATTTCTTTGTGGAATAGCTTATCTTTTTTCTCTGTTTATAAGATATTCTCTCTTCTGTGATATAACAAGGTACAGATTTACTTTCATTTTTCACACTAGAGATTCTCCTTCTTTAGTTTGAAGATTCGTGCCTTCTTCTTCTCTGCCATTATATCTTTGGCATTATCTCTTCTATTTTCTCTATTCTATCCTTCTAATATTTTATAAATATGGTTTATCTTCTGACAGGTCTTCTGTCTCTTAATTTTTCTTTCTTGTTTGTCTTTTTTAATCTCTGCACAGCATTCTGAGTCATTTATTCTACCAGTTTATAAACTATCATTGTAAGGCTATTTAGCCTGCTTCTTAACACATATTTTAAGTTTGTTTCTATATCCTTTTTTCCCAAACCTATATTTCCCTTCTAGAGTTTGTATTTGGTTCTTTCTCAGATCTGGTGTTTTATAATACCTAGTACTTCCCTTATTTTTCTGGACATGCTAATGATTTAAAGTCTCTTTCACATTGCTTTGTAATCTATAATTCCTCAGATACAGATTCTCAACATTTATTGTATCTGCCCACTTTCATGTTAGTGGGTTTTGTGTGTTCTTTATAATTTTACCTGAGCTCTTCCCCCTGTGCTCCCCCTTAGAATCACAAGCATTCCCTAAACATAAAAAGTGTTCCTACGTTATGTTTTTGTATTTACCCCTCATTGAGATCTATGGTTTTCACTGATTCTGGGCTAGTTTTTTATGTTGGTTTTTAGCTTAGATTTTCCTTACAATGCAAGTGTGTTCCACAAATCGCACAGGCTGGACATGTTTTCACCAGTGATTCTATCAAGACCAAAAAAGTAGCCTGTGTCTATCCTGTGCCCCAGTTTGGGCTTTCCTAGCTTTAATTTGAAAATTGGATATCCTTTTAATTTTTGCTGTGTTTTTGGTTTGTTGATTGTTTAACTCAGAGAGTTAAATCTTTTTCATTTTCCGTCTACACATGGAGTCCTGTAGTCCAGAACTTAGGACCCATCCTTGGGGGCTGCTGAGCTTCAGCTCCCACCTGCTGCTGTGTTACTTTAATTTGGGCATCTAGAGATTTTCCTTTCTTATTTTTGAGCTCAAATATAACTTTATTGTTGTTGTCAAATTGCATCCAATATTTTCCAGGTGGCTCAGTGGTAAAGAATCCACCTGCCAATACAGGAGAGGCCAGAGACCCAGGTTCAATCCCTGGGTCTGGAAGATCCCCTGGAGAAGGGAATGGCTACCCACTCTAGTATTCTTGCCTGGAGAATTCCACAGACAGAGGTGCCTGGCAGGCTACAGTCCATGGGGTCACAAAAGAGTCCATGACTGAACGACTGAGCATACACACATTTCTTTTTTTTGAAATGAGATGGGGACTTTCCACATATTCACCATATCATTTTATCAGGGAAATTGGAATCATACAGTTTAAAATTATTTTTTCTTGACTCACTATTTTTAACAATTTGTGTTAAGCAAGAAACCATTAGTCTATAAAATAAATATGATTCTCTCTGTAATTTCAGTGCCCTATGGTAAACATCTTAACAATTACTTCTTGTAACTCAGTAGAGATTGAAGTAGGATTTATGAAAATAGTTTATTTCATTATCATATAAAGATTGTTATTTTAAAAAGTTTGACTACTTATATAAGATTAAATAACTGAAAGTCTGCTTAGTAATATTGACAAAAATTACTAAATTAAAAGTTTTTAAATATCTCATTTTATACCCTTATTTGCATCACTAATTTGTATCCTTATTTAGGAAAGTAGATGCCAGCATGTGTATCAGTATACCCACAGTCTTGACAGTAGAAATATCATATTACCATTACCTTGAGTATATCTTTAAGAAAGATATATCTTTAGCATATATCTTAATGAAAATAGAAGCATCACATTACTGCTAAATGTAGTATCTTTTTAAAGATCTAACAAGATCTGTTAATGATTATCACTTGGAGAATATGATATGGTTTGTTGGTTTAGTTGCTAAGTTGTGTCTGACTCTTGCAACCCCATGGGCTGTACCTTGCCAGGCTCCTCTGTCCATGGGATTCTCCAGGCAATAATACTGGAGTGGGTTGCTATTTCCTTCTCCAGGGGATCTTCCCACCCCAGGAATCAAACCCAGGTCTCCTGCATTGCAGGCAGATTCTTTACCGACAGAACTACGAGGGAAGCCCATGAATATGATATACAGGCTTGTAAAGAATATTGGGAAAAAGTAAGACAGACTCCTTATTTGACTAAAAATGAATATTTTTTCAGTTTTTGCTCTCATCCCTTGTTTCAGACACATAAGGAAAAAATGAAGGGTGATATATCAACACGTACAAAGGAATGCCAACCACCAAGTGAAGGCAGCATTTCATTTCCTCTTTACATTTCACACCCTGTAAGCCAGAAGAAGAAAAAAGTCTGCCGAATAGACCAGACCACCTTCATAATTGGAGAAACACCGAAGGGGATCCGCAGGTATGTCATCTATAATAACACCTGGCTTTGTGAATAGTTCTCAAAAGAAATATAACTACCTAGTTAAATACACAAATTATTTGAATTTTAACTACGCTTAGCATCTGAATATTTCAAAAAAATCTGAATTTGTACACTTTAAAAAATAAATCCCCAAATTCCCTCGTAATCCAGTGGTTAGAACTCGGCACTTGCACTGTGGTGGCCCAGGTTCAATCACTGGTTGGGGAACTAAGATTCCACAAGCTTTGCAGCATGGCAAAAAAAAATCTGAAATGTTTCAGTGTTTTAAGAAGGTTAATCCCTGAATTGATAAAAGATGAAATACAGGTAAATGAAATAGGTAAATTTTATATAGGTAAATGAAATACTTAAGTGCTTCTATTCATTTAGTCGTTGAATATTTATTGAGCACCTGATACGCACTCAGGCGTTGTGCTAAATGCTGAATATACAGTGTCAAAAAAGACAAAGAGCTTACAGTACAGTGAGATGAGGTTTGGCATCAAACCATAAAATTTTCAAAAATAAAAAAACTTATAAATAATTATGAAATAGTGTGTTATAGGAAAGAAATGGACAGCTTCCTTTATAAAGAATAGTGGGATCAGGAGGGGCACCACTTCCTTTCTAGGGGGTAGTCAGGGAAGAGCTCTCTACACAAGTGACATGTGAGTTAAGACTTGAAGGATAATCAGGCAAAGAACAGAGTGAAAACTTTCTGAAGAGGGAGGGGCTTTTGAGAGAAGGCTAGTGTACTTAGTGCAGAATAAATCAAGGAGAGAATGGCATGAGATGAAGGGAGAGACATAAATGAGGCTGGAGCATGCAAAGCCTTGTAGACTGTAGAAAAGAATTTGGATTTTGTTCCAACCACAGTAGAAATTGCTGAAGCATGACATGATTTGATGTATTAATGTTTCTAAAAGGTTTTTCCAGCTTCTGCCTGGAAGAGGGCAGAGCAGACTAGGGGAAACTATAAGGAACTAGGTGGTGGTGGTTTGCTAGAGTAGAGTAGTTGCCGGGGAGACAGAGCCAATTGGATAAATTCAGTTCGGTGTTGAACTGGTTGTTGGGAAAGGGAGAAGACAAGTTTACTCCCAATTTTCTGCCTTAAACAACAGATTGGACTCACTGAATAGGGAAAACTAGGAGAGACAAAAGGTTGGAGTGAAAAAAAAATCAAGAGTTCTCTTTCACTCATATTAAATTTGAGGATGTGGGGAAATGTCACATAGGCACTGGATAATGCTACCCTGAGATTTTGGGACTGGAGATCTAAATTTGGAAGTTATCAGCATAGAGATTAGAAATAGATTACAAATGGTCTTTACAGCCATAGACTGTGTGAGCAGCCTAGGAACAGAACAGAGAGGAGAGAGAAGCCCCAGGACTGAGCCTGGAAGGTGACTATGTACTCCTGCTGGGTAGGAGGCCCTGTGTGAGACCCTGAAGTCCAAGAGAAGTGAAGGTTTCAGAAAGGAGGGAACACTGACTTTATTGACTACTGCTGAGGACCAGAAGCAGAAGGGGGAAAGCCCCTGGAGCTAAAGGACTCTGGTCGCCTTCACGTGAGCACTCTTAAGTAGGCAGATGCCAAGGTGAGGTGGGCAGGCAGTGAAAGGGCAAGCCCCTGGGACTCCTCCTTAAATCTGGATGGGGAAACTGGCAGTAGCTGAAGGGCACTGTGGGATCCAGGGTAGTTTGTTTTTAAGTTGAGAAGATAATATTGGGTTGGCCAAAAAGTTCATTCAGGTTTTTCTGTAAGATTGCCAACCCACGAGAACCTGTTTGTGTATCAAGGAAAAAGACCAATAGGGGAAAAAGATGCCAGGGAGGTGACAACAGAAAGAGTGAAGTCCTGAAGGCAGAAGAAGGTGGGATCCAGACCACAGGTGAAGGTCTAGCCTTTGAGAAGTACTAAGAGAAAGGGACAACCTAAACAGCATAGTAAAAAGCAGAGACATTACAATGGAGATGGTGTTATGACTAAGTCGGTAGAGTCAAAGCTATGGTTTTTCTAGTAGTCACATATGGATGTGAGAGTTGGACCATAAAGAAGGGTGGGTGCTGAAGAATTGATGCTTTTGAACTGTGGTGTTGGAGAAGACTCCTGAGAGTCCCTTGGACTGCAAGAAGATCCAACCAGTCAATCCTAAAAGAAATCAACCCTGAATATTCATGGGAAGGACTGATGCTGAAGCTAAAGCTTCAGTACTTTGGTCACCTGATTCAGAGAGCCAACTCATTGGAAAATAAGACCCAGATGCTGGGAAAGATTGAAGGCAGGAGGAGAAGGGGACGACAGAGGATGAGATGATTGGATGGCATCACCAACTCAATGGACATGAGTTTGAGCAAGCTTCGGGATATGGTGAAGGACAGGAAAAACTGGCGTGCTGCAGTCCATGGAGTTGCAAAGAGTGGGATATGACTGAGCAACTGAACAACAAGAGAAAGGCGTAAAGAAAGGCACAGATACAATGGGTATTTCCTTAATTAACTGAGAATTAAAGCATCAGTATTGGGGGAGAAAAATTGGAGGAAAGAGAAATTATGAAAGAAGTAATTTATAAAGTAGTAAAGCAAGCTTATGGGGCTAGAATTCCTGAGTGATGTTAAGTCCCTCTTTGAGAGTCATTACAGTAAAACCATCTGTGCAGTTCTACAGACTGCATTCAAGTTTCAGTTGCTCATTGCAGACACAGAATAGGGAAACAGCTGAGTTTTACAAGGAGAAGGAGAAGAAAGGAAGATGAAGGATGTTTGCAAAGAAGTGATTATAAAGTTGAACCTAAACTCAACAAAGGGATGTTGATGATAGTGAAGAAGGCAGAAGAGTCAGCAAATTGGAGGATTTGATGAGATGAAAAGTACAATCCAACATAGTTGTCATGGGGATAATTGAGTAGTTGAACTGGAGCATATGATTGAATTCAGGAATTTGGAAGTTGTGCAGTTAATGGTAATGACATTAGTGGTATGATCTTGGCAATAGGGACCTGACATGAAACTGAGTCTTTGGAAGTGAGGTAAAGAAACTAATGGGCCAGGAGTTGGGTGGGACATCCACACGGATACTGATGTTACCAAGAATGATGGCAGAAGATGGGAAAGGAAGCAACATTAATCCAGGATCTTGAGTGTCAGTCTCCAGCAGGGAGCAACTAGGAAGTCAGTTAATAAGATGGGGTGGGAGTGAGAATGGTTAAGCTGGATAGCATGAACCTTAAAGATTGGGAGGAGTTTTTAAGAAAAAATAATATGGAAACAGCAGTGGGAATCTTGAACTCTGAGACTTAAGGATGGGAAGTATAAGAATTTTGACTTGTGAAAGCTGCATAGGAGAAGGCAGTATCAGGAGCAGACAGAGGGACTCCTTGGGTAGAAGACACAGGAGAGATGGTAGATCATAGCCTGATTCCAGGGGCACCAAAGAATGGTCTGGAGGGAAGAGGGATTGGATTAGATCAAGGCTGTAGGGGCCAGGAGGAGGATGAGAAGCCAGTGGTCAGGGTAACTGTGGCGTAGTGACTGAGGTAAGCAGGGAGAGGAGGCAAGCTCCAGTTGGTCCTGATGGCTTCTACAGATAATAGGAAAGTGCTGGTTGCTCTGTATGTTCCAGATGCTTCCCTCGGGGTTTTGGCAACTCCCAGGCAACTGGCCCCTTAGCTCCTCAGGTCCTGGTGTGGCAGATTGGATCACACCCCTGAGCTGCCCACCAGTGCCCAGAAAGCTGAACATCCCACACTGCTGCAGCATTGCAGCTCCTCACAGACATATTTACAGCAGTGATTTGGAGTAAAGTTGGGGCAGTTTTGTATGGGCAATTATTTAGTTAGAAGGCCAACCATATACATTTTTACCAGTCTTTGAGAAGCAAAAGCATCTTATCCCCTTTGGCACTGGATATAAAAATAAAAGTATTGGGACTGCCCTGGTAGTCTAGTGGTTAAGACTCCACACTTGCACTGCAGAAGGCCTGGGTTCAAACCCTGGTGGGGGAACTAAGATCCTGTATGCCTCGCAACATGGCCAAAAAATTAAAAGAAAGGAAGGAAGGAAGAAAGAAAGAATTAACAATGATTATTTTTTTACCTGTTTTTTTTTCTCTATCTTAGCCTCAGGATAAATGTCTCATGCTAAATAAAAAGGTGAAGGGTGTCTAATATTAGAATGCCAACATCTGAGCTAGGGATCAGTGCCCAAACTGCTAGCACCTCTTTTCTGTTAACCATCCTACTCTATGTGAGTCAAGAATTTATACCATGATGCAGTCCCGTGGATCATCTGAATGAAGTTTCAGTCCTACCTTCACTTCAGAAAGTTCAGGCAGAAACAGCATGGTTTTTAGCTGTGTTTCCACCCCTTCTCCTTCAGTTCCTCAAGAACAAGGGAGAGGAATTGAATTTTTCCACAGCTACTTACTCTTCATCTACTTGCTGAAAGACAAAGATACTCAACTTTGATTTGTTCCCCCACCCACACCCCTTTCCCTACGTGGCTTATGAGTGTCTACAAAATTTTCATCACAAAGTGGCTAGCTTATATCCCCTGGTTGTACCTTGTAGTCATTAAATATTTAAAGAAAACTCTTTTAAAAGACCAAGAATTATGAAAACAAGTTTAGAAAGCAAAAATAAAATGAACTGTAATCATAACTCATCCTGTAAAGGGTAATCACACAGCCCGGTATCATGGTGTAACACACAGACAGAATAAGGTCAGAAGCACCTCTCCTCCCAGAGCTGACAGAAGCACGGGGTCACAGGTGAGGTCAGCACAGCAAAGGGGAATGTACTTTGGCAACTGCTGATACACCACCAAGTCTCAGATAAACAAAAGACATTAGCCTGTGACTTTGCCAATAACTTAATCTTCACAGCACAGATATTTCTTAGAAAGGCCATGAAAATGGATTCAGAAGTGATTAATAAACAAAATAATGATACATCATTACTTCCTGTGAGGTTGAGACTGGAACCTCTTGAGAACGTACTTGATGCTTTACAACAGGGACATTGGCCATACCCAGGACAGAAATTTGGAAACTTGTTTTTGTGTTATTGTAAATATTCTCTTGGCAATGAGAGTGACTGTTGATCAGGCATAGCTAGTACCTGGATTTGGAAACAAGTAACAGGACCAGTGTGGTGAGGACTAGAAGCCAGGGTGCTCATCTGAAACTACAAAAGAAAGTCCTGAGTATATGGTATGGATTGCCGCTAAAATCAAAGGAAACACAAACTTTATACACCCTGGTCTCAGTGGCAAAAATAAGAGTGGCTTTAAGTAAAGCTCCTGTTTATGTACATTTAAAAAATCACTTTTTTTTACCCTCAGGATTCTCTGTTGTGTACAGAATGAAATTCAAACTTCTGAAATTGGCATATAGACCCCTCATGATTTTCATCCTCTTCCTTGGCAGTTCCTCCTGCCCCTCTGTCCACCATGTCTTCTTGGAACTGGGCCTGTGCATGTTCCCTCTCTCTGCAGGAGGCTTCTTGGCTCATCTTTACCTGACTGGCTTGAGGTGACAGCCGCAAAGCCGTCCCTGCTATCCAGCCCACTACCAGTCACTGGCTTAGACACCCCTTTTGTGGGTGCCAACAGGGTATCATATTTACCTTCATCATAGGATTTATCCCTGCCTTCTGGTTTGATCTTCATGTATCTGTCTCTGCCAACCAGACTATAAACTCCTTGAAAACAGGGAACTGGGATATGTTGACTGTTGTATAGTTTCTCTTACAGTGCCTTGCAGATAAGAGAGCTCTATACATATTTTTTCAGTCAATAAATCGAAGTTTTAAGGAAATATTATATAAAAATAGATGTAGTCTTCAATTTGGGGACTTTTAATCATTTGCTGCAGCATCATCTGTAGCTTTTGTTTATAAAAACATTTATAAACAGTGAGCTTTCCTGATTCATGGCCTAAACTCAGCATCAGCAAAGGAAAACCTTCTTAGTCTGCCTGGGCTGAATACCACAGGCTGCAGCTTAAAAGACAGAAATGTTTCTCACAGTACTGAAGCCTGGGAAGTCCCGAGATCAGGGTGCCAGCTGATTGGATTCCTGGTAAGAGCTTTCTTCCTGGCTTACAGATGGCCACCTTCTCACTGTGTCCTCCTATGGCAGAGAGAGAGCTCACTGGTGACTTTTTCCCCTTAAAATTTCATTTATTTATTAATTTTTGGCCGTACTGAGCCTTTGTTGCTTCGTGCAGGCTTTCTCTAGTTGCGGTGCACGGGCTTCTCCTCGCGGGGGCGTCTCTTGTGGCGGGGCACAGGCTCTGGAGCACGCCTCAGTAGTTATGGCACGCAGGTTTAATTGCTCCCCGGCATGTGGAATCTTCCCAGACCAGGGATTGAGCCTGTGACTCCTGCATTGGAAGCCGATTCTTTACCAGTGGACCACCAGAGAAGTCTTCTGGTGACTTTTTATGACCTCTTTTAACCTTAATTACCTCCTAAAGGCCCCCATCTCCAAATACAGTCACATTGGGGTTTAGGGCTTCAACATATGGATTTGGGGTGGGTGGCGCAGTTCAGTCTATAGAACCCTTACCTGGGGAAAGGAGCAGAGTCTAGTGCCCAGGGTTCCTAAACAAGCTTTCCACTTCCATCTTTATTAGGGTTTCAGAAGACGCAGTTCTTCAACGGCTTTTATTAATATCTGATGCTAACTCTGAAACTCATTTCTTCAAATACCATCTGACATTAGGTACCTATACTGAAGGGCAGATCCATCAGATCAAAACTGAGAGAGAATCTAGACTTATCAGTTTAGAACTTTCCTTTGTGTGTGTGTGTGTGTGTGTGTATGTGTATGTTATTCGCTCAGTCGTGCCCGACTCTTGTGACCCCATGGACTGTGGCCTGCCAGGCTTCTCTGTCTATGGGATTCTCCAGGCAAGAATACTGGAGTGGATTGCCATTCCCTTCTCCAGAGGAACTTCCCAACCCAGGGATCAAACCCTGGTCTCCTAGAACTTCCCTTTAGGCTCATCAAAAAGGCATGTGAAATTTCTATATTGTATTTGTGGTAGAAAGAGAAAAAAGGATATAGAAGAGAGAAATTCTTAAAAACTATTAATTTTTGAGCATTTTCTCTTTTCTATTTATTGATACCCTCTTTGACAATTTTATTTCATGTATCTTGTGTGCAATATAGATTTTCAAACACAGATTATATAAATTATAATTCTGCTGTAAGTCATAAATTGTCTGATTGGAAGAGTAGCATGCTGGGATCATACAATTCCCAGGAAATACCTGATAATAAAAGTCAGAATAACTTAAAAAGTTGGTAATTTCATGAACTAAAATACTTTTTTTCAGTAGTGTAAGGGAAGAGTTCACATTCTCTTAAGTACAAAATGTATGTTCATTGTGATATTAAGATAATATATGCTAATGAATACATTTACATAGCTTTGTTGCTACATAGCATAACACTGATGACAAATTCTTTACAAATAAAATATAGTAAAAATAACCATTGGATTTGTTCATTAAATCTTCAGAAAACAATTTGAAGAAATGGCTTCTTATTTTAAGTTGTCTTCTGTAAAGGAATTTGCTAAACATGTAACTAATGCCACATCAGAAGAACGACAGAAAATGCTTACAGACTTTTATACTTCTCAGTATCCAGAGGTAAGAGAATTTTTTGTGGATTCTCCCTCAGAATGCACTAAGTCTGCCTATGAGAAAGGAGAGAGAGTCGAGAATAAGTCTGAAAAAAGAGAATCTCTTATGAAAGAGCAGCTTTCAGATTCTGAAACTTTGTCATTTAAAAATTCTACCAAAAAAATTTCTCCAATTTTCAGCCCCAACATATGTAAAAAAAAATCAATTAAGTTTCAAAATCACAGTTCCTGTAAAGAAAAGGTGCTTTCCAATGATGTGGAAACTAAGAAATTACCTATAAGCTGTACCCAAGAGACTGACAGTGGGGAACGCAGCCAAGCATCCAAAGATACTGCAGCATCCTGTTCCCTGAACAGTAAGTCTGGAGCAGATGAATTGGGAAAGTTGGAAAATGCTGGGAAAGGCCAACAGGATCTCACTGGTTTGGGTATTTCAAGAAATGGACCCATCTTCAAAGTGGAAAAGAAAACAATAGAAAATCCAGTGTTAGAAGGCACTTCCGTGGTAGGCTTACTTGGTGACGCCTCTATTCTTGACGACCTCTTTAAAAGTCGTGAGAATAGCCCCACACAGCTGCCAAAGAAGGCTCTTCCTGGGTCCATAGAAAAAGCGAAACAGAGACCAAAAGATTTCTGGGACATCTTGAATGACCAAAATGACGACAGTCTTAGTAAACTCACCGACTTGGCAGTAATAGAGACCCTCTGTGAAAAAGTGCCTTTTGCTGCATCTTCCAAAAGGAAGGAGGATCTCGAAGCTTCTCTTTGGAAATCAAATGAGAAATTTTTGTGGAAAAAATTTAACTCAAGTGATACAGATGAAAGCACAGGTAATACACAAGAGTGATACATAAACATATAGACGAATTACTACAACCAATGAATTTCTGCTATCAATGTTTAGAACTCTGTATTCCACACTAATTATGTTACAAAGTTGTCAATATATATTTTTAATAAACCCTTGCTCTGGATTTTTTTTTTAAGTCTCAAATGTTACCATGTGTTGGTTTTCCTTGATAGCTGATTTGATCTTTAAAAAATATATATGATAGTATTATAATATAAACCTCTATTATGAAATGGAAAAGATCCTAGATTTCTTACTAGGAAACCTGGGGCATCTCTCATTGTATAATTATGTGACTTTAGATAAGTCATTTAGGCTAGTGTGCAGCCATTTCCTTGTAATGAAAGATGAAGGGCTTGAAATTAATAAACATGAGTATCTTCCAGTTTAAAAATACTTTGTTTCATTCTCCTAGATTCCATTAAGTCATAGAACCAAATTATGCTTCCCCCCCCCCCCCAAATCAAGTGTACATTAATGAGTTTCTTTCTTACTAGCATTTGGAAGATTATTAACTGTTTTCCTTTTCCCTCAGTATCATGTGCTACCATTATGAAATTATTTATACAAAAGTAATAATGAGTACTAAATACACGATGTATATTAAAATAGTCAGCTCATAACTGCTCAAAAGCAAACAGTTAATGTTGTATAACTTTACTGTCAATATATGATGTATGATGCTAAAGTAATATAATTATTATCATTAGCCACAGAACACCAGTGCCTCAACTTTTTATACAAGTATAGAAAACTTGGTATAGTACTTTTGTATTTCTCTTTGGTATGAATAAATGAGTAAACATTTGATTTTATTTAAAACGTTTATATTTTGTTGAATTTAACATGTTTTATAACCAATGAAATGTGCTTGTTGTTGAATTCACTTGTTTGGAAACATTCACTCAGCCCCTGTGTGTACTGTGCTGTGAGCACTGGATGTACAGGTGAGGCACTGCTACCAGTAAAACAAAGGAAACCATATCTATGAAGAGTCATGTCTGTAAAGCCCCTGGCACATGGGAGCAGATCCGAGCCTTCTACTGACCCACGCACAGATGCTCTGTGGCAACTTTCCATCAGTTGAACTTGCAGGGCTATGATGGGAGGAAGTGTCCAGGAAATAGCAGTGAACCAGAAAATGGTGGTGCTCAGAGAACACTGAGTTGTTACTGTATTGGGGGGAGAGGCCCTTCGGAGTACCCAGCCATTGTAGTGTCAAGCTATTGCTCAGAAATGACAAAAAGAAAAAAAGAAAAATCTTTTCTCAGGGGACCGAATGGCCATTGAATGGCCTGACTCTCTAGGGCAGTGTTGAGAGCTATGAAATATATTTTACTTCATGACCCAGTACATATGTGTTATATATATATGAGTGAAATAAAATGTTTATGAAATATTTACCCTTAAGGCATGCAACATACTTTGATATTTTCTCTTCTCTTGTAATTTTGGTCTTGTATATGTATGTTTTTTTAATGTTTTCATAACCCACTAAATTGATTTCATGATCACTAATGATTGGTAACCACAGTTTAAAAATTCAGTTTTAGGTTATATAGACTTAGTTGGGTTTTTTTCTTTTTTCTTTTTTCTTTTTTGCTACTTGCAGCAGAATTGTATCCAGACTTAATAGATGCTACATTTCACCACCAAGAGCTTGCTGCAAAATGAATGTGCTGTGCAGTCTGTGGTAGACTTAATATATAAATATTGGTAGACTGATGTGGGATCAGCTCTACCAGGACCTCAGAAAGAAAATAGCTACCTCTTCAATTCAGCTTATATATCAGACAGTAGAGTATATATCAGTCATTTTAATAAAAATATATTTTTCATAAAATCAGGGACTTTTTAATTTTTTTATAGACTTGACCTTAGAAACATAAAATGATGTTCATACAAATATTAGCTCTGTACTCTTCAAATATAGTGAAATGCTATTAAACGAGATTTTTATCAATCATGGTCAAAATGGGAGTAAAAATACAGACTTGGAGTTAAGAAATGAGTTTCCAACAGTTGTCAGTGAAATGTTTTGTCATAATTATCATGTAGGAATGGTATGCCAAGCAGAGGATGAGGTTCAGTGTGGAAAGGAGCCAGTCAGAACATTCCAGAAGGGTAACTGTAAAGGCTGACTCTCCTTGCCATGGAGCAGTGAGAAAATTTGGTTCAACCATTGATGAGTATGGGAACAGACACTATAACAACAGTCCTTCCTTCCTACTCCACTGGTGGTGTGCTACCAAGTTCTGCCAACTAAGTAGGGGACCACAGGCAAATCCCAGGGCTTCTTTCAGCCTCTTTAAATTGGAGATGGACTGAATCAGTGGTGGGTCAAGCATTTTTTTTAAGCAATTGAAGTCCACTGTAAGTAGAAGACAATTACAACAATTACACATTATAACATCAATTATAACAATTAAAATGGAGGTCCATTGATTCAAGGAGCACTGCTGTGGCTCCATGGAGTATTCGTTTGAAAAGGAATAAGATCATTGCTAAAAACCTTCCAACTTCAAGTTTCCATGATTCTATTTGCCACAATCTGTATTTTTTTACTTTTCTTGAAAGCAATGACAGTTTCTGGCTGCTAGCACTCAACACACAGTTGTCATTATTGGAAACTGAGTCAAGAGACTGTGAAATATTTGCACTTGAATTCCTCAGAGGTCCCTTCAAGCCCTGAAACCGCTTAGTTGGGTAAATTAACGTCCTCTACAAGCAGTGAAGCTGCCCCTATGTGTTCAAGGTGACGGAACCTTAGTTTGCAGAGATGAGTTGGTGATAAACTTTTCATCAATCCATAGAATATGAGAAAGCCAAGGGAAGTATATAGTTGTTTTTAACATTGATAATGCAGTTTTAAGATTCTGAAGTTATTCTTCCTTTATGATACAAAATAATCTTACAAAATGATACAGTTTTTCACCTATTTCATTTCCTTTACTTGATGTAAAAGTTGCTAACCATATGTCAGTTCCCCAAAATTTTGACATTTACTGATCTTCAAAATCTGAAAGAATGGATTCAATGCCTTCCTCGAAGGTCGCTTTTCACGTGTGAGGCACTGAGCTCCACAGTCACTATGTCATAAATCCAGTTAACAGTGGATTGGGGATCTACTGAAGATGTCAGTGAACCTGAGATACTGTAAGATGCATCTGCCATCAAGCCCAGAGTGCAACGCACTTTTTAGGCTCCTCACCTAATTCTGATTTAATCATCATTGATGTGAACTTTCCCAGTTCTATCCCCACCTTCTTTTGCAAAACATGCTTTACCCAGAACTTTCTGAAAGGCCTTAAAGGAAAGGCTCGTAAGCTCAGGAACCGGCCTTAGCCCTGGTGACACTGCGTCTGCCCTGGGTGACAGCCCCATACACTGCCCTTGCCCACCCCTCTCCCTTGCTGGCTCCACATGGTGTTTGTGGCAGGTGGAAAGGGCACTGCACTTTTTCTCTGTTAAAGATCTTACAGGATCTTGCAGAGTGTTAAGTGATTGAAGCCATAAAATTAAGACACTTAATTCTTGGGAGGAAAGTTATGACCAACCTAGACAGCATATTAAAAAGCAGAGACATTACTTTGCCAACAAAAGTCCATCTAGTCAAGACTATGGTTTTTCCAGTGGTCATGTATGGATGTGAGAATTGGACTATAAAGAAAGCTGAGCGCCAAAGAATTGATGCTTTTGAACTGTGGTGTTGGAGACGACTCTTGAGAGTCCCTTGGACTGCAAGGAGATCCAACCAATCCATCCTAAAGAAAATCAGTCCTGGATGTTCATTGGAAGGACTGATGCTGAAGCTCAAACTCCAATACTTTGGCCACCTGATGTGAAGAGCTGACTTATTTGAAAAGACCCTGATGTTGGGAAAGATTGAAGGCAGGAGAAGGGGACGACAGAGGATGAGATGGTTAGATGGCATCACCGACTCAATGGACATGAGTTTGGGTAAACTCTGGGAGTTGGTGATGGACAGGGAGGCCTAGCGTGCTGCGATTCATGGGGTCGCAAAGAGTCGGACACAACTGAGTGACTTAACTGAACTGACATCTTTTAAACTTTGGATTTTTCTTTAGTTTATGTAAAGTGAGACGTTCCTCTGGACTGAAAGATGGACTTCAAAAGAGGCCTCATTAAGCTAATCTGTATACATTTTCCTTTTTCCTAAAACTGTTATAAAACTATTGATAAAAACAACAGAAAAAATCGTAATTTCTCAAAACATAAATGTCAACATGTAGTCATGGGAACTTCTGATCTTACATGATCAGAGTCCACCCGCGTTGCTCACCTGCCAGTGCCCTCACTGTGCTTGCCACACTCAACTGTCTCACTGGAGGCGCACTCACTGCCTTGCAGACCCAGCGCCAGTGCCCTAAATGGTTTCCCTTGAGCACTGCCTAGCAACACCCCAGGGTTTTCCCAGGTCAGTTCCTACCTGCCCCCACCAAGCATCCTGTTCACCAGTATCAGTGGAGCCCCCAGTGCCCTGCCCAGCAACCTAATATCTTCCCCTCCTCAATCAGTTGTCCTCAGTCACCCCAAACACTTCATCCAACTGCATCTCAGGCTTCTTAACTCCCCAGTTTCCCTGGTTAGTTCACATATTGGGAAATGCCACCAGTGAATGAGCTCTGAATGTCATCCTCAAGAGACTGCAGAGGTCATATCACCAGGCAAGTCATACCCAGAGGCAGCAATTCACTGACCAGCAGGAAAAAGGCAAAACTGACCAGTTAGTGGGGCCTTAGCAGAGGTGCCATTTCCTGCCTGAAATGTCCCAGAGCTGCCACATTGCCCTGAAAGGCATAACAACTCCTGTAGTCCTAAAAGACCCCACAGGGCTCAGCCTGTGTGTGGGAAATGTCTGGGGGGTGGCAGGCAGGTCTCAGGAACCTTGCAGTGTCCCCTAGGAAAGTGTGTGAGTAAGGGAAGAAGACCCACCAAGAAACTCAAGCACAAATGAAGGGTGCTCTCTTGAGTGGTGGAAAAGGTAAGATTCCTAAGTGCAAAACAGGGAAGAAGCATGTGTTGGGCTGGAGTGATAACAACAGATCACCCCCCATATTCTGGGATCAGGTTGGTGGCCAGGCCTGAAAAAACTGGAAGGCCAAAACATCATCTCTTCCCTTGGCCTTTAAAACCTCAAATGAGCAGGAATGGTGGGACTAGGACAGAAGTTGGAGCTTTGGATTGCCAAACATAAAAATGCTTTTGACCACTAACCTAACCTCAAAAATATGCAAAAAGGCTGGGTGGGGGACAAGGGAGAGACTGAGAGTTGAGTGTCAATGACTGGAAGTCCTGAATGTCAGAGAACTGGCAGCACCACGCAGGGACTTCCCTCTCTGGGTAAGGGGGTTGCTGTTGGGCTTTCCCCCCTCGCCTGTTACTCGGTGGATGGTGTCGGCACCAGCAGCCCGAGCTGCGGGACAGGACAGCTATCGCGCTCTGCTAGGACCCCCGCCCCCGCCCCCGCCCCGGCTTCTCGGGCGCTGCACGCCTTTTCCCCCAGAGCGCCATCGGGGAATCCACCTCGCTCCCGGTTCCGCCTTCCTCTCTCTCGTGGCAGGCATGTATTAGACACTTGGGAGAAATCGCTCCAAGTAAAGTAAAGCTCATCTGAATTTTCCTCAGCGAGTTTCCAGGCCACCCGCCGCTGCTAAGGGTCGTCAGTAGAAGCCCCTGCTGCGATGCCACACAACCCGAGCGAGGATTCACCACCCCCAAGAAGGGGGTGTCATCCGCCAAATTAGGTTTACCTTCTCCATTTGGGGAAAAAAAGAATTATGTTTTGGCTGTATTGATGGAAAACATGAAAAGCAAACTCCGGGGCCTCGTGCCTCGAGGGCACTTGATCTCCCGTTAGCTGCAAACAAGAAAGTCCGCGAGCCCCTCTGTGAGCAGCAAGCATTGGGTTGCCGATCTCCACCGGGCCCTGGAATCTCGTCCACCGTGAAACGTGAGGCAAGGAAGGTGGAGGCGGTGCTCTTTGGAGTGGTGGTGGGGGTATCCTGCTTCCCCTCGAGATTCTGGGCGCCGCGAGCTCGTGATAATACCCAACCTTAGTTTGGGGAACCCGCAGGGGCTTGCGATCCAGCAGGGGACAGTCGGAGGTGGGGGTCCCCTGGGTGCGCACAGCCCGCGACCGCCCCTCAAGCAGACATTGCTTGGCTCAGAACACACACCTACGGGCTCAGAACTCGGTGAGTAGTGAAAGGTTAGACACCCGCCCACCCGTGGGCCGCGCGGAGACTGGGGGAATCGAGCCGAGAGGGGGGGCCTCTTCCCTCCGCCCTCGCGCGTCCCGCCCTGGCCGTGGAGGGCGCGAGGCCGCCGGGTGTGAACGGCGAAGGTTTCTGCGGTCTGGCCGGCGGCCGGCTGGAAAACCAGCCTCAATTTGATCCCCAGCGCCTCTAACGGGACGTCACGGGAAGCAGGAGGACGGGGGCGCCGGGTAGGTGGGCGGAATGCGAGCTCTGTCTGAGGACCGCGAGGTACGGAGGTCGCTAGGAAGGAAGCCAGCCGGCCAGATGGAACTCCTCTTGGCGGGTTCCGAGCTCGGTGCCTGCGAGCGCCCCTGGGCGGCATGGCGGGGCACACCCGACGGCGGCGGAGCCGACGGTCCGGAGAGGAAATCGGGTTTAGCACCTCCTCGCACAGCACCTAGATCCCGGCCAGCTGCGCCGGGAAGCGGGCCCCCCACGTGCAAAACTGCTCCACCTCCTACCCTAATTCCACCGCGGCACTCACAGCCGCCTCTGCGCCTGCAACTTCTGTCTCCAGTCCCAGACCGCACGTGTCGCACCCCCGCACCTCCCACCCCCCCGCCCAAGATCTTCCCTGCTGCTGCGCTCCCCTCCCTTCCATCTTCCTCCCGCCATCCAAGCCCGGGCCTTGGCCAAGGGCCCGTTCCCAGCCTAGAGTCCTAGAGAAATTTTCTCCGAAATAATGTCTCTCACTGCCAAGGGTCCGAGGTCCCGCCCCTCCACCTTCCATCTGGATGCCTGCAGACTTCTCTTTGGATTTCTAGTCTTGCTTCTCCTCCCTCCCTAATCCATTTTCCAAACTGCTTCCAAGAGCGCGTTGAAACCCAAGGGGACCCCGGTGGTGGTAAACCTCGTATTTCCTCTGTTAAACAAGCTTAAGGGTGCTTGGGCTGAGAAATGAAGGTTCTGAGGGCTTCGGTTCTCATTCACTGAGCACTTACTATGTCAATTCGTTAAGCATTTCAAGTGCATATTCTCATTTGAATGTCCAAGAACCCTTCTGGGTAGGAATTATTAAGTATTATTATCTATTATTATGAAGGAAGAAACTGCAACAGAGGATCGCACAGCTTGTGGGTAGCAGAGGCACTTGGAGCCAGGCGGTCCTGCACCGCCCCCACCCCCACCCCACCGCTGCCCCCAGTCTTTTCCTCCACCACTGCAGAAAGCCCTGACCCTCCTAACAGGGATGGAGTGACCCTCAGCACCAGCTGTGTCCTAGAGGCTGGGTGGCAGCAGTACTAAGTGGATAGGGCAGGCAGATGTTAGTGGCTTAGGGGTCTGAGTTTCTGGAAGAAACTCAGTTTCTCAGAGGAGTCTCCACTTTTGACTCCTCTTCCTCACACTCACCTACCATCCTTAGGCTGCTCCTCTTACCTGGCAGCATGCTGGAGACAACACAGGTGTCTAATCCAATCCCCAAAGCAGACTTCTGCCATTCTCCTCACTGTCCACAAACACAGGCTCGAGAACCCTCCAACATACACCCCTCCACCTCACAACCTGCTTCACACCCCCATCTTCCACCCTCCACCCCCTCTCATCCCAGCCTAGGCAAGCATCAGCCTCTGGCCAGTTCCTTTGCACAGTGAATGACACCAGCTCTGGGAATCTGAAAGTGGCTCAATTGTGTAGAATTCTTTGCAGCCCCATGGACTGTAGCCCTGCCAGGCTTCTCTGTCTGAGGAATTCTCCAGGCAAGAATACTGGTTGGGACGACCCAGAGGGATAGTACGGGGAGGGAGGAGGGAGGAGGGTTCAGGATGGGGAACACGTGTATACCTGTGGTGGATTCATGTTGATATTTGGCAAAACCAATACAATATTGTAAAGTTAAATAAATAAAATAAATTATAAAAAAATATATATATATAAAAAAATTAAAAAAAAAAAAAAGAGTCGGTTGTGCTGCCCTTCTCCAGGGGATCTTCACAACCTAGAGATCAAACCCAGGTCTCCCGCATTGCAGGTAGATTCTTGACCGTCTGAGCCACCAGGGAAGCCCTTTGTCCTGGGAGAGGGTGGGAATCTATCATTAATCAGTGGCTGGGAAAACAAGTGTCAGCACCACTTCCCTTTCCAAGAGCCACAGGGCACCACAAGTGTCCCAAGCCTCCACTTCTTATCTAGAAATTAAGGTGATTCCTCCCCACCGGACCTTCTATAACCTAGATAAGATGGACAGACATTCGGAGACAGTAAACAGGGGCCATCTGATTAGCATTTGCTCATGTGAATCCCCGATTTTAATTTCTGTGAACTTGCCTGTTATGTAATACTTTTGCTTTCTTTTTGGAAATATATGTATTCCAATTTCTGTATTACATGTCCTACTAATGGCTTTATTGCTTTTTTATATAATTTTAAATTATTTTTTCTGTAGAGATTCATAATATAAAATTAAAAGGGTAAAAAAGAGCAATTTCTCTCATCACCCAGAGGCAAGCTCTGCCGTCTTCACTGTTACCTGCAGAGTTGCCACTATTGTGGGTCTCTTTTGGAAATCGTCCACACATTTATAAACACGCCTCGTTTCTTTTTACCTGGATACCTCTGTGTTTGCACCTAAAGAGAAAGTGAAGTCGCTCAGTCGTATCCGACTCTTTGCAACCCCACAGACTGTAGCCTATCAGGCTTCTCCATCCATGGGATTTTCCAGGCAAGAATACTGGAGTGGGTTGCCATTTCCTTCTCCAGGAGATCTTCCCGATCCAGGGATTGAACCCAGGTCTTCCGCATTGTAGGCAGACACTTTACCGTCTGAGCCACAACATATAGTAATTGATGCTTTGAAAAAAAAAAATCAGCAGAGTTTCAGAATGAAGGGCTGAGATTCTCAACATGCCCATGGTTCAAACTATTAATCAAATGGCAAATGACAAGAATGAGGAGGCATCTCCCTCAGATAGAGACTGAAAGATTTCCCTAATAACCTCTGGTTGCAGAACAAGAAATGCAGGAGAATGTGAAATGTGCAAGATTAGATGGGAGGAGTTGCTGGGTGCTAGAATCTATCACTGCAGTAACCACGTGTTCGAAGAAACTGGCTGTTGATGAGATGAAGGAGTAACCAGGCAACATAACCGAGCAAGAGTGGCCTTCTCTTTCTCAAGATAGGGTTAAAATTTTTTCTGGGGAGGGGTGTTTTAATATCAGTTCTATCTGCCATAGACTATCTGAGTCTCAGGTGTCCTGAGCACTAATTGCTTCCCAGAAATGAACTGAGGCAACCACCTATAAAGTCGCTAACTATTGCTGCAGTAACCAGTCTGATTCAGCTCCTCTAGTCCAGTGACTTCATAAAGAGAGGCCATGCAGCATACCTCATGCCATCCCAAATATTTGCATTCCCTGGTCAAGGTCCCTGTCTCGTTACTTTTTCCTCCATCCTTTGGGGGAGGCAGTGGTGATCAGGAAGAGGAAAAGGTGTAACCAGAGTGGATGAAGGGAAGTCAGGGACTCAGATTGTTTAAAATCTGCCTGATCAGTCCCAATGTCATTAGGAAAGTACACATTTTGCTTTCCTAGATGGGACAAGGTGGCATGACATCACACAGCAGAGCTCCCTTAACTTGAAGGCTGTGCCCCTGGATGTCCTGTACCTCTCTATCAATCTCTTCTTAGTCTCCTTGGTGGGCTCCCACTTCTCAGCTGCCCTTGTGCTTCCCAGGATGCTGCCTTCAGGGTAGGGTTAGGCTCACACCACACAATCCCCATTCATTTTTAGGCTTCTAATTAATCTATTTGGAGGTGATTGTAAGTCTTCAGCACAACTCCGACTTCTCTTCTGAGTTTCAGACTCACATCCAATTGCTTTGGTGTAAGCACACTGCCTTGGGTGATCTATGGGCACCTCACACACATATCCAGAGTGAAATTCTTTAACGCTCTACTCGTTCTTCTCCCAAATCAATGATCGTACTTGACCTTGACCTTATTACCCACATCGCACCATCTTTTTCACTGGATGCGTCCATTTCTCTCACTCACTGTTTATTCAGTAATCAAGTCTTCCAAAGTTTACCTCGTAAATATTTCTTGTATTCCTTCTTAAGGTTTGTTTTTAATTTAAATTTTGATAGATGCTATCTTCCAATGGTTCAAGTGGGCCTTAGAAAGCATCACTACGAACAAAGCTAGTGGAGGTGATGGAATTCCAGTTGAGCTATTCCAAATCCTGAAAGATGATGCTGTGAAAGTGCTGCACTCAATATGCCAGCAAATTTGGAAAACTCAGCAGTGGCCACAGGACTGGAAGAGGTCAGTTTTCATTCCAATCCCAAAGAAAGGCAATGCCAAAGAATGCTCAAACTACCGCACAATTGCACTCATCTCACATGCTAGTAAAGTAATGCTCAAAATTCTCCAAGCCAGGCTTCAGCAATACATGAACCTTGAACTTCCTGATGTTCAAGCTGGTTTTAGAAAAGGCAGAGGAACCAGAGATCAAATTGCCAACATCCGCTGGATCACGGAAAAAGCAAGAGAGCTCCAGAAAAACATCTATTTCTGCTTTATTGACTATGCCAAAGCCTTTGACTGTGGATCACAATAAACTGTGGAAAATTCTGAAAGAAATGGGAATACCAGAACATCTGATCTGCCTCTGGAGAAATTTGTATGCAGGTCAGGAAGCAACAGTTAGAACTGGACATGGAACAACAGACTGGTTCCAAATAGGAGAAGGAGTTCGTCAAGGCTGTATATTGTCACCCTGTTTATTTAACTTCTATGCAGAGTACATCATGAGAAATGCTGGACTGGAAGAAACACAAGTTGGAATCAAGATTGCCGGGAGAAATATCAATCACCTCAGATATGCAGATGACACCACCCTTATGGCAGAAAGTGAAGAGGAACTCAAAAGCCTCTTGATGAAAGTGAAAGTGGAGAGTGAAAAAGTTGGCTTAAAGCTCAACATTCAGAAAATGAAGATCATGGCATCTGGTCCCATCACTTCATGGGAAATAGATGGGGAAACAGTGGAAACAGTGTCAGACTTTATTTTTCTGGGCTCCGAAATCACTACAGATGGTGACTGAAATTAAAAGACACTTACTCCTTGAAAGGAAAGTTATGACCAACCTAGATAGCATATTCAAAAGCAGAGACATTACTTTGCCAACAAATGTTCATCTTGTCAAGGCTATGGTTTTTCCTGTGGTCATGTATGGATGTGAGAGTTGGACTGTGAAGAAGGCTGAGCGCCAAAGAATTGATGCTTTTGAACTGTGGTGGTGGAGAAGACTCTTGAGAGTCCCTTGGACCGCAAGGAGATCCAACCAGTCCATTCTGAAGGAGATCAGCCCTGGGATTTCTTTGGAAGGAATGATGCTAAAGCTGAAACTCCAGTACTTTGGCCACCTCATGCGAAGAGTTGACTCATTGGAAAAGACTCTGATGCTGGGAGGGATTGGGGGCAGGAGGAGAAGGGGACGACAGAGGATGAGATGGCTGGATGGCATCACTGACTCGATGGATGTGAGTCTGAGTGAACTCTGGGAGTTGGTGATGGACAGGGAGGCCTGGCGTGCTGCGATTCATGGGGTCGCAAAGAGTCGGACACGACTGAGTGACTGATCTGATCTGATCTTCCAATGGTTCTAATACCAAAAATACGAAAGAGCACACACTGAACAGTCTTAATTCTCATCACTTCCTTTTCCTGGTAATTCATTTCAGCTCTCCCAGGCACCATATGGATTCAATTATTTACATTCTTCTAGAAAAGTGTTTCTCAACCTTTTTTTTTTTTTAATCACCACTCTCCAAAGAAGTCTTTGGAGACATTTTTTCTGATTATTGGCTCCCCTTTTAATTTGCATACCCAAGTATATTGTGTATCTCCTTTTGTATTGTGTATCTCCTTTTATGTATAGAAATATGTTCTATACATAAAATTTAAGATTCCTCCCACCCCAAACCAATTTTTACCCCTTTGGGGGTGATATCACCCCAATGAGAATGCATATTTCAGAGGTATTTTATGCAAATAGAAATAAATACAAATGCATTTTATTTCCTTCTCCTTTTACACAGGTGGTATCATACTATATACATACTAACCTTTGCTTTTTTTATTCAAAATATCTCATGGTAATTTTTTTATAATATTATATTAAATATATCCTCATTGTGTTTAATGGGTGCATAGTATTTAATTTTATAAATTTAAATTAATGTACTTAAGATAATTTAAATAGCCATCATCAAAAAAAAATCTACAAAAAATAAATTCCAGAGAATATGTGGAGAAAAGGGAACCCTGGTGCATTATTGGTGGGAATGTGAATTGATGCAACCACTATGAAGAACAGTATGAAGATTCCTTAAAAAGCTAGGAATAAAACTACCATGTAACCCAGCAATCCCACTACTGGGCATATACCCTGAGAAAACAATTCAAAAAGACACATGCACCCCAATGTTCATTGTGACTATATTTACAATAGCCAGGACATGAAAGCAACTGAGATATCCATTGACAGATGAATAGATAAAGAAGTTGTGGTACATCTACACTATGGAATATTACCCAGCCATAAAAAGGGACAAATCTGAGTCAGTGGAACTGAGGTGAGTGAACTTAGAACCTGTTATACAGAGAAAGCCTATTTTCAGGGCAAGACCAGAGATCCAGATGTAGAAAATGGACTTGTGGACACAGCGAGGGAAGGAGAGGGTGGGACAAACTGAGAGAGTAGCATTGAAATATATCCATTACCATGTGCAAAATAAATAGCTAGTGGGAAGTTTCTGTGTAACACAGGGGGCTCAGCCCAGTGCTCTATGATGACCTACACGGGTGAGATGGGGGAGTGCGAGGTTGGAGGGAGGTTTAACAGGAAGGGGACATATGTATACTCATGGCTGATTCACATTGCTGTACAGCAGAAACCAACACAACATTGTAAAACAGAGTTGTTCTTGTTGAGTCGTTAAGTCATGACCAACTCTTTGCGATCCCATGGACTATAACCAGTCAGCACACCCCACCCCCGCATCCATAGGATTTTATAGGCAAGAATATTGGAGTGGGTTGCCACTTCCTTCTCCAGGGATCTTCCCAACCCAGGGATTGAATTCATTTCTTCCTGGATTGGTGGATTGGAAGGTGGATTCTTTACCATTGAGCCACCTGGGAAACCCATAAAGCAATTATCCTCTAATTAAAAATAAATTTAATTCAGTGTAACTCACTGCATCCAACAGAGAGGGAGGTAACACTGGAGTAGGTTTTCTAAGGTAATTAGGAAACTGGATTATTTAGGGCATTAGAAGATATATGGAATATGTTAATAATGATTCTAAGATCTCAGCCATTGAAAGCTTTTAGTCAAGCCATCATATGATCATATTTGCAATTGTAAAAGACCACATTGGCTTCTGGGTGAAAATAGATTCAAGGAGGAAAGAATTGAGCCCACATGCAATGGTGTGGACATCCAGTTCTGTCCATATAACTTCTGCTGCTGCTTAGTCGCTTTAGTCATGTCCAACTTTGTGCGACCCTGTGTGACCCTGTGGACTATATCCTGCCAGCCTCCTCTGCCCATGGGATTCTCCAGGCAAGAGTACTGCAGTGGGTTGCCATGCCTTCCTCCAGGGTATCTTCCCAACCCAGGGATGGAACACAGACCTCCTGCATTGCAGACAGATTCTTTACCACTGAGCCACCAGGGAAGCCCGCATATAACTTCTAGCTCCACCAAATACATATCCCTTGGCCATCCCTCAGGTCTAGGAGTCCATACCATGTATCAGGGGTACACTCCAGGAAAGAGACCTGCCTGAACCTTGGCAATAGTGGAGTATTTTTATCATTTCAGTTTTTCTCTCTTCTTGGGGAAAAGCTGAACTTGTTTTGTTTTCCTTTCTACTTCCCTTGTTTTGCTTCCCTAAACATTTTAGCATGCATACTCTACAGATTAAATCTGTGGGTAATCAATATTTTTACCCTCCTTCTAAACAATTCAAGGACTTTAGAACATTTTGACTTTGAGTCTCCCTCCCCAAATTATGTACTTTTAAAATTAGGTTTTATCTCTTAAAAAAAAAAAACCCATAGAACATTACTGTTGTTTTGATTTGATACAGGTAATTCTGCTTACATTTATGCCCATATTTTTATTTCCTTTGTTCATCAATCCTTATTGCTTCTTTGTCCCTCAGGGACCTTTTTCCCTCTATCTGAAGTGCATCAGAGAATTTCCTTTAATTAACATCTGTTGGAGAAAAAACTCTATATTTTTCTGAAAAGTGCTGATTTCAGCACTTTATTAGTTCTTTCATATCCTAAAGGGCTTTTGAATAGCCTTTGTATCATCTGGTAAAGGTGGTAAAGAAACTGAGAAGTTGATGGCTTTTCAATAAATGGAAGAGAAGGCAATGCTAAATCAACCAGCTTTTCTTTGGATGATCCTTTGTGCAAAGACATAAAAAAATATATAGCTTTGAGAAAAATGTGCCTACAAAAGAGAAAATGATTCATGCACTACAAGATACTCACCAGAAATTTCTATCCTTATCTAAGCCTCCTCAAATTTGTTTATACACTCTAGTTCTGTTTTATCATTTTCTACTCACTCTTAATTCACCCTTGTTTGGCTTCCAGCCTCATAATTCTATCTAAACATCCTTCACCAATGACCACTGTGTCAATTCAGGTCCTTCTATTAATAGAAGCAGACTCTAAGAGTTAGAGGTGCAGGAGCTTCATTAGGGGTGACCCCTGTGAAAGATAAAGCAGTGAGGAGACTATGATGGGGATCTGACTGCTGTAAAGAAAAGAGGGCAGGAAAAGGAGAGGGTAGGAAGGACACTGGGCTTCGGGCAGTCTGGAGCAGCCCCTGTGGAGCTGTAGCATGAAGTTTAACTACATTGGCCAGAAATGTGAGCCCTAGCATGACCAGTCTGCTGATTCACTGGCTGAGGGCTGCCCTGAAGAAACGTGGTCTTGCTCCAACACTGAGGCAGATCCTGAGCACACAGAGCTAGGGGCCGTCAGAAACTTCACTCCTTGTGGACTTCCCTGGTTAAGTGATCCAGTGGTTAAGACACTGTACTTCCAATGCAGGGAGCGCAAGTTTGATCCCTAGTCAGGGAACTAAGATACTACATGTGGTGCAGCCAAAAAAAGAAAAAAGAGAAAGAAACTGCACTCCTTGGGCCAGGTCCTCTCTGGCAGGGAGATCTGAGTGATGCAATGCCATACGGCCATGGCCACTGCTCCAACAAACCCAGCGTCATCCTCTAGCTTTGGTCTCACCTGACTTCTCTGAACATTGAGACTGTTGACTGGACCCTTCTCCTAAGACATAATCTTGTCTTGGCTTCTGTATCTCAGGATTTTCCTGGTTTCCCTCAGATGTTGCTGGATGTTCTTTCTGACAGTTTTTTGCGGGTTCATCTTCATCCATGTGGCCTTTATGCATGAGTATTGTCCAAGTCTTACTCTTAGGCCTTCTGCTCCACATTCTCCCAGGTGATCCCATCCACAACCATGGCTTAAATCACAAACACAATCTAGAACCAAGTCTTAAATTGGCATCTACCAGAGAGTCGATTGGAGAAGGCAATGGCACTCCACTCCAGTACTCTTGCCTGGAAAATCCCATGGATGGAGGAGCCTGGTGGGCTGCAGTCCATGGGGTCGCTGGGAGTCGGACACGACTGAGCAACTTCACTTTCACTTTTCACTTTCATGCATTGGAGAAGGAAATGGCGACCCACTCCAGTGTTCTTGCCTGGAGAATCCCAGGGACAGGGGAGCCTGGTGGGCTGCCGTCTATGGGGTCACACAGAGTCGGACATGACTGAAGTGACTTAGCATAGCATAGCATAGAGAGTCGATGGATAGCCTGATTCAATGTTGCACATCTGAAATCCTCCTCTGTCCCTCTGACCTTCAGCTTTCTAAGAGCACATTGGGCTAATAACTTCCACCCTCAGAGGTGACAGGGGTAATGTACTTGAAGATACTTTGCAGACTACAAAAGTCACATAATATTGTTAGTGTAAGACTTGCCAGACTGTTATTCCTGAAGTATAACACTGATCATCTATTTCCAAAG
Source organism: Bubalus kerabau (assembly GCF_029407905.1). Classification (NCBI taxonomy): domain Eukaryota; kingdom Metazoa; phylum Chordata; class Mammalia; order Artiodactyla; family Bovidae; genus Bubalus; species Bubalus kerabau. Next base: position 150,094,256 of record NC_073627.1, read on the forward strand.
TTCCCTATTTTCTGGGGGGGGGGGAACCCCAAATCCCTGACTTTGCATTAAAAATTCAGCCCAAGGTGTATTTTCCACTACCCCCTTTCATTCACACTCTGCTCTTTCCCAAAGCTGTCTTCCTTGGAACACAGCTTACAACAGAAGTTGATGCTCCATGAAAAAAAGTCAAGTTTGGAAAACGCTGTCCTCCTGGAAAGTTAAAATATATTTTTTTATATTAAAGGTCCTGAGAAGTATAACCTTTTTTTTTTTTAACCAGTTTTTCAGCTACCTAAGCCACCAGTTTTGTTTTGTTTTGTTTTTCAATGTCACTTATAAAATTCCTGTGAGCCGCTAGTGTTTACACAACAGATAAGCAACCCTGCTCTATGCAGGTGGGGCAACTTAACTTGCTGTTCCACCTTAAAAGGTCATCTACAAGTTGTGGGCACCAAGATCCCCTAGTAGGGGGAGCCTTGATTCACATCCTTTTCAAAGCCTGGCTGTTCCCTCTCTTCCTTTTATAGTATTCTGTGAGCTCCTTAGAATGGTTCCAATAAATCTGCCTTCTGAACCAATTTGTCCACAGTAAGTTCTATTGGTAACAGTTCTATTGACTGACACACCAGTGGGCAAAAAATCAATGGAGGGGCCAGAGACCCAAACTGGAAGCTTCCCAAATGCTCCTTACATTTGAATGGATAAGTAAATTGAGGTGTATCCACACACAATGGGATACCTTATAGTGATGAGAATGGACTGTTTTCCACAAGGGCAATAATATATATGAATTTCACAAAAATAATTAGAAAAAAAAAGTGAAGCTCCATATTAATCCATTTATATGAAGGTAAAAATGGGCAAAACTAACCTATGCTATTAGAGGTCAAGACGGTGGTCACCACAGGAAATGAACAGGGTACAAGAGGGCTGACTTCCTGGGTGTGTTCAGTTTGTGAATATTCATGAATCAGACCTTATGTTAGATGCAATCCTCTGTATGTATGTTATACTCCAATAAATTGTTTTAGAGGGCTGGTGTCAGAAAAGATCATTTCCCACTGACAATCCCATTAGCAAAACCACCCGGGGGAAATACGCTGATTACAGGACTAATAGAAATGGAATGCTAGCTCCACCTGTCCTAGCTCACTCTAAGTGTGTTTGGTCATCACATTTGTCTAAACGTCTATACCCACAACTTTTACATTTCTATGCATGTCAAAGAGTCATTCTGCATTAATCACGTTTTTTATTTCCTATATTTTATGATACTTTGACATCTAGGGACTTTGGGGACCCAGTGAAGGACTGCCCCTCCCAGGGTTAGCTAATATCTCCAGGCAGCAAATGACTTTCCTGCGTGTCTTTCATATGCAGACACATCCAGAGACTACACTCCAAACCACCTCCTCTATCTAGTTTTTACACTCTTAGAGGCAATACGAGTGTAATAACCAACTACTGCCTTAATAACCAACTACCACACAATAAGGGACCACCCTAGAGCCCAGAGCTGTGGAAATTATTCAAACCAGCCAATCTTGAGCCTGTTCAGCTGTTCACTCAGATTCATCCATCCCTTCCCACAGAAGTCACAATAAAGCCTTTTGGCCTGTGCTTTACTCTCTTTCTGCCTCCTGGTGGGCCCTTGTGCTTCCCCACAGGGCCTTGCATGGTATGCTGTGCCTTCGGTTTCCAGGGATCTGTGAGTATAGACTTCTTCTTCAACGGCAATCATTTCTGCATAGTTTTACCAACCTGATAAAAACAAATCTTGTGTGCTTTTGAAAGCACCTTCATTCATCCCACAATTTTTTTAAGCACCTACTGTATTTCAGGAGCAGTTTTACATGCCAAGGATAGATCAGAGATCATACAAACAAGATCCGTTCTCTCACAGAGCTCATGTCTAATAGGACAGAGACAATAAACAAGCAAAGAAATAAATATTTCCAGATAGAGTTAAGGTGGTATGAATGAAATAGGCCAGGATGAGTCATTTTATGTTGTTTGGGGTTTTTTGGTTTGTTTTGTAGTAAGACTGGTCAGAAAAGTTCTCCTTAAGGAGGTGACATTTGACCCAGGCAAATGGGTCAAACATTTGGCCTCAATAGTTGCTTATACACCAAGGGTACCCTTGGAGGTTGGTGTTGGGTGCCTGAAGGCATCTAGAATAACCAGAATGACGTATCTCCTGCCAATACTCATCCAGAACGAACGTTCTCCCTTTCTCAACAAGCAAAGGAGGGCTTGACTCCAAGAGAAAATTATTTCCCCGCATCAGCAAAGTCCAGAGCCTGCTCCAATCAAGTTGCCTTCCAAATGCTGTAAAGTGGAGGCGCCCAAGTGCCAGGACCCAGGGGATGGATTGGTTACATGCCAGATCCCCCAAGGCAGCAACCAGCCTGTGTATGTGTTTACATAACTGTTTGCAAATAAAAAGTAAGTGTGTGGCGTCCGGAGCCCTCTTCGCCCCCCCGTTACTGAGGACCCACTGCCTGGTTCAGCTCAGCAGCAACAGAAGGTTTCCCTGGTCACCGCAGACCTAACTGCCTCTCTGCCTGCCCCCTGCCCCAGACCCACCCCAGGAAGGGCACGCTAGCCATCCTCCATCCACATTAAAAGCACACAACATTCCACCTTTTTTTTTAAAGAGTCAACTTACTTTGGACAATCAAAGTAGGTTTCAATCAAATAAGGGTAGAAAAAGTAAATCTCAGGCGCTCAACTCATGAGTGGCATGGTACAACAGATCATCGACAAGGCACAGGTCTGTCTGGAGGCCTGCGGCTGAGGGGTGTACATGCCTGAGGGCGGAGGGGGCTGGCAGCTCCCACATTCCCCTTCCTCAGAGCTCTTGGGCTGGGCCTGGGCCCTTCCGCACTTGGGATCCTTCCGCACATGCCCTGGGTCCCAAGACCAGTGCTCCATACACCTGCCTCCATCAAAGAAGGACTGGGCACTGGGAGCAGAGCATGGCTCCCCCTGGAGCCTCCAGGGAAGAGCAGGTCCATTTCACTTGGGGCCACGGGAGCTGGGCCAAGCGAGGCCTGCTGTGTGGAAGCTACACATAGCATCTTAGGCTCTCTTTCCACAGCCTCTCTCCTCGGGGGTCTGCGCCAGCAACAGCTCCTCACAGAACATTCCCTAGGAACCCGGTGGTGCTCTGGCTCTGTCGCTGCAACTGGCTTGTTTATCTTTGCCTCAGATTCCAAGCGTTTGTCTCTCGTTATGTATCTCCCTAGAGGGTTTGTTTGGGTATTTATACAAACACAGCCCTTCAGCTTTGATAGCTGTCCCGTGGGAGCCTTTTTATCTGTCAGTAATATCATGCTTCAGAGCTATGAAAACTCTAAAGGACCTTCTTATACCTTGCAGCAATTTAAAACCAGCAGAGACCTCATGGAAGCCCAGGACTAGCAGAGCCCAAAAGAGCTTCTGTGTGGCCAAGAAATAATGCTGGCCATCTCTAAAATGTCATTGTCCTCCACAAACTCTGCCAGGCACTTGATGGCCTGTGAAAATGTCCATTCCCTTGTATGTAGGTCAAGTCTCAAGGTTCCCAGCTGGCTTAAAATTCAACTTAGCATCTTTTTACTTATCAAGCATCCTGTATTTCTCTATTTAAGCAGAAAGCCTGCAGAGGCATGGGCCCTGCCTCCTGTTTAATCTAAGAACCAGGCTTCAAGGGTCACAAGTTGGCTATTTAGCAACCTGCATGCATAGGTGCCTTTTGGATAAATCAAAGCTTCCATGGAAAGTGCCTAAATCCTATAAAAGTAATTTATTTGCTTACCCACCAAATTATAATATTCATTTTGTTTGTGTAAACCTGCCAGAGACCAGTCATTAATATGAACCACAAAAAACCGTTTCAAGCAGGATTTCATCCCAGACATAGTTTCCAGTTTGAATCTGACATATTATACCCAAGAGGATTGCAGGAAACCATAAATAATTCCTAATTTCTACATTGGGTCTACATATAATAATGATTTTTTTTTTTTTTTAATTCCCCACCCACAAGAGGAGGCTGGGAACCAGGTAGCTGGGAAGGAAGTCTGGCCAGGACAGCGCTGCCCCTCCTTGAAGTCATCTTGAAATAAGAGATGCCTGTAGTGGTCATTTGGGCAGATTGTACAAATGTATTTGGAGGTTTGGGCACGTGATATGAATCCAGGTGCCCCAAGCAGGATGTGGGCCATCGCTGGCAGAAAGTAGGGTTCCACCCCGCCGACCCCTCAGGATGGGGCTGGGAGGTCAAGGCCACTCACTGCAGGACCACAGGCAGGAAGCAGCCTTGGAAGGGCCTGCTGTCCACACAGCCCAGCTGCTGGGTTAGGGCGCCAGCTCTGTCTGGCTGCTCCCCGCTCACTGGGAAGCACGTCAGAGACCTGGCCTGAAGTCTCTCTTTCTTGTCCCAAGTTGAAAGGAGAGACAGCAACCTTTGGGGGCCTGAGAGGCCCAGGGGACTCTGTGCTGCCTGCCTTCTCCATGTGTGCAGAGTGGCAACAGGGCGAGTCCTGGCTTGGGGTCCCCTAGATGTTCACACCCTCAGGGCCCCTTTGTCTGACACCATCCCACCAGCTGTGAAGAAACTGATTTGCTAAAGTATCTGGAGGAGGAAACAGACACAGAAACACATAGCAAGTGGCAGAGGACCCTCCAGGCATCACTTGGGGAGTGCAAAGGAGCAGCTTCCCTCCTATGGCACATCAGAGTGCCTGACCTCTTACTTTCCAGCTTCTCATATTTGTGTCCATGCCAAGGAAGCTCATTTTCCCATGGTTAATCATACTCCTAGTGGTTTCCTAGACTTTCAGAGAAGGCTTTTGGGAAAAGATGATTTTTTACAGATGAGCCAGTTAGGTGGGTGGGACACAGGGGCAAAGGTATTACAAGCAAAAGGGTAGCCAGTACCCCACCAGGAGATTCAGAGGCCCTGGGGATGCTCTGAGATCCATCCGCAAGCAAGGAGCCATGAGGCTGCGCAGGGGCACAGTCTGGAGCTCAGAGGAATGTCAGCTGAGGAGTTGGAAGGTTTTCTCAAAGCAAGCAAAAAGCAACTAAGAACTTTCCCCATGACAGATATGAAGTGAGAGTTGCCTTTTAGAAAGATTACTGTGGCCACAGGGTGAGAAGTGGATTGGAGAGGGGTGAGACAGTGCAGGCAGGCAAGCCAGTAGGATTGGTCAGGAGCCTGACCCGAGGCAGAGCTTACAAAAGCATATGAGTGTGCAGTGAAGGACCCATTTTGTTTCCAATACTCCTTGGGCAGATACTTTTGTAAAACATGTTATCAGAAAAAAAAAAAAAGAAAATTTAAAAGAACATACAAAATGTAAGTCCAACTTTTTATCAAAGTTGTTTTAAAATTGGGACCAGATGTCATTGTTGTTCAGTCACCAAGGCATGTCCGACTCTTTGCGACCCCTTGGTCTGCAGCATGCCAGGCTTCACTGTCCCTCACCATCTCCCAGAGTTTGCCCAAATTCATGTCCATTTAGGTCAGTGATGCCATCTAACCATCTCATCCTTTGTCACCCGCTTCTCCTTCTGCCTTCAATCTTTCCTAACATCAGGATCTTTTTCAATGAGTTGATTCTTCTAATCAAGTGGCCAAAGTATTGGAGCTCCAACTTCAGCATCAGTTCTTCCAATGAATATTCAGGGTTGAGTTCCTTTAAGATTGACTAGTTTGATTTCTTTGCAGTCCAAGGGACTCTCAAGAGTCTTCTCAACACCACAATTCAAAAGCATCAATTCCTCAGCACTCATTCTTCTTTATGGTCCCACAACCATATATGACTACTGGAAAGACCATAGCCTTGACTATATGAACTTTCATCAGCAAAGTAATGACTCTGCTTTTTAACACACTGTCTAGGTTTGTCATAGCTTTCCTTCCAAGAAGTAATGGTCTTCTAATTTCATGGCTGCAGTCACAATCCACAGTGATTTTAGAGCCCAAGAAGAGAAAATCTGTCACTGCTTCCACCTCTTCCCTTTCTTTTTGCCATGAAGTGATGGGGCTGGGTGCCATGATCTTAGTTTTTTGAACGCTGAGTTTTAAGCTGGCTTTTTCACTCTCGTCCTTCACTCTCATCAAGAGGTTCTTTAGTTCCTCTGTGCTTTCTGCCATTACAGTGGTATCATCTGCATATCTGAAGTTGTTGATGTTTCTCTTGGCAATCTTGATTCCAGCTTGTAATTCATCCAGCCCAGCATTTCTCATGATGTGCTTTCCATATAAGTTCAATAAACAGGGTGACAATGAACAGCCTTGTCGTACTCCTTTATCAATCCTAAACCAGTCGGTTGTTCCACACAGGGTTCTAACTGTTGCTTCTTGACTGACATACAGGTTTCTCAGGAGACAGGTAAGATGGTCTGGTATTCCCATCTCTTTAAGAGTTTTCCACAGTTTGTTATGATCCACACAGTCAAAGGCTTTAGCATAGCTTTAGAAACAGAGGTAGATGTTTTCCTGGAATTCCCTTGCTTTCTCTGTGATTCAGTGAATGTTGGTAATTTGCTCTCTGGTTCCTCTGCCTTTTCTAAATGCAGCTTGGACATTAGGAAATTCTCGATTCACGTAATGCTGAAGCCTAGCTTGAAGGATTTTGAGTGTAACCTTACTAGCATGGGAGATGAGTGCAATTGCCCAATGGTTTGAACATTCTTTAGTACTACCCTTCTTGGGGTTTGGAATAAGGATTGACCTTTCCCAGTCCTGTGGCACTGCTGAGTCATCCAGATTTGCTGACATATTGAGTGCAGCACTTTGATAGCACCATCTTTTGGAATTTTAAATAGCTCTGCTGGAGTTCCATCACCTCCACTAGCTTTGACAGCAGTGCTTCCTAAGGCCCAATCGACTTCACACTCCAGAATGTCTGGCTCTGGGTGACTGACCACACCATCGTAGTTACCCGGTTCATTAAACTCTTTTTTGTACACTTCTTCTGTACATTCTCTTCTTGATCTCTTCTGCTTCTATTAGGTCTTTACCATTTCTGTCCTTTATTTTGCCCATCTTTGGATATTTGACATCCACAGTTATTGTGCCCATCCTTTGATATTTCCAATTTTCTTGAAGAGATCTCTAGTCTTTCCCCTTCTGTTGTTTCCCTCTATTTCTTTGCACTGTTCATTGAAGGCCTCCTTGTCTCCCCTTATTGCTCTCTGAAACTCTGTGTTTAGTGAGGTGTACCTTTCCCTTTCCCCCTTGCTTTTTGCTTCTCTTCTTTCTTCAGCTATTTGTAAGGCCTCCTCATACAACCATTTTGCCTTCTTGCTTTTCTCTTTCTTTGGGACGGTTTTGTTTGAGGCCTACTGTACAATATTATGGACCTCTGTCCATAGTTCTTCAGGCACTCTGTTCACTAGATCTAATCCCCTTAATCTATTCGTCACCTCCATTGTATATTCATTAGGGATTTGATTTAAGTCATACCTGGCTGGCCTCATGGTTTTCCCCACCTTCTTTAGTTTAAGCCTGAATTTTGCTATGAGAAAGCTCTTGGTCTGAACCACAGTCAGCTTCAGATCTTGTTTTTTCTGACTGTATACAGCTTCTCCATCTTCAGCTACAAAGAATGTAATCAGTCTGATTTCAGTATTGACCATTTGGTGATGTTCATGTGTAAAGTCATCTCTTGTGTTGTTGAAAAAGGGTGTTTGCTAAGAGTGTGTTCTTTTGGCAGAATTCTGTTAGCCTTTGCCCTGCTTCATTTTGTACTCCAAAGCCAAACTTGCCTGTTACTCTAGGGATCAATTGACTTCCTACTTTTGCATTCCAATCCCCTAAGATGAATAGGGCATCTTTTTTTGGTGTTAGTTCTAGGAGGTCTTCTAGGTCTACTTTTTTATCAAAATAGTTTTTAAAATTGGGATCAAATGTACATAATATAAAATTTACCATCCTAACCATTTTTTATCATGTACAGTTCAGTAGTGTTAAGTACAATCACACTGCTATGTAACCAATCTCCAGAACTTTTCCATCTTGCAAAACTGAAACTAACCATTAAACAACTATCTATTCTCTCTTGCCCCATTCCCTGGCAACCACCCTTCTACTTTCTGTCTCTGAACTCCACTTCTCTAGGAATCGAATTCAAGTGGGATGATACTGTATCTGTCCTTTTGTGTGTGATCTGGCTTATTTCACCCAGCATAATGCCCTCAGGAAGGCAGAATTTCCTTCCTTTTTCAGACTGAATAATATTCCACATTTTGTTTATCCTTCCATCCTGCAATGGGCACTTGTGTTTCATCCATCTTTTAGCTAATGAATAATGATGCTATGAATGCATGTGGGCTAAGTTGCCTCAGTTGTGTCTGACTTTTTGTGACCCCCATGGACTAGATAGTCTGCCAGGCTCCTCTGTCCATGGTATTCTCCAAGAATACGGGAGTAGGTTGCCATGCCCTCCTCTAGGGTAATTTTCCTGACCCAGGGATCGAACCTGCATCTTTTATGTCTCATGCATTGCCAGGCAGGTTCTTTACCACGACTGCCACCTGGGAAGTCCATGCTATGAATATGGGTGTACAAATATCTGTTTAACTCCCTGCTTTCAGTTCTTTGGGGTTTATACCCAGAAGTAGAATTGCCAATCATATGGTAATTTTAAAAAAATTTTTAGGAACTGCAATGCTCTTGCACAGTGCTGGCACCATTTACACTCCCACCAGCAGTACACAGTGTTCCGGTGTCTCCACATCCTCGCCAGCAGTTGTTATCTTCTGGTCTTCTGGCCACACATCCTTATAAGTGTGAGGAGAAGCCCTTTTTTTCTCTTTAGATTCAATCAGTATAAAATTACCCATCAGACCCTGTAACGGTTTAGAATGCTTCAGGGTTATAATTTAAAAGAGTTTAAACTGCTTACTCTCAACTTCTGAATTTATCCCATTGCAAACCAATGACAGATATTTCCCAAACTGGCCCCAGTCTGTGGGCCAGAACTTGAGTAGCTCTGCCTGAGCCATGTCTGTCCTGGGGATGAACAGCAGCGATGGTCAGAGCCAACTTTTCCTGAGCTCTTACTCTCTGGCACTACTTGTATCATCACGAAGCCAGCACAAGTAAATATTGTTATTATGCCCAATTTGCTGATGAGGAAGCAGAGGCTCATGCCAGTAGGAAAGGAGGTGGCCAAGATAGCTGTGAAGGCAAGCTGAGCTGTCCTGGAGGCTCAGATGGTAAAGAATCCACCTGCAATGCTTGAGATCTGGGTTCATTCCCTGGGTTGGGAAGATGCCCTGGAGGAGGGCACAGCAACCCATTCCAGTATTCTTGCCTGGAGAATCCCATGGACAGAGGAGCCTGGCAGGCTACAGTCCATGGTGTTGCAAAGAGTCAGACATGACTGAGCGACTAAGCACATTTTTGTTATTATTGTTGTTTTATTTCCCAAGATTACTTAATAGATTGGTGATATGTATGTAAGATGGACGGCTTCTAGGTCCTGATTTGAGTGGCTAGGGATACCAAGTTTGGGAGGAAATGTGATCAGACTAGACATGACCGTGTCAAGGTTAAGTTTTGCATGTGACATGCAGGGGGAGCAGGGCCACGGGCAATAACTGTGAGCTGCTTAACAAGGACAGGGCTGGAAGTGCAGCTGCAGAAAGCCAGGGTGAGTAATATGAGTTGGTGAGATTCCTCAGAAAGACCAAGAACACGCTAGGAAGAAGTGGGGGAGCCAGAGGGGCTGAGGAGACAAACAGGAATGAGGAGAGAGTGTTGAAGGGAAGGAGGTATTGACAGAGTCCAGGGCTACAGGGAGTCACACAAGACCAGATAATCTGTGGAGCCAGCTGTGTGGTGGCCCTAGAGTATCGAGGAAGCCAGGGAGGGGAGGCTAGGCTGCCAAAGATTGAGAGCTGGCTGGTGGTGGTAGGGTAGAAGAAGAGCCCAAGAATGCAGACCACTCATTCTAGAAGCTCAGCTTTGAAGTGGAGGAGACACAAGACCATCCATGAAAGATAGCTGTGAGTGTCTTGTGTGGCCGAGGATGGATTGTTATTTTGTTTTGCCTTAAAGTAAAAAGCTGGAACAAACATGAGTTTGCTCTTAGTTTGGGGGTCATAGGGGGACACGGGAACCCACCAGAAAGGTGAAAGATTAAGAGGAACCTGTGCTGATTGCTAGAGGAATAGGGGATTGAATCAGAGAAAATAAAGCTTGAATAAAGGAGAGAAGCCCCCTTTGCCCTAAGAAGGGAGGGAAAGTAGTCTATGACACAAAGTCATTTGGAGAGGGGAGAAGTGCTGCCATCAGTGAAGCTGGAGGCAGCTGCCTGTGACCGTGTGTGGTGTGTGCGTCCAGAGGAGGCACAGAGGAGGGAGGTGAACTCTGGTTGTGCCACCAAGAAGCAGCAGTGAGAGTGACCTAGGGCCACAGAGAAGATGCGCCAGAAGCAGGAAGAAAACACATCTGCCTAAACCCTATTGCCCATTTGTGGGATTTTCTCCATCAGGGCTCAGTTACCCATTTGCAGAGGAGAAGGTGGATGACAAGACTGGTTCCAGTTAAGATTTCACAACTTGGCTCTCACTGTAGTCAAGTGGACAGGAAAGTTCTGACAAATCATGGTCCACTGGAGAAGGGAATGGCAAACCACTTAAATATTCTTGCCTTGAGAATCCCATGAACAGTATGAAAAGGCAGAAAGATGGAACACTGAGAGAGGAGCTCCCCAGGTCAGTAGGTGCTCAATATACTACTGGAGATCAGTGGAGAAATAACTCCTGAAAGAATGAAGAGATGGAGCCAAAGCAAAAACAACACCCAGTTGTGGATGTGACTGGTGATGGAAGTAAGGTCCGATGCTGTAAAGAGCACTATTGCATAAGAACCTGGAATGTTAGGTCCATGATTCAAGTTGAATTGGAAGTGGTCAAACAGGAGATGGCAAGAGTGAATATCGACATTCTAGGAATCAGCAAACTAAAATGGACTGGAATGGGTGCATTTAACTCAGATGACCATTATATCTACTACTGTGGGCAGGAATCCCTTAGAGGAAATGGAGTAGCCATTATAGTAAACAAACGAGTCTAAAATGCAGTACTTGGATGCAATCTCAAAAAGGACAGGATGATCTCTGTTCATTTCCAAGGCAAACCATTCAATATCACAGTAATCCAAGTCTATGCCCTGACCAGTAATGCTAAAGAAGCTGAAGTTAAATGATTCTATGAAGACCTACAAGACCTTTTAGAACTAACACCCCAAAAAGATGTCCTTTTCATTATAGGCGACTGGAATGCAAAAATAGAAAATCAAGAGATACCTGGAGTAACAGGCAAATTTGGCCATGGAGTACAAAACAAAGCAGGTCAAAAGCAAACTCTTGGCAGAGTTTTGCCAAGAGAACACACTGGTCATAGCAAACACCCTCTTGCAACAACACAAGAGATGACTCTACACGTGGACATCACCAGATGGTCAACACTGAAATCAGATTGATTATATTCTTTGCAGCCAAAGATGGAGAAGCTCTATACAGTCAGCAAAAAGAAGACCAGAAGCTGACTGTGGCTCAGACCATGAACTCCTTATTGCCAAATTCATACTTAAATTTAAGAAAGTAGGGAAAGCCACTAGACCATTCAGGTATGACCTAAATCAAATCACTTATGATTATACAATGGAAGTGACAAATAGAATCAAGGGATTACATCTGATAGACAGAGTGCCTGAAGAACTATGGATGGAGGTTTGTGACATTGTACAGGAGGCAGGGATCAAGACCATCCCCAAGAAAAGTAAATGCAAAAAGGGAAAATGGTTGTCCAAGGAGGCCTAAATAGCTGAATACACAGAAGAATACAAAAAAGATCTTTATGACCCAGATAACCATGATGGTGTGATCACTTACCTAGAGCCAGACATCCTGGCATGCAAAGTCAAGTGGGCCTTAGCAAGCATTACTATGAACAAAACTAATGGAGGTGATGAAATTCTAGCTGAGCTATTTCAAATCCTAAAAGATGATGCTGTGAAAGTGCTGCACTCAATACACCAGCAAATTTGGAAAACTCAGCAGTGGCCACAGGATTTGAAAAGGTCAGTTTTCATTCCAATCCCAAAGAAAGGCAATGTCAGAAAGAATGTTCAAACTACCACATCACCACACTCATCTCACATGCTAGCAAAGTAATGCTCAAAATTCTCTAAGCCAGGCTTCAATAGTGCATGAACCATGAACTTCCAGATTTTCAAGCTGGATTTAGAAAAGGCAGAGGAACCAGAGATCAAATTGCCAACATCCATTGGATTATCAAAAAAGCAAGAGAGTTCCAGAAAAACATCTACTTCTGCTTTACTGATTGCACCAAAGCCTTTGACTGTGTGGGTCACAACACCTGGGAAGATTCTTAAAGAGATGGGAATACCAGACCACCTTACCTGCCTTCTGAGAAATCTGTATGCAGGTCAGGAAGCAACAGTTAGAACTGGACATGGAACAACAGACTGGTTCCAAATAAAAGGAAAAGAGTACATCAAGGTTGTATATTGTCACCCTGCTTATTTAATTTTTATGCAGAGTACATCATGTGAAATGCCAGGCTGTATGAAGCACAAACTGGAATCAAGATTGTCAGGAGAAATATCAAGAACCTCTGATATGCAGATGACACCACCCTTATGGCAGAAAGCAAAGTAGAACTAAAAAGCCTCTTGATGAAAGTGAAAGAGGAGAGTGAGAAAGTTGGCTTAAAACTCAACATTCAGAAAACAAAGATTATGGCATCTGGTCCCATCACTTCAGGGCAAATAGATGGGGAAACAGTGGAAACAAAAACAGACTTTATGTTTTGTAGCTCCAAAATCACTACAGATGGTGACTGCAGCCATGAAATTAAAAGACACTTGCTCCTTGGAAGAAAAGCTATGACCAACATAGACAGCATATTAAAAAGCAGAGACATTTCTTTGCCAACAAAGGTCCATCTAGTCAAAGCTATAGTTTTTCCAGTAGTCATGTATGTATGTGAGAGTTGGACTATAAAGAGAGCTGAGTGCCGAAGAATTGATGCTTTTGAACTGTGGTGTTGAAGAAGACTCTTCAGATTCCCTTGGACAGCAAGGAGCTCCCACCAGTCAATCCTAAAGGAAATCAGTCCAGAATATTCATTGGAAGGACTGATGCTGAAGCTGAAACTCCAATACTTTGGCCCCTGGTGTGAAGAACTGACTTATTAGAAAAGACCCTAATGCTGGGAAAGATTGAAGGCAGGAGGAGAAGGGGACAGCAGAGGATGAGATGGTTGGATGGCATCACCGACACAATGGACATGAGTTTGAGTAGGCTCTGGGAGTTGGTGATGGCCAGGGAAGCCTGGCGTGCTGCAGTCCATAGGGTTGCAAAGAGTCAGACATGACTGAGCGACTGAACTGAACTGAAGATTTCACAAGTTGGCTCTGACAGTAGTCAAGTGGGCAGGAAATTGGAGTGATTGCTGTCATTGAAGTAAAAGAATGAAGGATGTTGTGGTGGTTATTTTAAGTGTCCACATATTCCTGACACTCCTCTCTTCAAATGGTTGAGTCTAATTCCCCTAACTCAGACTGTGGGCTGGATTGGCAACTTTCTTCTAAGCAATAGAAAATAGCAGAAGTGCCAGTGACAGTGTGTAATGTCTGAATCCAGGTCACAGGAGACTGGAGTCTTCTCCTTTGCTCTTTCTCCTTCTTAGATCACTTGTTTTTGGGGAAGCCAGCTGTCAGACCCTGAGGATGCTCAAGCAACCTGATGAAGAGGCCCTATGGCAAGGAGCTGAGGCCTCCTGTCAAATAGCTATGCATGGAGCCCTTGGAGACAAACCCTCCAGCACCAGTCCAGCCTTTAGGTGGCTGCAGCCCTGGCCAACATCTTCATTGCAACCTCCTGAGGGGCCCTGAATCACAGCCACCCAGCTCAGCCCACAGAAACCAAATGAAGAAAAATAAATGTTTGCTGTTTTAAGCCATTAAGCTTTGGAGTAATTTCTTATGAACAACTGATAACCAATATACTGCCCAAATGTGAGCACAGAGAAGGCAAACAGTGGGACTGATCCAGGGTCAGGTTTGGCAGGTGGACCCTGGCAGAGGTCAGAGAAGCCATGGATAGGGTGATTGGTGACATGAGAAGAGAATGAAGTAGGGCCAGGAGGCACCTTGCAGGTGAGAAGGTGATGGAGAGGGCACAGGCCTGGACCAAAGAGCATATGCATGGGAGTGGGGTGAGTGGGTGAAGTGTAGGGGAGTCAGATAGTGTTTCTTGTTTGAGGGGAACATGTTTGGGTAAACAGGGCTCAGGCAGTCAGGGTGAAGGTTAAGGGAAGTTGAGGTGTTGAGGTCAGTGGCATTAAGGTTCATGAACAGTCAAGGCAGCCAGGACAGAGGTGAGGCTTAGTTTGGAGAGAAGGACCTACCTTCAGATATCAAAGGTCTTAATATGTATCGGTAAGTGTCAGCCAAAAGGTGACAGGATAAAGGCGGCATCTATGGGTAGCTTGAGGCTTCAGGGAGGTTTTTCCAAAGAGTGGAGCCCTAACACATATGCATATATGTGCATATATATATGCATATATATATATGTGCATAGCCAAGGATGCCCCAGGCTCAAGAGGGCTGCAGGGATGGTAATGTGGCCAGGACAGAGCAGATGGGCATGGAGTCAAGCCCAGTGTCAATCCCACCCTCTGTGGGATGCCAGGGACATCCTAGTTAAGACATGTCCTAACTAGAGGAGAAACAGACAGCAAAGGGAGAAAAACAAAGATTGGGGATTGAGTTTCTGAGAAACAAAGTCCTGCCAGCCCCTCCTGGCCAGTCTCCCTCCTATTCCTATGTCACATGTACTGTGTTGGGAGGAGGGGCCTCTTCATCCATCCAGCCAGCCAGCCAGCCATCCTCCACTCTCACTTTCTGAGACAGGATCCTGTTACTCCTCATCTCCTGTTTCCTCCCCTGACACAGTGTTTCTTTTCCCCCTGGGTGCCTCCCACCCCAACCCCATGTGCCGCGGCCACTGTGGTTCTTCCTACTCCTGTCCATACATCACTTTTCTGAGGGTTGCTGTGTTCCCCAGGCACAACTTCCTGCTGAGAGTCTGTGCTACTGCATCACCAGGTAGGACCTAGGGCCACTCCTATCTCTGGAGCCTGCTTGTCTGCTAGATTATATATTCACTGACATGAGTCTTTCCCAGGAGGTCCTGCAGTTTCTCCTGTGAGTAAACCTCAGCAAGGCCCTGCCACCAGTGCCAACAAGTCTGAACCCCAGAAGGAGGCTGAGGTCATTGCCAAGCTTTGACCCCCACTAGAGCTTTGTAATGGAGAAGGCAATGGCACCCCACTCTAGTACTCTTGCCTGGAAAATCCCATGGACGGAGAAGCCTGGAAGGCTGCAGTCCATGGGGTCGCTGAGGGTCAGACACGACTGAGCGACTTCACTTTCATTTTCCCTTTCATGCATTGGAGAAGGAAATGGCAACCCACTCCAGTGTTCTTGCCTGGAGAATCCCAGGGACGGCAGAGCCTGGTGGGCTGCCATCTACGTGGTTGCACAGAGTCAGACATGACTAAAGTGACTTAGCAGCAGTAGCAGCAGAGCTCTGTACATTTGCCCTGAAATCCTAACACCTTGTCTCTATATTGTTAAACTCAGTAAGGTTCCCAAGTCCGGGTTTTTCCACCAGGCCAAATGCCTTTGAAAGGACCATGGTATACTTCAGGTGGTCCCCTTGCCCCTTCCTGTCGTCTATACACATTTGGTCCACAGCCACACTTTCCCTGTGGAGTGTCACAAACAGCAGCATTTGCAGAAGAGTGAATGTCGCAACACAACAAAGCCAGAAACTCCTTCTGCAAAAACTACTAGGAGTAAAAAGGACAGGCTTGTCATGGCCTTGGACACCAGTTCTTATCCTTCTGCTTTTGCAGTTGTTTAATGTTGAAACAAGTCAACTTGAAACTGTATAATAAATGAATTCCAGCTTGAGTCTTGGCAGGATTTGTTTTGTTTAAGGGAAGTTGTTTATGCTAACGGGTCCCCCCACTCCACCCCGCCGCACCCCCACCCCACCCCCACCCCCACCACATAGTTTGATTTATGTTATACAGAGTCTTGTCCATCAACTGGATGCTGCTGTAAACAAGATAATCTTTGTCTACCAGGAATAAGCGCAATGCCAATAACTTTAAATAAACACAAGCACCAGTTTCGTATTTACATTGTCTGAGGTAACCACTGGCAAGAGTTTTTAATGGCGCCATTGGCTCCTCCCTGGTTAAGGTAGTGTCGGCTTTCCAGACTGACCTTGTTTGCGGAGGGCTCACTGGGGGGAAAGATCTCATACTTGGCAGCTGAGCTACACCCAGGCCTACATTCTTTTGTGTGGTTTTGGCATTTTCAGTTCCATCAAGTTCGCGTTGCCTCTTTTTGTACTGGATGAAGCAGGACAGGGGTGGGGATGAGTGCGAACCTCAGATGTGTAAAGTGAAATTCTGACCTGGAGCTACTGAAACCATCAAGGCAAGGCTCGAGTGAAAATGGGTTCCAAGAATTGTGTTATGCATAAGACCTGCTCTCCGGAAGACATCCATGCATTCGGTTGCATTCCATGCAGAAAGTAATTGGAATTTTGCTGAAGTCTGAGTATCTGTTGCAATTCTAAACCAAGAAATCAACAGAAACATACAACTCTTCAAATAGTGATAAATTGTCCCTATGGAACAGTGGAAAAAATAGTAATTCGCCCTGCTAATCTCTCTACCAAGAAAGCAAGAACTATAGTGGTGTGTGTGAGTCATACTCTAGGCTGCTTTAGGAACAGACCAAAAGTGTCTTTTGCAGTAGCACTATTTGGTTAATATTCCAGATTAATAATAATACAGGACATAAAGAAATTAGTTTCTAAGAGCTAAACAGGCTTCTTGTGAAGTATCATTCTGCTGATGGATGGTGTGGAAGAGGGGTAGGAAAGAGACCATGAATGACTGTGTGGCAAACATAATGGGAAAGAGATGTTTATGTTCCCTTGTTTGAGTTCAGGTTTGAAAATCTCTCAGGCAAGTTATCTAATTCATCTGTGACTCCATTTCCTCTTCTGTTTGATAGGAGTGATGGAGAAGACTAAGGTAACTTTGGTGCAGCACATTGCAAGTCATTCTAGTACTTCTCTGACCGACTCCTTGCCTAGTACAATGTGGACTCAGAGCAGACGCTCGAGATGGATGTAAGCAGTAGAAGAGCAGTATCAGTGGGGGCTCAGTTGCAGAGAAGAGAAGCCATTATAGCTGGTGTAAGTGAGTTGAGCTTAATAGAATCAGGGGAAGGGCTGAAAGCTACCTCTATGGGGAGCTTTCAGGGGTGATTCTCAAAGCCACACTTCAGAATGGAGCTATCAAAGAGCTGCTGCCTCTTGTGTAATCGAGAAACAGCCACTACGGCTAGAGGCTGTAGAAGTCACACCCGCTGGCTATCACCCCTCCCACCTAAATGGAAGGCTCCCACACCTCCACCTCCTGATGTCCACAAGCCTGTGCAGAAACCACAGACACCACCTTTGCCTCATTCTTATCTTCCGAGCCTGTCATAGGTGTATCTGAGTGGCTAACTTCATCAAATTCATATGCAAATGCTCAGGTACAAGAGAGTTTGGTACAGTTGCTTAGTCTTCCACCCCAGCAGATCAGGAGCGTGAGCAGCAGGTGGGACACGGGCTGAGCCCCAGCCACCATGCTACTGCAGGGGTCATGAGATAAATGCCTAAGGACTGGGAGAAGGGAAATCGGACTCGTGTCTCCAACTCTCCCTGCCTTCATCATCCTTGGGTTCTTTGGCCATGGATGAATCCCAGTGTGGTTCTAAAAGCTGCCAGTGCAGGGGACTCAGGTTTGATCCCTGGTCGGGGAAGAGCCCATAGGCCACAGAACAACTAAACCTGTGCACCACAACTACTGAGCCTGTGCTCATCAACAAGAGGAGCCACGTCAACGAGAAGCCCGCACATCGCATCTAGAGAGTAGCCCCTACTCATTGCAACTAGACAAAGCTGGCTGACTGCAATGAAGACCCAGTGCAGCTAAAAATAATGAATGAATAAAGACTTTTAAAAAAGAAAACACTTAGAAATGTCTCTACATGAAAATTTTTAAAAAGAAAGACAGTTTCAAGGAATTTCTAGGAGAGAGGAAAAATGGAAACTATGCATGGAATCAAAGCAGATAGACATCTAGAAATATTGGAGGGTAAATATAAATTTTGTAATAATTAGAAAATCCTACAAGCAAGATCTTTTGTTGTTCAGCTAAAGTCATTTGTCTGCACTGGTAGGATTCTGTGGGGTAGCAATACAGTATGCAAATCACTTTATTCTTGCTGGTTAAAAAAGAAACAACAGAGAGAACACAATAAAATGTCAGCAGTGTTCTGGGGCATGGGAATAAGAGTGGCTATTATTTTCAGCCTTATACAATCCCTTTATATATCCATCAATATCTCTATATTAATTTTCCTATCTGTAAAAAAAAGCCATTTATATGATTTTTAAGGTAATCAAACAAAACCAAATGTTTTCACTCCTTTTTTTTTCTTTTTATTCTTTCAAATCATTTGCTGATATTTTAAAAGTTCTCACCAGTAGGTAAATCCTTACCTGTGGAATAGGTTATTAAACATTTTCAAAATATTATAAACACACAACAGTTGAACCAAATTCATCTGCTTGCCAATAGCTGAATTTTATTTCATCTCTTGAGTAAATTTGTCTATCAACATCTTGAAACTTGAAATGCTGATTTAGAAGTTATTTTAAAGTTGTCTGGTTTAACTTGCTTTTCTAAAAACAAATGACAATGGCAAAAACCAAGAAACAGATTTTGTTAAAGATTACAATTATTGCACGTGCATGCGTGTTCAGTCACTTCAGTCATGTCTGACTCTTTGTGACCCTATGGACTGTAGCCCACCAGGCTCCTCTGTCCTTGGGATTCTCCAGGCAAGAATACTAGAGTGGACTGCCGTGCCTGCCTCCAGGGGATCTTCCCAACCCAGAGATCGAACCCAGGTCTCCTGCATCACAGGTGGATTCTTTACCACTGAGCCACTGGGGAAGCCCTACAGTTATTACTAACCCTCAGAAATATTGAGTCCTCTTTACTAGGTAAGGTAAAAACTGGTATTTGTTTTATTTGCTTAAATCCGCCTGCAATGCTGGAGACCTGGATCAAATCGGACACAACTGAGCAACTAAACACACACACATAGTATAAGTGTGTGGGCCACACAAAGCTCCTCTCATGCGGGATCTCATTTGGCCTCATAAGGCCCTTGAGGAAGGTATTGTGGCTCTTTATTTAACTGACAATGAAGAAACAGTCTCAGAGAAGTTGAGTGGCTTCTTCAGAGGGCTTCAACCCAGCCCTCTTATTACATCCATGGAATCACATTTGCCTTAGACAAATGCATGTACACACCCCCCTTGCTGCACCTGTCAGTTAAGGATTGTGACACATTACATCAGCCTGCCTCCTGTAGCTGTCCCTGCCCTCCCCCTGCTCAGCGCAGTGTGAGTACTAATCAGGGAGTCATCTGAATGAGAGGGTAAGCTCCTCATCGACTCCCTTACCTCTCCTGATTCTCAGCTGAGGTTGCCAGTCTCTGGCTGCCAAGCTGGTGATGCTCTGGGAGATCATGTCCACGGGACTATTTGGCCCAAAGCATTGTTTCCAACAGGCATCCCTGGTAACTCAGCTGGTAAAGAATTTGCCTGCAATGCAGGAGATCCCAGTTTGATTCCTGGGTTGGGAAGATTCCCCCTGGAGAAGGAATAGGCTACCCACTCCAGTATTCTTGGGCTTCAAATGGCAAATGGTTCAAATGGTAAAAAAAATCTGTCAGCAATGTGGGAGACGTGGTTCAATCCCTGAGTTGGGAAGATCCCTTGAAGGAAGGCATGGCAACCCACTCCAGTATTCTTGCCTGGAGAATCCCATGGACAGAGGAACCTGGCGGGCTGCAGTCCATGGGGTCACAGAGAGTCTGAAACGACTTAGCACACACAGCACATTGTTTCCCACAGGTTGTATCTTCATGGACCGGGAAGATATCAGTTTGCTAAATTTTATTTTTTACTCAAAAGGACATTTCATACTATTTAACACCCCTCTCCCAGATTGCAAAGGCATATGTTAAGAATTATAACTTAAAAAAAAAATAGCTTCATAGGAAGATCACTACATTGTTATTTTACTCACTTTGCTGTGGACCAGTGCGTTAGGTATAATCAGATCAGATCAGTCGCTCAGTAGTGTCCGACTCTTTGCGACCCCAGGAATCACAGCATGCCAGGCCTCCCTGTCCATCACCAACTCCCAGAGTTCACTCAGACTCATGTCCATCAAGTCAGTGATGCCATCCAGCCATCTCATCCTCTGTCGTCCCCTTCTCCTCCTACCCCAATCCCTCCCAGCATCAGAGTCTTTTCCAAAGACTCAACTCTTCGAATGAGGTGGCCAAAGTACTGAAGTTTCAGCTTTAGCATCATTCCTTCCAAAGAACACCCAGGACTGATCTCCTTCAGAATGGACTGGTTGGATCTCCTTGCAGTCCAAGGGACTCTCAAGAGTCTTCTCCAACACCACAGTTCAAAAGCATCAATTCTTCGGCGCTCAGCCTTCTTCACAGTCCAACTCTCACATCCATACATGACCACAGGAAAAACCATAGCCTTGACTAGATGAACCTTTGTTGGCAAAGTAATGTCTGTGCTTTTGAATATGCTATCAAGGTTGGTCATAACTTTCCTTCCAAGGAGTAAGCGTCTTTTAATTTCATGGCTGCAGTCACCATCTGTAGTGATTTTGGAGCCCAGGAAAATAAAGTCTGACACTGTTTCCACTGTTTCCCCATCTATTTCCCACGAAGTGATGGGACCAGATCCCATGATCTTCGTTTTCTGAATGCTGAGCTTTAACCCAACTTTTTCACTCTCCACTTTCACTTTCATCAAGAGGCTTTTGAGTTCCTCTTCACTTTCTGCCATAAGGGTGGTGTCATTTGCATATCTGAGGTGATTGATATTTCTCCCAGCAATCTTGATTCCAACTTGTGTTTCTTCCAGTCCAGCGTTTCTCATGATGTACTCTGCATAGAAGTTAAATAAACAGGGTGACAATATACAGCCTTGACGAACTCCTTTTCCTATTTGGAACCAGTCTGTTGTTCCATGTCCAGTTCTAACTGTTGCTTCCTGACCTGCATACAAATTTCTCAAGAGGCAGGTCAGGTGGTCTGGTATTCCCATCTCTTTCAGAATTTTCCACAGTTTATTGTGATCCACACAGTCAAAGGCTTTGGCATAGTCAATAAAGCAGAAATAGATGTTTTTCTGGAACTCTCTTGCTTTTTCGATGATCCAGCGGATGTTGACAATTTGGTCTCTGGTTCCTCTGCCTCTTCCTAAACCAGCTTGAACATCAGGAAGTTCACGGTTCACATATTGCTAAAGCCTGGCTTGGAGAAATTTGAGCATTACTTTACTAGCGTGTGAGATGAGTGCAATTGTGCGGTAGTTTGAGCATTCTTTGGCATTGCCTTTCTTTGGGATTGGAATGAAAACTGACCTTTTCCAGTCCTGTGGCCACTGCTGAGTTTTCCAAATTTGCTGGCATATTGAGTGCAGCACTTTCACAGCATCATCTTTCAGGATTTGGAATAGCTCAACTGGAATTCCATCACCTCCACTAGCTTTGTTCGTAGTGATGCTTTCTAAGGCCCACTTGACTTCACATTCCAGGATGTCTGGCTCTAGGTCAGTGATCACACCATCATGATTATCTGGGTCATGAAGATCTTTTTTGTACAGTTCTTCTGTGTATTCTTGCCATCTCTTCTTAATATCTTCTGCTTCTGTTAGGTCCATACCATTTCTGTCCTTTATCGAGCTCATCTTTGCATGAAATGTTCCTTTGGTATCTCTGATTTTCTTGAAGAGATCCCTAGTCTTTCCCATTCTGTTGTTTTCCTCTATTTCTTTGCATTGATCGCTGAAGAAGGCTTTCTTATCTCTCCTTGCTATTCTTTGGAACTCTGCATTCAGATACTTATATCTTTCTTTTTCTCCTTTGCTTTTTGCTTCTCTTCTTTTCACAGCTATTTGTAAGGCCTCCCCAGACAGTCATTTTGCTTTTTTGCATTTCTTTTCCATGGGAATGGTCTTGATCCCTGTCTCCTGTACAATGTCACGAACCTTATTCCATAGTTCATCAGGCACTCTATATATCAGACCTAAGCCCTTAAATCTATTTCTCACTTCCACTGTATGATCATAAGGGATTTGATTTAGGTCATACCTGAATGGTCTAGTGGTTTTCCCTATTTTCTTCAATTTAAGTCTGAATTTGGCAATAAGGAGTTCATGGTCTGAGCCACAGTCAGCTCCTGGTCTTGTTTTTGCTGACTGTATAGAGCTTCTCCATCTTGGGCTGCAAAGAATATAATCAAACTGATTTCGGTGTTGACCATCTGGTGATGTCCATGTATAGAGTCTTCTCTTGTGTTGTTGGAAGAGGGTGTTTGTTATGACCAGTGCATTTTCTTGGCAAAACTCTATCAGTCTTTGCCCTGCTTCATTCCGTATTCCAAGGCCAAATTTGCCTGTTACTCCAGGTGTTTCTTGACTTCCTACTTTTGCATTCCAGTCCCCTATAATGAAAAGGACATCTTTTTTGGGTGTTAGTTCTAAAAGGTCTTGTAGGTCTTCATAGAACCGTTCAACTTCAGCTTCTTCAGCATTACTGGTTGGGGCATAGACTTGGATTACTGTGATATTGAATGGTTTGCCTTGGAAACGAACAGAGATCATTCTGTCGTTTTTGAGATTGCATCCAAGTACTGCATTTCGGACTCTTTTGTTGACCATGATGGCCACTCCATTTCTTCTGAGGGATTCCTGCCCGCAGTAGTAGATATAATGGTCATCTGAGTTAATTCACCCATTCCAGTCCATTTCAGTTCGCTGATTCCTAGAATGTCAACATTCACTCTTGCCATCTTTTGTTTGACCACTTCCAATTTGCCTTGATTTATGGACCTGACATTCCAGGTTCCTATGCAATATTGCTCTTTACAGCATCGGACCTTGCTTCTATCACCAGTCACATCCACAGCTGGGTATTGTTTTTGCTTTGGCTCCATCTGTTCATTCTTTCTGGAGTTATTTCTCCACTGATCTCCAGTAGCATACTGGACACCTACTGACCTGGGGAGTTTCTCTTTCAATATCCTATCATTTTGCCTTTTCATGCTGTTCATGGGCTTCTCAAGGCAAGAATACTGAAGTGGTTTGCCATTCCCTTCTCCAGTGGACCACATTCTGTCAAACCTCTCCACCATGACCCGCCCGTCTTGGGTTGCCCCATGGGCATGGCTTAGTTTCATTGAGTTAGACAAGGCTGTGGTCCTAGTGTGATTAGATTGACTAGTTTTCTGTGAGTATGGTTTCAGTGTGTTTGCCCTCTGATGTCCTCTTGCAACACCTACCGTCTTAGTTGGGTTTCTCTTACCTTGGGCGTGGGGTATCTCTTCATGGCTGCTCCAGCAAAGCACAGCCATTGCTCCTTACCTTGGACGAGGGGTATCTCCTCACTGCCGCCCTTCCTGACCTTCAATGTGGGATAGCTCCTCTAGGCCCTCCTGCTACCTCCTAATCCCTGGACCCAGTGAATGTATTACTTTAAATGGCAGAAGGGAATTCAGGTAGCAGATAGGATTAAGGTTGTTCACAAACAGATCTTAAAATGAGGAGGTTGTCTTGGATTATCCACGTGGGCCCAATACAGTCACAAGTCCAAGGTAATCTTAAATGGAAGGAGGCAGAAGAGGACGTCGGAGTGATGCCATAGGCAGAAGCCCTCCACCCACCTCTGGCTGTGACGATGGAGGAGGGGGCGGTCAGCCGAGGCAGGAGGGTAGCCTCTTTAAGCTGGAAAGGCAAGAGAAGGGATTCTCCTCCAGAGCCTCCAGGAAAGAATGCAGACCATCTGACAACTGGATTTTAACCCAGTGAAACCTGGAACCTTCCAGAACAGGAAGATGTATTCGTGTTGTTTTCAACCACTGAGTTTATGGTAATTTGTTACAGCAGTGATACAAGACTAGCTCAACCAGTGGCACTTCACTGTGGCCTGATTGAGGTCTGGGGGCCCCTAACTTTAGGAGCCCACCCGAAGAAGAGCCTGCCAGGACTTCCCATTCTACAGAGGGACATTTTGTGTAACAGGTAAGATGATGTACAGGAGCAGTCTCCCCAGAGCCCAGCTTGTGAAGCCATTCAAGAGCAGGTAAAACCCAGGCCCCACCTACATATTGTTTCTGTGGTCACAGCCTCAAGTGAGGGACACAGAGCCCCAAGAGCAAGTCATGGAGTTCCCTGTGGAACCCGAATTTGGGTTAAAGTCCCAGATCCTCCGTGTGCCATTAGTCAGGATAAGTAGAAGTGATTGCAATAACAAACAATCCCCCAACATCAGTGATTTAACACAAGAAAAGTTTGTTGTTGTTTTTTTTGTTGTTGTTACATCTCGGTCCAGTGTAGAAGGCAATGGCAACCCACTCCAGTACTCTTGCCTGGAAAATCCCATGGACGGAGGGGCCTGGTAGGCTGCAGTCCATGGGGTCGTGAAGAGTCAGACACGACTGAGCAACTTTACTTTCACTTTTCACTTTCATGCATTGGAGAAGGAAATGGCCACCCACTCCAGTGTTGTTGCCTGGAGAATCCCAGGGACGGGGGAGCCTGGTGGGCTGCGTCTATGGGGTCGCACAGAGTCGGACACGACTAAAGTGACTTAGCAGCAGCAGCATCAGCAGCAGTCCAGTTTGGGAGGTTGAGGGAACAACGTTACTGTACGTGGCCATTCAGGGACACTTTTGGGGCTTGATCCTCTATATTCATCCATCCAGTGAATGTGGGAAAGATAGCAAAGATCATATATCTTAAGGATATTTGGGAGGCAGTAATCAAACTTGTTATTTTAAGACAATTGTAAATTTACATAAAGTTGTAAGAAGTAAAACAGAAAGAGTCCATGGACACTTCATCCAGTTTTCTCCAATGGTAACATTACAAATCTCTAGTTCAGTATATCACAGCCCATGCTGACATCAGTACTGTCAAGTTAGAGAACAGTTCCATCACACAAGGATCCTTCATGCTACCCTTTTACAACCACACCTGCTTCCCTCCTACCTCCATTCCCTCCTTGATCCCTGGCAAGCCAACCTGCTCTCCAGTTCTATAATTTTATTTCAATCATATTGTACATGTGAAATCACACAGTATATATGTAACCTTTGAGACTGGATTTTTTTCACTCACCATAATGCCTGAGAGAGTCTTCCAGGTTGTTATACATAAGCAATAGTCCATTCTTTTTATTGCTGGACTAGTGTGCCATGGTATGGATATGTCACAATTTGCTAACTCTTCACCCACTGGAAGAGATATGGGTTGTTTCCAGTTTTGGGCTACTATGAATAAAGCTGTTGTAAACATTTGCATAGTGGTTTGTATGTGAACATAAGTACAAAAGGCTTCATTTTTTTGCTATAAAATGCTCATGGGTCTAATCACTGGAGTAGACAATATTTGGAACTGCCAAACTGTTTTCCAGTATGGTTATTTCATTGTCATTTGAATTTGTATTTCCATAATGGCTAGTGATACTGAGCATCTTTCATGTGCTTATCTGTTTCTATATGTCCTTTTCAGTGAAATATCTCTTCATGTTCTCTGCCTATTTTCTTTGTTTACATTTATTTTTCTGCCATTTTATAATTAGATTGTTTGCTTTTAAACTACTGAGTTTTGAGAGCTTTGTCTGTATCCTAGATATACGTGTATATGATTTACAGATATTTTCTCCCAGTCTGTAGCTTGTCTTCCTATTTTCTTAATAGAGTCTTTCTCTGAACAAAGGTGTTCATTTTGATGAAGCCCAACTTAGGAAGTTTAAAGAATTTTTTCCCTTTTATGGACTGTAATTTTAGTCAAGCTTAAGAACTCTTTGCTTAGCCCTGGATTCCAAAGATTTTCTGTTTTGTTTTGTTTTATTTTTTATTCTAAAGTTTTTATCATTCAATTCAGTTCAGTTGCTCAGTCATGTCCGACTCTTTGTGACCCCATGAATTGCAGCACGCCAGGCCTCCCTGTCCATCACCAACTCCTGGAGTTCACTCAAACTCACGTCCATCGAGTTGGGGATGCCATCCAGCCATCTCATCCTCTGTCGTCCCCTTCTCCTCCTGCCCCCAATCCCTCCCAGCATCAGAGTCTTTGCTAATGAGTCAACTCTTCACATGAGGTGGCCAAAGTACTGGAGCTTCAGCTTTAGCATTATTCCTTCCAAAGAAATCCCGGGGCTGATCTCCTTCAGAATGGACTGGTTGGATCTCCTTGCAGTCCAAGGGACTCTCAAGAGTCTTCTCCAACACTGCATTTCAAAAGCATCAATTCTTCGGCACTCAGCTTTCTTCACAGTCCAACTTTCATATCCATACATGACCACTGGAAAAACCATAACCTCGACTAGACGGACCTTTGTTGTCTCTGCTTTTGAATATGCTATCTAGGTTGGTCATAACTTTCCTTCCAAGGAGTAAGCGCCTTTAAATTTCATGGCTGCAGTCACCATCTGCAGTGATTTTGGAGCCCAAAATAATAAAGTCTGACACTGTTTCCACTGTTTCCCCATCTATTTCCTATGAAGTGATGGAACCAGATGCCATGATCTTCGTTTTCTGAATGTTGAGCTTTAAGCCAACTTTTTCACTCTCCACTTTCACTTTCATCCAGAAGCTTTTATAGTTTTATGTTTAAGTCTATGACGCATTTTGTGTTCATTTTTGTAAAGTGTGGGAGGTTCTTAGGGCTGGACCTGGGCGTGGCACACATTTCATTGGCTAGGACCCAGTCACATGGCTGCAAGGTGGGAGCCTTGCTGGCTGCAAGGGCGGCTGGGACAGGATTCCAGGAGCAAGGGCAGCGGGGAGAGAGGTATGAGGTACTGGCGAGCTGTTGGCAATTGGCAATTAACTGTTATACCTAGTTATAATGTCTGAAAAAGTTACTTCTTGTTTTGTTAATGTGTTCCAAAATATTTATGAAATAACTGGAAACTGGCAATGTTTCTGGACCTGGAGTGTAATAGGTACTTGATAAATATTTGTTGACTTTAAAAAAGGGGGAATCTTACTTTATCTTCACATCATCCTGGAAGATTCAGGTCATGATCTCTATTTTACTGCTTGAGGAAGCCGTGTTTTTCTGCCCCTCCTAGGAGACCTGTGGAGGAGGGTTGACCTAGGTGTGACACCCCCCCCCCCCCAGGCCACACATGAGACACTGGGACATGTGAAGGAGGAGGATATGTGGATGCTACCTCCCCACCTCTCCATTTACCTGGTGTCCCAGGGGCAGGAGCAGCAGGATTGAGAGAGGTAAATGTGCAGGAATAGAGATGCCAGGGAGCAGAAGGTTGGCCATCTATTTAGCAAGGCAGCAAGTTCATGGATTCCCAAGGGTACAGGGCAGAAGGATTAAAGATCAGCTCTTGAGTTAGAATATGAGTTATTATGGGAGGTGCCACCATCATCTGAAGTGGTAACTAGCTCCATCAACCCAGGATGGAGGGAGGAAACCTTCCTGGATGAGAAGTGACCACTCAGCCAGGAACCTTTGGCCCTTGTTCCATCTCTGCAGTTCATGCTCTGGGCTAGGGAAGCTGAGGTCAATGATTTCACCAGCATGGTCACAGACTAAGAGGAAGCTTCAGGAAAACCCCAAGAAAACTCAAAAGAGAGAACTCATCCTCCTGACCATCTGCACTACTTGAGGTTAAGAATTTGTGTGCCCCATTGAGACATCCTGGAACTGTGTGGTTCACGTTCCAAACCAAACCAGAATCCCTTGGCTTCTAACTTTGTATTTATTCTTGGCAAAATCATCTTCTCATTTCAAAAAATGTGAGTGTAAAAAGAAAGAAGGCACACAAGTTTTCTCTCCAGGTTGCTCTCCTTCAAGCATCCTAGTGGAAGGCAAGTGGAGACATCCTTAGAAGGTGCTGGCAATCTGCCTCCCCCAAACCTCTCCAGGGTCAACCACTCCACTGTGCCAGGGATGAGGGGGAAGGGGAGGAGAGGTTGTGAATGGGAAAGGAAAAAAGAAAACCATGAAAAATTGTTGCAGTCTTTGCCAAGTTAGATGTGACAGTGATGTCTGCCTGCTCCTAAGCTTTGGGAGATACACCCCTTTGATAAGGACTAGGAGGGAAGAGGGGCTGTGGGGGCTGGGGCTGCCTCCCTTACCCTGCCCGCCTGTGCCCCCAACCCACATATTTATCCCAGTTCACTGAAGCGCCATAAATATTTCTTGAGTGTAACTGCTCAATCTCCCTGGATACACTGGAACCTACATTTAAATAAAAGTTCAAAAGGGAAAAAAAAAAGCCTAAATCTTCTAAATTTCAAACAGGGCATCAGTCAGATTCAGTTCACACTGCATGAAATTTGCAGTCAATGACAGGAAAACAGCAAGGAGACAATATATAATTTTGCCCCAAAGTCTCCTAGAAGAAACATATTCCTAGAGTCCTGATAATCTCATCTGGGGGCACCCACATTTCAGGGAGTGGGACCAGGGTAGGGGTAGGTGCATCCTCTGGACTTGCTGAACTCAGGGCAAGTCTCCAAAAATGGGCCTCATTCCAAGGGAAAACTTGGATGTTTCATGCGTCCCCAATCAAAAGTGATTTCAACAATTTTTGTTCAGCTCCGTTGTTTTGCTAGCAGCTCTGGCTCTGGCTTTTGTGTGAGCTCTCTTTAGGATGGGGTGCACACACTGCAGTAATCCATTTTTTCATCAGCTTGTTGCTCACAAAGGGCTGCCCGAGCCCAGGACACCCCCACAGCCTTCATGTGGACACCAGTGAGCTTTCTTGCTGTTAGTCAGGGCCGTCTGTCAGGGTGAGGAGAGGGAGTGAGTCTGTGTGTGTGTGTGTGTGTGTGTGTGTGTGTGTGTGTGTGATGCGAAGGGGCAGGCAGGCAGCCCCAGTTCAGAACCGGCTCTGTGTGTGGTCCAAGGCTACTCCTCATTTCGTGAAATCCATGCTTCATTCTTGGCTCCGCTCAAACTTGCACGTCACTGAATGAGTCCCTTGTCCACTTTCCCAAACGCTGCTGAGGCTTGAAATGGCTCTGTGGGTAGACCGTTACTATCAGCGAAAGAAAACAAGCTGACGGCACATTTAGGCAAGCATTTTCGAATATTTAAACATAATAACCTTCAGCTCGTCGTGCACAGTTTTGGCCAACAAGAAGGCAGGAGGGGGAAAGCTGCAAATGTTCCTTCCTCCCGGTGACCCTGTTGTTCCTCAGAAGGGCCAGCCTGGGCAGCCCAGCTTCTTCCTCGCTGGGGGCTGGGCTGCTGGTGCCAGGAACAGGAAATGAGGGCCTGTCTGGCCTCCAAGGCGGAGAGAGCCCACGGGCAGTTTGGGTGGCAGCTTGTGTGGAATTCACTCTCAGCCCCTTCATGATCAGATGTGGTTAGAGCCCAAGGTAAGGTTCTGTTTCCACCCTTGGGAAAATAAAAGGTTCTGGGAAGCCCCTCCTTGTGTAAAAACAAAACAAAACAAGACTATCAGCTAGCAGCATAAATGAAATACTAGGATGGGGTCCCAAGCAGGTACAGCAAATATTGTCCCTAGAGATGTGGCCAGGCCCCCTCTGGGGTGCTTTTGGCCCTAGAATCTCTTTCCCTGTGGCCAACAGAGACCACAGTCCCACCAGCCTGCCACCCTCCCACAGCAGGCTAGCCTCAGACACCCTCCCACCAGGGCCCTTTCCACCAGCTGGAAGTGGCTTTCTGATTTATGGGCAGGATGGAACCATAAAGCCAGTCTTTCTCATCAGCCAGAATAAAGTCAGCACCCTCCCACCTCAAGCCAAAAGAGGCTTCCAGAGGCCCCTGCCATTCCTTGCCCCCCGCCCCTGAGAACTAGACGTGGGGTCCAGGCTCCCAAGCCAGACTCGGTCGGTGCCACCCCAGGGCTCTGAATGGGCTCCCTGTCTGCCAGAACAAACACAGTCCCTGTGGTTGGGGCAGAGGTTACGAGGGACATGGAGGAGGACAGGGGACTTTTTCTCTCTGGATGTTCCATTAAGGAAAGCCTGCCAAGGGGTTTGCCAAGAGATTTGCCAAAGAGGCCAATCTGCTCCAGTGTTATGGATTCACCAATAAATAGCCCCATTCAAGGAAGACAAGGCCCAAAGGGCTCTTTAATGCCATTGCTTCCCGCACCCTAGCCAGGGCCACCTCCCATCCACCCCAGGCTGCCACCCAGGTTTCCCCACGTCAGGCTCACAGTTTGTCTGCCTGGCTTATATGCGCTTCATGTTCTGGGAGACACAGTTGACTAACTTGAACTTCTGTTTTGCTATTTTAAAAATGTGACTATTGTTACATGACTTACAGGGCTATTGTGGGTTTAGAAAAGGGCCCAGCTTAGATAGTGCCTGGCCTCAGCAACTGCCCAGTGAATGGCTGCCTCATTCAGACTTTGAAGCAATTGGGGGGGGTCCCATAGACTTGCTGACAGGCCAGATTTTGATGGCAGCAAGGGGCCTAGGGCTGTGCTACTTGCTGTTGATTCACTCCTCAGCCCGTTTCCCACAGAGACTGGTGGGGTGGGTGGTGGGGACAGGGCTTGGGTGTCTGGCTTCTCACTGCATACACCTCCTCCTTCAGTCTCCAGCCCTGCAGATCCTAGCATGCTGTCTTCACCCTGCCCCAGGGACCTTTCAGGTCCCTCCCCTCTAAGCCTTCTGTGGCCTGAGCCCTGGTGCAGCCTCCAGCCTCCCAGCCTGGGACACACTTGGCATTGAAGCTCAGAGTGCAGCCTGGAGAAGCCTGGGCTCACTGCACTGGCTGGAGACACATGAAGGCAGGGAGGACCCACTTCACCGCCAGCCCCCCTCTTCAAACCCCTTTTACTATATTATATGCCAGGAGGGCATCCTGTGACTTCTCCCCAGGAGACCTTGAGAAGGTAGACATTTTGCTGTTGTTGTTAATTGAAATACAGTTTATTTACAATGTTGTGTTAATTTTAGGTGTACAACAAAGTGATTCAGGTATATGTATATATATACTATACGTACAACTTTTTCATATTCTTTTCAATTATGATTTCTTATAGGATATAGAATATAATTCCCTGTGCTATACAGTAGGTCTTTGTTGTTTATCTATTTTCCGTATAGTAGTTTGTATCTGCTAATCTCAATCTCCTACTTTATCCCTCACCCACCCCCTTTCTCCTTTGGTAACCATAAATTTGTCTTCTATGTCTGTGAGTCTTTTTCTTTCTTATTTTACTTAGTATGGTAATCTCTAGTCCATCCATGTTGCCTTATGGCTGAGTAATAATCTATTATATATATTATGTGTGTGTATATACATATATATACATATATATATATATATATATATATATATATGCTGCTGCTAAGTCACTTCAGTCGTGTCCGACTCTGTGCGACCCTATAGACGGCAGTCCACCAGGCTCCCCCGTTTCTGGGATTCTCCAGGCAATAACACTGGAATGGGTTGCCATTTCCTTCTCCAATGCATGAAAGTGAAAAGTGAAAGTGAAGTCGCTCAGTCATGTCGGACCCTCAGCGACCCCATGGACTACAGCCTGCCAGGCTCCTCCATCCATGGGATTTTCCAGGCAAGAGTACTGGAGTGGAGTGCCATTGCCTTCTCCTATATATATATATATATATATATATATATATATATATATATAGCTTCTGTCTTGGCTGTTTTATTACAGTGCCGCAGTGAACACTGGGGTGCATGTATGTTTTGGAATTTGAGTTTTCTCCAGACATAAAGGAATCTCTATACTGCTTTTCATTGTGGCTGCACCAATTTATATTCCCGCCAACAGTGTAAGAGGGTTCCCTTTTCTCCACACCCTCTCCTGCATTTCTTATTTGTAGACATTTTAATTATGGCCATTCTGACCAGTGTGGAGTGGTACCTCATAGTTTTGATTTGCATTTCTCTGATAATTAGCAATGTTGAGTACCAAGAAGGCAGACTTCTTGAGTCTGTGGTCCAAGGGGCATGATTTGAGACCATATAATCATTTAGACAACTTTGCTTCCTATTTGGAAACATATAGAATAAAGAGAAAAAGAAATATTCTGTAAAGAACAGGTGCTCAGTAAAAACTTATTGGTCTTGTTCAGTTTATCCTGAAAGGAGAGGGCAGGAAAAATGGGGAAAGAGTGGCAAAAAGGAGAGCAAGTGAGGGTGGGAAGGAAAAAGTTCAAACTCAGAATTATTAGAGACGTGGCCCTGGCATTTGCCACTAGGACAAGAATAGTGTTGACCTAGGGCAGGAGACTTAGCACTGATGCTTCAGTCCCCTCACCCACATACCTACCCCTGTAATGAGCAGGAGGGGCCATGGCCTGTGCGCAGTGACTGGCTCTGAGTCAGAGCACAGTGAACTGTTGGTCCATGCCCCCTAAACTTCTTACTCTTGTGTAGAGGGAGGACCAGAGCCCATGGCATGGGCTCCCAGAGAATGTTCTCCCTGCTCACTCTGGAGATGTTGTGTAATGGTGCCCCAATTTAGGACCCTGGAGCCCAGGGTCCTACATCTTTTATTTCGTAGTATAAGTATACTACATATTTCTTTTTCCTACATCTCTTTAGCATGCAGTGCCTGGGTCCCTCCTGTGATGGGGCCTTGCTGCAGGAGGGGGCATCTCTGAGAGTCCATGGGCTCAGCCCCTGGATGGTAGACTCCTTAATCAGGAGCAATGTGCCAGTGACCACCAGGGCTCACATTCCTGTCAGAGACTTCAGCCATTGAAGCTGCCACGTGAAAAACTGCAAACCACCAAAACAATGATCAACAAAAAACTGATTAAATAAATTAGAAATGACCATATGATGGAATACAATCCAGCCATTATAAGGAATGACCCTGAGCACAGCCCTGGCCACCAGATCAAGACTGTTTTTCCCACAGCCAGTCTCTCCCATCAGGAAGCTTGCACAAGCCTCTTATCCACATCCATCAGAGGGCAGAAAGGATGAAAACCACAATCATAGAAAACTAACCAAAATGATCACATGGATCATAGCTCTGTGTCACTCTTTGAAACTACGAGCCATATTGTGTAGGGCAGCCCAAGAGGGACAGGTCATGGTGGAGAGTTCTAACAAAACGTGGCCCACTGGAGAAGGGAATGATATAGAACTTGTGCAGTCTTCTGCCTTGAGAACCCCATGAACAGTATGAAAAGATGAAAAGATATGACACTGAAAGATGAACCCCACCCCCAGATTGGCAGGTGTCCAGTATGTTACTGGAGAACTGCAGAGAAATAGCTTCAAAAGGAATGGATGTGGTTTAAAAAAAACAAACAAACCAATATTTCATAGGAACCTGGAATGCTAGGTCCAAGAATCAAGGTAAATTGGAAGTGGTCAAACAGGAGGTGGCAAGAGTGAACGTCAACATTCTAGGCATCAGTGAACTAAAATGCAAAGGAGTGGGTGAATTAATTCAGATGACATTATATCTATTACTGTGGGCAAGAATCCCTCAGAAGAAATATAGTAACCCTCATAGTCAACAAAAGAGTCTGAAATGCAGTACTTGAATGCAATCTCAAAAACAACAGAATGATCTCTGTTCATTTCCAAGGCAAACCAGTCAATATCACAATAATCCAAGACTATGCCCCAACCATTAACGCCAAAGAAGCTGAAGTAGGTTCTGTGAAGACCTACAAGACCTCCTAGAACTAACACACAAAAAAAGATGTCCTTTTCATCATAGGGGCCTGGAATGCAAAAGTAGGAAGTCAAGAAATACCTAGAGTAACAGGCAAGTTTGGCCTTGGAGTACAAAATGAAGCAGGTCAAAGGCTAACAGAGTTTTGCCAAGAGAACACACTGGTCATAGCAAACACCCTCTTCCAACAATACAAGAGAAGACTCTACACATGGACATCACCAGATGGTCAATACCGAAATCAGATTGATTATATTCTTTGTAGCCAAAGATGGAGAAGCTCTACACAGTCAGCAAAAACAAGACCAGGAGCTGACTGTGGCTCAGATCATGAACTTATTGCAATATTCAGTCTTAAATTGAAGAAAGTAGGAAAAACCTCTAGACCATTCAGGTATGCCCTAAATCAAATCCCTTAGGATTATACAGTGGAAGTGATAAATAGATTCAAGGGATTAGATCTGATAGACAGAGTGCCTGAAGAACTATGGATGGAGGTTCATAACATTGTACAGGAGGTGGTGAACAAAACCATCCCCAAGAAAAAGAAATGCAAAAAGGCAAAACTGTTGTCTGAGGGGGCCTTACAAATAGCTGATGAAAGAAGAGAAGTGAAAGGCAAAGGAGAAAAGGAAAGAGATACCTGTCTAAATGTAAAGTTCCAAAGAACAGCATGGAGAGATAAGAAAGCCTTTTTAAGTGAAAAATGCAAAGAAATAGAGGAAAACAATGGAATGGGAAAGACTAGAGATCTCTTGAAGAAAATAAGAGATACCAAGGAAACATTTCAAGCAAAGATGGGCACAACAAAGGACAGAAACGGTATGGACCCAACAGAAGCAGAAGATATTAAGAAGAGGTTGCAAGAATACCCATCTTAATGACTCAGATAACTATGATGGTGATCATTTACCTAGAACCAGATATCCTTGAGTAGGCCTTAAGAAGCATTACTTTGAACAAAACTAAAGGAGGTGATGGAGTTCCAGCTGAGCTATTTCAAATCCTAAAAGATGATGCTGTGAAAGTGCTGCACTCAATATGCCTGCAAATCTGGAAAACTCAGCAGTGGCCACATGACTGGAAAAGGTCAGGTTTCATTCCATTCCCAAAGAAAGGCAATGCCAAAGAATGTTCAAATTACTGCACAATTGCATTCATTTCACATGTTAGCAAGGTAATATTAAAACTCCTGCAAGCTAGGCTTCAACATGATGTGACCTTAGAACTTCTAGATGTTCAAGCTGGATTTAGAAAAGGCAGATGAACCAGAGATCAAATTGCGAACATCCTCCGGACCTTGGAAAAAGCAAATAATTCCAGAAAAACATCTAATTCTGCTTCATTGACTATTATGCTAAATCCTTTGACTATTTGGATCACAACATACTGTGAAAATTCTTAAAGAAATTGGAATACCAGACCACCTTACCTGTCTCCTGAGAAACCTGTATGCAGGACAAGAAGCAACAGTCAGAACTGAACATGGAACAACAGACTGGTTCCAAATTGGGAAAAGAGTACCTCAAGGCTGAATATTGTCACTGTTCTTATTTAACTTATTTGCACAGTACATTATGTGAAATGCCTGGATGAAATGCGCTGGATGAAGCTCAAGCTGGAATCAAGATTGCTGGGAGATATATCAATAACCTCAGATATGCAAATGATACCAACCTAATGGCAGAAAGTGAAGAGGAACTAAAGAGTCTTTTGATGAAGCCGAAAAGGAAAGTGAAAAAGCTGGCTTAAAACTCAACATTAAAAACTAAGATCATGGCATCCAGTCCTATCACTTTATGGCTAATCAGTTCAGTTCATTTCAGTCGCTCAGTCATGTCCAACTCTTTATGACCCCATGGACTGCAGCATGCCAGGCTTCCCTGTTCGTCACTAGCTCCTGGAGCTTGCTCAAACTCATGTCCATTGACTTGGTGATGCCATCCAATCATCTCATCCTCCGTCATCACCTTCTCCTCCTGCCTTCAATCTTTCCCAGCATCAGGGTCTCTTCTAAGGAGTCAGCTCTTGCATCAGGTGGCCAAAGTGTTGGAGCTTCAGCATCAGCCCTTCCAATGAATATTCAGGACTGATTTCCTTTAGGATCAACTGGTTGTAACTCCTTGCAGTCCAAGGGACTCTCAAGAGTCTTCTCCAACACTACAGTTCAAAAGCGTCAGTGCTTTGGTTCTCAGCTTTCTTTGTAGTCCAACTCTCACATCCATACATGACTACTAGAAAAACCATAGCTCTGACTAGATGGACCTTTATTGGCAAAGCTATGTCTCTGCTCTTTAATATGCTGTCTAGGTTGGTCATAGCTTTTCTTCCAAGGAGCAAATAGATAGGGAAATAGAGAAAAACTGAAAACAGTGACAGACTTTATTTCCCTGGGCTCCAAAATCACTGTGGACAGTGACTGCTACCATAAAATTAAAAGACTCTTGCTCCTTGGAAGAAAACCTATGACAAGCCTAGACAGTATATTAAAAAGCAGAGATATCCCTTTGCTGACAAAGGTGCATCTAGTCAAGGCTATGGTTTTTCCATAGTCATATATGGATGTGAGAGTTGGACTATAAAGAAGACTGAGCACTGAAGAACTGATGCTTTCAAACTGTGGTGCTGGAGAAGCCTCTTTGAGAGTCTCTCAGACTGCAAGGAGATCAAACCAGTTGATCCTAAAGGAAATCAACCCTGAATACTCGTTTGAAGGACTGATGCTGAAGCTCTAATACTTTGGCCACCTGATGTGAAGAGCCAACTCACTGGAAAAGACCCTGATGCTGGCAATGATTGAGGGCAGGAGGAGAAGCAGGCAACAGAGCGTTAGATGGTTGGATGGCATCACTGACTCACTGGAAATGAGTCTGAGCAAACTCCAGGTAATGGTGAAGGACAGGGAAGCCTGGTTCACTGCAGTCCATGGAGCTGCAAAGAGTCAGACAGGACAGAGCCACTAAACGACTGAACAATAGCAACTGTTATAAGGAAGGAACTAGAGTGATCACATCTGAAAAGATCTCTAATGTGTAGAAAGTAAAATCCAGTAGAAAGCAAGGAGTAGAGTTGTGAATGTAGAGAAAATCCTTTTATATAAATAAAAAGTACATAAGCTTTCTTGGTGTAGTAGCTGCATTTTTCTGTAAATGGCCAATCTCTAAAAGTTTCTTTTGAGGGGAGCACCTGGAATTTTATTGTACATTTCTCTGTACTGTTTTTGTCTTTTTTTTTTTTTAACTCTGTGTACCTACTGCTTTTAGTTTATTTTTTTTCTTTTTTTTAAATTTTATTTTATTTTTAAACTTTACAATATTGTACTGGTTCTGCCATATATCGAAATGAATCCGCCACAGGCATACACGTGTTCCCCATCCTGAACCCTCCTCCCTCCTCCCTCCCCATACCATCCCTCTGGGTCATATGATGAATTTATATGTGTTGGTTACCTGAGATTAAGGACACTTGGGGGGAGTTTTGTTTAAAATAAAGCAAGAGTTGATTGGTGGGAAGGAGAGAAGAAATCCTGATGGAGTTCAGTAAGTTTGTGACAGCAAAGGCAGTTTCAGCTCGAGTTGTTTCTGATTAATCTCGTGCCCTCCCGATGAATGGGACGTAAACCATAGACCAATCAAACCAATAAGAATGCCAAGGAGGAAACTCTTTCTTCTATCTATCCACTCAGTCATCTGCCCACCTACTCACAGGACTGTCATGTCTACCCACTGCCCTCCTTAAAAAGGGGGAAAGGAAAGGAAGCTGTCCTTCTACTAATAAAATATCCCTGTGAACAAATCCACTCTGTTTCTGGCCTTGCTCTCCTCAGTGCTGCAGCCCACAGTTCAGCAGAGGGAGATTTAAAAGATGCAAGGGAGCTGCTTGCTCACATATTAAAAAAACCACAGTTGGCAATGAAAAGAATCATTTTGCCTGGCCCTGAAACAGAACGCATGCAGCAGAGCCCCTGAGAGCTGATGGCGTGCTTAAAGGTAAACAGCTATTGTGAAATGTATGAAATGCACCCCCTGGAAAGGCTCCACTGGAAAGTGTGGGCTGTTTTTCCGGATGAGCTCCAACCTCTTTCCTGCCCTCTGAAAGAAATGACGAGTAAACCCACATTTCCTGAGTACTTCCCATGTCCAGCTCTGCCCCATCTCATGGGGTCAGAAAGTAACCATAACTATCACACAGCTGGCTGCACCCAGCAACAAGGCCAGCTCTGTCATCTGATAGTGTCTACTCTGGGTCAGGACACCTGGATTTAATTCCTGGGGTAATGATCACTAGCTGGAGTAATCCCCTAATTTGGGGAGTCATTTTTTCCTCTTTTGATCTGTTTTTTTTCTACCACAGCATGTGGGGCAGCTTGAAGCAAGTATATTTTGCATATGTACATAGGTATACATGTGTTTATCTGGGAAGAGGTAGTTTTTGGGACAATGGGGAAAACCCATGTCTACCAAATCCAGGTAGGTAAGAACAGGAGGTAAAAGAGAGGGCTGACTGGGTGGAAAGATAAAATGTTAATGACGAAAAAGGAGCATGGTGGGTACAAGGAGAAGGGAAGGAGCTCAGAGACCTACGCCTCATGCTGATAAGAAGATGGATCTGGAAGTTTAAAGTGTATGGGGAGAAGGTATGGAAAAAGAGGATCAATAAGATCCTCAAAATCCAGAATCTCTCAGACCTGAGGAAGAGAGAAGGACCCAAGATCTGGGCAGAACACTGAATTGGCACTGTAAGAGCACTTTGTTTTGGGAGATGCAGAGCTGGAGACCCTCCTCTCCAGCTTCTGAATGCCACGGGTCTCTCATGCTCTTTTGGCCCCTAGACAGATGAATTATAATAAATGTCACCAAACAAACATCCAGATTTATGCTCTGATCCTGAGCTCCACAAGTCAGCCAAGCTGTGTCTCCAGCTGATTTTCGGAATTCAGAGATCACAGTGGGGTAGAATCCATAGAGAGGATGACAGAGTGGATGGCAGAGTCTTGGAAAAAGTTCAGGGCAATATTTTCATGCTCCAGGGCTCTTCAAGCTTGCAAAATCTTTCTGCTCTGTGAAAATCTGTTATTAAACAGCAAACTTACTGAAGAGACAAATGAGGGAGGAAAACTGGGGTTCAGGATCAATGGAATCTTATTATCAGGGAAGGCAGCATATCCCCAAAGGGGTTATAGAGTCTGGTCTAAAAATATTAGCCAACATTATGTAACCAGCCTGACAACCCACTCCAGTATTCTTGCCTGGAGAATCCCATGAACAAAGAGGAGCCTGGCAGGCTACAGTCCATGGGGTCACAAAGTACTGGACACAACTGAGCAGCTAACACTTGATGTAATCAGCCACCTCTATGACAGATGCTGTATTAGGCATGTTTCAGTTCACCCATTTTATCCTTACTCCAGCCCTACAGAGCAGAAGTGTGTAATTATTATCTTAATTCCAGTTTTAAAGATGAGGAAACTAAGACATAAATTGAGTAACTTCTCTGCAGATACACAGATAGAAAGTTTACCATTATCTTTTGTTGGCTAACAAATTACCACAAAGTTAGTGACTTAAAACAATCCTCATTTATTATCTCACAGCTTCTATGGGTCAGGAACACAGGCATAGTTTAGCTGAATGATCTGGCTCAAGGTCTCTTATGAGGCTGCAATCAAGTTGTCACCCGGCTGGGATTTCATCTGGAGACTTGACTGGGGAAGGATTTCCTTCCACGCTCACAGAGTTGTTGGATGTGGCAGATTCTTGAGTACTGTTATAGTCAAATCTTCAGTTCCCTATTGACTGTTGGCCAAAGACCACCTCATTTCTTTGCCTCATGGGCCTCTTTTTATGATGATTCACAGCACAGTAGCTTGCATCGTCAAAGCTGCTGGGAGAGGGTCTACTAGAAAAGAAGTTACAAACTAAAGCAACAGAATCACAGAAATGATACCTTATCACCTTTATCATATTCTATTGGTTAGAAGCAGTCACATGTTACCACACTAAAAGGGAGGGATCGCACAGGGGCAGAATGCAGGAGCCAGGGTCAGTGGAGGCCACCTTCAAGTGAGCGCTGTGCTGTATTTGAATGTAGGCAGCATGGCACCGGAGCTTTTACACCTGACTGCTATCATCTTCTCCCGCTGATAACTTTGCCATTTTTGTCTAGCACCTAGATCCTTGATGGTCTTCCCTATTTTGTGTCTACATCTTTAATTCACAGAGCCCTTGAAAAAAATAGCAAAGCTTCCACTGGCTTCTAGCCACCAGTGCAATCTATTATCAAAGGATTCCTGAGCCCTCCAGACTTTATCAGGCAGGGCCCCAATAGGAAAGAGAAGGTACACTCAAATTACAATACTTAGAATAGGGATTCTTTAAATTACCAAGGGGCTACTTATAAGGTGTAGGCTAGGGCAGAGGAGCTGTTAGAACCATCAAACCCAATGAGATAAGGAAGGGGAAAAAGTTAAGGGATGAAGAAGGAAAGAGTTGTGAGGAGGATGCCTTCTCAAAAGGTGACTTTGTAGGGAGGAAGCCAGAGCAATGGATACCCTGGCCTCCATCTTCCCCCTCCTTCTGATCTCCTGTTAGGGCCTCCATTGGCCAAGCCCACCCAGAAGCCTGAGGACCTCGAAGCTGTAGAATGCAGTCCATGCATGCCAGACTCCTGGTTCAGGGGCGTGTCAGGAGGGTGATGGTGGATGGCAGGAGGCAGAAGGCAGCACACAGGATGCCTTACACTTGGACCAATCCTTTAGGAGGTTCCCCTGGAAGGTTTAAGTGTTTGCCTAACCTTAGCCTCTTGGAGGAACTTGAAACTAAAATTTTAACAGCAGAGAAAATTGAACACCAATCAGAAAGGAAAATATAACCATTTTCAGAACCATTTTCAAGTTTCAGCATGAATGTATGGTTTAATTTACTAAACATTTATTTTGTCCCAATCTTTTTGGAGCCATTTTTTTTAATGGCTAAAGTGGAACACACTATTGCTTTGTGTAGTTCTAAATCTTCTATAGGTTCTTGCTATGGACCCAAAGTCTAGAACTTAATTTATAATTAAAATGTTATTATTTTTGTGCTATCATTATATTTAAATAGCAATTTGATATCTCACAGATGACTTTAAATGCATTATCTCACTTGAAATTGAAGTCGCTCAGTCGTGTCCAACTCTTTGCGGCCCCGTGGACTGTAGCCTACCAGGCTTCTCCATCCATGGGATTCTCCAGGCAAGAATACTAGAATGAGTTGCCATTTCCTTCTCCAGGAGATCTTCCCAACCCAGGGATCAAACCCAGGTCTCCTGCATTGCAGGCAGACGCTTTACCCTCTGAACCACCGATATTATCTATTCTAAAGAAGCCATGAATTTCACTGAAGCTTAAGCGAACCATCAGAAATAAAGAATACTTACACAGGATTCAGTGTTTACTCAGTATGGGATCACTATTTTCCCTGGTCTTCCTTTTTATGAACCCTTATTTCTTTAAGAAAAGTTGGGAGATAGAAGATGAATGTCTAACAGATATCCTTATTGTGGCTCTGCTCAGGAGAGTCAAAAATGTGCTGCTCTGCTTATAATTATTAATCTAATATACTACCCACTAGAAGGCTGTGAACCATCCACAGGATAGAATACTAAACAAGCACTAAAAATGATGTACATGATGCAAATAAACTTATTTATAAAACAGAACCAGACTTACAGACACACAAAACAAGCTTAGGCTTGCCGAAGGGGAAAGGGCAGGGGGAGATAATTGGGAGTTTGAGATTAGCATATATAAACTACTTTATATAAAATGGATAAACAACAGAGTTTTATGGTATAGCAGAGAGAACAATATTCTATATCCTATAATAAGCTATAGTGGAAAAGAATATGTAAAAGTATAAATATATATGTTTACATATATATATAATATATAATTGAATTGCTTTGTTCTATACCAGAAACTAACACAACATTGTAAATCAATTAATTAATCAATCAACCCATTAATTAATTTTTAACTTCAATTAAAAAATGATGTTGTGAAAGATGTCAGTTGATATGGGAAAATATTCATCATGTGGAGATGAGAAGATATATATTCCTTATATACAGTTGAGTGGAAAAAAAACCTACAGTTAAACTCAATTTTTGAAGAAATTATATGTGCCTCTGTATGTGTGTGTGTGTATAAGTGAGTATGTATTTTTAAGTCATAGAGAGTAGATGTGAAAATATTCTCAAAAGCTATCAGGTGGAATGCCAGTCACTATCACTATTTTTTTTAATTTCTTGCACTGTTTAAATCAGCACATAATTAATGTGAAAGAAAATTGTTAAGGTATAAGAAATATCCTGCTTACAACACCTTGGGGACAGACCAAATTCCCAGGGTCCCCTCAGGGCACAGGTCTAGGAACTCTTGTCGTATTGTGACCTCCACACCCTGTGCTAAGGGGGACCCTTAGAGTCTTCATTCCAGCTCTTGGCTACCTGGTATTAAAAACACGTATTGTTTTAGGCAAGAGAAAAAAGGCTGGCCTCAGTGTCCCAACAGGGAAAGCCAAAGTGAGCCACTCTAGACATGATGGTCCAGTCTAAGCTAAGCCTTATCTCTATGCCTTTTACCTTTTTCCTCCCATGGCCTCTGGAATCAGGGACTAGTGGTTATAGTGCTGATATGGACTCTGGAATTCTGATAGGACAACTTAAAGCTGACATGGTCCCTACCTTCTTTATGTTTGCAAAATGGTGATGCTGTTTTCTCATCTAGGAAAGAGGTCCTTCTAGATGTCCTTGGACTCCTTCCTGCACCCCCATCCTGTTCCAGCTGGGCTCCAGATGAGAAATATTAAGCAACACTTCCTCTGTCTAAAATCTTTGCCAGTGATGCTTTCATTAAAGATATTCCCAGATGATATAAGGTCTTCTTGGTTCCCAGCAAAGCACCTGAAGTGACCTCATTCTGGAGATGTATTACCTGAGCTCTCCTCACATCCCTCTTCCATGTGAAAAC
This sequence comes from Bubalus kerabau, assembly GCF_029407905.1. Taxonomy (NCBI): domain Eukaryota; kingdom Metazoa; phylum Chordata; class Mammalia; order Artiodactyla; family Bovidae; genus Bubalus; species Bubalus kerabau. The sequence continues at coordinate 150,137,136 of NC_073627.1, forward strand.
ACTCTTTGGGGATGTCTCCTTTCCCCAGTATTTCTCTCCTGAAGGCAATGATCTTCGCTTCTTTTCAGTTGCTTTTCCAGGTCCAGATTCTATTATGTTCCCTAGTGAGTCTGTAAAATATCCCTTTTTGGAAATATTTCAGGTTGACGAAGGTTTGTAAAGCCATGGAACTACTGATTACAAATGGATTCCTTCTCAACATGTTTTTTTACCTCACTTCAAAGGGATGGAAGTCTAGAGAACATATGAAGGCTAAAGGCCCAAGTATTGAGGAATTGAGCCCTTGTCTTTTTCTTCCCAGGGACTATTTCCCTACTTCTGGAATTTTTTTCCTTGCTTCACTAGACTGTTTCACACCTTGGCTTCAACTTTTGTATTTTCAAATCAAAACCCAAAAAGTGAAGCAGAGTCAAAGGCCAGTGTCAATGGGAGGCAGGGAGTGCAGAGGGATGCCCCCATCTCCTATAGACTGAGTTTAATCACTGCCCTTCACCAGGTCTCTTACTGTTTCAAGTTATCATGAGCCACTGCCACCAGCCTAGGGGGAATGTTCCTGAGTGATAGAATGTCCAACAAAAGCAAAAAAGGAGGAGAAACAAAAGACATGGACAGGGATACAGCGCAAGTCTGAGGACCTCAGGCAGCAGCTGCTTTAAAAGGCACCATACTCTTATATGTAGGACACAGGGCCTAGGGTGACGCCTCAACTCACCTCAGTTCATTAGTTAAGGGAATAAGTCACATAAAAGTCTTCAAGCATTAAAATGTTGTGGTCCTGACATAAGTATAAATTTGCAGATCAAAGGAATAGAATTGAAAGTTCAGAAACAAATCAATATATCTATGTTCAATGGATTTTGGACAAAGATGCCAAGACAATTCAATGGGGAAAGAATTGTCTTTTCAACAAACACTGCTGAGACAAAAGCTTGATAACTTGAAACAGTAAGAGACTGGTGAAGGGCAGTGATAAAACTCATCGTCTACCGGAGACAGGGGAGTGCGGGTTCCTCTGCACGTCTTGTCTCCCACTGACACTGGTCTTCGGGTGTTGACTCTGTTTCACTTTTTTGGTTCTGATTTGAAAATACCAAAGTTGAGGCCAAGATGTGAAGCAGTCTAAAGAAGCATGAAAAAGATATTCTAGAAGTAGGGAAATAATCACCACATGGAAATGAACCTACACTACAGGCAAAAATTAACTCAAAATGGATCAAAGATCTAAATGTAAGAGCTAAACCTGTAAAACTCTTAGAAGACAACAGAGGGCTAAATCTTTGTGATTCTGGATTGGCAATAGATTCTTAGATATAGCATCAAGAGCTTAAGCAACAAAAGAAAAAAGTATATATACGTATATATATATAATTATATGTAAATGAAACATCAACAAAATTCTACACTTTTGTGCTGATCACCAAGAAATAAAAAGATAATCCATGGACTATAAGAAAATATTTCAAAATCACATATCTGATAAGGAACTTGGATCCAGAATATATGAGTAGTTCTTATAACTGAATAATAAAAATAACTTAATTTTAAAATGAGCAAATAATCTGAATAGACATTTCTCCAAGGAAAATATACAAATGGCCAATAACACATGAAAAGATGCTCAACATCATTACTGATCAGGAAGATGCAAATCAAAACAAGTTACCACTTTATACCCACTAAGATCACTATAATGAAAAAGTCAGATAATAACAGATGTTGGCAAGGATGTGGAATAATTGGAACCCTTGTCCACTGCTGGCAGGAATAGAAGATATTACAGCCACTTTGGAAAGCAGTCTGGCAGTTTATCAAAGGTTTAAGCATACAGTTACTCTATGATCCAGCAATGCTACGCTTAGGTAGCAAGAGAAATAAAAATAAGTGTTCAAATAAAAACTTGGACATAAATGTTCATAGCAGCAAAAATAATAGCCCATAGTTGGAAACAACCAAAATGTCCATCAAGGGATTAATGAGTAAAGAAAATGTGGTCTCTCCATACAATTGAATGCTATTACTTCCCTGGTGACTCAGATGGTAAAGCATCTGCCTGCAATGCCGGAGACCTGGGTTCAGTCCCTGGGTTGGGAAGATCTCCTGGAAAAGGAAATGGCAACCCACTCCAGTATTCTTGCCTGGAAAATCCCATGGACAAAGAAAGCTGTTAGGCTACAGTCCATGGGGTTGCAAAGAGTTGGACACGACTGAGCAACTTCACTTCAGAACAATAAAAAGAAATTATAGAGGTTATGTGTGATTTGGGGGAAATGTAGGAAAGAGATGACCAAAAGAGGGAGTAACACACAAGCTTTCTTGGGCAGCATTTGGACAGGGTTCTAAAGGAGGGGAAGTTCTTACAACATGAGATGGTGCACAGGCTTAAGATAACCCCAAAGGGGAGGAAGGCAAGGAAATCCCAGAGAAGGGGGGCCAGAATAAGAGCATATGTGTCTAGGTGACCTTGCTTAGAAGCACAGCAATGAGTCTTTGAGTTGGAGAGCTCTGAAGAGCAAGAGCACCGTGGGATCTTAAAACCACAAGGCTCTATCTTGTCAATGGCCGGCAAAGGCTGGGTGTCATTTCCTCAGGATATGCAAAACAGGCAGATCCTATATGGCTAAAAGTCTGCTTGTTTGGGCTACTCTTAAAACAATTAGATGTGTAAAATTTTGAGTGTGGCACCTGCAGACTTTTGAGGTAAGAGGTCTCAGCCTGCGGTGAAGAAATAAACAAGCTAAGGTCATCATGGCTCATTTGTACAATAGGAATGAAGTGCTGATAAACACTGCGACATGGATGAACCTTGAAAACATTATGCTAAGTGAAAGAAGCCAGTCACGAAAGACTACGTATTATATAATTCCATATGAAACGCACCAACTAGGTAAATCAGTAGAGTCAGAAAGCAGATTAGTGGCTGCCCCTGCCGAGTGAAGGTTGAGGAGATGGGGTGATAGATAAGATAGATGTAAGGGGTTTTTCCTGGGGGAGATGACAGTGTTCCAAAACTGACTGTGATGATAGCTGCACAACAGTAAAGATGCTAAAGGCCTTGAATTGTACACTTTAAATTCATGGATTATACATATATGGATTCTATCTCATCATTAAGTGTTCCAAAAAGAAAGAGAAAAGACTCCACCTGCAGGCTGCCTTCTTCACCTCTAATGTTTCGTTATCAAAAGACGGGCCCTTCCAATCAGCATATTACCACTAAAACAATTATTAATAAATCAGCCTCACTATTAGTGAAGATATACTCCTGCTCCCCAACTTAACAAAGTCACGAGGTCTGAACTTTCCAATGACATGAAGTTGTACCAAGGTTGATAATTAAAGCACATATTCTATGTTCTTTTGTAACTCAAACTTACAGAAATCTTAGAGAAGATTCGCAGGAATAGTATAAAGAACTCCCATATAACCTTCACCAGATTCATTTTGCCAAATTTACTTTATCTCTCGATAGCTATATTTGTATCCACTGCCAGCATTTTTTTAGAACTAGTTGAGATATCCTTTTAAACATTGCAGATGGTGACTGCAGCCATGAAATTGAAAGACGCTTACTCCTTGGAAGGAAAGTTATGACCAACCTAGATAGTGTATTCAAAAGCAGAGACATTACTTTGCCAACAAAGGTCTGTCTAGTCAAGGCTATGTTTTTTCCTGTGGTCAGGTATGGATGTGAGAGTTGGACTGTGAAGAAGGCTGAGTGCCAAAGAATTGATGCTTTTGAACTGTGGTGTTGGAGAAGACTCTTGAGAGTCCCTTGGACTGCAAGGAGATCCAACCAGTCCGTTCTGTAGGAGATCAGCCCTGGCATTTCTTTGGAAGGAATGATGCTAGGGCTGAAACTCCAGTACTTTGGCCACCTCATGTAAAAAGTTGACTCATTGGAAAAGACTCTGATGCTGGGAGGGATTGGGGGCAGGAGGAGAAGGGGACGACAGAGGATGAAATGGCTGGATGGCATCACTGACTCGATGGACATGAGTCTGAGTGAATTCCGGGAGTTGGTGATGGACAGAGAGGCCTGGTGTGCTGAGATTCATGGGGTCGCAAAGAGTCGGACACAATTGAACAACTGAACTGAACTGAACTATTCAGATTCATCATTGATTGGGTTTTACCCTTGTCTTTTCTTTGCATTCCTGACAGAAAGGGTGGGGATGCCTCTACCTCTAGAATGAAGTTCTTGATGGAATTATGTATGCTTTTCCTCTGTAAGTACTGTTACAACAAATTGGCATAGCTGAGAGCCAGTAGAGGTTTATACACAAGAATAGGCCTTGGAAAAGACAGTGGCTCCCCACTCCAGTACTCTTGCCTGGAAAATCCCATGGACGGAGGAGCCTGGTAGGCTGCAGTCCACGGGGTTGTTAAGAGTCGGACACGACTGAGCGACTTCACTTTCACTTTTCACTTTCATGCATTGAAGAAGGAAATGGCAACCCACTCCAGTATTCTTGCCTAGAGAATCTCAGGGTTGGGGGAGCCTGGTGGGCTGCCATCTATGGGGTCACACAGAGTCAGACACAACTGAAACGACTTAGCAGCAGCAGTAGAAGCAGACTTGATCTGTGGGCTCTACAGTGTCCTCTTGTTAATACACCAGGGACTGCTGCTCCCCCATCCCTGGGATTCTCCAGGCAAGAACACGGGAGTGGGTTGCCATTTCCTTCTCCAATGCATGAAAGTGAAAAGTGAAAGTGAAGTCATTCAGTCATGTCCGACCCTCAGCGACCCCACGGACTGCAGCCTACCAGGCTCCTCCGTCCATGGGATTTTCCAGGCAGGAGTACTGGAGTGGGGTGCCATCGCCTTCTCCGACACCAGGGACTAGAGGGGGACATTCCTGCCTGGACTCCCATTCCTTCCTCACACTGCACCTGGCATTCTGCCTACAGTGTGCCAGACACCTTCCTCACACTGGGAAACCTTCCACTGGGCAGTTCCTCTGCAATCCTGTTTCCTGGAGGATTCTGAGTCCTTCAGACACCTGTCTCTCATGGAGGCTTAAGTCCTTTTCAGTGGGATCTCAGTAAAACCAACAGAGCTAGCTGGATACTAGTTTATGAGATCTTGAGAATTTGGTCACAATTAAGGTGGCTCCAATACTTTGGCTGCCTGATGCAAACAGCCGACTCATTGGAAAAGACCCTGATGCTGGAAAGATTTAAGACAGAAGGAGAAGAGGGCAACAGAGGATGAGATGGTTGGATGGCATCACTGTTGTGATGGACATGAACTTGGGCAAACTCTGGGGGTGATGGACAGGGAGGCCTGGCATGCTGCAGCCCATGATGTTGTAAAGAGTCAGACACAGTGACTGAACAACAACAACAAAGTCATTTTTTCTGCCCTGAACAAACAGAAGCCCACTGGGAACCAACACCCAATTCCACACTCCACCAAGTCTGTTTCAAATCACCAAGACACCCGAACCTCATGAAAAACAAGGAGCTTTGCTCCATTGTATGCCAAGACTCTGCAGCTCTACATACCCATGGTTTTCTCTCAGTAACTAGGAGAAACAGCTAAAGGATTAGAAAAGATCTTTGCTGAATAACTAATGCAGTGAGAAGAAAGTCATAAAGCCATCCTGGCTGAATCATAAATTCTAAATTTGTAAGCTTAACATATCGCAAGATTGATTTGCTCCCAGTAGTCAGACCTGGACCAGTTGTGCCTGAAGCGAGAGTACTACAGGGCCTGGAAGAAGGACTGTAAAGCCATGTGATTCTGCGACTCCATGGGCAAACGTGTTCACAGCTCACTCAGAACATTCTTTTCCTGTTTCACTGGGCCAGGACTCAGATGACACCCAGGGCTTTCTCCACCCATGATAATGTTGTACAACTAACATATCCACACTCAGGAGCCATCAAATATGGTTTCTTATTACACACATGTTAAAGTGTCTGACATTTAAATACTCAGACTCCATACAGCCTGCTAAGTGGCAAGAACACTTTCTGACCCCTCTCTGTCCCAAAGGATATTGCAGACCAGGAAACACAAGGAAATTATCCCCTATCTGATAACTTTTTTCTCTTGTCACATCTTCTTGTCTCTATTCAGAGGCTTCCTGCTAGCTGCCAGCTGTGTTTGTTTTCGTTAGGAATATTCAATACAAAACTTGAAAAATTTAAACATGGAAACTGACTGTATCACTTCTCTATTGCTGGAAAGGAAACCACCCCAAAACTTAGTGGCTTAGAACAACGATGTATTATTTCTTTAGATTCTGAATGTAGGTTTCTCTCTCTGCTGACTCACTTAGACTCACTCACATGGCTGCATGTAGCTGGAAGGTCGCCTGGGTCAGAAGGTTAAAAAGGGACTCACTTGTGAGTCTGGCAGATGCCACAGGCTCATAGCCAGGTGCTTCAGCTCTCCTCCACCTGGCTTTTCACTCCCCAGGAAGCTGGGCTGGCTTCCTTACTTGGTGGCCTCGGAGCAGTGCTCCAAAAGGCAAAAGCAGAAGCTGCAAGGCCTTTTAAGGCCTAGCCTAGGAGGTCACATAACCCACCTCTGGTGTACTCTGTTCGTCTAAGTAAGTCAAGTGTCATGCCCAAATTTAAGGGAAAGGGAAACAGACTTTGCCTGTTGATGGAAGGAGCAGCAGAGTCCCATTGCAAGAGACCACGGTCGCTGCAGCATCTTTGAAAAACATCTGGAGTAGCAATGCAGGTGTGAAGTGCTCCTGAACAGTCCCTGTCTTATGGGAGAGGCCATGTGGGGAAGGCTTACATCCCTCTCTAGACAAAGGCCTTCTTTGTTGATGAAAAGGCAAGAGTGCTCTGAAGTCTTTGGTTTAGGGCTCAGAGTTGAGCTTCTGCCTCTCCCAGTTAGAAGTATCTAAGTTGTAATTGACAGAAACCTCATTCAAAGTAGCTTTGGCCAAAAGGAGAAATGTCACAGAGATGATGGATCCTACATAAGAAGGTGATGGCTCTTGGGAACATTAAGAACCAGAGACTTAGTGTTCTAGGACTGCTGGCCTCTCCGTCCCATTTCTCTGAGGGCCTGGCTTCCTTCCTCCCTCTGGTTGCAGGGAGCTTTCTCCTTGCAGTGGTAGATGGGGTTGCCAATAGCTCATGGATTTTATAGTTATTTGAGAGAAATAGATCTGTTGCTGCTGCTAAATTGCTTCAGTCGTGTCAGACTCTGTGCGACCCCATAGATGGCAGCCCACCAGGCTCCCCCATCTCTGGGATTCTCCAGGCAAGAACACTGGAGTGGGTTGCCATTTCCTTCTCCAATGCATGAAAGTGAAAAGCGAAAGTGAAGTCGCTCAGTCGTGTCCGACTCTTAGCAATCCCATGGACTGCAGCTCCCCCAGGCTCCTCCGTCCATGGGATTTTCCAGGCAAGAGTACTGGAGTGGAATGCCATTGCCTTAAAATAGACCTGACTTCTTACTAATTTCAAGGTCAAAACCATTGGGGGAAAGAAGTCATAAATCGATGAATCAGGGGCACATTCATAGTTCAATGAACTGAGGTTGGGAACAAGACCAGGTTCGATGCACAGTGCTGGATGCTTGGGGCTGGTGCACTGGGACGACCCAGAGGGATGGTACGGGGAGGGAGGAGGGTTCAGGATGGGGAACACATGTATTCCTGTGGTGGATTCATGTTGATATATGGCAAAAACAATACAATATTGTAAAGTTAAAAAAAAAAAAAGATCATAGGAGAACATAAACCATGTTAATGGAATCAGCCAGGGCATCCAGAAGGAAGGAGTAGGGTGCTGGGCAAGCAAAACCACATCAACTCTATGACCCCTAGACACAGGGCAGGGTGGTGGGCAGGGGGACCAGATCCACAAGCAGACTGCCTGGGCTGGGCTCCTAATTCCACTGCTCATTAGATGAGTTTCTAAGTAAGATATTAAAACCTCTGTGCCTCCATTTCCTCATCTGTGAAATGTGCATAGCTGTTCCTACACCATTGTGAAAGCAAAAAGGGGGTAATAAATGTAACCCCCTTTAGATACTGCCTGATTCCATATTGTGTGCTTGGTGTTAATTATCATCAATAGGAAGAACAGATTTTATTGAATTGATTGTTTCAAACTGTGGTGTTGGAGAAAACCTTTGAGAGTTCCTTGGACAGCAGGGAGATCAAACCAGTCCATCCTAAGGGAAATCAACCCTGAATATTCATTGGAAGGACTGATGCTGAAGCTCCAATACTTTGGCCACCTGATGCGAAGAGCCAACTCATTGGAAAAGACCCTGATTCTGGGAAAGATTGAGAATAGGAGGAGAAGGGGACGACAGAGGATGAGATGGTTGGGTGGCATCACTGAATCAGTGGACATGAGTTTGAGCAAACTCCAGGAGTTGGTGATGGACAGGGAAGCCTGGCATGCTGCAGTTCATGGGGTCACAAAGAGTTGGACATGACTGAGTGACTGAACAACAAAAACAATATGATATGAGATGGCAAAGAGAAAGTCAGATAGATAGTTATTTGTTTTCTGAGAACTGAAATGATTAATTTGGGGCAGAATGTGTATTAAGGGTCTTTTGTCTACTTCAGAAACGTTTCCTGGAAGTTTACAGGGGAGACATTTACCCTTTCTCTTGTTCAACAAATATTTGGAGTGCCTGCCTCCTGTGCCAGCCACTCAGGGCATGAAGCCAACCCCATTGGGGAGGGCGGAAAAATGCCTGCCCTCATGGACCTGGCATCCAGCAGTGGAGCATACACCTTGTTTAACACAGAAATGTGGTTTTCTAGAAAAGCAAAGTTCTATCAGGCCAAAGACAGTTGTGTCAAACCATAGACATTTCCAAAATTCCCACAGAGGAGGGCCTACACCGGATTCTGGGCTGCACACCACAGATAACACTCTATTCTGGTCCCTTCAGGAACAGTGATTGCCCCCAATTTCCCCCAATCCCCCCAACCTCCATTCCCAAACAACTCCCCCAAATACCCCAAATTAACCCAGTCCATTGTGCTATGGGTCACAGGGAGGGAGAGCAAGTCCCTGAGTAATCCCTGAGCCAAATATCACAAAGTTCAAGCTGCCCTGGGGTATGCGTTTCACAGGGAATTGGATCCCTTGACTTTTCCCTAATCCATACATAGTTTGCGTCCATTTCTCCCTGCAGTACCAAAATAAATTGTTCTTGAACTATCCTGGGGGGCAATAATCTGCATCTCTGAAAAGGATAGCTCTTTACCTGGCTACCATGTTTCATCATCTTCACTGGGTCAGAGAGGCCTCGGAAGGGGCTGGGGGCAGGTCCAAACATAGTAGGACCCACACAGAGCCACTTCAGTCCCTTGAGAGAGACAGCTGAATGAGGTTGGGTGTTCATCCCTTCAGAAAAATATTTGAACACAGCTGTTACCCTCCTTCCTGCCACCCATGTGGTTGTGTTTTTAAATATGGCTTGAACTTGAAGCAGTTTCCATTTATAAAAATTCTTTAGCAAAATGCTCTTTCCAATAACAATATTCCCATGTGTGCCTTTTGCCTCTGATATTTTCCTTATAAACGATTCTGCTAAAACAGAGTCCTCTTGTCCTTTGGTTTCTTCTGTCCACAAACAATATTGCCCCCACCATGTGGTTCTGAGACCTCCTGTTTTGGCACAAGAACCCACAAAGTCAGGCTGCCCTCTTTTCAATTCCAGGAGCTTATCTTACACAATTAAGACAGCCCATATGTGCGGCATGCGGCAGGCTGGTGCGTGGCAGCAGCCACCCAGGCAGGGCCACTGGCGCCCTGCAGGAGTGCCTAGGCCTGAGGTCTTCTAGCATCAGTGCACTTTCCCTGTGCCGTTTCTTTCCAGGACTTTCCACTCCAAGAGAAGAGACAGGTTGAAGGCAAGTCATCTTGATAGTTTCTGTCCCCAGATACCGACTATCTCTCGGCCAGTGACCTCAGTACAGTGGCTTCCAACCTTGACTGGCCTTCACACACCAGTCAGGGAAGACTGCAGGGAGCACCCTGACAGGAGGAAGTTTGGAAGCTCCTCGGGTGATTCCAGGGTCCAAGGTTCAGAACTGCTGCCCTAGGTGTCACCTCACAGCACCTCACTTGCCACAATGTAGGGTATCAGACTGAGGCACAAAGTGGAATGGGCGTTTGCCAACTACTGTTTCCATAAAACTGATTATGCCTGTGGAGGTTTGGCTGCCAGGGTAGGCTTCTCACCAGGCAGATGTTTTCTGTCTGCTGCATGGGGATTTGGGTCAACTTAACTCCAAATGGTCTTATCATTAGAACTGTCCAATATTGCTCACTTCCAGAGGGTGACTCCCTCCCAGGCTTAGAGATGAGGAGATCATGGGACACTCTTCTTTTGGTCACTACAAACTTCTGCACATTCATTGAGTTGTGAAATCTAGAGCCATAAACCAGTTAATGTTTTTGTTTCTTTGTTAATGCTGCATTTCTTTCTCGTATGAAGAAAAGAGGGACACAAACAGAAATATATATATATATATACACACAAACACACACATATGTATACATGGCTATGTGTTTACATATTTTATGTGTATAATATATACTGTACATACATATATGAGTATATATACATCTATACATATACACAAACATACTATACACACATATGTGTATGTATAAACACACATGCCTAGAAAAGATTCCAGAATTATAGTGGACGGGTTCTAATTTTGGAATGAGAGACTGGGTAGTCAACATTCCCTCCCAGAAGCAAAGAGAATCCTCAGTGGCAATGCTGGGATTTTTAAGCCAAGGCAAACTATAGTAAGATAGGTTAAGCCCAAAGAAAATTACCTGCAGTTAAACAATGATCAAAAAGCCTTTTTTAAAAAAATCTAAAATGTTCTATAGGGGCTTCCCAGGTGGCTCAGTGGAAAGAACCCACCTGCCAATAGAGGAGACGCATGTTCAATCCCTGGGTTAGGAAAATCCCCTGGAGAAGGGAATGGCTACCCACTCCAATATTCTTGTCTGGGGAATCTCTTGGACAGAGGAGCCTGGCAGGCTATAGTCCATGAGTCGCAAAAGTGTTGGACATGATTAGCTACTAAACAACAACAAAAAATGTTTTATAATAGTGGAACTTGATGAAGTGGACAGAAGCTGTCATTTCAGAGATGGAAATTAAATCTGAAAATGTGAGCCCAAGAACAGGGTGCACAGCCTGGTACCCCTCAGCCTTCCTAGCACTGACAGCACCCAGTGGGAGGAAGTTCTCTCTGCTGGGGGGGAGTGGACCCCAAGTGCCCTGCAGATCTGGTCCTCCTCTTCATCTCGTTCTCATCATCCAGCAAGTGCCCACATCAAACCAGATGCACACTCAATATTAGCTGGAAAAATAAATAAATGAACCAAACACTTTCAAATGTTCATAACTAAAATTATGAATGAGGTTTTAGGTTTAGAAGAAGGTTTCAAAACATTAAGTGTTACTTGCCCCCTCACTTTTCCACACTTCCCCTAACCAATTAAACTATTTTCCTTTCTCATTCTTTCCTCCTAAAGAGCTATTATGACAAACACCTTGATTTATAAGGTCAAAAACTAATCTGAAAAAAGAGTAACCGTGAACTACCTTATATTGGGTTCCACCATTAAGGAGTGTGAAGGTATTTTTTTCTAGAGGTCTGAGTCTCTCCATAAAACAGTTGCCCAACTGGCTGCTTCCTACCTATAAGGTGGGCATTGCAGGGAAACGGGAAAGCTATATGCCCATGCATTTATAGAGGAAAGATATTTTAAATGATTTTCGACCAATAATATTGTAAAAGTGCCCAGGAGACTTGTGATGTGGAGCCAGAAGGAGTCTATGAGGTGAGGTTATGTCTGCCCTAGTCCCCTTTGAAGCACTTAGAAATGTTGCAAATATAGAATAAACCAAATAATCTGGAAAGGTGGAAAAGGCAAGGGTCTTTGCTCTCGGTGACTTGGGTTTGCTTTGTCTTTTGAAGGGAAAGCAGAGTATGTATCTAAGAAAGAAACATTTTAGCATTTTAAGGCAGGCAAGATTTTAAGTGCTAGAGAGGTTTTAAGTTGTTTGGAATCCTAACATTTCCTAGTGACATAGGAATACCAAAGATGTTGCATACTAGATTAATTATTCTTTTTTACATTCTACTGAAACCCCTTATCTCTTGAGAAGCCTCGAGTGACCTGCTTGTTAGTCAGGGATGCGTAGGCCTGATGGAGGCATGGCAGTCTCCTCGTTCTGAGCTAGGACTGAAAAACCAACAGACAGAATTGAAGAGACTTTATTTCTTGCACAGAAATGTTCAGGTTTTTTAATGCGCTGCCTACATTTATAGACCTACTTAGGCCACCCGTAACTTGCAAATAAGACATGCTCAGAAGTTTATAAACAGGTTGTTTGGAACTTGGAAAGCATGCTAGGTCTTATATCCTCTGGCCATAACCTACTTTAAGCCTAGCTGACTCTCCCCTTTGTATTTTATACTCCAGTATCATTGAATTTGCCATTCTTCTAACTGGCTTTCTCTTTCATGCCTCTATGCCTTTGCCCATGCTGTTACCTCTGCCTGGAATTCCCTTCCTCCACTTCTCCAATAAGTGAAAACTTAGTCTCTTTAAAAGCCTGGTGTCACCTTTACTATGAAGCCTTCCTCATTTTTCCTGCTCAGACACTGCCTCACACTTTAGCTTTGAGAGTGTGTAAGTGCACTGAAGTATTATTACTCATCTTTCTACGTGTCTGTCTCCATCACTAGGCTGTGAAACACTTTAGGACAGGAATTATATTTCATTCATCTCTGTCTGTCTGGTGCCTAGTTGGGTACCTCTTTGGTTACTAAAGTAGAAGTAATTAGTAGGAAAGTTCTAGCAAAATGTGGAATAAATGAAGAAAGAAGATATGGGACCCTGGAAACAATGCCTCCAACTCACAAGAGTGGGATGGCAAGTCCAAGGATGGCAGTAGAGCAGCAGATCTTGAGATAAAACAGTAGACGATGAGACCAAGGAACAGAAAGTCTAGGGAGAAAGGACTTTGTGATGCAGAAAAAAAGAGAGCATACCAGAAATGATGGAGACTCAAGGGCAGGGTGGGGGTGGAGAAAAAAGATGAGCTTATAATAATGGCAGATAGTACCAAAAATAAAGGCTGCTTAAAACTCTAGGAAAGAACAAATCCTTGATAAGAGATGGTCTTTATAAGAATAGAAATGGTTCGTTTCTTGTAGCTGCAGTAAATCATAAAAATAGAAAGTTTGATTATTATTAATAATAGAAATAGTGATATATCTATATCAGGACAGACGTGGAGAGGAGATGTAGCTAAGTTAGGGCCAATGAAATCTGAGCCTAAGCTGTTGGTAGGACTTATGGAAAAGCTCCTTAAAAGGTCAGAGAACATGTGGGGGCATTCCTGTCTTCCTTTCCCTTGTCTCCTTTCCAGCCAGATATAGTCTGGGATTTCTACAGTGGCTCTGTAATCATTTGGAATCCAAGTTCTTTCTGTCTTTCTGCTCCCTGTGCCTGGTTTCTCCTATGTGAGAGATAAACAAATCTTTATCTTGTTTAAACAGATTTTGCTGGATCTCTGTACTGGCAGCTGAACACAATCCCTATCTGATACAAAAAAAAAAAAACCCCACAGTGTTTTATTTAGAGATATACAACTAAGCAATCAAAGAAGCCCTTCCCTCTCCAGCTGTGTTAAACAACTTGGGACATGCAGGCGTTGAGGGGAGTGTGTGGGAGGCGTGTGCATACTATTGTCCACTTATGCACCCCCACGTCGAGAGGTGATGAGTGAGCACATGGGGAGCCAAGTCAAGCCCACAGGCCAAGTCAAGGGCTGTGTCCTCACAGCGGCAGCTTTGCTAATTCCTAATAAGATGCATATGTCTGGCTAGTGATTTAAAATGCAAGTTGAATTATGGAATCACTCTTTGGATGAACCTGGGCTGGATGCTGCCTATTAAACTCCAGAGCTGATGTCCTTCCTACCCCTTCAGCCCCACTCCTCTTCCAGTTACGTGTCTCAGCTGCCACAAACTTCTGCATCCCTGCTCTTCAACTCATGCACTAAACTAGTCCCCAACTTAAAATACATATATATATATGTATATATATATATATGTATGTATACATATATATATATATATATGTCTTTATTTATTTGGCTGCACTGGGTCTTAGTTAGCACGCAGATTTTTTGCTGCAGCACACATACTTTTTAGCTGTGGTGAGCAGGCTTAGTTGCTCCACCGCATGTGGGATCTTAGTCCCCTGCATTACAAGGCAGATTCTTAACCATAGGACCACTAGGAAAGTCCAACTTTTTTTTTTTTAACTTGAGAGGGGGTGCCTTTTTTGAAATCATGGAAAATTACTGTATGGACTAGTGGCCCCTATCTCTCATTGCCCTTAAAATCACCTGCCATGGCCAAAGGTGGCCTCCACGGCCTGTCCCCACCATTTCACTGATCTCAAAGGGACTACTCCATGAACTCCATGAACACTCCCTGTGTTCATGTCCCCCAGCCACAGCACACTTCTCTCTTCCACACCTTCCTGAAGCCCATTTCCACCTCAAAACACTTGCACTTGTCCTTCTCTCCCTGGGATATAGCCGCTCACTGATCAGTCACTGGATGTGGGCTGCCTGCCAAAAGGGGATGTGATCTTGAGGGAGGCAGCTCTCTGCCTCTGAGCAGCAGCCCCCAGGGGACCTGACAGCTGAGAGCCATCTGCAGGCAACGCTTCCAGCAGCTTCCTTCTGTAAGAGGAACTGGTGGCACCTCCCAGTAGCCACCACATCTATCTTGTTCATCACTGCATACCAAGTGCCCTTAACAGCACGTGGTCCATGGGAAGTACTCAGTAAGTTTTTGACAGATAGATGAATGTTTCATACAGGTGTTAGTGGCTTCAGAGTCAGCTCATCTCCTTCAAGTCACCATTACATATTACCACTTCAAACCACTTTGCTTAATCTTGAATTTCAGTCCCGACAGGACACGCTTTCTTCATTAATTTTGGAGCAGATCAGGGACAAATCTTCACTATCCCAAGTGCCTTACTGCCACACCTGAGAGCCTGACAGAGACGCACATTATCAAATTCTCCATGGCCCCATTCCCCCAGAGGTACACTGTCTGCTCTCACAGCAACTCCATCTAGCAAGCAGGCTCTCCCTGAGCTCTGCTATGGCATTGGCTTTGGACCTGCTCTTGCATAACGCAAAGCAAAGGTTCTTCTATTCAAGGAATTCCCTTTGGCAAGTCTTGCTCAACCATGTCAGCCTCTCACTCTAACACCTCTGCCTCCCCGAGAATATTCTATTCTAACAAGGTCTTTCATTCAGCATAGAAGATGACTCATCATAGAACACAACGCAGGCCTTCTTCATGTACTATAGCGTCTTTATTCACAGATACGAAAATAAACTCAGGTGAAGAGTAACTTTAAATGTTAAACTTGGGAATTTGAAGGGCATTTTACTAGGAAATTAAAAAAAAGATGGTCAGGAACTTTGATGTTAGATATGATCACGTGACTTGTTCTAGCTATGAGTGGAAGAAATGTGTGTCATTTCTGGACAGAAGCTTTGAGAATCAGTGTAAAATATTCTACGAGTACCCTTTGTCCTGTCTTGATGGTGGTAACAAAAGTCAAGATGGAGCTCCCATCAACCTAGGTCCCCAAGTGACTATGATACCAACATGCAACAGAGTAGCAGTTCAGCAAGAAGCAGACCTTTGTTGTTTCAACCACAGGGATGTGGAAACTGTGTTGCTGAAGCAGACCCTCAGCCATCCTGAGCAGTCAGCACTCTCTGTCTTCCTTGGGCTTCTTTTTCACTCCAATCCTTTGTAAATTCAGATTGACTGGGCTTTCAATGTGTCTCCCACGTTTTATTGCTTATTCCACTTTTCCTGGTCTCTCTCCCGGCCATCCCAGTGATGATCTCTTTTTCTTTAAGAGCTCCCACGTTTCTGCGATTTGTCTGCCTCCACCAGGTATTCAAACACTGGCCCTAGCTTCCCATGCCCGCCTCTTAGTGCTGACCTCTCACAGCAATGCTGCTTCTGGAAACAGCCCAGAAAGAGGAGAGGGCTCATTGGAGCAACTTCCCACCAGTTTCCCCCATCTGATCTCTCACACTCCACCTCCCTTCCTCTCATTAATCTCAGAGGTAATATATTTTCCAGGATAGAGACGGATCCATCTGTCTTGCTTTAAAATTCACATTTGTGACTACATCATTCCTTTTCCCAAGTTCCTGTCCCCACTCCTAACTTCAGGTCATGGTTCTAACTTCCTTTAAAATATGACTCCAAACTCTCTTTGTTCAGGAATCATTTCAGGACTGATTTCACATGAATTGGGTCATTCCTTTGCTTGTTGCCCCCCATCCCCGGAACTTAGCTAATCCTGAGGGCTGTGTTAACATTCTCTTGTTGGTGAGCTCTTTTGTAAATGTGTTCTTTGGATTTCTATGCTGCCTTTTCAGACTAGATTTTACATGTAGGATTAGCAAAAAGAGTTCAGAGCTGAAATACAAGGAGATAAATTAATCTTTCACTTAGAAATATTAAAACAGCTTACTTTAGAAACAATAAAGAAGTCATTTAATTGGAATCTTCTCAGAGGCCAAATCTTCTGTTTAATCAGGAAGTGTGCCAAATTTACAAATCTGTACATCTTAGGCATTCAACAAACATGTTTAACTGGCTTAGGAGACGAATTTTCTGAAGCAATATTTTCAGTTGTTTTTAGTGAGTTACTTTCACAGAAAAATTTTGACACAAGCATTTCATTTCACAACATGGTTGATGCCTGATGCTGTTACTCATCTGTTTGCTTGTTAATTCAATCATTAAAAAGCACTCAATAAACATTTCCTGGGTACATGGCACTCTGTGGGTAAGGCAAGGTACACAAAAGAAAGTAGAAGCCATGGTGCCTGTTTTTGTGGAGCTTGAAATTTATTCATCCAAACAAGAGGAGGAGGGAAAAGAGAAGCAGCTCCAAGGTGCCAGTTGCCTTGCTTCTGGCTAGCTGGCAGACCAGCCAATTTGGACACTGAATTTTACCCAGCGCAACATGTGGCTTCCCACTCTTGATGCCTTTAGATACAGAATAGGGATCAAAGTTCAAAGCCAAGGCAGAGGCCATGTTGGGTTTCCCAGGTGGTGCTGGTGGTAAAGAATCTGCCTGCCAATGCAGGAGATGAAGGACATGTGGGTTCCATCCCTCGGTGGGGAAGATCCCCTGGAGTAGGAAATGGCAACCCGTTCCAGCATTCTTGCCTGGAAAATTCTATGGGCAGAGGAGCCTGGCAGCCTACAGTCCATGGGACCACAGAGAGTCAGACATGACTAAGTGACTAAGCACAACACACACAGGGGCCATGTTATTAAACCAAGTAAAGAGTGTTCATTGGAAAGACTGATGCTGAAGCTGAAGCTCCAATACTTTGGCCACCTGATGTGAAGAGCTGATTCATAGGAAAAGACCTTTATGCTCAGAAAGATTGAAGGCAGGAAGAGAAGGGGACGACAGAGGATGAGATGGTTGGATGGCATCACCGACTCAATGGACTTGAGTTTGGGCAAGCTCTGGGGGTTGGTGAAGGAGAGGGGAGGCTGGTGTGCTGCAGTCCATGGAGTTGCTAAGAGTCAGACATGACTTAGCAACTGAACAATCAACAACAACAACAACAACAAAAATTTAAGCTATGGTTGGTCTCCTTTGCTTTCTTCACTGCATTTGCTAGTACCATTTAATAAGTTCCATTTTTTTGAATATCATAGACACAGTTTGGGATGACTGCCTGGACAACAATGATTTCCTCGGTCCCTCTTTTGAAAGGTGAGCATGTGATCCAGAGGAGGGCACTCCAGGTAAGTCAGGTCCCTGAGCACAGTGAGGAGCATAGGTGAGGACACAATCTGAATGGAACTCACCAGAGACCTTCTTGGAATTTGTTGAATTGGGACCAGGAGAGAGAAACCCTGTTTTTCTCTCTACTTGTGCAATGTCAACATATGTATCAGGAGCTACTGGCAGTCACAGTGACAGGTTTGTGAGACAGCTAGAGTGGGACAGGAGGAACCCAACGAACCGAGGAATCAGGGGGTCCTCACTGCACTCCCACTCCCCTCACCCTCCACCCCCCGCCCCGTCCTCCTCCTGGCTTGGTTACACAAACCAGCCAAGCAACCTCCCCTTCTTTTTTTTCTTTCATAAATAAGTTCAAACTGGGCTTCTATCACTTTCAACCTAACCATCTTGTTTTTTGTTTTGGCCTCACAATTCAGCTTTTAGGATCTTATTTCCCCAACCAGAGATTTGAAACTAGGCTCCCAGCAGTGAAAGCACAAGAGTCCTAAGCCTTGTACCACCAGAAAACTCCCTCAAACTAACAGTTTTGATTAACTGTACAGACTAAGATGTGCTCAACACTGTACACAGTCTCACTTAATCCTCACAAAAAACCTAGGGGATAGTAATTGTTAATTCCATTTTAAATTAGATGAAGAGACAAAAATTCCAGGAGATTATACCTCACTATAAAAGCACCTTCCCTGCTTTTTAAAAAAATTTTTAATTGATATGATTTTGTTAAATTTGATTTGGTTTTTTAAAATTTAGTTGACTTACAATGTGTTAATTACTGCTGCTACTGCTGCTGCTGCTGCTGCTAAGTCGCTTCAGTCGTGTCCGACTCTGTGCAACCCCATAGACGGCAGCCCACCAGGCTTCCCCGTCCCTGGGATTCTCCAGGCAAGAACACTGGAGTGGGTTGCCATTTCCTCTTCCAATGCATGAAAGTGAAAAGTGAAAGTGAAGTCGCTCAGGCGTGTCTGACTCTTAGCGACCCGATGGACTGCAGCCTTCCGGGCTCCTCCATCCATGGGATTTTCCAGGCAAGAGTACTGGAGTGGGGTGCCATTGCCAATTACTGGTGTACAGCAAAGTGATTCAATTGTATGTATCTATATTCCTTTCTAGTATGGTTTATTATGAGATATTGAATATATAGTATGTGCTATACAGTAAGACTTTGTTTAGGTCCTTTAGTAGGATCTGTTTTATATGTAGTACTATTGTATATCTGCTGATCTCAAGCTGTTAATTTATTCCTCCCTGAAATCCTGTTCCCCTTTTGTAACCATACGTTTGTTTTCTGTTTTTGTAAGTAAGTTCATTTGTATCATATTTTAGAATCCACAGATAAGTGATATAAAATGATATTTGTCTTTCTCTTTCTGACTTAACTTCACTTAGTATGATAATTTCTAGGTCCATCCATGTTGCTGCAAATGGCATTATTTCATTATTCTTTATGACTGAGTAACATTCCATTGTATATATACCTGTGGGGAGAGAGAGCAAATTAGCCAAGATGGTTTGTTCAGTCTCTCTCACCCCATGTTTCATAAATAATGACCATGTAGCAGCTGAGATCATTTGTAGCACTGTTCATGCACATCACTAGGTACTCGCTTGTCACAAGCTACTTTGTGCTGTAGGGATATATGAGCTCCACCTAGAAAGCAGCAGCATTACTGCTTCATCAGGGCTGTGTCTATTGCATCAGCCAGGAGAGGAGATAATATAGCATGTCTGCTGCCATGACTGCTGCGCCAGCCAGGAGAGAGGCTGTGTTCTGGCTGTTGTGCCAGCCAGGAGAGAATAAACGTGTCTGCAGTTCCTACTGCTCCTCGAGTCTCCTTCCAGCCTCTTAGCTCATGCCTTGCCTACCCTGGGTTCAACAAACAATATGCACAGTGAGATATAGCAAGACAGTTGGCGTCAAGAGCAGGATCAGCAATACAATACCACATCTTTTTATTCATTCATCTGTCAATAAACATTTAGGTTGCTTCCATGTCTTGGCTATTGTACATAGTGTTGCTATGAATGTTGAGGAGCATGTATCTTTTCGAATTAGAATTTCTTCTGGATACATGCCCAAGAGTAGAATTGCCATATCATAGGGTAACTCTGTTTTGAGCTTTTGAGGAATCTCCATACTGGTTTCCATACTGGTTTCATACATTCCCACCAACGGTGTAGGAACACCTTCCCCGCTTTTTACTAAACAGCCTCTATTTTATTGAATTTTTCAAGTTACATTCCTTCATTTAAAGGTGCCTAAATGGCCTCTTATGCCCTCTATCATTTCTTTTTTAATTTCCCCTGTTTATTCATGAGATACTTCCTTTAACTTTTGTCTCATTCAAAACAACATATATTGAGCAATTACAATGAACCAACTGCTGTGCTAGATTCTGCGGGCACCATAGTGAGTCGATGGACACACTTGGCATCTGCTCAAAGCCGAACATCCAAAGGAGAAGAGAGATAGCCATGCAGCCATAGTCTAGGTTGCTGTAAAGGGTGATGGAAGCCCACGTGAGGGGCATTTGTTCTAGAAGGTCAGGAAGGGATTTCCAGAGAAGGAAAGCTCCAAAGCAACAACTGAAAGATATCTCTTTCTTTTTGTTCCTTACTGTTTATCTCTAATTACTATTTTTCATCACCTTTATTTCACTTGGCATTTGGTATTTTTTCTTATACATGTTCTTCCATTTGTATCTTTTAGACCTGAATCCAATAAACATTTATGGAGCATCTGCTGTGGGTTAGAGGCTGCCCTAGGGCAAATTGATAGACTAATAGGGGAGATAGTGGTACAGAACATGTCAGTGACTCCCGACCTTCTGATGAAAATTGTTCAGGATGCTGGCAAAGCACAGACAAAGGATCCTTCCTCCCTGTGATGCTCTGCTCTGCACAGCCCTTTCTCTGTGGCTCCTTCATCTCCTTTCTCTCTTTCCCGGTCCATCTCTGCTGCGTTTCCCAGTTTATTCCCACCCTTGTTAACGCTCTTCGTTTTCACATTTATAGAGCTCACCACTCTGCTCATTTCCTAATCCTTTCATTTTTTCAAGTGAGGAATATAAAAATAAAGCAGTCAATTTTATTCTATTTTTCATCAGGTATGAAAAACATACTTAGGCCAAAAGGCATAAAATATGCCACTCTGAGATTTGATTTTGTTGAACTGCAAGAAAGTGTTCGTTCGTCTAACCCCTCTGTCAGTTTCACGCCTTAGTTTGCCTCCTCTGTGTTTCCCCCATTCATTTAATTCATGCTGTTGCTTTTATTCTTTAAAGTTCTGTTTTCTCTTAATCTCTTCTGAAAGTGAACAAATGAATGAATGATTACTGAAAAGGATATTTGGGGTATGCAAGAAGGGATAAAGAGGATATGGGATCGACTTTGCCCTACTTAGTCTATGGTTCGTTTATTTTTCTCTGTCCTTGGTTTCTGTTAGTTTGGCTCCTCCCTGGTCTCTATTGTTTAATTAAGGTTCCTTGCCTCTTCCCACAGGCTCCTGCTTGCACTGCGTTGCTTAAGTTTGTTTCTGAGACAAGAGCTGCTGACTCCAAATCTGCAACATAACTGATGAGGAAGAAAGAACAGCTCGTTTTAATGAAGTTCATGTCATCTATGTAACTTTGGTGTCTCCATAAAATTCTTCCTGGTATTTAAAAGAGTTGATAGCTGAGATAAGATTTTTTAAATATCAGTATTAACAAAACCCAGGCCTCAATGCAGCATAATCCAATGGAAATTATATGCAAAGCAACAGCCCCACCAGGGTTCACAAGCCACAGCTGAAATGTTATTATTGTGCAATGAAAATCTACAGCTTCCTCACTATGGAATCAGGACATGAACTTTAACAAAGTCACACTCTGCTCTTCTACAACCCCAAGGACAGCCTAATCAGACCACAATACATAAGAACTCTCTTTTCTTTCCTTTATTTTCTTTTACTTTCTTCTCTCTTATGAAAATAAAACTTTAAACTCAAAATTGACAGCAAAAAAATTAAAAAAAAATTTTTTTTTAATTTCGTTTCCTTTAAGAGAAAATCATTGTCTTTACTATGCCACCGACGGCTGAGTGTGAAGTGGTGTTAAATCTCACTTACAGCTTCTAAGTCAGGGCATTTGCTTTGTATCCTATTGGAATTAAATTATACCAGCGTCCAGAAATCTAAGCAGGGAATGTGGAGGAAGAGGAGGTAGAGGAAGGAGGCAGGAAGGAGAAGGAAGGAAGCAGAGAGAGGAGAGAAAGCAAGAGGGAGAAGAATTTCTTAAGAAAAGGAACTTCTTAAGCCATCAGGACTGCAAAGGGGGATTCAGTTGGTTTGAAAACTATTCAGAAATGTTTTACCTCCAGGTCAGATGGAGCAGCTGCTATTTTGGGCAAAGGAAATTGTGGTCACTTAATTGACATGATAGAATCACATGATAAATCACTTAGTTATTGTCTTACAATCTGATAGCTCAGCTGGTAAAGAATCCACCTGCAATGCGGGAGACCTGGTTTCTATCCCTGGATTGGAAAAATCCCCTGGAGAAGGGAAAGGCTACCCACTCCAGTATTCTGGCCTGGAGAATTCCATAGACTGTATATAGTCCATGGGGTCGCAAAGAGTTGGACACAACTGAGTGGCTTTCACTTTCACTTTCACTTACAATCTGAGTTGGAAGGGGTGGGGAAGGTCTTTGAGCCCCACTGGCCATCTCATCTTGAAATCTTTCTCCTTCCATCCTCATCAAGAACTAGAATTTTAATCATTTTGTTCACTTCTTTTTTCAGTTTTTGGAACTCAATTCTTAATCTCTTCTAGGATTTATTCTTTCCTAGATATTCACGACAACTTTGCTCTCCTATTTCTAGGATATTTGGTGTTAGCTATTTTTCCCTACTCCTACTTTTCCTGGAGTTTTTCAAGTGATGTGCTCACCTCTCCAGGTTGTCACCCTCTTCCTTTTTAGGTGACTTGCTCTGAGCCCAGTCACCCACATTTTCCAGAATCCTGGAAAGCACAGTCATTGTTGCTTGTAATCATGGAAATGACTACCCTCTAGAGATGAGCACCCTGGTTCTCACCTTGTATTCAGAAGATAATGCCAAGGTAAATCATTCCTAAATGATAACTAGTCATGGGGATTACCCTGGCCATGATGCTGGAGAGATGCCTGGAAGACTTACCTCAAGCTCACTTGGATAAACAATCATTTACCTTTCTGCACATCTCATATCATTGGGAAGCCAAGAATTTCACTGGCCAACACTTCCAAGATATTAATCAGTGTCATCTAAGTATTTAAGGAAAATGCTCAGGGTAATGCACTGACCGTGTAGGACATAAGGAAATCAAGAGCAGAAGTGAATCCGCCCACCCTTCTGTGGTTATATAGGTCAAGGCATAAGCCTTGAGAGGGTCTCCCTTGACAACAGCATGGCAAGGTGGTTAGTCAGCCTCTGAGCTTAGACTGCTTTGGTTTAGATCCAAGTTCTGCTGCTGACTATCAAGATGACCTAGACAAGTTACTCAAACTCCCAGAGCTTCCATTACATCATATGTAAAATGCTTCAAAGAGTGTCTGATACATCGTAGGTGATTAATTCATGCTTGCTATTTTTATCATTGCCACTTTCATCACCTTTGGATCAGTTTTTGAGCTTTGTTAATGAATAATTAAATAAACTGCACATTCATTTGTACCAAATAGCAGTTATCAAAATAACTAATTCACCTTTGCAGAGTACCAGCTATGTGCCCACCAGCTGAAAACTGTGATAAGGGCCCGGCAGGCACCAGTATTTAATGTTTTCAATGATGTTAAGAAGTAGGGGATAGAATTACCATCTTTCTACATGGAGGGAATGGAGAGTCAGGGATAGTAATCAACTACCCAAGGCCATTCACTAGTGTCAAAAAAGGCTGTTTATTTGTACCCAGCTCTCCAGTGCCATAGCCCATGCTCACACCACTATGAGTTCCTGTCTTCCTATACATCAGCTCACAGGCAAAGCTGAGCTCCATACATTGGGCATTATTGAAATTTAGCAAGGACCAAATTGTTTGTGGATCTGTGTCTGTTGTGTGTGTTTGCTTAAATCAGATTTATCAATTAAGAAAAACATCTTAAGCATTTCTTTTTCAGACAATAGATCAAGCCTATAAGACAGATGCCTAGAGAGCCCTTTACAAAACTCTGCACTAGCAAAATCACGCCCAGAGTGAAAGGGGGCTCCCACCCTGAGTCTCCATCCCCTTGTTCATCCTTGCTGGCTCTTGCACTTGGCTCTCATACTCAAGATTAATTTGTTCTGATTGTTAGCATAGCTACTGCATCTGTTCTCAAATAACAAATTCCACCTCAATTCTTCACTTTTCTCCTGGGTTGTTCAGAACACCATTGGTATCAAATCACGGGGGGACTGAGAGTTTGTGTGAGGAGAAACAATGCTTTTTTCAAAGTGAGGTTAACACATGGAAAGACCATTTCATGAGTGATGAGTGTACTTGTTTCCTGCTGCTGCTGTTATAAGTTACCACAGACTTAGATGCTTAAAACAACACAAATTTATTATCTTATAGTTTTGGACACCAGCAGTCCAAAATGGGTCTCCTGGGCTGAAATCAAGGTGTCGGCAGGGCTGCGTTCCTTCCGGAGGCTCCAGGGGAGAATTCATTTCCTTGTTTTTCCATCTTCTAGAAGCTGTCACGTTCCTTGGCTCTTGGCCTTTTCCTGCCAGAAATTGCATCTCTCCAACCTCTGCTTCCATTGTCAGATCTCCTTCTATGACTTCTCCCTCTTTAACTTATGAGTCCATTGGCCCACGAGGATAAACTCCCCATCTCAAGCTCCTTAACTTTGTCACACCTGCAGAGCCTGCTTTGTCATGTGAGGTAACATATTCACAGTTTCTGGGGAACTTCTCTGGGGGTCATTATTCTACCCACTGCAGTGGGTATTCCATCTGTTCAGGGTCTGGGGACTCTCACTATAACCACTGTGAAGGTGCCTGTACTGTGGGACCTTCCCTCATGCTGGGAAGGAGCTTATAGGACTCTTCCCTCCCTGTAAGGCCCAATGTAAGCATTGGGTCCATATGCCTTTCCTGAAAGGCCTTGCTGAATGCCTTAAAGTTGGGAATGAGGGATCCACATGGAGCCTCCATCAAAGCAGTTGTATCAAGGAGGAACAAAATATTTCTGCCTGTTTGCTCTCTCTGCTTCCGTGGGCTCAGAAGAAGGGAGCGCTGAAGGCAGGGTCTCACCACCATTTTTACAGTGTGACTCAATGGCCTATCTCCCAGGTGTCTCAGAAGGCCCAAAGCCCTGACTGAAGACAGAATACAACAACTCGTGCACCTGTCTGCCAGGGGGCTATGTTAGTCAGGAAGATCGAGCCTATGACCTGACCCCCTTGATGACCACACTGAGGCCTTCCCTGGTGACTGGTCTGGGGAAATGCAGAGCACCAGCCTTTCTGGGAAACATCAGAATGGTCTTTTCCCAGCCAGTCCATTATTTACCTGCCCTGTACTAGTAAACAGGGCTTCCCTGGTAGCTCAGATGGTAAAGAATCTTCCTGGAATACAGGAGACCTGGGTTTGATCCCTGGGTCAGGAAGATCCCCTGGAGAAGGGAATGGCAACCCATTCCAGTATTCTTGCCTGGAGAATCCCATGGTCAGAGGAGCCCGGAGGGCTACAGTTCATGGGGGTCACAAAGAGTCAGACATGACTGAGAGGCTAACACTTTCACTTGACTTTGCTTTTGTACTAGTAAACTATCCTGAGGCTGTTTCAACAATTTTGCTTTTTAAATGAGTGAGACCTCTGTTCATGATGTGTTGTGGTTGTCATATCACTGGCGTACGGATGATCCTAACTGGGAATGAAATTGTCATCTACTTACCCATCTGTCATAGGACTTAGAGCTTAAGAAATGGACATACAGGCTAAATCCCACTGTCATGAATAGAGTTACAGCAAGTCTCAGTGGACCCAAAATATTTCGAAAAACTTGTGTCCCCTTGGAACTTTCTGCATGTGTTTTATCTGTAAGCTTAGCACATCCATGGTCAGAGACCAGCTTCAAGCTCTGCATAAATAAATAAATAGATTCTCACTCCTGCCCTGGAAACTGCTTGGCTGCATCTGGGATTCTATTACTATCTGTCTGGGCTTCTGCAGCCTCTGTTTGGTGTTGGTCACACAGCCCTGCCCTGTGGCGGCTCTGTTCTTGCTAGGAGGTTGCGTTTGTTGGAGGCAGGCTGCTGGACCACACAAGAACTGTGAATAAACTGTTTATTCCACACTGGTATTCAGGCCGGTACACCCACTGTGGTCCAAACTCCACCTTAATGAGCGGATCTCTGCAGCTAACACCCCCTAATCAGGTACCTCAAAACCGGCTGGAGTTTCTTTCTTTTGTCTGGCAAGTGCTTTCCTTTTCATCCTGTACCCTTACATCCTAACTGCTCATCCTTCCTGAATTTTCCGTTCAGTCATTCTGAAAAAGCAAAGAAATTCAAATGCTGGACCCACCAAGTAGCTTTAAGTAGTTTCTTTCATTTCTGTATCAAAGGCACCCAAGACTGTGTTCTAAGCAACCCGCTGAATATGAGACGCTACTCTGAGGGAAAAGCCAATTATTATTTCTCAGGTAGGGCAATGCTAAGGGGCCATGAACCAACAGCAAAGGGAAGCCAGCCACCATTTTCCTTTCTAGAAGGTGTTTGATCACATCTACTTTGTCACTCACAAGTGCCAGGAAACTTCTTCAGAAACAGAGTATGAGGCCAAGCCCCCTGGCCAGTGAGAAAGAAAGACCTCTGTGGCTTGCCCCCTTGGGAGAAGAAAACTGAGATCTAGAGCCATCAGGCCCCCGCTGACACCCCACCCCCACCTCCCTTAGTGCCTCCCTCAGCCATTTCAGGGATGCTGACAGCCATAAGAAATCAGGCCTGTTAGCAACAGGAAAGATCACAGGCCTCGATTCCTGTTGAGCTCCTCCAATAACAGCTGGCATCTGGCTCACCATCCCAGACGAATGCAGGCCCTGATTTATGGGGCGGCTCGGGTCAGGGAGTGGGCCATGCACATTGCCCTTTCCCCCACAAACACTCCAGTGGGCCAGGGCCTGGGAGAGGGCTATTGCAGGTCATCAGCAAATCCTGGGGGTAAAACAATGCAGAGGTTATTAAAGGGAGCCGAGAGGGGACCAATGTGAACTATTCCAAGCATGGTTATCTTCTTCTGCACAGTTCAAAGTGTATATACCCTAATGCATTTCAGCAGCTAATAAAAGTACTGGAGGGGCTGTTTTTCTTCTCTTTTTTGGAAACCATAGTGCTTATAAATTATAGGATAGAGTAGTGTGAAAGATACATAGTGGCTTTGAAACAGCGCTGACAACCTTAAACTAATTGATCATAAAAGGAAGTCAACTGCAATAGATGATGAACCATTTATCTAACCAAAAATAGATGGTTCCCCTCTGAGGATAAGAAGAAAGAAAAACCTAAAATCAGGGGTGAGCATGGAGGAATAAATGTAACATTTTTAATGCTTTGGTTGCAGGCTCCCAAACCAGAGGCACTGCAGATGTGGAAGACCAGGATGGCAGGGCCACTCCTATAAACACAGAGTAAGTCCAGACTACCACATCAGCCCACAGGCAAGCTGATCAAAAGCTTTATCTCATCTTTCCCCAGATGAAAATTTCACCAGAACCCTCACTTGCTAGCCATTAAGGCCCTTTAGCTTTTATTGTGCTAAAATGGAATTGGCTGGAGATGGTAATTAAATTGCACTGATATAGGCTAATGGGGTGTGTGTGTGAGAAGAACATAGACAAAGACTTAGGGAACTGATGATGTTGTACAATAAATGTTAAAAGATGCAGCCATGTGGTCATGTAGCTTCCACACTTAGCAGTAAACATATTCATGGAAAACAGTATTGCTGGAGACTCTCTGGAGAATGTGCTTTAATAAACAGGCAAGGTCCTCGGTACATCATATGGGGCTTTCACCCAAGAAACTGATAAAGCATTAGAAAATGGTTTACTCTTTCAAATAAACACTTCTCAAGCCATCTTGTGCTCTGCTGTGCTTAGTTGCTCAGTCGTGTCCGACTCTTTGCGACTCCATGAACTATAGCCCGCCAGACATCTCTGTCCATGGAGATTCTCCATGAAAAGAATATTGCCAAACCCTCCTCCAGGGGATCTTCCCAACCCAAGTCTCCCGCAATGCAGGCAGATTTTTTACCATCTGAGCCACCAGGGAAGCCCAAAGATACTGGAGTGGGTAGCCTATTCCTTCTCCAGGGGATCTTCCCAACCCAGGAATCAAACCAGGGTTTCCTGCATTGCAGGCAGATTCTTTACCAGCTGAGCTACCAGGGAAGCCCAAGCCATCTTGTAAATTTGTTTAAAGGCAATCACTTTTTCAAAAAAGGAATAACAAAAGGGAAGCTCTAGTCTGGTGTTTGAAATCCAGTTACTTCACTTTATCAGAACTTTACTAGATGCAGGTTTGTATGAGGGCAGGTTGGAAAAGCATTCAAAAGGGGTGTGACCCAGGCTTCTCACTATTTCCCTTTCTCCCCACCCCGCCCAACCCCTCCAAACCCTCTGAGCTTCAAACCTGACCATGAGAGTTTATCATCCATTGGTTACTATAGCACTCCTCTGCTATGACGTGCCTCCAGCAGGCTCCTCACTGACAGCTTGATCAAGACCACAGCACAGGATACAGCATCCAAGGCCCTTCTTTGTGCCCTTGGCCTCACTGCATTGCTGGGAGGGGTCGTGTTCTCACTGCTATGCAGCCATATTGCTAGACAGTGGTCATTCATGCCCTGCCATACCTCCCTGACTCCCCACCTGGAGACCGTGTGTCCTGGATGCAGCCCAGCAGTGGCCAGTTCTCACTCTGGGTCCTCAGCAGATTTCACCATCACGTGGGACTATGGTGCTTTGCTCACAGTTTAATGCCCCATCTCGAGTGCATGACCTGGCTGCCCTCATCTTTGGCCCCCCAAAATGAGCCCCCCCCAGGGGTCATCTCATCTAGAGAACAGTAAACAGTGTTTCCTCCGTGTAGGAGAAAGAGGCGGAGTGAATGAATGAAGAGGGAGCTGGGTCCAGGTCACTCAGCTAACGACCTGGAGATTCAGGGCAGTTTTTCTGCCTCAAGCCCAGCCTTGCCTCACAATGTGCAGTCATTTATTTTCACTAGACCTGGTAGACAGCCTGTTCCCCTATACCAAAATACAGTCTGGCTCAAGAGCTCCTCTAAGAGGCAGGTTTTCTGAGTTTGAGTTTAGGTTCTGCCGGATATGAACAGGGAACTGGGAATAGTAAGAATACCCATCCCAGGAGGTTGCTGCAAGAGTTAAATGACATAATATATGCAAAGTTAGTAATCTGGCACAGAGTAAGAGCTCAATAAATGTTAGCTACATATATGTTATTAGCTACTAATTACTTGTACCATTGCTCATATGCAAAATAAACTGTTTTCCCATTCAGCCACGGTACATAAATCTTACAAATAAGGATCCTGTCCCCAGAATGACAAATCTCGTTCCTTCATATTTCCTTATTTCTAATGTTCTTCCCACATGTATTTTACCCCCACGTAATAAGGAATTTGCTATAGAGTCCTTCTCATCACAGAAACTGCATCTCCCAGACTATTTCTTTCACCGAGAAATGGAGCCCATAAAAAAGTGTTTCAGTTTAGATACTTTTTCACGCCTGGAAACTTTGACCACTGTATACCCTGATGGCCTTCCAGCTCACTGAGGTCACGGTAGGGTGGGAGGAAGTATCCCCATCCCTCATCCACCTCGGTGACCCCTAACCAACAACCCTGTCCTCCTGGGCTGTGAGGTCAGGTCCTGAGAGCAGAGCCTGTGCACATCTCAGGGCCTGTGTGTTCCCCGGAGGCTGGAAAAGCACCCAGTCATGTAGACACTTAATGAACACTTGAATGAATGAGTTGAATGACCAAACATTGTTCAAAGCAGACCCGCCTGCCCCTGGCACATACACACGGAGATACTCTGTGGCAGGGAAGGTGGCAGGTGGGCTGAGAGAAATCCCCATCTCTTTCTCCCACCCAGAATCCCTCAAGCAGACCCTTGAAGGAGTACGTTGTCCCCACGGAGGCTCCCCTCCCCTTGAGGTTCCCGTCAGAAAGCCTGGTCCTGAGGTTTTAATGCTGGGAATTGTTTGGTGTGTGCAGTACTGCCAGAATTCAGATTTCAAAATTCTCCACCATCAACTCCAGCCAGTGTCAGATTGGGAGATTTACCAATGGGTGTCTTTTCGCTGTACAGCAAGAAGGACTGTTTACATTGCTGAACTGAATGCTCTTTGGTGTCCATGGTGAAAAAAGACCCAGGGCTTGGGAGTGGGGCTGGGAGGGTAGAAGGATCTCCTGCCAGGTAGAGGGTCCACGTGGCTCTGGGGACTTCTGGAGCCGAGGGGGACCTCATCTGCCTGCTCCAGACCGAGCACGTCTCCCCTGGGACTGAGGCTTCTCGCCTCTTCCTTCCTCTTTTCCTTTGTCTTCCCTTCTCATCCCTTCCCTTGACTTCTCTGACCTGGAACCCGATAAAAGCTGCAGGAAATATTTGGAAACCAACCCTCCCCAGGTGTTCATCGTATGCAAAAGATTGTTCTGTCTGGCACAGCTGCTACCAGTGCGGCTTCTCCTGGCCAACTGAAGACTGTGATTTATCATCCTAGGCATACACAGTAGTAAATAAATGACAAAAAAGCCTTTTTCCCCTGGCAACCACTCAGCCTCAAGATAATTGACTTGTTCTTTTCTCCTCCCTCTTCTTACCAACCACAAAGCAGTGACATTCTCTGATAAATGAGCTGCCATGACTGTCTTGCTGACAGGTGTTTCACATAAAAGATGAGCTATCCCATGAAGACGTAAGGCAGATGTTGAAAACTGGAAGCTCAAGGGTCAATTTGCCCGATGCAACATGACTATAAAGGTCAAGCTCACACTGAAGAAGCAGAGACTTCACATGAAAATTCATAGTTTGCTCTTTTGGAAATTGAGAGGTCTTCTGGAGAGGGTGGATCTACCATTTCACCTGGCAGTAGCTGCCTGGGCATGCCTGCCCCAAAAGTTGTGGGTCTCACACTTCCTTTTATGTCTCTGAGACCAAGGGTGAATGTCAGTTGCCATTTATCATTGTGTTTGCTGCTTTTCCAACAGCATAGACAGATTGAAGATGGCTGCAAATTCATTATCATTCTGCCCATGGAAAAGTGAAGTAGATTTCCCCTCCTCTTGAATCAGGCTGTCCTGTGACTTGCTCTGTCCAATAGAATGTGGTAGAAGTGAGGCCATATAACTTCAGAAACTGGACCTTCAGATAACCAGTCTCTGCTTGCACATACTTGGAACACTCCCTCTTAGAACTCAGCTCTCACACTGTGAGAAGCTCACACCACTCATAGAGACTGTCTGGAAAGAACTGGAACATTCCATTCCACAACACCAACTGAGGTCCCTGCCAAGAGCCAGCCCAACTGTTAGCCATGTAAAAGTGAGCAACCTTGGACACTCCTGCCTACTTAAGCCCCCAGATGACCCCTGCCCTGGCTGACACCATATGGAGCCAAATAAATGCCCAGCAGAGTCCAGTCCACTCACAGAATTGTTAGACAGTAAATGGCTGTGGTTATTTTATGCCTCCAAGTTTGGGGATGTTTGTTCTGCAGCAGTAGTTAAAAAAAATACCTTATCATTATCAAAGTTTGGAGGAAATAAGGTAAGTCAGAAGGCTACACGTCCCAAGAAAAAGAAAGTAATTCTTTTTGAAACTGAAGAGTCTTCCTTGTATGCAAATTCCCAGCTTGCCTCACAGATTCACACTAGCCACTCTCCAAAGCACTTTGGTTGAGGACTTAGGCTCTAAGGGAAATTGTGTTCATAGATACAAGAATACAGAGCCTGCAGATCAGTGCCTAGTCTCTGCTGCTCACCAGTTCTCTAATGGCCTTCAGCCAATTCCCTGGCCTTCAGTTTTCCCATCTATGAAAATGGAATAAAAGTATCTGCTCTCTTAACCTTATTTGTTGTGCTCAGTCTCTCAGTCATGTCTGATTCTTTGGAACCCCATGGTTCCTCTGTCCATGGAGTTTTTCAGGCAAGAATACTGGAGCAGGTTGCCATTTCCTACTCCAAGGGATCTTCATGACCCAGGGATTGAACCCAGATCTCATGTGTCTCCTGCTTTGGCAGGTGGATTCTTTACCACTGTGCCACCTGGGAAGCCCTCTTAACCTTGTATGAATGTTTTATAAATTTTAAAAGACTTTGTTAATGAAAAGTGCTGTTATTTGCATTATGTACCCAATACATTTTTATTGCTACAACACTTTGGAACTCCAAAAGTATAATATATTTTTGTTTGATATGCTGAGAGTTATTTATATTGGAGTTTTTCTATCCAACTAACTTTGAAGTCTATGTATTTGGACCAGAGATGGGGGTGATAAAGAGGTTTCAGGTCATATGGTAAGTCCAGTTGTGTTAACTCCCTGGAGAACTGTGCTGAGAATGATTCTGAGGCCACATCTGGGAAGGGAGAGGAGTATATGCAAGCCATGAATTTACCCTCCCAGCAATCTATTTTTGACAATCTATTTTTTAAGGGCTTTTGTTTTGTTGTAAGAGATTTCCATTGAGATAAACTATGAGTTAGAAGACTCAAGAGTTGGATTTGAGCTGTGTGACTGTGATCCTAGACCACATATAACTTCTCTGATCTCTAGTTATGTCATCTGAAACAGATGATGATGAAGATGGTGCTGCATTTAACACTGGCTCTGTGGTTGATATGTACTATTTCATTCGATCTTCACAGCTTCTTGGAGAAAGGTCTGCTTAATTGTTATCCCCATTTTATACATGAAGACAGAAGCACACATAAAGACTCTTGATCAAGTCATCCAGCTAGTAAATCAAGAAACCAGGATTTGAGCCTTCATAGTCTAGATAAGTGTTGCCAGACTTTCCAATAAAGGATCAAATAGTAGATATTTTAGACTTTGTGGGCCACATAGTCCCTCATGCAACAGCTCAATTTTGCTGTTGTTGCTCAAAAGCAGTCAGTATGCTTTTCTGAGCATCTCAGGATGTTCTGAGCATCTCAGGATGTTTGTCTGAGCCATTATACGTATGAGTTTGTTACAGCATCTCTTGTGACCTTGGTCAATACTCTGTACCCCACTAATTCCAATTCTAGGAATAATAGCACAAGTGCACTAATTTTTATCGAAAGCACCCCAGATGTCCATTAGTAAAAAAATGGGTAAATAAATTTGATGTAGTCACATGAAGAAATATTATGCAACAGTCAGAATGAATGATTAGATTTACATGTCCCAACATGAATGGAGCTAGAAAAAAATCTAGAGTGGAGAAAGCTAGCTGCAGAATGTTAATACAATCTGATGCCATTTACGTGGTATGCTTTTCAACCTACAAAATAAAGCTCTTTATTAGGTACAGACGCATACAAATGTAAATTTTGATTCATGGGCTGGAATGATACCATAGCAATTGCTGTTGGGGAGAAGGACTGGGAGGAGGGACTTCATAGACTTCAAAATATGTACAATATTTTACTTAAAAAAAAAAGGGTCAGAAGTAAATATATCTGAATAACATCTGCTCGTTTAATACAGCTGATTCTTGGATACCTGTTTATTATCATCTCTACTTTTCTGCTTTTCTTTTTCAACAACAAAAATATCCAAGTAGAGAAAATTCCTGCCTGCTTCTCCAGGATCTGGAAGAAGAGAATTCTCCAGAGTAATAAATGCAGTTCCCTGCTGGGTATCACTTCATGGGGTCCTCAGAGGCTTCCTTTCCTCTCACATGGGGACATTTTCTGCTAAATATAGAAAAGAACACCCTTTATTTGGCCCACAATCTCTTCTCTTCCAGTTTTCCCTTTTCCATTTCTTTTGGCTGAAAGTATCATCACCACTGCAGATAAGATTATTCTTCCACTGTTTTCCCACAGTTGAGATTCCAGCTAAAGAAATTCTAAGTTCAAATAGCAAGTTAATTCCCATGAGTGATAAACTTCTGATAAAGGAGCCGGGAGCACAGGATACAAACGTGCACCAACAAATAGAAGAAAAGGCATAATTGCAAACATGTAAAGCGTTTACAAAGTTCAACGTGGGCTTCCCTTTTCACACAAAATAAACATTGGCGATTCCAGTGACATGGAATTTCAGATGTGCTGAGGATCTACTGGGATCATCAGAGTCTGCTATTAGTAGAAAACCCCATTACAAACAGTCATGTCACTTAACTTTACATTTCTAATTGATGAATACTTGCATTGCACTAAAGTCATTAAAAACAAGGACAAAAACCTACATGATATTAGGTACAACCCAGGGCTGCCTTTTTTCAGCAAAGACCATATCTTTCTAGAATTCTCAGAGTTAAGCTCACAAGTTTTTTATGAATCAGGTTGGGATTATTATTACTTTAGAAGGCAGAAACAGTTTTAAGAAGATACTCTGGGTTATAGAAGTTACTGGGTCCAGAAAGACACATACGCCTTCCCTAAATCCCATCATTATCTGTCTACTAGTACTATTGTTAGAGAAATTATCACCATAAATTAAACAGACAGAACTACCAGAAGGCCAATCTCAGAATGTAAATTTCTCAAACAGGGCTACTATATGGCTTATTGCCATAGCTTACCTTCTAACCTCTCTTTCTCCCCAGGAAAGGTGCCAGACTTAGAAATCATGAGTGTGAGAGGCTTGACTTGCAGTCAAACACATCCTAGTTGATAAAGATCCTGCATCTAGAGAGATGGAGACATGCAGAGAGCAACATGAGGTCTGCTTTGCTAAGATCTGTGGATTACATCTGAGTCCAATGGAAAGAAAGCAAAATGCTTTTTAATGACATGTTTGAGATAGAATAATTCAGTTGAATAGTTGATGAGAGTAAACAGAAGCTGGAATGAAGTTATTGTAGCCCTGCTGGGTTGAGCTGTATGTATGTGATGGTACTTAGAGTGCAGTAGTCCAGACTTCAGGGACTGTTCTGTCTGAGAATTATGAAGTTCTTATTGGGACCATGGGTTAATGCCACACCCTGTGGGTGGTTCTGTAGGGAATAGATGTCGTCACATCCCTGGGAAAATGAACAGGGACTCTGGAAGTGGACCTTTGAGATGACATTATATATTTTCTCCTTCGCAATTCTTAGGGTCATTTTGGGCAGAGTGTGAAGAACAGAGATACTCAGAGCATTTTTGATGGCATGAGGAGGAAGCAGCCTGATAAAGAATCCTCGAAGGTCCCTGGCCTGTGCATTCACTGGAAGCCCTCCTCCTTGTTGTGTTCCATCTTACTTTTCTCAAACTTCAGTAAATTCTCATAAAAGATACAGTCTATTCTCTTCTGTGTATGGGGAATTAAGGGGAAGGGCTGGTTGGTGGTTCAGAGGAGAACCTTGGCCCTCCCTTCGGCCACCACAGGGAACAGCTATGCCTATAGGTCAGTATTCCGAGGGCCACCGGCAGCAGCAGTGGTGGGAGAACACGGGCCTCGGCTGCTAAAGGACCGGCACTCAGCCCTGTGTGGACGAATTTCTCCGGCCTCTATAGGAATCCACCCAAGTTCCTGCTGCTCAGGGAAGACCGAGGACCCAGAGCTGAAACATCTTTGAGGACATCAACAAATCAAGGAAGCCGTTACAGGAGGTTCTGGATTTCTGGTGAATTCCGTCAACTGGGCTTGGAGTTGATCTAGATGAAGTATTGTGTTTCTCAGTATCCATTCTCCCCTTCTGTTTTTAATGATGGAATCTCTGAAATTTAGCTTGGTGGGGGCCTCCCTTGTGGCCAAAAGCTTGAGCCTGAGCATTATTCGTGTATAGACACACAGTTAGCACGGTAGGCCTAGTAAAAAATGGGCCCCCAAAATATGACAACTTAAACCAACTCAAGTTTGTAGCTCCCTCATGGAATAAGTAGGAAAATTACTAGTGTGAATTGATATAGTGGCTCCATCCATTAAGATGAGGAACACGGTATATATGGAAAGGCATAAGCCAAAATGAGTTCAGAGTGAGAGATAAACAGATGCATGACGTGTGCTGGGTAAAGTAACCCACACTGCAGACCTGAGTGGACTTCCCTCTCCAAGTCTCCCACAGCACATGGGGGTGAAAGTGGGGGATCTTGCTTAGAGCATAGGAAATGCTCCAAACAGAATCAGCCCACGAATAAATCAGTGGAATATCCAAACCCCAAATCTAGGTTTTGCATGCATGGCCTCCATCAGGAACGGCAATGAGACACGCTAATACTCCAAATTCAAACTTATTTATATTTAAAATAGTGAGGCACAGACTCATTGTCCAAAAGCAGGGTGATTTGTTCTCAAGCTCCTTAGTGAGGTTAGGGGAGGGGGTATGCTGGTGGCCTCTGCAGGGAGAACAAGAAGTATGTTTGAGTCCAAATGTGTTTGAGGTTTGTCAATTATTTAGTGCAATAACAGCTGGGTATTTGTTTATTACATTGAAGTGGATCTTTTTATATTTGAATCAAAAGCACACATAAAAGCCTATTGTAGAAACTCAGACTCTATTACAACATAAATGTGCATTATATAAAACAAAAGAAAAGGGAAAAAGGATTTTAAAATTACAAACAAACCATGGAGCTTATAAACTGTGGGAGAGTTGAAGGTAACGGGAAGGATCCAAGATGGCTCTTCTGTTCTTTGCCTGACCAGATTCTCCATTACCACAACCAGCTCTTGCTAAGAACACAACGCAGTCAGAAAAATGGGAAATGAAATGGTTCTTCCTTCCCCAGTCCTCAGAAAGATGACTATCCCAGTTCCATTGATTGTCTGCTTCAGCTTTTATGGAGCTTAATGGAGGAAGAATAATAGAATAGGAGGAAAACAATAAGAAGGTAGGTGGAGCACCCCAATGCATTTTGCACATATTCAGTAATACAAAGTGTAACAGCCCCCTCTTCTATCTTCAGCAGTGTGTGCTAAGTCACTTCAGTTGTATCTGACTCTTGGCAACCCTATGGACTGTAGCCCACCAGGTTTCTCTGTCTATGGGATTCTCCAGGCAAGAGTACTTGAGTGAGTTGTCATGCCCTCCACCAGGGATCTTCCTGACTCAGGGATCGAACCTGCTTCTCTTACGTCTCCTGTATTGGTAGGTGGGTTCTTTACAACTAGCACCATCTGCAAAGCCCAGCGTCAGCAGTAGTCTAGTTTATAGGGATTTCCTAGGTGGTTGCCCTGCATTGGTCTGCCTTTATTGTAATGTTAATTGCTCAGTTGTGTCCAGCTCTTTGAGACCCCATGGACTGTAGCTCATCTATCCATAGAATTCTCCAGGCAAGAATACTGGAATGGGTTGCCATTTCCTTCTCCAGGGGATCTTCCTAACCCAAGGATCAAATCTGGGTCTCCTGCATTGCAGGCAGATTCTTTACCATCTGAGCCACCAGGGAAGCCCAGGGGGTGGATTAAATTGATGGAGTTCTGGTGCTGGGCTAATCTTTCACTCTGGGTAATTAAGAATTAGCTCACATACAATCCCATTTAAAGTATAAAATTCAAAAGTATTTTCACAGGTAAGTGCAACCATCACCGCAATCAATTTTAGAACATTTCCATCAACTCAAAAAGAAGCCTAGTACCTCCTACCTGCCAGCCCCACTTCCCCACCTCTGTTGATGTGCCGTTTAATCCCTAAGTCGTGCCTGACTCTTTGCAACTCCATGTACTGCAGCATGCCAGGCTTCCCTGTCCTTCACTAGGTCCCTGGGTTTCCTCAAACTCATGTCCATTGAGTCAATGATGCCATCTAACCATCTCATCCTCTGCTGCTCCCTCTTCCTCCTGCTCTCGATCTTTCCCAGCATCAAGGTATTTTCCAGTGAGTCAGCTCTTTGCATCAGGTGGCTAAAGTACTGGAGCTTCAGCTTCAGCATCAGTCTTTCCAATGAACATTCAGGGTTGATTTCCTTTAGAATTGACTGGTTTAAACTTACTGTCCAAGGGACTCTCCAGGGTCCTTGTCCAGGAGTCTTCTCCATCACCACAGTTCAAAGCATCAATTCTTCAGCACTTAGCCTTCTTTATGATCAAATTCTCACATTTGTACATGACTACCGGAAAGACCCCATAGCTTTGACTACATGGACCTTTGTTGGTCCATGCTCTTTATACGCTCTCTAGTTTGTCATAGCCTTCTTTCCAAGAAGCAAGCATCGTCTAATTTCATGTCTGCAGTCACCATCCACAGTGATTTTGGAGCCCAAGAAAATAAAATCTGTCACTGTTTCATTGTTTCCTCATCTATTTGCCATGAAGTGATGGGATCGGATGCCATGATCTTCAATTTTTGAATGTGAGTTTTAGGCCAGCTTTTTCACTCTCCTCTTTCACCTTCATCAGGAGGCTCCTTAGTTCCTCTTCGCTTTCTACCACGTGGTATCATCTGAATATCTGAGGTTGTTGATATTGCTCCTGGTAATCTTGATTCCAACTTATAACTCATCCAGCCCAGCATTTTGCATGATGTACTCTGCATATAAGTTAAATAAACAGGGTAACAATATACAGCTTTGTCATACTCCTTTCCCAATTTTGAACCAGTCAGTTGTTAACCCCTAGGCAATCATTAATCTACTTTCTGTCTCTATAAATTTTCTTCTGGACATTTCATAAAAATAAAATAATATAATATGAGATCTTTTGTGACTTCCTTCACTTAGCATAATGTTTTCGAGATTTGTCCATGTTGTAGCAGGTGTCTGTACTTCATTTCTTTTTATGGCTGAATAATATTCTGTTGCATTGTTATATCACATTCTGTTTATTCATTTGTCATTGACAGACATTTGGGTTGTTGTCTCCATTTGGCTATTATGAATAATACTGCTATGAACATTCATGTACAAATGTCTTTGTGATTATATGACTTTGTTTCTCTTGGGTATATATTAATACTAAGAGTGGGATTACTGGGATATATGGTAACTCTGTGTTTAATCATTTGAGGAATTACCAGATTGTTTTCAAAAGTGGCGGCACCAGGACTTCCCTGGTGGTCCAGTTTTTAAGACTTCGCCTTTCAATGCAAGGGGTGCCAGTTTGATCCCTGGTCAGGGAGCTGAGACCTCACATAACTTGCAACCAAAAAACCAAAAGATAAAACAGATGTAATATGCTAACAAATTCAATAAAGACTTTAAAAATGGGACTTCCCTAGTGGTCCAGTGGCTAAAACTCTGTGCTCCTAATTCAGGGGGCCTGGGTTCTATCCCTGGTCAGGGAACTAAATTCCACATGCTGCAACTAAGAGTTCACATGCCGTAACCAAGACTTGGCCCAGCCAGATAAATAAATAAAAAGAAACTTAGAAAAAAAAACTTTAAAAAATGATCCACATTAAAAAAAACAAAACTTTAAAAAAGTGGTTGCCTTTCTTTTCTCTGCCTTTTGTGTGGTAGGATGGGTGAGTATGGGTGTGTTCTTAGCAGGATTAAACTTGCTTGTCAGTGGGTGTAGAGGCTGGTCTGTTAAATACCTGATAAATCTTAGGGAAAATTATTTGGAATGTAGTTGAATTTGTGTGTTTTAGTATTTGAGCACTTAAATAGACAATGTACAAGTTATTTAAAGCCTGCTTATTCTCAGAAGAGATAGTCTAGAATACAAAGTAGGGTTTCACTGAAAATAAACATACAGATGAATTTTTTAAAAATATTAAACCTTCTGATCCACAAACATAAAATGCTTTTCCAATTATTGAGATGACATGTAATTTCTTCCACAATGTTTTGCAGTTTGCAGAGGACAGGTTATACACTTCTTTTGTTAGGTTTATTTCTAAGTTATTTTTTTAACTGGTGTAAATGGAATTTTTTTTAAATTTTCAGATTGTTCACTGCAAGTGTTGTATTGTTGCTATTTAGTCACCAAGTCATGTCTGACTCTTTTGTGACTCCATGGACTGTAGCCCACCAGGCTCCTCTGTCCTTAGAATTTCCCAGACAAGAATACAGGAATGGATTGCCATTTCCTTCTCCACGAGATAATCTCGACCCAGGGATTGAACCCACATCTCCTGAATTGGCAGGTGGGTTCTTTACCACTGGGCCATCAGGAAAGCCCTAACTGCAAGTGTATAGAAATATGATTCTTTGCAGCATATTAACCTTGCATCCTGAAAACTTACTAAACTTGTTTATTTTTTCTAAATGCTTTTTAGTGGATTCCTAGGTTTTTCTACGTACAAAATCATATCATCTGAAAATAGACATAGTTTTATTTCTTCCTTTCCAATCCATATGCCTTTTATTACTTTCTCTTGCTTAATTGCCCCAGCTAGAACTTCAAGTATAATGCTGAACAGAAGTGGCAAGAGCTAACATCTTTGCTTTGTTCCTGATAGCGGTAGAAAAGCATCCAGTCTTGCATCATTAAGTATGACGATAGCTATGAGTTTTTCACAGCCTTTCAAACCCTTTATTGGTTTGAAGAACTTTTCTATTCCGCATTTGTTCAGTCTTTTTATGAAGTGTTGTGCTGTATGCTTAATTGCTCAGTTGTGTCTGACTCTTTGCAGCCCCATGGATTACAGTCTGCCAGGCTCCTCTGTCCTTGGGGATTCTCCAGGCAAGAATACTGGAGTGGGTTGCCATGTCCTCCTCCAGGGGATCTTCCCAACCCAGGGACTGAACCAGGTCTCCTGCATTGCAGGTGGATTCTTAACCATCTGAGCCACCAGGGGAGCCCACGAAGAGTGTTGGATTTTGTCAAATGCTTGTTTCTGTGTCTATGGGATAATCATATGATATTTGTTTTTTATTCTATTGATATGACGGTTTACAGTAATTGATTACTGGATGTTAAACCAAACTTCACATTCCTTCTTTACTGTTATTTTACGTTAAGTAAATATTTTGTTATGTAGCATTTTAACTTCTATACTTTTTTTCCCACTCTATCTTGAAAGATTTTAGTGATTTAGATAAGATGTATATGACTTACCATATATATCTTACCTTGTCAGAATTGGCTCCTGGTTTATACTAGTTCCATTTCATTGATTTATAGAAACATTAATATAGTTATATTCCTCATTCTCTCTTTTTGTCATATGATTTTTGTACACAGTAGAGCTATTAATCGGAGAAGGCAATGGCACCCCACTCCAGTACTCTTACCTGGAAAATCCCATGAATGGAGGAGCCTGGTAGGCTGCAGTCCATGGGGTTGCTAAGAGTCCGACAAGACTCAGCGACTTCACTTTCACTTTTCACTTTCATGCACTTGAGAAGGAAATGGCAACCCACTCCAGTGCTCTTGCCTGGAGAATCCCACGGACGGGGGAGCCTCATGGGCTGCTGTCCATGGGGTCACACAGAGTCAGACACGACTGAAGCGACTTAGTAGCAGCAGCAGCAGCAGAGCTATTAATGTTACAAACCCAACAATGCATTGTTATAATTCTTACTTTACAATCTGTAGACATTTCCTTAGCCCAGTAAGGCTTTCCTCTCACCCACCTTCCTTCTTTTACTATCATTGGCAAACATATCACACATATCCTATTATTTATGTGTTCAGTTCAGTTCAGTTCAGTTGCTCAGTCATGTCCAACTCTCTGCGACCCCATAGGCCCCCAAATATATTATATACACATTACTTTATGCTAGTGTTTTAAAATCAGTTATGAAGGAATAAAATCTGTATTTAAACTGTATCTTATAATTACACGGATACCTTTTCCTGTGGTCTTTGTTCTTCATGTTAATTTGAATTACCATTTGGAGACACTTGCTTTCAGCCTGAAAAAGTTCCTTTAGTATTTCTTATAGGATATTTGAATTTTTTATTTCTCATAAAACTATTTGTTCTATCAACAAATTCTCTCAGATTTTGTTTATCTGGGAAAGTCTTTATTTCACCTTCATTTTTAAAAGATGGTTTTGATTATAGAGACTTTTATTAATTTACAGTTTTTTCTGTTTTTTTTCATTGACTATTTTATGTCCTTCCAATACGTTCCAGCCTCCATTATCTTGGCTGGAAAGTCAGCTCCAATCTTATTGGAGTTTCTTTGTAAGTAATAAGTCAGTTTTCTTTTGCTGCTGTCAAGATTTTCTCCTTGGCTTTAACTTTCAACATTTTAACTATGATGTGTCTGTTTGTGGCTTTCTTTGCATTTATCCTACTTAAAGTTTGTTGAACTTCCTGGATGTGTAAGTTCACTGTTTTTCAATAAAACCAGGGATACTATGAACAGCTATATGGTGGTCATTTTTTTCTCCAGGGGATTTTCCCGACTCAGGGATTGAACCCACATCTCCTGCACTGCAGGTGAATCCTTTACCACTGAACCACCAGGGAAGCCCATAAATTTGACAACCTAAGTGAATCTTTCAATCCTTGAAAGACACAGTCTGCCTAAATTCACACAAGAAGAAGCAGACAATCTGAATGGGCCTGAAACAATTAAATTGATGAGTAATAACCTTCTAAAATGAGGCTTTCTAGGTGGTGCCAGTGCTAAAGTACTTGTCTGTCAATGAAGGAGATATAAAGAGACACAGGTTCAATCCCTGGGTCAGGAAGATCCTCTGGAGGAGGGCATAGCAAACCACTGCAGCATTCTTACATGGAGAATCCCTTGGACAGAGGAGCCTGGTGGGTTACAGTCTGTAGGGTCGCACTACTGAAGTGATTTAGCATGCATCAGTTCAGTTCAGTTCAGTCGCTCAGTCGTGTCCGATCTTTGCGACCCTATGAGTCGCAGCACGCCAGGCCTCCCTGTCCATCACCAACTCCCAGAGTTCACTCAGACTCACGTCCATCAAGTCAGTGATGCCATCCAGCCCTCTCATTCTCTGTCGTCCCCTTCTCCTCCTGCCCCCAATCCCTCCCAGCATCAGAGTCTTTTCCAATGAGTCAACTCTTCGCATGAGATGGCCAAAGTACTGGAGTTTCACCTTCAGCATCATTTCTTCCAAAGAAATCCCAGGGCTGATCTCCTTCAGAATGGACTGGTTGGATCTCCTTGCAGTCCAAGGAACTCTCAAGAGTCTTCTCCAACACCACAGTTCAAAGGCATCAATTCTTCGGTGCTCAGCCTTCTTCACAGTCCAACTCTCACATCCATACATGACCACAGGAAAAACCATAGCCTTGACTAGACGGACCTTTGTTGGCAAAGTAATGTCTCTGCTTTTGAATATGCTATCTAGGTTGGTCATAACTTTCCTTCCAAGGAGTAAGCGTCTTTTAATTTCATGGCTGCAGTCACCATCTGCAGTGATTTTGGAGCCCCAAAAATAAAGTCTGACACTGTTTCCACTGTTTCCCCATCTATTTCCCATGAAGTGATGGGACCAGATGCCATGATCTTCGTTTTCTGAGTGTTGAGCTTTAAGCCAACTTTTTCACTCTCCACTTTCACTTTCATTGAGAGGCTTTTGAGTTCCTCTTCACTTTCTGCCATAAGGGTGGTGTCCTCTGCATATCTGAGGTTATTGATATTTCTCCCGGCAATCTTGATTCCAACTTGTGTTTCTTCCAGTCCAGCGTTTCTCATGATGTACTCTGCATAGAAGTTAAATAAGCCAGGTGACAACATA
Source organism: Bubalus kerabau (assembly GCF_029407905.1). Lineage (NCBI taxonomy): Eukaryota > Metazoa > Chordata > Mammalia > Artiodactyla > Bovidae > Bubalus > Bubalus kerabau. Next base: position 150,180,704 of record NC_073627.1, read on the forward strand.
CAGCCTTGACGTACTCCTTTTCCTATTTGGAACCAGTCTGTTGTTCCATGTCCAGTTCTAACTGTTGCTTCCTGACCTGCATACAAATTTCTCAAGATGCATGCAACCTTCTAAAAAAGAGAGCATCAGCCCAAAGTGAGTTCACTGGTGAATTCTAACACATATTTAAAGAAGAAATTGTATCAACTTTCTAGAAACTCTTTCAGAAGATAGAAGCAGAAGGAATGCTTCCTAACTCATTTTATGAGGCTAGCATTACCCTAGTAACAAAACTAGAAAAGACATTGCAAGAAAACCACAGACCAGTATCTCTCAACAAATTTGTGAAGTTTTCAGCCATTATTTCTTCAAATGTTCTTTCTGCTCCCTTCTCTCATTTTTTTCTGGTACTTCCACTATAAGTGTTTTGGTATACTTTTTCCCTCTCTGTTCTTCAGCTTGCATGGTTTCTACTGATTTATCTTCAAGTTTATTTATTCTCTCTTCTGCCAGTTCAAACCCACTGTTGAGTCCCTCTAATGAATTTTTTATTTCTGTTATTCCACTCTTCAACTCCAGAATTTCCATTTGGTCCTTTTTTTAATAACTTTTATCTCCTTATTGATATTCTTTATTTGATGCAACATGGTCATCATATTTTCTTTTAGCCTTATGAGCATGTTTACAATGAATCTTTTGAAGTTTTCTGATAATACAGCAGTGGTCACTCTCACAGGCAGTTTCTTTTCTGGCTTTTTCTAGCTGTATGAATCATATTTTTATATTTGTTTGCATGCCTTAAAATTTTTGTTGGAAATATTGTAGCAATTCTAGATATTGGTCTTCCTCCCATCCTCCAGGGCTTGTTGCTCTTATTTAATTGTTTATTTGTTTAGTGAATGGCTGGATTATTTTCTTGAAATCTATTTCCCCTTCCATAGTGTTCGGCCTCTGATATTCCTTCTGAAAGATGCACAGCTTTGGGTATAACCACAGTCATGCTTGGATGACAATGATCTTGCTGGGGTTATCAGCTACTTTTTCTCTGACCACATCCAGTTGTAAAACTCTATTAATTGTTGGCTGATTGCTATATTGATTCCAGCAATGCCCTAAAGCATAAATTGCTCTACAAACTAATCCAATGAAGTTGTGACTCCTTTGAAGGAATAGTCCCTGAGGTCAGTGTTTGATATTTGTTCTGAACCCAAGAAGACTCCTTCCTAGTGACTCATTCTGAGTTTTCTCCCACAAACTAACAGGCTTACAGTTTAGCATATATTTATTTTGAATCTCCTCCCAATTCTCTTTTACCATAACCTCCACAGTTTTTGAGAGCATCCTTAGGCTTGACTTTCAGTTCCTTTGGGAAAATATTAGAAACTATCTTTTTAAATGGCCTCCTTCTTACCCTTTTCCCAATCCCATTCTCCAGCAAAATATCTGATTCAGGACTCTGGATTTGGGGATGGGAACAATGGCAGGCTCCTCTCTGAATGATACCCCCACTGTAGGAGCTGAGTAGTTGGTGGAGAAGTAGGGCAGCCAGAGGTCCTCTGAGCTTGCATCTTCTGACTTGGAACCACCCCCTCACAAGTCAAGGAAAGAATGACTAGTTCTTTCAGCATTCTGTGCCCCAAGTAGACCCTCCAATCCACCAGAAAGGTGACCTCTTAATTGCACTCATCTGGAACTTAGTCTCAGCAATGGGGATCTGTGGACAGGATAAGAAACATTGCCAACCTGCTCCTCTGGAGAAGAAAGACTTCCATGTGCTGGGAGGGCTGGGAAAAGGAGCCCTTGTCCCTAGTTGCAGAATTCTGGAATGGAGTTTCCACCCTTGCTTAACTAAGAGTGAGTAGGAAGGAAGCAGTCTCAGTTCAAATACCATAAACTCTCACCATTCTTACCAAATTTTCATAAGTTTTCTTAAATAGCAGACTTTCCCTTTGCTATTTTTCCCCCTTAGGATCATTTCCAGAAGCCTTAAATTGTTGAGTTTTTTAACAGTTTTTCACCAGTTTCACTGAGTAAGTGGGTCAGTAGAGCTCCTCATGCTGTCATGCCAGAAGTTGATCTTACTCTGGGTAGTTTTGAGTATGTAAGTATTATTAATACTATTTTTGTGTTAATAACAAAGAACTTCTGGCATGCTCTCTTCATTGTGATATCATTGACTTAGAATGAGGTATTAAAATCCTAACCCCCAATACCTGTGAATGTGACCTCATTTGGAAAAAGGGTCTTTGCAGATATAACCAAGTTAAGATGAAAGTATACTGGATTAGTGTGTGGCTCAGACGGTAAAGCGTCTGTCTACAATGCGGGAGACCCAGGTTAGATCCCTGGGTCAGGAAGATCCCCTGGAGAAGGAAATGGCAACCCATTCCAGTATTCTTGCCTGGAGAATCCCATGGATAGAGGAGCCTGGTGGGGTGCAGTTCATGGGGTCCCAAAGAGTCAGACACAACTGAGCGACTTCACTTTCACTTTCAATCCAGTGACTAAAGTCCTTATAAAAAGAGGGAAGTGTAGACACAGATGGACACAGAGTAAGAGTACATGTGATCCCATAGGACACCCAAGCCAAGGAGCACCAATGATGCTGGCACCCACAAGAAGCTGGAAGATCGAGGAAGAAGCCTCCTTAGGGCTTTCAGGGATAGCATGACCCTGTTGACATCTTGATTTCAGACTTCTAGCCTCTAGAAATGTGAAACAATACACACACAGGCCACTTGGTAACATTGTCTAGTAGATGGCTTCTTTGAAAGGAGTTTCAAAATAACCGTCTGGAAGGGTCACTTCTATTTTGCTTCCATTTAGCATCATTCCCTTCCCTTTTTTTTTTTTTTTTTTTTTTGTTTCATAATCTGGTTCCATGGGGAGACTGCATTTCTTTAAATTATTCTTTCAGTTACTTCTTAAATTTGGAAAATTCTTGGTTTCTAGAAAGTTGTTTTAAAAAGTACATTTTAACCAGCATACTCCCCCAAATCTACAATAACCCCATATTACTGCTTAACAAGGCAATAATTGATCCTCAAATTGGCTTTTCCCCCAAGGCCTCTATTCAGATTTTCTTCTCTTTGCTGACTGGTTATTGCCCATAAAGCAGCACAGCAGCACTAACAGTTTAAAGGAAGGGCCATCCAGAAATCTGACTAACCAACTCCTTTACCCACAGATTTGGCATATTTTTATTCTTGGAAACAGCATATAAAACACACTGCAACATTTATATTTTTCTAACACCTAATAATTTACTCTTTTATGGTGTAAAATCTGTTTCTACGGATCTTTTCTCAATTTATTTCTTATATCTTTCTGTCTCTCTACAATGCAGTTAATCCCAAAACACAGTGAAATTTAAGACTGCCCACAGTGAGCACATAATAGTTAAGGAAAGTAATGGAGTATCTTAAATAACTCAATTTGAGTAAGAACTTGACTCTCAGTCTTAATATTTTGTATATAATGTGGCAGCTTTGATAGTTTTTTAATAACCTGGAAACTGTGGATAAGATGGGTTGAGCTGAGGAGAACAATCTAGAAGCTGAAGGATCCCTGAGAAGCCTATTGACAGAACTGGAGACAGAAATGGTAAGAGTAGAAGCAAAGTAGGGTCAGTGGGGATGGATACTAAGGGAGATTCTGCAAAGAGGTATCCATGGGGTCTGTTGACTGATAGACTTGGGGAGCCACAGAAAGAGGGGAGTACTTATGACTTGGAGAAGTGATCCTGATTGGTCAGATGGTAAGTTTGAAAACATTCCTGGAAGCAACATGGATTGACATTTAAAAAGCACCTCAAAAGCTACCTAACCTGAGTGGGAGAATCTGAATGAGTAAGTTACACTGCCTGCCCCACTTCCAGATTCATCTTCACACAGTGGGAGACAGGACCCTAACTCTCATAGATTATATGCTTTTCCTCCAAAGAGGCAGACTACCTCTGTTGTTGGGCTGCAAAACATGGCAAATGTCCTCTAATGTAGATAAAATTGAAGAAGGTGCTAGAGTGATTGGGCCTCAGCTTAATTTAATCCTTTTGTTACCAAACCAAACTTGGGTCTGCTTGCCCACAGGCAGTAAAGCCAAGCTACTGACAGCAGGTTGACGTGAAGGAAAGTGCAGTGGTTATTGCAGGGTGCCAAGCATGAAGTCCAGGAAGTTAGTGCTTAAAAGGCCCAAACTCCCCAAAGGCTTTCAGGCAATACTTTTAAAGATAGAGTGAGGGATGGGATTATCAAAAGTATGATCAGCTCAGGGACATTCTTCTGAAAAATTGGTGGTGAGGCAATCAGGAGTCAACATCATCAACCTTCTGCTTCCAACCAGTCTGGGGTCTACATGCTTGTGGGCAGCATACAGTTAACTTCTTCCACCTGATGGGGGTTTGAGTATCTGAAGAATAGCTCAAAGGATATGGCTCAGATTATTATCTATGCCTTTGAGGAGGAATTAAGGTCCTTGACTTTGTTTAGTGGCTTAACTATTATTTTGCCTTGTTTGACATTTTCCTTTCTGTATCTTCTCACTTCTCTGATTAAATTTACTCTTTGAAACTCCGGGAAGGCTTAGGAGGCTAAATTTTTCTACATAAAAGAGGCAGGAGGAGGACATGGAAGGTGGTGGGGCCTGTTCTGGGAAGGTCACATAGGGTCTTGCTTGGTTACACTTTTGTGTATGTGAATTCATTTAATTTGTACAACCAGGGAGACTTGATTATCTTCAGTTTTCTGGATGAAGAAAAAATTCCAAGAGATTGAATAACTTACTAAAACTCTCGTGGTTAGTGAGAATGAATGAACAGGAGTTCCAACATGTTCCTGGAGGCTTTAACAGGCCAAGGGGATGAGGATGCTGGAATGAACATGGTCTGGAGTCAGGAGCCTGTTTATAGAGCGAGGAAGGTTCTACTTGAAGCACTAGGCTTGGAGAATCATTAGTTACCTCAGACATAGCCATACAAAGCACCATAGACTAGGTGGCTTAACCAACAGAAGTTTATTTTCTCATAGTTCTGGAGGCTGGAAGTTCAAAATCAGGTATCAAACAGAATTTATCTCCTGAGGTCTCTCTCTTTAGTTTGCTTGTAAATGGTCATAATCTTCCTTTGTCTTCATAGGGTCTTTCTTCTGTGCATGTCTGTGTCCTAACCTCTTCTTATAAGGGAAGCAATCAGATTATATTAGGCTACCTAATGACCTCATTTTAACTTATTTACCCCTTTAAAGACCGTATCTCCAAATACATTTATATTCTGATGTCTGAGGACTTCAACATATGAGTTCTGGGGATGACAGAATTCAGCTCATAATAGGAGAATACCAGTCAAGGAATCCCTCCTGGCAGGAAAATGCTAGAAGAGGAAGTTAATGGATCACGATGGTGTGATCACTCACCTAGAGCCAGACATCCTGGAATGTGAAGTCAAGTGGGCCTTAGAAAGCATCACTATGAACAAAGCTAGTGGAGGTGATGGAATTCCAGTTGAGCTATTCAAAATCCTGAAAGATGCTGCTGTAAAAGTGCTGAATGCATTATGCCAGCAAATTTGGAAAACTCAGCAGTGACCACAGGACTGGAAAAGGTCAGTTTTCAATCCAATCCCAAAGAAAGGCAATGCCAAAGAATGCTCAAACTATTGCACAATTGCACTCATCTCACACACTAGTAAAGTAATGCTCAAAATTCTCCAAGCCAGGCTTCAGCAGTATGTGAACCGTGAACCTCCAGATATTCAAGCTGGTTTTAGAAAAGGCAGAGGAACCAGAGATCAAATTGCCAACATGCGCTGGATCATCGAAAAAGCAAGAGAGTTCCAGAAAAACATCTATTTCTGCTTTATTGACTATACCAAAGCCTTTGACTGTGTGGATCACAACAAACTATTGAAAATTCTGAAAGAGATGGGAATACCAGACCACCTGACCTGCCTCCTAAGAAATCTGTATGCAGGTCAACAAGCAACAGTTAGAACTGGACATGGAAAAACAGACTGGTTCCAAATAGGAAATGGAATATGTCAAGGCTGTATATTGTCACCCTGCTTATTTAACTTCTATGCAGAGTACATCATGAGAAACGCTGGGCTGGAAGAAGCACAAGCTGGAATCAAGATTGCCGGGAGAAATCTCAATAACCTCAGATATGCAGATGTCACCACCCTTATGGCAGAAAGTGAAGAGGAACTAAAAAGCCTCTTCATGAAAGGGAAAGAGGAGAGTGAAAAAGTTGGATTAAAGCTCAGCATTCAGAAAACTAAGATCATGGCATCTGGTCCCATCACTTCATGGGAAATAGATGGGGAAACAGTGGAAACAGTGGCTGAGTTTATTTGGGGGGGGGGGCTCCAAAATCACTGCAAATGGTGATTGCAGCCATGAAATTAAAAGACGCTTATGCCGAAGAATTGATGCTTTTGAACTGCGGTGTTGGAGAAGACTCTTGAGAGTCCCTTGGACTGCAAGGAGATCCAACCAGTCCATTCTGAAGGAGATCAGCCCTGGGATTTCTTTGGAAGGAATGATGCTAAAGCTGAGACTCCAGTACTTTGGCCACCTCATGCGAAGTGTTGACTCATTGGAAAAGACTCTGATGCTGGGAGGGATTGGGGGCAGGAGGAGAATGGGACAACAGAGGATGAGATGGCTGGATGGCATCACTGACTCGATGGGCATGAGTCTGGGTGAACTCCGGGAGTTGGTGATGGACAGGGAGGCCTGGCATGCTGCAATTCATGGGGTTGCAAAGAGTCGGACACGACTGAGTGACTGATCTGATCTGATCTGACTCCTTGGAAGAAAAGTTATGACCAACCTAGATAGTATATTGAAAAGCAAAGATATTACTTTGCCAACAAAGGTCCATCTAGTCAAGGCTATGGTTTTTCCCATAGTCATGTATGGATGTGAGAGTTGGACAGTGAAGAAAGCTGAGTGCCGAAGAATTGATGCTTTTGAACTGTGGTGTTAGAGAAGACTCTTGAGAGTCCCTTGGACTGCAAGGAGATCCAACCAGTCCATCCTAGAGGAGATCAGTCCTGGGTGTTCATTGGTAGGACTGATGTTGAAGCTGAAACTCCAATACTTTGGCCACCTGATGCGAAGAGCCAACTCATTGGAAAAGACCCTGATGCTGGGAAAGATTGAGGGCAGGAGGAGAGGGGGACAACAGAGGATGAGATAGTTGGATGGCATCATCGACTCAATGGACATGGGTTTGGGTGGACTCCGGGAGTTGGTGATGGACAGGGAGCCCTGGCGTGCTGCGATTCATGGGGTCGCAAAGAGTCGGACATGACTGAGTGACTGAACTGAACTGAACTGAAAAGATAATTCCCAGCCTGCACTTCACAGAGCTGCTGAATGATGCCCTGGCTGCCTTCACTATCATCCAAACTGTTGGAATAATTGTTATTTAGAACCTGAGACAAGTGTGTTCCTCTTCGATTCTTAACATAACTTCTCTTCAAGTTAATTTATCCTTCAATCAAGAGTGGTTTTCCCTGTTTCATACAGCAGAGTTCTGTCCAATCTCAGCTACTAAGTTGCCAGACCTATGATGGGAAATCCATGCAGTGGGAGAGTGCTATGGATTGAATTGCATCTCCTCAAAAATCAAATGCAAATGAGATGTTATTTAGAGATTCACATCAGGTCATGAGAGTGGGACCCTTGTGATGGGATTAGTGTCTTTAAGAAAATACACCAGAGAACTTGCTGTCTCTGCCTTATGAGGACACAGTGAGGAACTGGCCATCTACAAGCTGGGAAGAGAGTCTTCACTGAAAACTGACCATGCTGGTACTTTGACCTTTAACATCCAGACTCCAGAACTGTGAGAAAATTTATTTTTGTCACTTAAGACAGCCAGTCAATGTTCTTTTGTGTGGTCACCAGAGCAGACTAAGACAGGGAGGGAGGAGGAGTTATTACACAGCCCCTGTCTCTCCCTGCCTCAGTGTCCATGGCTGTCCTTGCCCTTGCCTACACATTTCTACTACCTGTCTCTTTCTTTCCAGATCTCCCCCACTGAATTTGTTTTCAAGGGTTGTTGTAATGAATGACCACAAACCTGGTGGGATAAAACAAAGTTATTTTCTCAGAGTTCTGAGAAAGTGTAAAATCAAGGTGTCAGCAGGACCACACTCTCCCTGAAGGTTCTAGAAGAGGATTCTTCCGGCCTCTTCGGGCTTCTGGTAGTTCCTTGGCTGTGGCAGTATCCCTCCAATTTCTGCCTGCATCTCCACATGACTATATGTGTTTCAAATCTCCCTCTCCTTTCTCTTACAAGGATTCCTATCAGTCATGGGGATTTAGACTCCCTATATCCAGGATAATCTCAGCTTGAGATTTTTTAACATAGTTACACCTGTAAAGGCTCTATTTTCTAAATAAGGTCATATCCACAGGTTCTATAGGTTAAGACTTGGATATATCTTTTGAGGACCACTTTTCTGTCCACCATCCCCACATGCCTCCTCCCTACCATTGCTCACCTTCACATTCCTACTGTCCTCCTCCTCTTCTCAGGTCTTGGCCACAGTACCCTGGACTGGATTAAAAACAAATGTTGCTGAATCAGACATTTCATCTTGTTCCTATATCAGGACCCTAAGTGCTTAGGGAGGACAACTCTTTCAGCCTCCAAGTAGAAACACAAGAGCCGTCTTATAAAGAGCCTGCTAACTGGGAAGAAAATAGCCTACCCATTACTGAATGTGTTTATACAAAGGATATTTACCCAACTGGCAACGTCACAATTCTTCAGACAAGCCCCAACAGCCAGTTTTGGCTTGTTAAGGATTCGTTGATTTGGGGTGGCCCAGATTTCATTGTCACCTATATTATGATCAGTGTGGGCCAAATTCCAAGTGCCTTAGGCTGTGTTTAGAGCCCAAGGAAGAGGGAGAGAGTTAAACAGTCCCCTACCCAAAATCTGAAGTCTTTATTCATATGGCCCAACACTACTTTTCCCCACTGAATAAAACATTCTGTACCCAGGAGCAAGCCCAGTCCCAGCTGGTACCTTTCCCAACATCCCCACAGGTCTCCTGGCAACCTCTCAGCAAAGAACCCTCAGGGTCCGCCAAGAATCCAGCTCCAGGATTCTTACTGCACCCACTCGTGGGAGTGGGGGGAGGGGGGCCGTGGTTATTCTTGTGGTGTATTGTCCATGAGTCCTTGACCACTGCGCCCACCACTGGAATTCAGCAGACGGCCTGTGAAGAAACAGACACGACTCATCCAAACAGTTCATCTACGAACTCTGCATAAAGTAGAAGGGTCATTTTTGGCTCAGTAACCACCATTTCAGGCAGTTCTTACGCCAAAGGGGGACTTTCAAGTCTCTCCATCCCCCAACCCTACTTTTTCATTATAGTCAGAAACATTTTTTTTTTACGCAAAGTACTAAAAAGAGCAATAGCTGTTCTTTTAGATGGGCACCGAAATGTTTCATCGTGGGAGTTTTTTCCTCATACAGCTTCATTTTAAATTTGGCAGCTTTAAGGATTAGCTTGCTGTTTTACTCCTTGATTAAATTCTAACATAGTCTTAGAGTTACTTAGACCCAGGAGTACTGTCTGATACTCTGAAAACCAGCAGGGGTTGCTTCATGCCCACCACCGCCCCCCCATTTCAATTCTGCATTGAAAGTAAGGGTCCTAGTCCTGCAGATCCTACCCACCCCTCTCCCCTGTCCCACTTAACTCCAAATAAGAGGGGAGGCCATTTCACTGGAAATGTGATGGGCAGCTAGGAGACAGTGGAATTGTCCCAAATGTGGACAAGAGACACACAGGTGGGTTGGTGTTATGGCTTTATGGAAATATATATAAGCACAAACACATTTCCTCTACTCCCTCACAATACCCCATTAAAGTAACAGAAAAGAAATTAAAAAGACATCAAAAGGCAAAGAGAACATGAAAGGAGTTAGAGCAGAAAGAGGTCAATTAAACTTCTGAAAACAGCGATCAGAGCTAGTGGTGATTAACTGAGCAGACCAGAGGAGGCAGAGAGCCAGGGCTGCAGGGGCTGGGCCAGGGGCTGAGGGCAGGTTCATACCTTAGAACCCAGGAAGTCTCAGGGAGTAGAAGCATCTGGTGATTCTCATGCAGAGGTCCCAGTGAGCTGAGAACAAGAGGATTCAATGAAAATGGACAAAAGTGTCATGAGTCCCTTTGCCCACTCCTCACAGCATGGGACCACCCCTCCCTCAACCATGAGGAGAATCACTCTTTAGAGATGATATAGCAAAGAGAGTCTAGGCCCAAGAATAAACAGAGCATGAGGCAAAAGTCAAGTCCTTATCCTTACTTGGCTTCCAACTCTAAAATTCAGGCATAGGCCCTCCCCTCCACCACATCCCACAGCAGGAAATCAGAGTGCCTCTCTGGGGAAAACACTGATGAACTGGAGCCTTGATGGAAGGTACTGACATTCGAGGGTTTCTCTCCAGAATAGCCAGCTACTCTCTGGGCAACCAGACCAAAAGCAAACCTTTCCATGCAATTTCCCTTGATGTTGTAATATTTTATCACTCTTAAATACGTAAGAACTCAAGGATTAGCAGATACTGGAGGAAAGTCTTTGTGAAGAATAATAGAAAAAAAAAAAAGAAAGAAAGGAAAGGAAAGAGATAATGTAGAAATCAAGATACTTTTTAAAATCTATAATTCATTTTTTAAATGAAGAAAAAGGAGATATTGCATCCATAAAGCATGATCAAGGTGTCATATAAAGAGGAATATATATAAATATAAATAGCCTGAGTTTATAAAACTATTATAAAAGTTGAAGAAATTTATTTTTTTAATGAGGGACATATAAACAAGGGATTGAAAAATGAGAGAAAATACAAGAAACTAGTCCACCTAATTTGAGAGCTAGACTTTCTTCACTCTGAATGAAAAAAATTACCAGAGAAATAGAATTTTCCAGAACTGAAGGAACTAAGTTTCCTGAAAAGGCCCACCAACAGCTTGCCACAATAATTGAAATAACAGTAAACACGTCAAAGCAAGCCACCTTAAAATTTCAGAAAACTGGGAAAAGTGAGAACACTCTAGTATGTTCTAGAGAGAAAACCAGGCACACACAGTGGACCAATCAGAATGACATTGGACTTTTCAGCAGCCAGAAGAGTAATGCCTTCAAAATGATTTTCAGCATAGAATCTTTAAGTTGAAAACATCATCCCCAAACATCAATCAAAATATGAAAGTAAAATAAATACTTTTTCAGACAAGCCAGTCTCAAAAAAAGAAAAAGAAAGAGAGAAAGGAACTATTAGAGGTTGTAATTAACCAAAGCAAAGAAATACACCAAGAATACGAAAGATATGGGATCCAGGTAACAGGGTATCTAACACAGATGAGAATTCTTAGAGTGGTGGATGAGATCTCCAGACTGATCACAGAGACTCTACAACTGGCCTAAGAAAGCACCGGTCCAGTATTGGAAGTAGAAAAAAAAAAGCTCTGGGGGGAAAAAAATCTATGGGAAAATAAGGACAAAGTAAAATGCTTAATAGACTGGAATAGAAATCTCTAGAAGGATGTTAACCAAGAAAAATATGAATCACATAGATTACTTGATATGTTGAAATGTTTTAGGAAGTTTATACTCCTGCAAAGAATTTGAGGATATACAATAAAGGATAGGTACATTACAAAATTGGGAAATTTGAGGGAACTATTAATTCCCAGGGAAACAAAACAGTGGCAGTAAAAGAAAATAGTTACAGTATACTACACAACACAGTTGTTTATACAATCATGATGCTGGAAAATAGAGTTTTGGTTTAATCAAAAATTAATCTATAGGATTAACTATTTTGGGAGAATGTGAGGAGGGGTACGAAAGGAATTAAACTTATGAAAGGAGTTAAACTTCACATTCTATATGTGCTGTGCTTAGTCGCTCCATCGTGTCCAACTCTTCGTGACCCCATGGGCTGCAGCCCACCATTCTCCTCTGTCCATGGGGATTCTCCAGGCAAGAATACTGGAGCGGGTTGCCACATCCTCCTCCAGGGGATTCTATGGTTATAAGTTAATAAGATGGTGTCTATTATGACTGAATGTTTGTTTCCCCCCAAAACTCCTATTTTGAAACACTAACCACCATGTGATTATGTCAGGAGGTGTGGCCTTTGGGAAGTAATTAGATGAGGTCATGAAGGAAGAGCCCTCATAAATGTGATTAGTGCCCCTGAAGAGTCAGGCTTTAGCTTGCTTCCTCTCTCTGCTCTCCTCCACTCATGGACACAATGAGAAGGTGGCATTCTACAGCCCACAAAAGGATCCTTCCAGAACCCAACCATGCTGGTGACCTGGTCTCAGACTTCCAGCCTCCAGAAGTATGAGAAATAAATTTGTGCTGTTCATAAACTACCCAAACTATGATACTTTGTTATAGTAACCTGAATGGGCTGAGACAATGTCTAAAACTGTACAATAAAAAAATAGCAAGTAACCTTATTATTTTATAATGTGAAGATAAGAACCACACACACACACAAAAAGAACTAAAAGAGTTTAAATATTTGCCACGGGAGTAGGAATTGGGATAGGTGAGGTGGGGTGGGCAAAGACTGCTTTGATTTTTTGTTGTTGTTGTAAAACTGTTTCACTTTCAAAACTATGCACATGTATTGACAAAAATGAAAATTAAATGAAAAATGTTTGTTTACGGTCTGTGGCTCTTACAGTAAAAAAATTAAATTAGTGTAAAAAAATCCTTACTAAGTACATGCTCGTATGTAGCAAGTTTTAGCTTTCATAAAAATTATTTACACTACACTGCTCTTTAGAAAATATGCTTTTGTATACATTATCAATTTTCTTCCAAAAACCGTAACAGAGCTTCCACTGTGCTCTGTCACTGCAGTGGAGGCTGAAGGTGCAAAGACGATAAAGCTCTGTCTTCACACCTACAGGAAGACCGCACAGTCTGGCGGCGTGGCCCAACCCTGCGGCACGTGCCATGCTGGGAAGAAGCCCATGGCACTGTGGGAGAAGCACACATCCTGGGGCAGCCATTTAGACTTTAATGCTGCTTGTGTTTCTGAAGCCAGGGCACATTATGAACAGTCCCCTAATGAGACAGACTACTGTCCGCTTTAGTTCAATTTGTCACATTTTTTCACACCTAATACTTGTATGATCAAAGAAGTAGCAAGAAAGATTTTTTGTGCATTAAAGCAGAGTTAGCTCCTAAAGGTGTTATTTGTCCTTCCAAATTTTCATTATGAAGAGTTCAGCAACATAAAGACCATCAAATACTGAAAGAATTGTAAGATGTGAGATTGCAATCTGGAGCTGCAGATCATTCAAAACCCAGCGTGAGAAAAGGGAGTGAGCACCAGTGAGGCTCTCTCACTGCCTCCTGGCTCTAGGCGTGGCCACGTCTGCACAGGATGCAGCCAACTTGCAACAGTGAGGATGGAAGCCAAGGCTAACTCGTGAAGGATGACAAGCAGGAAGAAAGAACCTGGGTTCTTGCTGGTCTCATCTGAGCTATGAAATTAAGCAGTCCTAGAACTGTCTCACTTCTGGACTTACAGTTACATTAGAAAATACATTTCCTTATGAGTCATTCTGTTAGCTATAGCTAAAAACATCCTATATGATACTCCTAGTGCCTTGCCTCTGCCCATACTGGGTATATGATATATGTAATTTGTATATATAGCTTCACTCCAACTTCTGGAGGCTCAGTTTTAAAATTTTTAAACAGTTATTAGATACTTTATAAGAGGAAGGGTATAAATAGCACCTGAAACAAGGCAGACACAATACACAGGAGGTCATGTTATATGTACTAATATAAATACATAGGCGGTCACGTTCTATGTACTAATATTCCATCCTTCCAGGTTAGTATAAAACACACAGACATTCAATGCACTGAGCCTGAGGAAAAACAGTACTAGTACAATCTTAGGCTTTGTGACCAGAAGACTGAGACATGAGGACTAAGTGCAAAAGGACACCTGCTCAGTTCATTGCACCACAGATTGTTTCACCTCTGAGTGAAATGATGATTCCTACCAAGGAATGGGGCTTCCCAGGTGGCTCAGTGGTTTAATAAAAAAAAAAAATCTGCCTGCAATGTAGTAGACCTGGGTTCAATCCCTGGGTTAGGAAGATCCCCTGGAGAAGGAAATGGCAATCCACTCCACTATTTTTGCCTGGGAAATCCCATGAAGAGAGGAGGCTGGTGGACTATAGTCCCTGGGGTCGCAGAGTGAGACATAACTTAGAGTGTCTCCTGTGGAGGTATGGGTCAGCAGTGGACTGCTGCAGGGGCAGGGGCTCTGGGTGCAGTAGACCTGGGTATGGCATAAGCCCGCTTGGAGGAGGTCACCATTAACCCCACCATAGAGCCGCCAGAACTTAACACAGGTCTCTTGGAGGGCACAAACCAAAGCTTGTGCACACCAGGACCCAGGAGAAAGGAGCAGTGGTCCCACAAGAGACTGACCCAGACTTGCCCAAGAGTGTCCAGGAGTCTCTGGCAGAGGTGTGGGTCAGTAGTGGCCTGCTGCAGGGTTGGGGACACTGACTGACCTCCTTTTGAAGGAGGTTGCCATTATCTTCATTACCTCCACCATAGTTTGGCCTCAGGTCAAACAACAGGGAGGGAACACACCCCCACCCATCAACAGAAAATTGGATTAAACATTTACTGAGCATGGTCTCTCCCATCAGGTAACTTCCATAAGTCTCTATCCTTTTCCATTAGAGGGCAGATAGACCGAAAACCACAATCACAGAAAACTAACCAATCTGATCACATGGACCACAGCCTTGTCTACCTCAATGAAACTATGAGCCATGCCGTGTAGGGCCACCCAAGATGGACGGGTCATGGTGGAGAGTTCTGGGAAAACTTGGTCCACTGGAGGAGGGAATGGCAAACCCCTTCAGTATTCTTGCCTTGAGAACCCCATGAACAGTATGAAAAGGCAAAAAGATAAGACACTGAAAGATGAACTTCCCAGGTGGGTAGGTGCCCAATATGCTACTGGAGATCAGTGGAGAAATAACTCCAGAAAGAATGAAAAGACAGAGCCAAAGCAAAAACAACACCCAGTAGTGGATGTGACTGGTGATGGAAGCAAGGTCCGATGCTGTAAAGAGCAATATTGCATAGGAACCTGGAATGTTAGGTCCATGAATCAAGGCAAATCGGAAGTGGTCAAACAGGAGATGGCAAGAGTAAACATCGACATTTTAGGAATCAGTGAACTAAAATGGACTGGAATGGGTGAATTTAACTCAGATGACCATTTACTACTGTGGGCAAAAATCCCTTAGGAGAAATGGAGTAGCCATCATGGTCAACAAAAGAGTCCAAAATGCAGTACTTGGGTGCAATCTCAAAAAAGACAGAATGATCTCTGTTCATTTCCAAGGCAAACCATTCAGTTTCACAGAAATCCAAGTCTATGACCCGACCAATAATGCTGAAGAAGATGAAATTGAACAGTTCTATGAAGACCTACAAGACCTTTTAGAACTAATACCCAAAAAAGATGTCCTTTTCATTATAGAGGACTGGAATGCAACAGTAGGAAGTCAAGAGATACCTAGAGTAACAGGCAAATTTGGCCTTGGAGTACAAAACGAAGCAGGTCAAAGGCTAACAGAGTTTTGCCAAGAGAACGCACTGGTCAGAGCAAACACCGTTTTCCAACAACACAAGAGATGACTCTACACATGGACATCACCAGATGGTCAACACCGAAATCAGATTGATTATATTCTTTGCAGCCAAAGATGGAGAAGATCTATACAGTCAGCAAAAACAAGACCAGGAACTGACTGTGGCTCAGATCATGAACTCCTTATTTCCAAATTCAGGCTTAACTTGAAGAAAGTAGGGAAAACCACTAGACCATTCAGGTATGACCTAAATCAAATCCCTTACAATTATACAATGGACGTGACAAATATATTCAAGGGATTAGATCTGATAGAGTGCCTGAACAACTATGGACAGAGGTTCATGACATGGTACAGGAAGCAAGGATCAAGACCATCCCCAAGAAAAAGAAATGCAAAAAGGCAAAATGGTTGTTCAAGGAGGCCTTACAAAGAGCTGAGAAAAGACAAGACACGAAAGGCAAAGGAGAAAAGGAAAGATATGCTCATTTGAATGCAGTTCCAAAGAATACCAAGGAGAGATAAGAAAGCCTTCCTCAGTGATCAATGCAAAGAAACAGAGGAAAACAACAGATGGCTAACAAACACATGAAAAGATGCTCAACATCACTCATTATCAGAGAAATGCAAATCAAAACCACTATGAGGTACCATTTCACACCAGTCAGAATGGCTGTGATCCAAAAGTCTACAAGTAATAAATGCTGGAGAGGGTGTGGAGAAAAGGGAACCCTCTTGCACTGTTGGTGGGAATGCAAACTAGTACAGCCACTATGGAGAACAGTGTGGAGATTCCTTAAAAAACTGGAAATAGAACTGCCTTATGATCCAGCAATCCCACTGCTGGGCATACACAGAGGAAACCAGAAGGGAAAGAGACACGTGTACCCCAATGTTCATCGCAGCACTGTTTATAATAGCCAGGACATGGAAGCAACCTAGATGTCCATCAGCAGATGAATGGATAAGAAAGCTGTGGTACATATACACAATGGAGTATTACTCAGCCATTAAAAAGAATACATTTGAATCCGTTCTAATGAGGTGGATGAAACTGGAGCCTATTATACAGAGTGAAGTAAGCCAGAAAGAAAAACACCAATACAGTATACTAACGCATATATATGGAATTTAGAAAGATGGTAACAATAACCCTGTGTACGAGACAGCAAAAGAGACACTGATGTATAGAACAGTCTTATGGACTCTGTGAGAGAGGGAGAGGGTGGGAAGATTTGGGAGAATGGCACTGAAACATGTAAAATATCATGTATGAAACGAGTTGCCAGTCCAGGTTCGATGCACGATACTGGATGCTTGGGGCTGGTGCACTGGGACGACCCAGAAGGATGGAATGGGGAGGGAGGAGGGAGGATGGGGAACACATGTATACCTGTGGCGGATTCATTTTGATATTTGGCAAAACTAATACAATTATGTAAAGTTTAAAAATAAAAAAAAAAAACAACAATAGAATGGGAAAGACTGGAGGTCTCTTCAAGAAAATAAGAGATACCAAGGGAACATTTCATGCAAAGATGAGCACAGTAAAGGACAGAAATGGTATGGACCTAACAGAAGCAGAAGATATTAAGAAGAGGTGGCAAGAATACACAGAAGAACTGTATAAAAAAGATCTTCACGACCCAGATAACCACAAAGGTGTGATCACTCACCTAGGGCCAGACATTCAGGAGTGTGAAGTCAAGTGGGGCTTAGAAAGCATCACTATGAACAAAGCTAGTGGAGGTGAGTTATGGAATTCCAGTTGAGTTATTTCAAATCCTAAAAGATGATGCTGTGAAAGTGCTGCACTCAATACTCCAATAAATCTGGAAAACTCAGCAGTGGCCACAGGACTGGAAAAGGTCCGTTTTCATTCCAATCCCAAAGACAATACCTAAGAATGTTCAACTGCTGCACAATTGCACTCATCTCACACACTTGCAAAGTAATGCTCAAAATTCTCCAAGCCAGGCTTCAACAGTATGTGAACCATGAGCTTCCAGATATTCAAGCTGTTTTTAGAAAAGGTAGAGGAACCAGAGATCAAATTGCCAACATCTGTTGGCTCATCGAAAAAGCAAAAGAGTTCCAGAAAAACATCTACTTCTGCTTTATTGACTACATCAAAGCCTTTGACTGTGTGGATCACAACGAACTGTGGAAAATTCTGAAAGAGATGGGAATACCAGACCACCTGACCTGCCTCTTGAGAAACCTATATGCAGGTCAGGAAGCAATAGTCAGAACTGGACATGGAACAACAGACTGGTTCCAAATCAAAAAAGGAGTACATCAAGGCTATATATTGGCACTCTGTTTATTTAACTTATATGCAGAGCACACCATGAGAAATGTTGGTGTGGATGAAGCACAAGCTGGAATCAAGATTATCAATAATCTTGAAATATCAGGAGAAATATCAATAACTTCAGATTTGCAGATGACACCACCCTTATGGCAGAAAATGAAGAAGAACTAAAGAGTCTCTTGATGAAAGTGAAAGAGGAGAGTGAAAAAGTTGGCTTAAAGCTTAACTTTCAGAAAACTAAGATCAGGGCATCTGGTCCCATCACTTCATGGCAAATAGATGGGGAAACAGTGGAAACAATGACATACTTTATTTTGGGGGGCTCCAATATCACTACAGATGATGACTGCAACCATGAAATTGAAAGACGCTTGCTCCTTGGAAGAAAGTCATGACCAACCTAGACTTTATATTAAAAAGCAGAGCCATTACTTTGCCAAAGGTCCATCTAGTCAAGGCTATGCTTTTCCCAGTAGTCATGTATGAATGTAAGAGTTGGACCATAAAGCTGAGTGCTGAAGAATTGATGCTTTTGAACTGTAGTGTTGGAGAAGACTCTTGAGAGTCTCTTGGACAGCAATAAGATCCAATCAGTCCACCCTAAAGGAGATGAGTCCTCAATATTCTTTGGAAGGACTGATGTTGAAGCTGAAAGTCCAATACTTTGGCCACCTGATGCAAAGAACTCACTCATTTGAAAAGACCCTGATGCTGGGAAAGATTGAAGCCTGGAGCAAAAGGGGATGACAGAGGATGAGATGCCATTGACTCTATGGACATGAGTTTAAGTAAGCTCCAGGAGTTGGTGATGGACAGGGAAGCCTGGAGTGCTGCAGTCCATGGGGTCGTGAAGAGTCGGACACAACTGAGTGAGTGAACTGAAATGAGCACACACTTACACATCAAGGAATATTCAGATTCATGCCTGCAGAATTATTCAATAATGTATTTGAAGTCTGCCATGTGTAAACACACTATTTTTTTCTTCTAGATGGCCTAGGCAGTTTTAACCCAAGTTAGAAAGGTCCCCAAAGTTGCTAATGATAATCCAGACTCTGCCCCAGGTGGAACAACCTTGCAGGCAAATCCTCTGATATAATCAGCAAATGTTACAAAGGGACCACATCTGGTTCCTTTGTATTTATTTCATCAGACAGACCAAAATTTGAATAGGAAATAGAAACCAAGCCTCCAACTCAATCTCAGAGGGTCCCCTAATTTCTGACCAAAGGATATTCATTAGAAGTTGCAGAAATATCACTACTGCTTACATCAGCCTTCTCTTAGACTGGTATATTCATCTCTGCTTTGAAGCTATTCCAAAAAAAATATAACCAACTTTAACTTTTTTTTTTTTTACAATTTGTTTTGTGGGACTATGGACTCTTACAAGCAGTTCTACGAAAGTTCTAAAGTTTATTCAATCACTTCTCCTTTGGAACTCCATCTTCCTGCAGGCTGGTCAGAAGGGAGGGAGGCAGTCCGTCCATTATGGCCCCTCCTCCACCAAGCAGTGAACACAGGTCCCAGAAGGCTGGAGAGACCCAGGCCCTGGACTGATCAAAGTAACTGCTTCAAGAATGAGTGAGCAGCTAAGGCTGGTTCTCCAGGACTATTCTTAGAGAGCAGAGGTTGAACACTGAAGACTCCAAGATATATTTCAATAGGCCTACATGGCATTTTAAAAAGCAGAAAATTTTATATGAAAAATCCAGATATCAGGCTTTTCTTGAAAATTGGAAGATCTGGCGACCCTGGGCTATATCCTTGAAGTAGCCATGGCTGTTGTTGGAATCTCAGTTTGTCACTGTGCCTGGCACCCTTGTCACTCAGTTATATTTCCTGTCTAGACCAGTTCCTTCTCTATAGAGCTACTGGGAGAAACGGCCCTGTCCTGGAAACCCTAGGTAAGGAAGCTGTCCAGTGAGGGCTTCTCCAAGCAGGGAGGCGAAGCCTGTGCCAGGGAGGGGAGAATGAGACAAATTCAGAGGGTAACAGATCCAAGAAGGGGAAAGAATGGACCTGGGACACTGGAGGCAAGACTGAGTAGTGCTTAGGGACTCAGCTGTTTACACCCTCATGGTCCCATCTGTGCCATGGGCCTGCCGCTTTCCAGCTGTGGATCTTGCTTCTCAACCTGTCTCTCAGAAAATGAGATGAGGAGAGAGCCTGGGCCATTGCGTGGGTGGAGGTTAGATGCCTGGGCGTGTGCATCCTCTGTTCAGGGCTCAATGCATGTTCACTTTCATTCATCTCACTGGAGTGCCTGAGCTAATCTGGAGTTCCAGCTGCAGAAGCCCAGAAATTTCCTTTGCTGCTTTGGCCAGTGTGGGGCCTTCTTTCACTCACAAGTTAGTAGCCATTACCACAACCAGAACTCTTTATTCCCAAAGAATGTTGTTTTCAGGCTTCCCAGGTAGAGGGGAAACTTGTAATCATTCCTTTGCAAAGACCCCAAAAGTCTCTGGCTTCACAGATGTGAGTAGGATCTGGGGTTCATAAAATAAGCATGAAAACCCCAAAGTCTCTGTCCCACCTTTTCTCAAGAGGGCCTGACAGATTATCAATGTGACTTAAATTTGGAGTAAATTACAAAGGCAACATGCAAATACCCTATGTTGTTTGCTTACAAGTAACCTGTGAAATGGAGTTGCTGGGACAACACCCCTTCAAAGAATGCCACCAGGCCAGTCACCAAGACTGCGTGCATCACCCGGAGGCAAACCCATGTTTTGTTTCAGGCACCACTGGTTCTGTGAATCAGGGGATCCACTCTCAGGGCACAGGCTGCTGAGAACCCTGGTGGCCTTCGGGCTTTTCTTCTATTTGGGAGGTTGTATCGGTTTGCGAGTGAGTGTGTGTGTCTGTGTGTGCGTCCCTCCTCTCCGTTGGAGAGCTGAGAGCTAAAGCACTAGGTGGGTACATTTGCAGCTTCTCAAAGGAAGTAAAGAGCCAGTAAAAGGAACCAGTGCTTTTTCTGGAGCTGTTTACAGAGAAGTAACCCCTGTGTCATTTTCTCTCGCAGGGAGGTCCTTCCCTTGATTGCTAATCGTCTGTGTACTTTAGCCATGTGTGGTGTAAGCCGTGGTCAAGGCCCTGAGAAGCAAGGTCCCTCCACCCTGCAGTTTTCTTTCAACTCCACAGAGCACAACAGGCTGGGCCACCCAGGGAGCAGCCACGGCAGAGCTCTGTGCATGCAGGAGGCCTCCCTGCATTCCCACCTCCCCTTGCCCACCCGCCCATGGCTCCCCACCAGGACGGCCAGCAGCCCTCCTGACCGCCTGCTCAGGACACCTTCTCGAGCCTTCTATCCCTCGTCAGCAGCATAGCCTCTCTACGAGCCGTTGAGCAAGCAGCCCTCTCCTAAAGGGCTCAGCAGTAGTCCAGAAAGGAAGTGGGCAGAGGAGTGTCCACCTGAAGGCATGACTGCCAGCCTTGCTGCCTCCACAGGGCACAGCCGGAGAGCAGAGCTGGCACCTCCAGGAAGGTCTCTTTTGGAGCTTCATTTGTGACCCTCGATGGCTCAGACTACCTGGGGTAACTCAAAGATATCACTTGGGGTGACTGGGAGCCAGTGTGTCTGGCTGAAGTCAAGGGAACGAGGGAGGAAGGAAGGGGAGGTCAGGGCCAAAGCACAGCTTGTCTTGTTCTAAGGACTAAGAGCGAAGGATTGACGGGAGTCTCACAGAGATCACACAGGCTCAGGATGGAGCCTGGCCAGGGGAGGGTGAATGGAAGGAAGGAGGGGGACCAGCCCAGGGCTCTCATGGTCCAGAGTAAGAGGAGAGCATGGAAGACAGGGTCAGTCTTGGCACGTTTCAGGAGCCAGCTGGGCCCTACCCTCTTAGGATTTATGTTCTAGAGGGGCTTCTGGACAACCAATCAATACATAATACAATAAAATTCCAAGTTGTGATTAATTCAGTGACTAGCACTAAGCAGAGTGAAGGTAAAGGAGAAGGCAAATGAGAAATACTGCTAAGAGGAGAGCAAAATGACTGACCCAGGACCCATTAGAAAGTGACCATGCTGACCTCCTGCCCCTGCCTTCTGCTTCCTAATCAGCGTGGGTCAGTGGCACCCAGAGTGGCCTGGTGACAGGCCTTTGAACATGCAGATCCTGGGCCCCAGACTCACTCACTCAGCCATCCAGGGATGGAGCCCAGCAACACATTCATTCAACAAATATGAGTCTTATCAGATAGGTTCAGGAAATAGAGACATGAAGACTAGTTTGTGGAATCAGATAAAAACTAGAGCTTTAGTGCTGTTTATGGCACCCCACTCCAGTACTCTTGCCTGGAAAATCCCATGGATGGAGGAGCCTGGAAGGCTGCAGTCCATGAGGTCGCTAAGAGTCGGACACGACTGAGCGACTTCACTTTCATTTTTCACTTTCATGCATTGGAGAAGGAAATGGCAACCCACTCCAGTGTTCCTGCCTGGAGAATCTCAGGGATGGGGGAGCCTGGTAGGCTGCCATCTATGGGGTCGCACAGAGTCGGACACGACTGAAGCGACATAGCAGCAGCAGCAGTTACCACTTTTCTTATAACCTTGGGCCCTCTGCTTAATCCTCCTAAGCCTCACCGACCTCATCTGTAAAATGGGAATCACAGCAGTGCTAGCGTCACAGGGTTGCTATGAAGATTAATGATAAAATGCATATCAACCTCTTTGCAGGCTGCCAGGTTCATAGTGTGGGTGATAAAATCTGAAGGAGGGACTCTACAGTATGATTTGTATACCTGATTATACTTTATCAAATCAATGAGTCTGTATTTAATTCTACTGTTTGTGTTTTATACCTTAGAACCCAAACTCCTTTCTCTTGCTCCTCAAGTTAAATCAAGTTCCAGTGATCACATCTCATGACCACGTCTCCCATCCCCATGGCCAACACCCTGGCCCAGCCATCACCACCCTTACTGCAACAGTCTCCCGCTGAGGCCTCCCTTACCACCTCCAAACCACCCAGCTCCAAGCCCCAGCCCTGCTATTGTTTTAGTTGGATTGGGTCATCCTCTCCCTGAGTTTAACAGCCTTTCTTTACTTTTCAAACAAAATTCAACATCATCACCATAGCTCACCCAGGCTTCCCCTAATCAGGTGGCTCCAGTTTCATGCTCTGGCCTCACTATGGAAACTCTAACCCTGGAGTCCTCAACTGCAACTTAAATTTATGACTTCTTCAGGAAATCTTCAGTCCCCTACTGAAATGCTTCCATAGCAACCTTTTGTAAAACTCATCAGACTTGCAATTACTGGTTTAATATCTATCTTCCCTGTGAAGATAGTAAGTATCATGAGAGCAAGGGTAGGGCTAGTCTTCCTGGAGACATGGGTTGTATTAGAATTATGAGTACCAACACATGCAATAACTCCCTAGGTCTGAATCTCAGTTCCACCAATTAATAGATACGTGACCTCACACAAATTATTTGGACTTTATGGGTGTCAGCCTCCAAGTCTACAAAATCTTTCTCATGGGTTTATTTTACAGTTAAATTAGATAACAAGCGAGAACTGCACAGAGCATTGCCTGATAGAAGACATTTACAGAATTCTAACTGCTATTATATTTATTCATTGATCAGTATCTAGACATTATGTACTAAATAAACAATTGTTGAATGAAGAATACTCTTTACCCTGTTTAGTATTGTGGCTTACATATGCCCAACAGCTAGCACTTAGTGATACTTCCCTTCCATACCCAGGCAAAGAGTCCTGAGTAGATCAGTTCAGTTCAGTTGCTCAGTTGTGTCCAACTTTTGTGACCCCATAGACTGCAGCATGCCAGGCTTCCCTGTCCATTACCAACTCCTGGAGTTCACTCAAAATCATGTCCATCGAGTCGGTGATGCCATCCAGCCATCTCATCCTTTGTCGTCCCCTTCTCCTCCTGCCCCCAATCCCTCCCAGTATCAGAGTCTTTTCCAATGAGTCAACTCTTCACATGAGGTGGCCAAAGTATTGGAGTTTCAGCCTCAGCATCAGTCCTTCCAATGAACACCCAGGACTGATCTCCTTTAGGATGGACTGGTTGGATCTCCTTGCAGTCCAAGGGACTCTCAAGAGTCTTCTCCAATACCACAGTTCAAAAGCATCAATTCTTCGGCTCTCAGCCTTCTTTATAGTCCAACTCCCACATCCATACATGACTACTGGAAAAACCATAGCTTTGACTAGATGGACCTTTGTTGGCAAAGTAATATCTCTGCTTTTCAATATGCTATAGGTTATATATTTGTCACAGCTTTTTTCCCAAGGAGTAAGTGTCTTTTAATTTCATGGCTGTAGTCACCATCTGCAGTGATTTTGGAGCCCAAGAAAATAAAGCCTGTCACTGTTTCTACTGTTTCTCCATCTATTTGCCTGAATAGATAATGCTTGTGTATTCTATGCAGAATTAAGAATAGATTCTCTTGAGGATAGCTTGGAGAAGAGCTCTGATTTCAGGAATAGGATGTGTGTCATCAGCTAGAATTTTCTTGATAAAGGGTGATTTTGGAGTAACATTTTCAGAAGGCTTTAGAAACATTTTGACTTTCAAGTTCTAAAATACAATTAAAATAATGGAAATACTATTGTGTGTTGGAGAAGACTCTTGAGAGTCCCTTGGACTGCAAGGAGATCAAACCAGCCAATCCTAAAGGAAATCAGACCTGAATATTCATTGGAAAGACTGATGCTGAAGCTGAAACTCCAATACTTTGGCCACCTGATGTGAAGAACTGACATTCGAAAAGATGCTGATGCTGGGAAAGATTGAAGGTGGGAGGAGAAGGGGACAATCAGAGGATGAGATGGTTGGATGGTATCACCAATTCGATGGACATGAGTTTGAGCAAGCTCCGGGGGTTGGTGATGGACATGTTGCAGTCCATGAGGTCGCAAAGAGCTGGGCACTACTGAGTGACTGAACTGAACTGAATTTAATTCCTTCCTTTTCCATAGGGATTGCTGACTGCTGGTTGAGGTCTTGGTTTTAGTGTGTAGATGCAAGCTACACAATACTGTGAGTTGGGCTCAATCAATGTCTTTAAATGGTTGAAAACATCCATGCTCTATGTCATAAGGGGTTGCCTACCTTTGCTGACACTGTCTTAAGGCAGTCTTTAAAACTCTCACACATATAATAGAAAAATATGAGAGGAATCCAGTAGGTAAGCTCTGCAGAGCTCCAAGCCACAATTTGGTGCATTTGATGTGGGATTTGGAAACGGTCTGAACTGCACCTCCTTCTGACCGCATCTGAGCAGGCAATTCTTTCTAATCATTGAGGTTTGTGGTGATATAGAGAGAGTTACCTACGTTGTTAATTACCAGGATTCAGTATGAATGACCCTTCCTCCAAAGACATGTGGAGAGAAGTGATAACAGACGTGCCCCAGCCACACGTTCAAAAAAATCTATTAGTGCCAAGTTGCACCAATAGATTTGGGGATGGAGTGAGCCTATATCCTTCACCTTTGGGTGTCATGTTGCCTAGGGAGAACAGGGAGGGATATGAGTAGGTGGTGGCTGGAATTCCCATGTGCAACTGAGGTTTTTTTAATTTAAAAAGTAGGTTATAGTCATGTACAAATCACTTGTCTTCTGAAGAGACCAAAATGTTGTAGGTCACCACCCTGGTACCTACCTATTCATGTCTGTCCCCACACTGAGGCTGTCTCAATGTCTTTGCTCAAAATGAGCCACTCCTATTATCCCAGGGTAATTTAAGCCAGTCAATCTTGACTAACTGTAGGAACCCTTGGGGATCATATTAAACTATGGATTATGCACTTTGCTGTACACCTGAAACGAACCCAGTATTTACTGTAAATCAACTATAGTTCAATTTACACAAATGTAGATTGTGACTCAGGAGGGCTCCAGTGGGGCCTGAGACTCTGCATTTCAAGCAAACTCCCCAGTGATATTGATACTGTCCGTCTATGAGCAACACATGGGTTTTGGGTTACCAATTAGGGTTAGCCAGCTGGCTGCCGATGGGGTGGGGTGGGGGGACCCCAGGAAGCAACACAATCCTCGAAATGGCACACATTTTATTTATAAGACATATCCCCATTTCCTATTTCTGGGTCTCCACACCAGTTTATTCACACTCTGGGGTCAGTCACCTTCACCTCAACTGGGACTGGTAAAAATATGTTTCTGTTGTGCTCAGAATTAATTCGGTCTGCCTGCCTCTATTGTCCACCTCTGGAGATGGAAACAACGTTTCCTACTTTATTAACTTTCCACAGTCTTCCCAGACTGTTGGTTGTTGATTTTAACAGAGAAAATAAGCAAATAACTAGGAGAAAGGGAGCTGGTTTACATGGATGGCTCCGCTTCTCTGCTAACTTTAAAACTGTGATGGAATTTCTGCTTTAGCTCAAAATACCTGCCAACCTTATTCTCCTACGTCAGCATTTTAAGTGGACCCTTGGCCACAAAACCCCCACATTTGGTTCTGACAGAGTCTGATAGTCTTTTAATGTATAGAATTGTAGGCCAAGATGTTTGTGTTTATGTCCCTAGCCCAGAATAAATAAATAGCTTCATGGTATTGAAATCACCTGTCAAAATATCCACTGCAGTTCTGGGGCACAAAGAGAAGTCTCTCAGTGTGATTGGCTTCCTTGCTGGAAGAATTCAAAAGCTGTTTATCTCATTTAGTAAAAGAAAAAAAAAAAAAAAAAAGACCTGTAATTACTGCATTTTGACCCCAAGGCAGGCAATTACTTCACAAAAGCTCTCCCCAGGAAACCAGACATTAGCCTGGCTAATTAGGCTGACCTCACTCACAAACCCTCTTCTTGAGATCGGTGCTTGGACACCGGAGGCTGCTGCTGGGCGAGGGTCCTGCCAGTCACCCGGGACATGGTGGCACTACACTGGGCTGGGTTGTGGTTTTTACTTTCTTTTATGTGTTCCTTGAAGCTCAATCCCTTTCCCAGAGACAGGCTCTCATCAAGAAGAAGGCGCGCCCGGACAGACTGATCTCCTTTATTGCACGAGGAGGAAGCTGGAAAAAAGAAAACAGAAAAGAAAGCAACCAAGGTTGTAAATTCTTTCCCACATAGGAAATCATTCTTTGCCCTTTAGGAAAACGGTTTGTTGTTTCAGCCGTTTAGGCACATTTCCTACCCCCTTTTGTTCTCGCACATTTTGGGGGTCGACTGAGTTCTATAAGAGTGTTTTAAATGTTCCCCTTCTAAAGAATCAGCTATCTCCCAAAGGGAGCCCTACAAGGTGGGCTACAAAATCATCAGGGCCCTTCTAAACCCATGAAGAAAGGTGACCTGTGAACCTCTGGCTGCCCAGTCCTCAGCCATGTCTAGCAGTCAACACACTCTCACTGGGCCTTTAACTCCAGGCTGTCCCAGTGACTGAAACATTAGCAGATTCTCAGGAGCAAAAGAGGAACAGATGATTCTCTTCCAGGGATGCCAATGCACAACAGGATGACTTGAAAGAAGAGGAGATGGTGATTTGGTGTGAATGGGTCTCCAAAAGCAGCCCAAGTCAGCTTGTGTTGGCTTTGCTTAGGGTATCAGCCCTTTGAGCTCATACCCTAGTGATGGTACACAAAAAAATTTTTCTTACCCTTGTTAATAGTAAAGTAAGACTTCAGGACTGAAGCAAGAGGCATCATGACTACGGCAATAAGGAAGAGACATGGGGCTCAACTCTGAATACAGCTAAGACAGCTAGGGATTTATAGCAATGGATCAGAGTGAGGAGGTCAGTGGATAGAAAAGTACTCAGCAGAGACAGCAAGGGTAGGGGGATTCTTCCTAAACCAACTTAAGGTTCTTGCTGAAGGCAGGCCAGGTTGATCAGATACCAAGGGTACTGGGATTCTCTCTAAACTGATCAGCAGGATTCTTGCTATTAATAAAACAGCCTGGGGTGGGCTGAAGACAGGCCCAAGGATGAGGCCTCATCAAGAAGAGAGTTCAGATGAATATTACCAAAGTGTGGTCAAGGAGAGTCTTCATCCATGAAAAGCTGAAAGGTAAAAGGTGCAGGCAGCACCTGGGCCTTTTGCCTAATGCTCTTAAAACAAGGACCGGAAGCGGAACAAAGCAGTGCAGGGCCAGGAGAGGCGGGTGGGTGTCTTCTGGTGTGCTCATGCTGCTGGCTTCCGGATGGCAAAGCAGCCAGTCGCCTGGCCAAATGAGATCCAGGAGGAGGAGGAAGGCATTCCAGGAGGGATGCTGAGACGGAATCTCCCTGGCCTCCTACAGATTAAAGAGTCAAGCTATTTTGTGACTACACTCTGAGAGAGAGCAGTGAGAACATCTGATGCTTCCTCTTGTGTGGCACTTTAAGATTTTCAGAGGCAAGCTCCCAGAGATGTACGGAAAAGCTAAGAGGAACACTACCTACTCATTCTTAGTCAAAGTCATCTGAGACGGGTGAATAATTATGAAATGATGAGGCCAGCATTTTGAATAACCATTTTAAAAGCAAATTATCCAGTAAAGCCCCAGTTGCATGTTTTGGCCTTTCAGTAGTTCCCAATCTGTCTTTCCCATGAAACTAAACCATTTAACCCAGGGTGAGACGGCTGAGCCAAATAGGGCCTTTGTATGTATACGCAGGGGCTTCCTAGGTGGCACAAGTGGTGAAGAACCCACCTGCCAACGCAGGAGACACAAGAGACGCAGGTTTGATCCCTGGGAGACGCGGGTTTGATCTCTGGGTTGAGAAGATCCCCAGAGGAGAGCATGGCAACCCATTCTTGCCTGGAGAATTCCATGGACAGAGGAGCCTGGTGGGCTACTGTCCATTTGGTCACAAAGAATCAGACATGACTGAAGCAACTTGGCATGCACGCAGGTATATGTAGACTACAGGGTAGGGAAGATCCCCTGGAAAAGAAAATGGCAACCCACTCCAATATTCTTGCCTGGGAAATCTCATGGACAGAGGAGCCTGGCAGCCTATAGTCTATGAGGTCACAAAAGAGTTGCACACAACTTAGCAACTAAGCAGTAACGATGTATGTGTATGTGCACACGTATGTGTGAGAGAGAACTTTTTACAGGGGGAAACCAAGACTCAAAGAACTGCAGGTGTCCCCCACTTTTCAAAAGTTCACTTTAGGTCACTCTTTTTATTAAAGACCTACTTGAGTACCTGTTTTTGCTAACTGAAAGAAATCCAAAGAGGATTTTGGCTCTTATGGGAAAAGGTGAAAAGCAAAATAGTTCTCAGTGTTTATTCCACAACAAATAGTTATAGAGGCAGTGCCAACCCCCAGGCAGCAAGAGTGGTGCCCCCAAGCTCCCTTCCCAGGAACTACACTCAGCATCTCAGCATCAAGCCCTCATAGCTCTCAGTTGTGTCAATGAGCCTCTGTGCTTTATCTAGATTTATTTCACGCATCCATTAGCAGGCTGCTTCTTTATTTTTTGCCATTTCAGCTTATGAAAGTTTTCATGAAGAATGCTCCACTTCAGATAGCAGGGGAATCCTATATATTAATAAAATGAACATGTGCCAAGGACTTTATTTAACTTATTAATTAATGAGAGACTCAGTGAGATGTTAGAACTGGTTTAAAGGAGAACCCAAAGAACCAGCATACATATAGGCCATCAAGAACACAGAAATGAATTTGCTCAAAGGATGAAAAAGTTACGTCCTCTACAGTTGGGAGGGAAATCAGTGGGATCTCCACCCAAGTGCAAAATTTGTTTGCACTGCTATCAGTTATCTACAATTTTCAGGGTTCTGAAAAGTTCAAAGACAATGAGAGGAGCAGAGACCCTATGGAACCCAATAATCTAGAAGAATGTGCCAGACAATGCCTGGTTTTCCATTTGAAGACAGTTATGTTTTTGGTCCATTTCTAAGTCTGTCAGTTTTTCCCCAATATGTAACATGTGCACATACACACAGGCTTCCCAGGTGGTGCTAGTGATAAACAACTCGCCTGCCAATGCAAGAGACATAAGAGATGCAGGTTCGATCCCTGAGAAGATCTCCTAGAGTAGGAAATGGCAACCCACTCCAGTATTCTTGCCTGGAGAGCCCCATGGACAGAGGAGTGTGGCAGGCTATAGTCCATAGGATTGCTGAGAGTCAGACACGACTGAAGCAACTTAGCACACATGCACACATAAACACACCGATTGTGTTTTCCTACCCATAAGCCGTTTATTCAAAGTATTCTTCCCTCTTGTTCCTTCCAGCTCATATATGACTTTCCCCTCCTACCTAGACCTAACAAATCAGAATCTCTGAGGGAAGACCCATAACTGCATTTTAACCAGCTTTCCCAGGCAAGACTCTGATGTGAAGCCACTGGTAGCCCCTCAGTGAGGAATGCAAGTCCAGCCTTTCAGGATTCGGAAAATATGCTGATATCACCAGAGCATGAGGAGATGGTTCATACAAGTGGTGGGTTTGGAGAAGCAAGCAGAAAGCATTCCAGGAAGGGGGAAGCCATGGAGGAAAGGGCAAGGAAGTAAGATAAGCACAGGGGTAGTGGGGGGAGGCAAGGATTCCCACCTGAGTGAAGCAGTGGGGAGGAGGGAAGCAAAGATTGGCTGAGCATGGCAGACACAGCACGGTTAACTCAATCCAGCATTAGAGCACATTTTTAAAGCAGGGAATTAACATAAGAAAAGTAGTGTTTAAGAAAGTCTTGTGGGGACAGAGTATACAGCATAGGATCTGCTCTTCCAGAGATGGAGGCATGGTTCTTGAATGTGCCTCTTCATTTCAGTCTTGGAAAGGATTGTGTTGTTTATTCAGAGACCAAGATGTGGTCAGTTTCCCTAAGTATAACCACTGAGAGACAGAATACACAAGCAGGCAATGGCCAGACCATCTATAAAAATAGAACTCTGATCCACAATCTGCATCACCCACCTAGGATACCGACCCACAGGCAGCCTGCTATCTATAATGCTTACAGGAAGTCATACCACTATCTCTAGCCACTGGTCCAGGAAGCCAAAAAATAAACTGCAAAAGTCAGTTCAGAACAGCCAGGACTTTATTAAGAACTGACAGCTTCCCTAACTTTTGTCTCTACTTCCAGCTTAAGACCAAAGAGGTCTTAGAAGCAAAAGCCAAATTAACACCCCAACCAACTACAAAGGAAGCCCCTCTTCTAGTCACTCTTCTGGCTTCCCCAGGCCCAGGGTCTCCAGACAGGAACACCTGAAGCCTTTCCTTTTTTCTACAACTATAAAGCTTTGCAACTCTTCTGCCTGTCTTTGAGTCTCTGCCAAATGTGAGTGATAGTGGCTGACCCTCTTGCTGGAGCCAGTTCTGAATAAGTAGTCTTTGTTTATTCTCTGTGGGTGGTCTTTGTTTATTTCCACATCACAAACAGTCATCTACATCTCAGCTCATTCAGCAGGAAGATGTTCTCAACCCAAAGACCTGCCAATTTGAACCATGCAAGGTTATTTCTACCATTAATTTGTTTCATCTGCATGTGGAATATCATGATTGACATTTATTATTTCTACACACATCAATAGACATACCATTAGGCAGCTCTGGTAAGTAAAAGAAAAAGTGGGAACTTAAAAGACATGGATTCTAGTCCCAACTAAGTACCCACTCTGTGAAAATCACAACACTGAATGACTTGGTGGTGAAAAAAGATGAATGATTTGGTTTGTGCCTTGAGGATCTTACATACTGATTGAAGGAATTTGAAATTTTTCCTTGTAAATCTATCTTAAAAATACAGATGCCAAAAATGGGTCCGGACAAGAAGTGTTCCAGGTGAGCAGAAGAGAGGGAGAAGTCACTGAATGAACTTGTCACAGTGAAGTTGGAATGTGAGCGAGATCTGGAGAAAGGCTATCTTTAAACAGATGGAGAAGAGAACAGAGGTCATTCTAGGAAGGATTCAGAGCCCTGTCAGACTGAACTGTTTGAGGAGGCAGGAATAGTGATTTTAAGTTGAAATGCACAGGACTGCAAATGCTATGCTGAAAACCACAGCATAATTTTTGTTTTTTCTTAATAAAAACCTTAATGAGTGTGAAGTGGTATCACAATGTGGTTTTCTAATTGTTGCTTGGCATCATTTCAGTTTGTCATAAATCCTGTTATTTTTCTTGAGCCTGTGACAAAACACTTTTCTTGAGGACTGAAAGAAATAGAGAATGAAGGGAAAAATCTGACAAAGTTTGACTTATGCATGTGTGAGACTCTGTCTCTAGTAATACTCCTTAAAAATATTGTGTGTGCTCAGCTGTGTCCAACTCTTTATGACCCCATGGACTGTAGCCCATCAGGCTCCTCTGTCCATGGAATTTTCCGTGAAAGAAGAATGGAGAAGGTTGCCATTTCTGACTCCAAGGGATCTTCCTGACCCAAGGATTAAACCAGTGTCTCCTGCATTGGCAGACGGATTCTTTACCACTGCTGCTGCTGCTGCGTCACTTCAGTCGTGTCCGACTCTGTGCGACCCCACATATGGCAGCCCACCAGGCTCCCCCGTCCCCGGGATTCTCCAGGCAAGAACACTGGAGTGGGTTGCCATTTCCTTCTCCAATGCATGGAAGTGAAAAGTGAAAATGAAGTCGCTCAGTCGTGTCCCACCCTCAGCAACCCCATGGACTGCAGCCTACCAGGGTCCTCCGTCCATGGGATTTTCCAGGCAAGAGTACTGGAGTGGGGTGCCATTTACCACTAGCAACACAAATTTACCATTTTAAAGTTAAGTAGTATGAAGTACATTCACATTATTGAACAACCATCCCCAACATCCGGAACTTCTCATCTTGCCAAATTGAAACTTGATACCCATTAAACAGTAATTCCCACTTCTCCTGCCCCAGCTTCTAGTAACCACTGTCCTCCTTGATGACTTTGCCTCCTCTAGGTACCTCACACAAATGGAATCATACAGTATTTGTCCTCTGTGTCCAGTTTTTTAGCATTATGTCTTCAAGATTCATCCATGTTGTAGAATATGTCAAAATTTCATTTCTTTTTAAGGCTGAATTCATTGTATGTATATACCACATTTTATTTATCTATTTACCTGTCAACAGATATTTGAATTGTTTTCATTTTTTGGCTATTGGGAATAATGCCTCTATGACCGTGGGTATACAAATACCTGTTCAGGCCCTTGCTTTTAATTCTTCGGGGTACATACCCAGAAGTGAAATTGCTGAATCATATGATAATTCTGTTTAATTTTGGTGTTTTCTTTGAACTAACCATACCATTTTTCACAGAGCCTGCACTATTTTATATTATACCAGCAAAGCACAAGTTTCCAATTTTATCTTTTGTTTTGTTTTTTCTTAATAAAAACCTTAATGAGTGTGAAGTGGTATCACAATGTGGTTTTGATTTGCATTTGATTAATGATTAGTGATGTTGAGCATCTTTTCATGTGCTTTTTGGTCATTTGCATATTTTCTTTGGTGAAATGTCTATTCAAGTTCTTTGTGCTTTTTTTTTTTTTTTTTAAAGAACTTGGTTATTAGGGGGGTTTTGCTGTTAAGTTGTAGGAGTTATTTATAGATTATGGATATTCATTCATTATCAGGTATCTAATAAACATTTTCTCCCATTCTGTGGGTTACCTTTTCACTCTGTTTTCCTTTGACACACAAAACTTTTTAACTTTGATGAAGTCCAATTTATCTTTTCTTTTACTGCCTCTGGTTTTCGTGTCATATAGTCAAGAAATCATTGCCAAATGAAGCTTTTCTATATGTTTTCTACTAAGAGTTTGATAATTTTAACTCTTAAACACTTAAATCTTGGATCCATTTTGAGCTAATTTTTTACATATGACATAAGGGAAGGCTCTAACTTCACCCTTTTCCATGTAGATTTCCTGAGCACCATTTGTTGAAAAGAATATACTTTCCCCATTGAGTGGTCTTGACACCCTTGTCAAAAATCATTTGACTATATGTGAGAGAGTTTATTTCTGGGCTATCTCTTCTATATAATGTTAGCCTTTTAAGGTGACTAACAATTATACTGAAGACCCAAAGATGGTGCATGCTACTCCAAAAGAGAAAAATTAAATTGCTTTCTGAGTAATTATAATGAATTTCCAATGAGAGAAAGTGCATTCCTTATATATTTATTTTTCTATTCAAGAATTTTTTTAAACTAAGTATAGGTTCATGGGAGATTGCAAAAATTGTACTGAAGTCCCCTGTGTATCCTCTACCCAACTTCACCCAATACATCTTACCTATGTGTAGTACAGTATCAAAACCAAGAAATTTACGTTAGTACAATCCCAGATCTTAGTCTGATTTCATCAGTGTTACATGCATTAATCTGCATGTATATGTAGCTCTTTACACTTGTATTATTACATGTGTAGATTTGTGTAATCACCATTACAATCATGGGCTTCCCAGGTGGCTCACTGGTAAAGAATCTGCCTGACAATGTAGGAGCCTCAGGAGATGCAGGTTTGATTCCTGAGTCAGGAAGATCCCCTGGAGAAGGAAACAGCAACCTACTCTAGTATTCTTGCCTGGAAAACCAGATGGACAGAGGAGTCTGACAGACTACAGTCCATAGGGTTGCAAGTTGTCAGACACGACTGATTGACTAAGCACACACACTATAACCACTAATCTCCTCTCCATCTCTATGATTTTTGTCATTTCAAAAATATTATATAAGTGGAATCATATAGTATGAAACACTTTGAGATTGCTTTTTTTTTTTAACTATTAATAATGGATCTCATTATTACCTTTATATCCATCCTACTTGTTGCATGTATTAATAGTTGACTAACATTTTCACTTTGTATTCTGTGGCATCAACGACAAACTGGCACTTGCCAAGGGTGCTCGCCATGTATCCTTACAAGGATTAAATCAAACCTGCTGTCATGGCTGCTGATCTTCAACAACCCCTGCTGGGAGTTCAGGGTGGAGATCAGGAATGAAGCACTCTGTGTTCCAGAAAACTGGCAGAACAGGTCTTCAGATAGTTACATATTTTCAGGAGATACTTTTATAAGCCCAGTTCTTGCATCTCTTCATATCGAGAAAAGCACCACATTCCTTCATGGCCGCAAAAATATGTGCTTGATTGCATGTACTCCCCCTCTCCCAAAATCACATATATACTGACCTTCCCCCTACCTCTTTGGAGCAATTTCTCAGAGCTCTCAGAAATGCTGTCTCCCGGGCTATCATCCTCATTTTGCCCCAAATAAATCTTAACTCAGAACTCTTACATTGTACATTTTTTAAGTCAGCAATGGTTTGAATATTCTAGTATGTTTACACATTTATCCATTGATGATATTTGGGTTGTTTACAATTTTTGGTTACAACAAATAAAGCTAGTATAAAGGTTCCTGTATATGTTTTTGTGTGGACATAAATTTTATTTTCTCTGAGAGAAATGCCCAGGAGTGCAATGGCTGGATTATATGGTATGTTTAGTTTTGTAAGAATTGCTAAACTATTTTTCAGAATGGCTATGCCATTTTACATTCCCATAAGTAATGTCTGAAAGACATCCAGTTTTTCTGAATTATCAACAGCATTTAATATTGTCACAGTTTTTTATACTCACTCTTCTAACAGATATGTAATTCTATTTCATTGTGATTTTTCACACATATGACTTATAATTTGCTTTGTAGCAGACAACTACTCTGCATTGCTATCTTCTTCCTCTTATTCTCACATTCTCTTCCCTTTCCTTGCTTCATTATTCCTCACGGGATTAAAAAATGTAAAAAAAAAAAAAAAAACTTCTCATTTTCTCTTGGGTCATATTGTCCTAATGAAGTCTCAGTTTTATCATCCTTTATTTGCTTTAACCATTGGCTTTGTAGTCAGGAGGGAATAAAAGAAAGAAGCAGCTGGCCAGAGGGCTAAGAGGAGGAGGTTTGTTCTTTGTGCCCGTGTATATTCATTTTCTAGTCACAGCTCAAGCTGTTTTGCTTTCCACTGCTCAGGGAAAGAGGGAAATGGAAATGTACTCTCTGTTGTTTAAACCTCCTGGACAATAAAACAAAGGCAGCTGTACTGCCTTTTTCCTAGATAATGTCACATAACCCCTTTGAGAGATCTTCAAAAATGATCTACACATTTCAAAAACTTTTAAAATTAGAAAGGGTGCTGGACAAGGCCCTCAATAAACATTGATTGTGTGCCTACTGTATGCCCTGCTCTAAGAAAAGTCCTAGGTTAGAGATGTGAATCCTAATAAGTCAGGCTCTCCATCCAGTGTCAGCAGCTATGAGTGAGATGGGTGAAGTGCTTATGCAGAGAGGTGAGCAAGCAGCTGCTGGATTCCTAAGGGCCCAAAGTTCATTGCCTGGGAGTCAGGAAACTCAGTGAGCAACTTACCCAGAGCTTCTCAAGCCTGAGTGAGCCTGAGAATCATGTAGTGTGGCTGCTAAAAAAAAAATTTCTGTATACTGTCCCAAACAGACCAAATTAGAACCTCTGGAGGAAAGACCCAGGAAGCTGTACTTTATAGAAACTATTCATATATGTGATGGACTGAAATGTGTCCCCCCGTCTCAAATTCATATGTTGAAGCCCTAAACCCAGTGTGATAATGCATGTGTGCGTGCATGCTAAGCCACTTCATTCGTGTCCAACTCTTTGTGACCCTATGGACTGTAGCCCACCAGGCTCCTCTGTCCATGGGTATTCTCCAGGCAAAAATACTGGATTGGGTTGCCGTACCCTCCTCCAGGGGATCTTCCTGACCAAGGAATCAAACCCGCATCTCTTATGTCTTCCTGCATTGGCAGGCAGGTTCTTTATCCCTGGCACCACCTGGAAAGCCTGTGATGATGCACTGAGGTGGGCTTTTTGAAGGTAATTGGGTTTAGGTGAGGCCATGAGGGTGGGACCCACATGGTGGGATTTGTGCCCATTTAAAAAGAGACACAAGACATGCATATACACAGATAAACAACCATGTGAGGACAGAGAGAAGGTGGCTGTCTGCCAGCCAGCCAAACAGAGAGGCCTCAGAATAAACCAAACCTGCTGACATCTTGATCTCAGACTTCTTGCCCCCAGAACTGACATAGCAAGAAGTCACTGTCTGCCAGGCAGGGAGAAAGTTGCCACCAGGAACCGAATCAGCCAACACCTTGATCTTGGAATTCCAGCCTCCAGAATGGTGAGAAATTAATTTCTGTTGTTTGTCACCCAGCCTATGGCATTTTTTCATGGCAACCTGAGCAAACTAATACAATAATACAATGTGATTCTTAGAGTCATCCCAATTGAGACCCATTGACCCAGTTCAGCCCTCTCATTTAACAGGTGAGGAAACTCGTTTTTTTAATTTTAAAATGAATTTATCGAAGAATGCTTTTAGGAAGGCGACAACATTTGATTCATCATTTTTAAAATGTTCTGTTTCTTTGTGTTGTATAATAAAAGTAATGTAAGAGAGTTTGGAGTTATAAACTTCTTTCTACTGAAATTCTCTGATATTATAGCACAGGGCAAAACAAATTTTTTAAAAAGTCTCTTCTATGCTTCTCTTTTAAGAGAGATGAATAACAGACGATGCTATAAAAAGCTATTTTTTCCTAGTCATTCTGTAGTATTGGAACCAGTATTTTTACCATCACAGGCTACAATTTTCACTTTATCCACTTTAATAAGTTCTGTCACCTCTCTGAATTCAACATCATACAATACAAAAGGCCTCATATTATTGCAGAATTTGTACATATTTAGGCAGGTTAAAGAATCTCATCTGGTGCCCCCACATCTAGTCAATAGCCTAAAAGTGAAAGTCGCTCAGTTATGTCCAGCTCTTTGTAATCCTATGGACCGTAGCCTGCCAGGCTCCTCTGTCCATGGAATTCTCCAGGCAAGAATACTGGAATGGGTTGCCATTCCCTTCTCTGAGGGATCTTCCCGATCCAGGGATCAAGCCCAGGTCTCCCACATTGCAGGCAGATTCTTTACCAACTGAACCATCAGGGAAGCCAGTTAATGGCCTGGTCATTAAGTCCAGGTTCTCTGGATTTTAGACCAGTGCCCATTCCACCAACTCAAAGATGACAGATAACATTATATGTATATATTGTGCATGTGTGTGTGCATGCTGAGTCACTTTACAACCCTATGGACTGTAGCCCTCCAGGCTTCTCTCTCTGTGGAACTCTCCAGGCAAGAATACTGGAGTGGACTGCCATGCCATCCTCCAGGGGATCTTCCTGACCCAGGGATTGAACCTGTGTCTCTTATGTCTCCTACATTGGTGGGTAAGTTCTTTACCACCAGCACCACCAACTCTGGTCAGTTGTTTGTGGCTGCTAAGAAGGCTGTGCCAGGATGGATTCTGAGTACAAGTCGAGGCTCAACTGATGTGGGCACCATGACTGGCAGGGGGAGCATGTGAGGAGTAAGAAGCATCATGATATTGGTGGGAAACCTGGACTTAGAGTCCAGCTACCCTGGTTGAATAAAGGCTCTTGTTACTGACGCTCACTGAGAACAGAAGGCTTCAAAGTGTGGTCCACGATCAGCAGCATCAGCATCACCTGAGAGCTTGTTAGAGATGTACATTCTTGGGTCCTATCCAGACCAACTAGATCAGGAACTCTGGAAGTAGGCCCCCTGAACCTGTCCTGCTTTTGCACACTACAGTTTAAGAAGCACTGCATTAGAATATAAAGACGATAATGTCAGTGTCTCTGGATGGTGACCATGAAATGTCATAAACTACAAAGCAGTTTACAGGCGTAAACTAGTGTCCCTCTTCCTAGCTGGAGTCTTGTTTCCATGGGCTTGCTCTGTATGTTGTATAGATCATAGTATTTAGCATAGCACCTCTCACATCTACTCCTCTGGTTGTGGGTGGAACAAATGGAAGCCCTCAGGGACCTCCTGAGAATGTCAGGAAGCTTGATCCAGCTCTCATCCCTTATAACCAATGAAAAAATGCCAGGGTTATGCATTTTTAGTTGAGGACATCTACATTTGCCAGCCCCAAGCCCGCCTTCTAACCATGTGGCCAGCATTGTGCAACTACTACACTCCTTTATGACAAAACCTTCCATTTTCTGTTAAGTAATGTGTTTGGAAGCTTGAGTGAATCAGAGACAGTAAGCATTTGATTGCTTACATTATTTTGGTTCAAACATGGCTCACAGCCCAGGAGTAATTTATTTATTTTTATATGGTACATTTCTATTTCACTTGGGAAATTGCCACCCCCCATTCCCTCTTCCAGCTGCTCTCCATTCGCCCACCCACCCCCTCTTGCCACCCTTCTTCCCAGGCCTGCCTCTCCGGTCAGGTGGAAAGTTTGTGAAAGATGCCCCCATCAGCAGCCTCCATGCCACAGACTCCGTTCCCTGCCACTGCGGTTCGCTCGCACGTTCCTCCGCCCACCCACAGCCTCAGACCTGACAGGCAGAGACCACCTACTGCTGGCCCAACAAAGGCCCACATTTTCCACAAGCAAGTCAGCCTTCTCCGTCTGAGTGCACCGCTAACCATGTGGGTGTGGGTCGGGGCTCATTTTTCCAGGAGCCACCAAGCCCAGACACAAAGATTGTAGAAGGTTTTTGCTCAGAGTCACCCTGGGGAGGAAAGCCAGCAACCTGGACACGACAGAATCGATATCCTATGACAGGTCCCTTGAATCGAGCTGTCCCCTGCCTACCCCACCCCCATCTGCTAAAGCAGCCTGTTCTGCATATGTGATGGAAATTGTGTCCTGGCAAAACACAAAAAGTAAATATTTAAAGGGAAAAAAGCACACACAAGGAAACAAAATGCCTTGCGTTTATGTTTCCATGGTCTGCCGCCAAGTACCTCCCAGCCTCTCCCGGCTCGAGTTCAGCATGCCATATGGTTTGAGACCAGTGGATTAAACCCTCCACGGTTGTGAAAAACATCAGTCCATTTGGTCTGGCCTTTCTCTCCCTGCATTTGTTGTTCATTTGCAAGTTTCTCACATCCCTCAGCTGACTGCTGTCAGTGTGTTTACAGGTTTTAGATTTCTGATGGAATCTAAAACACCACACCACCCAGAGCCTGCTGCAGACCATCTCCAGGAGGAAGGGAGGTGGCCCTGGGGTGTTCAAATGGACATATGCAAACAGGGCCCTGGGACATGTGTGACCCAACAAAACACACATTTTAATGTATCAGTGATACTTCCCCCCTGAAACTCAGGCCAAATAAAGAGTGATATTGTGCTTTAGTCCCCACTTGGCATCCTCCTGAGACATTGCTGAACCAGGGCTGGAAGGGTAAGTCCTTGCCAGGAGTAGAAAACTGGCTGGCACTGGAGGGAAAGGTGGCTGCACCAGGATCAGCTGGAACAAAGCCTTGTCCACTTTTCACTTAGGTAAGGAACTAGACCTCTAACTCTTCACATGGAGGGTATAGCATTAAATAGTCATGAGAAATATTCTATACAACGTCTAACACTTCCCTACTACAACTGTGGGAGTGAAAGCACAGCACTGATGTGATGATTGGGAAGGACAAGCAGATATAAGGGAATGTCTTTCCTATTAAAGAAGTTCAGATAAATGGCTAGAGCATGATATGCAAGTCTGGATCAGACTGCCCAGCCTTGTGCCCACAGCCTTTTCCTACCACCCGTCATTTTTTGCCTTCATTTCTAGAGACAGAACCATATGGAGTAAATTCCAATCTTATTTCTCACTCAATTCTATCCAATTCACATTGGGATTCTGTTTGATTCAGGCCCTGCAACACATTTAGTTGGTTGTGGGAGATTATTTAGCAAGATTCATAGGCGACTTTCAGCTGTGGATATACGGGTGGGCTAAGGGGCCAACAGATGTGTGCTCATCTTTGAAGACAGAGGAAGACATAATATAAACTCACTGCCTTTATTTTTTTGCAGCTTCTAGCCTGGGTTCACAGAGAGGCTATCACTATCCTGATTTGGAAGAATATGAACTACACTTTTTCATTGTAATAAATCATGTCCTGAAGTTGCATAATTATTGGAGCAAAAGGCTTTAGGGACCTTAAGAAGTCATTTTGCCCACCCCTGACTCCATCCTCACCTCTGTTCCTTTGAGTACTAACTTTCAGCTTGGAGTTTTATAGGACCCTTTTTTGATAAAATGCCCTAGAGTTGCTCAGATAATGAGTGCTGTTTGTGAGACCAGAGTGATTGGACATTAACACTTGGATATGCCCTGGTAGAGAGGCACAAACTCTTAGCAGGTAACTTCATGAGCCAATACCACCAACGTTGCTACAAAAGGGTAGAACCACATGGCACAAGACAAAGTAAACCCCAGAATAGGCATAAGAGACAAGTAAAGGAAAGCACTTCAAGGAAGTGCCCTGGAAAGGCCCCCCTTCAATCAAAGCCAGAAAGCACCAATCCTCCTGAGGTCACAAAGAGACTAGCAATCTTAACTATAAGACATATAAAATAGAAATGGAGTACAACATTCTTTTGAAAAACATTAATATCTTTTGAAGACTATAAATGTTGCTCAGCACACAGCCCTGACCATAATTCATAGTTTTTGATATAAAGTATCCTTCTTTTCTTTAATTTCCAGATAATTTGTCATTTTAAATTTATCCTTTTTTTTTTCATTTTAATAGGTACCACCAAATTATTTTCCCAAAATGTGTGCCAGTCCAGGCCCCACTGGCATTATAAGACATGAGAGAGAAGTTTCCCACACCTTTACTGGCATTGAATATTACCACTAATTTTTGCCAACCTAATCGGCAAACTATTGGATCTCTTTATTGTTATATAACAGTCTGCCTGCTAGTAATGTTGGGCATATTTTCAATTGTTTGATACTTATTCATTGACCTGCTTACTGTCTTATTTTTTTCTGCTTAATAATTTATGAAGCTATCAGTAGTATTAGGGAGATTAATATTCTATCATCTGTGTTCCAAATATTTTCTCTAGTCCCATCATATTTCTGTCAATATTTTTGTATTATCTTTGGCCACACAAAAATATTGAATTTTTATGGAATTAGACTTGTCAGATTTTTCCCTTAAGACTTTTTCGTTTCCTGCCTTGCTTAAAAGGGTGACCCCTCTGAAAGGCTGAAAAACATTATCCTAAATTCCTGATTAGAACTGCATTAAATGAGGCATTAATTTAGGAAGTTTTATGTTTATGATATTTTCTTCCTCCATAGCAGGGGTCAGCAAATCACAGCCTGTGGGCTGGCTCCAACCCATTGCCAGCTTTCCTAAATAATGTTTTATTGGAACCCAGCCACATTCATTCATTTACATATTGCCTGTGTCTGCTTTTGCACTGCAATGGTAGAGTTCTGTAGTTGTAACAGAGACCCTAGAGCCTTCATAGATTAAAATATCTGTTATCTGATAGTTTATTTTAATGCTGAAACAAGAGTTGCAATAGGCGGTAAGACATAATTCTTGCCATTCTGAATTTCTTGATTACCTGTAGATTTTCTTTAAAATCATCTGCTGACTTATTAGAGTTGTTTTTCTGGACTGTAAAACTAATACAAATTCATCCTAGAAATTAAAATTAAAATCTCCCCTGACCTTCTTACCTAGAGAAACTACTATCACTCTATTGATCTGTATATAGTGTGGTTTTGTCTGTACATACTACCTGTCACATGATAACAATTCCTTGACATTTGGCTTGTAGAGATGTCACATTTCTTTTTCTAAAGCAAACTCTCATTCTTGCCGAGCCTGGTGAGACGGCCAAGGTCAGTCCCTTGGGGCCTCTGTCTTATGCCTTATAATGGGATCAACTAAGAACTCTAGGCTATTGTGCTTTTGGAGAGAAGGGCAGGCACGGTCCTTGCTTCAGGGTGGTCACAGCTGTTACTAAGAACCATCAACTAAAAGCACTAAAGTTGCCAATGGACAGAATTTCTTCACCACGGGTAGGCACCGCTGCCCCAGATAGCTCCAGGAAGGTCCTCCCCACTGACTACTACCTGAGCCCTGAAGACCCTGGCTGCTGTTCCAAAGCCACGGCTTAGTGACCAATTCTCACAGGCACCCAGGCAGCCATAAAGACTTTACTACTGAAAACTGTTTTCAGTAGATGAAGACAAAGGACTTTGTGATTTACTCAAGTGATTAGGTACAAAGTTCCTTCCAGGAAACATAATGTTAAAAAGCTCTTTTTCCTGAATTATATTCTGCTGTGTGCATGAAGCATAATGGTGTTATTAAACATGCTACTTTTGTACTTTTTACAACAGTTGACAGCATGGTGGATTAGTGATGAAGTCAAGTGCATTTCATCTTTATTTTGGTGCCAAGAGGTTCTGCTTCTTCCCAGCATAGTGAATCAGATTGAAGAAATATTTATGAAATGAAAAATCCATCAAGAAAAGTGTTGGGCAATTGTCTCTGACAATGGAACAAACACAGAGAAGGCTACGAGTGATTTAAGGATCACAAGCACCCCACGTTGTTCACACTCTTCAGCTGCATGTTGAAAAAGCTATTATGGCACAGAATTGCTGCCTGTAGTCACCAGGGATGGGCCCCCTTTCATCATTCTTTTTCATCCAAAGATAAACTACATGATATAGAAGAGATTTTGGAACTGTCTTATCACGTAAATTTACAAAACGTTCCAGCGAACTAGAACAGCAGCTATTGTGTGTTCAAAGGCTACTTGTACCAAAAAACCTTGAAATTGTATCTTGCAGCATGCCAGTTCAGCATGGGTACTAATAGTGAAATGTTGCTTCCAGAGAAAGTAGTTTATTTGTGAAACATGCTGAAGAAGTAAATCACCTAATGGATTTTAAGAAGGCAAGTATTTTATTCTTGAACTTGCTTTAAGGTCCTCCTATGTTCCTACTGCTGAAAAGGTGCTGGACTTAGCAAGGGAAGCTGAGGAGCAGGTGGAAATTCCCGGATGTTAGTGTTATCTTGAAAGCCAATTACAAGTTTCCCCCACTATCCAAAAGTAGAGCATTCCTATGAAATCTTTTATAGCATGAAGCTAAGAAGTAATTACCCCAGGACATATCATGCTAATGCAGACATAGAATAACTAGAGATAAAGCACAGAGATTCACAACACAGCTCAAAGCTATAGCAACTTGAGGCTGAGATGCAGAGTGCAGTTCCCTGGGGAGGAGCGTGGCGTACCCGCCGACTATAACAACTCACTGCAAAACAAACGCTGACACCATTTTGCAGTTTTACTTTTTTCCATCAAATTGAAAATCCTCTTCAAATCTCTCTCGGTTGGCTAAAGG
This sequence comes from Bubalus kerabau, assembly GCF_029407905.1. Taxonomy (NCBI): domain Eukaryota; kingdom Metazoa; phylum Chordata; class Mammalia; order Artiodactyla; family Bovidae; genus Bubalus; species Bubalus kerabau. Next base: position 150,224,879 of record NC_073627.1, read on the forward strand.
AGGTACTAATGTAGGTCTTCCGTAAAAGCAAAGTGGTGAAAAGTGAACTCTGGAAGAGCTGGGGATACTTACACATTGTTCCATTTTTAGACTGAACATTTAAGGACAAAATTTTCCTGAAGTCCAAGCAGAAACAAAGATGACCAAGTGAAGGCAACAGTCAAAGTTCTGCTTCTGAAATACTCAGAAACCCTCTTTAAGAAGTGCATACAGCTTTGGTTTGAGTGTTGCTTCAGTTCCCTAAGCCAAATCTTCAAGCCCAGGAGATGAAGAGGCGGAAAGACTTGACTTTAGTTGGTTATTAATGTCTAGAGCAAGTTTTCTTAACATCTGCACTATTGATATTGTAAATCAGTAATTCTTTGCTGTGAGCTGCTGGCTGTCCTGGGTACTGTAGGATGTTTACCAGCATCCCTGGCCTCTAGTCACTAGATGTCAGAAACACGTCTCCCCTGATTATTACAACCAAGATTGTCTCTAGACATTTCCTAATGTCTCCTAGTGGGTAAAACCTAAAATCACCCTGAAAACCACTGGTTTATAGGAAAGAAATCTTAATAACAGTACAGATGTTTCTAAAGGTACATGATAACCCTTCATAAAGATGCTGCCATTAATTCTCCTCAAGCCCTAGCGACTTCTTCAGAACACAGCACTGACAAAGCTGCCAAATACACCACACTCCCCACTGATTTCAGTTGGAAACAGGCTTCTGTTTTGCTCACACGTGTGAGCACTGCACCAAGGGGCCCTCTGCCGGTTGATAGTGCTGAGACTTCATTGTTACTCTACTGTACTATCCAAGTTAAAAAATTTAACTCCTGGACGTCCCTGGTGGTATGGTGGTTAGGAATCTGCCTGCCATTGCAGAGGACACAGGTTCGATCCCTGGTCCAGGAAGATTCCACATGTCATGGGGCACCTAAGCAGGTGCGCCGCAACTCCTGAGCTCATGGGCTACAATTACTGAAGCCCACACACCTAGAGCCTGTGCTCCACAAGAGAAGCCACCACAGTGAGAGCCCACGCACCACAATGAAGGGTAGCCCCCGCTCTCTGTAACTAGAGAAAACCCAGCACAGCCAAATGTAATTAATTGATTTAAAAAAAAAAAAAATTTTAACTGCTAAAAAATTTAACTACTAAAGTTCTTAAAGTGAATATCAAAATGTTATTTTCATTTTTAAATAAAATTTCAGATGCATCTATGTAACCTGGAAGTTCTAAGATGGAGATACATGGCCTTGACAGAATATCCATTTACAAATGTGTGCGTTCAACATTGGGTCACAATTCACAGTCAGGCCACATGTCTGAGAAGAAGCTGCCTGAAGCAGGACCAGGGCTGGAACAGCAGTGGGCACTGTGGTGGGGTGTTCAACAAATGATTCGCTTGGCCAGTCCTACGTGGGTGAGCATTGAAGTCATTTGCAGTATTTTGGTCTTAACATTACTTTGTGATGAACTTTCCTATTTAGAAAACAGTGAGGTCCTATTTAATTATCCCCTCAGAAACATTCCTGTAAGTAAAATTATGGCATCAAAAGGCCAGAACCCTTTTACGCTTTTTTATACCTATTATTGTGTCCTCCAGAGAAATCCCATTTGCACTATCAGCAGTAAGGGTCTTGGCAGACCCTAAATGTTATCATTTTTTCAAAGAACTTTATTATTATGACAGGGGGAACATCATAACTTCTTTTAATTATTTCACAATTCTCTGGTTTAAGGAAAAAAAAACAAAAATTACACAGTGTCAAAATGACCATTGATTACTGTTTCTTTAATTAAGCCCCTGATGACACAGTTAAATTACAGAAAGGGCACATGAGATATGAAATGTACACAGCTTTAAACTCTAGAGTGACACTTGGCATGGTGAGACGCTTACACTGAGGGGGATGTGGGAACTGAGCTCTGTTAGGGAATAGCAGACACTTATCCCCCAAATACAAGTTCATTGAGTGAAAGAGCAAATAAACTCAGGAGATTTTCAAGCTGCCTTGTTTGAACAAGATTTTTACACAAACTGGAACTACTCATGTTATTTTAACTTATTCCACACTCTTTCTTTGCCAAGTATGAGCAGTTGAATTTGCAAAGTTCTAACTCATGTGTGATATGACTGATTTGTAATACTTATTGAGTTGCTGCCATATCTCATAGATGTCAATTAATCCCATTCAGTCTTTGAAACAGTCTTGCCAGGTACATCATCTCTATGATGTGAATAAGGGACTTGAAGTTTTAAAACTGGGCCTGAGGTTCAAGGCTATTGAGTGGCAGAGCTGGAATTCACATCCAGTTCTTCCTGATTCCAAAATGTGTATTCTTTTATTTCCCATACCATATAGTGTACCAATATCAGTCTCAAATATTCATGTTTCCTCATGAACCCTCCCTCCCTTTAAGAATGAAAAATACATGATTCTCTCCAACTTGAGTTCAGAGAGAACTATTGAACTTATTTAATTATTTTGATGACTATTATAGAACACCATCATGTACAGATATGACAGTTGGACCATAAAGAAAGCTGAGTGCTGAAAAATTCATGCTTTTGAACTGTGGTGCTGGAGAAGACTTTTGAGAGTCCCTTGGAAAACAAGGAGATCAAACCAGGCAAGCCTAAAGGAAATCAACCCTGAATATTCATTTGGAAGGACTGATGCTGAAGCTCCAATTCTTTGGCCACCTGATGCCACAAGCCAACTCATTGGAAAAGACCCTGATGCTGGCAAAGACTGAGCACAGGAGAAGAGGGCGGCAGAGGATGAGACAGTTAAATAGCATCACCAACTCAACGGACATGAATTTGACCAAACTCCAGAAGATAGAGGCTTCTCTGGTGGCTTAGATGGTAAAGAATCTGCCCACAGTGTGGGAGACCATGGTTCTATCCCTGAGTCAGGAAGATCCCCAGAGAAGGAAATGGCAACCCACTCCAATATACTTGCCTGGAGAATTCTGTGGATAGAGGACCCTGGTAGACTACAGCCCGTGAAGTCACAAAGAATCAGACAGGACTAAGCAACTAACACTTTCACTTTCCTGGAGATAGTGAAAGACAGAGCAGCTTGGTGTGCTATAGTCCATGAGGTCACAAAGAGTCAGACACAATCTAGTGACTGAACAATGGAACATCTGGGTCTCTTTTTGCCCCTGTTTTATAGTGGGGGGGGGAAATAGGTAGGAATAAAAGGGGAATTGGAGAAGGCAATGGCACCCCACTCCAGTACTCTTGCCTGGAAAATCCCATGGACGGAGGAGCCTGGGGGAGCTGCAGTCCATGGGGTCGCTAAGAGTTGGACACGACTGAGCGACTTCACTTTGACTTTTCACTTTCATGCACTGGAGAAGGAAATAACACCACTCCAGGGTTCTTGCCTGGAGAATCCCTGGTGGGCTGCCGTCTATGGGGTTGCACAGAGTTGGACACAACTGAAGCAACTTAGCAGCAGCAGCAGCAGCAACAGTGCAAGGAAACACAGCATATTACAACAGCAAGCACGCAGTCCCTTGTTCTCTTAAAAGCCCTCTTGTTTTCAGTTTGTGTCTCAGCAACATGACATGGGCAGAGCCTGGCCTAGGCTGTCATTTCACGTTCCCCCTCTGAAAACATTTGAAAAAGTGTAATCATTTGTTCCCTCCCCAATAGGACTCTTTCTGGCTGAAGGGCAGACTCGGCCTCCTGGGTGCTGTTGCTCTGATGCCATCCTTCTGTGGTTATTTCTGCTTAGCCTTCACGGGCCCTTGCGACTAAACTCAGCATTACTGAATGACCCTAAAATTCAAGTCTCCAGTGAGTACTAAGAAAAGACAGGCATTTGAATTTCTGTAGTTAAGTTTTATAGAAGGGGAGGACACTGAGCATCCCGTGACATGCATTCTAATTCCAGAAAAGTCACTTTTACTCATGTGAACCTGAGGGATTTCTGTGATATTCCAGGCGGTTTACTCTTGTGAAAATCACATAGAATATACACGTCCTGGCCCATGGAAATGAAGTCGTCTCATGTAAAAGCATTTTAGTGCTACTCATAATAACACTTTTCACCATTTATTAATAATAGACTCTATATTTGACTCACTTTTGTTTCTTTTCTAGCCTCATGTTTTCTAAATTTCCCCCTCCCCCCATTTAGAATGTAAGACCCATGAAGGCTGGGATTGGGGCACTTAATTAATTATTATATCCCCAGAGCTCAGAAAAAGACCAGGCACAAAGTACACATTTGATAAATATTTGTTGAATGAATTTATGATAATCCCTCTCGGGAATTAACAGTGTAGCCTGTAAATTTTTATTTCCTGGAAAGCTTTAAGAGAAGGGCAGGCAGGGACTTATCCAAATGAGTTTAGCAATAATACTACTTGGAAAACAAGACTAGGACCAAGGAACTCAGTTACTTAGGGTCCTGATTCTGTGGTTTTATGGCTCTTTGTCTAGTGCTGGTTTCACTGAGCCTGCCCACTCACCATGTTCAAGTCACGGGTCAAAGTTTTCCATTAAAATGTGTAAAACTCTGGCTCAGTGAATCTTAAAAACTTGTCATAGACTGATCCCCTCCTCACTTATCCCTGGGGAAAAATTGCTCTTATTGATCATACATTTAGCTACTGGCCACTCGGATACTCATGAGGCACTGATGCTGCCCAGGACTTTCCTAAACAGCCTTCAACTTGACAGACTGGCTAAGGTCTTTCCAGGATCCTAGTGACTAGCTGCCAATAGAATCCAGGGCTGCAATATTTAGTTAGCATTCAGCTTGTACATTCTGTCCCCTCCTTCTTCCCTCCAGGAAAACATATGGTGAGAGATGCTTTTTTTGGAGCAAACTCTTAAGGGAAAACAAGCTTTTCATCTTAAAAAAAGGTTCCAGGAAACCCTCCTTACTGATTTCTAAGGAAATCACTCCAGAGCTTAATTTTGCATTTCCCATCAGAGTAATCACTTCTGTTACTGGAGAAAGTGCTAACTGACAAGGATTGTGAGACAGCAGTGGGTGGGCTTTAGAGCCCACCTGCAGGTGTGTGCACACATACTTGTGTATACAAACCAGTGTACACGGTACACTTAGTGATCACTGCTCAAGAATAGTCTGTTTCCTTTTCCAAAAATGTTAAAACCATGACATTGCTGACAGCTCAGCTGGGCAAAATCTGATGAAATTCTTGGCCCTGGAAATGCCAGGTGTTGATGCCTCCAGCCTCCATCAGCACCTCTGAATATGAAAGGGTCTCAGTGTGGAGGGGCAGGGAGTGCACAAGCAGGAACAGAGGGGAAGACAAGTGTGGGTTCTGTGGGTCTTCACTTCCTTTGCTTCTCCTAACAAAGGCAGGAGTCAAATGCCAAGGCCAGAGCTGGGGGCAGCCAAGCCTAGCATCAGTCCTGAAGACAGGAATGCATTTGTAATTAGTGCAAATGTTAATTATGTTGAAACAGAATCGGGCCAAATTTGCCCTGGGTATGTGGATCATGTCCCATAGGAAAGCCCTGTTTCTCTTTTTATTTGCAGTGTTTAGTGTAGGATTTTGTTTTTCTTAAAAAGTAGATGGAAGTATAAAGAACACAGTTTTCTTTTTCTTTCCCCAGATGCCTGCAATATCAGCTCTATTAATACAAGAGCTGATACAATACAAGTGAAAGAAAGTATTCTTCACTTTCTAAGAGCTAAGACATCTCTGCCTGGGCCCAGGTGTGCCAGCTCTGAGAGGTTGCCAGGTGTCATCTCTCAGTCATTACCTGAAGAGGAGCTCAGTCCTGGTTCTCACTGGAGCCCCGAGCTGTTCAGAAGTACAGCTCTTCAGGAAGGGAGAAGCACGTATCTATCGTTGAGCAGGTAGACTCTGTAAGGCTGTGTGGAAGAAGCGGTATCAGGCGCTGCAAACTGCAGGAAATGGAGAGAAAGGCCCATGTGGAGAATTTAGCAACATGTCTTAGGAGCAAAGAAGAAGCACTGAGCATTTGACAGCTCCAGTTTTTATCAGAAGGTATTACACACTTTGGCTTTTATCATAGTTCTCCCTGAGATAAAAACCTTGATGCCTTTCCAAATAAAAAAACAGAGCCAGAAGTCAGAGAAGGGAAAGCGTGTGTCTGTGTGTGTTCTCAGCGCAGCTTTTGAGAAAACCCAGGAATATTCAGGTCTCCACTTACAGTTTTCTGCCTCAGGTGACACACAGATATCATGTGCTTCTTTATTTCCCTGTCCAGTGTTTTCTAGGTAGCTGGCTAACAGGAAACTTCAGTGAATCAAATTCAAAATCACAAACCTGTGGTGTCCCTCTGGGAGAATGAGAAAAAGTGCACCCTATGAGCAGACCCAGACCCTCACCAGAGCACACGGCTTTGCAAACAGAGCAGGCCAAAGTCTAGCCCTGCTCCTTTGGGGGCCCTTTGTATCATGCTTCAGTTGTAGACATAGGCAGAGCAACACTCACCAACTTGAAATTGGGGCTAAGAGAGGGAGAAGGTATGACTTTTCTTTCAGCTTGGGATGCTACCAGCTCGGGATGGCCCCTTCAAAGAATTCCAAAGCATGGAAAAACTGTTCTTCAGTTACCACCACAGCTGTGGTCTTCAGTTTCCTAGCTCAGTGGTCAGACTCCACCTGGCTTTCTCTTTGCCTTCTACCCATTGCTTGCAAACAGTCTTACACAGCTCTGGTATCCAAAAGATGCTCCATAAATATTTGGAGTTGGCTGATGGCCTGGCTACCAAGCACCCTCCGAGGATATAAGCATTTCCTTTGGCAAGCTTTCTTCCCACTGCTGGCTTCATTGACCCCTTTGTTTCAGAGGATTGCATGCAGGGGACGGCTCTCTGAGATGCATCCCAGGTTTCATGAAAATCCACAAATAACAACAGATGAGGTCTTCAAGTAATTAGCACAATTCATATCATTCAGACTCCCAAAGAACAGAAAAAGAATTCTACTAAAATAAGAGACCAAGAGAAATTTGAGTTTGTTTCACCCTGGCAAGACTTAAGATCAAGTTAGAAGAGAATTAAATGTCTCTAAGGCAAGAAGTCGGAGAAGGCAATGGCACCCCACTCCAGTACTCTTGCCTGGAAAATCCCATGGATGGAGGACCCTGGTGGGCCGCGGTCCATGGGGTCGCTAAGAGTCGGACACGACTGAGCGACTTTACTTTCACTTTTCACTTTCATGCACTGGAGAAGGAAATGGCAACCCACTCCAGTGTTCTTGCCTGGAGAATCCCAGGGACGGGGGAGCCTGGTGGGCTGCCATCTATGGGGTTGCAGAGTCGGACACGACTGAAGCGACTTAGCAGCAAGTAGCAGCAGCAGCAAGGCAAGAAGTGCTAGTGACCTCTCACTGGTCCTGGAGGTAATTCAATCACAGCTCCACAAGAACCCTTCCTCCACCACAACTCCTAGCAGTTGCCTCAAGAGCCTTCAGCGCAACTATAGTAGGTATTTTTTGTGGTTTCCCCTGAAAAAAATTAAGCTCAGATATGATGGGACAAACAGCAAAGATATTTATTGGCTACAGAGAATCTTTTCCTTTTCTGCCTAGAGCAACTCCTCTAAATATTAAGTTGTTGATAGAAATCACTTCAATAAATGTAGTTTTTAAAACAAGACCAACTCTGCAAACACAAGCTCAGACCTTGGTATTATGCCATATTAACCCCTGAGCCCACTGCTTATTATAGCTTAAAATTTTAAGCCATATGGAAATCTGGCTAATCACCTCAAGGTTATACAAAGTTATAAACATTGTTATGAATAAAGAAGCAACAAATCTACTCTTCCCTTGGGAACCAAACATTATTTTCACAGCATGTTTAAGGATTTAAGCATCAAACAGATTGATTTACTTTTTAAGATAAAAGTGGTTCAATAACCATCTCTTGATACACTGTCTAGTCTCCCCCAAATTTGCCTTCCCTCTGGTATTAGCGTTGGTGTGTGAAGTTGTTCTCTACAATAAGTCACCTGAGAAATAAAAGTTTCCTATATATCTTTTGAGGTAGAATTCTCCCAGAGAAACACAATTAGGCTGGTGACTCTATAAAGACTGCTGCCAAGGTGATGGACAAGCACCTCTGGATGTGAGAGACTTCCTCATGGGGCACTGGGGAGAGGCAAGAGCCACAGAGCCCAGGCATGCTTCCAAGAAGAGAGAGGAACTTGCTGAGACATCCAGGATGGAGGGAAAACAAGATGAAACAGGAAGAAGATACAAGCATGCCCATTTCTCAGGTAGGAAGATCTACCCTCAAGGACTTGTGAACAATAGTGAGAAAGAAGGTAGGAAGGAAGGAAGGGAGGGAGGGAGACAAACAGGAAACAGGAGGTGAGTAATCCCACTTTCTCTGTCTCATGTTATCTTTATACAACCTACATTCCAAAAGGTGATGTCGCTCTTTTTCCATCTTCCTGTTCCTAATGGAATTTTTAGATACACCTTTTTGGTGGTTCTTGAACTAAACCTTACATTATTGGATCCAAGGCCCCACCTACACAGAGTTGGGCAGATCCATTTTAAGATAAGAATTAGAAGAAATCAAGAGGCACAGCTAACTAGGAAGTCAGAGAAGAAGATAAAATGAAAAAAAAAAAAAAATTTAGCCTTCATTGCACATAAATGGAGGCCAGAAATATAGATTTCTTGGGAAATTTGTAATGTTCTCATTGTTTATTATTTTTGTTAATATCTGTCTATTCCCTATAGGTATAAGCAGTAACAAATCTTAAAACAAAATTGGCAAAAGGGTTATGGGATTTATTTTGGAGGTCAAAAAAGATATATCTTATCTCACTGCTCTTTTGTACAATCAGGAGAGAGAATCCTGAGAGGAAAGCAGATGAAAAGAGATTAGAAAGAAAGGTAACCCCTTAAGTTCTCTGGGACAAAAATAAACAGAGGAAATGTAAATTCAGCTTGGGGAGAACTGTTTCTAGGGAATTAACCTTCACAATAGTCACTTTCCTCCCGATGTCAAGTCATAGAAACTTCCCAATAGATTTTGTTGAGTGCTAAGCATATGATCACTCAACTAGAGCCAGACATCCTGGAATGTGAAGTCAAGTGGGCCTTAGAAAGCATCACTACAAACAAAGCTAGTGGAGGTGATGGAATTCAGTTGAGCTATTCCAAATCCTGAAAGATGATGCTGTGAAAGTGCTACACTCAATATGCCAGCAAATTTGGAAAACTCAGCAGTGGCCACAGGACTGGAAAAGGTCAGTTTTCACTCCAATCCCAAAGAAAGGCAATGCCAAAGAATACTCAAACTACCGCACAATTGCACTCATTTCACACCCTAGTAAAGTAATGCTCAAAATTCTCCAAGCCAGGCCTCAGCAATACATGAACCCTGAACTTCCAAACGTTCAAGCTGGTTTTAGAAAAGGCGGAGAAACCAGAGATCAAATGGCCAACATCCACTGGATCATTGAAAAAGCAAGAGAGTTCCAGAAAAATACCTATTTCTGCTTTACTAACTACGCCAAAGCCTTTGACTGTGTGGATCACAATAAACTGTGGAAAATTCTTCAAGAGATGGGAATACCAGACCACCTGATCTGCCTCTTGAGAAATCTGTATGCAGGTCAGGAAGCAACAGTTAGAACTGGACATGGAACAACAGACTGGTTCCAAATAGGGAAAGGAGTATGTCAAGGCTGTATATTGTCACCCTGCTTATTTAGCTTATATGCAGAGTACATCATGAGAAACGCTGGGCTGGAGGAAGCACAAGCTGGAATCAAGATTGCCGGGAGAAATATCAATAACCTCAGATATGCAGATGACACCACCCTTATGGCAGAAAGTGAAGAAGAACTAAAGAGCCTCTTGATGAAAGTGAAAGAGGAGAGTGAAAAAGTTGGCTTAAAGCTCAACATTCAGAAAACTAAGATTATGGCATCTGGTCCCATCACTTCATGGCAAATAGATGGGGAAACAGTAGAAACAGTGCCTGAGTTTATTTGGGGGGGCGGAGGGGGGGGCTCCAAAATCACTGCAGATGGTGACTGCAGCCATGAAATTAAAAGACGCTTACTCCTTGGAAGGAAAGTTATGACCAACCTAGACAGCATATTAAAAAGCAGAGACATTACTTTGCCAACAAAGATCCATCTAGTCAAGGCTATGGTTTTTCCCGTAGTCATGTACGGATGTGAGAGTTGGAGTATAAAAAAAGCTGAGCACTGAAGAAGTGATGCTTTTGAACTGTGGTGTTGGAGAAGACTCTTGAGAGTCCCTTGGACTACAAGGAGATCCAACCAGTCTATCCTAAAGGAGATCAGTCCCGGGTGTTCATTGAAAGGACTGATGTTGAAGCTGAAACTCCAATACTTCAGTCCTGATGCAAAGAGCTGACTCATTTGAAAAGACCTTGATGCGGGGAAAGATTGAGGGCAGGAGGAGAAGGGGACAACAGAGGATGAGATGGTTGGCTGGCATCACCAACTCAATGGACATGAGTTTGGGTAAACTCTGGGAATTGGTGATGGACAGGGAGGCCTGGCATGCTGCAATTCATGGGGTCACAAAGAGTTGGACACCACTGAGCAACTGAACTGAAGCATATGTTGGATTATGCAGAGCTGAGCTATAGTAGTTTTCCATCATACTTCAGGTTTTTGGGATAGCTTGTTAGTTATCACTGAAGTAACATCAATAATACCCAAGTTCACTGGAAGTAGAATTAATTTCCAGTGAAAAATTTCAGTGAAAATTACAAATTTCTAACTGCCACTCTCAACCAGTTTCTGTCTTTCGTTCTACATCTGTCAACATTAGCTATTAAGCTCCTGCAAATGTCATCCTTATATGATAATTATAAATGTAAGGATGGTAATAACAGCAATAACAATAACATTAACATTTATTGAACATTTAATATGTGCAAGGCAGTATTTTGTGTGCTCTGCATATAGTAACTCATGCCTCACCAAATCCCCTTAAAGAAAAAAACCACTCTCATTTTACAGATGAGAAAACTGAGGCTTAAAATAACTCAGCTAGTTAGCCAGGAAGCCAGATGTGTTTGTACAACTCCTAACCTCATAAACAAAGAACATCTAAACACTAAGCATCCTCCATCAAATACAGACTCTCCCAGACCACCCACACTCCTGTGGCTTTTGAAACATTTAACCCCATGCACTCCTTTCTTCAAGTAAAACCTTGCACAGAAACCCCAAGTCTACATTAAACAGATAAAATTGAGGTTTGCTGATTAAATCAGGTGGAGAAACAAAGACCATTGCCTGTCCCATCTCCACTCAGCCCTTCCTGCTGCCTCAGAAGGTTCTGCAGAGCCTTGGAGCTTCTGTGAAACACAGAAAACCCTTAACAGTCTTTAGCTGATCTCCTTCCACCTGTAAAATTGCCAACTCAAGAGCTGCTTTCCAATCTGCTTTCAAAATTTCAAGGCTTTTGTTGCTTCTAGGATAAGTTTTGAAATTCTGCATTCCCATGCACCCAGACACTCCCTCTGTACCCCCATTCCATCCAGCTGGCCTGACCTCCTTGTCATCCCCTAAAAGGCATCATTCTTTGAACCATTTGAAATGACTTCTGCTTTCTCTTCCACTCTTGCAAATTCCAGCATCAGAAACTGAGTCAAGTGTGAATTCTCCATAAAATCTCTGACTGCTCTAGTCCTGTTCACCTTGTCACCATGTTTAGCGCTCACTCAGGCCCTGCCCCTTCCTGTAGTAACTAGTAGATGGGTTCCACTGCCAGAAAGAGACTAAAACAATGACTTAAGATACAAGTTTATTTCTCTTGCAAGAATTGTCTGAGGTGTGCACACTGGGCTAACACAACCCCCCACAGGCTGGGACCCAGGCTCCTTCCATGTTGTCACTCTGCCTGACTCTCTATGATGGCTCACCACTGTATCCCCATCAGAATAAGGAAAAGGGAAGGAAGGACATATTCTTTCCTTTTAAAGACTTTCGCCTTCATGCATTGGAGAAGGAAACGGCAACCCACTCCAGTGTTCTTGCCTGCAGAGTCCCGGGGACGGCGGAGCCAGGTGGGCTGCCGTCTATGGGGTCGCACAGAGTCGGAGACGACTGAAGTGACTTAGCAGTAGCAGTAGCAGTAGCAATCTCGTCCACATTTAACTATTTCAAGGAGAAATTAGGGAAGAGCATTTTGTCTCAGCTCTCATACACTTCTGGAATAAAGGGACTTTGTCTCACACATTGCATCCCCAACAATACCTATCTAACCTGGGCATCTTAAAAGTACTCAATATTAAAAGTAAATTATTAAAGAATTAATATATAGATATAGGCTTCCCTGGTGACTCAGATGGTAAAAGTGTCTGCCTGCAATGCGGGAGACCCGGGTTCGATCCCTGGGTTGGGCAGATCCCCTGGAGAAGGAAATGGCAACCCACTCCAGTATTCTTGCCTGGAAAATCCCATGGACGGAGGAGCTTGGTTGGCTACTGTCCATGGGGTCGCAATGGGGTCACGACTGAGCCACTTCATTATCACTATCACTATCACTATTAGTGCATGAGAAGACAGATGTGCAGACATTTTTGGAAACCAAAGATAATGTTGACTTTCTTTACATCAGTGATGAATTAAGTTTCTGATTACTGGGTCCTAAAACTAAAGGGGTTTTAACTTTTAGAAAAGTTACCCAAAGAGATTATTTAAATGGGTGATACTCTTCCCAACTATCTTCTTCACACACACACACACACACACACACACATCCAGCTTATTAAAATACAAATTCTAGGAAACTGCTTCACTGATACTCATATTTTTTCCCCAAGATAGTTAATACAAAGCCAATGAAAGGTTTGGAAAGCTAGACTTTAAAACATAAAAGTATAAAGATAAAATTACCTTTTCAGATACAAATCTATTGTGATAACATCTTAGATAATTCACTGAGCTCTTTACCAAGCGATGAAAACTTTGGCAATACTTTGAGCCAGGTGATGTTACTATATTTAGGAGTATGAGTTTCATTGTACCTCCTTTTTCAAAGACAATTTATTTTTAAGTATGTATTGAACTACAAACTATCATATTCTTTTATTTTAGGCAATAATTGGGTTTATGTGTTGATTAATTCATCTGTATATATACACATATATTACCAATACTACTAAAAATTTTAAGAAGCTTTAAAGCAAATATAGTTAAGGAACAGTGACTAACTACAGGAACCCTATTGGCCGGTTGCAAAAACACTGTGTCAGTTCAGACTTCCCCAGCCTTGAATGAAGCCTGAGAAATAACAACAGTAATAAAAGCAGCTTCCTTGTGTACCCGGTAGTTTGGGCCAGATAATGTACTAACTGTGTTGCATGAATTCTTTCCATCCTCTAACAATACTATAAGAAATTTAAGATAAGAAATCTAAGGCTCAGAAAAGTATAATGATCTTACAGAGTATTAGAAGCCCTTCAGAACTGGGTTCAAATTGAGCACATTTATTTCCAAAGACCTTTGTTTTTTCAAATGTAGATAAATCAGATTAGCAGTTGCCACTCTGCTGCTCCATGTATGCGTGGTACAGAGTTCTATGCAACTATCTACAAGACGGCGCCAGCTTGTGTCACTGCTGCTTGTTCTCATGTCTCATGGCAGGATTAAAGGGATTAGTTAGAATGTGTCCACAGATGCCCCACCAGTGAGCTCACACAGAAAAACCCCCTTGCTGGCTGGGAACCTCAGGAGACTCTGGATAGGATGGGCAAAGGCAATCTAAGGATCTGACCCAGACTAGACATAGAAGGAGGCACTTCCCTCAGAGGAGGCCCCCCTGGTCTTTCCCTTGCTCATGTAGACTAGCCCTCCCTTGATGAGGCATTCTCCCATCTGCCTTGCCCCTGAAATCCCCAGTTCTTGTGACTGGAAATCCGGGCTTCTGGCACAGCCTGAGTAAAGAAAGACCAGTCTACTTTATCCCTGGCTATCACTGCAATACAGTTACCATTAGGGGCACTGAGAGAGCTAGTTTGTGCTTTGAATACGATGTTTCCAGCAAACGAAGGCCTGATCCTCAAGGCCTCTAGGTCTAGCCACACTCAGCAGGAGTCTGGCAGCATTCCAGCTAACATATTCTTCCAGGTCCCTCAAGGAAGTAGTGGGGATTTTCACTTCCCTTCAGTACAGAAAATCATCCAATCCTCCTTCAAAAGACCTGGCTGGGAGACCCTGGCTCAGAATCACATATGCATGAAAATATTCTAGGATTTAGCTCTCCCCTGATGCTAAATTTGCAGAGTAGGACACAGGCCAGCACATCTCAAGCAGATTCGGGTGGCTTGTGTCTGCAGTGCTTTCCTCAGTGGAATGGAATCTTGCATAGACCTCCTGCATCATTTTGGCTCTCCCACATGAACCTTGTCTTCAAGTGTTTCTCAAGAAGCTCTCTTTCCCTGTTCTAGCCCAGAGTTGCTCAACAGCAGTACAACTGACATGTTAGGTTGGATAATTCTTCATCATGCAATTTTCCTGTGGATTGCAGGAAACCTAGCAAGGTCCCTGGCTTCTACCTACTAGTTGCCAGTAGCACCCACCTCCCCATCTGTGTCTCCAGACATTGCCTAATGTCGCCTGGGAAGCAAAATCACCCTGTATGAGGACCACTGGTCTAGCCAGTTGAAACCCAGCCAGTTCTGATGGTCTCACACTGCTTTTCCCCAGGGCAGCAGGCACACTCATCCCACCAGAATTTCTCAACACAATCTTCAGATACTAAAACTCTTTATGTTTGAAAACACCTGTTAAACAGATGTCCCAGAGCTTTCTAGCAATTCAAGTTTGCTCTTCCCCACTAAAGTTCAAATTATTGTAATCTGAATGCCTTTCCTGAGGAATTACAAGAATATCCTTTCCTGGGCATTTCTGCAGTCCCACTCTCCCCCAGCCCTCTCATCACTACCTTGCTGCTCCAGAATGCCACCCAGTCCAACCACAGGGCCAGGGTCTTCTCTAAGCCATAACAGAATGAGATGGTCATGCTTAATGATGTTAACCAGCAACTTTGAGAAATTACAAAGTAAAAGGGGAAACAGGCATTAGATATTAGCCCTCACAGCTCCCAAGCACCAGTGGCCATGTCTTTTGCACTGGCTCATCTCCCTCCCCCCACCCCCCACCCCCAGCCCCCAGTATCTCCTAGACCACAAGCCTAGCGCATTTCTCCCCACCCCTGCCACTCCCCACTCCAGAAGGGTCAATAATTCCTGCAGAGATGCAGCCAGCCCAGTGAAGGCCAGCATTTGCCCTTCATTACACAGAATACTGAATATTCTAGCCTGAGGTGTGAACCAACTGCATTTGGACTCTTCGTTAGGCAGGACTCCCACAGAGAAAAATGAGCAGGTGCTTCAGGTGCAGCTGCATGATCAAAGACCAAGTCTCATGCGATGAGCTGCATGAAGAAATGGTTACAAAGCCAGTCCATCCTGCTCAGTCTTTCAGGACTTTGTTCCTTCTCAGCATCACACTAGGGACCAGAATCAATGTTGATGCACCCTTAAAACATAACTTCCCTTTTGAATCACTTCTATGATGTAGGGCTAAGAAGCCAGGAAATTTCTAGTTTTAGAACCATCCTGGTAAGGGACACTAGTCATATGAGTGGCAGTTACTCATCACCATTCCAGGAATATCCCTACTCTGCCACTTTCAAAGAGCCAAGTTAGAGTCAAAGGATTGCTAGTGGTGGTTTTCAAACTTCTCTCATTGTCAAGATCCTTCTGACACATGAGTCTGGCTAAGGCCTCAGGTGGAGCCATACTGGCTGATGTGGGATGGACCTAGAGACCCTGAACACACCTTAAGGATTGATGACCTGAAGTATGATCAGAATAAAGATGACCTGGGAATTTGGTATCTAGAAATCCGGTCTCAAAGGCTAAAGAAAATGAGGTGTGAGTCCGTGTCCCCTTTCTGCCTAAGCCAGGTCAGATTTTGTTGTCAAACAAGGAAAAGGAATGACATGTCTGGCAGGCAGAGGAAGAGCTGTGCTGGCTGGTGGACGAAGAGGAAGGAGGAGAGCCCTGCAGTCTTGCTGGGCTGTTAGCTTCCCTGTTTCCCAGGCACTAGCTTGTTAAGAGGAGGATGTTGCAGGGAGAATCCAAAGGGTTTCCCTAGGCCAGGTTTCTCAGCCCCGCACCACTGACATTTGGGGCTGGGTAGATCTGTACTCGGAGAAGGCAATGGCACCCCACTCTAGTACTCTTGCCTGGAAAATCCCATGGATGGAGGAGCCTGGTGGGCTGCAGTCCATGGGGTCGCTGAGGGTCGGACACGACTGAGCGACTTCACTTTCACTTTTCACTGTCATGCATTGGAGAAGGAAATGGCAACCCACTCCAGCGTTCTTGCCTGGAGAATCTCAGGGACGGGGGAGCCTGGTGGGCTGCTGTCTATGGTGTCGCACAGAGTCAGACATGACTGAAGTGACTTAGCAGCAGCAGCAATTCTGTACTGGGGGTGGAGGCTGTCCCGTGCACTGTTGGACGTCAGCAACATCCTTGACCTCCACCAACTAGATGTTGATAGGACCTTGTTCCCAATTTGTGCAAGTTGTAACAACCAAAAATGTCTCCAGATGCTGCTCCAGCAACATTACCCCAGCTAGAATCAATGGTATGTACACAAAGCCTACCAGGCTACGAGAAGATAAAAGGATGTAAGACATTATTCTTATCCTCCAGAAACTTAACATCCAGCTGGAAAGACAAGAAGTAACCATGCTAAATTAGTGAAATAGGTAAATAATAACAGATCAAGGTAACAAGAGATGTCACAAGATGGTATGTAATTAGAAGGATCTTAAATAACACGGTGGACTGAAAGGAGATCAAAACAGTCCATCCTAAAGGAAATCAGTCCTGAATATTCACTGGAAAGACTGATGCTGAAGCTGAAGCTCAATACTTTGGCCACCTGATGCGAAGAACTGACTCATTAGAAAAGATCCTGATGCTGGGAAAGATTGAAGGCAGGAGGAGAAGGGGACAACAGAGGACAAGATGGTTGGATGGCGTCACTGACTCAATGGGCATGAGTTTGAGCAACCTTGAGGAGATGGTGGACAGGGAAGCCTGGCGTGCTGCAGTCCATGGGGTCGCAAAGATTCAGACATGACTGAGTGACTGAACAACAAAATAATACTCTCCTAACACTTACCAAATTGTATTTTATTGAAATTATTTATCTATCTTCTTGCTGTGAAATGAAAATACCATGAGCACAGATTCTGACTCAATTTTCTTGACCACAGACATCCTCCCCCAGGGTCTGGCACATAGTAAGTGCTCAATACTTATCAGGGGCAGTCTTGTACAGGATCAGACCTGACAGAAGAAAAAGGGCATTGAAGGGGATCCTCTCCAGGTTTCACACACTACGCAAAACCAAGTGAACTGGGCCAACCTTAATGCTTGACCATCCAAAGACCTCTCTCTCTCTCTCTCTCTCTCTCTCTCTCTGTGTGTGTGTGTGTGTGTGTGTGTGTGTGTAGTTGCTGTTTAGTCGCTAAGTTGTGTCCAACTCTTCTGCAACCCCATGGACTGTAGCCTGCCAGGCCCATCTGTCCATGGGATTTCCCAGGCAAGAAAACTGGAGTGGGGTGCCATTTCCTTTTCCAAGGGATCTTCCTGACCCAGGGATTAAACTCATGTCTCCTGCATTGACAAGCCTATTCTTCACCAATCAGCCACATACTCCTATATATATATGGCCAACAAAATAAGAGGCAGAGTCTATGCTCGTGGCAGTCTTGGAAGAGACGTTTTTCTCTACCCCATAGCCCTCCCATCCCTCCATCACTGAACTTGTCTGTGGCATAATCCTCTCAAAAAGACAAGTGGATGGAAAAACCCAGTGAAAAACCCTGGGCCTTCTGCTGAGATATACTGTGAAGGGCTGGGGCAGAGGTGAACTTGTGGGAAGGAAAAAAGGAAAACACCAATCCAAATCAGCTAGCTGGCCCTCCCCCCTGCAACACCTGTTCGTTTGTAAAATGCACATTGAGCACCTGCTCAGGGCTGGACAGCCCCTGGGGCCTGAGGACCCAGCCACACAGAACAGATTAAAGTCGAGCTCGTGGACAGCCAGCAGCCAGGATCCTTGGTTCACATGCTTGGGTGTGCATGGAGTCACCTGGATGGAGAAGCTGTAGAAAAGTTGGCTGGGCCCCTTTCCCAGCGTTTCTGATTCAGCAGGTCCGGAGCAGGGCTTGAGAACTGCATTCCTGGCCAGCTTCCAGCTGAGGCCGCGCTCCCAGACCCGGACCACCCTTTGAGCCTCCCTGGACTCCAGCTTCCGCGCAGAAGATGCTAACTGGCCGTGGGGAAGTGTCTGGGGCAGGAGGCGGGCCAGGAAGAGAACCCAAGGGAACATCTGAAAAAACAAGATTGAACGGGCCCAAGTGCCTCCCGGTGGCCCGGGACAAAGATAGAGCTTCTCTGTTTACTGGAAAGTCCAGGGGCTGCCCGCGGTCCCGCCTGCGCGGTGGGTGGCGGCGGTGGCTCCGGCCCGGGGGTGGGGCGGTGGGGGAGGGGATGGGGGTGGGGAGGCCTGCCCGGTATGGGCCGGCGGGAGAGGGCGGGGGCCGGCCAGTCCGGCCTCCGACCCGTTTATTTACTTAAACAACACAGAGCCCGCCCTCCGCGGGGCCAGGCCCGGGGCAGTTTCTGAATGGGACTGGACGCCGCGTCTTTGCAGCAGCCCACCCACGTCGCCGGAGGCGTCCTCGGCTGGGCCTCCGTCCGAGGAAATGACGGGCTGCGCTGGGGCGTCGCCGGCGGCCCGGGAACGTGGGTGAGGCCGCGCCGCCGCAGTGTCCCGGGGCGGCGCCCCCCTCCACAGAGCGCCCTTCTCCGCCCGGCTTTAAATCTCCCTTTATTTTGCTTCAGAGCTTTTCACTCTTTTCGATGGCGATAAAGAAAAGCAGATAATATTTTTTAAAGAAGAAGGGGAAAAAATGTTAAGCTGTCTCCCTCAGAAGGAAAAAAGGGGGCTGAATAAACAGAATGTCACTGAAAAGACAACAAACAAGACTGTTCCTGAAAGAACCAGATGGACTTGGAAATAGCCTTCGATTGCGGCCCCAGGGCTGCATCGGGAGCGGCCCCGGGGACAGGGGACGGCTGGGACTGGGGACGGGGGGTGAAGGGGCGGGGAGGCGGGCTGATGTAGTAATTTAGTTCGGGAATCGAAAGCCTACAGGTCTGCCTGTGAAAAAATAGCCGATTTTGGAAACCTCAAACCTCACTGAAATGAAATAAAACGAACCCTCTATTACCTTATCTTTCTTCTGGCATGTCCAATATCATTACTTTCTTTCTGACAGATCACCTATGTCGTGAATAAGAAATTGCTGACTAGATGTTTTTCCTTATTGCAAAGTTGAGGGAGGATTTAGGTGTTTGTTTTTGTTTTTTCATTTTTCTAAAGCTTTCTCAACTTAGCTAAAGGGACATGTGCAGAGTTAGATGGGCTAGTTTGGCCTTTTCTCCTTATCTATTTAACTTATCCTTTACCCACTAAATCAACTATATTTCAAAAAATGATACCAGGCTGATATCCAAATTCCTGTAATAATTTCTCAGCTGCTGGATGCTGGATGGAAGGGGAAAACATTTGTCTTAAGAATCATGTTTCCATTCTCTAAGGATAAATTCAACTTTTTAAATACACTATTTTTAGAGCAATTTCAGGTTCACAGCAAAATTATGCAAAAGATACAGAGATTACTCAAGTACCCCCTGTCCCCACATATCCAGAACAAGCTCTCCTTGGGTACAAAGGAAAACAAGCCAAGCAAAATGTGAAACTGTGGTGAAACCTAGTGGGTACACATGAGGTTAGAAGGCAGAAATTCTGAGCAATATATAGACTCTAGTTCCATTGCTATTTATCAACTGGATCGTGGACAGGTCACTCTCTCTCTCCAAGCCTTGGTGTCCTACCTGCAAAGGGAAATAGTCACAAGGCATAGCTTGTTGTGGTGATGTAGAAAGCAAGTACCTATAAAGGTTTCTTCACTATGATGTGTATTTTCTTTTAATGAATGTTTATGTAACAGACCTATTCCTTTTGTTTCTTATTTTCCAGAAAAGGAACAGGTAGGTGAGATAAATTTAGATGAGTGCTGGAGGAGGGAGACATCTCATCAGATTTAAAATTGCTGATATAAAATAGGGAAAGCAGGAAGGGAGGGAGGGAGGAAACAAAACATAACAGGTCATGCTTTTTTAAAAGCACTGATGGAAGAGTTTTTCAGCTATAGCCTCAGTTTTCAGGTGGAGGCAATTCTAAGAAGTATTATTTTCTAGTATCAAAACTGCATTACAGGCTACAGTAAAGGACCAGCAGAAAGAGGAAAAATACTCATCAAGGCTCTTAAACTTGTTCACAGCAAAATTACAACATTATATCATGGCTAAACAATTTCAGAATTTCCTAATATGTGGCATAGCTTCAGAGGACATGGTGACATTTTACCAAAACATAAATTCTTCATCAATGTGGACTCCTTTTCTTTGGTTGGCAACCTTAATGAATTCTTTCTGAGCAGCAGTTTGTCAGGAACATTTTATGATCTTTACCACACAGGAACAAAGCCACTGAAGTCATGCCCGGCAGTGTTGCTACTTTGGCCATGTCCCACCACCAGAACATTCTCCATTTTTAGGGTTACTCCAGAATCACCTGAAGGACTTATTAGGATACAGACACTGGGTACCACTCCCAGGGCTTCTGATCTAGCAGGTTATGGATGGGCCTGAGAGTTTGGGTTTCTTATAAGTGGGTAATGTTAAGGCTGCTCGTCTGGAGGCCACATTTGATATCCACTGGCATAGAATAGGGCTTCTGCATACCAGGTCCTTAATAAATGTGTGCTGGTTGGAGGAAAAGGCAGTGTCTTGGATTATTTCTGCCAGTGAAGGGTGGAGAAGGCTGAGTGCTTTGGGTTGCTTTGCAGGGTTTCTGAAATTTAGGAATAATCTTAAAGGTCATTAGTCCAACCACACCCAAGGTAGACATTTTTGTAGGGCCAGGCTTTATTGATCAAATCTATTCAGTGCCTAAAATAAAAGCAAGAGCATCAGGATATCAGAAATCTGTTGCATTTCTTTACACTAATGATGAATTATCAGAAAGAGAAAATGGGAGGGGAGGGGAATCTCGTTTAAAATTGCATCTAAGAAAAACACCCTTAGAATAAACCTAACCAAGGAGGTGAAAGACCGATACACTGAGAACTATAGGACATGGATAGAGGAAATTAAAGATGATTCAAAGAAATGGAAAGATATTCCATGCTCTTGGATTAGGAGAATGAATATTGTTAAAATGTTCTTATTACTCAAAACAGTCTACAGATTTAATGCAATTTCTATCAAATTACCCATGACATTTTTCACAAAAGTAGAACAAATAATCCTAAAATTTATATGGAAAAACAAAAGACCCAGCATTGCCAAAGCAATCCTGAGGAAAAAAGAACAAAGCTGGAGGCATAATCCTCCCACACTTCAGATAATACTACCAAGTTATAGTAATCAAGACAGTATGGTATTGGTACAGACATATGGAACAAAGTAACTCAGAAATAAACTCACTACATTTAGTTAATCTTTGACAAAAGAGGCAAGAATGTACAATGGAGAAAAGACAGTCTCTGCAGCAGCTGGTGTTGGGAAAGCGGTATAGCTACATGCCAATCAATGAAATTAGAACATTCCCTCATACTATATTAAAAATAAACTCAAAATGGTTTAAAGACCTAAGTATAAGATATGACCCCATTTAACTCCGAGAAGAGAACATAGGCAAAACTTTCTCTGACATAAATCATAGCAATATTTTCTTAGATCAGTATCCTGAGGCAAAAGAAACAAAAGCAAAAATAAGCAAATGAACCTAATGCACAGCAAAGGAAACCATCAAAAAAAAAAAAGGAAAGAAAGAAAGAAAAGACAACTCGTAGAATAGGAGAAAATATTTGCAAATGATACAATGGACAAGGGTTTTATTTCCAAAATACACACAGCTCATATAACTCAATATCTAAAAAACAAACAACCTAATAAAAAAGTGGGCAGAAGACCTAAATAGACATTTTGCCAAAGAGGACATATAGATGGCCACCAAACACATGAGAAGACACTCAGCATTGCTAATTATCAGAGAAATGCAAATAAAAATTACAATGAGGCTATCACCTCATACCAGTCAGAATGACTATCATGAAAACATCTACAAATAATAAATGCTGGAGGAGGTATGGAGAAAATATAACCCTCCTACGCTGTTGGTGGAAATGTAAATTGGTGACATCACTATGGAAAATAGTATGGAGTTTCGTTAAAAAACCTAAAATATAAGCTACCATATGACCCAGCAATCCCACTCCTGGGCATATATCCAGAAAAAATAAAAACTCTAATTCAAAAAGATACATGCACCCCAATATTCATAGCAGCACTATTTACAATAGCCAAGAGATGGAGGCGAACTCAGTGTCCATCAACAGATGAATGGATAAAATTTTGATACCAAATATGGAGCTTCCCCATTGGCTCAGTGGTAAAGAATCTGCCTGCAACGCAGGAGACATGGGTTCAATTCCTGGGTCGGAAAGATCCCCTGGAGAAGGGCATGGCAACGCACTCCAGTATTCTTGCCTGGAGAATGCCATGGACAGAGAAGCCCAGTGACCTACAGTCATAGGGTCACAAAGAGTCAGACACAATTGAAGCGACTGAGCACACGCACTGATACCAAGTACAAAATGAAATATTACTCAACCATAAAGAAAAAATGAAATATTGCCAACTGCAGTGACATGGACAGACCTAGACAATATCATACTAAGTAAAATAAGTCACACAAAAACAAATATTATCTAAAAATAAATATTATCTAAAAAATAAATATTATCTAAAAAATAATACAAACGAATTTATCTACAAAATAGAAACATACTCACAGACATAGAAAGCAAACTTATGGTTACCAAAGGGAAAAGGTAAAGGGAGGGAGGGATAAATTAGGAATAGGGAATTAAAGGATACACACTGCTATATAACAGGTTAACAACAAGGACTTACTGTGTAGCAAAGGGAATTATATTCAATATCTTGTAATAACCTATAATGGAAAAAATCTTTAAAAGTATATATACTTATATCTGAATCATTCTGCTGCACACCAGAAATTAACAGTATTGTAAATCAGCTGCACTTAAATGTTTTTAAAAAGCAGGAGCATCCAGTGTTTAAAACAATTTACCCCACCTTCTTCTTCCCCAGTGCTAGTTGACCCTGAGTTCTTAACCAGAATTGTCATCCTGTTGCTCTATTTCTACAACTAAGAACTACTTCTGTTACCAGGCCTTATGTGTCTTCACAGACAACCTTGAATTCATTTCTGATCTTAGGCAAGTTTCTTCGGCTCCTCTTGTTTTAAGGATAAAGGGACTAAGGCAGTCAACTGAGATTTTGAGATTTATCCTAAGAACTGATTCCTCACATGGCTGTGGTAGGATTATCCGCCTCTCCCTGACCAATAGCCCTCCCAACAGTTGGCCTGATGCTCATAGGTTACATACAGGTTTGGTTACCTGATAAGCACAATTCAGCATACTCTTTTTCTTATGAAATATAGGGTGCCCCATTCAGACCTCTATGTGGTAGAGGTCCAACCATAATATTCTTCTGATTGATAAGATAGAGGTGCTATATCTCCACCTGCCCAGGCAAGATGAGAGCTGTACTATCTCTCAAGATATGTTTGTATTAAGCATACTAACCCTGATCATTGGGTTGAACCATTTCCAGTGAGGAAATAGCACTGAACTATTGATTTTCCAACCAATTCAACCTTGGTTGAATCCAGTTGTGCTTTTCAAGGAGCAAATCTTTGACATTGAGCCTGAAAGCTTTTAAGGGCAAGAGGAGAGAACAAGTGAACGTTTAATAGTAAGCCAAAGAATTGATCCTCCACCAGGCCAAAGAGAAATACTTGCAACAGCTTGGGAGGATAAAAAGGGAAAGAGGAAAAGAAAAATTAGGTTAAGTCCTATAAAATGACTACTTTTGTAGGTCAAAAGTAGTGCATTATGGACAATTCCATGTGGTTCAACTTAATAGGTAAGAGGAGTTCTGACTTATTACCCACCTGGTATACACAGCTTCTTCCCTTTCTCAAAGTCCGGGCAGTTCTACTTTCAGCCACTTCCTTTCAGCCATGTGAACACTATTTCCTCAGTGGAATGAGAGCAAGAAGTGTAATGGCCCTGGATCAGCTAACTCAGAGCATAGGCAGGAAGCAATATATGCTAACTCCAAGCACTTTTAGCTTTCCCCTTTCCTTTGCCCTCTAAAAAATCAACTGAGGTAGACAGAACATCTCTTTTGGTTAATTCTCAAGTCACTAGCATTGTCCATTAAGATAAGCCAACTCAAAATCAGTCATGAGCTGAGCAGTAAAGTGTCCTTCATGGAATAAAGCCTGAAACTTTTGTATTTGGTAGACATTTTACACTAGCGAACTTAATATTCTACAACTATAACTGTAATAGAGTAACATGATAAGGACCCATAAAATAAGGGATTGTAGTATTGAGAACATCATTCTTTTTATGTAGACTAAGAGGAAGGGCACAAAGCTCCTTGACCAGCTTTGTGCCCTTGGGAGTCCATTTCACCTCTCTGAGCCTCAGATCCCTCAGCTATCAAAGAAGGGGTTGGGATTCAGATCATTTAAAGCTGAACCTCCCCTGTTTACTGAACCTCACTGGAGTCTATGACTTTCTGGAGCTATGGATACAGCATGACTGTCCTGAAGGACAATATTAAATAGTGAGAAGGTACATAAGGGGGTTGGGCAATAACAACATAAGTGACAACAAACCTCACCATTTAATTTATGCTGTTTCAAAATAATTAATTCCAGCCTGTATGAAGGAAACTTCCCAGACTTCCAGTTCAAGGTGCTTATCTGAAAGAAGCAAAGGCAAAAGGTAACCATCCCCATTGGGGTGACAGGTTTTCCTCTACCACACACATCCAGCGTTTGTCTGTCTGTTCTATAGGGATGATCAGTCCAATTTGGTGCAGCAGAAGATCATCAGTAGAGAGCAGAGACTGGGGACCTCAGCTGATGGGGTAAGCTGACACTGATGATAAAGGTACATGTTATGAAAAGTTTCCTTTCAAACTGGAATAACTTAGGTCTTGGCTATGATGGTAATCACCTCTTACTGACAATTGAAAACAAATGCATGGCGTGTCAAAGCTGTCTTACAATTGAAGCTAAAATGTGATAGTGAGTTTCCATGTTGTAGGCTCAGTCCCTGCATGGCTGAACGCTGTTGACAGCACAGGGCAGGGCCTAAGTCTCGGCCCTTCCTGTTTTGTTCACCACTGTGTAGCCAGCCTGAAGAGCAAATCCTCCTCAACATACACCTGTGGAATGAATGTGCTACCTATGTTTACAAGATTGTACACAGTGCACATGACTCTCCAAAGCTTTAATAAGATAACTTGAGTGGCTAGCAGAGTCAAAATCTTTCTTAACTATGAGAAGAAAATTCAACTGATACTTGAACAACACTTTCTACGCCATTTGCAGACTAAATTTTTACAATTTAAAAAATTATGTAATAGCTGAAAGTAGATTCAATTTCAAAACAAGTAAGTAGGTTGTAAGTAGGTTTGGAAAAGATGACTAGCTTATGCTTTCACTTTTGCTACCTTGTCCCAAAGGATGCAAATAATAAAGTTAAGCATTAAGTGAGGAGAAAACTTTTGGCCCTATGTTTAATATCATTTTACTGTTTTGCTTAAGTCTATTTTTAACAGAGTACTCATAAGGTTGGGGTTTTCCTAATTCCAAACTCTTTAACAGAAAACAGAAACCAGTTAAGAATAGAAGGCTCTATTTGTCCTGCTTAAGGGGAAAAAAAAAATACTTTTGAGGAAACAGATGGTATGTAGCTAACCCTAACCACGAAAGAGAAGTGTTGCCGAACCTCAGCCTTGGTTGATCAAAGTTGAATAGAGACTCGGAGACTGAGGTTTGGGTGAAGTAGAAAAGAGTCAGGAAGCAACAGTTAGAACTGGACATGGAACAACAGACTGGTTCCAAATAGGAAAAGGAGTACGTCAAGGCTGTATATTGTCACCCTGCTTATTTAGCTTATATGCAGAGTACATCATGAGAAACGCTGGACTGGAAGAAACACAAGCTGGAATCAAGATTGCCGGGAGAAATATCAATAACCTCAGATATGCAGATGACACCACCCTTATGGCAGAAAGTGAAGAGGAACTCAAAAGCCTCTTGATGAAAGTGAAAGTAGAGAGTGAAAAAGTTGACTTAAAGCTCAATATTCAGAAAACAAAGATCATGGCATCTGGTCCCATCACTTCATGGGAAATAGATGGAGAAACAGTGGAAACAGTGTCAGACTTTATTTTTCTGGGTTCCAAAATCACTGCAGACAGTGACTGCAGCCATGAAATTAAAAGACGCTTACTCCTTGGAAGGAAAGTTATGACCAACCTAGATAGCATATTGAAAAGCAGAGACAATACTTTGCCAACAAAGGTCCGTCTAGTCAAGGCTATGGATTTTCCTGTGGTCATGTATGGATGTGAGAGTTGGACTGTGAAGAAGGCTGAGCGCTGAAGAATTGATGCTTTTGAACTGTGGTGTTGGAGAAGACTCTTGAGAGTCCCTTGGACTGCAAGAAGATCCAACCAGTCCATTCTGAAGGAGATCAGCCCTGGGATTTCTTTGGAAGGAATGATGCTAAAGCTGAAACTCCAGTACTTTGGCTACCTCATGCGAAGAGTTGACTCATTGGAAAAGACTCTGATGCTGGGAGGGATTGGGGGCAGGAAGAGAAGGGGACGACAGAGGATGAGATGGCTGGATGGCATCACTGACTCAATGGACATGAGTCTGGGTGAACTCTGGGAGTTGGTGATGGACAGGGAGGCCTGGCGTGCTGTGATTTATGGGGTCACAAAGAGTCGGACACGACTGAGGGACTGAACTGAACTGAGAGAAGAATAGCCTTCATTGCTTTGTCAGGCAAAGGGGCCACAGAAGGCTAATGCTCTCAAGACTGTGTGACCCACAGAAGGGTACTTGGAGAGGGTAGCAAGGAGTTCTATAGCGTTCAAAGAGCAGGGCGTGATCAGTTCAGGGACAATTTGGGGGTTGGTTGGCATCATGATGAAGTTTCAAGCATCATCAACCTTCCAGTTCCAACCAGTCTAGGGTCTGTGTTCTTGTGGTCAACTGTTTTCATCTGGGGGTGAGGTGGAGGTCTGCTTCCTGTAAAAACAATTTAGGAATGAGTGTCAGGTCTTTATCTGTATCTGTCAGGGAACTGGGAGTTCAGTGATTCTGCTCTGTGGCAGAATCCTGGTGTAAATTGTTACCAGTTCCCCAGCCCAACAGCTATTCTTTGTTTCTAGAGCTCGGCATTTCCCATCATTAACTCTTAAGTCAGCCTTTTGCTTCAAAACAAGGACACAGAGACTCTTACATGGTTTCAAAAAGAATCCTTGTACTTCTTGGAATTTAGAGATAACTAATTCTTTTCTAAAATTAGCAGAAAGCAGTCAGGGAAAGATTATCCAAGGACATTTGAAGATCCCAAGGGAACTTTACGAGATGAAGAGCTACAAGATTCACAGATCTACTGCATTGAAAGTGAGAGAAAGAACTAAAAAGTCTTTATTTTTAACAACATAAGAAAGGGAGGAGAAAAAGTAGTAACTATCAAATTTTAATTTTAGATTTACACCAAAGTGCTTGTATTCCTTTACATTTTTCTCTACAATACATTATACTTTAAAAAGTTTTAAAAATTCTAAGTACTAATATTAGTAAATATTATGTTTTGATTTTAATAAGTTTCACTCGATTAAGGGAAAAAAGTTTAACTAAATAGGAAAATGCTTTATATTCTAACATCTCAGTCAGACATGACTATGGAAAGTCACTTCATTGGGTAACAAAGCTTAATGCAGAAACACCCACTCACCTGCATCAATACACACAAGAAAATAGTCTCCCTTGAGCATGTCTCATAAAACTAGGAATGATGAGAAACATCTTCTGTGCTATCAACATGGCTTTGAAATTTCCTAGTCTTCCTAGCTAAGGACACGAGTCATAATTCTGAAGGCAAATATAAAAAGTGATTCAAATGAACATCTACTGAGTTTCTGGCATTAAATTTTACCTAATACTTATTGAATGTCTACAATATACAAGAGACTTGCTGACCATTTCCAGGGAAACAAAGATGACCAAGACATAGATCTTCATCTTCAGGTAAGTTACATGCTACCAGAAAAGAAAAATGTATACACAAATAATATCAAACACAGAAGTATTTTCTGTAAAATACTTAAAACATAAACATTTCCCTTAAAGAAAATACTTATGTGTTCAGAGCCATTTTTTTAGTGTTCCGAAGATAAGTTTTAGATGGACAGCTCTGGGATGAAACATGGAGAAACTATCATTTAAGCTAGATTTTGAGGGGAGGAGGGCATTTAGAGAAAGAAACAATAACACAAAGCAATGGAGTTTATTGGCTGAAACTAGACATTACAAACTGGCAGCCCATGGCCAAATTTAGCCAGAGATGTGGGTTTTATTTTATTTTTTGGCCTGAGCAATGTCTTTAAAAATGTTTGAATCTGTTGCCAGTGTTTAAAAATTGAGATTTTACACAAAATTCTGAATTTTGCAGCTGCTCTTAAAGAAATCAGAAGATGTTAGCCCTGGGCCTGCAGCCCACCTAATACAAAGAGCTTTGTGGCGGTTGCTCACTTTAGCAAGGTCACAAAGCCCACACTGTGAGCCCCCTCAGCCAGCCTCATTCTTGGTGTGTCCCACAAGTACCCTGCAGGAGATTACATCATGACTTCCAATTTAAAGTGAGCACAGGTCAGACCAGTGCTAGATATGCTAGTAAATGTTTAACAGACTCTCTAAGGGGAGGGAAAAAAAAAGCCCCAACAGTAGTATTTGGCAATTTCTGTGGTATAAATACTCTTACCATGGTCAATTTCAAGCTACTAATTTTATGGCACTGAAAGCAGAGTCGGGAAGAGATGAACCCAAAGGGTTCTCCCAGGTGATGCAAACCAGCCCCAGCATGCTGCTGGGTAGAACAGATGTGAGGTGCCCTCCTGAGAAAGTTTCCTAACTCTTCCTGTGTTAACAAGGACAAACAATTGCCTGCCTTGAGGTGTCACTGTAGGTTTAATGATTTCCCCATGTCTGCCTCTCATTCATCAGCTCATGCCGAAGGTTAGCCTCCTGTTTAATCCTTATCCTTCTATGAATATCACTATTTTTAATCTCATAATTTTCATTTGGTCCTTTTTATAGATTTTTCTGTTATTTTAAAATGAAATCTCAGTTTTGCCTTATACAGGGTTGTTACTGCTCTCATCTCCCTAAGCAAGGGGCTCAAGATGTCCTACTCTTTGCATTTTTAGGGTGTGCAATCTCTGTACATTATTGCACTGAGAGCTTGTTTTCTATGCAACTGCAAGTTTCTTATGAGGGATCATCTTCAGGAAGAGTTTTGCAGGAGAACAATTGTCTCTGTAACAATATGATACAGTTCTGCAGGTCTAGCCTACCGTTTTATATTAACTTATGGGCTCAGGATTCCCACAGTGCATGAATAATGTGGACACCCAACTGCACATGGGCAGCCTGGGATTTACATTTTTGCTGAAGGTTTTTTTATTCCCCGATGTTGAATGAGCAACCCTTCCTTGTCACAGCCCTGAGCCAAAGAGTGGAATTTTCCTCTAGCGGTGGAGGCACAATGCTTAGAGATCCCTGGCTTTGTGTAGAGGGCTCTTCTAGCTCCCCAACCCTGCCTGGACCTAAGGTCCCCTATGGGACATTCTGAGTTCCAGTCCTCTCATTGACTCTGGATTTAGCTCTTGCTCACCTCTCTGGAGTTGCTTCTAGCATCTTGGATTTCTCTTTCTGACTTTTGTGCTCACTATAAATTTTTTGTGTTATATTTGTTCCATTTTAGGCAGTGAAAAGGGACTGACTGGTTGTCTGTAAGGAGTAAATGAAATCGTGTAGGTGAGGTACCTAGGACAGCTCCCAGCACACACTAGGTGCTCCTTAACTAGGATTATCCTCATGGAGACAGGACAGGCAGCAGGACAGCTTGGTTTGCAGGAACACAGGGCCATAAAGGGAGGCCAAGGATGAGAGTGAAAGGAGGAGTTTCATCCAGATCGTGGGATGTTGGAGGTCAGAGCCCATGCTCAGGACTTCAGATGAGAGTCTCAGACAACAGGGCTCATTGAAGAGTTTCAGAAAGGAAAAGGATTTGAGTTCTGCCTTTAGAATTTGATTCCACAAGCAGAATCAAAAAGGTTAATTAAGAGGCTTTTGACACAGTGAAAAGAAGAGGCCATGGGAATCTGAGCTGGGTACTCAGTGTGGGGATGAAACTGAAGGATGGAATGCAGGATCAATACATTCCAAAGCCTGACTAGCTATGTGTTATTAACAGAAGTACATATATATAGGAGGATACAAAAGTGAGGACCTTAAAATTGACTTAGACATATTTAGCTGAAGTTGGATCTTCTTTATTCTGTATAGAAGAAAAAAGGAGGGAACCGATGCTGCTGAGGAAGCTAATACCACCTTGAGTTCACAGTGGACTTATAGATAGTAGGTGGCAGGGCTAATGGGCACGAGCCCTTCCACGTGCACCTCTAGGTCTATTCACTACCCTTACCCAACCTGTTCTGTACCCTGAAGTTGACCAATGGCAACCATAAGATTTCCTTGCCTTTAGAGTTCTTGTTGGGTTTGGGTAACAGGGAGCCCCAGAGAGACCTGAAGGAGGCAAGGAGAGTGAGCTTTGGTGTTTATTCTCACCTTCTCCCCTTCAATCCCAAGGAGGTTGCTTCAGGCTCTCTGCTCCCCACAAAGCAGCTTCCTGTCAGGAAGGGCCCCTCATGAGCACTTTCTGGTTGGTCATTACGGTTCCTGCCCTCAACCATTCAGGTCTCTGTTACCAGGCTCAGATCCTGCACTGTGTCTTATGGTTTCCACATCTTTGTAAATAGTCCCCTGTAAGCTTTTCAAATAGAAAAGAGCCACAGAAATAATTTGACTAGCTTCTGAACTTTATCAAAGAGGAAACTGGAGCCAGTACAGTGACTCGCACAAAAAAGGTTGATGGCAAATGAGGAATTAAGTAGAACACAGGTGTCCTGCATCTCCATTCAGAAGTCTCCATTCTGACCGTGATCACTGGTCTCCACAGTGGTGGCATCATTCTTCCATAGCCATAGGTGAGGCCATTGTGTGTCTGCTCTTACATGCACATACACAAGACCATAGCCTTGACCATACAGACCTTCGTTGGAAAAGTGAAGTCTCTGCTTTTCAACACACTAGGTTTGTCATAGCTTTCCTGCCAAGAAGCGACTGTCTCCTGATTTCATGGCTGCAGTCACCATCCTCCGTGATTTCCTACCAAAAGGGGCCTATTCATTTAACATTCCAATTATTGAAAATCTTTTATTTCGTTTCAGGAATTCATGGCAGTATTCTGAAAAGAAATAAGTGAAATGAAAGAAATACTGTATCTATAGATTTCTGACATAGATCTCAGAAAATATTTTCAAGTGAAGTGTCAGATTTTAGACAAAACTCCAATCACACGTAGGCTGTGATAGTTGGGGTATAGGATTGGTAGGAAATGTGCCCTTAGACACAGGTGCAGGTACCTGGAGGTTCATCAGAATGCACTAAATGTTTTCAGAACAATGGACACGACAGGGAGAGCATTTAGCACACAGAATACTAGCACATCAGGGGCTTCCCTGGTGGCTCGGACAGTAAAAAGGCTGCCTGCAATACAGGAGACCCAGATTCAATCCCTGGGATGGGAAGATCCCCTGGAGAAGGAAATGGCAATCCACTCCAGTGTTCTTGCCTGGAAAAATCCCATGAAAGGAAGAGCCTGGCAGGCTACAGTCCATGGAGTTGCAAAGAGTCAGACACGACTGAGCGACTAACACACACCAACCACAGCACAGACAGCATTTATCTCAAAAGACACGTCTTTAACTAGAAGTTATAAAAATCAGTTTTCCTGTAGTCTTCCTAATGGACATGAAAAAGGAAGGGACAAAGAGGGGGATAATATTGTTGAGACCAAATGGGAAGCTGCAGAGGACATGGAACAGAAGGGACCCATATCAGAGCACTCATTCAGCACTCACTGCTCCTGAGGGAGCACTGGAGCTCAGAGGGGAAGTACTGACAGAAGCCTCCTTTTGTGTGAAAAACCATTGTTCAGTAACATTTTCTGGCTTCTCGACTTTATAACAAGAGACATTCCCTTCAAGCTTTCTTTATAAACCAGGGGAGCTGAGTTCACTATTTCTCCCTGAGCTTAAGCTCTGTTCTAAGAGGCTTTCTTATCATCTTTCATATTCTTGTATGTGTGTGACTTATTTATACATATATCTTTTATTGGAATGTAGTTGATTTACAATGTTGTGTTAGTTTCAGGTATGCAGCAAAGTAAATCAGATATACATATTTCCATCCTTTTTTAGATTCTTTTCCCATATTGGTCATTACAAGAGTATTGAGTAGAGTTTCCTGTACTATATAGTCACCTTTCATATTCTAAAAAAAAGAAAAAGAAATAATTGAGTTGATTTACTTGGAGATAATTTTAAAGAGAGGGGAGAAAGAGAGTGAAATTGCATTTAAGGACTGGTATCTTCTCTAAGATTGGTCTTCCCAAGACTAATACCCCAGAAGCAGAGGCAACACAGCTCCCACAGTATGAGAGGGGCCTAGTAGCTTTTCCACGTCTCTAGCTGTGGGAGCTACTTATTATTTTTCCTCATTTAAGTTTTTTCTGAGGAAATGATTGGAAAAACCAGTAATGTTGTCCTCAGAATTATATCAGGAAATCCAAGTCACTTCAGTAGTACAAAGCAAAAAAACCAGACTCACCAAAGCAATGCCATTTCAGAGGTGGCCATTTTGCAAATGACTGTCACTCTGACTTGGGGCTTCATTGAAATTCTGGACTAGAGACAATCTATTAGCAGTCACCTCCCTTGAGAATCTAGCCTGTCCATTGGGTGGTTTGATGATAGAAGCCAAATTTTGTCTTGGATTTTTGGTTTCGATGTGATCAAAAGCAAGCCATGGCCTTTCTGCCGAGCTTCAGGTTCCTCCCTTGTCAGTGAAGTCATGGTTCTGAGTCCATCTCAATACACTGTAAAAAGAGACAGGGAAGAAAATGCCTAGTATAACTCCTTACCTAGTAAGGAACTGACAGCTACTCATCCAGTGATGGTTTTCAGGCTCACTGAAGAATTGCAGAATCACTCCAAATGAGAAACTGTCCTGTATAGTTGAATCCTTCTTTTAAATCTTACTTCTGATCACCAAGTCTGTACAGTTATTGTGGGCTCACCAGCAACATGCAGATCATTGTGACAGGACTATGGGAAGTACAAAAAGAATAGAGACATAGTTGTGCCATCCCCACTTGGGTGGGGAACCTTTCCCACTCATACCTACTCATTGTTCTCAGGGTCCTTACACCCTTCTGTTTCCCACTTTCTCATACCACAACCTGCTTTCCACCAAAAGAAAAAAGGAACCCAGTGCTCATTCACAAGATTCACAAGTATTAGGGTGGAAACGACCGATAGCAGCTTAATACCCACCAGGGAGACTTAAAATTTCCCAGGGCATAGTAATGAGGCTGCTAAAGTGAGATTTCAGCCATCACAGTGAATGCAATGTGGGTTGGAAGTTCTATTCAACATCCAGGAGCCCTACTACAGAAGGCTCTGCCAAGACCAGCTCTGTCCAGTAGAAATACAATGGGAGTCACAGATATAATTTAACATTTTCTAGTAACTATATTTAAAAGATAAATAGCTGAAATTTATTTTAACAATAGAGTTTATAATTTGGCTATAAATATAGCCAAACGATCACTTCAACATGTAATCCATATAAAAAGAAATAGAAACAATATGTACATTCCTTTTTTCACACTCTGAAATCCAGTGTGTTAAACCATTGCACCACTTGTCAATTTGCACCAGCCACGTTTCAGGGGCTCTGTAGCCACCTGTGGCCAGTGACCACTACAGTAGACAGCAGAGTCTAATGAATGACTATGAATAAGACACTCATAACTCTGAAAAACTTCATAGTAAGTAGTTGATGAAAACCATTTATCTCCCTTTCTTCCCCTGCATTCACCCACCCTTGTCTTTTTATAACACCTGCCATTCAGTGAGTACCCACAATACATGGGATTTTAAGCCTCATAACTTCCCTGCAAGCCAGGTTCAGGTGAGGAAGGAGGCACAGAAAGTGAAACTCTAGCTAGCAGTTCCCTAGCTCAGAAGCGGGGGAGCTGGAAAAAACATGAAATGATCACAAAGGAAAGAGAAGAAAAGAGGACAAAGGCCATAGGCTGAGCCGGCTAGATCCATTTGAAGACAAATGTGTGGGTTCCAGGATGGCAGAGATGAACTTAGAAGTGTCGCATCACAAAGCCTGTCTCCCCCAACCACCTGTCTGTTCTTCCCCAAAAAGTCAGGTAAAATGGGATCTCCAGTTTCACAGCCTGTGTGGCTCTATGCCTGCAGCCCTCTGACTTGTTAGACAACAAGTACAGAATATGGAGAAATATAGGACACAAGCCTGCCTTCCAGGGTCTTATAATCTACTTGGGCAAATAATGAAAATGCATTATATAACTCAACTCTTACAGTCAATATACAGACTCGAATTTAGAGCATTTAAGCAAGCCTTCATGGGCTGAGCTTTGGAGAACAGGAAACAGCCCTGGGAGGCTATTCCAGGCAGAGGGAACTGTTTAAGTGATGGCTTGGAGGTGAAGGAGTCAGGCTGCCACTGACAGAAGGTGAACCCCTGAATACCACAGATACCAACCAGCGGTCGGTAGGTTGTAGGACGGTCACCGGTGCTAAGACTTCCATCACAGTAGAAAAAAGGCCAGAGCTGTTCGTGACAGCCAAGCTTCATTCCCACCCACCCTGAGGAGAGCTGTGTTCCAGGATTCCCAGAAAACATCTGGACATTCCTTCTGCTTTGGTCACATGCCCACCTCTCAGTAACAAGTTCCACCCCAGGATCTGGGGCGACATTCGATCTTCGGAATCTCCTGGAGATCCAGACGAAGCTATCCCCGAAAGGGAAGAAAGAATGAATTCAATAATAGCGGGAAAGCAACCGTAAATTGTCCATGACATTGAGTCCCTTAGGTGTGCACACCTTGCCCAAGTTTTAAGGAAAAAGTATTGTGGTTTTGGTGCGGTTTCTGAAGAATTTTGTGCATAAAGGCACAGGCTGACATTGCAGTTGGGTAACAGTTTATGGGAGCTGTTTTATTCTCACGCCACTGTTTCTTCTCTTTCCAATTATTCACAACATAGTAAACCACATTAAACCTAAATGTCACGAAATAGAAGGAAGCATCTATGGCAGGATTTCTCAGTCTGGACACTTGATGTTTTCAGTCAGATAATTCTTAATCACAGAGGCTATCCTTTGAACTATGGATGCTGAGTAGCCTCCCTGGCCAGTTGCTAGTTCCAGCCATCAAAAATATCTCCAGACATTGCCAAATGTCCCCTGGGGGCAATATCACTCCTCAGCCAGAAACATTAAGTTCAAGGGCCTTCCTAACCTGGAAGTCATGGATAGGAGCTGAGGGTCAGCCAGACACGCGCTGGAGTTAGCAGCTGTGTGACCCTGGATAAGTATGTCTAGCTCCTTTTCTGTGTAGCATGGGGATATTGCAGTTCTTACCTCATGGAATGGTTATAAAAACTGCAGAAGAGGGTATTACATAGGCCTCACCCAAAGGTAGTTATCAATACTATTAGAAAATATTCCTGGCGAGACAATAAAACAGGTTTCTTTTTTTTTTCAGATGGCCCATTTCGGGAGAATATTTGCAGGGGTACAGGGAGTGTTTGCTGGTTTGTTGCTTCTTTTTTTCTTAAATTGATCTCTGCTTTAGACGAGTAGCAAAGAAAACCTCTCTGGGGATAGGTTAGGCCTCCTTGAGTATCCCCTCTTCAAAGAGAGCCACTCCTTGTCACTTACAAAGAAGTGGTCAGTGGGGGCAAAAGTCAAACAATCTGCAGGTTAGCTCAAGACTTGGGGAGGGTGAGGTGACAGAGCCAGGGGGCCACACAGTGGGGCCTGAGCCTCGCACACACACGCTGTCCTCGCTGGCGCTCCTCTGGCTTCAGAGGGTGGTCACCCCGCTGGTCAAGGGCTCTGCCCGTGTGGTCCCAGCTGCGGGTTCTGGGGGCTGTCTGTGGGCTACATGGTCCTTGTGCAAGAGAAGGGCCTTCAAGGTGGTGAATGTGCCTAAATAACTAACCTTGCTTTCCAGAAGGCACAAGTTTGCTCCAAATGTCAACCTTGGCTTTGTTTCCTTGCCCCCTGTTTTGTTTGTTTTTTTTAATTATGTTTGGTCACTCGCCACAGCTCTCAACTAAGACAGATGAAAATACCCAGTGGCACTGATCACAAACTTTTGGACTTCCCACATGACATGGAAGTTTAGGAAACCGGACGTGGTGACCACCCTCTAATTTTATAACCCTACTTTATTGCCAGCACAGAAGCAATAAAGAGAAATAATAAATGAAACAGCATGTGGAGCTCAGGAGACAGCAGGCTTGCCGAATCTACCCAAGACACTTAACCTTTCAGTGCAACAGTTTCCCCTGTCCAGAAAAGGAAATGCAGACCCTTCCTCAAAAGAGAGTTCCAGGTGGCTTCATAAAAAGATAGGTCAAATCCTGTGTTTCTGGTAACCCAGTGTATAGGTCAGCAGCATTATGATGGAGCATCAAGAATGGGAAGACAAACAAAAACAGTATGGATTCTCACAATCGTGAATCACGAGAAGATTAACAATTTAAGGTCTTGGTACATAAGAACAACTAACATTCTGCTGATTTTTCTGTTATTCAGTGTCCAGAACTATTCTTTTATTTAACTCATTTGTATTAAAGCCATTTGTATCTATATGTTCATGATAACCTTGTAATTCTCTAAGGGAGTACGGTAAATATGGACTCAAGAAATGGCAAACCTATGTTATTAGTTTAAACTTTTTAAAATTCCATAGAGTCCTCATAGTATGGATACTTGCTAACTATTAAATTAGATAATCCCAAGTTGGGATCAGTGAACAACAGAAAATTCAGATAAAATAATAGGAATAAATGCATATGTAGATATGTGTGTATAAAATATGTTCCCCAAAGTATTCAACAGTGAGTAATGAAGTGCAAGAGAGATTAAAGGTAAAAAGAGCAAAAGTATAGCCAATGAGTTCTGGAAAGTAGAAATCTGCATTCCCATTAGTAGTTTCTACCTGTTGGCACTACCTCATTCTTGACAGAGATCTGATGGAATGACCTATGGAACTCAGGGTCTAAGACAGCACAGGCTGAATTACCTCCCGTGGTTCTTAACAGTTACCATGGGAAGAACTGTGTGGACACTGTTCACCTCTGACTTTGAGTCAGCCATTGTGCCTTTGTCCTCAGGCTCCTCACCTTTAGAAGTGAAGATACGGTTTCATGGCCAATAAGAGCCAGTTATAAAACGTAAATGAAGTAAAGGGAAGCCAGTTTACCTTGTGACTAGGAATAGCCACAGGGAATCCTTATAAGAAGTTTGCCCCAGAGCAAACTAGCTCCATTCCCACTATAATTTTGCCAAAGAATTTTTCTTCTTCTGTTTTGGGGGTTTTTCTTAAGCACTCATTTATAAATTCATTTTGTGACACAGGTGAGATGGGAGAGAGGTTCAAGGCAGGGGAGGGGGGGGGATACATGTATACTTACACCTGTTTCAATTCATCATACAGAAGAAACTAACATAACATTGTAAAGCAATTATACTACAGTTTAAAGAAAAAGAAGCCAACCCAGAGGTCATCCTACCAATCCAGAGACCTGGAACCAACACAGCTTTTTCTTTTCAGAAACTTTCATTATGAAAAAAGACTATGAATCTTGATTTATTTTGTTTGGAAACAATGCCCATATTTTGTCTCAGAATGGCCTCAGTTCTCAGAATCAAGATGACACAGAAGAGAAGTAACAGGTCTTGAAGCAGCTCTGGAGTTAGTATTCTGCTGCTTTTGATTTCTGGCCAAAGGCATTAGCTTCCAAAGGTAGTTGAGGGTCTTGTAAACACAATGAACAGTTTTTTCATGGACAGTCTATGAGGAAATGATCCTAAGAAACATATACTTGAGATAATTGAGGTCCTTCCTGAGTAGCCACTGGCCATCGGGCATGTTGCTGCCCTCCCCCCAGGGACTGGTAAAACCCTCATGGCAGCCATAGTTGAAGAACCCAGCCTTCTGCCGACAGAATGCCGACAGACTCCAGGGTCTGGAGTACTGGAGTCTACCCTGCAGGCCAATCTGTCCCTATGTGGCCATTCTTTCTTGTCCTCATATCATCCTTACTATTGCTCCTTAACAAAGTATCCCAATTCTTCAGTTCAGCTCAGTCATCCAGCCCAGCATTTCTCATGATGTACTCTGCATATAAGTTAAATAAACAGGTTGATAATATACAACCTTGACATACTCCTTTCCCGATTTGCAACCAGTCTGTTGTTTCATGTCCAGTTCTAACTGTTGCTTCTTGACCTGCATACAGATTTCTCAGGAGGCAGGTCAGGTGGTCTGGTATTCCCATCTCTTGAAGAATTTTCCACAGTTTGTTGTGATCCACACAGTCAAAGCCTTTGGCATAGTCAATAAAGCAGAAGTAGATTTTTTCTGGAACTCTCTTCCTCTTTTGATGATCCAACGGATGTTGGCAATTTGATCTCTGGTTCCTCTAGCTCTTCTAAATCCAGCTTGAATATCTGTAAGTTCACTGTTCACATAGTATTGAAACCTGGCTTAGAGAATTTTGAGAATTACTTTGCTAACGTGTGAGATGAGTGCAATTGTGCAGTAGTTTGAGCATTTTTTGGCATTGCCCTTCTTTGGGATTGGAATGAAAATGGACCTTTTCCAGTCTTGTGGCCACTACTGAGTTTTCCAAATTTGCTGACATATTGAGTGCAGCACTTTAATAGCATCATCTTTTAAGATTTGAAATAGCTCAACTGGAATTCCATCACCTCCACTAGTTTTGTTCATAGTGATGCTGCCTAAGGCCCACTTGACTTTGCATTCCAGGATGTCTGGTTCTAGGTGAGTGATCACACCATCATGGTTCTCTAGGTCATGAAGATCTTTTTTGTATAGTTCTGTGTAATCTTCCCAAGTCATAGTGGCTTACAACAACCATCATTTTATTTTATTGCATGGTTTTATGGTTAAGAAATTTGTATAGGGTTCAGCAAGATCAAGTCTTCAGTCTCATAAAGCAGCCATGAAGGTCAGTCAGTGATATTCAGCTGACAGATGAATACCAAGTGGTATCCTACTGACAGATGATTACCAAGCCCTTTACTGTCAAGCCCTGCCCCTTGGCAAGGATGGTTGGAAGACTGGGCTCATCTGGAATTGTACCCATATGGCCTCTGTGGCCTAATGCTGGACTCCCCGCATGGCAGCTCATGCCTCCAAGGGTACTTTTTATGCATTGGTTTTTATGATTCAGCCTCAGAAGTCCCCCAGCAGCACTCCACCACACTCTTGGCCAAAACAGTCACAAATATGCTGAGATTCAAGGGATGCAGGCACAGACCCCACCTCTCTATGTAAGGCATGCCCCAAACCTACAGGAGGCCTAATCCGCTATTCCCGAGAGCTGCTGCCTCTGGTTTCCAGGCACTGAAAAGAATCCAGGACAACCTACCCTCTGCCTCACTTTAGGGGGTTTCTCATGGGAGTGTGCTCACCCACCCAACCATTAGCTGTAACAGCAGGTATATGTCACCAATGACTCTTCTTCAGAAGGGCAATTTGACAAAATTTGTTCAAACCTCTCCAGAGACATGTTAATAAAATGAGTCTTTTTCATTAACTTCAATGACTTCCCAGCACACTGAGAATAAAATTTAAACTCCTTATTAAAACTCTTAAAGGCCCTAGCTACCCTGACCCTGCCACCTCTCCAAGCCTTCATGTCTCATTGCCCTTCCTGTTCTGTCCTCTCCAGTCACACTGGCCTTTCTTTTTTCCACCTCATCAGACTCCCTCTTCCCTCAGGGTCTTTGTATTTCTATTGCCTCGCTGAGAATACAGTACCTCCCATTCTTTACATGGCCTCCCCTTTGAATCTTTCAGGTCCATCACACATCATGAATTCAGGCCTCCCACCACCACCCATTTTACTTCTTATTATATCACTCTATTCTGTTGACCTCACACAAACATCTAAAATTATCTCATTAATTAATGTTAACCTACATGAGACTGGATTGCCCATATTCCATATACCCAGATCAGTTCCTAACACATAGATGACACTTTAATATTGATTGAATGAATAAACGAAAAAATAAATGAATGTTTTTCCCCTGACTGACTTCCCAACTCCAATGGCAGGTCACAGGCTCCTTTAGGCTCAATGTGAGATTCTGCACAACTGGATCAGAGCCCAAAAATCACTTGGAGGGAGTCATCCCATCTCAGCCCTTCATGCTATGCCTGGACTCAGGCATTAGGCACTGAGCAATTTGGTAATGCCTTTCTTGGTCCCACAGAAACAAGAAGCAAATGCAGTTCCAGGAAAAGTCTGAGCTTCCAATAGCACTGCAAGGTGAATATGCAGCATAAGCTAATAGAGAACCTGGCCCTCACAGAGAACCAGGCACCAAATTTGTCAGTAGGACCCTGTCGCCAAGAGGACCGGTTAAACTGCTCAACAGTAACAAGAGGCCGTAAAGCAGAGGTGACCTCAGTTCATACCTGCTCCTCAATCTTACTCCAACCAGTTACCAGTTTTTCAGTTTTCTCAGCTGTACATTAGTGTTGACAATAACAATATAATATGAGAATCAAAACACCTGTAAAAGTCTTTAGACCATTGCATCACACCTGGGGAGTGATCATTAAGTATTAACTGATTGTCAACCTGATTTTTAAAGCCTTTCACATCCCAGCCCCTATCATACACTGATAAAAATCTTCTCTCCTTCATTCAGTTTAGCTGATCCTCTGTCCAAGCTAGACTGGTCTTCTCACTGCCTGACAAAGCCCCATATGGGTTCCAACATCTATGCTTTAATCCCCTGCTGGGAATATGCCTCATGCATATCTAGGCTGACTTCTCTGCCCGGTCCATGTTTCCGAATCCCACCTTGTTTTTCTCCCTGAATCAGTTCAAACTCCAGCCCCTCAGAAATGGAAAAAGTTCTGTCCTTCCTGCAAAGCAAGTTATGTACAAGTCATTGATTGATTAATCATGTGGCACCCGTTGGTTTCAAATTATTTGAATCTTTTATCATCATTCCAATTTTCATATATTGAGGTCCTGTCTTCTTGGAGAGACTAAGTCTCCTCGAGAACATTGCTGCTGGGCCTTTTCACAGTGAACCCTTAGATCATCATCCTGAAATTGCTGTGACTATTACCTGGGATCAGCCCAGTAGGTTTTAGACACAACTGGACAAATAGCCTTAGTAAAATTTAAGGTGCATTAAAACTTTCAAGTCCAATCAGAAAAGACTGTCTTTAAATAACAGCTCTTTGTTGAGCTGTTATTTAAGCTCAACAAGGAGCTTAAATAGACCCTCAACATCTATCTTTAAATAGCCAGCCTCCCAGAACTGGTCTTCAGGGTACAGAAGTGGGAATGTATTATATTTACAATCAATTTCTTAACTTGAGGACTTGCACTCATCTGATTTAAAAATTAAATCTAAAAGGGTTCATCTGATTTGGTGAAGCAAAATGTTTATACCACCCAACAATCTGAGCCTTTAAAAAGAAATACTAATGATATCCAAGTGGAAGTTTCAACAACTGGACAGCCAGCTGCCAACTAAGAAAGAAGTGTCAATTGAGGAATCCCTGGAGGATCACAGTCCTGCAGAGTCTGCTCTGTTAGAGAGTATCCCTCTCTTGAGGACACAGAAGCTTAATAGGTATCAGGAGTATGGTTAGAATATTCTGAGGCAAAATATGACTGGTGGAATTGGACAGTTGCCTTAGCATATAATTGGTTTTGTTTGGGTTTTTTTTAAGTGTTTTTAAAATGTTAGAACTGCTGCTAAACTTAGCGCCCTCTCCCTTTGAGCATCACTTTCCCAGCAGCACAGCAACTTACTCCAAGACAGAAAACTTTTTGTAGGTTGTTTCTGTCTGTGCTCATTAGTATTTTTGGATTGGAGAAAAATGTGCAGGGTGTCTATACAACAGAGCCCCCAGCTTGTGATCCACACAGTTGGATTCTGACCATGGATTAATTTTGACAGGAGCAAGAACTGGAAGGTTCTTGGAGGTTTCCTTTTAGTCTTTTACAGAACTTTCAGACAACAATGGCTGTCCTCTATCCAACACCACAGAAAATACTGAGGCCCCATAAATCTCTGCTGGAAAAGGGTGAATAGCCTAGACTTTCATCCCCACCAACAAGATGCCCGAGATGCCCAACATTGTCACCAGGATGGTGTCAGAGAAGGCCAAGAGGCGAGCTCAAACTTTCAACCTACTGAGAGATTGAAAACCCTCCCCCTACATGCTCACACCATCTACCATGTCAGTGGGAAACCACGTAGGGAGCCTGGACTTCCACCTCTGGAACCCGCAGTAACCCTCCTCACTAGGGCAGTGTTTTGAGGCCCAATGGAGAGTCAGGGCCTTCACCACCACTCAGCAGTTAAAAGATCACAGTCCCCGGGGTCAGTGCAGGCAACAAGGGGAACAGTATCAAGGCAACACTCCCCATCCCAGCTAGGATGGTATCAGTGGAAGCCTAGCAGGGGGCCTACATTTTGAAAT
Source organism: Bubalus kerabau (assembly GCF_029407905.1). NCBI lineage: Eukaryota > Metazoa > Chordata > Mammalia > Artiodactyla > Bovidae > Bubalus > Bubalus kerabau. The sequence continues at coordinate 150,267,910 of NC_073627.1, forward strand.
TCAAATATAGACTCCATGGCCTCTCCATGAGCAGATAGGCCTGATGATGGGAAAGGGTAGATGGTATCCTTACCACTAGGCTACTAGAACTATTTTCTCAGTATGAGCCTGTCCCGTTGTCTTACAAGATTTCATTCCTGTGGCCAGAACAGCCTTAAACTATACCCACAACTTCAAAAATAATTCCAGTTGTAACCCGGGTTTTACGACCTGTCTGCTTTGGGAAGATGATTATCAGGGTCTTGGCCCCCTCACTTCTCCTGCTAAGTTATCAGTTTACCAAATCCAAAATCAATGCCAATCAATGCCCGTGGAGTTGGGATTTTATTTTGTGTGATGGAACTGGAAAGTTTTAAGTGGAGGCTGATAAATATGATTATGATTTTTAAACTTTTCCTTTTTGAGAGCACTGTGGATAATGGATTTGGCGGAGTGGGGAGAGATAAGCAAGAGCAGTAATCAGGTGATAATTGAAGGAGGCTTGAACAAGGCTGACAGAAACAGTGGGAAAGGACTAGATGTGAGGCATGTTTTTATGATAGAAGCAGAAGGACTTGCTGTTAGATTGAATGAAGGGTGTGAGTGAGAGTAAGGAACCAAATGTTTCTCATCAAAGCAGCTGGGTGGATGGTGAAAAATTAACTAAGCTAGGAAAGGCTAAGGCAGGAAAGGCATTGGAGATGAGGAAAGAGTTGTATTTATTAGGGCTGAAATGTCTATTAAACATGCATCCTTTCACAGAAGTTAAACAACATGAGTCAGGAGTACCCTTGCCTTCCCACCATGTAATCTAGAATCTAGAAGCACCTGTGCACATCTCTCTGTTACTTCCCATGACCACGGAGAGAGCTCCAGATGTCAAAGACAAGTCCCTCCATTTCCTCTTTCCCTTACCTCTTTTCACCTACTTGGGACTTGCCTTGCAAAAGTCCTCCGCTCTCTCTCTTTGAAACACTACCCTCTCCTGGTTTTACTCAACCCCCATAGCCATCTTTCTCAATCCATTCTGTTGACCTCTACTGTATTTCTAAACCTTTGAGATCTTGATTTCCTTCTCTTCTCCATCCAAACCCTATTCAAACTGTGATATTATCTAGTTTTGTAATTTTAAATGTCACTTATACTTTGATGACTCTCAAATTTTTACCTCTATCCCCAGCCTTTCCCTGAAACTTCAGACTCACATATCCAGCTGCCCGTTTGACATCTCTTCTCTGATGATTTGAGGAAGGAGAAAGTGGAAGAGATTTGAGGCAAAAGGGAAGGTTTGAAACTGATGACTCTGGGAGTGACAAGCTCACTGAAGCTTGGGAGAATGGTCAGATATGGTGTCCCCTGGATGTTTAAAGTGAAACCAGTCATCCCTACTTTGTCATTTTCTCCAGTAGCTCAGGGATAGGAACACAGAAACCATATGATTGGGTTCAACCAAGCGTGGGATTTTAAGTAGAGTATTCCTATTTTGATTACTGGGTGAAAAATTGTCCAAAGTCCTAGTGGCTTAAAAGAACTGTGATTTTTTTTTTTTTTTTTTTTTATGTTTCACAGTCAGAAATTCAGGCAGGGCTCAGATGAATGATTCTTCCACTCCTGAGGACATGCCAAACATTACTCAGTGGTACCCAGTTGGCAAATAGACTAGTCTGAAGTATCCAAGACCACTTCACTTGCATGTCTGGCACCTTGGAGGCTGGGTTCACAAGGACTAATGATTCAAGACCCTATACATGGTCTTTTTAGCATGGAAGTTTCTGGGTGATTGGACTCCTTACTTGGTTGGCTGACTTCCTTAGAGTGATTATCCAAAAAGAACTAGGGGGCAGCTGGATGGCCATTTCTAAGCTACTTTTGGAATTTACTCATTGTTTCTACTGCAACCTTTTAATTACAATCAGATCATGAGCCAGTCTAGATTCAAGGGCAAGGAGTCTGACTTCATCTCTCAATTGACAGTGATAAGGTCACATTGCAGGAGAGCATGTGGAAGGGCTACATGGTTTGGAAAATACAATCTGCCTTTCAGAGCATTCAAAAAGAATGCTCTCACAAACAAGGGAATGACTACACATATAAACATGGAATCTAAGCAGGTAGTGAGTTAAATGCCTATGAGCAGATGTTAGGTAGAAAGTATAGGGTGTGACAGATTGCTGCTGCTGCTGCTAAGTCACTTCAGTCGTGTCCGACTTAGCGACCCCATGGACTGCAGCCTACCAGGCTCCTCCGTCCATGGGATTTTCCAGGCAAGAGTACTGGAGTGGGTGCCATCGCCTTCTCTGGTGACAGATTAGAACTCCCATAAAGAAGGCATTTTAGCAGTGAGAACACTAAAACAATAGGGAGTGCTTGTCAACAAGAGAATTGCATGTTTGAAAACGAGATTTGGATAAAACAACTTTTGCAAAAGATAAGATCCAGGGTGTGACCTTGGGAGCAGATGGTTACAGTGGAAGTAAAGAAAGGCTACTTAGTAAAGTGTCAAGGACAAGTAGCCAAGGGTTTTGATGTGCCATCTATGTGGATATTGAAGTCCCTGAGAAAGAGCATGAGCTAGGCTTGGGAGGAAGATTATAGGCCCCCAACTGTACCCAGGAGGAACCAGAAGACCAGCACCAGGAATCTCAGCATAACTGTAAGAAGGACTTAGAGGGGGCACAGATCCATGTCTTGATCTTCAAAGAATCAGGGAAACTGGCAGGAGGAGGAACAGATACATTGAGAGGCAGACAGACACGGGGAATAAGGAAGCCACAGACTCCACCTCTGTCCCTGAAGGCCCAGAGTATAGGAGAAAACCTGTAGCACAGCAAGCAGGACACCCTGCTCTCTATGGCAAGCCCCCTCACCCCCACCCCTGCAAAGGCCAGGTACCAGGACGACACTCAGAGGGGACTCGGGGTGCAGGGGCCCAGGTCATCTCAGACCAAGAGCCCCCGCAGAGTATGGGGAGAGAAGTCTTGGAGTCGTGAAAGTTGATGATGACTGAGGAGGTCGTGCTGCCCGAGGTAAACAGAATATGAGGCCTGTCCCGGGTCCCAGAGGAGGATGAGAAAATCAAACTTGTGACCCAGAATGTTTTCCTCTGAGGAAGTCTGCTTTGGGGAAGACTTTTACCCAAGGCCACAATGGAGCGGTGGGTGCAGTGGGTGTGATGGGGCTGGGGTCATCCCCTTAGGCTTCACTCCTTTCAGGAAGGCAGAACTCCTGAGCTGTTCACATTCTCTGCTCATTCTGTCTTCTTCCCTGAGAGCAGTCATCCCTCCCTTCAGGGGAGGAAGTCCCAGGCCTTGAAGCCTCTCAGAGATGGCTCTAGGTAGGGGAGCAAGCCCAGGGGAACAACCAGCAGCTTCCACTCAGCTGCAACTGGCTTGCTCTCAGAACATCCAAAAGCAAGCTTGTCATGCTTCACCAAGAATTGATGTCATTCCTAAGGTGCTCGTTTCTAATCTGTACTAAGAGATTCATGCTCCTTCAGTTAATATGATGTTGGCCATATTTCTTACAGAACCATAAGCCTGGCATAATTTTGCTAAGGAAACAACCATGCTCTCCCTGTCCTGGTTATATCACAAAGTGTCCTCATATTAACTGTCTGTTCATTCATTCAATGGGCTTCCTAGGTGTGTAAGTGGTAAAGAATCTGTTTGTCAATGTAGGAGATGCAGGAGATGCTGTTTTGATCCCTGGGTTGGGAAGATGCCTTGAAGAGGGAAATGGCAACACACTCCAATATTCTTGCCCATAAAATTCATTGAACAAAGGAACCTGGCAAGCCCCAGTCCATGGGGTCACAAAGAGTCAGACATGCCTACAAATAGTCGGACATGGGACATGCCTGAGCAACTGAACACACAAATACGCATTCATTCAACAAATGCTTAATGAGTGCCTGCTATGTGAGGCCATGTTCTGAGAACTGGGAATGCTGCAGTGAATAAAATGAGAATTAAAAAGAAAAGAAAAAAAAACAGACTAAAACAGTAACAACTTTGCCCTGTAGTTTATATTCTAATGAAGGAAGATGGGAAGTCCTATAAAATAAAACAGCAAGGAAAATATCATGTTAGCTACCTTCTTAGCTCTTTCTCCAAATGCTAAGGAGAAAAACAATGCTGAGTGGTCAGGAATATCGGTGTGGGAAGCAGAGTGGTTGGGGATGGCTTTAATGAGGGGACCTCGAGCAAAGCCTGAAGGAGGTGTCCAAACCACTTTTGTGGAACCCCTTTCTCTCCTGGCTACACCCAAGGGGAGAGCATCCACCCAGCACCTCTTGCCTTCTAGAGGGTCCTGGGCAGAGCAGCACAGGGAGTCCACTGACCTGCCTCGTCTGCTGGTCCACATCACTCTCTATCCCTGGGCCCATGACACAGCACTTGTAACTGATGTTTGAACGCAGGGTCGATACAAGGACAGAGAGGGGAAATCCTGCCTCCTCAAGACCTAAAGGTGTGGTGCGCTGAGTCATCTCCATTTGCAGTGACCTCCTCCGGCTTGCTGGACTTTCCGGCAGAGCTTCCTTCTACTACTAGCAGCCACTTTCTCATGGTTTTTCAGTGTCTCTCGTCTTCCCTTCTTTTTGTTCCTCTGCCTATTTGGTTTTCCCTTCTCCCTGTCTCTCACAGACAACTGCTTGTCGGCATAAGGGGGACAGAATGGTGACAAATACTGATCTCACTTAATCACTAACTTCCCTTCTGACATTCTGGGTAAGTCATTTCGACCTCCTTCCCTTCCACACAGCTGGAAAGCTGAAAGGATGAGCAATACTTCCCTACAGACCAGAAATAACATCAGTTCCAAGCAGAACCCTCTTGGACTAATACATTTTACCAAAAAGAAAGACCTCCAGTTGCCAAAAGAGAGCATCTTGTGTCAATCACTGACATGAAGGGACTGCCTCATGCAAAGCTGGACTAAATCTTTAGGAAGAAGGAAAATCACCAGAAAGAAATGAGAACATGTCAGAGGGAGCAAGAACAGCTCTTAGGGGAACAAGCTGAAATAAAGAGAGAATGTGCAAGAGACAAAAGAGGGAAAAGCAAAATAGCCATGAAAGCAAAAAGAAGGAAAAATGAGAGACATTAAACAACACAAGGAAATGGAAGGTAATAACAGAAGGAAGCTGAAGAAGAAAAGCTAAAAGAAAACTGGAAAATAGGTACATAACAGTTCTTTGCCTTCAGCAGCTGAAATATGTAAAAAGCAGAACAATCCACCCCCAACAGGCAGAGCAATCCACCCCCATTACTTGCTACTAGTAACATAGTTCACAGAAGAGAGTTTCCTAGTTGGGCTCATTTATTTACGGGTTTAATTTCAATCCCAAAGAATCCTGTTCAGGTAAACAATGAATGGTGCAGAACAGTGGTTATAACATGCCATCGGCTACATTCTTGAGCACATGTCTGAACATATGTATTCACATTCACACACATATGTCTCTACGTGGGGGTCGTCTCTGGAAAGAGATAAAAGTAACTGAGCAAAGGTTGGTTAGGGGACAGGGTTAGGAGGTGATTTACTGCTCATTGTATATACTTTTAAATAGTGCATATTTTTTATATATACATATTATCTATTAAATCACTTATAATTCAATTGAAAAAACAGACTTAAAAGAAAATGTGGGAAAAACAGTTTAAGCCCCTGAAAAACCTCATGGATATTTTCTGAGCTTCATACAAAGATTAAAATGTGTGTGTGTTGTGGGGGGCGGGTAGGGGGGAGCGCGGTGGTGGTGAAATCTACAAAGTCAGTCTCATTCAAAACCCTACATCCCCCTAGTTATCTCCAAATCTTAAAAGAATGAGCCACAAGATGAGAGAGTATGATACCACAAATGGATCAACCCCAGCCTCCTTCCTTTGATCTTCTTGAGGGCAAATCTTGGCTTGTATTATATAAAATAAAGTGATCTGCTCAATTGTGAATTTACTCAGGGTTTGGGCCCCGTCCTCTGGAATAATAAATCATTCACTGTCTACAAAAAAAAGGTATCTGTAGGAAGTACCATCGTGCCTATTTTTTTCAAAGTATCTAATTGTGGTTTTTTTCATGTCTTAAGCATCATAAAAGTTAAAATGCCCTAAACCCTCCATTTCTATAACCATTTAAGCACATTATGATCCCGACAGAGGCCAGAGACTCCTTATTCACCCCTATACTTCTGTTTTTTGTTAGAGGCTTCAGGTCTATCCCTCAAAACTAGCATTATCTTTTAATTCCACACTAAACATGGCTTTGCACATTTAAGAGTGAATGAAGAATTATAAATTAGTGAAACTAATTAGTAGATTGATTCAAGCTAAGGGAAAAAATAGGTAAGACTTCTGCCTCTGCACAAACCTGGAATAGCTTGTTACTCATCCAGATGCTAAACAAACCACGGCAAACCACGGACACGAAGGGCAGCTGATGCACTGAGTTGAGACAAGCCTTTACAATGAAGAAAATCACTAAAAGAAAAATTCGGTGTCAGTCAACAATGTGGAAACAGACTTTAAATACATGGTGTGCAAAAGCACATGAAGGAGAGCTGGTTCTTGCTTTAGGCTTTATTCCCACCATTACTATTTTTGGTAAGTAATGTTTCATATTATTTCCTGGAGATTTTTAGTTGGCTTGGTGTAAGACTACTGGTCCCAGGATGTTTCGCCAGGTTGCCCCTGGAGAATAGTCTCCCTGAATTGCCCCGGTGGGTGCCCCCCAAAAGATTCATGGGACTCTTACAGCTCTTCCTCTGGAGGAAGTTGGCAACTTTCCGCCCTTGAAGATTTATTCAAGTACACATGGCAAGACACTCGAGTTGCTTTAACCTAAGCAATGGTGGTGGTTGTTTAGTCGCTAAATCATGTCTGACTCTTGCAATCCCATGGACTGTAGGCGCCTCTGTCTGTGGGATTCCCAGGCAAGAATACTGGAGTAGGTAGCCATTTCCTTTTCAAGAGACTCTTCCCAACTCAGAGTTCGAATTTGTGTCTCCTGCATTGCAGACAGACTCCTGCGTTACAGGCAGATTCTTTACAGCTGAGCCACCAGGGAAGCAATGTAATTTACCCCAAATCCTAGGCAAGACAGGCTGGGCAGCCAACCAAAATCATAGATGCAAAATGATCCCATAGAATCATATAAATTGGAAATACCAGCCACTCCCCCCACCCTTCTTTGGTTGGGCCGGGGGCGATGGGAAGAAGGGGTAGGACTGAGTGAGGGATTCAGAAAATAAAAAAGCAACTAGTGCAAGAGTTTTCCTCTACTTCAGACACAGGTTCTCAGATAATTTTGTGTCAGCAATCACAGATGGACCAACACCCACAACCTATTCCCTAATAGTCCCCTGTCACCTCCCCAGTCAGGCCCTTTTAAAACTCTTACCTGGATTATTGCATCACCTTCTAACTGGTCCATTGGCCTGGACTATATCTGCATCCAACCATGCCCCGGCAGTACCTTATAGGGCTGATTTAGACTGCCACCCACAATATGCAACCTTCCTATAAATTCTTGCCTGACACTTAGCCTCCCATCACCCTTTCCAGAATCACCTCCATATTTCCTTCAAGCTGCAAACTTTTTTAAAAAGTAGCTTCTGTCTTCTTTGACCTCTGACCATTTATTGTATGTGCCATTGATCTGGTATCTATGGGCTTCCCAGTTGGCTCAGTGGGTAAAGAATCCACCTGCAATGCAGGAGATACAGATTCAATCCTGGGTTGGGAAGATCCCCCGGAGAAGGAAATGGCAACCCACTCCAGTATTCTTGCCTGGAGAATTCCATGGACAGAAGAGCCTGGTGGGCTACAGTCCATAGGATCACAAAGAATCAGACGTGACTAAAGTGACTGAGTATGCACTCAATCTAGTATTACCTTGTGCCAGCTTTTATATTTTTTATTAGCTATTTTTTAATTGAAGCATAGTTAATTTACAATGTGTTGGTTTTAGGTGTTTAACAAAGTGATTCAGTTATACACATGTATGTTTATATTCTTTTTCAAATTATTTTCTATTATAGGTTATGACAAGATACTGAATTTAGTTTCCTGCGCTATATCCTTGTTGGTTATCTGTTTTGTATATAGTAGTGTGTGTATGCTAATCCCAAATTCTTAACTTCTTATCCTCCCACGCCCAACTATAAATAACCATACAGTTTTTTTGGTAACTGTAAGTTTGTTTTCTATGTCTCAGAGTCTATTTCTGTTTTGTAAATAACTTCATTTCTTTCTTTTTTTTAGATTCCACATATAAATGGTATCATATGGTATTTGTTTTTCTCTGTTGTTGCAAATGGCAATATTCCATTCTTTTTATGGATTACTATTACTCTGCTGTAGATGTGTATACCATATCTTCTCTATCCATTTGTCTGTCAGTCGACACATAGGTTGCTTCCAGGTCTTGGTTACTGTAAATAACACTGCTATAAACATGGGGGTGCATGCATCTTTTTGAATTAGAGTTCTCTCCAGATATATGCCCCCAGGTTCTTTTTAAAGAACCCCCATACTGTTCTCCATGGTGGTTGTACCAATGTACACTCCCACAAACAGTGCTGGAGGGTTCCCTTTTCTCTACACCCTCTCCAAAGTCTTCTTTTTATAGACGTTTTACTGATGGCCATTCTGAAGGTGTTTGGTTTGCATTTCTCTAACAGTTAGCAATATTGATTATCTTTTCATGAGCCTGTGGGCCATTTGTATATCTTATTTGGAGAAATGTCTATTTAGGTCTTCTGCCCATTTTTTTATTGGGTCCCTTGTTTTGTTTTGTTTTAGTATTAAGCTGAAGAGTATATTTTGGAAATTAACCCCTTGTTGGTAGCATTATTTGCAAATATTTTTCCCCAGCCTGTACGTTATCTTTTTGTTTTATGGTTTTCTTTGCTGAAAAACAAAGTTTTTCAGTATAATTAGGCCCCATTTCTCTATTTAATTTATCTATTTTATATTAAATATTTATCTATTTTATTTCCATTAATCTAGGAGATGAATCCAAAAAAAGTATTGCTATATGTCAAAAAGTCTACTGCCTATGTTTTCCTCTAGGACTTTTATAGCATCCAGTCTTGCACTAAAGTCTTTAATCCATTTTGAGTTTATTTTTGTATATGCTGTTAGAGAATTTCTAATTTTATTCCTTTACATGTAGCTATCTACTTTTCCCAGCACCACTTATCGAAGAGACTTTTTTCCATTGTATATTCTTGCCTCCTTCATCATAGATGAATTGACCATAATTGCATGGATTTATTTCTTGGCTTTCTATCCTATTATATTGATCTATGTATCTGTTTTTGTGCCTGTACCATACTGCTTTAATTACTGTAGCTTGTAATAAAGTCTGAAGTTAGAGAGCATGATTTCTGTAGCTCCATTCTTCTTTCTCAAGACTGTTTTGGCTATTTGGGGTCTTTTGTATTTCCATACAAAATTTTAAATGTTTTGTCTAGTTCTGTGAAAAATGCCATTTTCATTGAATCTGTAGGTTGTCTTGCATAATATGGTCATTTAAAAGATATTCATTCTTCTGGAATCAATATTGTGAAAATGACTGTATTACCAGACACAATCTACAAATTCAATGCAATTCCTATCAAATTATCAATGGCATTTTTCACAGAACTAGAACAAAAAATTTCACAATCCATATGGAAACACAAAAGACCCCAAATAATCAAAGTGATCTTGAGAAAGAAGAATGGAGCTGGAGGAATCAACTTACCTGATTTCAGACTATACTATAAAGCTACAGTCATTAACACAGTATGGTACTGGCATAAAAACAGAAGTATAGACCAATGGAACAAGATAGAAAACCCAGAGATAAACCCTCACACCTGTGGGTACCTTATCTTTGACAAAGAAGGCAAGAATATACAATGGGAAAAGATAGTCTCTTCAATAAGTGGTGCTGGAAGAACTGGGCAATTACATGCAAAAGGATGAAATTAGAACACTTCCTGACACCATACAAAAAGATAAACTCAAAATGGATTAAAGAGCTAAACATAAGACCAGAAAATATAAAACTCTTAGAAGAAAATATAGTCAGAATGCTGTATGATGTAAATCATAGCAAGACCCTTTATGACCCACATCCTAAAATAATGGAAATAAAAACAAAAATAAATAAATGGGACCTAATTAAACTTTAAAACTTCTACACAGTTAAGGAAACTATAAACAAGGTGAAAAGACAACCCTCAGTATGGGAGAAAATAATAGCAAAGAAAACAATTGACAAAGATTAATTTCCAAAATACACAAGCAGCTCGTACAACTCAATACCAGAAAAACAAACAACCCAATCAAAAAGTGGGGCAAAGACTTAAACAGACATTTCTCCAAAGAAGATGTATGGATGGGTAATAAATACATGAAGAGATGCTCATCATCACTCATTATTAGAGAAATGCATATATATATCACCTCACACCAGTCGAATGGCCATAATTGAAATATCCACAAACAACAAGTGCTGGAAAGGGTGTGGAGGGAAGGGAACCCTCTTGCACTGCTGGCGGGAACATAAACTGATACAGCTACTATGGAAGACAGTATGGAGATTCCTTAAAAAACTAGGAATAAAACAACCATATGACCCACAATACCACTTCTAGGCATATACCCTGAAGAAGTCAAAACTGAAAAAGACACATATGCCATCAATGTTCATTGCAGCACTATTTACAATAGCTAGGAAAGGAAGCAACCTGGATGTCCATCAACAGATGAATGGATAAAGAAGCTGTGGTACATACATACAAGAGAATACTACTCAGCCACAAAAAGGAACACATTTGAGTCAGTTCTGAGGAGGTGGATGAGCCTAGAGCCTGTTATACAGAATGAAATAAGTCAGAAAGAGAAAAACAAGTATTGTATATTAACACATATATATGGAATCTAGAAAGATGGTACTGAGGAACCTATTCTCAGAGCAACAATGAAGATGCAGACATAGAGAACAGACTTATGGACAAGGGTTGGAGAAAAGAGAAAGAGGGTGAGATGAATGGAGAGGGTAGAATGGAATCATACACTAATATATATAAATAGATAACCAATGGAAATTTGCTGTAAGACTCAGGGAACTCAAACTGCGGCTCTGTAATAACCTAGAGGTGGGGGAAAGGGCAGGAGGTGGGAGAGAGATTCAAGAGGGAGGGGACATATGTACATCTATGGTTAATTCATGTTGATGTATGACAGAAATCAACCAATATTGTAAAGTAATCATCAATCAATTCAAAATAAATAAATATATTAAAAAATGGTAAGGGACTTCAGTCAATTAATGGAATGAAGAACGTGATGCCAGAAACACATTTTTCAGTACTGAGAATAAAGTAGAAATAGAGAAACTTCTTGGAGAAGGCAATGGCACCTCATTCCAGTACTCTTGCCTGGAAAATCCCATGGATGGAGGAGCCTGGTGGCCTGCAGTCCATAGGGTCGCCAAGAGTCGGACACGACTGAGCGACTTCACTTTCACTTTTCACTTTCCTGCATTGGAGAAGGAAATGGCAACCCACTCCAGTGTTCTTGCCTGGAGAATCCCAGGGACGGCGGAGCCTGGTGGGCTGCCGTCTATGGGGTCGCACAGAGTCGAACAAGACTGAAGTGACTTAGCAGCAGCAGTTTAGCAGAGAAACTTTTTAACACTGCTAGACCTACACTTCCGCTATTTATTCAACTTGAGAAAATTTAGTCATCTGTGACGTCACCTTGAATCCAATTGTAACAGTTAATTTATTAAAGTAAAAGTTTAGAAATCTAAAAATATTGATTCTTCTAATCCAAGAACACATGTATCTTTCCATCTGTTCTTGTCATCTTCAATTTCTTTCATCAACGTCTTATAGTTTTCAAAGGGTAGTACTTCTGCCTCCTGAGGTAGGTTTATTTCAAGATATTTTATTCCTTTTGATGCAATGATAATTGGGATTGTTTCCTTAATTTCTCTTTATAATATTGTGTTACTAGTGTATAGAAATGCAAGAGATTTCTGTGTGTTAATTTTGTAACCAGAAACTTTACTGAATTCATTGCTGAGACTTAGTAATTTTCTAGTAGTGTCTTTAGGATTTTCCGTGTATGGCATCATGTCATCTGCAAACTGACAGTTTTTTCTTTTTCAGTTTGGATTTGTTTTATTTCTTTTTTTCTCTGATTGCTGTGGCTAGGATTTTCAAGGTTATGTTGAATAAAAGTGGTGAGAGTAGGCATTCTTGTCTTATTCCTGATCTTAGAGAAAATGCTTTCATCGTTTCTCCATTCAAGTGTTGTTATATATGGGTTTGTCATATAAGGCCTTTATTATGTTATGTTCCCTCTATGCTCACTTTCTGAAGATTTTTTAAATCATAAATGAATGTTGAATTTTATCAAAAACATTTTCTTCATCTATTGAGATTATGATCATATAGTTTTTATTCTTCAATTTGTTAATGTGGTATATCCCATTGATGAATTTGCTGATATTTTTGTGACATCTTTGTCTGGTTTTGGTATCAGGATGATGGTGGGCCCATAGAATGAGTTACTCTGCAACTTTTTGGAATAGTTACAAAAGAATAGGCATTAACTCTTTTCTAAATGTTGGTAGAATTCACCTGTGAAGCCATCTGGTCCTAGATGTTTTAAAATCACTGATTCAACTTCAGTACTGGTAATTGATCTGTTTATATTTTCTATTTCTTCCTGCTTCAGTCTTGGGAGAGTATACCTTTCTAAGAAGTTGTCCATTTCTTCTAGGTTGCTCATTTTATTGGCATATAGCTGCTCATAGTAGTCCCTTATGATCCTTTTTATTTCTTTAATGTTGGTTATAACTTCTTTTCATTGTCAAAGATTATTGATTTGGGCCCTGTCTCTTTTTTCTTGATGAGTCTGGTTAAAGGTTTAAGAATTTCATCTTTTCAAAGAACAAGCTTTCAGGTTCATTGATCTTTTTGATTGCTTTCTTCATTTCTATTTCATTTAGTTCTGCTCCGATCTTTATTATTTCTTTCCTTCTACTAACTTTGAGTTTTATTAGATTTTCTTTTTGATTTCCTCTTTGATTTCTTTGTGATCCATTGATTGTTTAGTAGAATGTTGTTTAGTCTCCACACGTCTGTGGTTTTTGCAGTTTTTTTTCCCTTGTAGTTGATTTCTAGTCTCATAGCATTGTGGTCAATAAAGATGCTTGATATGGTTTCAGTTTCCTTAAATTTCCTGAGGGTTGGTTTGTAGCCCAGCATGTGATCTATACTGGAGAATGTTCCATGTGCACTTGAAAAGAATGTGTATTCTACTACTTTCAGATGGAATTCTCTATAAATATCAATTAAGTCCATCTGGTCTAATGTGCCATTCAAAGCCTATTTCCGTATTGATTTTCTGTCTGGGTGATCTGTCCATTAATGTAAACGGGGTGTTAAATTCTCCCAGTATTATTGTGTTACTGTCCATTTCCCCTTTATGTCTATTAACAAACATTTACTTGTATACTGAGGTGTACCTATGTTGGGCACATATACATTTACAATTTTTATATCTTCTTCTTGGATTGATCTTTTGATCATTATGTAGTGTCTTTATCTCTGTAACAGTCTTTATTTTAAAGTCTATTTTGTCTTCTGTAAGTATTGCTACTCTAGCTTTCTTTTGATTCCCATTTGCATGGGATACCTTTTTCCATCCCTTCATTTTCAGTCTGTATGTATCTCTAGATCTAAAGTGAGTCTCTTGCAGGCAGTATATATACAGATCCTCTTTTTGCAGCCATTCAGCGAGTCCATGTCTTTTGGTTGGAGCATTAATCTATTTACATTTAAGGTAATTTTCAAAATATGTGTTTCTATTGCCATTTTATTAATTGTTTTGTAGATCTTTTTTCCCCCTTTCTTCTTTTGTTCCCTTCTCTTCAGTGTTATGTTTGGATTCCTTTTTTTCTTTTATGTATATATCTATTATAGATTTTTGGTTTACAGTTACCATGAAGTTTTTGTATAACAGTCTCTCTCTCTCTCTTTGTATATATATGCTGATCTCTTAATTTCAAATGCATTTTAGATACCTTGTATTTGTACTCTCCTCCCCTCATGATTACTGTTTCTCATGTTATACTTTACATGTAATTGTAAAATTTTACATCTAACTGTTTTATATATCCTTTAACTGCTTATTGTGAATACAAATTATTTTACTACTTTTGTCTTTTAACCACCCTAGCTTAATGTGTGGTTGATTTCCTACCTTTATTATATATTTGCCTTTACCAGTGAGCTTTTCCATTTTGTAATTTCTTGTTTCTAGTAGTGACATTTTCTTTTCCACCTATAGAAATTCTTTTAGCATTTGTAGTAAAGCTGGTTTGGTGATGCTGAATTCTTTTAGCTTTTTTTTTTTTCTTGTCTGTAAAGCTTTTGATATCTCCTTAAAATCTGAATAAGAGCTGCACTGGGTAGAGAATTCTTGGTTGTATGTTTTTCTCTTTCATCACTTTAAATATATCTTTCCATTCCCTTCTGGCCTGCAGAGTTTCTATTGAAAAATTAGGTGATGACCTTACGGGAGTTCTGTTGTATGCTATTTGTTACTTTTCTCTTGCTGTTTTTAATATTCTCTATTTATCTCTAATTTTTTCATTTTGATTGCAATGTGTCTTGCTGTATTCCCTTTTGGGTTAAGCTAATATGTGACTCTCTGCACTTCCTGGACTTAGGTGACTATTTCCCTTGCCAGATTAGGGAAATTTTAAGCTATGATCTCTTCAAATATTTTCTCAGGCCATTTCTTCTCTCTCTTCTCCTTCTGGTCCCCCTACAAGATGAATATTAGTGTGTTTAATGTTGTCCCACAGGTCTCTTACACTGTCCTCATCTCTTCTCATTTTTTCTTTTTTCTGTTCAACAGCCATGATTTCCACTACTCTGTTTTCCAGCTCACTGGTTTATTTTTCTGCCTCATTGAGGGTACTATTGATTTTGCAGTATAGTTTTTATTTCAGTTATTATATTCTTCAATTCTGTTTATTCTTTATATTTTTTAATTCATTGTTAAAATTTTCTATTTTTCTCTGTCTGAGAATTCATTCTCCTGCTGAGTTCTTTGACCATCTTTATGATCATTACTCTGAATTCTTTCTCAGGTAGATTGCCTATCTCCACATCTCTTAGTTCTTCTTCTAGGGTTTTCTCTTTTTCCTTCATCTGAAACCTATTCCTCTGTTGCCTCATTTTGTCTCAATTACTATTTGCATTTTTATGTATCTGATAGTTTAGTTACATTTCTCGACCTTGGAGAAGTGACCTTTTGTAGGAGACATCCTATGTGTTCCAGCAGTGCAGTCCCCTCTCATTAGCCAAGAACCCAGGGCCAGTTGGTTCCAGGGTACTGTCTGGCCTGAGTTTGCAGACTCAGTCTTAAGACTGCAAGGCTTAAGTTCTTTTTCTTCTGGTGTCTGCCTCCTGGAGAGACTGGTCTAGAGGCTTGTGCAGGGCTCCTGGCAGCAGGGGGCCAGTGCCCGCCCCTCAGTGGGTGAAGCAGAGTCTTCTCCCTCTGGTGGGCAAGACCACGTCTAGGGGCATGTCTAGAGGTGGCTGTAGACTCAGGAAATCTTTAGGCAGCCTGTTGGCTGATGGGTAAGTCTATTTCCCTGCCCAATTTGTTGTTTGGCATCCCAGGACTGAAGCCTACAGGCTGTTGGATGGAGCAGGTCTTGATGTCAAGATGTCAGCCTCCAGGAGGGTTCACACAGATGAATACTTTCTGATATATAAATCACCAGTGGCTACATCTCTAGGGTGAGCCATAGCAACCTCCTACCTCTTCAGGAAACCCTCCAAAACCAGTAGGTACATCTGGCCCAGGCTTCTATAAATTATTGCTTTTGCCCTTGGTCCTGGTACATGTGAGATTTTGGTATACATCCTTTAAAAGTGGAGTCTTTATTTTCCCCAGTCCTATGGAGCTCCTGCAATCAACTCCACTGGCCCTCAAAGCCAAATGTTATGGAGGCTTAGACTCCTGACGTGGGTCTCAGAACTCTCACTCCTGTGGGTGAACCTCTAATATATTTATCCTCCAGTTTGTGGGTCACCCACTTGACTCACAAAGTATAAGATTTCATTATATTGTGAGTCTGCCTCTCCTACCAGTCTTGTTGTGGTTCTTTCTTTACGTCTTTAGGTGTAAAAGATCTTTCCTGGCACAATCTTTTTTAACAATGATCGTTCTGCAGATTGTCCTGAGTTTGGCATGCTCTTGAGAGGTGATGAGTTGAGGGTCCTTTTACTCTGCCATCTTGGCTGTCTCTCCCAAGCTACAAACTTTTAAGCTAAGATGTAAATGATCAAAAATGTTGATCAAGTGAAGAGCTGGCAAGAACATTCCAGGCACTAGAGAACGTATGTGAAAAGTACCTGAAGCTAGATAGAGTTTGGGTAAGAGCAACAAACTCCAAGAAGCCAGTATTGTTGGAAAGTTGTAAAAATAAAAAGGGGAGTGGCAGCACCTCAACATGCAGTGAAGATGAGAGCCAAGGACCAGCCTGTGTGTGCCACAGAGAAGGGTTGCCTCTTCAGTCATTCTAAGAGCTCCTAGCCCAATGCTGAAATGACCTGGTTCATGTTGGAAGATCCCAATGACTGCTGCATGGAAAACAGACCTAGACAGGGTGTGGGTGGGACAGGAGCAGAAGTAAGGGCTATTGTAATGGTCTGAGCTAAAGGAATGGAGGCTCACGTGACTGGCAACCATGAAGACAAAAAGAAGTGGACAGACTTAAGGTATATCTTGGAGGCAAACTGGAAAGGATTTGCTAGTGAAACAGGTGTGTGTAGGGCAAGGTAGGTTGAGGAGAGAGAACGAGGAAATCAAGATTGACTCCCAGGTTTCTGCCTTGAGCAGAGGAAGAGGGTGGCAAGTTCTACTGAGATGATGAAAACAGGTGGAGAAATGAGTTTCAAAATAAAAAATCGTGACTTTGGTTTTCAGTGTGGGAAGTTTGAGATGCTCATAAGACATCCACGTGGAGACACCCTGAAGGCAGTTGTCCATGCAGGAGTGGAGCTGGAGTTCTATGGAAGCATCTGATGTGGAGATATATACTTAGAAATTGTTGGTGCAGATGGGACTGAGTGGGAACAGCTTAGGGGTTCAGACACTAGTCTGATGCCCTGCCCACAACTGAGCTTGGCTCCTCTGCTGCCCTGCCAAACAGGCTCACAGAAATCCCCCTCTCCCACCCAGTCACTGAGAAATTTTATAAGCTGTCTTTTCCAACAGGCTCTAAGCTTCTTAAAGGGATGTGAAAAAAGATTGATTTTGAAATCCGAAGTACAAGAAAAGCCTAGTGATAATGGGAAGGGTTCGATCTTACAACCCCAAAATGGTTCCCAGTTGCTGGCATGATTTCCAGGCCCGTCTGCCCACACAGGAGCTGCTACAGTGGCCAACCAGCAGAGGACAAGCCAGATCCGGTCAGGGGAAAATCTGATTATCTATCTAACAGCATTTGATAGCAGCATCCAAACATCCTACCCCTCCTCCGAAAAATCTCTTCACACCCCCAAGCCCTCAGAAGAGACTCTA
This sequence comes from Bubalus kerabau, assembly GCF_029407905.1. Lineage (NCBI taxonomy): Eukaryota > Metazoa > Chordata > Mammalia > Artiodactyla > Bovidae > Bubalus > Bubalus kerabau. The sequence goes on from NC_073627.1 coordinate 150,285,492, forward strand.
CATTACTATTGCAAGCTAGCTAGAAAGAAGCTTTGGCTGAAAGGATGTGCTGAAAGCCAGCAGAGAGAGATTGATGTGTAGAGCTGGGCTGCCTGAGGCATGTGTTCGCCATCTGTCAGGCGGAGGGAGCCCTGCCAGCCCTACATGGTAATTCAGTATTAAAAGAGTATCTTTGAATTTGACTGACACCCTGGGCAGCCTCAGCCAAGACGGTTGGGCTCTGGGGTCCAGATGGGATGGAGGGGCTCTGCTGTCCTGAGGGAGATGCCTCCGGAGGGCTGGGCCACCCAGGGTATGCAGGCAGGCTCTCCAGGGCTGGGAGGAGAGTGTGGCTTGGCCCAGGCTGGGCAGGCCTAGGCTTGAGCTGGGAATTTTATGTGTGGCTCAGCTTCAAAGACAAGGGTGGAACTGAGAGAAAATGTTCTTCACACATTACCCCTGCTCCAAATGATCCTTGAGGGAACGGTAATGTCAGAGTTTCAGGGTGCCTCCTGCAATGGAATAATCAACTTTAGACTTTTCCTGAAAATGTATGTACATAGTTAAGTTTAGTCCAGTAATTTCAGGCCTGAGACCAAGAATGAACAGAAAGCCCCTTTTTAGTGCCAGCTCCTGATGGCTCCATGGAGTATTCTGGTCCCTTTCCCCCGCCCAACACAGAGTTCAGTTCAGTTCAGTCACTCAGTCATGTCTGACTCTTTGTGACCCCATGAACCAACTCTTTGCAACCCCGTGAACTGACTCTTTGCGACCCTATGAACCGCAGCACAGAGACTCTCCTCCAAAAAGAGTTAGATGTTCTCTTGGGTTCCCCTTATAGCTCAGTTGGTAAAGAATCTACCTGCAATGCAGGAGACCTGGGTTTGATCCCTGGGTTTGGAAGATTCCCTGGAGAAGGGAACAGCTGCCCACACCAGTATTCTGGCCTGGAAAATACCATGGACTGTATAGTCCATGGGGTAGCAAAGAGTCAGACACGACTAAGTGACTTTCACTCACTCACTCCCATAGAACACAGGAATGGTCGAGTGATCTGCCTTGGTCAATGAAATGCAAGCAGAAATGAAATGTGCCAGCTCCAGGCAGAAGCATTCAAAGCCAAATGTGGTCGACTGGATCTTTTCTCCCTCTGTCACACCAGTAAGCTCAAGACAGAAGAGTTCCTGAAGCCTGAATCCCAGAACACAGCCAACATGGAGCCGAGTGGCAGCCAACCCATAATAATATTATGATGTGGGTGAGAAATAAGTCTTTCTTTAACCACTGAGAATTGGGGTCTGATTGTGCAGCAAAACCCAGTCTATCCTGACTGATACACTCTCCAGCCTACCCCACCACCATGCCCTCACATACCTGAGAGGTATCATAAGCTTCACTTGGCAAGAGGCAAAACTCCTTTGCAGCAACAAAATTTAGAGGGAAAATTGAAGGAGGAGATTTAAAGAAAGCCTATCTCATATTGTTGTCCTAAGTCACGTCCAACTCTGTGACCCAACGGACTGCAGCATGCCAGGCTCCCTTGTCCTTCACCATCTCCCAGAGTTTGCTCAAACTCCTGTCCATTGAGTTGGTGATGCCATCCAATCATTGTCCCCTTCTCCTCCTGCCTTCAATCTTTCCCAGCATCAAGGGCTTTTCCAGTGAGTTGGCTCTTTGTACCAGGTGGCCAAAGTATTGGAGCTTCAGCTTTAGCATCAGTCCTTCCAATGGGCGTTCAGAGTTAATTTCCTTTAGGATGGACTGGTTTGATCTCCTCGCAGTCCAAGAGACTCTCAAGAGTCTTCTCCAGCACCACAGCTCAAAAGCATCAATTCATCAGCACTCAGCCTTCTTTATGGTTCAACTCTCGCATTCACACATGACTCCTGGAAAAACCATAGCTTTGACTATATGGATCTTTGTCAGCAAAGTGCTGTCTCTGCTTTTTAATATGCTGTCTAGATTTGTCATAGCTTTTTTTCAACACAACTTAGGAAAGCACCAGGCCTGAAACCACAAGAGGTTGTTTTAAAAGCATTACATTTGTGACAGAAATAACTAAAAGTAGGAGACCCAGACAGAAAGGTCTCAAGTCTCCTCACCAATGATACTGTGGTGTGAAGGGTACAAGATGGCAATTCAGGCAAAAAGACACAGATGGACAAAATGTACCTGTGGATTATTTATGCATCTTGCTTTATACATGCAGGGGCTCTTTTTTTTTTCAATCTGACTATAATACTTTCATCTTGGTGTGTGATCTAACCTTTCTCGTCTAGTAAAAATCAAACTTCAACAGTAGTGCCTATTTTGGTTAATGAAGAGAAAGAATTCTGCTCCTTTGAATCAATTCCAAGTTTATTAGTGAGTCTTTCTGGTGTGAGGATTACCTGCACACCTCAGAGCCCCGGCTGAGAATATTGACTCGCTGGCAGACAGGATGCTTCCCATTTGGTTACCAGGACATTTCCAGTTCAGCTGCTAAAAACCCAAACATCTTTCTTGTGAGCTGTTCCCCTGAGATGCCTGAGCTGGCTCTCAGAACTGAACTTCACATTTTCCATTGTGCTGTCAGTTACCAAAAGGGTGGGCTTACCCCCATCTAAAAGAGGCTCTGAAAAACCTGCATCTGATTTAGTGTTCAGCTCACAACTCTGCACTTCCAACAGGTTGCAGTCATATGAATTGGGGGCACTCGTGCTGTTTACATGAACACATATGGTTATATGTGTCAAATGGCAACACTCCCTCTGCTACAAGGACAGGGCTCTTCCAATGGGTTTCAGATGCAAGCCAGTGTGTTTCAGGATACCTGGGATGTCTCCACCCCCAATGAGCATTCAGCGGCAGAGGCAAGGATGGCCCCCATGAGTGGCAAGTGACTCTGGAACAGGGAGAGGTTTGCCTTGCCACAAAACTATCATCTGGCTGCACAATTTTTTTAATTTTGCCTTTCTGGTTTTTTTCTTTTCTCTCCTTCCCAGTACTGGCGTCTGAGACCATTGTGTGCCTTCCCACTCCCATCCTCACCCCAAACACAACCTCACACCCGCTCCAGCCTCCTCAACTTGGAACTGCCCTGTGGTCTTGTTATTTTACCCACGAATAAGCTTCAGTTTTATAGCAGAAAAAATTATGCACGTTATCAAAATCTAATGCTGTCTTTGAAACGAGTTAACAGGCATTTAAAAAGAAATATATTGTAGAGAGGAAGTGTGCGCTTTCACCACACTATGAAACACCTTAGACTGAAACACGGATAAATGAAGGAATTGAGAAGGAAAGAACTCCTGAAATACTCAGGGCAAGTACCAGAATAGAGGTAGATAGGTTTTAAAAAGTTGAAGCCTCCCACAAGTTTTGCTGTATCCCATGTTAAGATGCCACCGCTGGGACCTCCTTTGTCTCAGGCCTTAATTCTTTCCTCTGCACTCTTGGTGGTGAAAGCAGTGAAGCTTTGGGAGTTTAAAGCAAGAGTTACCATTTCTGCCCCTCCCTTGGGATCCCTACCCTCCCTCAGGACCCTCCATTGCAGGGACAGAACCATGAATGGGGGCCAGCAGAAGGCACCCCCAAGATGGGATCTGGTTTGAGGCGTCACTTGGATTACATGCAACATGTAGCTTGTCTTGAGGTGATGCTAGGGAAACCTTTCCTTAAATCATCTAGACTTGTAAGTCTGACATTTAACCATGAAAAAGGATCATTCTTTTGAGGCTTCTGCTTTTTTATTATGCTCTTAGCACCCTCACCATGAAAACCTGTGATGAGTTGAAGGTTAAATTAAAGACCACCCCCTACCCACCTCCACCCTAAGACATAGCGTAAAGGCAGCAGTAGAGTCCAATAGTTAGGGCAGAAGATCCTAAAAACAGAAGGCCTAGCTGTGTGACCTTGGGCAAGTCACTTAATTTTTCCCTCTCTTTTAAGGAAAATGAGCACAGAAGAACCAACCTCTTGGGCTTAGAATGACAGAAAAACAACCCAAGGTGTGCCACATGCTCATCAGCAGTGCCTGGCCTGTAGAGAGGGTTGGGTGAGCTCTGAGTTTTATCCTTAGATGAGCAGATGTAACTAACTAAGCCGGGGAAGGGAGCTTTCAACTTCCTTCCCCACGGCTGGTGTGGTCAGATGGGTTTACCAGCAACCAGGAGGGGCCTTCACCCTCAGAGGGCCTCATATATTATCTCTATCCCTGGAGCTAGAGGGAATTTCACAATAGAATATCACAGAGTAAGTGTTTTTTTCGTTCATTGTGCTGGGTGCCTAGGGGATGCTTTCAGTCTAGAGCAACTAATTTAATTAATTTCAATTAATTTAAATTTACTTAGCATTGGTGGTTAACAGCTACCATGTTGGACAATGTGGCTCTAGAGATTCATCCATAAATTCTAACAAAATGTCTTTTTATTTTCTATTTCCTCTTTTGCAACTTCCATCTTTTCCTTCTTCATTGTTAACACCCTTGATCAATCCTCTTAAGTTTCTTACATTTAATGTTCTTTTTTTCTACCTCTTATTTTTTTGTGCTTCCTTTTGGGACATTTATTTCCTAGTTTAACTTTTCTGATAATACCTTTGCTTTTCTGGTTAAGTTTCAGAAGTTATTATTTCTTAAGTTCTCATCTGATTGGCTTTTATAGTATTTCTTTTAAAAAGAATCCTATACTTGTTTATGATACATTGTATTACTTTTTTCTTAGATTCTTTTTGTGGTTTTTTTTTTCCTTAAGTTTTCTTGTGTTCTGTGCATTTTCTCCCTTTTTCCTATGTTCTTTTATTCTGCCTCTGTTATGTCAACAATATTCCTTAAATGTCTGAAGATCCAGGACTATTTCCTTATATTTAAACTGTCCTGTTCTCTGTCCTGGCTGGCACAGCAGCCATAACAGCAGACACACTATATTCTCTCCTCTCATGGCTGACCCAATGGACACAGCCATGATGCAGCAGTAAAGCATGGAGCCCCCACAGGCATACCACACAAAGTAACCCACGACCAAGTAAGTACCTTGTGACCAAGTGAGTACCTCATGACACACATGTGCAGTGTTATAAATGATCTCAGCTGTTATACAAACATTATTTGCAAAATGTGGGGCAAAAGAGCCTGAACACACCATCTTGGCTAATTTTCTCTCTCCCTACACAATTATTCTAACACTATTTATTTCTTTATTTGGGCAGTTATTCTTTAACTTGTTTCTAAAAAGTTTTCAGGTCATTTATTAAGGGGAATAAAATATAATTAACTATTATTATATAACTAGGGCTTCCCCGGTGGCTCAGATGGTAAAGAATCTGCCTGCAATGTGGGAGACGCAGGTTCAATTCCTAGATCGGGAAGATCCCCTGGAGAAGGGAATGGCTACCCACTCCAGTATTCTTGCCTGAAGAATCCCATGGACAGAGGAGTCTGCCGAGCTACACTCCATGGGGTCACAAAGAGTTGGACACGACTGAGTGACTAATACTCATACACAAATATTATAACTAACACACATTACACAAGTATAGGAAAGAAAAGGGAAAGACCAGAGTAGAGATATAAAGAGGAACCAATATAAAAGCATGTACTATTATATATTATGTTCTACACTCTTGATGGGCAGACCTTAAATTGGCTTGAGGTTTCTAGCAGGCGATACAAACAGGGAAACTATACCACTTACTCAAATATGCGCACCCATCATGACAGAATCCAGCTTGAGAAAGTTAGATTACCAGCCTCGGCCCACCACCAGCAGAATAATGACCCGTTGTGTATTCAGTTTTCATGAAGGAGACCCTGTGTCATGTAATGAACAGCACCTTCAACCATACCAACTAAGAAGACCCGAAGACAGACTCTGTGAGACTATGATGAAAGAGTCATTAAGCTTTCATGGCTAACACAGCAGAAGAAAACGATCACCTTCTTTCATGAAAGAATATTTGATACTCTTGTTGGAAACAACACTGGACCACCAGGAGAACATGTTCACTGAAGCACCAACAGTCTCCCCTGGGCAGTGCTTGCTCTCCCCTGGTTTCCTCTGAATTTCAGTTTCCTTCCTTGTTAAATGGAGATATACATCCTTGCCCATCACACAGGATTAATATGAAAATCAACTCAGTTAATATCCAATACCAATAACATTTTAAAATATCAAACAAATACAATATACTATTATCTTCTTGTTGTCCATGATTTCTCCGGATGTTTAAATTTACCATTGCAAGAAGCTGTACTATCAAAGCCTCAGGTAGTTTAAAGATGCTGTACTCATGACACAATATAAGGTCCTTACAGCACATTGGGCTGACCTGTGTTCTAAAATACAAAACCACCTCTCACTTAGCTCTGAATTCCCTGAAGCTAGAACAGAGAACCTAACACAGAAGATGCTCGGTACAGGCAGATAGTCAAAATGGCAACAGCATAGGGCAGAGAGTGTTAGAGTCCTTCCTCATACTCCATCTCGTTATGTCTACGACAACCCAGAGAGGTGTGCATTATTCCTCTGAATTTACAGAAAAATTAAATGAATCATTCAAAACTCAGTAAGTAGTAGGGCACTTCTGAGTTCTAAATTTTCTTGAGATCTACCACAATCTAAAATGTTTGTCCAGCCAGGGAGTATGGTGAGAAACAGGACGGACAGGGGAATTCTAAATCTTCCATTATCTATAACAGACCCATTTGTGCACACACACAGACACGCAAAACATAAAGGACCCATCATCACTCAATGGTTCCAGGAATAATTGTGACAGGCACAAAACAGTAATAACAAAATAAAACTCTCTTTCTGGAATGAGCTGAATAAGTTCTTGAAATCTGGCTTAAAGCAAGATGGAGGGAAAGATGCTTTATGGAATCTATGTTTAAAACCTTATAGTATAAATTCCTTTGTTTAGAATCTGTCTCATGCCCCAGGAAAAGAACATTTTCTTTCTTGACCTTCGTCTGAAATCCCCAGAGTGGAAGCCCCTTGGCTCTCAAACAAACCACTTACAACATCTCAGGATTGGAGGTGGAAGGAAAAGAAAGATGTCTCCCACAACTACCAGCCCTGACACATTGGTTGCCCCAAAGTACTAAGCTCTTAGGAATCACTCCATTCATAGGTCACCATGAAAGGCAGCAAGACTTGAGGATATATAGCAAAATCCGTTTGGGCAACATGATTTTGCTTCATAGCCACTTCCTGCACTGCTGATAAGAGTGCAAGACCCAGGGGTAAAAGGTGAATAGTGATAAGATCTCCAGGTGGAGTTGCTATGATTTCTGGTACTAAGCTGGCTAGTAGTTAAACCATCCCTTCCCCCACTCCAGTATTCTTGCCTGGAAAATCCCATGGACGGAGGAGCCTGGTGGGCTACAGTCCACAGGGTCACAAGGAGTAGGACACGACTGAGTGACTTCACTTTCACTTCCCCACAAGCACACTGAGAGCATCCAAAAATGCTGACGATTGTTCTATCTTTTGAAAGCATCAAAGAATTGATCATTATCAGGCCAAATCTAAATGAAACCAGAAACACAAAGAGAGCTGTGATTTGAAGCTCTTGGCCTCCGGGGCATTTGCTGAACCTGGCACATTTGAGCTCCAACTTTTACAGCTTCAGGAAGCGCTGGGGAAGATGACACCTAGAGACCACCCAACATGGGAAGTCTAGAGTAAAAGTGTGACCTGTGAGGTTGCCCCATTCCTCCCCCAGAGAACAACAAAGAAACGTTGCCTTGTGCTGAGCGGAGTCGAGGGGTAGGGTGGGTGGGGAGCAGTACAATTGTGGAGAAGTTGTACCAACAAGCCCACCCTCTGCAGCATTTGCAGCCAAATAGACAAAACATCAAGCTGTGAATTTAGTGGCTTCAGGTGGCAGAGAAAAGTACAGATCCTCTCTGAAGAAACTCCCTCATTCCAAACCTCAAAGAATTCTCACAAATAGCTTTCTTAGGGCAAGAAGTAACACAGTAAAAAAAAAAAATAATTAAAAAAGCAAGCACACCAGGACAAAGTGAAAAGTAGCAAAAACAAAGTTAGGTTCCAGGCATTCATTTAGAACCTCCAAGGCCTATTACAGAAGAACCTGATAGACCACATCTCACCATACCAAGACATTTTGCCTCAAAAAAGAACAGACCGTTAAAACAGGGAATTGTTTTCAACAACCAGATTCACATTGGTTGACCGGTAGCTTGGTTCCCTGAAATTTAAAATTGCTGGAAAATTAAAGGTGTGCTTTGGGTGGTTCTTCTGACCCATCCTTTGTTCCCCTGCTGTTTTTCACTCCTACCTAAACCATGAGCAAAACTGCCGCATATCTTATATTTCCAACTGCCAGGGTCCTCTGCTGCTCCTCAAACGATCAACCCACCTCCTAACTTTCAGGAACCTGCCAGAGAGCCTGCTCTTAGTGCCCCAAGACCTGAAGGACTGCCCACACTCAGGATACCCTCAACGTTAACCTGGCTGAAGTTCATCCCATGGAAACTAATGAGTTTTCTGGTAATCTGAACCAGTTTGGCTAATGGTGATCTAAAACCATTTTTATCTACCTCACGATCTCGACACTTTTTTCTGAATAACCATTCCTCTTCAGTAACACTGTCCAGGACCCCATGTGATCTGGTTTATAGTCCCTTCCTCTATTTTCTTGGCCCCGACAACTTTCACAAGCACTCGAGTCAACCACCCACAGCACTGCCATTCCTCTACCTCTCAGAACCAAGCATGGCTCCCTGGTGTCTTCCAGCCATCCACCTCAGCTCAGCGCCCTCTACCTCGCTGCAGCTGAAGCGACTGTGAACTCCATTATCCTGCCCCTTCATATCTCTTCATCTTTCTTCATATCCCTACCCAGCCTGAGCTCCTGACCTGGCACTGCAGCAATTCTCTGCTGGGGGAATCTGTGCTGGGTGTGTTAACCTCTCAGCTGAGACTGGAATACTAAAATCTAAGGCAGGAGGACTCGTGGCAGAACAGTAGGCAGGTACAAAGGCCCTGAGGTAGGGATAAGCTTAGCAGGTCCAAGAAACATCAAGAAGGCCAGTGCCCTGGATAGAAGTGAGTGAAGGAGGTGTGGCAGGAGAACAAGATGTAATACTAAATAGATGTAAACATGTGAATACACAGCTCGGGGATGGGCACCAGCATATGTTCAGCAAGCTTGTATTTCCTTTCTTTCTGTGTTCAGTGGTATCACGCACTTCCATGTTTCTAGTGTGGAAAGCACATTCAAATGTGGCCAGATCATGCAGGGACAAAAGACTGAGACAAAGCTTTGGACTTCACCCCAATCTCATGGAAAGCTGGTAGAGGGTTCTGAGCAAGGAAATAGCTAGTCTGAACCATATTTTTAAAAAATCATTTTGGGAGAATCCCCTGGTGGTTAGGATTCCCAGCTTTCACTGCCGGGAGCCTGTGTTTCATCTCTGGTCAGAAAACGAAGATCCTGCAAGCTGCATGGGATGGCCAAAAACCATTTTGGCTACTGTGTAAAGAAAGATCCATGGGAGTGAGACACGTTAAGATGCTACTGCAGGGACAGAGCCTCAGTCTAGAACAGTGGCCCCGGTGGCAGTTGAAATAGAGAAGAATGAGTGAATAGGGATATACTTTGGACACAGAGCTCACGGGACTTGCTGATAAACAATGTACATCTCGCTGTCCCAGTCACATTCCTAGGGTCTCCAGCTTCCCACTGACAGTGTCTGCATCTCTGGCCTGAGCCTTTACCCCAGAACCTCAGAAGTCTCTCTGCCAGGTACCCACAGCAGGCAGGAAAGCCGAGGGAGCTAATATACCCCTGCCACTCCCACTAAGACCCTAAGTCAAATACTCTTTTTTTTTTTTTTTTTCATTTTTATTTATTTATTTATTTTTGGCTGCACTTGGTCTTCATTGCTTCACGCAGGCTTTCTCTAGTTATGGAGAGCAGGGTCACTCTCTAGTTGCAGTGGCTTCTTACTGCGGTGGCTTCTCTTGTTGCAGAGCATGGGCCCTAGGGTGCACAGGCTTAAGTAGTTGCAGCATGTGGACTTAGCTGCCGCGGCATGTGGAATCCTCCCGGACCAGAGATTGAACCCATGTCTCCTGCATTGCTGGTGAATTCTTAACCACTGGATCACCAGAGAAGCCCATAAGTCAGTTATTCTTAAGTTTGACATGTCACTCCCCCAGCTTTCTTGTGCCTTGAGCTGGCTGATTCCAAGATGTGTTTCCTACATTTCCCCATGAGACTGTGCCCCGGTCTTCCACTGTGCTAGCTGGCCTTGTGCTCACCTACTATTAGTCATCTTTCCCTGGCATAAGGTAAACCCCACGCCCTTCTGCAGTCCTCAAGTGATGACAACCCAGGTTGTCTGAATGGCTGACTTCATTCTCCTCTCTTCTATCTGGACAGATATGCCTGTCCTGGAGGAATCAAAATGCTTCACCTACTTAAAACATCTCCACCTTCCAACACCAGATCTGAAACAACCACATCTCTATTTCAGGCAGTCTCCAAATGTCCCCAGAGGAATGAGACCAGGGTGCAGGGCCAGGGGATATGAACTCATCAGCCACAGGAATCCACCACTTCCGGCTGGATTAGAGGACTGGAGGCAGAGACACAATGAAAGCAAGAAGAGTAATTACTCAACATGAAAACAGTATTGATCTTTGGAGGGCTGTGAGGGACTTTTTCCCCCCTTCTCCTTGACTATACTTTTCAAATTATCTAAAACATACAATGTATATTAAAAATAGGGTATTCCTAAGATACTTGTGAATTATGAAGGGGAAAACTATAACTTTACAACGGAGAAAACGTGCAGACTTCTTCCATGGTAATGGCGCAAGCAGACCTTTCTGCCTCCTTGGGTAGAGAGCCCTGTGAGACCATGAGAGGATGTCAGGCAACCCAAATTCAGGGGCTTCCTACCAAATAACTGGTTTATATTCTTCCAAAATGTCTAGGTCATAAAAGACAAAGCAGATTGAAGAACTACTCCAGATTAGAGGAAACTAGAGGACCAATAGCTAACCCAAGATGTGATCCAGAAAAAGACATCTCTGGGGCAATGGGGGAAATATGAATAAGGTCTATAGATGAACTATTGCTGTGCCAGTGTTAACTGCTGGATTTGATCTTTAGACTGGTCATAATTTTAGGTAATACAGACTGAAGGCTTGAGAGGTAAAGGGGCATTGTATCTGCAACTCAGTCTCAAATGCTGTTACCGAGGCAATCTGGGTGAAGAGTATATGGGAATTCATTGTATAATTTTTCCACATTTTTATAAGCTCAAATTTATTTCAAAATAATAAATTAAAAAATAAAAATGTATTGAATGTTTTAAAAAAATTTAAAGAACTTTTCAGAAAGAAAATATCTCCACATTCAGAGCCTGTGCTGTGAACCCATGGGATACATTTTTGCTGTCAGCAAAGTTCCCAACAGCCGGGGAAGAACGAGGAACAAAGGCCCCGCCCTGCCCTCCCCAGCTGTCAGAGCGCCAGACACACACACAGCTGCCTCTGAGGGGCTTTACTGAGAGATAAGTGCTGATAAGCCCTGCAGGTCATCTTCGTCAGCCACTGGCCCCCCAGCTAGCTGAGAGGAGGCCAGCCCTTCCAGAGCTCCTTCCGACATAAGCCAGAGCACAGCGAATTTCTTTCAAGTCCAAAGCTGCAGCTGGCCTCCCCCCGGGTATGAGCAGCCCCGCAGTGGGGTGCCTGCCAGAGTAGGGGTACTGCCGGCGCCCCTTCCCAGAGAGGCCAGGAGGTCACAGTCGGAGTCTCCTTCTAATTTACAGGAATGCCGTTCTGTTTGGATCTGTTTGGGAAACTGAACAAAATCCCCACATCACGCTTAGTAAAAAGATAAGCTACAAAAACTACCTAAACGTGTATCACTCTCATCAAGTCCAGTGCAGAATGGACCTGGGAGAACATTTCCTTTGCCCTCCTTTGGGCAACGCCTGCCAGGCCTGGGTGGATGCGGCAGCTCGCTCAGCGGCTGCTGACCTCCGACGCTGCTTGTTATAGGACAAAGGACCGATCGCCTGGGGACCAAATCCTCCACAACAACCATGAATGGTTTTCCAGGCCAGCCTGACCACACTGCGCTTGTCTCAAGGAAATGTTACACCAAAGCACAGTCAAATCTGTGCTTTGTAGCCCAGTAAGCAGAGGCTGGAACTGGACGTCTGGGTAGGACCCTGGACAGATAGACCCCAACTAGGTCAGTAAGAGCAAACAGAGGCTGTGCTCACAACAGATGCAAAACGCTGCTCTCCCCCACTTTAATGGGGGGAGGGGAGCTCATTATCCAGTCCACAGGTTTGGGTTTGTTTTCTTTTTAACTTCTGGAAGATGTACCAATGAATCAAACCCAGTCCACCACCTTGCAGTCATCCTGAGAAAGGAGAATGGAAAGAATCCTGAGGCTGAAGAAGTCTCTAGTGCCAGAGAACTGCTTCTGAGAGGAAGCCACTGGAACGCTATCATGGAGGAACAGTGCCCTCGTGCGGCAACTCTGGGCACGACCTGCGGGGCCAGCATTCGCTCCCTTGCCCCTCACTCCTCGCCTCAGCCTTGTAAAGGTGTGGAAGATAAACTGTAACCGTAGCTTGCATGTATCACAATTAAGAATGGTGTATGGGCGATTGGTTAACCTGAAGCTGGGAAGAACAGTCCAAATCAGGAGTTAAAGCTGTAGGCTTAAGGTCTGGCTCTAGAACGGTGGGCAAAGTGCTGAAATTCTCTGTTCCCTGCAAAGGGAGGAAAATAGTTTAAAGCTGTGTTGTTTGCATCACAGGTTTGTTATAAATATTACATAAGATAATGTGTGTGATACAGGCTTTACCATTCCCTACAAACACATACAATTCACACACACAGCAAATAGTAACTGAATGGTTTCAAAGGGATTCTCAACAAAACTCTGTCCTTTGAACATCCTCCAACACAGTCCAGTCCAGCTCTCAGGCTCACCCAGAATCTCTTGGTTGTAAGGAATAGAGATCTCTCTCTGCCCACCTCAGTGAGGCCAAGGACAGAGTGGCACTGCAGCAGGGGCTGGTGGAATCCAAGGACAGAACCGGTCCTTCAGCTGTAGTGCAGGTCTAGCCTCTATGGGGTGTCTGCTGTACTGGGGTCTGTGCCACATCATGGTCTCTGCCAAGTGGCTACCACCTACAAACTGGCACTCTCCATCTACCTCTCCAAAGATTAAATTAAGAGCCTCTGCACTTTTTGAAAAGAGTTCAGGGTGGCACTCTGCTCTGGAAAAAACTGGCAGAACAGGTCTTCAAATAGATATTTTCAGGAGACAATTTTATGAGCCCAATTTTTGCATCTCCTCATATTTAGAAAGGTGCTAAAATCTGACATGATGACATCTGCTCCCGACAGTAAACTTCACAAGACTAGCAGAAACCTTCTGCAAAAAAAAAAAAAAAATATATATATATATATATATATGTGTGTGTGTGTGTGTGTGTGTGTGTGCGCGCTTGGGGACTTGCCTGGTGGTCTAGTGATTAAGAATCCACGTTGCTATGTAGGGGATGCAAGGTTGCTCGTCCCTGGTCAAGGAACTAGGATACCACATGAGCCCATGTGCTCTGGAGCCAATGCACAACAACAAAAGATACAACAAAGATCCGACATGCTGCAACTACCACCCGACGCAGCCAAATAAATAAATAAATACTTCTTAAAAATATGTGCTTGGTTGCATGTACTCCCCCTTCACCAAAATCACATGTATACTGACCTTCCTCTCTACCTCTCTGAAGCAGTTTCTCAGAGCTATCTGAGAGCAATCTGAAAGGCTATCTCCTGGATAGGACTCTGGATAGTGTCCCATTCACATTCACATCACACAATACTGCCACTAACCTAAGCCTCTCTGATTCCAATGCCCTTGATCGCGAAAGTAAAATGTGTTTAGCCCCACCTTCTTTTAGAGTGGGGTCACGGACCAGCCTACAGATGGACCACAGCTAGTACTAGAGAAATAGCGTGACTTTGGATAAATATGCTTGTGCATCTCCGCAGGGCCATGAGCCAAACGGTGGGTGATTTGGGCCAAATATTCAAGTAGAAGATGGGGAGGGTGAAGGCTGCATCCCTTTCTTGGATGCTAAAGTTGTAAGCTTTTTTCTTTGATTTTCACTGAGTCCCGGGGGCTACGAAGGCACCCTGAGAGCAAGGCTTTGTAACTATGGAAGACAAGGGTCCGCTGCACTTTGCGAAAGTTCCGTGAGCCTTGGGGAGACAAACACCTTCCTTGGAGCAGAAGCAGGAGGTCTGATAGGGGGAGTGGTGTGGGCCTGCTTTCTGGTACCCCCTAGGTGAGCAGCACCTCTGAGAACTTAGCCAGGTGCATTCTCAAAACTGTCAGGGAGGTGAGAGGACAGACCCAGTTTCTCAGTCCCCCAGAACTAGACCTGAACCCTCAGCCCCTTGCAGTTTGCATGTATTAACCCTGGAGAACTATTGATAACCTTGCTAAATCCCATTCTTTCTACATTTTGGCACATGTGCACGCGCGCGCACACACACACATGTAGAGACCAGCAAACTGTCTGTGCCCAAACAGTGGCTGATCTTTACTTCCAAACTAAATGTAAAAGAAGCACTGGAGTGGAGGCTGGCAAGGCCGTGACTGAGAATGGGGACGCTTTACACGCTGCGTCCTGGATGCCTCCCTTGCCTCACTCTATTCCCAGCCCTGCTTCTCGACCTCCTTGACTAGTGGAAATCTCCAGATGTTCACAGCACTGGGTTCTCTTCTCCAGATACTTGTCATAACTGCAATTCTACCTTCGTTTCTGGGGTGATTTGGCTGTCTCCCCTGTTGGACCATCAGCTCCAGGACAGCTTTGGTGCCTTCTTACTGCCAGGTATATATTAGATACAATAAATACTTGTTGATTAAATGAAAAAAAGAAAAACTTAGCAAGATGACAAGACCTCTGGAGTAGTCCAGAGTCACCACACTAGGAATCCCCAGAAGGCAGAGCTCCATTCAGTGATTCTAATGGCCCCCAAATGAATGTTACCCAAAATGTCCTCACCATTTTTATAGAGCAATACTGTGAGAACACAGTCTTGTGTATATAATAAAATTGAGTGGATATAATAAAATCTGCTCTTGAGAGGAAAAAAAGGCCAAACGCATAAATGTCTAGAGTAGAAAGACAAGAGGAAAGAGATGGCATTTGTTGGGTACCCGTGATGAGCCAGGTACTGGAGGCTTCACCTGCTGTATGCTTAATCACTCAGTCATGTCTGACTCTTTGTGACTCCATGGACTGTAGCCCACCAGGCTCCTCTGTCCATTGGGATTCTCCCAGCAAAAATACTGGAGTGGGTTGCCTTCCTCTCCTCCAGGGGATCTTCCCAACCCAGGGATTGAACCCAACTGTCCCAAATTGCAGGCGGATTCTTGTACCAGCTCGGAGGCTTCACCTGACTGCGTTATTTCACAACCACCCAACCGCCACATCCTCTTATCTTTATTTTTCCAGGCAGCTAAGTATGAGAAATTAAATAATATTTAAAATGTACATGTACCCACCTCTAAACCTTATATTCTTTCTGCAGCATCAATATAAAAGAGGTGTCAAGTGATAAGAAGGTTCTGAGTGAGAAGAGAGAATTTGAGATAGACTTTAATGTTAGAATTTTAACTGGCATAGACGATAAGAATGAGAAGAAAACAGCGAGGTCTTAGAATAGCTCACAGCTTGTGTGGGTGTGTTGTTTCATGTGTGTGTCTTAGCCTGAGGCACTTCATTTGCCCAACCCTCTGCACCTCCTCCCAGCTGCTAAGTTCCTCGAAGAATTGCCTGGATCTGCAGTGGCCAACGAACGTCTCAGATGGTGGAAGGCCTGCTGCTTCACGATCGCTGCAGGTGATACTGAGTCACTTAAAAACTCAGATCCTGTAATGCTGTGAAGTGGCTGGACCTTCACACATTGTTGGTGGGAATATAAGATGTGTAGTCACTTTGGAAAATAGTTTGACAGTTTCTTCAAAAATTAAGTATATACCCAGCATACAATCCAACTCTTTCATGGCCGCAGTCACCATCTGCAGTGATTTTGGAGCCCAAGAAAACAAAGTCTGTCACTGTTTCCACTCTTCCCCATCTATTTGCCATGAAGTGATGGGTCTGGATGCCATGATCTTTGTTTTTGGAATAATAAGATTGACTTACAATGATATATTTTTTCATTTACCTGTTGATGGGCATTTGGATTGTTTCCAGTTTGGGATTCTTACAGATGTAGCTGTTATGAACATTTATGTTCAAGTCTCTCTATGGATATATTTTCATTTCTCTTGGGTTAAAATCTAAAGAAGGATGAGCACTGAAGAATTGATGCTTTTGAACTGTGGTGCTCTAGAAGACTCTTGAGAGTTCCTTGGACTGCAAGGAGATCAAACTGGTCAATGTTAAAGGAAATCATTGCTGAATATTCATTCAAAGGACTGATGCTGAAGTTCCAATATTTTGGCCACCTGATATGAAGAGCTGACTTATTGGAAAGGACTTTGATTTTGGAAAGACTGAAGGCATAGGGAGAAGAGGGCAACAGAGGATGAGATGCTTGGATGGCTCAGCCTTCTTTATGGTCCAGCTCTCACATCTATACATGATTGCTGTCTAGATGATACATGATACTGTACTGTCTAGGTTTATCATAGCTTTTCTTCCAAGGAGCAAGTGTCTTTTAATTTCATGGCTGCAATCACTATCCACAGTGATTTTGGAGCCCAAGAAAATAAAGTCTGTCACTGTTTCCAATGTTTCCCCGTCTATTTACCATGAAGTGATGGGATCAGAAAAAAGATTTACTGAACATGGCCACACCCATCAGAACAAGACCCAGTTTCCCCCTCAATCAGTCTCTCCCATCAGGAAATTTCCATAAGCCTCTTATCCGTCTCCATCAGAGGGCAGACAGACTGAAAACCACAATCACAGAAAACTAACCAATCTGATCACATGGACCACAGCCTTGTCTACCTCAATGAAACTATGAGCCATGCCATGTAGAGCCACCCAAGATGGATGGGTCATGGTGGAGAGCTCTGGCAAAACTTGGTCCACTGGAGAAGGGAATGGCAAACCTCTTCAGTATTCTTGCCTTGAGAACCCCATGAACAGTACGAAAAGGCTAAAAGAGGACACTGAAAGATGAACTCCCCAGGTTGGTAGGTGCCTAATATGTTACTGGAGATCAGTGGAGAAAAAACTCCAGAGAGAATGAAGAGACAGAGCCAAAGCAAGAACAATACCCATTTGTGGATGGGACTGGTGATGGAAGCAAGGTCCAATGCTGTAAAGAGCAATAGTGCATAGAAACCTGGAATATTAGGTCCATGAATCAAGGCAAATTGGAAGTGGTCAAACAGGAGGTGGCAAGACTGAGCATCAACATTTTAGCAATCAGCGAACTAAAATGGACTGGAATGGGTGAATTTAACTCAGATGACCATTATATCTACAACTGTGGGCAAGAATCCCTTGAGAAATGGTGTAGCCATCATGGTCAACAAAAGAGTCCAAAATGCAGTATTTGGATGCAGTCTCAAAAAGGACAGAAGGATCTCTGTTCATTTCCAAGGCAAACCATTCAATATCACAAGTCTATGCCCCAAGTCTATGCCCCAACAAGTAATGCTGAAGAAGCCGAAGTTGAACGGTTCTATGAAGACCTACAAGATCTGCTAGAACTAACACCCCCCCAAAAAAAATGTCCTTTTCATTATAGGGGACTGGAATGCAAAAGTAGGAAGTCAAGAAATACCTGGAGTAACAGGCAAATTTTGCCTTGGAGTACAGAATGAAGCAGGGCAAAGGCTAATAGAGTTTTTCCAAGAGAATGCACTGGTCAGAGCAAACACCCTCTTCCAACCACACAAGAGACGACTCTACACAAGGACATCACCAGAATGGTCAATACCAAAATCAAATTGATTATATTCTTTGCAGCCAAAAATGGAAAGGCTTCATACAGTCAGCAAAAACAAGACTGGGAGCTGACTGTGGTCAGATCATGAACTTATTGCCAATTCAGGCTTAAATTGAAGAAAGTAGGGAAAAACACTAGACCATTCAGGTATGATCTAAATCAAATCCCTTTACAGTGGAAGTGAGAAATAGATTCAGGGGATTAGATCTGATAGAATGAATGCCTGAAGAACTACGGATGGAGGTTTGTGACATTGTACAGGAGGCAGGGATCAAGACCATCCCCAAGAAAAAGAAATGCAAAAAGGCAAATGGTTGTCTGAGGAGGCCTTACAAATAGCTGAGAAAAGAAGAGAAGTGAAAGGAAAAGGAGGAAAGGAAAGGTAAACCCATTCAAATGCAGAGTTCCAAAGAATAGCAAGGAGAGAGAAAAAAGACTTCCTACGTGATCAGCACAAAGAAAGAGGAAAACAATAGAATGGGAAAGACTAGAGATCTCTTCAAGAAAATTAGAGATACCAAAGGAACATTTCATGCAAAGATGGGCACAATAAAGGACAGAAATGGTAGGGACCTAACAGAAGCAGAAGATATTAGGAGGAGGTGGCAACAATACACAGAACAGTTCAGTTCAGTCGCTCAGTCGTGTCCGACTCTTTGTGACCCCATGAATTGCAACACGCCAGGCCTCCCTGTCCATCACCAACTCCCGGAGTTCACTCAGACTCACGTCCATCGAGTCAGTGATGCCATCCAGCCATCTCATCCTCTGTCGTCCCCTTCTCCTCCTGCCCCCAATCCCTCCCAGCATCAGAGTCTTTTCCAATGAGTCAACTCTTCGCATGAGGTGGCCAAAGTACTGGAGTTTCAGCTTCAGCATCATTCCTTCCAAAGAAATCCCAGGGCTGATGTTCTTAAGAATGGACTGGTTGGATCTCCTTGCAGTCCAAGGGACTCTCAAGAGTCTTCTCCAACACCACAGTTCAAAGGCATCAATTCTTCAGCGCTCAGCCTTCTTCACAGTCCAACAATACACAGAATAACTATACAAAAAAGATCTTCATGACCCAGATAACCATGTTGGTGTGATCACTCACCTAGAACCAGACATCCTGGAATCTGATGTCAAGTGGGCCTTAGAAAGCATCACTACGAACAAAGCTAGTGGAAGTGATGGAATTCCAGTAGAGCTATTTCAAATCCTAAAAGATGATGTTGTGAAAGTGCTGCATTCAATATGCCAGCAAATTTGGAAAACAGCAGTGGCCACAGGACTTGGAAAGGTCAGTTTTTATTCCAATCCCAAAGAAAGGTAATGCCAAACAATTCTCAAACTACCGCATGATTGCCGTCATCTTACACGTTAGCAAAGTAATGCTCAAAATTCTCCAAGCCAGGCTTCAGCAGAACATGATTTGTAAACTTCCAGATGTTCAAGCTGGATTTAGAAAAGCCAGGGGAACCAGGGATCAAATTGCCAACATCTGCTGGATCATCAAAAAAGCAAGAGAGTTCCAGAAAAACATCTACTTCTGCTTTACTAACTATGCCAAAGCCTTTCACTGTGTGGTCCACAGCAAACTGTGGAAAATTCTTCAAGAGATGAGAATACCAGACCACCTGAACTGCTTCTTGAGAAATCTGTATGCTAGTCAGGAAGTAACAGAACTGGACATGGAACAGCAGACTGGTTCCAAATAGGGAAAGGAGTACATCACCCTATATATTGTCACCCTGCTTATTTAACTTCTATGCAGAGTACATCATGAGAAACACTGGCTGGATGAAGCACAAGCTGGAATCAAGATTGCCGGGAGAAATATCAATAACCTCAGATATGCAGATGACACCATCCTTGTGACAGAAAGTGAAGAAGAACTAAAGAGCCTCTTGATGAAAGTAAAAGAGGAGAGTGAAAAAGTTGGCTTAAAACTCAACATTCAGAAAACTAAGATCATGGCATCCGGTCCCATCACTTCTGCAAATAGATGGGGAAACAGTGGAAACAGTGACAGACTTTATCTTTTTGGGCTCCAAAATTACTGCAGATGGTGATTGCAGCCATGAAATTAAAAGATGCTTGCTCCTTGGAAGAAAAGTTATAACCAACCTAGACAGCATACTAAAAAGCAGAGACATTACTTTGCCAACAAAGGTCCATCTAGTCAAGGCTATGGTTTTTCCAATAGTCATGTATGGATGTGAGAGTTGGACTATAAAGAAAGCTGAGCGCCGAAGAATTGATGCTTTAGAACTGTGGTGTTGGAGAAGACTCTTCAGAGTCCCTTGGACTGCAAGGAGACACAACCAGTCCATCCTAAAGGAAATCAGTCCTGAATATTCATTGGAAGGACTGATGCTGAAGCTGAAACTCTAATACTTTGGCCATCTGATGCAAAGAACTGACTCATTCGAAAAGACCCTGATGCTGGGAAAGATTGAAGGCGGGAGGAGAAGGGGATGACAGAGGATGAGATGGTTGGATGGCATCACCAACTCGATGGACAAGAGTTTGAGCAGGCTCCAAGAGTTGGTGATAGACAGGGAAGCCTGGCATACTGCAGTCCATGGGGTCACAGAGTCAGACATGACTGAGTGACTGAACTGAACTGATGGGATCAGATGCCATGATCTTAGTTTTTTTAACATTGAGTTTTAAGCCATCTTTTTCACTCTCCTCTTTCACCTTCATCAAGAGGCTCTTTAGTTCCTCTTTGCTTAATGCCATAAGGGTGACATCATCTGAATATCTAAGATTATTGATATTTCTCCCAACAATCTTTATTCCAGCTTGTGCTTCATCCAGCCCAACATTTTGCCTGATGTACTCTGCATATAAGTTAAATAAACAAGGTGAAAACATACAGCCTTAACATACTCTTTTCCCGATTTGGAAGTAGTCTGTTGTTCCATGTCTGGTTCTGACTGTTGCTTCTTGACCTGAATACAGGTTTCTCAGGAGGCAGGTAAGGTGGTCTGGTAGTCCCATCTCTTTAAGAATTTTCCACATTTGTTGTGATCCACACAGTCAAAGGCTTTAGCATAGTCAAAAAAGCACAAGTAGATGATTTTCTGGAATTCTCTTGCTTTTCCTATGATCCAACAGATGTTAGAAAATTTGATCTCCAGTTCCTCTGCCTTTTCCTAATCCGACTTGAACATCTAAAAATTCTCAGTTAATGTACTATTGAAGCCTAGCCTGGAGAATTTTGAGCATTTTGCTAGCATGTGAGATGAGTGCACTTGTGCAGTAGTTTGAACATTTTTGGGCATTGCCCTTCTTTGGGACTGGAATGAAAATTGACTTTTTCCAGTCCTGTGGCCACTGCTGTTTTCCAAATTTGCTGGCATATTGAGTGCAGCACTTTCACAGCATCATTTTTAGGATTTTAAATAGCTCAGCTGGAATTTTATCGCCTCCACCAACTTTATTCATAGTGATGCTTCCTAAAGCCCATTTGGCTTTACACTCTAGGATGTCTAGCTCTAGGTGAGTGATCACACCATTGTGGTTATCTGGGTCATAAAGATCTTTTTTGTAGAGTTATTCTGTGTATTATTGCCACCTCTTCCTAATATCTTCTGCTTCTGTTAGGTCCCTACCATTTCTGTCCTTTATTGTGCCCATCTTTGCATGAAATGTTCCTTTGGTATCTCTAATTTTCTTGAAGAGATCTCTAGTCTTTCCCATTCTATTGTTTTCCTCTATTTCTTTGCACTGATCACTTAAGAAGGCTCTCTTATCTCTCCTTGCTACTATTTGGATACATATTAGTCAAACTAACAAAAACTAAAGTAGGGGAAAAAATATTAAAAGTGAAAAAGAAAAAGCAACAAGTAACATCCAAGAGAATCTCCATAGGGTTAACAGAAGATCTTTCAGAAGAATCTCTGTAAGCCAGAGGAAGTAGCAAGATATATTTAAAGTGATGAAAGGGAAAACCTACAACCAAGATTACCCAGCAAGTATCTCATTCAGATTTGATGGAGAAATCAAAAGCTTTACAGACAAGCAAAGATTAAAAGAATTCAGCACCACCAAATCAGCTTTACAACAAATGCTAAAGGAACTTCTCTAGGCAGGAAACACAAAAGAAGGAAATGACTTACAAAAACAAGTCCAAAACAATTAAGAAAATGGTAATATACTGAGCACTGAAGAATTGATGCTTTTGAATTGTGGTGCTGGAGAAGACTCTTGAGAGTCCCTTGGACTGCAAGATCAAACCAGTTAACCCTAAAGGAATTCAGCCCTGAATATTCATTGGACGAACTAATGCTGAAGTTGAAGTTCCAATAATTGGCCACCTAATGTAAAGAGATGCAGAGAAGGCAATGGCACCCCACTCCAGTACTCTTGCCTGGAAAATCCCATGGACGGATCAGCCTGGTAGGGTTAGGGGTCACTAAGAGTCGGGCGCGACTGAGCGACTTCACTTTTAATTTTCACTTTCATGCATTGGAAAAGGAAATGGCAACCCACTCCAGTGTTCTTGCCTGGAGAATCCCAGGGACAGAGGAGCCTAGTGGGCTGCCGTCTATGGGGTCGCACAGAGTCGGACACAACTAAAGCGACTTAGCAGCAGCAGCAGCAGCAATGTAAAGAGATGACTCATTGGAAAAGACCCTGATGCTGGGAAAGATTGAAGGCAAAAGGAGAAGGGGGAGGCAGAGGATGAGATGGTTAGATAGCATCACTGACTCAGTGGACATGAATCTGAGCAAACTCTGGGAGACAGTGAAAGACAGGGGAGCCTGGCATACTGGAGTCCACGGGGTAGCAAAGTGTCAAATGACTTAGTGACTAAAGACAATAAATAGGACATTCCATCCAAAAGCTGCAGAATATTCTTTTTAAAACACTTTTTTCTCAAGTTCACATGGAACAATTCTCCAAGATAGATAAAATCTTGAGTCATAAAACAAGCCTCGATAAATTTAAGAAAATTGAAATCATACCAACCTTTTTTCAAACCACAACACTATAAGATTAGATATCAATTACAAGGGGAAAAACTGTAGAAAACACAAACAGATGGAGGCAAAACAATATGCTATTAAATAACCAAGAGATCATTGAAGAAATCAAAGAAGAAATTAAAAAATACCTAGAAACAAAGACAATGAAAACACAGTGACCCAAAACCTATGCAGTGCAGCAGAAGCAGTTCTTAGAGGGAAGTTTATAGCAATACAGTCCCACCTTAACAAACAAGAAAGTCTCAAATAAAAAACCTAACCTTAAACCTAGAACAATTAGAGAAAGAATAACAACAACAAACCAAAGTTAGTAGAAAGAAATCATAAAGATCAGAGCAGAAAAAAAATGAAAAAGAAATGAAGAAAACAATAACAAAGATCACTAAAACTGGCTGATTCTTCTAGAAGAAAAACAAAGTTGATAAACCATTAGCCAGATCCATCAAGAAAAAAAAGGGGGGAGGGAGGAATCAAATCAGTAAAATTAGAAATGAAAGAAGAGAAGTTACAATTCATACTGCAGAAATGCATAGAATCATAAGGGACCAGTACAAACCATATGCCAATAAAATGAACAACCTGGAAGAAATGGACAAATTCTTAGAACAGTACAACTTTCCTAGACTGAATTAGGAATAAATAGAAAATATGAAGAGGCCAACCACAAGCACTGAATTTGAAACTGTGATTAAAAATCTTCCAACAAATGAAAACTCAAGGCCAGATGGCTTCAGGTGAATTCTATCAAACATTTAGAGAAAAGCTAACACCTATCTTTCTCAACAGAGAAGGCAATGGCACCCCACTCCAGTACTCTTACCTGGAAAATCCCATGGACGGAGGAGCCTGGTAGGCTGCAGTCCATGGGGTCGCTAAGAGTTGGACACGACTGAGCAACTTCACTTTCACTTTTCACTTTCATGCATTGGAGAAGGAAATGGCAACCCACTCCAGTGTTCTTGCCTTGAGAATCCCAGGGACGGGGGAGCCTGGTGGGCTGCCGTCTATGGTGTCGCACAGAGTCGGACACGACTGAAGCGACTTGGCAGCGGCAGCAGCATCCTTCTCAAACTCTTCCCAAAAATTGCAGAGGGAGGAACACTCCTAAACTCATTTTCCAATGTCACCATCACTCTGTTACTAAACAGACAAAGATATCACACAGGCCAAATCACTGATAAATGTAGATGCAAAAATCCTCAACAAAATACAACAAACAGAATTAAAAGGATAGTATGTCATGATCAAGTGGGGTTTATCTCAGGGATGCAAGGTTTCTTCAATATATACAAATCAATTAGTGTGATATGTACCATACTAACAAATACCTACATTACCAATATCAAATTACCAACTGCATTTTTCACAGAACTAACACAAAAAAGTTTCACAATCTGTATGGAAAAAGAAAAGACCCCAAATAGCCAAAGCTATCTTGAAAAAGAAAAACAGGTCGAGGTACCAACATTTCTGACTTTAAACTATACTACAAAGCTACAGTAATCAAGACAGTATGGTGCTGACACAAAAACAGAAATATGGATATGGTATATTGTTATATACATAGTACCAACACAAAAACAGAAATACCATATGTTAGTATAATAGTGCCATACTAACAAATAGAAGGACAAATACCATATGATCATCTCAATAGATATATTTAATAGAAAAAGCTTTTGACAAAATTTAACACCCACTTATGAAAAATCTCTCCAATAAGTGGGCATAGAGGGGACATAACTCAACATAATAAAGACCATATCTAGCAAATCCACAGTAAACATTATTCTCAATGGTGAAAAACTGAATTTCCTCTAAAATCAGGAACAATACAAAAGTGTCCACTCTCACCATTATTATTCAGCATAGTCCTGGGAATTCTAGCCATAGCAATCAGAGAAGAAAATGAAATGAAAGAATCTGAAGAGGAAAAAAAGTAAAATTGTCACTGTTTGCAGATGACATGATACTATACATAGAAAACTCTAAAGATACCACCAGAAAACTAGTCGAGCTAATTAATGAATTAGTAAATTTGCAGGATACAAAATTAATACACAGAAATCTCTTGCATTCCTATATACTAACAATGAAATATCAGAAAGAGAAATCAAGAAAACAATTGCGTTTAGCACTGCAACAAAAAGAATAAAATACCTAGGAATAAACCTACTTAAGGAGACAGAAGTCCTGTATGCAGAAAACTATAAGACACTGATAAAAGAAATCAATGATGGCACAAACAGATTGAGAGATATACCATATTCTTGAATTGGAAGAATCAATACTGTGAAAGGGACTATACTAACTCAAAGCAGTCTACAGATCAAATGCAATCCCTATCAAATACCAATGACATTTTTCACAGAACTAGCACAAAAAATTTCACAATCTGTATGGGAAAGGAAAAGACCCCAAATAGCCAAAGCAATCTTGAGAAAGAAAAACAGCTCCAAGTATCAACATTTCTGACTTCAAAATATACTACAAAGCTACAGTACTCAAGACAGTATGGTACTTACACAAAAACAAAAATACAGATCAATGGAACAGGATAGAAAGCCCAGAAATAAACCCACGTAACTATGGTCACCTCATCTTTGATGAAGGAGGCAAGGATATACAATGGAGAAAAGATAGCCTCTTCAATAAGTGGTTCTGGGAAAACTAGACAGTTACATGTAAAAGAATGAAATTAGAACACTTTCTAACACCATACACACAAATAAATTCAAAATGGGTTAAAGACCTGAATGTAAGGCCATATACTACAAAATGTTGAGAGGAAAACATGGCTAGAGCACACTTGGACATATATTGCAGCAAGATCCTTTTTGACCCACCTTCTAGAGTAATGAAAATAAAAACTAAAATAAACAAATGGGACCTAATTAAACTTAGAAGCTTTTGCACAGCAAAGGAAACCACAAACAAAATGAAAAGACAACCCTCAGAATGGAAGAAAATATTTGCAAATGAAGCAAGTGACAAAGGATTAATTTCCAAAATATACAAGCAGCTCAATATTAAAAAAAACAAACAATCCAATCAAAAAATGGGGAAAGATCTTAATAAAGTGTTTTGCCAAAAAAGACACATACAAATGGCTAACACATGAAAGGATGCTCAACATCTCTCATTATTACAGAAATACATATCAAGACTACAATGAGATATCACTTCACATTAGTTAGAACGGCTATCTTCAAAAAATCTACAAACAATGAATGCTGGTGAGGACATGGAGAAAAGGGAACTCTCTTGCACTGTTGGTGGGAACATAAATGGATACAGACACTATGGAGAACAATATGGAGGTTCCTTAAAATACTAACAATAGAATTACCATATGCTAACCTCCTGGACATATGCCCTGAGAAAACCATAAGTCAAAAAGACACATTTACCCCAGTGTTCACTGCAGCACTATTTACAATAGCCAGGACATGGGAGCAACCTAGATATCCATCAACAGATGAATGGATAAAGAAGATATGGTACTTATACAATGGACCATTAATCAGACATGAAAAGGAACATAATTAGGTCATTTGTAGGGATGCAGATAAACCTAGAATCTGTTATACAAAGTGAAATGAGTCAAAATGAGAAAAGCAAATATTGTATAGTAATGCACACACACACACATATATATATACATATGGAATCTAGAAAAAATGGTACAGATGAACCTATTTGCAGGGCAGGAATAGGGACATAGACATAGAGAATGAACATGTGATTACAGGGGAAAGGGTGAGTGGTACGAATTGAGAGAGTAGTATTGACATGTATATACTTCCATGTATAAAATAGATAACTAGTTGGAAGCTGATGTATATCTCAGGGAGCTCAGCTTGGTGCTCTGTGATGACCTATAGGGGTAGGACAGGTGGTGGGTGGGAGGGAGATTCAAGAGGGAGGGGATATATGTATACACATAGCTAATTCACTTTGTCATACAGCAGAAACAAACACACATTGTAAAGCAATTATACTCCTATAAAGAAAAATTCCATGGGATGCATTTAAACAATAATAATGGGCAAAATTATGATGAGAAGTAACAGGCTATTTGCATAGTCTCAAAGTATTTTTCTACAAGATAATTATTAACTACAATGATAAAAATAGTGCCTTTATGATTACCATCTTAACCAGTGTTCAAACTTAACATCACCTATCATGAAATATTGTGAGTCTTCTGAATGCTGTCCCGAAAGCAAATATTTCTGTGGTTATTGATATTCAGTTGCTAGGTCATGTCCAAGTCTGCAACCCCATGGACTGCAGCACACCAGGCTTCCCTGTCCTTCACTATCTCCCAGGAGTTTGCTAAAATTCATGTCCGTTGAGTTGGTGATGTGATCCAACCATCTCATCCTCTGATGCCCTCTTTTCCTTTTGTCTTCAATCTTTCCCAACATCTGTACATGACTACTGGAAAAACCATAGCTTTGACTATACAGACCTCAGCTGGCAAAGTGATATCTTTGCTTTTTAACATGCTGTCTAGGTTTGTCATAGCTTTTCTTCCAAGAAGAAAGTGTCTTTTAATTTCAGGGCTGCAGTCATTTTGGAACCCAAGAAAAGAAAATCTGTCACTGCTTCCACTTTTTACCCTTCTATTTGCCATGAAATGATGGGACCAGATGACATGATCTTTGTTCTTTGAATGTTGAGTTTTAAGCCAGCTTTTTCACTCTCCTCTTTCACCCTCCTCAAGAGGCTTTCATCACTTTCTGCCATCAGAGTGATATCATCTGCATATCTGAGGTTATTAATATTTCTCCCAGCATCCTTGATTCCAGCTTGTGATTCATCCAGCCTGGGATTTCACTCGATGTACTCTTTATGTAAGTTAAATAAATAGGATGAAAATATACAGCCTTGTTGTACTCCTTTCCCAATTTTGAACCAGTCAGTTGTCGCAGATCCAGTTATAATTGTTCCTTCTTGACCTGCATACTGGTTTCTCAGGAGATAGGTAAGGTGGTCTGATATCCATATCTCTTTAAGAATTTTCCACAGTTTGCTGTGATCAACACAATCAAACACTTTAGTGTAGTCAAAGAAGCAGAAGTAGATGCTTTTTTCTGGAGTTCCCTTGCTTTCTCTATGATCCAACAAATGTTGGTGACTTGACCTCTGGTCCTCTGCCTTTTCTAAACCCAGCTTGGACATCTGGAAGTTCTCACTTCACATACTGCTGAACCCTAGCTTGAATGGTTTTGAGCATAACCTTACTAGCATGAGAAATGTGCACAATAGTCTGGTAGTTTGAACATTCTTTGGCACTTCTTCTCTTTGAGATTGGAATGAAAACTGACCTTTACAGTCCAAGATCTGCTGCTGAGTTTTCCAAATTTGCTGATATATTGAGTGCAGCATTTTAATATAGCAAGGAGAGATAAGAAAGCCTTCTTCAATGGACAATGCAAAGAAGTAGAGGAAAACAGTAGAATGGGGAAGACTAGAAATCTTGTTAAGAAAACTGGAGATATCAAGGGAACATTTCATCTAAGGATCAGCATGATAAAGGCCAGAAACTGTAAGGACCTAACAGAAGCAGAAGAGATTAAGAAAAAGTGGCAAGAATACACAGAAGAACTATCTTAAAATGTCTTAATGACCAGGATAACAAAGATGGTGTGGCCACTCATCTAGAGCCAGACATCCTGGAGTTTGAAGTCAAGTGGGCCTTAGGAAGCATTACGACAAACAAAGCTAGTGGAGGTGATGGAATTCCAGTTAAGCTTTTTAAAATTCTAGTAGACGATAAACCACTAGCTAATCCCACAAAAAGGATGGCCAAAAAAGTCCATAAAAATATATTCACTATCAGCTACTTGTAAAAAACACAGTAACTCTTAACTAGGTCAAAAAACGGTGCATTTTCTACTAATTCACTAGAACACTCTTTTGAAACCCTAAGTTACCAAGCAAGATCTCTGTGCTGTGAGGAGGCTCAAGCCACATGGATAGGCTTCAACTGACAGCCCTAGCTAAGGTCCCAGCCAATAGCTCACATCAATTGTCAGATACTGTCACTTCCATCCATCACACCTTCCAGGTGAAGATGAGGCTTCATGCGTCTTGAAGCAGATACAAGTCTTTCCCATTATTTTGTTATTGTTCAGTCACCAAGTCATGTCCAACTCTTTGTGACCCCATGGATTGCAGCATGCCAGACCTCCCTGTCCCCCCACACCATCTCCCAGAGTTTGCCAAAGTTCATGTCCATTGCATCAGTAATGCCATCCAACCATCTCATCCTTTGTCTTTCCCACTATATCCTATCTGAATTCAAAACCTGCAAAAGCCACAAGCATAATAAAATAATTTCTTTAAGCTGTTAAATTTGGGTGTTCATTACACAACAACAGTAACCAGAGCAAACAGGTACTCTTAGTTCTCTCTGAAAAACATTGACTACAAATCAGGGACTATGCTAACTAAACATTTATTACCAAGTATATATGCTCCTCTCTGTTATCTACCCTTTCATTTCTTCTCACCAAAAGAATTTAGTGCTTATGAAGAGAATTGTGTTATTCCTGTTTTTATCTGTTGCATTTATCATTATAATTATTCAATGAATTAAAAATTATATAAACCAACAAAATCTTGTTATGAAAAAAAAGATGATTCAGTTCAGTTCAGTTCAGTTCAGTCACTCAGTCATGTCCGACTCTTTGCGACCCCATGAATTGCAGCACGCCAGGCCTCGCTGTCCATCACCATCTCCCGGAGTTCACTCAAACTCACGTCTATCGAGTCAGTGATGCCATCCAGCCATCTCATCCTCTGTCTTCCCCTTTTCCTCCTGCCACCAATGCCTCCCAGCATCAGAGTCTTTTCCAATGAGTCAACTCTTCGCATGAGGTGGCCAAAGTTCTGGAGTTTCAGTTATAGCATCATTCCCTCCAAAGAACACCCAGGGCTGATCTCCTTTAGAATGGACTGGTTGGATCTCCTTGCAGTCCAAGGGACTCTCAAGAGTCTTCTTCAACACCATAGTTCAAAAGCATCAATTCTTCGGTGCTCAGCTTTCTTCAGAGTCTAACTCTCACATCCATACATGACCACTGGAAAAAAAAAGCCTTGACTAGACGGACCTTTGTTGGCAAAGTAGTGTCTCTGCTTTTGAATATGCTATCTAGGTTGGTCATAACTTTCCTTCCAAGGAGTAAACGTCTTTTAATTTCATGGCTGCAGTCACCATCTGCAGTGATTTTGGAGCCCCCTCAAAATAAACTCAGCCACTGTTTCCACTCTTTCCCCATCTATTTCCCATGAAGTGATGAGACCAGATGCCATGATCTTTGTTTTCTGAATGTTGAGCTTTAAGCCAACTTTTTCACTCTCCACTTTCACTTTCATCAAGAGGCTTTTGAGTTCCTCTTCACTTTCTGCCATAAGGGTGGTGTCCTCTGCATATCTGAGGTTATTGATATTTCTCCCAGCAATCTTGACTCCAGCTTGTGCTTCTTCCAGCCCAGTGTTTCTCATGATGTACTCTACATAGAAGTTAAATAAGCAGGGTGACAATATACAGCCTTGACGTACTCCTTTTCCTATTTGGAACCAGTCTGTTGTTCCATGTCCAGTTCTAAGGCCTAACAGAAGCAGAAGATATTAAGAAGAGGTGGCAAGAATACACAGAAGAACTGTACAAAAAAGATCTTCACTACCAAGATAATCACGATGGTATGATCACTCACCTAGAGCCAGACATCCTGGAATGTGAAGTCAAGTGGGCCTTAGGAAGCATCACTAAGAACAAAGCTAGTGGAGGTGATAGAATTCCAGTGGAGCTATTTCAAATCCTGAAAGATAATGCTGTGAAAATGCTGCACTCAATATGCCAGAAAATTTGGAAAACTCAGCAGTGGCCACAGGACTGGAAAAGGTCAGTTTTCATTCCAATCCCAAAGAAAGGCAATGCCAAAGAATGCTCAAACTACCACACAATTGCACTCATCTCACATGCTAGTAAAGTAATGCTCAAAATTCTCCAACCCAGGCTTCAGCAATACATGAACCGTGAACTTCCAGATGTTCAAGCTGGTTTTAGAAAAGGCAGAGGAACCAGAGATCAAATTGCCAACATCTGCTGGATCATCGAAAAAGGAAGAGAGTTCCAGAAAAACATCTATTTGTGCTTTATTGACTATGCCAAAGCCTTTGACTGTGTGGATCACAATAAACTGTGGAAAATTCTGAAAGAGATGGGAATACCAGACCACCTGACCTGCCTCTTGAGAAACCTGTATGCAGGTCAGGAAGCAACAGTTAGAACTGGACATGGAACAACAGACTGCTTCCAAATAGGAAAAGGAGTACATCAAGATGATTATTATTATTAATATTAGGAAAACTAAAGTTAGTGCTTTGGCAAGACTCAATAATGGGAAATCAATAAAAAATTATCACAGTAGAATTAGATGTGGACAAAACAACTGTGAAATATTGTTGGGGGCATTTTGAAACTTCAAAATGATTCTGCATTCAGATTGCTTCTAAATGTCAAGTTCTCATTCCCCTTTAAAGAAATAAAATCTATATGCTGTAACTGATGCATTATATGAGTGTGATTTATGTAAGAAAGACAAGTTGCAATTCCAATCAGTGGGACCATATTTAAAAGAAAGGACTTGACCCTATGTCAAAAGATTGCCAAAGAAATACACTTTTTCAAGTGTATTGGAAAACCAAATGTCCATCAGGAAAAGAATGGATAAACAAAATGTGATATGTTCCTACATGAAATAATATCCAAATTGGAAAGGAATGATTGAAAAAACATAGGTGAAACTCACAGACATGATACTGAGTAATCAGCTGCAGAAGAACCAAGACTATATGACTCATTTATATAAAATTCTAGCACAGGCAAAACTAATCTATACTGATGGAATTCAGAAAATTTTCTGGGGTAATGAAAATGTTTGATAACTTGATAAGATCATGGATCACACCTGTCATTTTCAAAATTGTATAGTTAAGATTTGTATATTTTAATGTATGTAAATTTAACCTAAAGAAAATGGAATTTAAAAATTCAAGTGGAGGCTTGGAAGAAGATGAAGTTATAGATGAAGCAAGAAGAGCAAAATGTTGATCATTGTTGAAAAGTATAATGAGGGTGGCTTAAACTGCTGTGATTCCTTTGTTTGTGTTTGGAATTTTCCATAATAATTTTTTAAGTTAAAATGTTTAGCATATGTGTTAGCCTTCTTGATTCCCAGGTTTAGCCAATGTTTCTGATGAGCTTCCCAACTCACTGTCCCACTTGGCGGTCTTTGTCACAGATTCCTGTGAGCTCTCTTCAAAGGGTGAGTCACAGCTCTGGCATGAAGTTGGCACATGAGAGCTTATAAGACCACAGCTAGAACGGGGGGCCCACTGCTCCCTGACACATATTCAAACACTTTAAAAATACCTGCCTTGTTTTATAATTGATTCATGTCTCGGTATCTCATTAAACCTTTAAACGAAATGTGATGTGATATAATAGAAATAACATGAATTTTATTATCAGAGAGAGCTAGGGTCAAATCTCAGGTCTGGCGTGTCCCTGAGGTTCCATGTCCATCTCTAAAAGGAGAGCAAAAACTAGCACAGACTGCTGTTCTCTCCCCATTTCTGTTATCCTTTTTTTCACATAATAGAAGTCTTGAGATTTGCATGTGTTGTCACAGAATGTCATTCTCTTGCAGCTAGTTTCTACCCATGGGAAATCAAAGAATATAGCTTTTACTATGTAATAGGAATACAACTTCTATTATATAAAAGGAATATTTCTTAAAATAAAACTGGCATACACTCTTTGTTCCATTTTTGTCATCCCTTTCTTCCATTTTGCTACCAAAATGCAGATGGCATTTAAATGTGTGAGATTCAGCCACCAACTTGATACCTTAGGAACAGAGTAGTAATAAGCTGGCAGGAACCTGGGTACATTGAGATAGACACTGTGGGGAAATTAACAAGACGGAGCCAGTTAGGCTCTCTTGCCCTATGTTCTGTAAACAATGACTTTGCGTGGCTATGTAACAGCTGAGATCACTTACAGCATTGCGCATGCCCATCGTGAGGTACTCTATTGGTCATGAGCTACCCTGTGCATCATGCCTGTATGAGCTCCACCATGAAAGCCCTGGCTGCTGCTGCATTGGAGCTACACCATGGTTATGTTGTGTGAGGTTATGTTGTGGCGGCTACCACAGCTGCTGCGTCAGCCAAGAAAGAAGCTGTGTTACGGCTGCCATGCCAGCCAGGAAAGAATAAACATATGTGCAGTTCCTATGGCTTCTCGCGTCTTCTTCCAGACTCTTAGCTCCAGTCTTGCCTAACCTGGATTCAGTGAACAGTGCAGACAGTATGAACAGCAAGACAGTTGGCTATAACTGTGCACTGTAGGATGCTTAGAAGCACACTTGGCTTCTATTCATAAGAAATGCCAGTGGTATCCTCCTTCCCTGAGTTCAGGTAACCAAAAATATCTCCAAACATTGAAAAATGTCCCTCGGGAGAGAAAATCACAACCATGATTGAGGACCACTGCTAAAGATGGAGGTATAAATTTATGCAACTTTTCTGGAAACAATTGGTAATAAGCATTAGGAGTTTGTTTTTTGTTGTTGTTGTTGTTTTAATGTTTAGACCTTTCCCTCCAGAAATCCTACTTCAAAAAAAATAACCAGTAATGTAAATTCATACACACATGAGATGCAAAGAGCTGACTCACTGGAAAAGACTCTGATGCTGGGAAAGATAGAAGGCAGAAGGAGAAGGGGATGACAGAGGATGAGATGCTTGGATGGCATCACTGACTCAATGGATATGAGTTTGAGCAAGCTCTGAGAGATAGTGAAGGACAGAGAAGCTTGGCGTGCTACAGTCCATGAGGTCGCAAAGAGTCGGACATGACTGAGCGACTGAATAACAACAACATTTA
Source organism: Bubalus kerabau (assembly GCF_029407905.1). Lineage (NCBI taxonomy): Eukaryota > Metazoa > Chordata > Mammalia > Artiodactyla > Bovidae > Bubalus > Bubalus kerabau. The sequence goes on from NC_073627.1 coordinate 150,319,382, forward strand.
AAAATGAGCAAAATATCTGAGTAAACATTTCTCCAAAGAAAATAAAGAAATGGCCAATAAACACTTAAAAACTGCTTGACATGATTAGCCACCAAGGAAATGGAAATCAAAACCACAGTGAGATATCATTTTAAATCCACTAGATGGTTATAGTTACAAAGATAGATAATAACAAGCACTGCTGAGGATGTGCTTCTGCTTCTGCTAAGTCGCTTCAGTCGTGTCCAACTCTGTGCGACCCCATGGACTGCAGCCCACCAGGCTTCTCCATCCATGGGATTCTCCAGGCAAGAACACTGGAGTGGGTTGCCGTTTCCTTCTCCAATGCATGAAAGTGGAAAGTGAAAGTGAAGTCGCTCAGTCATGTCTGACTCTTAGCGACCCCATGGACTGCAGCCCACCAGGCTCCTCTGTCCATGGGATTTTCCAGGCAAGAGTACTGGAGTGGGGTGCCATTGCCTTCTCCTGGTGAGGATGTGGAGGGCCCTTAATACTTAAACCCTTAAACACTGCTGGTGGTAATGTAAAAATGGTATCATCACTTTGGAAAACAGTCTGGCAGTTCTTCAAAAGGTCAAATGTAGAGTTAACATATCACCCAGCAATTCCACTCCCAGGTATATACCTAAGAGAAATGAAAACACAGAAATTTGTACAAAATGATCATACTACCATTATTTATAACAGCTAAAAAGTAGAAATAACCTAAATGTCCATCAAATGAGCTGACAAATAAAAGGTGATATTATTCACAAAATAGAATATTATTCAGCAATAAAAAGGAATGAGATACTGATATCTGCCACAAGATGGATAAACTTTGAAAACATTATGCTAAGTGAAAGAAGCCAATGAAAAACCTACGTTTTATATGACTCCAGTTACACCAAAGTCTAAAGTAGGTAAATCCATAGAGACAAAAAGTAGATTAGTGGTTGCCTAGGGCTGGGGAGGGGGCATGTGGATTAGAGAGCTAATGGGTATGGAATTCCTATGTGGGGTGATGAAATGTTCTAAAATTATTCTAAAATTAATTGTCAGTCGCTGCTCAGCTGTGTGAACAATTTACAGTCTAATAAATACCATCTTATGGAAAATCCCAGATGAACCTTTTGGCCAATCTAATATATTGTTATAAGTTATTTATAAAATTTTAAAAATCAGAAAATATCTAAATGCAACGCAAAAAAAATTATACAATAAATATGTTTAGTCATATTAAGTAACCATTGTAAATCATCTTTTGAATACTGATTAACACAAGGAAATTCCATGCTATAATCTTAAAGGGAGATGCAGAATGTAAAGCCTGTGTCTCAAACACACACAGAGAGAAAATGTAGAAAAGAAAATCCTTAATCAGTAAAGAGTGGTTAATACTGGGTGATGGGATAAACGGTGGCCTTTATTTTCTTCTCTTTCTTCTATAGTTTCTATATTTCCTACACTGCATGTATTTTACAGTAAGGAAAATTATCTCTTAAAGATTGAGAAAAAAGTTTATTTTCAAAAATTACTTGAGATGTATAGACTATAAGGGCTGAATAGGAAATTACTGATCATATAATAAGATCTTTCTAATTTTACTATTGAAGTAATTTTACTGAAAAGGCTAAGTGCCTTAGCCCAGCCGTCTCCAGACCCTGGGCGGGTGGACTGCTACCAGTCCTAGGCCTCTTAGGAACCTGGGTCCACAGGAGATGAGCAGTCCTAGGCCTCTTAGGAACCTGGGCCCAGCAGGAGATGAGCAGCGGGCAAGCGAGTGAAGCTTCATCTACCACTCGCATTACCTCTCGCAATGCATCACTCGCATTACAGCCTGAACCACCCCCTTAACCCTCCTTCTCTCCCCTCTGCCCTCTCTTTCCCTCTTGATGACACCCTACACAGATACACAAGCACATGCACTCACAAAAGCAGCTCAAAAAATGAATTGAGGGCTAGACCTTGAGGGCATTATGCTAAGACAAACGTCAGATAGAAAAGACAAATACAATATGATCTCATCTATATGTGGAATCTTTTTTCAAAAACCCACTTTCATAGATGCAGAGAGCAGATTGATGATTGGCAGAGGCAGGGTGCTGTGGGGGAATGGGTGGGGGAGGGTGGTCAAAAGGTGAAAACATCCAGTTATGGCGTTATCATATCCCCAGATAAGCAAGTCCTGGGGATGTAATGTGAAGCATGGCAACTGAAGCTAACAGTGTGCACGCAGGCTTCAGTCGTGTCCAACTCTATGCGACCGTACGGACTGCAGCCCCCAAGGCTCCTCTGTCCATGGGATTCTCCAGGCAAGAATGCTGGAGTGGGTTGCCATGCCCTCAGGTTTGAAGGATCGAACCTGCCACCCTTACATCTCCTGCATTGACAGGCAGGTTCTTTACCACCTGAGGAGCCCAAAGGTGACAATACTATGTTGTATATTTGAAAGGGGCTAAGAGACTAGATCTAAAAAGTTCCCATTGCTAGAAAAAAAATGTTTGTGACCATGTGTGATGATGAATGTTAATGAAACTTATTGTGGTGAGGATTTTGCAATATATACATGTATTGAATTATGTTGTACACTTGAAATATAATGTTATTTCAAATATTTTTTCATAATATTTCAAATATTTTTTCATAATATAATGTGATATGTCAGTTATGTGTGTGCATGCTAAGTTGTGTCTGACTCTTCACGACGCTATGGACTGTAGCCTGCTGGGCTCTGTCCATGGGGATTCTTCAGGCAAGAATACTGACGTGTGTTGCCATGCCCTCCTCCAGGGGATCTTCCCCACCCCATCTCTTATGTCTCCTGCACTGGCAGGCAGGTTCTTTACCACTAGCACCACCTTGGAAGTCCCATAGGTCAATTATACCTCAATTTTTTAAAAAAAGAACTAAAAATAATCTGAGAGATTCCTTTCCCCAAATTGGATTCTGTTCTGAAACTCCTATAGGATTATGGAGAAAAACCCAACAGTGCCTGTCCTAGACCATTAGAGGGCAGTCACAAGTTAAAACAGACTGAGTCCTAAGTGCAGTGGATAAGCTACAATGAGAATAATCATCATTTTTTTGGCATCGGAAGCAGACAAACATGATTAAAATCATGACCTTGGGATGACCGTCTTCAGCTTTCTTTGGCAAGCACCGGCTAAAAAATCTTTTTGAAGTAGGGCATTCTGGTTCCCATCCCACAAGAACAAGGAATGGATGATGCCTGAGGGAACTGCCCCAGCGACAGCTCCCATCTTTTTCAGAGCAGCAGCCCATAATCACCTCATTTTCCTGCTCCAAGTGTTGTCAGGGAGATTCTTCCGCCTTTGGCATCTAGGGAGGTAATACAGATGGAAGGCTGGAGGGACGACCAGCTGCTAATGCTGTTCCTTGGGGTCCTAAGCCCTCCAAACAAAAAGAAACAAGAGTCCAGTTCTACTCAGCGGAAACAAAAGTTCCATGAAATTTGGCAAGCCTCCCTGTTCCCAAATGATTCCCAGATGATGGTAAATTTGGAAAATGGTCAGTGTTGAAATCAAGACACGTGGGCCTGGTTGCAAAGCCTGATTCTGCCTCTCTGTCTATGACATGTGAAAGTGAAAAATACAGAGTTGGGGGCAATAGTGTTCACTCCTTGCTATTAATTCTAGTTAAAGAATCTTATCCAGGCAGGTAGGGCTGTACTGTAGTGCTTTAGCCTACAGACACTGGATGAGGACCCATTTCAAATCCCAGCTTTGTTACTCACTGGTCAGGTGAACCTATACAGCTTACCCAACTTTTCTGTGGCTCACTTCACTGTGGCTCACAATTAACTTTCCTCATCTGTACAATGAAGGTAATGATAATGTGATTTCTTACCTATTTCCTAAGTTATTACATAAGAAGAATTTACATAGTCCTGACACATTATGGCATCTGGTCCCATCACTTCATGGCAAATAGATGGGGAAACAATGGAAACAGTGACAGACTATATCTTTTTGGGCCCCAAAATCACTGCAGATGGTGACTGCAGCCATGAAATTAAAACATGCTTGCTCATTGGAAGGAAAGTTATGACCAAGCTAGACAGCATATTAAAAAGCACAGACATTACTTTGCCAAAAAAGGTCCATCTAGTCAAGGCTATCGTTTTTCCAGTAGTCATGTATGGATGTGAGAGTTGGACCATAAAGAAAGCTGAGTGCCGGAGAATTGATGCTTTTGAACTGTGGTGTTGGAGAAGATTTTTCAGAGTCCCTTGGACTGCAAGGAGGTCTAACCAGTCCATCCTAAAGGAGATCAGTCCTGAATGTTCATTGGAAGGACTGATGCTGAAGCTGAAACTCCAATACTTTGGCCACCTGATGCAAAGAACTGACTCATCCGAAAAAACCCTGATGCTGGGAAAGATTGAAGGCTGGAGAAAAAGGGGACAACAGAGGATGAGATGGTTGGATGGCATCATCGACTCATTGGACATGTGTTTGAGTATACTCTGGGAGTTGGTGATAGACAGGGAGGCCTGGCATACTGCAGTCCATGGGTCACAAAGAGTCAGACATGACTGAGCGACTGAGTGACTAATCATGACACATGATTAGTACTCAACAAGTTATTATCTAGTGCTAGTGGTGATGGGAATAAAGATCTTAAAATATAGAATTTTTCTACCCTCATTTCATCCAGTCCAACATCTTAAGACTTTCCTATGAGGAAAATTCTCTCTTAAAAACCCTCAAAAATCTCATTAGATAATCAGTCCTTCAAATCAACCCAGGATTAACACACCAGAAAAACCCCTATTTCACACAGGTAAAAATTACATCTAAAATCTGGCTCTGGTTTTATCAGCTGAACTGCATTCCTTTTATCACCTAAGATACTGGTTGTATAAGTTCTTCTCCAAAGGCAAATTTACCAGGGATTGAAATAAAGGTTTAGAAACACAATGTCTACACTTTTAAAAGTTGTTCCATTGATAGTTGAAATGCAGTTATTTTCCATAATTGACACAGGCCAGGACAAACTTACAGTAAGATTAATTAGTGTGGCTCATTTTCCAAAGATGTTCACAACAATATTTCCTATTACATGTGATACTTCTCTGATCAAGAGATGGAGTTTGTGTTTCCTCCCATTGAATCTGAGATGGCTTTCAAATAATGCTGTGTGACTTCCAAGGTTAAGTCCTATAAGACACTGTGGCTCCCTCCTAGTTTTCTTTGGGATGCGCATTCATAGGACCCAGCCACCATGCTGTGAGGAAGACCAAGTAGCATTTAGAGAAGCCATGTAGGCATTTCCATCCCACAGCCCCATCCGGGGTCCCAGGTAACAACTTCCATCAATTGTCAGACATGTAACCAAGCAACCCTTCCAATGATGCCATCTCCAGATGGCATTTCCAGTCATTGAGTCTTTCCAGCTGAGCTCCCAGACATCATGGAACAAAATGAACCTTCTCATTGTGCCTTTTCTGACCCCCAAAATCCATAAGCACAAGAAGATGGTTGTCAGTTTATGCCACTAAGTTGGGAAGTCAGTTATTACATAGCAGTAATAACTAGTACAGCTAGCAAGAGAGATTGTCTCACATTTAAGCAGATGAGCATTTAATGTCTATAAAATACCTCCCACTTTGTTGATATCATAAATTTCACTTCATGAGATACATAGTCTTTTGGCTTAAAGTTTTACCCCCTGTGAAACACAGAGTGAAGCAAAGTAAGAAAGAAGTTTAATGTCCCAGTCTAGGTGCTAGGAACTATTAATGGTATGACTTTGGGAAATCTCTTAATATGTGGGACATATATTGCAACCCTTTCCTCCAGATCCAGTCTCTACCCTTCCCCCTCCCCACCCACACCTTGGTATCTAAGGAGATTGATCTTAGATACCAAGGTGTGGGTATCTAATACATCAATGAGTTTCCAGTTGGATATGTCCAGTGGTAGGCACCAGCTGGAGATTCAGAAGAGAATAATGTTTGGATATCATTCCAGTAAAGGAAAAACATCCCTGTTTTTCCATTCATTCTTCTCACTACGCTCAAGTAATTTTGGTCATCAGCTGTGTGGGGAGATTTTCCCACACCAGGCAATTCTTGGACACCTGCTGGATGTCCTACAATTCAACTCAATTAGATCTCACAGGTTCAGGGCTCAGTCCCTCAAGACTGTTCCCACTTCATATGGAAATTGAACTTCTGACTGTTACCTGGGCTTCTGACCAACTGGTTATAAATCAGGAGTTCCTACAACCCCCTCCTCAGGTGTGATCATTTTCTAGAATAGGTCACAGTTAAAAGGAAAATAGATCACTTACTAAATTACCAGTTTATATACAAAGGAACACAACTCAGGATCAGCCAGATGAAAGAGATGCATAAGTCAAAGTATGTGGGAAGGCATGTGGAGCTTCCATGCCCACTGTGGGCACGATACCCTCCCAGTACCTGCACGTGTTCACCAACCTGGAAGTTCTCAAAACCCCATAATTGTAGTTCATATTTTGTGGAGGCTTCATTGCATAGTCATGATTGATTAAATCTTTGGTCATTGGTGATTGAACTCAATCTCCACCACTCATCTCTCCCCAAAATTTAGGGAGTGGGGCTAAAAGTTCCAACTCTAGTCGCATGGTTGGTCCCTTGGCAACCAACTATTATCTTTAGGGGCTTTCTAAAAGCAACCTCATTAACTTAAACTCAAGTGCAGCTGAAAGGGGCTAACTATGAATAACAGTTTACATATTTATAGATCTTAACATTTAGGAAATTCCAAAGAATGGGAATGAAAATGAAATATATGTTTCTTACTGTAAACCACAATGTTGCAATCCGCCTCTCCCTCTCTATGGTGTGGCCACAGCCTAGTAGCATCTTTCAGTCGAAGGTCACAGCTCCTCTGAGGCAGTGCTTCTTATACAATGCCCCTCTCTCTCTGCCTCCCTCCTTCCCAATCTTCCTAATATTTCCTCCTTTCCTAGCCCTTTCAGACCTTGGGGTAGTAAAAGCACCCCTCAATAACTAGCTCGGGTGACTTATCTAACACTCTCCCCACACATTTGCAATTAATCCCTCACATTTCTCAATCATGCCTTCTGTTTCCTCTTGGGATACTGGCTGATAAGATTTTATTCTTCATCATAAAAAAGAGATTCCACACAACCAGCCTGCCTCATAGATAGAGCAAGATAATCAATGTGACAAATTAGGTCAGGTCCAGTCACAGGCTTCCCTGATAGCTCAGTTGGTAAAGAATCCACCTGCAATGCAGGAGACCCCAGTTCGATTCCTGGGTCAGGAAGATCTGCTGGAGAAGGGTTAGGTTACCCACTCTAGTATTCTTGGGCTTCCCTCTTGGCTCAACTGGTAAAGATCTGCCTGCAGTGTGGGAGACCTGGGTTCAATCCCTGGATTGGGAAGATCCCTTGGAGAAGGGAACAGAGCTACCCACTCCAGTATTCTGGCCTGGAGAATTCCATGGAATGTATAGTTCATGGAGTGGCAAACAGTCGGACAGGACTGAGAGACATTCATTTTCAGTCACAGTTATGTCTAGTCACAAAACGCAAAAACACTGTTTCAAACAGAGAATTTAAGAGAGGGAATTGGTAACACCAAAGCTGAAAGAGCCAAAAGAGGATACAAAGTAACTCAAATATCAGTAATTGCAAAGCTGGTGGGACCAAAAGGAAGAGGTGATGTTTCTGAGAACTGGATGCTCAGAGGGGGACCCTTGCAGGGGCTCAGATTCCTAAAGGGCTTTGTGGGGCTAGTGCTCACATCCTTACAGGCTGCCCCTTGGTTGATGCTGAATCTGGCTAAAGCTGTTTTCTCTACAAAGTGATGGAAACAGAAGTGCAAACAGGAAGAAGTTTCCTTAGCCCCTTCTATCTTTTTCACTCTTCCAAATTTGCTTCCCCTAGGCAGAATCTAACACAAAGCCAGCTGGTGTGAGCATCTTAAGACTCAAGTTTGAAGCTTTCCCAGAGCATCATCATTGATTAGAGTATAAAAGGTGGAGCTTAGGATTGAAAGACCCCAGGTTAATAATCAGTACATTAAAATGTTCTGTTTATAATTATTACTGTTACCCATAACTGAGAAAATACAGGTGGATATCTGCCAGGAGCAGGAGCTCCACCCGTGGCAAAGGTCATGAGGAAGGAGGCTCAGCATATGCAAAGGCGGGATCCAGCCTCAAGAGTCCCCCTGGAAATTCTCAAACATCTACCCCCAAAACCAGAGTCTGCCTACTTTCTGCTTTGTGCTCTCACCTACACCTCTGACTTTATGGGGTGCTGTCCCCCACTACCTCTCTCTGAAAAAAAGAGTTAACTTACAGCTCCAGTTAATAATTCCTGGGTGTGACAGTGTTTCAACCTACAAACTCCTTTGGAAGTCCTCTAGCCTGCCTGAATAGGTTTTTCCGGCCACATGTGATTGTTCAGAGCCTCCCAACTGTGAGAGGCATGAGATGTTCTAAACTGTCTGAATACAGATTCCTTTGAGCAGTTAAAAGATTGATTAGAAATTGTATTGGTGAAGGGTTTTTTACTTGTTAAGCCAATGTTTGCTGCTAAGTCTCCATATCCCTTACCTACTGTGTTCCTGGCAGTGTATTGATTAATATAATTGGTGTAAGTAGTAGCTTTAATGTTTGTAACCTGGACCCTTGAGTTATAATTCTTTTTCTTGTTACAGCCCACCACACCTTTGCCCTGTAGGAATGCAACTTTATCTAATGCTTGGAGGGTGGCACTTGACTAATCACCTTTAGAGAAAAATAAGTTTTCTGAAGAAAGGGTCTTAAAATGTTAACAGGCCTTTGGGCCAGAAGATGATGCAAATCACCTAAACTTTTGCATATGATAAGTTTGCAGGAAGAAAGCCTGGCTTACTGCATGACTCTACCCCTTCCCCCATTATCCCCTATGCATAACTTAAGGTATAAAAACTACTTTGGAAAATAAAGTGCAGGCCTTGTTCACCGAAACTTGGTCTCCCCATGTCGTTCTTTCTCTCACCTTCTGGCTGAATTATTCAGCCTCTTTCCTCCACTAAATTTTCTCACTGAGCTATCCTTATTTAACCACTCTTTATATCTTTAATTAACATTTAAGTAAGCTGTTGTTTCCTGATCGCCGAAGCCGTCTCCCCTTCGAATTCCCTGGATCCACCGGGGCTGGTCCCCGGCAGATATCTATACTTTCAAATGAATAAACTTTCCCAGTCTTTTCCTCAGAGCAGATTTATAGTTCACTTTCTAAGTTTACCAAGGTGTTAAATGTTCTATCCTCTGCTTTTCTCCAAAACACCTAAATGTGCCATAAATTCCAACCAAATCTCCAAGACTCCTTTTATAACCAGAGAAGCAGCACATAATCTTTGCTCACACCACAAATGCAAATGATAGTCTCAGAAGAGATAGATGCCACCAAGCACTGCCAGTTCTTGGAGCATGATGATGTCTAAGGGGGGCACCCTTCATTAAAGCCAGACAATACCAGCTCATCAGCTGGCATGCTCCTCCCTCAACTCCCTCAAGACTTGAATGAGTAATTCCCCAACATGCCACCCTATATATGTTGACAGTTGAAACCCTCAGTCCCGCACCCCAAGAACTGGAGACCTGTAAAAATCTCATTTCTGTAGATATCAACTCATGCACTAGAACAATGGTTGTTTAAACTACTTTTATTTAGCAATGTATCATTTTTTGTTTTTATTTTTATAAACAGTCTTACATATAAAATTGAAATAGATAAATCTGGTGCAGCATTAGTTGAAACAAGGGGTTCCCAGCAACTGTCCTGAAGTAGCCATTGTCCCACCTATTCTCCTAGACAGTTTCCTGGGTCTCTAAGGAAGCCAGCTTGAGAACCAGTGACTACTCAAGAACTACTGCAATCTTGATAATGTTTAGTGACTTCAGACAGTCTATAATATAGCTATAAAAGTAGATTACTAGGTATAATTGTTTTCAATATTCAAAGAATCAGAAGCTTTCTTCTCACATTATATAATCCCATACAGAAAATTTCCAGTATGACATACAGACACTCTTACCTTCTCTAACTATTAAAACCCCATTGCACAACACATGTTTTTTACATCACAGCTCTCCCAAAGATCCCCAGACTTGAGTAAAATTGCAAAAAAAAAGTTGAGTTTTATGTGCTGTATCTGTGACATGGGCCCTCCAATTTCAGGGAGGTGGGAGGTGAAAGGTACTGGTCTGTTCCTGGGTCCTCTGTGGCCAATGCAGAATCTGGTGAAGAAAGCAATGCTGGATGGCACACGAGTTCACCAGCACTATCTGATGTTGGCATTCTTCTTGAGGTAGTCCGTGTAACGAGTCAGGAGCATCTTCTGAAACACACTGCTGTAGAAGGCCCACATTGGGATCAGGCTCAGAATGACAGCCTTAAATAGACAAAAACATGAGTGTTTGGGAGAGAAGAGGAACAAGGAGGATGCACTATAACATCCGTTTATATTCATCATCCTTAAAAATGCATATCTGATGAATGAGGTTAAGTACCAAACCTTTTAAGTAGGTGTTAAAGTTTCAATGTCTTGTGACACTTTCTTGGCAAATGAGGTTTTCTCAGGAACCAAAGTGGTCACTTGTCAGATCAGTTGTGATATATTTCTAAATTAAGAGAACTCTGTCCATAGTAACACCCTCCCTATCTTCCTTCTCTTGGTGAGCACCTTTCTCTTGGCCCTTGATCTCCCAGTATCTTCATATTTATTCTACCAAGGTTCTACTAAAATGAGATTCCAGGAAAGAATCAGAAATGCTTTCCATCACCTGACACAGTGCTGAGGCACACTGGTGTACTTGAATGCATGAGAGTTAATGAACAGGAGATTGGCCAAGATGGTAGAGTAGGAAGATGCTGAGCCCCTCTCCTCTCACAGGCACACCACAATTACAGCCATTTACAGAACAACGATTAATGACAGAGACCTGAAATCTAGCAGAAAAAATCTCCTACAACTAAAGACAGAAAGAGGAAACCACAAAGAGATGAGTAAAAGTGGTGGAATGTGGTATAGTCGAGGCCCTTTCCCTTGGGTAGGAGACCCACAAATGGGAAGATAATTACAAGTGTGAAGGTTTTTCCTAAGGAGTAGGTGTCTGAGCCCCACACTGGGCTCCCTAGCCCAAGGGTCCTTTGTCAGGAAGACGAGGCCACAGAATGTTTAGTTTTGAAGGTCAGCAGGCTTACTTTCAGTAAAGCCAGAGGGTGTTAGGGAATAGAGATTCCACTTTTAAAGTGCTGTGTGCTTAATCGCTCAGTCATGTCTGACTCTTTGTGACGCCACGGACTATAGCCTGCCAGTCTCCTCTATCCATGGGGTTTCTCCAGGCAAGAATACGGGAATGGGTTGCCATGCCTTTCTCCAGGGGATCGTCCCAACCCAGGGATTGAACCCAGGTCTCCCACATTGCAGGCGGATTCTTTACTGACTGAACCACCAGGAAACCCCTACTTTTAAAGGGTGCACACCAAATCTCACACACTCTGGGAACCAGGGCAGAAGCAGTAATTTGAAAAGAGCCTGGGTCAGACCCACTTGTTGATCTTAGAGAGCCTCCCCAAAAGGCAGGAGACAACTAGAGCTCACTCTGGAGACATAGACCCTTGGGCAGCCACTTGGAGAGCTCATTCTACCACAAGGACACTGATGCTGGTAAGCACCATTTTGGAATCCTCCAACCAGCTTTTTAGTGTCAGAACATGGTCCCACCCACCAGCCTGTCAGCACCAGTACTGGGACTCCTCAGGCCAAGCAACTAGCCAGTCAGGGACACAGTTTCACCCACCAGTAGGCTGGCTGTCTTAGGACACCTTCCTGAACACCTAGCTTCCCCAGGATCCAGCCCCAACCTCCAGTGTATTGGCACTGGCCCCAAGACCCTCAGGCCCCATGGTCAGCTGTCAGGACCAAACCTGTCCATTAGCAAGCCAATACCAACTCCAGGACTCCCAGGGCCTGCAGCCAGAGACCCTGGGATCCAGTTCCGCTCACTACTGGGCTGTCACTAGCTCCAGGACACTCTGGGTCCTAGTCTTGAACACCAGCAGGCAAACACCAGTTCCAAGACCCATAGGCCCTTCAGCCAGAGAACCCAAGACCTGGTTCTGCCCACCAATGGGCTGTCACTTGCCCCTGAACCCAGTCTCACCTACCAGCAGATGGACACTATTTTCAAGAATGCAACATTCCCACAACCTAACATGTCAAGACCCAGTCCATCCACCAGTAGGCTAACATCAGTAGCCTTCTGAGACACCTTGGGACTCACAGCTGCCCTGGAATCAGACCCCGCTTACAGCTTTGGAACACCACAGACTCAGCAGCCAGCCATGTGAAGAACCAGCCCCACCCACTAGTAGACCTACACTAGATCCAGGATGCCAAGCTCTGCAACCAGCCACCCTGAAGTCTGACTGCACACACCAGTGATCCAGCATTAGCCCTAGGACCCCCCTGGAGTTCCCTCCTGGCTCCTAACAACCCAGACCCACCTGCCAGCAACCTCTGCAAAAGACAGAACTGGAAGCCAGCCAAGCTTATCAGACCACCCACAGTAATCAGCCCACCAGAAAAGAAGAGCTTGCACAGTCCACATGGGGGCACTCCTAGAATATATAGCTCTGTTGAGCAGAAGAGAGCGTACTTCTAGGATATACAGGACCTTTCCTACAAAAGGCCACTTCTTCAAGATAGGGAAATTTAACCAACCCACCAGATACATAGAAATGAAAACAGTAAATAGGCAAAATAAGGCAACAGAGGAATATGTTCCAAATGAAAGAACCAGATAAAACACCAGAAAAAAGAATTAAGTGAAGTGGAGTTAAGCAATCTATCTGATAAAGTTCAAGGTAACGATCAGAAAGATGCTCAAAGAATTCAGGAGCAGAATGGCGAAAGATGAACAGAGTGAGAAGTTAAAAAAAATTTTTTTTTAAAAGAGAAAACATAAAGAGAAGATATTTGAAGACATAACAGCTAAAAACTTCCCTAATCTGGGAAAGGAAACAGATATCCAGGTCCAGAAAGCACAAGAATCCCAACCATGATCAACACAAAGAGGACCACATCAAGACACATAGTATTAAAAACAGTAAAAATTAAAGACAAAGAGAGAATATTAAAAGCAGAAAAAGAAGAGCAACAAGTTACATAGAGGGGAATTCCCAAATGGCTATCAGCTAGCTTTTCATCAGAGGAAAAGCTGCAGGCCAGAGGAGAGTGGCGTGTGTATTGAAAAGGATGAAAGTGAAAAGCCTACAATGAAAAATGCTCTACCTGGCAAGATTTTCTTTCAGATTTGAAGGTGAGAACAAGGGTTTTACAAACAAACAAAAGTTTGAAGAGTTCAGCGCCATGAAATCAGCTTTACAAGAAATATTAAAGGAACTTGTTCCCTAGGCAGAAAAGAAAAGACCACAAGTAGAAATACAAAAAGTACTAAATAAAAAATCTCATCAGTATAGCCAAAGATTCAGTAAAGGTAGTAAATTAACCACATATAAAGCTAGGAGGAAAGTTAAAAGAAAAAAGTAATAGTAAAAGCATCTATTTCCACAATAAGTAGTCAAGGTATAAACAAAACAAAAAGATACAAATTATAGTGTCAAAAAAGGAAATATGGAGGGGCAGGGGGTAAAAATGCAGAGTTGTTAAAATGTGTTTAAACTTGAGCAATCATTAACTTAAAGCAATCATGTATATATATTGTTCAGTCGCCCAGTTGTATCCAGCTCTTTGTGACATGATGGACTGCTGCACACCAGGCCTTGATAGCTATATATAAACCTCACAGTAACCACAAACCAAAAACCTATAATAGATATATGCACACACAAAAGAAAAAGGAACCTAAATATAACATTAACAATTGTCACCAAATTTAAAGAAAGCAAGGAAAAAACTTAGAAAGGAACTACAAAAACAACCCAATTCAAATGGCAGAACATACATATCAATAATTACTTTAAATGTAAATGAATTAAATGCTACAATCAAAAGACACAGAGTGGTGGAATGGATATAAAAACAAGACCAGTATATATGCTGCCTACAAGAGGCTCACTCCATATCTCAAGACACACACAGGGAATGCTCTGGTGGTCCAGTTGTGAGGACTTAGCACTTTTACTGCCGTGATCCCAGGTTTGATTCCTGGTCAGAGAACTAAGGTCCCACAAGCTGTGGCACAGTGACCAAATTAAGTAATTAATTTGGACACATACAGATTGAAAATGAGGGGATGGAAAAAGGTATTCCATGCAAATGGAAATAAAAAGAAAGTCAGGTTACAGTATGTATATCAGAAAAATACACTTTAAAACAAAGACTGTAATAAGAGAAAAAGTAGGACATTATATAATAATTAAGGGATCAATTCAAGAGGATATAACTCTTGTAAATAGATGTGCAACCTACATAAGAGCACACAAACACATAAAGCAAATATTAAAGGGGGACACTGACAGGAGCACAGTAATGGGGGGGAACTTAAACAACTCACTTGTCCATCAGCGGACAGGCCACCCAGACAGAAAATCAATAAGGAAACACAGGCCTTAAATTACACGTTAGGACAGATGAACTTAATACATATATATATATAGAACATTCCTTCCCAAAGCAGCAAAACACACATTCTTTTCAAGTGCACATGGAACATTCTTCACAACAGATTATATGATAGGCCACAAAAGAAGTCTCAGGAAATTTAAGAAGATTGAAGTCACATCAAGCATATTTTCCAACCATAACACTATGAGACTAGAAATCAAACAACAACAACAACAAAAAAAAAATCTGAAAAAAACACAAACATGTGGACTGCTTAGCGGCATAAACGATATGCCACTAAACAGCTAGTGCATCACTGAAGAAATTAAAAACTGCCTGGAGACAAATGAAAGCAAAAATAATGATGTAAAATCCATGGGACACAACAAAAGCAGTTCTAAGAGGGAAGTCTCTAATAATACAAGCCTATCTCAGGAAACATGAAAAATCTCAGATAAACTATCTAACCATACACCTAAAGGAACTAAAAAAAAAAACAACACCCAAAATCCAAACTTAGTGTAAGTAAAGAAATAATAAAGATCAAATCAGAAATAAATGAAATAGAGACTAAAACACAATAGAAAAATCAATGAAAATAATATCTGCTTTTTCAAAAGATAAACAAAATTGATAAACTTTTAGCCAGACTCATCAAGAAAAGAAGAAAGAGAATCCAAATCAGTAAAATCAGAAATGGAGTTACAACCAAAATCTCGGAAATAAAAAGGATCATAAAATATTACTATGAACAATTATGTGCCTATAAAGTGGACAGCTAAGAAGAATTGGAAAAATCACTAGAAATGTACAATCTTTCAAGATTAAACCAAGAAGAAACAGAAAATATGAACAGACCAATTACCAATAATGAAGCTGAATCAGTAATTAAAAAGACTCCCAATATCTCCCAAGGCAATAAAAATAAAAGCAAAAATAAACAAATGGGACCTAATCAAATTTATAAGCTTTTGCACAGCAAATGAAACTATAAACAAAATGACAACCTATGAACTGGCGAAAAATATTTGCAGACAATGCAACCAATAAGGGCTTAATTTCCAAAATATACAAACTGCTCCTATAACTCAGAAAACTCCAAACAACCCAACTGAAAAATGGGCAGAAGACATAAGTAGACATTTCTCCAAAGAAGACATTGTTGCTGTTCAGTCATTAAGTCATGTCTGACTCTTTGTGACCACATGAACTGCAGCATTCCAGGCTTCCCTGTCTTTCACTATCTTCCTAAGTTTGCTCAGATTCATGTCCATTGAGTCAGTGATGCTATCCAACCATCTCATCCTCTGCCACCCCCTTCTCCTTTTGCCTTCAACCTTTTCCAGAATCAGAGTCTTTTCCAAAGAGTCAGCTCTTTGCATCAGGTGGCCAAAGTATTGGAGCTTCAGCTTCAGCATCAGTTCTTCCAGTGAATATTCAAGGTTCAGATGGCCAATGGGTACATGAAAAGATGCTCAACATCTTATTTATTACAGAAATGCAAATCAAAACTATAATGCATTATCACCTCACATGAGTCAGAATGGCCATCATTAGAAAGTCTACAAATAATAAATGCTGGAGATGGTCTGGAGAAAAGGAAACCCTCCTACACTACTGATAGGAATGTAAACTAGAGCAGCCACTATGGAAAACAGTATGGATGGTCTTTAAAAAACTAAAAATAGAGTTGCCATATGATTCAGCAATTCCACTCATGGGCATCTGGAGAAACTTGAATTTGAAAAAATATATGCACCCTAATGTTCATACCATCACTATTTATAATAACTAAGACATGGAAGCCACCTAAATATTCACTGACAGATGAATGAATAAGGAGGATGTATATATATATATATATATATACATATATATATATATATATGAAATGATTTCATTTGAAGCAACATGGATGGACCTAGAGATTATCATAATAAGTGAAGTAAGTCAGACAAAGATAAATATCATATGATATCACTTACATGTGGAATCTTAAAAAACAATAAACAAATGGACTTATTAAAAAATAAAAATAGACACACAGATATAGAAAACAAATTTATAGCTACCAAAATGGATAGCAGGGGGGAGGGAGGTAAATTAGGAGTTTGGGATTAGCAGATACAAACTACTATATATAAAGTAGATAAATAATAAGATCCTATATCTTGTGATAAACCATAATAGAAAAGACTGAAAAAGAATATATATATGTAAATGTGTATATATATATACACACACATATATATGTATGTATATATATACATATATATGTACGTATATGTGTATATATATAAACTCATTCTATGATACCAAAACCAGACAAAGATATCACACACCAAAAAAGAAAATTACAGGCTAATACAACTGATGAATATAGATACAAAAAGTCTCAACAAAATGTTAGTAAATTCAACAATAATTAGAAAGATTATACACCATAATCAAGTGAGATTTATGTCAGGGATGCTAGGGTTGTTCAATATTCCCAAATCAATGTGATACACCATATTAACAAATTCAAGAATAAAAATCATATAATTATCTCAATAGATGTAGAAAAGGCTTTTGACAAAATCTAACATCCATTTATGATCAAAACTCTCAACAAAGTGGGTATGGAGGGAATTTCCTCAACATAAAAAAGACCAAATATGGCAAGCCCACCACTAACATACTAAATGAGAAAAAGCATTCCTTCTAGGGTCAGAACATTCTCATCACGCTTATTCAACATATTAGGGGAAGTCCTAGCAAAGCAATCAGACAAGAGGAATCCAAGTTGAAAAGGGCAAAGTAAAACTATCAGTTTGTAGATGACATAACACTATACATAGCAAATTTTAAAGAGACCCAAGAAAACCATTAGAACTCATCAATGAATTCAGTAAAGTTTCAGGATACAAAATTAACACACAGAAACTTGCTGTGTTTCTATACAATAGCAACAAACTATCAGAAAGATAAATTAGGAAAACAATCTCATTTACCATTACATAAAAAAAAAAGACCTTTTTACCTAAGGAGTTAAAAGACTTGTACTCAGAAAACTATAGGTCACTGATGAAAGAAACTGAAGATGACACAAAGGTGGAAAGATACAACATGTTCATGAATTGGAAGAATTAATATTGTTAAAATGACCACACTACCCAAGGTAATCTACAGATTTAACTCAATCCCTATAAAAATGCCAACAACATTTTTTCAAAGAAGTAGAACAAATAATTCTAAAATTTTCATAGAAACACAAAAGATGCAAAGGAATAGGCAAAACAACTTCGAAAAAGAACAAAGTTATGTATCATGCTACCTAATTTCAAGCTATACTATACAAACTATACTACTGTAATCAAAACGGTATGGTACTGTCACAGAAACAGACAGATCAGTGGAACAGAATAGAGAACTGAGAATCGAACTGACATTTACATGGGCAATAAATCTATAACAAAGGAGACAATAATATACAAGAGTAGAAAGACACCCTCTTCAATAAAAGGGATTGGGAAAACTGGACAGCTACATGCAAAAGAATCATACTGGACTATTTTCTCCCACCATGCACAAAATTAAATTCAATGTGGATTAAAGACTTAAATATAAGACCTGAAACTATAAAATTTTAGGAGAAAATATAGGCAATATGCTCTTTGACATCAGTCTTAATAATATCTTTGCATATATCTCCTCAGGTAAGGAAACAAAAACAAAAAGAAACAAAAGAAACTATATCAAACTAAAAAGCTTTTGCACAGCTAAGGAAACTATCAACAAAACAAAAAGGTCACCTACTGAATGGGAGAAAACATTTGCAAAAGATTTGTCCAAAGTACACAAAGATCACATAAAACTCAGCATCAAAAAAAACAACCAACTTGTGTGAGGGAGATTCAAGAGGGAGGGGACATATGTACACCTATGGTTAATTCATGTTGATGTATGACAGAAATCAAACCAATATTGTAAACCAATCAATCAACTACAGATAGATAAATATTATTTTTAAAAAATGGGCAGAAGCCAGAACATGGAAGCAACCTAAACATTCATCAACAGAGGAATGGATAAAGATGTGGTGCATATATACAATGGGGTGTTACTTGGCCATAAAAAAAGAATGAAATAATGTCATTTGCAGTGATATGGATGGACCTAGAGATTATCATACTGAGTGAAGTTAGAAAAAGATAAATACTATATAATATCACTTGTATGTGGACTCCAAAGAAATGGTACAGATGAACCTATTTACAGAATAGAAGTTGAGTCACAGATGATGTAGAAAACAAATTTGTGGTTACCAGTGGAGAAAGCAGGGGCAGGGGTAAGGATAAATTGGGACATTGAGATTGACATATATACACTACTATGTATAGAATATATGACTAATAAGAACCTACTGAGTAGCACGGGGAATCCTATTCAATACTCTGTAATGACCTATATGGGAAAAGAATCTAAAAAAGAGTGGATATATGTATCTATAACTGACTTACTTTGTTGTACAGAAGAAACTAACACAACATTGCAAATCAACTATACTCCAATTTAAAATTAATTTAAAAAGAAAAGATGGGCAGAGGATTTGAATAGACATTTTCCCAAAGAAGACATATAGATACCCAGCAAGCACATGAAAAGATGCTCAACATCACCAATTATCAGAGAAATGCAAATCAAAATCACAATAAGATACAACTTCACACCTGTCTGAATGACTATTGTCAAAAAGACAACAAGTACTGACGAAGATATGAGAAATGGGAACCCTCAGATATGATAGAAAACAGTATGAAGCGTTCTTAAAATATTAACAATAGACTACTGGAGAAGGCAATGGCAACCCACTCCAGTACTCTTGCCTGGAAGATCCCATGGACAGAGGAGCCTGGTGGGCTGCAGTCCTTGGGGTTGCTAAGAGTCAGACACGACTGAGCGACTTCACTTTCACCTTTCACATTCATGCATTGGAGAAGGAAATGGCAACCCACTCCAGTGTTCTTGCCTGGAGAATACCAGGGACAGCGGAGCCTGGTGGGCTGCCCTCTATGGGATCGCACAGAGTCGAACATGACTGAAGCGACTTAGCAGCAGCAGCAGAGCATCCAGCCATTTCATTCTTGGATATTTATCCGAAGAAAATGAAAACACTAATTTGAAAAATATATGCACCTTTATGTTCATTGCAGTATCATTTATAGTAGCCAAAATATGGTAGCAACCTAAGTGCCCATTAGTAGATGTATAGATAAAGAAGATGTGATATATAGATATATAGATATGATGCAATAATTTATATATTAATAATTAGTGTGTGTAATAATTTATATGTTATATATAATTTACCCAGCCATAAAAGTAATAAAATTTTACCATTTGTGACAACATAGGTGTACCTAAAGGGTATTATGCTAAGTAAAATAAGGCAGATAGGAAGACGCATACTCTATGATTTCTTTCATATGTGGAATCTAAAAAATGAAATGAATATACAAACATAACAAAACAGAAACATAGACCCAAAGAACAAACACGTGGTTGCCAGAAGGGAGGTTGGTGGGAGTAGAGAAATAGATGAGGGAGATTAAGAGGCACAGACTTATAGTTGCAAAACAAATGTGTTACAGGCACGAAATGGACAGTGTGGGAAATACGGTCAATAATTATATAATATCTTTCTGTAGTGAGAGACTTACAGGGATAACTTTAAAATTTATAGAAGTATCTAATCACTATGTTGTGTAACAAGAACTAATATAAAATTGTAAGTCAATTATTCTTCAAAAACAAACACACACACAGAAAAAGAGATCAGATTTGCAGTTTACCAGCGATGAGGATATGGTATGTGAATGAAGGTAGTCGAAAGGTACATACTTCCACTTAAAAGACAAGAAAGTACCAGGGATATAATGTACAACATGATAAATGTTGTATTATATACATGAAAGTTGTTAAGAGAGTAAATCCTAAGAGTTCTCATTAAACAAAAAATTTATTTAATTTTGTATCTGTATGAGATAATGAATGGTCACTAAACTTATTGTGCTAAAGTTTTCATGTGAGTCAAATCATTATGATGTACACTGTAAATCTATAGAATGCTGTAGGTCAATTAAATCCCAATAAAACTGGAAGAAAAAAATCATTTACAGAGTTAATGAATCAGTCATGCTGCTAAGTCACTTCATCGTGTCCGACTCTGTGCGAACCCACAGACGGCAGCCCACAGGCTCCTCTGTCCCCCAGATTCTCAAGACAAGAATACTCGAATGGGTTGCCATTTCCTTCTCCAATGCATGCATGCACGCTAAGTCGCTTCAGTCGTGTCTAACTCTAAGGGACCCTATGCACAGCAGCCCACCAGGCTCCTCCGTCCACAGGATTCTCTAGGCAAGAATACTGGAGTGGGTTGCCATTTCCTTCTCCAGAATCAGTCATGCTGCTGCTGCTGCTAAGTCGCTTCAGTCGTGTCCGACTCTGTGCGACCCCAGAGACGGCAGCCCACCAGGCTCCCCCGTCCATGGGATTTTCCAGGCAAGAGTACTGGAGTGGGGTGCATTGCCTTCTCCAAGAATCAGGCATAGCAAGGCGTAAGTTATTATCGTGGAGTGTTTACTTTGAAAAAGGGGGGAAGCCGCAAGTTGAGACACAGATGCCTATTTACATACATATGAGGCAAGAGGCGCAGGCCTTGGAAGACTCTTGACCTCAAATTACATTTGTGTCCTATAAATGTAAAGGTCTAGGTAAAAGCAATTATTTCATCCACAGAGTCATCCTGTTAATCCAACATTCCTCAATTGACCTACGAAACATCCCAGAAACCATTTTTAGTTTCCTGCTTTGGGATACCTCAGAGGAGTGCAAAAATCACAAGGCTCAAGCTGCCTGAAGAAATCACGATACTCCCCACAAGGTTCAAGTTTTCCTCTAGTTGAACTTCTGTTGTTGAACCAAAGTAGAACTCTTCTTTCACTGGCCAATTCTATGAATCAACGCAACTTCTTCAAAAAACTTCATTTTTATCCCAGCCAGAACTTTTTAATTTCACAACAAAACCATTAACTTGGCTTTTTAAAATTAATTTATTTATTTTTAATCAGAGGATAACTGATTTACGACATTGTGTTGGTTTCTGTCATACATGAATCATCCATAGATATACATCGTTAGCCTTGTCTTGAACTAAATGTTCTGGATTGCTGAAGTCAGCCATAGATAAAATAAGTGGAAATCTCAGGCTCCAAGAAAATGTTCTAAAAAGTCCCCTCTCCCATCCCCATCTTTATCTACCTTCTCCCAACCTGGAGGCACCATGTAGAAGGGACAGGAAATGTTTGGCATCAGGGAAAAGTGGGCTTAAAACCTTGCTTTACCATTACAAGCCAGGTGCTCTTAGGCCATTGGATCCATCTGAGCTTCATTTGATCTGATCCAGCTCTGAGCTTTGGTTTCCTCAGCTGTAAAAGGGGAGCCAATGTCCTGTCTCACAAGATGTTTAGGAGAATTAAATGAGGTAACTCTGAAGCCCCAAGTTCCACATGGATTCTTAGGCAGAGGCTCCAGTCCCACCTCAGTTGTTGCCCCAACACTCCTTGGGGGTAGAACAGCATCCTGTGTTGACCTCACCTCTCTGAAGTGGAAGACTTGCTTGTCTACTGGTTGATTTTATTTGATTACCCATAATTTTAGATTCAATGATCTTTCTACACCCTGGCATATTCAAAATTGGTTTTAAGGGTTTTAATGATTTACGTGTTTTCCTTGTTTTCTCTTTTGCTTCACCAAGCACAGACTTTTTTCTTGTTTTTGGCATCTGTTTGCCAGTAGAGATCAGAATTTGTTACATAAGAAATCAAAGAGAAATTTTTTTAAAAATTCAACTTTTGACATCTAGAATTGTATTACAGTATGTAGCAAGACAATAGTCTTGCAAGCCATGCTATTGTCTCAAGAAAACATTTTCTAAATGCTAATGAATTCCATTTAAAATATCAATATCCTGGATGACTGCAAGTACAGAGTTCTCCTAGGGGACGGAGAGGATGTCTTACCCACTGGAGCTAGCTAAATCCCTCTGAGATGGACAGGATGTGACAGTGGGAAAGCATGCAAAAAGCCCTGGAGATGGTGGGAAGTAGAAGACAGAAAGAGCCAGACATAGCCAGATGTGTGTTCTCTGATATGTTTGTCCTCTGGGCTTAGGCTGGAGGGCTGGGGGCCTGGGGTGAATGATAGGGAAGTGTGATAAGTAAGTAAGGGTGGCCAAGGAGGGTTTATTGTCTCCACTCTTCTGGAGTGCAGCCACAGACCATTATCTCAGCTTGGCAAGGTAGGTGCTGAGATTTGATTTTCCAGCACCTCTCAGTTCACATTGGTGCTGATGCAGAGTAGAGAGCCAGAGAGCCTCTGTTAACCAAAGCTGCAGATGGACAGCTGGCCTCTGACGGGATGAAGGAGGTAGCAGAGATTCAGGGATCTGCAGCCATCAGTAGCTAGCCCAAAGGACAGAAAGAGTCACCCCCTCACCCCCACAGACATAAACCAGCAAGGTGAGCGATCATCAGGTAGATGAGGGGACACCGGCCACATACACTTAAGGACCAGTAGGAGCTCATAAGTACTCTTTCCCCACTGTTACCTTAGAGAGGCAGGAAGAAGGGACACTCCAGCAAGACTGAACATTTTTCTCTAAATAATGGGCGGCATATTTCCTAAATGCACAGTTTAGATTATCAGATCAAACTAAGTTAAAATTCATTAGACATTCCACTAATTTGCTTTCGTGCCATGCAGAAAGCAGTGGTCTGAAGAAAAACCAGATCAGCAATTGGCAATAAAGATCTTATATTCTTTCTGGTTGTCTACTTTGCAATGTGAGTTCAAACGGTGATTCTACACGTTGTTGACATTCTACAGTAAAAGTAGCAAGTAATCAGCTAAGACATTTAATACCTCTTGCCACAGCCTCAGTACTGAGGCTCAGGAGATAGCCGAATGCTTTGGGAGGATTCAGTGCACTGCTCTATGAATCCCTCTAGCATCAGAGACAGAAAGAAAGAGATAATTCCCACAGCAGGAGGAGAAGGAACGACAGAAGATGACGTGCTTGGATGGCATCACCGACTTGATGGACATGAGTCTGAGCAGGCTCCAGGAGTTGGTGATGGACAGGGAGGCCTGGAGTGCTGCAGTCCATGGAGTCACAAAGAGTCGGACACAACTGAGCGACTGAACTGAACTGAATTCCCACAGTAGAAAAGCATATGAGGTAGAGGAGAAAGTCGATATATGAAGGAAAAGTAAATATCTGGCTAAAATTCTTTGGTGATGCTGGAAACAGAACTATCCTGGCACTGTCTGTTTGTTTTCAGTATTAGTATGCAACTCCTCTACCTTTGTTTCATGTTTGTTTGTTTGTTTGTTTTTCTAAAAACAGCCCAGGGATGGCCAGAACTCCTCATGCCACATACTTCAGACTTTATTTCCACATTTGATAGAGTCCATAGCATACAGGAACCGTCTTGTACTTGCTCATGAGAGCCAATTGTGAGCTTCCTCCTGAGTTCATGTGCAGTGACAACACAGTGGTAGCTTCACATCAATCATGGTAATCAATCAGTAAATGCTACCAAATGGCAATCCACTCCAGCACTCTTGCCTGGAAAATCCCATGAATGGAGGAGCCTGATAGGCTACAGTCCACGGGGTTGCAAAGAGTTGGACACGACTGAGCGACTTCACTTTCACTTTCTTTCACTTTCAAGGTGTTTTTGGGTTTTTTTTCCCCTGGAAAGTTAAACATTTACTGGCACAGAAGGCCAAGAACATAGTCAGCCCCTACAGTGGAGAAGCACCTTGTGTTTTGGTCTGACCCTCACAAAGCTCTGGGAATCACTTTACTTTCTGAGGGGAGACGTGAGGCACCCAAGGATGAGATATGCCAACTTCGGAGTCATCTATAGCTGGACATCCAGCCCTCCAGCTTCTCCTTGCCCTTGCTAAATATGCCTTTTCATGGGCTAGATTACCCTCAGCAGCATACCTCTGGCATCACTACCCTTGTGTGACAGAGAACTACTGAAAGCTCCGACAGCAAGGAAAGGCTGACCAATCCCTGCTGGGGCCACCTGCATGCCTGTCCTCCCCTGCTTCAAGAAAGGAGAAGTTATCAATTACCAAGATTTCATGGGTGAGGCAGCCACAGGTTTCATCTCCAATCGTGACATAATTCAGTGATTCTTTAACAAACTCGTCAGCAGTCTTGGTTATCATGTTGGTACTTAGATACTTTGTCATCGGAGTTGAAATAGCATATGGGGTCAACACCTACAATGGGAAATGAAAACCATGACACAGGAGCAGTCCGCCCAGCCCTGAGAAATTAACACCCATGTTACCATCCCTTCATGTTCGAACTCTGTTCTTCCCTTAAAAAGTCTCAGGACAATATATGATCATAGAATAGTTAAAGGTGTAGAACCAGCACAGAGCTGGGATCAGAAAGGTTGATTTCTGGCTTAATTTAGCAACCAACTCCGGATGAGGCCTTAGTCACACTACCTCAGGTGGTTCAAGTACACACAGTTTGAGTGAGAACATGAGCTCTTAGAAACCAGTTTCCCCACTTGGAAAGTGAAAATGCAGGACATCCAGTTATACTTGAAGTTTAGACAAACAATGGGAAAATGTTTAGTTTAATTATATATCAAGTATTGATGGGATATACTTATTCTCAAAATATTATCTGTTATCTGAAATTCAAATTTAACTGGATGTTCTATGTTTCATCTGGCAGAGATATCACAGAAGTTTATTTCTAACACACATGACCAAAGTTAGAGCACTTTCAAATACTTTAGATTCCCACTTTCACACTTTGGTTAGGAGCCAGGAACGGCACATAACTCATAATCTTTCCTATTCTGGTAAGAAAAAAAAAAAAAACAACTGCACACTGGACTCTGAAAACCTCACCATGCTTCCACCGGTGGTCTCACCACATGTGGCCTGGCGTGAGGTTTCATGATGGGGTTTCTTACTTTATTCCCTGACATAGAGACCTTGGCATCTTTAGGTAAAAAAATCTTGTTTTCTTTTTCTTCACATTACTTTTGAAATTTTTGTCCCATCACTTTTTTTTCTAATCACACTTGAAATTACATTGTTTCGCAGTTGAATCCAGTGTGTGTCAGTCAATTCAATTCAATTTGTTCTCACGGAAATTGACACAGTTATTCATTTGTATAATACTTTTCTTCCAAAGATCTCTAAGTGTACTGTTAGAGAAATATAAGAAGTATGCATTTTCAAACTCAGTTTTCAGATAGGGAAATAATAAAAGTGTTTCTATTCCCACAGTGAGTTTTGGTTGACAAAACACCTTTCTGTACAAAACAAGGGCTCAATAAACATTGGTAAAAATTTGCATAATTACTTATTCACTACATCTTCACAGTAACCCAGAGAAGTAAACAGCTTAACCCCTTTTTACAGATGGGGAGACAAACCCAGAGAGTTTAAGCAGGCTGTTCAAAATCACTCAGAGGTTAAACGGCAGCACTGGGATTTGAAAATCAAACCCAAGTGTACAGTGCACACTTCCTCAGGAATTTTACAAATATTCATTGAGTACCAATTACTTGTGTGTTTGGAGAGACCAGTTAGTTTTCAAAACATCACAGAGTCTTTTCCAGGACTTGTAGCAGCTCCAAGGCTTCTGCATGAGAGAAGGAGCTCCCTTCCTCTACCCCACCTCCCCCATATCTTCTGCTCCACAAAACCCACTGACTCAACAGCTACAGTATCTCTGGCCCACAGCTATCAAGCTCAAGATGATGCTGAGACTGTCACATGGCTAGGAAGCCAGTGGCTCTGGTAATCATTAGCACTGCTCACCAAGTATTTCTAGTTCTTCTTTCTTCCAAACACATGATAGACTTGCACTTCCTGGGTCCCTATAGTTGGGTGGGACTGTGTAATCAGATCCAACCAATGGGTATGAGTAAAAGTGACAGGTGGCCTGTCCGACCCAGAGCCCTTAATTATCAAAGGAAGTTCTTTTGAACTTGTACCACTTTTTATTTGACATGCCAACTGACAATATTCAAGATGGAGGCTGCTCCATCCGCCTAGGCACCCGTGTCAGTACAAGGAACTAATCCCCTCTCACGGTTCACGGTGAATATGTAGCATGAATCAGAAATATATCTTTGTGGTTTTAAATTAATGAAATTTTAGGAATTATTTTTTACTGCAGCAAAATTAGCTTACACAGAATAACAATGTTGCAAAAGGAATCTGTCCTCAGCTAGGAGCTGGAGAATGGATAGAAGGGAAAACTCTTTGATAAGTAAGACTTCAGTTCAGCAAGGCTAAGAATGGGATTGTACTCACTATAACTGGGAAGATGCTTTTATTTACACAGTTCCTACTATTAACTCACACCTGCCTATTAAATAAGCTTCATCCTATAGCTGGTTAATTCATAGGAATGGCCACCTGAGTGTTTTAATTGAAAATCGGTATGTAGAGCACTAATTTTAAAAATAAAACTATGAGTGTGACTTTTTCATATATAATGGTGGTGGATTAGTTGCTAAGTGGTATCTGACTCTTGTGACCCCATGGACTGTAGCCCGCCAGGCTCCTCTGTCCATGGGATTCCCCAGGCAAGAATATGGAGTGGGTTGCCATTTCCTTCTCCAGGGGATCTTCCCGACCCAGGAATTGAACTCAGGTCTCCTGCATCGCAGGCAGATTCTTTACTGACTGAGCTGCATGGGAAGCCCTATTCATATATAATAGTATGTCATCAAACTTCTCCACAAACAATTAACAAAAAAAAAAAAAAAAACCTCTCTAAACTGTTTATTCCAGGTTCCAGAAACCACTTGAGAGTTAACTGTGTTGCCAAAGAAAGCACATGGCATATTGTTCAGTCTAAAGACCGCAGTGATGATACAACTCTGTTTACAGTTCAAACAAGGAGAAAGAGAAAGCAGAGCACCTCTTCCCCAACTGCTCAAGAACCAGAGTGTGGGAATCTCTGTGGCCCATCACAGATGAACAGCAACCAAACACAGCACTCTCTCCCCTCTTCCAACATAGACCAAGTACCTGGTTTTCTTTTGCTTGTTCCCCACACATAGTTCCTCCCACATGAGCCTATCTTCTAGATCTAGGTCAGACAGTAAAGGATGGTTAGACAAGATCCTAATTTCTGTCCTGATGGCAGCATCAGGCAGCAAGCGTTTCTGAGCACTCACTCACCCCACCCCATTTCCTTCTCCGGCACTCAGGGCACAGATGAGGGCAGCAACAGACAGAACCATGGTGGCCCCACTGCCACCTCAAGGATCACAGGAACCCATGTGGTGTCATACAGACCCTCTCTTCCAGTCACACATGCTCAGCCCATCCTGCTGGAAGGAGTGGCCCTGGCTCCATGGGGTCCAGAGTTTCCATTCCCAAGGACTCAGAACTGTTGACCTCACCTGGATGATGATTCCCTTCTCCTTATATTCTGCTTGTAGTGCCTTGGAAAATGTGCACACAAAAGCCTGGAACAAGAAGGAGAAACACCTAAGGACTTGATTCTCTGTCAGAGCCAACTTGCTCAGATTTCAAAGGATACCAAGGGAGCTCGCCTTGATGGGAGTTAGTTAGAACTTCATTTCCTGGTCTGGGAAGCGTTTCCTCAAAAAGCAGAAACATACATTTTGTAATAAATACCTACTTAGGGCCACTGCACCTAGATGCCATAACCCATGGAGGTCTCTGGGATGGAAAGAAACTGTCAATACAATGTTACTTGCTGGCAGGAAGAGTGCACCGGCTCCCAGGCTAGGAAGTGAAAGGGGGCTGCACGGCCTGGCTGTGCTACCGCAAGGCTTCATCAGCCCAGGGGCACATCTTTTTCAAATTTGCACCCAGACACTGGTGGACTAGCTCCCTGTACCTAGAAGAGTGCCTCTAGGCAAATCTGCCTATCAGCTTGCCAGATGATCTGAAGGAAAGTGCTAAATGGGAAAAGCAAGGGGAAGAAGGAGAAGGAGACGTGGACTACATCTGTCACTCACCTTGGAAGCTGAATACGTGGAGTACAGAGGCCAGGGAAAGAGGGCCACCCCAGAAGATATGTTCAAGATGAGACCTTTCTGCCTAACAGGCAATGAAACAAAGTTTCAGTTACTTTGATACTTGATTACACCTTGAGAAGGGAGAAAACAAAGGGACTCATGTGAACACTAGGAAACTTCCATCCTCTCTAGGTTTCTGTGTGTGTGCTAAGCATTTTGCTTCCAAGAACGGAGTCCAACTTCACCTCCATCATGAACAATACTACCACACAGTGATGTCAGTTGGTAGCCAGTTGACCTCAAGGGCTGGTGACAGGAAACAGGGGCTCAGCTCCAGCAAAGATCCCCCATGAAAATGCAGAGAACTCAGCTCAGACAAGACTCAAGGGGGAAGAGAGGCTTCTCTCTCAAGTGTGACCACATGAGCTCAAAGTCCCTTCTGACTCATAAAAATGACCCACAACAGGAAAGATGTCATATGTAGAATCCTGTCCCTGGGTGGAATTTGACAGTCCATCATCAGCTTACACAGGCATTCCTACACAAGTCTCTGAGGTTCTTACCCTTTGGAAGTTCAGTATCTTTAACCCTTCCCTAATAGATGGATTCAATCCAGAAAAACCAAGAAGCTTCACATTTGAATACCAGGGCCAAGCCCCTTCTTTCTCTAGGGAAGATAAAACTATCAACCATTTGCTTTAATGAATACCACCTGAGCAAAACCAGTTCCCAAATGGGCGTTGTACTGCCGCTGCTGCTGCTAAGTCGCTTCAGTCGTGTCCGACTCTGTGTGACCCCATAGACGGCAGCCCACCAGGCTCCCCCGTCCCTGGGATTCTCCAGGCAAGAACACTGGAGTGGGTTGCCATTTCCTTCTCCAATGCATGAAAGTGAAAAGTGAAAGTGAAGTCGCTCAGTCGTGTCTGACTCTTAGCAACCCCATGGACTGCAGCCTACCAGGCTCCTCCATCCGTGGGATTTTCCAGGCAAGAGTACTGGAGTAGGGTGCCATTGCCTTCTCCCGGGCATTGTACTAGGGTGATTTAAAATGTGGAATAAATAGAGACACTGATGGGATAGTGATTTTTACCCCTATGTTGGAGTATTCATTCTGACAAGAGTTGAAATACATAATAACAAAGAAATGGTCTCAGGCCAACTTCTGAAGTTTC
The DNA here is from genome assembly GCF_029407905.1 of Bubalus kerabau. Classification (NCBI taxonomy): domain Eukaryota; kingdom Metazoa; phylum Chordata; class Mammalia; order Artiodactyla; family Bovidae; genus Bubalus; species Bubalus kerabau. The sequence continues at coordinate 150,349,225 of NC_073627.1, forward strand.
TTTTAAGCTCATTGTGAGTTAGTTTTTTTTTAATACAAGGTCTGCTGGAATTGCTGTTTTCTTCCTCCCTCCAGTATATGCTACATTTGACCTTCAAATATGCTTATCTGTTGGCAAAGCTGGCCTGGTCCAGAATGTTAGGCTTTCAACCACAATCTGCATGAACTTTCACCACAGTTTTATCATTTGTTAAAGCAGCAGCAGATGAACCTTGTCCCCCTGATCCCCAGCTCAGCTGACTGCCAGGCCAGGCAGCACAGGCTGCTCCAAGCCTTTTCAAGGAAAGAACTTACCTTGACTCCATGTGTTTCAGAATCAGCTGTGTCATCTGTAAGAGAAGGCCAAAGCCCTGACATTAAAGAAACCAAGTAGCAATGGGCAGTGGGAATTTGGGAAATAGGTGCTGGAAGAAACTGGAGAAAGAACTTCAGCTTCTCAAATGGCCTTGAAAATCTGCTGACACTCGTTGGAGGTAATTTTGGCAACATTAGAGTCTGCTGGAACCTACCGAAGGCATCTTAAACAAATGACAAACAGTTCAGAGGCCTCTAGTTTTTTCTTCCTAAAACTGAAGTCTTTGTGGAAAATGGAGTGAAAAGCTATGGAACTGACGTATGGCTATGAGACCAACACTGAGGCTCCCAGACTCCCTTCATTCTGGCAGAGAGGTAAAAGTAGGTTGGCCATTATAAAACTCCCACAGGAGTTAGAATTAGGGAACCATCAGGAAACCTAACAAGTGTCCATCTCACATAAAAGGTACAAGATAAAGAAGGACATCTCTTCAATTCAACAGCAGCCTTGTTAGCCTGCATGCGGTCTATGAAATAGCTCCCTAGATACATGTCTGCTGGTCTGCTGGAGTTACAACAGGATTGAAAAATCCCTTCCCCGCTCCAATTTATTGCCCCTGGAAGACGTCTTCCCTGCCAGTTCAGGAGCAACACCCTTGCCTTGATTCTCCCAACTTCATTAAGGTGGAGCACTGTTGGACAGCATTTCTCAAAGTCTCCCAAAAGCCTGATTGGGTGAATGATCCCAATTAGACAGACAACACTGGACTTTGTGGGTCCCTGTCTCAAATGTTCCAGTATTTAGTCTCTTATCCTACCTTCCCTTTGCCCTCAAACTCATTCTCCAATTTTGCCCTTGAGAGAACTCTAGTGTTTCCAGATGGTTCCTTTGGAATAACTAAATGATACTAGTCAACATTCAGAAAACTAAGATCATGGATCTGGTCTCATCACTCCATGGCAGATAGATGGGGAAACAATGGAAACAGTGACAGACTTTATCTTTTTGGGCTCCAAAATCACTGCACATGGTGACTGCAGCCATGAAATTAAAAGACGCTTACTCCTTGGAAGGAAGGTTATAACCAACCCAGACAGCATATTAAAAAGCAGAGACATTACTTTGCCAACAAAGGTCCGTCTAGTCAAAGCTATGGTTTTTCCAGTTGTCATGTATGGATGTGAGAGTTGGATTATAAAGAAAGCTGAGCACTGAAGAATTGATGCTTTTGAACTGTGGTGTTGAAGAAGACTCTTGAGAGTCCCTTGGACTGCAAGGAGACCCAACTAGTCCATCCTAAAGGAGATCAGTCCTGAATATTCATTGGAAGGACTGATGTTGAAGCTGAAACTCCAATACTTTGGCCACCTAATGCAAAGAACTGACTCACTGGAAAAGACCCTGATGCTGGGAAAGATTAAAAGCTGGAGGAGAAGGGGACAACAGAGAATGATATGGTTGGATGGCATCACCAACTCAATGGACATGAGTTTGAACAAGCTCTAGAAGTTGGTGATGGATAGGGAGGCCTGGCATGCTGCAGTCCATGGGGTCACGAAGAGTTGGACGCAACTGAACTGAACTGAACTGAGTCATGTTTCCAACCAGCATGGCCATCTTGGGCATGACATACTTAGAAGCTAACCTTCAATTTGTTTTCTTTGTTACTTAAGGAAGTTAGTGTCTACCAGTGTATAAAAAATATATATATTTTTTAGAAAATCAAAGCATTTTTCTGCTAAAAGAGTCAGAAGGTTGTCAAATACATTTGGGAAACCCTGTGATCAAATAGACCAAGACTAAAAGAGCAATGTATACATTAATGGAAAGGTTTTAGTGGTAAGGCTGCAGACAACAGCAGGACATATAAAACTTTCAGTTATATGGCCTGGGGATTTTAAAAAGCCATTAATTGCTCAACATAAAAAGAATGTATATTTACCAAAACAAACAAAAAAACCAATGGTATATATATATATATATATATATATATATAGTTTTGGTCTGCTCAGCATCTACCCCCCTTTCCTCTGGAAAGCAGTCTTCTGCTGCCAGTGCATGTTGTGAAGATGAGTCTGCACTTCCCACTGCTCTACAACAAGGGTCCCAGTTTAATAAAATCAGCCATGCCTGATTCATTGCTGATGTTTCACTGAACCATCCAGAGCAGTTATGAGGGCTTCCATGCACAGTTGGGAATTTCGTATACCAAACAAGATGCCCAGCTGTGGGAGTGAGTGTGGGCTAAAAGTCCAGGGTTCACTCAAGCTATTTAAATGGCTTTCATCATTCAGAGGTAAAGACCCTGATGCTGGGAAAGATTAAAGGCTTTTTTTGTTTCCACACAAAAGCATCATCTACTCATCAAGCATAGATAGGGCTATGTCCACTCTCAGGCAGCACCTTTCTCCAAACTGTCTGCCCAGACAATCTGTCTACCTTTTTTTTATTCACACAAAGGTACAGCATAGGATAGCTTTGTGGTAGTCAAGCCTATAAATGCTTATGCAGTAAATTCTAATAAAAGGACCTGAGTGCTGAATGGCACTTGACATACCATTTAGTTCAACCCTCAATACATTAATAGCAGATGAAGAATATGAAGTTCAAGGGAGCTAAATAGCATGCCCAATGCTGTCTACTTAACTAGTAACTGATCTGGAATCAGAATACACATGCACTTGAACTTCAATTCAACAAAAAAAAATTTTTTTAACAAGTCTATAAAATTTAAACCACAGTCTCTGTCCTTTTTCCAAACAGAGTGAGCTTTCCTCTATTTACAAAGACTAAATTCAGAGGAGGGTACTAATTTTTATAAGTTGCTTTGGAATCCCGAATTCATCATCATCAAGCCTCATATGTTCTGACATATGACAAAACTGACTGCAGAAATAAGATTCAGATGCTAGGGAGAGTGAATCCACTGTATTTTCTTAATGAAAAAAGAATAAGACAATTAAAAGGCTACTACATAGTCTTTCAATCAAGTACAGTTCAATTTTAAAGAATTCTACATTTACAGGGAAGGGGCCAGTTCTCCTGAGTGGCCAACTTCCAACAGCTACTACATTTTAATGCGCTGAGCACATACAGTGATCACATACCTTCACAACGGAGGTGATGTTACAGTGGATGAGGCTCTGTAATAAATAATCACAATCATGATTTAGCTTGATCATTTGAGAAATTCTCTTGAGAAATATTCAATGCTAAAGAACCACAAAGTGGACAAAAGTGTGTGCCTAAATGGTTGTATCACTTAGTCTGCAAACTACGCTCCAAGTTGATATTCAGCAACAATGCACTAGAACTGGGAAAAATCTGACAACTACTCTATGCGTCTCCAAGAACATGACCTTGAATAGGAGTCAATTAAGAGTTTCCTTGAAAATTTAGGGAGGAATATGGACACTGTTTCTCAAAGGGAGATGGTCAATTTGCAGCTAAAGAAAGGGAGGTTAGTAAATGTGGGTCTAGAAGACACTAACATAAAGATTTGGAGAAGGCAATGGCACCCCACTCCAGTACTCTTGCCTGGAAAATCCCATGGACAGAGAAGCCTGGTAGGCTGCGGTCCATGGAGTTGCAAAGAGTCAGACACGACTGAGCGACTTCACTTTCACTGTTCACTTTCACGCATTGGAGAAGGAAATGGCAACCCACTCCAGTGTTCTTGCCTGGAGAATCCCAGGGACGGAGGGGCCTGGTGGGCTGCCGTCTATGGGGTCACACAGAGTCGGACATGACTGAAGCGACTTAGCAGTAGCAACATAAAGATTATAAAGATGAATGGTTGTATAATATAAGGTAGAGGTTCTGGGCTCCAGAAGCCAGATAAAGAAACTACCAGAATCACCCAAGACACACAAAGAAGGAAAGAGGGACAGACACATAGACAAGTACAAATGTAGACATAAATAAAGAAAAGCAGGAATGGAGTGAACTTAATGAAAAGACACACAGACTTATGCCAGAAACAGGGAACATGGACTTAGACATGTGGCCAGAAGAGGTTTGGTGAGGAGGTTCAGCAGTGTCCAAGCAATCTGGCATTATTCGTCCATGCAGTACACTTGGGGCTTACATGGAACCTTTAGGAATACTTGCAAGATTGGGAAATAGAAGCATCATAGCCTGTTCAAAATTAGTATAACCCTTTGATTTCAAAGGGCAAAGCCTGGAGAAGAGTCAAAATACAGTGCCTTCAAAGACTGTTAATGCATAATAAATTTACTCAAGACCAAACAATGACAGTCATGGGTCTGAGTTAAGCTTGTTGAACTTACAACACCTTCAGCCACAAAGTCTGTATTATGGACTTCCCTCACACCGAAAGTTGAGTGAATCTTATGACCTTGAAAGGCAAAAAAAGCCAAAGAGCTGGCTTTCTCCCAATGAATCCAGAGCTATGAATTTGTTAGGCAGCATTACTTCCCTTATAAAGCACAGTGTAGAGCCCCCAAAAAACTGGGACAAGTGAATTTTGATGTGTGGAGAAGAGGGAAGATGTTCTTTTCCTAGAGATAGTCCAGAACAGTGATACCCTTCACTATGTATCAAGTACTCAGGTGAGTACTTGAAGGGGACACCTCCAGTCATCCACCTGCATTGCAGAATTTTGACCACACTCCCATCACCCCTTCCCAGCCCTGGTATTACCCAGTTGGGGGCTCAGGACTGGAGGAGAGGAAAATATCCACAGAACAGTGCAAGCCTACCTGGATGTCAGCTGGCGTGTTAAGGAAATGGCTTGGGAGAAGGTTTGGAAGCATTCCAACATTGTTGACTGACCGAGAAAGGCAAAACGACAAGATATCAGAAGAGTCCATGGCAAATGTCTATTGAAAGCCTTAAAAATTGTCATATTCAACCCAGAAATTCTCTTGAGAAGTTTTCCAAGAAAGCATGTACAAAAAGATTATATAAAAGGCTGTTCACTGCAACATAATTCAATAACAGTGAGGAAATTGGAAGGGAAAAAATTGTGATCCAATAATACAATGCAGATAAAATAAACCATGGTACAGCCATATGGTGGGATGCAATGCAGTCATTCAAAACTATGACTGCTCAGAGTTTTAAAAACCTGGGAGAACATTTGTAATGTATAATTTCTTTAAATGTTGCAAAACAGTATGTAAGTTTAATCCTCATTTTGAAAATATGCATGTATGTATCTGGAAAGATATGTACCAAGATGCCATCTCAGGCTGTTAAAGATTTTAAGGAACTCATAATTCTTTTATGTGTTCATCTGCTCCTTCTAGTTTTCCTAGAGTACATTTTACATTATTATTAGTAAACGTAATTATTTTGAAAATCAAAATCCTCCTTCTCTCTACAATACACTGTACTGTGTATGTGATCACAAAACAGATCATCTATAAATTATCACAGAAAAAAGAAATTGGATCTTATTTCCCAAAAGAGAAACTCTATCCTCAAATAACCATACTGACTCACTACTTCATGAATCAATCACAGCAATGTTTGTTTACTAAATTAATTCCATTAGACCAAAGTTTCCCTCTTCGTGTCAAATGTCAACCTTCAGTGAAAGAAAAATATTTTAAGACTAGGAAATATGGTTGGGAAGATTGAAATTATGTAAAGGTTTGCTACATTCCAAAACCATATACAAATTTGTTAATCCAGTAATGCCTTTTGTAGAACTGAACCTTAATATTTGGTTTAATGCTACAGCTTACAGTCATGGGTTAAATTTAAGCTACTACTGAATAATCAAGTCTCACTAAGATCATTATTTCACTGACTTATTTCGACAAGCTTTGCATTATTGCAATTTACTTACCTAAAATTCCAATTTCTAAGCCTTTAAGTTTTTCTTTAATATAGTCATAGATGTCATCTTTGGCAAAATCTGCTTGTATTATCTTCACGGTACTTCCTATCGTCAGCTCTGCATGAGAGACAATAGTTATTTTTCAATGAACAGGTGTCCAAATCTGCCTCTTGTCCTTATTCCCCTAATACTCCCTGAGTATTACCTGAACAGAACAGACACTTAAGAACACAAGCCCATCGTCTTAATTAGAAACAAGAAATAGCCCCAGATAAATGCTGGAATGTGTTAAAAGATTTGTGAATGGTGGTTTCTGTGTGATTCTAAGAGTCACTGCAGTGACAAGTAAAGGCATTATAACAGATTTAATACAACAGTTCTCAAAGCAAGGCCCGCAGACCACAGCATCAGCATCACTGGTAACTTGTTAGAAATAAAATCTCAGGCTCCACCCAGGCCTGCTGAACCAGGAAGCCCTGGGAGTGGGCCTGGTGGTCTGTTTTCACACGCACTGGGGGCGACTGTGGTGCCTGCTCACGTTTCAGACCCGTGGGCTGAGGGCTGTTAGAGCAAAGTGTGAGCCTTGTGCTCGGTGAGTATCCGGTCCTCTCCACGTACACTCAGAAACCCTTTGCATTTGTCCAACACTTTAGCATTTACAAAAACATTTACACGCACACTATATTTTTTTTAATATTCTCAAGAATGAAGTAGGCATTGTCTCCACTTTCTGGAGGAGAAAATTAAGGCTCTAAGAAGCTTACTAGCTTGACCAAGGGCACCCACTCCCTGCTCCCTCCAAGTTCAATCTTCTTTCCACTGGTCTATGTGAACTTGCCTTCTGCTGGAGCTTTTTCTTAGATATAAAAACTGCAGGCAGATTTCACTAGCTGCTGCCCACTCAGCTTTGGAGTTAGACCCAATATTTCTGGGGCAAGTGATCTTAAGGCATAGCCTGGGGACACTTCAAAGACACTACTTGTTTTTCAAAAAGACAATAAAAAGTGCACAGTCAGGAAAATACTGAAGAACGTCCTAGTCCTGGTCAAAGTTATTTCAGATATCCAATTAGAGAACAAAAGCAGAATTCACTGGTTCAAGGACACTGAGCCTCCTCATTGTGAGTGTTCAGACACATATTCCCCCACGGTCTTCTCTTATCCAAATTTGTCCCAGGGAAATAAGACTGTCCGCAGACAGCCTGCTATGGTCTTCGTGAGTCTTCATAGTTAAAGACTCATTCCTTTGCATTGAGTTTATTAATCACTAAGTTAATAGTTAATTATTCAAATTCAAATGCTCAGAAGGGGATATGATGATCATTATTGACTAAAAACACTTCAGAGTGGATCATCAAAATAAAATATTATAATATAAATCCTACCTCTTAGGGTTGTATAGTGACAACCCTCACACCATACATAGCAGCCCTGAATCAAATCTTTTTTTTTTAATCTAACAACTAGCAGTGAGCATTGTCTCTCATCCCTCTGCAAGGAGCACAGCACAGACATAAGGAAGGAAGTCCCTGCTTTTCAAGGAAGTAACTGAAGCATTCAGACAGCTGAGGCCTCTGAATGAGGGAATCTGATTCTAGAGACAGACCCTAGACACAAGAAAGAGTGGACCTATTTGTGGGGTGAATGTCTTTCTGCTTCATGAAGCCCAAAGAATCACTGATGAACTAAAGTGAGCTCAAGCCACTTATGTCCTGCACTTAACTTTGTAAACTGGGCTCCCCAAAGGAGGCTTGTACCCCAGGCACCAGAGAGCAAATGTAGGGATGCTGACAGACGCCTCTGCAGGCAGGATGTGAGCAGACCTGGCTAGTGGGCTCCACAAACATCTCCCTTATTTCTTGGAGTCACTCACCAATCTCCGCAGCAATGGCCTGTAGTTTTTCCAGTGTCCGGCTGATAAGCACGACATTGAATCCCTGTCTTGCTAACTGAAGGTAAGGATGGGAAAACCAAAACAGAGATGATAAGCAGACAAGGAAGGCTTGTTATATTAAAGTGAGTTGGGGCATCACCCATTTGGTCATAGGGTGATATGCTTGATCTTCCTAAGTTTAAATGTGCACAATGTAACAATGGTTTCTAGGCTAAGTAAAACAGACAAGCTGGGCCAGGCTAAACGTGACGTAATACCAGTAGTTTCTTTGTGTATGTTTATTATACACCAGGGCTTCCCTCGTGGTCAGCAGTAAGAATCCACCTACAATGCAGGAGACGCAGGTTCAGTCCCTGAGTTGGGAAGATGCCCTGGAGCAGGGCATGGCAACCTACTCGAGTATTCTTGCCTGGAGAATCCCACGGACAGAGGAGCCTGGAAGGCTCCAGACCACAGGGTCTCAAAGAGTCGGACAAGACAGAAGCAACTGAGCACGCATTACGTGCCAGGAACTATTATTCTAAGTGCTTTTCTGTACAGATCCACAATCTGAATGCCCTCTACCTGAAGCATTTATGGTCAGATGTGTGTTGGAATTCAGAATTTGGAGGATTTTATACTATAATTTATGTAACAAGGTCTAGGGCTGGAGGATTTCATACTATAATTTATGTAACAAGGTCTAGGGCAGCAACCTATAATTTAAAAAAAATTCTGCAGCAACTTTTGAGCTGGCTTCTATTCACAAGGACGTTCTCTTGTGGTTCTCCTCACTCAGGCACAGTCATGGACCTGAGCCCTCTCTTTCTGTTCTCTGGCTCCCAACAGGATAGAAAATGAAATAGGGAACTGGAGAGTAAATGGATGTTTTCCTGAGATCAGGAACTCTCTTCAGAATGGACAGTGCCTCGACTCACAGGGGCAGAGCAACAATGTGCAGAAGCGACATGCATTAATATGGCCCAGAGGACACGTGTGCTGGGTGACCACAGACAGGCCCAGACTCCTCACACGTAAAAATGCTACAGGTGAGAAAAGACAGAGTTTTGCCTGAAGAAAAATGGGAAAACCAACGTTCATCTGGAGAGAAACAGACAACATTTGAGTTAGTGACAGAGGACTTACAGAGCCCTATCGCAAGCCCACAGCTGCAAGGCTGCACACCAAGGCCACAGAGGCAGAGCCCAGAACCAAGGTCATTTCCAGAAATGACTGAGCCCCTTTTTAACCGCTGCCAAAAGCCCCCGATCCTTATTGGCCAGTTCCTGACCCCGTATTAGGCAAAAATGCCCACCCCGCTGCTCACCCTACAGTGCCCTAATCAATCACTTAATGCTACCCTTCCAGCAAGAATTTTCTTTGTCTTGAGGCTCCAAAAATTGGCTACTAACCCATGAAGAGTCATCTTTCCCTGGTCTGTCAGGAAGTCGGCCTGGTGTATTCGCAGCCTCCCTCACTATCTATTCAGAAGTATCTATTCACTCAGAACTATCTATTCAGAGGTATCAATTCATTCAGAACTATCTGTTCAGAAGTATCTATTACTTCTGTGGGCTCTCCCTTGAGCCAATCCACTGGTCTAATAGCTTCCTGTGGACTCTCCCCTGGTCTGCTAGGAGGTCAGCCCTCTGTGCTTGCAGCACCTTCATTATCTCTGCTCTTTGTTCTTAATAAACTCACTCCTTTCTGAAATACTGTCTGGAAATTCTTTTCCAACCCAAGCTCAGACTATGGAGACATGGCTCAATGAACTGAAATCCTTCTTAATGTTTTTAATTAAACAAAACTGTTACAATTTTAAACCTTGGTAAAATACACACGACATAAAATTTGCCGTCCTAACAACTATATGGAATGTTTCACAAATTTGCGTGTCATCCTTGCACAGGGCCCATGCTAATCTTCTCTGCATTGCTCAGTGTTAGCCTGTGTGCTGCCAAAGCAAACACTATGCCAAATTTTAACAAGTTATACTATAAAAACACTTAAGCTGAATTGAGGATTTTACCATATAGTCTCCAATAGCCAATACTCAAGCCTGTGGTCTCAGAATCACCTAGGAAGACATCGAACAAACAAACAAACAAACAAAACAATTCCCACCAAAACCATCCAGTTAACAATCTCTGAGGGCAGTGGCCAAAGCATGTGCATCACCCTGCTCATTCCCAGGCCCATACCCAGCCATGCTGCCAGGGCCACCCAGCAGGTGCTGAAGAAGCAAGGGGATTGGAGATGCAACCAGGCTGCAATCTTCTCCCCTCAACAGGCAGCCCCAGAGTCTGGGCCTGCACAGCAAGAAGCACCTGCTGCCCCTGCCGCAGCCATCTGTTGCTGGAACCTCCTGGCAGGGCCTTGACGCCCCAGGGCCTGCTCAGCCCTCAGACTGGGCCAGAGCCTGGACAGGCAGTGCCACAGGCGGCTTGTGGCCTGCCCTTGAAAGACGCAGTGGGATGTGCCTCTTTCAAAGAACCAAACATATCTGGATCCCCAGACCCAAAGGCATGGAGGAGACTCATCAAGGACATAAGGCAGTATGACTCCAAGAACCGCAGGACTGCGCTGATCTGCGCTAAGCGGTCCCAGTGTGCAGCCTTCTCAGGCCCACCCTACAGAGAAGGCTGCGGGTCAGTGACCTGAGGGTGGGCAGCCAGAAGCAGACACATCCCTCCAGCGGCTCTTCTGAGGCAGTCTTCCAGTTGGGGGCAAATGGAAAGGTTGTGCCTTACGTCAAGTTCCTATACTCCACCAACACCCTGGTCACACTCAAGACAGAAGGCCCTGGTCCAGCGTCCCCGCACTCTGTCGGCTCAGAACTAGGGGACAACTCGGGGATGCCCTGGAGTACAACCCCAACCTCCTGGATGACTCTTGGGGGCCCTGTGGAAAGCACGAGTGCGGTCTTCATGTTCATCTGCTACATCACCACAGTGATAGGGTACGTGAAGGCCCCCAACCTCAAGAAGGACATGAGCAAAACTTTCCCAGAGAAGTCCCTGCACATCGAGCTAACGCTAAGCAAAATTAGAACTTTAAAACCAGAAATGCAGAACCTGTCCAGGAAGTGTGGTTTGGAGCCATGACGGTGTCCATGTCTACCTGTACTTGGAGAAGTTGGTCTTGCAGGGTGAGCTCAACAAGCAGAACTGCAGGCTCTGCAGCAAGACCAGCAGCGACCTCCTCAAGTGTGACATGGAGCAGCTCATCGACAAGTTAAAAGAAAGGTTTCAATTCAATAAATGCGATCTAACTGGGTTTGAGTTTATGGTGCTCGTGGTCTAGGAACTTGTTCTCCACCTTCCCAAGAACCAAGTGTTACCTCATTACAGATGCTTCATTGGACCTTCCCTGGAAGCTCAGCTGGTAAAGAATCCACCTGCAATGCAGGAGACCCCAGTTCGATTCCTGGATTGGGAAGATCCACTGGAGAAAGGATAGGCTACTCACTCCAGTATTCTTGGGCTTTCCTGGTGGCTCAGTTGGTAAAGAATCTGCCTGCAATGTGAGAGACCTGGGTTCAATCCCTGGGTTGGGAAGATCCCCTGGAGAATGGAACAGCTACCCACTCCAGTCTCTGGCCTGGAGAATGCCATGGACTGTATACTCCATGAGGTCACAAAGAGTCAGACACTACTGAACGCCTTTCACTTTCACTTTCTTTCATGCAGCAGTTCTAGCGCTGCTGGCCTCCGTGGCACTCCTGGCACTTCATGAGTCCAAAGGTGGGCTTCCAGCACTGGAGTGTGGATGGCGGCCTTCCCTGGCTGGTACCGCTGCTTTGCCACACACCCTTGCTTCCTTGGAGAGACATTGCTTCCATTCCAAAGCACAGCACACTGCCACAGTATTTCTAGCACCCCCCTCCTATGTTCTTCTGTGAACAAGATGTGGAATTTTGTTATGGTTTCTTTTTTTCCTGTGCCTGGGACTGGTCTGGCATCAGGACTTTGATTTACAATGTGAAGTGCTGAATCCTGACTTCACAGCATTTCTCATCTCTGCATCACCCAGCCTTCTGCTACCATCATTGCCACTGCGCTATCATCTGGTGGAGACCTTGCTCTCCAGATCTCGCTGCAAATGATGGATTTCTGGAGTTGACCTGTTAGAGCATTAATCTAGGCTACTTAGGGTTTTCTGACATGGAAACAGCACTATGGACTCCTCCACCCCTCTGCCAGTTTCCCTCCAAGCCCAGGACAGCCCCTCAGGGGTGTCTGCTCACCTCCCCGAATCTATTAGCAGAGCTCTGGCATCAGCCTAAAGCCAATAAGAGCAGGCCCCTGGCTGGTTTGGGTCTCATTTTTTACTCTGGGATCTCTGTTCTTCCGAGGATCGCATCTCCTGGGTGTCATGTAACCCAACAGGCCTCTTAGCACAGAATCAGCCCACCCCAGGCAGGGATCTGCCTCACCAGGAAAACCCCATTTGCCCGTGACTCTTAGGACCTTCAGGATGAATGGATTGCTGGCTCTTGATTTTCCTAAGCAATATTGTGGAGAAAAAAAGGTATTTATTGTCATTTAGAATTTGGTTCTCTGCATTTTTTTTTTTTTTTGGCAAGGGAACAAAAACTGGCTAAACGAGGTCTGTTGAAGTTGTGATTTCAACCACATTTCACTCTCCAGCAGGGAGGAGAGAGACCACTTCAAGCCCTGCCTCCCCATGTGGGTGGGGGCCCAGGGCTTCTTCCTCCCTTGCAGGAAAGTGGAAGCCACCTTGTCTGGAGCAGACACCCACACCAAGCAGACCCCAAGCACTGGTCGTTGCCCTCATAGGCAGTTCTGTGCCCAGCACGCCAGCTTCTCCACACTACATGTAGCCCAGGTTTTCCACTTGCTGCTCCACCGGAAACACTGAAGACGAAGGACTAGAGCTTCTCCTTCACAGGTCAGCAGCTCTCGGAAAGAACGGTGTTAGCCAGACCATTAAGCTGCTTCCTGACCACTGTCTCATGAACCTGTCACCGGAGAGGCTCTAGGACAGTCGCACCTGCATCCTACCTGTGTGGACTGGTGCTTTTGCAGAAAGGAGATACCAGCCTTCATCAGAGCACTGAGCCACCAGCCACTAAACTGAGACCCCAGCAGGAGTGCAGGATGACCGCTCAGACCCTGCTGACTGCTATTCCTTCTTCCTAAGTCGCTTACATGGGCTAAGGGGGACTGCAGGGTGAGTGTGAAGCCCAAGTCTGTATTCTCACCTAATTTACTGAGTGCATCTTCCCTGTCCACCCCAAGAAGTGAAGTGAAGTGAAGTCGCTCAGTCGTGTCCGACTCTTCGCAACCCCATGAACTGTAGCCTATCAGGTTCCTCCGTCCATGGGATTTTCCAGGCAAGAGTATGTCCCCCAAACTGGACGTGCACCAAGGAGGGCATGAAGGATGAAGCTTCTGGGCCCCAGGCAACTCTTCTAGAAAGTGACCTGTCCTGCCACCACAGCATCTCAAGGACACTCCTGTTACAGACACTGCAAGGGACCAACTTCCAAAATGTATGTCCTGGTCTACAACTAGCCTTGAAGGAGGCTAACGTCTTCCTGGGTATTTCTGTATAGATTTTAGAATGGCTGATACAGTAACTTAAGTTTGCATGTTAATGTGGTGAGAATTAGTCATTTACCAAACCTCTCTGTAACCTTCCCTTTAGTGCGCTGCTCCCTTTTTAATAATATCAAGAGCTGCCACTGTGTGGTACTCACATGAAAGTGAAAGTGAAGTCGCTCAGTCATGTCTGACTCTTTGCAACTCCATGGACTGGAGCCTACCAGGCTCCTTCGTCCATGGGATTTTCCAGCCAAGAGTACTAGAGTGGGTTGCCATTGCCTTCTCCAGGGGATCTTCCCAACCCAGGGATCAAACCCAGGTCTCCTGCATTGCAGGCAGACGCTTTACCATTTGAGCCACCAGGGAAGCTGGCGGTACTCACGTGAAGCCAATATTTAAGGCATTAAACTTTAGCCTGAACTGTCACCGCCTACCGCCAGCCCAGACATCTGTGTCCAAGGGCATGGGGCCACTCTCTCAGCACCTGAGAGGTGCTGTAGACTTAAATGAGCGCTAAGTGGCTATTTAACCTATCTAGATATGTGTCATGGATTTGTTTGCAAAAAGTAACGTATTTGTGTTTTAAGTAAAATTTGGTTTTGCAAAAAAAAAAAGGAATCTCTGGACGTAAAGCCTCAGCATTTATGTCTTTTTCTATTCTGATTTGTTAAATTACAGTATTAAATACACAAGTATATTCTCATTGTAAAAGATGTCCCCACTGCCCTCACAGTCCCACTTCCCCTCCGCTGCTAGGCTCCTGCTATCTTTAGTTTGCTGTTGATCCTCCTTTCTAACTTTCTTCATCTACATGCTCCCATACGTACATGCAGAAATCAAAGTTTGTTTTGTGGGGTTTCTTTTTTTCACACTTTATAAGTGGCATTCTATGTGTGTGCGCTAAGTCACTTCAGTCGTGTCTGACTCTTTGCGACCTTATGGACTGTTGCCCACCAGGCTTCTCTGTCCATGGGATTTCCCAGGCAAGAATATTGGAGTGGGTTGCCATGTCCTTCTCCAGGAAATTTCTCCTGTACAATGAAGTTATTCAGTTATACATATATATACATTCCTTTTTAAATATTATTTTCCATTATGGTTTATCACAGAATATTTTATTTGTTTTTCTCTTTTTGTGACTGGTTTATTTTACTAAGCATGTCATCAAGATTCATCCACATTGTAGAGTATGTCAGAATTTCCTTCCTTTTCAAGGCTCAAAAGTACTGTGTTATATGCCTATATCACATTTTGTTTATTCGCCCATCATCAATGAACCTTTCAGTGCACCTTTTTTGAAAACTTTTCCCACTGTGTTTCTATTTTTAATTTGTATTGGGGTATAGTTGATTTACAATGTTGTTTTAGGTTCTGCTGTACAGCAGAGTGAATGAGTTATCCATTCCTTTTTTAGATTCTTTTCCCATATAGGTCATGACAGAGTGTTAAGTAGAGTTCCCTGTGCAATATAGCAGGTTCTTATTAGTTATCTATTTTATATATATTATTGTGTATATGTCGATCCCAATCTCCCCTTGTAACCATAAGTTTGTTTTCTACAACAGTGACACTATTTCTGTTTTGTAAATAAGTTCATTTGTACCATTTTTTCTAGATTCCACATATAAGCGATATCATATGGTACTTGTCTTTCTGTCTGACTTCACTCAGTATGACAATTTCTAGGTCCATCCATGTTGCTGCAAATGGCATTATTTCATTCTTTTTTATGGTTGAGTAATATTCTGTTGCATATGTCCCCATCAACAGAGGAATGGATAAGGAAGATGTGGTACACATCAGAGAACACTGAATATAGCTCTCTGTACTATACGGTAGGGCCTTCTTGTTTATCCATCTCTATATAAAAGCTAATATCTGCTAACCCCAACCTCCTAGTACATGCCTTTCCTAATCCTCTCCCCCTTGGCAAAGTCCAGCCTGTTGTGTTTCATAGATAGTTTCATTTATGTCATATTGACTTACTTCACTTAGTATGATAATCTCTAGTTTCATCTATGTTGCTGCAAATGGCATTATTTAGTTCTTTTTCTGGCCGAGTAGTATTCCACTGTGTGTATGCACCACATCTTCTGTATCCGTTCATCTGTCAATGGACATTTAGGTTGCTTCCGTGCATTGGGTATTGTGAATAGCACCGCTATGAACATAGGCGTACATTTATCTTTTTGAATTACAGGTTTGTCTAGATATAACCAGAACACACCTTTTGCCAATTCTACTCTTTCCGTTTTCATTTTCTTATCAATTTGTAGGAGTTTTATTTTTATATATTCTTGGTATTAATTATTTGCCTAATCTCAAGGATGTAAATACATTTTCTTATAACCCTTTGTAGTTTGTAGTTTGATTTTTGTTGCTGTTGTTTATTTTTTGAGAATAGTGTGAGGTTGAAATCATCCAGTATTATTTTTTTTCAAAATGGGTGGCTAATTGTCTTGGCAACATTTTTCTATTTATCCGTTTTTTTCCTGATTTGAAATACTTAGTCATATGCCCAGTTCTCATATGTATGTGGGTCTGTCTTTGACCTGTTTGTTCTGTCGCACTGGACTGTTTCTTACTTCCTATGTCAGTGTCACTTCTGATCATCTTATAATAGGCTTTGATATCTGGTGTCTGATATCAAGGAAGTGGATTGCCATTTCCTTCTCCAATGTATGAAAGTGAAAACTGAAAGTGAAGTCGCTCAGTTGTGCCCGACTCTTAGGGACCCCATGGACTGCAGCCCACCAGGCTCCTCCTTCCATGGGATTTTCTAGGCAAGAGTGCTGGAGTGGGTTGCCATTGCCTTCTCCAGAGGAAGTCTCTACTATTTGTTATTTTCTTTCAAAATGTTTTTGTGTTTTCTTCTTTGTTTAATTTCCCAAGTAAATGATAACATTGTATTTTTAATGCATTATATTGAAATTAGATGGTGATTGCGGCCATGAAATTAAAAGACGCTTACTCCTTGGAAGGAAAGTTATGACCAACCTAGATAGCATATTCAAAAGCAGAGACATTACTTTGCCAACAAAGGTCCGTCTAGTCAAGGCTATGGTTTTTCCAGTGGTCATGTATGGATGTGAGAGTTGGACTGTGAAGAAAGCTGAGTGCCGAAGAATTGATGCTTTTGAACTGTGGTGTTGGAGAAGACTCTTGAGAGTCCCTTGGACCACAAGGAGATCCAGCCAGTCCATTCTGAAGGAGATCAGCCCTGGGATTTCTTTGGAAGGAATGATGCTGAAGCTGAAACTCCAGAACTTTGGCCACCTCACGCGAAGAGTTGACTCACTGGAAAAGACCCTGATACTGGGAGGGATTGGGGGCAGGAGGAGAAGGGGACGACAGAGGATGAGATGGCTGGATGGCATCACTGACTCGATGGACATGAGTTTGGGTGAACTCTGGGAGTTGGTGATGGACAGGGAGGCCTGGCGTGCTGCAATTCATGGGGTCGCAAAGAGTCGGACATGACTGAGCGACGGAACTGAACTGAACTGAAGGAGAACGTTATATCTTTGTAGAAATCAGTTATCTCGTCCATAACATGCTATTTATTCAGATCTTCTGCATTCTTCTAAAACTTTTAGAAGTTTCTTCATTAAAATCTTGGGCATTTCTTATTAGTTTGCATTAGTTAGGATAACTTAAGCTTCTATAACAAATAACTCCAAAATTTCAGTGGCTTCACACAATGAAGTTTGGTTTTTATCTTATATAACAGATTCTATTACACATAATTCTTTAGGACCCACAACTGAGAAAGGCATTGCCACCTTTAACTTTAGGTTTCCAAGGTTGCCCTGGCTGTTGACATCCAGCCAGTGAGAGGATTGAAAGAGGGTGGAAAAGAGACAACCCTTCTTCCCTTAACCTCCTTGACCAAGTGACACACATCGTTTCTACTTGACTTCACTGGGCAAATGTCACAAAACTCCAGCTAGATGTAAGGCAGTCTGGGAAATTCCCTGGCTGGATAGCTGCCTACCAGCTACACCTTTATACAATGGAAGAATAAGGAATTGGGGGACACTTAGCTGTTCCAGCCACCAGTATCTTATGTTTATCTGTGGCCATTGTGAATTAAATTATTATAAATAACTAAATTGGGTCAATTTATATAATGGAATACCATACAATACTGAAAATGAATGAACCAAGTTCTACACACACCAGCATGAATGAATTTCAAAAAGCACAGTATTGATCAGAAGCAGAAACAGATTCTGAAAGACATATGAATCAATTTACATTAAGTTCAAATTAAGTAATGCAACCAAATGTACTGGGAGACACACACATGCTACAGAACTTTTTTAGAGTAAGGAAATTATTAACACAATGTTCATGATAGTGTTACGTCTCCGGGGGTGAGGGAGGGGAAACACAAAGGCATGACACATGTGCCTGTATGACACGCTTCAAGGTAACTGGTGAGGCTGCATTTCTTAAGCTCGGTGATAAGGGATACTGCACTCATTTTAATTTTTATTTTTGTAATCACATTCAGATTATATGAAGAAGGAAATGGCAACCCACCCCAGTATTCTTGCCTGGAGAATTCCATGGACTGAGGAGCCTGGCAAGCTACAGTCCATGGGGTCACAAAGAGTCAGACACCACTGAGCGATTTTCGCTTATTCATTATATACATTCTTGTCTGGTACACTTCCCTCCACACACATACACATGCACACAGCCACAACATAATTGCACACAATTCAACATACAGTGAATTTAGGATATTCAAAGCCAGAATCAGAAATTATAGGGTTGAAGTCAAGCCACACAGGAACAAAGAAATGAAGCCAAGAAAATATAAAGATAATTAAAAGCTGCTGCTTTCATTTAAGGCAAGATGAAAGCAAATATGCTTACAGTGCAGCTGGAGTAATTTAGACTAGAATAATTTAGACATTAGGAAGAAGAAATTCCTTGCTGAAACAGCATAAGACACCATCATATATTGCCAGTACATGTAGGATAATATTCAAGAATAGAGAAAAGCAGTTGTTTTTCTTGGGTTGGGCTGAGCCAAGGGATTTTAATTGAAGAGGCAACTCTGTGCCATTACCTGTATCTGCCAGGATCACTGTCCTGAGAAGAATTCTAACAGCTTGTCTGACACACTGGAGCTTGTAGCATTTTTGCCATCCCAGATGTTGGGGGGTGGC
Source organism: Bubalus kerabau (assembly GCF_029407905.1). Classification (NCBI taxonomy): domain Eukaryota; kingdom Metazoa; phylum Chordata; class Mammalia; order Artiodactyla; family Bovidae; genus Bubalus; species Bubalus kerabau. The sequence goes on from NC_073627.1 coordinate 150,367,944, forward strand.
ACTAGAACTGCCCAGGTATGAAGAAATTAACCAGACAATCTTTAGTCATATATTTTGCTTCTAGCACTCTGTGCACATTAATAGCCAAGAATGCATGTTTACATATATTAGAGTGATGAAAAGTAAACCTTATAATGTTTAAATATATATAAAATATATTATATGTATATAAATATTAAAATTTATAGTAGTAGAGGGTCAGTTAAAATTGGTTCAATAGTATAGAGGACAATCTGGCACTCATATCCAGTACTTGAGTGCACACACCCATTGATCCAGCAATCTTTCTGATAGGGATGTATTCTTGGATATATGTAGGTTTATTTTCAAAGATGTGTCTTGAAACATTATTGTAAATACAAAAATTAAAGGCAAGCCCATCCCAATAAAAGAAACATAGTACATTGCTGGGATAGGATAACCTGAAATGATTAAAAGGAATGAAGGCCATCTGTTTGCCTTTGCTATGGCAAGATCTCCCTGTTACATTATTAAATGAACAAGCAAAGTTTAAACAAGGGTTTATGGTTGTGGGACGCAGGATCCCATTTGTGCTCATGTGGGCAAAAGGTAGACACATAGGTGTAATTTCTGCTAAGAGACTGCTAGCAGGCCAGTAAAATTTGTCCCCCTCTTCTTCCCAGGCATGTGACCAGATGACACTCCTGGTCTTTCTTCTGGTTACAGGACTGAGTACTGTCAATGGGCTCCAGGACACAGACATGCTTATGACCCAGCTCCAATCTTGAAGAGTAGCACAGAGGCTTACAGGATAGATGAAGAAGCAAGACAGAAGGAACTAGACAGAGCCACTCACCACGAAAGAAAGTCTCTGGATTGTTATGCTGAAACTACTCTGTACTATCAACCTCCATATCAACATGTAAGTATGGATATAGCCATGGTTTTCCTTTACCTTTTCTGAAAGGAACCTCAAGACATTGTGAACACTGGTGACCTTTACAGAGAAGGGCCAGGTAAGGGCAGGAGTGAGGAGAGTCCTTTATTTCTCATTCTATGCCTTTCTGAGCTGCTTGAGTTTTCTAATTTTATACCTGTATTATTTTATCTTTAATATGAATTATCTGGGCAAAGAGATAACGACCTTTTTTCTCTTTTCTTCCTTACACTTCTTTGAATTAAAAACAAAAATATTCTATGAAGACCTACAAGACCTTCTAGAACTAACACCCAAAAAAGATGCCCTTTTCATTATAGGGGACTGGAATGCAAAAGTAGGAAGTCAAGAAATACCTGGAGTAGCAGGCAAATTTGGCCTTGGAGTATAGAATGAAGCAGGGAAAAGGCTAATAGAGTTTTGCCAAGAGAATGCACTGGTCAGAGCAAACACCCTCTTCCAACAACACAAGAGAAGGCTCTACACATGGACATCAACAGATGGACAACACCAAAATCAGATTGATTATATTCTTTGCAGCCAAAGATGGAAACGCTTCATACACTCAGCAAAAACAAGACTGGGAGATGACTGTGGCACAGATCATGAACTCCTTATTGCTAAATTCAGGCTTAAATTGAATAAAGTAGGGAAAACCACTAGACCATTCAGGTATGACCTAAATCAATCCCTTATGATTATACAGTGGAGGTGACAAATAGATTGGAGGGATTAGATCTGATAGAAAGAGAGCCTGAAGGACTATGGATAGAGGTTTGTGACATTGTACAGGAGGCAGGGATCAAGACCATCCCCAGGGAAAAGAAATGCAAAAAGGCAAAATGGTTGTCTGAGGAGGCCTTACAAATAGCTGTGAATAGAAGAGAAGCAAAAGGCAAAGGAGAAAAGGAAAGATATACCCATGTGAATGCAGAGTTCCAAAGAACAGCAAGGAGAGATAAGAAAGCCTTCCTCAATGATCAATGCAAAAAAATAGAGGAAAATGATAGAATGGGAAAGACTAGAGATCTCTTCAAGAAAATTAGAGCTACCAAGGGAACATTTCATGCAAAGATGGGCTCAATAAAGGACAGAAACAGTATGGACCTAAAACAGAAGCAGAAGATATTAAGAAGAGGTGGAAACAATACACAGAAGAACTATACAAAAAAGAAGATCTTCATGACCCAGATAATCACAATGGTGTGATCACCAACCTAGAGCCAGACATCCTGGAATGTGAAGTCAAGTGGGCCTTAGGAAGCATCACTATGAACAAAGCTAGTGAAAGAGATGGAATTCCAGTTGTTCTATTTTAAATGCTAAAAGATGATGCTGTGAAAGTGCTGCACTCAATATGCCAGCAAATTTGGAAAACTGAGCAGTGGCCACAAGATTCGAAAAGGTCAGTTTTCATTCCAATTCCAAAGAAAGGCAATGCCAGAAAATGCTCAAACTACCACATAATTGCCCTCATCTCACATGCTAGTAAAGTAATGCTCAAAATTCTCCAAGCCAGGTTTCAACAGTATATGAACCATGAACCCTCAGATGTTCAAGCTGGATTTAGAAAAGGCAGAGGAACCAGAGATCGAATTGCCAACATCCATTGGAACATCGAAAAAGCAAGAGAGTTCCAGAAAATCATCTACTTCTGCCTATTGACTATGCCAAAGCCTTTGACTGTGTGGATCACCACAACTGTGGAAAATTCTTCAAGAGATGGGAATACCAGAGCACCTGATCTGCCTCTCGAGAAATCTGTATGTAGGTCAGGAAGCAAGAGTGAGAACTGGACATGTAACAACAGACTGGTTCCAAATAGGGAAAGGAGTACATCAAGGCTGTATTTTGTCGCCCTGCTTATTTAACTTATATGCAGAGTACATCATGAGAAATGCTGGGCTGGATGAAGAACTAGTTGGAATCAAGATTGCCAGGAGAAACATCAGTAACCTCAGATATGCAGATGACACCACCCTTATGGCAGAAAGTGAAGATGAATTAAAGAGCCTCTTGATGAAAGTGAAAGAGGAGACTGAAAAAGTTGGCTTAACGCTCAACATTCAGAAGACTAAGATCATAGCATCTGGTCCTATCACTTCATGGCAAATAGATGGGGAAACAGTGGAAACAGTGACAGACTTTATTTTGGGGGGGCTCCAAAATCACTGCAGGTGGTGACTGCAGCCATGAAATTAAAAGATGCTTGCTCCTTGGAAAGAAAGTTATGACCAACCTAGACAGCATATTAAAAAGCAGAGACATAACTTTGCCAACAAAGGTCCATCTAGTCAAGGCTATGGTTTTTCCAGTAGTCATGTACGGATGTGAGAGTTGGACTATAAAGAAAGCTGAGCACCAAATAATTGATGCTTTTGAACTGTGGTGTTGGAGAAGACTCTTGAGAGTCTCTTGGACAGCATGGAGATCCAACCAGTCCATTCTAAAGGAAATCAGTCCTGAATATTCATTGAAAGGGCTGATGTTGAAGCTGAAGCTCCAATACTTTGGCCACCTGATGTGAAGAACTGACTCATTTGAAAAGACCCTGATATTGAGAAAGATTGAAGGCAGGAGGAGAAATGTATGACAGAGGATGAGATGACTGGATGGCATCACTGACTCAATGGCCATGAATTTGAGTAAACTCCAGTTATTAGCGATAGACAGGGAAGCCTGGCATGCTGCAGTCCATGGGGTTGCAAAGAGTCAGAAACGACTGAATGAACTGAACTGACATAAACATGATCGGCTATCAGGGAAGTGCAAATCTAAAGCACAATGATATGTTACTGCGCAGCTCTCAGAATGGCTAAAATAAAGAAAAAAAAATAGCAACACCAAATACTGGTGAGAATGTTGAGAAAATGGACCACTCACATAGTGCTGTTGAGAATGGTACAATCAATCTAGGAAATAGTTTGGCGATTTCTTAAAAAACTAAACATGCAGCTATCATGCTGTGCTGTCCTTAATCACTCGGTAGTATCCCACTCTTTATGACCCCATAGACTGTAGCCTGCCAGGCTCCTCTGTCCATGGGGATTCTACCATACCAGCTGGCAATTGCACTCCTGAGTATTTATTTCAGAAAAAAAACAGTCTTATGTTCACACAAAACTTACATATAAATGTTTATAGAAGCTTTATTTGTGTTGCCAAAATACTGAAACAACTTAAATGTCCATCAGTGGATGAATGGTTAAACAGACTGTGTAACCTCCATACCGTGGAATTCTACTTAGTACTGAAAAGGAACAGAATATTGGGACACCCTGGATGAATCTGCAGAAAATTATGCTGGGCAGAAAAAAACCCATTCAAAAAGGCTACAAAGCATATGATTCCATTTATATAGCATTCTTTAAAAGACCATGTTATAGAACTGGAGACCAGATAAGCATTTGCCACAGGTTAAGAAGGAAGTAAGAGACACAGAGAACATATTCATGATTGCCAGTGGGCTGGAGAGGTGGGGGAGGAAAGGATTTGGAGTTTGGGATTAGCAAATACAAACTATTTTGTATCAGCTGGATAAACAACAAGGTCCTATTGTAGCACAGGAAACTATATTCAATATCCTGTAATAAGCCATAATGAAAAGAATATGAAAAAGAATATATATAACTGATCATTTTGCTGTGCAGCAGAAATTAACACAACATTATAAATCAACTATACTTCAAGAAAGAAATAATGAAAGAAAGAAGGAAGGAAGGAGAAAGAAAGAAAGAAAGAAAAAGAGGGGAGGAAGGATATGAGCAGAGGTGGGGGGATTTATAAAACAACCATGCAAGGGCTCCTTATGATGAGGGAAATATTCTGTATCTTGACTGTATTGATGTTGATACCCTGACTTATATGATAACTTTGTAAGATTGGGTAAAGGGTACATGGGATCTCTTTGTATTCTTTCTTACTTATGAATCTATAAATATGTCAAAATTAAAAGGTTAGTTTAAAAAAAAAAGTTAAAGGAGAACTAAATAAATACAGGAAAATTAGATAACAGTGCATATGCTCCCTAAGGACTGGGCAGAGCTGACTAGAACTCTGAATGACTGGAACGCTGGGAGGCATTAAATATGCCTACTGACCTAAACTACTTGATTGTTCACAATCACTGGGTTTTCTTGTAGTCTCCAGAGATTAGAGGTAGATTTTGGCTACGGATCTCCCCGCCACCCAACAAATAGCCAGCGGATGGTGTGTTGCAAAATGCAAACAAGTCTCAGACCAAATCCTACCAACAACAACATCTGTCAGTAAGCAGGCATCAAAGCAATTATGAACCTGTTCTCATAGCTTAGTGGAGTCCCAGCCGTCTGTTCCTTAGGCACTCTGTGAAGGCTCATCCCAGGTAGATACAATCATGTTCTGGGGGCACGGTGCAGTCAAACTTCTGGCAGGGTTAGGTGACAGAATCCTCCACTCTCAGCAGGACACGGGGCCAAATCCATTCAAGGTCAAGAACACCACTCTGCTGTGCTCACAGACACCACATCCTTGTTCACAGGAGGGCGAAAGTGCCTCTGCAACACTTCTAGCAAATCCACACATCTTGGAAGATACTTCCTCAGGAAAACTATCGATAACCTTTCTTAGGCTAAGGGGCAAACTCTCTAATGAAAGTCAGGTTAGCTGAAGCACAGATGTTGATGAATTCTGATTTAGCATCTTTAAAAATTAGCTGAAACCTGGATTTAGCCAAAGTCTTGGCAAAAACAGCACATTCTCTGGGTAACTTGCAGAGAGTTTAATAAAAGACTGATTTACAAAGTATGAGTAGTGTGTGGAAAACCCAGGATATTCTGGAGCTATTAACAACAGCAGCTGTGAACCTGAAAGGGTTGGGGGATGAACAGATACCAGAACCAGAGGGTGGAGAGGGCTGCTCAACAGAGCTACAGCCTTCAGCAGAGGGACACAGCCTTCCCTGACCCACAGAAAGAGAGCAGAAAGAAACCCAGCTTCATGTTCCTGACTCCCTCTTACCTGTTGCCAGTGTCTCCCAACCCCCACGAACCCTGCTGAAACCAGAGACCAACTGAGGTGCTTGGTGCAGGTCAGCCTCCTGGAGCACAGAGGAGGGTGAAGAAGAGCAGAGAGTGAATCCTGAGGGGGCAGGTAGAAGAAACTCAACACACACCACCTTGGACATTATCTTCAACTGTTAACCCACGGCAGAAATGTGCACTCACTAATCTTATATACAAATTTACCGTACAACCCAGTGATTCCATTCCTAGGTAATCTACCCAAGAGAAATGGAAATATATGTCCATGCAAAACAGCACATAAGAGTATTCACAGCAGCATATTATATACCTCCCAAGAGGGAACAACCCACATATTCATCAGTTAATAAATGAATAAACAAAGTGTGGTATATCCATATGATAGAATATTATTCTGCAATAAAAACTAAAGAACCACTGACACGTGCTACAACATGGGTGAACCTCAAAAATACTCTGAAGGAAATCAGACACAAACGACTGCATAGTGTGTGGTGGCATTTGCATGAAATGTTCAGAAACGATGAGCGGCAGCCTAGGACTAGGGGTAGGAATGGGGGATTAACCGTGGCCAGTTGTCAGTGATCTCACTAGGGTCATTAGGATGATGGACATGTGCTAAAGCTGGATAGTGATGATGGCGAACTCTTTGGTCAATTTACTAAAAGTTATTGTACTGTACATGTAGCTGAATTTTATGGTATGTGAATTATACCTCAAGAAACTGTTTAAACTTATGGACTCACATATATATCATATTATGCATGCTGAAGTATTTTAAAGCAAATTATACTCAGTCTAACGCTGATCTTCAGTCATAAAGTATTATTACAAGTCCCACCCCTGGCCTGGAATCTGTATAGTGAGGTTTCACTTTGTAAAAAGACATATATATATATATATATATATATAAAATTAGGGGTGATATTCTGGGTTCAATCCCTGGGCCAGGAAGAACCCCTGGAGAAGGGAAAGGCTATCGCTCCAGTATTCTTGCCAGGATAATTCCATGGACAGAGGAGACTGGCAGGCTATAGTCCATGGGGTCGAAAAGAGTCAGACACGACTGAGTGACTAACACCTTCCCTTTTTTTTCATTCTGCATCTGTCGTTTCTTTAAATAGTTGATTTCCTAGTATATTTTTGAATGGCATGCAAAGAAATTTACTCACAGATAGTTTGGCTGGAACACAGCTATGGAAAGGAAATAAGCCACAGAAAATCTCTCAAAGACTTTTGTATCAATTTTGACCTACCTGAGATAGAGAAAGCTTCATTCAGATCAGACTGAACAGAGGAGAGGGTAGGAAGAGGGTCCCTAAGAGAAACACATTTTCAGCTGTGCCCATACCACAATTCCCTCTGAAAAACAACCACCATGGAAAAACTAAACCAAGAAGAGTGAACCCCAAGGTAAACTATGGACTCTGGGTGATAATGATGCATCAGTGTATGTTCACTGATTGTAGCAAACTTGCCACTCTGGAGTGTATATGGGGACAGGGGGTATATGTGAACTCGCTGCACCTTCTGCAAGATTCTGTGGTCAGTCTAGAACTGCTCGAAAAAGTTGTCTACTTTAAAACTTTCAAAATAAATAGAAAATTAAAAGATAAAAAAATTAAAAGTAAGAACTGTCCAATTTTAAAGCTAGTGATATCGTGAAGTCTTCTCTTTCTCTCCTGGAAAATCCCCCACCTCCCACCCACCACCAGCCCTCATTTTCAGTCTGGAAATCTAGCAAAGCATGGCTAAAAATTAAGCACCTTCGTCTCCCAATTCACTTCATCAGCCTCCTGCAAAGGAAACTGTTCATTAAATGAAAAACAATTTGCATTTTCAGCACAAAGGACTCTCTGCCTTGTGGGCTTCCAGCCTCTCCTGAATTGTGCCATTTCTCTTACGAGCCATAGACTTTGTAAAGGTTCCGTGTGAAGTGGTCACAGTCAGGAGGGGGGCCATGGAAAACACTTGATTGTCTGGGCCAGCATTGTTCCCTTTGTCCATTTGAGCAGGGCTCAATCTTATTCTAGAATGTCCAGGCTGGCAGGCTCCATATATGGGTTTTACTGCTCCCCTGCTTCAGAGAGTTAAGCCCCTGAAGCACTCACTTTCCCAGAAGTCCCCGCTGGGCACTGTACTAAAGAAGAATGGCTGCTGCTGTGATGAATGGGCTGTTTTCCTTCTGCTGTGTGTTAGGGCCTGGGTCAAGGAAGGTGCTTGTCACCGCTAATCTGTAACAGGTGGTGGGAACACCAGGGAAGACAGGGCTTCTTCTGTGAGGCAGTAAATAGAAAACCTTGAATTCAGGTGCCAAAGGAACAGAAATGGTGTGAAATACAGAGTGAAGCAGAGGCTTCAGAGGTGTGAAGAGCGGGCTCATTCTTGTCCTCCTTCCTCCATGCCATCCCTCTCAATAACTTTTTTCACCTTCTTCCAGTAATGGTTGACATTCCTTTAAAAGGAGACAAAGTCTCTCTTGCTTCTCCAATTATAAATACAGACTAGGTTAGAATGCTTCCAGCAAGATGGAGTGAAAATACTTTTCCCTATCTCTACTATGAAATGCAACTAAAACAGGCAACGTGGACATAATACATAAAATAAATATAAGAAGACTCCAAAAGAGAGTGAGAAGAGTAGCTATGGGCCTTGAGACCTGAGGAAACCAGCCATGAGTTTCCTGGGTTTTATTTTTGCCTCATATATCCCAGACTTATTGCTGGAGAAGCTGGATATTCAGAAACACCAACAGATATGGACATAAAAAGTCCCAATAAGAGTCTGCTGTCTCTAACAAAAAGACTAGAAAATGGGCATGCTAGCAAGGCTGAAAACTTAAGAAAATAACTGCTTTACTGCAGGCAAACAACTCAAATATATATATATATATATATATATATATATATATATACACACACACACATACATATATGCATATAAGCTTCTACTGCCACCCTCGCCTCCAAAGTTGAGGGGGGAGCTGACACTTCTAACCTGGGAGGGCTGCCCTAACAAGGATTCCAACCCTTGCCATGTTGGCACCAGATAAGGCTGAGCAGGATGCCAGGACTTTCATCCCAGCCATCCTTCCCCTCATGTCAGCTGAGACTTGAGCTTGCACTTCTACCTCATGGTGCCAGAGCACCCCCTCAGCTCTCTGCCCTCTTCCTTCCCCTGGAATGATGACAGAGGAAGCCTAGTGGATATTCAGGACTTACACCATCACCGCAGTAACAGTGAGACCACTGCCTCCAAGTACCACTTGTGGAGAGCAGTAAGGACGCACTCTTTCCCCCCAAAATCGAGTGGCCTTTGAGGAGCCAGAACTCCTACCCATATCCAGCAACCGCCAGTGGAGGCCAAGTGGAAAACCTGGGCTCCTACCTCACCTGATAGAAAAATGTCAGCACCCTCTCCTCCCCCTTCTGAAGCAATGTCCATACACATCTAAATAGGAAAATTTAAATATGAACCAGAGTCTCACAACTTAAAACCAAAAATATCCAAGATTCAATTAAAAAAAACAAAACAAAACAAAACAAAACTCAACACGCCAAGAACCAAGAAGATCTCGGTTTGAGTAAGATAAAAGCAATCAACAAATACCAACATTGAGATGACATAGATACTGGGATTATCTCGTTAGAATTTTTAAAAAGCTGCCATAAAAACACTTCAGAGAGCAATCACAAACCCAAGTAAAACAAAAGAAAAATAGAATGTTTCAGCAAATAAAGATAAAAAAAAAAAACAAATGGAAATTTTAGAACTGAAAAGTACAGAAAGTGAAATTAAAAACTCAACTGATGGGCTCAATAGCAGAATGGAGAGACCAAGGAAAGAATCCATGAACTTTAAGATAAAACAATAGGAATTATCCAATCTAAACAGTGGAGAAGGAAATGGCAACCCACTCCAGTATTCTTGCCTGGAGAATCCCATGGACAGAGGAGCCTGGCGGGCTATAGTACATGGGGTCGGTCACAAGACTCAGACATGACTGAGCAACTAAACTGCAATCTAAACAGAGAAAAAATACACTGAAAGAAATGCACAGCATCTCAGAGACCTACAAGGAAGGACTATAAGAAAAATCACATTGTGTCACCAGAGTCCCAGAAGAAAAGAAGGCAGAAGGAATATTTGCAGAAAGTATGAATGAAAAATTCTCAAATCTGTGAAAATGTATAAACTTACAGATTCAAGAGGCTAAGTGAATCTCAAAGAAGATAAACTCAAATAAACCCGCACCAAGAAACATAACTAAACTCCTAAAAACTGAACACAAAGAAAAATGTCTTGAAGACAATGAAAGAGAAACAACACTTGACCTATGAGAAAAATTATTTGAATGACATGAAACTCACCAGAAACCATACAGGCCAGAAGAAAGAGGCACAACATTTTCCAAGTGCTGAAAGGAAAGGATTGTCAACTATAAATCCTATATTCAGCGAAATTATCCTTCTGGAATGAAGGGGAAATTGAGACATTCTCTGATGAAGAAAAACAATGAGAATGTGCCACCAACAGAACTACTATAAAAGAACAGCTACAGGAACTTCTCTAAACAGATAGGAAATTAGAAAAGAAAAAATCTTGGAACATCAGGGAAGAAGAAACAATAAAAAGAATAAAAATATGGGTAAGTACCATACATTTTCTTTCTAAAAAAAAAAAAAAAGCAATATATGGGAGAGAAAAGGCAGCTTATACATTCAATAATAACAGTGGCTAAACTTGGAAAGCTTACTCTCTGCAAAGCATTTTTCCCACCTCATCCATTTAACTTTTACAAAAGCCCAGATGTAATTAGCATCTCCTCCAGTTTATTGATGTGGAAATTCTGCAGTAAGCATATTGGAGGCAGAGTTTGAACAGACAGTGATCTAATTAATTTTCAACCTCAAATTCTTAGCTATTACAATCCATAGTATTCCAGACTCTGAACTGCTTTCCTTGAAGCAGGATTTAGCAGGGAGACAAGAACAGGTTCTCTGGAAGAGAGAAAATCTTGCATGAAAGAAAGATCACAGAAAATTGTTTAACACAGCCTTAGAAAAGAATGAAAGGAAACAAAGAATAAGATTCTACAAGAGCAAGGCAAGAATTAGTCTAGAACAGAAACAGAATTTGAAAGTTCTTAGGTGGTATCTTTTGTGCTAGTAAAGACCTGGAAGCCCAGAAAGGATATATAATTCGTCCAAAATCTGCAGACCGTGTCTGAGTGAGGACTAGAGCACATAGCTCCTGACCCTTAGATCACTGCCTAGTCGCTAAGTCGTATCCGACTTTTTGTGATCCCCATTGACTGTAGCCTGTCAGACTCCTCTACCCAAGGAATTTTCCAGGCAAGAATACTGGAGTGGGTTGCTATTTCCTACTCCAGAGTATCTTCCCAGGGATCAAACCCACGTCTGCTGTGTCTCCTGAATTGGTAGGCAGATTCTTTACCACTGCACCACGTGGGAAGCCCAATAATAGCTTACCAAACTACATATCCTGTAAATGCATTTTTAGAAAAGCGTTACTACCTGCTATCTATCTGTCTACAGAGAAACAAAAAGCCTAGAAGAAAACACTCAAAGACATCATACACCAGTGACCCTCAACCCTATCAGATTCTCTTTATTTTTTTCATGTTCATTAATCTTCTTGAAATGAAAGTTTTATATATATATGCTACCTATACAAATGATTTTTAAATTAACATATGCCCTGGCTATGATGTTAAGGATAAACACAAGGAAAGTAGTTTATGATTTTTTATTGTTTTAAGTATAATAAATGCTTATGGTACAATTACCCTAGAAAATAACAGTGCCCCCATAAATTCCTAAAACAATTCCTAAGGAGAGATACTGCCACCTTTGAATATCATTGTATTTTTTTAAGGTAGCGAGGGGGTGAGATTGAGATTTTTAAATTTCCTTTTCAATAGAAAATAGTTTTCTTCGTAAAGGAATGTCTATTGCTTTTCTAATCAGAAAAGTAGTGTTTGTTGTGACACATGACCATGGTATGTCTAATGCAAGGAGAGGAGAAAGTCCCCAAGAACACAACCTACCTCGAATGAGTAAGCTTTCCCAATCCCATCTCCTGCTCCAGTGATCACTGAAAAAAGCAGAAATGGTTTTAAAGGATAGAATTAATTAATCTTTAAGATCTTCTTTCTTGCTGGCTACATTTGACTGCAGGCCTACTCTCTAAGATACAATATAATATTCCAAAGCAATGCCCTCCTACTCTCTAACCGAACTCTGCTCAACTGTGACCAACTTTGCTTAACTGGGAATGTTCCAGCCTTGACTTCCTTCACTAAACTTCAAAATGAAACTTTTTTTTTGGATGGGGTTGGGGGGAAGAGTTGGTGAGGCTATGGAAAACATGGTCCAAAATGAAACAAAGTGCCTCAGCCAGAGAACACTTTATCCAGACCCCATAAGGGTTTACAGTTCTAAGCCTTAATTCATCAAGGACAAGCAGTGTACTCTATTCTCTCTCTATCCACACACCCAGTTGTCACTATAAGGATGTTTCAAGGTTCCTAGTGAAAGTCAAGTTCTCCCCATTTCCTATCCTCACCCTCATAGGACAGCAGAAATCAAAACCCATGGAAGATAGAGAACTTTTAACAAGGAGGAAAACACAGAAATGCAAAAAGAGGATGGAGTGACATGAAGGAATCTAAAGAATTTGTGCTCACTAGACCAACTGATTAATAGATGACAGTGAAATGTGCCATCTAGTCCTTTTATAATCCATAGCATATACATTAAAAAATTTTTTTAATTGGAAGAATATTGCTTTACAGTGGTGTGTTGGTTTCTGCTATATAACAATGGAAATTGGACATAATTATATATTCCCTGCGCCCATCCCACCCCTCTAGGTCATCACAGAGCACCAGGCTCGGCTCCCTGTGTTATATAGCAGCTCCCCACTAGCTATCTATTTTACACATAAGAGTGTATATATGTGAATTCTACTTTTTGCAACTCTTGCCACCCTCTCCTTCCTTCGCTGAGTCCACAAGTCCATTCTCTACCTCAGCATCGCCATTCCTTCCCTGCAAATAGGTTCATCAGTACCATTTTTCTAGATACCATATATATATGTGTTAATATATGATATTTTTCTCTTTCTGACTCACTTCACTCTGTGTTAACAGGCTCTAGGTTCATCTACCTCACAGCAACTGACTCAGTTTTTTTCCTTGTAGAACTGAGTAATTTTCCACTGTATAACAGCACATACATATTTAATGACTGAGCTCTAGAGTAAAACTCAATTGTGTGGATGTCATAGTTTCAAAATAAACTATAATTCAGTATATACCTAGCTGCAATTTACCTTTGCAGCAACAATCAAAGGATATGCTTTCCAAAAGTGTGTACGAAAGCTGTGTGCAATTTACTTGAGAGGGAGAGCAGACCAAGCTAAACAAACTTCAAGCAGCACACTGGCAGAAGCACCCTCATTTTAATAATTACCAATTATTTTATGTGTTTATTTGGATACTTTTAAGTGACTCCATGCATATGACCTATTTCACTTGGAAGAGGTACTATGCTCAGGGATCTGTTGTCTTCTGCTCCATCTTCCCCTTCCTTACAGGCATCCTCCAAATCACCAAGTACCAGGCCTGAACTACATAGGCAAGATCCTGTCGCTAAGTGGCTGGCATCTACTGAGTGCTTACTTTCTGCCATGCACTTTATTTGAGGGGTTTGTTTGTCATTCACTTAGACCTAATTATTTACCAACTAAATTACACAGCAGCTTTACACAGCATGAGATGGACGGGAGACAGAAGAGAGGAGGCGGCTGGCTGCTGAGGTTCCTGGCCACCTCCCCTCCCACTCCTGTGTGTAGTGGTGAAGTCCTCAGTGCCGCCTCCGTCCCAGTTCCCGGACCGGCCCTGGGACACAGGTTAAATTAGGTCCAGGCTCTGTCACTCCACAGCCACCTGGGCTCCCACTAGCAGCTTCTTCACCGGAGTTGGGGGTGAGGGAGACAGATGAGGCTGTCTGGATTTAGGGAGAAGGTGGAACGGGCATCGTAGGTCCAATAAAGCTCTTCCTTGTCAGGCTTACAGACACACAGAAAGCGCATGTGGCTGGGCAGCCTCACAGCCACCATCTCATCTAATATTCAACAGAAGCCTGCAATGCGGGGACCATCATTTCCCTTATAAACGAGGAAGCTAAGGGAAAGTTCTTAACCCAGTCAAGGCCGCAGTGCTAAAGATGATGGCAGCCGGATCTGAACCCAGGCTCTGATCTCGGCCCCACACCTCTATAGAGGATACCAGTGACAAAATTGGGAAATCGGCCACATATGGCTGCATATGAATTTCTTTTGGAATGCTTGTTCCTAGAAGGGCCAAGTTCTAACCCCTCAGAGCATGGCATTTAAATCTGTGTGGAGCCGGGCTTAAAGGATCCACAACACTCAAGTTCAGACTGCTCAGCAAGTACTTTGGGAACTTCCTACTGACCTGAGAGGAAGGAGTTCTCACACATACATATTCTCTCTCTCTTTCTCCAGATATAACAAGCAACAGTTAAAAACACATTTTTTTCATGCCAAACAATTTTCATATAATAATTTTTTAATTTCCAATGCTGAGGGTACAAGGTTGCCAGCTTTTGCAAATAAGGACACAGGATGCCCAGTTAAATTTTAATTTCAGGTAAACAACAAATAATTTTTTAGTATAAGAATGTCCCATGTAATAACTGGAGTGTCATATATTAAAAATTATTTTTTATTTATCACTAAATAAGAAATTTAAATATAACTTGAGTATCCTGTATTTTATCTGCCATTCCTATAAGGTTGTTTACAATCTCTCCTATTTAGCCTGGGATTGTATTCCTAAAGCCACTTAAATTCTTTTTTATTTTTTTTAAGTCACTGGATTTCTTACAACCCTATTGTAGCATAAAACCTGACAGTTGGGTTTTGGTTTTTGTTTTTTTTCTTTTTCATAATGCAAGTGCTTGGCTTATGCTTTGATTGCCAGTTAGGCATCAATTTCAAAGAGGCATCTACTTTAAAGACGGTGATTGCTAATATAAGTTATGTTGGCCACAGGATAATGTAAAGAGCCAGACAATCTCCCCCAAACGAGGTCTCTTCTTTAAAAATTTTGTTCTTCAGTTGCTAAATCGTGTCCAATTCCTTGCAACCCCACAAAACTGAAGCACATCAGGCTTCATTGTTCTTCACTATCTCCCAGAGTTTGCTCAAACTCATGTCCATTGAGTCAGTGATGCTATCTCACCCTCTGCCACCCTCTTCTCCTCTTGCCCTCAGTCTTTACTAGCATCAGGGTCTTTTCTGATGAGTCAGCTTTTCTCATCAGGTGCCCAAAGTATTGGAGCTTCAGCATCAGTCCTTCCAATGAAAATTCAGGGTTTATTTCTTTAGGATGGACTGGTTTGATCTCCTTGCTGTCCAGGGGACTCTCAAGAGTCTTCTCCAGCACCACAATTCAAAAGTATCAATTCTTCGGCACTCAGCCTTCTTTATAGTCCAACACTCACATCTGTACATGACTAGAAAAACCATAGCTTTGACTATACGGACCTTTGTAAAAAAAAAAACAAAACTGACGTCTCTGCTTTTTAATACGCTGTCTAGGTTTGCCATAGCTTTTCTTCCAAGGAGCAAGCATCTTTTAAAAATCTTGGTTGGTTTCAATAACTGACCATTTTGACCACTTGTTTTTTCTCTTCCTGTGCTTTAATTTCCCTCTCTTATGTCTTAAATTCACTATTAAAGAAAGAGTTCTTGAAACCCTAGGCCCCTAGTCCAGAATAAAATAAACGCAGAACCCCAGGCCCGTTCACTCTCTCTTTCTACACACGACCTTGTTGTGGCACCAGATGTGCTGTATAATTTACAGGTCCTGTAGGTAATAAACCTTTATTTTTTCTTAAGTTTCCTGATGGTGCTGAAAGGCATTTTGCAATCATAGTAAGACCCACAAGGGCCGGCCAGGTCACAGCATTTGTTATTGATAGACTGACACCAACACATAATACCAACTTTGAAATGCAAACCTAGCACTTCATTCAAGGAGATGCTGAAACCACAGCTTCATGTTCTTCACCTTAAACTCAGTATAGGGCTGAAATTCTGCATGACAGTTTCAGGAGCTAAATCCTATTGAGAGGCAGTGATTAATCAATCTACTTGGGACATAAACCAGACCCAGATTCTGAATATAACCATTTAAAAACATGTCTCCACAGAGATCTTTATTGCCTTGATTTTGCATTACCCTCACTTCGTGACAAGTCTCTGAGAAATTAGTATAATAAAACGGATTCAAATTATTGTTGGATTTCAGAATTTTGAAGCTCCGTTTAAGAAAATGAAAGCATTCTGGGTTTTTGAAAATCTGGGGAAGAAGATACATAATTTTCTGCCTCATCCATGATTTGTATCATCAGAAACTCCAAAAATAAGAAAACCCAACTAGTGAGGATGAGAGGAAAAGCACACAGTAAAGAACTGAGTCACATTCTTCCTGAATGATTCTCCTGATGCCTCACATCACATTTTTCAGTCAATTTCATTTGTACTTTACAACCCTGTATATTAACCCAAAGGAATTACATCTTTGCTCTCAAAAGGAAAAGATGCAATATATCATTGAGACCTAAGTAATAATAATAAAAACAACAACAACAACAACAAAAGATGGAAAGCTTTCTTTACCTGCCCACTCTCCCATTGACTTCAGGAAAGATCTTGGCAAAACTTTCCAGAAATGCAGGAAAATACATTTAGAGAATCTCACGCATTTCATCAGGTAGACCAGGCAAACCAGCAACCCTACAAAAATAAAGAACTGCTCCAGAACCTCCCCCATGATGGCACCACAGCAGATGCTGTTTCAGACCTGGTCCAGTCCCTCACAGCCTTCGAAGTGAGCGTGGCTGCTCTGCAGGAGCATCGGTCCCCTTCTGGAGTCACTGGAAACATTCCAATGAGTCACTGTGTCGAGGCATTCAGATTAGAGTAACTTCTTTACACAATCCTCTGATTCACAAGCTTTGGAATAAAATATTCTTTCTAATATCTTTATAGCACAGTTGGGCTTTTGTGAGGCAGGGGAGTGTTGAAGAAGTCAAAGGTGAACATAAAGATAAAGACTGGACAAAGAAAAATGGCAGCCCAGCATTTCCTCCCTAAATCTAGAAGCTAAAAAAGATACTAAAAACTATGCAAAATTCTAGAAGTCATTCATTCACTTAGTCAACAACTATCTATTGACTGCCTACCAGGTGGCAATCACTGTTTGAAGCCTTGGGAATAGAGAATAGTAAACACAGGCAGTCACTGCCAGGGGGAGCTGAGATTCAGAGTCAATATGCAAATAAAAAGATAATGTCACATATCAGTCCCATAAAAAAGTGCTGTGGAGTGACAGGAAAAAATTCTGTGAAGAGGTGGTATTTTGAGCTGAAATTTGAGTGGAAAGGAGATAGTCCTACAAAGATAAGTTTCTTCCTCCAGGCTGAGGGAACAGCTAGTACAAGTGACCTGAAATGAGAAAGATGCATGTATTTGAGGAGTAAATAGCACTACACAGAGGATCTGGTGTGTACAGAACAAAACAAAAGAATAAAGTAAGATGGAGGCATGCAGAGAAGCCAGATACTCCTGGTGAGGAGTTTGGGCTTTACTTAAGTGAGAAGAAGCCACCAAAGACACTCAGATAATTGTTGTTGTTGTCGTTGTTCAGTCACTCAGTCGTGTCCAACTCTGTGACCCCATGGACTGCAGCTTGCCAGGCTTCCCTGTCCTTCACTATCTCCTGGAGTTTGCTCAGACTCATGTCCATTGAGTCAGTGATGCCATCCAACCATCTCGTTCTCTGTCATCCCCTTCTCCTCCTGCCCTGTCTTTCCCAGCATTAGAGACTTTTCCAATGAGTCAGCTCTTCTCATCAGGTGACCAAAGTATTGGAGCTTCAGCTTCAGCATCAGTCCTTCCAGTGAATATTCAGGGTTGATTTCTTTTAGAATTGACTGGTTTGATCTCCTTGCAGTCCAAGAGATTCTCAAGAGTCTTCTCCAACCCCACCATTCAAAAGCATCAGTTCTTTGGTTCTCAGCCTTCTTTATCCAGCTCTCACATCCATACATGACTACTGAAAAAACCATAGTTTTGACAATATGGACCTTTGTTGGCAAAGTAATGTCTCTGCCTTTTAATATGCTGTCTAGGTTTGTCATAGCTTTTCTTCCAAGACAATAGCATTACATAATCTGAGTCACTTGATGCTGAGAAAAGATGACCTTTTGGAGGTAGGGATGGAGAATGGTCATGACATAGAAACAGGGGAATGAAGAGACTCTGACATCATCCAAGAAGAGTGTCCTCATGTTCAGCTCTTGGCCCTCTTCTCTTTGGTGTCCACACTTAGTCATTTGATGGCATTACCTAATCTCTTGACTTTAAGGACTTTGTGCACTGAGAACCCCTAAATGTATAATAACTTCAGCGGTAACCAGGCTGCTCATCCATACTTGCATTTCCATTTGAATGCAAGTAACATTAACACCTCCATTTGAATGCTTAATAGTCATCTCAAGCTTAAGTCTAATAATGGCTTCTGATATTACCTTCAAATGTCAAAACTTATTTCCCCTGCCAATTTCCCTATACCAGAACATGGCAGCTCTTATGTTCCAGTTGTTCAGATTAAAAACCTTGGAGACAGGTTTGCCTGTATGTCAGGTGATGAGCAAAATCCTTTCAGTGAGGAGAAGACCCAGGAAGGAAAGTGAGAGGTACAAGTTACTGCCAAGTTCAGCCTGCATCGCTCTCTAAACCATGGCATGTATTTACCCTGGCACTTTCAACTAAGGTCCTTATCTGGAGCAGCTTCTCAGTTCCAATTGTCACTTGTTCATGAAGCTATGGGCTACCTGAAAAAAGTACAAGTAATATGGAGATTAAACTCTAATTAGAGCAAATGAGATGGCCTTTGCCAACAGTGGCTCCCCACTCCTTCCCATTTTGTCCGACTGCCCCTTATTTACTATGTCTTGTGTACCCAACTCTGTACTAAGCACATTACAAGGATTACCTGTCTTGGTTAATTATTACTCTTTCCACTGATGGTTAGTTGGCAGAAACAGATAGTATAGATCAACCATCTCAGCTCATCCACAAATGTTCCCAAAGGAGTGAGAGGCTGAGGTGTTTGATAAACATGAAGACAACAATTATTGTTTTTACTAAGGTCTGGGAAAGGCCTGGCCAATGCCCAGCAGTCTGTCCTGTGACTCTGGTTTAGTTTTCTTCTGAGCATATTTTTTATTGGCTTATCTTATTTATTGCTTGTGGTTGGGTCTCCTGCCATGACAAGTAAATTCCTTTGGATTGGGACTTTGCTTTGTAGAGCAAAAGTACTCTGACCCACAGCTCCTTAACATAACAAATGGAGACAAGTAGAAGAATATTTAAAAGAGGGAAAACTGGGAACTATCCCAATGAGTTTATTCTCACAGTGGAATATTATACAGTAGTGCAAATGAATGAATGATAGCCAAACAGAACAATATGTGACATTCAGAAACATAATGTTGAGTCAAAAAAAAGCAAATGCCAGAATATTACGTTAAGTCTGATATTTTATAAACTCAAAAAAGCAATATAAAGAAATATATTGCTTATGTTAAAATGTGATAAAATTGTTATTACAAACAATGGAATGATAAACACAAAATTCAATAAAGTGGTTTCATCTGGGGAGAAATGATATGATGGAGAGGCCCTATAGGCAGGTATAAGCTACTGGTATCATGTGATTCTTGAACTTAGTAGTATGTACATGAGTGTTTACACAATATAATACAATGTTTTATAACTTATATGCATTTCACACATAATCTTTTGCTTGTAATAATTATAGTATACTAAAATGTACAGTGAAAAACCTGAATATTCATGATGATTTCAAACTTGAAAATTAAATAAAATATAATTATATAGTTAAAAAAAAAAGCAAGTAGTCAAGGTTGTATATTGTCACCCTGCTTATTTAACTTATGTGAAGAGTACATCATGAGAAATGCTGGGCTGGAAGAAGCACAGGCTGGAATCAAGATTGCCAGGAGAAATATCAATAATCTCAGATATGCAGATGACACCACCCTTATGGCAGAAAGTGAAGAAGAACTAAAAAGCCTCTTGATGAAAGTGAAAGAGGAGAGTGAAAAAGTTGGCTTAAAGCTCAACATTCAGAAAACTAAGATCATGGCATCCGGTCCTGTCACTTCTGGCAAATAGATGGGGAAACAGTGGAAACAGTGGCTGACTTTATTTTCCTGGGCTCCAAAATCACTGCAGATGGTGATTGCAGTCATGAAATTAAAAGACATTTACTCCTTGGAAGGAAAGTTATGACCAACCTAGACAGCATATTCAAAAGCAGAGACATTACTTTGTCAACAAAGGTCCATCTAGTCGGGCAATGGTTTTTCCAGTGGTCATGTATGGATGTGACATTTGGATCATAAAGAAAGCTGAGTGCCAAAAAATTGATGCTTTTGAGCTGTGGTGTTGGAGAAGACTCTTGAGAGTCCCTTGGACTGCAAGGAGATCCAACCAGTCCATCCTAAAGGAGATCAGTCCTGGGTGCTCATTGGAAGGACTGATGTTGAAGCTGAAACTCCAATACTTTGGCCACCTGATGCAAAGAGCTGACTCACTGGAAAAGCCCCTGATGCTGGGAAAGATTGAGGGCAGGAGGTAAAGGGGATGACAGAGGATAAGATGGTGGATGGCATCGCCGACTCAATGGACATGGGTTTGGGTGGACTCCGGGGGTTAGTGACAGACAGGGAGGCCTGGCGTGCTGCGATTCATGGGGTCGCAAAGAGTCGGACACGACTGAGCAACTGAACTGAACTGACTCAATAAATGTTGTTGTCAGTCACTCAGTTGTGTCTGACTCTTTTTGAGCCCAAGGACTATAGTTCGCAAGGCTCCTCTGTCCATGGGACTCTCCAGGCAAGAACACTGGAGTGGGTTACCATTTTATTCTCCAGAGGATCTTCCCAACTCAGGGATCAAACCTGGGTGTCCTGCATTGCAGGCAGATTCTTTACCGTCTGAGCCACCAGGGAAGCCCACTCAATAAATATTCACTCTTTAAGGAAAAATAAGCCTTATTTTGTGTGGGTGCAATGAAGTTTGTCCTTTAAAGAAGTCTTTGGTAGACAGGTGACAGACACTGGTACAGGTTGGGGGCAAGCTGCAGAGCCTCAGGGAGGAGGGCTGGATCTCAACTGGAAGCCTGTGGCGTTAAGTGACGAAGAAATGCAAAAGAACGAACAAGGCAAAAAGGGAATGGATTCCTTCACAACTGACCCATTTATCGATATTTTTTGGTGTTTACCTGTCCCAGAAGACACAATGGTTGAACTCAATGTGATGTGGAGGTGAGAGCCAAGGGGGTGGGAAACTGGAGAAATTCAGAGAAAGAAAGAGGCCTGAAGAAGGCTGTAAGATATTTATAAGGGCATGGCCTTCCACCTGAAGCATCTGTGTAAGTAAGCTGTGGTATGCATTAGGGGAAAGAATTATAAGAAGTTTTACACCAGAGAGACCTGAAGAGAATGTGACTTTGTTGCCAAGTTTTCAGTAAAAGAGGACAAAACTAATTTTTTCTAATGATGTGTGTCATCAAATGTCATCCAGAAATGGAGAGCGGCTTTCACAAAGGTTGGTAAAGAATAAGCCTGCAATGCAGGAGACCCCAGTTCGATTCCAGGGGTGGGAAGATCTGCTGGAGAAGGGATAGGGTACCCATTCCAGTATTCTTGGGCTTCCCTGGTGGCTGAGCTGGTAAAGAATGCACCTGCAATGCGGGAGACCTAGGTTCAATCCCTGAGTTGGGAAGACCTCTGGAGAAGAGAAAGGCTACCCACTCCAGTATTCTGGCCTGGAGAATTCCATGGACTCTATAGACCATGGGGCCACAAAGAGTTGGACACAACTGAGAGACTTTCACTTTCACCCCTACCCCCCTGTAACCACCGCCCCCCCCACACACACACACATACAACTAGATGTTCCTTGACACACAAGTCTCTTTGGAAAGCAACTTGCAAAATGGCACCTTGCTTCATCAGATCAAGCAAATGAGGAGTTAGATGAAAGAAAGAAGCCACACTCTTTTGCAACCTAATCTTGGAAGGAACCACCCATTACTTTTGCTGTATTCTATAATGAGAAATTAGTTCACATTCTAGGTCCAGCCCATATTCAAAGGGAGGAGATTATACAAGGAAGTGAATATGAGGAGGCAGGCATTGTGATCCATTTCAGAAGCTACCCACAACATGTATTTACTATATTATGCCATTTCAGTTCAGTTCTGTTCAGTCGCTCAGTTGTGTTTGACTCTTTGTAACCCCATGGACCACAGCACACCAGATTTCCCTGTCCATCACCAACTCCCAGAGTTTACCCAAACTCATGTCCATTGAGTCAGTGATGCCATCCAACCGTCTCATCCCCTCTTGTCTCCTTCTCCTCCTGCCTTCAATCTTTCCCAGCATTAGGGTCTTTTCAAATGAGTCAGCTCTTTGTATCAGTGGCCAAAGTATTGGAGTTTCAGCTTCAACATCAGTCCTTCCAACGAACACTCAGGACTGATCACCTTTAGGATGGACTGGTTGGACCTCCTTGCAGTCCAAGGGACTCTCAAGAGTCTTCTCCAACACCACAGCTCAAAAGCATCAATTCTTCGGCGCTCAGCCTTCTTCACAGTCCAACTCTCACATCCATACATGACCACAGGAAAAACCATAGCCTTGACTAGACAGACCTTTGTTGGCATAGTAGTGTCTCTGCTTTTGAATATGCTGTCTAGGTTGGTCATAACTTTCCTTCCAAGGAGTACATGTCTTTTAATTTCATGGCTGCAGTCACCATCTGCAGTGATTTTGGAGCACTAGAAAATAAAGTCAGCCACTGTTTCCACTGTTTCCCCATCTATTTGCCATTTAGGGCAAACCTAATCTTCAGTAAAATAAATCAGAACATTGATTTCTTGGTAGACATGCAGTGATTGACTGGGTAATAAGGAACCTTTCTATGGTGATGAGGATGTTCTATATTTTGATAAGTATGTCTGTTTATGAAAGTATGCCTTTATCAAAACTCATGTATTATACACTTAAGGTTTGTATAATTCATGAAAGTACATTATACTTCAGATTTGTTAATTTTAATTTGTTTGGCTGTGCAGTGTCTCGGTTGTGACATGCAGGATCTTTAGGTAGGGTACGTGGGATCCAGTTCCCTGCTGTTCATTGCTGTTCAGTTGCTAAGTGGTGTCCGACTCTTTGTGACCCCATGAACTGCAGCATGCCAGGCTTCCCTGTCCTTCACTATCTCCCTGAGTTTGCTCAAACTCATGTCCATTGAATCTGTGATGCCATCCAACCATCTCATCCTCTGTCATCCCCTTCTCCTCTTGCCCTCAATCGCTCCCAGTATCAGGGTCTTTTCCTATGAGTCGGCTCTTCTCATCAAGTGGCCAAAGTATTGGAGCTTCAGCTTCAGCATTAGTACTTTCAATGAATATTCAGGGTTGATTTCCTTCAGGATTGACTGGTTTGATCTCCTTGCAGTCCAAGGGACTCTCAAGAGTCTTCTCCAGCACCACAGTTCAAAAGCATCAATTCTTTAGTACTCAGCCTTCTTTATGGCCCAACTCTCATATCTGTACATGACTACTGGAAAAACCATAGCTTTGACTATATTGAGCTTAGCAAAGTGATGTATCTGCTTTTTTATAGACTAAGTCTGTCATAACTGTTCTTCCAAGGAGCAAGTGCCTTTTAATTTCATGGCTGCAGTAACCATCCACAGTGATTTTAGAGCCCAAGAAAATGAAATCTGACACTGTTTCCACATTTTCCCCATCTATTTGCCATGAAGTGATAGGGCCTGATGCCATGATCTTCCTTTTTGAATGCTGAATTTTAAGCCAGTTTTTTCCACTCTCTTCTTTCACCTTCTTCAAGAGGCTCTTTAGTTCATCTTCACTTTCTGCCATTAAAGTGGTATCATCTGCATATCTGAGGTTGTTGATATTTCTCCCAGCAATCTTGATACCACATTGTGATTCTTCCAGCCTGGCATTTTGCATGATGCACTCTGCATAGAAGTTAAATAAGTAGGGTGACAATATACATTCTTGACATACTCCTTTCCCAATTTTTAACCAGCTGGTTGTTCCATGTACAGTCCTAACTGTTGCTTCTTGTCCTGCATACAGGTTTCTCAGGAGGCAGGTAATGTGGTCTGGTATTTCCATCTCATTAAGAATATTCCACAGTTTATTGTGATCCACACAGTCAAAGGCTTTAGCATAGTCAATAAAGCAGATTTTTTTTTAAATCCCTTGCTTTTTCTATGATCCAGCAGGATCAAATCCCTGTCCCCTGCTTTGGGAGCATGGCGTCTCTGCCAGGGAAGTCCCTATATCTTAATTTTAAACTAACTTTATCTTATTCTCTAAAGAGTGGATAACTTAGCATTCCATATTACCAGAAATGCAAAGTGTAAGTGAAGTCTCTCAGTCGTGTCTGACTCTTTGTGACTCTATGGACTGTAGCCCACCAGGCTCCTCTGTCCATGGGATTCTCCAGGCAAGAATATTGGATTGGGTTGCCATTTCCTTCTCCAGGGGATCTTCCTGACCCAGGGATCAAACCCTAGTCTCCCACATTGTAGGCAGACTCTTTACCCTCTGAGCCACCAGGGAAGCCCCAGAAATGGAAGTATTAGTAATTCACTTGTGTGCTTGCTTTTAAACCTAAGATCCCACCTTTACTTTTTTTATTTTGTCACACCATGTGGCATATAGGACCTTAGTTCCTCCCTGACCAGGGATTGATCCTGAGTCCCTTGCAGTGAAAGCATGGAGTCCTAACCACTGAACAACCAGGGGATTCTTCTACCTTTACTTTTCAACATCAAAAGATATATTCAATGCTGTTTAATAGACTGAGAAATTATCTGTCAATATCTGAATATGAATCCAGAAAAGATTTAAAATAAATTTGTACTGTACTATTCACAAGAGGACCTCAATGCATTTGAAAATTCTGTGTGGAGATATGTTATTTTTCCCAGTCTGTTAGCTATTGTTTTCTTCCCACTGAAGAAATGCAACTGAATGGATTATATTATTATAGCAATAAATATTAACTCCAATATAAATCTTTAAATACTTTTATGTCTTTTAAAATTTTTTATTATATATTTTTTATTTTAAAAACAACTGTATAAGCTGGAAAGCTATCGTTGCTGCTGCTAAGTCACTTCAGTCGTGTCCAACTCTGTGTGACCCCATAGACGGCAGCCAACCAGGCTCCCCCGTCCCTGGAATTCCCCAGGCAAGAACGCTGGAGTGAGTTGCCATTTCCTTCTCCAATGCATGAAAGTGAAAAGTGAAAGTGAAGTCGCTCAGTCGTGTCTGACTCTTAGCGACCCCATGGACTGCAGCCTACCAGGCTCCTCCGTCCATGGGATTTTCCAGGCAAGAGTACTGGAGTGGGGTGCCATTGCCTTCTCTGGGAAAGCTGGAGAAGTATAAGTATAGTTATAGTTAAGTATAGATAAGTATGGTTAAGTATACTTATATCAGCAAATTTTTTAAATGTTTGAGTTTTTTATTGAGGTATAATTGACATATGACATTATATTAGTTTCAGGTATACAACATAATGGTTTAATATTTGTACATGTTGCAAAATAACCACCACCGTAAGTCTAGTTAATATCTATCACCATACATGTTACAAAACTTTTTTTAAATATTTATGGTGAGATCTACTCTCTTAGCAACTTTCAAATATGCAATACAGTATTATTAACTATAGTCACCAGGCTGTTTATTATATTCCCATAACTTGTTTATAGCTAGATGTTTTTACCTTTTGACCTGATCACCCTACATCCAGTTCACCCACTGCTGCCCCGCCCCTTTGGCAACCACCCATATATTGTTTGTCTGTAAATATATTGCGTGCTCAGTCGTTTCCAACTCTTAGTGACCGCATGGACTGCAGCCCACCAGGCTCCTCTGTCCATGGGATTTCCCAGGAAAGAATACTGGAGTGGGTTGCCATTTCCTCCTCCAGGGGATCTTCCCAACCCAGGGATTGAACCCAGGTCTCCATTTCTGCAGGCAGATTCTTTACTGTTGCCACCAGGGAAGCCCAAATTCAATAAATGGTAACAAAAAAGTGTTCTTATGATACATGTCTAGTAACTCTACATAGGATGGAGACAGAATAGTTTGAGAACTGGGCCTCTGAAACTGGAATCAAAAACTGAAATGCCTACAATCAAGGCAGATTAGTGTACATGTTAAGTCACTTTAGTCATGTCCAACTCTACAGTACTGTGGACTACACCCTCCAGGCTCTTCTGTCCATGGGGATTCTCCAGGCAAGAATACTGGAGTGGGTTGCCATGCCCTCCTCCAGGAGATCTTCCCAATCCAGGGATCAAACCCACGTCTCATATCGTCTATATTGGCAGGTAGGTTCTTTACCACTAGCACCACCTGGGGAGCCCCAAGGCAGACAAGTAATATAAATTAGTGAAGTAGGCCAGGCACCTTAATCTGTATTGTTTCAAAACAAGCACATAGTAGGTGTAATTTCTATTTCTACAAATACACTCTTGAACCTTTGGCTCTCTTGATTCAGCTTTTATTTCCCTCCTATCCTCTCAACTCTGTTGTTTGGGTTTTTTTTAACATTTATTTTTATTTATTTGGCTGTGCTGGATCTTTAGGTGTGACATGCGAGATCTATCAATAGTTCCCTAACCAGGAATTGAACCTGGGCCCCCTGCACTGGGAGCTCAGTCTTAGCCTCTGACCACCATAAAAGTCCTTCGACTTTGTTTCAAGGAAAACAACACTACAAGCACACTAATGAAAGGCAGACACTCAGTCACACGACTGGAGACACAGAAAATGGTGGAGAATATGACAAAATAACAACTACTCCCGACCTCAGCTCCAGCTGTTACCCTGTGGAGATTCTGGCCCACCTGGCAAGTTGTGATTTTTTTTTCAACTATTGCAAGAAATCCAGTTTCTAATGTGAAATTTCTCAATTTTTATAAAAAAAAATTTATTTGAATGACAGCTAGAAAATAAAGCCACTAACTCAAAAAGCATTTTAACAAAGCATAGACTAAATAATCCTAAAGGAAATCAGTCCTAAATAGTCATTGGAAGGACTGATGCTGAAGCTGAAACTCCAATACTGTGGCCACCTGATGCAAAGAACTGACTCATTGGAAAAGACCCTGATGCTGGGAAAGATTGAAGGCCAGAGGAGAAGGGGATGACAGAGGATGAAATGGTTGGATGGCATCACCGACTCGATGGACATGAGTTTGAGCAAGCTCTGGCAATTGGTGATGGACAGGGAAGCCTGGCGTGCTGCAGTCTATTGGGTCTCAAAGAGTCAGACATGACTGGGCGACTGAACTGAATTGAACTGAGACTAAATAATGCAATCTCTAATCTCCCTTTGGACAATTTCCAGGGATCTTAAATGGTTTTACAGTCTTCTCTACTTCCCCTTGTATCCCTGGAGAGTGGGCCCACAGAGCATCTCACGCTGCTGTCCCACCTTCCCTAGACAGAATGTCACACTTCAAGTAAGCAGAATTTGAAGAACAAGGTTCAAGTACTGTGACACAGTTACGAGGCACATCTCTGCTCTGAGCTGTGAGTGAGAAGGATGTGGCAGTGAAGCCTAGCTGTCCTGTCTCCTGGTCTCTCCCTTCCTTACCCTTTCCCCGCTTTTTCCTCCCCTTCCTTTCCTTTTGCCTCTCTCTCTCCCTCTGACTGCAGGCAGCTGACCACACTGGCTGGAGGAAGATGCCTTCCCACCAGGTAGCAGATATAAAAATTACCCTTGGGCTCATCCAGGAGCAAGCCTCCTGAGGCCAAAAATGGGACAACTTCTTGAGGAAACATATTAATCTTGAATTTTTTATTTTCCTCTAAAGCAGGGATCCTTACTTTTTTCAGTGCCATGAATTACAATGGCAGTCTATAGATGGCTACAGCCTCTTTCTCCAAATAATGTTTTTAAATGCATGAAATAAAACACATAAAATTATAATGAAAACCAATTGTCATAAAGTTACAGCAATATTTTCTAAATATTCTAAATATGATGTACTATAACATTAAATACACATGAATACATATTAAAATACATCTAAATCTGATGTATTCTTATGAACATATTAAACAATAAGAACTAGTGGAGGCACTAATAACTATAAGAATACTGAGCAATGCACCAATGATTTTCTACAAAAACTCTAAGGTGATACAAAAATATTTCAACTTCTATGATAACTAAGTCACAAGTACAGCCAGTATTAACTATGGTCTTGCCTACATTCAAATGAAAAGAAATGCTACATTTTCATTAGAGAAAATGAAGATGTTTTCTTTCTCCATTCAAGTTCACCAGCCCTCTAAATTCTGTGAACCTCAGGTTACGAACCCTTGATACTAAAAAGATGATCTGGACCAAAAGTCTGGGGTAGTGTGGCACCCCACTCCAGTACTTTTGCCTGGAAAACCCCATGGACGGAGGAGCCTGGTAGGCTGCAGTCCATGGGGTCGCTAGAGTCGGACACGACTGAGCGACTTCCCTTTCACTTTTCACTTTCATGCATTGGAGAAGGAAATGGCAACCCACTCCAGTGTTCTTGCCTGGAGAATTCCAGGGACGGGGGAGCCTGGTGGGCTGCCGTCTATGGGGTCCCACAGAGTCGGACACGACTGAAGCGACTTAGCAGCAGCAGCAGCAGTGCTCCTCAGATTACCAGGGTTAAAATGCAGATTCCTATTCAATGTGTGTGTGCACCTGATAGTCTGCATTTCTAACAAGCCTCAGGTAATGCTGATATTCTGATCCAGGAACCACACATTGCAGAGAAAAGGTTCTGAGGCTTATCATGGGAGACCTCAGCCTGGAATGGAGGTGAGAATCAGAGACACACAGATGGTGTTCCCTGACCCTGGGAGGTCCCAGGGATGGCTTCCTCCTAAAGGGACATGTTTTGTTTTACCACATGCTTCAGTATCTAGTGACAGAAAGGGAACTTAGAGATCCTGAGTTGCTGGGCACCCTCAGTTTCCCAAAGTACAGAGTGGCAGCTACTGATCAGCTAAACCACTGACCCTTGACAAGTCCCAGTCCTCAAAATATATGCACAAGCACACACACCCATTCACAGAAAACAAAAAGTACTCACAAGTCGTAAACATGACTCAACAAGACTGCAAAGCTGAAGTGATCATGCAAAAGGAAAAAACCCACTAAAGTCTCTGAAAGTATTGACATATGTACCTTTGCCATTTTCCCGAGAGCACAGAAAATATATATAAATAAAAAAATATGTAAAATATATAAACATATACTAACAATTATACACATATAATATATAACTCTTCTCTAAACTAGGTTTTATTCTTTAGGCAAACTCAGCTTTCACTAACTCCTAGTGCCCCTGTACTTTTACTTATATATGGAATATATTTTAAAAATACTAAAACAACAGGAAAAAGTACAAGTTAACAAACGTCACTGCTATTAGCAGTAAAATAGCCAGAAGTAAGCAAAGTAGCAAGTATATTAAACTAATTTTCCTTCTTCCACCAGAATGGTTTTTATTACTTTTTTTTTTTAAGAAAAAAGAAATCTGGAGACCTGATGCACTCGGCTATTCTTCTTCAGCCTCTCTGAAGTTCGTGGATCCCTTTTGCACCACCTCTCTGCATCCAACGTTCTCAGCTAAACTTAATTCAAAACCCAGACTGGCATTCCCATCAACCCCACCCTAGTTCTGTAGAGGAGAGCAAAAATTACAAGTTTCGACCCAGCTACAAAAATCTGCCTGCATTGTCGAAGACCCAGGTTCAATCCCTGGGTCAGGAATATCTCCTAGAGAAGGAAATGGCAACCCACTCCAGTATTCTTGCCTGGAGAATCCCATGGACAGAGGAGCCTGGCGGGCCACAGTCCATGCGATCACACCGAGTCGGACAGGAGGAAGCCAGACACAACACACAGGACTGCTGGACTGCTCTTAGGGTGCCCTCTGCTGGCCACATATGGAAACAAGGGAAGGAAAGCTTTCCACACTGATTTTAAAAAGGGCGGGGGGGAGGGGGGGGTGGGCAGGTCATGTAAGACCAAGTATTTGAGGTGATTGTAAAAGAAAAATATTTAAATAAGAACCCCATTCCGGGAGGGATGTTCAAGAGGAAGGAGAATATGTATACCTATGGCTGCTTCATTTTGATGTTTGACAGAAGATAACAAAATTCTGTAAAGCAATTATCCTTCAATTAAATAAATAAATAAAAGGAACCCATCCTGAGGCATCCTGGCTATTGAAACAAAAGACCAACCATAGTAAGACTAGAAAAACACAAAAGCATCTTCCTTTAAGAATTCTAAAAATGAAAATTAGAAAAAACAATTTTGGAAGAAAACAAATCTTGTTTAAGCTTAACATTGGGAAAAAAAAAAATGAGTTGAAGTTAACATTTTTCAAGTCTTAGCACTTTTGGTCCCTGGATTTCATTTGATGATGATGCAAGAAAAGGTGATTACACAGTTTGGGAGCCCCAAGGTAATATTCTAGAAGCCTTTAAAAAGTAAATTGAAACAATAAGGAACTCCTATAATTCAAAAACAAAAAAACAAAACCCAAACAACCCAATTCAAAATGGGCAAAGGATTTGAACAGACATTTCTCCAAAGAATATGTACAAATGGCCAACAAGCACACGAGAAGACACTCAACATCACTAATCACCAGAGAAATGCAAATCAAAACTACAATATCACTTCACACCCACTGAACAGAGGAGCCCGGCAGGCTACAGTCCATGGATTCACAAGAGTCAGACACGACTTAGAGACTAAACCACCACCACCTCCTACTGCTGCTGCTGCTGCTGCTGCTAAGTCGCTTCAGTCGTGTCCAACTCTGTGCGATCCCATAGATGGAAGCCCACCAGGCTCCCCCGTCCCTGGAATTCTCCAGGCAAGAACACTGGAGTGGGTTGCCATTTCCTTCTCCAATGCATGAGAGAGAAAAGTGAAAGTGAAGTCGTTCAGTCATGTCTGACTCTTAATGACCCCATGGACTACAGCCTACCAGGCTCCTCCGTCCATGGATTTTTCAGGCAAGCGTACTGGAGTGGGGTGCCATTGCCTTCTCCCCACTTCCTACTACTGCTACCAAAAAGAGCAAATAACAAGTGAGGATGTGGATAAATAGGAACCCCCTCACTGTTGGTGGGAATACAAAATGGTCTCTGTGGTCCATGTGTTACTGTAAAAAATGATGAGGTTTGGAGAGCTTCCACTCGATGAACACATTGATGTGCCAGAGGGGTTATGAAAGCTCCAAACCATTTCCAATATACCTTGTCCTATGTACTTCTTCCCTTTGGCTATTCCTGAGTCAAATGCTTTATAATAAACTGGTAATAGAGAGTAAAGCACTTCCCTGAGCTCTGTGAGCCATTCCAGCAAATTACTGAACCCAAGGAAGCGGGTATGAAGACTCCAGCTTTCTGGTCAATTGGTCAGAAGCACTAGTCACAACCTGGGACTTGGGACTGGCATCTGAAGCAGGGGGAAATCTTGGGGGACTGGGCCCTTAACCTGTGGGGTCTGTGCGAAATCTGGGTGGAGTCAGAATTTAACTGTAGGACCCCTAGTTGGCATCCAGAGAGTTGAAGAATTGCTTAATGTGAGGGAAAGTCCCTACACATTTGGTGTCAGAAGTGTTTTATGTGTAGAAGAAACAGGTTTCCTTTTACCATCCAAAAGAGCTGAATGCAGGGTCTCAAAGAAATATTTGTACACCCACGTTAATAGCAGCATTATACACAAATAGCCAAGAGGCAGAAGCAGCCCAAGAGTCCACTGACAGATGAATAGATAAACAAAACGTGGTATATCCATATGATGGAACATTATTCAGTCTTAAGAAGAAAGGAAATTCTGACATATGCTGCAACATGGATGAACCTTGAGGACATTATCCTAAGTGAAATAAGCTAGCTGAGAGATAAATACTGTGTGATTCTACTTTTATGCGGTATCTATAGTAGTCAAATTCATAGAGACAGAAAACAGAATGGTGGTTGCCAAGGGCTGGGGAAAGGGAGGAATGGGGAGTCATTGTCTAATGGGTATAGAGTTTTGGTTTTGCAAGATGAGAAGGTTCTGGAGATTGGCTACACAACACTGTCAATATACTTAACACTACTAAACTGTACACTTAGAAATGGTTACGCTGATAACTGTATGTTATGTGTATTTTACAATTAATTTTTTTAATTAAACATGTCAACACAATCATTCCTTCATTTGCTGCCCTGTCCACCCGGTTTGCTGTCCTGTCCATCTGGTTCAGCTTCTATAAACTTAGAAAGTCAGAGCTGGCAGGGATTTGGGAATATCATTCCATTGTACAGATTAAAAAATGGAGGCAACCATGGCAAGGTGACTTGTGGAGCCCTCAGGGAGTCAGCAGTGAAGACAAGACTGGAAAGAAGGGCCCCTGATTCCCAGAGTGGGGCCTTACCTTGCGCCACAACCCCTGTGAGGACAGTCCATTTCTAAATGGTGCCGTACAGTGCGTGCATGCTCAGTCATGTCAGACTCTGCAACCCAGTGGACTCCTCTGTCCATGGGATTTCACAGGCAGGAATACTGGAGTGGGTTACCATTTCCTCCTCAGAGGATCCTTCTAACCCAGGGATCGAACCCACATCTCCTGTGCCTCCTGCATTGGCAGGTGAATTCTTTACCACTGAGACACCTGGGAGGAGAGGATAAGAACTGTCATCCAATCCGAGGTTGCTTCCCACACACCATTGGTCTGGGAAGTCAGGCAAGCCCAGGAAAAAAAAATATACCTTGGTTAAAGTTGATGTGATCTGAATTTCAGAGTCCCCTGGACAAACCTGGGAGGAGAACAGGAGAGAAATATAACCTACTTAAATAATACAACCTACTTAAATAATATAACCTACTTAAATGTTGACGGAGCACACTGAGTATTGTTTTTCCATTGAGTTATTTTGTAATTTTTCCCAACATGAGTCATTTATTACCCTTCAAGGCAGACTGAATAAAATGACTTACTGTTTACTGCCTGCCTACAATAACATAACAGTATGAGGCATGCATATAAATTATTTTTTATTTTACTTTGGTGATTGTGAAGATATCAACATATAAGATCAAATCAAAGCTAACAACTTTACTGGCATTTAAGTGGTTGATTTTACTAAAATGAAGACATGTCTGCTTAAACCAAAAAAATGTTCTCATTGGCACCTTGCTTTGGCTGCGATCTTTGAAATTAAGGCCAAGGTGCTGATAAGCACGCTCACCAGCATCGGCCTTTGACCGCCTCTGAAGCACTTTGGATACCTGGAAGAGCACACAGGTGTGTGGGCCCTGCAAGTGCCTTGGAAACGATCCCTTTCACCAACTGTTTGAAAAGATTCACTTTCAGCTGGTAAGGCTTTGCCTGGGTACGTTTCTCAGGGTTGATGATGGCTCCTCGTGCAGCACATGAGGTAGATTCGCTTTGCATTTTGCAGACATTCCTGTTGTGCCTTAACCAGAAGGGCAAGTGCCACAGCCAAAACAGCTGGGAATATCCCCCCCTCCCCACAGTCTGCAAGCGAGTCTGCAATTCTGCCCCAGGTTCTAGACCTTCAAATCTTGAGAGATGTTTTCTTCATCCACAGGTTGTTTAGGCTTTAATTGGCTGCCTAGAGTTAAAAAGGAATATCTCAAGCCTCCTGCCATGCTGAAAGAAGAAGAAAAAAAACAACAGTAAAAATAAATTCCATAGGTGGTACCATCAAAAGTTATACTCTTGATAAATATACTCAGCCTAATTTTTTTTATACTTTGGCTACTTATTTCTTTTTTCAAATTTTGTTGAAGTATAATTGATTTACAATGCAGTTGGCCTAATGCAGAGACCTTACTTTGCCAACAAAGGTCTGTCTAGTCAAGTCTATGGTTTTTCCAGTGGTCATGTATGGATGCGAGAGTTGGACTGTGAAGAAAGCTGAGTGCTGAAGAATTGATGCTTTTGAACTGAGGTGTTGGAGAAGACTCTTGAGAGTCCCTTGGACTGCAAGGAGATCCAACCAGTCCATTCTGAAGGAGATCAGCCCTGGGATTTCTTTGGAAGGAATGGTGCTAAAGCTGAAACTCCAGTACTTTGGCCACCTCATGCGAAGAGTTGACTCATTGGAAAAGACTCTGATGCTGGGAGGGATTGGGGGCAGGAGGAGAAGGGGACAACACAGGATGAGATGGCTGGATGGCATCACTGACTCGATGGACGTGAATCTGAGTGAACTCTGGGAGTTGGTGATGGACGGGGAGGCCTGGCATGCTGCGATTCATGGGGTCGCAGAGTCGGACACGACTGAGCGACTGAACTGAACTGAACTGGCCTGATGTGAAGGAAATTATCAAACCCCCTGTTTTACTTCCTCAAATATGTGGATTAATTGATGAGAATTAACCCTCTTATTTACAAATCTTTGGCAGTAGAAAAAGAGCAGGTCAGATCTAATACATAAACTTGGAGAGAAATAAGCACCTGGTTATTATTGGAATAAACAATATACTATTATCCTAACAGAAGCAGAAGATATTAAGAAGAGATGGCAAGAATACACAGAAGAACTGTACAAAAAAGATCTTCACGACCCATAAATCACAGATGGTGTGATCACTGACCTAGAGCCAGATCCTGGAATGTGAAGTCAAGTGGGCCTTAGAAAGTATCACTACGAACAAAGCTAGTGGAGGTGATGGAATTCCAGTTGAGTTATTTCAAATCCTGAAAGATGATGCTGTGAAAAGTGCTGCACTCAATATGCCAGCAAATTTGGAAAACTCAGCATTAGCCACAGGACTGGAAAAGGTCAGTTTTCATTCCAATTCCAAAGAAAGGCAATGCCAAAGAATGCTCAAACTACCGCACAATTGCACTCATCTCACACGCTAGTAAAGTAATGCTCAAAATTCTCCAAGCCAGGCTTCAGCAATATGTGAACCGTGAACTTCCTGATGTTCAAGCTGATTTTAGAAAAGGCAGAGGAACCAGAGATCAAATTGCCAACATCCGCTGGATCATGGAAAAAGCAAGAGAGTTCCAGAAAAACATTTCTGCTTTATTGACTATGCCAAAGCCTTGGACTGTGTGGATCACAATAAACTGTGGAAAATTCTGAAAGAGATGGGAATACCAGACCACCTGACCTGCCTCTTGAGAAATTTGTATGCAGGTCAGGAAGCAACAGTTAGAACTGGACCAGGATCAACAGACTGGTTCCAAATAGGAAAAGGAGTACGTCAAGGCTGTATATTGTCACCCTGCTTATTTAACTTCTATGCAGAGTACATCATGAGAAATGCTGGACTGGAAGAAGCACAAGCTGGAATCAAGATTGCTGGGAGAAATATCAATAACCTCAGATATGCAGATGACACCACCCTTATGGCAGAAAGTGAAGAGGAACTCAAAAGCCTCTTGATGAAAGTGAAAGTGGAGAGTGAAAAAGTTGGCTTAAAGCTCAACATTCAGAAAACGAAGATCATGGCATCTGGTCCCATCACTTCATGGGAAATAGATGGAGAAACAGTGGAAACAGTGTCAGATTTTATTATTTTGGGCTCCAAAATCACTGCAGATGGTGACTGCAGCCATGAAATTAAAACACGCTTACTCCTTGGAAGGAAAGTTATGACCAACCTAGATAGCATATTCAAAAGCAGAGACATTACTTTGCCAACAAAGGTCTGTCTAGTCAAGTCTATGGTTTTTCCTGTGGTCATGTATGGATATGAGAGTTGGACTGTGAAGAAGGCTGAGCGCTGAAGAATTGATGCTTTTGAACTGTGGTGTTGGAGAAGACTCTTGAGAGTCCCTTGGACTGCAAGGAGATCCAACCAGTCCATTCTGAAGGAGATCAGCCCTGGGATTTCTTTGGAAGGAATGATGCTAAAGCTGAAACTCCAGTACTTTGGCCACCTCATGCGAAGAGCTGACTCATTGGAAAAGACTCTGATGCTGGGAGGGTTTGGAGGCAGGAGGAAAAGGGGACAACAGAGGATGAGATGGCTGGATGGCATCACTGACTCGATGGATGTGAGTCTGAGTGAACTCCGGGAGTTGGTGATGGACAGGGAGGCCTGGCATGCTGCGATTCATGGGGTCGCAAAGAGTTGGACATGACTGATCGACTGAACTGAACTGAACTGAACTGATTATCCTAAAATGGTGTCCTACCCCTGAGACCCCAAAATGCCTTTCAAAAGTATCTCCCAACATCTTTAACACATGTGCTTTGATGGAGCACAGATTTAGTGAGGCGCATTCACAAAAGGAAGGCCACATGTAGGGTCTTTTCTGTGAGGAAGACACATGAATTAGATTCAGCTCTCGACTCTGAATTTTCATTACACACATCCCCATGAACCACGTGAGCAAGTATGGCATAAAGAGATGAACTGAATATTTCAAGTAAAATTTATCCTAGGGATTGTAACATCAAAACACCTCCTGCTCTTTCACTTATAACATATTAATCAGGCTTTTAAAATTCATGTTACTAAAATGAATTCATTAAAAAATCCCACTTACCAAATATTTAACCCTACAAAGTTTAACACAGAGAAAATGTAGTCTCCACCTACTAACATTCCAATGTAGGCCACGGATACATTCTGCAAAAAGAGAGGATTAGTGATCTTAGAAGTAAAGGATTTGGGGGGAAAACACATATATATGGTGAAATCTGAAACAAAATATTTTAGTTACTTTTGAAAGAGATTTGCATATAATAGGAATTCATGGAATATTGAATATGTGAATAAAAACTATAACATATGGCTTTATAAAAAAAATGAAGTAAACTATAACACTATAATCACAGAACTGCATCATCCATGCCTTCTTCCACATACTATACCAGAAAAAAGATGTAAGGGTTGGGTTGTAATCAGCTTTTCAGATCTCATCTCTTTATCATCACTGGGTAGGGAATTTTAATCATATTAGTCCTAAACGTAAACTGATTAAGACAGCTGACAAATTCTAAGCAGTACTTGGTCCAGTATATTCTCAATGGTCTTTGGGTAGCCAAAAGATAAGTCTACTGATGAAGCACTCATTCATCATAGAAGCTCATGTGAACAGAAACACAAAGCAACGGCAGAACAGAATTTAGAATACCTCACCCTCCGATTCATTAGTGTGTGTACTCAAATGCTGTACACACACAGCATGTACACCAATCCCAGAGTTAATCACCTTATAACTGTGTGCAGATCTAGACTGAAAACAGTTCTTCATAAGGATTCCCTTAGTCAGCAGTATTCTCCCAGAAAATCAAAATGTAGATCACTCTGTATCTTGTCGCAGAAATTTGTAATTTTTTCAGCTATTTTACTTGGTTTTCCCATACCATCCCTTCCTTCATTCCCAATTTAAAAGTTATAGAGGATGAGATGGTTGGATAGCATCATCAACTCAATGGACATGAGTTTGAGCAAACTCCAGGAGATAGTGAAGGACAGGGAAGCCTGGTGTGCTGTAGTCCATGGCGTTGCAAAGAGTCAGACCCAACTGAGCAACAGAACAACAACCTTTAAATTAGCAGGCCTTCCCTCTGTCTTGTGAATTAAAAGATTAGAAAATGTAAGAAGGAATTACCCAGCCATAGCTGAAAATATCACAGGCCTCCATTCTTACTATACCACGGATAATAACAACAATAAAATCAAACAGTCAATCCCCCAATTCGGTTGTTTATTTCAAGGCTTCAGCCACTTACTTTGATGGCTCCAACCACCGCCGTCGTCAGGGCTGAATTGTAATAGCTGCACAAAACTGTGGAGTACATCAGCAGAAACCTGGGACAAGGAAGCAGACACCTGAGTGGAGAGTCAGCTGTTTTAAATAAATAAAAAAGAAAAACATACTATGAAGATTTTAAAACCTACATTTCAAAACATCTCCTCATTAACTTCAACTTTTTATAGGAAAATGGTCTAGTCGTGCATTAGCCAAACTTTCTACCTTAGGTGTCCCTTTCATTTTATCTGTGCATTTCCCGTCAGTGTTTCCACAAAAGGGCATAAAGACAATAAGATTTTTTTAAATGATCTGAACTCTTTCACTTAACAGCTATGTTACAACAATGGTTTTCAATACTCTCTGTGGATCAGAATCGCTTGATACACTTTTAACACCATGATACCTGACAGACAGTCTCTTTCATCTGGTTTGAGGTGGGGCCCCAGACACGTGCTGTATCAAAGATCTGTGGATGATTAAAACGTGCAGCTAGTTTTGAGAAACACTGGTGTTAGGGAAAGCTGCTGAACGATTGCTAGCTTTGGACTAAGAAGATTTAGATAATGGGTTCCACATGCCTATAATACTCCTGTACTCTACTACCAAAGTTAATTTAACAGGTATTCAGCATTGACCAGTATGTCCGACACTGGTCAACAAAATGATTACAGAATCATGATCAGGCATCAGAGAAGAAAATATATATTCACATACACAGAAAAGAATGAAGAATCCAATCAAAAGTAAAGAAATACATTCATTTCATTCAAGTAGTAAAGAAAATTAGGTGTAACCTAAGTGGGGTGCAAAATTTCATCCACTGGAATCAGAGATTAAATGTTGAAAGAGGTTACCATCAAAACTGGTTAAGAATGAAACTGGAAAGATACAGAGAACATAAGATGTGTTGGATTTTAAAGCTAAATCCTAGCTTGGGAACTGTACTCTAAGAAAGGGCTCAGGCCCCAGGCATTAGGGAGACTCCCCCTGGGGCAATGTACCCACCAGTTTCAGGTCCAGGTCCAAATTTCTGATTGTTAACAATAGAATCTAGATCACTAATATGTAACACAATAACTGTTTTTGGCCTGAATATGTTCATTACCAGGAATGATAGAGAAAAAATATTAGAGATAATATATATCAAGTTTTTATACTAAGTTAAGGAATAAACTCAATTACAAATAAATTTTGTAGTCTTCAGAATAATGTATGTCTTTGTTATTAAGGTAATTACAACAATTTTACAAGTGAGAGAATCCAGCATCTTGACTTTGGTTGTTTGTATCTGAAATCTATATTAAATTTGCAATTTTCACTTGAAAAGAATACAAAAATCTAAGTCTGTACACAGTATTCTGATGTTTAAAAGGTGATATACCACATTGCCAAGTTTGGTTTACTAGATTTCAAAGAGTTTCTAGGTTTATAAAACAACCTGGCCCATCAGCTTCTCTAGGGTCTCATAACACCTTGGAATTGCTAGGAAAAAATCAGGTAAATTACATTTGTAAATCACATTTAAGATGTTTAATTTTTTTTTAATTCACTAAGTTATGAGACTGATTTACAGTAAGCTGTTTAGGAGATTTCAATCACTTAAACTTCACTTAAACCATTAACCAAATAATGAAAGTATTCTTATATTAATACAAAAGTTACTAATTTTATAAATAAAGCAAGAATATTTATAAATTGGCTTAAGAAAATCCAAGTTTTTTTTACAGTTTTAATAAATTCAACATTAATTTATAGACCCAGGCAGCTATAAATAATCCAAAGCATGCATAATAAAAAGATTAAAAAATCAACCCAATGTTGATTGTTGCCTGCTTTTCTGGGCCTGGGTAGTAAGAGCACATAAGCCACAGCATCTGCCCTGGAGGAGCTAAGAGTCTAATAAAATAGCAGAAATCACAACTCCTGGGAGGGGCCCAACCCAGTTTCCAGGACACAGTAAAGCTTCCTGTAGGCTTCCTAACCTGGACCGCAGCGTTATACCCAAGACAACCATGATGTTCTTTATGTTCCAGTTTTCTTTAAATTTCCTAATCCAGGGTTCCGAACATGCAACGTTTTCTTCATTCCAAATTTTAGTGAAACCACCTTGGCCAATTTCCATCTACCATGAATGTGGGCCACTAGGACACTCACCCACCAGCTGGGCTGAGTGAGGGGAGGAGTCCCTGTCTCCAGCCTCCTGGGGGAATCCGAATTAGCAGCAGTTCTCCTAAGTGCCAGATGGCGTCTGATACAGGAACAGCCACTTTCTGCAGACAGACAGGCTGCATTTCTTTTGTTGTTGTTGTTCAGTCGTTAAGTCCTGCCTGATTCCTTGTGACCCCATGGAGTGCAGCACGCCAGGCTTCCCTGTCTTTCACTATCTCTCGAAGTTTGCTCAAACTCATGTCCATTGAGTCCGTGATGCCATCTAACCATCTCATCCTGTCGCCCCTTTCTCCTCCTGCCCTCAATCTTTCCCAGTATCAGGGTCTTTTTCTAGCTTCATATCTGGTGGCCAAAGTAATGGAGCTTCAGCTTCAGTATCAGTCCTTCCAGTGAATATTCAGGGTTTATTTCCTTTAGGATTGACTGGTTTGATCTCCTTGCAGTTCAAGGGACTCTCAAGAGTTTTCTCCAGCACCACAGTTCAAAAGCATCAGTTCTTCAGCGCTCAGCCTTCTTTATGGTCCAACTCTCACATCCATATATGACTACTGGAAAAACCACAGCTTTGACTAGACAGACCTTTGTCACCAAAGTGATATCTCTGCTTTCTAATACACTGTCTAGGTTTGTCGTAACTTTTCTTCCATGGAGCAAGCGTCTTTTAATTTCATGGCTGCAGTCACCATCCACAGTGATTTTGGAGCCCATGGAAACAAAGTCTGTCTCTGTTTCCACTGTTTCTCCATCTATTTGCCATGAAGTTATGGGAGCAGATGCCATGATCTTAGTTTTCTGAATGTTGAGTTTTTTTTTGGTGGGGGGGGGGATCAAACCATTTTATTGAGGGGCTTCGGGGGAAGATCGAAAAGCTGGGAGGACAATGACATCCGACGTCCTTCTCGAGCCATCTGCCCAGCTCTTCAGCAGCTGAAAGTGAATGTTGAGTTTTAAGAGCGCTTTTCACTCTCCTCTTTCATCTTCATCAAGAGGCTCTTTAAAGAGTTCCTCTTCGCTTTCTGCCATTAGAGCAGTATCATCTGCATATCTGAGGTTGTTGATCTTTCTCCCGGCAATCTTGATTCCCACTTCTGATTCATGCAGCCCAGCATTTCACATGATGTACTCTGCATAGAAGTTTAATGAGCAGGGTGACAATATTCAGCCTTGATGTACTCCTTTCCCAATTTGGAACCAGTCTGTTGTTCCATGTCCAATTATAACTGTTCCTTCTTGACCTGCATATAGGTTTATCAGGAGACAGATAAGGTGGTCTGGTATTTCCATCTCTTTAAGAGTTTTCCACAGTTTGTTGTGATCAACACAGTGAAAGGCTTTAGGATAGTCAATGAAGCAGATGTTTTTCTAGAATTCTCTTGCTTTTTCTATGATCCAACAAATGTTGGCAGAGAGAGTAACTATTATATAAAATGACTAGGCCCAAAGGAGTATATTAAAATTTTCTAAGAAATATAATAGTTTTCTATATGCAAAGGACCTATACAGTCCTTTGGCTAAGACCAAGATTCTGAACTAAAAGACCTTCCATTAACTCAGTGCAAAGGAAACCACTTTTAAAACCAAAAATGTCAATCTTCACATGATAGTTTTGATTTTAGCATCTATGAATTAATAAAATGAAAAGACATTTAAAAGCACTGCTGAATTCTCAGCTTTCTGCCATTCCATTCTTTTAAAATCATACTTATCATCTGTGTACATCTGAAAAATGATGGCACAGATACAAGATACATTTATTCAGACAACAGATACCAGCTGGTGTTTATAGGGCCCCGAGGGATGGAGGTGCTCATGTGGAAACCCCTGGACCAGAACCCCTGCTCAAAGGTTTCTTCCTGTTTCTGAAAAATAACACAAAAAATAACTGATTAACCCAAAGTTGGATGGCACACTCCTGGCAGTCACAAGCAGAACCTAAATGGCCTTGTTTACATCTTGTTGTTGATTACTATTCCACTTACAAGCATATATAGAAATCCAACACAAATGTTCGAATAATAAAAGGCCACTTCCACACTCCTTCCACCAATCACAATGATACCCAAGCACATTACTCTCTTACTCCAGATTTCAAAGAACTTCAAGTACTCTCATCTTGCCCAACTCTAGTAAGAACTCACTCTTACCCCAGACCACAGTGGTGTGCCAAGGAAGCCAAAGCCATGGGATAAATATGGCCCATTTTCCTGGAGCATTGAGTTCACACTAGGATGTGCTTTGTTGGGCAATGATGGGAATATCTAAACTCTTTGAAGGTTCTGTCACTCCAGTGCCCAAGCAACCAGCAGAATTGTTTTGTCTTGGACCCTACATCTTGGCAGTATCGGTGAAGTTTCAAAGAACAGAACATTTTTTATACTGTCAGAAGGGAAAACAGATACACTTGTATTTCTATCAAGGAACATATTACTGCTTCAGTGAGATCAAAGAGGCTGCTGTGTGCATGCTCAGTTCTTCAGTCGTGTCCAACTCTGTGCGAGCCTACGGACTATAGCCTGCCAGGCTCCTCTGTCCATGAGATTCTCCAGGCAAGAATACTGGAGTGGGTTGCCATGCCCTCCTCCAGGGGATCTTCCCAACCCAGGGATCAAACCTGTGTCTCCTGTGTTGCAGGCGGACACAGGGACATTTAAGCCTTTACTGACTCAGCCACCAGGGAAGCCCATCAAAGAGGCTGTTATTGGAGCAGAAACAGAGTCAAATAATTGCCTCCAGGGCCTGGGAGCTGGTGCCAGCTGCTGGTGTGAATGAACTGGAACCTGTCACTTCTGGGCAAGATTAAAAAGACCGGCAGAGCTAGCTTTTTAAAATCTAGTTTGTCTACTTAAATTTCAGTCTTATTTTACCTTTGCCTGTGTTAAATTATCATGGCTGCCACAATCCGGTTCACCTGCCTGATGCAATTTCATCATAAGCTTTATTTACAAATTCTTGATTACAAATAGCATTCCTTAAAGCTGAATCCTTAACCCTAGCTCAAAAGAAAAATCTGCCCTTTTCACCATTCTGTTGGCTTCTTAATGTACATTTTCAAAGTGCTAAAGAGTTGTTAAATTACATTTTCAAATCTGGATAGAGGTTGGGTGGTCAGAAAAAGCAAGTTGGAAACGCAAACTTGAAAGTGAAAATAAGAGAGAAACTGACAGAGAGTTCTCTGGAGTCAGGGTTGGAACGCACACACATTAATCCTGTGGCTCCTTGAGCTTGAACCAAAGCGAAGGGACAGTCCGAGCCCAGTCCCAGCTGCTCTGAAAACCAAGGATGTGCTCAGAAGCTTACAAAGGTTTGTATTACTGCCAAGAAGGAAATGATCTGATCACAGTGTCTTCTGAGTAAGAAAGCAGCATTCTGAAAAATGCACCATGAAAAAATAGAAGATTTCTTCTAAATCAGTTTCAGACTTAAAACTGACTGAAGATGAAGTACACATAATAGAAGAAATAATAAAAAGGCAAAGGAACCAGAGATCAAATTGCCAAC
This sequence comes from Bubalus kerabau, assembly GCF_029407905.1. Classification (NCBI taxonomy): domain Eukaryota; kingdom Metazoa; phylum Chordata; class Mammalia; order Artiodactyla; family Bovidae; genus Bubalus; species Bubalus kerabau. Next base: position 150,411,549 of record NC_073627.1, read on the forward strand.
ATCCACTGGATCATCGAAAAACCAAGAGAGTTTCAGAAAAACATCTATCTCTGCTTTATTGACTATGCCAAAGTCTTTGACTGTGTGGATCACAATAAACTGTGGGAAATTCTGAAAGAGATGGGAATACCAGACCACCTAACCTGCCTCTTGAGAAATCTGTATGCAGGTCAGGAAGCAACAGTTAGAACTGGACATGGAACAGACTGGTTCCAAATAAGAAAAGGAGTACATCAAGGCTGTACATTGTCACCCTGTTTATTTAACTTCTATGCAGAGTACATCATGAGAAACGCTGGGCTGGAAGAAGCACAAGCTGGAATCAAGATTGCTGGGAGAAATATCAATAACCTCAGATATGCAGATGACACCACCCTTATGGCAGAAAGTGAAGAAGAACTAAAGAGCCTCTTGATGAAAGTGAAAGAGAAGAGTGAAAAACCTGGCTTAAAGCTCAACATTCAGAAAACTAAGATCATGGCATCCGGTCCCATCACTTCATGGCAAATAGACGGGGAAACAGTGGAAACAGTGGCTGACTTTATTTTTCTGGGCTCCAAAGTCACTGCAGATGGTGATTGCAGCCATGAAATTAAAAGAAATGTACTCCTTGGAAGGAAAGTTATGACCAACCTAGACAGCATATTCAAAAGCAGAGATATTACTTTGCCAACAAAGGTCCGTCTAGTCAAGGCTATGGTTTTTCCAGTAGTCATGTATGGATGTGAGAGTTGGACTATAAAGAAGGCTGAGCACCAAAGAATTGATGCTTTTGAGCTGTGATGTTGGAGAAGACTCTTGAGAGTCCCTTGGACTGCAAGGAGATCCAACCAGTCCATTCTAAAGGAGATCAGTCCTGGGTGTTCATTGGAAGGACTGATGTTGAAGCTGAAACTTCAATACTTTGGCCACCTGATGTGAAGAGCTGACTCATGTGAAAAGACCCTGATGCTGGGAAAGATTGAGGGCAGGAGGAGAAGGGTACGACAGAGGATGAGATGGTTGGATGGCATCACCGACTCGGTAGACATGGGTTTGGGTGGACTCCAGGAGTTGGTGATGGACAGGGAGGCCTGGCGTGCTGTGATTCATGGGGTCCCAGAGTCGGACACGATTGAGCGACTGAACTGAACTGAATCATAAGTGATTTGATTTAGGTCATACCTGAATTGCCTAGTGGCTTGATTAGATCTGATAGAGTACCTGAAGAACTATGGATGGAGGTTCACAATGTTGTACAGGAGGCGGTGACCAAAACCATCCCCAAGAAAAAGAAATGCAATAAAGCAAAATGACTGTCTGAAGAGATCTTACAAATACCGGGGAAAAGAAGAAAAGTGAAAGGGAAAGGAGAAATGGAGAGATATACCCAACTGAATACAGAATTCCAAAGAATAGCAAGGAGAGATAAGAAAGCCTTCATAAGTGAACAATGCAAAGAAATAGAGGGAAAAAATAGAATGGAGAAGACTAGAGATCTTCTCAAGAAAATAGGAGATAGATGCAAAGATGGGGAAAACACAGGACAGAACTGGTATGGACCTAACAGAAGCAGAAGAGATTAAGAAGAGGTGGCAAGAATACACAGAAGAACTGTACAAAAAGGTCCTAATGACCTGGATAACCATGATGGTGTGGTTATCCAGTTGGCACTCACCTAGAGCCAACATCCTGGAGTGTGAAGTCAAGTGGGCCTTAGGAAGCATTACTACTAACAAAGCCAATGAAGGTGATGGAATTCCAGCTGAGTTATTTCAACTCTAAAAGATGATGCTGTTAAAATGCTGCACCCAATATGCCAGCAAATTTGGAAAACTCGGTAGTAGTCATACAACTGGAAAACATCCATTTTCACTCCAATCCCAAAGAAAGGTACTGCCAAAGAATGTTCAAACTATCGCACAATTGCACTATTCTCGCCTGCTAGCAAGGTAATGCTAAAAATCCTTCAAGCTAGGCTTCAACAGTATGTGAACTAAGAACTTCCAAATGCTCAAGCTGGATTTAGAAAAGGCAGAGGAACCAGAGATCAAATTGCCAACATCTGTTGGATCATAGGAAAAGGAAGCGAATTCCAGAAAAACATCTACTTCTGCCTCGCTTTCTATGTTAAAGCCTTTGATTGTGTGGATTACAACAAACCATGGAAAATTCTTAAAGAGATGAGAATACCAGATCACCTTACCTGCCTCCTGAGAAACCTGTATGCAGGTCAAGAAGCAACAGTTAGAACCAGACATGGAACAACAGACTGGTTTCAAATTGGGAAAGGAGTACATCAAAGCTGTATATTGTAACTCTGCTTATTTAACTTCTATGAAATGCCAGGATGGATGAGGCACAAGCTAGAATCAGAATTGCTGGGAGAAACATCAATAACCTCAGATATGCAGATGACACCACCCTTATGGCAGAAAGCGAAGAGGAACTAAAGAGCCTCTTGATGAAAGTGAAAGAGAAGGGTAGAAAAGCTGACTTAAAACTCAAGACTCAAAAAACTAAGATCATGGCATCTGGTCCCATCACTTCATGGCAAATAGATGGGGAAACAATGGAAACAGTGACAGACTTTATTTTCTTGGGTTACAAAATCACTGCAGGTGACTGCAGCCATGAAATTAAAAGATGCCTGCTCCTTGGAAGAAAAGCTATGACAAACTTAAACAGCATATTAAAAGGCAGAGATATTCTTTGCCAACAAAGATCCGTATAGTCAAAGCTGTGGTTTTTCAAGTAGTCATGTATGAATATGAGAGTTGGACCATAAAGAAGGCTGAGGACCAAAGAATTGATGCTTTTGAACTGTGATGTTGGAGAAGACTCTTGAGAGTCCCTTGGACTGCAAGGAGATCAAACCAGTCAATCCTAAAGGAAATCGTATATTCACTAGAAGGACTGATACTGAAGCTGAAGCTCCAAATCTTTGGTCGCCTGATGTGAAGAGCTAACTCATTAGAAAAGACACTGATGCTGGGAAATCTTGAAGGCAGGAGGAGAAGGGGAATGACAGAGGCCAAGATGGTTCCATGGCATCACTGACTCAACAGATATGAGTTTGAGCAAGGTCCACAAGTTGGTGATGGACAGGGAAGCCTGGCATGCTGCAGTCCATGGGGTCACAAAGAGTTGGACACAGCTGAGTGACTGAAGAGACAACAACAAAATGCAGAGTACAAAATGCTGGATGAATCACAAGCTGGAATCAGGATGCCAGGAGAAATATCAATAACCTTAGATACGCAGATGATACCACTCTAATGGTATCTAAGCGAAGAGGAACTAAAGAGCCTCTTGATAAACGTGGAAAAGGAGAGTGAAAAAGCTGGCTTAAAACTCCACATTCAAAAAATGAAGATCATGGCCTCCGTTCCCATCACTTCATGGAAAATAGATGGGGAAAAAATGGAAACATGACAGGTTTTATTTTCTTGGGGTTCAAAGTCACTGCAGATTGTGACTGTAGACACAGAATTAAAACATGCTTACTCCTTGGAAGAAAAGCTATGATAAACCCAGACAGGATATTAAAAAGCAGAGACATCACTTTGCTGACAAAGGTCCATATAGTCAAAGCATAGTTTTTTTCAGTAGTCATATACAGATGTGAAAGTTGGACCATAAAGAAAGCTGAACATCAAAGAACTGATGCTTTCAAACTGTGGTGCTAAAGAAGACTCTTGAGAGTTCCCTGGACTACGAGATCAAACCAATCAATCCTAAAGGAAATCAATCTTGAATATTCACTGGAAGGACTAACGCTAAAGCTGAAGCTCCAATACTTTGGCCACCTGATGTGAAGAGCTGACTCACTGGAAAAGAACTTGGTGCTGGGAAAGACTGAGGGCAGGAGGAGAAGGAGCCAACAGAGGATGAGATGGTTGGATGGCAGCACCAACTCAATGGATATGAGTTTGAGCAATCCACAATTCACAGAACTATAAATCAGCTATGTAACCTCATTGTTCCTGTTTTAAAGATAAGGAAATTGAGGCTCAAAGAGAGTAAATAAGTAGTCCACGGACTCAGAACTAAAAAGCGGCAAAGCCAGGATTCAAATCCATCTGATTCCAGGGGAGAGGCACTGAACTGTTAGATTGATGCCATGAATTAATGTCCTCAAAAGACCCCCTTTAAAAACTGTTGCTTAGTCACCAAATCTTGTCTGACTCTTTTGCAACCCCATGGACTGTAGCCTGCCAGGCTCTTCTGTCCATTGGATTTCCCAGGCAAGAATACTGCAGTGGGTTGCCATTTCCTTCTCCAAAAAACTGGGACTTAACTAATTTTCATCTTTAAAGTTGTAGAATCTGAAATATTGTTTTTATCACTTACTGATTCATTTTTAATTACTATGCCTTTATTGAGCTTCCCTGGTGGCTCAGATGGTAAAGTCTTCATTAGATTTTACTTGCAAAATGACTACTCATAAAATAACAATTAAGAACATTTATCAAAAGCGTCTTTGTTTTCTAGGAAGCACACTGTTAACTGGAAAAAAAATGTATCGAGTTGTAGACAGATGGGGTCAAGATTCTGACAAAGAAGCCCCAGAAGCTGCCAACTCACATCTAGGCACTGCCTACCCCACCACTCACTGCAGACAGATGACATCAAAGGGTTTGTTTCTTGATTTTCTGAATGTCATGGCTATAAGAGCAAGTGAAAAAAAAAATGTAAAGTGCAAGTGAAAAAAAAAAAAAAGCAGTATCTCATCAAGTTTCTAATGACATAAGATAGAACTAAAACTTGACTCTGCTGTTTACATATAGGTGAACACAGGCTTAGGCAAGGAAAGGTACTAGTCTGAGTCTGTGTGATATAAGTTGAATTTTTTATTATCTGGAATGGGGGGAAGGTAATTGACAAAGAGTAACTCACAAACACAGGTTAGTAGATTTTTTTCAAAATTATTTGTTCTCAGTCAGCAACTGGGATATAAATATCTTACTATGGTTAGGCATTCAACAATGGCAGCCTAAGTTCTGGGAGCACTTAGTACTCACCATTGTCAAACAATCAACGCCTGGAAAGAACACATTATTTGAGAGATTACTGGTTTTGAAAGAGGCGCAAGAGGTTGCCCAAAATCCCTCCTTTGAAAACAGGAGAAACGGTACAGGATCAGAGTACGTCAGGGCAGAGGCCATTGCAAAACAACACTCTCTGGGCCTGAGCCCTGGGCCAAACCTCAAATGAGAAGAGATACCAGCCCACTGAGCCCAGACCCTCACAAAGGCCAGAGTGGTCCAAGTCAGGAGCACACCTGGCGACCATCAAGACTAAAAACAATTTGTCCATACAGGAAAGTTTCTCACATTCCTAATTTTGGTCCACAAAATTATGATTAATTAAGATTAATCCTAACGATTAAGATTGAATCACATGCTTGCAAATCACAGGTCACCAAATACACAAGAAAATAAACCATAATGACACTCACAAACACATATTGAGTGAACAACCTATATATTTAGATTCTCAAGAACTGCAGATATTGGGATCATCAGATACAGAATAGCTATGTGTGTAATATTTAAAGAAATAAAAGATACAGTCACAAAGATAACCAACAAAAGAATGTCATGAATGAACAGATTAAGTTTTAAAAAAACTGTGGAACTTTTACAAATAAAATTGTTAAAATCAAAAACTCCAGTGGGGAGGAGCGAGAAAGGAATAGGGGATTAAGGCGAACAAGCTGCTACGTATAAAATAATCTATAGGGATATATAGTGCAACACAGGGAATATATCCAATACTTCATAATAACTATAAAGGACTATAACCTTTAAAAACTGTGAATCACTATGCTGTATACCTGAAACATATATAATTGCTCTTGTTTAGTCACTAAGTCATGTCTGACTCTTTGCAACCTCATGGACTATATAGCCCACCAGGCTCCTCTGCCCATGGGATTCTCTTGGCAAGAATACTGGAGTATTCTTATACATACTTATTAGAATACTGAAGTATTCTAATATATAATGGGTTGCCATTATGTATTATTGTACATCAACTATACCTCAATAAACTATAAATTTTTTTAAAACTCCAAGAAATAGGTTAAACATTAAATCAGACACAGCTAAAGAAAGAATTACTGAGCTGGAGAATATACATAAACACTTTCACTGTATGGGACTACATTACTGCAAGGAAGATCAAGTTTAAGAATTGAAGACTGTTGACCAAAGAGATCATGAGTTGTCTCAGTCCATCTACACAACAATGAAAATTGTAGTACTAGTAATCAAAAAAATAATAATAATAAGGGGAAATTGATCTTTCTTCACAGGAAAAATCTTTTGACAAGTAATTCCAAGACAGTCATTCAAAAACCCTTTCTCATGGGGTAAGACACAGGTGCTTGCGTGCACATGGAGCCCAGCCCAGGAAGGATACTTCAAAGACTTCAAGCAGTGGAGAGGAAGTCTCTTCAAAACTTCTAAAGAGGAAAACTTCAGTGAGTGCCACAAGGCAGGGAAGAACAGAGGGTAGCTTATGTTCCCCCGTGCATCCTTTTGCAGCTTTTGAATTATTTACTAGTTGTATGTATTATCTACTTATGAAAGGAAATTTTCAAGTTTGGGGAACATATAAAAAGACACAAGCTGCAAGGCCCCTCAACAGAATGATACACCTGAGGAAAATTTTAAGAACAAAAGTCTAAAATTATTGGACAATGGCCTGGGCAAATCTCCTCAGAAAACACCCTGAATATAACAGGTACGGCACTATAGAAAATGGTTATTTCCACATATTTATGTGAGGTGAGAATCTTGGGAAACTTGGGACACTGGGACAAAGACAAAAAACACATTTGAATGTGATAGGGCAGCTGACTTTATTTCAAACTAACTTGCAGAAATCCATAGGCAACATCATATTTTGGAGGTCATGGGTCCCGATCCACTCCTCTGCTACAGAGCTTTGTGAAATCGCTCAGTCATGTCCAACTCTTTGTGACCCCGTGGACTGTAGCCTGCCAGGCTCCTCAATCCATGGGATTTTCCAGGCAAGAGTACTGGAGTGGGTTGCCATTTCCTTCTCCAGGGCTGCTACGGGGCTACATCTCAGAAAAAGCTGGAGAAGCACAGACTAAGGGATTTTGACAAAGCAGAGAGAATGTATATTTTGATTTGACTTATCAAGAGATACAACAGACCAAAGCTTCTTATCTGTGGCTTCTTACCCCAAAAAACAGGAAAGAAGAAACTGTATGATAAACAGAACATTCTTCCATTGATTGAACTCAGTAGCCTATGGTTAAAAAAAGCAAAGAAAACTAATGGTTAGAATAATAATACTGGTTTTATCAATCTGCACACTCTTGTACAAATTCCACTTTCACAAACAGAAAAATACAGTTTCAAAACTCCTGGGTAATATCAGCTGTGAGACATGGGGCAAATTACTTTTCTTCTCTGAACCTGAGGCTCATTTCACAAAATGGGAATTATTATTTTAAAAACTGCCTCAAAGGTCAATGTGAGAATTTAATGAAACTGTTTAGAACCTGGCAGGTGGCAAGAACAAAATGACAGCTATTATTGCTGTGGCTATTTTTAAATTTTTACTAATTTCTAGTCATAAAATCAAGGTTGTGTTCACTTTTTAATAATCTTAAAAGAAAGTTTATTATAAAATTAATGATATTGGCAAGACTAAGAAAACTTTTCAGTTCACAAACTATTTTTAAGAATTTGCACAAAAGGAAAAGGGTGGAAGGAGAATTCCCTGATGGTCCAGTAGCCAGGACTCAGCACTTTCACTGCCGGGGCCCAAGTTCCATCCCTGGTCAGGGAACTAAGAGCAGCCAAAAAAAAAAAAAGAATTTATAGATGCTTAAAAGTATCATGAACAAATAAACTATTGTTTCCTATTTACAAACCAATCAAGTAACTGGGGTAAAGGAGCTGGTAGAGAAGTTTAATGCTCAGCTTCTTCTCTTAGTCCCTGCTACTGCTAAGTCGCTTCAGTCGTGTCTGACTCTGTGCAGTCCCATAGACGGCAGCCCACCAGGCTACCCTGTCCCTGGGATTCTCCAGGCAAGAACACTGGAGTGGGTTGCCATTTCCTTCTCCAGTGCAGGAAAGTGAAAAGTGAAAGTGAAGTCGCTCAGTCGTGTCCGACTCTTAGCGACCCCATGGACTGCAGCCCACCAGGCTCCTCCATCCATGGGATTTTCCAGGCAAGAGTACTGGAGTGGGGTGCCATTGCCTTCTCCTCTTAGTCCCTAGGTGAGAAAATAAAATTAACGCTTTTGAAAAGATAGGTAACAATAAAAAGGAGTATTTTATTCATGATTTTTCCCTTGCCTGAATCCAAAAATGATTTTACAGTGACTCAAGACTATATGTAAGAATGTGCTAAATAACATGATTAAATATGACTTCTATTCACTTTCTATTTAACAATACTTTGTTAGCCAAGTTTTAGTAACTTTATAGATTTAATACTAAATCCTCCTTAAGCTTATAATTCAAATTTTTAAACCAATTAAAGTGGAATTCTCTTCTCTGACTAGTACAACCTTGTCACACTTTACTGTACCTGTTTCATCAGTAATACTTTGCCCACCTTTCTTATGGAAAAAATACACATTAAATGTTGATAACCACCAAACCTGGTTGATGGGTACATGGGACCTGCATACTATTCTCTTTCCTTCTGAATAGGTTTGCACGTTTTCATAATAAAACTTTTCTTTTTAACACTTACTTTTGAAACAAAAAATATAGTAAATATAAATCTGTCTTGCAGGCAAGCCCCAAGCCAATCAAAGGGTCAGAAAACATCCAGGACATTTTATGCCAAGGTTGTCAAAAGATCAAAACAAAACAGAAACTTACAGAAAACACTCTGTGTCTGAAAAGTTAAATAAAATTGGGAATAAGAGAAAGCCATATGCCCCAAACTTCAAACCAAAGATAGGAAATTCTTATCTACTCAATGAACTGGGAGTATTTATGAAAACAGTAAATAAAAACTGTATGTTGTTGATACCACATAAACCATTGAGTGCTATGTGGTAATTTTCATAAAAAATATTTGGATTCATTGCCAACTTCAATTTTGATAGATTTTAGTTTTATTCTGTTCCTTTAATAATGATGAGCTGTGTTGGTGGCATTTTAAAAAATCACATAGAATGATACTTATTTGAAAACAGAAAATAATTTAAAATGAGTAACAATAAAGCACTTCCTGCTTTAAACTTAACTATTTCTGTGAAAGTATGTTGGAGTGTGAATCTTTTTCATTTTTCATTATTTTTTTAAATCAGAAAAAAGTCCTATTATTTATTTCTATTCATCAACTGCAATACATTAACTGTACTTTGAACTTATTGCAGTGATTTGATTAACTAAAGAAAGTTTACACATTATTTTCCAGGAGCCTAATTTGTTAACAAGAGGAGCTGGCATTACTGACTTTGTTAATCACAAACAGAATCAAGGTGCTATTACCAGATCTGCAGACTGTGGAAGTCCAGGGTCCAGGAGTACAGTGAGTCACACACATGAGTCTCAACAGAATCTCTGACCCTTCCAGTCAACTGGGAAAAATGACTCATCAAAGTACTCCTTCCATTAACAAGAGAAGTTAACCTTTCACTCAAATTCATCAATCAACTTTCAATACAATCAAACCAAACTTGGTAATAAAACACAATTTTATATTGCAGACTAACACACCTAATTACATAAGTTCACTACTTTTTATATTTTGTTCACAGTCTAAAATGGATTCAGCCATGGTTAAAAGTGACCAGCTGGAAGAAATCCATGATGATTCAGTGAACACAGGGCAGAACAATGAAGTGAAAGAAATGAGAATCTTACTATTTTTCCTACAGAGTTTTTTAAAATTGCTAATTACAGTATCTCATCTCTTTTGGCATCTCTTACCATATAACAAGTTAAGTTAGTCAAATTTTTAACTTAATGACTTTTGTATTTTTGTCATCTTATAGAGGCCTTCTCTTACAGAAAAAAAATATATATTTTCTGATAATAATTTTTCTTATAGATGTTTAAATAAATCTATATATTTAGCTCTGATCCATCTGGAATTTCAGAGAATAGTTATCATTGCTTGGGCTCTAAGGTAACTATAGGAACTTCTGTTTAAAATCTTAAGAAACTGATCAAATGGAAGAGGTTAGATAGGGTAAATACTGAGATACTCCAGCATGGAAAGTCAGAATAGAAATACAATATTCTCCTAGAACACTAGAATTGAGTAAACTGAAAGTCAGAATAGGAATACAATATTCTCCCAGAACACTAGAATTGAGTAAGCTGAAAGTCAGAATAGGAATACAATATTCTCCCAGAACACTAGATTTGAGTAAGCTGAAAGTCAGAATAGGAATACAATATTCTCGCAGAACACTAGAATTGAGTAAGCTGAAAGTCAGAATAGGAATACAATATTCTCCTAGAACACTAGAATTGAGTAAGCTGAAGAAAATCTAAGGTCTCTTATACTTTCTAAGCTATAGTGATAGGTCATGCTTTTTCATATATGAAGGAAAGAAACAAACACTTTCAATATACAAATTTAAAAACGAGATTACAGCAGAGAGTGTGTTTCTAGAGCAAGACAGCCTCTTGGATCCATCACCTACTTTCCTTGGAAAGTTATTTAAATATTGTGCCCTAGATTCCTTGTATATAAAATGGGAATAATTAATAATACCTTCTCCTCAGGCTATTGTGGGAATGTAATGAAATAGGTCATGTACACTGTTTCAAACAATGTCTGATAGAATAATTCCTCAATAATTATTAGCTATTTTTATTATTACATGAGAAAATATAATAATTCTGCATAATAATAATTACAGCAGGTGGCAACTTCTGAAAGCACCATGCTATAAGTTTGTAAGTCAATAACTTGAATGTAGAAATACATATTCCTATTGAAATACTGTTACAAATTATTAACATAATACATGTAGTCTATTTTCAAAAGGTACCTAAAATTCAGTTTCTGGTCACTATGCCATTCATAACATTGTTTCTATTGTGAAACAAACTTTTAGTTTCAATCAAGTGTTCTAAGAGTTTCTAGATTTATACTTTAGAAATAAATATATATCTGAAAAGCTATAAAGCATCAGAATCTCAGAAGAGATAAATTCCAGAGACTCAAAAGAAAAACTCATTTTTATAATAATGAAATGAGGCAAGCCAATAGGACTACGTCATTGAGGGCTCATAATTTCATCTTGTTTATGTAAGGCTGCTGGCACTAAATTGATTTAATTGATGGTAACTAAAAAATAAGTATTGTGTTTTTAGATATTCTGCCCTTGTTCATTATTAATAAAGACACTTGGGGTGCTTGCTTTAACTTCCAATATTCTGAATTAACAGTGAGGCCCAGGTTCACAAACTAAGACTTCTATATTAAAACTGGTGTTTCTTGGTAGTCTTCAACATAAACACATGGAAATGGATGTTTACCCCTGGGGACAATGCTACTAAGCCAGTCCACTATTCCCTTGTTCTGAGAAAGGAATCAGAAAAGGGAGAAAGTATAGTTCTGAGAAGGAACAAGAAGCCCTGATATTCACCACAGGAGTCCCCAGGAGTCTGCAGCCTTCTGAAGTTATTCAAACCCCCAGCGGGCAACAAGGGGCACTGATGCTCAACCAGTGTGCACCACACAACCACGCTGTTAAATGCAGAAATACTGTCATATGGTAGGGAAACGTCTGCCGTGGTGGCAGGGGTAAGGGGGCTGTAAACACCACCCCAGCCTAGCAACAACAGGATTAATGAGGGTTAATGCCTGGCTACTGGTGCGGGGGGTGGGGTGGGCATCTGTGGGAGAGGCCAGAGGCCACACTGGACAAGGGTTTTGCCCAACACATCTCATTTCTCACATGAACTTCAAGTGGTGCGTCTGGCAACTTTCTGAGCCAGCAATGTTTCAAGGTGGCCATTGTGGATGTTATGGGGTGAACATTCACCCTTCCTACGAGACACCCCCGCACCCCAGCTGAACCTCATATCCTTCTGCTAATTTACCTGTCTCTGACAGGTATGCAGCAGATAAGTGAACAGGCCAAATACCAAAAGAACAAGACTTCAAAATTCCAGATCCTGGAATATTTAGAGGCAGATGCCATGACGTCTGGGATTAGCTTTAAAATACTCCAGGGGAAGAAGGGGGAGTGAAAGCAGATGAGGACAGATGAAATAAGAATGGTGAAATGCCAAAATATGCTGAAGTTGTGTGATGGATACATGTGAGCTCATCAAATCATTCTTTACTTTGTGCGTATGTTTCCAAATGTCCATAATAAAGGTAATAAATAAGCAAATCCATTTTTTAAACTATCAAAATCCTCTTCAATGTTAATTAACTTTCCCAGGGTCCTCACACCAACAAAGGGGAAAGGGAGACTCAAACTCCAGATTTTCGTTATTGTTGTCTTGCTAAAAGCTTCAAGGCCAGAGTTTTTTTGACTACTTCCCGCTACTTCCCAGGGGTTTAAAGACAAATGCAAAGAAAGGAAAGTGCTTAAAGGTATTACTGAGGATATCAAACATCTTGCTTTTGGAAATCCTAGGTACCTTTAGACACTTTTTTCCTTTATACACTTTTTATTTTAATGAGTACTGCAGGTTAAATGTTAAAATTGTGAAGACTGCTAAGTAGAATGAATGACTGTCATCAGCTTACCTGTCGAAGGTCTCCAGTGGAGACACTAATGATAAGAGTTGGGATAATCATGAAGCAGGCATTGTAGAAAAGCACTCCATATTTCCCTAACTCCTGCAAAAGCCAAGAAAACTCCACTCAGTTTTAGAAATATAAAGTGTCAGATTTCCTGGAGCCATTTATTCGCCTGGAGCTATTTATACAACCATGTACTTATGCAGAGTTAGAATACACATTCTGACCAGTTCTGTATTTGAATATTTTCAGCAAATTTCTGGCATAAAATAAAATGCTTCAAGTATACTGTGATTTTTAAAAAAAATTTGTTTTACCCAAAAAATGAGATATAAAATGGATGGAGCTGGATGGACTCCGAGGTTCCACCAATCTTTAACATGCTGCTGCTGCTAAGTCGCTTCAGTCGTGTCCGACTCTGTGCGACCCCAGAGACAGCAGCCCACCAGGCTCCCCCGTCCCTGGGATTCTCCATGCTAATTGTTCCTCTTTTTTTTTTAAGCATGCTATTCAAAACAGGAAGTCTGGAACAAAGTCAATAGCATTAAAAATGCTAATATAAACAAAACTTCTTAAAAACATCTGCTCCTTCTATTAAGGAACAGCAGGGTTAAAACACCAGGTATCTTGTTTCCAATCTTGCATAAATTTAATTTTCATTAAAGAGACTACATCCACCACTTTCCATACAGGGTGACATATTGTGATTCTCAAAAGGCAACAAACCCAGTTATGCAAAACTGCCATTAAAAAATAAATGATAATACAGAAAAATACAGTGCAGATAAAAAAACAGCTCATAGGAATAAGCCTGTCCATCAGAGCAAACATCCTCACTCAACACAAAGAACTTGGAACAAAGGAATATATGCCTGGCCCATCCTCCAGAGCTTCCTGCACAGCTGGGGTGGGGGTAAGGGCTTGGAGCTCCAACCCAGGGGCAGCCACATGGGAGGAAAGCTCATCTGCCCATCCGCCCCTCATGAAAGGGCCTTATCTTTGGTCCATTCCAGTCATCTAACTCCACAGAGGAGGAAACAGGTTTGGAGAAGTGAAGTCACATTAACCTGTCAGCCTGGTGGCTCAGATGACAAAGAATGCAGGAGACATGGGTTCGACTCATGGGTCAGGAAGATCCCCTGGAGAAGGAATGGCAGTCCACTCCAGTATTCTTGCCTGGAGAATTCCATGAGCAGAAGAGCCCAGTGGACTATAGTCCATAGGGTCATAAAGAGTCGGACACTGCTGAGTGACCTTCACTTTCACTTTTTTCAGCAATACTTGTATCTGTAACCCACATCTCCAGACTCTCATATTAGAGCTGCTTTCAGAAAACTCCTGACTTTACTTGATCACTGATGGTGATGGTAAAAAACTTCTAGTTTTACTTTGCCATTCAAAATGATCCCCTTTCTATGTAGCATTCTTTCTTTGCACCCAAAATAGTGCCTATTTTTCCATTCCTGGCTAATTTTCACCCCAAATTTTGCATGACAAGGAATAACAAGAACCTATGCACAGTATAATTTAAAAGAAATTAGTAATCTGTAGATCATAACATGTAAATTAAATTACATGCCCGCTTTACAAGTTTGTTTTTTCATGTTATTTCAGGGGTCAGATGACAAAGCCTAAAAGCCAAAGAAGCGAAAGTCTGGTACCTTTGGGTCCATTTTCTGTTTGGTGTAAACGCCATTCGCAGCCGTGAAGATATCATTCAGGAATACAAAAATATAGCCTTCCAAGTTAAAAGCAAGGTCAGAACTGGGAGGGAGAATACAAAGGAATATGATTATCAGAAACTCAAAAAAAAAAAAAGAAAGAAACTCACAGCTTGGCCTCAGAGGCCTTCTGTTTTCTCTTTCCCTGATCAAATCCATTTGTAGTGCTAGTAAAACTGCCTTTTCTCTGGCATACTTTCCCCCTGTGTGGCGGGGAATGGCTAATTCTTCTCCCCTGCCTCCAGACAAGAACAAAATCAGGCCACCAGGAAGCTTCATCTCAATCATAACAGCTTAAAACCAGACGGACATTAACCATCTTCCTTTGACTAGGAAGCCCTTCTTTTGCTAATAAATCAGCATGAGCCTTGTTTTTCTAAGGGGAGTGATTTGTTCAACCCACCTGTGGCTTTTCTTATTGTGGTACACAGGGCCATCCCCAGAGTACAGCCCTCTGGGGACAGCTGGGCAGGGACAGGCCAAAGAGGTCAAAGGAGGAGCTGACACTTCCATCTGGTCCCCTAACATCACTTTACTACCGGTATCCTCACTATCCATCGAAAAGGCAAGGCAGGGTCCATGTCCTTCTCTGCAACTCCTCTAAGGCCTCTCGCTTCCCATTCTTTGAAGCCTTCTCTTCAATTTCCATTTTAAATAAACAACACTACTATAAACATGTTTGAGGGGAATATGGCAAAGGGAGGAGAGTAAACAACAGCTACGCCCAGATATGATTCATCACCTGCATTTGACCTTGCAAACAGTACCACACCCATGTCATAATTCATAAGTATGAATAATATGAATTATATATTGTCAAGGAGGATTCCTTTACCATCTTTGGGTCAGTATCTGGGGGCCTGCAAACTTAACTGACAACAGGAGAAAAAAATACAAATCGTATTAAATATTTTACATGCACAGGAGTTCACAGAAAAGAAATGAAACTCAAAGAGGTGGTTAGACTATGGAGCTTATATACTACATAAACAGAGCAGAGGGTGTGGGCTTCAAGGAATAAATAAATTGTGGAAAAGGCACTGGGAAATATATGGAGGAAACTTATGGAAGATAAGGGTTATTTTAATAAGGTTTGCTTACGCTGACTCATCTTGATGCTGACTCTCTGTGTCTGGTGATAAGAACTGCTTTCCTATTCTGACTAAGGACCAGGGACACCTTCACAAAGGGAAATTTATGGTCTACTTTTATGCAGAAAAGGGGAGGGCAGAGAACTCTTCCCACACTTGTTAATTCTCAATTGCCTTCAACTCAAAATACCATTTATGTCAAAGTGGCACATTTTGGGGTAGCATATCCTCGTCCCCTTCAGTATCAAAATAAGATTATTTCTACCCCAAAAGAGGGAAATATGCAAAAACTGCATCAAGATTGGAATGCAAATTAAACCAGACTTTGCCTGAAGCTTCCACTGGTATTACTTACCTACAAATATATTTGTGACATTATAATTTAAAATCATTGTAAATCAGAATTCTGGGGTTCAGTCACAAAAATAGAATCTCTCAAAGGAGAGTTTTCCAAATCGTGCCTACCCCATTCAGCACAGTGTAAAGAAGAACCTGCACAGAAGATGGGCTTATTACAGAGGACTGGCATATGTTACAAGATTCTATGGAAGCTCCTGAGAGTCTAAACTGAATTATCTGGAAAATGTAAAACAATGCAAATAAAATAAGGATTTTGTATAACCAAAAAAAAAAAAAAAAAAAAAAGAATCTGCCATCCTTAGGATGGCCAAGAGTTGAATGGGCAAAAACCTGAAGATTCCAAAGGAATGGAAAGGAAGTATTTTACTTACTTCCTCAGAGAGCCTTAGGGGAATTCTTGAGTTTTCACATCTCCTACTTGAGGGGGACCAAGAATTCCCAACATCATCTGTTTAGGCCAGTTGTGAAAGCACAGAAGTTTGAGAAGAATTTACTTGTGTTATAGATGGGGGCGGATTCATGGTTAACCCTTGTCATTTAGGGCTGTTCACAGACATTCTATTTCAACTGTTATTGGCCATGTAACTTGCTTTGGTAACACATGTCACTTCTGGGGAAAACTTTGGAGAGCCAGTATACAATTCCCCACATGTCTTCTTCCTTTCTTGATGAGAAAGGAAACCCCCTTTGAGGCAGAGGTTCCATCAGCCTGGGTCCCTGAGTAGCTATAATGGGCAGAGCACCCCCACAGCATTAACTGATGTTGGTATGTACATGGAATGGGGGGGAAATATATTTGGTATGTTAAACAACCAAGATGTGGGGTCTATTTGTTATAGCAGCCCAAACTGGCTCATCTATACTTGCATTTGATGAATTAATTTGAGTGACAGCAAAGAAAGGTGGGGTTACAACTGGCCTGCAGCTAAGACTGCACCCATTACCCATAAGAAGGTTATCCATTCTGTGGGTGCTGAGGAAAGAAAAAGTCAAGAATTACTACTCCAAGCTGGCTCTTGGGTAGAAGTCAGATGTTTCAGGAAGCACTCTTTACCCTTTCAGCTCATTAGAGTTATCACATATGTTAGATATGAGCTGAATTCCTACTAACTGCTTCTGGAAATGTGCCTTCACACACACAGTACCTGAACTGCCATTCCTCATCAAAGACTTACATTTTTATAAACTAATTTTTTAAAAAGTCTTCAATGACTCTAAGTCAGTGGTTTTCAAACTGAGCTCCAAG
Source organism: Bubalus kerabau (assembly GCF_029407905.1). Taxonomy (NCBI): domain Eukaryota; kingdom Metazoa; phylum Chordata; class Mammalia; order Artiodactyla; family Bovidae; genus Bubalus; species Bubalus kerabau. The sequence continues at coordinate 150,428,663 of NC_073627.1, forward strand.
AAACCTAGAAAAGAGAGGAGGCCCAGAGGAGACCTCAGAGCGCTGTAGGAGGAAGGCACTTTCAACAGAACAAATCCCATTTTTAGCTACTTTATGTATCTTATTCTGTTTGAACAAAAGTCTTCATGACCAAAACTTAGGCTCTAATTGTGGATGCTTAATGTTTGGACTAGCACTGAAACCAAACAGGCCAGCTCAGACATAGCTAGAATTGGAGAAGAGGAAATTATAGATAAAAATTCAAATAATAAACCCTGGCCTAGGTAAGGGACTAAACACATTTATAACAATAATTTGTTGTTCAGTTTCTAAGTCATGTCTGACTCTTTGCAACTGCATGGACTGCAGCACACAAGGCTTCCTTGTCCTTCACTGTCTCCCAGCATTTGTTCAAATTCATGTCCACTGAGTTGGTGATGCTATCTAACTATCATCCTCTGCCATCCCTTTCTCCTTTTGCCTTCAATTTTTCCTAGCATCAGGATATTTTCCAATGCGTCATTTCTTTGCATCATGTGGCCAAAGTATTGGAGCTTCAGCTTCAGCATTAGTCTTTTCAATGAATATTCAGGGTTGATTTCCTTTAGGATTGACTGGTTTGATGTCCATGCAGTCTAAGGGACTCTTAAGAGTGTTCCCCAGCACCACAGTTTGAAAGCATCAATTTTTTGGCACTCAGCTTTCTTTATGGTCCAACTCTCACACTGGTACATGACTACTGGAAAAGTCAGCTTTGACTCTATGGACCTTTGTTGGCAAAGTGATGTCTCTGCTTTTTAATATGCTATCAGGTTTGTCATAGCTTTTCTTCCAAGCAGCAAGCGTCTTTCAATTTCATTGCTGCAGTAACAATCCACAGTGATTTTGGAGCCCAAGAAAAGAAAAAATGTCACTGTTTCCACTTTTTCCCCTTCTATTTGCAATATAACAATAATAAACATCATTATTATTGCCAATATCTGTCACCGTCTACTAGAATGGAAACTCCATGAAGGCAAGAATTCTTGTCTGTTTTATTAACTGCTAGATTCTTTAGCACATAGAATGATGCTTGGCATACAGTAAATGCTGCAACACATTTCTGTTGGACTCAGCCATAAATTAGAGTGAATCCTGGCTCACTATTATCTCATTTAATTCTCACAAGTGACCATATTAGGTGGATGCTATTCTAATCTTCACTTAACAGTCAAAATAACTGAGACACAGGGAGGTTGAGTAGCTTGTTCTTAGTTACACAGCTGGTAAGTGAGGAGACTAGAATAAGGTTCCAGACATCCTGGCTCTGTAGCCTATACCATTAATTTGCAATTGATGATCCAGAACTCTTGTTTCTAAATGAGTTAATGAAACTAGTTTAACTGAAATTTCTCCAAACTTTTCTTTCTCCCCTTCACTTCATGTAGGTTTTTCTCTTCTATTACTGTTGTACCTCCATATCCACAGGGGATTGGTTCTAGGACCCCACACCTCTAACCCCTCCACATGCAGATACCCAAATCTGTGCATGCTCAGGTCCCTTATATAAATCGATGTGCAAAGTTTGTATGTAACCTATGCTGTTTTTGTTGTTGCTGTTGTTGTTAGTCACTCAGTCGTGTCTGACTCTGTGACTCCATGGACTGTAGCCCACCAGGCTCCTCTGTCCATGGAAATCTCCAGGCAAGAATACTAGAGTGGGTAGCCATTCCTTTCTCCAGGGGATCTTCCTGACCCAGGGATCAAACCTAGGTCCCCTGCATTGCAAGTGAATTCTTTTACGATTTGAGCCACCAGGGAAGCCCTAATCTATGTACACCCTCCCATATACTTTAAATCATCTCTAGATTACTTGTAATACTTAATACAATGTAAATACCATGTCAACAGTTACCAGTGCACAGCAAATTCAAGTTTTGCTTTTGGGGATTTTCTAGAATTAAAAAAATATATTTTTGATCCATACCTAGTTAAATCCACAGATGCAAAAGCCTCAGATACAAATGGCTAAATGTATCATAAATGAGGAAACAGGCACAGAGAGGCTAAGAAACAGCTAACAGACAGCAGGGTTAAGTTTTCAACCCAAGAAAAGTAACTGCACACATACTTTAAACACTGTGCTATAAAAGGAGTCTGAGTGCCTGCTTTCAGATGCAAACTTGAAGCCCTTATTCCTGGTCAGGCTTATTAATGAATAAGATAGCAGTCATACACTGGTATTGGCTCTGGTCCCAAACATACAAATACATTTAATGAGAGTATTCCACCCTTGGAAATATTGGCTGCTAAGGCATTACTGGATGATAAAACAAATCAGCATATAAGGGCTTTATAAATCTGTTATATTCTTAGCCTAAGAACTTCTCAAAACTCTTGGTAAAATTTGTATATTGAAGACAAACATTCAGTAATAAAAGTACACAGTTCATTCCTTTTATGAAGAAAAGCTGTATTAATATCTTGTAATGCTCTCTATACATATTTCTTGGAAATGTTCTGGCCAACTTGGAACTCAGTTTGACTTTCACAGTAATATATGGAGGTTCCACTAACATCAACAGATTTGTCTCTTAGCTGTTCAATTCAACTGCAACCAGATGGAAAATGAAAAACGAGGACAGGGCCAGGCCTGTTGTCAAAGACACAAAGGAGTTATTGAGCAGAAATAGTCCAAAGTCTTACCCAGCTGCTATGAAAGCACCAAGAATGATGGCAAAGACACTGATAATGATGTTCAAGGAATATTGTTTCCTGTAATAAATAAATAGTGGATGGAGAGATAGGTAGATAGATAAAGAAAAGGAGGAGGAGAGGGAAAATATAAATTATACTTTTAAATAAACTGAGAATAGACATTGTTAACAGTTTTATAGCTATCATAAACTCTAATGGACAATGCTTTATGTAAAAAGAGCACTAAAAGCACATTAAATGGATTAGTAAATCAAACCAAATTTACTCTATTTCTTAAGTATTTGTCTTAATCTAAGTACACATGTATTTCTCTGTTCTCACTAGAGAGATGCTGGGACAAAATGCGTAAGAGGTGAAGTAAGTCAGAAAAAGAAATAAATATCGTATTCTAATGCATATATACAGAATCTAGAAAAAATGGTACTGAAGAATTTATTTACAGGCCAGCAGTGGAGAAACAGACATAGTGAACAGACTTATGGACATGGAGAGAGGGGAGGTGAGAGTGAGATGTATGGAAAGAGTAACATGGAGACTTATATTACTATATGTAAAACAGATAGCCAATAGGAATTTGCTGTATGGCTCAGAAAACTCAAACAGGGGCTCTGTATCAACCTAGAGGAGTGGGTTGGGGCAGGAAATGGGAGGGAGGTTCAAAAGGGAGGGGATATATGTATATCTATGGCTGATTCATGTTAAGGTTTGACAGAAAATAGCAAATTTTGTAAAGCAATTTTTTTTGTAAAGCAAAAAAAAAAATTCTGTCAAGCAATTATCCTTAAAAAAAAAAAAAAAAAAGCAGAAGAGCTCCTGCTGGTAGGTCTAGTTGGTTTGTATTTTTATCGAGCATCCAAAGATTAAGATAAAATTCAATAGTAAAACTTAGAACACTGGACCATCATCCTAATTTCATTGTTAAGTAATCTCCACAGCAAAATCAAGAATCCATTTTAGAGTCCACCTGAATATCTTTACATGAAATTTTTAAGCCAACATTATAAGAATTAATTTATTCTGATGTTACATCATAATTACTGCATCAGAATGAATTTCCCTCATCTCCTGTACACCTACTATAGTACAGCACACATCCTATACATGTGGACAACTTTTCCTTGCCATTCCAGGATCAGTGTATATTCCATTCAGCTCAGAAAACAGATCTACATCTGTTTTGCAGTGGTTGGTTTTTTTTAGAATTTTCTACCACACGTGCATGTTATTTGTCTAATTGTAAAATTATAACTATTTTTTAAAAAAACACTCCTAACATGTTAAGAAATCATGGACATAGGAGTCTGCTTTTAAATGAATAAACCATCGGCCCTTAAGTTATTACAACAAGCACTTCAAACCAATTATTTGTAAAGATGACTAGATGTTGAGAATTGGCTAGGTAAAAATAATGTGGGCGTGTGGGGAGAGGACACCAAAGGAAGAGAGGAAAAACAAAAATCACCCGAGTATGATGGTTTCCAGCAGTAAAGTAAGTGGAATGGTAAATTTCCTGAGCACAGTGAACATCGGCAAGCTGTCAGAAAAGAATCAAGTATAATAAAATCAGACACCAAGTATTTTTTTAATGTTTTACATTTTCAATTAAGCCCATTAATTTTCTAAATTAAATATAAGGAGTCAACTTTAATTATCACATATGTTACTAAGTCATATAAAATAATAAAAAGAAATGGAAATTTAATAATTTCATGCCACTTTTACTTATTAACGATTCAAAACATCATACTATCCAACTACTACAAAGTGTTGAAACTACAAAGATTGTGTTAAAAGATTATATGCAATGTGAACCTATACACCCTTTGACAAAACAAGTTAGGACTAGCTATGGACAGTCATTAAATGGTCCTAACCGCAGATCTAATCACTTCTTGTTAGGAAACTTACCCTAAGATAATAACCCAAAGAAAAGAAAAAATTCATGTGCACAAAGATGTTCACTGCAGTAGTGTATCTGGCGAAAATATCAGAAACAGTCTAAATATCAGACAAGGCAATGATCAAATAAATTCTGGTTAAATCCACTTGAGGGAACATTATGCACTAATCCTATAATATAAAACTTTATTTACAAACGTTAAATAAATCAAGGAGGTAACGAAACTATGTAGAGTCTACAACTGTAATAAGATACATTCTATGTACAGAAAGAGACTGAAAGTGAATATTTAAAATAGTATGCAAGAGGATAAAATTATGGGTAATTTTCCCCAAAAATTTAATGTAAAAGGCCATATTCACTGCCTTTTAAAAATACTTATGAGCCTTTCACTCAAAACCCAGAGATTCCAGGACACAGCTCAATGCATAGCCACAGACTGCCTGGGCTGGAAAAACCCACCTCCATCTGTTTCCAGTGTGACTCTCAGAAGATGTGAGCTAAAGAAGGAAAGTCAGAACCTTAAGGGAGAGGGGGCAGCTCCTCCTGACCAGACCTGTGGAGGGTTTCCCACGACAACCAGAGAGCAGTGCAGAAAGAATTTTCAGGAACTTTATGTCCACACTTAAAGATGTCTTATGAGACTGGTTTGAATGGCCTTTTGCAAAGCAAGATTTTAAAAAGTCATTATTTTCAATTAAATTAAAAAAAAAAATACTTTTAGATGCCTTTTAAAAGCAGCAAGGGAAATCCCTGGTGGTCCAGTGGTTAGGACTCTGCACTCTCAGTGCCAAAGACATAGGTTCAAGCCCTAGTTGGGGAACTAATATCCCATAAGCTGTACACTGTGGCCCAAAAGAAAAAACAATAATAATAAAATAAAAGCAGATATGGACACTTAATAGTAAAAAGCTGAATGTTCTTCCCCTAAGATCAGGAATGAGACTAGGATGTTTGGTCTCACCACTACATCTATTTCATATTGCACTTGAATTTCTAGTTAGGGCAATTAGTCCAAAAAAAAAAAAAAGCATATAGTTTGGAAAAAAAGAAAAGAAAGTTGTTTCTATTTTCAGATAATATATATCTAGAAAATCCTAAGAAATCCACCATAAAATTATTAGAACAAATGAAATAAGTATGCATGAAACAAAAAGAATATACAAAAATCAATTGCACTTCTATATACTAGCAATGAGCAACCCAAAAAGGAAATGAGCAATCCAAAAAGGAAATTAACAACTCCATTTATGATAGCATCATAAAGAACAAAATTCTTAAGAGTAACTTAACAAAAGCAGTATAAGAACTGGAATACACTACAAACTACCAAATATTGTTAAAGGATGAAAGAAGATTAAATGGAAAGACACTCCATGCTATGGATCAGAGACTTAATGTTGTTAAAATGGAAGTACTTCTCAAATAAATCTATAGATGCAACATAATCCCTATCAAAATTTCAACCACCTTTTCATCCAGCAACGGACAGACTAATTCTAAAATCAGTGTGGAAATGCAAGAAAACCAACAAACCAAAACAATCTGGAAAAAGAAGAACAAAGTTGGTGAGCCCAATTTCAAAACTTACTACAAAGCTACAATTTTCAGTATTATCTAGTACTGGTTTAAAGTTAACCATTTAATCAAAACATTAAGATTTAGAATCAAGAAATAAATCTTTCTAATTAATTAGAAATGTTAAATTAACTTTTAACAAGGGTACCAAGACCATACAATGGGGAAATAACAGTCTTTCAATAAATAACGCTGAAACAACTCAACATTCATAGGCAAAAGAATGATTTTGGACCCCTACCTCACTCTATATATAAAAAATTATCTCAAAATATATCAAAGACCTAAATATAGGAAAACTATAAAACTCTTACATGAAAGAATAGGATTATATCTTCATGACACTGGATCAGGCAAAGTTTTCTTAGACACAATACCAAAAGCACAGCAACAATAACAAAAAATAGAAATATCAGACTTTACCAAAATGTATAAATAGATAAAGAACATATGATAGATCCAAACAGTAGAATCTTATACAATCTTACTAAGGAATGAAATTTTGATACATGCTACAACATGGATGAAACTTAAAAACATTACACTAACTGAAATAAACTGGACATAATAAAAGGACAAATACTGTATGATTCCATTTGTATGAAATATCTAGAACAGGCAAATTCATAGAGACAGTAAAACAGAGTTTACCAGGGCTGGGGGGGAGGGCGAATGGGGCATTATTGTTTAATGGTACAGAATTTCTGTTGGGGATGATGAAAACTTTCTGGAAATAGGTAGTGGTGATGGTTGCTCAAGACTGTGAATATATGTAATAAACTGTCCACTTAAAAATGGCTAAAATGCGTATACTAGGTATGTTTAACTTTAATTATTCACTAAATTTTTAAAACCTTAAAACTTTTGTGCTTCGAAGTATACCATCAAGAGAGTAAAAAGACAATCCACAGAATAGGAGAAAATTTTGCAATCATGTATATAATAAAGCACCTGTATCTAGACTATATAAAGACTTAAAACTCAATAATAAAAAGATAAATAACCCTATTAAAAATAGGCAAAGGACTTGAATAGACATTCCTCCAAAGAAGCCAGATAAATGGCTGATCAGCACATGAAAAGCTGGTCAGTATCATTAGTCATCAGGGAAATGCAAATCAAAACCACAGTGAGATACCACGTCACAACCACTGCGACAGCCATAATCAGAAAGACAGACAATAACAAATTTGGCAAGAACGTAGAGAAATTGTAACCCTCATACACTGCTGGTGGGAAAGTAAATGGTACAGCCACTTTGGAAAATAATTTGGCAGTTCCTCAAAATGTTAAACACATATGACTCAGCAACCCCACTCCCAGGTATGGACCCAGTTGATAGCACTTCATCGGGCCCCAAACCATGAAGGCATCTTGGTCTTTCTTTTTCTCATACACTGTATGTTATTCATCAGGATACTGTGTTAGCCCTTCCTTCCAAATATATCCAGCACTCATACTATGGCCTCAATCTGACAACAAAAATAACCAGGGGACCCTTGGAGAAATGGCAGAAAAAGTTTGATAAACCTGGACATCATGTGCCAGGAAGCAAGGAAGTAATCAAAGACTACTGGAGCCCTAGAACATAGGCATCTACTCAAAGAGCTCCCACTGACCTGAGATGATACAATTTAAGCATCAAAAGAAGATGCGTATAATGAACTAAAACATTAGGTAAACGAAACAAATAGCTCAATGGAACAGAATAGAGAGCCCAGAAATAAACCCACACAAATAGAGTCAACTGATCTCTGACGAAGCAGTAAATACAGTTCAAGGGAGAAAGACTAGCCTTTCAAGAAATGGTTTTCAAACAACCGGACATCTACATGTTAAAAAAAAAAACAACTGAATCTAGACACAGGCTTTATACCTATCATAAAACTTAACTTCAAAATGGACCATACACCTAAATGTAAAACATAAAACCTCTGGAAGATAATGTAGGAGAAAATCTAGAGGACCCTGGTTTGGTAATGAATTTTTAGATAAAATATCAAAGGCATAATCCATGAAAGAAAAAAACAATAGTGGAATGTCATTAAAATGTAAACTTCTGCTCTGAGAAACAGTGTTAAGAGAATGAAAAAGGCAAGCTATAGACGGAGAGAAAATATTTGCAAAGTGCGTATCTGATATGGGACTTGTAAATAACAATTCATGAGTTAATAATGCTGGTAAAAAACAAAACAAACAAAAACTGCAGCTCACTACTGACGGTAACACAACACTGGCTTATTACTCTGGATGCTTAAAAATAAAGCTTTTGTCCTGCCTTTCCTGTATGAAATGGTGAATGAAAATTTGTATTCACTGAGGAAGTTTAGATAATAATTGCAGAAGGGGAGATATAGTTTAGAAAATCATCATTTTTCAATTTGTAATGAAATAATGGATCTACACAGTGATCATCAGTGTGTGCTAACCTCATTAAGTAAAAAATTGATGAGGAACGTTCTAATGAAGGGACCAGACTGACCCCTTAAAATCATTAAAGACTGAATTTTTGATCAATTAAATATCATTAGAAGTGGGATAAAACATTATGTGCCCTATGAGGTGATGCAGAAGAAAGAACCCAACATCACTAATAAACTGATCTTGCCTGAAAAACTGAATCTGAATTTGATTAAGCCTCTAGAACCAACTTCCAGTTTACTGAAAACAGGAGAGACAGAAACATACCACATGACACCATGTATAAGCAAGCAATTTCCTTCCCTTCTCCTCAGTCTTACTTGCTAAAGGCCTTCATCTTCCTCTTCTGCTACGCATGCAGAAAAGTATTGAAGAACACTTCTAATAAAGATGTTTCTAAGATCACTAAAAAAAAGAATCCCTCATCTACCCAGACCCCCAGTGCAAGAGCTGGGCAGCTATCAGGGGAACTGAAGGCACTCCCACGCTGCAAGTGGGCTCAGAGACAGGCCAAGAGGTTACATGGCAATACAGCAATAGCACCTGCCACAGGAAGCTTTAATACAAATTTGGAAATTAAGGAAAATTGGTTGACCTGATCCCAGAAAGAAAAACTAAAAGGTATAATCAGAAACAGGATTGCACATTTTGTTTTTCACAACCACCACGATCCACCCTTTCCAAACAAGAGTGAAAGGCAACAGGTTCTATGTACTTTCTCCTTCTAGCTTACTTCCTACCTGCCTCTTTTCTACTCTTCCTATACGAACAGACTTTACTCTACTTCTGTCACCCTTTACATAAACTTGATTTTCTCATTATTCACATCTTTTTCATAAGTTTCGTGACCCGCATGTGTATTCATTAGGCTACATATTTCACACCACATTTTCCAATTTATAGGATGACTTGTTCATCGTACACTTCCATTTTCATTTTTATAGGGACTATTAACAAAGTAGTCAAAGGACCATAAAATAAATGCAGATGCAAACTTCAGAAATATGTATCACATACTTGAAAATAATATCTGTCATTATTTTTTCCTTGTACCAAACTTGAACTACATGAAAAATGACAGTGTTCCTGCTTTTATAAAACTGTGATGGAATCAAAAGTTACACAGAACCACATTCGTATAAATGAATCTTCCTGGAAAATCATATGTTCTCTATCTTGATTCCTACATATCTCACATTCTATCTTCAGACTTGGACATAAAGAAAACTATATCAGCTTTTTAACATTTCTAAAGCATTATCAAACTCAAAACTACCTTATTTCCTTAAAATTATGAAATATTATTATCTTCCATATATAGCCCAAGCAATATCTTGAAAAAATCAAAGTTTATCTCTGTGACACTAAAAGAAAACTAGTGAAGAACTGCCAAGCAACCGTTATTCTGCACTCTACCTTAATTTACTTGTGCTTGCTAATCCACTTATGTGGTTTCCAACGTAGAGGAGAGGCAGAGGAAACAGCTTCAATAAAAAAAAAGAAAGAAAGAATATTTGGTTAGAACTCCAATAACATTTTCCTTCATCAATAAAGATGGTGACATTCACTCCCCATCAGAAAGCAAATCATTCAGAGTTCCTTTGCTTGCAATGACTGAATTTTCCAGAATCCAGAACACATACAAGTTTCTCCATGTGATCAAAAAATAGGTATGCAGTGATATCCCCAATCCTGGTGGTGGTGGGGAAGGTGGATAGAAACAGAAATTTTGGCCTTGCCCATATTAGTAGACTGTTTCCTGAAAACAAAGCTCTGAACAAGCACCTCTCTTGGGCGGAGACCCCTAGGTAGGTTGATGAGTTGAGGATGGGTGCTTATAGTTTATAAACTCTACAAATATAGATCATGGATGAGGCTCAGAAAGCCATTGAAAAAGTGTACAAATTTCTGCTATCTAGACATATAAGCACTTTTCTGGACGAAGACAAAGGTTCATATCTCACTGATGTGTCAAATAGTGACGCTTTCAAAAAGCTGTGTATGCTGGCCGCATTACTTTGTCTTAAAGGCCTACAATAAGTAAATATCTACCAAGGTTAAACAATGTAGCCTGTTCTTCTAAGAAGCAAGCATCTTTTAATTTCATGCTTGCAGTCACCATCTGCAGTGATTTTTGGAGCCCCCCCCAAATTAAGTCTGTCACTGTTTCTACTGTTTCCCCATCTATTTGCCATGAAGTGATGGGACCGGATGCCATTACATTAAGTTTTTTTTTTTTTTTTTTTTTTTTTTTTTTTTTTTTTTTTAGAATGCAAATTTTTATTTAAAAAAATATTTGCAGTCCTCCTTTATTGATAACATAACTGAGATACTTATTTTATACATTTAAATTATCTTGAGATTTGATAACAGTATTTAGCTACAGTGTAGCCCACAAATGAAAATATACAAAATAGTTTTAGGAACACATGTACACCTGTGGGTATGCTTATAAATCATACAAAGATAAACATTATTGTAAAATAAAGACTTTGAAAATGAAACCAGTTCATATAATTTAACCAAGATATGACAAGAAATCTTTATGCAAAAAAAAAAAAAAAAAACTGAAACAGAAATAACACTTTCAACTTAGTTTTCTAATGCCTTAAAAATCATATTAATTCTACAAATTGCTATTTTGGAGGATAGAACTATAACTGTTCCCCTCTCATTTTTTGTCATGCTTACAATAAAACATAAAAAAGTACTCTGAACCTAATAAATGGAATTCTTACATTTTAAACCATTATACTATAAAGGATAGCAATTCAGATCATGTTTTACATTTCTACTTAAGTTTATATTGCACTAAAATTATTTTATGTGGAAGAACTAGTTGATGTGTCATAACATAATACCTCGGAAACATTCTTCAACATTCACATCTATATTAATGGATATTTCACAGTCCACTTAAATAAATTTTCTAACATACACCAAATCATCTAACAAAAACAAATCTATAATGCTAATTTGTTTTGAGAGCAAAGATACTCAATATTTACTATTACTGCCCTTGGAAATACAGTGAAATTTAAAAACATACTTAAATCACTCAGAAACTGGTAATGACATTTGAGCAAGACCTGAAAATTCGTGACTTACTGATGAGTGTCTACATGGCTACTTTTTAAATACAATATTTATCAAAAATGAAGAGAAAAAGTGTTTGTCCTTCTATCCAGTGGAGCAGAATTATGAGAAGAGACATATGAATAATACTTCAATGCTGGCTTCTAACCTATGTTTCATATAACTTAAAATGTCAGTTCTCATCATTCTGCTATAATATAACCAAGCCTGTTTATTATAATAACAAAAACCAATGTTACAGTCTTTGAAAATCATGATTATAATTAAAAGCTTGGAATAGCATAATAAAACTAATGGCAACCTCTTGAATTCATTTCAAGTTAGTTCTACTTTCAAATAACACTTTAAAATGGTTTCCAATAACCTTACTGATTAACCAGCATCAGCTTAGGAATTTTTTTTTTTTGCAATGTTCTAAAATATAACTACTGGCATCAAAAAGTATAGTAAGCACTTTTGATTTGTGATGAATAGAAAAATCAAGTACTAAAATACCAGTGGTTCCTGTGACAGGGTAAATATCCCCCTTCAAGTAATGTTCTCCCCCAAATTAAATTAACATTTTATTTTTCCCTCTGAGAGTTTATAAAGGAAAAGAAATCATGATTTTTTTAATTGAGGTGAAAAAACTGCTTCATAAGTTCATATGTTGTAAAAGCCACTGCCTGAGAAGGAACGCAGCGAATGTAATTAAGAGATAAACCACGATATAATCCTTTTCGAATTCCATGGTGTCCATAGACATACTTCATAGTCTCTCGCATGGTAAGGCACTTTTCAAATTCTGGAAGAACAGTTCCTAACTGCATTCGCCGACGTGTTACATCAAATGGGTAGGATATTGTCTGTGCTATTGCTCCAGCAACACCTCCACAAAGTAAGTTTATGTGAGTTTTCAAAACTAAGACATTAGGATTGTCTGATGAAGGTCTGCCAAGAAGGGTGGGAGCATAGGAAAGCCCAACACTCTTTAAGGTACCAAAAGTAAAAAATGAAACACCTGCATATGGAGCCATTCCTAATATAGTAGGCATCAAGCCTCTGTAAAATCCAAGGAAACCACCTTCCTTTGCATAAATCGTTTTGAATGCATGAATAATTCCTGTATAAGTGTGTTCCCCTTTCACCTGGAATGCTAGGCGTACTCTAACCATGTCAAGAGGGTAAGTACAGATAACTGCTGTCATACCTGCCATGGATCCAGCCATTAATCTATGCACATGACCAGAAACTCCCAGTTTTGTAGTAATTAGCCAAATGTCTGTAATGGTGGTTGTGAGCTTGTAACAAAACCTTTACTCGATCCAAGGGAGCAACTGTTGTTTTGGCACAGCATCCAGCAATACCTCCAGCCAGGAAGGAGCGCAGCCAGTAGAAGTCTCGGCGGGCGGCGGGCCCTCCGGCTCCTGCCGCCTGCGGCATCGCTGGAGGTGGCTCGGTGGCTGCCAGGGCCGCCGCCGCCGCCGCCGCCATCAGGACCAGGGCCGCGTCGGGAGCTTTGGTCGTCAATTTACAACCCAAGGGCCCTAGCCATGGACGGAGCAGGCAGTGACAGGGCACCGACCGCCGCGCGGGCGGGGCGGAATACCTACATTAAGTTTTTGAATGTTGAGTTTCAAGCCAACTTTTTCACTCTCCTCTTTCACTTTCATCAAGGGGCTCTTTAGTTTCTCTTCACTTTCTGCCATTACAGTGGTAGCATCTGCATATCTTAGGCTGTTGATATTTCTCCCAGCAATCTTGATTCCAGCTTGTGCTTCATCCAGCCTGGCATGTCACATGATGTACTTTTCATATAAGTTAAATAAGCAGGCTGACAATATACAGCCTTGACGTACTCCTTTCCGGATCTGGAACCAGTCTAACCATGTCCAGTTCTAACTGTTGCTTCTTGACCTGCATACAGATTTCTCAGGAGGCAGGTAAGATGGTCTGCTATTCCCATCTCTTTAAGAATTTTCCACAGTTTGTTGTGATCCACACAGTCAAAGGCTTTGGCATAGTCAATAAAGCAGAAGCAGATGTTTCTCTGGAACTCTCTTGCTTTTTCAATGATCCAACGGATGTTGGCAATTTGATCTCTGGTTCCTCTGCCTTTTCTAAATCCAGCTTGAACATCTGGAAGTTCACAGTTCACATACTGATGAAGCCCAGCTTGGAGAATTTTGAGCATTACTTTGCTAGCATGTGAGATGAGTGCAATTGTGTGGTAGTTTGAGTATTCTTTGGCATTGCCTTTCTTTGGGATTGGAATGAAAACTGACCTTTTCCAGTCCTGTGGCCACTGCTGAGTTTTCCAAATTTGCTGGCATATTGAGTGCAGCACTTTCATAGCATCAACTTGTAGGATTTGAAATAGCTCAACTGAAATTCCATCACCTCCATTATCTTTGTTTGTAGTGATGCTTCGTAAGGCCCACTTGACTTCGCATTCCAGGATATCTGTCTCTAGATGAGTGATCACACCATCGTGGTTATCTGGATCATGAAGATCTTTTTTGTACAGTTCTTCCATGTACTGTTGCCACCTCTTCTTAATATCTTCTGCTTCTGTTAGGTCCCTACCATTTCTGTCCTTTACTATGCTCATCTTTGCATGAAATATTCCCTTGGTATCTCTAATTTTCTCAAAGAGATCTCTAGTCTTTCCCATTCTATTGTTTTCCTCTATTTCTTTGCAGGCTTTCTTATCTCTGCTTACTATTTTTTGGAACTCTGCATTCAAATGGTTATATCTTTCCTTTTCTCCTTTGCCTTTCACTTCTCTCTTCTCAGCTATTTGTAAGGCCTCCTCAGACAACCAATCTGCCTTTTTGCATTTCTTTTTCTTGAGGATGGTCTTGATCCCTGTCTCCTGTACAATGTCATGAACCTCTGTCCATAGTTCTCCAGGCACTTTGTCTATCAGCTCTAATCCTTGAATCTATTTGTCACTTCCACTGTATAAGGGATTTGATTTGTGAAGGGTATAAGGAAGTGAAACTAACACATGCCCCTGCCTAAGGCTTGCCACTCTAGGAGATATTTGCAAGAATTAAATGGTCTTTTTACTTTGTTTCCTTACCTCCCCACCATCTCTGATCCATAAAAGAACCTGGCATTCAGGCCTCAACAAGACAGTTATTTTGAGGCCTAGCCTCTGTTCTTGGTCAGCTGGCTCCCCAAATAAAGTCCCTTCCTTGTCTCAAAGCTTCATTTCTTGGATTTATTGGCCTACCGTGTGACATGTAAAGCGAGCTTGGACTCCTTAACACAACCACGATTAGAAAGCATTTATTTTTCGGCACTCAGCCTTCTTTATCGGAGAAGGCAGTGGCACCCCACTCCAGTACTCTTGCCTGGAAAATCCCATGGATGGAGGAGCCTGGTAGGCTGCAGTCCATGGGGTCGCTAAGAGTCGGACACAACTGAGTGACTTCACTTTCACTTTTCACTTTCATGCATTGGAGAAGGAAATGGCAACCCACTCCAGTGTTCTTGCCTGGAGAATCCCAGGGACCGGGGAGCCTGGTGGGCTGCCGTCTATGGGGTCACACAGAGTCGGACACGACTGAAGTGACTTAGCAGCAGCCTTCTTCATCGTCCAACTCTCACATCATACATGACAACCGGAAAAACCATAACCTTGACTACACAGTTTTAATTAACAGTAATCTTTTGAAGTTCCAACTACCTGATCTTTGTTGCAAAAATTTTTACATATGCTGGCTCCTCCCTTACCTCTTTGGCGCACTCTCTCAGAGCTATCTTAGCTGAGAGACTGCCTCCTGGGCTTAAGTCCTCGTTTTGTCTTCACAATAAAACATAATTTTCTTTTTTTTTTTTCATTTTCGTTTTATTTTATTTTTAAACTTTACAATATTGTATTAGTTTTGCCAAACATCAAAATGAATCCACCACACTTTCAGGTTGTGTGTTTTTTTCTGGTCAACAATATTCTGGTTAACAGTGTACAACTGACTCAGTCATATAGCTGGTGATATTACAATTTCAGAGGTTCTTAGGTATCGAAGAGAATCAGTTGCCCCTACTACCATATAGAATTCAAAATAAAGGCAGTACTGACTTCTAGTTTCTGGTAAACCATGGGCAAAATTATTTGTGTTAATACCGCTGCTGACCTCTCTCCCCCGAGTGAGTGAGCTCTTTCTCTCTCTCTCTCCAGTGCGCTGGCGTGTTCCTCCACACTCTTCTCTTCATGTCTTTGGGTTGGCATGCCCTCACGCTTCGAGGATGGATTCTCCTGCTATCTTTTAAATAAAATAGAGCTGTAACACTGATTTGTCTAAGAGCTTTAACATGGTTTTTCTAAGACCTGAGAGCTGTGGCACGCTGAGGGCTTTAATGTCCATCACTCCGAACCTTTGTTGTGACGAGACAGAACCGAGGAGCATACACTCACCTAACATCTATGGTGCCATGACTTGAGGAAGAGGCCAAGCACAGCAGGAGCCCAATTCAGCGAAACCTCCCATGGTTGAAGCAGAAAGCAAAGAAAACCCAGCGCAAGAGAAGTGCCAAGAGGCCCATCATGCTGGAGACCAGGACAGCAAAAAACGAACTCAGCAGAAAGCTCATGCAGCTCAACCTCAGATTCCAGAAGACCTCTGGTTAAGGACTGAAGCGGCCCGCTCCAGCCAGCCTGCCTGTCACAGATAACCATCATGGGGCTGGAGCCAAGGGTGCAACTGGATGTGGCAGGTCAACAAGCTACAACATGCAGTGCCAGTTCAACAAAGATACAAAACTACAGCCAACCATGGAAAATACCGCTCACTCTTAGGTGGACACCACTATGAAGACTCTGAGGCCTGAGACTAGCAAGAGGGGGAGGCCCAACACCCCTCGCTGTCCCAATTCAGCAGGAAGTAGCCAGAAAGACTTCGACACCCCTATTCTCAAAGAATTGGACTTCTCATCTCTTGAGGGGGGAATGTTAGGTAGTTAGAATAGGAAACAGAAGTCCAAAATGGTGGTGGCTAAAAGACGAGGAAGGGAAAAGGCTGCAAAAATAGAATAAAGGAAGGTCAAAGGAAGGTCCGAGGACCAGAGTGAAGACCTCAGGTAGAACAAACAACACTCCTGGCTAGCCCAATTTGCATAGGGTAGGCCCAGGGGGCTGGAAAAAACATACAAAAGGAGGAGCCAAAGCGCGCGCTCTCTCTATCTCCCCCGTGTGCGTGCACTCTTTCTCTCTCTCTCTCCCGCGCGCTGGCGCGCTCCTCCACTCTCTTCTCTTCATGTCTTTGGGTTGGCATGCCCTCATGCTTCGAGGAGGGATTCTCCTGCTATCTTCTAAATAAAATAGAGCTGTACCACTGGGGGGAAAAAAAAAATACCGCTGCTGAAAACAATTAAAAACGCTAGGTAAAATAATTTAAAACCTTCATAAGGCATGAAAGGGCTAGGAAGATAGTGAGGAACTCCTAGGTCAAAAATAAAGGGAGAACAGAAACCCAGAGAGAAACAACGGAAGCCAGAGATAGCAGAATTACATCTCTGAAGCTCTGCGAAAGCAGAATTAAAACAAGAATATATTTCAAAAACAAAGGAATTTTTTTTCCCTTTTTCAGACAAAAATGAAGAGAATTGAAGCAGACCATCAGTAAATTCTAAAGAAGGTAGTTTCAGTCAGGAGGAAAATGGCAAGTGTGAGATCCACAAAGGAAAGGAAAACAAAGGAAGCAGTAAATATAAATGGACATTTTCTTAAAAGAAAATTAAAATGTATTACGAGATTTAGAGTGTTAAAGCACTTAGTGGCAAGAGCATATAAGTTGGGAGGAAAGGGAAATGGAGTAAAAGTCCTTGCGTTGTTGACAGGGAGAATACATTCACCATTATAATCTGGTGAGTTAGGCATGCCTGTTTTGGATTCCAGGGAAACACTAAACGAACTGAAACAAGAGTTCCACCTCGTACAATTAAACACTTTAATGCACCAGGAAGGTTTAACTAACTTAAAATTTTAGGCACCCATGGGAATTCCCTGGCAGTCCACTGGTTAGAGCTCTGTGCTTCCACTGCAGGGGGCATGGGTTCGATCCTTGGTCAGGGAACTAAGATGCCCACATGCTGTGTAGTGGGACAAAAAAAAAAAAAAAGACCTAGGCACCTAATCATACAGTCTCAAAATACAGAAAACAAAACAAAAAAAATCTAACAAATACCAAGAGAAATACACAAATCCGTAATCAGAGATAATGGCTGTAACAGTATCTCCATTCTCACATACTCTTAAACTGTGACTTTGATACTCCCTTCCATCCAGAGATGGGCTTCCCTTGTGGCTCAGCTGGTAAAGAAACTGCCTGCAATGTGGGAGACTTGGGTTCGATCCCTGGGTTGGGAAGATCCCTTGGAGAAGGGAAAGGCTACCCACTCCAGTATTCTGGCCTGGAGAATTCCACGGACTGTATAGTCCATGGAGCCACCAGGAGTCAAACATGGCTGAGCCACTTTCACTTTCACTTTCACTTTCCATCCAGAGGTAGGGTCTATGTCCTAACAGCAAAAGGTAACTAGAACACAGATAAAAGGCATCTCAGATAAACTTCCAGCAAACAACATACTTAATGGCAAAATATTAAAAGCTTTCCCTTTGAGATCAGACAAAAATGCCCAGTATTTACATTTCTAACACTGAATTGTAGGTCCTATGCTATACAGGAAAGCAAGTAAAAGAAATGAAAGAACGTTGCAGATACAAAAACTATATACAAAAGAAAGATGAACACGTGTACCTGAGAAATGGGCTATTTCATGCTATGTCACTAAACAAAGGTCATCAGCTATTGCAGCCGCCACCTGCGCAGCCACAGCCTACAGTGAGCTGGTGAGGCCTAAGGGAACTCAGGAAGGAAAGAAAACCTGCCATATAGGAGCCATCAGACTGCAGTTGCTCCCACATGAGACTTAAGGAAATTTAGGATATGAAAACAGGATACTGGCCCAGATAGCTGAGGTGCATATCAAAGGAATGATTTCCAAGCCCAGATTTGGCATCTTCTTGTAAACAGAAAACTGCTATATATCTTAAGTTAACATATTTGGTTTTCTTTAATTAACAGTAATTGTTTGAAGTTCAGACTATCTTCACTTTTTTGCAAAACTCCTATATGTACTAGCTCCCTGCCTCAACTCCTCGGAGTAGTTCTCTCACAATTACTTGAGATGCTGCCTCCTAGGCTTGAAGTCCTAAAAATTCCTGCTGAATAAACTACAATTCAGAAATTTAAGGTTTGTGAACAATATTAAGTCAACATACCTCTAACTTTCCAAATAATCTTTTTTTGCCCATGCCTTGCAGCATGCAGGATCTTAGTTCCCTGACCAGGGATCAAACCTGTGCCATCTGCAATGGAACTGCAGAGTCCTAACACTGGACACCAGGAAATTTCCCTGTTTAAATGATATTTGCAACAATAACAACAAAATCTA
The DNA here is from genome assembly GCF_029407905.1 of Bubalus kerabau. NCBI lineage: Eukaryota > Metazoa > Chordata > Mammalia > Artiodactyla > Bovidae > Bubalus > Bubalus kerabau. Next base: position 150,447,774 of record NC_073627.1, read on the forward strand.
CTTCTAACAAAAAATATTAGAACTCTATGGCAACCTACTCCAGTATTCTTGCCTGGAGAATTCCATGGACAGAGGAGCCTGGAGGGCTACAGTTCATGCGGTTGCAGAGTCAGACACAACTGAGCAACTAACACACGCATATATAGAGAGAAAATTATAAAACTTTACTGAGGGCAATTTAAAAGGGAGTATGTGCTTCCCTGGTGGCTCAGATGGTAAAGAATCTGCCTGCAATGTAGGAAACTTAGGTTTGATCCCTGGATCAAGAAGATCCCCTAGAGAAGGGAATGGCAACCCAGTCCAGTATTCTTGCCTGGAGAATTCCATGGACAGAGGAGCCTGGCGGGCTTCAATCTGTGTGGTCACAAAGAGATGGACACAACTAGTGACCAACACTTTCACTTTATGTACACCATGTACGTAGATTATAAGATTCAACACTTTAAAGATGTCAATTCACTCCAAATTGCTTTAGAGCCTCAATGCAATCCCAATCAAAATCCAAAAAGGTTATTTTTCCTGAAACTTGACAATGTGCTTCTAATATTCATCTAAAAATGTGAAGAACCAAGAGTTCGGGAGGTAAAGACTTGCTCTATCAGACAGCAAGACTTTGCACAGTGAAAGTCGCTCAGTTGTGTCCAACTCTTTGCGACCCTATGGACTGTATAGTCCCTGCAATTCTCCAGGCCAAAATACTACAGTGGGTAGCCTTTCCCTTCTCCAGGGGATCTTCCCAACCCAGGGATCACACCCAGGTCTTCCGCATTGCAGGCAGATTCTTTACCAGCTGAGCTACAAGGGACTTTGCATAAAGCAATAGTAATTATGACTGTGAGGTAATAATGCAGAAACACAGACAAATGAAAAAGCATGGAGAGTCCAGAAACAACAGCATCATGATATAAGTGGCACAACATTAAGGATAAACTTCTCAGCTGATTCTGTGACAATTGAGTACCCAACTGGAAAAAAATAAATGAAACTGGACCATTGCCTCACACCATTCACAAAAATCAACTCCAAACAGATTAAAAACCTAATTCTGAAAAACAATATACTTTTTATCTGGAAAAATATCTTTATAATCTCAGGATGGGGAAGTATTTCCTAAGTAAGAAAAATAGTGATTATTAAGGAAAAGACTGATGAAATATAACTGTTTTAAAATTAAGATTCTTTTTCATGATAAAGAAATACAAGATAAATACATAATCAAGAAAATAAAGACATGACACAGAAGGGGAAAATATATTTGTAATGCTATAATAACTAACAAGAAGACTATCATTAATATATTTTTAATATAGTTTTTAAACTCCTACACAGATCAGTAAGAAAAAGACATAAAACCAACAGAAAAATGGGCACAAGTCTTAACAAGTACTTCACAGAAGAGGGTATCCAAATGGGCACTAAAAAATGAAAAGGCACTCAACCTCATTAATTAATAACCAGGGAAATGCAAATAAAAGCCAAGAAGATGTCATTACATACCCAGCACTGGCAAGAATGAGGAGCAATAGGAACTTTCATACACTTTTGTCAGGAGTGTGAATTGGTACAATCACTTGGGAGTACAGTTTGCCATTATCTTTTCAAGGTGACAATACATTCACTCAAGGAGTCAGCAGCGGAGAAGGCAATGGCACCCTACTCCAGTACTATTGCCTGGAAAATCCCACGGACAGAGGAGCCTGGTGGGCTGCAGTCCATGGGGTCGCTAAGGGTCGGACACGACTGAGCGACTTCACTTTCACTTTTCACTTTCATGCATTGGAGAAGGAAATGGCAACCCACTCCAGTGTTCTTGCCTGGAGAATCCCAGGGACAGCGGGGCTTGGTGGGCTGCCGTCTATGGGGTCGCACAGAGTCAGACACGACTGAAGCGACTTAGCAGCAGCAGCAGCAGGAGTCAGCAGTTCCACTTTGTGACAAGCCTCCCAAAGAAACGACATGCACATGTGCTGTTTTGGACTGAACTGTGTCTACTCTAAACTCACATCTTGAAGCCCTAGACCCCAGGTGACTGCAGGTAAGATAGGGCCTGGAAGGAGGTAATTGAGGTTAAGTGAGCTAGTAATGTGGGGTCTTAATCCAATAGGACCTGTGTCCTTAAAAGAAGAGGAAGACACACCAGGAGTGCATAGGCACTGCATAAAGGCCACATGAGGTCACAGTGAGAAGGCAGCTGTCTATATGCCAAGGAGAGAGCTCTCACCAGAAACCAACCCTATCAGCACCTTCATCTTGGACTTCCTGTCTCCAGAAGTGTGAGAAGATAAATTCCTTTTTTTTTTAAGCCACTTAGTCTATGGTATTTTGTTATGGGAGCCTTATCTGACTAATACCTGCATCAAGATCCAACTCTCAGTACATTCAGAACAGTACTTTTTATTTTCCTAGTGCCCAAACCAGAAACAAATCCAATTACCATAAACAGTAAAACAGATAAATTATATTTATACAATGAAAATAAAAGAATACAGCTACACACAACAGTGTAGATGAATCTTAACCATCATAATAAAGTGAAAGCAAAATACAAAAATACATATAGTTTAATTCCCTTTATATAACCTCCAAAAACAGGCAAAACTAAATTCAAGTAGTATACATACAAACTTAGAAAACTTACAAAGAACTCAAGAAAATCATTACGACAAAAGTCAGAATAACAGGTAAGGATTCTGTGACCCCATCTTATGACCTAGGTAAGGATTACAAGGTAATTATTCATTCAACTACACATTCATGGATGATGTCTTTTTTTCCTATGTCTAGATATTTCACAATTGTTTAAAGTATTTAAAACTATATCATAAACTAAGTGTAGGCAAGCCTAACAATATTCTGATTTTTCTTATGATGACTGGGTTAATACCTTTCCTACACTTCAGTGGTTTGTTTTTCTCTGTTTGTGGATATCCCTGATTATTGATGCTGTAAGCATGTTTAGTCAGTCTGATGAATAATCCAGAGCTAGAAGCCAATGTTTTTCCAGGCCTTAGAGACATGGCGTGAACAAACCATGTGAGCTCTTTACTTTCAAGGAACTGCAATCTGATTTAACCTCCCTAAATCCAAAAATGTCACCATGATCCATTTAATACCACCAGTCGCAGGGGATTGTTCTAGGAATTAAATGTCTAGCCTCATACCTGGCACCTAGCAACTGTTCAATAAAATTAGTTCCATTCCACATACCCAGGAAGAAATGGCAGGTCTCGTGTTTGTAGTTCTACCATGGGGAAAAAAAAAAACAAAACAAACTATGTATATCAAAGTGTATTTACTCTTTATTCCACTCACAGGTTTTATCTACCCAAGCTAAAAATGAAAATTTAAAGCAGAGATCAGCAAACTGGGAAGGCCCAAGAGATAAATCTAATTCATCTTCTATTCATGCAAATAAAGTTTTATTAGAATACAACTACATCGATTCATTTTTACACACATCATCTATAGCTGCTTTCAAAGAACAGAGCTGAATAGCTGCAAGAGAGATAGTGTGGCCCACAGAGTCTAATTATTTGCTATCTGGTCCTTTACCAAACAAGCTTGACAACTTCTGTTAGAGTTTTGCTAATTCAGAAGACACATAGTATTTACTTAATATCCATTGCTAAGCACACACTTTTACTATTATGTTACATTAGTGGACCACTGAATGATACAAAATCTTTATTAAAAAGTTCTAGCCAGCAGGAAGCACAAGGTATATGGCAATGGACCTGTACTCTAAGATCAATTTGTAATTTTATATAATTTTCACATCTTCAACATAGCTATATGTACTTTCCATCACATACCTTTGTAGGAATTTTCTTGTCAAAATCAGGAAAGTGAATTATTTTATTTAGCTTGGACACATATAGTATCATTATGGTAACTGCCATCTAAAGAAAATGGAAGAGAAAAATTTCAGCAAAATATCTAGAAAGACTATTTGAGGTACAAATACATCATCAGAAGAAAAGAGATTCACCAAAAACATATGTATCAGAAAATCTATTATCTAGGTTCCAAAAAAATTATTATTCCTTAAAATATTAACTTTTTTGCCACTGCATAGATTGCATTAGAACTATAGGCAAAAAGTATAACATTAAATAGACTCACACATACACTCGTGATCTCAAGCGGTTCAAGGAACAAGAACAGAGGGAAAAAACAATGGTGTGCCCCAAACAGACCAGTATGACCACAGTCAGTGAGGCTGCTTATTGATCCTGAACCACACCTCCAATGTACTGAGCATATGGTCACCTTCCCCCATAAAGTAAGTGTTGGGGTGAAAGGAGGGGGAGAAGGGAGGCAAATTCCACACATAAACATATTTTGTAAAGTACACAATTTCTATAACACAGAAGACATTTTCTCTCCACCTAGCCAGTGTTACAAAAAATACCTCATTCAAATGCTCTTCAGCTGGGTTACACCAGGTATATCAGGAATACTCCCGATTACTATTATGAAATAAATAGTTTTAATATCATCTTTCTATGCAAATTTTAGAATTTATTCACTTTTCTCCATATTAGGATGCAAAAACATAAGGACTCCCTCAACATGATTATTGTCCTAAACCTCAAGCCTGAGTGTACAGATACTTATGATAGATTTATATAACTCGGACCACTCTGAATAATAATTGTAGTTTGTATTTATGACTTACCTTATAATTCTTAACAGAAATATACCAACACTATGTAAACTATTCTGCAACTTAAATTTTTAAAGTTTGGTCTACTGGCTTCTTCCCTTACAAACTGCAAATCAGAAAGGTTTTTTCCTTAATTGAGTACAAGACAGTGAATTTATTTGCCTTGGGCATTACATAGGGCATATTACCACACACTATTGATTTTTTAAAGTACTTCTTTAAACACATTTTCACACTGAACCATAAAGATATATTTTTATTACCTTAAGGAAACACTGTTTCCTTGTTATTTTTTCACCCTAAAATGATGTGCAAAGAGTATCTTATTAGCAAAACGTTTAACTAGAATAATGTTTATTTGTATAAATTCCAGATTCACAATTTAAAATTTAGTTAACAGACATAATTTTTATATTTTTTCTCCCTGTAAACTAAAGAAAAACAACAACAAAAAAACACCTTCAGTACCTGTTAACATGGTCTACTAGAAATTACTAGCATATGACCCCCCCCAAAAAATGTAAGCAAGTCACAAAACAATATTAATGGAAAATTTCAGAAACAGCCAAATGTGGGTAAGTTTGAAAGTTTATCCAAGCTTACCCTTACACTTGAGAACAAACATCACGAAGTTCAGGAAGGAAACTGCAAACCTGTTTAGTTTGGCCCATAGAGAGTTTAATGAAAAAATATGAATCTGTTGCCACCATTTACAAATTGGGAGGTTTGCTGTGAACATAAAATTTCCCTGATTCCTAGTGAGCCTCACCTCATCCCCCCAATCCTTTTCTTAAACAAGCACAGTGACTTCAACTATGCACACTCATCTGTAACCCAGCAGATCTTGGAGGCTTTCAGTCTGCTACCCCCTTACTTCAGAGTAATTAAATTCTATTAAAGAAATTAGAATTAGTTATTTTTCCTACAAATACAACTATTCCTAAATTGTAAAACGAAATAAAATGTATCAACACTTCACGTCGTTTCACCCAAAGTACCACACTCCTCTGCCAACTGAACAAATTCGTAAACCACAGTCTTCAACAAAAGCACTTAAATTTCATCATATGTACTAACAAATAATTAAGAGGTTAATTTATCTTTTTTCACTTACCTGTCCAACTCCAAGAACAATTGGTGATGGGAAACTACAAAAAATAGAGAATGACAAATAATTTTAGCAACTGATGAAAAAATTTGAAAACAATGTACAACACAGAATGACAGGAGTTATTAAAAGGTTATGTTATTAAAAGCTTATTAAACTTATTAAAAGTTTATTAAAAGGTCTTAGGCTATTTTTTCTGTCTTAGTGAAAATATCTAATTTGTTCATTGTTCATTTCTTTTCCATTTTTTAAACTGATCATTGCTAAACTTGGCAAACTTCTATTGCCCCTTGAGGCAGACTGTCATATTAACAAACAACACAGTTGTATATGTAGAAAGCCCAATTAATCTGGGGATAAATGACTAGAATTAATAAATAACTTTAGCAAAGTTAATGGATAGATGAACATGTGAAAAAAAATCACTTCTAGGTCTATATATCATAAAGACACAAAGAACATAATAATTTTAAAGGTTTTCACTTTCAATAGCATGCAAAAACATCAAATAACTAACTGGGTATTTTATGGTAATAAAAAATTATTTTTACTTTTTTAAGCATGAAATGATATTGTGGTGTTTTTAAAACAAAATAGTCCACCTTATCCTTTAGAAATTCATAATAATCTGGGGGGAGATGTTGGAATTGAGAAGAAGAGTGATATAAATGTAATAAACTTGTTGAAACTGGATGACCGCTACATGGAGATTCATTATACTGGTTTCCTTTCTTCAAAATAATATACCCAGGTACAAATCTAATAAAATATTTCCAAGAACTACCTCTACATAGAAAACTATAAATCTATATTTTAAAAAATGAAAGAAGTTCTAAATAAAGTTCATGGATTAGAATCAATATTGTAGTGAACAATTATCCACAAACTGATCTATAAACTCAAATCTCTCTTTACAAACAAGAACGGGTATTTTGTATTGACCCTGAAACTGAATTTCAAGGCAAAAGCAAACATGATCTAAGATAATCATGAAGAAAAAACATCGGAGGACTGATTCTGCTGGATGCCAGTATTCTCTTTCTTTCTCTTTTTTTTGGCTGTAGCATGCTGGAATCCTAGTTCCCAGACCAGGGATTGAACCCATACCCTGCAGTGGAATGGCAGAGCCCTAGCCACTGGACCACCAGGGAATTTCCCAGGATTGATTTTAAAGTCACACCAAATGAGAGAGTGTGGTATTTGCACAATGATATTCTAACCAGACAATGCAAGAAAACAGAGATGAGGACAGATACACGCCTACATGGAAACCTGACTCATGACAACGATGACCACACAGAGGAGTAGGGAAAAGACAGTCGGTCTTTTAACAAATGGCACCAGGCAACTGGATACAGAAGCTTACTCCCTACCTAATACCGTAGTTAACAAGGCAGCACATCACTTCGCCAGTCTCACTCACTGTCCAGCCCTTCACTGGCTCCCAGTCATTCTGTCCAGCTATTAAAAAGAGGGAATATCACTCAAAAAACCACCACCAACAACACCACCTCATCCCCTAAACTGCATGTCACAGGGAAACACCTGTTTCAGATAGCATGAGAAGAGAATAAGGAAGTAACCTACCTTGTCAGGGAAAACAGAATGACTGAACAGCGCCACCATGAAAATAAAATAGTGTCACCCAGACATCTGCTTCTGGACTGAAGCCCTCATTCCCCAGTTTCCCAAGAGCATCCTCAGCAGGAGAAAGCTGCCTTGCCAACAGCCCGCAACTCCCTGAAGACCAGCCTGGGTTCCAAGCCTGCATGTCTGTGCAGAGGTATAAAGGCCAAGGGCCCTCGACCCAATTCAAGACAACTCTGTTGAGCCCTTCCAGCTCCAGAGACCCTGGGATAAGGCTCTGTTGTGATGAAGCATAGCCCAGCTTCTCTCTCTTCTTAATCCTGCTTCCCTCACTCTCCCACAGGAGTGGGTCCTAAAAGCACTGCCCAGTATACTTTCCTCGCATCTGAGAGTCTCCTTGCCCAGGAATACAACCTGCAACAGCAAGCAAAAGAATAAGATTACAACATAAACAAACAGTAAAACAACAACAAAAGGCTTACGGAAGGAAGACAAAGAGCTCAGCCTAGAAGAGAATGTAACACAAGAAGAGAAGGCACCTTTTTAACTGTTTCCAGCTACAGAACACCTTAATAAGAAGATATCAACAAAACCAACAGCTCAAAATTGAGATAACAAAGCAAACAAGTGAGATGAAAAGGGAAGCACAGATCTTAAGGAAACCAACTGAGGAAGAAAACAACTGCCGAATGAGTAATTTAGAAACAACGGAAGTCAACGACTGCTGCTGAAACATGAATTACCAAGACGAGGCAATCACAGTGAATGAACAGGAAAAAGATACATTCTTAAAGGTAAACAGATTTCGAAGACAGATACCACCAGAAAGGGCTAATTTCTGTGCTGTTTTCTCTCAATAGAGAAAATAATTCGAAGATAAAAAAGGCAAATTTGTTTCCTTGACATGAGGAAAATAAGCAAACTCTCCAGATCTAAAAGCACATTTGTTGCAGAAAAAGTTGTTAAGAATATTCAACACGATTAATACAGCAGCCATGAACTCTCCATAAAAACCTTGCAATGAAATCCACCACTTAGGAGTCAAACCAAAACACTGGACTCTGGAATGGAGACACTGAGATAAAAGGCTGCTGACTACTGCATTCATTTAACATAGACCAGATTTAAACAACTGTGGGATTATACTCACACAACAGGATGCTACCCTATAAAAGAAGACATGGAGGGGAGGGGAAATAGGAAGAAGTACACCGGTGTCATGCTTCATAGCAGAGAAGCCATACATACAGTCAGAAACTGAAGAAACATATTTGAAAGTCAACAATTCTTTTCATTGAACTCTAATTTCTCTTCTCTCCATTCAATTCAGTTAAAACTAAATTTCATACATACATGCAACTTGCAGCCCTCACCTTAAGCCTTCAAACGCAGCAAGAATGACTAATGGTGTTACAACCCCTCATATGATGCAAGCTGAAATTTACAGGGTCCACTATTAGTATAAAGCCAAAAAATGTTTAATGTGAATGTAATCAAGCCTTTAGATCTAACTTTCAGTTAAAAAAAAAAAAAGAAAGTAAGTTAAGTGAGACTTCAAAAAATAAATCAAACAATCCATAATAGGGGACAGTTTACAACACACCTGGGTCAGGCATTTCAAAGTCAATATCAAGGGGAAGTGGAGAAGGAAATGGCAACCCACTCCAGTACTCTTGCCTGGGAAATCCATGGACAGAGGAGCCTGGCAGGCTGCAGTCCCTGGGGTCACAAAGAGTTGAACACAGCTTAGCGACTAAACAACGGCAATAATCAGGGGGAAGAGGTGGATGGGGCACTTTTCTAGATTAAAATATACTAAAAAGACGTATCTCTATACATTGCATGAAGTTCAATTTGTTCTTGATTCAAATGTTTAAAACAATCATAAAAACAACTTGGAGACAATTGGGATGACTATAGATTTGGTATTAGATTATTTTAGGAGATTACCGTTTAGTTTGCTAAGAGCAAAAATGATACTAATGTCAGAGAATATCCATATTTCAGGAGAGGTATGTTGAAATAGGGCATCCCAGGTAGCGCAGTGGTAAAGAATCCACCTGCCAATGCAGGAGACACAGGAGATGTGGTTTCCATCCCTGGGTCAGGAAGATCCTCTGGAGAAGGAAATGGCAACCCACTCCAGTATTCTTGCCTGTGAGATCCCATGGACAGAGGAGCCTGGCAGGTTACAGTCCATGGGTTCACAAAGAGTCAGACACGACTGAACGGCACACACATGCATGTTGAAATATCTGAGAGTGCAGTGTCATGATGTATGAATGATGTATTCAATGGTTCATGCAACCCCATGGATTGCAGCACATCAGGCTTCTCTTCCTCCAAAATCTCTCACAGTTTGTTCAAATTCATATCCATTGAGTCGGTGATGCTATCTAACCATCTCATCCTCTGCCGCTCTCTTCTCCTTTTGCCTTCTATCCTTCCCAGCATCAGGGTCTTTTCCAATGAGTCATCTCTTCACATCATGTAGCCAAAGTATTGGAGCTTCAGCTTCAGCAAGAGTCGGTCCAGGGAATATTCAGGGTTGATTTTCTTTAGGATTGACTGCTTTGATGTCCTTGCAGTCCAAGGGACTCTCAAGAGTTTCCTCCAGTACTCCAATTCAATAGCATCAATTCTTCAGCACTCAAATATAGCAAAATGTTTTTACTTAATTTCAGTGGTGTACGTACAAATGTTCAGTGTACTTTGCTTTCTACTTTCCTGTGTGCTTGAAACTTTTCATAATAAAAAGTGGTAGAGGGACTTAAGTGTTAATTGCTCAGTCATGTCGAATTCTTTGCAACCCCATGCCTCTCTCCATGGGATTCTCCAGGGAAGAATACTGGAGTGGGTAGCTATTCCATTCTCCAGGGGCTCTTCCTGACCCAGGGATTGATCCTAAGTCTCCTGCGCTGCAGGCAGATTCTCTACCATTTGAACCACCAGGAAAGCTCAGAGAGGCTTTGGTGATCCTCAAACAACTGAATAATTAAATGAAAGCTCCCACTCATTTGCCACTCCTTTTTGAATTAAAGAAAGTAATTTATAAAGAAATGAGCAAATAAGTAGCTATATCTATAAATATACTTTATATAAAAAGTAATTCAAACTATCTTTCTCCAATCCATCCATCTATCTAAAAGATGTCTGAAGTTATTGCCTAATGTCAACTATAGTAATTTTTAAAATTTTACCCTAATATTTTTCTCTTGTTTGAATTCTTTATAATGATCACACAGAATGACTTTTCTTTTAAAAAATTCAAAATATTGATTCTAGATAGTGGGAATATGAACAATTATTATTATCATCTTCTTTGTACATTTGTATATTTAAATAACACCCAATTTTTAAACTGAATTATTTTTGGAGTGAATGCAAGGAAGTAAAGATAGTATGTGTACACAACCTTTTAAAGTCTGACTCTGAAAGGATCAGAGAAACGAGCACTCACGTGGATCAAGGGATGGTTATTTTTGCTTGAGAAACCTAAACTTGTTTTAAGCTGACAGAGAGAGGTGGCTGATGAAGAATAGAGGAGGATAATGAAAGGAGCAGGGAGGAGGGGACATCCAGAAACGGGGAGCTGGGCCCTCCACAGGAATAAAGCACTCCCTCCATCCCAGCAGAAAGGGGACCTCATCTGACAGTTTCTATTTTCCTCAATGAAGTATCAGAGGAGAGTGGAGGATGGGGGTGTGGAAGGTTTCAGGGTAAAAGAGAAAGCAGGAAGGAGACATTTCTGAAACAAGGAAAGCAAGGCTCCAGAAGAAACTAGCAGGTGGCAGAAGAGCTGGTTTTGAGATTTGTGATCATCAAATTAAAGTCAACCCAGCCGTACCTGAAGTGAGTTTTTCTCCCAGGACAGTCAGAGTTGCTCAGTGCTGAAGGAAAGTTGCAAAAGGCAGGCTGTGTGAGATAAGTACCAGCCCAGGCAAGAGCTAAGAAGGAGTCTTAGGGGCTTCCAGGGAGGGGCCTGCCAGCTAGACCAGGAGAGAAGGGACGCCTGAAGGGTGGATGTGGCAGAAATACCTGGGCTGCAGCACTAAGCATGGATATCCTGCAGAGGGACTGCAGTGGCTGGCAGGGTCACCCTGAGCACACGGCCCTGGAAGTGACACGGAACGTGGGACACGACGGGCTTTGATGGTTCAGCACACATAGCACGAAGTCTCGAGGGCTTAAGCGAGTCTGGGTGGAGAGTAAGACCAGGACTCCACTGAATGAGCCACAGAAGCTTAGGAGGCACTATAGAGAGGACACAAAGGGAGTGCTAAGCCTGGACTTGCCACAGAGCAGAGGCAGTGGGGAGCTACGAGGACCCAACCCCACCTCCTGGCAACAGGTGGGGCACGACCAGGATCCAGCTCCTTCCCAGGAGCCGAAAGGAGCAGTGTCTTTAGGAGAGAGCCAGTTTTCATCAGAGTAGGAGAAAATTAGGAGTTGTTCTTGATTTTTAATATAAACTTCCAGTTCCCACCACTGGAGCCTCTGATTCAATAGCTTAAAAAAAAAATCTCTCCTAGGGATTCAGATTACCAAGCAAGTTTGGAAACGGCTGTGTTAAATGATCTCAAAGCCCTGGACTGTGTAAACAAACAGCAAGTACCAAGCAAATACTTGTTGAACTAAATACAACTAAGTTTACACTTTTTATTAAGCATTATTCATAAAATCTTGTGTGTCAGAGAACAGTATTAACATAGTAACAAAAAAACAACTGAGATTGCCTGCACAAACCTCATGAAGGTGACTCCAAAGAACCACTACTGTTCTCCTCCCTGTTGGAGTGAGAGGGAGAAGAATCTGTGGGACAAGATGGGCTTTGATGGTTCAGCGCTAGTGTTCTTCTTTGTAGTGCCTCCTGAGCTTCTGTGGCTCATTTAGTGGAGTCCTGGTCTTTCTCTCCACCCTTCAGGACTTCGGGCTACATGCGCTGAACCATCAAAGCCCATCTTGTCCCCCAGATTCTTTTCCCTCTCACTCCAACACGGTCTGACTCCAAGTCCTTCCAAGGCTCTCTCTCAATGACCTAAGACTAACATATAACTAAGACCACTCATCAGTCTGGTACTCCAGCCGGACACAATCGACTCAAATTGGAAGAGAAAAAAACATTCCCTGAGTTACATTCCCATAATCCTGTGAACTAGGTAACTACAAAAGTTCTTCCTTCTACCCGACAACACAACATTCTATCCTCAAACAGTTAATGTCTGGATCAGATTTCTATGGCTTATTGTTATAACCCAATAACCCCAACTCTCTTCGCCTCAAAACATGCTCCGAAAGCATCCTGAGATGAGAGACTAAACAATGTTTTTTGAACAGGGCTCTCCAACTGTGTATCACATTACGGAAACGTGAAACATATAAGGTTATAAGGGGCTTTGCCTTGCTGAGACAAAAACAATTTCCTCCTTCAATCATGGGACTCAAAATTTTAAAGATGGGAAGGTTAGAGCAGGAGATGCCTCATATAATTCTTTCCAGTCAAACACTGTCCTTCATCTTCCAAGCACTTAACCAGTGTTTAATGGTCCCTGCTTCCAACAAGGAGACACATGTTTTTGGACTCATTGACAGTTCTGGTCAGCGAGCAGACTGCTCAGTCAAGAGCAGAAAGCAGAGATTTACCATCAAACTTCAACTGATATATCTGTCAGCCATTCCCCAAAAGCCTATTAACAGCATTCTCTTTTTATGATAGGTGTCTATTGAATATTATTGAATGAATGAAGGATCTGATCCTACCGATCTCAACACTCTCTCCTACCACTGGCTCATTCAGTTCTAGCCAGATCACCTTCTCTCTATTCCTCCAGTAGGCCAAGCTCATGCCCACTTCAGCACATTTTCTTCTGTGTGGAATGCTCTCCACCAACCACTCCACCCCAGGAACTCTCACAGCAAACCTGAAATCACCTTGCTTATTCATGAGCCCACTTGTTTACTTTCCTCTCTGCCACTGATAAGGTAGGGGGCTCCACTGCAGGGTGGAGCTGCTTCCCCGGTGCCAGGGATTGGCACCTAGTAGGTGCTCAGTAAATATCTGTTAGAGGTGGAACCAGCCAAGCCCACCTAGGTTTCAGCTTCTGCTAGTTTAAAATAAGGAGGCTGAAGACACTCTGAGGTTTCTTTGCTGTTGTTAAGTAGTATTCACTCTTTTCATGACCCCATGGACTGTAACCTGTCAGGCTCCTCTGTCCATCCGATTTCCCAGGCAAGAATACTGTAGTGGGTTGCCATTTCCTTCTCCAGGGGATCTTCCCCACCCAGGGATGGAACCTCTGTCTCCTGCCCAAGCAGGATGATGCTTTACTACTGAGCTACCAGGGAAGCCCTTTGGACTCTTTATAAAATTCTGATTTTACATTCTTGTAGCACAGTATAGTTTACAAGAAGTCCTCACTTATGGCTGCTCATGCCGAGCTCTGGGTGATAATTTACAGAGATGTAAGTACTTTGGCTACCTCATGCGAAGAGTTGACTCATTGGAAAAGACTCTGAGGCTGGGAGGGATTGGGGGCAGGAGGAGAAGGGGACGACAGAGGATGAGATGGCTGGATGGCATCAATGACTCGATGGACGTGAGTCTGAGTGAACTCCGGGAGTTGGTGATGGACAGGGAGGCCTGGCGTGCTGCGATTCATGGGGCTGCAAAGAGTCGGACACGACTGAGCGACTGAACTGAACTGAACTGAATGAATTATCTGGTGGAGCTGGGTCTAAATTCACAGCGCTTTCGATGCCTATATAACCAAAGCAGAATTAAACAGGATTTTCTATCTTTACAAATAGGTTCAAGGAAACACAAATTTGCTGGTTTACTACATACTCATCAAAAAAAAAAAAAGTAGAAAATATGAAATTTTGTTTTCTCCATTTTCCCATGAACATGCTGGTAATTTGAAAATGATCAAACAATGAGAATAAACTCATCCACTCAGGACTCTTCTGATGGTTGAATATCTAGACTTGTAGAAATAGCTTACATTTGAAAGACACATTCGGATCGCTAGTTTCAGCTCACTGGTGCTCGTGAAAGCACAGGTGCGCTTCCTGTCCTGCAGCATTAAGTCGCGGTAAGGTGCGCCCGCGCTGACTTGCTAGCTTGTGGTTTGGTTTCCAGAAGAGTGCAAAGGTCCGGACTGTGAATACGTGGCCCGTGCGCAGTGCACTAGCCGCCCAAGTTGGCTCCGGAGTTAGCAGCGAGACTTCCCGCTCGCCGTTCCCACTCACCCGCTGACCCGAGTGCGACCGAAGGGCACGAGGGCAGGCAGCCCCACGGCTCTCCCCGGCTTCGGGACCGCCGGAGTCCGGCCAACACCCGCCCCGCGAGGCGCCGGAGCGGGAATGTCCCGGAGTCCCGCGGAGCAGCCAGGCGCCCCCGCGGACTGCTCCCAGCCCCAAGGCTCCCGCCTCACCGGTAGGTGGTCAGCAGCGCCTTGTTGATCAGCACGAGGAGGAAGGAGCAGGTCCCGTAGAAGAGGGCCGACAGTAGCTTGGCCACCCGGGAAGGCAGCCGCGCGGAAGCGGGGTCCGCGCCCGCGCCCTCGGCCTGGCCGCCGGCCGTCATGTCCCGCGGCCGCCCGTCTGGGCCACCCTCGGGCCCGCGCCACCCCAGTTCAGTCCCCGCCCTCAGCCAGCGCGGGAGGAGGCGAGGCCGAAACAGGAAGGGCCGCGAAGGAAACCCCACACGCCCCACGCCAGGCGCCCCAAAACTGCCCGCACGTAGGAGCAGGTTCGGCTCAAGTTCGTCGTCAAAGGCACCACCCTCTGACTCTTGGCTGGGTTTGGGAGAGTTTTTAAAAACCCTGTCTTCCTCTAAACTGCCGCCTTAGAGAAAAACGTTAAGACTTAGGGTTTCTTTTTTTAAACAGTATTTTCAGTCCTGGGTGTTTCATTGGTAGGACTGATGTTGAAGCTGAAACTCGAATACTTTGGCCACCTCATGCGAAAGGCTGCCTCATTTGAAAAGACCCTGATGCCGGGAAAGATTGAGGGCAGAAGAAGGGGACAACAGAGGATGAGATGGTTGGATGGCATCACAGATTCAATGGACATGGGTTTGGGTGGACTCCGGGAGTTGGTGATGGACAGGGAGGCTTGGCGTGCTGCGGTTCATGGAGTTGCAGAGTCGGACACGACTGAGTGACTGAACTGAACTGAACGTTTAATTTACCTACAGTGAAATGCAGATTTTACAAGTCCACAGCCGCTGTTTTGACAAATGCATACAGCCGTATGATCACCCAAATCAAGGCACAGAACATTTCCATCACCCCAAAAAGTGCCCTTTGTGTCCCACTGAAGTCAATTCCCCTGGCATTGCAATCAGATTTCTATTACTGTAGGTTAGATCTGCCTTTTCAGAAAGCTGATATAAATGCACATGTACTGTTTCAAGGCTCTTGTCGCCCAGTTTAGTGTTTTTGTGACTCACCCATGTTTGAGTCTTCATTGTTGAGTAAGTACCACAATTTGTTTATCCATTCCCTAGGTAGGTGGTGGCCATGTTTGGTTGTTTCCAGTTCCGGGCTATTACCCAAAGTAAGGCTTCCACAAACATTCGTGTACAAGTTTTTGTGTGAAAGTATATTTTCATTTATCTTCGGGAAGTACCTAGGAGTAGAGGGGTCACGGGTATAGTGTGTGCAAAGTCTCCAGGCTTTTCTTGCCTCTGGGTTAAGGCAGGTTCTCCCCTTATGTATTTCTTTTCTACAACGGTATAGTTAAACATCGGTTTGTTATCCATGTTAATTCAAGGAGGGCCTCCCAGAACTGCCTACTCTGACCAGTCTACCTGCTCTAACATTCTTTCAATTAAATGTCCCATATTTTCATTCTAAATAATTAATTTTAAAAACTTGAAATTTCAACTTTTTAGAAAAGCTAGTTTTCAGGTTAAATAGAGACTGAAGCTATGCCATGCAATGGTTTTCTGTTGGAGGTAATGAACGACCAAGAACATTTTTGGTATTGATTACAAAGGAGATCAGTCCTGGGTGTTTATTGGAAGGACTGATGTTGAAGCCGAAACTCCAAAATTCTGGCCACCTGATGCGAAGAGCTGACTCATTTGAAAAGACCCTGATGTTGGGAAAGATTGAAGGCAGGAGGAGAAAGGGACAACAGAGGGTGAGATGGTTAGATGGCATCACCAACTCAATGGACATGAGTTTGGGTAAACTCCAGGAGTTGGTGATGGACAGGGAGGCCTGGCGTGCTGCGATTCATGGGGTCACAAAGAGTCGGACACGACTGAGCGACTGAACTGAACTGAAGATGTGATGTGACGTGTTAGTTGCTCAGTGGTGTCCGACTCTTTGCGACCCCAGCTTTTAACAAACAACTAGCACTAAAAAAGCCAGAAAGGAAGTCTACATTACCCAAAACAGAAAAGAAATACACATGACTTTTAAAATAGAAAATAAATTCATACTCAGGTTGAATTAAAAATCTGAAATTGGAAGTCATTTTAGTTAAGTTCATCAAAAAGATCAACTAAGTTTCCAGTGAGTTCCAGAGTCTCCAACTAAGTTTTGGCAACAAGACACTTTGGGGTTAGTTTTTTTTTTGGCCACACCACAAGGCATGTGGGATCTTAGTTCCTAGACTAGGGGTCAGCACCTGCCCCCCCTTTCATTGGAAGCCTGGAGTCTTAACCACTGGACCACAAGTCCAAGACAGTATTTTAAAGTCACTTTTCTAGACAGCCTTAATCATATTTGCATTTAATTTGCTTCTGTGTACATACTTCCTGGAACTTAAGTCACTGTCAAAAATCTCATCCTTTTGTGTTTAAACCACAACTTACACTGAAGAGCTGCTTGTGAAATTCTTTTGCACAAAGCCTGGACAGGCTGAAACCTTGCCATTGCAAGTAAACAACTAAAGATCTACCACAAATAATTTAAAAATTAAAGCAATTTGCTAGACTCAGAAAAGTAAACGAGCCTTGAGTGGATTCTCCAGGGTTGACTTCAGATTCAACACATCCTGGATATAAGTGAAATAAAACTCCAGTTCCTGATTACCCTAATATAAAACCTGGGATAGAGCTGGCAGTAGTTTGATGCTTTTTCACATCAGTATTTTTACACTGTAATAATGAAAACAGATGAAGAAGTTAAATGAATATCCACAGTCTAAAAGGCCAAAATTTTAAAGTAAGGAAAAGGAATTCACACAATGGTTCCAACTATGCTAAAAAGATGCCTGAGACTGGAATGAAATATAAAATGCACCAAAAATAATAATGACAGGAGAATATATGGCTACGTGATATTTCTTTCCATCTTTAAATTTTTATATCATGGTTACTGTATTTTTAAAAGGAAAACAAATTATAAAGGGTTTAAGAATGAGCATGTACTTTAAACTGTAAATTAAAGTAAGTTTTTATTCAAAGCAACTTTTAAAATTACAGCATGTTTATTCTTATGCTGTTAACTCTGCCAAACTACAACTTAGCCATATGAAGCATAAAACACTTCAAAAATTTGAATGTAAACCACATTTTTAACACACCTCAAATTTTAGATGCCAATGTATTTTTCCAAATATATAGCTTATATCAAAAAAAGGAACATTTTAAATATTTCTATAGTAAATAATTGTAATAATTTCTTAAAACTTCCAATTATACAAATAAAAAATGTTTGTGAATATAACTATTATAATTGACAAAAGCTGACAGGAGAAATAAACAAAAACTCTTACTTTTGAAGGCCTTAAATTTTATTATGTGTGAACAGGCAAGTATTTGTATTTTTTAAATTCCTACTGCATTTCCTTCTTTAGGTAAGTTCATTAAATTTCCCAAAACTGATGAAGCTTTTTATAGTTCATTTAAGTCATATTTGAGAGGAAAAATTCTAGAGAAAAATGTTGAAACCTAAACCAAGAAAATTCAGATGCTATAGTCTGTGCTCATAAGTGCTCCAAGTTAAAATTCTATATACCAGATTACAAAAAAAAAAATTCTTAGACCATTACAAATATAAATTCTCTTATTACAAAAAAAAAAAAAAAAAAATCCCTCAAGATTTGTAATTTACTGTACAGAGGAATTACATTTTTAAAGTATGTCCTCATCATACACATTATTTGTTACTATTATCTTTCATACTTTTGCCTCATTTCAGTACATTTACATACATCCCCTTCCCCATGGCTACATATTTTAAACTATCTGTGTACTGCAACACACTGGGATTTTGAGATAAAGAAGCCTACATTTTAGATGTTTAAACTACATCTGTAGGCTACTACTTCAATACAAAAAAAAGAAAAAAAGGCACTGATGAGCCCTTATTTCCCTTATTGTGATGTTTACTCCAATTAAGCAACCTATAAAATTACCATGCTATGCATGTTATTTAGTTTCTGCTTAAAACAAGGTAAAATGATGGAAGTTTATGCCTACATAAAGGAGGTGAACTACTCTGCTCTTCATTTTTCTATTCATGCTTCAGTACATAAAGTGGTGTTTAAAAATTTCATCTATTTTGGAAAAAATTATTTAAAACCACCACACAAGTTAACACACTTGCAGTTAAAACTATTCTGGAAGCCTACTTATTTGAGTAGCTAATATTTTCTGCAGTGTTTAACGACAGCTAATTTAGTGAACACAAAATAGCTTGGCATGTTATTCTGAAGTAAAGCAAGAAGGTGGCTTTATGCACTGAAAATATAAATAGGAGGCTTCCATTTGCTAATAATTCTAAACAAGCAGTACATTTAAATTTAGTGTTTGCTAACAAAAGATCTAAAATGGTTCACTACAAAACAACCCTGTAGATGTCCCTTTTATTAATAAAAATCCAAGTGCCAAATCTCATTACAGGGCCCATAATATATTTTTAAAATACCGATTACCAAGTTACCTAGACTTTGCAAGATTAATCATTCGATTTCAGCAAATGAGAAACATGAAATGTGCAAAAGTTCCCAAGTTAACAAGCTAGGGATGACAAGTGCTTTCAAACTTAAACATCATAGCGAGTTGTAAAACCTCAGAAAGATAGAATAAGACTGATTTCAATACAATTTTGAAAAAATTTAACTACTGTTCATCTTACCAAGATCTTCAAATATCTGTTTTCTTCCAAAGTCCCAAAGTTAGAAAGTCTTCTGAAAGTCAGTTTTCCATCTCTAGTCTTATTAGGCACACTATTTTGCAATTTTAAAATACATACCTTACTCACATCTTATACTTTCTGCTTGCTTCAGTGTTTACAGTATTATTAAACATACTAATATACATTGTTAAAAATGATCTTATAAATAATCTATTTAAACCTTCTTTGGCTACATGTACCATGCTTTTTTTTTTTTCCCCCATACAAGTGTCTTATTCAGAAAGTGCTTTCTGTGAGAACTGCTTCCAATGAATGCATTAAACTTGCAAAATCTAGCCTCCCACAATACGTAGTTTTCTACCCTGTACTAGAAGTCCCATATTTACAAAATATTTTAAACTTTACAACAAATCTTTTACCATATAAAAAAGTGCAATTCTCTCTCACCCCATATTCTGGGGCAATGACATTCTTCATACATTTCTACAGAATAGCAGCCTATGATAAGCAAATAAGGTGCTTAGCTTATGCCCAAGGATCTACTTTTTAAGTATGCTGGGCAGTACTTTTGTACAGTGGACGAGTCAGTGTTCGGGCTACTGGCGAAGCGGTGCTCCCGTCAGGTTGGCGAGCTCGATGAGAGCGAGGGCTCCGTGCAGGCGCTCCCGCTGCTCCTGGAGCCGCCGCTGCGCACCACTCTTCTCGTCGTCTTCCTCGTCAGACTGGAGATACTCCAGCGGGTCCTGCTGCTCCTGGTCAGCCTTCTGAACCAGCTTTCCTTTCAAGGTGGGAGTGCGCTGCTCTCGTGTTTCCCAGTACCTGTAATGAAATGCATCCGCATTACTTACACACATAGGTAAGACTCTCCAATGTTCACTTTTCTAAAAAAAAAAAAGGGAGTGGAGGGGGTCTTTACTACAGTATTATTTTGTGTGTTTCAGTTTATAAAATTACAAAGTGAATATGTTACATGTTTCATGCTGCTGCTGCTGCTGCTAAGTCGTGTCAGTCGTGTCCGACTCTGTGCGACCCAATAGACGGCCGCCCACCAGGCTCCTCTGTCCCTGGGATTCTCCAGGCAAGAACACTGGAGTGGGTTGCCATTTCCTTCTCCACGTTTCCATCAGTTCAGTTCAGTTCAGTCCTCAGTCGTGTCCGCCTCTTTGCAACCCCATGAATCGCAGCACGCCAGGCTTCCCTGTCCATCACCAACTCCCGGAGTTCACTCAGACTCCCGTCCATCAAGTCAGTGATGCCATCCAGCTATCTCATCCTCTGTCGTCCCCTTCTCCTCCTGCCCCCAATCCCTCCCGGCATCAGGGTCTTTTCCAATGAGTCAATTTTTCGCATGAGGTGGCCAAAGTACTGGAGTTTCAGCTTTAGCATCAGTCCTTCCAAAGAAATCCCAGGGCTGATCTCCTTCAGAATGGACTGGTTGGATCTCCTTGCAGTCCAAGGGACTCTCAAGAGTCTTCTCCAACACCACAGTTCAAAAGCATCAATTCTTTGGCGCTCAGCCTTCTTCACAGTCCAACTCTCACATCCATCCATGACCACTGGAAAAACCATAGCCTTGACTAGACGGACCTTTGTTGGCAAAGTAATGTCTCTGCTTTTCAATATGCTATCTAGGTTGGACATAACTTTCCTTCCAAGGAGTAAGCGTCTTTTAATTTCATGGCTGCAGTCATCATCTGCTGTGATTCCATAACAGAGGGGAAAACTCAAGTTCAGGAAACTGAAGGACTTGCTTAGAATTCCACAGTCAACAAATAGCAGCTCAGACTCAGCTCTGGAGTCATGTGTTTTCATCATTAAACTGATTTCAAGATCATATGTGAAATGGACTAGAGTAAAATATAGAAACAGAATAATCATAGAAGCCTATTTATCCTTTCCACAGAGGGATAGATAGCTCTATCTATCTATTATGAGAAAGTTTAAACCCACCAAAAAGAGCACAAATGGATTAATAAGGGTAACACATAGAGCTTACTCAAGAATTTAAGAGCACCATCATTATTCTATTGCATGGTCAACTGATAACTCACAAGAGAAAATGCAAATATTCCACCGTTTTTGAAAACCAAAGAAAGGCATATTTAAATCACAGTACCATTACCTACAAAAATGTCCATTCATGTTCACAGCAGCTTTATTTGTAATAGCCAAAACCAACATAAAGGCCCATCAAGAGGTGAATGAATAAATAATTGGAGTTACGGCCATCCAACAGATTACTGCACAGCTATAAAAAGGAATGAACTTATACACTCAACGACATCATGACTCTCAAAATAATTTATGCTGGTTGAAAGAAGCCAACCAAGTACATAGTGGGCGATTCCATTTGTATAAAACTCTAGAAAATGTGAGCGAACTGTACAGAGAGAAAGCAGATGAGTATTTTGGGGGGCTGGCAGTGGCAGGGAGATGCAGGCTTACATCAGTGGATTACGAAGGGACATGAGGAGGCTTGTGGAAGTGATGGGTATACTCACTATCTTGATTTTGGTGATGGTTTCACATATATCTACATATGTCAAAGCACATCAAATTACGTGCTTTAAATGTGTACACTTTATTGTTTGACAATTATGCCTCAATAAAGCTGTTTTTAAAATTACATACAAAAAAAAAAATTTACAATTACCAGATTTCAGGAAACTCAGACTACTCAAACTAGAAAACTTTTGGAAATACTAAGAAATATAAAAAGAGAAATGCAAGAAGTTCAATATGACTTCAAGGACAACTAGAAAAGGAAAACAGCAAAATACAAGTCAGCAAGATCAGCAAGGACTAGGTAAGGGCTTTGAATGCTATAATAAACGGTTTAGACTTCATACTGAGAACCATATTAGCATTTTAGAAAGACTGCTCTGGCAGCAGCATGAAGTACAGATTGAGAAGCCTTAAGTGGCTGAATCTGAGAGTTGTTAAGGAAGTAGAATCCATAGGTTGGTCACTGAGTAGATGGGAGAAAAATAAGGTAAAGATGAAAATAACTAGTTAGTTTCTGGCTTGGGCAAAATTAGATTTAATGGGGCAGTGGAGGCCAGCAAGGAGGAAGAGGGAGGAAGAAAATGGTGCAATACTTGAGACAAACCCAATCCCTGCCTTTGTGGAGCTTATGATCCTGCAGGGAAGATAGTCATTGAATAAATAAATGTGTGATGGAGGTTTTGAGATAGAAAATACAATGTGTTATAAAATCATCTGTTAAGTGGATTTAACCTTATTTGTTTTGAGGGTTACTGGGTAGGTTAGGGAAGAACTTCCTGAAGTGATGTTTAATCTGAGTAAGAAATGAAGAATGAACAGAGTGGCTAAATGAAGAAAGAAGTGAGCACAAAGGCTAGAAACTACGGGAACAGTGCTGTAGAGAGACAAGGAACCCAAGTGGCTGGAGACAGTTGTGTTCTAGAGGGAGGCAGAACCACAGAACATAATTAGGGATTCTAGAGTTTATCCTCAGTGCAGAGGAGACTAGTGAAGCTAAGGAATGGCACAATCAGCTGCTGCTGGTGTGTGAGGACTCCTTAAATCAAAACATCCTTACAGGAATGTTTTTATACTGGTCCCTTTGTTGCCATTAAAAAAAAAGAAACTGGATGCTTTGGGAAATTTTACTTTAGAAGAACCTCTAGTCTCTATCTCTCTAATAATCAATACATCACTAAATTCAATATAAAGAAAATGAAGACGGATTGTACTAATGACAAATGAAATACAATACATAAAAAACATCCTTTTCAAATGGGGTAAACCCTTGCTTTTAAATACATTGTGGTCTGGGCACTCAGACTAATATCATACAGTAGTCTTCTATCGCACACAGATCCAAATAAAACTCCTAACAATTCTGTGCTTTAAAGAAATAAAGTGCCATTTCAAGTTATTTTTAAAAAACGTGTACAAAAGCAACTTAAACTGATAGAACTGTGTAAGTCCCCAGCTTCAACCCGCACACTGGGCAGTGTTCCGCGGTAGACTGCAGGGAGAGCCTTACTTTGCCAACCACTCAGCGGCAGCCTGGTTGTCCACAGCCTGGGGCTTACTGAGAGCATCTGTGGGCTCCTCTCGCTTCAGCCTGGCATAAGGGTGCTTCGGACAGTGGCGGTTTGCATGGGTGAATCTGCTTAGGCAGCCTTCAAAACACAGAAGGAAACACACTTCATCAGAATCTGGATATCCAGCAGACATGGAAAACGTTCAGTTTCACTGGTATCCGAAAAAAATAAAATAAGATGATGAGATTCATCATTCTGTAATTTGAGGAAAAAAAAAACCTTAAGCTGGTATTATCAATGCCACTGAGAGGAAGGTGAAGACGGTTCTTTCACTTCCTGGTCATTGCAATGTAAATGCATTAAACCCCAGGGGAAAGTAATTTATTAGCACAAGTCATAAAAATATTCAAAAATCTCTGACCCAGGAATTTCGGTCTTGGCATCTGTCATAAAAAAATCCCCAAAGGTAAATAAAGCTTTAAATAGGAAAACAGGCCTCTCATGTTTGTTGATAACAAGCAAATTTTAAAAGCAAATTAAATATTCAATATCTAACACTGAGGCAATCGCTATGTATATGTGCTACATTTGTAACAACTGATATTAATCAAGAAAACCACGGAGCAACAGAACAAAACTGTACTGAATTTCAAATATAACTGTGTAAAAATGTACATAAGAAAAACAGATTAAGAAACTGGTAAAACAGTAAGTAAACACTTAAGAAAAGTGTTAAGAAATTACCAACAGTAGCAATGTTGAGCTGGTAAAATCCACCCCACCCCTGCCCCTCCTGAAAATTTAGACAATAATGTGCTTCCTTCAGTTTAACAGTTAAAAAGTTTAACACCAAAGTAAAAGCCTATGCTAAAGGCTGTATTTACTTGAATAGTTTTCTACTGCCTACAATTGGTTATAGATTTTTAATTGCCCTTTATAAAGATTTTCACCTAAAAAGAATACTTGACTTAAAAATCAATCATTTCCCAGCAATTGAGCCTGGATCACATATTAGCAAGGAAATATTAACTTAAAAGGTTTGATAAAATCTCTATCAAAAATTTCACTTCCTAAAAATTCAAGCAAAAGATATTTTAACCTTTAACTCAAACGGTTATTCCATAAACTTAACTTCTAACACCATACCGTTTTCTGAACAAACAAAAGGTTTTTCTCCGGTGTGAAGACGCTGATGGGTTTTAAGCTGTCCACTTTGAACAAAGGCTTTTCCACAGTCTGGATAGTCACACAGATAAGGTCTCTCACCTAAGTAAACAGATATTATATTTATGAGACAATAAGGTGGGGAGGGGGAAGGGGCAGGGAGAGAGAATCAACCTTTACATAAGTCATGACTGCAAACAACAATAAAACATGTTACAGCCTCTACAGAGCTGCAAATGGAAGCGCTAAGGGCACACGTGGATAGTATGAAGCAGCTAATCACTTTGGAAGCACAATGTTTTCTTTAGCCCTTGAGCTTTTAGGTACCGAGGTTCACAATTTTTGCAGTTATCATCTTCAGCTTATCCCATATTTCCCCCCACAGTCTAAGTCGCTAGCTCTTGCTGATTATTTAAAATGTCTCCACTGCCACCCTCCTCTGGTCAGACTGGTCACCCCCCACCTAGAAGGAAGCCTGGCTGGTTGCTAGTCTCTGCCTCTGTGTACCACTTTTGGAGTAGATGACACAGAGCACTTGCTTTTTCCATCCAACAACTCTCTAAAACCACCCCAAACCCTACTATTCTCCTCGAACAAGCAAAAATGGTCTGCTGACTTTTAAATGGCCCTCTAATACCTGCAATGTAGCTACTGGGTTCGGGAGCAGGGTTTATCTTAACTTCCCTCCTGGAGATTCATTCCAGCCATGAGGCAGTTCCCTACCTTCTACTCCTTGAAATCCCTGTCTTTTCTGCCCATTCAAATCTTCCCAATCCAGTAGGCTCCCAGTGAAACTTCTTCTACCCTCACCGCCCCCACCTCCAAATAATTCAGCAACATATCCCTCCACTAACTTAGTATCCTATATTGTTTCTGTATCATGAACTCTCCTTATACAAAGACGAATAGCACCTTGTACTCCATTTCAATTTCTGTACACGGCATAGTGTCAGGCTAAACAAAGTGCTCAAAAAGGTTGTTGTTCAATCATAATTAAACTTACTTCCTGAATAAACATTCTTTTTGGTCAACAATTATACATTGGTTCTTCCAATATGACTCACAGAACAGTAATGAGTCTTCCCTAAATTTTTTATTTAGAAATGTACTAAATGAATGTAACAGTTGGACACAAGTTAATAAACATAGACTAGAGTAAGAGAAAAGTTTTTCTACTCTCTGAAAGCATATACCATTAGAACTTAACTATAGCATGGAGATCTTGGGCTCAGGTCCCTGGTACACAGTGTAATAGGCGTAGAAGTATTGGGTGGCACACAATGGATCAGTGGTAGATCAGTACTGGACTCAAGCACCTTTTTATTATGCCACGTCATCTTGAATCGTGGCAACTGATTCCACACTGGCAACATGTACTCTATAGCTGTGAACCGCTTATTTGGGGTTATTTCAGGCTGCTGCTGCTGCTAAGTCACTTCAGTCGTGTCCGACTCTGTGCGACTCCATAGACGGCAGCCCACCAGGCTCCTATGTCCCTGGGATTCTCCAGGCAAAAATACTGGAGTGGGTTGCCACTTCCTTCTCCATATTTCAGGCTAAGTTGATTGAAAAAAATTCTCAGAATCAGATATGCATGAAATAATAGTTTTACTGAATGGTACCTGAATTCAAATCCTCTTGGCCACCTTAGTTTACAATGATTCAAAATTAAAACTTTACCCCTTTTCAGAAATTTAGCTAAGAACACCTATATTCTAGCATGTCATTGAACTATATCTTTTCAAAAACTAAAAGAAAAAAGAAACAGGTGATAACCATAAACATAGTGGAACAAACAGGGGACTACAGGTTAAAAACACAAATTCTATGGCCACCTCATGTGAAAAGTTGACTCACTGGAAAAGACTCTGATGCTGGGAGGGATTAGGGGCAGGAGGAGAAGGGGCAGACAGAGGATGAGATGGCTGGATGGCATCACTGACTCGATGGACGTGAGTCTGAGTGAACTCTGGGAGTTGGTGATGGATAGGGAGGCCTGGCATGCTGCGATTCATTGGGTCTCAAAGAGTCAGACACGACTGAGCGACTGAACTGAACTGAACTGAACAGACCAAGAGAAATAGAATGAGAACCACTTCTAATGGCCACATTCACAAAGTAATAAAAAACAGGTAAAATGAACTTAACCATACATTTTATTTAAGTCAATACATCTAAAATTTTATCATTTCAATTTGTAATCATTATCAAAAATTATTAAGGACATTGTTTACTCTCTTTTTTTCATACTAAGTGTATTTTATACATACTGCTCATGTCAATCTGGACGAGCCACAGTTCAAGTGCTCAAGGGCCACATACGTTACTGTATTGGCAGTGTACTTCTAGACTAAAGAGTATGAGAAGTTATAAGTCAGTGGTAATTGGGTGCTTTCGTGCCTCAGTTTCCTCATCTGTAAATTTTTTGATGTCATTATTAGAAATATATGGCTCCTTCAGGGACCCACTTTCTCTGTGGCAAGAACAAGACCCTCTTTATATTATCTTTTTCTTCTCTGTATGGTATTTTAAATGCAAGTATGACTTCTTTACACAAATAAAGATATATGATAGTCTTGGGATAACTACCTATAATATATTTATTTCTGAAAAATTACTTCACCTTAGATTCAAATATCCTGATGGCACTGAGGACTCTAGACATTCTATTAAAAATTTGACTATTAGTGATTTAGGATTTGACTTATAAATCAGTTTTAACAGTCAAACAGACAACTTAAAGGCATATCAAGTAAAATTTGGATAGGATAGAACCAAATTTAGTAATACTCCTGTGACAGCCACACTAATTACCATGACAACTTTAGAAATCACATGGTATCAATGTTCAGAACTATCCCTCCCCACCAAAGGAGAACCTGACTATATGGCGCCCGCTTTTAAAATCTTACAATAAGGAAATGTGAGGCAACTAAAAAATTAATTTATAGGCCTAAACATCAAATCAGCTTTCATTTAAGTGTCACTTTTGGCATTCGCTAAAATTTGCTCAACTTACCTGTATGAGTCCTTTTGTGAGCCTGGAGTGATTTCTCCCGTGGAAACACCCTATTACAGATGTTACAACGGATTCTGCTGGACGAATGCTCTCCTTCATTTATTAAATCCCGTACAGTATCTGCTCTGGGTCTACCACGTCGGATTCCATCCTGTTAACAATTTGTAAAACATTAATATAATTTATTTCACTCCACTCATTAAAATACAGTATCATAATTCAGGCATACTTTGTGTCAGTTCAATTCAGTCGCTCCGTCGTGTCCGACTCTTTGCAACCCCATGAATCGCAGCACGCCAGGCCTCCCTGTCCATCACCAACTCCTGGAGTTTACCCAAACTCATGTCCATCAAGTCAGTGATGCCATCCAGCCATCTCACATCTCATCCTCTGTCGTCCCCTTCTCCTCCTGCCCTCAATCCCTCCCAGCATCAGGGTCTTTTCCAATGAGTCAGCTCTTCGCATCAGGTGGCCAAAGTATTGGAGTTTCAGCTTCAGCATCAGTCCTTCCAATGAACACCCAGGACTGATCTCCTTTAGGATGGACTGGTTGGATCTCCTTGCAGTCCAAGGGACTCTCAAGAGTCTTCTCCAACACCACAGTTCAAAAGCATCAATTCTTTGGTGCTCAGCTTTCTTCATAGTCCAACTCTCACATCCATTCATGACTACTGGAAAAACCACAGCCTTGACTAGACAGACCTTTGTTGGCAAAGTAATGTCTCTGCTTTTCAATATGCTGTCTAGGTTGGTCATAACTTTCCTTCTAAGGACTAAGCGTCTTTTAATTTCATGGCTGCAATCACAATCTGCAGTGATTTTGGAGCCCAGAAAAATAAAGTCAGCCACTGTTTCCCCATCTATTTCCCATGAAGTGATGGGACCAGATGCCATGATCTTCGTTTTCTGAATGTTGAGCTTTAAGCCAACTTTTTCACTCTCCTCTTTCACTTTCATCAAGAGGCTCTTTAGTTCTTCTTCACTTTCTGCCATAAGGGTGGTGTCATCTGCATATCTGAGGTTATTGATATTTCACCTGGCAATCTTGATTCCAGCTTGTGCTTCTTCCAGCCCAGCGTTTCTCAGGATGTACTCTGCATATAAGTTAAATAAGCAGGGTGACAATATACAGCCTTGACGTACTCCTTTTCCTATTTGGAACCAGTGTGTTGTTCCATGTCCAGTTCTAACTGTTGCTTCCTGACCTGCATATAGGTTTCTCAAGAGGCAGGTCAGGTGGTCTGGTATTCCCATCTCTTTCAGAATTTTCCACAGTTTTTTGTGATCCACACAGTCAAAGGCTTTGGCATAGTCAATAAAGCAGAAATAGATGTTTTTCTGGAACTCTCTTGCTTTTCCAATGATCCAGCAGATGTTGGCAATTTGATCTCTGGTTCCTCTGCCTTTTCTAAAACCAGCTTGAACATCTGGAAGTTCATGGCTCACATATTGCTGAAGCCTGGCTTGGAGAATTTGAGCATTACTTTAGTAGCGTGCGCTGCTGCTGCTAAGTCGCTTCAATCGTGTCTGACTCTGTGCGACCCCATAGACAGCAGCCCACAAGGCTCCCCCGTCCCTGGGATTCTCCAGGCAAGAACACTGGAGTGGGTTGCCATATTGTGCGGTAGTTTGAGCATTCTTTGGCATTGCCTTTCTTTGGGATTGGAATGAAAAGCACTTTGCAGACACTGCATTTATTACAATTGAAGGATTTGTAGCAACTCTGTGTAGTCAGATGGTAGTTAGCATTTTTTAGAAATAAATTTTTTTTTTTTTGGCTGCTCTGGGTCTTCATTGCTGTGTGCCGGCTTTCTGTAGTTGTGGCAAGCGGGGGTTACTCTCTAGTTGCAGTGTGCGGGCTTCTCATTGTGGTAATTTCTCTTGTTGCAGTTCCTGGGCTCTAAAGCACAGGCTCAGTAGTTGTTGCACACAGGCTCAGTTGCCCCACAGCATGTGGTATCCTCCTGGACCACGGATCAAACCCATGTCCCCTGAATTGGCAGGTGGATTCTTAACCACTGGACCACCAGCGAAGCACCAAAGTGTTTTTTGGACAGCAAGGAGATCAAACCAGTCAATTCTAAAGGAAATCAACCCTAAATATTCATTGGAAGGACTGATGATGGAGCTGAAGCTCCAGTACTTTGCCCATTTGCTGCAAAGAGCAGATTCCTTGGAAAAGACCCTGATGCTGGGAAAGACTGAAGGCAGGAGGAGAAGTGGGGGAACAGAGGATGAGATGGCTGGATTGTCACTGTTGTCATTGACTCAATGGACATGAGTCGGAAAAAACTCTGGGAGATACTGAAGGACAGTGAGGCCTGGAGTGCTGCAGTCCATGGGGTTGCAAAGAGTCAGACATGACTTAGCGACTGAACAACATTTTTTTTTTAGACATAATGCTATTGCACACTAAAGAAACTATAGTATAACATAACTTTTTATTCACTAAGAAACCAAAAAAGTTGCGTGACTTGCTTTATTGCAGTATTGACTTTACTGCAGCAGTCTAGGACTAAACCCACAGAATCTCAAAGGTGTGCCTGTAAATAACCATTTAATACCTTTCTTCAGTGACATCAGTGAAATGGCAGAGTAGGTAGTTTCAAGGTCCCACCCCCCCACAAATCACTGAAAAATCAAGCAAAAACTGCCAAAATCAGCTTTGTCACAACTCCAGAAAATAATTAGAAATTTACAGCAACTCAGCCAACAATAACTCAAGAAACTAGCAATGTAAAACTGTAGGAAAGTTGTGTAGCACATTTAACAACTCCTTGCCCCACCCTCTCCTCACAGTGGTCTTTGAAGATAGTTGTCTTCATTCTCAGTGTAGGATCCCAGTCCCTGGTTCAAGAGAGAAGACTTTATATTCTGAAAGAATTGTGTTTGCCTGTTTTCCCCAGCCTGGGGGCTACCTGAAGCTCTGACTAACTTAGAACTCTCTCTGGGCAGAAAAGTGGCTACATGGAGGGCATCTCTCCAAAACCTTGTAAGGCCAATAACAACTTACTGCCACCTGGGGAAAAAGATTTCAACAAAGGCACACAGACACACCAAAAGCCTGGGAGGACAAGCTGGGGAGAGAATTTCTTTGGGAAGTTAGGGCATTGAAAAGTGCCCACATATCCTAAAGGAAGGAATTTAGAAAGCCACATACTTGCCCAGCACAGGAATCATACTCAGAAAAGATATGAGAAGAATCAAAGCTTTCACTTCTGACTGATTTTTAGGCTCAGCACAAGCAAGAAATGAAGGTTAAAACAGAATTGTAAACAGTCTGGCTAAGTATATAAGGAGAGCTACAGCACAGAACCATTCTGCAAAGTTAAAGGGTTTTACTTTTTAACTTTTTCTTTCTCCACCACCAGCCCCCCACAACCCTGCCCCCTGTTTGGTTCCAAGCACTCAAGAAAATCTCAAAATATGAGCTGATCTCAAGCTAAAGAAAACAGACTTCAGAGAACAAATGCAACAAAGAGTTTACAAAAAATACACACACAAAAAAAAACCAAGAAAAGTCACCAAACAACTACAAACCACAGTACACAACTAAAACGAACTCTGAGGAGAGAGAGTTTCATTTCCAGAGCTACTCCTTCATAATATGCAAAACACCCAGTTTTCAACAATGTTTCACAAAGCATGCAAGAAAAAAAAATACGGCCCATGCATAAGAGTTAATTTTTCCTACGAGGAAGCAGACCTTGGGCTTACTAGTCAAAGAAGTTAAATAAACTGTCTTAAATACGTTGAAAGAGGTAATAGAAACCATGGACAAAGGACAAAAGAAAACCAGGAGAACTCTGTTTCAACAAACAGAGAATGCCAATAAAGAAACAAATTATGTTTAAAATATAGAAATTCTAGAACTAAAAAATACAATAACCGAAATGAAGAAGAAAAAAAAAATTTCACTCCAGAGTCTTAATGGCAGATTTGAACTGGCAGGAGGAAAGAACCTGCAAATTCAAAAATAGGTCAACTATTTTTAATCCAGTCTGAGGAACAAAGAATGAACAGGGCCTAAGGCACCAGTAAGACATCAAGTGTCTTACGGGCCCATTTGGGCTGCTGAAACAAAATACTACACACTGGGTAACTTATAAACAACAGAAATTTATTTCTCACAGTTCTTGTGGTTGTAAAGTCCAAGGTTAAGGTGCCGGCATGGTCAGGTGAGCGACTACTTCCTGGTTCACAGCCAGTGCCTTCTTGCTGTGTCCTCACATGGCAGAAGCGGGCAGGAGAGCTCTCCAGGGCTTCTTTCATAACGGCTTTAATTCTGTTTATGAGGGCTCCACCTCCATGACCTAACCACCTCCCAAAGGCCCCATCTCCTAACACCATCATTTTGGGGGTCAGGATCTCAACACACAAATTTAGGGGGACACCTTAGCATTAAGCTTATCAACACACACACGCAATCAGAGATCCAGAGGCAAGAGGAAATAGGGCAGAAAGAATATTTAAAGATATAATGGCTGCAAACTTCCCAGAGTTGATAAGACACAAGTCTAAACCCCCAAGGTCAATCAACTTCTATAATAAACACAAAGAGAGATGCAAAGGGAGACATAATCAAACAATCAAAAGACAAAGATTCTGGAAGCAGTTTTTGTCAGTTTTTATCATGCCTACAAATTCTAAATAGGATTAACAGCTGATTTCTCAGGAGAAATTGTACAAATCAGTGGGATATGTTTAAAGTGCTGAGAGGGAAAAAAAATCAAACAATAATCTTATATTCAACAAAACTATTGTTAAAAAATGAAGACATTAAGCATTCCAAGATAAACGCTAAGAGTTCATTGCTAGCAGGTCTGCCCTACAATAAATCTGAAGGGAGTTAATTCTTCAGACAAAAATGAAAAGACACTAGACAATTACTCAAAGCCATACAAAGAAATAAACAACACCAGGTAACTACCTAAGCTAGAAGTATTGTACTTTGGGCTTATAACGTCTCTCTTCTGTCCTATATAAAAGGCAAATGCCAAGTGTATTAAAAAATAATAAATCTTTGTTAGTGGGAACACAATATAAGGTGTAATTGTGACAACAATAACAAAAATGGAGAGAAACAGAAATATATGGGAGCAGAACTTTTGTATACTATTGGAACTAAGGTGATATTAATTCAAAATAGATATTTTTCACATTTTTAAGAAGTTAAGCAAAATTCCCAAGGTCATCACTAAAAAGAAGAAAGGAAGGAAAAGAATACCAGAAAAGGAAACAAGAAAGGAAAGAAAACGATAAACTACAAAAAACTCAATCACAAAAGGAGGCAGTAATGGAGGAATTCATAAACACAATAGGTATAAGACATATAGAAAACAAAAGGGGAGTAGTTCTTCCTCATAAGTAATCACTTTAAATGTAAATCGATTAAATACTACAAATAAAAAGCACAGATTGGCAGAATGGATTTTTTTTTTTTTTTTTAATGAACCAACTATATGCTATCGACAAGAAGCTCACCTTAGAGCCAAAAAACATAAAAAGGTTAAAAGTGAAAGGATGAAAAAGAGAACAATTATAAACACATGCATATCTAACAACAGAGCTCCAAAGATATATGAAGCAAAAACTGGCAGAACTGAAAATAAAATGAGATAGTTCAAAAAAGCTGGAGATTTTCACTCCAATTAATGGATAGGACAATTAGACAGGTCAACAAAGATACAGAAGACTTGAATAACACTATGAACCAACTACACCTAAAGACACATGCAGAACATTTCACACAAAAACAGAAAAATACCCATTTTTCTCAAGTGCACATGGAGCATTTCCCAAGACAGACCATATGTTGGGCCCAAAGCAAGTATCAGTAAATTTTAAAAGATTGAAATCATCCAAAGCATCTTCTCTGACACACATGGAATGAAACTATAAACTGGTAACTGAAAGAAAACTGGAAAACACATAAAATATGTGGTAATTAAACACTCTTAAATAGCCAATGGGTCAAAGAAGAGATCATATACACAGGTTCAATGCAACCCATATTAAAATCCCAAAGGTCTTTGCAGAAATGGAAAAAGCAATCCTCTACTCATGGAACTGCAAGAGGTTCTAAGTAGGCAAAACAATATAGCAATGGAAATTAAGACAGTGTGGTACTGGTGTAAGGATAGACATAGGCCAATGAAATGAAATTGGGAGTCAAGAAATAAACCTTTATTCTATGGCCAACTGATTTTCAACAAGGGTTCCAAGAACACTCAATGGGGATAGAACAGCTCTTCAACAGTTCTTAGATAACTGGATTTCTTCCTGCAAAAGAATGAAATTGTACCTCACACAATATATCAAAAATTAACTCAAAACGCATCACACCAAAATGTGAAAGCTGAAACTTTAAAACTCTTTTTAAAAAAAAGAAAAGGGATAAATATTCATGACCTCAGATTTGACAGTGGATTCTTAGATGTGGCACCAATAGCATAAGCAACAGAAGAATACACAAACTGGACTTCAAATTAAAAACATTTGCACGTCAAAAGACATTATCAAGAAAGTGAAAAGACAACCTAGAGAATGGGATACAATAAGTTGCAAATCATTTATCTGATAGGTTTCAGTATCTAGAATATATAAAGAACTTTTGCAACACAACAAAAAGAAAACTCAAATAAAAAAGGGGCAAAGGACTTGAATAGACATTTCTCCAAAGCAGTTATATTGATACATATGGCCAGCAAGGTCATGGAAATACAAATCAAAACCACAGTTCAGGTTAATTATACTTCAGTAAAGCCTGAAGAGAAAAAAATTAATTTAAAAAAAAACACAGTGAAATACTATTTCACACCAACTCAATTATATTTAAAAAAAAAAAACAAAAAAAAACCAGGAACATAAGTAGGAAATAAGGTGATTTTTGGCATGAATGTGGAGAAACTGGAAACTTCTGCTGGTGGGAATGTAAAGTGGTTTAGCCATTTTGGAAGAGATTGACAGTGTGATACAATATCATATATATATATGTACATATACACATACAATGGAATGTTATTCAGTGATAGAAACAGTCATACATGCTACATGGTGGATGACCCTCAGAAAACAGTATACTAAATAAAAGAAGTCAGACACAGAAGGCCACATATTGTATGATCTATGTTATAAGATGTCCAGACAGAAAACAGTTGGTGTTTTTCAGAGACTGCCTATAGAGGGGAAAAACGAGTGGCTAAATAATGAATAAGCAACTTTCTTTGGGGGTGATGAAAATGTTTTGAAGCTTGATATAGGTGGTAGTTTCACAACCTTGTGAACTACCAAGTGTCAGTGAATTACAATTTAAGATGGTCAATTTTATGCTATGCAAATGTCAGCTCAATAAAAAAAAACAACTAAAGAGCTCAGAACATACTATGGCCTTTAGTTAATAATGTATCAATTTGGTTCATTAATTACAGTGAATGTGGGACTTCCCTAGGGGTCCAGTGGCTGAGATTCTGCACTCCCAATGCAGGGGGCCCAGATCTGATCCGTGGTCGGGGAATTAGATGGCACATGCCACAAATGAGACCTGGTGTAGCAAAATAAAAATATACTAAGCACAACATGTGTCAAAATGATGTAAGATAATGGCAACAGAGGAGACTGGGTACATGCTTTATGGGAACTCCTTGTACTGTCTTAAGATTTCTAGGTATCTAAAACTAATCAACCATAAGCATTTACTTGGAAAAAAAAAAAAAAAAAAAAGCTTTCTTCCCAGGTAAGTTACATTTTTACACATACAAGTTATATATAAAAAATAACACCTACATCCAAACTGAAGATGTCTTTACTGCTTTCCATATAAAAACCTAAAGTCTTCCTAAAGCTTAAAAACATCACCTGAAACCTTGATAATAAGCAAGATTCCCTTCAGTCAATGTTCACCTTGTAAGAAAAGCATAATCTCAATATGGATGAGTATCTTATAGGATAAATCATGTCTAAATATTCATAGATATTAAAACCTATTTTGCCAACAGCTTAGAGATGGAAGCAACCTAAATGTTCACTGACAAATGAATAGACAAAAGAAATGTGATATTTTCTTATTATTCAGCCTTAAAAAAGGCAAGTCTGTCATATGCTACAACATGGATGAACATTAAGGACATTATTCCAAGTGAAATAAGTCACAAAAAGATAAATACTACATGATTCCACTTATATGAGGTATCTAAAGAGTTTCAAAACTCTTAAAACAGAAGCAGAATGGTGGTTGTCAGGATCCAGAATGGAGAAAATGGGAGCTAGATGGGTATAGTTTCAGTTTCACAAGATAAAAAAGTTCTGGAGTTCTATTATGACAATGTTCATATAGTTAGTACTTTAAAATGGTTAAGTTGGTAAATTTTTTGTTTTTTCTTTTTTGCCACAAAAGTGAAAAAAGAAAAAAAGAATGTAAGAGAGCACTGTGGCAGATTATTAACAATGTTAAAATATTCACTGCCCCTCCCTCCTGTCAGCCCCATGGAGGCCAACTTGGCCATATGGCTTGGCTTTGACCAATAAAACATGAGTGGAAATTACATGTGTGACCTCTGAGCAAAAGGTTTACAAGCCATCACAAGGTTCTACCATCTCTCTTTCTGCTCCACCTTAAGACTAACATGTCCCAGGTAGGGAACATTCCCTTCTAGGTCCCAGAATGACAGGATAAAGAGCACCCTCACAGGCTGCATAATACAAGCTTTGCATAGGTTGAGATTGAGATTTTGAGGTTGTATTCTGCAGCATGGTTTAGCCTAAGCTAACTGACTCAGGTATGTTGTTAATATATGTTTGTTGATGGGATAAAAATCTCACCCATTCTCCACAATAACTGTATAAATTATTGCTGGTTATGGTATCATGGGGCTTCCCTGATAGCTCAGCTGGTAAAGAATCTGCCTGCAATGTGGGAGACCTGGGTTTGATCCCTGGGTTGGGAAGATCCCTTGGAGAAGGGAATGGCTACCCACTCCAGTATTCTGGCCTGGAGAATTCCATGGACTATAGTCCATGGGGTCTCAAAGAGTTGGACATGACTGAGCAACCTTCACTTCACTTCATGGTATCATGAATAATTGTTCTAAATGCAAAATAAACACACCATCTATGATCCATAAAAATCACAGGTGATTGGTTCTGTTAAGAAAGAAATGGAACATGAAATAAGGTTAATTAAAAACTTTAGTGATTCAGCTCCGCCACAGCAAAAAGGATCATTTCCCTACTATTTTTTAAATACATAAAACATACTATTCACTGTATTACAATTTGAAATAATTGATTTAGTATCAAATAAGTAAACTATTTAATATCAAAATTTTAAGATTACCCATTATTATTTTCTGTTTTTGGTTAAAAAAAAATTAACAAGCATGTTTTACAGTGGGGGAACATTTTTTGTTTAAGTTAACTATTTGGTTGCTTCCCAGTAACTCTAAGATCTTGTCTCAGCTACAAACTACATGTTCATTTTCCAAATGAGAAATAGAGCTGAAAAATGCAACATAATCCAACATCTCAGTGATATGCAGGTAAAGCTTCACTAAATGTATTCTTTTAGCTAAGAAAATTAAGCAAGGCAAGTAATCATCTGCTACCCTAAATAAATGAAAAAAGAGCATCTTTTAACCATATATACAAAAATGTCACTCTAAGAAAAAACTTTTCATTTCAGCCTTAGCAATTAAAAACAAAAGCATGTTTCCATGTACACTTTGACAATAACAAAGTGTTAACTCATCAGTGACTAAGTATACTTGTAGTTTAAGAGACAAACCTTGTCAAGACTACTTGATGATCTGCAAAAATAATAATAATAAATAATTAGAAACTCTAACATATCTTATTGCTGCCACTGCTGCTAAGTCGCTACAGTTGTGTCTGACTCTGGCGACCCCGTAGACGGCAGCCCACCAGGCTCCCCCATCCCTGGGATTCTCCAGGCAAGAACACTGGAGTGGGTTGCCATTTCCTTCTCCAACGCATGAAAGTGAAAAGTGAAAGTGAAGTCACTCAAGCACATCCGACTCCTAGTGACCCCATGGACTGCAGCCTACCAGCCTCCTCCGTCCATGGGATTTTCCAGGCAAGAGTACTGGAGTGGGGTGCCATTGCCTTCTCTGCATCTTATTGCTATTATGTGGCAACTGCTGCAAAATAAGCTACTAGAAAGAAGTAAAATAAATATATTGCTAAAAATGTTTGCATATCTCAGCAATTTTAATTTTTAAAACAATCCCAATACCACCAAAAGGTAGTGATTTAAAAATGTTTTCTAAAATATGTCACGATAAATGTTTTATTTTCAAACATCAATAACTTTAAAAAGTTATTTAATAAAGTTTGAGTTATTTCTCAAGACACTTAGAATAATGTACACATTTCCCTAGGCTTTCAAAAAAGCTATATTCAAACTTGATGTTCGCATGATTACTAAAAACACTAAAAGTTCTTGACACATTTTTTTACAAAGCAAAATTTGAATAAAGTACACAAACAACCTGGAAGGAAAAGAAAAACAGTTTTCAGTAGAAGAGGTGTATACCTTCTTGTTTTTATGAGAAAATGTAAATAGATCTTATTTCCCTTTTCCAATTCAGATTTGATCCAAATTTCCTGTGGCTCACATATCTGCTTCCTAACGCCATCCGTTACTTTGACTTATCTTCACAACTTTACAAGTCTTAATTTGTATCTATCTATTGTGGAAAATTTTGAAAGAGATGGGACTACCAGACCACCTGACCTGCCTCTTGAGAAATCTGTATGCAGGTCAGGAAGCAACAGTTAGAACTGGACATGGAACAGACTGGTTCCAAATAGGAAAAGGAGTACATCAAGGCTGTATATTGTCACCCTGCTTATTTAACTTATATGCAGAGTACATCCTGAGAAATGCTGGGCTGGAAGAAGCACAAGCTGGAATCAAGATTGCCAGGAGAAATATCAATAACCTCAGATAATGCAGATGACACCACCCTTATGGCAGGAAGTGAAGAGGAACTAAAGAGCCTCTTGATGAGAGTGAAAAAGGAGAGTGAAAAAGTTGGCTTAAAGCTCAACATTCAGAAAACTTAAGATCATGGCATCTGGTCGCATCATTTCATGGGAAATAGATGGGGAAACAGTGTCAGACTTTATTTTTTGGGGCTCCAAAATCACTGCAGTCATGAAATTCAAAGACGCTTATTCCTTGGAAGGAAAGTTATGACCAACCTAGACAGCATATTCAAAAGCAGAGATATTACTTTGCCAACAAAGGTCCGTCTAGTCAAGGCTATGGTTTTTCCTGTGGTCATGTATGGATGTGAGAGTTGGACTGTGAAGAAAGCTGAGCGCCGAAGAATTGATGCTTTTGAACTGTGGTGTTGGAGAAGACTCTTGAGAGTCCCTTGGACTGCAAGGAGATCCAACCAGTCCATCCTAAAGGAGATCAGTCCTGGGTGTTCATTGGAAGGACTGATGCTGAAGCTGAAACTCCAGTACTTTGGCCACCTCATGCGAAGAGCTGACTCACTGGAAAAGACCCTGATGCTGGGAGGGATTGAGGGCAGGAGGAGAAGGGGACGACAGAGGATGAGATGGCTGGATGGCATCACCGACTTGATGGACACGAGTTTGGGTAAACTCCGGGAGTTGGCGATGGACAGGGAGGCCTGGTGTGCTGCGATTCATGGGTTTGCAAAGAGTCGGATACGACTGAGCGACTGAACTGAACTGAACTGAACTGACTGATTACATGTACTCTCATAAAGCACTTCAATTGAGATATCATTTTGAATAGTGTATTTTATAAGTCTACTTGCATCTTCTTTTTTTGGGGGGTACACTGGGTGTTCATTGCTACATCCTGGCTTTCTCTAGTTGCAGTAAGAAGGGGCTGCTTCTAGTCATGGTGCATGGGCTTCTTATTACACTGGTTTCTCTTGTTGCAGAGCACAGGCTGTTCTGGAGTATGTAAGCTTCAGTGTTGTGGTGCATGGGCTTAGTTTCCCTGCTGCATGTGAAATCTTCCTGGACTAGAGATTGAACCCATGTTTCCTGCTTTGGCAGGCGGGTTCTTAACCACTGGACCACCAAGAAAGTCCATTTTTCCTTTTCCTTTTTTGGACAAGCCACCCAGCACACAGGATCTTAGTTCCCCCACCAGGAGTTGACCAGGGATCAAACCCATGCCTCCTACAGTGGAAGAGTCCTAACCACTGGACTACCAGGAAATTTCCTACTTGAATCTTAATATTAAAGGAAAAAAACCAAAAAACCCTAAAGTCAACTCACAGAAGCAGTATCATGTAGGGATTAAGAGTAAGAGCTCTAAAAGGTTCCAATCAGTTCTGCTGCTTATCATATGATATTAACTTTGGGGACTTCTCTAATTCTTTTCATCAGATAAACAAGGTAAATTGATTAAAAAATTCAAAACAATCAACACAAAGTCTGGTGGTTTGCTCTGCAAGGCAATGAATAATAAATAGTGGCTACTGTGTTGATGAAACATGTTAATACGATGTTATGTTTAAATATGGTGGTGATCAAAACTATTGGCTACTACAAGGCTATGGGCTACTACAAGGCTAAGTACAGTTTAGACGTTTAAAATGATCTGTGATAGAAAGGTGAAACAGGATAGGCAGCTGGCAGGTCTTGAAGGGTAAATCTGAGGATGTGCAGAGAAGTCAAACTACACAGGTCCCACAGTGGAAGAATAACTTCATGAATGCAATCTGAGTAAAGGGCACAAGCTATGGGGGCTTGGAATATCCTTTGCCAGAGGAATATTAGACCTGCTCCCTTCCGTCCCAGAATTCTACAACCTGGGGAGAGACAGTGGTAATATATAACTGTATCCCAATAGTGCTAAACAATCTTGTGATGAGGGGCCAAAATAAGCTGGCAGAAGTTGGATATTTTCCCCACAGGCAGGGGAGGCAAAAATTGGGCAGCAACAAACAAGCAAGGACTGAGATGCTGAAGCCTCCCTTCCCAGCAGTGGTAACAAATACTGAATGAACACAAATGTTCTCAAACCCATAGCAGTTATTGCCTCTTACCCAAATACTGAGAGAAGGGGGAGGGGGGAGGGGGCCAGAGGGAAGCATGCTATTGGCATCAACTATATCTCAGACTTGTCTTCCATCTTCCCAAAAGGTGAGCCGATTCTGATTCACTCATGCATGTGGAGATAAAAGAACTATGAGTACTTTAGAAAAGCAAAACAAAAGAATTAGACTAAAAGTAAAGAATGTACTGATCATAAATCAAACTAGGTAACTGCCTTAAAGCAAAGTATATTCCAGACCTTCCCCCATCAGGATGGAGATGCTAAATGAATGAATTTTTTGGAGCTGTATTTGGATTCTTCACTGATAAAAGGATCAACTTGTCTAACAATTTATGAAACAGTTATAGTACGAAGGACTGTGAGGAGGGAAAAAAGTAACATGTATAAAAGCTTTTTACATGTTTTTCATTAACTTGTACTATATTTTACCTCTGATAATAGACAAAGTAAAAATAAAATTCAAACTCATGCATTATTAAGAACTTTTTTTTAAAGATTTATGTGAAGATAGACTGGGGCCAAAAATCCAAACCAAACAACAAAAAAACCCCATACCTATAGAATTTCATTTATCTATGATAACATTAACCTCCTTGGATAATCCAAAATTAGATTCAGTTATAATCAGGAATAAAATAATAGATGCAAAATCTTCTACAAGTAAATTATGCATATATGTCTTTATGTTGCTCAACTATATAACCTACTATATGTTTTTTTCAAGTGGTAAACATGTAAATATATTAATATGGAAAAATACCTAGGCTACCCAGCCAGCTTATTAAAGCCTATTTAGAGACAGCACACTGTGATTGCTCACTTCACAAATACAGCACTAATATAAATATTTCTACTACTTCTTTCAAATTTTTACTTAAGTATAGCTTTAAGAGTTGAAGTGTGTCAAGACATACAGCTGTATAATTACAGTTCTTTAATAACAATGCAATTAGTAACAAAGTGTACCAATTTCCTCAGGGCTCAACAGAGTTTCAGTATCTTTGCTACTGTGTGTAAAATGATGACCAACTTGTTTCAATTTATACAGTATTTGCCAATATAGATGTACTTATCCACAAGGTGATTTGTTTTATCTTTAACAAACTGCTTACCTTATATAGCCACTTAACTAATAGAACTTGAATGCTAGACATATCAGCACTACTCATTACACAAATACTTTTCTGTTATTGTTTAGTAGCTAACTCGTGTCCGACTCTACTATGACCCCATGGACTGAACCCCCCAGGCTCCGCTGTTCATGGGATTTCCCAGGCAACAACACCGGAGTGGGTTGCCATTTCCTTCTCCAGGGGATTTTCCTCACCCAGGAATGGAACTCGCGTCTCCTGCCTTAGCAGGCCGATTCTTTACCACTGAGCCACCATGGAAGCCCTGCTTCAGAACTTGGAGCCACAAAAACGCGTCTATCCTATCAGCATTCCTGCTACCTAGCTGTGTGCCTTGGGGAGCTCCCTTCACCAATACCTCTAAGTATCAATTGCCTGATCCGTAAATTGTAGGTTTGAATCCTTCCCGGTTCTAAAACAGACCGAGTCTCCAAGCAATTTGAAGTCGGTGACAACAGCGTCCGATTCCACTCTGTGCTCTCATAACATAGCAAAGTTGTACGCTTACTTAGTACAACTGGGAGCCAGTTGTACTCGCTGGGTAAGATTCCCCTAAGTCCCTTCTTGTTCTTCGGCCGTCTCCGCAAGGCATCTTTAGCAGGGTCGTGGTGTCTGCAGTGATGGAGCAGAAACGGCGCAACCCCTCCCTTCCTGCACCCAGAGGAACAGCTGAAGGCCTGCGGCCCCTTCCCGCCCTCTCCCTCCAGAGAGGACTCAGCGGTGAGCCGAACGGCTGACAAAGCCGGCTGACCATTCCGGTCCGTGACCCCCAGGCCGCGTTCCCGCCCACTGCACCTGCTGGCCAGTGGCTTCTATTCCGCTGGGCCTCCCCAAGCCCCTGCCGAAGTCACGTGACTGAAGTCCAGTCCCGCCCCCTAGTGGGGGGGCCAGATTTTTGGCGCGCGGCAGTGACGTCAGCGTCCTGTCACCCGCCACCACCCGCCCCCGCCGCAGCGAAAGAGACCTCGCGTTTTTAACTCGGCCCCGCCCCGCCCGCCGAGCCCGCGGGCGCTGCCGGCCCCGCAGCGCCGTTAACGGGCCTTGACTGCCCCGCGCCCCCCCCGCCTGCGCCACTTACCTTGAGGTGGCCGCTGTCCGGGCTGCTCGCCTCCTCCTCGTCTTCACCTCCCGAGGCGGCGGCGGCCGAGACGGTGGGCGGCGGCGCGCCCCGTCCGCGAAGCCCCAGGTGCTCGGCGGTGGCGGCGGCGGCAGGCAAGGCAGCCGAGGCTGCGCCCCCGGAGGCTCCGGGGCTGAGCGTCACGTTGTGCGCGTTCTCGCCCCAGCGCCACGGGTACACCATGAAGTCGCTGAAGCCAGGGCTGGTGGGGATGAGCGGAGGCGGCGGCTCTGGCTCCCCTCCGCCGCCGCATGTGGGCTTGATCGGGGTCGTCCTGATGACCGACACCAGCACCCGCTTCGGGGAATCCTGGCAGAAGATGACGGGCGGCGGCTGAGGGGCGTTGTCCGCCATCTGCGCCTCCACACCCCGGATCATTGCCTGGCCCGGATCCGCAGCTCTGGCGGCCGTGGGCCGCACTCCCCGAGCCCGGGTCTGGTCCTTGCTCCGCTCGCCGGCGCTGCTCCGAGTTGCTGGCTCTCAGTCTTGCCGGCTCTCAGTCCCGCCGGCTCATGGCAGGCGGACGTTTCCTGGAACTCGCCTGCGCTGCGGCCAGTGAAGGAACAGAACGGCTCGGCCGGACCAGACGGTCAGGGCTGGACCCCCAACCCTTGGGTCAAACCCGCTCTCCGCTGTTTATACTCTCCAACGCAGGCTGCAGCTGCAGGAAGCAGCGGGCGGCTTGCCTTTGCGATGACAGGGGAGCTGGACGCGAGGCGCCGAGCCCCCGAAAATAACAACCTGCCGCCGGGGTCCCTACTCCTGTTTTTCCCGCGTTACATTTCGCGCCTGGGCGGAACCAATCACCGCAAGGCCCCTGCCCGCTGGCCGCAGCGGCGAGTGACAGGACGCGCGAGCCAATGGCCGGGCCTGGACTTCTTTCTAGCCAGACCGGGGCGGAGCCGGACCTGCGCGCGGGTCCTTTCTGCCATGCTATTGGCCGCCGCTCTTGTATTTTTTTTTTCTTCCAGAGGAGCCAACAGCGTTCGAAACTCCAGGGGAGCGCGCGACGTCGGCACTCACCCAGACACACCCTCCGGGAGCCCCGCCCCTGCTGTCCCTCTGCGCGGGTAGTCGAGGTTGGCGACCAGTGGGGGTGACGGGCAGGGGCAAGCGACAAGAGGGTTGCTGATTGGAGAGGTATCGGTGACGGGGCGGGCTAGGGGCGGTCGTTGGCCGGCTGGGGCTTGCGTCTGCCCACCCCACCCGCCTGTGGCTGTTGGGCTGTAGTTCCCGCGCGGCTGCGAATTTAAAGGGCTGGGGCCCGCGTCGCCCTCCCGGTTCTCAGCTCCCGCCACCCGCTCAAGAGAGACCGAGGCCTTCCTACTGTAGTTTCTAGTAGATACCAAGAAGTGTGTAGTTTCTTAATGATTCCCGTCTGCCCAGCTGTTGGACTCGCTGAGTGGACCCAATCCGCGCCCCCGACTCGTCCCAAGACTGAGGTGGGCATCAGTCCTAGCCTTCGCCTCCTCGGGCGTCGGTTTCCCATCTGTGCTAAGTAGGATAGTTAAGGAGGTCATCTCTGAGTTCCCTGTATGCTGCTCGCACCTCGGAGAGACACGAACGCAGGCGAGTGTCCATTCTCACGCTCGAGACGGATGCCCCAAAGACGCCAGAGGACTCCCTGCCCTCCCTGCCGCGGATCCAAACCCAGTCTGGGGCCGCCCCTTCATCCCCCATCTGAAAGGGTGTGGAGCTATGGATGCCCCGGTCATTCCAGACCCCACTCGGCACCCAAGGGATCTTGATTGACAGGAATCAAAAGTCTGACAGTCAACCTCCCCCCGCCCAACCCGTGTCAGGGGCACTTTGGGTCTCAGAAAGGGATGGGGCAAAATGGAATGTCCAGCCTCGTATTCCCTAGAATGTGAAAGAAGTGACTGTCTTGTTTTGTTCTTTGCTGTATTGCCAGGGCCAAGCCTGACTTGTTTTAGACTTTCAATAAATATTTGTTGAATAAATGAATGAATAT
Source organism: Bubalus kerabau (assembly GCF_029407905.1). NCBI lineage: Eukaryota > Metazoa > Chordata > Mammalia > Artiodactyla > Bovidae > Bubalus > Bubalus kerabau. The sequence goes on from NC_073627.1 coordinate 150,492,711, forward strand.
CCAGTAGTTAACAGTTAGGATTAGTAATTAGAACAGGCCTGCATAATAGATAGCTGAGTATTCTCTCCCTGTCTGCCCCCACCCCCAATACACACATCTGTCCCCTAAGTGTTTAAAAACAAGTACAACTTATATAAACAATTTCTAAGATACATTTTTAAGTGATTTTTAAAAAAAATATGGAATAGTGTGATTTTTTTTCACATATTTTAAAAGGTGAGGGGAAATATATACACTTCAGCTTTTAAATATACAAAGTACCTCTAGCAAGGTACACAAGAAACTGATACATAAGTTGACCCCAAGGAGGGGAGTTGTGTAACTGGGAAACAAATGGAAAGATTTCAGAAGATACAACATATAATTTTGTATCTTCTGAAATTTGAAGCAAGTGAAAATATCTTTTTAGTAAAAAAATAGTATGTATGTACCATTTCCTGGAGGCTTACTGTATTAATAGCATATATCTACCAATAAGGTAGATGAATGCTTCTCTCACGTTCTACTGCTCTCAACAATTCTGTGAGGTAGGTATTACTATTCCCACTTTACAGATGAGGAAATTTGAGGCTCATCCAAATTCACCTAACGTGATAAAAATACCTTGTAAGGATGGCTCTGAAAACCATCTACGGTTTATACTCCCTTAGCATCTGCTGAACAAAAGGAAGTGGCTGAAAACTGTGGGTCTCATATTTCTGAGATTGCCCCCACCCCCTACCACATTTCCTTTTTTAAAAGATTTATTTTTTGGTTATGCTGGGTCTTTGTTGCTGCATGTAGGCTTTCACTAGTTGAAGTGAGTGGGCTCTAGAGCACAGACTCAGCAGTTGGCGCAGGGGCTTAGTTGCCCCAAGGCATATGGGATCTTCCTGGGTCAGGGATCTAACCAGTATCCCCTGCATTGGTAGGCAGATTCCTAACCACTGGACCACCAGGGAAGCCCCCCTGCCACACACACACACACACACACACTTTTATGAGACCTGTTTCTCAAGTCTAAAACCTTTAGGTTTTCTTTAGAGATTAAAACCAACTTGATATTTTAATAAATAGATGATATGGAAAGATGAAAGTTTATCTCTCATTTTACTTAATAAACACTCATTTTGTTTTTAAAATTTTATCCCAAATGACTGTACCGGATACTTCTGAATCCATTGTAAGGAAAATATAATTCATCTATTTTATACTTGAAAAACAGTGAAAAGTAAAAAGTGATATATCCAACTTGGACTCTCAAATTACCGGTTGAGCAAGATCCTTCAGATTAAGCACCAGCCAATAGTTACTGTTTAACAAGGCCCAGAGTGTGAGATGAGTCATTCAGAACCAAGACACTAACTTTCTGCTTCTAAAAATTATTTTTCATCAACAGTAACCTGGCAACTCCACTTGCTCTCTGCCACAAGAGAATGAAAGGCATGCTAGGAATTTGTGAACTGGGCAGAGGGTGATTCCTGGAGCAGAGCTGAGGACATGCAAGATCTGCTTGTTTGGCTCTATTTCCCTGCAACTAGGAGGCTGTCTGAAGTGTGCAGATCATATTTCTGATGTCTTTGTTCTGCCCTAGTCAAAGTCTAAATACTAAAATTGAGAATACTGAGATTCAGAGTACTAAAATTCATCTAAGGATACTTGCTATATTATTACAGTAGTCTTTCGAATTGTTAAAAATGTAGACCTCTTCTGGTAAAGATATATACCTCAAACACTCTTTTTAAAATATACTTAATGGTTTCAAGATAAAATCTGAGTAAAACAAAAGCAAGGATATTTTTTTTTTCACTTTGAAAACAATATCAACGAGAGCATTTGGAGCTGCTTGACTGCTACAATATCTTCCTATGTGAGAGGCTGAACATAACATGGATTCTGTTAAGTGATTTGTCTTCACAGCTAAAAGTGCATATAAAACAGCTTTGCAAATAAATGTAGATGAAATGGTATAAAAATGCCTGATCACTTGTTTTGACATTAACAGGAAAATATTTTACTGTAAAAATTCTCCAAAATAATTTTCTAAGTGTTCTATTTGGCAACAAACTCAAATTTGAGTTCCAAAAAGTCCTCTTAAAATGAATGAAACCTCGGAGGAAATGGTTCCCCATAATATATCAGTGGGGTTTTTAAGCTCTAACAACAGGAGATTATCTACATAGACCATATCTACATATCTTTCTTCAAAACAGCTTTCCCCAAAATATTTTCCAAAAGGATTGTGCATGAGAGTTTCATCCAGTTAAGAGAAAAAGGAAACATTTTAAGTATCTATTTACCTATTTACTATCACAAATGCCCAGATATCTCATTGTGATGATACTGCTAATTTTCTTAGAAATAGCTCTTTTGGTTTGAAATAGGCAATCTAACTTTGGTTACAAATAAGAGTAACTTCAGACCAGGTTAGAAAACAAAAAATTATTAAAACAAAGCAGGGGTGTCAAATGGAGTCCAAAGTCAGGATTGGAACCTGGAACGTCATCTGAACCTGCTGGGGATATGTGGTTTCCAGCCTCAGTTCCTGGCTCTATGGATGTGCTTCATTCTTTCCTCTCTGTAGACACACTTATTTGCTTTTCCACATATGTTGCTAAATATACAAAGCCATACACCAACCTCTTGAGTTGTTTATGCTGTCTTCAAGTCACCAGGAGAAACAGATTGGCATTTACAAATCTCAACTTCAGATTATGAAGAGGTAGAATGTGATTGTCCAGTTTGAGTCAGGTCGTTCAGTCAGCAGGCACAATCCAGTAGTGAAATGTGGTATGTGGATGCTTGCCAAGTGGCTTCAGTTGTGTCCAACTCTTTGACCCCGTAGACTATGGCCCACCAGGCTCCTCTGTCCATGAAATTTTTCAGGCAGGAATTCTGGAGTGTGTTGCCATTTCCTACTCCAGGAGATCTTCCCTACTCAGGGATTGAACTCATGTCTCTTGCATCTCCTGCACTGGCAGGTGGATTCTTCACCACTGCACCAACTAACCTCTGTTATTGAAATTGAAGTTTTCAATGCTTTAATGACAATTAAATCTTTGTCTGCATCCATGATGATCTTCTCAGGTTAGAGCTGGCTTAAAGCTAAATATTAAAAAAAAAATCATGGCATCCAGCCCCATTACTGCATGACAAATAGAAGGGGAAAAGGTGGAAGTAGTGACAGATTCCAATGACACAAGAGAAGACTCTACACATGGACATCACCAGATGGTCAATAAAGAAGTCAGATTGATTAGATGCTTTGCAGCCAAAGATGGAGAAGCTCTATACAGTCAGCAAAAACAAGACCGGGAGCTGACTGTGGCTCAGATCATGAACTCCTTATTGCCAAATACAGACTTAAATTGAAGAAAGTAGGGAAAACCACTAGACCATTCAGGTATGACCTAAATCAAATCCCTTATGATTATACAGTGGAAGTGACAAATAGATTCAAGGGATTAGATTGAGTGCCTGAAGAACTATGGACAGAGATTCGTGACATTGTACAGGAGGCAGTGATCAAGAGCATCCCAAAAAAAGAAATGCTAAAAGGCAACATGGTTGTCCGAGGAGGCCTTACAAATAGCTGAGAAAAGAAGAGAAGATAAAGGCAATGGAGAAAAGGTAAGATATACCCATCTGAATGCAGAGTTCCAAAGAATAGCAAGGAGTGATAAGGAAGCCTTCCTCAGTGAGTAATGCAAAGAAATAGAGGAAAACAATAGAATGGGAAAGACTAGATATCTCTTCAAGAAAATTAGAGATACCAAGGGAACATTTCATGCAAAGATGGGCACAGTAAAGGACAGAAATGGTATGGACCTAACAGGAGCAGAAGATATTAAGAAGAGGAGGCAAGAATACACAGAACCATACAAAAAAGATCTTCACAACCCAGATAATCACGATGGTGAGATCACTCACCTAGAACCAGACATTCTGGAATGTGAAGTCAAGTGGGCCTTAGAAAGCATCACTACGAACAAAGCTAGTGGAACAGATGGAATTGCAGTTGAGCTATTTCAAATCCTAAAAGATGATGCTGTGAAAGTGCTGCACTCAATATGTCAGCAAAATTGGAAAATTCAGCAGTGGCCACAGGACTGGAAAAGGTCAGTTTTCATTCCAATCCCAAAGAAAGGCAATGCCAAAGAATGTTCAAACTACCGCACAATTGGACTCATTTTCACTGGCTAGTAAAGTAATGCTCAAAATTCTCCAAGCCAGGCTTCAGCAGTACATGAACCATGAACTTCCAGATGTTCAAGCTGGTTTTAGAAAAGGCAGAGGAACCAGAGATCAAATTGCCAACATCTGTTGAATCCTCAAAAAAGCAAGAGGGTTCCAGAAAAACATCTACTTCTGCTTTACTGACTACACCAAAGCCTTTGACTGTGTGGGTCACAAAAAACTGTGGAAAATTCTTAAAGAGATGGAAATAGCAGACCACCTTACCTGCCTCCTGAAAAATCTCTATGCAGATTAAGGAGCAACAGAATTGAAAATGAAATGACAGACTGGTTCCAAATCAGGAAAGGAGTCCGTCAAGGCTGTATATTGTCACACTGCTTATTTAACTTATATGTGGAGTATATCATGCAAATGCTGGGCTGGATGAAGCACAGCTGGCATCAAGATTGCCAGGAGAAATATCAATAACCTCAGATATGCAGATGACACCATCCTTATGGCATAAAATGAATAAGAACTAAAGAACCTCTTGATGAAAGTGAAAGAGGAGAGTGAAAAAGTTGGCTTAAAACTCAACATTCAGAAAACTGTGTCCATGGCATCTGGTCCCATCACTTCATGGCAAACAGATGGAGAAACAATGGAGCAGTGGTGCACTTTATTTTTGGGGGGCTCCCAAATCACTGCAGATGGTGACTGCAGCATAAAATTAAAAGATGCTTGCTCCTTGGAAGAAAAGCTATGACCAACCTAGAAAGCATATTAAAAAGCAGAGACATAACTTTGCCAGCATAGGTCTGGATAGTCAAAGCTATGGTTTTTTCAGTAGTCGTGTATGGATGTGAGAGTTGGACTATAAAGAAAGCTGAGCAGCAAAGAACTGATGCTTTTAAGCTGTAATGTTGGAGAAGACTCTTGAGAGTCCCTTGGACTGCAAGGAGATCCAACCAGTCCATCCTAAAGGAAATCAGTCCTGAATATTCATTGGAAGGACTGATGTTGAAGCTGAAACTCCAATACTTTGTCCACCTGATGCGAAGAACTAACTCATTGGAAAAGACCTTGATGCTGGGAAAGATTGAAGGCGGAGGAGAAGGGGACGACAGAGGATGAGATGGTTGGATGGCATCACCAACTCGATGGACGTGAGTTTTAGTAGGCTCCAGGAGCTGGTGATGGATAGGGAAGCCAGGCGCGCTCCAGTCCATGGGATTGCAAAGAGTCAGACATGACTGAGCAACTAAACTGAAGTGACAGATTTCCTCTTGGGCTCCAAAATCACTGCAGACAGTGACTGCAGCCGTGAAATCAGAAGACAATTGCTTCTTTAGCAGGAAAGTGTTGACAAAGCTAGACAGTGTGTAGAAAAGCAGAAATGTTACTTTGCCAACAAAAGTCCGTATAGCCAAGGCTATGGTCTTCCCAGTGGTCATGTATGCTTGTGAGGGTTGGACCATAAAGAAAACAGAATGCCAAAGAATAGATGCCTTTGAACTGTAGTTCTGGAGAAGACCCCTGAAAGTCCCTTGGACAGCAAGGAGATCAAACCAGTCAATCTTAAGGGAGAGCAACCCTACATACTCACTGGAAGGACTGATACTGAAGCTGAAGCTCCAGTATTTTGGTCATCTGATGTGAACAGCTGACTCATTGGAAAAGTCCCTGATGCTGGGAAAGATCGAGGGCAGAAGAAGAAGAGGGCGTCAGAGGATGAGATGCCTGGATGGTATCACCGATGCAATTAACTTGGGCAAACTCTGGGAGATGATGAGGCCTGGCATGCTGCAGTCTATGGGGTCACAAAGAGTCAGATGTAACTGGGTGACTGAACAACACAACAACAATCCCATTTGATGGGCTTCCCTGGGGGCTCAGACGGTAAAGAATCTGCCTGCCAATGTATGAGACATAAGAGACGCAGGTTCAATCCCTGGGTTGGGAAGATCTCCTGGAGAAGGGAATGGCAATCCAGTCCAGTATTCTTGCCTGGAAATTCCATGGACAGAGGAGCCTGGCTGGATAGTCCATGGGGTTACATACAGCTGGACAAGACTGTGCATGCACACACTCATCCCATTTGATAAATCCTGAATTCAGTGTACTTATGTCTTGTTTATTTTTCATCTTCTCCAGTAGGTTTCAAATTGCAGAGCATATCATAGGTTAAATTAACATTTGTTAGTTGACTAACTTTATAAGTTAATATGTATAACGTGGTTGGGAAATATCACATTGAAGTATCAATATATGAAATTTGTTTAGTACACATACAGGGATAACAATTGGTGATAACTTAAACTGACTATAAGTTAGAATTTGGTTCTTAGGAAAAGGACAGACTCTCAAAATAGTAGTTTTTGCATTTACCAAATTCATTTGATTTATCACAGGGAATAAAGTACCCAATGTGCTGTATGGAATCATTATTACCCTGAAACATAGCAAGAAGCTCATGTTCCTCCTTTCTATATTCAGAATGATCCTATGATACTAACTGACTACTTATTGTCCCCTTTTTTCTTTATAATAAAATCCCTATATTTTTGAAACACCATCCTCTGTGCATGCATGCTAAGTCATTTCAGTAGTGTCTGACTCTTTGTGACCCTATGGACAGTAGCCCACCAGGCTCCTCTGTCCAAGGGATTCTCCAGGAAAGAATACTGGAGTGGGTTGTCATGACCACCTCCAGGGTATCTTCCCAACCCAGGGATCGAACCCAGGTCTCCCACACTGCAGGCAGATTCTTTACCACTGGTGCCACCTGGGAAGCCTGATACATCATTACACCTAGCTAAAATTCTACATTTACCATCCTCTCTTGAGAGTGCGGCTTCCCTAGTAGCTCAGCCGGTAAAGAATACACCTGCAATGCAGGAGACCCAGGTTCAATTCATGGTCAGGAAGATCCCCTGGAGAAGGGATAGGCTATCCACTCCAGTATTCTTGGGGTTCTCTTGTAACTTAGCTGGTAAAGAATCTTCCTGCAATGCAGGAGACCTGGGTTTGATCCCTGCATTGGGAAGATCCCCTGGAGAAGGGAACGGCTACCCACTCCAGCATTCTGGCCTGGAGAATTCCATGATAGTCCATGGGGTCGCAAAGAGTCGGACACTACTGAGCAACTTTCATACCACTTGAAACTAGATGTGGTCATTGTGAATTAACTATTAGGCAATGTTACGAGGGATGGAATTTCAGGAAGCTTCTTTAGTCTTTTCACCCTTCTTCCCTCTTTCAACCTGAATTGTGAATGTGATGTCTAGAGTTTAGCAGGCATTCTGAAAAACTGACGCTTAGTGTTAAGAATGGTAAAGCAAAAAAGCAGAAGCAACAGCCTTGACTTGATGCAACAGCCATACCTGCCAAGACAGCCCAGTTCCAGATATCTTTTACCTGAGAGAGAAATAAACTTTGGTTTTAAGTTATTCTTATTTCAGGAATATGTTACTAATGACCCAAAGCCATTCCTAATTGGTAGAATACCTATATCCAAGCTGGATTTCAATTGAGTGGCTCTAATGACATGGTTAGGTCATCTCACACGCTAATAAAGTAATGCTTAAAATTCTCCAAGCCAGGCTTCAGCAATACGTAAACCGTGAACTTCCAGATGTTCAAGCTGGTTTTAGAAAAGGCAGAGGAACCAGAGATCAAATTGCCAACATCCGCTGGATCATCGAAAAAGCAAGAGATTCCAGAAAAACATCTATTTCTGCTTTATTGACTATGCCAAAGCTGTGACTGTGTGGATCACAATAAACTGTGGAAAATTCTGAAAGAAATGGAAATACCAGACCACCTTACCTGCCTCTTGAGAAACCTGTATGCAGGTCATGAAGCAACAGTTAGAACTGGACATGGAACAACAGACTGGTTCCAAATAGGAAAAGGAGTACTTCAAGGCTGTATATTGTCACCCTGCTTATTTAACTTATATGCAGAGAACATCATGAGAAATGCTGGGCTGGAGGAGGCACAAGCTGGAATCAAGATTGCCGGAAGCAATATCAATAACCTCAGATATGCAGATGACACCATCCTTATGGCAGAAAGTGAAGAGGAACTAAAAAGCCTCTTGATGAAAGTGAAAGTGGAGAGTGAAAAAGTTGGCTTAAAGCTCAACATTCAGAAAACTAACATTATGGCATCCAGTCCCATCATTTCATAGCAAATAGATGGGGAAACAGTGTCAGACTTTATTTTGGGGGGCTCCAAAATCACTGCAGATGGTGACTGCCGCCATGAAATTAAAAGACGCTTACTCCTTGGAAGGAAAGTTATGACCAACCTAGACAGCATATTGAAAAGCAGAGACAGTACTTTGTCAACAAAGGTCCATCTAGTCAAGGCAATGGTTTTTCCTGTGGTCATGTATGGATGTGAGAGTTGGACTATAAAGAAAGCTGAGCACTGAAGAATTGATGCTTTTGAACTGTGGTGTTGGAAAAGACTCTTGAGAGTCCCTTGGACTGCAAGGAGATCCAACCAGTCCATCCTAAAGGAGATCAGTCCTGGGTGTTCATTGGAAGGACTGATGCTGAAGCTGAAACTCCAATACTTTGGCCACCTGATGTGAAGACCTGACTCATTTGAAAAGACCCTGATGCTGGGAAAGACTGAGGGAAGGAGGAGAAGGGGACAACAGAGGATGAGATAGTTGGATGGCATCACCAACTCAATGGACATGGGTTTGGGTAGACTCCGACAGTTGATGACGGATAGGGAGGCCTGGCTTGCTGAGGTTCATGGGGTCACAAAGAGTTGGACACGACTGAGGGACTAAACTAAACTGTACTGATTGACAGGGTGGTCTGCTGTGTCACACAACTAGATATCCACCAAAAGATGTGTCCTTCCTTTTCACACTGCAGAATTTTCCTATAAAAGAACAGTATTGATAGAGACCACTGTTTTGTCACTCCATACACCTGGGTGTCACCATGTCACTTGTTCTCAGCAATGTAATATGAGCAAAAGCAGTATGTTATTTCCAGACCAGCAATGTTAAGAGGAAGATGTGCCTAATCCACAATCTCTTCTCCTGTCTGTCAGCTGGATGCAAAGAATAAAACCAAAGGCTTTGAGTCCTTAGGAACTAGCAAGGCCACAACCTGAAAGGAGGTAATGTCCCTCCATCACCACAAAGAGAGGAGCTGCCAGGTATTAAGAGCATCATGGAATGTTTGTTACAGCAGTCAGAATTACCTTAACTAACATAGAAATTAGAATCAGAAGTAGGATGTTGATATTACAAAAATCCAACAATATGTGAAGCTGGGTTCATGATCAGGTGAAGGTGGCAAAGAAACTGGTATCTGAAGCTGAAGAGAGAGATCCATGTCACAAGAGATTTGGCAAAACTGTCTAACTGGTAAGTTGGAAGGAAGACTATAGGTCTGTTGAGAAGCTTTAGAGGAAGCAGTTGGTAAGAGTTGGTGTGATAGCATATACTGACGTTTATTTTCAGCTTTTAGCAATTTCCTACAAGCAAAAGATGGAATTCAGAGAAAGATTGGCCAGTATGAGAGCAGAAATGAAATGTAATAGAGAAAAACCAAACACTGGGGCCTCTAGGCTCTAGGTATTGCAAAAACTGACTTTTGCAGGTTCCAAACAGTAAGAGACAAGACCAAAAGAGATTTAGGTACCTAAACTTATAGCTAAGGCAACAATCAGATCAAGAGTGCAGGGTTTTCACCTGCTGTTTCATAGGGATTCAGTGTAGTGAAGAGAGCAATAGGGGGCAAAGAAACAGAAAAACAGATTAGGCCTCAGAATTCTGCCTAGGGTACAGTTATAGTCACACTGAAATGCCTGAATGTAAATAGATTAGAAGGCTACTAAGTGCCACAAAGAATTCCTGACCATAAGAGGTCACAGGACAGGAAACCAGAAGGCATAGCCAGAATCTACTCCGTGAGAACTCACGCCCTCCCCATTTCAATGCCAGCCCTGCAGGACTTTGTCATTTCTGTGTACTAAGGACTTCTATGTGTCTCCAGGTTTGCTTGTTTTATTGGGTCTTTTATCCTGTCCCTGATCCACCATTGTATTGTAGAGCAGACAACTTTGTGGTTTATAGGTGATAAACCATAAGGAGCCACTTTGGGCTTTGCAAAGAGGACTGTGAACCACCGGGTTGTAGTAAATTGGATGGATCTTTGGAGGAAATGAGTGTGTTCTATGAATGAGAAGGGTGCTCTTGGAGATTTGGTGGCTAGAGGCTTGGGGGAGATGGATAGCTATCTACCATTAAAAAGAAAATCATGGGCCCAAAATGGGGCCACTTATACTAAGCCCTGCCATCAAACCAGGGCTTAGTACCTAACTTAACTGGAGCATCAACATCCCCCAGAAATTTAGTCTTAACAGGTCTGCCAGGAATTTTCTGCTCAGCACCTATAAGGTGATCTGTCACGTGGGCCCTCACCATCCTCCAATGGAAGATGAGGTATCCACCTCCCAGACCCCTTCTATCCTCCATAGGGAGGTCACCTAAGTCTGAAATAATCTTTCTGGTACGACTTTCTTGTGTTGCCTTTTAAAAGCTTTCTCTTTCTGTAGTACTTTGGCGCTCCTCACTACTTGCTAGATGGAATGCTGCCTGATTCGTGAATTATCCAATAAAGCCAAATACATCTTTAAAATTTACTTGGTTGAATTTTTGTTACTTAACACCACTAAAGGTTCATTTTCTACAAAGATTCTTTTTTAGTCCAAGGAATGCATTTCCTAGACCCCCTTTATCTAGGTGGGAATTGTGTGACAAGTTGCCATGAATTAATGTGATCAGAAGTGATGTGCTTCACTTTCACAATCTCCCATTATGATGCTGAGAATACGGCAGATGAAGCCTAGGCCTCAGGGACCAACAACATCAGCATCACCTGGGAACTTGATAGAAATGCAAGTGATTGGATTCCATCCCCCCAGCTTACCACCATCCCCTGCCCCAACCTACAGAATCAGGATGAGACCCAGTAACATACAATTTAGCAGGCCCTCCAAGTGATTCTGATGACGCTCAAACTTTAGGGCCCTGATAGTAGAGCTCAGTCTCTAAGAGGCCAGAGTCCTTCTCTCCGCAAGGAGGAAAATCATCCATCAATCAGCAACACTTCTTTTGGAAAAATTAAGTTATTTCATGTTTGGCCATCAAACATTTGGGAATGTACCTGTTTCAACAGCTAGAGTCACTTTAATTCACTTGAGTTTGGAAAGAGGCTGAGAACCAAAACCATCTACACCAGACTTACCCTAGACACTGAGAACTGAAACTACGTCACTCCCCACCTACCTCATCCTCTACGTTGACACCGTCAACACTTTTTTATTCCTCTGTCTTCATTAGTTTTCTGGGAGTTTCTTTCCCAGGCAAATGTTGAAGTTCATCACAGAAAATTCCTAAAAGAAACTCTTCAAAGGAAGACATCCACAGGCTGTTTGAGCCCTAAGATTCTTGAATTCCTAGCCTCAAAACCCATTCTTTGTTATTTTCACCAATCCTGAACAGTTTTATCTGATCTTTACCCAATTCTAATCAAGTCCCTACACGGAAAGACCTTTCTTAAGCCAAACTTCAAATTCTCAATGAGTTCTCCTGACCTTCCCCCATTGGAGAAATTACCTAAATTCTGAGGAGATGTGGTTCTTCCTTACCAACATAAGCAGTAAACTCAGCTCTATTTTATCAATAGATTGTGTTAGTGATAACTGGGCGCTATCACTAAACAGGGCTGACAGAATACTACTATATCCATAAGTTAGTAAATAAGGCAAGTGGAAATCACATAGATTGAGAGCATATTAAAATGTATGTACTTAAAAGTAGAAGAATGAAATCACGGCATCCTATTCCTCCCTGGACAGAGTATGACCTTGGGCAAGAATTTAATAGAACGTATATATAAGTACTGACTTGACAGCCTCAGTGAGATCTAATATAGCTAAGGGAGCAGCCTGTAAAAGGTACAGTTTATGGGCTAAAAATAGGATTGCTTTGTTTTCCTAGAAGACCTGAGAGGTCATAATTTGAAAGCAGAGAGCAAAGAAGGCACAATGAAGGTAAAGAACCAGTATATTTTATATTATAATGTCCAGTAAATAATGTACAGGACAGATTCCATTTATCAAGAAATGACTTATAAATTATGAGTAAGCAGGGAAATACTTCTCTTTCTCTTTACAAGTTTACTATGCTACTTCTGGGGATTAAAATTTGTCCTTGGGAGATGATATGATGAACATGAATATATATTGTTTTATTCCATAGTTAGCCTAGACAGTCCAGAGAATAAAAGATATGTTGAACTCTTTTATTCAACAGAGATCAAGAAAACAAGATTCTAAGTTACCCACAGCTATCCTAACCTGCTTCTTGAAACTTGGAGCACCAAAGTCTGCCCTCACTTCCACGTCCCTCTGTTCTGTGGGACTTGGAGAGTCACCACCAACTCTTCTTCTCCAGGCCCTCTTCCCTGGGGTAATTATTCTAGTCTAGATTTGAATAACTCATACTTAAGGGCTTAGGGCTTTCCTGATAGCTCAGTTGGTAAAGAATCTGCCTGCAATGCAGGAGACCCTGGTTCGATTCCTGGGCCAGGGCAATCCCCTGGAGATGGGATAGTCTACCCACTCCAGTATTCTTGGGTTTCCCTGGTGGCTCAGCTGGTAAAGAATCTGCCTCCGATACGGGACACCTGGGTTTGATCCCTGGGTTGGGAAGATCCCTTGGAGAAGGGAAAGGCTATCCACTCCAGTATTCTAGCCTGGAGAATTCCATGGAGTGTATAGTCCATCAGGTCACAAAGAGTTGGACACGACCGAGCAACTTCCATTTTCTCTAAGGGCTTAAGCTGCTAAGTGAGAAACATAGATTCAAAATAAGACCAATCCTTATGTGTAGGGTCTAGATTTTCTTGAAAAGTAACAACGGATTGGGACACCTGTATGAACAGGAGGCACTTGCATAAGAAAAGCATGGCCTGGATGACAGGGAGGCAAGAGATTAATGCAGGAATGAAAAGTCTTCATGGAGGTTTTAACTTCTTGAGTATTCATACCTAGAACTTTGGGGAAATGATATTCAGTGTATACTTTTGAGTTTTTCCTCTCTTGCATAACAATTTCAAGCTTTCAGAAAAGCCTGGTGCATCCTCAGAGGCATGCATTGTAGTCCAATGAACAGTAAAGAACAAGGCAGAAAGGGAAGTCTGACTGGCTCAGGCTTCCTAGGCTTGTGTGGAGAACAGGAGTCTAGGAGTTCTAAATGGTGACTGGCGGGACAAAGGACAGAGTCGATAAGGGCAGAGAGGGACAGCTAATGGAAGAAACTCAGAAGAACTTAAAAGTAAGATCCCCATCTAAAAATATATACTTATATACTTTATTTGCTTGTAGAACTTCACAAGTATAGTTGAAAAAACATGGTGAACAAGTTACATGTTTTGCTTAAAATAAAAAAAAATTATCAAACTTGAAATTAGACTTTATTTACAGATGAAGACATTGTGAGAGCTCCATAAAGACCATAAATATTTTGCTGTATAAAATAAAATTGCCCTTTTTACAAATTTATGGAGACAAAAATAGATTAGTGCCTTCCTTGGGCTAGAAGTGAAAACAGGATTGACTACAGCTGGGCAGAAGGCTCTTCTGTGGGTAAAAGAGAAGCTTTAACATTGGATTATAGTGATAAATGCACAACATCACAAGATTAAATCAAATTGTGCACTTAATAGGAGAATTCTGTGGTAGGTGAATTATACTTCACTAAAACTGCTTTTAAACAAAATTCCCAATTGCCTTTTTCAGTTAAAAGGAATACTTATATGAAACCCTCATATCATCAATGAAACTCTCTTATGAACATGCATCCTAAGACTACTTGGCCTTTAATCAGGGAAGAAATTAAGAAAAAATTAATTCCAGAGCATTGCTTTTGAAGTGAAAAATTGATGAATTACCTGAAAATATAATAAACATCAACTTTTAAATAAGTAATTAAATAAAATCACACCCATGTTTGCAATTTGTTGTGATCTACAATACAGAAAATTGTCCTCAGCTGTATATGTATAATGCACTGTTAAAGCTCCTATAAATAAACTGTTTATTACCATTATTTTTTTCCTCCCTTGGAAAATGGTTAAAGCTGATTCTACCTTTGAAGATATCTCAAAATTTTTCAAAGCAAGTGATCTGAATTTGTTCTTCTCTGTATTGCCTGACCCAACTCCCCTGGCTAAAACTGAGTGACCCATGAGTAGGATTTGGAATTGGGTCTGAGGGAGTCAGCCAGTCTGTGGGTGGCTAGAATGTTAGCAGGTATGTTAAGAAGCTGTGGGGCAGCAGTTAGTCAATAAATGGAGAAGTGAAGAGATGATCTAAGAGAGATGAAGTCTGACGGACAGAGCCCACAGAGGGGAGACCTGGCAAAGGAGCAGTGTGCTTCCTGACTTCTCAATGACCCTTGAGCTCCCAGAGGCCTAGCGGCATTTCTGTCCAAGGTTTCCAGAAGACACCAGGTTTTCTGTTTTCTGTTACTTGCAACCAAAAAGTCTTAGCTGAAGCAGAAATGTAATTATATGCACAGGGATATAACTGGGAGGATAGTCACCAAAATGGCAACATTGATTCTATGTGAGCAGCGGGACTGATGGTGATGTTTTTCTTCTTATATTTGTATAAATTGTCTGTAATAAAAGTTGCTATTTTGTAACAAGATTACATTTTGATTGTTAAAAATACATATACATTTTACTTTTTTAAACATTTGACAGTGAACAATCCAGTGGCACTTTGTACATTCACAATATTGTACAGTAATCACCACTATCTAGTTTCAGAACATTTTCAGCATTCCAGAAGAAAACCTTGTTCTCATGACACAATTACCACTCCCCCTTCTCTCCCTAGGGCTTGGCGACAACTAACCTGCTTTTTCTCTCTGGACTTGCTCATTCAAAAAGGTTATATTTACTTTCTAAGGCTGACATGAATAAAACAATAATAGCTGACCCCCTGAAGTTTTGTGGCTCCCTTGCTAAACTGTACCCATAGACCTCTGACATTCCAGAGTACCTCTTTGGAAATGTGTGATCTCTTATCAGATTAAATTTATCTTAGGAATTAAATGTCAAAATTCTCTAATTAGAAGACCTAAAGTGAATAAATGTTACAAATAAACCTTTCAGCCGTTTTCAAATGTGCACATGCCAAAGTAAGAAAAATTATTTCCTAAAAATAAAAGTCCTGACTCTTTTTAATGATCTTTGTCGATACTGCCAGTACTTGTGTGGCTTTCATAGTATGCAAGCTTGATGTTTAACAGGACTAATGCTATTGTCTTTTTTCTGTATCTGTAGTTTAAAATTATATAGCAAAAGTTTTACTATTAATTAGTGGCTCTATGAATTTTCTTCAGGTTTGGTAGATTAATTGAAAGGGATATATGGGCAATATGTAAGCTTGAGGGAAAAGTAGAATTATTTTACAAAATTCACAATAATAGGCAAAAGAGAAAACCATTTGCTTAAAAAAATCTTTACAATAAAAACCAAAAATTCCATAAATAGACATATCAATGATCAAGACATTAGATAACACTAATTCTTCTACTTGGAAAGAGAATTTATAGATATGAATAGACACCATCACCAATTTAACTTTGGAATATAGTCTTCATGTTAGAAACTCTAAAAACTCTGCATCTTTGACTATATAAAAATGCAGTAGAATATCACTAATTTTAAAAAAGAGTCAGTGTGAGAATTGCCTGTCAGTCCAGTGGTTAGGACACTGTATTTTCACTGCTGAATACTTGGGTTCAATTCCTGGTCAGAGAACTAAGATACCACAAGCCCAAGGTATGGCCAAAATAAAAGTTAGTAGCTATGCATTTCAATTTTAATGACAAATTTGAAAATGCTGATTTATTTGAAGCCATCCAGCCATACTAAAAAAGCATTTAAAAGTGGATCTAGTGTCTATCTCATGATTGCATGAGAATCAATGAGATAAGATGTGTGAAATTTGGTACTCAATTAATTGCTTTTAAAAATGAAAGTAACCCTCTTTGCAAGTCATTTCCCTACAATCTACACAGCACTGAATATAATATTCCTCAAAGAACACATGTGAGTTAATTGTATAAAGTGTATCAGAAAATTATGAAATAACATAGTGTGTCATACAACTGAAATTCTTTATGATGTTAATGCATTCTGCAATTAAGAATGATTCTGCTTGCAAACTTTATATATAGAATGAATAAACAATATGGTCTTACTGTATAGCACAGGGAAATGTATTCAGTATTTTGTGATAAACCATAATGGAAAAGAATATATAAAAGAATATACATATATGTATAACCTTGCTGTTCAGCAGATGGACACAATAGCCAAGATATACTTCAATTTTTTAAAAAAGGAATGATTCTGCTGTGTAAAAAAAATGCTAATTATCTAAAAATGTTTTTTTTTTCTTTTTTATTGTTATTAAAGATATATAACATGAAATTTACCATTTTAATCATTTTTAACTGTATAGTTCAAGGGCATTAAATACATTGACATTTTGTGCAACCATCAACATTATTTGCATCATCCCAGACAGAAACTCTCTGAATTCCATTCTTCTCTCCCTCAGGCCTCGTTATTCTTCCCTCCCTCAGGCCCTGTTTAACCCCTAATCAACTTTCTGTCTCTATGAATTTGCCCACTCTCAGTTCAGTTCAGTCGCTCAGTCGTGTCCGATTCTTTGCGACCCCATGAATCGCAGCACGCCAGGCCTCCCTGTCCATCACCAACTCCCGGAGTTTACTCAGACTCACGTCCATCGAGTCAGTGATGCTATCCAGCCATCTCATCTTCTGTCGTCCCCTTCTCCTCCTGCCTCCAATCCCTCCCAGCATCAGAGTCTTTTCCAATGAGTCAACTCTTCACATGAGGTGGCCAAAGTACTGGAGTTTCAGCTTTAGCATCATTTCTTCCAAAGAAATCCCAGGGCTGATCTCCTTCAGAATGGACTGGCTGGATCTCCTTGCAGTCCAAGGGACTCTCAAGAGTATTCCCCAACACCACAGTTCAAAAACCTAGGTACTTCATATTAGTGGAATCAATCTTTCATTTGCTTTTACCCTGAGAAAACAAAATAACCAATGTCTTCACCTTCTACTCTGTGCTTAGTTGCTCAGTCGTGTCTGACTCTTTGTGACCCCATGGACTGTAGCCCGCCAGGCTCCTCTGTCTATGGATTCTCCAGGCAAGAATACTGGAGTGGGTTGCCATGCCCTCCTCCAGGGGATCTTCCCAACACAGGCATTGAACCCAGGTTTCCCACATTGCAGGTAGATTATTTACCATCTGAGCCACCAGGGAAGCCCACCTTTGACTTCTCTTTCCTCAAAACTCAATGGATTTACAAATCCTACAGATACTATCTCCAGCATGCTCCTGAATGTATCCTTTCCTTGCCACCACTTCCCTATTTGCTTCTTCTCATACCCTTGTAAGACCCTCCCCTCCAGTCTCTCTCCCTTAAGTCTCTCTCTACTTCAGTGCTTTCTCATTTCTTAGAAGTCAGCTTCCAGGTTATCTTTTCTCACCTCAACTGGATACAAAGCTATGAGCTAAGGATGTACATCTTTGTGTTCTCAGCATTTGATATTGTGCCCAGCACATATAGTAGTCCCCTCTTTTTGAAACAGTGCCCCATAGGGTTAACAGAAATGGTGACTAAGAGAAATCCTTGAGCTTGTCTTATAGAACAGTAGATAATACATATTAAAAAAACCCTTCACTTACAACTTGCCTTCACTGAGCAAGCTTGCCTTTATTTATTATTTGTTAATCGCATACTCTCTAAGCTTCATACAGCCTAGGCACTTGTAGCCAGCACTTGTCCAGGTCAAGCCAGCTAAGACTGGACCACCAACTGTAAAACTGGGCCTGATCAGGTGTCCAATGCACCAGGTGTCCTTTTAACATCGGAGGGCCAAAAACTCCATGTGAAGGTCATGTGCAAACAAATGTTGCTGGGTTTAAAACTATTGGGTTGAAAACTATAGAACATTTTAACTGGTAAATGTATCCAAATTGCTTTTCTAAAATGCAATAAGTTACATTCTTACCAGTAGTATAAAAGAGTAACTATTTTTTTCACATTCCCAGTAATACTAAATGTTATCTTTTTTTTTATTGCTAGGTTGTTAGGCAAAAATAATTTATTTTTTATTCATTTTAATTTTCACTGAAGTATAGTTCATTTACAATGTTGTGTTAGTTTCAGGTGTACAGCAAAGTGAATAAATTGTATGTATATGTGTGTGTGTATATATATATATATATATATATATGCTGCTAAATGTGCTTAGTTGTGTCCGACTCTGTGTGAACCCATAGATGGTAGCCCACCAGGCTCCCCCATCCCTGGGATTCTCCAGGCAAGAACACTGGAGTGGGTTGCCATTTCCTTCTCCAATGCATGAAAGTGAAAAGTGAAAGTGAAGTCGCTCAGTCATGTCCCACCCTCAGCGACCCCATGGACTGCAGCCTTCCAGGCTCCTCCCTCCATGGGATTTTCCAGGCAAAAGTACTGGAGTGGGTTGCCATATATATATCCACTCTTCTTTAGATTCTTTTCCCATATAGGTCATTACAGAGTATTGGGTAGAGTTCCTTGTGCTATACAGTAGGTCCTTAGGAAAGTGAAATGAAGTCGCTCAGTTGTGTCCGACTCTTTGCGACCCCATGGACTATAGCCTACCAGGCTCCTCTGCCCATGGGATTTTCCAGGCAATAGTACTGGAGTAGATTGCCATTTCCTTCTCCAGCGGATCTTCCCAACCCAGGAATGGAACCCAGGTCTCCCACATCGTAGACAGACGCTTTACCATCTGAGCCACCAGGGAAGCCCTTATTAGTTATCTATTTTGTATACAGTACTGTGTATGTGTCAATCCCAGTCTCCCAATTTATCCCTCCCCTCACTTTTCCTCCTATAACCATAAGTTTGTTTCCTACATCTGTGATTCTATTTCTGTTTTGTAAATAAATTCATTTGTACCACTTTTTCTAGATTTCACGTATAAATGATAAATGATATTTGTCTTTCTCTGTTTCTGACTTCCTTCAGTGAGTATAACAATCTCTAGGTTCATCCATTTTGCTGCAAGTGGCATTATTTCATTCTTTTTATGGCTGAGTAATATTCAATTGTATACATGTACCACATCTTCTTTATCCATTTCTCTGTCAGTGAACATTTAGGTTACTTCCATGTCTTGGCTATTGTAAATAGTGCTGTGTGAACATCATGGTGCATGCATGTTTGATTTAGAGTTTTCTCTGGATATACACCCAGGAGTGGGATCATATGGCAATCTATTTTTAGTTTTTTAAGGGACCTCTATACTGTTTTCAACAATGGTTGTGTCAATTTACATTCCCACTAACAATGTAGGAGGGTTCCCTCTTCTTCACACCCTCTCCAGCATTTATTATTCCTAGACTTTTGAAAGATGGCCATTCTGACCACTGTGTGATGGTTGGTACCTCATTGTAGTTTTGATTTTTATTTCTCTAATGATTATCGATATTGAGCATCTTTTCCTGTGCCTATTGGCCATATGTATGTCTTCATTTGGAGAAATGTATATTTGAGTCTTCTGCCCAGTTTTGGACTGGGTTGTTTGTTTCTTTTGTTACTGAGTTATATGAGCTATTTGTAAATTAAGCTCTTGTTAGTTGCATCATTTGCAAATATTTTCTCCCAGCTCATACAATGTCTTTTCATTTTGTTTATGTTTTCCTCTCCTTGCAAAAGCTTATAAGTTTAATTAGATTCCATTTGTTCATTTTTGCTTTTGCTTCTATTGTAAAAGTTAATGATTTTTAAAATTTTAATTTTACATTCTGCTACTTCATTGAATTCTTCTAATATTTAAATTAACTTTATCATTGATTTTTGAGAGGCTTTCAGGTATACTATCATATCATCTACAAATAAAATTATTTTTACTTCTTCTTTACCCATTCTGATGCCTCTAATTGATTTATCTTGTCTAATTGTATTGGTTAATACTGCTGGATCACCAAAAAAGCAAGAGAGTTCTAGAAAGACATCTATTTCTGTTTTATTGACTATGCCAAAGCCTTTGGCTGTGTGGATCACAATAAACTGTGGAAAATTCTGAAGGAGATGGGAATACCAGACCACCTGACCTGCCTCTTGAGAAACCTATATGCAGGTCAGGAAGCAACAGTTAGAACTGGACATGGAACAACAGACTGGTTCCAAATAGGAAAAGGAGTCAAGGCTGTATATTGTCACCCTGCTTATTTAACTTATATGCAGAGTACATCATGAGAAATGCTGGGCTGGAAGAAGCACAAGCTGGAATCAAGATTGCTGGGAGAAATATCAATAACTTCAGATATGCAGATGACACCACCCTTATGGCAGAAAGTGAAGGGGAACTCAAAAGCCTCTTGATGAAAGTGAAAGAGTAGAGTGAAAAAGTTGGCCTAAAGCTCAACATTCAGAAACCTATGATCGTGGCATCTGGTCGCATCACTTCATGGGAAATAGATGGGGAAACAGTGGAAACACTGTCAGACTTTATTTTGGGGGGCTCCAAAATCACTGCAGATGGTGACTGCAGCCATGAAATTAAAAGACGCTTACTCCTTGGAAGGAAATTTATGACCAACCTAGATAGCATATTCAAAAGCAGAGACATTACTTTGCCAACAAAGGTCCATCTAGTCAAGGCAATGGTTTTTCCTGTGGTCATGTATGGATGTGAGAATTGGACTGTGAAGAAAGCTGAGCGCTGAAGAATTGATGCTTTTGAACTGTGGTGTTGGAGAAGACTCTTGAGAGTCCCTTGGACTGCAAGGAGATCCATCCAGTCCATCCTAAAGGAGATCAGTCCTGGGTATTCACTGGAAGGACTAATGCTTAAGCTCCAATACTTTGGCCACCTGATGCAAAGAGTTGACTCATTGGAAAAGACCCTGATGCTGAAGGGATTGGGGGCAGGAGGAGAAGGGAACGACAGAGGATGAGATGGCTGGATTGCATCACCGACTCGATGGACATGAGTCTGGGTGAACTCCGGGAGTTGGTGATGGACAGGGAGGCCTGGCGTGCTGCGATTCATGGGGTCGCAAAGAGTCGGACACGACTAAGCGACTGGACTGAACTGAACTGAACTGAATACCTCTAGTACAATGTTGAATAGTAATGGATAATCCACATAGTTTTCTTATTTCCAGTCTTAGAAGAATTAATTGCCTGTAATGTTTTCTGATTAAATAAGAAACTAGTTTTAAGAGTAAGGTATATATTATATGCTTCTCTTGTGGCTCAGCTGGTAAATAAACGATGTGCAATGCAGGAAACCTGGGTTTGATCGCTGGGTTGGAAAGATCCCCTGGAGAAGGAAAAGGCTACCCACTCCAATATTCTGGCCTAGAGAATTCTATGGACAGAGGAGCTGTATAATCCACGGGGTCACAAAGAGTCAAACACAACTGAGCAACTTTCACTTTCACATATATGGATATATAATCATGTTAAGAAAGAATTCTTTAATTCCTGTGTGTTTTTATAATGAATAGGTATTGATTTATTCAAAAACTTGCTCAGCTTCTTTGATTCCTTTTCTTGGCTTTATTAATATGTATGACACTAATTAATTTCTAAATATTATGCCAAATTTTCATTTCTGGTACATAACCCACTTGGTCATCCTGCATTATTTTCTTAACATGGCATTTAATTATTTTTGCTAATTATTTTTTCTAATATTTTGATTAGAAATTTGTGTCAATATTCAAGAAAGATGTTGGCCAATAGTCTTCTTTTTTTGTACCCTATTTAGTTTAGATAGCAGTGTTATACTTGCTTCATGGAAAGAAACAAGTAAGATTTCCTTCTTTTTTAATGCTTTTGATATGATGCTATGGTTTTTCCTGTGGTCATGTATGGATGTGAGAGTTGGGCTGTAAAGAAGGCTGAGCGCCAAAGAATTGATGCTTTTGAACTGTGGTGTTGGAGAAGACTCTTGAGCGTCCCTTGGACTGCAAGGAGATCCAGCCAGTCCATTCTGAAGGAGATCAGCCCTGGGATTTCTTTGGAAGGAATGATGCTAAAGCTGAAACTCCAGTACTTTGGCCACCTCATGCGAAGAGCTGACTCATTGGAAAAGACCCTGATGCTGGGAGGGACTGGGGGCAAGAGGAGAAGGGGACGACAGAGGATGAGATGGCTGGATGGCATCACTGACTCTATGGACGTGAGTCTGAGTGAACTCCAGGAGTTGGTGATGGACAGGGAGGCCTGGCGTGCTGCGATTCATGGGGTCGCAAAGAGTCGGACACGACTGAGCGACTGATCTGATCTGATATGACGGTTTGGTAGTATTCCCCTAGGAAATTATCCAGGCCTTGTGCTTTTTCTTAGGGTAGTTATTTGATATTTTTTTTTTTGTTTCTTCTATGGAAACTGTTTTCTTTAAGCTTTCTAATTCTAATGGGTTTAATTTTGCCAATCTGAGTTTCCCTAGGAAATTATCCATTTGCTATAGGTGCTCAAATTTATTTGCATGGACGTCTGCAAAGTGGGCTTCCCTGGTAGCTTAGACAGTAAAGAATCTGCCTGCAGTGCAGGAGACCCAGGTTCAATCACTGGGAGGGGAAGATCCCCTGGAGAAGGGAATAGCAACCCACTCCAGTATTCTTGCCTAGAGAATTCCATGGATGGAGGAGCCTGGTGAGCTACAAGTTCATGGGGTCACAAAGAGTCGGACATGGCTGGGTGGCCAACATTACTACTGCAAAGTAGTCCTATATGGTTTTTAAAGGTTTCTTGTCTCTGGTTATTCTCCCTTGTTGATATTAATTTAAAGTGTGACTTAAGAGATATCTAATATGATGGGTGATGGAATGAAAGGAGACTTTCTTGTTATTCTTGGTATGTTTTTATATTCCTTTTCTTTTTCAGTGGAAATGTTCATGTATTCCTTATATGAAAGTGAAAGTGAAGTCTCTCAGTCGTGTCTGACTCTTTGCGACCCCATGGACTGTAGCCTACCAAGCTTCTCTGTCCATAGGTTTTCCAGGCAAGAGTACTGGAGTGGGTTGCCATTTCCTTCTCCAGGGGATCTTCCCCACCCAGGGATTGAACCCAGGTCTCTGGCATTGCAGGCAGATGCTTTACCCTCTGAGCTACCAGGGAAGCCCCCCATTCCTTATATAATTTTTATATAAGGAAAAAAAATTCCTTATATAATTTTTTAAAAAGCAATATGAACAAAAGAATGAAGCCCAAAAAGGATATAGACACATGCATGCACACAGAGGGGTGGTATCTAACTGGTAAGTGTCTACTATATGAGACCTATGTATGGCTCAATCACCCTCCTTGATAAAAGTTAATGTGCCAAGGTCCATTTGAGTCAGCCAATTCTTTTAAAAATTATGTTTGTATCTAAGGCACATTTTGAAAATGACTGCCTTATTAGTTAGAGCACATTTTCAATGTACATACTGCCCCCATTTCTCCATCTCAACAGAAAGCCTCTCTATGAGCATAGATACAGATTTCTCCCATAGTAGAGGCAGAGTCCTTTGGTTATATCAGGTGCCCCAAAATTGATGACTGATCACTACTTTGACATAATGATGATACCTTCCATTCTCATGATGCTTTTCAGGCATTCAGAGCACTTATACAGATTTTCTTATTTGACTCACAATATCTCTGTTAGGTAGACTTGGCAGGTTATCTTCATTTTACAGTCAAAGAAAAAAATCCCAAAGAGATTATGTGGCTTTGCTAAGGCCATTTGGCTGACACAGGGCAAGGGGAGTACTGGCACCAAGTCTACTCTTCTTTATGCTGCAGTGCTATCACAAGCTGACTTCTCCTAGGCTGTGTTTTAATAGTATCCCCCATCACAATGCTTGCTAAATTGATAATGTCAGTAACAGCAGTGTTATATAAGCAAAACAATTTAGAAACTGTGCTTTTAAGTGCTCACTCAGACTTAAGAGGATAATTATATAATGACTTAGGAAACCCAGCCATTTAAAAAAGACTTTCTACAATGGCCAAAACCATCTTTGATGCTAAGCAAAGGAATAAAGTACATTGTATTGCTTAGCATTTTTGTTTAGCTGAAAGTACATTTTTAGATATTCTACCACCATTCATTCAACAAATATTTACTGAGTGCCACTTATGTGCCAATCCCTGTTCTCAGCAATGAGGATACAGCAGTGGACAAAGCAATGTCTCTGTTCTCAGAGCTCACATTCTAGTGGAAGGAGACAGACAACAAATAAATGAATATACATCACGAAAAATGCTGTGGAGGAAGATAAATTGGGAAATGGGGTTTAAAATGGACTGTCCGGGGAAGGTATCTCTGATAAGCAGACATCTGAGCACAGATGGAAAAGAATTTAGAGAATGAGTCTTATTGAAGAAACAGCTCCAAACAGCAAGACCCTAAAGCAAGAGAGAATTCTGCCATTATTTTCTTTTTAAATTTTTAATTGAGATATAGTTAAGATACACTATTTCATAACTTACAGGTGTGCAACATCAGTTCAGTTCAGTCGCTCAGTCATGTCTGACTCTTTGTGACCCCATGGACTGCAGCACGCCTGGCTTCCCTGTCCATCACCAGCTCCTGGACCTTATTCAAACTCATGTCCATCAAGTCAGTGATGCCATCCAACCATCTCAACCTCTGTTATCCCCTTCTCCTCCCACCTTCAATCTTTCCCAGCATCAAGGTCTTTTCCAATGAGTCAGTTCTTTGCATCAGGTGGCCAAAGTATTGGAGTTTCAGCTTCAGCATCGGTCCTTCCAATGAATATTCAGGACTGATTTCCTTTAGGATGGACAGGTTGGATCTCCTTGCTGTCCAAGGGACTCTCAAGAGTCTTCTCCAACACCACAGTTCAAAAGCATCAATTCTTTGGTGCTCAGCTTTGTTTATAGTCCAACTTTCACATCCGTACATGACTACTGGAAAAACCATAGCTTTGTCTAGATGGACAGCTTTTTAATATGCTGTTTAGGTTGGTCATAACTTTTCTTCCAAGGAGCAAGTGTCTTTTAATTTCATGGCTGTAGTCACCACCTGCAGTGATTTTGGAGCCCCAAAATATAAAGTCTGTCACTGTTCCCATTGTTTCCCCATCTATTTGCCATGAAGTGATGGGTCCGGATGCCATGATCTTAGTTTTCTGAATGTTGAGTTTTAAGCCAATTTTTAGAGATTCTATTTTATTTATAGTTGCTATAAAATACTGGCTATATTCTCTGTGTTGTACAATACATCCTTGTAGTTTATTTATTTTATACACAATTGTATCTCTTGATCCCCTACCCATATCTTGCCCCTCACCTCTTTCCTCTCTCCACTAGTAACCACTAGTTTGTTCTCTATGTTTATGAGTTTATTGCCTTATTGTTACATTTCCTAGTTTATTTTTTAGATTCCACATGTAAGTGATACCATACAGTAGTTATATTTCTCTAACATTTCACTTAGCAGAATATACCCTCCAAGCCCATCCATGTTGTTGCAAACAGCAAAATTTTATGGCTGAATATTATTCCATTAATTAGAATTGGACATTGAACAACAGACTGGTTCCAATGGGAAAGGAGTACGTCAAGGCTGTATATTGTCACCCTACTTATTTAACTTATATGCAAAGCACATCATGTGAAATGCCGGGCTGGATGAAGGACAAGCTGGAATCAAGATTGTCGGGAGAAATATCAATAACCTCAGATATGCACATGAGACCATCCTTATGGCAGAAAGTGAAGAAGAACTAAAGAGCCTCTTGATGAAAGTGAAAGAGGAGAGTGAAAAAGTTGGCTTAAAACTCAGCATTCAGAAAACTAAGATCATGGCATCTGGTCCCATTACTTCATGGCAAATAGATGGGGAAACAATGGAAACAGTGACAAACTTTATATTTTGGGGCTCCAAATCACTGCAGATGGTGACTGCAGCCATGAAATTAAAAGACACTTGCTCCTTGGAAGAAAAGCCATGACCAAACTAGTCAGCATATTTAAAAACAGAGACATTACTTTGCCAACAAAGGTCCGGATAGTCAAAGCGATGGTCTTTCCAGTAGTCATGTATGGATGTAAAGTTGGACTATAAACAAAGCTGAGCACCAAAGAATTGATGCTTTTGAACTGTGATGGTGGAAAAGACTCTTGAGAGTCCCTTGAACAGCAAGGAGATCCAACCTGTCCATCCTAAAGGAAATCAGTCCTGAATATTCATTGGAAGGACCGATGCTGAAGCTGAAACTCCAATACTTTGGCCACCTGATGCAAAGAACTAACTCATTGGAAAAGACCTTGATGTTGGGAAAGATTGAAGGTGCGAGGAGAAGGGGACAACAGGAGATGAGATGGTTGGATGGCATCCCCGACTTGATGGACATGAGTTTGAATAAGGTCCAGGAGCTGGTGATAGACAGGGAAGCCAGGCGTGCTGCAGTCCATGGGGTCACAAAGAGTCAGACATGACTGAACAACTGAACTGAACTGATTATTCCATTGTGTATATGTATATACTATATCTTCCTTATTCATTCTTCTGTTGATGGACACTTAGGCTGCTTTCATATTTTGTCAATCATAAACAATGCTGTTATGAATATTAGGATATATGTATCTTTTTGAATTAGTGTGTTTTCTTTATATATATATACATATATATATATACACCCAGGAGTGGAATTTGATGGATCATGCAATTCTATTTTCAGTTTTTTTAGAAACTTCCATACTGTTTTCCACAGTAGCTACACCAATTTACATTCCCACCAACAGTGTACAAGGGCTCCCTTTTCTCCACATCTTCACCAGTATTTGTTTGTGCTCTTTTTGATGATAGCCATTCTGACAGGTGTGAGGTTCTCTGACATTCTTAAATGTGTAGAAGAGAGCACTAAATCTCTCATACCCAAATGATCCAAAAAGGGCCTCCAGAACTCAACATTTTCTCCATGATTAGAGACTCAGTGAGAAGTGCCTTATATTAATATTTAAAATAAAATTTTAATAAATAGTAGAACCTACTATGCTTCTGTTGCTTAAACAATGTCAATTATTTTAAAAAAGAAAAAAGTAAATTTTTTTATTAATCTATTTTTATCTTTAAGTCTTCACCACATAGAATTGATGCTTTTGAACTGTGGTGTTGGAGAAGACTCTTGAGAGTCCCTTGGACTGCAAGGAGATCCAACCAGTCTATTCTGAAGGAGATCAGCCCTGGGATTTCTTTGGAAGGAATGATGCTAAAGCTGAAACTCCAGTACTTTGGCCACCTCATGCGAAGAGTTGACTCATTGGAAAAGACTCTGATGCTGGGCGGGATTGGGGGCAGGAGGAGAAGGGGACGACAGAGGATGAGATGGCTGGATGGCATCACCGACTCTATGGACGTGAGTCTGAGTGAACTCCAGGAGTTGGTGATGGACAGGGAGGCCTGGCATGCTCTGATTCATGGGGTCGAAAAGAGGCGGACACGACTGAGCGACTGATCTGATCTGATCACCACATAGACACTATCTTTAGTCCTTGTTTTTTAAAATATTGCATTTTACCTGAAGAGCTTATGTAAGCTACACATCATGAAGCTCTTGAAATTTAGTTGACCAGTGAAACAATCAGAAGAGATGCCTTTTTATGTAGACGTTTGTTGTGCTGAACTGCCCTTTGTGTTACTTCTTGCTCAGGATGCTTATGTACTTTTGTTACTGAAACGCAAGTCCATGTGCCCAATGCACAGTGAAGTGAAACAATACTGAAATGTTGGAGTTTGGAACAGAGAAAGGTTTATTGCAGGGCCTTGCAAGGAGACGGGTGACTCATGCCTTAAAAACCCCAAACTCCCTGAAAACTTTCAACAAAGCCCTTTTCCAGGAAAGGTAGTGGTGGAGCATGGTTAGTTGTTGCAAACTTCTTGGTGTCAGAGCCTTTCTTCTAGAAGTCAGGTCACGGTCAGGTAACGATCTTCTTGTAACTCTCTACCAAACAAATGTTATTCTGTGTTCTGACAAGAAAAATCAAGGTCCCAAGGCTCAGGTTTCATCCTCCAAGGTCCAGGTCCTGGCTAAGAGGAAGCAGATCTCAGTTGGCGGCTACCTCAGGGACAGGTCCCCAGACTCTGCCCAGCTGTCATCACTGAAGGAGCCAGGTGCCCAACTCAACTGACCCTCAGGCTCCTCAGGCCACTCAAACCATGGGAGCTATGTCCTTCAGACTGACCCAGGCAGACTTACACTGCTATTAGGTTGCAGAGGCAGAGATGGGGGGAGGTTCACTGCTGCGTCAAGGCCTGGGCCTGGCCAGCGGGCAGCCTTGGCCAGGGCTCTAGAGCCCAGCAAAACACAGTCCCCAGACTGTTTGCTGGGGCCCCAGCTCACCTGGTGGCCCAAGACTGGGCGAGCTGGAGGCCCCAGGGGAGAAGGGCAGGATTCGCCTCTTACCTCACTCTGCCTGACAACCACCACTCTACCAGCTGTTGGGTGAAGGGCCCACCAACAGTTGCTTGCTTGGAGAAGGGACCCGCTGTGGTGCTGGCCAATGGCTGAGAGACTGTTAGTGGTTTCGAGGTAACTGTTACCTGGTAATGGAGTGGGGGGTAATGGCAAACAATGACTGTGTGCTAAGAGCTGCACACTGCTTGCTCTATTATACTTTCTCTTATAGTTTCTCTATGCTAAGGAAACATCTAGGAAATTTAGTATCTTTGTGTTATTGAACCCCCAATCTGATGATCTTCAAACTCAAAACCCAGTGACCTAAAACAACCACCATGTTATTATCTTATGATTCTGTGGATTGACTGAACTCAATTGGGCAGTTCTTGCTGGTCTTTCTTGATGTATCTCAGGCAGCTGGTGGGGTTAAAGTCATCTGGAAGCTTTTGGTATGCAGAAACGGCTAAGTTTCCTTCCTTTCCCATGTGGTTTTGTGGGGCTTCCCTGGTGGCACTAGTGGTAAAGAACCCACCTGCTAATACAGGAGATGTATATTGTCACCCTGTTTATTTAACTTATATGCAGAGTACATCATGAGAAACGCTGGACTGGGAGAAACACAAGCTGGAATCAAGATTGCTGGGAGAAATATCAATCACCTCAGATATGCAGATGACACCACCCTTATGGCAGAAAGTGAAGAGGAACTCAAAAGCCTCTTGATGAAAGTGAAAGTGGAGAGTGAAAAAGTTGGCTTAAAGCTTAACATTCAGAAAACGAAGATCATGGCATCCGGTCCCATCACTTCATGGGAAATAGATGGGGAAACAGTGGAAACAGTGTCAGACTTTATTTTTCTGGGCTCCAAAATCCAAAAATCCAAAGCCATGAAATTAAAAGACGCTTACTCCTTGGAAGGAAAGTTATGACCAACCTAGATAGCATATTCAAAAGAAGAGACATTACTTTGCCAACAAAGGTCCATCTAGTCAAGGCTATGGTTTTTCCTGTGGTCATGTATGGATGTGAGAGTTGGACTGTGAAGAAGGCTGAGCACTGAAGAATTGATGCTTTTGAACTGTAGTGTTGGAGAAGACTCTTGAGAGTCCCTTGGACTGCAAGGAGATCCAACCAGTCCATTCTGAAGGAGATCAGCCCTGGGATTTCTTTGGAGGGAATGATGCTAAAGCTGAAACTCCAGTGCTTTGGCCACCTCATGCAAAGAGTTGACTCATTGGAAAAGACTCTGGTGCTGGGAGGGATTGGGGGCAAGAGGAGAAGGGGACGACAGAGGATGAGATGGCTGGATGGCATCACTGCCTCGATGGACATGAGTCTGAGTGAACTCCAAGAGTTGGTGAGGGACAGGGAGGCCTGGTGTGCTGCGATTCATGGGGTCGCAAAGAGTCGGACACTACTGAGCTACTGATCTGATCTGAAGAGACATGGGTCCAGTCCTTAGGTCAGGAAGATCCCCTGAAGGAGGAAATGGCCACCCACTCCAGTATTCCTGCCTGGAGAATCCCATGGACTGGTTGGGTTACAGTTCATAGGGTCGCAAAGAGTCAGACATGACTGAAGCTACTTAGCATACCCATGTGATTTTAGGGCTTCTCCTCTTCATGTGGCTTTTCCACATGGCTGCTAGGGCTTCCTCAAACCATGGAAGTTAGGTTCAAGAAGGAAATCAAAGCTTTTCTTAAAGGCTAAGCCCAGAATTGGCACAGTATCATTTCTACTTTACTCTGTTTCTTACTAGTCACAGCCAATCCAGATTCAGTGAGGGAGGCAACTGCACAATACATGATACTGGAAAGTGTCATTCATTGAGAGCCATCTTTGGAGATCAGTTATAACACCTTCTCATCCTGCATTATCATTCTGTGTGTTTACTTTTGTTAGATCATCTGATAGAAAACTTATAAGACATACCAGTACAAAGTGTTATGCAATCACAGAAAATGGAATGGCCAAAACTTTCTGGTAGGGAAAATAATAACCTTGAAAGAAAGGAGAATTTAAAGCTAAATCTTGAATGATGAATAGTCTCCCTGGGCAGATTAGATAGACAAAACAGCGCATGTGAGGTCACCGATGCATGAAGAAGTCAGGGGTGTTTGGGGAACAAAAGTATTTTCACTTTAGCTCAGCACTTCCCAGATTCTACTGTGTACAGACATTTCTTCGGGACCTTGTAAAGTGCAGATTCAGATTCAGTGGCTCTGTGGTGGGCCTCAGATCGTGCCTTTCTAAAAAGCTCCTCAGTGACTTGCAGCTGCTGGTTCACAGATCGTCCTTAGAGAGTGAGATGAGAGCTTATTTTTAATATATTTCTAAAATATAATCTAAGCAGAAGAGCAGCATCTTATTTCAACATCTTAGTTAATGCAAACAGCTTGGACACAGTATAACTTTCAGTTCACAAAATTATGTTTTTTAGGGGTCTAAGTTGAACTGAAGTATACCATTTCCCTACTCATGTTTCAGTGAGCACTCCCTCACAAAATTCTACTGGTGATATAATTACAGACCCCCACTTAGCTTCCTCTTAGGGCTCTTCTGAGAACTGTGCCTTAAATGCACAATGTCTGTTCCCAGCTTGCATAGCTCTTGAAGGAGTGAAACCGTGTCCTACTCACAACTAAGCTGTTAGCTCAGTGTTTAGCAAAAAGCATTATGGTTAGGAGTATAGACTCACATTCCTGATCCCAGAACTACCACTTACTGAAGCATTAATCTCATGAAATTAATTAACACATTAATAAATAATAGTAATTAATACATGCATTAATTAATGTACATGCCATACATACATGGCATTGTAACCTGGAGACAGAAGAAGTGTTCACCTCTTCCGGTTGTTGTAAGGATTAAACAGAAAATATTTAGAAAGATTTAGTAAGCCTCTTGATGAAAGTGAATGAGGAGAGTGAAAAGGTTGGCCTAAAGCTCAAGATTCAGAAAATTAAGATCAAGGCATCTGGTCCCATCACTTCATGGCAAATAGATAGGGAAACAGTGGAAACAGTGTCAGACTTTATTTTTCTGGGCTCCAAAATCATTGCAGATGGTGACTGCAGCCATGAAATTAAAAGACGCTTACTCCTTGGAAGGAAAGTTATGACCAACCTAGATAGCATATTCAAAAGCAGAGACATTACTTTGCCAACAAAGGTCTGTCTAGGCAAGGCTATGGTTTTTCCTGTGGTCGTGTATGGATGTGAGAATTGAACTGTGAAGAAAGCTGAGTGCCGAAGAATTGATGCTTTTGAACTGTGGTGTTGGAGAAGACTCTTGAGAGTCCCTTGGACTGCAAGGAGATCCAACCAGTCTGTTCTAAGGGAGATCAGTCCTGGGTGTTCATTGGAAGGACTGATGCTAAAGCTGAAACTCCAATACTTTGGCTACCTCATGCAAAGAGTTGACTCATTGGAAAAGACCCTGATGCTGGGAGGGATTGGGGTCAGGAGAAGGGGACGACAGAGGATGAAATGGCTGGATGGCATCACTAACCTGATAGACATGAGTTTGAGGAAACTCTGGGAGTTGGTGATGGACAGGGAGGCCTGGCGTGCTGCGGTTCATGGGGTCGCAAAGAGTCGGACATGACTGAG
This sequence comes from Bubalus kerabau, assembly GCF_029407905.1. NCBI lineage: Eukaryota > Metazoa > Chordata > Mammalia > Artiodactyla > Bovidae > Bubalus > Bubalus kerabau. The sequence continues at coordinate 150,525,043 of NC_073627.1, forward strand.
CAACTGAACTGACTGACTGAAGCCCTATATAAAATTCAACTATGATTATTAGCAAATGTGTGGAATAATGAATCTTACAGATAAAAGAAACATTGTCACATCCATTTAATCATGTGAATGTATTAATTAACTTGCACACATTAATTAGTTTGTTGCATTTTTACTTCACTTTTAACACATGCAAAATTTTCAGGAGCACATACATGCAAAGAACAAACTCACACAACAAATATTTCATGGATAAAAAGCACTTTCGCAAGCACTGAGGATGAGGCCATAAAGAAGGGAAGGAGAGGACAGAAAAATGAATTATATACGATTCCTTGCCTTAGGGAGGACAAATAAGAATAAGAATTATAATACAAAGTAAAACAATCCAATACCGCAAGAGGGGTGCCAGTAACATGTTCATGCTAATCGTCACTTGTGGGTAATTCTGTTTGTTGTCTGCCCAGCCATCCATTCCTATCTGCTGGTATTGGAAACATTTTCCTTGGGGATCCACTTCGTTCACTCAGCTTCAGTTGAGGGGGCTAACTCCAGCTTGACCTGGTGAACTAGGCCCTTTCCTTTCTGCTGCTGCTGCTGCTGCTAAGTCGCTTCAGTCGTGTCCAACTCTGTGCGACCCCATAGACGGCAGCCCACCAGGCTCCCCCGTCCCTGGGATTCTCCAAGCAAGAACACTGGAGTGGGTTGCCATTTCCTTCTCGAATGCAGGAAAGTGAAAAGTGAAAGGGAAGTCGTTCAGTCGTGTCTGACTCTTCGAGACCCCATGGACTGCAGCCCACCAGGCTTCTCCATTCATGGGATTTTCCAGGCAAGAGTGCTGGAATGGGGTGCCATTGCCTTCTCCGCTTTCCTTTCTAGCTTGGCTTATAACTATAAGGATTTTAAAATGCCACTAATGGGACTATCTACAGAATGAAACAGATCAAAGGGAGGTAAATATAGAAGAAAATATAGCAAAGAGATGGCAAGTGGCGGAACGAGAGGTCAAGTCCTAGTATGGTTTGTCAGTGCCACAGCTATGCCTGATAGACTCTTGGACTTTTTTCTTGAGCCAACAAATTCCTTTGTTTTAATTATAGGATTTCTGTTGCTCACAACTGTAAGGATCCTGAATAAATGTGGAACCTAGAAGTTCTAAATTCCAAATTATTTTGGACCTGTCCAAATTCAGACCTGATTAAAATTACAACCAAGACCAACGTTTTAATAGTAGGACAGAGAATAAAAAACATGTCTTTTGACATGAGTGCCTGAGAATATAAAGCACTGTGGTAGCCAGTAACATATTGTCATAAGAAAACTGGAAAGAACCTCAGTGACACTAAGAATACAAATATTTGTTGGTATTCTGTTTCTGGTCATCATTAATAGATTTTGGTTAGCTCGGCGTTCTCCTGCAGCATCCTGATTCTTTTTATTTTTTAATTGAAGGATAATTGCTTTACAGAATTTTGGTGTTTTCTGTCGAACTTCAACATGCTAACCTCAGCATCCTGATTCTTAATGATTTATGATTCTATAACCCCTAACTTGGGCTTCCCTAATAGCTCAGTTGGTAAAAGCCTGCAATGGAGGAGACCCTGGTTTGATTCCTGGGCTGGGAAGATCCCCTGAAGAAGGGAAAGGTTACCCACTCCAGTATTCTGGCCTGGGAATTCCATGGACTGTACAGTCTGTGGGGTCGCAAAGAGCTGGACATGACTGAGTGACTTTCACTTTCACTTTTCACTTTCAACCCCTAACTTTGAAACTGTGTACTTGCTTTATTCATTTGCTGTGGCAAACTGAATTTGAACCCACTTATATTTGGTAACAACTAAGGCAGAAACTATGATTTCACTGATATTACCACAATCAACTCAACTGACACAAAAGACAGATGAGATACTCCTAGAGTCAGGAAACATATTTTTGTTCTTGCATATATTATTCAAGTAGAAACCATTATAAAATAATATAATTTTTCAACCTTTTAAAATTTACTTCTTTGGTTTTATCCTCCCATATGAGGAACACAGGATCAATTTAATTATCCTACTTTTACAGAGGAGAAAAGTAAGCAAAGAGGGAGCAACAATCCAGTGGCAAAACAGAGTGTGTGGAGTGTAACTCTTCAATGATTCACAAAAACTCACACCCTTTACAGCCTCACTGGTGCCTCCTTCTTGGCCCACACCCAAGTGTTTCTCTCTGCATGTGAAAAGTGAAAAGAAAGTGAAGTCGCTTAGTCGTGTCTGACTCTTTGCTACCCCGTGGACAGTAGCTTACCAGGCTCCTCCCTCCATGGGATTCTCCAGGTAAGAATACTGGAGTGGGATGCCATTTCTTTCTCCAGGGGATCTTCCTGATCTAGGGATAGGACCCAGGTCTCCCGTATTGCAGGCAGACCTCTCACCCATATAGTCAAAGGTAATAAAGATACATGCTTTTAAATTCTCTGATCTTTCTGTGAATCTTAAGTCAATCTGGAAGATTTTAGTGTGTTTTATTTGGTCATAGCAAACACCCTCTTCCAAGAACACTAGAGATGATTCTACACATGGACATCACCAGATGGTCAATGCCAAAATCAGACTGATTATATGTTTTGCAGCCAAAGATGGAGAAGCTCTATACAGTCAGCAAAAACAAGACCTGGAGCTGACTGTGGCTCAGATCATGAATTCCTTATTGCAAAATTCAGACTTAAATTGAAGAAAGTAGAGAAAACCATTAGGTCATTCAGGTATGATCTAAATCAAATCCCTTATGATTATACAATGGAAGTGACAAATAAATTCAAGGGATTAGATCTGATAGACAGAGTGCCTGAAGAACTATGGACAGAGGTTCGTAACATTGTACAGGAGGCCCTGACCAAAACCATCCCAAAGAAAAAGAAATGCAAGAAGGAAAAGTGGTTGTCTGAGGAGGCTTCACAGATACCTGGAGAAAGAAGAGAAGCAAAAAACAAGAGAGAAGGGGAAAGATAACACCCAACTGAATGCAGAGTTCTAGAAAATAGCAAGGAAAGAAAAGAAGGCCTTCTTAAGTGAACAAACAATGCAAAGAAATAGAGGAAAACAATAGAATGGGAAAGACTAAAGATCTCTTCAAAAAAATTGGGGATAACAAGGGAACATTTCATGCAAATGGACATGATAAAGGATAGAAACAGTAAGGACTTAACAAGCAGAAGAGATTAAGAAGAGGTGGCAAGAATACACACAAGAACTGTACAGAAAAGGTCTTAATGACCTGGATAGCCACAATGATATGATTACTCACCTAGAGCTAGACATCCTGGAATGTGAAGTAGAAAATCCCATGGACGGAGGAGCCTGGTAGGCTGCAGTCCATGGGGTCTCGAAGAGTCGGACATGACTGAGCGACTTCACTTTCACTTTTCACTCTCATGCATTGGAGAAGGAAATGGCAACCCACTCCAGTGTTCTTGCCTGGAGAATCCCAGGGACGGGGGAGCCTGGTGGGCTGCCGTCTATGGGGTCGCACAGAGTCGGACACAACTGAAGCGACTTAGCAGTAGTAGCAGCAGTAGGAAGCATTACTATGAACAAAGTTAGTGGAGGTGATGGAATTCTGGCTGAGCTATTTCAAATCCTAAAAGATGATGCTATTGAAGTGTTGCTGCACTTAATATGCCAGCTAATTTGGAAAACTCAGTAGTGGCCACAGGACTGGAAAAGGTCAGTCTTCATTCCAATCCCAAAGAAAGGCAATGCCAAAGAATGTTCAAACTACTGCATAATTGTGCTCATTTCACATGCTAGCAAGGTAATGCTCAAAATCCTTCAAGCTAGGCTTCAACAGTATGTGAACTGAGAACTTCCAGATGTAAAGCTGGATTTAGAAAAGGAACCAAAGGGGGAACCAGAAATCAAATTGCCAATATCCACTGGATCATAGAAAAAGCAAGAGAATTCCAGAAAGACATCTGTTTCATTGACTATGCTATAGCTTTTGCATGTGTGGATCACAATAAACTGTGGAAAATTCTTTAAAATTGGGAATACCAGACCACCTTACCTGCCTCCTGAGAAACCTGTGTGCAGGTCAAGAAGCAACAGTTAGAACCAGACATGGAACAACAGACTGGTTTCAAATTGGGAAAGGAGTACATACATCAAGGCTGTATACTGTCACCCTTATTTAATTTATATACAGAATACATGATACAAAATGCCCAGGCTGGATGAAGCTCGAGCTGGAATCAAGATTGCTGGGAGAAATATCAGTAACCTCAGATAAGCAGATGACACCACCCTACTGGAACAAAGTGAAGAGGAACAAAAGAGCCTCTTAATGAAGGTGAAATAGGAGAGTGAAAAAGATAGCTTAAAACTCAACATTCAAAAAACTAAGATCATGGCATCTGGTCCATCACTTTATGGCAAATAGATGGGGGGAAAAAATGGAAACAGTGACAGTGTTTTCTTGGGCTCCAGAGTCACTGAGGATGGTGACTGCAGCCATGAAATTAAAAGATGCTTGCTCCTTGGAAGAAAAGCTATGACAAACCTAGACAGCATGTTAAAATACAGAGACATCACTTTGCCAACAATGGTCCATCTAGTCCAAGCTATGGTTTTTCCAGTAGTCAGATACAGATGTGAGAGTTGGTCCATAAAGAAGGCTGAGCAGCAAAGAATTGAAGCTTTCAAACTGTGGTGCTGGAGAAGACTCTTGAGAGTTCCTTGGATAGCAAGGTGATCAAACCAGTCAATCTTAAAGGAAATGAACTCTGAATATTCACTGGAAGGACTGATGCTGAAGCTCTAATACTTTGGCCACCCGATGCGAAGAGCTGACTGACTCATTGGAAAAGACTCTGATGTGGGACAGATTGAAGGCAGGAGAAGGGGACAGCAGAGGATGAGATGGTTGGATAGCACCACTGACTCAATGGACATGAGTTTAAGCAAACTCTGGGAGAGTGAAGGACAGGGAAGCCTGGTTTGCTCCAGTCCATGGGGTTTCAAAGAGTCAGACATAACTCAACTACTGAAAAACAGCAGTTTACATTTTGTGTGTAGTTAAACTTCACTGCATTTCCACTGGTACCAATAAATAACTGCTATGAGAAGGCTGGTAGTACCAGCCTTCACACCTCACTGCTTTTTTTGTATGTTTTATTTTCTAAGTTATATGATTTCATGCATTTTTGGTTTTTTCTTTTGTTATCATAATTACTATCAAATGACTTTTATTGAGGATGTAATCTGTGGCAAGTATGATGATGAACACTTTATATGCATTATTGGACCCAGTTCTCTCAATAAACCTCTGAAGTAGGTACCATTATTGCCTCCTTTTTACAGATGAGAAAACTGAGGCACAATAATAAGGAATATAGCCAGGGTTACAAAGTCAATTAGTGGCATTGCTAGGATTCAAACCATGATTTAACTCCAAAATATAAGCTTTAAAAATTTTGGCAAACTAAACATAAAACTTATTATTTTAGCCATTTTACAATTCAGTGGTATTTAATACATTCACATTTTTTGCAACCATCACTATTTAGTCCTAGAAAATGTTTGCCACTCTAAAATGCAACCTCATGCCCATCAAGCAGTCACTCCTCATTGCTCCCACCCAACCCCTTATCTGTTTTCTGTCTCTTAAGGATTTGCCTATTCTGGACATTTCATAAATGGAATTATATAATAGGGGATCTTTTGTGTCTGTTTTCTTCCACTTTTCATAATGTTTTCATGATTCATTCATGTTGTAGCAGGTATCAGTACTTCATTTCCTTTTTTGACCAAATGTTAACCATTGCAGCACATTTAGTTTATCTATGAATCAGTGGGTGCACATTTGGTTGTTTCCACTTTTTGTCTCTTGTGAAGCTCTAATATGAACATTCAGGTAGAAGGTTTTGTTTGAACACCTGCTTTCAATTCTTTTGGATAAAAATTATAGGCTTTTGATCATAAGCCTCTGTTGACTCCAAGAAGGAAAAGACCAGATATCTTAAAATCTTCATTCAACAAATATTTACTGAGAACCTACTATTCAGCTACCTAGAATGCTAAGCACTGGGAATGTAAGTTACAATGAATAAGACAGACATCCCTGCCCTCCTCAGGAATGACAGAAAACTGAGTAAGTTAGTAAAACACAGACCTGGCAGCAGTTATGATTAAAGGTTCCTTTTCCATTTGCTATTAAAGGGAAGTCAAAGCCGGTAATGATGCATCTGAGCAAGATGCAAGATGCTATAATGGAATGCTTTTGGATGCAAGAAACTAGTACAACTAAGACTAGTTTAAAGGTGAAGACTATTCTCTTCACCTCCACTGAAAGTATCCTAGTCAAAGTCACTATCATCACCTTTTCCCTGTAGCTCTGCAGGAATCTTCAGCTTGGGTTGCCTCCAATACTCTTGCCTGGCAAATCCCATGGACGGAGGAGCCTGGTAGGCTGCAGTCCATGGGGTCGCGAAGAGTTGGACACCACTGAGCGACTTCACTTTCACTTTTCACTTTCATACATTGGAGAAGGAAATGGCAACCCACTCCAGTGTTCTTGCCTGGAGAATCCCAGGGACGGGGGAGCCTGGTGGGCTGCCGTCTCTGGGATCACACAGAGTCAGACACAACTGAAGCAACTTAGCAGCAGCAGCAGCAGCTCTTAGAATAAAGACCATTTATTGCCTTGTGTGTGTGTACTTAGTCGCTCAGTCATGTCTGACTCTTTGTGATCCCATGGACTGTAGCCTGCTAGGCTCCTCAGTCCATGGGAATTCTCCAGGCAAGAATACTGGAGTGGGCTGCCATGCCCACCTCCCAGGGATCTTTCCAACCCAGGGATCGAACCCAGGTCTCCTGCACTGCAGGTAGATTCTTTACCATCTGAGCCACCAGGGAAGCCCATTTACTGCCTTACCTAAGTCTGAGGTAGGAAGTTTCCTGATTGTGATAAGTCAGCAGCTCCACAGCATCAAGGAACTAGGTTTTCTCTATCCTTCTGGTCTGCCATCTTCATCATCTTCATAGTCACAATAAGGATAAGCAACTCGAGGGATCATGTCCTCCTACACAACAAGGACCAAAGTACAGAAGTGGAAAGATGGAAGATCCCATCAAAAAAAAAAAAGTTCCCTCTAAGAAATTCTCCAGAATACTTCCCCAGGTCTGTTCTGCCAGATTTGCACCAAAAGCCTATTCCTACAGCAACCATGGTAGGGGAATGGCAGTACAAAGAGTGATTTAAGATTAATCAAATTTGAGGCTGGAAAAGGGCCCAGTTCCCCAATGGGTCAAACAGCTACCTGATGCACCAACAAAACACACTTCTGGGAAAATGTAAGAGAGAAAGGAAGAGTTGTAATATAGGGGATGTATAAAAGTGTCTCCATGAGTGCCTAAGCAAGAATTCCTGGAGAAAGTCCAATTCATGTTCTCCTCTGAACTTCAAGGCCTCAACTGAATAAAACAACCAACCAAACAAACAAAACAAAAACCTTAAATCTCAACATGTCCAAGACTGAACTTATGAGTCTCATCAAAGTGGTCTCTTCTAATGCTTTGTGAATAGCACCACCATTCCAGTTGTAAGAGCCAGAAAAACAGGAGTCATCATATTCTTTTTCCTTACCAGCTGTGTCTGGTGCATCATTGAGTCCTGTTGATATAACCTCCAAAATAGCTCTTGGATCTACTACTACTCTTTTCACCTCCACTGACAGTATCCTACTCCAAGTCACTATCATCACCTTTTCCCTGTAGCTCTGCAGGAATCTTCAGCTTGGTTTCCCTGCATCGAATTTGACCTCCCACCAACATAGTTCTCCACATTATAGCTAAGGTGGCCTTTTTAAACACATGCTCATGCTTAAAATTTGCTTCCCGCTGCTCCTGGAATAAAGACCAAAATAAGGCCCTTCCCCAACTCTTCAGTCTGGAGAAGGAAATGGCAACCCTCTCCAGTATTCTTGCCTAGATAATCCCGTGGACAGGGGAGCCTGGTGGTCTGCTCTACATGGGGTTGCACAGAGTTGGACACGACTGAAGCGACTTAGCATGCATGCATGCATGCATTGGAGAAGGAAATGGCAGCCCACTCCAGTGTTTTTGCCTGGAGAATCCCGGGGCAGAGGAGCCTGGTGGGCTGCTGTCTATGGGGTCGCACAGAGTCGGACATGACTGAAGATACTTAGCAGCAGCAGCAGCAACTCTTCAGTCAGTTCAGTCGCTCAGTCGTGTCCGATTCTTTGCGACCCCACGGACTTCAGCATGCCAGGCTTCCCTGTCTATCACCAACTCCCGGAGCCTACTCAAACTCATGTCCATCGCATCAGTGATGCCAACTCCCCAACTCTTAGCAATTCATTTAACTGGTTTTCTTTGAGCTTTCCACCCCACCTCAGACTTGTGCACTTGCCATTACTCCTGGCCCTTGTTATCCTTCATATCTCAGCTTAACCGTCATTCCCATGGGAAAGCCTCTCCAAGCTTCTTAAGTAGGTCATAGAGAAGTCTGTGCTTTTCCTTTAGGGCACTTTTCTGCCTTAAGACTAAGATCTTCCGAAACAGGGAGCTAGTATCTCCTACAACATAACACCTTCACATAGTAAGTATACATTATATAGTTTTCTAATCAATATATACACTTCAAAGAAGAGTGGACGATGATAAATGTGGACCGAGTCTCAGAGAAAACACAAATGAGGGCCGTGACCCACCAGCATGGCCCAGCAGCCTGGACCACAAGATTCGTTGCTCCTCCCAGCAGCTCCGCCCCTTGGGTCCAGCCCCTCCCTGCTGAGTCGTGGGGCGGGGCATAGAGGTCGCCTGACGTGACAGCAGCCGGTCTCTGATTGGGCTTCCAGGCGTGCCGGCTAGGAAAGGGGGCGTGCCCTCGTGCGCTGATTGGCTGGTGGGAAGCAGCTAGGCGGGCAGCGGCGGCCGCGGTGCGGGGGCGGTCGCTGGGAGGGACGGGACTGGGCAGGGCAGGGCTGGGAGGGCAGTAGCTGCGGGTAGGATGGGTCCTCATCGCCGGCTTCGCTGAGACTCGCTCGCGTGGGCTGCCCGCGGCGGGCCCGCAGTGGCCGCGGCGGCATGAAGGGCGCTCTGGGAAGTCCTGTGGCTGCGGCTGCCGCAGGCGCCGCGATGCAGGAGAGTTTCGGCTGCGTCGTGGCCAACCGCTTCCACCAGCTGCTAGACGATGAGTCTGACCCGTTCGACATCCTGCGCGAGGCCGAACGCCGGCGCCAGCAGCAGCTGCAGCGCAAGAGGCGCGACGAGGCGGCGGCGGCGGCGGCCGGGGCTGGCAACCGCGGCGGCAGGAGCCCGGCTGGGGCCTCGGGCCACAGACCCGGCGCGGGCGGCGGCCGGAGGGAGTCCCAGAAGGAGCGCAAGAGCCTCCCGGCCCCCAGCTCGCAACAGCCAGATAGCCCAGGGGGCGGCCCGCAGCCGCCCGGTACGCGCGCCCAGCCCGGCACCTGGGTGTCCCAGGGTGGGCGCGGTGGGCGGGAGGGGAAGGAGAATGGGGTCATGGAGGTCACTCCTCCTCAGCCGCCCCAGGACCTGCTACTGCGAGACTGGGGTCGCTGGAACCTGTTCCAGAAAGGGAAGGGGGCGCTGGGAAGAGTTGACCGAAGTTAAGGGTCCCAGTGGCTGAGGAAGGTGGGAAAAAGGACAGCGTGGGGGGAGTGTCACGCCCCTTCTGGCCTTTCCCAGTCCCTTCTGGGAGCGAAGGAGAGTGCCGGCTTGGAGTAGGGGGTTTCTGAACGGTGGGACTGAGCCTTTACAAGTTGGGCAAAGTTGAGGGATATTTCTTGGGTGGTGTATGAGGGCAAACACTGGGGTCGCTGCCCCAGGGCTCTCAGATCTAAAACTAGCAGGGACCTTCTCCATCCTCCAGCCCAACCTCTGCAAGATTCGCGTCGGGAGGCGAAAAGAAGCGTCGTGGGAGGAGGGAGGGGAGCGCCTCTTAGGGAGAATGGAGGAGGGCGCACCCGGCCGTTGGGGGTGGCGGCGAGAACTCGGGGTGTGTGAAAGGATCGCCGGGGTGAGGAGCTAGGGCCTCTGTGATGGAGGGAAGGCCTAGGTGACCGCGGGGGTGGGCTGTGACGTCAGAGCCGCGAGCACAACGCGGCGGGGGTTGACGCGGGGTCCCCGGCGCCTTCCAAGCTCTGTGCCTTCACTTCACCCATCCACCTCCTTTACGGTGGCTTACAACAGTCATCCCGCACGGGTTTTTCAATACATCAAGTAGTGTTGATGGCTTGTGTAACTTGTCATTAACTCAGGCTGCTTTAAGAAAAGCGGTTTTAACCTTTTCAACAAGAATATTCAAAGTTCCCCATTCCCTGCTTAGCCAGAATGGCCAGTGCAAAGCTTGGTGTACTCCTGACTGCATCTGTGTATGGATGGTGCTTAAGAGTCGTTTCCCACCTGAACTGCTTCAGTGGTAAAGCCTCCAAGATTCCACCTGTGTTTCCTCTGTTTTCCAAAAATAAAATAGTGGTCCTAAGGTTTCCGAAAAAAAGTTTTCAGATGCATGATTCGACCACGCCAGCCAGTGTTTGGCAGTGTATTCAACTCGGCTTTACTGGCTTGTTCCATGCTTGATAAAAATTGTCAGCCCAGTCCTGAGAGAATAATTCCTGACTTGATTGTTGGGGCCTTGACTTCTGCAGCTAGGTAATGTTTACCTTTATCTGTGCAAAGTTCAGTCCAGCAATATCTCTTGAGAATCAGAAAATTAAGTTATTATAATATTGACAATTATTTTAAATGCTGTTGGGATATCCCAAGATTTCTTGATAGGCAAGTACATATATGAGCCTATTTAAACAGTGAGTGAGACTTGAGATATATTGTATATTTTGTATATGTTCTATTTTTCTCTTAAATCTATTTAGATAAATATCATAGTAATAAAAAAATTGGACAGGCTAAGCTTTATTTTTTAACAAGTGAAAATATGTATTATCTTTTAGTGAGAAACGGAATTTAGTTTTCTGTTAATGTATTGCTTTTTAACCTTTTTACTAGTAAATTTGTCATGCATTTTGTTGTATTTTAAACAATTCAGAAGTGTATGAAGTAAAGTGAAAATCCATACTTTTCTTACTGTTAACACTTTGTATTTACACATATAAATGCACAGAGCTACTTCTTTTTTTCCCCTAAATTTCAGATGTTATAAACTCAGTTGCACCCTGCATTTAGCATAATAAATAAACTTAGCATTATAATGTAGTATGCTAATAACTTTTTCTGTCAATTGTTTATAATCCAGGTCATCTGGTTTTTGAGATCTGTATTAAAGAACTTTAGTTAATTTTGTAGTTAGAATGGAAGTTTTGTAGTTCTAGTTCTTTTTCAAGTGTGTTATTTCAGAAGCAAACAGGTCATTAATTTCCATTTGTGCAGTTACTGTACTGAATTTATCTGTAATGGGTGTTAGAGAGCTTCCCTCTTAAGGTTTTGTAACCCTAATTGATAGGGACTGTACTTCTCTAACACTCAAGTTTTTAAAGTTTATTTGGCTATTAAAAGTGAATACTTAGTGTAGACAAGAGTCAAAGTCAAAACAAGTTTGACATATAACAGAAACATTAATCACAAAAGAATGTGAAAATCATGAGATTTTCCCATAGAAATAGATTTTTAATATCCTTCACTATTTAACAATATAGACCCTTACTGAAAAAATGTATTCTTTGTCTTCAGAGGCTGTTTCAGCTTTGCTTTTCCTGGCCTTTCAGAAATTCTCCAAGTCAAAGCTCAACTTTATTTCAGGGAGATTGCACTGTAAATTTTACAGTATTCTGTCTCTTTATGTGGGCTGGGGTTAGATCAGTGATCAGACTGCATATGCCAGCCTTTTATTTCGAAAGGGCTAGTAAAATTCAGTGTTTGCATTATCCACTTGGAGCTGCTGATCCAGCACAGAACGACTAGCTTCAGTTGCAGTCCTGATCTCTTAGTAGTAAGTTGTGGGAAAAACTGGACCTCTATTATCTTTGTTTTTTGGATTTTGGAAAGAAAATGAAATGTTTGCAGGGTATTGATAATTATTCTAATAAATTGCCAGGTCATATTTAATGCTTTTCAACTTATACACAGAAGCTTTGGAAGATGCTGTAGTATTAAGTATGTAGCAAATGTCATTTTAAGTTTTGAATGATGAATTCCAAATTTAATTGATACAGTTTTAAAAATAACTGAAAACTGGAAGGTTGAAATAAGCTCTTAAGTGTGGTTAAGTGGAGATATTTAGTATAAGTTATAGGTTATGGATAGGAAATTTGAAACTGTATTAAAATAACTGTTTACATTGAGGGAAAAGTATTATTATTGTTGAGGTACTTGCTGATGGCTATTATGTCATAGTCTATTACAGTTTTCAACTTGTTAGTTAACTTTCATAATAACATTTTTGCCTTACATTTTAAATGCCTCTTCCAAATTTGATCTCTCTTAGTAACATGTGTGCTCTTGGATATGGCTTTGCATACTCCTGGACAGCTGGGTATGAGTGTTAGTCTCTGTTTTGTTTCTGAAATAAAAGGATAATGCTTTATTTATGATAACATCTTTCCTGTATCCTAAACATGTCACAAGTTTAGATTGTGGCTTCAGGATTCAAATCAGATTTGAGCATTTCCTAGGTTAATGGGACGTTAACTTAAGATTGAACTTAGATCTGTTGTGTAACATTTCACATTTCAAGTAATTAACTAACAAGTAATAAATTGTACAGTTTTGTGTTAGTGATGTTGCAAACATGATTTTTGCTTTAAAATGAGATCAGTAAGCTATTGAAACTAGGTTCATATTTACATGTGCCTTCTTTATAAACTTTTGATAGAAAATATTAAATGGGAAAATAGAATACAGGTAAACATATATTCCTTAAGAGTCATGAGTATCTCCTAAGTAAGAAAGGAACCCAGTAGTTTAAATAATACCCATTAATGCAAATACATTTAATATATTTTTACAACCATACAATGAATGTGAACGGTGACTTATACCAAGAAAAATCGAAGCTACTAAAATAAAAGTTATACATAATATTTGAGATGGAGACCTACTAAATGTATACCAGGGAAGAATAAACATATTTTTGGAAGATTATTTAAGAAGTAACAATGTTCTTCATAATACATTGATTTTACCAAATAATAGATGCCTTAAGACATAGACTCTGCTGAAAATTTTTAAAGTGTCAAAACTGAGAAGGGTAAAGGGAGAACAGAGATGACTGGAGTGGCCCCAGCCCCAGGCTCCTCAGTGCCGGCCTCTCCATGGACAGGAGATACCCCTTCAAATGCTGGCCGGCCCTTACATGAGTTGGCAAATACCAACTTGGCCTCATATTTGAGAAGTGTGATTATGAGTGTATAAATCTCATCAAAGAACAGGAAAATCTGTTTTCAAATAAGAATAATTATAATGGTACAAACTATTTAAAAATGAAAAGTTTATTAGGTAATGAATGATAAACTATAGGTGGGATTCCAAACACAGGGTATTTGTCTTTTACTTTTCTGGAAAGACCTTAACTACCATGTTTTGATAAAGCTGCTCTTGTGAAATGTAGTTGATATATATCTTCAATAGCTATCACAAAGTCATTGTGAGACACTTTTAATTGTAGGTTAGTTGGTATAGTTTATCTTATCATATTTTCTAGGACATAAGGGAAAGCATATGCTTCAATGGTAATGTCAAAGTTTTATTAAAAGACAACTCTGGGCAGTAGTAATATCAGCAACTTTTTTTCCTCTCTGAAGTTTTTCAAACTTCCCAAATATTCCTATGACATTGATTTCTAGAAAAGTGAAATTTAAAAGTACCTGTAATAATGTGCTGCTGCAGACTTTGGTTCTAGTTCTTCCCTTTGATTTCTCCTTCTCAGGCCAGAAGCGAACTCCCAGAAGAGGGGAGCAACAAGGATGGAGTGATAGCCGAGGGACAGAGGTGACGCTTGATAGAGCAGAGCGGAGATCCTACAGGGAATATCGACCCTATGACACCGAGAGGCAGGCGGATTTTACACCTGAGAAGTTTACAGATGAAAAGTAGGTACTGCAGACCTCAGCTTGGAGGGTTGGAGGAACCAGAAGGATTTTCAGAGGACTATGAGCCTTTGCAAACTTTTGGTGGTGCCAGTCCTGGGAATAGTTTGCCAATCTAAGTAACAAATCATACGGCTTTAGGTAACACATGAAGGATCTTCCATTGGTTCAGGAAATGATTACAAAATAAAAAGTGGATAATTTACTGATAACTTTGAAAGACATTCTTATAACAAACTCTACAGGAGTATGCTAAATTTTCTTTTGAAGTTTAGGCCAGAGGTATAATTATGTTCTTGATTTAGTAGAACTAATTTGGACCACTAATGAATTTAAACAAATTTATGATGAAATTTGACCAAAAAACTGATAGAATGTGTAATGCCAGTTTAAGGCTTCCATGCCTTCTCTAGAGAGTGCTCTGACCTGGAAGATGGTCTCAGGCTGATACAGTCTGAGTAACATGGCAGTATGTGGGCTATCATACCCACCTGAACGCAGGAAGCAGTTCTTAATGTCTTATGCTTAGTATTAACAGGATGGATACTTGCTGCCTCAAGTTTTTAATTATTAAACCTACATAGCACTGGATTTAGGTTAAAACAAAACTACTTGTGAATCACATTTAAAGGAATAGAAAGTTTAAAAAGCTAAAAGAGACTAGAATAATGTACAGTTTAATGTCAAGGGATCTGTTGTTCCCAAAGTCTTTTAACTTCTTGACTATGTATTTCATCACACATTCAAAACAGAGATGGTATATCTGCCACCATGTTAGAGGATGAAGGCAAGAGAAAGGTTTAATTCTGCTTTTTGGGGGTGATTAGTTCAAATTAGCTATGCAACCACTATAGTCTGCTTGCTTACAGAAAGCCTTCTAGATCAGAGCTGCTTATTGGGGAAGCATTTGTGTATTTTCCCCCTACTTCAGGGACTTATTCTGTGGAAATAAATTATAACTCAAATTTCCAGCTTTTTTAGTAGCAAAATTATGAGTTTTTTTTAAAGGATAAGTCTTTATATATTAACATGAAAAAAATGCCTTATTGAGGGATGATTTACAGAAAGTTGCAAGAATTGTATAAGAAATCCCCATATATCCTCGTCCAGATTCTCCAAAAACTTTTTACCACCTTTTCTTTATCATGCTCCTCCCTTCCTCTCTCCCCCTCTTTCTCCTTTTCTCTCTCTGTTACACACACACACACACATATCTTTTTTCTTTGGCTTTTGAGAGTAAGATGCAGGAATGTTTCCTAAAAACATGGTTCAGTTATCAAACTTATTAACGTTGCTGCAATACTTATTATCTAATTATCTGAATCATGTAATCTATAGACTACTCAAACTGTACCAATTGTCCTATTAATATCCCTTTCAGTTCAGTTCAGTCGCTCAGTCGTGTCTGACTCTTTGCAACCTCATGAGTTCACCCAAACCCATGTCCATCGAGTTGGTGATGCCATCCAGCCATCTCATCTTCTGTCATCCCCTTCTCCTCCTGCCCCCAATCCCTCCCAGCATCAGAGTCTTTTCCAATGAGTCAACTCTTCACATGAGGTGGCCAAAGTATTGGAGTTTCAGCTTCAGGATCAGTCCTGCCATTGAACACCCAGGACTGACCTCCTTTAGGATGGACTGGTTGGATCTCCTCGCAGTCCAAGGGACTCTCAAGAGTCTTCTCCAACACCACAGTTCAAAAGCATCAATTCTTCAGTGCTCAACTTTCTTCACAGTCCAACTCTCACATCCATACATGACCACTGGAAAAACCATAGCCTTGACTAGATGGACCCTTGTTGGCAAAGTAATATCTCTGCTTTTTAATATGCTAGCAAAAGAAAAAAATCAGTTCACAGTCCAGGAATATGCATTATATTTACTTATTTAGGCTGCTTTGGGTCTTTGTTGTGGTACATGGGGGCTTCTCTCATTGGGGCACACGGGCTTCTCATTGCAGAGCATGGGCTCTAGAGTGCATGGGCTCTCCAGCTGGGCTTAGTTGCCCCATGGCTTAGTTCCCCCTGACCAGGGATTGAACCCACATCCCCTGCATTAGAAGGCAAATTCTTAACCACTGTATTGCCAGCGAGGTTCCGTGTATTGCATTTAGTCTTAAGACAGCTCTTTAGTTTTTCATTTATTTATGGAGTTGACATTTTTGAAGAACATGAACCAGTTATTCTGTAGAACAGTCCGGAGTTGAATTTGCCTGCTGTTTCCTCATGAGACAAGGTCCTGCATTTTGGCAGGGATACAGTAGAAGTGTGATGTCTGTGTCCTTCCCAGTGTATCATATTAGAAATATGTAGGAAATGTTTACTTTCAAGGAAATTTGAAAATATATTTTGTGAAGTCTTGTAGTATCAGAAAAGATAATTTTCCTCTTTTCTTAAAAAATACTTTTCATTTGATAAACAGCCATAAGATCTTTAATAAAAATAATTTTATAGTCACTTTAGAAAATTCAGAAAATGAATAAAATTAAAAAAAAATTTAAACCACTCTTTTACCATTTGAGGTGACTACAGTTTAACTCTTCACCAGTGCATATACACTGAGTACTATATATTCTTTCTTTTCCACTTGACAAGTAGAAGTCATTAACGATGATGTCATGGACAGTGTTGGTGAGCATTTCTAATGGTTCTGTTATGATCTTTTGTTTGGAGTATTATAATGTAATTATTCCATTAGCGTTGGATCTTTGCTCAGCTTTCAGCTTTTTGCTTCATGAATAATACTCAGTGAGCAGACTTTTACCCATACAAGGCCTTTCCTAGATGTGGTTCTTAAAGTAGGAGTCCCAATTAGGGTCTTAAAGCAGTGGTTTTCCACTGTGTATCATGTCTCCAAATCTGGGACCCAGTTGGTACTTCAGTGTGAGGTTGGATTGGTACCTGTAGAGTGAAACAAACAAAAATTGGAGGGGACTATTAATGCATAGTGACAAATCACCATGCTGGTAACATGGCAGTTTATTCTGTTGCTGTTAATAGTAATCTATAAGAGTATTTCTCATAGCACTTTTTGTAGACTTCAGTATGATAAAATTTGATATCTATATATCTTTATTGGGCATGTTTATTGTGTATAGGATTTCGATAATCTTAACAGACTACTTAATTCAGTCCTCTCAATTTATGGATAAGTATATACCCAGAGTTTTAGTGGCATGGATTTTTATTCCCCTAGAGCAGAACATAGTTTTCACATAGAAGCAACAGCCATGGATGGTGCTGCAAGTAACTGTCGTGTGGCTTAGGTACAGAGATCAGCCGTGTCACTTGTATATATTCTGGGAATGCAGCTACTGTTTTTAATGCAGTAAGAATTTTTCTTTATTCTCCAAATGATGAACTCTTAAGTACACTCTTAGAACAGACTGTTAGGAAATTAGTCTGGACAATTATTCTGACTCCATATAGTTTGATTCTTTCTTTGGCTCTTTCTGCAGTTTACTTCTGGTCATTTAAAGTCAGCTCCAGTCCTAAAAGAATCACTTACTCAGAAGTCTAAATTTTTTTCTTCCTCACCAGGAAGAATTTTTAAAACTTGTTCAGTTCAGTTGCTCAGTCATGTCCGACTCTTTGCTACCCCATGGACTACAGCATGCCAGGCTTCCCTGTCCATCACCAACTCCTGGAGCCTTAAAACTTGTAGTAAAATGATAAAGAATCTGCCTGTCAATGTGGGAGATGCAAGAGATGCAGGTTCGATCCCTGGGTCAGAAAGATCCCTTGGAGTAGGAAATGGCAACCCAGTCCAGTATTCTTGCCTGGAAAATGCCATGGACAGAGGAGTCTGGTGGGCTACAGTCCGTGGGGTTGCAGACTTGGACACAACTGAACATGCACACATGATGATGCATCACATGTTTTAAGCGTACAGTGCAGGGACGTTAAATACATTCTAATTGTTGTGCAACCGTCACCACTATCCATCTCCAGAAAATTTTCATCTTCCCGTTATACCCATTAAACATTAACTCCCAATTCCTCCCTCCATAAACTTCATTCCCTTTACCTGTAAAACCTGTACTCGTGTCTACTTATTAGGATTACGGTAAGAGAGTAGATTACAGGGATATAATAGATGGGGAAACTGGAAACAGCGAGAGACTTTATTTTTTTTGGCTCCAAAATCACTGCAGATGGTGACTGCAGCCATGAAATTAAAAGACACTTACTCCTTGGAAGGAAAGTTATGACCAACCTAGACAGCCTATTAAAAAGCAGAAACATTACTTTGCTGACAAAGGTCCGTCTAGTCAAGGCTATGGTTTTTCCAGTAGTCATGTATGGATGTGAGAGTTGGACTATAAAGAAAGCTGAGCACTGAAGAATTGATGCTTTTGAACTGTGGTGTTGGAAAAGACTCTTGAGAGTCTCTTGGACTGTGAGGAGATCCAACCAGTCCATCCTAAAGGAGGTCAGTCCTGAGTGTTCATTGGAAGGACTGATGTTGAAGCTGAAACTCCAGTACTTTGGCCACCTGATGAGAAGACATGACTCATTTGAAAAGATGCTTTTCCTGATGCTGGGAAAGATTGAGGGGAGGAGGAGAAGGGGACGACAGAGGTTGAGATGGATGGATGGCATCACCAACTCAATTGACATGAGTTTGGGTAAACTCCGGGAGTTGGTGATGGACAGGGAGGCCTGGCATGCTGCAGTCTATGGGGTCACAAAGAGTCGGACACGACTGAGTGATTGAACTGAATTGAACTGAGAAGTGGGATGGGACGGTTGGCCCAGTGCAATATTGTTTTCTTTTTGCTTGTATGTCATGATAAAGCTTCCTAAGTGGAGTCGAGGATTCCTCAATGCTTACCAACCTATAAAAAAATAGAGGATATCTTTTATAAGAAGGGAATTATAAGGAAGCACTTGAGAATACTTTTAATTGGGATGAGGTAGAGGTGGGGTAAACCTGTGGGATAAAGAAAAATTATTTAAGGGATTAGAATAAACCAGACCACAAAGCTGTTTTGGGGACCAGTTTCAGTTACTATCATATTTTTAATGAATTTGTTATTTTATCAGTATCTGATCTAGATTTCATGTACATTTAAACCTAATTTTTACTCGTATTATTTTCCACATATGGTTTTATGCTTCATTTCCTCTCAGTTTTTAGGTAGACTCCTTTTATGGCCCTGTCCAGCTTCCCGGTTAAGAACTTACAGTTACTTTTCATTTATTATTGTTTTAGAACTCTGCTTTAGATATTTACTGTAATGAGGAATCATATTCTACAACAGTCTCCATTTAAAATTTTGGTTTTGGTCAGAGGAGGTGGGAGACAGAAAAAGCCAACTTGGGGATCAGTGCTTCTGTATTTTTTCATCTTTTTGAGTAAGGAGAATTGTGAACTTTGTGTGTTTTTATCCACGATCTATAGTAGCTTTTTAAGGTAACATTTTCAGCCCTAAAAGTAGACTGAAATACATCTCCAGTTCTGGTGTTTGAGCCACCAATGTCGCTCGATTTCAGTAAGTAATTTGTTGCTTTCAATGTTTTTCAAAGTCTTAACAAATTAGAAATATATATAATTTATCTTATTAACGTAAGGTTTAACAATGAAAAAGATCAGATTCTTCCTGCAGAAGCTTTGAGTCTGGTGGAGGAGAAACAAGTCCCTATAAAGAGTGACTGTGACCTGGTGGCAGCCGAGAGCAGAGTGAGGAGAAGCGCACAGTCAGGCCCTGGATCCAGGGGGTGTGGCGGGGGAAGAGTGAGAAAAGGCAGATTCTTTGGATACTTCTGTGATGTGAGTTAGGGACCACAGGGGAGCACAACACTAATCCCTTGGTTAGTGTTGGTCATGTATCTTCAGGGACATGAGGTGACACGGAGAAATGTCCAGGAAGTAACTGTCTTTATGACCTGGAATCAGAGAGACCCCCAAATGAGAGACACAGGGGCACATGAAAGGGTCACATATCAATAGCATAGAGATGAGGATGGTGTGTGCAGGAGTGGGGAGGCGGGAATGTTGATATTCTTAGACAGATGGGTGGGTATCCAGAAGAAGGGTATCCAAGACATGTTCCTTAAAAAGACAAGGTATGGGACCTTTTTTTTTTTTTTAATTTTATTTTATTTTTAAACTTTACAATATTGTATTGGTTTTGCCAAATATCGAAATGAATCCGCCACAGGTATACATGTGTTCCCCATCCTGAACCCTCCTCCCTCCTTTCTTTATATGTGATTGCAGTCCCTGGCTCCAAGAAGTCGAATTGGGTGCCCAAGAAGCAGGATGAGTACCTTGTGAATGTTTGGATGTTACCTATTGCAAAAAGAACTTTTTAAGGACAAACAGGGAAAGGGAAGCCAGAAAGAGCAGAGGAAAACTAGTGGTTGGCAGTATCAAATGATGCATAGGGGTCAAATGACCTAGAGACAGAAGTGGCTACTGGATTTAACAACAAGGACATCATCTTCAGCTATTTTCCTCATCTGTGGGCACTAGTTATAATGAATAAACTGTATGCCAAGAGCACACAACAGTATCAAAGGTGGTATGTGCTCAGTAAAATTTAACTATTAATTTATTATTCAAGCCACAACATATGTTCTTTCCAACATACTGTAGCCATAATGAACTTCTAGAATTTTTTTTTCCTCAAAAAAAAAAAAAAAAGCCTTAGCCCTTTAATTCAGTTCACCACTTTTTATGGTACTCATTTCTTCCTAGACCAATTGACAGGTTTGATCGAGACAGACCACTGAGAGGACGTGGAGGCCCAAGAGGGGGCATGCGAAGCAGAGGCAGAGGTGGTCCTGGGAACAGAACTTTTGACGGTTTTGACCAGAGAGGGAAACGAGAATTTGACAGATATGGTGGGAATGATAAAATGTAAGTTTCTTTGTAATGCTGTTGTCTCTTTAAGATCTTGATGTAATATATGGTGTGAATCTGTTGTGTGTTAATATTTAGTTGACTTTATATTAGTATGCAATTATTCCTGAGGGAGCTGATCCTGGGACAGCTTTTCTGATCAACTTTTCTAATTTGGAGATTGACTGGAGACAGGTTTCTAGTTTAAGGGAATACTTTTTCTTTGTCTAGAGCAATCAGAACTGAAGACAACATGGGTGGATATGGAGTTCGCACCTGGGGATCAGGTAAAGATACCAGGTATGGTGCAAATATGTATCTTCTGTGAACCTGCAATTAAGTGGAAATATCTGGACCTTTATTTGCCTGTCTTGAAGATTATGTCCTCTGTGGTATGCTTGTGGTGTCTTTAGACTTGTGTGCTTTATATAGAAATTGAATTTAAGCTTTTGTTTCATGAGATAACTTTTAAAAACAGGTTTGCTCTATTGTAGTTAGCTTTGAAACCACTTTCAAAATTCTTTTGTCTTATTTAGCCAAGTAAATTTGTATATTTGTTCATATCCCAAGCACATGGCACTGTATATTTACCTATGCGTCTGATTGCTTTTTTAAATTACTAGATATTCTATACTTTATTTCTCTGTGACCTTCCAAAGTTTTTATATATATTGCATCTTGATCCTATAAAATTATTTGCAGATCCAAGCTCAATGACAAGTTCCACCTGAGGTTCAAATCTGGCATTTCTCTGAGGTTTTATGGTATCTCAGATTTGAACCGGTTTTGCTATTTAGGGGAGGTACTTGGTTCTGCTGTTTCTGTTATTACAGGGCTGCAGGGAATATGAGGAATGAGTTGCCCTAGGATGTGTTGTAGGGCAAGCTTTACACAAGTTTGAAGGCTTGAGGAGATCAAGACTTCCACATTTCTTCTTTTGAAGAATTAAATTTTTTACATAAATTTATTTTTCTTAAATTTTTATCCTTAAAAATAAATGTATACGATAACAGCAAATATAAAGTTAGATTTACTACCATTGCATATCTGTGTTGTCCTTGAAAAGAAACTTGTTAAATGTTTACAGATCTTTTCATTTTATTTTACTGTGATAATATATTTTTTAAAATGTACAAGTACCTTCTGAATCATCTGATTTACCACCTTATTTAATACTACCACCTCATTTCAGTTTGCATTTCAATTTAAAATCATTTTGGCTCCAAATGATTGATTACTCTAAGAGGTAAGCATTGGCCTTGGAAGAGACCAAAACATGCTCCTAGTAGGTGGTATGTCCCAATGTTAAAATGACGCATATCCCAGGGCGCTTACTTTAGATTGGTTTGTGAGTTACAAAGTCAAAGCTCTTAGGTGGTAATAATCTGTAATTGAATGTTTTTTTGTAGCATAAGACTTTAAATTCTTATTTAATACACTGAGATTTTGATTTGCCACCATGATATAGTCCAGTCGTGTGCTTAGTCACTCAGTCATGTTCAATTCTTTGCGACCCCATGGACTGTAACCCGCCAGGCCCCTCTGGGTTTCATGAGAATGAAATTTCTTTTGCTAATATTTTTTTAAAAAGCAATAGTCATATAGGATTAATATCAACATAAAAATTAAGATTATTATGCTGTTAAAATTCAAATTGCTTTTCATTGTGCTCTAATTTCTAATCTGTAGATTGTATATTTAGATGTGACAGTATATAAATTAATGTTTCAAAGCCTTATTTTTCTGGTAATCTGGTAATTACACCTTTTTGTAATCCTACACATTCCTTTTTATGGAATGTTTCCACTTTCTTGCCATTTTTTAAAGTTTGATAAAGTTTGATAAGATAGGCATATTCTTATCTATTATAAGTCATTGAAGACTTACACGTTAAGAATTTTTATGGTTCCTGTTAATATTTGGAATTTCCTAGGATAATAACAGATTTGAATAGTTGTTCTGGTCCTTTCCAATATGTTTTTAATTTTAGTCCATCAATAAAAACTTGTATTTATCAAATACTTTTACATTTTTGGAAATAATTTATATGGATTAGCAATTAAGAGCATTTTTTTCTCTTTTTATTTTGATGTGGGTTACTTGTATGTACATATTAATTTCTTGAGGGAAAAAGGGCATTAAAGTGTGTTTATTTCTGTCTTGAATATAGAAGGTCATTGATGTAAACAGATTTGTTTGACTAGACTGGTTCTTGCCGCTTTGCAGTGACACGGACCCGACTGCCCCCATGGAAGAGACCACAGTGGTGGAGGAGTCCCTGGGCCCTCTGGAGGATGAATCTCCAGCTAAGTGGGTATTTCATTCATTTTCCCCATTGGGTTGTTGGTCTTTTTCTTAAAGATTTATAAGAAGTCTTCATAGAACAGGAAGCTCAGTCTTTTGTCATATCACAGAGGATTGATCTTAATGTGTTAATGAATAATCAAACTAATTAATTCAAATCATCAGCAGCCTGTACTGTAATTAGTTTCTCTCTCTCAGTACCCCCATGTTTTGTCCTTTTATTTTCTTCTGGTCCCTCCTTCCCTCTTTTCTTCATGGAGCTTAGTTCCTTAGTCCATCTCTAGCACCCTTGCCCTTGGGGTCTATGAGTACCTTGCTAGCAGAATCCACCTCCTGGACAACTGATAGCCATCTGCCATCTCTCTACTTGCACCCACAGATTGAGTACTGCAAGTCCCTCAGCAGGCTGATGGGAACTCCTGTAAATTCCCCATCACCGCATTTTGAGATGAGCCCTCAACACTGCCCAGCAATGCCCATTTCTTGGATTCACTCTTTCCCCCAACCCACTACAATGACTGGTTCAGTTCTTGTCCCCTCAAAGCCCTGACACTGCTTCCCACTTTCTCCTTCTTCTATCCTTCCAACATTCACACCTCCTCTTTCATTTTCTGAGTACAACTTTGCTTCCTATGCCACAGAGAAATTAGAAGCCATCAGATGGGAACTTCACACTCTCCTGGGCTTCTTTCCTCATGGTAAAATAGAGTCTCACCATCAACCTCTTCAGCCTTTGGTTCGTATTTCCTTCTGACTTCACTGAAATCTCAGTTAGCTCTTTCCTTTTCAGACATACTCACCTTCTTCCCGCCAAATCTGGTCTTCCAGTCAGCATTTTATATGTGCTAAGTCTCTCTTGTTTTAAGCCTCTTGTTGCCCCTACATTCTCATCCACCTTCCTTTTTGGGGTTGTGTGCACTCTTTCTTCATTTCTTCCCCTTCATTTCCCCTTCATTTCATCCTCACTTCACTCCAGGTCTGACTCTGTCCTCACCACTCTTTTGAAATAGTCATCACATATCTCCAGACCTAACAGATATTTCAGTCTACAACTTTCTTGATCTCTCAGAACATTTGACTTTACAAGCATACCTCAGAGATATTGTGGGTTTGATTCCAAACCACCTCATTAAAGCTAATATCACAATAAAGCGAGTCACACAACAGTTTTTGGTTTCCCAGTGCATGTAAAAATCATGTTTACACTATAGTGTAGTCTATTACGTGTACAATAGCATTGTGTCTAAAAAAACCAATGTGCGTACCTTAAGTTAAAAATACTTTATTGCTAAAAGATGCCATCATTGGTGTCTTCAGTGGGTTATAATATTTTTGCTGGTGGAGGGTCTTGCCTTGATGTTGTTGCTGGTGACTGATGGAGGTGGTGGTTGTTGAAGGTTGGGGTGACTACGCAGTTTCTTAAAATAAGACAACAACGAAGCTTGCCATATTGATTGACTCTTCATTTGAACACTTTGAGGCCATTATAGAGTTATTAGTTGGCCTAATTTCAATATTATTGTGTCTCAGGGAATAGGGAGGCACCAGGAGAGAGATGGAAAGACCAGTTAGTGGAGCAGTCAGAACCACAGATAGCAGTTACTCATTATGTTCATTGTCTTATGTGGGTGCAATTGGTGGCATTCCAAAGCAATTACAGTAGTAATGTCTGTGGATCTTGGGTCACAGATTACCATGACAAATATAATAGTAATGAAAAGTTGGAAAGATTTCGAGAATTACCAAAGTGTGACGCAGAGACATCAAGTGAGCAAATACTATTGAGAAAGTAGTGCTGCTAGCCTGGGCTGCCACAGATATTTAATATGTTAAAAAGGCAGAATCTGGGAGCTCAACCCAGTGCTCTGTGACAACTTAGAGGGGTGAGATGGCATGGGAGATGGGAGGGGGATTCAGGAGGGAGGGAACATATATATACCTGTGGTTGATTCATGTTGATGTATGGCAGAGGCCAACACAATATTGTAAAGCAATTATCCTCCAATTAAAAAAAAAACAAACAGAAGGTTTAAAAAAAATAAAATTTTGTGAAAATCAAACAAAAAAGGCAGACTCTGTGAAGCACAATAAAACAAGGTATGCCTGTGTTGATTTCCACTTAACCACAACCATCAGTTCCTCCCTTGCAGGCTCAACCTTGTCTTCTGCTCTTTTAGAATGTTGAGTTCTTCAGGGCTCTGCCTTAGACCCTCTTCTGTGTGTCTGATGTCTGTTTCTAACGTCTCATGCACTCCTGCAGCTTGAATTGTCGTTTATCTCCTGACTCCGGAACATATACCTCTGGCTCCAACCTTCAATATGGATTCTAGGCCCGTGTGTCCATCTGTCTCCTGGACACCTCCCCATCGGCATCCCATATGCACCTCATGCCCACCGTGGCCAGAACTGAGGTCCACAGACCCCATGTGTGCTTAGTCACTGTGTGCTTAGTCACTCAGTCGTGTTCAACTCTTTGCAACCCCATGGACTGTAGCCTGCCCGGATGCTCTGTCCATGGGGATTCTCCAGGGAAGAATACTGGAGTGGGTTGCCATGCCCTCCTCCAGGGGATCTTCCCAACTCAGGGATAGAACCCAGCTCTCCCTGCATTGCAGGCAGATTTTTTACCGTCTGTGCCACCAGGGAAGCCCCCATTCTCATTAGGTGTTTCTGTCTTTCAGAACAGCATCAGCACTTATTCAGTTGCATAAACCAGAAACCTAGGAGTCATTCTTGAGATTTCCTTCTTCCTGACCCGCTGTCTCTCCAGAATCCAATCTGTCACTCTACCCTGAGGATTTGTACCTTTTTGTATCTACCATCTCCACTCACCACCTTAGTCTCAGCTACTTCTGTCTGTTCTCTCACCAGAGCTCCTAAGGGGGCTCCCTGTATTCTCAGCTTCTATCAACCTGTTCCACACCAAAGTGGCTTTCACTCTGCCATTCTGATCGGCGTGCTCCCACTAAGACCTACCCCCAGTGGCTTCCTGTCCTTTTTCTGTCCCTTGCCTTGACCTGCGCAGTCCTGCATGGCCTGACCCCCAAAGAGCCCTCAAGTTCAACACGCCTATGCCTTCTCCACATGTTTACCACATGACCCTTTTTCTTGTTCGCAAGCACCTTTCTCTAGCTCCTAACCATACCTGCCAAAAAGCTTTCACAAGTGCTGTTTTCTTGTTTTTCTATACTTCTCTTCTACAGCCCCTTCACCTATTTATTTAACTCTTACTCATCCTTCCACTGTGAAGAGGCAGGGTATCAAGTGGTTAAGAGCAGAGACTCTGGGCCAGTGTTCTGGGTTCAAATCCCAGCTCTGCCATTTACTAGTTTGGGCAAGTTATTTCATCTTTTTGTGCCTCAGTTCTTTTCATCTGTAAAATGAGAATAATAATAGTCCTTACATCTGAAGGCTGTCAGAAGTGTTGGTTGGGTGTGCATGAGTTTCATGTAGGGTGGGGCCAGCTATATAAATATCTACTATTATTATTGTTATTTAGAAGAGTAAAGTGCTGCAATGATTGATGATTGTGAAAGCTGTTAATTTACTATTCAGAACAACTAAGAAGTGTATTTAATTAAAGAAATAGATTAATAGTCATATGAATATTTAGACAGTGAGTTAACTAAGGAAATAGATCAACAGTGTATATGAATGTTAAGAAGTGAGTTAACTAGATACCCTCAGAAAAATTGGATCCTTTTGGAGCCGGTAAACCATTATACAAGTTCAGATAATGTAAGGCAGAATAATAGTAAATTATAGCATAATTATAATCTTTAGAATTAATTGAGGTATTCTAGCATTCATAGTGTTAGACAAAATCTTTCAATTAAATCAGTTATTCTGAAAGACAAAATAAATACTTAATGATTCTGGTGGCAGTCTCACTGTCTGCAATATCCTGGTGGAGCTAGTCAGCAAATCTCTCTCTCTGCTGACCATGGTGGACAGTGAGCACCCATTTAGATTTGCAGGAGCTTCAGTGCACAGCAGCTGTGCTCTAGTTGCTGAGCACACTGAGAAATTCGTGTCTCTGCACTGCCTTGTCAAATTTTAAAATTATTACTACTAACATTTCTAATAATACAATTACAGTTTTTTATAGTTTCAAAATTAGGCTTGTAAATACATCTTAGGATGGAGATGCTCTCTGGTCTCAGCTTTGTCTGGATATTGATCAAGCCAGAATGTATATTCAGTGAGACTCTTGGTTTCATACTTCACGCTGTGCCCAGTTGTGTCTGAATCTTTGCACCCTGTGGACTGTAGACTTCTGCTTCTCTGCCCTTGGAATTTTCCAGGCAAGGATACTGGAGTGTAGTGCCATTTCCTATTCCAGGGGATCTTCCCGACCCAGGAATCAAACCTGCATCTCTTGGGGTCTCCTGAATTAGCAGGCAGATTCTTTACTACTGTGCCACTTAGTTGGTAAATTTAATATACCCTCAACATATGCTCAAAGCTATGACCCAGAGTACATACATTTTCCTCAAATTGGACACATTTTGTTGACAATTATATGTGTTATGACCTTCCTTCCTAGATCGTTACAGAAGTATTATATGTTTCTTGTCTTGTGGTGTGCTAATGTCCGAGGATACCTGTGACAACTAACTGTGTTTTGCTTTAAAAATAAATTGAACATTTACCGAGCATTTTTGGTATGCCAGTAACTGCGCTAAGTGCTTCTATGGTTTAACTCACTTAATCTTTTGCTGCTTGTAAAGGAGAAGGTACTGTTAATTATTCTAATGCTGAGACATATAGGTTAGACAACTTAGTTTTTGTAGGTAGCAGAGCCAGAATTTGAACCAGATCTCGTAGCACAAACATTCATGTTCTTAACTGTACTAAGTGGCACATGCGTGCTCTGTTGTATCTGACTCTTTGAGACTCTGTGGGCTGTAGCGTGCCAGGCTCCTTTGTCCATGGAATTTTCCGGGCAGGAATACTGGTGTGGGTTGTCATTTCTTTCTCCAGGGGATCTTCCCAACCCAGAGATCAAACCTGCGTCTCTTGCCTTGACAGGTGGATTCTTTACCACTGAACCACCTGAGAAGCCCTATACTGAGTGCTAGGAAAGGTTAAGAGTGCCATTTAGATGAACTTGCTATTAAGAACTGCAAATGGGAGAAGGTGGTTCTGTAAGCAGGGAAAGAGCTACCAGGATCACTGAGGATTTGCCTATTCAGTAATATGGATCAACAACTGCCCCTTCCATCCTTAAAAATTATTAACCATGAGAAGAGAATGGTGAGGAAGCATTATTACAAAATATCTGCTATGAATTATTTTGTACTTTGTTTCCAAGCATATTGGCTTAGACAATGAAGATTATTATGTACTGAGTTTTCTTAATGCAGGACTATAGCTCTTTAAAAATTTTTATAGCAAATTTATAAGGAACTCAAAGTTTATCATGAAATTCTCTTCCCTTTCATTGGAAGGAGGTAGGTGGTATTATTTACATGTTAGATTAGATCCATGTGCTCCAGTCAGGTATTCATTGAGTAAAGTTTTATGTCTAGAACCCACTTTTCCTCGATTCACATTTTCACATATTCAGGTGAAAAGATAACTGTCTGAATGGAGGTTTCGACATTTGAATTGAAGATTTGTATGCTTTCTCTGTCCATATCTCAACTGTCTTCCATCTAAGCATTTTTTCTGCCGTCTTATTCCCTACATAGCATAGAGGCTGAATGTGGGCTTTGGAGATAGAATGACTGCATGTGAAACTTGTTAGCTATTTGTTAGCTGTATGATCTCCCTTCTTGATTTTTTTATCTGTAAAATGGAGCTGTTAATTTTATCTAACTTGTGGGATTAATTATCACAGGCAAATTAATGTAAAGCACTTTGAAGAGCATTTGGCACCCAGTAAACATGCAGTGAATGTTAGCATTATTACCCACTTATTTCTACATAAAGGTAACTGTTGTTAAAACAGCTATTTCTTCTGTAATTTCACTCATTTAGAAATAAAATGTTTTATTATCAATTTTACATATAGCATTGTTCTCAAGTCATACATTTGACACCTTATGTTTATAAGCAGTTTTGATGGAAAATTCTCTCCAAAATTTTTCTGTCATAAACCAGAGCTGTAAATATATTTGAATTATTCAAAAAAAGGGTTGTTGACTTTAGACTGATAGCAGTTATGATGCTTTTATAACTGTTAGAAATGCACTTGCATTAGTCCTTCCTGAAACTGAGAATTAGCGGTATCTCTTGTTGAATATCCAGTCTTTGCTAAAATGACAGTAAAAACTGAATTCAGTGCTGATTCAAGTGGGACGATGGAATCTTCCAGTTTTGTTTGTTTGCTTAGAGTGTGTTTTGTTTCTGGTTTTTCTCATTTTTGGTTCACCCGGTCTTTGTTGCTGTGCACACTTTCTCTAGTTGCAGTTAGCGGGGGCTACTCGTCACTGTTGTGCCTGGGCTTCTCATTGCAGCGGCTCCCCTGTTGTGGAGCGTAGGCTCTATCCAGGTGTGCAGGCTTAGTAGTTGTGGGCACATGGGCTTAGTTGCTCCATGGCATGTGAAATCTTCCTGGACCAGGGATCAAACCTGTGTCCCCTACACTGGTAGGTAGAATCCCAACCACTGGACCACCGGAAAAGTCCTAGAATGTTTAATAATTTTTGGTCAATAGACAACAAGGTTAAGGAACCTATCCTTGGTAATTTTATACTGTTCCCAACGTGGCTTGTTGAAGTGGCAGGTGATAATGGGAAATGCATACAGGGCATCGGTAAGAACACATTTAAATGAGGTGCATCTGAGTGAACAGTGTCAGGCTGATCACCTCCATAGAGGGAATCACTTGTGGCAAATGCCCTATTCTAAACTGCACTATTTGCTTTATTTTGGATGTCTTTTTTTCACTTCAGGTCTGCTTTTCTTACATGCCTTTACTTTTTTGTTCTATTTCTCTATGTTTAGACATATGTTTTGAGGACAATTCCTTGTGATCTTAACACAGAACCCATTCTTACTGAACTTTTTGGAATTTATTAACTTCTATTAGGTTATCTTAGTTATGAAAGAATCCTCAAATTCATAGCATCCAGTTCCACAAATTTCTTAATTCTGTCACAAATAGGCTACAAAACCCCTCAGGACGCCTTAATATTTCTTTGTTTTTAGCTCCTTTTGTTAAAAGTTATAGAAAAAAATGTATTTAAATAAGAATGGTATATTGAAACTGGGAGTAAGTAGTTGAAACTAAACTGTTACCAAATCATGGTCATTCTTATTTCATAGATTTCTCTACCCACTTCTTCTACTCCCAGGATATGTTACATATCATCCAAAAATGTTTCAGAATAAAGAAAATAACTGGAATATCGTTATCTCATCTAAAATTTTTAAGCAATTCCTTAATCTCATTAAATATCTAGTCAGTTTCTGAGTTTTCCTGATTATCTTAAAATCTTTTCTTAAAACAATTTATTTGTTTGAATTAATATTGAAATATACATTTTAATGGGTGTGTTTTTTATATATTTTTATTAATAAAGCAACATTATTGAGGTATAATCTGAATTCGATAAACAGCACATATCTAGTATATACAGTCTTACAAGTTTCAAACAATCAAAGTAATGAGCACATCTGTCAGTCCAGAAAGTTTCTTTGTATCCCTTTGTAATCCCTCTCTCCTGCCCCTTCCACTTAGGCAACCAGTGACCTACATTTTTGTCATTAAAGATTAGTTTGCAATTGCTATAATTTTATATAAATGGAATCATACAGCATGTATTCTTTTTTTGTCTATATTATTTACTAAGCATGCATAATTTAAGATGCATCCAGGTTGTTAAATGTGTCAACAGTTTCTTCCCATTTATTGCTGAGTGATAATCCACTTTACAGATAGACCAATATTTGCTTAACTATCTACCTGATGATGATCATTTAGATTACTTAGTTTTTGCTGTTATAAATAAAGCTGCTATAAACATTTTTGTGTGTCTTTCTGTGGATATACATTTTTATGTATATCTCTTTGATTTCATCAGTGATCCAATGATGGTTTAGTAGCATATTGTTTAGCTGCCACATGTTTGTGTTCTTTAGAGTCTTTTTTTTGTAGTTTATTTCTAATCTCATATCATTGTGATCAGAAAAGATGCTTAATATGATTTCTATTTTCTTCAGTTTACCAAGGCTCACCTTTGTGGCCCAGCATGTGGTCAATCCTGGAGAAGGTTCCATGTGCACTTGAGAAGAATGTGTAGTCTTGCTGCTTTTGGATGAGATGCTCTATAAATATCAATTAAGTCAAACTTATCTAAAGTGAAGAACTGGCTTTTAGTTTCATTGACCTTTGCAATTGTTTTCTTTGTCTCTGTTTCATTTATTTCTGCTTTGATTGTTATAGTTTCTTCTGCTGACTTTAGGTTTTGTTTTGTTCTTCTTTTTCTAGTTTTAGGTGCACAGTTAAGTTGTTTAGTTGAGATTTTTCTTGTTTCTTGACCATTCTTGTTTGGACCATTGAGCTTTTCATTTTCATTTGTAAGTGTTTTTAAAAAATTTTCTCTTTGATTTCTTCAGTAATCCATTGGTTATGTAGTAGCATATTGTTTAGCTGCCGTATGTTTCTGTTTTTTATAGTTTTTTCTCATAGTTTATTTCTAATCTCATAGCATTATGATCAGAAAAATTGGTTGATATGGTTTCAATTTTCTTAAATTTATCAAGGCCATCTTGTTCCCCAGCATATGGTCAGTTCTGTAGAATGTTCCATGTGCACTTGTGTAACCTGCTATTTGGGGTAGAATGCTTTATAAATTGGAGAAGGCAATGGCACCCCACTCCAGTACTCTTGCCTGGAAAATCCCACGGACAGAGGAGCCTGGTAGGCTGCAATCCATGGGGTCACTGGGAGTCGGACACGACTGAGTGACTTCACTTTCACTTTTCACTTTCATGCATTGGAGAAGGAAATGGCAACCCACTCCAGTGTTCTTGCCTGGAGAATCCCATGGACAGGGGAGCCTGGTCTATGGGGTCGCACAGAGTCGGACACGACTGAAGCGACTTAGCAGCAGCAGCAGCAGCAGCTTTATAAATATCAATTAAGTCCATCTGGTCTAATGTGTCATTTAAGGCCCGTGTTTCCTTATTAATTTTCCATCTGGATGATCTGTCCATTGATGAAAGTGGGGTGTTAAAGTCCCCCACTATTACTGTAGTTTTAAAAAATTATTGTATTATTGTCAGTTTCTCCTTTTATGGTTGTTAGTATTTGCCTTACATATTAAGGTGTTCCTATGTTTTTGGGTGCATATATAAATAGAATTATTATATCTTCTTGGATTGTTCCTTTGATCATTATGTAGTAGTCCTCCTCCTTTGTCTCTTGTAACAAGTCTTTGTTTTAAAGTCCATTTTTTCTGATATGAGTATTGGTACTCCAGCTTTCTTTTGATTTCCATTTGTGTGGAATACCTTCTCCCATCCTCTTACCTTCAGTCCGTAAGTGTCCCCACATCTGAGGTGGATCTCCTATAGACGGCATATATATGGGTCTTGTTTTGGAATCTACCCAACCAGTCTATGTCTTTTGGTTGGTGCATTTCATGTATTTGTATTTTGATTAATCAATAATTGCATTAGTTATCAATATGTATGTTCCTATTACCATTTTAAAAATTGTTTTGAGTATGTTTTTTTAGGTCTTTTCCTTCTGTTGTGTTTCCTACATAGAGAAGTTCCTTTAGCATTTGTTATGAAGCTGGTTTGGTGGTGCTGAATTCTCTTAACTTTTGCTTGTTGAAAGACTTTTTATTTCTCTGTCAAATCTGAATGAGAGCCTCACTGTGGAGAGTATTCTTGTTTGTAGGTTCTTCTCTTCATCACTTTAAATATTTCGTGCCAGTCCCTTCTAGTTTGCAGAGTTTGTGTTGAGAAATCAGCCAATAACCTTATGGGAGTTCCCTTGTATGTTATGTTATTTATTGTTTTTCCCTTGTTGCTTTTAGTATTTTGTCTCTAATTTTTGTCAATTTGATTACTGTGTGTCTCAATGTGTTCCTTCTTGGGTTTATCCTTTCTGGGACTCTTTGTGCTTCCTGGACATGGTTGACTATTTCCTTTTCCATGTTGGGTAAGTTTTTAAATAATATTTCTTCAAATATTTTCTTGGGCCCTTTCTCTCTTCTCCTCCTGGGACCCCTATAATGCAAATGTTGGTGCATTTAATGTTGTCCCAGAGGTCTCTTGGACTGTCTTCATTTCTTCTCATTCTTTTTTCTGCATTTTGTTCCACAACAGTGATTTTCACCATTCTGTCTTATAGGTCACTATCCATTTTTCTGTCTCAGTTATCCTGTTACTGATTCCTTCCAGTGTATTATTCATCTCTCTTCATTTGTTCTTTAATTCTTCTGGGTGTTTGTTAAATATTTCTTGCATCTTCTCATTTCCCACCTCTGCCCCCGAGATCCTGGATCATCTTCAGTATCATTATTCTGAATTCTTTTTCTGGAAGGTTGCCTATCTTCACCTTTATTTAGCTATTTTTTTCCCCCCTGAGGTTTTATCTTGTTCCTTCATCTGGGACATAACCCTCTGCCTTTTAATTTTTGTTTAACTTTCTGTGATTGTGGTTTTCATTTTGAAGGCTGCAGGATTGTAGTTCTTCTCTCTATAAGTTAATTTTTAACAACTGTATTTTAACAGCCAAATCACAAAATTCCTGAAAAAAATATTGGCTGTTATTACTTAGTGCAAGCCAAATCCAGCATGGCATTATAGAGTAGTAAAACATGTTTCTCTGTTATTCATATTTTTAAAAAATTTTCTTAATACTAATAGTGAGAGGCAGAGGTTTGATCAAATTCAGGTTTAACTTTTTGGTAAGATTGTTGCAAAGTTTATGAATGGCTGCTGCTTATCATTTCCTTTATCCATTGATTTATTAGGGCTGCAAATTAGTGATAGTCTAATTCTATCATTCTTTCTTTATTTAAGTAGCTGGGATGATCTATAAAGAAAAACTTACCTAAAACTAGTTGATTACAGTGAGGTGTAAGTTTGTTAAGGAAATGAAGGATAATAAAAGAAATATTTTACTTTTACTCATTTTTAGAAAGAGTTGGCTCCCTCATATCTTTCAAAGGTGCCAGTGACTTTTTTTAAGTGTCATTATGAACTTAGAGATTTAAACATATCTGATATGTTTTAGTCCACTGAGATTTTATGCTTATTGGTACTTAAACTGATCCATTTTTTGACTGAAGGGGGCCTCTTCAAGTTGATCCTTGATCCTTTTGAGACACATTCAGTAATCTTTGATAGCTTGCTTGCTTTCTGGCAAGACATGTTTATGACTCATCATCTGTAGTTCACACCTTATACTGAGTCATTTTTCCAGGGAGCCAGAGTCCTTTAATAGAATATGGTATTTAGAATTGTATGGTATCACTTACACGTGGAATCTAAAATATAATACCAGTGAACTTATCTATGAGACAGAAACAGACTCACAGACATAGAGAACAGACTTGTGGTTGCCAAGGGGGAGTGGGTGTTGGGGAAGAGTAGATGGGATGGAGTTTGGAATTAGTAGATACAAACTATTTTACATAGAATGGATAAATAACAAGGTTTTACTATTTAGCACAGAGAATTCAATATCCTGTGATAAAGCATAATGGAAAAGAATATGAAGAAGAATGTATAACTATATATAACTGAATCACTTTACTGTTCATTGTAAATTTACTTTATGTACTTCCATAAAATAAACTTAAAAGATAGAATATGGTATTTAGAAACCATAATCTAGGCACTGGGGTTACTTACTACTACTAGATTCTTAACTGTTTCTAGTACATTTAAGTGGATGAGCTGAGAAATACACATATACACATTTTTAAGATGAAATATGTTATGAGTTTATTCATTATTTTCATTTGAAATTTAGGAGTACAAGATTTTAGCTAAACTTTCTTACATTTGTTTTTCTTTTTCTTCCATGCTGAAAATCCCAGTTGTCAGTAATATTGTACTGTCATTTGCTACACACACGACAAATATTCATAACATTACCAACACTATCTTCAGTAACATGATTATTAAAAAGTTATATATAGAGATGAAAAATCAAGTTTATATTTCAAGGCACTCCAAATAGCTCTTTTCTGATGCTTTTTATCGCCAATGTGATAAACTAGGCTAATTTGATTAATCTTGCTTCCAAATTTTAGATATTGAATTTAAATCTGTTTTATAATTATACAAAATATTTACATGTTTCCAAAATACAATCTGTTAAGACATGATATTTTCCAGTTAGTGTATATCCCTGTTCTTTCCCTGGTGTATATTATGATTTTATTTTTAAAATCTGTATATATATATATTTGTATGTATATATATATATTTGTATTCCTTAGGTGAATGGAAACATATATTCTACCTTGCTGTTTTATCAGTATATCCTGGAGGTGCCCCATAGCAATATATGTATTTCTGATTCTTTTTTAGCTGTGTAGTATTTATAATTTTTCCACTAAGATCTTCTTCAGATGATTTTGGGTCATTTCCAGTATTTGAAATTACAAAATTTAGTGTCTTTTTATATTTTTGCCAGTGTATATTTGGGATATGTTTTTATTTTAAATATTTATTTACTTGGCTGTGCTGGGTCGTAGTTGCTGCACACCAGATCTTTCATCTTCATCACAGCACGTGAACTCTCAGTTGCAGCATGTGGGATCTAGTTTCCTGACCAGGGATTGAACCCCAGGCCACTTGCACAGGGAGCATGGAGCCTTATCCTCTGGACCACCAGGGAAGTTGCTGGGATATATTTTCATATTAGTATTTTCCCAACATCTCATTGTGAAAATTTGCAAACACACCTGTTCCTACCACCTAAACTGATATAGAATTTACGTATTGTGAAATGTGCAAAAATACATGCACATTCATTGTTTTGACATTTGCACTTTTTTTAGTTGTGTCATTTACTTATATTGAGTTGTAAGAGTCCTTTTTGTATTCTAGATCTAAGTCCCTTATCAGATAAATGGTTTGCAGATATTTCCTCCCATTCTGTGAGTTATCCTTTCACTTTCTTGATGGTGTCCTTTTACAGCATGAAAGTTTTCCGTTTTGGTGATGTCCAGTTTATCTACTTTTTCTTTTGATGCTTCTGCTTTCAGTGTTGTATCTAAGAAGCCATTGCCTAATCCAAGGTTTATGCCTATATTTTCTTTGAAGAGTTTTATACTTTTAGCTCCTATACTTATGGTATGAGGTAGAAGTTCAACTTAATTCAAAGGAGAAAGAACTTTTCAACAACTGTTGCTGGGAAAACTTAATATCCACTTGTAAAATAATGGTCTTTGGCACCCTGGTCAAAAAAATTAATTGCTCATAAATATGAGGGCTTATTTCTAGATGTTAAATTTTGTTTCATTGTTCTATATGTCTGTCTTTTTTCAGAATTCATGAATTTAAGGAGGATATTTACAAAAGAATGCATTTGTGACTCACTGTTTATAACCCCTGTTCATGGTTCTCTATATATGTTTTGTCTCAATAGCTTCTCCCATTTGTTTCTACAATTATCTCATTTTGTATGTAATGCCATATGGGAAGGGAATGCTTGGTGGTGAGTGTAATATTAATGTCACTGGAATGGTTATATTCCCATTTTTCAAAGACTGCTTTGAACACAGACAGGGAGTATCTTCAGTTGGGAGTGATGGCATAAAATTATGAAAATAAGGAAGCTATGGTTCAAAGATTTTCTTACCTTATTTAAATCTGAGATGGAGTTCTGTGAAAGTACATTAAACTAATGGGTGTGACTTCCTCTTTCATAAAATAGACATTTCAGACCCATCAAAAATCATTCTTTATGATTACACTTCTTTATAGAGTTCCTGAGTTGGAGGTAGAAGAAGAAACTCAAGTTCAAGAGATGACCCTAGATGAGTGGAAAAATCTTCAAGAACAGACCAGACCAAAGCCCGAATTTAACATCCGGAAACCTGAGTCTACTGTCCCTTCCAAAGCAGTGGTGATACACAAGTCTAAATATAGAGATGATGTAAGCATGATGTTTTATATCTAGAGGTAATCTTCATTGTTACCTTACTGAAAACGAAATGGAACATTAGTAGTTGACATTCTAGTTTCAACCTTATAGTAATCAGACGTGTCTGTTTCAACCTAAGAGTAACCATGCATGCCTAATTTTACTATATTTTTATTAACTGAAAAAAATTGACCCATTAATACTTGATCCAAAGCAGTTATAGTGAGCACATTTTCTGCTCACTTCAGAACTGTGTGAAGACTATGCTCACACTGTTGTG
This sequence comes from Bubalus kerabau, assembly GCF_029407905.1. NCBI lineage: Eukaryota > Metazoa > Chordata > Mammalia > Artiodactyla > Bovidae > Bubalus > Bubalus kerabau. The sequence continues at coordinate 150,562,588 of NC_073627.1, forward strand.
TTTTAGTTACATTTCAATTTTGTGTCCAAAGAGAGATCCAGAATGTTTCCCTGAATGATGCCATTTCATAGGATAACAACTAGGCATTTTTGTGATTAGATTACCTTCAGTTATGATTCTTTTTTTTAATTCAAGTAGAGTTGATTTACAATATTTTTATAGTTTCAGGTGTGCAAAAAACTGATTCAATGTTATTTTTCACAGTTCTAATTCTTAATAAGTGTGTTTAACTGAAACTAGTTGGTCACTTTAAACCAGTCAGAGTTGGGTGAATCCTTTCTGGTGATATTGCAGTAGCTTTGCTCCCACTGCAGAAATTCACCAGAGGACCCCTGAAGCCCCTCCCCCATGACAGGCATGCTAGCATGGCCAGCTATCCTCTTGGGATTGCTCACACATTCTTAAGATCTGATTTTACATGGTTTATGTTCACCTATTTGTTGGCGTCTTCAGCTTTGAAAATATCTTCCAGCATATATTGATAAGGATGGTCAGAGAGTTATTTAATCACATTCTATTCGGATTCCTAAACTTAAGGGAGGGTACACTGAAGCATTGTAATTTTAAAATTTAGAGTTAGTATCATTCAGTCACAGCTATTTATCTTGATACCAGTCTCTGTGTCAATGATGGTGGTGAACACTCTTCCTCTCTGCTTGATGTTACTCATTGATTTTCCATTTGAAAATCAGGAGTTTTATACTATGTAGATTTGTCTGTGTTCCCATTTACATTTTGGTTAGTTATATTCTTTTTATGAATAATTTCTCTTGGGGATCATTTATGATACTGGACTCCTTCCTACCTCCTCTTCCTGGCAGTCGAACTCCGGGAGTCTGTGTTTTGAGCTGTTCCTCTAGAAAAGACTTTTTGTACACATACGAGGCCAGAGCCTTATTCTCTCAGAAAGCTCTGTGAGGTCTTTTTACAAGTCTATCAGCTAGTTGGGTTGGGTTTTTTTTTCCCCTATCCACTTTCTTCTTTTGTACATAAAGTTTTGCCTAAAACAATTGTGCTGTCAGGATTTGAAATGTGCAGCTGACATGTTAAGTAAAAACAGAAGCTGTTCTTCTTAATCCACACCAGATTCATCTTCCCTGGCTTCTGAGAGAGGTCTCCTGGAATCTTTGAAGCAACTGGGTTAGCTGAGTCATTGAGCTTGGTCTCAGTAAGGCACACATCTTTGGTACTTATTAACCTTACAGCGTTGATGATTTCAGCCAGGAGTTGTTCTTATAGAGACAGAGGCCAAATCTTGGTGTCACTACTTTGCTCTGGATACCCTAAAGAGAACAAAAGCACTAGAATAATACCTCTTGTTTCCTTGGAGCTCTGTTCTTGCCAAAGTTAAGACCTAACAGTAGCCTATGAATAGAGCAGGCCCTTAAAGCACTTTGGCCTGACAATTTGCTCACTCAACTTACATCGCAAGCTGTGCCTTCTTACTGGGAAGTCTGCTGTGTCTCTGCTGAGGTGCCTTGACAGCCAGTTGTTTTCTAAATCAGGCAGCAGTTTATTATTTTGCCGCTTTTACATTTTTTGTGTTTATCTTGTTACCAGAGTGCAAGTGTTCTGAATTGTTCTTTCCTTCGTCTTTTTAGCTTCAAGAGTACATCTGCCTAGGGACACAAATGCTAAACATGAAGCCTGGAATACACATATGGCCAAAAGGGAAATACGTGCTCTGGGAAATTTGATTCCATTTGCTGGACAAGCAAATGGATGTTTAACCACATAACACTTTGGAGATTCTCATCCACAATCATTGGCCTATTTTCTGCAGGTTTATATTTCTCTGTAGGTTTATATTTTACTTACAAGTGAGAGTTTTTGTTTCATTCATTGTTAGGAATTGAAACCAAATCAAATTTGAAGGTTTATTAATATAGTTTTGACAAGAGACAGAACTAATATGACCTTTTGATTCATGTCTGACTCTTGTGACCCCATGGACTGTAGCCTGCCAGGTTCCCCTGTCCATGGGATTCTCCCTGCAAGAATACTGGAGTGGGTTGCCATTTCCTTCTCCAGGGTATTTTCCCAACCCAGAAATTGAACCCAGGTCTCCTGAATTGCAGGCAGGTTCTTTACCAACTGAGCTACTGCAAGGGAAGCCCCATACAATAAAATGTATATTCTCAAAGAATTTTAACTAAGGCGGTTTTTAAAAAGCAGCCTGAGTTCTTTATTCAGCCTTGGTAGCAACCCTTAGATAATCATACTGTTATGTTACTCTTCCAATATATTTTGAGTCAAAATTATTTACTGTAAATCATCCAATTTTTAACATATGGTATTTGTACAGTCAGCACCCATGTTGAGAGCAGTTTCTCCATCAAGTTCTTTTCTAGGAAGGTGAATTTTCCTTATTTATCAAAGTAGCATTTGTGAACGAAACAAAAGGCAGGAACTAAAACTTTTCAGTCTCAGCAAAATACACTTAGATATGCAACATTTATAGGATTTCTGTTAGTCATGTTAAATCTTACATCTTAACCTGCTAAACTGATAGAAATTTGGTCTGACTTGAAGTAAGTTCAAAAAAGCTTGAATTAAGACTATGACACTACTGTGTATAAAGTAGATAACTATTAAGAACTTACTGTAGAGTTTAGGGAACTCTATTCAATACTCTGTGATGATCTGTATGGTGACAGAATCTTAAGAGTGGATTTATGCATTTATATAGCCAACTGGGGCTTTCCTGGTGGCTCAGCAGTAAAGAATCCACCTGCAGTGCAGGAGACACAGGTTTGATCCCTGGGTCAAGAAGATCCCCTGGAGAAGGACATGGCAACCCACTCCAGTATTCTTGCCTGGAGAATCCCATGGACAGAGGAGCCTGGTGGGCTACAGTTCATTGGGTTGGAGTCAGACACGAGTTAGTGACTGAACAAAAGCAATAGCTGACTGACTTTGATGTTACAGCAGAAACTAACCCAGCACTGTAAATCAGCTACTCCAGTTAAATAAAAAAAGAAGGCCTGTCAGTATGAGAAAGTGTGGCTGCAAAATGTGCAAAACCCACACAGCTGGAAGCAGAGCAGCCGTATCATCTTCCCCTGCTCAGCCCAGTGAGTGTCCATGGAGACGGCCATGTGTATGTTCTGTGTTTGATGCTGTAACTGTGTTTCAGATGGTAAAGGATGACTATGAAGATGATGCCCACGTTTTCCGGAAAGCGGCCAATGACATCACATCCCAGCTGGAGATTAATTTTGGTAACCTCCCTCGTCCCGGGCGTGGAGCCAGAGGTGGCACACGGGGAGGCCGGGGAAGGATCAGAAGGGCAGAAAACTATGGACCTAGAGCAGAAGTGGTGGTAAGTGTGTATATTCTAAGTCCTGGATGGTTTTCTGAAGTGAGAGGATGAAGATGCCCTGGGCCTACATAGTTTAATTTTGGAGGATCATCAAGTTCTTCCTGATCTAGATAGAGGACATTCTTTCTCCTCTGTCTAGTGTGAGTCTCATGTTAGAGTGTTTGGAATGGTCATCAGCATGATGGGCATCAGTTGGATACAGACCATTGTGTAGCCCTGGCCTCCAGGGTCTCCAGGGAAGTCTGTCTGCTATGATTGTACACTCAGCTGGAGAAAAATTCACACATGTGCATCAGATGAGGTCCCAGGCTTGGTATTGAATTACATCAACTGACAGTTGCTTACTACGGTGTAAGCGACCCTGTGCCCTGATGCTTTCAGAGTAGACAGAATCCTTCCAACAGCTTCAAGGCAACCTTTTCACGTTAAACCATTCTTTGCCACTCTTCATCCAACACTGCCCTACTTCTGGGACAGACAACCTTGTTCCTTACTCCATGGGGCCTTTCTGCCTGCTGGCCTTCTTCCCACCCCTTTGCCTGTTTACCTAGGATAGATCCTCTAATCTCCCTTCATCAGAGGAGGCTTCCAGACCAGATCAGAGGCCTTCCTTTCTTTGAAGCACCATCTGCATTTTTAATTGTACTATCGCTGGTACAGTTGTTGGTCAGCGTCTGCTGTCTCCAGAAGACAGATTGGTTTCCCCAGTGCCTAGTATAATATAAGCTGTACTGGACGCTTCATCAGTGTTTTATGAACAAATATACCAATACCTGTTTAGTGGGAATTGGGCACAAGGTTCGGCGGCCAGCAGAGGCACCAATGCTGTCCCTGTGAGAATGGAGCAGCCCCTTCTTTGTGGCTGATCTTGGAAATGTTCCTTTTGCTGCCGATTCCCTTATTCCAGGGAGCAACCCCTGGGAGGAGTCTAACTTGTTATACTTCAGCAAGAACGAAAACAAGTGTTTTTTCTGGGTAGATCTGAGGCCAGCTTGGAAAAAGGATCAATTCTGGAAATAGAAAATACACGCCTGCCCCTTTCCAATAGCAGCTCTGCCACTGTGGTGCAGTGTGGCTATCTGGTGCAAGGGGCCCTGCCACCCACCCGGGCTCTTCCAGCTCTGCACCACCCTCAGGCCCCACCCCCTTCACAGCTGCATTGTGTCAGAATCCTGTTCTTTTTGCTCATTTGTTGTGGTTATCTCCAGAAGTTTCTCTTTTAGAAGACATCACTTAACTGTAACATGTGCATGGCCACCAAGTTGCACTGGACGCCCTGACTGTGGGCCTCTGTTCCCAGGCCACCTGTTACTGATGTGACCAGTATGCTTCTCCTGCAGGAGCTCTGTGAGCTCCTGAGGGTAGGACTGTCTTTAATCATCCTTGTATCTCCATGTAGCAAACGTTCCGTCATGTTTATTGGATGAAGGAGGGGCTAGATAAAGGGTCCAGGTGGTGCTAGTGGTAAAGAACCCACCTGCCAATGCAGGATACGTTAGACACGGGTTCGATCCCTGAGTCGGGAACATTCCCTGGAGGAAGGCATGACAATCCACTCTAGTATTCTTGCCTGGAGAATCCCATGGACAAAGGAGCCTGTTGGTCTATAGTCCATAGGGGTGCAAAGAGTCAGACACAACTGAAGTGACTTAGCACGCATGCACGCAAGGTGCAAATAAAGGCTCACAGTAGGATTTGTGGGAGTGAGGGCTGGGGCAGGGCGTGGGCGAGGCAGGGTGGCAGGCACTGCCAGCCATTCTGCAGTGGGGACAGAGCAGGTCAGAGGAGGGAGAAGCATGCTTCTGTGCCCCCCTCTGCAGGGTCTGTGCAGAACTTGGCTGCAGCTCAGAGCAGGGCCTCGCGTAGAGTGCCCCTGCCACTCTTCTCTTCCCACTGGGCCTCTCCCTCCCTCAGTGTTTGGGCCGCCCCTACTCGGTTAGCTCCTCCCTGAGAGAGTAGGTACTGTGTTTCACACACTTCTGCACCCAGGTGGGAATGGGTGAACTGACAGTTGGTTTCAAAACTTCTCTTTTTCAGATACAAGATGTTGCTCCAAACCCGGATGACCCTGAAGACTTCCCTGCTCTGGCTTGAGACAGCCCAATTTCCCTGGCAACTTAAACAGCACTGGCATACCTATGAAGAGACTTTTCTTGCTGTGGGGAAGAGAGTCAGACTCTAAGAACAATAGATGTTGCTTTTTCCTGTATAGTTTGAACTCATTGCACTCTTTTTGGTCTGGGTGGTTTGTGGGAATAGGGATTTCTCCAGACACCTAAAGAGCAGCAGTTCTGGCTGGGGGTTAGTCTGGCACTTTCCCAGGAAAGTAGATAATGGTGATTATTTTTTTATTTAATGAATTCCAAATGTAGTTCAGAAATAATGTTTAAAACTTGTACATAGAAATTGTATTGAATCCTCCACAAAAGCATGGAGAGTGAAGCAAGTTGTAAAATAGAATCTATTGAGACTACTTAGTAAGTTGTATAGATACCGGAAGGCTGTGTCCTTCAGTATTAGAGGAAATACATATAACTCTGCTATTAATTTAAAGCAGTCACAGCCTAGTTTTCAGAGACCAAGAAATTAAAATACAGTTATATTTACCATTTACTTGTAAATGTTATATTCTCCTGGAATTTTTTTGGTTTTTTATTTAACCAATAATTTTAAATAGTTATTGTGCACTCATAGGTTACCACTCTGTGGCAGAGAATTAGGGCAAGTATTGGGGTTTTTCATGGTGATTTAAACTACCTCGTGGTTTCTGTGTGTATGTAACACACATACACACATGCTTAGTATAAATGTGCATATTTAGTGTTTGGGTGGTTTTTAGGATGAGTATTAAGTATATGATCTTTAAAATCATGTTATTTAACCCACCAATCAAATGAAAAGGGTCCAGGGAAAAGAGTGTTGCAGATTTTCTCCCTCAAAGCTAGTGTCAGAATTCAACACCTGTGTGCAAAGGCTGTCTGTCCCTGTCCTGGGCAAGACTTGTAAATAATACTGAACACCCATAAGCAGTTTTTCTCTCTCGGCCCTGTACCAGTTCGAGTTCCTCTTTCTTGCCTTTGGAGCATGTTAGGGTTAGGGGTTTCCTTGGAGGTTCAAGAAAACCCCACTAATCAGCAGGGCTGAGACTGGGAGGCCCATGGCGGTTCAGCTAGCTGCCTGTGGGTAGTGCCGCGATGGTGGCTGGGGTGGAGGCAGCTGTTAACAGCCCCGGAAGCTGGGGCGACACTCTTCCCATTTTACTGAAGAAACTGGGTAACAGTCACAAACTTGTTACACAGTTGATATGTTTATGTTGGAATCTGAACCTTGGTCTCAGGATTTGTGCTTTTTTTTGCCTTGCTATACTGTCCAAGATGGCAGTTCTGAACTTGAACCCAAGTGTAAATAAAGGTTGGTATTCCCTCCTAACTTTGTGTATAGAGAGTTGAATCCTTTTGGTGACACCCAGGTCAAGCAGGAAGAACATGGGGAAAGACCACAGTGGAGTCATTTCACATTTTGGTGAATAATCAGAGCTGAACCCTTAGTCACATTAAGCCACTGTGGTTGACAGCCTACTTTTGGATTCTTGTTATTAATCTGAGTATTAAGGTCATCATTTTCTTCCCCCTCCCCAGAAAAAGACAGTGAGTGTGAGTACCTAATCTGAGTTAAGAAGTCTTGTGAGAGTAAATGTCATGTTCAGCCGAGAGCTGGTGCCGTGTGTCACTACTCAGCAGGCTTGAGCTGTCACGTTAAGTCATTCTGCCTTGCCTTGGCTTTGAAGATTGGCAAAACAGAGATCTCTTTCAAAATTCCCTTATTCCCTTTAGTGTCATGAGTAACACTTGCAAAGCCCCTTGTGCTAGATTTCATGTTGTATATGCAAACACTGCATCCTTCCCAGAGAGACTGAGAATTCCTGTACCATGGAGCAGTCTCAGATCTCATGGTCAGAAAGTCTGGTGAGGGGATAGGGGATGGGTTCTGGTCCTGCAGAGGTCTTCATTTGCTTGCCAGGCCTACCTCTCACCAATTTGGTGGGTCAGATGAATGTCAGGCTTTTGTCACAGGATTGTCCACAGTCCAGCCTCAGAGAAGACAGGGCAGGAGCACAGGGCAGGAGGAATACATAATGTGATGTAGGGAAACTCAGGAGGCAGGATTGAGTTTGGACCTGTACACAAGGCAAGGCCTTCCACAGGAGTTCCCCTGCACAACTCCTTTGAGGTGATTTGGTATAGACATGTTGTCATGAGGTGGGACCCGTTTCTGGCTGCTAACTTTAATACTAAGCAAATTAACCCCAGCTAAGAAAACTTGTGAATCTAACAAACCCTTTTAGAAAGTGAGGTCAAGCATATTTGAATTCCCAAGGCAGGTGTGCCAGCCCTGAGCTTTCTGACCCAGGAGCTCACTTCAGGGGCTCAGGCTGCCAGAGCGGGAATTAGAGATGAGCTGGTCCCAGGACCTGCAGCGAGGAGAGGCTCATCAATAAAGAGGTGTGAGCTGGATGAGGGTTTGGTCCCTGCTTTGACCAGATGAAAACCTGAGCATCTAGGAAGAAGCGGAGTCACTGCAGAAGCTGCTGCTGGCCGGGAACCTGGTGCTGGATGGTCTGAACATCTAGCCAGGCTACTTTGAAAATATATCTTTAGCCCAGTGTTACTGATGAACAGTTGACATTTTCATCTCATGCAAGGCTGGCCCCTCACAGAAGCCGCAGCAGGCACTCCATTTTCTAGTGCTGGGTTCTAGTGGAGGCTCTGTCCTCCCGTATTCCCTGGCTCCTCCATGCCAGCCCAGGGCATTAGGTGTTTCATGGATGACGGCATTGCTTCTCCTTTAAACCACACCATGTGTGGTGTTGGCAAGTTCTAGGGAAGAGCAGGATCCAGGCCTCAGATGCTGGGAAAGGTCAGCCCTTGAAGGGAAAACAGGACTGCCACCTACTAACTTACCCAGGAGAGAGAGACGCTGCCAACAGAGGGCGGGGAGACCAGAGCATGAGTCCAGCAGGACAAGCAGAGGTTCACTTCGAGGGAAAAAATGTGCCCACTTTCCTTTCACTCTGCTGCTGTTGTCCTCGGCACCCGGGGAAGACAGGGCCGTGGGGATCACATTCTGTGAACGCCTTCCAGGGTCCTGCCGCCTCACCTCCACATCCTCCCGACTCTGGCCTGAAGTGAGGTGCTCGGGCAGCCAGCGACACTGCCCACAGCATGTCCCAGGGGTGGAGGCTCTTAGTATTTGTGTAGTAAAGCGAGTGAGAAAGGAAGAAAGCAAGTTATTGAAAAGAAATCTTTATTGTTAAATACAACACAAAAGTGCAAAACTTTATTGTAACCACCACCTAAGTCAAGGAACCTGTTTGCCCAGGAGGCTGTCCATGTGACCCTGCCAATCACAGCCTGCCCTCCTTCTGAAAGGAGTACTATCCTCACTTAGAGGAAGCACTGCCCAAGGAGGCAATCCTTAGTGATACGGCTCTGCCCTTTACCTGAATGTCCTTTAAGTCTGAAGGGTCCTCCGCTACCTTTATTGCAGAACCTGGGTAACTTGAGGAAATGAGCATTTCTTGAGTAACTGCTATGTGCTGTCTTATAATTGTCTCATCACTTGTCAGGGAACAGGAAGAGACATCCATCTTCCATGCTCCCTAACTAGTATTTGGGCAGAATGGGATGAAAAGATGAAGGAGAAAGAAGATTCAGTCCCCAAGCTGTGTTCTTTCTACACACCCCTGAAATTTCTAGTTAATGTTACTAGTCCTTTGGGCAAAGCTGTAGAGAGAGGGTCAGGAAAGGCCAGAAGATACGTGTGCCTCTGTGGGAGCCAAAGGACCGCATGGGGTGTGCTCTGTGTTTAGCTACTCCCTGGGGTGAGGTGGTACCCATGGCAATGCCACACTGTGACACATTCTCCTAAAAACATCTGAAGAACTCTTAGAAAGCTTTGGGGCTTCCCAGGTGGTGCTAGGGGTAAAGAACCCGTCTGCCAGTGCAGGAGATGTAAGAGACGTGGGTTCGATCCCTGAGTCGGGAAGATCCCCTGGAGGAGGCCATGGCAACCCACTCTAGTATTCTTGCTTGGAGAATCCCATGGACAGAAGAGTCTGGTGGGCTATAGTCCATAGGGTCGCAAAGGGTTGGACATGACTGAAGCGACTTAGTACACATGTAGAAAGCTTTAATAGGTCTCCTGCACAGGTGGTGATGGCAAGTCTTGGGAGGGCACGAGACTAGGTTCAAGGCTGCTGGCAAGGTGCTGGTGGAGACAGGCAGAAGCTTGGCTCTCCCAGGGGCCTCATGAAACCTAAAGTCCGAAGCTTTCCAGGAGCCTCTGCCCAGGCCACCTCTGCCCATCTCCTGTTGCTCTGGGAGAGCCTTTTCCTTGGCCTTAGGTTTCCCAGGACCCAAGGCAGTAGGACTTTCCCCAACCAAACCACAAACGCTCTCTAAACTATCACAGCTTCACCACAGGTGAAGCTGGCCCCATAGTGTAGGGAAAGCACCAACTGCCTTGTTTCTTTGCAAAAATGTGGCCCCATTTCAGAAGGCTGACTTGGGAGCATCGTTGGGGAACACCTGTCATGAGAATAAAGTGGCATCAACTTACACATAGGAAAAGGTCAGCTTTCATTCCAATCCCAAAGAAAGGCAACGCCAAAGAATGTTCAAAGTGAAAGTGAAGTCGCTCAGTTGTGTCCAACTCTTTGCGACCCCATGGACTGTAGCCTACTAGGCTCCTCTGTCCATGGGATTTTCCAGGCAAGAGTACTGGAGTGGGGTGCCATTTCCTTTTCCAGGGGATCTTCCCAACCCAGGGATTAAACCCGTGTCTCCCACATTGTAGGCAGACGCTTTACCATCTGATACACCAGGGAACTACTGCATAATTGCAGTCATCTCACATGCTAGCAAAGTAATGCTCAAAATTCTCTAAGCCAGGCTTCAACAGTACATGAAAGCTGGATTTAGAGAAGGCAGGGGAACCAGAGATCAAACTGCCAATATCCACTAGATCATAGGAAAAGCAAGGGAAATCCAGAAAAACATCTGCTTCATTGAAGCCTTTGACTGTATGGATCACAACAAACTGTGGAAAATTCTTAAAGAGATGGGAATACCAGACCACCTGACCTGCCTCTGAGAAACCTGTATGCAGGTCAAGAAGCAGTAGTTAGAACCGGACATGGAACAATGGAGTGGTTTCAAACTGGGAAAGGAGTATGTCAAGGCTGTACATTGTCACCTTGCTTATTTAACTTACCATGCAGAGTACATCATGAGAAGTGCTGGGCTGGAATCAAGATTGCAGGGAGAAATATCAGTAACCTCAGATATGCAGATGACACCCCACTTATGGCAGAAAGCAAAGAGGAACTCAAGAGCCTCTTGATGAAAATGAAAGAGGAGAGTGAGAAAGCTAGCTTAAAACTCAACATTCAAAAAACTAAGATCATGGCATCTGGTCCCATCACTTCATGGCAAATAGATGGGGAAACAATGGACACAGTGACAGACTATTTTCCTGGGCTCCAAAGTCACTGCAGATGGTGACTGCAGCCACAAAAATAAAAGACTCCTTGGAAGAAAAGCTATGACAAACTTAGCATATTAAAAAGCAGAGACATTACTTTGCCGACAAAGCTCCGTATGGTCAAAGCTATGGTTTTTTCCAGAAGTTATGTAATGCATATGAGAGTTGGACCATAAAGAAGGCTGAGTATCAAAGAATTGATGCTTTTGAACTATGGTGTTGGAGAAGACTCTTGAGAATCCCTTGGACAGCAAGGAGATCAAATCAGTCCATCCTAAAGGAAATCAGTCTTGAATATTCATTGGAGGGACTGGTGCTGAATCTGAAGTTCCAATACTTTGGCCACCTGATATAAGAACTAACTCATTGGAAAAGACTCTGATGGTGGGAAAGATAGAAGGCAAAAGGAGAAGGGGACGACAGAGGATGAGATGGTTGGATGGCATCACCGACTTGATGGACACGAGTTTGAGCAGGATCCCGGAAATGGTGAAGGACAGGGAGGCCTGGTGTGCTGCTGTCCATGGGGTCACAAAGAGTCAGACATGACTGAGCGACTGAACTGAACTTACACATAAGTCCCTCAGGGGTTTCTGAGAGTTCTTAAAAAAGAGGAAGAGTATTTTCTCCAGAATAGCCACCCTGCCAGAGGCACCAAGGATACCTCCAGCTGGGGTGTACACAACCCAGCCCCAAGGGACCTCACTCACCTTGATGAACGACCTGCATAGATGTGTCGGTGGCTCTGGTCTGCACTTCACCCACCCCCTCAGATAGGAGAGCAGCATCAGAGCAACAGAGAGGAAAACAATATGCCTGAGGTAAGTCCTACATTCTTGGCAGTGCAAAATGATCAGGAGAGTGTTCTGGTGAGAAGGGAAAGTGAGAGTGTAAGTGAGAGGGGGAGCCAAAGAAACATTCAGTGAGGGGGTAGCATGCTTGGGAGAAAGGAAGCTGGAGAAATGCAGAGGCCAGGTGGCCCAGCAAAGAAAGTGCAGACCCAGGGTCCTGTGACTAGGTTGGAAAGACCTCCTTCAGGGATTTTCACCGAGGATCCCCAAGGCTCAGAACAGGGCTCAGAATGACTGGAGAACAGGCTTCTTCAGGGCACACGTCTGGGGGCACCCTCCAGTGCACCTGTGTGACTGGCACCCCTGGGGTTGGATGATGCTCAGCCAGTGATGCTATGGAGGGATTGTCTACGAAGTCTTCAAAATCTTGTGTTTGAAGGAGACAGAGGAATCCACTCCCATCAGATAGTCACAAGGAGTCTAATGTAAGAAAGCTCAAAGAATGCTATCCACTTGGAATTGTACCACTACCACAGAGGGGGTGCCAGCCTGGACCTGCTCCCAACCCAGTCATCCAAGCAGCCTACAGAAGTCCCAGCTCTGGCTTTGGGCTGAGATCTCAATACCCAGGGGAAGAATGAGGCAGAAACTCCTATGCTACGAGGCTGAGGCATGGGCCTGAGGAAACGGGTTTAAATTGCATCTTGAGAAAATTTCCGATGGTAAGCGCTGTGCTGTCCAGGGGAGACCTCTGGAGATCTAGTCCCTGCGGATCCCGAGCCAGATTAAAAGTCGGTCTAGGAAGGTTACAGCCCGGGACATCCAACCATCACTAGAAAAGGGGGGGGAGACAGACGGAGTTGTATTTACAAACCAGAACCTGTCTTAGGGGGTTACTGGATACTACAGGGACTGGTTTAATTTGCTGGCTGGAGAAAAGACCCCAAGTTTCATGCTATTTAAAAGTGGACAAAAAAAAAAAAGTGGACAAATATGGGGTTGGCCAGACAGAAACACTCTAAAAGGCAGGAGTGAGCTTGGGTGGCCACCAGTCATCATGTCCCGGTCCCCACTCCTGTCTGCCAAAGCTGAATGAATACTCAACTGCTACTCGAGGATATGCCAATCACTGGTCTGCCTAGGCTACTCCAGTGTACTCCAGGATCCTTGGGGATCCTCTCTAGCTCTGTCACAACAGACCCCTCACGCTTAGGGACGGAGAACACAGGATGGGCAACCTCCCTGTGGCTGCTACACTGATAAGCCAGGGCCAGGCAGGAAGGCCGGCCTGAAGTCTGAGTCCCCCACTTTCATGAGAATGAGCCTTGTTCTCAGGGTTAGCCCCCGCTGCCTCCTATATTAATGAAAGCTTTCCTTCGTGCCCTTCCTCTGCCAGCTGGGGCTTGGACCAGAGTAAAACAAGGTGAGAGCACAATATTCACTTCACAGTCTACTGCTGTTTCCGTGACATCACCCAGTGAAGCTGTGTTTGAACCTAATCAGCAGTTCCCAACTGGGGGCGGCACAGCCTCCTGAAAGTGGCTGAAAATGCCTATTGGGAGAGGCGGGGGGGTTGGCTTACCCAGTGGGTGGGAACCTACTGGCATTTAGTAGGAGGGGCAGGTGGGGGAGGTTTGCAAGGAATGCCAGACTGGCTGCATTCTCTGGAGTTCTATACAAGGAAGAATTGTCTGCCTGAAAAGTCATCTTGTTTTACATGGAGAAGCAAACCCACCATGAGTACCACTGCCTTTCTCAAAGTAAAAAAATGCACAACCCTACTGCCTTCCCCTTTCTTCCTATTCCCACCCAAAGCCTCTCCTCATTTAAACTGATGATATAAGAATCAGAGGGGCCGTAGCCAGGGTCCCGCCCTGCAGGAGGCCTCCTTACCTGGGCATCTCAGTGTGGATAGAACACCTGTCATCCAGAAGCATGTCAAAGCCATGCAGACTTGCTAGCAAAGAAATGAGACACAGTTGAGAAAAGGCAGAGACCAGATGTGCTTCAGGGGCAGGGTGGAGGGATTTCCGTTCCACGTGGACAGGGCCAGGTTCCCCATCGAGGGAGCTGGGGTGATCTACTGAGAGGAATCTGAAAGGGTTTCCCAGAGTCCATATGCTCCTCCAGTAAGCGAGAAGATGGTGAGACTATATATAATAAAGGAGTATATTATGCTAACCACTTAGAAGACAAAATGCCCCAAATCTCAATAACGGGGCAGCTCAAAGACTGGACTAAGTATAGCAGGGAGGGATGGTGACTGCAAGCCACGGCACAGCCCCATGGGGTCAGGGCTGTCCAGTTGGCCAGCTCAGCAGTGTCACGCAGCTGCCAGTGTGGTGCTCAGGGAGTGCAGAGGACTGTATGTGGGACCGTTCTTTTGAAAAGCATTAAGGCAAGATTCTAATTTTTTAATTAAACACAATATATATGGCTCTTAGTATGTACCAGGTGCTTGTTCTAAGTAATTAACAAATATTAAATCCTCAAACAACTGTATTAGATATTGTCATTCTGGCCCAAATCACACAGCTAGTAAGCGGCAGAGCAAAGGTTTACACCCAGTCTGGGTCCAGAATCCATGCTCTGAACTCCTATTAACCAAGCCGCTTTTTGATGCAGTGTACATCAAAAGCTTTAAGATTTTGCATGTCCCTGACCTAGAAATGCCTTTTAAAAGAATTTAACCTAAGGAAATCAGCAGCACCACCCAGGAAGAATTTACATATGAGAATATTCATGCAGCGGTAAACCAGTAAAAAGCTGGAAACTACCTACATGCGCAACAATGGGGAGAATGGTCACTTAAGTCGTGGCATTCTACAGAGAAGTTTGTGGAGAATTCCTCCCACTACACCGCCTCTCAATGTACCCCCAGCTGCGTTTAAGACCCAAAAGTGGAGGAAAAGAAAGCAATGGTGGATATTATGCTCCACTCTGGCACCAGGCCCCATACTAAGGCACAATCATGTAATTTGGTCTTTTTTAATCCAAACACCATGCACTTACTAGTCCAGTTTTATGGATGAACAAAGTGAGAGCCAGGAGGCAGATAAAGGATCCACAGAATAAATGGTAGAGCTCATTTCAGAACGCACATTGCTGACTGCCCTCTCCGTACCAACGTGCTATTTCAATGAGGGGGCCTTCTCTACTAAATCATTTCAGCACTCTGCCTTGATCACTCTCAAGAGAGTTCAGTGCGTGAATTTCTCCCTTCAGAAGTCAAATTGTCTGGCCTCTTAAAAAATTTTTTTTATACTTGTATGGAATTATGCTGCAGGGACCAAAAATAGCAGCAACTGAGAGACGATCATCTGCTATCAAAAACTGGTCTTTACCTAATTAAAAGAAAATTATCTTAAATGTATAAAAATTAATTTATTGAATCCTAAAGGAAAGCAATCCTGAATATTCATTGGAAGGACTGATGCTGAAGCTGAAGGTCCAAGACTTTGGCCACCTGATGTGAAGAGCTGACTCACAATACAAATTAAGTTATTGAAAGTGAAAGTGAAGTGAAGTCGCTCAGTCGTGTCTGAGTCTTAGCGACCCCATGGACCGTAGCCTACCAGGCTCCTTAGTCCATGGAATTTTCCAGGCAAGAATACTGGAGTGGGCTGCCATTTCCTTCTCCAGAGGATCTTCCCAACCAAGGGATTGAACCCGGGTCGGCCGCATTGCAGGCAGACGCTTTACTGTCTGAGCCATCAGGGAAGTTATTGAAAGCTAGGTGCCAAATGCCATTTGAAGCATGTCCCATGTATTATCCCACTTAATTCTCATTATAATTGTTAAAGTGAAAATTCTCTTATTCCCGTTTTATTTATGGAACAGAAGTAGAGGTGTTTAGTGAATTGTCCATGTGGTAAATGAAAACTGGACAGTGGTCAACAACAGAGAAAGCAAACAAGAATCTACAGGGCTAGGGTCTCAGAGGCTGGGTGCTCACACTGCATAGCCCTGGAAGACACAGCTGCTCCCAAGAGAAGCAGGCACGTCCTCTAGTTCCATCCAGGGCCAAGCCTCAGAGCCCAACTGCCAAGCCTGCCCCCTTCACGCTCACATATCTTGAGCTGCTTGGCCAATGCCACCTGAGCTCCAGTGGGTCAGCAGGAGGGCACGCAACTCAGGGTAAACCATGGAGAAGCAGGCAGGCGCGGCAAAGCCTACAAACTGCTCTTTGAGGGCAGTGGTGTGCAGGAGTTTGGATGAGAAGACCAGTCCCTTGACTTTGTACTTTGAAAACTCATATCCTAGAACAAATCAAAGCTAAGTTCTTGGGGAACTGGACAGCACCGCTTAACAGGACAGGTTCCTACATCCTAGACATAACCCCTGCATGATGATGCAGGCAATTAGGTTTTTTAGGATTCTGCCCTGCAAGAGACCAAGAGGGAAGGCAGGTAATTAGCTGTGGATGGCGTCGTTGGTTATACACTGGGATATGAAGTGCTCCAGCACTGGTCCTGCCTTTACTCAGCACTTTAATCTGGACCTTGGCAGGTAAAATGAAGGGGCTACAGTGTGTGACCCATGAGGCTCCAAGGGTCTGACTTACAAGTGTCTTTTCCTTAGCAATCTTCACAAGGGTCAAACCTTTACATGCCTGAGCTGGTTAGTGGGTATCTGTAGAGTGAGTTCATATCAGGAGCCCCCTCACTTGCTTACTGTCCTATCCTGAGGAAGATATTACAGACTAAACAGTATACCCCCCAAATTCTTAAGTTGAAGTCCTTCCACCAATACCTCAGAATGGAACTGTATCTGGGGACAGTGCCTTTAGAGAGGTAATGAAGTTAAAATGAGGCCATTAAGACAGACCCTAATCCAACCTGATTCATATGATAAGAAATGGGGGACAGACAGAGGGGCACCAGGGATTAGAGGACACCGAGAGAGGCATCAGAAGAGAGGAAGAGAAACCACCCAGCTAACAACACCCTGACCCTGGGATTTCTAACCTCTAGAACTGTAACAAAGTAAATTTCTGTTAAGCTGCCCAGACCACATCCTAGCAAACTAATACTGCAGAGGGTTATATCCACTTTACACTTTAACCACAGCTTACCATGATTCAGAATGATAAGTGAGTAAAAAATTCAAAAGGCTCTTTGGTTAATACTTTTAATGATACGATTATAATTATACAACTTCCATTATTCAACATTTTGTATAAAACCGGTTACAATACACAAATATGACAATATGTATCAAACTACATAGATATGCAAAGTTTACAGGCCATTATGAAGCTTTATCTTAAAAATACCTTCAGGAAAATAAACATTCATTCAACCAGTTCTCTCAGCTTTATAAAATATGATTAGAAATATACATTTTACTTAAAAAAATCAAGACAATGATTGATCAAATATTGATTAATCAGTTACATTTTAAAACTTTTAATAATCTATACATGAGTGCAGGTTAGATAAAAATCTGCAAATCATTGATATAAAAATGCAGTAATATAATCAGATGAACATATGTGCTGACAGTTAATTCTACTGGGCAACTAAGGAGGTAATTTCCTACACAGTATAGGTGGACTGTCCAGTTGATTAAACACATCTGTAGTATTTCCGCATAGGGACATGGAGAATACTCAGATTTAGGAGAAAAGAAAGAGCAGCAGCTAGACTCACAGAACAGTTTCGAGGGGAGAAAACTATTGCAGAATTAAAACAGACTTTTAAGGTTGCTTTTGCTTTCCAAAATGCAGTTACTAGTTTAAAAAATGTATGAAGAGAAGCAACTATGCTACTTTCTGACAGACATCCAAGGAGCGCAGCGCTCATTTGTCAAGCAAAGGAAAGGCTCCCGGAGCTCTTTGCATAACGCGGCCCAGAACGCCTGATGGTCCGAACAGCTCACCGAAGCATCTCACACTCCAAGGGCAGACACATCACCTCATGAGAACACCTGGGAACTCGTTTAGATCTTGTCTGGGCCCAAGAGGTAGAAATCACCCCTGTGAGAGGCGGAAGAGGGTAGGGAAGCAAGCGGGTGGGGGACAGGCTAAGAGAATCAAGTTTAGAACAGAAAAATTCTGGAGACCAGAAGAGCAGTGTGCCACAAGATGCAGCTACATTTTGACAAGTAAGGCTACTTGTTTTATTGAGGCACTGCTCAGGATCTATCCCTCTTCATTCACAGGTTAGAGGGATTTCTAGTTTTTCTTTAGGATTACAAAATGGAAGTCTGTTCACACATCTAGGTATCCAGTTTGGCAGACACTCATCTTTTGGGCTGTCCCTGACTGTTAATGATTTGAGTCCCCAGAAAGCTTCAAGGGCACCTAAAAATACTCATTTCTAATTTTTATCCCAATGGAAACTCTCTTGGTGTATTTTCAAAGCTGTTTAAGGCTTTCAAGTTAAAGAAATCTCTCCATATCTGACATGCCATATTTCATATTCCATACCAAGATCTTATACAACAAATTAAAAATGAGATTCTGAGAAGATTCTTGGGTGTGCTGAAGTTTCAGCTGGGGACAGGAGGAAGAGTCTTTTATTCACAGCAGGAAGAACTTTCCATCAGTCAGACCCAGAGACTTCCAAGATTCTCAATATCCCCCTTAACAACGTGCTATACCATCCATCTGAAGCACTATCCCAAGTTGTGTGTTCCAAGGAATGTTTCTTAACAAATCACTAGTTTGCTACGACTACTTTCAGTGAGCCTGTCAAAAACAAGGATTTTTAGAAAGAACCACAGTGATAGCAACTCTAGCTGGAAAACTTGAGCAGCCACACAAAAAGGCAATTTGTAAAACAAAAAGTACATTGAAGCCCAAATTTTTCACTCTTGGCCAAAACATAAGATGGCTTATCCACTGTGAGGGAGACAGCATTTACTTGTTCCGATCAGCAAGAACGGTTCAGAAGGAAGTTTGCTTTTCATAACTGCTGGGATCAGTTATGTAGGAAATGGCCTTTAAAGGTATAAAGGGAAGAAGGGTTGCCCTGAGAATTCAGTGTTTTATACCTGGGCACAGCTTGATTATTTAGTATCTCCCAGAACAACACAGCCAACAGAAGGTTTCTTTTCCCACTCAAAGCTTCATCAAGAGCTGTCTTTCCTCAGCTAAGTGGGTCTTTGTATTTATGAACTTTCAGGGATAGAACACCACCATTTTTCTGAGGTCTGGTCCTGATGTTTAGAACCTGGCACAGCCTACCACATGGTGCCCAATGAGGAGGAGCTGCTTGTTTGATCAAAACAATGGCATCTTCCATCTCCCCTCAAAACTAGGCAAACTTCTAATTTACTCCAAGACAGTAGATACCATAAGAGATCCACAGTCTTCTAATTACTTTTTACATTAAACAGACTTTAATCTGCTTATTCCAACCACTCATTATTCTTTGTAACTATATTAAAAAGGCAGCTTTTTAAAAATGGAATTGCCTACTGACCTGATGCATTCATCTGGTAAAGAATGTGAAGGCATTTTGCCTTTCAATATATCTCGTCATTCTCTAAACTAGGATAGCCAAACACTGGTTAACAATAACTAAATCATTCACTTATGGAAGTAACCAAGGTGATTATAAATATTCTTTTATTTGGGCCCTGTTTCTTTTTAGCAGCAAATAAATTGTTTTGTGATTGCTTTACATTACAGACTGTTGTGTTTCTGTGGGATTGAGGGGAGAAGGCACTCTGCAAAGAGTTATTATTAGTTGTATTCCCTAACCGAAGGCAACAGTGAGTTTCTTATTTACAAATAAGGAAATCTAGATGCAAATAACCATGAGTGAAACCAAAAGGCCTGAGGCCATTAACATAACAACAACAAAAATTCACAATGCTACAGAGAAAAACCCTAACAAAATAACTTTTTAAAAAAGTCGTCATTATTTGGGATCACTGTTTCCAGGGGAAACACCAACAGTGCGGGGGTTTTTCCTGCGTGGAAGTATGATTTTAATTTGTACGACTGGGTAACCAAATAGTGGGCAGCCTTGACATTCTTCAGACTCAAAGTGACACAGAAAAGAACGACTTACAATTTTCCAACTCTGAAGCTAGTCTCTCTTCCTGAGTCTTCTAAAGCTACTACTAACATTCTCTTGATAGGTTTAGGTTACCAAAGTACCACTTTGTATTACAACATGCAACAGTCTTTAAATGTGGTTTTCACAGATTCTTGTTAATAAAGCACTCTTTGGTGGAAGACAAGCAGCTTGGGTACTTAACAGAGTTAACATTACAACAGTATTACAAATATTAAAGTGAAGATGATTAAACCAAATAGTATCAAATCACAGAAAGTACCATTTCAGTAATGCTTGTTTTATCTTTATAAATTTTGACACAGGGTGAACAGCAAATAAATAAGTAAAAAACCTCCATCAGATCTTCAATTCTTCTGAAGGCCAGCAGCTAAAATGATTGCCATCACAGGGACATACGTGCACCACACAGACTAGTCAGCTCTCCTGATAACAGAGGGCTTTGATATTTACACCTGAGACTAATTTACAACAGCTTTTTGTGTTCAAGACATTTTTATAGGAGAGTTGGGCCCTCTTCAAGTCATTCACTTGCACCCAAGCTCATGTAGTTATTTAAATTCCAGTGGACATTTTCTTCATTGAATAAACTTGTTAGGTGGAAAGCAGCTAAGGCTTTTGCAATTTTTTTTTTTTTCCCAAATAAATTGTGCTAAAGTCCTGTTGTAGTTTTCTGTTCCTAGAGTCTTCCTTCAGTTCTGGTCACAGGTTTTTACTTAACGCAAGACTGTTTTAGTCCTTGAAATGGAGGGACTACAGGGGAAAAAAAAAAGGATTTTACCATGAAGGCTTTTAAGTGTCCCATACGTAGTTATCAAAGACAAGGAAGGCAACATAATAAAAATATTGACATGCTAAAAAGTATACACTTGTATAATTCTTTAATGACATACTTTGGAAAAGACAGTACAATATCAACCATAAAGTAAAGACAAACAGGAGAGAAAAGGCAGAGCAGAAAAAGTTTCAGTTCTGCAAAAAATTAAAAAACAATAAACAACAATAAAAAAAGAAGGGAGGGCAAAAGCAGCCGAGCAATGAGAGTACCATAATGCCATTAAGGGCATTTGTTGCAAAGCATTCCTTTTCCTTCTTTCTCTCTGAGGAATCAGGCTGTGGGAAAAGTGGGAAAGAACGAAAAGATAAAGAAGCGTTACTTGATTATTTCCAAAGGCAGAATGTGGTTACAGAAAAAGCCGGGGCACTGCAAGCCGTTTCCAGTTTAGCAGAGTGCAGCCGGCACCCCGCACCTGCTCCCGCCTTGCTCCACACTGCCGCACAGCTGCAAGGGGACAGCCGCCGACCCTTTTCTGTATGTGGGTCAACTGATCTACGTTGATCTTCCTCCTACCTCCCTTCTTTCCTTCCCCAAGATATCACTGTAACTTTCAACTAAACAGCGACTTTCAGAGGACAACTGAAGCAAAAGAAGAGAGAGAAACCAATTCCCATCTGGAGGTGACCCTCACTTAGATGATGATGAGGTTCTATCAGAGCAGCTCATCTGAATCAATCACTTAGTTTTCCGAGACCCCAAGAGAGTACTGAGTATAAAGGTCCAGGTCAGTTTGGGAAGCCAAGTGGGAAGACATCTGAAATTTCAAAGGAAGATTAATAATTTAAAAGAACAGAGGTAACCAGCAGGAAAGAATATTTAGATACAACATTCTGGGGCTCCTACAGTGATACAGTTTTTAAAGATAATGGCAGTAACAAAAAATTAAAGCCCAGAGGTGATGGAATAGACACCGAGATCTGAGACTCTAAGGACAAGAAGCATTGAAAGGTACGATGATGGTAAACTTCACAAATGAGAAGACTTAAAAAGCCGAAGTCTGAAATGCAGCTACTCCCAACTGAAAGGCCTGTGAAGAGACTCATGGTTTCAGGGGCTGAGGAAAGAGTCTGAGTATTTATCTTCCTCCAAAATATCATTAGGCACAAAAAATAAGCAGAAAGTGATGGTTCCCAATGATGCAACTTAGAATAAAAAAGGCACTTGTACATGACAATTTTCTTAGAAAACAAATGAAGCTATGATCTCTTTTAAAAAGGAAATGAACAAAAGATAGACCAAAGAAACAACATAAGCTTACAGAAACATGGACTCAAGGGGTGAGCTGTGTAAAGACATGAACCAAACTGAATGACATCAAATGAGCTGGCTAAAGGTTCTCAATCAGAGGCTTGATGATGAAATGTTTGAGACTCATTCTAAAAGAACTTTTCAGACAGTCCATACGAGAACACTGAAAAGCAGGCCAATTCTATTTAACTGGTTCTTCAGTGGATTTAGCAATTATTAAAAGAGAGACATTAAAATTGGTTTCTAGCTCTAACAGGAAGTGGGGTGTATAGAAGTCCATTAATTACTTCTCTGGACTTAAGAAAGGGGATGAGGAAAGTGCCACACAGACTCCCTTCAGCATCCCATCTGCCACCAGACACTCCAGTGTTTCCATGCCTGAACTGTCATGGTTGTGCCAGAGCAGAGCTTAACACTCATGATTTAAGGTTAGATGTGGCTAGTGTTCAATGGGTACATGGGAGAACAATCACCTGCCATGAGAGACACATGGTGGCAATTCTTCCCAACAACAAATATTTATGACAACATTCATAATGATTTTTTCAGTCTTCAAATGACTACTTTTTTAGCGTGTTTGTGCAAAAGTTCTTCAAAGAGGTACAGCCTCTCAATACACTGCCAAAAATCAAAAGAGCCAAATCAACAGAAAGTGACTTTGGGTGACGTGTTCATCCTGGAAGCCTCTAAGAGTAGAACAGAACACAGAGATGAAAGGTCAAGTTCTGTGGCCCAATAGAGATGAGGAGACACAGACACATCATCAACCTGCAAGAGAGACGACCTCGCAGACGGGTGACAGCAGACTGTCAGCCTGTGCCTCCAAGTGTTGATTAATGCACACGGAGATGGGGCACTATTTTATACGTGTATATATGTGTGTACTGCTGTTCCAAGAAAAGATTTCTATTCCATACTTTAAAATTAGTTAATTAATAGCTCGTATTATTTTGTCCTGAATCAGTTATCCTCCGACCAAAAATGAGTACTATCCTATAGGATAAAAATCCAGGCTACAGCTTGGGTGCCTGACGCCCATTATTTCCTAGAAGCAGGAGTGGGACTGTATATAACGCATTTGCCTTTCTCTTGTGAGCTGCAAGTGGTCACAGTTAAGGTGATGTCAAAACAGGCCAAAGCCAGGACAGAGGCAAAGGAGATCTGGCATGGAGGGAGGGCATGGTTAAAAGCACTATGAAACCCAGCTGACTCCTGCTGTTTTACTTCTATGCCCCTCCAAATTGCTCAAAGTCCATTTCAGAATTTAAAAGAAGTCTTTGGTTTTCGGCACTATCCCAATTGCCTGAAAACTGCTTGGGCCATTTTAATACTAAAACTATTCAGTCTGAGCTCTACTTTAGAGTCCTCAATGCAACAAGTCCAGGGACCTCAGGCAGATGCTCCCCGCAATCAGGAACCACCTCTGCTGAAAAGCACAAGTTTAGATCACTAGACAAGACCTAGATGGAAAAACTGCCATCCGGCCACACCCTAAGAGGAGTGTGGTGTGGCCCGGCATGTGCAGCCCCGGCTTCGGGACTCTAGTCATCTCATCCGAAACCTGGAGAGCACCATCCGGGAAAGTAGAAAGCAGAATTAAATGTGCAAAACACACCTGGCTGTGATGGAAGTCTGAAAAGAATATGTCCATTCAAAATATGTCTAACTATCAACAGCAGCAGGCCTTTTACTTAAATTTTTAATAATTTACATAAAAGTGTCAAAGTTAAAAAACTCCCATTTCTCCTCATTTATTGTAGCAAAGTTAGAAAAAAAGAAAATGATAAGAAAAAAAGACCCCAACTGTTCTACCAACCAGAAGAACTGGTATTATAAGCATATTTTCCTTTTATCTTGGAGAAGAAAATAGCTACCCACTCCAGTATTCTTGTCTGGAGAATTCCATGGACAAAGGAACTTGGTGGGCTACAGTCTACGGGGTCCCAAAGAGTCGGACACAAGTGAATGACTAACACACACACACACACACACACACACAAATATTTATGCTGATATTTATATACCTATACACTTTTACACATATATAAAACACATTTTACATTTGTAAAATTAAAGCAGTATTTCATAAGTTTTATGTGTAGCCCTTTTCACTTACTGCTCCATAAGCAGTTAACCCAGGTCATTAACTTTTCTTTGAAAACATGACTCTCAATTCATTTGGCAGAATTCATCAATCATTTCCTATTTCTTACTGTTATAAAAAAATTCTAGTATTATGTTATAATGTACCTAAACTCTTGACTTTTTTGTCAGCATTTCTCTAATATTCTTCTCAGTGGAATTAAAGAGTATTTGATACCTTCCCTAATGAAAAGTTTTAAACCCTACAATCATGAATCAATGCCCAATTAATACTTGTTTGGAGGTACTATCACATTCTTAGCTAAATAAAAGTTTGTAGTAAAAACTGTACAAAAGAATCTGCAAAGAGAAACAGTGGCAGAACTGAACAATTCCTTAAAACAGCAAAACACACCGAGCTCTTCGATTGTTAGCAAGTCCCTTAGGACACGGGCTGCCGCGGGCCTGCACCAGAAACCACCTCAGCGCTGAAGGTTGCGGCAGGCCCAAAGCCTCAAAGGTCTGAGAGCAGAGAAGTTAAAAAATAGCAAGGAAAACCGTGAAGAACATTCTAGTCTGGTGCAGATTTTCTTAGGTCGCTTGGGATCTCTGTAAGACAACACTGTCGTGCCTCATGGGCAGATACATAAACACAAAAAAGGTGCCTGCCTATCCATCCTGAGATGATGGCAAATGGGCAATCGGCTCTCTCCTAAAAGGGGATCTGATTTTGGAATATGTTAAAAATGAAATGTCTCAGATCATGATAAACATACAAAAACAATGGTGAGTGATGGATTTGGTCACAAAACATGTCCATTTTCTTGTCAGAGTGTATACAAATGAAGGAAGTGCAAGATGCGAGGCCAGAAAGGGAAAGAGCTGCCCCTCTGGGGGTAGACCGTGACCAAGAGGACAGTTACTAGGTAAAGAAGGTTCCCAAACTCTCAAGAGTTCTCATTTTTCCACCACTTATGTGCAACTAATTCTCCAACAATTATGATGAATCTGATATACAGACAGAAAGATTTCCTCCAAGTCCTGACAGAGAGAGCTTTGGAAGTTCTCAATTTAAGAACTCAGAAGTACACACAACATTCTCAACTTTCCCGTATTATGACCCAGAGACCACATTTCCAATGTTAAGAATGACCTCTGAAAAACAAAACATAACCCTAAATTAAAATGGTCCAGATTTTCTCAGATGATGAACAAGTCAAACATTTTTGATTAATTTCCCATCACTGGGACTTTGCTTTCTCCTGTTTTCATTTCTATTTCCAGAAGATTAAACTGGAAAGCCAATATATGAAACACTTCAGAAGAGTAGGGTTCTTTTCTCACCTTTTAAAACTGCTTTTTCTTGAAGCAGATCTGGTGGTTCTTTTAGTAATGCCTGCACTGCCAGAAATGTTAGGTTCAGATGTTTTACAGCTCTGAACACTGGACTGAAGAATTACTCTGAAAATAGTTGGAAAAAAATAACATTATATTCACTGAAACAATTTGCAAATACTTGACAGAGGAGGGCATTTTTGCACTTTAGTGCAAATTACTTTCTTGAGGACTGATAGAATTTTCCATAAACACATTTGTCAAAAAAAAAAAATCTGAAACACACTCTTACATCAAGGTCTTTTGAAATAAAGCATCTCATTTCCCTATGAAGGTTTACACGAAGATAACCAGAAAACTTTGCTTTTGGAAAATTAATCACCCGGCATGTCAAGCAATTCCCACACCAAATAAATCAATCAGAAAGACAAATTTCTGTGCCCCAAAGTAAAATCAGATTCTCAGAATTCTAGTCATGAAACAAGAAATCATTTTAAAACCCTAATTCTAAAGACTATGAACATAAATATATACACAGTATTCACTCTTCAAAGATGGAAGAACAAGCAACAGAACTCAAGTCAACTTGAATCAAACTCAAGTCAAACTCATGTTTTTTATAACATTTCAAATTTTAAAAAGATGTTCAAAGCAATTTTTAAAAATCTGGATTACAACTACCTACAAAGTCATCAACTACCATTAAAATGAAATTGTTTTAATTTTGTGAAACTTTATTTAATTAGACTCTAGACATCTCAAGGAACTGATACCTATGGGAGTAGACTGCCCAGGAGGCAAATGAACAAATCAGAAAGAACCCCTCAGATAAAGCCCACATAGAATACCTGCTCAAAAGTACAGGGTGTTTTAAATTTCCCCATGGAACTGTCATAGGGACAACAGCAGAAAACACCAAAAAATTTTACAAGCAATTGTTTTCTTCAAGAGATAATGACTAAAACACAGAACTTCATACATACACATGTATACATAGTCAACTTTTATTTATCTGTGAGAGAAAACACTATAAAAAGTTTTATCCTCTCATATCCAAACATACAGGTGAGATAGCCAACAACAACTTCTGAGAACCCAGCTCCTGTGTAACAAGAAAACTTTACAACTAACTAGCCGGTCCTACCTCCTATGCCTGTGTTAACACCACAATAGTTAATAACCAAAGCCAGGTCCTTAAAATGTAGTAAATTCTTATAATTTTAGTATTACTCAAACCATAGAACAATTAGCATTTAGTAAAATGCTAACTTCTCATCACTGAAAAAACAATGGGGTTGTATTGCACTAGAGCAGAAGTCTGGAGGTCAGTGGTTTTCAAGCCATTTGGGGGAGAGGAAGGGAGAGCTGAGAGTGGGGGACTGCTAGCCAAGCTGTTTCTCTTTAAATGAGAAGCATTTCTGAAAGCCTTATGAATGAGGCCTTCAATATCACTGAAGGAAACTGATCCCGGGTAAGCGAGTCAACACTTGATTCAGGGTTTCTAATAGACTTTTATCATCCTATATGTTGACTGTTTTAACAAAACAGAAAATGTATATGCTGACATAGTTACATGATCAAAAAGGGCACCAACCGCTCTGGCATATAAATTCTATCATTGAAAACAAGGAGTTATTTTTAAATTCTTTTTCATTTTATAAAGTGAGGAGAAGATATTTAGTGGTCTCTGCTAAGGCTGTGAATCTAGAATTTTTCATAGAGAAAAACAAAACAACAATTCCATTACTATTACTGAAGCCCAGGCCCAGTGCTTCATGCTGCCACTGCTGTTCTGAAGCCTCTCGCCCACTTAACAGGGCTCATGGTTTTTATCTCCATTTTTTATAAATGGAGAAAATGAGACTCTTGTTGGCTTTTCTGAAATACTACATCTACTTTTCAAATAATGTGAGGCTACTTATGGTCAAAAGTATCAACTATTACACTGTAAAATCAGGGAAAAAAAACAAGAGCCAATACACTGCCTGCTGAGGAAATTTACCTCCTGATTTCTAAAATTAACTATTATATTTAAATATTATTCAAACAAGAAATTACTGCTAACTCATATTTTAAGCTGATAGGAAACATCTTTTTAAAATTATTTACTTCTCACTTAAAATTAGTGAGAACAATTCATGTGAAGTAATATTAGTAGCTGATAATTTATGTGCAATTTTGAAAATAAGAGCATGACAGAAATTTGGAATGCAGTAATCTCATCAATAAGATTCAGGTCACCAGTTATTTGCATTAAAAACAGACTAGTTATTTCATCTATAGGTTATATATCAATAAAGTGGGAAGAAAACACAGCAACTAAACTTAGATATTACTTATCTTACAAATAACACCCTACGGTGGGTTAAGCTAGCCAACAAGGGTGCAGTGTTTACTCTGCCATGGGGATGCGGGAACTCAGTACCTCCCACCTTGCACACCAAGCCAACCGCACAGCTTTGCAGGACAACATTCAGCACGTGTCATTTCTCCTTTCCATCTTTTCCTGACAGAACCCTCAGTCCTACTTTCTATCTCCTGCCCATATAGAATTCCTTTTCTTCTCTGCAATATCTTTTGAGGGCCAGTATTTTCAGATTTTGGATACAAAAATATCTGCAACTTGAGGCAAAGCAAAAAAATTTGAAAAGCCAGGTCTCTAATCAATCAAGTCATAAAGTGCTCTGAAATAAATGTTCATTCCAAGAGGCTCCATCATGCAACCATGCACTATTTACACTGGCTGGCCACCAGCGATACAAAAAGAGCCTTCAAAATGATGCGCCTGAGGCCCTGAAACATGCAGAGGTCCCCTTCCCACTGTCTACGAGGTCCTTTGCAGCACGTGAAGCGCCATTATAGGCGCGCTCTCCAGGCATGCCAGGCAACAACCTATCAGGCAATGAATGCTACACCGTCAGCCAACAGCGGCAAACGTCGACAGCAGTGTCCTGGAGTCGTTGCCTCAAAAGACAATTACACGGATTATACGTGTTTACATCGCTGTTACTGTTGAAACCTTTTGGTTTCCATAAATTGAAAATTAATCAGAGCAGGCTAAAGTAAATACTCTGATTTGGGTCTAGAAACACAGTGGCAAATGTCAGTAATAACAAAAAATGTTATGTCCTGGTACAGAATACCAAAAAGAGCCTGACAGAGACCATTTTTAAACATACCTTGCAAAAAATAATATAAGCATGACATGCCTAAATATTATTAGCAATGACTCCACCTGTTCTAACGGCCACTCAGAATAGTTTGAGAAGAATAAATCTATGCAGTGCATGATGTTCCTGAGTCAGAATGTGTGAAATCTAAGATCAATAAGAGAAGTAAAGGAACAAAACAAAACATTGTAAAGGGATAATTTTTATCAGAAATACAGCATATGTAATAATAAGCTTGGGCTTCCCAGGTGGTGCTAGTGGTAAAGAACCTGCCTGCCAATGCAGGAGATGTAAGAGAAGTGGGTTCAATCCCTGGGTTGGGAAGATCCCCTGGAGGAGGAAATTGCAACCCCAAGTCCCATGGACAGAGGAGCCTGGCAGGCTATAGTCTACAGGGTTGCAAAGAGTCAGACACAACTGAAAAGACATAGCAAGCAAGCAAATAGTAAGTCTATACCAATAAGATATTTTTAAAATATCATAAATAGGAACATGTTAAGCAGATTTTCCTTAAATTTGAAAAGAAAAGCATCTGCTAGATTTTTAAATCTTTTCTAGCCATTTGAAGACATTCAGTGAAAGCACAAAGAACTGGAGTTGGTTGCAATGGAATTATACTTTGGAGGAGATCCTAGAAGGCACTTTTGTATTCCTTTATAACTCCCAAGTCCAAGTCAGAACAGGACAAGAAATTCTTAAAATTTGAGCTAAAGAAAAAATTCAGAGAAAAAAGAATGTAGCCTGGATGTAAGAGGGTAGCGGGGAACCACAGTTTCACAAGACACATCCTCCTCCTCTGTGCTCTTGCTCTTAACTACATGATGTTCTCAAGTAAGCTTCTTGCCACATTCTTCTACAGAAAAGGAGTCTCTCCACTGTTAAGGTATTCATTTAATAACAAAGAGTATTAGGAGAAGACAGATTGTGCCTCGACTAGTCTAGTAAGAACATTCTGATTACTTGTGGGAACGGAGGACAGTGGGAGCGCAAGGAGTACAGTAATTGTCATATGGAAACACACAGACAAGAGACTCCAGTCTTCTGTGCTTTCCCACTTTTCTTCAGCACCAAGTGCTGAAAACCATACTTAACTGTATGCCCTAAAGAGGAGGAAGTGAAACAAGGCAGAGGAGAAAATTTTGCTTCCTTAAGATAGAAGACTGGGCTTGCTGAGAGAGCACTGTGTACAATGGCAGAATCAGAGGTGAAAAAGGATGCAATGCTCATGAGACCTCACGGCTACAAAATCACCTTTGCTAACAGCAGAAAACCAGTGGGAAAATTCTTTTTGCTAGATTAGAAAGACTATATTAAAGATATCTACTCAAGAAAACCAGAGGAAAGTTGTACAGACAACTGATTGAAAGAAAAGCCATCCCAATGATCCCAAACTAACTATATATTTTTGACAGGAAAAAGAAACTACTTCACTGTCATCATAAATTGCTGTTTCAAAAAAAATCTGTTAAGAGTAAGTGCATTTTAAAAACAAAGTGTGTTATTTTTAACGTCCCTTGTACGAAACTAACAGTGAAGACTTCCTTCCCTACCACCAACCCAGGAAGAGCAAAGATTCAGAATAAGAACCTTGGAAAAAAAAGGCAAATCAAACAAAGCTAGAAGAGCTGATAGTGAGAAAAACATGCATCATGAGAAAAACACTGGACACCAGAGGTGAGCACTAGTAGAGAAATGGAATGGGACACTTACACAGCAGCTATCTGTCAAAGGTCCTGATGGCTACTGTGCTCTTAGACCATCGAGACAGAACAGCAGGATGGGGAGAATGTAGTCACAAACAATCCACCAGATGACAATACTACACAATGCAGAGGTCAGCACAGCTAGGGAACATCTGGAAAGGGGCAAAGGGGAAAGAACAGATGTTCAAACTGAGAAGCCAATAAATAAATAAATAAAGCCACGTGTGAATTTCAGATACCCTGGCGATGCAAAGGGGCAGGAAACAGGGATCAAACTTTGCTGTTTTATGCTGGGGGGGGGGAAAGCTGTCTTCAGTTTTAAACAAATTTGTTATTTGGTAACAAAAGATTAAACCCAATCTCTAGTTGGATAACTACCCCATGTTAATTTAATTTGTATGATACAGAAATTAAGAGTCACAGCTATGTGATTGAAATTCTTTAAAAAGCACAATAACCACACAGAAAACCAAATCACAGACAAAAATGAGGCAAAACCAACCAAAAAAAAAAAAAAAAAACACCCAAACCCCTGAACTGATAATTAACAACAATCTCATAGGAGGCACAATTAAATATAAGTGGACACAACGCAGCACGTGTCTGCATTCTAGATTTTCATTTGTTCCTCTAGTAAAGCTCATGGCAAGATAATTATTTTCCAATGATGAAGCATATCTACCTACACTGTTAAGTGGGTTCTATGGGATTATTCAAAGATAACTATATCTGTATTTTTACCTGCTCCCATAGGATGCACTTCCATTCTTCATGCATCATTTTCCTTTACCCCTAGCAAACCTAGCAGAAATCATCAGCATGGTGCAGAAAGAGGTAGCATGGATGAAGTTATAAAATCTACTGAATCAATTTTAGCAGAGACAATAAGACTTGCCATTACGTTTTGGGTATCACTTGAAGATCATCATGCTACATCATTGCCTGTCTTCATGGTAGTCGGGATCAGAGAAGCTCTCTGACAAAATCACTAATTTCATAATTTCTAATACTTCAATTCTCCCCAAATATTGACTGTTTGTGAAACAGAAATCAATGACTGGATGTACTATACAACTTTCTTCTAAGAATCATCAGTACTTATCTATTTTTTCACTCACTTTCCCTCTTACAAGTATTTTCATTTGGCTAAGTACCAACAGTGAAGCAAAATAACATGTCCACATTGACACATGGGAGAAACATTTCAGATTTTTAACCCAAGCTTCTGCTCAGGAGACTTTCACTTCTAAAAGGGGACTTTTAACTTCTAAAACAACACAAAGACTTTGGAAGGAAAAAAATCTCCAGTTGACCTTTTCTGGGGCCAAAGGAACTACAAAGAAGAGCAAAGAAGAGATGACTGCAACAGTCAAGAGGGTCGGAAAAAGCAGAGAGAATAAGGAAGGAGAAGGATGGAAAATCTACTGTGACTAATCTTAAATTCTCCAGGGCCTTTACATATTATTAAGAGCTTAGAATTTCAGCATTTTGCTTTTTCCTTTAAAAGTGTGACTTAAAAGCGTATTAATTGTGTGCATGGGGAGAGGACAGTTTGGGGATTATTCTATTGTTTAAGGGATTATAAATACAATTAAAGGGAATCAGCAGTGAAAGCTGAGGGCTGGGGTTCCATCACTGGTCAGGGAATTAAGATCCCACAAGCCATGAAGCATGGCCAAAAGAAAAAAAAAAAAAAAAGATTGTTTAACATATGCCAAGAGTGCTTCACAAGGGGCCAGTGCCTTTTACACCTTTTGGGATAAGGTGGGGTGTAACTAAGCAAATGGATAGCATAAAGGCTGGAATTTTCTCCATGGGTTTTTGCTAGTTACTATCATTCAGCCACCCATCAAGTTCCATCTCAGGGAACTGCACATACCAAGATAAATATCACAGCATCTCGTGTCACCTTCTGGTTTCCAACAATATTTCTAATTTTAGTCTACATTCGTTGCTTTCTTTTATGTTAACACAAACCTTTGATCTATGGAAGAGACTTTCATAGTTTCATTTTTTTAGAAGGCAGCATCGAATGATTTGTATTCTTATAAAACATATTCACAAGGTAGCAGAGTTACTAAAGGAAATTTCCTTTAAGCATTATCAAACTCAAGAACCTTTGCCTAAGCAGAATTCCCATCCCCTGACTCGCAGCTTGACTTCTGAACAGAAGGCAACAAGCTATTGAGAAATAAACGGATGCTGCAGATTTTTTAAAACAGAACAAAAAACCTGGACATAACTAAAAGTAACCCCACAAAATCATCCATTTTATAGGGCTTGTGATTGTGGCCCCTGGACCAGCAGCATCTTTGACACCTGGGAGCTTGCCAGGAAAGAAATGCAGAATCAGATAGCATCCCAGACCCAGTGACCATTATCTGCATTTTAACAAGCTGCCCAGGAGACTCAAACGCACACTGAGGTTTGAACAGCACACTGAGGTTTGAACAGCACTGCTCTAGGGCACTAGCTATTTCCTCCTGTAGAAAACTGGCTTCAGAATGATTATTTGGAGGGACTATACTATTTTTAAATAAAAGGAACCATTAAGACCTTAAATGAAGACTTGAAATTAAAAACAAAATGGCTTTTGGAATTTAAAAAATTATTTAAAATGTACCATTCTTACAGCATTCTAGTTGACTGCATGCACAACAACAAAGAGAATGCTTAATTAATGCCTATAATCAACACTGATGCCTTTCATTCACATGGCACTTTATTATGGAAAACTCATTCCTTCCCTTCGGGTCTTTTAAGAATCTCCCAAGGCAGTGGCCCACGATGATACATCCTTTAGGTGGAACTGAACTTTGGAATTTAAGATTATGAGAAGATACTAAGGACTAAGATATGAAGGACCACTTTTAATTAAAGAGGCCTGTTCTTCAGACTTAGGGACACAGTGAAGGAAGGAGAGAGTGGGAAAAATTGAGAAGAGTACATTGAAACATATACATTACCCTGTGTAAAATAGATGGCTAATGGAATTTGCTGTATAACACAGGGAGCTCAACCCGGTGCTCTGTGATGACCTAGAAGGGTAGGATGGAGGGGGCAGCTGGTGGGAGAAGAGGGAAGGGATATATGTATACTTATGGCTGATTCATGTTGTTATATGGCAGAAACCAACACAACATTGTAAAGCAATTATCCTCCAATTCGAAATAAATTTTTTTCTCCTCTGGCTCAGACAGTAAAGAATCTGCCTGCAATGCAGGAGACCTGGGTTCAATCCCTGGGTCAGGAAGATCCTCTGGAGAAGGGAATGGCAATCCACTCCAGAATTCTTGTCTGGAGAATCCTATGGACAGGGGAGCCTGGTGGGCTACAATCCGTGGGGTCACAAAGAGTCGGACACGACTGAGCAACTAACACTACTCCTAACTCCTACTACTGTGTCATAGTTTCTTACCATATTACAAGATGCTTACTGAATAATAAGATAACCTGTCTCCATCACCAGAAAGGCAGGGCGGGGGGTGCTGCAGAATTTGGTACCCACCCCACAATGAAAGGTACTAGAA
The DNA here is from genome assembly GCF_029407905.1 of Bubalus kerabau. Lineage (NCBI taxonomy): Eukaryota > Metazoa > Chordata > Mammalia > Artiodactyla > Bovidae > Bubalus > Bubalus kerabau. The sequence continues at coordinate 150,596,176 of NC_073627.1, forward strand.
GGAAGGAATCCAATGGCACAGGTGGGAGCATCTCCTAAAGAATATCTTGGGAAAAAAGTACAATGGCCAAGTTTTTTACTTTACCATCTTTCTAACAATCCTGGATATTCCTAGAGATTGAATCTCAACTAACACTTACATGAGGAACTATAAAAGGACACACACAGACAACCTAATAACTATAAAACTTGCTATCTCCACTTTAAATCTCCTTCTGTGACTTGAAAAGAATTCCTCCAACAAAAAGTTCATATAAAAATATAGTTTAATCAATTCATTGTTGACTTAAAATAACATGACATTAAGCCACCATGTCACCACTAATTAAATTCCACCATATCAAAACAAATTATGTACAATATGGTAGTAAATTTAAACAAGTCTGCAATTTTAACAACTACAGACAAATCTACAGTCATTCTATAGTTTACATCTTCTGTCACTCTCTTGAGGATGTAAAATGGTTATGAGAAATGAATACTGCATACCATATTAGTAAACAAAGAAATCAGCTATTGCAGCCATCAGCCAAAGGTGAGCTGGTATGCTCTGAAGGAACTCAGAAAGGAGAAGAATACCTGCCATCTAGCAGCCATCAGACTGCAGCCACTCCCCATGGTGAGCCTTGAGGAGACTGGGATATGAAAACACAGAATACTGGGCCCGAACAGCTGAGGTGCTGATCAAAGGAATGATTTCAGTGGGCCCAGACTTCTGTATCTTCCCATACATCTTCCCATCAATTCCTTCACTTTAGATATCTAGCTTTCTTTTATTAATGGTGATCTTTTGACACTTAGACTACCTGCCCTTTGCTGTAAACTCCTATACATCCTGGTGCCTCCCTGCACACCCCCATCACCTCCTCAGAGCAGTTCTCTCAGGGTTACTTGAAATTCTGCCTCCTAGGTTTCAAAGTCCTAAAAATTTTTAGTTGACACTTATTATCCATAGAGAAATAGTTTTCCGTATAGTGCTTTCCTATCTATACAAGCTAGACAGGTTACAACAGAGGACAGAGATAAATAAAAGATACCTAAGAGTTTCTTAGGCAACACCTTTAGATTGTAAATAAAGTAGATACTCGTTTCAAGGTGGCATAATGGTTATGCAACCATGGAGAAAATGTATTGAAAAAAATGCTCATGAAGGAAGGACCTTATACACAAATTAAATAACAACAACCACATGAAGGAAATCAGACTCACGTGAGAGGAATAGCGTTTGTTTTTGACTGTCTTCTGCTTTTCAGGGCCCGAAGTCTATCACCTTGTGTCACTCCACTGATTTCGTCATCATCACTGTACTGTATAAGTAGAGAAACACTGAGCTAATGACTTAAGCTGTACTTATTAAAGCAGTGAAGCACAGCAGCTATATTTATCCATACAGATCATACACAGACACATACAAATATATTCATACTTCAACTTTCTGATGAACTCTAAAATATCTTGCTGCTTTCAAAATAAAGCTATAGGACACATTTCAGGACACCTGAAAGCTGACTTTCACAAAGAACCCAATAGCACTCTTATTATAAAACATTTTGACAGTGAAGAGGCATAATGGGTTTTCAATATTGAAAACACTTTCTTTAAATTTTGCAATCTACTTACCACTACAAAACATATTTAGTATTGCTACCCCCTAAACTCTTGGTTCTTTAAGGTTCCCCATTTGCAAACAAGTGGTCTCCTAAATCAGCTATCATGAAATGGGAAAACATAGGGGAGACGGGGTATCACTAGGTCTATATAAAGAGTTTACTTTACATACCTCTTTTTATCCCAGTGTCTTGTGAGTAAACAAAACATAAACTTTAGTTTTAGGGACACATAACTTTGTTTGAACTATTTTGACTAAAAAGTTCCTATACAGGGCAGTAAGTATAAAAAATATGTGACAATAATCCCTCAGAATGTGCTTTATTTATCTACAGTTTTCTCCACGCCCTAAAACCTTCTCAACAGCACTTAAAGCAATGACAACAGCGTGATGGGGGTGGTTCGATTACCAGTTCAGGTTCTTGCTTGTCTTGATTCTCGACCCCATTGATTGAAATGTCATCCACAGCCAAAAGGAGTTTTGAGACAGCTGCTCTGTGTTTTCCATTCTCCTGACCCCTCAACTTTTGACGGAAATAGTCACCTTCTATCCAGAGGCTTGCCTGTTTCCTACAGCATTTAAGTAACAATATCAAAATACAGCCTTCCAGAAAGAAACATACCAACAACTTTCTCCTACTGCTGCTACCAGGGACTAAGAAAAATTCTAATTCCCATCACCTTCCAGACCCATGAATTCCTGAGGAATTACTGATAGCGCAGTTTGTAAAGAATTCATCTGCAATGCAGGAGACCCCAGTTCGATTCCTGGGTTGGGAAGATCCACTGGAGATGGGACAGGCTACCCACTCTAGAATTCATGGGTTTCTTTTGTGGCTCAGCTGGTAAAGAATCTGCCTGCAATGCAGAAGACCTGAATTCAATCCCTGGGTTGGGAAGATCCCCTGGAGAACGGAAAGGCTACCCACTCCAGTATTCTGGCCTGGAGAATTCCATGGACTATACAGTCCATATGGTCACAAAGAGTCAGACACAACTGAGTGACTCACTTTCACTTCCATCCACTTACATCATCAAAAATTGTTGCTGTGGTCCAATCACCGAGCCAGGTCTGCAGATTCTGACCCAAGCAATGGTCTCGGTTGCTGTCATCCTGTAATGCTTCATGATGTAGCAGGCTATCAAAGTGCCTGTTCGTCCAAGGCCAGCTTAGAAAAGAAACAAACCAGTGAGACCTGGTCTCATCTGCTTCAGAATTTTGTTGGGCAGGTAGAATTTTTTTTTAAAAGCTTCCCAGGATTCTGCTCCCCTCAACAATGCTTCTCATGTTTTGATATAAAGTACAACCAACTAGAGAGCTTTAATTGGTATGTGATGCAGCCTAGAAACAGAGATTCCTAAAATCTCCCACATGATTCTATGTTTAACCAAATCCACTTTCTAAGAGATAATTCTCAGTAACAGTGTTTTATACTCTGGGTTTTCAGTTAATAATACCATCATCTTTCTAAAAATGTAAGCTTAAAATCTTGTACTTTCTCCCTCACCCAACATTTTTTTCTACTCTACTTTTATACATATTTGCACATGGACTTTTCTCCCCAATCTATTCCTGTTGTCCTTCTTTACTCTCATCTAGACTAGTATCATTACCTCCTGTGATGATTAATTCTAAGTGTCAATCTGGCAGGTGTAGTTGGATGAGATTGGTAGATTCTGAGTAAGCTGACTGCCCTCCATACTGTGGGTAGGCCTCATCCAATCAGTTGAAAGTCTGAAAAGAACAAAATATCCACCTCCCAAAGCAGAGACATTGCCAACAAAGGTCTGTATAGTCAAAGCTATGGTTTTTCCAGTAGTCATGTATGGATGTGAGAGTTGGACTATAAAAAAGGCTGAGTGCCAAAGAACTGATGCTTTTGAACTGTAGTGTTGGAGAAGACTCTTGAGAGTCCCTTGGACTGCAAGGAGATCAAACCAGTAATCCTAAAGGAAATCAATCCTGAATATTCATTGGAAGGACTGATGCTAAAGCTGAAGCCACTTGATGTGAAGAGCCGACTCATTAGAATAAGACCCTGATGCTGGCAAAGATTGAAGGCAGGAGAAGAAGAGGGCAACAGAGGACAAGATGGTTAAATGGCATCGCTGATTCAATGGACATGAGTTAGAGCAAGCTCTGGGAGATGGTGAAGGACAGGGAGGCCTGGCATGCTGTAGTCCATGGGGTTGCAAAGAGTCGAACATGACTGAGCAACTGAGTAACAAAGTTAGAGGGAATTTTCTACCAGACAGGCTTTGGACTTCAACTGCACCACTGGCTCTCTTTGGGTCTCCAGTCTGCCAGTCCACACTGCAGCTTTTATACTCACCAGCCTATATATTCCCATAAGCCAGTTCCTTATAATAAATCTCCTTCTCTACATGTACATATCCTACTAGTTCTATTTCTCTGAGAAACTCAAACTAACACAGATTTTGGTACTATGAAGTGGCATACTACTCAAACACTATGTAAAAATGTGGAAGGACTTTGGCATTGGGACTGTAAAGACCAGGAGAGTTTTAAGGCACATAATAGAAAAAACCCAGACTGCCTTGAAGAGACTATTGGTAGGAGGAATATGGACATTAATGGAGATTTCAGTGCAGACTCACGTGGAAACCGAAAGGAAAGCAATTCTTATTAGAAAGTGGCAAAAAACACCCAGAAACCACCTAGCTGAATTGTGCTCTAGTGCTTTGTGGGAGAGAGAACTTCTGAGTGACAGCCTTGGACATTTAACACAGTAGATTTAAATTCATAAGCAAAGTGCTGAAGGTCCAGCCTGGTTTCTCCTGACTGACATGAGAGAGAGAGAGAGAGAGAGAGAGAGATGAATCGTAGAAGTAATAGTTAAGCAAAAAGGAATGACAAACTAAACATTTAGAAAACTCTAGGCCTAGTCAATCTGAAAAAAGAGAGAAAGTGTATTCTGGATACCAAGAGTAAGATTAAAAAATAAATTCCATAACGATACTACCCATGGATTTAATCATGGGTAATTAAAAGCCATCTCAGCAAAAACCAAAAACATTGATATGATTACAGTAGAAGACACACTGACAGTTTGGACTAAAGGGGAGGATGAAACAGGGCTAAATAGGATGAAATAAAGGAAGGCTTTTTTTTTTAGGTTTCAGGGATTCCATAGGACTGGACAACGGAAATGGTTGCAAATAAGGCCCATCCTTCAAGAGAAGGTTAGTATGACTCTAAGGGTGATGCAGAGGTCAGCCTGGTTGCCAATACAACCACAGGCCCAGAGGTCAAGGCTGTCTACTCCTAGTGTCTCATAGGGCTGGGCCTCCTGCATAGTTTCAGTAGGCCAGGCTGCCCCTGCCCATAGCCACAGGGGCAGGGCCACCACCTTGGGCCCAAGGGGATGGTACTGCCATCCCAGTGGACCTGTTGAACAGAGAAAGGAGCTAAAGAGCCTCAAGATCCAATGGCATTTGCTTTGCTAGGATCTGAACTTGCCTGGGACCTGTCACTACTTTCTGATTTCTCTCATTTGGAACAGGAATATCTATCCTATGCTTATTACATTATTTTACTTTATAAGTACATAACTTGTCTGGTTTCAGAAGTTCACAGACAGAGAGGAATTTGCCTCAGGATAAATCATACCTGAAGTGTCAACCATGATTCAGGAGATATTTAGATGAGACTTTACACGTGGAATTGATACTGTAATGGGTTAAGACTTTGGGGACTGTGGGAAAGAGTGAATGCATTTTACCTCAAATGGATACTGGGTGCCCAGAGAACAGAATGTTATGGACTGAACTGTGCCTCCCCAAATCCAGATGTTGAAGTCCTTACCTCCCAATAAGACTGTTTCTGGAAAAAGGGCCTTTGCAGAGGAAATTAAAGTTAAATTAGGTTATGGAGTGAGGGGGGCACCTAATCCAATAAGACTTGTGTCCTTTCTTATAAGAGAGGAAGAGATAGCAGGACTGACTATATAAAGAGGACAAAGAAAAGGCAGCTGGCTATAAGCCAGGAAAAAAGGCCTCACCAGAAATCAGCACCTTCATCTTCAACTTCTGGCCTCTAAAATTGTGAGAAAGTAAGTCTTATGCTCTACTGACTGAGCTAGTCAGGCAACTCGCAATTATAAGAAAATGAATTTTTTGTTGTTTAGTATTCTATTATAGTACTTAGAGCAAATCAATACACTGCCAATGAATCTTCCTTTTCCCTTGATAATCCAACCTTCACACCATCATCAGTTTTCTTCACCAAAGATCTTATCATATCAAATCCTCTTCAGATTTTTAACTGGTCAGCAGTGAACTTCAGAGTTTCCCAACCTCAGCACTATTGACATTTGGAGTGAGATAATTCTTTATTGTGGTGGCTATCCTGTGCATTTCAGCTGAAAATCACCTCAACTGCTTATTATAGTTGGAAAAAAATGAAATAACCAAAGTTGGATTTTGTTTTATTTTTTAGATTCGGCAAAATATGCCTAATATAAACTTTATCATTTGAATGGATTTTTGTTTATGAATCATTTTCCTGATTTCAATTACTTCTCTATGATTCTGTTTAGTTCACTGAGGTTTCTTTTGGGGTAGGTGATACGAAAATTTATTACTATCATGATTTCACCATCAAAACTTATGATCCTTTTAGCCTTTTGTATAACACCAAAAGAGAGACATTGGCTACTTTGACAACCTTACAGCAGATTCCAGGAATGTCACCAACAGCGTGACCTTTGCAACCAAATCCAGCAACCAGAACTTCATCATTTTCCTCAGAAACATTTAAACAAAAAAGGCTGTGATTATTTTGTCATTCTTGATTTGCTAAACCTTATACACTCTCTGATGGCAGAATCTGGCTGTCTGGCTTCAACACCTACTTCTTCTGCCACAATTCCCTTTGCATGAGAAGTGCCTCCAAAAGGACTAGCCTTCGGTCCTAATAGGCTTTCTTGGACTGTCTGTCGTGCTACCTGTGCTGGCCATGGAGCTTCCCAGCAGTATGAAGACTCAACACTTGGCCATCCTGCCGGCGCCACAGACCTAAGCAAAAAAGCTCATGGAGCATTTTTAAGACAATCATTTAAAATTTTTAAATTCAAAGATCTATGTCTCTTTGGGGTCAGTTTCTGGTGATCATTTTAAAATGCAGAGACAGCATCATTGACAAATTAACATTGCTGTGCATTCACTACTACTATGTCCCAAGTATACTTGAGACAAATTATATTCTGTTGGTTGGTGGGCAAAGAGTTCTGTATAAGTCTGTTAGATATAGACGGTTTGTTGTGCCATTCAAGTCCTCTATTTCCTTATCTTCTGTCTGACTGTCCCAACCATTGCTGAAGGTGGGATATTTAAATTTCCAACTATTGCAGTACAACTGTTTTCTCTTTCAAGTCTGTCAATTTTTCCCTCTTATATTTTGAACATCTGTTATTAGGCATGTAAAAAGTTTATAATTGTTTTATATATATATATATATATATATATATATATTCTTGCTCTATTGAAACCTTTGTTAATATATAATGTTCTTGTCTCTTGTATTCTTCTTGATTTAAAGTCTATTTTGTCTGAAAATCACCTCTCTCTTTTGGTTACAATCTACACGAAATTTTTCATCCTTTCATGTTCAACCTCTTTGTGTCTTTGGATCTAAACTTAGTATCTTTTAGGTAGCATATAGCTAGATTATTTTTTTAAGCCATTCTTCCAATTTCTGTCTTTTGATTGCAGCGTTTACAACCAAAGTGACAATAGTAATAGGCTTTATAACCATTCATGTACGTACTTTCACAGAGATTTTAATTTCTTTATACAGCACTGAGTGACTGTCTAGAGTTCTTTCATTTGACCTTTACCATTTCCTGCAAGGCAAGCCTAGTGGCAGCATATTCCCTCAGCTTTTAGTGATCTAGGGATATCTTAAATTCTCCATCATTTTTGAAGGACAGTTGTGCCAGACATAGGATTTATGGTTGACATTCTTTTTCCTTCAGCACTTTAAACATAGCAACCTACTGCCCTCTGGCCTCCAAAGTCTCTGATGAGAAATATACTGATAATCTTACTGGGATCCTTGTATGTCATAAGTTGATTCTCTTATGTTACTTTCAGGGTTCTCTTTGTCTCTGGCTTTACATTGACTGACTGACTGCATCTTGATATAGGTCTGAGTTTTTCATGCTTGGAGTTTGTTGGGCTTTCTGATGTTTACATTCATGTCTTTAATCACATTTGGGAAGTTCTCAGCCATTAATTCTTCAAATAATCTCCCTGCTTCTTTCTCTTGTCCCTTTGGGATTCCCAAAATCCATAGCCTGGCTTACTTCATGGTGTCTCAGAGTTCCCTTAGGCTTGGGTCCCATTTCAGTCTTTTTTGTTGTTGTTGTTCCTCAGACCTAGGGGCTTCCCTGGTGGCTCAGATGGTAAAGCGTCCGCCCGCAATGCGGTAGACCTGGGTTCGATCCCTGGGTTGGGAAGATCCCCTGGATAGGAAATGGCAACCCACTCCAGTATTCTTGCCTGGAGAATCCCATGGACAGAGGACACTGATAGGCTACAGTCCATGGGGTTGCAAAGAGTCAGACACAACTGAGTGACTTCACTTTTACTTTTCTCAGACCTGATCATTTCAATTATTCTGTCTTTAAGTTTGCTGATTCTTCCTTCTGCCCGCTTATGACTGCTTGTGAATCTCATCAGTAAATTTTTCACTTCAGTTCCAGAATTTCCTTTTTCCTTTTAATGCTTTGTCTCTCCTGTTGATATTTTAATTTGATTCATACATTGTTTTCTTGACTTTGTGCACATTTTCTTTTACCTCTTTGAGCACCTTTAAGACAGTTGTTTTAGGAGTTCTCTGGCAGTCCACTGGTTAAGACTCCATGCTTCCACTGCAGGGGGCATAGGTTCAATACCTGATCAGGGATACTCCCATGCCATGTGGCAACAACAACAAAAAAATACAGTTGTTTTAACACCTTTGTCTAATAAGTTCACCCTCTGATCTTTCTTTGGGACAGTTTCCATTGATTCATTTTTTCCTTGGAATGAGCTATCCTTTCATGTTTCTTGGCAGTCCTTGAGATATTTTGGTGAAAACTGAATTTTCAGTGAAAACTGAAAATTTGAATCTGATAATGTGGGAACTCCAGTAATTAGATTTCTTATATGCTCCACGGTTTGCTGTTTAGTTTTTCTTTTCCCCAATGTTGGATTTTTCTTAACAAAAATATATTCCTTGTCTTCTTAGTTGAATAACCAAAAAAGAAAAGTTTAATAAATCCTAGTATATCCACACACTCATTCAATAAATACTTATTAAGTACCAGGCACTGTTCTAGTTACTGAAAATCTAGCTACTTGTTAGAAAACAAAGTTCAAAAGATAAGCTCTTGGAGTTTGCTCTGCTCACTGACATATGCCAGAACCTACCAAAATAGGCGCTGAATAGACATTTAATGAATAAATGAATGTGATAAGCCTTTGTAGGGTTACCGATGAATACAACTTAATTTATTATACTTTCCATATGAAATTGGGGATTTAAAAGCATTCTTTGGGACTTCCCTGGTCATCCAGTAGTTAAGAATCCACTTTCCAATGCAAGGTATGTGGGTTTGATTCCTGGTTGGAGAACTAAGATCCCACATGTCACAGGGCAACCAAGTCCACAAGCCACAACTACTGGGCCTGTGAGCTCCATAGCCTGCACAACACAACTAGAGAACCCACACATAACTAGAGAACCCACACTCCACAACTAGAGAGAAGCCTGCACACTGCAACAGACCTAAAGCAGCCAAAAGAAATAAATAAAGGCATTCTTTATATGTACAGCTTTTTTATGCCAATACCTCAATAAAGTAGTTTTAAGAAAAAAAGCAAACCACAAAAAGAAAAAAAAACACTCTTTAAAACAAAGGCATCTTCATGTGTCCTTGCATATAATCTAAATGAGTATGGTGTGTTTCTATACACACATATATACATGTCCACCACTCTTTAACCAACATTAGAAACATACCTTTACAGTGTACTGCAATGGCACCCTCTGCATTTTCACAAATATCCAGAAATTCTTTAACGATGGCATCAGTAGGGGTGCTGCCATCCGCAAAGAAAAGATCATAGTGATCGAAACCAGCATTTGTAAAGCGTTTGGCATCATACATCCTTTTATTCAGACGAATAACTGTAGTAACGTTGTGATTCTTAAAATATGGAATATAAGCCTCAGGAGAATGCTGATGGTAACCTACATAAAGAAATTCACCAGATGTTGTAAAATGCAGAAAGGAAACAATGGATAACAGTATCACTTGTAACTGCATGGAAACAGTATCTGGACTGGGGATTGAATACCAATTTGATTATAACTATGAAAAAAGAAATTTAAAAATTAAAATCCAGGCAGAATGATGAGATAAAATGTTTAAGAGTACACTTAATTAAGAGAGCAGAGCTTTGGCCTCTTTTAAAAGAAAATACCGGATGGATACTTTTAATAACAAAACTATACTGGTCTCATATTTTTGCATACCACTTTCAAGTCTGGTTCTTGAATGAGGTCCACAGAAGGCAAGAAATCGGTCTGGTATTATCCAATTTAAATCTCCATTTTCTGCTTTCTGCAAAGGGAAGATCACAATTCATTCTTATATTAATCTCCTCTCCAGGTCCCTTTCAATAGTGAGTATCTTAAGGACTTCAAATCCATTTCCTTTAGCACAAAAGCTGTTTACAAATGACCATGAGACAGGAAACTAAAATTTATCCTGTTATGAATACTCTCAGGGAATAGTCAGCCCTCAATATCTGTGGGTTTTGCATCTGTGGATTTGGAAGGCTGACTATGAGATTTGAACACCTGTGGATTCTGATATCAACAGTGGGTCCTGGGACCAATCCCCCATGGATACCAAGAGACTATAGTTAGTTAACTTCTGGTCCTAATAACTTTCAGTTAAACAGCATTTTTTTTTCCTACAATAGTCAGCCTCTGGAAAATACAGCTGACTGCTGCTGCTATCCAGACTATGCCTAAATACTTTATTGTATCCAAGTAAAATCTTATGTAGTTGCTGCTAATCAGTAAGAAAACCAAATTTTCTATCATGAGGGATATGGAAACTTTCCTGTTTTCCTGAATTACTAATTGGCTTCCAATGTGAGCAAATCGTGACTTCTTAAATAAAGAAGAAGAAAAAATCAATCTAGGGTCCTGGTTTATCAATATTTACTTTTTATTTCTATAGAGGCACTTTTCTATCATTTTGCTGCCTATTTAATTAGAGAAATCACTGAACATTTTTTACTAAAATTCACCAGAAAACTTAAAATCAAAAGAATACGGAGATCACATCTAAACTGAAATTTAAAACACTTTACTTCCTGTTATTAAGTCTTTTGGATTGAATTATACAATTATTCTAAGATAAAGTTCAAATTTAATAACAATAGAGATGGCTACAAAAAGACTTAAGCAGAAAGTAGGAGACAGCTGATAGTGGGGAAGGAGAGAACATAGACACAAGTTCCATCAGCTTTACAATTGGAGTATGTTTTCGTCCACCTAAGAATAGGCAAGAAAAAAAAATCAAGAGTTGCCTTAAGATCTATAGGTCAAGCAAGTAACCCAAAACTGATTTACTTGACTTAGTTATAAGTCAAGGGAACTGATGAGCCCATGTTCATTTCAGGCTAAAAGATGTAAGTACAAATGAGGACAAGCATTGCCAGATGTTCTGACTTTGAAGTAAAATCTGAGTTTTAAAATGAGAAATTTGTGATTAGATTTCGTTGAATCACAGGTATCATATACTGTAAGATGCATCCTGAATTCAGAAAAGATAAAACAGGAAAAAATGGGCATCATGGACTCAATGAAAACCACCAATCCAAAATTTCTAAATATAGAGATTAAGGGCTTCCCTGGTGGCTCAGCTGGTAAAGAATCAGCCTGCAATGCAGGAGACCTGGGTTCGATCCCTGGGTTGGGAAGATCCCCTTCTGAAGAAGGGAATGGTTACCCACTCCAGTGGCCTGGAGAACTCCATGGACTCACAGAGTCGGACATGACTGAGCGACTTTCACTTTCACAGAAACTAAACAAAGCTACCACAAGGGTCTGTAGCTACTTAACAGTTCCCTGTGTCTCAATGCAATTTCTAAGTAAATGACATTTGTTGGTGACCCTACTACTCCACAGCAATGCTGCAATTGCTGCATTGGTGAGAAGGAAGCTAATCAGCACTTATAATTACTCCTTAGTAAAAAACAACTAACACTGAGGGAACACTAACTGGTGTTTTTATTAGTTTTGCTTATCTAAAAAGAGAAAGTATATTTTATTTTAAATGTTTAATTTTGATAAAGTGAAAGTTGCTCAATTTTCATAAGGGGAAGTACAAAAAATGGTGTTAATAATTCAACTATATTCAGTAATTAAGATGGTAAATGTATATTGTACTTTATAAACATATAGCTATTAGAGACGTAAATGCAGAGTTGGCCTAATGAATCACACAATATGCTTTTACATCTTTGGTACATCACAATAATGATCAGCTGCTGCTGCTGCTAAGTCACTTCAGTTGTGTCCGACTCTGTGTGACCCCCTAGACGGCAGCCCACCAGGCTCCCCCGTCCCTGGGATTCTCCAGGCAAGAATACTGGAGTGGGTTGCCATTTCCTTCTCCAATGCATGAAAGTGAAAAGTGAAAGTGAAGTTGCTCAGTCGTGTCCGACTCTTCGAGACCCCATGAACTGCAGCCCACCAGGCTCCTCCGTCCATGGGATTTTCCAGGCAAGAGTACTGGAGTGGGTTGCCATTGCCTTCTCTGATAATGATCAGCAGTACCTATTAACCCAATTCATCAAGAAAATAGTTCAATTATACCTAGGGGTTTAAAATAATAGCTACTTTAGAAATTGTGAAAGAATAGTTATCTGAGGATTTAAGGTGCTGCTGAATAGAGTGCTGTCTGTGGAATCACTCTATTATTAGTGAGACTGTCTGCTCAAGATATCTATAGCAGGATAGGAAAAAAAACAAAAACAAACCAAGATTCCACAAGTATTCTTGGCTGAAAAAGACATTTAACATAACATCTTACTCATTATCTACTTGGAGGGTAGAATGGGAGAAGCAAATTACTCTTTCTTTAAAAAAAATACACTACCTTAAAAAAACATAAAGGACATCTGTGGTTTTGCCTGTCTCTCTCCTCTCTGTGTACCACCCTTCTTTTTGGTCTGTATGATTTGATAGGGCTGACCCAATTTCAGCTCCTGGGATGACCAAAGTATTCTGCACCCGCTCATCCACTACCCTCACCAAAACCACAGCTTGGTTCGGGGGCAGAGACATGATCTAAGCCAAGCCAATGAGAGGAACCGGTGAGTCTCCTGCTGGAGCTATGAACATTCTTTTCCAGTAAGCTAAGTAAATCAAAAGGGTAAATCAAAGCTGTTGGCAGCCATCTTTATCCAATGGACATTATTGTTAGTTAACTTTTGGTCCTAATAACTGTCATTTAATAGCTTTTTTTTGGGGGGGGGGGGTGGCTACAATAGTCAGCCTTTGGAAAATAGAGCTGACTGCTGCTGCTATTCAAACTATACCTAAGTAATTCGGTTATTTTACCCAGGAAAATTCTTATATAGTTGCTGCTTGTAAGTAAGAACTGGGGAGAACTGGCCTTGGAACAAAACTGGTTTCAGCTCAATTTCTGGTAAGTGTTTGAATACCTGAATCTGGGTAACATGAAGTTACCCTTGCTCCTGGACATTTTGCTTATGTAAACCAATAAATTTCCCCATTTTATTTAAGCCATTTGTGTTTACTTTTTGTAATCTGCATCCAAAAATGTCTTGACTTCATATAAACAAAAGGTTCTGACAAAAATACGTGTTTTCCAGAGGTAATTAGATATATACTGGCTATTCATTTCATCAGATCCTATGCTAAGGATTTCATAAACATTATCTCATTTAATTCACTCTATAAAAGTCATCAATACTTAAAAAATTTTTTTAACTAAAAATTAAAGAAAAATGCCTAGGAGCACACTCACTCACTCCAAAAGGATGTAACAAGTGCAAAAAATCAATAAGAACTAGGACTGCAGAAACAGGAGTAAGAGAAAGATGACTTTATATACATCTAAATTGTTCAATTAAAAAAAAAAGAATATTACTTCTGGAAGTAAAACATATATAAAAGAGAGTTAAAAACAATATCCTTGAAAACTTACTTCATAGTATTCATATTCATCCAGGTTAAATGAGTTGAAATTAAAGAAGCCATACTGCATTGCCTAAAATCCAAAGGAAAGCTTTTAAGAATAAAGATGCAAATAAGGAAACAATTTTCAATACAAATTCTTAACAGTAAGTATCCGAAGGCACCCTTGAAAAGCACTGTATTTAGATTATGTTCCCTGGAATAGCTTTCAAAGGAGGTGAACTATGTCTTTTAAATGCTTCTATCATCAGAAACATCAGTTACAACAATATATATTTTAATGAGATTTTCTTTTTCATTTTTCTTCATTAATCATCCTATCCATGCAGGATCTAAATTATCAAGCCTTCAAAGTAATCCTACTAGTTTATTAGATGAACACCATTCAGGCTTCAAATATAATGCATAACCCAATGGTTGCTAAACAAATAATAACAAAGGAAAGAAACCATGGGTTAGTTTATATCAAACAAATCTCACACTTTATACATATCTTCACTTGCAAATTCTTCTGAACAGTCTTGAATTAAAAGATTAGTATTTCCTATACTAAAGACAGCCCTGAGACCAACACTAAAATTCAAATTTTTTGAGGGAAAAAACTTTTTTCAATAAGGAAAAAATGCATGAATTTTCCTTTCTGTAGCCTCACTCTGAGTTGCAGTAAGAAGAGTACGCTAAGCAAAGTAAGCAGAGTAACTATTTTCTGAGACAAGGACAATCTGGTGGCTTCTGACAATCGTTCTCCCTGCTTACTAAGACAGACAGTATGTAAGTAACAATTCTTGCTCAAGAAGTTATTCTTGGTTGAAAAGGGGTGATTCTGCAAAACCAGTCTGCAAAATATAAACTATTGAAATATGAATGAGAAATAAGGCTACAATACCAAACAACAACAAAAATTGTATTTTATAAAATATAGTTGTTTAAATCCTAATTCCAAGACCAAATCTAAGATGAATTTTCTTTTGAATTTGAAACAATATATATCATATTTAGATTAGAGCTGTTCCTAACAGAATGATACAATAAAAAGTCATCAGTCTGCAGGGGATTTCTAGTCTTTGAATTTCATAAGGAGATCTTATTAGAGTAGTATTTTTTTAAAAAATAGCACTAAAATCAAGATATAATTATTATATTTATAAATATTTCAAACAATAATATTCAAAATCAGTCACAAATAAAAATCTTTAAGTGGAAAAATCAGAAGCTGTTGTCTCAAAAAAATTAAAATGCAGTATGAAAAAAGAAATCTTTGATCTATAGTTACAGCTGATTAAACTTTGTATATAATATCTGATTTAAAAAAGCACGAAGTCAATGTTATAACAGATCATCGCCAAAGCCCTCCTAAGTGTTTCCTCTTTTTTTTTTTTTTTTTCAAATATATATGGTTGCGGAACTGGAGAGAAGGGAGTCCTAGGATCCTAGGATCAAGGACAAGTATGCCTGCCTGCATTGGCAACTTCCTAGGGTCCAACTGGCAGGACTGTAACTGTAACTGGGAGGGGTCATTTATACCTATTGTCCCTCCACCTCCTGATGGCATCCTCTGCCCATTAAGTGCCTAAATTGAGGCCTCGTGGAACTATCTCAGTGTGTGGCAACCTCCATCAGCTCCTTATAGCACAGAGTCACTGGACTCAAATCCCCAAAATTAAGGTCCATCCTCACTGCCTTATTACAGGACAAAAGGTATACTAATTAACCTCTGAATCTATGCACTAACTACGTCTCTCAGCTTAACCCATAAAATTTCTGTCAAAATTCTCAGAAAGCCACCATGTTTCATCATACAAGACAGTAAACTTGGGTTCCTTCTCCCTCTGAAAATACAAGTCATACAAAACTTTAGATGTTGTTGAAAGGTTATTTGATCCAAGGGCTACTGATTAACAATTCTAGTTTCCTGCACTGTCCTGATATTCAAAAATAACACTGGAGGGAGTGAGTGTTATAACCAGGGTCTGCTGTATCACCTGACTCCAGGGGACCCTATTCATTTAGAATGTGATAGGAAGCTATCCCCTGAAGTCAAAGACAGCAAGTAGCCCTCGTTATAAAACACAGGAGTTATTTTTAAACAGCTTTGAGAAAGCAGTAATGACCTACTTAGTTCTTTATATAAAAGCTAGTAACAAACTAATGGGCTATTCAAATACTTCTTTTGAACTAGAAATTGAATTATTGAAGATACAAAAACAAAGTGTTTAACAGTGTGTTACAGAAATATCTGTTGTAAACAGAATTGCTGGCAATCAGACTCATAAAATACATAAATCAAAAAGAATTCAGAAACCAGTAATCTATTTACTTTTTGTTTTTCTTTGACATCACAACGCATTCAAAACCAATTCTGAATTTAGAACCTAATTACATAACTGTTTCTTCACGTCTCCTGTGTTCAAGTGGCTTTTCCCCCAACTCACACAGAGACGCACTCAGATTCAGAATAATCTGTTTTCTAGTTTAGTTGTCATTCTAAAGTTGGCAGGGAAATGGGACACCTCTGACATCATACACATCTTAGGAGGTCTTTGGAGAAGGCCTGTCTTCCTTGCACTGTATTTAAGTTCTCCAGCACAACAACAGGCTCATCCTATGAGTCACTTACCTTCTTTACTGCATAAAAACAGTCAAGAAGTGTAATGAAGAAATTGCAACTTCCATAGGCAGCATCTCTGAAATTCCAAAAGTATTGAAGTACATAGCTCAGTTAATTTTCTGTACACTTATCTCAAGACAAAGTTGAAAATCAAACACATATTCAGTTTCAAAAGAAAAAAAAAGAATTCTTGCCTTTTGGTTTTTAAATAAAGGATAAGCCACTGTTATACATTTCACTGTACCTCCCACCTATTCCAGTGGATATTGTTTTATAGATGGGGATCAATAATGACCACATTCTAAATGTCAAATGATCTCTCTACATTGTCTTGGCTTTAATAGTTCAGCTTCAAAAGTTCCTTTTTGAGTTCAACTTCTCAATAGTATGTACTCCTCCTCTCAAAAAGACATTTGAATTTGTTCTTCAAATACCATGTCAAA
Source organism: Bubalus kerabau (assembly GCF_029407905.1). Taxonomy (NCBI): domain Eukaryota; kingdom Metazoa; phylum Chordata; class Mammalia; order Artiodactyla; family Bovidae; genus Bubalus; species Bubalus kerabau. The sequence goes on from NC_073627.1 coordinate 150,613,081, forward strand.
TTGTTAGCAGGAAAGACTGCTTTTTGATTCTGTACATACATGTTGTGTGTGTGCATATCTACACCCACGTAGCAAAAAAATTTGGAGATCAAGATAGTATTTGAAATAACAGGTGCAAGCTAAAGAGTATTTTGCTTCTCTCATTATGCTTTTATGACTTTTAACAATTTAACTGAATAATTTTTTTCTGGTTCCAAGGACAAGAGTACCAATAAAACCACAGAAACGAAAGAGTCAACTGCTGTTACTAGAGTCGCTCTACACTTGGGAAAAGTGCTTTAACGGCTAGATAGTTAGCCCCACGCAATACTGTATCAATACCTATCAGTAATCTTACTACAAGATTAGTGACACAAGTCTCAGTATCAGTTAAGACTTGGTCCAGAAAAATAAGGTACTCCTCCATTCCCACCTGCTTCTCCCTTTTGTCTCCCTTGAGTCATTTCATTACAAAGTGAAAATTTTAAGAATTAAGCAAGATAAAAATTAATTATGACCATTCTAGGCATGCCAAACAATTATGCCTAATCAGAATGGTACTTATTTGGTCCTTATGTGGAACCAGGTTGTTACTGGAGCTATAATTAATTGCCTGCCTTGGTTGGGTTTTCACACAGTACTTTACTTACCTGAAAAATCAAACTGTACATTTAAAATGTTTAATTTTTGTACAAACTTTTAAGAATATAGACTACTATATTAACATTAAAGAAAAGGGTATCCTTTTTAGCTAAGACAGCTTTAGATATTACTGTCTGAATTCATTAGAATTATTGCAGTATATGTTAGCCTTCTTGAGGACTGGACACAAGGCCTTACAACACGCCATTTGTGTTCTATAAGCTTCTGAGTTTAAAAGCTGATCTTCCAGAAGCTAGAAAAGGCTTCAATGTGACCAAGAAAATGATCTTTACTGGTAATATTCAGGAAGGAGAAAAACAGAATGACCTGCAGCTTTAGTTCTCAGGGCATGCTCCCTGGGCAAGCAGCAGCAACATCAACCTCACTTGTTAGAAATTTAATTCTCAACCTCTACACCAGACCTGTGAGTCAGAGTTCTAGGGGTGAGGCTGGGTCCTCCAGGAGTTTAAGAACCACTGACTTACATGATTACACATAATGTTCTGTACAAATAACTGTTCTATGGAATAAGGAATGTTTTTTAGATAGAGAAGCTAAGGTAGGAAAGTGAGGTTTAGTCTAAATCAAAATCAAAATTATCAGTAGAAAGACAATGAACTCTCAAATCACATCCCAATGTTTTTCACCATTTCTTCTCAGTTAGCTATGATTGCTAACTTACTGATAATTCTTTTCCAATCAAGTTAAAGGCATGGTGATTCACTTTTTGTGACAATTTGAGCATTTATTCAACGCATAATTGTGAATAACCTCCTGTGGGCCAAGTCCTGCTCTAATTGAGCTTTGATCTGAGCTTGGATAAAGTTCTGCTATATTATCAGAATAGACAAGGCTCTTTCTTTATTCACTCATGTTTATTTCATTAACACTTCCAACTTTAAACACACCCACATTTCCTTCCTCCCACCCAAGCAATTAGACTTCTTCAAAATGGTATAATAGCAGCTATCAATCTGGATATAAGCCTTTGTGGAGTGAAAGCTTGTCATAGATAATTTAACAAACTTGGAAAAGCAGATGAGAATCAATAAAGGAATACTGCTAGGAAACAGCAAAACAATGTCAAATACTAGTTTAAAAAAATAACAATTTTCATAGCAGATTATACTCATAATAGCCAAAAACTGCAAATAATCGAAGTATCCATCAAAAAGAAAATGGACAAATAAAATGTGGTATATTCATAGAATGGAAGGCTACAAAAGCAGTAAAAATAGGACAAACCACGAACACCTGCCACCACAAGGATAAACCTCACAGACAATATATATTTTAAAAACTAGATCCCAGTTCTCCAAAAATGTATACTCTATGATTTCATTTACACAAAGTTCAAAAATAAGAAACACTTTTGGAAAGGGGATAAAAGGGAATCTTTATGGGGACTGACAATGTTCTGTATCTTGAAAGGATGGTACCTACATACACGAATATAGACGTTTACTGTGCTGTACATATAAGAGTCATGGAGTTTTTCATTGTGTCTAAGTTATGCATGGATTTAAAAAGGAAAAAACATGAATGTTTAACAAATGTTAGCTAGGGCTCAGGCACCAAGTGTTTCATATGCAGGATGTTACTTAACCCTCATACTTCATTAGGATGATATTACTATCATTCCCATTTATAGACTAAGAAACCAAGCCTTGTATTTGTAAAGAACCACAGAGATATTAGTTGCAGAACTTAGAGTCAAACTCTCATCTGTCTGAGGTCAATAGCCAAGCTATTAGCAACTCTGCAATATTACCTCTTGAGAAAATAAAGGAGACAAAAAAAAAAAAAAAACCCTCAATTAAGAAGCAAGGAGTATTATAGGTAGTACCAAACAGGAGATGCACATGCTCTTCATAACTATGATCAAAGGTTTTAAAAAAAACGTTGAACTATATTTTATACTTTTTTAAATTTAGACAGGCAGAAGAATGTCTAATATAATTCATTAAGAGATTATATATATATATGTATACATACATTTTAAAATTCAGTGGTTGAAGAATTATGTGTACATTAAGTTAAATCTAGTTAAATATTGCTATGGAGCATAAAAGAAGTAACTATGAATGGATGCTCTTCTCACACAGTTCCTTGTTAGCAACACTTTGTTAACAGTTGTAGTTGTTCTGTGCTCTTGCAATGACAAAGATAAAACACTATACTATAATTTCTGTCAAAATATCCAGTTTTATTCACTCTGATTTGCTTACTTTCAATTAGTAAGTTCTTTAGAACAAAATGTGGTGAGGCACAGATTTTTAAATCTGTCAAAGGCTGATACTTTTGTGAAATACAGTAATACATACCAATACTGGTATTACATACCAACGATTATGCAATAATCTTATTTTTGTAAATAAAACTAAATTATTAGAAAAACGAAAGGAAAAAACATATAAATACAAGTCTAAATTCTCCTATTATTAGATTCCACAGACATAGACATACTCTGTTAAATCATTAAAAAGTCTGTAAAATCTTACTCTTTATCCCTGTACTCATCACAAGCTGGTAACAAAAAGTTCACAGTCCACATCTGGAGACACAATGCTTTAGATAAATCCAATGTATGATGTCTATGAATGAAGAGATTAAAATTTCACAAACCTGAACTGATTTTGGTGAAGTCCTGTGTTTTAAAGAATTACTGATCTTTGTTCCTGGAACCAGAAGCAACTAACTACATTTCTTAATGCCAAACTTTAATAATTTTAAACACAGGTACAGCAGTAAACAACATTTATTCTATTTTGACCCTTTTATTTAAATTAATGTAAAACTTCCCTTACATCAATAATGTTTCATAGATCCTTACTTAAATTATGTGAAATGTGTAAGCTTATTCCTGTTTTAGGATCTTGTCTTATAAACTTTAAGAATGGCACATAAAGGATTACTATTATAAAGAAAAGTTCTGTACACAAAATTATCACTGAATCAAATGTATCTATGATTCAGGAACCATAATCACTTCTTCTGAAGGAGGATAAGTTGAGAAGAAATATGAGCACTCTTCAGTTTAGAAAATAACCTTCATCCCTTCCTACTCATCTCAAAGAATACTTAAGATGACGCACAAGCTAAGAAGAAAGGCAGTGATACTTGGTCCAAAGCGATTCTTCTATTGGCTAACTCAGTAACATACATATAGCCTTTAGAGCAATACACAACTGAACTCTGCAGACTATCCTAACAAAAATCTCTAATTCATGGAATAAATCCATGGACAGTCCTACAGAGTTATTTAAGGAGACAGATTCTGCCTAAGGTTTGGGACACTCATTCCCAAACTTGTCCACAATTAAGTCAGGTTCATAATCTTACCCTTTAAAGGCAAGCCCACACCTTCAAAATTAGGCATTTGAGGTATATGCAGCAATCCTGAAAATATTAACTAATTTGCAGGTGGAAGAATGATGCAATATTTGAAATTCTCAATACAATATGCAAAGAATAAAATTATTTCATGCATTTATTATACATTAAGCACAAGTATTTAATTATAGAGCTAAGTCAAGCATTTTGATAAACAAGTAGAAAAACTTTTGGAACTTCCTTTGATTTAAAGGTAAAAACAGAAGTTTTTTCCTCTTTTTTTCCTCAAAATATCTTCAACACAATCATCTGGTAACTTTGAGATAAGAATGAGGATATGTCATTAACTTATGTAAAAACATTACTTATCTATTACCTTTATGACACAGGTGTTTTGGTTTTTTTAAGTAGTGGTGCTATATCAGCAACCTTACCCTATTTCTGCTTGCTGTGTCCCAAGAAAAAGGGGGTTCATTTCTGCCCCAGAAGTAACTTCTAATTATTGAGAAAATTTATTTCTTAACTCAAGGCCAAAACGTCTCAGTACTGGAAAATGGTAGTTTTGAAGACTGTACCTCCAAGATTCTCATCTGATTACAAAGCACAAATTTTCAGCAGTGGGAGTGGTTCTGATTTCTCATGTAGAAGCAATTTACCACCACCACCACAGACATCTGGCAATGTCTGGAGACATTTTTGGTTTTCATAATTGACTTTCTGGGGGTGAAGGCATTGCTGACATCTAGTGGTTTAACAGTGATGCTGTTAAACGTCCTACAGTACATACAACAATCCCCCCACCCCAACAAAACGTCAACAGCGTCACTGTTGAGTAACCTAGATCTACAGTGTTACTTGCACCCACCCCAAAATGATTATCAGGTTTTCTTTCGTCAGAAACAACCATATCACAGTATTTCTGGCAAGGGCCTGATTAAATGAATCTACCATAATGTTCTTATATTTACCTGAAAGGAATATAGGTTGCATCTCCAAACATTAATATTCTATATGCGTCTTCTGGTGTTTTCCCCAAATATATAACCTACATTTGAAGAGAGAAGAAAAAGGCAATTTACTTCTAAATAAAAATATAGTACGGTCACTGAGAACTAAGTTTTGTACAATTTTTAGCCAATCAGCTGAGCCTGGTTCTCTAGCTTTCCCAAGGATCCTACGAGTCACTCAGTATCCTCTCAGTGAATTTCTCTTTTATTTACATCTGCTGGCATAGCTGGTTTCTGTTGCTTGCAATAAGAGCCCTGACCAACAACTATTTACAACCTTTTGTGGTGAGAAGTATAACATTAAAAAATTAAAAAAAAAATTTTTTTTGGCTGTGCTGGGTCTTCACTGCTATGCTCAGGCTTTTTTCTAGTTGTGAAGACTGAGGGCTACTCTCTAGTTGCAGTGTGCGGGCTTCTTATTGCGGTGACCTCTCTTGTTGTGGCGCACAGGCTCCAGGGTGTGTGGGCTTCAGTATTTGCAGCATGTGGACTCAGTATTTGTGGCTCCCGGGCCCTAGAGCACAGGCTCAATAGTTGTGGCACACAGGTTTATTTTCTCCTGTGGCATCTGGGATCTTCCTGGATCATGGGTTGAACCCATGTCTCCTGCATTGCCAAGTGGATTCTTTACCACTGAGCCATCAGGGAAGCCCAGAATTAGCATTTTAAGAACAGATTGTATAAATCAAAATGTTAGACTAAGCACACGCTTTTACCTCACCTCCCTTCTAAAATACTGAAATGATAGTAAAGAAGTATGTGGGAGATGGCAGTAGAGGATGGATTGGGACTGGGACTGCGAGGCGGATGAGAGGAACAAAGATGCTGATTAACTCCATCCATTTAGATTTAACAATTTACGATATTGTACAGGTTTCCTATAAAACTTCATTTGTTTACTATTGTCATTTGCTTCTTTTATCTTCAGAACTACATCATGCTTCAATTTTCAACTGGTAGAATACTTCAAGTAGATTTTTTAGCATTTGAGGTCCGCAGTCGATGGACCTCTTTGCATTTCTAAAGTATCTTGTTTTCTGCCCTGACATTTATGGACCATATATATGATTTCAGGTCTGCAGTCCTTTTCTCTCAGTTTATAGCTATTGTTCCATGCTTTTCTCCTTTCCAGTGTTGCAGAAGTATTTTACTAGTCTCATTATCTCCTCCTCTTCCTCACCTGCTCCACTGGTATCCCTTTAAATAAGACACACCACAGCCCCAGTTAAACTTGCCTAGGACTTCTGACCCTCATTCTATCCAAAGGCATGTCTTTTTCCAACTCAGAGTCTTCCAGCAGGGCATTTTCCACCCATATATAGAGACAAGGGGTGAGAGAGGCCACAAGCATCAGATGTGGCATACCTATATTATCACCCAAATTCAATTCAATTCTAAAGCTTACTCTGGGATATAATACACTTTGAATTTTGACTAGTAAAAATAAATCACAAAAGAATTTAACTATGAATTTTTAAAATCACCATTACTTAGATTTATATAAATGAGCTATTTCTTCTTTCAAATTGTGAACATTCTGAAGTGAGAATCCAAGTCTTATGTTACACCATAACTCCACATGCATAAATCATGTATGGACTCTGATTTGATGCTTAATTTGCTGAACTTAAATCTACTTATAATAGTTAGGAAACTTTAAAATAATTGATAAAATACATTGGTATAAATATAAAAACATCACTGGATTAAGAAAAATTATAAAAATAAAAAATCCAGCAAGAATCTCTGAAACTTAGAGAAGGATATATCTTAAAACTAGTCAGGTTCCAGATGGTATTTTATCAATTTTGTTTTAAGACTCATAAATGGAAATGTCTACCCTGTTTCTAAAAATGATTTTACCCCATTTACTCTAAAAATAATACAGAACTATGATCAACTATACAGACTCTTCTAACACGTATTTATCTATAGCAGCATATAAAGCCACAAAGAACAATCAATCCCAAAAACAAAGGAATGCTTTCTTATCGAGATTCAGACAAATCTTCAAGAACAGCAATACTGATTCACAGAAGGTTGTAAACTACCATGAATTAATTAATCAAAATCATCTATAATCACAGTCAATATTATATTTATCTAATATATTACTTTAAGAAAAAAGTCTTTTAAATCTTTTTTGGGGGGTCAGTGAGGGTAAGAATAAGATTTGATTCACTTATGTATTTGTATACATATACATTTCTAATACAACATTCTCTCAAATTATATAAAATTTTCTTTAAGCACTGGTTAAAGATAATTCCTCCAACTAAAGACTGTAGTTCTTTGGTTTCTTTAGTTACTAAAATTGCAATGGTATTATTTCCTTCTAACTTTCAAAACAAAAACAGCGTCTAATACATTAAATAATTGTGAATACAAATTCAGTTCAAAGAACCCAAAAACAATGTAACATTTTTTCCTATGGAAATAAAAAACGTAAATTCCTAGTGATGAAATTTTTAAACACAGACTTTAGGTACAACGAGATAAGCTGAAGGAAATTTACAGATTCAGAGTAAGTTTGTTATACAACGCTATCATCTGAATGTTTGTGTCCTTTCTAAAATTCATGTTTAAAACCTAACTTCCCAAAAGTGATAGTAGTATTCATAGCAGACGTGGCCTTTGAGACAACCATGAGTGAAGCCCTCAAGAATGGGATTAGTGTCTTATAAAACAGACCTCAGAGAGACCCCCAGGCCTTTCCACCATGTGAGAGCCCCCACTGGACTATGCTGTCAGCCCCATCTTGGATTCTCAGCCTCCAAAACTGTAAGAAAGAAACTTCTGTTATTTACAAGCCTCCCCAGCCTCTGGCCTTTTGTTATAGCAGCCCCAGAGGACTAAACATGTAACAATCAAAGAAATGTTTTCTAACAATCTATAATTCTTAATTCTATACCCACTTCCCTAGTCAAAAGCCCTTTCCAAATAAAATTATCATTAATTTGTTCTTGAGAAGAATCCTTAAAATGGCTCCTATATTAACCTAAATTCTCAAATTAGTAAACTCTAAATCAATCCAATTTTATGATACATCACTGTATTCCCAGCAATTTGGAAGTTATACATTTATCAAATTCTTTTGGTGTATTTTCATGAAAAGCTATATATACAGAATGGTCACTCTAACTGCACGTTGCTATCCCAAAATAGAAAACATCGAGATATTAAACAACTGTAATAGCTAACTTCCAAGACAGCACCAACAATATTCATCTCCTGATATTTTCACCCTTAATGAACAGGTCACCACTCTGTAAACAGTGGCCGGCTTCCGTGGTGGCTCAGATGGATTTAATGGTAGAATGTGACTTCTGAGGCTAGATCATAAAAATGTTGCGGCTTTTACCGTGCTTTCTTTAGGACTCCTCATTCGAAGTAAATCAAGCTGTTATTTGTGAGGGCAGCCCACGTGGCAAGGAACTGAGGACCTTCGCCAACAACCAGTGCTAGTTGCCGGGCATGTAAACCGGGTCATCTAAGCACTGGATCCTCTAACTCCAGTCATGCCTTCAGATAACTGTGGCCCAGCTGAATCCAGAAGCAGACACACCCAAGTTAGCCACTTTCAAATACATTCCCCACAGGAACCGTTAGAGAGAATATCAATTGTTGTTTTAAGTCACTAAGTGATGGCATAGTCTGTACGGTACCAAGAAATAATACAGTAAGTAATGCAATAAACTATTACCAACTGATCATTTCAGTTTGTTGAAAGTGGCTAAAATTTTTTTTTTAATGTGGCAAGTACAGAAATGTAATGGTAAGGAAGCCCCATGGCTTAGGAAACATAAGTAGAGAGAACCTGCTCTCTCTCTCCAGGGTAAGCAATGTCTCTGAAGGAGCTAAAGGCAATCTCACCAGAAAAATAAAATATTGGGGTAGAAAATACTTAGGAAGTCAGTAGTGCTTTTCATGTATCATGAAAAGCATGGTTTTGTATACTGTGGGGTTTTTTTGGGTTGTTTTATTTTTTGCTGAACAATACTGCAGCCATTTCTAGGACTTCCACTGCCCCCATTTAAAAAATCACCATCTACCTAAACCAGCCTCTGTGAAAACTTCTGATTTTGGATTGCTGATCTATGTTTCAATACTGGAAGAGGCTCAAGTAGCAATGGATAAATTAGTGGACTGAAACAAAAAGATCACAACTTGATCATTTATATTTTTAATTCTGACAGTTCAGGTCTCAAACAATAAAGTGCAGTTGTTTAGACAGGTGCTTCTCATTTCTATTCTTCTACAGAACATTTTGAAGTTTAATCTATATACTTAGAGAAGCCTTTGGCAGAGTTTAAAAAACCAAGTCATCTGAGTTAATCATAACAAAGGGTATTTAAATTCCAACAACAAATGTGGCAGCCCAATAAACCAGTAAACTATTTTCAATTACTCCTCATGGAGAAATGTCACAACGTTTCTTGTATTTAATTATTTCCACATCAGCCAGATGACACAGTCATTTCAATGCCAAGAACTTGATTGATCTTTTTTTAAAAAATCACTATCCGGATTAACATACAATTTTCATATATCAATGCAAACTGGAAACAGGTTAAAAGATTCAACTGCTGAATAAAAAAGTTGAACAAGGAAAAGATTATCTGCAATAAGCAATTTATGTGATTTTAAAAAAGTAAATAAGAGAAAATCACTGTTACAGTTCCTGCACAAATACTAGTTAAAAAAAAGAAAATCCCAAATCACCCTAAAAAAAAAAAAAATCAGATGGCCTTATATTTCAATGGTTTTAACCTCTCAAATTACTTTTATTTCTATGTACAGTAGGTTGGTATAATGATGTTCAATTTAGATAAAAGGAAACTGGAACTTTGACGTAGCAAACACATCTCTACCATGGCCAGACAACTAATGAATGTGTAGGAATTTGCCTTGGCTATAAGGGTAAATGGATATATTCTATGGGAGTAGCAGGGACTTTTTTTTGAGACAAAGCAAAAATCCTGAATTTTTAAAATAAAAACACCTAATTTTTAAACATCAGCAAAAACAAACTACTAATTATAAATACTCTGTGGGTTACCTAAAGCTGGCAAGCTATTACTTTTTAACTTCTGGTGTTAACTGCTTACCCTGGGTCATACTCTTAATCCTTATTTATAGATAAGAAACTGTGTAAAACAAGTACTAAAACAAGAATGGGGGTCCAAAATTCCACAGAAGCCTCACAGATTTGCAAACATCATAAATGCTGCTGATGCTAAGTCACTTCAGTCGTGTCCGACTCTATGCTAGCCCCTAGCAAGTCTCACAGAGAGCAGAAATATTAGCTAGGCTCAGCAAGGTGAAAAGGGAAGTAAAGTTGTGATGAATGATGGTGACAACAGCCAGCTTCCTCCACCACAGTGCCACGCCGGCCCCCTTCTGTGGCTCTGTTGCGCCTCACACTAACTCTGCCTGGCTGCTGTTTGCCCTGTCTTTCACAGATACCCAGGAAGGGTGTTTGCCCAGAGATAGGTGTTTACAAACACTTCAGCAGACCCAGCTGGTTCTGTCTCCCAGTCTCTGTTACCCTGTCTAGACTGCTGTTTGTTGAGCTGGATTCACACACACTGCTTCCAGAGACTTTCCTCTCAGCTCGCCTTATTTTAAATTCTCATCTAATCCCTTCACCTTGCAGCCACCTTAACCCAGCATAGAGTTTCTGTGTCCAAAATAATTAAATCATTAAGAAAAAATGGATGACAGGTTCAAAAGGTCATCATTAAATAACAAATTAAGCCCCTGAGCTCTTATTACAAATGTTGAAGCAATCTCAAATTCAATGAAATTTAGGATTCTACTCACAGATGGCTGAATTAATATATTCCTAGAATTTTATCAGTATCACAATTTTTGGTATAAATGTTTACAAGTAAACCATTCTGAAGGCTTAAAAATTGCTGAAAACAAAAATATAATAATAGAGAGTGACATTTTGAATAGGAAATCCGTATGTTATCATAATTAGCTCTACAAAGTAATCTATTAAACATTACAAGAGGGCAAACTTGCAAATTATGTACCAACAGTTTGCTTGTGTCATTTATTTTACACTCAGGATGCTTTAACCACAGAAAATGTTAGAAACAATGGTTAATTTCCCAGGCAAGTTCTCAAAAGTACATTTAACCTATGGAAGAGCTAAGTACTGTATATGTGCAGGAAAATATAAATGTTGAGACAGTAAGATATAACCAAAGCTGATAACCAGTAAAATACAATGGTATAATTTTTGTTTTTTAATATAAAAAGCAGATTTAAGGTATAATAATGGTAGGCAGAACCAAAAAAAGAAAGAAAATTACATTTAGAAAATGCTTACTTTGTGCCAGATAGTCTACCAGACTGAAATTAAAAGCTAGCTCAATTTGAACCTAAATCCTTCAACTTCTGAAATGAAATCCCTAAACCGTTTACAATGGCCTCTTCCAAACAGCTGTTTGCAACTAGAAATTAACGTCTATTCCTTCCAGTGTAATAATATAGCACTATAAGGTATACACATAAGAAACTAAATAGAAAAGGTGACATTTCTAAAATGAATCATTATATATTGTAATTACGTTAAAAATTGTGTTCACTAAAATATTAATAAATTTTAATGTGATCGATATACTTCAATTTTTTAAAATCTTGATTTAAAAGCCTAGGTGCAAGTTCAGCTATTTCAGTTCTTGATTTTAATCGCTGTGGTAACTGAAAGATAGTCTTTAAAATTCGTTTCTCCATTCTTTGTATTTCTTGTGAACTGGAAGTTGTATCAACAGGCTTGTGCATTAGTATATGTTGTATCACATCAGAAAAGAGACTACCTAAATTACCACTATTGGTGCTAAAAATGGCCACTGGATTAGGTGCTAACCATCAAATCCCTAAAGAGCCCCTTGATGTAGGTGAAAGAGGAGAATGAAAAAGCTGGCTTAAAATTCAACATTCAAAAAAGTAAGATCATGGCATCCAAGATGGGGGAAAAAATGGAAACAGTGACAAACTTTGTTTTCCTGGGTTCCAAAATCACTGCAGACGCTGACTGCAGCCATGATATTAATAGACACTTGCTCCTTGGAAGAAAAGCTATGACAAACTTAGCGTATCCACTTTGCCGACAAACATCCGTATAGTCAAACCTATGGTTTTTTTTCAGTAGTCATGTACAGACAGATGTGACAGTTGGACCATAAGAGGGCCAAGCACTAAAGAATTGATGCTTTCGAACTGCTGTGCTGGAGAAGACTCTTGAGACTCCCTTGGACAGCAAAGAGATCAAACCAGTCAATCCTAAAGGAAATCAACCCTGAATATTCACTGGAGGACTGGTACTGAAGCTGAAGCTCCAATCCTTTGGCCACCTGATGCGAAGAGCCGACTCACTGGAAGAGACTCTGATGCTGGGAAAGATTGAGGGCAGGAGGAGAAGGGGGAGACAGAGGGTGAGTTAGATGGCATCACCAACTCAACAGAGATGAGTTTGAGCAGACTCAGAGTTGGTGAAGAACAGGGAAGCCTGGAGAGCTGTAGTCCATGGGGTGAAAGAGTTGGACACAATTTAGTGACTGAACAACAACAGTCAAATCCCTTTAATATAGCATTATATATCATTTACCATGATATGTAAATGCAAGAGCAGGAATGATTACACTCGTTTTTTAATCCTGTTCAGCAATGACGTACATTTGGTTAGTAAATTTCCAATTTCCTAAATGCTAATTGACAGATGCTAGAATGCTGCTGCTGCTAAATTGCTTCAGTTGTGTCCGACCCTGTGCGACCCCAGAGACGGCAGCCCACCAGGCTCCCCCATCCCTGGGATTCTCCAGGCAAGAATACTGGAGTGGGTTGCCATTTCCTTCTCCAATGCATGAAAGTGAAAAGTGAAAGTGAAGTCACTCAGTCGTGTCCGACTCTTAGCGACCCCATGGACTGCAGCCTACCAGGCTCCTCCGTCCATGGGATTCTCCAGGCAAAGTACTGGAGTGGGGTGCCATTGCCTTCTCCCAACAGTGCTGCACATTTTTCAAATATTTAGCAAATGAGTTAAAAGCCCACTGAAATATTGTTAAAGCTGGTTTTAAAATTTGTTTTGTGGCTATTAATGTAATAAGATCAGATCAGATCAGATCAGTTGCTCAGTCATGTCCAACTCTTTGCGACCCCATGAATCGCAGCACGCCAGGTCTCCCTGCCCATCACCAACTCCCGGAGTTCACTCAGACTCACGTCCATCGAGTCAGTGATGCCAACCAGCCATCTCATCCTCTGTCGTCCCCTTCTCCTCCTGCCCCCAAACCCTCCCAGCATCAGAGTCTTTTCCAATGAGTCAACTCTTCACATGAGGTGGCCAAAGTACTGGAGTTTCAGCTTTAGCGTCATTCCTTCCAAAGAAATCCCAGGGCTGATCTCCTTCAGAATGGACTGGTTGGATCTCCTTGCAGTCCAAGGGACTCTCAAGAGTCTTCTCCAACACCACAGTTCAAAAGCATCAATTCTTCGGCGCTCAGCCTTCTTCACAGTCCAACTCTCACATCCATACATGACCACTGGAAAAACCATAGCCTTGACTAGACGAACCTTTGTTGGCAAAGTAATGTCTCTGCTTTTGAATATGCTATCTAGGTTGGTCATAACTTCCCTTCCAAGGAGTAAGCGTGTTTTAATTTCATGGCTGCAGTCACCATCTGTAGGGATTTTGAAGCCCAGAAAAATAAAGTCTGACACTGTTTCCATTGTTTCCCCATCTATCTCCCATGAAGTGATGGGACCGGATGCCATGATCTTTGTTTTCTGAATGTTGAGCTGTAAGCCAACTTATTCACTCTCCTCTTTCACCTTCATCAAGAGGCTTTTTAGTTCCTCTTCACTTTCTGCCATAAGGGTGGTGTCATCTGCATATCGGAGGTTATTGATATTTCTCCTGGCAAACTTGATTCCAGCTTGTGTTTCTTCCAGCCCAGCGTTTCTCATGATGTACTCTGCATAGAAGTTAAATAAACAGGGTGACAATATACAGCCTTGACGAACTCCTTTTCCTATTTGGAACCAGTCTGTTGTTCCATGTCCAGTTCTAACTGTTGCTTCCTGACCTGCATACAAATTTCTCAAGAGGCAGATCAGGTGGTCTGGTATTCCCATCTCTTTCAGAATTTTCCACAGTTTATTGTGATCCACACAGTCAAAGGCTTTGGCATAGTCAATAAAGCAGAAATAGATGTTTTTCTGGAACTCTCTTGCTTTTTCCATGATCCAGCGGATGTTGGCAATTTGATCTCTGGTTCCTCTGCCTTTTCTAAAACCAGCTTGAACATCAGGAAGTTCACGGTTCACATATTGCTGAAGCCTGGCTTGGAGAATTTTGAGCATTACTTTACTAGTATGTGAGATGAGTGCAATTGTGCAGTCGTTTGAGCATTCTTGGGCATTGCCTTTCTTTGGGATTGGAATGAAAACTGACCTTTTCCAGTCCTGTGGCCACTGCTGAGTTTTCCAAATTTGCTGGCATATTGAGTGCAGCACTTTCACAGCATCATCTTTCAGGATTTGGAATAGCTCAACTGGAATTCCATCACCTCCACTAGCTTTGTTCGTAGTGATGCTTTCTAAGGCCCACTTGACTTCACATTCCAGGATGTCTGGCTCTAGGTCAGTGATCACACCATCGTGATTATCTGGGTTGTGAAGATCTTTTTTGTACAGTTCTTCTGTGTATTCTTGCCATCTCTTCTTAATATCTTCTGCTTCTGTTAGGTCCATACCATTTCTGTCCTTTATCGAGCCCATCTTTGCATGAAATGTTCCTTTGGTATCTCTGATTTTCTTGAAGAGATCCCTAGTCTTTCCCATTCTGTTGTTTTCCTCTATTTCTTTACATTGATCGCTGAAGGCTTTCTTATCTCTTCTTGCTATTCTTTGGAACTCTGCATTCAGATGTTTATATCTTTCCTTTTCTCCTTTGCTTTTCGCTTCTCTTCTTTTCACAGCTATTTGTAAGTATTAATGTAATACTTTACTTCAAAAACTGGTTATTAAAGGGAACTGGCTATTCATTCTGCCTTCTCGGTAAGAAAATTGGTTTCAGGGTAACCAAAGAGTCCCAACTGAATGAGGGAAAGCTTAATTCCCATAAAAGTAAGCCAGCTAATAAGTGAAAGAAGAATGAATAATTTAAAAAATGTTATACTGATACCCTAGTAAAATGACTGATTCAATCAAGCATATTTGATTGTTTAAAACAGCAAGACGCATGGTTGATAGGAAACTGAATATACAAACAGTTCCAAAATCACCCCACACAGAATGCTTAAATCATAAGGACGAAACAATGTATTGAAGAGATTTGATGGTTAGCATTTAATCCAGTGGCTATTTTTAGCATCACTAATGGTAATGTAGGTATTCTATGTTTTCTGATTGCTACAACATATACTACTAATGCAAACCTGTTGATACAACTTTCAGTTCGCAAGAAATACAAATAATGGAGAAACAAGTTTAAAAAATACCACAAAGCAAAAAAAAACAACAACAATAACAACAACAAAAAACCACAAAGAAGAAACCAGAGAAATTCAAAAGGTGGAACTTTCTACAAGAAACTCGGTCTGGTTTCTTAAAAAAAAAAAAAAAAAAAAAATCAACGTTAGCTAAAAAGGACCATGTGTGAGAGAGATTTAAGTACACAACAACTATATGCAATATATGGTCCTGAATTAGATATTGGTGTAGACATTTTGGATTAATTGAGAAATACAAATATAATCTGGGTATACAGATGATGGAACATGTACTGAAATGAAAGAACAGATCACTGACTAAGAAAAGTCGTGTGATAAAATTATACTGGTGAACATACACTGCTTCTATAAAGATAAAAGTATCTTTTAAAAGAAATTTTTCTGGGTCGTCCCAGTGCACCAGCCCCAAGCATCCAGTATCGTGCATCGAACCTGGACTGGCAACTCGTTTCATACATGATATTTTACATGTTTCAATGCCATTCTCCCAAATCTTCCCTGGAGGGAGGAGGGTTCAGGATGGGGAACACATGTATATCTGTGGCGGATTCATTTTGATATTTGGCAAAACTAATACAATTATGTAAAGTTTAAAAATAAAATAAAATTAAAAAAAAAAAAAAAAAGAAATTTTTCTAAGTTTCTCAAGGGTCCAAACATAGGTTTTGTACACATTTTTTATAACAAAATGACAAAGTTTCAAACTTTTATTTTCGAAATGCTCTCACAAAAGTGAATTTGTTTTGAAAAGCATTTACTTTTCCACTTAGAATTTCATCCTTACTTGAAATGACAAGTTAAAGTACCATCACCCCAAAATCGGGCTAGGAAACAGCCACTGACTTGTCCAACAGGGCAGCAAACTTACCATTTTGTAAAATGCTAGGATTAAATTATCCTTTTCTCAAAACACACACACACACACAAAACTCAGTTATCTTTTATGTCCCTCAACTCTTTTATTGTGAGTGACACAAAAAGATTTTTAGTTTTACCCTAATTTGTTATCCAAGAATCTAATATTTCAGATAACTGGCAAATCCGTTTACCAGGCCACATAAACTTAATAGTTAGAAACACATTGAAAAGTCAAGCTGCTCTTATTTCTTACACCACACATGGTGCCCGACCATCTGACAAAAGGACTAAATATACAGACATGTCAATCCTATTTTAAGTATTTGAGTATTTTAAGTATTTGTAAGGCCTAACAGCTTCTGTTGTTAGGGTAAAAAAATAAACAGGATTACTAACTTTATCCTTTCACTCTCTCCACACCCTCTATTAGGTCCTTTTGCGTATACAAGGATGAAGGGAGAATGGTTCCTTTCAGAGGCCCAGAGTTTAATAAAAAGACAGTCAGTCCTTTTAAATAGAATCAGTCCATTTGGAATACTTCTTCCTGACTGTACTTCCTCCAGACTTTTTGCTTTTGTTTTAATGTTACTACACCACCCTCTAAGTCAGTCATTAAAAAGCCTTATTATCTCCAAAATTCCTCAAACAACTTCAGAAAAGGTCATCAGACCTGAAGGTCAATTTTTAAGGAATTCTCATGCATCTCTATAAATCTTTAATCGGAGAACTCCATAGTCTTCAATCAGATCAAACCTATACCACTTACTTACTTACTTGGGGTATCCACACTTATGTATTGACACTCCTTTGCTACTATTAATAAATCTCCTTTTCTTAGAAGTTTTTCTCCTGTTTCCCCACCTAGCATCATTATAGCCCCAATCTCCTACTTGAACCAGCCAGTCATGGCTACAAAGCCATTTGCTACAGCCAAGAGCCATAAACCTCCTGCCAAGCTGGCTTCTAACTGAACAGAGGAATGAACTCAAGTGCAATTGTTTACCTGGCACTTTCCTAACCAGTCAAATCAGTGCTAACCTGGGAGTGTAAAACCCTGGAAGGATTTCTAAATCTAAAACATATTAGCTGTAGAAAAATACATTTTTACATGCCAAAATACAACCATAAACAAAGTCAAAAGGCTAACACCAAACTGGGAACCAGTAAGCCAACACATTTTCAATCAATATGCCAATGGGTATTGATCTATAGCTAGTTTTTTCACTACTTAAAAAAAAAAAAAATTAAGAAGAGAGATTTCTTATTTATAAAATTATGAAGTGTTTTATTTCTAAGACAACCCTTGGTTCCCACCATACCCGCAGCTACCCTCTAAGGGATTCTTTCACACTGAAGTCACCATATCTGGCTACTCAAGATCCCACCATTTTAGAGATCCTCTCATCTGACCAGAGAGAGAATATGGACTGACCCCAAAGTAGTTCAGGAGAGTGCTGTGTGTTCTGCTCAGGAGAACATTCTCTTAAATGAAACAACTTCAGCCATTCCAGATTTTTCTCCTGGGCAAGAAAGATTTTTACTGTTACATCAAAAGCCATTTCTTCAGGGTTCCCTTTAATACTTTATGAACACCAAGAATTCTGGCTGTGTCCTTTTTCCTGGAAAGTTATCACAGTTTAATCTGTGGTGTTCCTTTCCCCAGTGACTAGCCAAGTAATGGGACCAAATATCCCACTTAAAGCAGCTACCTTCTTCATTCTCTTTCTCTTGGGATCCTGCATAGCCTCCTATCAGCACTGCCCCCTCAGGAGTTTTGCTGCTAAGTACAACAAACATCAGGGAAGATGACAAAAGCCAAAAAGTATAAGTCCTTATCTGGGTAAGCTTAAAAAAAAAAACAAATTTTAAGAAACATAATCTAAAATCTGTGTTTCATACATTCAGAGATGATAATAAAACTTAGTTATCTCAGAATCACTTCTCTCGATTACTTTTGTGAACATAAACAAACACAAACCCCCAAAAGGCCTTAATCATTGTTGTTAATGATACACCATAAACATAGAAAAGAAAACTACCCAACTATTTTGAGGTGCAATTTCACCAAGTACCATGAACTTTTTGGTCTAATCACTGTAAATTCCAAATTTTCAAACTACACATCAGAAAAATAGTTTTAAGTGAAAGCATGACAGAAGCAACCTGGGGGAAGAAACAACTTACCTCAAGAACTCCAGCACCAACCCTTTTTTTATCTAGAATAACTACTCGATATTTTCCCCCACTTGGTAGAGCAGCTAGGTTCCACACCGCCAAAAACATGAAGGCCACCACTCCAGAAGGACCTCTTGGCTTATTTAGGAAAATCTGTCACTTAGGTACTCCTAGAGATGAATGAAAGTACTAAACAAAACCTGACTCTAAATAACCAAATACTTTCCATGACATTTACAAATAAATGAAATTCATAAGTCATGAAATACTGGCTGTGCCAAAATAGTCTTCCAATGACCTAAACAGACCACCCACTCAATGTTGTGTATAATCTACACAGTATGTTACCCATTTTCCTACAATATTGACATGCCATGTCCTTCTACTATATGCTTTGACATGTTCAGAATCATACCTCATTTGGGGAAATATTGCCTGTACTCAAATTATAAAGAACTCTAACCACATGTGATACACTTTTTATGTATTTTGGTTTTGTTTTTATAAATCAATCAAAATCCTGACTCTACTTTCATAACTTTACTACATGTATCATGACTTAATAGAAACACAGCTTTGGGTCATTATTTTCTAAACTTAAGTGCCATAACACTTAAAAAGGTATTCACGGTAGTTGATCTTTTTTTAAAAATAGACTTTTTAAAAAAGCAGTTTCAGGTTCAGAACAGCAAAACTGAGTAGAAGTTACAGACATCTCCCATATACCCCTTACCCTCTCCATAGACTTTCCCACTTGGTCAATTTTTATAAAGCAAAAGATGTTCTTTCTGGCAAGAAATCAAGATGTCTTAGAAAAAAGTA
Source organism: Bubalus kerabau (assembly GCF_029407905.1). Classification (NCBI taxonomy): domain Eukaryota; kingdom Metazoa; phylum Chordata; class Mammalia; order Artiodactyla; family Bovidae; genus Bubalus; species Bubalus kerabau. The sequence goes on from NC_073627.1 coordinate 150,632,423, forward strand.
ATATCAAAACGCCAACTACAAATACCACTGTTGTACATGATTTCACTAATTTATTAGAAAAGTAGTTAAATACTTACCATATAACATCCAACAAGGAAAGCAGCATTTGCTTGTTTTCTCTGATCAGGGCCAGTAAAATGTATAATTTTCTTCCTCATCATTGTAATGGACTGCATAAAGATAAACAGTTGCTAGTATTTCCTTTCTAATTTCAAGTTTTCAAAAACTTTATTTTGTGATTAAAATAAATTCTGGATCTCACAATGTTGAAGCATTCAGAAAGACTTTTTAAATTGATACTCAAAAATACCATGTACATTCCCATAAAAGACATACTCTTGGAATAGAACAAATGTACAATTGAAGAGTGGGAGAGGAGACACTTGAAATTAATATATCATAAATCAACCACACTTCAATTTTTTTAAAAGGAGGAGATACAAACAGATACACTTTGAAAGTATAGACTACCTCTGAAAGAATACATAAAAGCTGGAAAAGGCAGTAAAAGAGATCGTTTTTCCTTTCCCTATTGTCTGATTTTTTAAAAAAATCTATTCCTGAAACCTTTAAATTAAAAGAAAAGGGTACAAAAATAGGTAAAATAATTCATTCTGTTAGAAATCAGGATAGTGAATGGGGTAGGGAGGAGTGGAGTGAGGACGGTGGTACAGAGATAACCAGGAGAGAGAAAACGGGCTGTTCCTGGGGTGTTGCTAGGATGTTCTGTTCTTGATTAAGTTAAAAATAAAAAGGATATAGAAAGTAAAACCAAAGGAACAACATGATTTGTTAGTACTTCTTTACATGTACTTCACTAACTTGAGTTGAAATGTTTCAGTTAAGGGTAAGAAATAGGACATATTCAGCTGAATAAGCACAGTATTCCTTCACTTCTGTGAGCCAGTGTTTTGGGTATTTCAATGATGAATGTGTACATGATGAATTTTCCTTTAGTTGTTTACACAGAGTAAGAGACACAAGTTGATTTAAAAAAACAACAATAACCCAACCCGCCCTCAAGCAGCATAAGACACTCTTACTATAAATTCAACACATTTTTTATCACTATTAATTGAACAGGAATCAAAGTTTCAATCAGGTTGGATGGTCAATACTCTGCAAGTTGTTCTAGTAAATATTAATGATTTTTTAATTTTGAAAAAAGGATGAATATAATCTTCATTGACCCAAAGGATAAAAGTCCTTCAGTTCAGTTCAGCCGCTCAGTTGTGTCCAACTCTTTGCGACCCCATGAATCACAGCACTCCAGGCCTCCCTGTCCATCACCAACTCCCGGAGTTCACTCAAACTCAAGTCCATCGAGTCGGTGATGCCATCCAGCCATCTCATCCTCTGTCGTCCCCTTTTCCTCCTGTCCCCAATCCCTTAGATGGCCAAATATTTCTGATGTGTAATTTTAAGTCTGATGTTCAAAGGAGAAAATATCTGCCTTACTCACTAATTAATTTTCAATGTAATATAATTTTTAGTTGACAATGAGTTCTATTTCTGTGTAATAGTCTAATAAATAATCAACTGAATAAACTTGTTTTTAAAGAGTACCCGCCCCCAAATCCAGTATTTCTACTTGAGAATTTATAGTGACTCTTGGAATTGCTAGCAGTATATAAACTTTTTATTTTATATAACTAATAATTCAAAGTTTTTCTAAAAAATAAATGAATAAGGTCTAAGTTCAAACCAACAATACACTCTTATAATTTAGTGATACTCTTAAATATATGCTGTTTGCCCCTGTTTCCCTACTCCTTAATCATATGTGTAAGGGGTCAAGTAAAGAGTCACAAGTAGTAAAATATGAGAGATTCAAGGTATAATAAAGTAAGATGAACTGATTTCTCTTAGTCTCCTAACATTCCCTATCACAGTGAAGGGAGAAAGAACAATGACCAAAGGAAGGAAAGCTTCTCTTGTTAGGTTTCAGTTCTATTAACTCAGACAATAAGAGATTCACTTTATTAACAACTTCCACTTTGGCTTTTCAAATATCTAAACATCACCAATCCAAATCAGAATCAAATGACCCAAACTTAAACCATTCCATCAAAACTCTAGAAAAACAGATATACTCTGACTTCATAAAACAATAAACCACATGTATGTCCCCAAACACCACTGTAGTGAAAAAACATGACATTGCCTTTTAAAAAATAGATTCCCCCTCCTTCCCACAAGATCAGGCTAATCATGATTACTTAAGTGAAACCTCAGTAAAAAGTACTTTACCTTTAATTTCTTATTTATCTTGCAGCAGTATCTGTAAACCATTGCTAGATTGAGTGGTCCAAAATCTGCGTAGAAGCTGCAAAAATGAAACACAAAAATGTGTATGTGTGTTCCAGACGCTCTGAATATAACTGCCTTTTTGTAGCTATGAGATCAAAATAAAGCAAGAAAGTACACACCAAATTATTATAGGTCATATAACTTAAACATTATTTCCTTACTAATAGAAGAAATACTCTGGTGAAAGATGACTATTAAATAACATGGTAAGTGCTACAACACCTTTAAATCTAACCTCAAATAATACATGAAAATACTTTCTGAATAAAAAAGGCTATTTTTCCACACATTTTTCCACTGGCAAAATTATCTTACTTAGTACACTAGTTTATATCTCACTGTAAACTATTAGAATTTCAAATGTAAATTGTTAAACTTAGGAGAATTCTTTCACTTTTTGATTTTTCCCCTCCTAAGGATCTATTTTATTCCAAGGATTAAAATCAGCATCCTGCAACTAACAATCAACAGATTTGCAATGTTCCAATTTTATAAACATACCTTTAGATTTTTCACAATAAAAAAAAAGTTACTAACAATCTTTTAAAAAGCAATACTTACTTTTCATATTCAAGTTCATTATCTATGCTGAAATAATGTACATTTGATGAACTCTTTGGTCTGCTGAAGAGAATGGCAAAACAAAGGCGATCTGAAATGGAAAAATTGTAATGTTCCTTCCTTCACATTATTAAAAACGTTTCATATATCATGATGCAACTCTTTTCAGATGAAGTAAAAAAATTCCTTTTCCATGCATGTTTTACCTATGGTAAGGGTATCAATGAGTAACTTCAAAATGTTCTATTTAGGTGGGTAATAATAAATAAGCAATTTTTAAAAAGGAGAAGTTGCCTTCAATATTAGTTTCAAGAGCTGCAAGCGACTTTTCACATAGTGATACGACTCAATTTTTGGATGAACCTCTCATTGCAAAACATTAGCTACTCTAGATTAAAAAATTTCAGCAAGGCAGCAGGCATTTCACGGCTAGACCACCAGCCTTGATGATTCTCCCTATGTTTCGCTATATTTTCAAGACATCCTAAAAAGTTATTTCAATAAGAAGCTATATTTTAAGCAGAAAGACAACGCTCTCAAAATTGCTTCAAAATTAATGTTTACGGCTACAGAACACAAAACAAATCCTGTTTATCCAGTTCTTGGGGGTTACTTTTTTTGATCCGGAACCACTACTTCTGTAGTGATTTTTACAATCAGACAAATTGCCATTATAACAGAGGCAATGAAAGTTTTCTATATGATGAGTATGAGATGAACCTGCATTGCATAAATGAAGTTAGGCTGTTGTGAGGTTTAGCAAGAATGCTAGGAGGCTCCACCCTTCCTTTCCCACCCCACCCCAAAAAGAGTTGCCCAAAAATCCTCGGGGAAGCAGTATGCCGCAGTAACTAGTAGTAGTAATACTAATAGTAGTGCTAGTCGAGTACTTACATTCAAATTATGGCAAAATCAAGTACAACCCTTAAAATAGTAAGAAACAACAGATGCCAGCTGGCATCCTTTCCCCAAATAGTAATTTAAGCAATTTTTGCCTACAATTCAGTGCACACAATTGCTATATTTTTCCTGTGAATGCGTCAACTAAAACGTCTTGCAACCACAAACACTCAAACAGATGACGGAGCTTACTCCTTTCAACCACAAATGACCCTTGATCCCCATGCACAGCGACCAGGGAGTTTGCTCCGAGGTGGAGAGCCTACGAGCCATGGTGTAAGACACAAAGGTCCCAAGTGCACACGTCAGTGCGGATTCACCCCCAAAGCAGGACCACGTCTGAGTACTAGGAGTCCCGGGAGGCCACCCACGCCCATGAGACAGCCTCGGCCCTGGTCCCAAAGTTTAAAGGCGCGTCTTGAGCAGCAATGGGGGCTCCTCGACCCCTGGGCACTGCCCGATGCCCTCTAAATAGGGAGTGTCCCAGAGGCGCACCCTCCGCACTCACCTCTGATCACCTCGGCCACCAAAGGGGTCCCTGCACCCTCCCGGCTCATGACTCCACAGCATCTGGAAGGCGGGGCAGAGGGGAAGTACCGGGCGGCGGGGGAGAGGAGGGCCGCGACCACACCCCCGAAGTTTAAAAAGCAAAAAAGTTTAAAGGGCCGCGCCCAAACACTCGGCACAGCGACACCCCTCGGCCGGCCACCCAGCCACAAGCTCAGGAGAACCAACCCCGGAAGTTCAAAACTTCACAAACGCCCCAGACGGGGTGGTGAGGGACGGGTGCGGAAACCAGCCCCAGCCGCCCGGGCTGAGTTTCGCCCCGCCTCGGGGCCACTCGGGGGTCGGTCATCTGCAGCACTAGGCCCCTCCAGCGCCGCAAGTCTCTACTCAAAGTCGGGAGGTGCAGCAGAAGGTCACAGAGGCAAACGCCGGCCTGGTTAAGAAAGCGGCTCCCAAACCGATTAGAAGGATTTCTCGGAAGAGAAGGGCTTGCCAGTGCATCTGACCCCCAGCCTTGTGCTCGGCTGTCTTCGCCGCCGCCACCAGGGGACGCTACAGCAGGCCGCAGGAGAGGTCGGCGCCTCGACAACCCCGCGGGCTTGGAGCTCCCTCCACTCTGGGGTGGAGACTCGCTGAGTGGCTCGCCTGAGTGCTGGTGTCTCCTTTTAAAGGGGCCTTTTCAAAACTGTTCAAAATTTAAAGGTACGCCTGAAGCAGAGGTTATCATTCCTTCCTTTAAAGGCCTTAGATTTCTACTCAGAAAAGTATTTGGATGGTTGAAAAACAGGAATTCTGACGCGATGCTAAGTGACAATTTAAGAATTTTCTAAACCTATGTTAGTCTCCAGTGAAAACCAAAGTAAGTTGCAGTATGAATACGGTCCTAATTTTGTTATATATAATATGGTAGTGGGATTATGGGGGATTTTTATTTCCTTCTGTATTCTAGGATTCCTACAGAAAAGAGTTACTTTAATAATCCGTGAAAAATGTTTGCAATGACTCTCCCTTAAAACGAACAAGCAATACAGTAACTACTCTTTCCCAAGAATTACACTTTTGTCATCTCAATAGAATAGACACGTTATATTTCACAATATATACATTTCTGCCTTAAAAGTAAACCTGCATTATCTCCTAACCTTATTCTAAACTTCCAGACAGACCAGATGTTTTTAAGTGTAAAAAACAAAACACTGAATTATTTTTTAATGAAGAATATCTTTCTAAATGAAAATATAAGCTACGCAAATCTGTTAAACTGATAAACATTTTAAAAATAGTCTTCATGGCAATAAATACAAATTCACGACATAAACTGGAAAAATATTCTAAATCCATCTCAAGAACACACCCAACTTCAATTTTATCTTAGGGCAAAATAATAAAAATAAAATTTAAACTATACGGTACTACTTTTCCTTCAGACTGGCAAAAATGGAAGGAATTTGATAAGCACTGTGTTGGTGAGGTGGGGAAACAGGCCCTCATAGTCTGTGGGTAAGAATGCAAACTGTGACAGCCTCCATGAAGGGCAACAAAAGGCAATTTGGCAGAAATTTCCAAGGCTGAAAACTGAACACTGGCAAGACTGCCAAGATGGACATCTTTACAGGTGTTTACAGGCTGGATGATTCATAGGTACACATTTAAAACACATATGTATATGACTGTATATGAAATCTTGCATATCTCTGGAAGGAAAGACAAAAAAACCTGGTGTTTGCCTTTATAGGGGGAAACTATCTGTAATTAGGGAAGTTATGGTAAGAAAGATTTATTCGTTTTTGTAACTTTTGAATTTTGTAGCATATATTACCTATTCAAAATTATGAAGCTTTTGAAAAGTAAACTTGCTGGCTGAAAGTGTTCTTCCAAAGCTGACTTCATTAAGGCACAAAGCATTCAGTAAACACAGTATGCTGCTGCTGCTGTTGCTAAGTCGATTCAGTCGTGTCCGACTCTGTGCGACCCCATAGAGGGTAGCCCACAAGGCTCCGCCATCCCTGGGATTCTCCAGGCAAGAATACTGGAGTGGGTTGCCATTTCCTTCTCCAGTGCATGAAAGTGAAAAGTGAAAGTGAAGTCGCTCAGTTGTATCCGACTCTTAGCGACCCCATGGGCTGCAGCCCACCAGGCTCCTCTGTCCATGGGATTTTCCAGGCAAGAGTACTGGAGTGGGTTGCAATTTCCTTCTCCAGTATAAGACAATCTAGAAAATGTCCTTTGCACACTTCTAAACAACAGAACTGGTTAGTGCTACCATCTCTTGAAATCCAGTTTCTTTTAACAAACCCAAATAAAACCGGAAGGAGCTACACAGAAATGGGGAGAGATTTTCCCTCCAAGTCCAAACCTGAAATTCAGTTCCCAAAGGAAATATTTTATATATTACAGGGTGAGGAAGACTCACTGATTTTCTTATGTCCAATTACCTGTGCACAAGATATTCTCAAATTGTTATTCTAGAGTCATATTGTGATAAACTACAATAGAGGCCAGAGTGCTGGGATGAGAGCTATTTATTAGAAAACTGGAGCTGGAAAATAGGTCTCTTTAAAACATTTTGATTAAAAGTTCATGATTAAACTTACTATCCTATTGTAAACCCATGTGTCCTCCCTTTAAAGTGTTTGTAGTCAAAAAACAAAACTGAAGTACTGAAGTGGTAAACTGTCTTGCCCTACACTCTGTCACATAGTTACCACTCCTGCTTCTTTGACAGAAAAGATACAGTAGAAGTATATTAAATCTCATGGTTTTTAAATATTGACAAAAACATTCAAAATCCATCCTTGTGCCAAATTTGTCTATAGTTTTGATATGGCTTATGGGTCTCTAGTTTACTACCTCTTCCTTTAATAAGTATTTGTTAAGTTAATAATATTTTCCTACATAACAACTAGCTATTGGGATGAAAAGTGTTAGTCGCTCAGTCATGTCTGACTCTTTGCGACCTCGTGGACTGTAGCCCACCAGTCTCCTCAGTCCGTGGAATTCTCCAGGCAAGAATACTGGACTGGGTAGCCATGCCCTTCTTCAGGAGATCTTCCCAATACAGGGATCAAACCCAGGTCTCCTGCATTGCAGGCAGATTCTTTACTGTCTGAGCTACCAGGGAAGCCCAGTTAATCATAAAATAGAGAGAGTTATATTCTAAACCAATTGAGAAATATATGTAGTAGTCAGGTGGCAATGATAACACAGTATCTACTTTTTAGTAGAAATGATGAAAAGAACTCTAAATACAATAAGCTTCCCACCCATTCTGTTTTCTCCCTGGAACCGGACTGACTTCACAAGTCCTGGCAGAGGGACTGGAGAGTGCAAGTCTTCCCTATGGGGTAGTGAAGTCTGCCCTCAGTGAGCTCACTGTCAGACAAGCAGAAGGGAGAATTCACATCTCCTGGGAATAAGAAAGACCAGGCCAAAGAACAGGCTCCACCTGAACAGTGATTGTCCCTCAGAGAGGGCTAATAGCCATCACTCACATCTATGATTAGTCCCTTGTTCCTCGAGATGAGGAGTAACCAAGAGGAGCATAGGAAGAAATGTTCATAAAACAATGGCAAGTAACAATTACTGAGAGTTTAGTGCCAGGTATTACATTAATAAGCTCATTAATATAAAGCAAATGCTACTACTACTATCAGTATTTTTCAGGAAAGGAAACCTAACCTAAAGAAGCAAAATAACTAACCTGAGCAAAGTCACAAACTTGTAAAGTAACAGAATCAAGATCTTAACACAGGCTTTTTGCCTGAAGCCTGAAAATTTTAAACTCCTGCCTCAGAGACTTGCCTTAATATAAAGCAAGAATAATTAAAACAGTAAGATTTTAGCACAGGAACATAGAAACGTGAACCCAGGCAAATATGAAAACCTAGTATATGAGAAAAATCAGTCACAAAGAAGGCCTTACTCAGTAATGGACAAATGTCTATAAGTATGAAAAGAAAACAAGGTACCAATCTGACATATAAAACAAAGACCAAATGAAGTAAGTTTTTAAAAGCTGTCAGATAACTATAAAAATTATACCAACTAATTTTATAATTTAAATGGGACTTTTAAGCATGACACAAAACTCAAGGTATAAAGAAAAAAAACAGAAACTTGAAGAAAATATATAATCATCATCACAATGATAAAATCTGTAAAACAATATAAAAACCCAATAGAAAATAAAATTCTATAAAGGCTACAAACAATTAAGAAAAGAAATACAAATAGCCAATAGCATATTAAATTTAATCTTACCAGTGGCTCAACATTAAAAAGTCCAACACATCATGAATAGATTATGGAAGAAACCCACAGAAGAAGTAATTAAAATCAACTCATGCCAAATTAATACTTTATACAATGGGACTAAAAGAAAATATTTTTAAACTGATCAAAGTTATCTTCCAGATACCTTGGGGAAATACTGCAGTTCATGCGTTAACTTCATAAGTATCTCCCTAAAATGAAAACCAAGATGAAAATTTCTACTACCATGACTTCTGTTTAATAATGTAATAACTGGAAGTGCTCACGAATGCCAAGATAAAAAGAAATGAGGGAAGACTTAGAAAGAAACAAAACGGTACTTATTTATACACGACTGTCTGCCTAGAAAATACAAAAGAATCTGTAGACGAACTATTAGAATAAATAAATAAATGTTTGCAAACTTTCTGGATTTACATGATTAGGAGTTTTTAAAAGAATTTTTTCTGTGTACTACTTGTAATAACTAATAAAAAATATAAGTGCATAGTCACTTATGAATATAGGAAAGATAAAAGCAGGTTTTTATTGGGAAGATTCACTGTCACAAAGATGGTAATTTCATTCAAACTAAATGCATTCTTATCAAAATCTCAACAGAACTTTTCACAAGACTTAACAAGCTGATCCTAAAATTAATCTACAAGACCATAGGGCCAAGAAGAACTGAGACCAATTCGAAAACAAACATAAAGGGGCCTTCGCCCTACCAAATATTAAAACTTGCAATAATTTAGGCATGTAGAATTGACACATATGCTAGATCTCTATCTATTATACATAAGAGCTCAGTAACAGACCCCATAAACATAGAAACTTCACTTATGACACATGTAGCTTTGAAGATCAATAGCAACAGTGTGTGTACACTCAGTCACTGAGTCATGTCTGACTCTTTGGGACCCCACGGACTGTGGCCTGTCTCCTCTGTCCATGGAGTTTTCCAGGCAAGAATACTACAGTGGGTTGCCATTTCCTACTCCAGCAGATCTTCCCACCCCAGGGATCAAATCCAAGTATCTTGCATTGGCAGGCAGATTCTTTAGCACTGCACCACCTGAGAAGCCATGGTAAAAGTAAGAATGCTCAACACATGCTGCAGTGACAATTGGTTGTATGTACTGTTAGATTCATGAATCAAGGTAAACTGGTCATACAGGAGATGGCAAGAGTGAACATTGAGATTTTAGGAATCAGTGAACTCAAATGGATAAGGATAGGCAAATTTAATTCAGATGACCATTATATGTACTACTCTGGGCTATAATCCCTTAGAAGAAATGGAGTAGCCCTCATAGTCAATAAAAAAAGTCCAAAATGCAGTTACTTGGTTGCAATCTCAAAAATGACAGAATGATCTCATTTCATTTCTAAGGCAAACCATTCAACATCACAGTAATCTGAGTTTATGCCCCAACCACTAATGCTGAAGAAGCTGAAGCTGAACAATTCTATGAAGACCTACAAGACCTCATAGAACTAACACTAAGAAAAGATGTCCTTTTCATCATGGGGGACTGGAATGCAAAACTAGGAAGTCAAGAGATACCCGGAATAACAGGCAAGTTTTGTCTTGGAGTACAGAATGAAGTAGGGCAAATTCTAACAAAGTTTTGCCAAGAGAACACACTGGTCATAGCAAACATTCCCTTCCAATAACACCAGCAAAGACTCTACTTATGGACATCACCAGATAGTCAGTACCAAAATCAGATAGATTACAGTCTTTGCAGCTGAAGATGGAGAAGCTTTATACAGTCAGCAAAAACAATACCTGGAGCTGACTGTGGCTCAGCTCATCAGCAAAATTCAGGCTCAAACTGAAAAAAGGAAAACCACTAGGCCATTTAGGTATGACCTAAATAAAATCCCTTATGATTATACAGTGGAGGTGATGGAACAGATTCAAGGGATTAGATCTGGTAGACAGAGTGCCTGAAACTATGGATGGAGGTTCGTAACATTGTACAGGGGGTAGTGACCAAAACTATACCCAAGAAAAAGAAATGCAAAAAGGCAAAGTGGTTGTCTGAGGAGGGCTTACAAATAGCTGAGAAAAGAAGAGAAGCAAAAGGCAAAGGAGAAAGGGAAAGATATTCCCAACTGAATGCAGAGTTCCAGAGAATAGCAAGGAGAGATAAGAAAGCCTTCTGAAGTGAATAATGCAAAGAAATAGAGGAAAACAAAAGAATGGGAAAGACTAGAGATCTCCTCAAGGAAACTGGAGATACCAAGGAACAGTTCATGCAAAGATAGGCACAATAAAGGACAAATATGGCAAGCTCCTCATAGAAGCAGAAGAGATTAAGAAAAGGTGGCAAGAATACACAGAACTCTACAAAAAAGCTCTTAATGACCCAGATAACCACAGTGGTGTGGTCATTCGCCTATAGCAAGATATCCTGGAGTGTGAAGTCAAGTGGGACTTAGGAAGCATTACTATGAACAAAGCTATTGAAGGTGATGGAATTCTAGCTGAGATATGTCAAATCCTAAAAGATGATGCTGTTAAAGTGTCGCACGCATTATACCAGAAAATTCAGAAAACTCAGCAGTGGCCAAAGGACTGGAAAAGGTCAGTTTTCATTCCAATCCCAAAGAAAAGCAATGCCAAAGAATGTTCAAATTACTGTACAATTGCACTCATGCCATCAAGATTATGCTCAAAATCCTGCAAGCTAGGCTTCAGCAGCACGTGAACCGAGAACACCCATATGTACAAGCTGCATTTAGAAAAGGCAGAGGAATCAGAGATCAAATAGCCAACATCCACTGGATCACTGAAAAAGCAAGAGAGTTCCAAAGAAACATCTACTTCTGCTTCATTGACTATGCTAAAGCCTTTGACTGTGTGAATCACAACAAACTGTGGAATATTCTTAATGAGATGGAAATACTAGACCACCTTACCTGCCTCCTGAGAAACCTGTATGCAGGACAAGAAGCAACAGTTAGAACTGGACATGGAACAATGGACTGGTTCCAAATTGGGAAAGGAGTATGTCAAGGCTGTATATTGTCACCCTGCTTATTTAACTTATATGCAGAGAACATCATGCAAAATGCCAGGCTGGATGAATCAGAAGTTGGAATCAAAATTACTGGAAGAAATATCAACAACTTCAGATATGCAGATACCACTTTAATGACAGAAAGTGAAGAGGAACTAAAAAGCCTCTTGAAAGTGAAAGAAGAGAGTGGAAAAAGCTAGCTTAAAACTCAACATTCAAAACACTAAGGTTATGGTATCCAGTCCTAACACTTCTTGGTAAAAGATGAGGAAAATGTGGAAACAGTGTCAGATTTCATTTTCTTGGGCTCCAAAATCAATGCAGAAGATTGATATCAAAATCAATACAGCCATGAAATTAAAAGATGCTTGCTCCTTGGAATATCTATGACAAACCTAAACAACGTATTAAAAAGCAAAGACATCACTTTGCTGACAAAGATCTGTATAGTCAAAGCTATGGTTTTTCCAGTAGTCATGTATGGATGTGAGAGTTGGACCATAACGAAGGCTGATGGCTGAAGAACTGATGGTTTTGAATTATGGTGCTGGAAAAAGCTCTTGAGAGTCTCTTGGACTGCAAGGAGATCAAATCAGTCAATCTAAAGGAATTCAGCCCTGAATGCTCATTGGAAGGACTGGTGCTGAAGCTGAAGCTCCAAAACTTTGGCCGCCTGATTTGAAGACCTGATTCATTGGAAAAGACCCTAATGCTGAGAAAGACTGAGGGGAGGAGGAGAAGTGGGCAACAGAGGATGAGATGGTTGGATGGCCTCACCAACTCAATGGACATGAGTTTGAGCCAACTCTGAGAGATACTGAAGGACAGGGAAGCCAGGCATGCTGCAGTTCATTGGGTCACAAAGTGTCAGACACGACTGAGCGACTGAACAACAACAAAATGCAGAGTACATCATGCTGGATGAATCACAAGCTGGAATCAGGATGCTAGGAGAAATATCAATAACCTTACATATGCAGATGATACTACCCTAAAGCCAGAAAGTGAAGAGGAACTAAAGAGCCTCTTGATGAAAGTGAAAGAGGAGAGTGAAAAAGCTGGCTTAAAACTCAACATTCAAAAAATGAAGATCATGGCCTCCGGTCCCATCACATTATGGCAAACAGATGGGGAAAAAATGGAAATATGACAGGTTTTATTTTCTTGGGCTTCAAAATCACTGCAGACTGTGACTGCAGCCACAAAATTAAAAGATGCTTGTTCCTTGGAAGAAAAGCTATGACAATCCTAGACAGCATATTAAAAAGCAGGGATATTACTTTACTGACAAAGGTCCACAGTCAAAACTATGATTTTTTCCAGTAGTCATGTGCAGATGTGAGAGTTGAATCATAAAGAAAGCTGATTATCAAAGAACTTGAGAAGACTTTTGAGAGTCCCTTGGACTGTAAGATCAAACCAGTCAATCCTAAAGGATCAACCCTGAAAATTCATTGGAAGGACTAATGCTGAAGCCAAAGTTCCAATACTTTGGCCACCTGATGAGAAGAGCTGACTCATTGGAAAAAACCCTGATGTTGGGAAAGATTGAGGGCAGGAGAAGAAGGGGCCAACAGAGGATGAGATGGTTGGATGCCATCACTGACTCAATGGACATGAGTTTGAGCAAACTCCAGGATATAGTGAAGGACAGGGTAGCCTGGCGTGCTGCAGTCCATGGGGTTGCAAAGAGATTGACTGGACTAGGGACTGAACAACAAGAGTAACATTGTCTAGGGTGGAAGGAGGGAGGAAATTCTATCTTTATCACACCACAGGCCACCACACACCAAAGAAGAAAAAGAAAAAAAAAAAAAAAAAAAAAAGCCTAGCTAGGGACTTTCCTGGTGGTCCAGTGGCTAAGACTCTGTGCTCCCAATGCAGAGGGCTCAGGTTAGATCCCTGGTCTGGGAACTATATTCCACATGCCACAAGTAAGAGTTCTCATACCACAACTATGACCCACAGCAGCCAAATAAATACTAAGTAAAAAAATTTTTGTAAAAGCCTAACTATAAGAAGAAAAGTTTTACAAGTCCTAGAAGAAAATATAGAAAAGTAACTCAAACAGTGGGGTAGAGATGGATTTAAAAAAATAAAAACAAAAAAACAAGTCTAAAATATAAAGCAAAAGATTGAGAAATTTGATTATATGAAGATTTAATGCTTCTGCTTTTAAGACCCCAAAAACAAAATTTAAAAAGGTAACTCACAGTCCAGGAAGACAGGTACAATGCATGAAAGCAACAAAAGATTAGTATTTAGAATTTACAAAGAACTATAAATCAAAGATAAAAAGCTAACACTCCCAACAAACAAATGGGCAGAGGTTGGGACTAAGAAATTCACAAAAGAAGAAACCTCATTGTCCTACCTTGCTCCTCTTTTTCTTACCTACCTAGAGTGAGTATGGTTTTGGTCTGCTCTATGCCCTATAAGTTGACTTTATTAGTCAGAATAATGTATGGCAAAAAACAACTCTTAAATCTTTATGATTTAATTTACAAAAGAGGCCATTTCTTTCTGGTGCTGCATGTCCAGCCCAGATGCTGCAGTGGAGGAGGCTCTATTCTGCACAGTAACCCAAGGATTCAAGATGATGGAGGCTCCACCAATTTGCAGATGCATCATCTGGAATTTATCCCTGGGGCTGCCCAATATGCCAGTGACTGCTTGTGTAAGTAATTCCACTAGCTTACAGATATAAATGTACATAGGTATAAACCAAGCTCCATAATGTTATCAGTAATAAAGTTTACATTTAATTTTTTATCTGTTTAACTCCTATGTTCCTCAATCAACTCCAGAACAAAATGGGGAAGAGTAATCTTGTCTAAAGATGCTCCAGACATCCTCCCCCAATAATATGTCAGTCTCCATATTCACCTGTATTTCTAAAATATTTTATAAATAAATTTTTAGAAAGAAGAATTATAAAGTTTTCATACCTTTCAAATCGCTGGAGCAAGTGAAAAAATAAAACTAAGAAAACATGATCAAGGCATCAAACACTAAGAAGAAACATGGCAATCAGAAAACAAAATAATTCCAAACATATCAGTAAGAATAAAACATGCAAAATATTTAAATTCACCTATTAAATTTTTTTCAAGTTGAATTTAAAAAATTCAACATAGAGACTTCCCTGGTGGTCCAGTGGTTAAGAATCCACCTTGCAATGCAGGGGACACGGGTTGGATCCCTGGTTGGGGAACTAAGATCCTACATGCCATACAACAAGTAAAAGCACACTGCAACTCAACTACTGGGCCTGTACCACAACTAGAGAACCTACGTGCTGCAACGAAAGATCCCGCATGCCACAACTAATACCTGGCTCCGCTAAATAAATAAACAAATACAAATTCAGCCTATATATTTACAGAGACAATTAAAACAGAACCATACAGAAAGTGTTTTAAGGATAGAAAATGATACATTACACAGTTGCTAGGAAAAAGAGCAGGTATAGCAATATCAACAATGGATGACATAGAATTTACAGCAAAAAGCAATAAAGACAAAGATGCTTCACAATTACATAATCTACCAAGAGATTACAACAATCACACATCTTAAACATTTTAAATCTATAACACAAAACTAGTGAAAACAGGAAAAATTAGTAAAGTCATAATAATAGGCTAACACCCCTCCAAAACATAAAATAAGGAATTAGAAGCTTGATCTAGTAAATAAAGAGAATCACTTTCAACAGAGAGCACAAAATTTTCAAAAATAGGGTATTCACTGAAGTCATTGCATACTAGGTTACAAGGAAATCACAACAAATTCAGGAAAGCAAAGATCATACTTACAGATCATACAATTAATGCAGTACAAGAAAATTTGAAGTTTATTGATGAAAATACCATAAAACAAGCAAAAATCTATCAACCTGAAAATATTTAAAACCTGTTTCTACATAACTTGCAACAAAGGGAAATTAAAAGACAATTCAACACAAATTATGTAACAATCTCAGTAAGAATTCATATTAAAATCTGTGGTATTTGCTTAAATAAAAATCTAAAGAAATTCATCTGCCTAAAAAAAGCCTCCCTCTGTTAAAACATTGACACACACACACACACACACACACACACACATCTACCTGGATTAAAAAGCTGAACATAATAGTTCTGGTTCCCTGTATTCTAGGCCATGGTAGGCTTGTCCTCACTCCTTTGAGATTAAATGAGCAGAGGTGAAATTCATCACTTCTGGGTCAGTTCACTTAATTGATGGTACAAAAACCTCTATAGACCTCTCCCTCTGACCAGCAGCTATCAAGATAATATCAGAATACATCCACTTTAGAAAACTGGTATTTATAAGGAGTGAACATCACACACCTTCTGACTTGGGGCAGGGGGGGCAAAATTCCACTTCTAAGGACAGATACAGCAAAAATGTATACACATGCTCACCAAGAAAGGGGCAAACAGTGGTTCACAGAATCATTACTTGTAATAGCCAAAACTGAACACAAACTAAATGTCCAGAAACTGTGGACAGAAACACTGCGGTACTTTCTTACAGTAGAATATTATATAACAAAAAGAATGAATGGATGAACTGTGCACAATATCATGGATGATTCTCACCAATATACTGGTCAGTGAAAAAAGCCAAACAAGAGTACATAAAGTATGATTACATTCATATAGATTTCAAAGCCAGACAAATCTTTGGCAATTAAAAATGTGTTTATCCTTGGAAGGGGAGTGACTAGGAAAGAGCTCAAAGGGGTAGATTCTGGGGTATGATGTTCTCTTTCTCAATCTATGTGCTAGTTATTTATCCATGATGTACAAACCTGTCTACCAAGTTGTTCACTTTGTACAAATTTCTGTGTATGAATTATTACTACACATATTATAGATATGCAGGCATGCATGCTAAGTCATTTCTAAGTCGGTTCCAACTCTTTGCGACCCTATGGACCACAGCCTGCCAGGCTCCTCTGTCCATGGGATTCTCAAGCAAGAATACTGGAGTGCGTTGCCTTGCCCTACTCCATTATAGATATATGTATATATTATAAGGTGGCTCAAATGGTAAAACAGTAGGACTTCTCTGGTGGCTCAGAGGGTAAAGCGTCTGTCTTCAATGCAGGAGACCTGGGTTCGATCCCTGGGCGGGGAAGATCCCCTGGAGAAGGAAATGGCAACCCACTCCAGTATTCTTGCCTGGAAAACCCCATGGATGGAGAAGCCTGGTGGGCTACAGTCCATGGAGTCACAAAGAGTTAGACACAACTGAGTGAGTTCACTTTCAAATGGTAAAGAATCTGCCTGCAATGCAGGAGACCAGAGTTCAATCTCTGGGTCAGGTTCAGGAAGATCCCTTGGAAAAAGGAATGGCTATCTACTCCAGTATTCTTACCTGGAGAATTCCATAAATAGAAGAGCCTGGTGGACTACAGTCCATGAGGTCAGAAGAGTTGGACAGAACTGAGTGACTAACACTTTCACTTTCATAAAATAAATTAGACTTCATTATGATATTCTTCCCTAGTGGCTCAGACCATAAAGCGTCTGCCTACAATGCAGGAGACTGGGTTCAATCCCTGGGTCAGAAAGATCCTCTGGAAAAGGAAATGGCAACCCACTCCAGTACTCTTGCCTGGAGAATCCCGTGGACAGAGGAGCCTGGTGGGCTATAGTCCCGTGGGGTCGCAAAAAGTTGGACAAGACTAAGCGACTTCACTTTCACTTTCATGTTATACTCAATAAAAAGTTTTATGTGTAGTAGCTGTGCTCTAACAGCCTGGGTCATAAAGTAAGAAGATTTATAACAGGTCTTACTTAACCAATGACAGATATGCATCATGAACAAAAAATAAACCTTTACTCCTTACATGACATTAAGATGTTGGGGTTGTCATCATAACATAACCTAGCCTTATCCTAATGACATATATCTTTAAGTCTTAAACAAAGACATAATATGCACAAGCTATAAGAAAAATGATTTGATAAATTTATAAAAGAAACCATTAAAACATTTTTAGAAGGGGGTGGGAGGAGAGTGGGATACAGGATCCAACCTGAAAAAACTCCTAACAGCCAAAGCTGAAAAATTTGAGCAATGAAGTACATAATACTGGATTATCAGTTCAGTTCAGTCACTCAGTCATGTCCGACTCTTTGCAACCCCATGAATCACAGCACGCCAGGCCTCCCTGTCCATCACTAACTCCCGGAGTTCACCCAGACTCCCATCCATCGAGTCAGTGATGCCATCCAGCCATCTCATCCTCTGTCATCCCCTTCTCTTCCTGCCCCCAATCCCTCCCAGCATCAGAGTCTTTTCCAATGAGTCAACTCTTCGCATGAGGTGGCCAAAGTACTGGAGTTTCAGCTTTAGCATCATTCCTTCCAAAGAAATCCCAGGGCTGATCTCCTTCAGAATGGACTGGATGGATCTCCTTGCAGTCCAAGGGCCTCTCAAGAGTCTTCTCCAACACCACAGTTCAAAAGCATCGATTCTTCGGCGCTCAGCCTTCTTCACAGTCCAACTCTCACATCCATACATGACCACAGGAAAAACCATAGCCTTGACTAGACAAACCTTTGTTGTCAAAGTAATGTCTCTGCTTTTGAATATGGATTATAACCCAAAGTAAAAAATAAATACACATGAATACAAGCTGATATAAAAGTTATTGAATAAAATGAAAGAGAGACAAATCTTCCTTACATGCTGCTGCTGCTGCTAAGTCGCTTCAGTCGTGTCCGACTCTGTGCGACCCCACAGACAGCAGCGCACCAGGCTCCCCCGTCCAGGCAAAAACACTGGAGTGGGTTGCCATTTCCTTCTCCAGTGTGTGCAAGTGAAAGGGTAGTCGCTTCAGTCGTGTCCAACTCTGTGAGACCCCACAGACAGCAGCGCACCAGGCTCCCCCGTCCAGGCAAAAACACTGGAGTGGGTTGCCATTTCCTTCTCCAGTGTGTGAAAGTGAAAGGGTAGTCGCTCAGTCGTGTCCAACTCTTAGCGACCCCATGGACTGCAGCCTACCAGGCTCCTCCGTCCACAGGATTTTCCAGGCAAGAGTACTGGAGTGGGGTGCCATTGCCTTCTCCCTTCCTTACATAAGTATTCCAAATAATATATGTAGATACTTCCTTCTAAGAGTTAGAGCTTAACTCCCCCCATCTTTTTGAGTATGGGTTGGACTTAGTGACTGGCTTCCAAAAAATATAGCATGGAAAGGGAACATTAGCAACTTCACAGAGGAACCTGTCAACACTACTTTAACCAAGTGTTCATAATTCACCAAAGATATCATGTGGATGTCATGTCCCCCTGATATGATATAATGAGAAGGGCACTTTTCCTCTGCAGTATTTTATTCCAAAAATCCAGTCTAGTCATTAGAAAATATTGAGAGAGTCAGTTCCTAGGTAAGCTGATAAGAAGTCCGGGGTCCCTGAAGAGGAGAAAGGGGTCTGGAACCCTCAAGAAGGAGAAAGAGGTCTGGGGCTCTCAAGGAGAAAAAGACAAACTTTTTTCTACATTGCTTTGTTTTAGTCATTATAACAATGTATCTTGCTCCAGAACATTTCCTCCTTAACAAGAATGTTTTCTGACTAATCTTGTTATCTTAAGAGATATATACATATTGTGGGAGTGGGTCTGGTAAGACCTTTCTATTGTTAGTTCTAATCTTGTTAATTTAAGATGTATGTTGCGGGAGCAGGTCTGGTAAAAGTATATGAGGCCTTGATAAGACTAGTGAAATGGGGGCACTCTCAGTACCCCTTCTGATGTCTAGTCAGAAGCTTTCCCTGTCCCTTTTTCACGTTAATACAACTCTGCTACACAAAAGCTCTTGAGTGATCAAGCCTGGTCCCTGGTCCCAAAGCTAAATCTTCTTCTTTGGAGACCATGAATCTGACATCATTCCCCATATGCTATCTATATCACAGAAAATTTGAGGGGCATTCTATAAAATACCTGCCCAGTACTCATCAAAACTGTCAATGTCATGTAAAACACAACTGAGAAATTGTCATGGACCTTAGGGGTGGCTAAGGAGATGACAACTAAATGCAATGTGGCATCCTAGATTAAATCCTGGAATAGAAAAAGGGCATTAATGGGAAAATTAGGGAAATGTGAATAAAGCCTAGACTATATGTAATAGTATATCAATAACATATCAACCAGTATTGGTTTCTTAATGTCCCACAGTAATACAGCATGACGTTATGGACTGAATTGTGTTCCCTGCCTCAAATTCATGTGTTGAAGTCCTAGTCCTCAATATGCCTGTCTTTAGAGACAGGGCTTTTTAAGAGGTGTTAGTCACTCAATCCTGTTTGACTTTTTGCAACCCCATGCACTGGATCTCAGTGGGCTCCTCTGTCCATGGAATTCTCTAGGCAACAATACTGGAGTGGGTTGCCATGCCCTTCTCCAGGGAATTGTCCCAACCTTGGGATCAAACCCAGGTCACTGGCACTGCATTCAGATTCTTTACCATCTGAGCCACCAGGAAAGCCCTTTTAAAGAGGTAATTATGGTTAAATGAGATTGTAAGCGTGGGGCCCTCATCCAATAGGACTGGTGCCCTTATAAGAAGAGGAAAAGACACCAGGAATGTAAGCACAGAGATAAGGCCACATGAGGTCACAGCAAGAAGGCACCAGAAATGAATCTTGCTGGCACCTTGCTCTTGGAATTCCAACCTCTAGATCTGTGAGAAAATAAATTTCTGTTGTTTAAGCCAGTGAGTGCATATTTCTTATTATGGCAACCCGAGCAAATTAATTCAAGTGATAATATTCAAGGAAACTAAAACTGGGTGAAGAGTATACAGGAATACTCTGTACTATCTTTGTAATGTTTCTATAAATCTAAATGTTATTTAACCTAGAAGGAAATGGACACATTCTTAGAAAGGTACAATCTTCCAAGACTGAACCAGAAAGAAATAGAAAATACAAACAGCTCAATCACAAGTGCTGAAATTGAAACTGTGGCTAAAAAACTTACAACAAACAAAAGTCCAGGACCAGATGGCTCCACAAGCAAATTGTATCAAACATTAGAGAAAAGTTAACACCTATCCTTCTGAAACTTTTCAAAAATTGCTGAAGAAGGAACACTCCAAAACTCATTTTAGGAGGCCTGAAACCATTACCCTGAGACCAAAACAAGTCAAAGACACCACACAAAAAAGAGAAAATTACAGCCCAATATCACTGCTGTATACAAGTGCAAAAATTCTCAACAAAACACTAACAAACCAAATCAAACAATAGAATAAAAGGTTCATACACCATGATCCAATGGGATTTATCCCAGGGATGCAAGGATTTTTCAATATCCGCAAATTAGTCAGTGTAATACACCATATTAACAACTTGAAGTATAAAAACCGTTATGATCATCTCAACAGATACAGAAAAAGCTTCTACTAAAAATTCAACACCCTAATTTATGATAAATTATGATAAATTTATGATAAATTATGATAAATGCCCACTCTCCATAAAGTGGGCATAGAGGGATCTACCTCAATGATAATAAAGGCCATTTACAACAAACCCACAGCTAACATCATACCCAATGGTGAAAATCTGAATGTATTTCCTCTAAGAGCAGGAAAAAGATAAGGATGTCCACTCTTGCCACATTATTCAACATAGTTCTAGAACTACCTACCAGCCATGGCCATCAGAGGGGAAAAAAAAATACATTAAGTCTGCTACATACAAACCTTCAAAGCTGTGAGCTTTCAAAGATGCAAATGTATTCACATGTCAAATCATGTAAGTTTGTTCATGTCGGGCATGCATTGTCACTTGCATGCATTCTCTACAAGTGGATGTGCGTTTGTGTACTTTATACTGTGCAGTACTGTATACAGCACAGCAGTGCAGTATCTTTGCTTCAGGCCCAGGACATCTGGGAGCAAGCATAAAAGCAGCAGTGATGTAACTGGTACTGTAAGAAGTGCCAAGCGATAACGATGGAAACAAAAGTGAAAATAATTGAGAGAGTGGAGCAAGGTGAAAAGATGGTAGATGTTGCTTGTTCTTGTAACACTGAACTCCTTGCTGTACAACACAAGGAGCTTACTGATGAAGACCTGGTAGAACTGGAGACCCAGAGAAAGGATGGAGAGACAAGAGGAAGAAGTAGTACCTGAAGAAGCAAAGAGATTCATGATGCAAGGGGATTTTCTTTATTTGAGGAGGTACTGTCAGTTTTTGAGGCTCAGGACACAAATGTAGAATGGTACATGAAAGACGCAGCAGCCACTCAAAATACAATCCAGTGCAACAGTGTCATCTGTGATGAGAAAAAAAAAAGAGCTACCACTCAGACATCATTGGATTTGTTTTTTTCAAAAGGGCAGACAGAATTGAATCCAGCAAGGAACCAGAACCTGTGCTACTAATGTCAAGCGTGAGTGAAACTGCATCTCCTGTTGCTGCTGATTCTTCAGTTCTGCCATCTCCCACTCTGCATCCCCCCTCCAGTCAGTAACTCTTCTTGCCTGTTCACTCAATGCCAGCCCCTGTGTGCTAACTGTTGTACTGTACTACTGTATTTTTCAAGGTTCTTTACTGTGAGAATAAAAATGTTTTCTTTATTTTTTGTTTTTTATATATTATTTGTGTGAAAAGTATTATAAACCTATTACACTACAGTACTATATAGCCAGTTGTATTAGTTGGGTATGTAGGCTAACTTTGTTGGGCTTATCAACAAACTGGACTTGTAAACATGCTCTTGTAGTTCATATGTAGGGAATTTACTGGAAAAGAATTCAAAGTGGAAAAGACGTACAACTGCCACTATTTGCAGATGACATGATACTATACAAATTAATAAAAAATCCTGAAGATGCTACCAGAAAGCTACTAGACTTCATCAATGAACTGGCTAAGGTTAAAGGGTATAACATTAATACACAATCTTTTGCATTTCTATATGCTAACAATGAAAGATCAGAAAGAAATACTAAGGAAACAATCCCTTTTACCATCCTATCAAAGAGACTAAAATACTTAAGAATAAACCTATCTAAGGAGGCAAAAATGTGTACTCTGAAAAATTATAAGACCCTGATGAAAGAAACAGAAGACTACACAAACAGATAGAAAGATATACCATGCTCTTGGATTGGAGGAATCACTGTTGTCCAAATGACTATAATACTCAAGGCAATATATATATTCAATGCAATGTCTATCAAATTACCAAGAGTATTTTTCACAGAACTGGAAATTTTTTTAAAACTTATATCAAAACACAAAAACCCTAATAACCAAAGCAGTCCTAAGAAAGAAAAATGGAGCTAGAGGAATCAGGCTCCCTGACTTTAGACTATACTTTAAAGCTACAGTCATCAAAACAGTATGATACAAGCACCAAAACAAAAATGTAGATCACTGGAACAGGATAGAAAGCCCAGAGATAAATCCATGCACTTATAGTCAACTAATCTATGACAAATGAGGCAAGAACATACAATGGAGAAAAGACCATCTCTTCAGTAAGTGGTGTGGGAAGATGGGAGAGCTACATGTAAAAGAAAGAAATTAGAATATTCTCTAACACCATATACAAAAATTAACTCAAAATGGATTAAAAACATAAGTGTTAAGGCGGAAAACTTTTAGAGGAAAATATACAAAGAAGACTCTGACATAAATTGCAGCAATTATCTTTTTGGACCCACCTCTTAGAGTAATGAAAATAAATAAAAACAAATGGGACCTAATCAAACTTAAAAGGTCTTGTTTAACAAAGGAAACCAAAGCAAACAGACAATCCACAGAATTTAGGAAAATATTTGCAGACAAAGCAACTTCAAGGGATTAATCTCCAAAGTGTACAAACAGCTCATGCAGCTCAATATAAAAACAAACAAACTAATAGAAAAATGGGCAGAAGCTCTAAATAGACATTTTTCCAAAGACAACATACAGCTGACCAGGAGACACATGAAAAGATGCTCAAAATCACGAATTAGTAAAGAAATGCAAATCAAAACCACAATGCAGTATCACCTCACACTGGTCAAAATGGCCATCATTAAAAAATCTACAAATAATAAATGCTGGAGAGGGTGTGGAGAAAGGAAACCCTCCTATAGTGTTGATGGGAATGTTAATTGGTACAACTACTATGGAGAACAGTATAGAGGTTCCTTAAAAAACTAAGTATAGAACTACCATATGATCCAGCAATTCCACTCCTAATCGTATACCCTGAGAAAACCATAATTTGAAAAGATACATGCACCCCAGGGTTCACCGCAGCACTATTTACAATAGCCAAGACATGGAAACAACCTAAATGTCCATCGACAGAAAAAAGGGATAAAGAAGATGTGGCGCATATATATTAGGTTG
The DNA here is from genome assembly GCF_029407905.1 of Bubalus kerabau. Lineage (NCBI taxonomy): Eukaryota > Metazoa > Chordata > Mammalia > Artiodactyla > Bovidae > Bubalus > Bubalus kerabau. The sequence continues at coordinate 150,656,361 of NC_073627.1, forward strand.
GTGCAAAAATAACTGTGGTTTCAGATGGTGAATTTAAAATCATTACAACTAAGCTCAAACACATCTTTATTAATCAAAACAGGAATCATTACAATCAACACATTTTTGCCAATGAGAAATAAGTTGGTTTATTCCTATAGCATAAAAATCTGTTCTTCGGGATTCAACTTGGAAATCATTTTGGAAATGCTCTTGGAAAGCATTTTCTGCCTCCTGCTGGTTGTGGAAGCATTTTCCCTGCAAAAAATTGTTGAGATGCTTGAAGAAATGGTAATCAGTTGGCAAGAGGGCAAGTGAATATGGCAGATGAGACAAAATTTTATAGCCCAATTTGGTCAACTTGTAAAGCACTGGTTGTGCAACATACAGTCAGGTGTTGTTGTGGAAAAGAACTGGGCCCTTTCTGTTGACCAATATCAACTGCAGGTGTTACAGTTTTTGGTATACCTCATCAATTTATTGAGCATATTTCTCAGATGCAATGGTTTCTCCAGGATTCAGAAAGCTGTCATGGATCAGACACCATCAAACAGTGCCCAAGACCTTTTTTAGTGCAAGTTTGGCTTTGAAAAGAGCTTTGAAGCTTCTTCTTGGTCCAACCACTGAGTTGGTCAACAGTTGTATAAAATCCACTTTTCGTCACACATTACAATCGAGAAATGGTTCATTGTTGTTGCGTATAAGAAGAGAAGACAACACTTCAAAACGAGAATTTTTTTTTGATTTCTAGTCAGCTTCTGAGGCACTCACTTATTAAGCCTTTCACCTTTCCAATTTGCCACAAATGCCCAAAGACCATAGAATCACCAATGTTGAGTTCTTTGGAAACTACCCGTGTAGTTTTAAGAGGATCAGCTTAATGATGGCTCTCAATTGGTCACTGTCAACTTTCAATGGCCAGCCACTGTACTCATTTTTTTTTTTTAATTTTTTAAAATATACATTTATTTAATTGTACTCCTCATCTTTAAAACTCTCATCTCCTTGGCAAAACTTCTTGAACCATTGCTGCACTATATTCATTAGCAGTTCCTGGGCCAAACGTTGTGAGTTGTCTGTCTCCATTCCTTTACAACCCATTTTGAAGTCAAAAAAGAAAATTGCTTGAATATGCTTTTTGTCTAAAATCATTTCCATAGTCTAAAATAAATAGCATGTAATAAGTCATTAGCAAAAACACATGAAGCAAGAAATGCACATTAAAATGATATACCATAACCACATTTATTTAAGAATGTATTCAATATCAAATAGCAAATTTCAACAACACAAAAACTGCAATTACATTTGCACCAACCTAATACATAGACTAATTACAATCTAATTATATTTGCCTAATACAACTGTGAAGAAAGCAGAGTGCCGAAGAATTGATGCTTTTGAACTGTGGTGTTGGAGAAGACTCTTGAGAGTCCCTTGGACTGCAAGGAGATCCAACAGTCCACCCTAAAGGAGATCAGTCCTGGGTGTTCATTGGAAGGACTGATGCTGAAGCTGAAACTCCAATACTTTGGCCACCTCATGCAAAGAGTTGACTCATTGGAAAAGACCCTGATGCTGGGAGGGATTGGGGGCAGGAGAAGGGGACGACAGAGGATGGCTGGATGGCATCACAGACTCGATGGACATGAGTCTGAGTGAACTCTGGGAGTTGGTGATGGACAGGGAGGCCTGGTGTGCTGCGATTCATGGGGTTGCAAAGAGTCAGACATGACTGAGCAACTAAACTGAACTGAACTGAATACAACCTAATTACACCAACCTAATACATGGGCTTCCCAGGTGGCACTAGTGATAAAGAACCCACTTGCCAATGCAGGAGACATAAGAGATGCAGGTTCAATCACAGGAGGAGGACACAACAACCCACTCCAGTATCCTTGCCTGGAGAATCTCATAGAGGAAGACTACAGTCCATAGGGTAGCAGAGTCAAACACAACTGAAGCAACTTAGCATGCGCAATACGATGGCATATGAGCCATAAAAAAGGATGAAATGATGCCATTTGTAACGACATGGAGGGACCTAGAGATTATCATACTAAGTGAAGTGTTGTTGTTCAGTTGCTGAGTCATGTCTGACCCCATGAACTACAGTAGACCAGGCTTCCCTGTCCTTCACACTACTATATATAAAATATATAATCAATAAGGACCTACTGTACTGAACAGACAACTCTACTCAATCTATTTTAATAACCTATATGGCTTTTGTAGTAACCTATATGGGAAAAGAATCTGAAAAAGAATGGATATGTGTATATGTCTATCTGAATCACTTTGCTGTATATCTGGAACTAACACAGCATTGTAAATCAACTACAGTATGAAAATAAAAATTAAAAAAATAAAGTTATTTTTAAAAAGTAACTGGGAGAAAATATTTATAATTTATGTAACAGAAATATGCATTATAGAAATATTTTTAATTCCTATTAAATAGCTTAAAATTGCAAACCATCCCACAGAATACTGAGTATAGAAAAGGCAAGTCAGAAAAATAGAAATGACAAAAAATAATAATAATTGTTAGCAACAAGGGAATAATTATCTAAAACTATGGTAGTCATACAATGACTTAGTAAGGCAGATCAGTATGAAATATTTCCACAGTAATTTTTCCACAAATTATTAAAAAAAAACTTGATCAAATAGACACATGTAAAAATGATAAAGCAAAACTAATCATAGGCAAATTTATTTGCATGAAAATAAACAGAAAAGCAACTGAAAGAATGCCCCTACCAAACTGCTTATGGAGATGGAACTGGAATTAGTAGATGGTGAAGGAAATTTTTACTTTATCAGGATTTACTTAGGTTTTTAGAACATCTTGGTGTTCGTTTATAATTGAAAATGTACTTTTCTCGGATTAAGGAAAGGAAGTCTTTCATCTTCCAACACTATCTCCCTGTCAGGGACTTCCCTGGTGGTCCAGTAGCTCTGCATTCCCATTGCAAGGGGCTGGGTTAAATCCATGGTTCCAGGGAACTAGATCCCACATGCCCCAACTAAGACCAGGTGCAATCAAATAAATAAGTTGCAAGCCTCCCTACTTTCCTGATACAAAGTATGGTGGAACAACAGCTATTTCCAGCCAGGAGGAGATCTATCACAACAGCAGACAGTTTAAATAAAGCATTAGCAGCTGCTGCTGCTGCTGCTAAGTCGCTTCAGTTGTGTCCGACTCTGTGCGACCTCATAGACAGCACAGCCCAACAGGCTCCTCTGTCCCTGGGATTCTCCAGGCAAGAACACTGGAGTGGGTTGCCATTTCCTTCTCCAATGCATGAAAGTGAAAAGTGATAGTGAAGTCACTCAGTCATATCCGACTCTTAGCAACCCCATGGACTGCAGCTCACCAGGCTCCTACATCCATGGGATTCTCCAGGCAAGAGGACTGGAGTGGGGTGCCATCACCTTCTCTGCATTAGCAGCAGTACTCTTAAATGGAAAAATGAGTTAATAACCTGTTAATAACCTTTCACCATCCTTCCTTATCTTGGTCTATCCTTCATCCCTGGACAAGAGATTTGAGAGAGTTAACTTAGGCAGGTTGACAAGGTGTCCAGGCCTAAGGCCCCTTTAAGGAGAAGGTAAATATTCTTTCTTTTTCACATTCTCTTGCCTTACTTAGATTAGTAGGCCTCACAGGCAGCAGTTTCTCTTGTTCAAGGACATGTCTTTTTTTTGAGCTTTGGGTGAATGCTATGGGAGAAGGCCTGGGTAAAACTTTCATAGCCTTGAGCTCTGGGTTAACCTGTTCTAGCTAATCTCCTGCTGATGTCATCCCAGGATGCATGTTATGGGAAAGGGTCTAGGCAAAATTCTCACAGCCTTGAGGCATTTTGTATCTATTCCAGATAAAAAGACTAGAGATCTCAAGAAAATTAGAGATACCAAAGGAACATTTCATGCAAAGATGGGCACAATAAAGGACAGAAACGGTATGGACCTAACAGAAGCAGACGATATTAAGAAGAGGTGGCAAGAATACACAGAAGAACTATACAAAAAAGATCTTACTGACCCAGATAACCACAATGGTGTGATTACTAACCTTGAGCCAGAATCCTGGAATGGGAAGTCAAGAGTGTCTTAAGAAGCATCACTATGAACAAAGCTAGTGGAGCTGATGGAATTCCAGTTGAAAAGTAAAAGTCGCTCACTCACATTCAATTCTTTGTGACCCCATGGACTATACAGTCCATGGAATTCTCCAGGCCAGAATATTGGAGTGGGTAGCCTTTCCCTTCTCCAGGCAATCTTCCCAACCCAGGGACCGAACCCAGATCTCCTGCATTGCAGGCGGATTCTTTACCAGCTGAGCCACAAGGGAAGCACAAGAATCCTGAAGCGTGTAGCCTATCCCTTCTCCAAGGAGATGTTCTGGATTCACAGATCGACTCAGGGTCTCCTGCATTGCAAGTGGATTCTTTACCAACTGAGATATCAGGGAATTCCAGTTGAGCTATTTCAAATCCTAATAGATGATACTATGAAAGTGCTACACTCAATATGCCAAAAAATTTGGAAAATTCAGCAGTGGCCACAGGACTGGAAAAAGTCAGTTTTCATTCCAATCCCAAAGAAAGGCAATGCCAAAGAATGCTCAAACTACTGAGCAATTGCACTCATCTCACACACTAGCAAAGTAATGCTTAAAATTCACCAAGCCAGGCTTCAACAGTACGTGAACTGAGAACTTCAAGATGTTCAAGCCAGATTTAGAAAAGGCAAAAGAACCAGAGATCAAATTGCCAACATCTGTTAGATCATAGAAAAAGCAAAAGAGTTCCAGAAAAACACCTACTTCTGCTTTATTGACTATGCCAAAGCCTTTGACTGTGTGGATCACAACAAACTGTGGGAAATTCTTCAAGAAATGGGAATACCAGACCACCTTACCTGCCTCCTGAGAAATCTGTATGCAGATCAAGAAGCAACAGTTAGAACTGGACATGAAACTACAGACTGGTTCCAAATCAGGAAAGGAGTACTCCAAGGCTGTTATCGTCACCTTACTTATTTAACTTATACACAGAGTACATCATGAGAAATGCTGGGCTAGATGAAGCACATGCTGGAATCAAAATTGCTGGGAAAATACCAATAACCTCAGATATGCAGATAACACCACCCTATGGCAGAAAGAGAAGAGGAACTAGAGTCTCTTGAAGAAAGCGAAAGATAGTGAAAAAGTTGGCTTAAAACTCAACATTCAGAAAACTAAGATTATGGCATCCGGTCCCATCACTTCATGGCAAATAGATGGGGAAATAGTGGAAACACTGACAGACTTTATTTTCTTGGGCTCCAAAATCACTGCAGATGGTGACTGCAGCCATGAAATTGAAAGACACTTGCTCTTTGGAAGAAAAGCTATGACCAACCTAGACAGCATATTAAAAAGCAGAGACATTACTTTGCCAACAAAGGTCCAACTAGTCAAAGCTATGGTTTTTCCAGTAGTCATGTACGGATGTGAGAGTTGGACCATAAAGAAGGCTGAGCACCAGAGAATTGATGCTTTTGAACTGTGGTGTTGAAGACTCTTGAGAGTCCCTTGGACTGCAAGGAGATCAAATCAGTCAATCCTAAAGGAAATCAATCCTGAATATTCATTGGAAGGATTGATTCTGAAGCTCCAATACTTTGGCCACCTGATGCGAAGACCTGACTCATTGGAAAAGACCCTGATGCTGGGAAAGACTGAAGGCTGGAGGAGAATAGGAGGACAGAGGATGACATGGTTGGATGGCATCACTGACTCGATGGACATGTGTTTGAGCAAGCTCCAGGAGATGGTGATGGACAGGGAAGCCTGGGGTGCTGCAGTCCTTGGAGTCAAAAACAGTCAGACACAGCTAAATCACTGAACTGAACTGAACAGATAGTTGAGAAGTATTATAAGGCCCCACTTAAACTAGTGAGGTGGGTACTCTCCTGCCCGCTTCTGATGTCTATGTCAGAAGTTTTTTCTGTCACTTTCACTTTAAATAAAATCAACACAAAGCTCTGAGTGACTGTCTTTGGTCCCGGAGTTAAATCTTCTCCTTTGGAGACCACGAATCCGGTGGCACTGTTCACCGTAAGCTATCATCTTGGGGGCTCGGCCAGGATCTTCAAGACAGGTAAGAATACTCAGAGTTGGGACTCTTTTGCTCTTTTACTGTAAAGTCTCTACTAACTCAGAAGCATATGAACCAAACTTCCTTTCTCCGTCACCTTTTCCTGGTCTCTTTGACCATTTCGTAACTGCCTGGGGAATTGAAACTAGTAACCTAATCTGTGGAATCACAGACTTTCAAGGGACTTGCAATCCATTCTGTTACTGTGTACTATTACTTAGACCTCAAATTTGGATTGACAGTCGCAAAACACCTAGTCTTGCTAGAAGCCAAAATTTACACCTGCATTGTCTTTTCATGCACTGCAGACAGGAGCACATTTGGGAGCTGGGAGGAGCTCTGTCTCCAGGAACACCTCTCAGGCTAGAGGTTGCTCTCTTAGCTGCCTGCCTCAGGGGCCCATAACCTGAAAGTGAGTCCTTGTCACACCTGTTCCTCCGGTCTATATGAATGGAGGCACAGCTGGTGACTATGAGACTTCTGAGGACACAGATCGGGAATCCTAGGATCTGGTCAGATTGGAAGTGCAGTGGGCTTTTCTTCCTTTGGTAATGCTGGCTGTTAGCAGACCAGAGGAGGCACTCTGGTGGCTTTTGTCTCAACTCCTTAGACATTCTTTCTGTAGAATCTGTGGAAATGAACTGGAAAGATTGGCCCTAATGGCTCAAGGACAAAAATCACTTTTTCCTTGCTGGCCAGCCCTTCACCACCTCTTTTGCTATCATATACCACTCCGGGTGGCATCAGAGGAGAAGCAGAAATCAGGCAAAGGTTTTAATGGTGAGGAACTGTACATCAGTCTGGGATGCCATGAGGTCTACCCCTGGTGCATCTCCACCATGCCTCGGTGGTAGAACAGGGAGGGATGACAGTGAGACACCCGTGTCAGTAAGAGACAGGTTAACTTTGGCCAGGGAAGGAAGCTTAGGGGGAAGATCTGTCTCCACCCCCAGCTAGAGCAAGGAGGGACGCTGCCAGTAGAAAACAGCTACGGCCCTGGGCATCGCTTTTTTCTCTCTTACAGATGGGACCTAGTATTTCCAGAGCCACCCCCTTTGAATTGTATCTTGGAAAACCGGGGATAAGTTTGATCCCCAGAGCCTAAAAAGTCCCTTATATACAGGCTTTCTTTGCTTGAAGAGAAGACCTCACCTGCCTGGAGACACAATCCCTACTGGGAGAACATCTTATCAGACAGTCTGCCTCTGTCATCAGAGGCAATTTGAACACTCTTTGGTTTAAATTTGGTTAAAATTTAAAAGTCATAGTCATTTAAACTATGACTACAAAAAGGACAGAAGACATTTTTTGACACTGAATGACCACGAAATTCTTCAGACTTTGGAGAAACGCTTAAAATGAAATCTTTTTGAAATTGCAAAACTAGTTTTTTTTGCACGTGCAATAAAAAAAAGCTGGCTTTTTAAAATACTTTTTTTTGGAGCTCCAACCCTGCCTGAGAAACAGAAACATGCCTGGGAAAAAACCTGAAGTTAACTCTTATCATGTTCTTGAGATACACAGCCCACTCTGTCTGGGACTCCAGCCATAAGCAAACTGGTAGAACTTAAAGCCAAAGGGGAAAAAAAGGACAAAGAGACATTTTAAATTTCAAGTGGAAAACTGTGAGGTCTCTGTCTGTCCAGATTTATTTGTGTCTCAGTGTGTCTCTGTCCTTGGACAACATTGCTGAAGGCTAATTAGTCAATGAGCTCTATTTAATTGGCTTAAAGAGAAGTCAGTGCTTACATATCAAACAATTCTAAATTCAAGAAAATTAAACTAAAATGAATTTCAGGCTTGTGTGAACTGGGAAATACTCACTATTGAATTGATACCTGGTATTAATGTTTGTTTATTGATCTAATCAACATAGATGTTGTGAAGATACTTTTACAAATGGCATAGCTTGGGGTGATTTATTTTTGAAAGTGAAAGTTGCTCAATTGTGTCTGACTCTTTGTGACCCCATGGACTATACAGTTCATGGAATTCTCCAGGCCAGAATACTGGAGTGGGTAGCCTTTCCCTTCTCTAAGGGCTCTTCCGAACCCAGGACTCTCACAATGCAGGTGGATTCTTTACCAGCTGAGCCACAAGGGAAGCCCCAATCTACAAAATGATTATATAAAGTATTGTTCATGGTTGCTGAAGAAAAGCAGGATTTATATTTTCAATAAAAAGGTGTAAGGAATGGAATTACATTCTATTAAGGAAAAATAAAGTAAGTCTAAACTTATAGGTGGCTGTTCTCTAAATGCACAAATGAGGTGATAAATACAAAAAGTGTAAAAAGGTTTGTGACAAGTAAAAGAGTTTTGTGCATGATACAAGTTTCGTAAGACATTAAACTGCCTTTGAAATATTTTATTGGTACTTTGACTAAGTGAATAACTATTGTTTCACAGTGAATATAAGTTGGCACCGAAATGAAATTTGGTTTTCTCTCCCTGTTAAAGAACAAAGTTTTCTTGGAATGTGGTTTTTGATGGCAGACTGTGGCGCACATGGACAAAGCTCATTCTGCTTCTACAAAAATTAACCCCTCATCAGGGAATTTAAAATGGGTAAACAATGCTTGTAAACCAAACAGTCAGAGCTATGGGAGTTCTAAGACAGAAACTTGGCTTTTCCTGGCTCCCTGACAAAGTTCACTTTTATTTGATAAGATAAAGACTTTTCTGGCTTCAGGGTTAATATCTCACAATGGAGAAAAAAAAAATGGTTAAAATGTATGTTCTACAATCTCCAGTAATAGGGGCACCCACTTTGCTGGGCAGGTCTTACAGACATTGGCAAAGAACTTCACGAGCTTCTTGGAGACTATCGCTTTCACTGGCATCCTCAGTTGTTGGGCAGGGATGGCAGAACAAAGGGATTAGTTGCATGAGATTAAACAGACTGCTAAATATGATTACAATTTTCATGACTTTTTGTCTGACATATTACTGGCTTCTAATCTTTGTTTTCAGATACAAAGAGGCTCTTCTCCTCAAGTTACTGATGACTGAAAACAATTTAGTGATTTATACTTGTGGGTAAAATTAAAACATTTTTCTTTTCTCTTTACCTTATGCCTCCAGAACTTGGAGACGTGGGTTCTGTACAGCCTCATCAAGGTAAAAAAGACCGTCTCTCGACATATACAGAAATCTCAAAGTATACTGGAGAGCTATAAAAGAAAAATCCACCCAACTGATGTCAGGCCTATGGCATCTATTATGTTTCACTGAATATTAAGTTTCAGTTTTGCTAATTAAGGTCTGTATTTACTAAGGCTCACTTCTGAAGTAGTTCCTTGTGGTTATATTACATTGCTAAGAGGTTTAATTAGGTTATTAAAAAGGACACTCTGAGTTTGTTTCTAAAGTTTATCTCAGCAACCAGTCTTTAAATAAAGATCACATGTTTCAGGGTCTACAACCAAGAGATTAACAGCAAGCTATAATCATTTAACAAGCTAAGTCAGATGACCTGGAGATGTCACTGGGCTATACCTAATGGAAGTTCTTAAGTTCTTTCTTATGATTTTACTATTACTGCTAACTATATTGTTTTCTATATTGCCTGTTTCAAGAAGTGCTGTCCCTTACATTACCAAGTGTGTGACTGAGCCACTGATATAATGAGGGTATACAGTTCCATATAAAATCCATAATTATAACGGTGTGAAGAAGCAACAAAAGGGAATATTTTCCTGAACCAAGAGACTAGTGAGACAGGTGCGGTCCACAGACTTGCTGCTCACAGGGCCTAGGCCAGTAACAGCACACTGAGTGGGCCTATCAGTGAAATCTTCGACAGACCTGGGAATGAGCCTTCAGAGCACCATGGGACAAGATGGTCATGAAATGCCCCAAATCATGGTCAAACTCATGGCCATAAAGGGGCCCTGCATGGCACTTGCTGTCTGCCTCTACAAAGATTAACTCATGGACACTATAGCTACTGACCTTCAACATCCCCTGAAAGGAGTTCAGGGCAAAAATCAGAAATTAAACACTCACTCTGTGCTCTGAAAAAATGGACAAAACAGGCCTTCGGATAGTTAGATATTTTCAGGTAAAGATTTCTTTGAGCCCAAATTCTTGCATCTTCTCATACCTAGAAAAACGCTAAAATTGTTAATGGTGACAACTACTTTGGTTTATATATAACTACCACATTAAGGGGTTAAAGCCTACTTGGACAAACTTAGACAAGCGGCTACCTGGCTCTAAGTCTCCCTAAAACAACTGTCTACATAGGGGTTCAGCCTCATTCTTCTAAAAAGCAATGGTAAGACTTATTTTGTATGTTAAGGTTTAGGCTGTCACTCTTTCAACTACTTCTAACTGGGTTTGTTACACCCACATTCAAGATGTATATGAACACGCCAAATGGCTCTATTCTTACAAACAGGGCAGCCAAAGTGTTGATTCTGTCTAGACCAGGACCAAAGTTACTACCAAATATAACCTGATTCTTACTCTTGCTTGGATCACTGATTACAATAATTCTTTTACTGATTTTTGGTCTCTGCCTTTTAAACTACTTGTCTAGTTTGTTCTTTCTAAAGGATACAATGACTTCAAAGACAAAGTAATTGTGATGCAAAGATTTTGGTCACCCTTCAAAATGGACTCCCTAGATGTTCCACCCTGGTCACAGATACAATAATGGTTTACAAGCTCTCCGTGGCAGAAAAAATATCTTGACTGTAATAATTGTAATCATCTTATTCTTGCTGTTTGCTCCTTCTATCTGTAATTGTATAACGAATTTTGTATCTAAGGGGCTTGAGGTTTTTTAAGTTACAAATGATTGTTCATGCTTCTACAGCTTCTGCCTCCTCTAGCTATGACTTGAGGCTCTTGGATCAGAAACCCTAAATAAAAGGGTAAGGAGAATATACAGCTTCAACAACTTAAGGTGGGTGCCCCTCACCCACAGGAAGCAGTTACTGACAGATTTCTCTGCCCCTTTCCCCTCAGCAACAATATTCGCCTAAAAGAAAAAGGGGGAAATGAGAGAGTTAACTTCAGTTCCGTTCCATTCAGTCGCTCAGTCGTGTCTCACTCTTTGCAACCCCATGGACCACAACACGCAAGGCTTCGCTGTCCATCACCAACTCCCAGAGTTTACTCAAACTCATGTCTATTGCGTTGGTGATGCCAGCCAACCATCTCATGCTCTGTCGTCCCCTTCTCCTTCTGCCTTCAATCTTTCCCAGCATCAGGGTCTTTTCAAATGAGTCAGGTCTTCGCATCAGGTGGCCAAAGTATTGGAGCTTCAGTTTCAGCATCAGTCCTTCCAGTGAATATTCAGGACTGATTTCCTTTAGGATAGACTGGTTGGATCTCCTTGCAGTCCAAGGGACTCTCAGGAGTCTTCTCCAACACCACAGTTTAAAAGCATCAATTCTTCGGCGCTCAGCCTTCTTTATGGTCCAACTCTCACATCCATACATGACCACTGGAAAAACCATAGCCTTGACTAGATGGATCTTTGTTGGCAAAGTTATGTCTCTGCTTCTTAATATGCTGTCTAGGCTGGTCATAGCTTTTCTTCCAAGGAGCAAGCGTCTTTTAAATTTCATGGCTGCAGTCACTATCTGCAGTGATTTTGGAGCCCAAGAAAATAAAGTCTGACACTGTTTCCACTGTTTCCCCATCTATTTGCCCTGAAGTGATGGGACCGGATGCCATGATCTTAGTTTTCTGAATGCCGAGTTTTAAGCCAACTTTTTCACTCTTCCTTTTCACTTTCATCAAGAGGTTCTTTAGTTCTTCTTCACTTTCTGCCATAACAGTGGTGTTATCTGCATATCTGAGGTTATTGATATTTCTCCCAGCAGTCTTGTTTCCAGCTTGTGCTTCATCCAGCCCAGTATTTCTCATGATAGACTCTGCATATTAGTTAAGTAAGCAGGGTGACAATATACAGATTTCACGTACTCCTTTCCCTATTTGGAATCAGTCTGTTCCATGTCCAGTTCTAACTGTTGCTTCCTGATCTGCATACAGATTTCTCAAGAGGCAGGGCAGGTGGTCTGGTATTCTCATCTCTTTAAGAATTTCCTACAGTTTGTTGTGATCCACACAGTCAAAGGCTTTGGCATAGTCAATAAAGCAGAAGTAGGTGTTTTTCTGGAACTCTCTTGCTTTTTTGATGATCCAAGGGATGTTGACAATTTGATTTCTGGTTCCTCTGCCAGAGTTAACTTAGGCAGGTTGATAAGGAGTTCAAGCCTAAGGCCCCTTTAAGGAGGAGGTAAACATTCTTTCTTTTTCATATTCTTTTGCCTTAGAGTAGTAAGCATCTTAGGCAGCAGTATCTCTTGTTCAAGGACATGTCTTTTTTTCTTGAGCTTTGGATGAATGCTATGGGAAAAGGCCTGGGTAAAACTTCCACAGCCTTGAGCTCTGGGTTAACCTGTTCCTCCTAGCTAATCTCGTGCTGATGTCATCCCAGGATGCATGTTATGGGAAAGGGTTTGGGTGAAATTCTCACAGCCTTGAAGTATTTTTTTTATCTATTCTCAGCTGTTAGTTGAGAGGTATATAAGGCTTAGCTTAAACTAGTGAGGTGGGTACTCTCCTGCCCCCTTCTGTTGTCTATGTCAGAAGCTTTTTCTGTCACTTTCACTTTAAATAAAATCTGCACAAAGCTCTGAGTGACTGAGATTGTCTTTGGTCCCAGAGTTAAACCTTCTCCATCAGAGACCACAAATCCAGTAAGCTGCCAGATTCAATGGTGCTTGACTCTCAATACACTAAGTACTCACTCAAAGAGTAATAACTGAGGCGTGGCAATGGTAAGAGGGCTGTGTCAGCTCTTGGGCCATTCTCTTTAAAAACAAGAGGCCCTGAAACTTAAATCACTGGGGGAAAAATCTCTCCAGCCCCTTTGTTTCACAAGCCCTCTGGTTATGTGACAAAAAAACAAAAATTCGAGTTTCAGATCCTAGTTTCCTTTGTCACTAAATATTATGTAATTGTCAGTTAATTACTTTTATTTAAGATTTTTAATGTATTTACTAACTAAATTTATTAGGAGGTAGAGTACATTAATCAGATGAATTCTTCTCTTCTTGTTTTATATAATGAAAACTGAGTTGTTAGTTTACTTTCAAATGGCATGCTATTTTACTTTCTTTTTTTTTCTTTTTTTTTATTATTAATACTATTTTGAAAACTTTTTTTTTACTTTACAATATTGTATTGGTTTTGCCACACATCAACATAAATCCGCCATGGGTGTACACGTGTTCCCAATCCTGAACCCCCCTCCCACCTCCCTCCCCATAACATCCCTCTGGGTCATCCCAGTGAACCAGCCCCAAGCATCCTGTATCCTGCATTGAACCTGGACAGATGATTCATTTCTTATATGATATTATACATGTTTTAATGCCATTTCCCCAAATCATCTCACCCTCTCCCTCTCCCACAGAGTCCAAAAGACTGTTCTATAAATCTGTGTCTTTTTTGCTGTCTCACATACAAGGTTATTGTTACCATCTTTCTAAATTCCATATATATGCATTAGTATACTGTATTGGTGTTTTTCTTTCTGGCTTACATCACGTCCAAGGAGCCATGGCTGCATGGGCGCAGGAGGGCCTAGAGGAGCTATCCCACATTGAAGGTCAGGAAGGGCGGCAGGGAGGAGATACCCCTCGTCCAAGGTAAGGAGCAATGGCTGCGCTTTGCTGGAGCAGTCGTGAAGAGATACCCCATGCCCAAGGTAAGAGAAACCCAAGTAAGACGGTAGGTGTTGCAAGAGGGCATGAGAGGGCAAACACACTGAAACCATACTCACAGAAAACTAGTCAATTTAATCACACTAGGACCACAGCCTTGTCTAACTCAATGAAACTAAGCCATGCCCGTGGGCAACCCAAGACGGGCGGGTCATGGTGGAGAGATTTGACGGAATGTGGTCCACTGGAGAAGAGAATGGCAAACCACTTCAGTATTCTTGCCTTGAGAACCCCATGAACAGTATGAAAAGGCAAAATGATAGGATACTGAAAGAGAAACTCCCCAGGTCAGTAGGTGCCCAATATGCTACTGGAGATCAGTGGAGAAATAACTCCAGAAAGAATGAAGGGATGGAGCCAAAGCAAAAACAATACCCAGCTGTGGATGTGACTGGTGATAGAAGCAAGGTCCGATGCTGTAAAGAGCAATATTGCATAGGAACCTGGAAGGTCAGGTCCATGAATCAAGGCAAATTGGAAGTGGTCAAACAAGAGATGGCAAGAGTGAACGTCGACATTCTAGGAATCAGTGAACTGAAAGGGTCTGGAATGGGTGAAATTAACTCAGATGACCATTATATCTACTACTGCAGGCAGGAATCCCTCAGAAGAAATGGAGTGGCCATTATGGTCAACAAAAGAGTCCGAAATGCAGTATGTGGATGCAATCTTAAAAACGAAAGAATGATCTCTGTTCGCTTCCAAGGCAAACCACTCAATATCACAGTAATCCAAGTCTATGCCCCAACCAGTAACGCTGAAGAAGCTGAAGTTGAACGGTTCTATGAAGACATACAAGTCCTTTTAGAACTAACACCCAAAAAAGATGTCCTTTTCATTATAGGGGACTGGAATGCAAAAGTAGGAAGTCAAGAAACACCTGGAGTAACAGGCAAATTTGGCCTTGGAATACAGAATGAAGCAGGGCAAAGACTAATAGAGTTTTGCCAAGAAAATGCACTGGTCCTAACAAACACCCTCTTCCAACAACACAAGAGAAGACTCTATACATGGACATCACCAGATGGTCAACACCGAAATCAGACTGATTATATTCTTTGCAGCCAAAGATGGAGAAGCTCTATACAGTCAGCAAAAACAAGACCAGGAGCTGACTGTGGCTCAGACCATGAACTCCTTATTGCCAAATTCATACTTAAATTGAAGAAAGTAGGGAAAACCACTAGACCATTCAGGTATGACCTAAATCAAATCCCTTCTGATTATACAGTGGAAGTGAGAAATAGATTTAAGGGCCTAGATCAGATAGATAGAGTGCCTGATGAACTATGCAATGAGGTTTGTGACACTGTACAGGAGACAGGGATCAAGACCATTCCCATAGAAAAGAAATGCAAAAAAGCAAAATGGCTGTCTGGGGAGGCCTTACAAATAGCTGTGAAAAGAAAAGAAGCGAAAAGCAAAGGAGAAAAGGAAAGATATAAACATCTGAATGCAGAGTTCCAAAGAATAGCAAGAAGAGATAAGAAAGCTTTCTTCAGTGATCAATGCAAAGAAATAGAGGAAAACAACAGAAAGGGAAAGACTAAGGATCTCTTCAAGAAAATCAGAGATACCAAAGGAACATTTCATGCAAAGATGGGCTCAATAAAGGACAGAAATGGTATGGACCTAACAGAAGCAGAAGATATTAAGAAGAGATGGCAAGAATACACAGAAGAACTGTACAAAAAAGATCTTCACGACCCAGATAATCACGATGGTGTGATCACTGGCCTAGAGCCAGACATCCTGGAATGTGAAGTCAAGTGGGCCTTAGAAAGCATCACTACGCACAAAGCTAGTGGAGGTGATGGAATTCCAGTTGAGCTATTCCAAATCCTGAAAGATGATGCTATGAAAGTGCTGCACTCAATATGCCAGCAAATTTGGAAAACTCAGCAGTGGCCACAGGACTGGAAAAGGTCAGTTTTCATTCCAATCCCAAAGAAAGGCAATGCCCAAGAATGCTCAAACGACTGCACAATTGCACTCATCTCACACGCTAGTAAAGTAATGCTCAAAATTCTCCAAGCCAGGCTTCAGCAATATGTGAACCATGAACTTCCTGATGTTCAAGCTGGATTTAACCAGAGATCAAATTGCCAACATCCGCTGGATCATGGAAAAAGCAAGAGTGTTCCAGAAAAACATCTATTTCTGCTTTATTGACTATGCCAAAGCCTTTGACTGTATGGATCACAATAAACTGTGGAAAATTCTGAAAGAGATGGGAATACCAGACCACCTGATCTGCCTCTTGAGAAATTTGTATGCAGGTCAGGAAGCAACAGTTAGAACTGGACATGGAACAACAGACTGGTTCCAAATAGGAAAAGGAGTTCGTCAAGGCTGTATATTGTCACCCTGTTTATTTAACTTCTATGCAGAGTACATCATGAGAAACGCTGGACTGGAAGAAACACAAACTGGAATCAAGATTGCCAGGAGAAATATCAATAACCTCAGATATGCGGATGACACCACCCTTATGGCAGAAAGTGAAGAGGAACTAAAGAGCCTCTTGATGAAAGTGAAAGAGGAGAGTGAAAAAGTTGGCTTAAAGCTCAACATTCAGAAGACGAAGATCATGGCATCGGGTCCCACCACTTCATAGGAAATAGATGGGCAAACAGTGGAAACAGTGTCAGACTTTATTTTTCTGGGCTCCAAAATCACTACAGGTGGTGACTGCAGCCATGAAATTAAAAGACGCTTACTCCTTGGAAGGAAAGTTATGACCAACCTAGATAGCATATTCAAAAGCAGAGACATTACTTTGCCAACAAAGGTTCGTCTAGTCAAGGCTATGGTTTTTCCTGTGGTCATGTATGGATGTGAGAGTTGGACTGTGAAGAAGGCTGAGCGCCGAAGAATTGATGCTTTTGAACTGTGGTGTTGGAGAAGACTCTTGAGAGTCCCTTGGACTGCAAGGAGATCCAACCAGTCCATTCTGAAGGAGATCAGCCCTGGGATTTCTTTGGAAGGAATGATGCTAAAGCTGAAACTCCAGTACTTTGGCCACCTCACGCGAAGAGTTGACTCATTGGAAAAGACTCTGATGCTGGGAGAGATTGGGGGCAGGAGGAGAAGGGGAGAACGGAGGATGAGATGGCTGGATGGCATCACTGACTTGATGGACCTGAGTCTGAGTGAACTCCGGGAGTTGTTGATTGACAGGGAGGCCTGGCATGCTGCGATTCATGGGGTCGCAAAGAGTCGGACATGACTGAGTGACTGATCTGATCTGATCACTCTGTATAATCGGCTCCAGTTTCATCCACCTTATTAGAACTGATTCAAATGTACTCTTTTTAATGGCTGAGTAATACTCCATTGTGTATATGTACCACTGCTTTCTTATCCATTCATCTGCTGATGGCCATCTAGGTTGCTTCCATGTCCTGGCTATTATAAACAGTGCTGCAATGAACTTTGGGGTACACGTTTCTCTTTCAATTCTGGTTTCCTCAGTGTGTATGCCCAGCAGTGGGATTGCTGGGTCATAAGGCAGTTCTATTTCCAGTTTTTTAAGGAATCTCCACACTGTTCTCCATAGTGGCTGTACTAGTTTGCATTCCCACCAACGGTGTAAGAGGGTTCCCTTTCCTCCACACCCTCTCCAGCATTTATTGCTTGTAGACTTTTGGATTGCAGCCATTCTGCCTGGCGTGAAATGGTACCTCATTGTGGTTTTGATTTGCATTTCTCTGATAATGAGTGATGTTGAGCATCTTTTCATGTGTTTGTTAGCCATCTGTATGTCTTCTTTGGAGAAATGTCTATTTAGTTCTTTGGCCCATTTTTTGATTGGGTCGTTTATTTTTCTGGAATTGAGCTATAGGAGTTGCTTGTATATTTTTGAGATTAGTTGTTTGTCAGTTGCTTCATTTGCTATTATTTTCTCCCATTCTGAAGGCTGTCTTTTCACCTTACTTATAGTTTCTTTTGTTCTGCAGAAGCTTTTAATTTTAGTTAGGTCCCATTTGTTTAGTTTTGCTTTTATTTCCAATATTCTGGGAGAAACTAAAGACCTATATATAGAAAACTATAAAACACTAATGAAAGAAATCAAAGAGGACACTAACAGATGGAGAAATATACCATGTTCATGGATCGGAAGAATCAATACAGTGAAAATGAGTATACTACCCAAAGCAATCTATAGATTCAATGCAATCCCTATCAAGCTACCAACAGTATTTTTCACAGAGCTAGAACAAATAATTTCACAATTTGTATGGAAATATAAAAAACCTTGAATAGCCAAAGCAATCTTGAGAAAGAAGAATGGAACTGGAGGAATCAACCTGCCTGACTTCAGGCTCTACTACCAAGCCACAGTCATCAAGACAGTATGGTACTGGCACAAAGACAGAAATATAGATCAATGGAACAAAATAGGAAGCCCAGAGATAAACCCACGCACCTATGGACACCTTATCTTTGACAAAGGAGGCAAGAATATACATTGGAGAAAAGACAATCTCTTTAACAAGTGGTGCTGGGAAAACTGGTCAACCACTTGTAGAAGAATGAAACTAGAGCACTTTCTAACACCATACACAAAAATAAACTCAAAATGGATTAAAGATCTAAATATAAGACCAGAAACTATAAAACTCTTAGAGGAGAACATAGGCAAAACACTCTCCGACGTAAATCACAGCAGGATCCTCTATGACCCACCTCCCAGAATATTGGAAATAAAAGCAAAACTAAACAAATGGGACCTAATTTACTTTCAAAAG
The DNA here is from genome assembly GCF_029407905.1 of Bubalus kerabau. Lineage (NCBI taxonomy): Eukaryota > Metazoa > Chordata > Mammalia > Artiodactyla > Bovidae > Bubalus > Bubalus kerabau. The sequence continues at coordinate 150,674,987 of NC_073627.1, forward strand.
GTTGAAATTCACATGATTTAAGCTGGTTTAAGCTACCCCATGAGGCCAATCTGTTGATCTAAATGCAGTTGCTTTAATTTGAAATTTACTCTCCATAGATGGACAGCTATTACTAAAGAAGGAAACTCGTATTCAGGGGTGATACTGCAAATTTTCTGTTATTCATACATCTGGAGAACTTATAATTAAAACATCAAATGCCAAAAATGTTTTTTCATTGGTGAAACTAATAGCTTGTTAATCAGAACAATGGTTGCTAGAAGTGGGTTCTCACTGCTAAAATTAATGGCTGTTCATATATGTAGACTGCCTAAAATATCTTAAACACAGATTACAAGAATCTAATGATACCCTTATTCAGGGACAGTGTATGAGACTCAAGTCTAGATGCCTAAACTGTTCTCTGTCCAGCTACTGATTGTGAGATATAATTAACTGGTGCCTAACAGAATCCTCTAACAAGAATATTATTGTTGTCTGCTTCAAGTGAACATTTCATAAAAGGAGTGATCTGAATACCTAAAAACACAGCAACCAAGCTTATAAGAGAGGGTACATCATGTTTTATGCCCGTTTGCTAAGTAAGAATATTTAATGACTTCGCTGTGTGGAAGAATATTTTTATCTGAGATTAGTTCTCATTATAACTTGGTAGCAACTTGGTACCCATCTGCCTCAAGTTTTTCTGAGGTTACTATTACCTATCAAAAAGTCCTAAGAGTTGTGAATGACCAAACTGGTGTCAGGTCAGTGTCCATCAGTATGATACAAAGAGTTGAGATCTGGCATCATGAACACGTCCTAAAACATTTGGATCATAGTCAGGGAAATCAGACATGTGAGCTAGAAAGAGAGTCACATAGAAGTAGAGTCAATTTCAGCAGACAGATGTTTTTCTAGGATTCAAAGCCAAGAAGTTTGATGAGATAAATTCTAATTGATCTACCCTTTTAAAGCACTTCAAAGAGGGCAAGGAGAGATAAATAAACGGTAGATCTCATTTCAAATTTCATGGCAATGAATGAAAAACAAAAATTAATGAATATTTTTAATATATAATTGCCTTTATCAGAAGCAAATTCTTAATCACAATATTCATTCCTTATCTCCAGTGGTATTTCAAGGCCCTTCTAACAATATTTAGGACATACCAAACCCCACTCCAGCACTCTTGCCTGGAAAATCCCATGGACGGAGGAGCCTGGTGGGCCACAGTCCATGGGGTCGCTAAGAGTCGGACACGACTGAGCGACTTCCCTTTCACTTTTCACTTTCATGCATTGGAGAAGGACATGGCAACCCTCTCCAGTGTTCTTGCCTGGAGAATCCCAGGGATGGGGGAGCCTGGTGGGCTGCCATCTATGGGGTCACACAGAGTCGGACACGACTGAAGCAACACAGCAGCAGCAGCAGCAGCAGTCCTATCAATAAGTAATCTTCTCTCTAAAGAAACTCCTCAAGGAGATTTTTTCTAAATTACCATGCCAATTTTGCTGCAGTTTTTAAGAAAATGGTGTAGAGAGGACTAAAGGTAGATATTAAGTTTTTAAAAATAGAAACCAAGACAAAAGATTTAAAAACACTTTTGAAAGAAGTTACAGGAGTAGCCTACAAGTGCTGCCAAGTGTTAGTCGATCAGTCATGTCCGACTCTTTGCAACCCCAAGGACTGTAGCCCTCAAGGCTCCTCTGTCCATGGAATTCTCCAGGCAAGAACAATGGAGTGGGTAGCCATTTCCTTCTCCAGGGGATCTTCCTGACCCAGAGATTGAGCCAGGTCTCCTGCATTGCAGGTGGATTCTTTACCATGTGAGCCACCAAGAAAGGGATAGCCTATAATCTTATGAAAAAAAAAAAGGCATTCAGGGCAATGCAAATTAAAACCACAATGAAGTACCACTTCACACACACTAGAATGGCTAAACTTAGAACGACAGTACCAATTTTTGAAGACGTGAAACAATTCGAACTTAAATACTGCTAATGGGAATATAAAATGATGTTATATTTGTTGTTTTTCAGTTCCTAAGTCGTGTCTGACTCTTTGTGACCTCATGGATTGCAGCAAACATGGCTTCCCTGTCCTTCACTATCTACCAGAGTTTGTTCAAACTCATGTCCACTGAGTCAGTGATGCCATCCAGTCATCTCATCCTGTGTCACCCCCTTCTCCTCTTGCCCTCAATTTTTTCCCAGCATCAGGTCTCTTCCAATGAGTCAACTCTTCATGTCAGGTGGCCAAAGTATTGGAGCTTCAGCTTCAGCATCAGTTCTTCCACTGAATATTCATGGTTGATTTCCTTTGGATTGATTGGTTTGATCTCCTTGCCATCCAAGGCACTCTCAAGAGTTTTCTCCTGCACCACAATTTGAAAGCGTCAGTTCTTCGACACTCAGCCTTCTTTATGGTCCAACTTTCACATCCATACATGACTACCGGAAAAATCATAGCTTTGACTATATGGACCTTTACTGGTAAAGGGACAGCTTTGCTTTTTAACACGCTAAGTTTGTCATAGCTTTCCTTTCAAGGAGCAAGCGTCTTTTAATTTCATGGCTGCAGTCACCAGCTGCAATGACTTTGAAGCCAAAGAAAAGAAAATCTGTCATTGCTTTGACTTTTTCCCCTTCTATTCACCATGAAGTGATGGGACTGGATGCCATGATCTTAGTTTTTTGAATGTTGAGTTTTAAGCCAGCTTTTTCACTCTCCTCTTTCACCTTCATCAAGAGGCCCATTAGTTACTCTTCACTTTCTGCCATTAGGGTGATATCATCTGCACTTCTGAGGTTGTTGATATTTTTCCCAGCAAACTTGATTCTAGCTTGTGAGTGCTCCAGCCCAGCATTTCGCACAATGCACTCAGCATATGTTAAATAAACAGGGTGACAATATACAGGCTTGTCATACTCCTTACCCAATTCTGAACCAGTCAGCTGGTGTACGTAAGGTTCTAACTGTTGCTTCTTTACCTGCATAAATTTTCCTCAGGAGACAGGTAAGGTGGTTTCCATCTCTTTAAGAATTTTCCACAGTATGTTGTGATCCACACAGTCAAATGCTTTAGGGTAGTCAATGAAACAGAAGTATATGTTTTTCTGAAATTCCCTTGCTTTCTCTAAGATCCAACGAGTGTTGGCAATTCGATCTCTGGTTCTTTTGCCTTTTCTAAACCCAGTTTGTACATCTGGAAGTTTTCAGTTCACATAACTGCTGAAGCCTATCTTGAAGGATTTTGAGCATAACCTTACTAGCATGTGAAACGAGCACAGCTGTTCGGTAGTTTGATCATTCTTTGGCATTATTCTTCTTTGGGATTGGAATGAAAACTGACCTTTTCCAGTCCTGTGGCTACTGCCTAGTTTTCCAGTTTTGCTGACATATCGAGTGCAGCATTTTAACAGCATCATCTTTTAGGATTTGAAATAGCTCAGCTGGAATTCCATCGCCTCCACTAGTTTTGTTCATTGTATCCTAAGGCCCACTTGACTTCACACTCCAGGATGCCTGGCTCTAGGTGAGTGACCATACTATCACAGTTATCTGGGTAATTAAGACCTTTTTTGTATAGTTCTTCCATGTATTTTTGCCATTTCTTCTTAATCTCTTCTGCTTCTGTTAGGTTCTTAGTGTTTCTGTCCTTTATTGTGCCCATCCTTGCATGAAATGCTCCCTTGAAATCTCCAATTTTCTTTAGGTCTCTAGTCTTTCCCCTTCTATTGTTTTCCTCTACTTTTTTGTATTATTCATTGAAGACAGCCTTTTTATCTCTCCTAGCTATTCTCTAGAACTCTGCATTCAGTTGGGTTTATCTTTCCCTTTCTCCCTTGCTTTTCGCTTCTTTTCTTTCCTCAGCTATTGTAAAGCCTTTTCAGACAACCCCTATGCCTTCTTGCGTTTCTTTTTCTTTGGGATGGTTTTGGTCACAGCCTCCTGTACAATGTTATGAACCACTGTCCATAGTTCTTCAGGCACTCTGTCTACCAGATCTAATCCCTTGAATCTATTCATCACCTTCACTGTATAATTCATAGGGGATTTGATTTAGGTCATACCTGAATGGTCTAGTGGTTTTCCCTACTTTCTTTGAAGTTACACATACTTTCCCTATTACCCTGTCATCCTATTCCTAAGAATATATCCAACAAAAAGTAAAACATGTATCTACAAAAAGACTTATACACAAATATATGTAGCAGTTTTATAATAACCAAAAGCTGGACACAACATGAATGTCAATCAACAGGAGAATAGATAAACAGATTGTGGTACATTCATACAACGGAAAATTACTCAGCAAAAACAAACAAATGAAGTCTTGATATACAAAATAAAATGGATGCATCTTTAAGACGCCTATGCAAAGCAAAAAACAGACACAAGGGGTCATGCTGTGCGATTACAGATATATAAAATTCAAGAACAGTTAATAGTAGTCTATCCTGATAGAAATCAGAACAGTGATTAGTTGGGATAAAAGGGAGTTGAGTGGAAAGGAGCCCAGAAGGAATAATGGTTCACAGGAGCATAAACTAATAAAACTTCAAACTGTATACATAAATCTGTGCATTTTACTAAAAAAGAACTGAAATTTGCTTTTTAAAAGCAGAGGAAACAGGGGCTGAGGTAGCCAAAAAGAATCTTGACCAGTACAAATCCATGAAAACACTACAGAATAAAGTATTTTGTATAGAATATAATTAAAATCTGTTGATCTATTAAGTATATACTACAGACCATGCATGAATAGTAAATTATACTGCAACTTAAAGAAACCAAAACTAAAAACATACAAGAAGAAATAGTATAGCTATTCTTGCAAGGAGTTTTAAAATATTAAATATTTTTATTCTTCCTCCGTTTATAAAAAGAAAAAGCCTACAAAGTGTTCCTAAAATCATGAAGGAAAATTCATAGAACTAAAGCCTATCTTTTAATAGAAAGATTATCTGCCATTTCTTATATTCTATCAGCCAGATTATTTTAAAAGTACTCTGGCTTGAGAATAAGGAGAAAAATGACTTAATATCACATCATAAGCCTCTAACTAAGACTTGCTTTAAGTAAAATAAACATAGCAGAATATTCTGGAGTTCTTATATCTCTAGTCTAAAAACTAATAATCCAACTCACTCACACTACCAAGCACGTCAAAGCCCAATGAAACTTTCTGCAGTGATGGAAATGTTCAATATCTGCTAACATGTGGTTAATGGTTACTATGAAGAACACCAAAGAATTAAATCCTATCTGGTTTTAAGGTTTCTAATCTACACCTTCTGACAAGTGGATAGTAAGAGACAAAGGACTCCACTGTCAGCAGCACAAAAGCAAGGGAGCTATGACTTTGCTCCTGCTTTTAGGGCCTTTGGTCCCCAGGCTCACAGCACAACTCTGATCTTCCCATCTGCCTGAAAAGAATGAGAGCACCTGTAGTCAGAAACACACCCTACCTAGCACAGTGCCTAGGACACAACAGGCACTCAGAAAATGCCTGTTTAACAAACAAATTTAACAAATGGAAGGACAGACAAGGTTCAAAGAAAAGGAAATTCTCATCTATGAGTACATCCTAATCTAGGCACTACACACATTATCTCACTTTTCACCACAGTCATATGATATAGGTATTATCACTCGCATTTTAGACTGGAGGCAGTGCCAAGGAAGAAAAGTAACTTACCCAAGGTTACTTGTGACAACAGGGTAAAACAAAACTTTCAACAAATGTATCCCAAATCATTGCATACGTAACAATAACTGCCCTAAAAATGTGGCCTCAAGTAAGCCTATGGAAAAATAATTAAATGGTTCAAGTAAGTGACTTCCAAAAACTGCTTACTTTATATATCTGTCAAGATTAGTATTTTAGCTTTTTTTCTGCAAAAGAAAGAGGCGCAAGAAAAACACCAAAAAAGTTATCATACAAAGAAGATGCTTTACTTGCAGTTTTCCAGGCTCAAGTCCTTTCAAAACTTTGCTTCCTTGGGGAGCTATGACATCACAGAAGAAACACCCTGAGGGATCCAGGAGGAGAGCTGGAAGCTGCAAACCTTTGCAGAAACTTATGAAAGAAAGTGCAAGGAGATCCAACCAGTTCATCCTAAAGGAGACCAGTCCTGGGTGTTCATTGGAAGGACTGATGCTAGAGCTGAAACTCCAATACTCTGGCCACTTCATGCCAAGAGTTGACTCATTGGAAAAGACCCTAATGCTGGTAGGGGTTGGGGGCAGGAGGAGAAGGGGACGACAGAGGATGAAATGGCTGGATGAAATCACTGACTCAATGGATGTGAGTCTGAGTGAACTCCAGGAGTTGGTGATGGACAGGGCGGCCCGGCGTGCTGCGGTTCATGGGGTTGCAAAAAGTCGGACATGACTGAGCGACTGAACTGAAGAAAGAAAGTGGGATGTTCACTGAAAGCCTTCTATTAACCCAGCTGATTGGTCAAAGCACAGGTAACAACATGGATTTCTGATTGGCAGGGGGTGCGTAGTCTTGTGGGACTGAGTACTTAACCTGTGAGCTCTGACACTAGCAACAGATAGATACTGTCAGAATTAAATTGTGGAGCACCCAGCTGGTGTCACAGAATTGCTTGGCGCCGGGAAAACCAGAAATGTCAGAAGTGAAGTGTTCAGTGTGAGAGTAAAGGAGATTGTACAGGAAGAAAGACTCTGAAATCTTTGCTCAGTACAATCTATTGGCTATTTGTATATCTTCTTTGGAGAAACGTCTATTCAACTTTTGCCCATTTTTTAATTGGATTGTTTATTTTCTGTTGAATTGTAGCTACACACCCCATGGGCTGTAGCCTACCAGGCTCCTCTGTCCATGGGATTTTCTAGGCTATAGTCCTGGAGTGGATTGCCATTTCCTTCTCCAGGGGATCTTCCCAACCCAGGGATCAAACCCGGGTCTCCCATGTTGTAGACAGACGCTTTACTGTCTAAGCCACCAGGGAAGTCAACTGAGTTGTGGGAGTAATTATATATTCTGGATATTTAACACCTAATATTAACTCATTTACCAGATACATGGTTTGCAAGTATTTTTCCCATTCCATAGGTTGTCTTTCCCTGTATTGATTCTGTCCTTTAATAAGCAGAAGTTTGACATAGTCCTATTTGCCTGTTTTTGCCTTTGTTGCCTGTGCTTTGGTGCATATCCAAGAAATCACTGCCAACTTCAGTCCCTTATGTTCTCTCATAGGAGTTTTACAGTTTTTGGTCTTACCAAAATTCTGAGCTCATTTTTGTATATGATGTAAGGTTAGAGTCCAGCTTTATTCTTCTGCATGTTAATACCCAGTTTTCCCATCACCATTGTTGAGAGATTATCCTTTCCCTATGGTGCAATCTTGGCACCTTTGTTTAAAAGTATTTGACCATATACATGATGGTTTATTCTGGGGCTCTATTCTGTTCCATTGTTTCTATATCTGTCTTTATGCCAGTATAATACTGGTTTGTTGTTTTTTATCTTTTGCTTTTACTGTTTAAAATATCTTTATTTAGATATACTTTATGCACAATAAACTACACATATTTAAAATCAACTTTGATATCCATATACACAATGAATAAAGATAGATATTTTCATTACCATCTAAAGTTTCTTCTTGTGCCTCTGTAATCCATCCCCCCTTCGACATCCATCCATAGGCAACCACTTATTTATATTCTGTCACTTAAAACAATTTGAGAATTTTTAGAATTTTATATAAATGGAATCTTAAAAGTATATGCTTCTTTTTATCAGTATTGTTTCACTCCACCTAATGACTTCAAGGTCCATACGGTGTGCTGCACTTATCAACAGTTCTTTCCTTTATATTGCTGAATAGTATTATTCCATTGTATGAATATATAACAACTTGATAATCCATTTGCCTGGTAATGGATACTTCTTGGTTTTTAATTTTTGCCTATTACAAAGAAAGCTGCCTTGAACATTTATGTAGAAGTCTTAGTGTGGACAGGTGTTATCTTTTCTCTTTGGTAAATACCTAAGAGTGGGATCACTGGGACATGTATGTTTAGCTTTTTAAGCAGCTGACCAACTGGTTTCCATCATGGTTGTATCATTTCACACTCCTCAGGACAGTATATGAGAGTTCTAAATGCTCCACATCCTCCTCAACACTTGGTACAGTGAGTTTTTAAAATATTTGCCTTTTTTATTGCTGAGTACCATATTATTTTGATTACTATAGCTTTGCAATATGTTTTGAAATCAAAAGTGTAAAGCCTAAGCTTTGTCTTTCTATATGAATTTTAGGATGCTTTTTCAATTTCTACAAATATGCCACTGGCACTTTGACAGGGATTGCTTTTGGCAGTATGGACATTTTAATAATATTAAGTTTTCCGATTTACATACAGGGAAAGTCTTTCCATTTATTTGTGTCTTTGCTTTAATTTCTTACAGCCATGTACAACTCTAAGTTTTTAAAAGGCAATTCTGCTTCAGAAGCAAATTCCTAACTCACCTATGAAATAAAGAAATCTGTTCATTGAATACAATCACTATGAGCCATACTAACTTAATCTACATACTTCAAAAACAGGTAGCTAAACAAGGGTATTAATAGAGTCTTATTTACAAGGGCTAAATTAAGATAAAATACCAACAAGATCAGAATGATAAATCTCTAAACTTTAATAATTACAAACAAAGCCATGAGATAATCATCTACATTGTAAATGTTGTATTAATGTAGTTATACTAACTCCTCGGTCTTTATTCTAACATCTAAACATTGATTAGCCACTTCTACCTTCCAAACCCTTTGGTAGAAACTGTGGAGCCTAAGTAAAATTAAAATATTCTTCATAAACAGTTCAGCTAATTGCTCAGAAAACTATTATAGGTGAAATAAACAGAAGAGGAAAAAATCCCATTTATAACAGTAACAACAAAGATTAAAGTACCTAAGAAAAAGGGTTAAAACTTGTTAAAAGTGTAAGACATTGTACAGTATGAAATTTTAACACATTAATGAGCTATTGAGACTTGAGCAAACAATAAGATATACCACGTTTGCGGACAGGAGAGCCATCATCCTGAAGATTTTTTTTGTCCAAGTTAATTCATGTAAGCAACCAGCAAGATTTTTTGTTTATTTATGGAATAGGCAAGTTGATCCTAAAATTCATATGGAAAGATATGCAAGAACAAACAGGAATAGCTGGAGAAAAAGTTGGTTTTTTAAAAAATGAGTTCTAAGAAGAAGTTAGCATTATCAGATATTACTCCATTACTAATACAGACTATTCCTAGTACCCAATAGATATATATACAACAGAACAAAAGTTCTGAAATAGACCAGCCACATACAGGAACTCAACACATGACAAAGATGAAAAATCCAATCGGATGTTGAATAAATAAACAGTATTAGGTAGCCACCTGAAAAAATAAATAAAAGCAATTCCATGACATCAAAGCAGAATAAATTTCAAATGGAGACAATATTTAAATGAAATGAAAACAGAAAATATATAAGAAAACAGGATTTCCACTGCTAGCCAAGATAGAATAACAGAGACCTGATTTACCATTCCTCCTTTAAAAAATTGTTTTAATCAGACAAAATACATTAAATAATGGTTTTCAGGACTCTGGATATCAGGCAATGGAAGGCAGCAATCCCCAAGACACAGTAAATTAAAAAAAAAAATCAGCCGTACAATTACCCCCAGTTTATGGCTACTGCACAGAAAGGATAAACCAAGGCAGAACCCATCAGACACCGAGCTGTGATGAAACTGAATCCAAGGAACCAAGCAGCAAAAGTTCACAGTACAGAGTACCAAAGAGAAGGAGGCTGAAAAGAGAGGGAACCTGTGCGTGTGTGCCCAGTCATGTCTGACTCTTTGCAACCCCATGGACTGTAGCCCACCAGGCTCCTCTGTTCATGGAATTTTCCAAGCAGGAATACTGGAGCGGGTTGCCATTTCCTATTCCAGGGGATCTTCCCAACCCAGGGATCGAACCCAAGCTTTACTACTGAGCTACCTGGGAAGTCTGAGGGAATCTCAGAGATCTGTAAAAACTCCAATACTTGAGAGTACAGAACACACGTTAGGACACTACTGAAGTCCATCTGAAAGGATTACAGCAAACAGCGTCTGGCGTTCATACAAGCTATGAGAGTACTTGTCTTCCCAGGCCATTCTGCGAAAATTCCTAAGTTGCACAGGCCACTGGGTAAGACTCAGGAAGGTCCTGCCTCAATAATGAATAATTCGTTATCAACTGAGCACTGATCCAGCCCCACTTAATAAATCATAAAAGCAAGAACTGAAAGTATGAAATTAGTAACTTTACTGTACTCCTGAACAAAACTCAGTAAGATTTATAAAAATACAAAAATATTCAGCAGCCACTAAAGCAAAATTTAGCATCTAATCAAAGACTGCCAGGCATGCAAGGAACCAGAAAAATATGACCCATTATGAAGAACTAATCAATCAATCAAAATTGACCTAGAACTGAGGGACAAGTTAGAATTACAAGAAAAAAAATTAAAAGTTATCATAACAGCGTTCGTATGTTCAGTAAGTAGATGAAAATATATGTCCACATAAGCTTACACACACACATGTACACATATGTTTAATGTGATCTAGTTATACAATGGAATATTTTTCAGCCATAAAAAGAAATGAAGTATGGTATATGCTACAAGATGGATGAACCTCACAAACATCATGCTAAGTAAAAGAAACTAGTCATATCACTAATAGCATAATCCTGTTTCTATGAAATACCCAAAATCTACAATGACGGAAAGTAGATTAGTGGTTACCCAGGGCTGGAATGAAGAAGTTCAGGAATGGGAAGTCATTGCTATTAGGTACAAGGTTTCTTTCTTGAGTAACAAAAATGTACTAAAATTAGATTATGAGAATAGTCATACAACTCTGTAAATATCCTATTTATCCCCCCAAATAATATTTTTCTAAAATATTTAGCATTTAAATACTACATAAAATGTATTACAAAAAATACACCACTGAAACGTACACTTTAAATGACTGGATTATATGGTATGTGAATTATATCTCAAAGGGCTTTTATTTTTTAAATAGAGCAAAAAAAAAACAAAAGACACAGAGGCTACAAAAAAAGGTTTAAATTGAGCTTTTCTAAAAATGAAAACTGCAATCTATGAGATAAAAATTACTTTGGATTTGATTAATGGCTGATAAAAAAATAGGAAAATATTAGTGAATTTTAAGGTATAGCAGTAAACCTATCCAAATGAAAGTGAGAGGGGGAAAAAAAATGCAAAAAAATTGAACCATCAGTGAGCTCTTGGGCAGCTTAAAATGGCCTAATATATATATTTTTAAAGGCCTAATATATAAGTAATTGTATATTAAGGAAGGGGAACAGGCAGAAAAAAATATTTAAAGAAATAATAGTTGAAAGTTTCCTAAACTGATAAACTCTTTAAACTGACAGATACAAGAAATTCAAAGAGTTTTAAGCACAAAGTGAAGGAAAATATGCCATAATCAAATTCTCAAAACCAGTGATAAAGAGAAAATCTTAAAAGCAGCCAGAGGAAAAAGTATGTATTACATCAGAGAAACAAAGATAAGGATATCAGATTCCTTGTAGGAACCAATGTAAGTGACAAGACAACAGAACAAGGTCTTTAAAAGTGCAGAAAGAAAATAGAGAAAGGCCAGCTTTGAATCCCATACTAAGCAAAAACCTTTCAAAAGTAAAGGCATTTTTAAACACTCAAAAGATAAAAGAGATCTGAACTATAAGAAATGTTAAAAAAAAAAATCCTTCAGGCAGAAGGAAAATGATACCTTTTGGAATTCTGGCTCTACACAAAGGAATGAAGAGCACTAGCAATGGAAACCACATGGTAAACACATAAGATTTTTCTCAATTATATCTCTTTAAAAGCTGATTGTTTTAACAAAAGTAAAAACTATGTATCACGGGGTTTATAATATACATGTAAGTAAAATGCTTAAGAACAACAGCATACAGGCCAGGGTGGGAGAAATTAAACACCTAACAATTACTTAATCACTTTGTTGAGAAAAAGTTATGACTTAAAATCCAGAAGCCATAAGAGGAACAAGTAGCCGATTCCCTGACAGATTTTGTGTGGCAAAACACATCAGAATCACAACTCTAAGATAATCAAAAGGCAAATGACAAACAGAAAACACATTTGTAAATCATCATAGATAATAATTTCCTAGTAATATACATGGGGTTCCTGGAACCAATCCCCAGTGGATACTGAGGGACAACAGTATTTACCTATCCATAATATCGAGTCCTAACCAATACTGGTTAGGACTCCATGCTTTCCCTGCCTAGGATCCAGATTCAATCCCTGGTCAGAGAACTGGAATCCCACAAGATGTGCGGCTGGGCCAAAAATAATACAAAACAAACCAAATAAACCAAGTTTTAAAAACTATGAAAAGGTACTTTATGAAGGGACAAAGGGGATGAAGAGGGGTTATTCTAAATAGAGCTTATATTTACAACCTAGAAACCATGATAGGAATCCATGGCTTACAACCTATAAATATTTCTACCAATTTTATGAAAATTAATGTACATTTTCCTCAGTAGAGGAGCCACAAAGAAATATATTACTATATATCCATATACTGAGATAATATGCGTCCTCTAAGACATATTTGAAAGCAAAAGTGAAAGTCAGTCTTGTCTGACTCTTTGCAACCCCATGGGCTGTACAATCCATGGAATTCTCCAGGCCAGAATACTGGAGTGGGTAGCCTTTCCCTTCTCCAGGGTATCTTCCCAACCCAGGAATCCAACAGGGATCTCCTGCATTGCAGGTGGATTCTTTACCAACTGAGCTATCAGGGAAGACATATTTAGACACATACTTATTTTTAGGACAATGAAAGATTCTGCTGTAACATAAGTGGAAAAAAAGTAATGATAAAATTATTTCATGTTTATCTTATTCATATAAAAATATATCTCTTTACAGAGATACAAATATACACTGAAAAATCTAATAGGCTAACTGTGGTAGTCATTAATGTTGTTCACCTAAAAGGCACATTCCTGTCTCTCTGTGGTTGGGTGGGACCAAGTGATAATTCTAGCCAATGAACTATAATGAAAATGGGTATTTAATTGTTGATCAAGACACTCCGCAGCATTCTTGTCCCCTCTGGCACAGAGACCAGCTGTATTAGAGACTGTTCTGCTTATAAGCCTCGGTTCCCAAACAATTACAATAAGCAGAAACCCTTGCCAATCCACCATGGCTGTGAAACAGAAAGAAGAATTAAATCTTTCTTTTAAACTAAGGGCTTCGGTCCTGGCTCAGCTGGTAAAGACTCTGCCTACAATGCAGGAGAAAGTGAAAGTGAAAGTGAAGTCACTCAGTCCTGTCGGACTCTTTGCGACCCCATGGACTGTAGCCTACCAGGCTCCTCCCTCCATGGGATTCTCCAGGCAAGAGTACTGGAGTGGGTTGCCATTTCCTTCTCCAGGGGATCTTGCAGGAGACCTGGGTTCAATTCCAGGGTTAGGAAGATCCTCTGGAGAAGGGAACGGCTACCCACTCCAGTATTCCAGTATTCTGGCCTGGAGAATTCGATGGACTACACAGTCCACAGGGTCACAAAGAACCCAACATGACTGAGTGACTTTCACTGTCACTTTAAACAGCTGAGATTGAGGAGGAGCTTATTACTACAGTATGCTGCTAAGTCGCTTCAGTTGTGTCCGACTCTGTGCAATCGCTTCAGTTGTGTCCGACTCTGTGCAACCCCATGGACTGCAGCTTACCAGGCTTCTCCGTCCATGGGATTCTCCAGGCAAGAACACTGGAGTGGGTTGCCATTTCCTTCTCCAATGCATGAAAGTGGAAAGTGAAAGTGAAGTCACTCAGTCGTGTCTGACTCTTAGCGACCCCATGGACTGCAGCCTACCAGGCTCCTCCATCCATGGGATTTTCCGGGCAATAGTACTGGAGTGGGGTGCCATTGCCTTCTCCCTTACTACAGTATAACCAAGCCTAAACTAACTGATAGAGACCACTCATGCTAGTAAAATCACTGATCTTTTTCTTTTATGTGATGTCTTTTTAAAAAGGAGCACCTATATCTTAAGAGACTTTATTTGGAGGTGGAGGACAGATACGGGTTTTAGCATGGGCCTTAGCATGAAGCAGACACTGACTTAACTCAGAGGCTTTTATCATCACATCTTAATTTACAGCAGCTTGAAAGCATGACCAACTAGGATCTTCCAGCTTGCTTTGTTCCAATTCTGTGCTCACTGAGCAACCTAAGAGCAGTAAAGAAAAAAAAAAAAAAGGCAAGGTACAGATCAGTGGGAATAATGGACCATAATTTGCATGCGAGGATACAAACATACATACATCTGCACACACAAACATACATATATTTGTAAATACATAGAAAACCTCTGGTAAGTCGTAGAGGAGGTCAAGCTTTGCCAACTGATCCTGAAGAGGGGAAATAAGCCGTTAGGTGACAGATGAGAGTGGGAATCTTACTCTCTGCTGTTTATCCTTTTGTAGCTTTTAAATTGTGAACCATGTGCATGTATTATCTATTCAAAAAATAAAAAAAGGAAAAACAGGCAACTCTAGGTGAAGAGTATACTGAGTGCCGTTTAGTGGGCCATATTTCAAAACCAGAAAGCCTAACAAAGGGGCTTGCATGGACCAATGATAAACATGTCAGGAACCTAGGATCAGGAATGCACCTCAAGTACAAGGAACAGGATTACGTAGGGCAGGAAAGATCCGCAGCACTAGTTTTTCTAATAGGTTCTAAAAGCTGCCCACTCATATTCAGGAAAATGATGAAAAATTATCTCTAATGTCTCCAAAGTTAAGGCTTTTAATAATGAATCTTGATCCTCTGTGAAAGCTTCAGCATTGTTAAATTCCACCTCTTAACAAGATTCCCATCCCCGCACTGCCCCTCCTTCAACAGACTGAATTACTGTTTCCAAAGAAAATGAAAATGAGCTATGCAAAGCTTTATTTATATGTGAAAAGCATCCAAAAGTAGGAAAAGAACTCTTATTTACACTACATAAGGTAAACTGTAATTTCCCCCATTTTGTATCTGTGTAACACTTTGTATACACTTTATACAGTGATGTTAAACTCTTGAGCAATCATTAATAAATCAATAGGTTTATTTATCTTGAACCATTCACAAGAGTACCTAACACTCGCTACCTGGCTTTACTAGAAATAAAGGACATATGGTAGCTGACTTCATAGCCACAAACTCCATTTAGCCGAGGATGAGGAGTTCCTGGAAACGGCACTTGCACGGAATCCGCAGCATTCAAGGAGATCAGATCTGGCTTTCTACACTGACAATGGCTCAGCTCCTTCCGACCTCATCACAGTCAGTGAAGTCAGGACTGTCTCTGGTCCTGATTTTTCTAGATGCTAACTGCACAACTGGGAGTTAAACCTCCAAGGTCCAGTGCTCTTTATTAAGCTTTTCATTAATTCAAAGAACTTCCAACTATCCTTAATTACACACAAATCTTTACACCTTGTTTCCTTAAACAATTCCTTGCAAAGGCCTCTTTAAGCTTGCGTCTTACAGCTTAGTACTCTCCTACTGGGTCTTTCTAACGCGCTCTGTCATAGCACTGTCATAATGCTTGCCTTTTCTCAACATTTGCAATCAAAATTGCCCCACCAGGACAAAGCACAGTGACAATAACACATTCAACTCAGATAATGGTTGAGGGCTAAGTAGCTAAGGACACACTAGTAGCACTAAGCACACGCAGAAAAAAATTTAACTATACCATAAGCAACTGCAGGGGTCACCCGCCTATTCTCCTCTTCTCAGCACATAATCTAATGATACCAACATTCTTTCAGGACCTTCTCCCACCTGCAGAGCCCATCTGGACTGCTCTCACAGCACTTCAAAATTATCACTCACCCTCTGAGCTACTCATGTACAAATATCCCTCAGCTCCCTCCACCCTCACTTGTTCTATAGTGGCTCCCAGATTTCCCGTGGGCTCAAACTTCAGCTACCACAATAGAAACTTGCTTGACAATGAACTGTCTATGGCCTGCACCTCCTGATCCTCTCACTTACCTATTCACTCTACTTTGACAACTGCCTGGGACCATCTCCTAAAGAAAGTACTTGCCTTGGAATCCTTAACTCAGTCTGTTTGCAGGGTACAGGTAGAAGAAACAAGACACTGACTGCAGTTTCATGTATGCCTATTTATAACTAGTAAAATGTTTTGATGACAACAACAAAGCAGTACTACATATGGCTAAGTTAAATGGGTTGTGTAAAAGGTACACCATAATTTGGCATTATTTAAAAATTGCTTTTGAGGCAAAAAGGGCTTCCCTGATAGCTCAGTTGGTAAAGAATCTGCCTGCTGTTCAATTCCTGGTTCAGGAAGATCTGCTGGAGAAGGGATTGGCTACGCACTCCAGTATTCTTGGGCTTCCCTTGTGGTTCAGCTGGTAAAGAATCCACCTGCAATGAGGGAGACCTGGGTTCAATCCCTGGGTTGGGAAGATGCCTTGGAGACGGGAAAGGCTACCCAGTCTAGTATCCTGGCCTGGAGAATTCCACGGACTGTAGAGTCCATGGGGTTGCAAAGAGTCAGACACAACTGAGCAACTTTCACTTTCACTTTGTGGCATAAAACAACTAAATTTATTAATCCTATTCATAAATCTTTATGTTAGAATAATACTTGTTTTTTGAAATAATTTTAAAATACAATCCTTAATCCAAAGCATGGATTTTTTTTAAATCCAAGTTTATTGCTTAGCCTTTGGAATATTTAACATTTTTATTTTAGAAATTCCCAAAAGTATTTTTAAAAAAATCCTTTAGCACTGAGCCTGGAAATGGTTGTTTTTTGAATCTATTAATTTAGCCTCTAAAAAAGTATCTGTTCAAAATAATCTGAGTAGGTCCTATTAAATAATGCTTTAAGGTTTATCTCCCTTTTCCTGCCCTCTTGAGTAAGACAGATTTCATTAAATACAGTATTTTTCCATTTTGGAGCAAAGTTGTTTTCACTCAAATTAACTGCAGTGTCTTGACATTTGTTACTATTGGAAAATAAGAGCAGGACACAAGGGGGAGGGAAGAAGAGGATATTTTCCCCATGCCGGAATAGAAACTATCTCCAGTCCCAGCAATCATCCTATATATACACAAACGTCACCAGAGTAGTGGCAATAGTACTCTCAGGAGAAAGGAGAAAGCAGACTTCTGTGTGTTACTATGATCAAGAACAATTCTTGTGGGTTCAGCATGGGAATATTAGAGAATCTTTTATAACACAGCTCACACCTCTTTTCCAAGTATCCTACTATTTCAGAGGCATCTGTCTTTAAGTGCCCATGAAATTCACAGATAAGTCCTCCATGCAATACAGATGATATAGAGAGATACTCATATATAGATATAGATATCACCAAGTTCTGTGTACTAATGTCACTTCCCAGAGATCCGGGGTCAACTATGAAATCTCTATCACAGCTCTTGCAGGACCCATTGCAAGGAAGAAACTATAAAATGCACTCAAACATATCCTGAGTGGATTTTTACTTCAAGCCTTTTTAGTCACAATAGTTTAAAATTAGACTTTGTGTTAGATTTCCAGCTCAAGATGGCAGAGTAGAAGGATGTGTGCTCATCTCCTGCTGCAAAAGCACCAAATTTGCAACTAGCTGTTGAACAACCATTGACAGGAGGACACTGGAACCCACCAAAAAGAGATACATCCAAAGATAAATTAGAAGCTGCAACAAGACAATTAGGAGGGGCATAATCATGATAAAATCAAATCCCATATCTGCTGGGTGGGTAACCCACAAACTAGAGAACAATAATGCCAAAGAAGTTCTCCCACTGCTGTGAACATTCTAAGCCCCACATCTGGCTTCTCAGCCTGGGGACAACAAAGGGAAGGGGGATCCCCAGGGAATCTGAAGGCTAGCAGGATTCGATTACAGGACTTCCACAGGACTAGGGGAAACAGAGATTCCACTCTCGGAAGGCACAAACAAAATCTTACATGCACCAAGACCCAGGGGAGTGGAGCAGTGACCCCACAGGAGACTGAACCAGACCTACCTGCTAGTTAGTGCTGGAGGGTCTCCTGTGGAGGCATCAGTCAGCAGTGGCTCACCGTGGGAATAGGCTCACTGGCAGCAGCAGTCCTGGAAGGGGCCCCTTGGCATAAGTCCTCTTGGAGGTGCCTACTAACCCTACCATAGAGCCCTACCCCAGGGCTGGGTTGCCTCAGGCCAAACAACTAACAGAGAGGGAGCACAACCCCACCCATCAGCAGACAACTGGATTAAAGTTTTACCAGAGCAAGACCCAGTTTTTCCATCTGCCAGTCCCTCCCATCAGGGAGCTGATACAACCCTCTTAGCCTCCTCCATCAGAGGGCAGACAGAAGAAGCAAGAAGAACCACAATCCCACAGCTAGAACAAAAACCACATTACAGAAACTTAAGCAGGATGAAAAAGCAAAAAGTTATGTGTCAGATGAAGGGACACAATAAAACCCCAGAAAAACAACTAAATGTAGTGGAGATAGGTAACCTTCCAGAAAAAGAACTTAGAATAATGATAGTGAAGATGATTCAGGACCTTGGGAAAACAAAGGAGAAGGTGCAAGAAATGTTTACCAAAGACCTAGAAGAACTAAAGAACAAACAAACAGATGAATAATACACTAGAAGAAATCAACAGCAGAATAATTGAGGCAGAAGCACAAATAAATGACCTGGAGGACAGAATGGTCAAAATCACAGCTGCAGAACAGAATATAGAAAAAAGAATGAAAAAAATGAAGACAGCCTAAGAGACATCTGGGACAACATTAAATATACCAACATTCACATTACAGGGGCCTAAGAAGGAGAAGAGAAAGAAAAAGGACCTGAGAAGATATTGAAAAGATAGCAGCTGAAAACTTCCCGAACATGGGAAAGGAAATAATCAAGTCCAGGAAGCACAGAGAGTTCCAGGCAGGATAAACCCAAGGAGGAACACCCCAAGACAAACTGACAAATCAAATGGACAAAAATTAAAGGCAGATAAAATATTAAAAACAACAAGGGAAAAACGACAAATAACATACAAGGGAACTCCCATAAGGTTATCGACTGATACCTCAACAGAAACTCTACAAACTAGAAGGGAATGACATGATATATTTAAAGTGATGAAAGAGAAGAACTTACAACCAAGAATATTCTACTCAGCAAGACTCTTGTTCAGATCTGATGGAGAAATCAAAAGCTTTACAGACAAGCAAAAGTTAACTGAATTCAGCACCGCAAACCCAGCTTTACAACAAATACTAAAGGAACTTCACTAGGCAGGAAATACAAGACAAGGAAAAGACCTACACAAAATAAGTCCAAAACAATTTAAAAAAATGGTAATAGGATTATACAGACTGATAATTACCTTATAAGACATAGACTGGGTGGGCAGATGAAAATACCTGCATGTATGCACTTCCACTTACCACATCACTCTACTTAATCCTCCAAACTGTATGTGATTATTTTATACTACTAGGTTAATCATGTTTCCATTATGGCTTGCAATTATAATGATCTTATAAGATCATTATTGCAACTATAATGATTTTATTTTTTGTGAAGCTATTGATTGTGAAAACTGATAAATGTCTTCTACTATTGTGATTTTTGCTTAATGCAATAACTATCATGATTGGTCAATAGAAAAATAATAGAATTCTGTATCACAAAAACTATCATTTAATAGAAAAACCTGTAATTACTTTTTAAAATCCAGATGCAAATCAGACTTATCTTGGAACTTTTTGAAAAATACAAATGCCCCGGTACTGTTTTTCTTCAAAGCTCCAGATGTGTTTCTAAGAAGCAGCCATGTTTAAAAACACCCGGACTATAGGATGATCTTTTATCTAGTTAGTTTCATTTTTTCTACTTCATATTCAGTGCTCCCATTTCATTTAGTTTACGTTTTCCAATCTGTCCGTTTCTCTTTTTTTTAGTGTTCTTTATGTATGTAAATATATAAAATATGTATATATTTTTTAAAACGTATGAATTCTTGCTAGCTAAAAAGTTTATTATATTTTGATTCCACTTATTTGACTCAGTGTAAATAGAATGCTATATTTAAAATTTATATTCACTCAAAA
This sequence comes from Bubalus kerabau, assembly GCF_029407905.1. Lineage (NCBI taxonomy): Eukaryota > Metazoa > Chordata > Mammalia > Artiodactyla > Bovidae > Bubalus > Bubalus kerabau. Next base: position 150,695,217 of record NC_073627.1, read on the forward strand.
TTTTTATATACTTCCATGTATTTTAGCATCTACTATTGCTGCTAAAAGTCTAGCAAGTTTTCTGTCTTAGTGATTAAAAAAAAAATTAAATGACCCTTGAAACTTCTAATCCAATTCTGAGAATATAAAGAAATATTATGCTGTAAAAAAAAAAAACAAACAGAAAATTAATATGTAATACAGCATTATTAACTAAAGTACAGATTTTGCTCAAATCTCACAAAATTTTATGCCAGTGTACATTATTTGTTTTCATACATTACTCAAGACTCCACCTTGTATTTAATTACATTGATCAGCTTCAGCTGCATGCAACAAATTCTGGTAAATTCTCTTTTCATTTTTATTCTATTACAAACATTTTCCAATTTTCCTTGTTACAGCTTCTTAGATATACCCCTCATTTTAAAATCAGACATTTAATTTCCAAATACATGGGAGTTTTAAAAATATCTTTGATATTAACTTTTCATTTTTGATACTAATTTCTCATTTAAATGCTCTCTTCTCTGCAATCACTTTCTGTGTTTTTGCAGTCTTCTAACTTTATTGAGACTTTCAATGGCTAAGCCATAGATCTCTTCTGGTAAATGTCACACTGCACTTGAAAATATGAGGGTCATTTTCATATTTTTTGATTCATCTTTTGATATTGATCTCTAACATAATTCCACAGTAATAAGAAAACACTGTATAATTTCAATACCTTTAGAGCATGAAATTTCTGCACCTGGTTTTATGTCTTTGGATATGTTCCAGTGTCTCCTAGCTTATATGGGAATTTGAATTGAATTTGCATCCTACTATTGTGTGAAAATTGTATAAATCTTAATTAAGTCGAATTAGTTCATAATGCTTTTCAGGTCTACTATATTCTTCTACTTCTCTTGTACATTCATTCTATTCATTTCTCAGAGTTTGATATTGAAACTCCAATTAAAAATCTTAATTTATCTACTAAAACAAACAATTATAATGTACAGTGGAACTATATGTAACTTTGTTCTGTATTTTCCAAGTTTCCAAGTTGCCTGTAAATGTGTTATCTTATTTTCATAATTTAAAAAATAAAAAAGAAAGATAAGAAAAATACAACAGAGAAAAAAAACCCCAGTAGTTTCAAATTAGAATATAATAACATCCCAACCTCAGTTGTGTTTGCTAGCTAAATTCTAAGCTTTTTTGAGTTTATTGTCAAAAAGGAAATAAATGCATGTTAAGATGTTTGTTTCACTTGGTGCTTCCAAAAAGCTAATGACAATAGTACAATATAAATTCTAAGAGCAGTTGAGAACAGCTCCCAAAATGTAAAATCATAATGTTAATTCTGTTACACATTTGAATCAAAGCAATTCTTCCCCAGCACCTATAAAAGAACGTGAAAATCAGAATGCTTTTCAGTTTAAGTCACACACCAAATCTAGTTCTTAAAATATTTAGCCATCTTCATCTTTAGTGCCTCTAATTTAAGAAGCAATACTCAACTTAAAAGGTGCTCTGTAATTACCTCCTTTACCAATAAATAAGATATTCTTAAAAATAAAACAAAGTATCTCATTTTAAATTATGTCCTATGTGACACTTTGACATTCAAATTAGAGATACATAATTAATTGGAATCTAGAACTTTCACTTTAGTTTTAGTAGATATAGTTTTCAGTATATTGTTAACCACATGCATATATTCATATTATATATATAAATATAATGACTAGTTATATACCAAAATGAAGCTTTTTCTCGTTTCTTTTAAAGGTTAAAAACACGCATGAGAAAGACACCATAAGACAGATCATTTTCACCACATATTGAAAAAAATAATTCACTTTGTGTGTAGGAATTATCAAGTGACATTTCCATCACAAGTTTCTATAAAACTCATGCTGTTTAAATCTAAAGAGCAAAATTACTTAATGATGACTTATGCCTTCACTGCCTGTCTTCATTGAGATAATGACTTGAGTATATTCCTTTCTCAATCTTTTAGTGCTAACAAGCATGTTGTTAATAAACCTTCACATCCCCTCCTCCCTTCCTCAGTAATACTTGGCCCAGTGCCTTGTTCAAAGCAGTTGCTCAATAAATATTAGTTGAATAAATTCCATAGCACAACTTATACGAATACAAATGAGGATAAATGAGCAAAATGCAGAGAATGATTCAGCTGAGATGGTCCTAAAATAAAGGACTTTGCAGAATTCATAATCTGTAATGATATTATAGCATTATGGATTGGATATAAAAAGATCAATATCATAAATTGCATAGCAGTGCCAAGAAAGTACTTTTAGTTTCAAATTAGAACTTGAAGGAACAACAAATATCATCAGCATCAGGAACAAGATGTTTTTCTTTTGTGCAAAGTACATTGTCAACCAAATTTTAATGGTATAAAAGTAAACTATCTGAGAAATGAAATAAATATGTGATACTATGCAATTAGAACAAATTTACCCTGCCTAACTTGTTCAGCGTTTCAGACTGAAAGACAATTGGACCAAATTTTTGAACTGACTGGTGAATAAAGAACTCTAACAGAACTGCTCCTCTAGAATATGAATGATACTAAGAAAGGAGCTGAATAAAAGATGAAGAGAATAAAGTCAGAAAATGTTTAACTGAAAATAATATATGGGCCATTCAGATTTGTTCTTTTGGTAAATAACTGTAGTTGAAAATCAAAAAGAATCAGAATATTTTTTAAAAATAGGATATAAAAGAACTCCCCTGTTCCCAAAGTTCAAGTTGGCATTTCATGAGATTTCCCTCTTATCAAACACTGTAAGATATATGCCTGGCCTCTAAGCAAAGAAATGCCAAGAAATAACTAACCTGCGGTGGGGCGGGGTGGGGATCAAGAACAGTTGTTACAATAGCTCATTCTAAGTATCCTTTCAGCAAATGCCTACAAAAGTGAGATTCATTTTAAATAAAAGTTTAGTATTACCAAAAACATCTACCATCTAAAACACAGCATTCATAATTAACCCAACAAAATATCACAGACACTACTTCCAGCATTACCTGTAACAGAAACCAACAGAACTTTTCATATAAAGACAGATTTCAACTTAAGTTGTAAACATACAAAAGATACTTTACAGTTAAAAAAAAAACTAAAACTGCTACCTAAGACTAAAATTAAAACAAGCAAACAGGAAGGGACGGAACCAAGAGTCACAACTAACAGGTTAAATCTACAGTTTTAAAATCATCAAAGAACTGCAAAGTATAGTCAATGATCTGAATACCTTTGTTGGAGCAGAATCCATGAAAAGCTATAGAAAAAAAGAGAGAGAGAGAGAGAGAAGGGCTTAAAACTTTCAAATAAACTTGAGAATCGAGATGAGATGTACACATTCCAGTTAAATAACCTTGTATTTCAGAAGTTAAAATCAACTTCACTTTGGAAACTGTTTTCTAAGTTAATCCCTGGCTAATATGGTCAGCACTTCAAGAAATTAAATAAATTAGACTAAACAACCTTGGAGGCTAAAAATCAAAAAATGTAAAGAAATAGTATTTGAAAATTGGTTATCTCCTGCTGCACCACTTTCTTTGTCTTCAATACAATCTCTCCACTTTTCACCCTCAGCAACCCCTGCACCTACTTACCTCACTCATAAGGGTGTCTGACCTAAGTGAGGACCAGCTCTGACATAGAGATAAACCAATCTACCCAAGTTTTCCTTTCTATTTAAAGACAATTATAAAAGTAATTTTAATGTGAAGGTCTTAAAGGACTTACTAAGATCAAAAATATTCTGTAGCTAGCATGGGAAGAAAAACAAAATACTGGCTACTAAAATTATTTTTTCCCAGTGTAGTAAAAAAAAAAAAAGTAGATTTAAAGCTATCATTTCCTATCTTATTTATATTATTTTCTGACTCCCACCCCTTCCAAATAAATTTGGTTTCTGTGCCACACATTAAACATTAGAAAGGCCTCTTGAAAGGTAATTTGTTTTACCCAAAACAAACACCCTGTCTGCCAAGAGCACCACCAGTATCAATGCTTTTGGATCTGTGAAATACTCTTTAAAATGAAGGTACTAGAGCACAGTCAAGATTTAAGTTAGCCACTGTGAAAAATTTGTACTTCATCAGTAAATAATTAACTTTAAATAACCTTCTACTTGAGGCTCTCCCATGAGGTCTTTGCATTTTTTATGAAGAACTCCCCCACCCCCACCCCCCGTAAACTTGGTTGCGATTTAATAGTAAGCAATATATGAACTCTTTAGTATAATAAAAATACATAACAATAGCCTCAGAAGAGTTTTGTTTTATTCTTCCTCTTACAAGAAATCTTTGACGAGAAACCGTTAATGTTTTTCCCAAGGCAGAGAAGATTATCAGCTCGGCGCCAAACCTCCTCCGCGGCTCTGACAAATACTGAGCCAGCCTCATCTGGAGCGTTTCTGCCCTGAAGATCACATTCAGAAGCAGGGGGAGGGACAGACTGCATTTTCACTGTTCTGAGTCACCGAACCTTTTGTGCAAGCACACATACGAGGGAAATGTTTGATTCTGAGCCTGAAACCCTCCCAACCATGACTGACTGCCTCAGCATGCCCGCTGTACCCCCTGCCTTGCCCACTGTTAGCACACTTGGTATACCAGAGACCATTTTAGGAGCCCTGGTTGTCATGGAGGCACCAGGCCAGGCACTTAACATGCGTCCCTTTCATTTCATTCTCCCAACAACTCTGCAGACTTTTTAAACAGAGGAGAGAATCCAGGCTCCAAAAGGTTATTGACAATCTAGCTGTGTTCAGTCCTTGAGTGGGGAAACACCAGCTTTCCCTGGTGTCCTTGAGCCTAACTACTAGAATAACTCTTTAAAAACTCTACCATCAGTTTTTCTTCCCCAAAGATTTCAACCATACTATGGTTCCCCTACAGGCTAGTTCTCATTCAAACCCTCCAAGTTCTATTTTTTCAAATAAGGCAGAAAACATCACCTCCATGAGAGCAGGGACTATCTCTAGCAGTAACTTATTTTAAGCACTTAAGAGGGGGTGGGCAGGGGGCGGGTAGGGATGAGGGAAGCCTGCCAGAGTAGGTATTCATTACATGTTGAAGGAATGAAATATCTGGAAAATTAGGGCTATAATGATGGCAAACTTGCAAAGTATTAGGTTGGTGAAAAAGTAATTGTGGTTTCAGACCGTGAATTTTAAATCACTACAAATAGGCTCAAACACATCTTTGTTAAACAAAATAGGAACCGTGACAATCAATACGTTTTTGCCAACGAGAAATACGTTGGTTCATTCCTGTAGCGTAAACAATCCGTGCTTCGGGATTTGACGAACTCTCGGAAAGCATTTTCTGCCTCCTGCTGGTTGTGGAAGTATTTTCCCTGCAAAAAGTTGTCAGGATGCTTGAAGATGTGGCAGTTGATTGGCAAGAGGCTGAGTAGGGCAGATGAGGCAAAACTTCATAGTCCAATTTGTTCAACTTTTGAAGCGCGGGTTGTACAGTGAGTGGTCAGGCGCTGTTGTGGAAAATTGGACCCTTTCTTGTGACCAACGTCGGCCACGGGTGTCGCAGTTTTTATCCAGCACATCTCAACAATTTGCTGAGCACACTTCTCAGATGTAATGGTTTCAGACAGCTACAGTGGATCAGACCGGCAGCAGACCACCAAACGGTGTCCATGACCTTTCTCAGTGCAAGTCTGGCTTTGGGAAGTGCTTTGGAGCTTCTTCTTGGTCCAACTACTAAGCTGGTTGTTGCCAGTTGTCTATGAAATCCACTTTTTGTCACACATCACAAGCCAATCAAGAAATGGTTTGCTGTTGTTGCATAAAATAGGAGAAGACAACACTTCAAAATGACAATTTTTTTGATTTCCAGTCAGCTCCTGAGGCACCCATTTATTGAGCTTTATCACCTTTCCAATTTGCTTCAAATGCCCAAAGACCACAGAATGGCTTGAGTTCTTCGGCAACTTCTCATGTAGTTGTAAAAGGATCAATTTTGATGATCCTCTCAGTAGGTCGTTGTCAACTTCCAATGGCCAGCCACCACGCGTCTCATCTTCAAGGCTTTGTCTCCTTGGCAAAACTTCTTGAACCACCCGTGCACTGTACGTTCATTAGCAGTTCCTGGGCCAAAGGCGTTGTTCATGTTGTGAGTTGTTTCCACTGCTTTATGATCCATTTTGAACTCAAATAAGAAAATCACTTAAATTTGCTTTTTGATTTCCATAGTATAAAATAAACAGCAAGTAATGTCATTAGCCAAAAAAAAAGCAAGAAATACACATTAAAACGATGTATAACATAACCACATGTAAGAATATATCCCAATATCAAGCAGGAAAGTTCAACAGTGTAAAATCACAATTACTTTCGTACCAACCTAATAGCATGAGCTCAGAAGGACCTGAATTGTGTACTTAGTTTGCTTATTTTTCCAAGTTTACTAGATAATTATTCATCTAAATTCAACTTTATAAATACTATTTGTCTTGCATCGTCTACAAAGTAGCAGAGGAATAACTAGATGTTCAATAAATCATTTATATATAACTGTGAAGCAGCTTTATCTGTCAGAAAGAATAAAAAGCAGGTAATCAAGACTTTCCCAAAAAGAAGTTGCATCAATTTTGCCAAAATTACATCTTGAATTCCTCAGAGGGAAAAATGGACAACTGTGAAATTTCTAGATAATCTCTTAAAAATCTTCCAGAAAACACCAGTCCAGTCAATTCAGAGTTCCCCTGAGACTATGTCAGAAATGTCCAAGAAATGTCACTGGTATGCACCAGTGCCTTCCTTCCATCCTAAAAATCCACAAAGTGGTTTCCTTCTAGCTCTCTCCAACCCTAAAGAAATCTGGGGAAATCCATTCTCATTCTAAGGCACAGAGCAGTCAATCTGTGTCGACTGTCGACTCCTAGCATTAATACCATCTCTGTACCCAGTTATTCTACTTTCCCTTCATCTTTGTGCCCAAACACTCTGTGTGGCAGCAACACTGAAACTGTGTTAAGTGTCCGCCTTTTAATTGTTGCCTAAGAATTAGACTCAAAGCAGACGACTAACACGATACCATCAGAAATAAAGATGCTGAAGAAATAAGCAAGTACACAAATCAAGAAAATAAATTCACACTATACACAGAGTAAGTATACACATGTTATGAATAAGAAGAAAAATGAACATTACAGACTTTGATGAGTTTCAGTTACTAAAACTCAGTAGCCTAGTACATGAAACTCTTGAAGAAAAATAATTTCCTCTTTAATCAGTGCCCCAGGTTAACAGCATTCCTTTTCTATTAAGAAAACTATGCTTCTATCACTGCAAACAATGAATATGCATGATTATTTTACACAGTAAGCATTCAATAAATTCTTGAACTAATGAATAAATTTTCCCTGTCTAATGATATCTAGCATGATTTTTAAAATCCTAAAAAGAAGGGGGGAGGAGCAATGCTGTATCTGTTCATTTTTATTTGATGAATATCCAATACACCATGAATTAATGCTTTTAAATAATAACTCTGACCTCAATTAGAGCTTCTCCAATAAAATTATTTACTGTTACAATATACTCTTTAAACAGTAGAATATAATGGCAGACACTGAAAAAGAGTTTTTCTTCAATTTAAGACAAACCACCAAGAATATCTTTTAAGGCAGTAATTACTGTCAATTTTCTCTACTAGTCTGGAAAAAATTTTTAAAGTAAAATAAATTGAAGATGTGTACCAACTATTAAATCCTATAAATTATCAAACAGATTATGCAGTAATGTATAGTCTTTAAATTTTGTTTCTATATTAATAAAGAGGAAAGGAAATGTGCTATGTCATTTATGGAGGGCTCTATTTAAGGGACAAGAATATATAGCAATCAAAAAGATTCAGATTTCTGGCCTCAAGGAGGTTCACAGGAAAATAAAAAACCTGACTGTGGGGAATTTCCTGGTGATCCAGGAAATTCAAGTAGGGGAACTAAGATCCCACAAGCCTTGTGGCCAAAAAAAAAAAAAGAGCCTGACTGTGTCCAGCACTTTTTCCCTGGGTATTTCTCTCATCTAGATACCTAGCTCCAAATTCAACTAAAAGCCCTTCTCACTTCCCTTCTTCCTCCTGCTTCCTATCTGATAACTCATTAGGATCTTATCTTTACTTCGGTTTCTCTTTAGCATTAATGCATATCGTTTCTTTCACATGATTCACTGAAACTGCAGCAGGAAAACAGGTAAAATTCAAGCCACTGCATAAGGCAAGAACTGAGTGAATGGCTAATGAGAGGTTGATGGGGTCTGCTTAGGAATAAAACCTGGGTCAATCTGCTCCTCCTAAGAGTAGTGCCCAGTTTATCAAGGAGGTGGGCCAGACAAATAGTGACCACATAACAAAGGACAGCGGAGAAGGCAATGGCACCCCACTCCAGTACTCTTGCCTGGAAAATCCCATGGACGGAGGAGCCTGGTGGGCTGCAGTCCATGGGGTCGCTAAGAGTCTGACACGACTGAGCAACTTCGCTTTCACTTTTCACTTTCATGCATTGGAGAAGGAAATGGCAACCCACTCCAGTATTCTTGCCTGGAGAATCCCAGGGACGGGGGAGCCTGGTGGGCTGCCGTCTATGGGGTCGCACAGAGTTGGACACGACTGAAGCGACTTAGCAGCAGCAGCAGCAACAAAGGACAGAGGAGCAAAAATAAGAATTAAACATTCCATGTTAAATGTACACACATGAAATACCCTGGGATCTATGGGAATTCAACTTACAGATAAAATAGATTGTAACAGAAATGTAAAGGGACCAAAGTTTTAAAAAAATTAAAAGTAATGTATTTAAAGGCAGAGTGGGCAGAATAATGTATATTAATGTTTACAAACCAACCCCACTGGGAAAGAATCTTCACAATCCTATAACAAGTATTGGTGAAGATGTGGAATAATTGATAATTGCTAGTGAGAATGCTGGTGGTACAGCTGCTTTGGAAAAAAGTCTGGCAGTTCATGGAGTTACCATGTGATCCAGAAATTCTACTCCTAGGTATATATCCAAAGGAATTCAAAACAAATGTCCACACAGAAACTTAAACGTGAATGTTCATAGCAGCATTATTCATAATTGCCCTAAAAGTTCACTCACAAATGGATAAAACTGTATAAATCTGGCCTGGCCACTTCATGTTTACAGACACAGTCACACATGTAGGTAGATAAGCACACTGATGCTATCTGTGTGCAGTAAGGACTGGAAAACCTCCAAATAGCCATTTATTTATTAGCATTAAATAAATGACAATTAAGCCATACAATGCAACAATTTGTTGTTTAGCCGCCGAGTCGTGTCTAACTCTTCTATGATCCCGTGAACTATAGCCCACCAGGCTCCTCTGTCCATGGGATTTCCCAAGCAAGAATACTGGAGTGGATTGCCATTTCCTTCTCCAGGAGATCTTCCCAACCCAAGGGTCAAACTAAAATCTCCTCCTGCATTAGTAGGTGGATTCTTTACTACTGAGCCACCAGGGAAGCCCTACAATGGAACAATATGCAACCATTAAAGAGACCACTCTTGTGGGGAGGGGAGGGGAGCGCAAAAAAAAAAAAAAAAAAGCAAAGAAAAGAGAGAGAGGGAGAACCACTCTTGCTGGTATAGCACAATTTGCAGAAACTTAAATATGAGTAGAAAACTGAAGGGAAATAAGATGTTACCAGAAAGGGAGACTAATTATATTTATATATCTGTTTTGACTTTAAAAATGTGCATACACTATTTTCAGAAAAACTGAGGGAAAAACAAATTGAGAAGGATGGTACCAGGTTGCCATTTGCTGAGGATGAGGTCTCAAGCCTTCCCTACAAGCCCAATAAAAAGAAATCCCCACTTTGCATCCTAAGTTACTTTACTTATCACACCCAAACAAACTGATTTAGTATCATTTTTCCCAGGAAGACAAGACTGTCACTAAGGGACACACAGAGCAATTCTAGGTGAAGTATATTTCCTTAACCCCCTGGGTTAATCTTACTGAGATTAGACCTTTCCGTTATCTGGGCTTGTAATATAAATAAGAGTATTGTGATTATATATGGTGCACCAATTCTTGCCTCAATATTCTGCTTGGTGATATTTTCTGACATTAATTCATTGATCACTACCTCAGTAGAGCAAGCCACACTGCATATTTTTCTCCATAAAGAAGGAAAATTTACTCCAATGACTTTGCTGACAGAAACTTCCTTTTAAACATAGACATTTAAAAGTATATATGTATACATTTAAATCCACATATCCTACTTTATGGTATTATATTTCATATCTATTTTGGTCTAAGCAGTAATTAAAACCAAATGAGGCAGTTCTACACGTACTAATACAAAACAATCTTTTTGCTAAGAAACACTGAAAACAATGTCCAAAACAATGCTGCGGTGCTTGGGTAAGGTAGAGAATGTATACATGTAAACATGCCAGTCTATTTCTAGAAGGGTTCACGAAAGACTAGCAGTGTAAGCTGCCTCCAGGTTTCGACACCCGGTTGCTGAAACCAACTTTTCTCTATATATAGTACTCCTGTTTACCTTTGGAATTAAGAATTCTGTACCAAGTAAGTGTTACTTGTCCTAAAATCAAATGCTATTCAACAAGGTCCTTCGAAGAGGTGTACATAACAAGACATAAGGACTGCGTGTGTCCTTCACCTGGGCCATCTTCTCGGCAGTGCACACCAGTGGGACCTGGGCGCAGCCTAAGCAAGAGGGCTTCACCTCCTACAGCGCCAGGCGCTAAGGTGGAGCTGGGCAGGTGCCAGTGAAGACACGGACTTTCCGCAACCCCTTCCTCCTCCCGTCTCCTCCAGTCCCCAGGGGCCTCTCATTCACTGTAGAAACCTTCTGCTCTACACTCTACTTTCTGCGAAATGCACCTTAGTTTCCAACTGCCCATCAATCTAAAAAAACATTTCTAATAAATTTCTGTTTGAACATTTTCTAAATTAATGTTCTGACCACTCCAGCTCACCTGGTTTATCAAAGGCTATGAGCGGGAAACAGTTTACATCAATAAAACCCCTACACACCGAGGTTTACAAACTCCACGCCACAAATAACAGACTGAAAATTCCCTCAAAATGTAGACTAAGCTGGGCTGTTAACAAAGCGTTTCCACATACATCATCACATTTAACGCCTTCCACAAGCTTCAGGGTCAATCCTGGCAAACCCTACGGCTCCCGAATTGGATTTATAAAGTCTTCAAGACTTGTAGAAGAGGCACTAATAATAAAGCAGCTATCAAACGGCTGCTTTTCTACCTGCAATTTCTCAGAAGTGACAACTCTGGGCATTCATCACACTGAACGGTTCAAGTGCCATCAACGTGACATTCCTTCCAGAAGCAAGACAGGGGAATTATCCCGAGGTCTGGGGTGTGCTAGTGCGCGCGCTGGGGACAGGACGAGTGCAATGAGGACCAGGGCGAGGATCTGGCTTCCGCGCCCGGCCAAGGAACGCCGCCCCAGACGGGATTTCCCACAGATCAGCGGAGGTTTGGCAAACGCCAAATAAACACTGCAGCTCCGGCGCCGGAGCGTTCAGCGCGCTCGGGGAATCCTTTGGAGTGATTCGGAGGTTCAGACTCCTTAAGGGCCAACCGAGCTTGCAACCCAAGAGGCGGTTATCAACTCGAATTTAGGAAAATCCCGAGGCGCCGAACAGACGCCAGCAATTTAGAAAGGTGACCCTCGGGCCATCCTGCTGGGGTAGGAGGATGCAAAACAGATGAAGTTACAGCTCTCAACAAACGCAGACGGAAACTCGGGGTAGGGGGGCGCTCCCAGGGCCAGGCTCCTGAAGGGGGTGTGGCCACCCCCTGAAGGGGGCTTTTAGGGGGTGGCGTGGAGGCGTGTCAGTCGGCCCTGGGAGACGCCTCTGCTGCCCTGGGTGGGTGGGCTGGGACCCCCGCCCCGAGCCGGGTGCCGCGTGTTTCAGGCGCCCCGCCATGCTCTCTCTTGCCGGCTCACCGGTGATATCCAGGTACAGATCGTCCTGCTGGTCCAGGTGGTGCAGTTCCTGCGACGTGGAGCTGCGGCTCTTCTTCACTCCCGGAGAGGACAACGAGCACCGCCGCGAGCAGGGGGGCGCGGCGGCCCAGTTCGGCCGCCGCTCGCTCTTCCGCTTCATGGAGGCGGCCGCGGCCCGTCAGGGGACCACGACCATGGCCTCGCGCGCCCACTAGCCCGCCGAAGCCCCCGCCAACCCCGCGCGCGGGCGCTCGGGGCGGCGGGCGCGGAGCGGCGCTGCGGCGACGGCAGGCGCTGGCGGAGCCCGGCGGGAGGTGGCCGCGCGAGAGCCGGAGGAGGGGCCTGGCCCACCGCGCCTGCCCCGCTCCCTCCTGCGGCCGCCGCGGGACCCGCGCAGTAGCCCTCGCTACAGCGCCTCCTGCCGCTGCCGGCGCCCCCCAGCCCGCCCCCAGGTGCCCGCAGCCCGCTGGCGCGGCCGAGCCGAAGGTGCTGCCGCCAGCGGCTGGAGCTGCCCGGGATAACCGCGCGCGCCCACCGCAGCCACTGACGCTGCAGCAGAGGCGCCGGAGCACAGCGGGCCGCGGCTCCTGGGGACCCCAGGAGGGCTGTTCCGTGGAGCTTCATTCACAAAAAAGGGCCCACAAACCTCCTCGGGGCCCGCAGACTGAGGCCTTTCATTGGTCAGCGGGGCGTGACGTCACGTAGACGGGGCTTTTCTACCGGCAGGTAGTTGGTGACGCCATAAAGAAAAGTCTGAGTGGTTCCGCCAATCAAAGATAAAAGTGTGCTCGTGACCCTTGGCAACCTCCCCTACTTTTCTGCTTTTTATGTATCACCGGAGTGCCTAGACCCCAGTTCCTAACTTCCTTTAGAGAGTCACCGAAGCTTTACACAGGTTAACAACTTAACTCCAGTTCTTTGGCATGTATATATATTTTAAGTATTTCTTCGTTTTCCCTGCAATTTTGCCGAGTGAAAGGGGCTCTTGCCATGGCTACTGGCTTGGAAGAGTATGAACTTCTTAAACGGTCTGCTGTTATTATAGACTTAAGGTAGAGTTGATTTCAGAACTTAGTAACTATTAAATCAGCTACGCTCTTTATTTCATTCTGACCTATGCCCACAATTCAAATAGACCAGACAAAGGGCTACTTAAGAGGCCAAAAAAATCTACCGTGGAAACAACGATTTGCCATAATGGTTTGCACCTCGAAGTCCTTCATCTCGGAATCCTGCATCCAAATTGCATGCCAGGTGCTAAGTTTTGTTTTTGTTTTTTTAACCTAAGGTATCAACAGGTCCTTAGGTAAAATACTATATTGAATGTTGAAGTAAAATCAGTATTGAAGTATTGAAGCAAATGACGAATTTAATCCATTACCTTTTATCAGGCAAACTGTAAAGTTATATTCCTTTTTTTTTTTCTACTGGGTTAAAATAATGCCTGGTCTTTCTAGAACTTAACCAAAACTGTCATTTTGGAAGGGCTTTAAATTTCCATGATGGCATGGAAAAGGTTGACAAGACTGGAGGGCAGTATTTAGATTTCATATCCCCAAATTCTACATCTTGAAAGGTATTCCTAAATTTTCACCAGTATTTTAACGTTTTACACTGCAATTGCTGGCAGCCTCTAGAAGAAAAAAGATGAATTTGAGTCAGTTCCCCAGGAAGCCTCTCAGAAATGCAAATTTCCAGGAAGTACCTCCCAGAGGGGCATTGACTTCTACAGTTGAAGGCCTTTGCAGAAAGCACTACTAATTAAGGAGAAATGGGGATTGGGGAAAGCTGTGTCTGTGTGACTGTGGCTTTTGAACAGTCTGGAACTAGAGGTCTGCCACTTAGACCTGAAACTTAGTAATCATGTTCATTCTCCCCTTTCCCCATAAGGAAATCAGTCAGGGAAGGCCTTAAATTTAAAATGGTCTACATGTTGTCTGTAAGGGTAGCAAAGAAGCAAGAGAGTTGGGAGGCTGTGAAGTACTGGTGCAAACAGAGCCTATACAAGCAGAAACTTACCCTCCTGTTGCAAGAAGGCGGACCCCTTCCAGGGCCCGAAACTGGGCTCTTGTCTAACACTCAGAAATGAATTGTCCAAGGAGACACATGTGCTGACAAAACAAGAGATTTTATTGGGAAAGGGCACCCGGGTGGAGAGCAGTAGGGTAAGGGATCCTAGGAGAACTGCTCTGCCGCGTGGGTCGCAGTCTCCGGTTTTATGGTGATGGGATTAGTTTCCGGGTGGTCTTTGGCCAATTATTCTAATTCAGAGTCTTTCCTGGTGGCGCATGGCATCACTCAGCCAAGATGGATGCTAGCGAGAGGGATTCTGGGAAGTGAACGGACACGCGGTGTCTCCTTTCGACCTTTCCCAAACTCTTCTGGTTGGTGGTGGCTTATTGGTGGTGGCTTATTAGTTCTGTATTCCTTTTCAGGATCTCCTGTCATAAGACAACTCATGCAAATGGTTACTATGGTGCCTGGCCAGGGTGGGCAGTTTCAATCAGTGTGCTTCCCCTAACAATCCCACTTCCTCTGTTTTGACTGAGAAGAGAAGGCCTTTCACACTGAACTGAGGCTCAGTGATAGAAAGGCTGCCGTTTTTCAGACTACCTGTCATTTTACAAGAGTAGGTCTTGGTTTTTGTTTTATTGTCTTGATGCCGAGCAGAGCCCTGTGGGACTCCTGGGCATGGAGGCCTTTTTGTACCCCATTTCTTATAGGCAAGACTCCAGCCTCCATGACTTTCTCTCAGTTCCAAATGGCAGAACAGTTGCTAAAGAAAAGAGGAACAGCAAGGAAACCACCTGAAGCAAGATTAAAGAACCAGAGAGGCTTATCATTTCATGGCAAATCAATGGGGAAACACTGGAAACAGTGACAGACTTTATTTTAGGAGGTTCCAAAATCACTGCAGATGGTGACTGCAGCCATGAAATTAGAAAGACGCTTACTCCTTGGAAGAAAAGTTATGACCAACCTAGACAGCATATTAAAAAGCAGAGACATTACTTTGCCAACAAAGGTCCATCTAGTCAAGGCTATGGTTTTTCCTGTGGTCATGTATGGATGTGAGAGTTGGACTATAAAGAAAGCTGAGTGCTGAAGAATTGATGCTTTTGAACTGTGGTGTTGGGAGAAGACTCTTGAGAGTTCCTTGGACAGCAGGAGATCCAACCAGTCCATCCTAAAGCAGATCAGTCCTGGGTGTTCATTGGAAGGACTGATGCTGAAGCTGAAACTCCAGTACTTTGGCCACCTGATGCAAAGAACTGACTCATTGGAAAAGACCCTTGTGCTGGGAAAGATTGAAGGCAGGAGGAGAAGGGGCCGACAGAGGATGAGATGGTTGGATGGCATCACTGACTCAATGGACATGAGTTTGAGTAAACTCTGGAAGTTGTTGATGGACAGAGAGGCCTGGCGTGCTTCAGTCCATGGGGTCACAAAGAGTCGGACACGACTGAGTGACTGAACTGAACTGAGGCTTATCAAGATTAGGAAACTGGACCACCTAAGACCCTGAACACATGGTAATCTTGTCAGCAGCCACACCCTCTTGAAACTTTTCAGAAGAAAGAATACAAGACTGTTACTGCCTTGATCTTTATCGAATACTCCTTCTGACTATATAACCTTTCTCTGCTCACCAGGGAGCGGGGCACAGTTCTTGTGCTAGCCTACTGTGTTCCCCCTTTGCCTGGCAAAGTAATAAAGCCATTCTTTCTCCTCCGTAACTCTGTCTCCGTATTTCCCTTTGGCACTGGTGCACAGAGAGCCAAGATTTTGGCAACAGTATTGAGGTATAATTGACATATAACATTATATTAGTTTCAGTTGTACAAATAGTAATTTGAGCAAAATATCACAGTAAATCTGGTTAACATTGAGTAGGTCTTATTTTGAATAGAGGATACATGGGAGTTGTCCAGTTGGCTCCTTAGATTAAAGAAATTCAAGTACTCTTTGACATTCTGTTTATTTGAGAGCGACTTATCTAAATGTCAGGCTAAGGTTAAGATGTCAAGAAGTTCACTTATATCAATTTGTTTTCTCTCACCTTCAAATGCAATGTTCAGGCTAGAAACTCTAATAAGATACATATGATTTCAGTAAAAGAAAAAGTTAAAAATATCAATAACTATACTGTTAGCATTTTCACATTTTACAAACATTAAAATTATATGGTTTTGTTAAGTATAACAGTTATATGATGACACTTTGAAATTATGTAGAAATATCTTCCATTTTGGGGAATAGGTAGTCCATATGTGAAGCATAGTCTTCCCTGATAGCTCGGCTGGTAAAGAATCCTCCTACAATGCTGGAGACCCCAGTTCAATTCCTGGGTCCGGAAGATTCTCTGGAGAAAGGATAGGCTACCCCCTCCAGTATTCTTGGGCTTCCCTGGTGGCTCAGTTGGTAAAGAAGCTGCCTGTAATGCCGGAGACCTGGGTTTGATCCCTGGGTTGGGAAGATCCCCTGGACGGGGAGGGCATGGAAACCCACTCCACTGTTCTTGCCTGGAGAATGCCTATGGACAGAGGAGCCTGACGGGCTGCGGTCCATAGGGTCACAAAGAGTTCGACACAACTGAATAAGCACACCATAGCATGTGAAGTATACACATCAAAAGTTATATTTTGTTTTTAGGTTGTGTTTAGACAGTTGCAGAAAAGTGCTATTACTCATTGATACTTGTTTTGAGTGTAACACATCTCTTGAACAAATTAACTGTTTCCACTGTTCAATAAGCTGAACTCTGGGCTCTTGAGAATTTGGCCACAGGAAATGTAGTTTAGCTTGCTTTTTTGGTTGGCTAATTTGTTTTTCAGATTGACCATTGATCATAGAATTTTAGAGCCTGAAAGCACCTTAGACAAGATTTGGTGCAAGGCTGTCCTTTCACAGTGAGGACATAGGGACCCACATAAGTTGCAGTGGCAGCGCTTGGGGCCAGAATCCAGACATTTCCCAGGGTTCTGATTGTCTTCCCTTGAACTGGCAGAGCTTAGAGAACAAGTGCAAGTGCATCTGGTTGTGATCTCAACATCATGGGTAGCACAGTATAAAGTTAAAAAGGGAAGGGAGGGGTTCTCTAAAATAGTCCTTTCTACTAGGCAAATTGACACTGAAAGGAAAACAAATATGGAACATTTTCTTATATATTTTAGGTGACTCAAATTATGAAAATTTAAAAATCTTACCCTAAAATTAATAAAAACTAGTGGGTATATATGTAATGCTAAAGTCTCAGATGATAATATAGATTTCAGAATCAGTGAATTACAGCTTTAACTATGTGAAGATAATTTAAGATCAAATTGTCATAAAGACTTAGAGGGTTTAGATAGGGTTTAGATAGTTTTGAATTTCCTAAATATATTAGGAAATCTTCACTAGCTCAAATCTTCACTAGTTCAAATCTTCGCTAGCATATTTAAGGAGAATTGGTTTTATTCATTGGTTCTTCTGATAATCTCAGTGTTAATCTGAAATCCCCCATGTTCTTGACCCTGAGACTGAAATTCTCTTAGAATTCCTAGAAAGAAGAAAAAGATATATAATTATATATATGATATTTGTGTGTGTGTGTGTGTGTGTGTGTGTATATATATATATATATATATATATATATAGAGAGAGAGAGAGAGAGAGAGAGTTTTTGTTTTTTTAGCTACCATCACATGCTGGACACAGTACTAAGGGCTTCACACAAATGCCCTGTTTGATGCTATGGTTCTTGTTTTCTAGATGAGCACTTCCTCATTTGGACAGGTCAAGGCAGTTACCTCACCCACCTTCTGCAATGAGTTTGGTTTGAAAACCCATGTCTCTTTCTTGGGGCCAGCACAATTCATCACAGGTTGAGAACAGAGTCTGAAGAAATCTTTCCTTGTAGGTGGGTTTCTGAAATTGAATAACCTCTGTGCGTGCTTAGTCGCTCAGTCATGTCCAACTCTGCAACCCCATGGACTGTAGCCTGCCAGACTTTTCTTTCCATGGGGAATTCTCCAGGCAAGAATACTGGAGTGGGTTGCCATTCCCTTCTCCAGGGGATCTTCCCAACCCGGGATCAAACCCAGGTCTCCCGCATTGCAGGGGGATTCTTTACCATCTGAGCCACCAGGGAAGCACTATAGTTGTGTAAATGTAAATTTTGATTGATTTTTTTGGACCTCAGATCAGACCCTAGTGTTGTAGATTTTAAAAACAATAATCCTGAAGGTAACTTGGGTATTTTGGTTATGTTCATTTCTTCCCACCAAACAATAATAATAGTAATAATAATGGAATAATGGAATGTTGGAGTGAAGGTGGGATAGAGAAGAGAATTCTGGTTGAGGCATATGATCAAGTATGACTAAGGATGCTTTCACCCCAAAGCCAAAGAGGCTTGTGCTTAAGGAACTGAGTGAGAAATGCCAAACTCTTTCACATTACCTTTACCTTGTAAAACATGCTTAAATGCCTTTCACGTACTCTCAGATATTCAATATGTCAATAGAGTAGAAGTTAGTAATTTGAAAAAAAATGGAAAATTATTCTTAAAGATCAGTACATTCATGAGCTCCTTGGCTAAATGCTTCTACCAAGGGTGAATGAAAGTACATGCTCATTATTAGCTTTTTAAATCTAGGTTTTATTTTGTGATAGTGGCTTGTCACTTCCAAGAATTTTTAGTAAGGAATTCTTCTTTTTCTTTTGTTTTATTGCATATGACCTGAACTTCCCAGGTGGCTCAGTGGGTAAAGAATGCGCCTGCACTGTTGATACAAAAGAGACACAGGTTCCATCCCTGGGTCAGGAAGACCACCTGAAGGAGAGGGATGCTGAAGCAGAAACTCCAATACCTTGGCCACCTGATGCAAAGACCTGACTCATTGGAAAAGACCCTGATGCTGGGAAAGATTGAGGGCAGAAGGAGAAGGGCACCACAGAGAACGAGATGGTTGGATGGCATCACCAACTTGGACACGAGTTTGAGCAAGCTCCGGGAGTTGGTGAAGGACATGGAAGCCTGGCATGCTGCAGTCCATGTGGTTGCAGACATGGCTGAGTGACTGAACAACAACACCAACATACTCTCCAGCAAGAAATGACATGTTTAGGACAACTGAAGACATTTGTATATGGACTGGGCAGTATGTGATATTAGGGAAATACTGTTATATGTTTGGGATATGATAATAATATGGCTATATAGGATAATGATCTTATTCTGGTGGTACAGACTGAATTGTATCTCCCAAAAATTCGTATTTTGAACAACGTGATGGTATTAGGAGATGCGGCCTTTGGGAGGTTATTATATTTAGATGAAGTCAAGAGGGTATGGCCTGCATGTTGTGATTAGCACTCTAATAAGAAGAGGAAAAGAGTGAGGACACATCTAGAAGATAGTTGTCAACAAACCAGGAAGGGAGTCATCGTCAGCAATCGACTCCAGCAGCACCTTGGACCTCCAGGAGGTAGCAGTGAGCTGTGGCTTGAAGCAAGATCTTAGTTCCCTGCCCAAGAATTGAACCTGAGTTCAGTTCAGTCACTCAGTTGTGTCCGACTCTGCAACCTCATGGACTACAGCACGCTAGGCTTTCCTGTCCATCACCAACTCCTGAAGCTTGCTCAAACTCATGTCCATCAAGTCGGTGATGGCATCCCACCTCTGTCATTCCCTTCTCCTGCCTTCAATCTTTCCCAGCATCAGGCTCTTTTCCAATGAGTCGGTTCTTTGCATCAGGTGAATCCCATCCATAAGTCAGTTCTTTGCATCAGAACCTTAGTAGCCTGGGTGAAAACCAGGAATCCTAGCCTCTAGCCCTCCAGGGGCTAGAGGCTAGAAGATAAGTTGTCCTCACTCTTGCCCTCATTGAAAACTGAATTTATCAAGGAGGCAAAAACTGTACAAACAGGTACAAAGTTTATTACTAGAGACACAGCACAATAAGTGGATAGCACATAGAGAAACTATTTATTTAAGACAGAAGGGAGTGGAGACAGACACTCTGAGAAGAAAGTTTGTGGGAGTCCTCCCTAATGAGGAGGAGTACACCAGAGAGGTGATCCAAGTGACTTATACAGGGCAGTTCTTCCTGATCTTTGTTTACCTTTGGTCAATTATCTCATTTCTTTTCCATATCTGACCTGTCCTAGGGTTCTCCCCAACATGCATGTGCATCTTTTTGCCAACATGGATTCCAGTAGAGAAGCCTTGGGGAGGTTGATGTCACCTATTATGGGGAGGCACCCTCCTCATCTCTGAAAACTCCCCCAAGGAGTTTTTCTGCATATATGTAGTCAGGGAGCTCTCCTTGTCCTCAAGACTGAGAAATATGTGGTCTCTTTATCTTTTGTCCATGCAGGATTCAGCTCCTCCTTGCTCCTGCCATTCTTTGCCTTGAGTGTCTGTCCACAAGGGACAGATTCCAGCTGCTCAGCCTGGGGTCTATCTATCTCCTGCCTCACCTTGATCTTGGACTTCTCAGGTTCTGGAAATAATAGAAATAATTGTCTGTTGTATAAACCACTCAGACTGTGGTATTTTTGTTATAGCAGTCCAAGCCAGCTAATACATCCAGTAAGATACATACTGAAGAACTTATGGATAAAGTGTCAGAGTGTAACCATTTAAATGGTTCTGTAATTGTGTACCCCATATCACCTTCTGGGAGAAGGCAGTGGCACCCCACTCCAGTACTCTTGCCTGGAGAATCCCATGGACGGAGGAGCCTGGTAGGCTGCAGTCCATGGGGTCGCGAAGAGTTGGACACGACTGAGTGACTTCACTTTCACTTTTCACTTTCATGCATTGGAGGAGGAAAGGGCAACCCACTCCAGTGTTCTTGCCTGGAGAATCCCATGGACAGGGGAGCCTGGTGGGCTGCCATCTCTGGGGTCGCACAGAGTCAGACACAACTGAAGTGACTTAGCATAGCATAGCATATCACCTTCTATCTGCCTGTCCTTCTATCTATGCAGCAACTATGGCAAAGTAATAAAAATTGTTAAATCCAGGTAATGGTTACTTGTTTTTTCATTGTCTTTCTACTTTTTTCTGTTTGAAATTTTTATAATCAAAGTCAATTTTTCTTTATATTCCTATATACTTTTTAATTCTTACTATGATTTTTCCTGGAATAGCATTCAGTTGCTAGACTAATTTGAGGAAAATGTATATATTCACAGCATTGAATTTCTTTAATTAATGGTAAAGGTATAATTTTCAATTTATTTATGTCTTTTTATGCCCTTCAGTAAGTAAACCATCATAGGTTTACTAGGAGGCATTGCATGATTTTGCTGCAATTGTGAAAGGGCCTTTTTTACTTTTACATAGTTTCTGCTTGGTCTTTGCTGATGGATAGGGAAGCTTACTGACTTTATGTATTGGTCTTGTGGGCTTCCCAGGTGGCACTAATGGTAAAGAACCCACCTACCAATGCAGAAGACATAAGAGATGAGGTTTTGATTCCTGGGTTGGGAAGATTCCCTGGAGGAGGGCATGATAACCCATTTCAGTATGCTTCCCTGGAGAATCCCATGGACAGAGGAGCCTGGCAAGCTACAGTCCATAGTGTCACAAACAGTTGGACACAACTGAAGTGACTTAGCACACAGCACATTGTTCTTTTATCCTATGATTGGTACTAAAAGGTATAGCCTATATTTATACTAAGAAATACAAATTTTTTCTCATTAAATATATACATCTCAAGCTTCTTTTGTTCACCAGGGGGACAGCATTTTAAATTATTTTCCAGACTAATTTTAGTTCCTTCTCCTGGCTTCTCACAAGGCCCAGAGGTCTACTGGTGCAAAAGAAATTACACCTATTACAATCTGACCAAAAAGGAAAACCAACTATATCTGGGAGACTCTTGTTTATACCAAGGCCAAACAACTCTATTTTAGTCCCATCTTTGGGCAATGCAGTCTCTCATCATCTCATTTTTGTAATTGTAAAGGAGGCTTTCTGAGGATTTATTAATCTTATGTTGAGAGTAAACTCTGGGGGTATGGTCGGTAAAATTGTGATTTCAGCTACAGAAATTTCCTGCTGTATTTATTTCAGATAGGCTTTTAAAAGGAGAAGGCAATGGCACCCCCACTCCAGTATTCTTGCCTGGAAAATCCCATGGACAGAGGAGCCTCGTAAGCTGTAGTCCATGGAGTTGCAAAGAATTGGACACGACTGAGCGACTTCACTTTCACTTTTCACTTTCATGCATTGGAGAAGGAAATGGCAACCCACTCCAGTGTTCTTGCCTGGAGAATCCCAGGGACGGCGGAGCCTGGTGGGCTGCCCTCTATGGGGTCACACAGAGTCGGACACAACAAGTGACTTAGCAGCAGCAGCAGGCTTTAAAAATAAAAAACCAAGGTGTAATTCACTTCAGTTCAGTCGCTCAGTTGTGTCCGACTCTTTGCGACCCAATGAATCGCAGCACGCCAGGCCTCCCTGTCCATCACCAACTCCCGGAGTTCACCCAAAACCATGTCCATCGAGTCGGTGATGCCATCCAGCCATCTCATCCTCTGTCGTTCCCTTGTCCTCCTGCCCCAATCCTTCCCAGCATTAGGGTCTTTTCCAATGAGTCAACTCTTTGCATGAGGTGGCCAAAGTATTGGAGTTTCAGCTTCAATATCAACATACAATAAAAGCAAAGATTTTAGGTATTAGTTCAGTCAGTTTTAAAATTATATACACCTGTGTAACTGAGGCAAGAGGTAGTACCCCTGACCTCACCCTTGTCCAGTGTAGATACTCCAATAGGAAAATAGCCAGGACAATTGAGGGAGGAGGCTGAGCCTTGCCCAGGTAGAAGATATAAGACCACGTATTTCTCATTCTTGAAGTCAGGAGACCTCCTCGACCACACATGTGCAGAAAGGCTGTGCTATGCTTAGTCACTCAGTCGTGCCTGACTTTGCGACCCCATGGACTGCAGCTACCTGGAGGTCAAAGGAGAGTGATGTCAAGAGATGCTCTGCCCATATGCCTCTTAGGTAGAATTCGTCTTGGCTAAGAGATGTGTGTGCACACATGGGAGGATGCTGAGATATACCAAATATGGACTCTGAACCAGGCAAGTCAAAATGACTGGCCAAAGGAAACCCAGAAGAAACACCCCATAAAAGTAATATAAGCTACCACGAGGGCGCCACTCTCTCTGAGCCCACCGGTGTGTCTATCCACTACATGTATCTCTTTTTCCTCCTAATAAATCCTTTACTTGTTTTACTACTTTCCATCTTTTGTGGGAATACTTTTTCTGGAAAACCAACAAGCCAGGGCCTTGTCATTGACCACTGGTCTAGTGGCTAGGATTTGGTGCTCTCACTGCCGTGACCTGACCTCAATCTCTGACGAGGAACGGAAGCCGCCTTCAAGCCACTGCAGGCTGAGGTCACCTTAGGTCATAACAATCACCCAAAACAAGATACAGAATCATGGGCCCTTTAAAAATACCATTCATGCAAAGACGAGCGTTGTACCCGGTGTCAGGCCTTTATCTTGACCATCCCCTTGCCATTCCAATTCATCCCCCACTCTTCCATTGTCCCTGCTTGCTGCTCTCCATCGTCTCTGACACTCTTGGTGCCATGCCTCAGTTTCTGAAACTTTCCTCCTGTTCTCTCACCCTGACTGAGCTGGATGGTCTCTGCTTCCTGGAGTTTTGGTCTTTTTCCTCATTGTAGGACTTGGCTGTTCTCTGCTGGACTCTGCAAAATTTGCTGCAGAGCCAAGTTGTCCCTGCCTTTGGCCCCAGCTGCTGGGCCAAGCCCACCAGGCTTCCTCCCACTGAGGCTTGGTGGTGGTAGGACAGAGCTTGTGTGGTTAGTAATCAGGAGAGATAATCAGGTAATCTGAAGTAGCTAATAGCTTCCTTCACCTTACAACAAATATTTTTCTTTCCAATTGTTGCAGGATAAGAAAGGCATCCTTGTCTGACTCTGCCCTTATCCACACAGTTAGAAGTAAATTAAAGGCATCAATTTCAAGTCACTTCTTTAGTTGTAGGAGGATAAAAGCAAATTATTCTTTATCTCATGTTGTGGCTAAGAGGAAATTCCCTACAAAGATTTTTTCAGTTTTCAAAGAAAACTAGCTACCAATTCCAATACACTGGATTTTCTGTCTTTTTGTTACAAATTTTCCCATCTATGAGGAAATCCTAGCTCAATCTTGGTTCTCCACTTGCACCTACTATTTCCTAGAGGAGTAGGAAAGGCAGGAAAGAGTAAATTGCACAGATCTAGAGTTTTAAATTTTTACATGGTGGAAGGTTTTCACTACTCATGATTTTTTTCTTCCTCAGTGATACCAGAGCACAAATAAATGGGCAGATTAAGTTGGATTCTCCATTAATTTCCTTTCCATTTAAAGATATTCAAGTGAGTAGTGAATCATTTTATCCAAAGGTAGGGGCTATGCCAAAGACAAAAACAGAAGCCTGAAATGATCCATATCCAAATAAAGGCAGTTTCTAGAAATTGTTTGCTAAGGTGTATTTTCATTTAACAATATTTATTGAAAGAAAAGCAATTATGTTTTCACATTTAATATATTAATTCTTTCAGTTTATGTATTACTAAAAATTATATTTAAACTAATGCTTCTGACTGAAATATAACTGCAAAAATAACACTAAAATGTATTTATAGATTCCAAGTGATGAGTTTGGGGATCAGACATGTCCTGGACTATGTTGCACCCTGTTCCCCTGCTGCTGCTAAGTCACTTCAGTCGTGTCCGACTCTGTGCAACCCCATAGACGGCAGCCCACCAAACTCCTCCATCCATGGGATTTTCCAGGCAAGAGTATTGGAGTGGGGTGCCATTGCCTTCTCCTAGTAAACTTTTAAAATGGCAAATCTAATCATAATTTACTATCAGTAAAAATATTCTAACAGCTTGTAGCCCAATGTAGGGAAAGCCTTCCTGAGTTTATTTTCTGAACTGTTCTGTACATTTCCATGATAGTCATCTTTAATTTTTGTCTTTTTTCTTCAAGCTTTATTTAGATATAATTGACATATAGCACAGTATAAGTTTAAGGTGTACAATATAAGGATTTGGGTTTTTAAAAATTTTTTGTTTGTTTCGAAAGTTTTAAACCTATGGAAAAGTTAGTTTAGGGACAATGATATCTGAACTATCTGAGAATAAGTTACAGACATCATGATTGTATCTCCCAAGAACAGGGACATTTTCTTACACAAACATATTATCAAATATTATCAAAAATTTAGTCCTTCGTCAAACTTCAGCAATTGTCCTAATACTGTCTTTTATAGCATTTTCCCCCCCGACCCAGGAAAAAATCCTTTTCCTAAAGATTAACTTCATGATGCACATTTTTGCAGGAGTTCTCTGATGTGATGGTACATCCTTGATATATCAGATTAGGAAATCCAGAATGTTCATTTCCCCCATTCCGTGAATGCTCAGTTGTTCAGTCATCTCCAGCTCTTTGTCACTCCATGGCCTGTAGCCTGCCAGGGTCCTCTGTCCATGGGATTTCCCAGCAAGAATACTGGAGTGGGTTGCCACTTCCCTCTCCAGGGGATCTTACCCAAGGATCAAACCTGCGTCTCCTGTATCTTCTGCATTGGCAGGTGGATTCTTAGTCACTGCGCCACCAGGGAAGGCCTCCCCCATTCCAGGTAATCCATGAAAACGTTCATTCATTAAGCAGTTGTCTGTCAGATTTTCCACTGTAAAGATGTCATTTTTCTGTTTGTATCTAATAAATGATTTGTGAAGAGATACTTTATAAACTTCCACCCAGTGATTCAGTACAGAGTGAAGACTCCAAATGAGTTGCTACTATACTGTACTATACTATACAGTGCAGACTGGTGATTTTCTAATTGTCTTCTACATTCATAAATTGACATTCTAGACCTTTCTCCAAATTACAGAAATTTCTCCAAATTCTAGATGTTTCTCCAAAGAAGACATACAGATGGCCAATCAGCACATGAAAAGATACTCATCATTGCTAATTATTAGAGAAATGCAAATCAAAGCTGCAGTGAGGTACCATCTCACACCAGTCAGAATGGCCATCATTAAAAAATCTACAAATAATTTGGGATTTCCCTAGTGGTCCAGTGGTTAAGACTCCCTGCTCCCACTGCAGGAAAGATGGGTTTCATCCCTGACCAGGGAACCAAGACCCCACATGCCACATAGTGTGGCCAAAAGAATTTTTTTTTAATCTCTACAAATAATACATGTTGGACAGGGTGTGGAGAAAAGGGAACCCTCCTACACTTTTGGTGGGAATGTAAATTAGTGCAGCCATTTTATGGAACTCAGTGTGGAGGTTCCTCAAAAAACTACAACTTGAATTGTCATGTGATCGAGCAATCCTATGGGCATATACCCAGGCAAAATTATAATTTGAAAAGATTCACGTACCCTAGTGTTTCTTTTGTTTGTTTGGGGTTTTTCTGGCCATACGATGTGGCATACAGGATCCTATTTCCCCAACCAGGGATCAGACTTGTGCCCCTTGCAGTAGAGTTGCTGTCTTAACCACTGGACCACCAGGGAAGTCCCACACCCCAATGTTTATTGCAGCATTACTTACAATAGCCAAGATATGGAAACAACCAAAATGTCCATCAACAGATGAATGGATAAAAAAGATATGGTATACACATACAATGGAATGCTACTCAGCCACAAAAAAGAATGAAATAATGTCATTTGTAGCGACATGGATGGACCTAGAGATTATCATACTAAGTGACAGAAAGACAGAATGTATTAGTATTAGTATGTCTTATCATACTAAGACAGAAAGAAAAAGAAAAACACTGTATGATATCACTTACATGTGGAATCTAAAATATAACACAAATGAACATATCTATGAAACAGAAAGACAGATACAGAGAACAGACTTGTGGTTTCCAAGTGGGGGTGGGGAGGAGGGAAGGATGGGAGCTGGGATTAGCAGATGCAAACTAGTATATATAGAATGTTAAATGACAACAAATATAGCACAGGGAACTATATTCAGTATCCTGTAATAAAGCAGAATGGAAAAGAATATGAAAAAGAATATATATATATACACATATATATATGTGTGTATAACTAAGCACTTATAACTGAGTACAGCAGAAATTAACACATTGTAAATCAACTATACTTCAATAAATTTTAAAAAATCAGCATTTTATAGAAAAACAAAGTTTTCTTTTCTCTCCCTTTTATGGATGTATGAACATATGTATGTATGCATGTAGGTGGATAGCTGGATGGATCGTGGACTATTACTTGTTTTCAACAATGGGCTAACCCAGGAATTAAACCAGGGTCTTCTGCATTGCGCTTCTCTTGTGGCAAAAAGTTGGCTTAAAACTCAATATTCAGAAAACTAAGATCATGGCATTTGGTCCCATCACTTCATGACAAATAGATGGGGAAACAATTGAAACAGTGACAGACTTTATTTTTTGGGGCTCCAAAATCACTGCAGATGGTGACTGCAGCCATGAAATTAAAAGACACTTGCTCCTTGGAAGAAAAGTTATGACCAACCTAGACAGCATATTAAAAAGCAGAGACATTACTTTGTCAACAAAGGTCCATCTAGTCAAGGCTATGGTTTTTCCAATAGTTATGTATGGATGTGAGAGTTGGACTATAAAGAAAGCTGAGTGCCGAAGAATTGATGCTTTTGAACTGTGGTGTTGGAGAAGATGTTTGAGAGTCCCTTGGACTGCAAGGAGATCCAACCAGTCCATCCTAAAGGAAATCAGTCCTGAATATTCATTGGAAGGACTGATGCTGAAGCTGAAACTCCAATACTTTGGCCACCTGATGTGAAGAGCTGACTCATTTGAAAAGACCCTGATGCTGGGAAAGATTGAAGGCAGGAGAAGAAGGGGCTGACAGAGGATGAGATCATTGGATGGCATCACCAACTTGATGGACACGAGTTTGACCAAGCTCGAGGAGTTGGTGATGTACAGGGAAGCCTGGTGTGCTGCAGTCCATAGGGTCACAAAGAGTCAGACATGACTGAGCGACTGAACTAAACTGTGTAACAATACATAGTTTCAAAGTTTTTTCCTTTGATGAGAACTTTCAAGATTCATATTTGAAAAACTATATTCAAATATGCAATGTTGTTGTTATTCAGTCACCCGGTCATGTCCAACTCTTTTCGACCCCATGGGCTGCGGCACCCCAAGCTTCCCTGTCCCTCACCAACTCCTGAAGTTTGTCCAAGTTCATGTCCATTGCATTGGTGATGCCATCCAATCATCTTATCCTCTGATACCTTCTTCTCCTTCTGCCTTCAATCTTTCCCAGCATCAGGGACTTC
This sequence comes from Bubalus kerabau, assembly GCF_029407905.1. Taxonomy (NCBI): domain Eukaryota; kingdom Metazoa; phylum Chordata; class Mammalia; order Artiodactyla; family Bovidae; genus Bubalus; species Bubalus kerabau. The sequence goes on from NC_073627.1 coordinate 150,723,571, forward strand.
TCCAGCGAGTGGGCTATTCACATCAGGTGACCAAAATACTGGAGCTTCAGCTTCAGAATCAGTCTTTCCAACGAGCATCTAGGGATGATTTCCTTTAAGACTGACTGGTTTGATCTCCTTACTGTCCAAGGGACTCTCAGGAGTCTTCTCCATCACCACAGTTTGAGGGCATCAATTCTGTGGGTGCTCTGCCTTCTTTACGGTCCAACTCTCACAACCGTACATGTCCACTGGGAAGACCATACCCTTGGCTATATGGACCTTTGTCGGCAGTGATATCTTTGCTTCTCAACACACTGCCATAGGTTTGTCATAGCTTTCCTACCAAGAAGCAATTGTCTTCTGATTTCATGGCTACAGTCACCATCCATAGTGATTGTAGAGCCCAAGAAGAAGAAATCTGTCACTGCTTCCATCTTTTCACTTTCTATTTGCCATGAAGTAATGGGGCCATATACCATGATCTTAGTTTTTTTTCATATTTAGTTTCAAGCCGGCTCTTTCACTCTCCTCCTTCACTCTCATCAAGAGGCTCTTTAGTTCCTCTTTGCTTTCTGCCATTGCAGTGATATCATCCGCATATCTGAGGTTATTGATGTTTCTCCTGCCTATCTTAATTCCAGCCTGGGCTTTCTCATGATGTGCTTAGCATATAAGTTAAATAACCAGGTGACAACAGACAACCCTGTCATACTCCTTTCTCAATCCTGAACCAATCAGTCATTCCATATAGAGTTCTAACTGTTGTTTCTTGACCCACATACAGGTTTCTCAGGAGATAGGTAAGATGGTCTGGTATTCCTATCTTTTTAAGAGCTTTGACTGTGGAAGGCTTTAGTATAGTTGATGAAACAGAGGTAGATGTTTTTCTGGAATTCCCTTGCTTTTTCTATGATCCAGCAAATGTTGGCAATTTGATCTCTGGTTCCTCTGCCTTTTCTAAACCCAGCTTGGACATCTGGAAGCTCTTGGTTTGCGTCATGCTGAAGCCTAGCATGCAAGATTTTAAGCATGCCCTTACTAGCATGGAAAATGAGTGCAATTGTCCGATGGTTTTTGAACACTCTTTAGTATTGCCCTTCTTTGCAACTGGGATGAGGATTGACTTTTTCCAGTCCTGTAGCCACTGCTGGATCTTCCAGATTTGCTGACATATTGAGTGCAACACTTTAATAGCATCATCTTTTAGGGTTTTGAATAGCTCTGCTGGAATTCCATTACATCCGCTAGCTTTATTGGCAGCAGGGTTTCCTAAGGTCTAGACTTCATGCTCCAGAATGTCTGGATCTCGATGACTGATCACACCATTGTGGTTATCTGGTTCATTAGGATCTTTTTTGTATAGTTCTTCTGTGTATTCGTTCCACCTCTTCTTGATTTCTTCTGCTTCTACTAGATCTCTACTGTTTCTGTCCTTTATTGTGCCCATTTTGGGGCAAAATGTTCCCTTGATATTTTCAATTTTCCCGAAGAGATCTCTAGTCTTTCCCCTTCTGTTTTTTTCCTCTGTTTTTATGCATTGTTCATTGGAGAGGGCCTTCTTCTTGTCTCTCCTTGCTAGTCTTTGGAACTCTGTGTTTAATTGGGTGTACCTTTCCCTTTCTCCTTTGCTTTTCACTTCTCTTCTTTCTTCAGCTATTTTTAAAGCCTCTTCAGATAAGCACTTTGCCTCCTTCCTTTTCTTTTTCTTTGGGATGGTTTTGTTCGCTGCCTCCTGTACAATATTATGGACCTCCATCCATAGTTCTTCAGGCACACTGTTTACTATATCAATTGCTTAAATCTATTCCTCACCTCCATTGCATATTCATAGGAGATTTGATTTAAATCATACCTGGCTGACCTAGTGGTTTCCCCCACTTTCTTTAGTTTAAGTCTGAATTTTGCCATGAGAAGCTGATGATCTGAGCCACACTTGGCTCCAGGTCTTGTTTTTGCTGACTGTATACAGCTTCTCCATCTTTGGCTACAAAGAATGTAATCAATTTGATTTTGGTATTGACAATTTGGTGATGTCCATGTGTAAAGTTGTCTCTTGTGTTGTTGAAAAGGGTGTCTGCTATGACCAGTGCATTCTCTTGGCAGAATTCTGTTAGCCTTTTCCCTGCTTCATTTTGTTCTCCAAGGCCAAACTTGCTTGTTATTCCAGGTATCTCTTGACTTCTTACTTTTGCATTCCCATCCCCTATATGAAGACAATATATTGTTTTTGGTATTAGTTCTAGGAGGTCTTCATAAAACTGATCAGCTTCAGCTTCTTCAGCATTGGTGGTAGGCGCAACTGTGATGTTGAATGGTCTGCCTTTGAAATGAACCGAGATCATTCCGTCGTTTTTGAGATTGCAACGAAGTATTGCATTTCAGACTCTTGTATGGGATTCTTGCCCACAGTAGTAGATATGATGGTCATCTGGATTAAATCTGCCTATTCCTGTCCATTTTAGTTCACTGTTTCCTAAGACATTACTTTGCCAACAAAGGTCCATCTAGTCAAGGCTATGGTTTTTCCAGTGATCATGTATGGATGTGAGAGTTGGACTGTGAAGAAGGCTGAACGCTGAAGAATTGATGCTTTTGAACTGTGGTGTTGGAGAAGACTCTTGAGAGTCCCTTGGACTGCAAGGAGATCCAACCAGTCCATTCTGAAGGAGATCAGCCCTGGGATTTCTTTGGAAGGAATGATGCTAAAGCTGAAACTCCAGTACTCTGTCCACCTCATGCGAAGAGTTGACTCATTGGAAAAGACTCTGATGCTGGGAGGGATTGGGGGCAGGAGGAGAAGGGGATGACAGAGGATGAGATGACTGGATGGCATCACTGACTTGATGGACGTGAGTCTGAGTGAACTCCGGGAGTTGTTGATGCACAGGGAAGCCTGGCGTGCTGCAATTCATGGGGTTGCAAAGAGTCAGATACGACTGAGCGACTGAACTGAACTGAAGATGTCAATGTTTATTCTTACCACCTCCAATTTACTCTTGCTTGACCATGTCCAATATGCAATACAGTTACTATTAACTGTAGTCACCACTTTGCACATTACACCCCCATGATTTTTTATTTGTAACTGGGAATTTGTACTTTTTGAATTCCTTCATTCATTTTTCTGGATTTTATGGTAGTTCTATTTTTAATTTTTTGAGGAATCAGTATAGTGTTGTTCACAGTGGTTGTACCAATTTACCTTCCCTCTACCAGTGCACAAGGATTCTCTTTTTTCCACATCCTCACCAACATTTGTTCTTTCTTGTCTTTTTATTATTAGCTATTCTAACAGGTGTGAGGTGATATTTCACTGTAGTTTTGGTTTGCTTTTCCCTGATGATTAATGATGTTGACCATCTTTTCATGTACTTATCTGTATGTTTTCTTGGAAAAATACCTCTGATACATTTTTTGTTTTGTTCTGGTTTTCATGTTTGTCATTTTTTGTTGTTGTTTGTTTGGGTTTCTTGGCCGATGCATGCAGCTTGCAGGATCCTACTTCCCCCACCAGGGATTGAACCTGTGCCCTCAGCAGTGAAAGTGCAGAGTTCTAACCACTGGACCAGCAGGGAATTCCCTCCAATTTTTTTTTTTTTTTTTTTTTTGCTGCCCCAGTGTTAGTTGCAGCATGCAGGATCTTCACTGTCGGGTGCAGGATCTTCATCATAGCATGTGGGATTTTTAGTTGCAACATGCAGGATCTAGTTCTCCCATCATGGATCAAACTTGGGCCCTTCTGCCCTGGGAGCATGGAGTCTTAACCACTGGGCCACCAGGGAAGTCTCTACTGCATTTTTTAAAGTATTTTTTTATTAGTCCCCTTTCCTCTTGTTTGGCAAACAATTAATTCACAGGAGGCCCTTATCCTTGCCAATATAGAAATAAGTAACACAGTACATCAAAATTGAGCTTCAGTTTTATAAAATGGAGAGGAAAGCACACAGGTTTAGGCAGCAAGAAAGATGAATGTTATAAAAGAGGTAGGCACGTAGCTTGGAAATATAAGCTATTTTTTGTTTACATCAAATCAGTAAATACATTCACATATGGCATTTTAAGTCCTTGGGAGTCAAAGTCTGGAAATGTCAGTGATTACAGGCTGCTCTCGGAGTGAAGTTAAATAACAGAGCTGGAATTATTTCTAAAGAAATCTTTAAAATATTCTGAGTGCAACCTATTTTTAAAAATGGCATTATAAGAAGAGTGGCATAATATTTGAAATAATTTTCTAGAAACAAGCTTTACTTCCAAAAGAGCTTTGATCAAACACTTCATGATGAATAAGACTAATTACACTTATACGGTCCTTGTGAGCTGTTTTTAAAAATTCATGTGCAAACCTTCTTCAAGCACTTTAATCTCCTGCATTCCACTGCAAAACCTTCTTCAAAATGCTAAATGGTTTACTGCCCCTGCACAGTAACTATTTATTTTAGTACTCCTCTGGCTTCCCTTGTAGCTCAGATGGTAAAGAATATGCTTGCAATGCCAAAGACCAGGGTTTGATCCCTGGGTCAGGAGGACTCCTGGAGAAGAGAATAGCAACCCACTCCAATATTCTTGCCTGGGAAACCCCATAGACACAGGAGCCTGGTGGGCTACAGTCCACAGGGTCACAAAGAGTTGGACACGACTACCTCAAATTATCCTATTTTTTTGGGTTACCTTGATATTCTCCCTGCTCTACCTAGATATATTCTGAATGCTTAAAGGCAGAAATTCTGCTTTATCTGTCCCTTAAGTCTCTCATAATACCTAACACATAATAAGAACTCAAAAACATCTTTTCCTTGATTATCAGTCTACATCACTGACAAGGCAGAAATGCAGCATAGATCCCAAATAAGAAAGACACCTCTGTGTTATAAGTAAGAACTGAAAGTAGAGCTATATGTTCTAAAGGTGTACAAATTATTTTTCTACTTTCCATGTATAAATATAAAATTGATGACTGACATCTCTTTCAATGCATAAAGTGTAAAGGCAGTTATTGGGTAATAATGTAAGGCACAAAGCAATGAATACATCTACATAATAGGCTATGGTGTATATATATATATATATGAATATGTATATTCATATATATATATATATAAGGCTGGGCTTCCCTGGTGGCTCAGATGGTAAAGAATCTGCCTGCAATGCAGGAGACCCCTGAGCGCCAAAGAATTGATGCTTTTGAATTGTGGTCCTGGGGAAGACTCTTGAGAGTCCCTTGGCCTGCAAGGAGATCATACCAGTCAATCCTAAAGGAAATCAATCCTTAATATTCATTGGAAGGACTGATGCTGAAGCTGAAACTCCAATACTTTAGCCACCTAAAGTTGGCAAAGAGCCAACTCATTGGAAAAGCCCCTGGTGCTGGGAAAGATTGAGGACAGGAGGAAAAGGGGGCAACAGAGGATGAGACGGTTGGATGGCGTCACTGACTCAAGAGACATGAGTTTGAGCAAACTCTGGGAGATTGTGAAGGACAGGGAAGCCTGGTGTGTTGCAGTCCATGAGGGCTGAAAAGAGTCGGACCCGACTTTTCAGCTGAACAACAACAATGATATATATATGTATCTGTGTGTACACCTATACATTTAATTTTCAAAAGTACTACACACCATTTAAGAATACAAAAGGTATTAAGAATGACATGACAGATACCCATGTACCTACTACACCACTTAAGAATGAAATGTTTCCAACTCAGCCATAGCCCCTCATAGCCACTCTAATCACCTCCACCTTCATCTCCTAAAATATTTTCATTATTCTTACTATTTATCATTGTTTTACATTTCTTTAAAACTGGAATACATTTGGCATTCTTAGGTAATATATACTATTTAAAACCTCTGTGTGTGTGTGTTAGTTGCTCAGTTGTGTCTGACACTTAGAGACCCCATGGACGGTAGCCCACCAGGCTCCTGTGTCCATGGAATTCTCCAGGCAAGAATACTGGAGTGGGTAGCCATTCCCTTCTCCAGGGTGTCTTTCTGACCCAGGGACTGAACCTGGGTCTTCTGCATTGCAGGTGGATTCTTTACCATCTGAGCCACCAGGGAAGCCCTATACAATTCATCTGTTTTCCTGGTGATGGACATTAGGATGTCCCCAGCTTGTGAAAGTGAAGTCACTCAGTTGTGTCAGACTCTTTGTGACTCCATGGACTGTAGCCTACCAGGCTACTCTATCTATGGGATTTTCCAGGCAAGAGTACTGGAGTGGGTTGCCATTTCCTTTCCCAGGGGATCTTACCAACCTAGGGATTGAACCTGGGTCTCCTGAATTGCAGGCAGATTCTTTACTGACTGAGCCACCAAGGAAGCTCCAGCTTATAGCTATGAACAAAGAATGTTGCTGTAGACATTCTTGTGCATTTCATCTAGTTTATATAAGACTGACTCTAGAGCTGTTTATATATATACATATATTTTATGACTAGGTATTGCCAAATTGTCCTACAAATTGTTTCTCCAATGTATGCTTTTACTGTCAGTGTATGAGAGTACTCATGAACCTATATTCCCAACACCTGTATTGTCATACTTTTTATTTTTTACCAAATTCCAGAGTATAAAACAGTATATCATTGTATTTTTAATCTGCAAGTCTTTAGTTACTAGTGAGGTTCAACATACTTTCACATGTTTATTAGCCTTTTATGAGATTTTTTTCTCCTATGAATTTGTGGTTACATAGTAAAGAACCTGGTCTTTCCCCGAAAGAGGTCTGGCCTTTGCTCCCAGTTTCTTAGAGATAATCTCTAAGCCCTTGGAATGTCTGACAGGAGTGTTTTTGTTTGTCGGGGCTTAGGTCATACCAGATAGACTAATGATATGATTAACAATTGTCCAATTACTATGGAAAACAAAAAATTGAGACTAGATCTACCATGCAATCCAGAAATTCCATTTCTGGGTATATACTCAAAGAAACTGAAATCAGGATTTTGAAGACATATATGCAGCATTATTCACAATAGCCAAGATAAGAAAGCAACTTAAGTGCCCCAAAACAGATGAATAGATAAAAAAATGTGAAATACACACACAGGCATATACACACAATGGAATATTACTGAGCTACAAGAAGGGGGCTTGTCCTGCCATCTGTGACAACGTTAATGAACCTTAAGTATATTGTGTTAAGTGAGATAAGTCAGACAGACAAGAAAAAGTACTGTATGATATCACTTATAGGTGGAATCTAAAATAGACTGACTGAGGGGGAAACTGGGTCTTGTTCTGTGGGGCAGAAGAGTCTGAAATGCAGTACTTGGATGCATCTCAAAAATGACAGAATGATCTCTGTTTGTTTCCAGGCAAACCTTCAATATCACAGTAATCCGTCTATGCCCCAAACAGTAATGCTGAAGAAGCTGAAGTTGAATGGTTCTATGAAGACCCACAAGACCTTCTAGAACTAACACCCCCAAAAGTTGTCCTTTTCATCATCAGATCAGATCAGTCACTCAGTCGTGTCCGACTCTTTGCAACCCCATGAATCGCAGCACGCCAGGCCTCCCTGTCCATCACCAACTCCCGGAGTTCACTCAGACTCACGTCCATCAAGTCGGTGATGCCATCCAGCCATCTCATCCTCTGTCGTCCCCTTCTTCTCCTGCCCCCAATGCCTCCCAGCATCAGAGTCTTTTCCAATGAGTCAACTCTTCACATGAGGTGGCCAAAGTACTGGAGTTTCAGCTTTAGCGTCATTCCTTCCAAAGAAATCCCAGGGCTGATCTCCTTCAGAATGGACTGGTTGGATCTCCTTGCAGTCCAAGGGACTCTCAAGAGTCTTCTCCAACACCACAGTTCAAAAGCATCAATTCTTCGGCGCTCAGCCTTCTTCACAATCCAACTCTCACATCCATACATGACCACTGGAAAAACCATAGCCTTGACTAGACGAACCTTTGTTGGCAAAGTAATGTCTCTGCTTTTGAATATGCTATCTAGGTTGGTCATAACTTTCCTTCCAAGGAGTAAGTGTCTTTCAATTTCATGGCTGCAGTCACTATCTGTAGTGATTTTGGAGCCCAGAAAAATAAAGTCTGACACTGTTTCCACTGTTTCCCCATCTATTTCCCATGAAGTGGTGGAACCGGATGCCATGATCTTAGTTTTCTGAATGTTGAGCTTTAAGCCAACTTTTTCACTCTCCTCTTTCACTTTCATCAAGAGGTTTTTGAGTTCCTCTTCACTTTCTGCCATAAGGGTGGTGTCATCTGCATATCTGAGGTTATTGATATTTCTCCCGGCAATCTTGATTCCAGCTTGTGTTTCTTCCAGTCCAGTGTTTCTCATGATGTACTCTGCATATAAGTTAAATAAGCAGGGTGACAATATACAGCCTTGACGAACTCCTTTTCCTATTTGGAACCCGTCTGTTGTTCCATGTCCAGTTCTAACTGTTGCTTCCTGACCTGCATACAAATTTCTCAAGAGGCAGATCAGGTGGTCTTGTATTCCCATCTCTTTCAGAATTTTCCACAGTTTATTGTGATCTACACAGTCAAAGGCTTTGGCATAGTCAATAAATCAGAAATAGATGTTTTTCTGGAACTGTCTTGCTTTTTAATCATAGGGGACTGGAATGCAAAAGTAGGAAGTCAAGAAACACCTGGAGTAACAGGCAAATTTGGCCTTGGAGTACAGAATGAAGCAGGGCAAAGTCTAATAGAGTTTTGCCAAGAGAATGCACTGGTCATAGCAAACACCCTCTTCCAGCAACACAAGAGAAGACTCTACACATGGACATCAACAGATGGTCAATACTGAAATCAGATTGATTATATTCTTTGCAGCCAAAGATGGAAAAGCTCTATACCGTCAGCAAAAACAAGACCAGGAGCTGACTGTGGCTCAGATCATGAACTCCTTATTGCCAAATTCAGACTGAAATTGAAGAAAGTAGGGAAAACCACTAGACCATTCAGGTATGACCTAAATCAAATCCCTTATGATTATCCAGTGGAAGTGAGAAATAGATTGAAGGGACTAGATCTGATAGACAGAGTGCCTGATGAACTATGGACAGAAGTTTGTGACATTGTACAGGAGACAGGAATCAAGACCATCCCCAGGAAAAAGAAATGCAACAAAGCAAAATGGCTGTCTGAGGAGGCCTTACAAATAGCTGTGAAAAGAAGAGAAGCAAAAAGCAAAGGAGAAGAGGAAAGATGTACCCATTTGAATGCAGAGTGCCAAAGAATAACAAGGAGAGATAAGAAAGCCTTCCTAAGTGATCAGTGCAAAGAAATAGAGGAAAACAATAGAATGGTAAAGACTAGAGATCTCTTCAAGAAAATTAGAGATACTAAGGGAATGTTTCATGCAAAGATGGGTTCAATAAAGGACAGAAATGGTATGGACCTAACAGAAGCAGAGGATATTAAGAAGAGGTGGCAAGAATACACAGAAGAACTGTACTAAAAAGATCTTCATGACCCAGATAACCACGATGGTGTGATCACTCACCTAGACCCAGACATCCTGGAATGTAAAGTCAAGTGGGCCTTAGAAGGCATCACAACAAACAAAGCTACTGGAGGTAACGGAATTCCACTTGAGCTATTTCAAATCCTAAAAGCACCGTGAAAGTGCTGCACTCAATATGCCAGCAAATTTGGAAAACTCAGCAGTGGCCACAGGACTGGAAAAGGTCAGTTTTCATTCCAATCCCAAAGAAAGGCAATGCTCAAGAATGCTCAAACAACTGCACAATTGCACTAATCTCACACGCTAGCAAAGTAATGCTCAAATTCTCCAAGCCAGGCTTCAACAGTACGTGAACCATAAAATTCCAGATGTTCAAGCTGATTTTAGAAAAGACAGAGGAACCAGAGATCAAATTGCCAACATCTGCTGGATCATCAAAAAAGCAAGAGAGTTCCAGAAAAACATCTATTTCTGCTTTATTGACTATGTCAAAGCCTTTGACTGTGGATCACAATAAACTGGAAAATTTTGAAGGAGATGGGAATACCAGACCACCTGACCTGCCTCCTGAGAAATCTGTATACAGGTCTGGAAACAACAGTTAGAACTGGACATGGAACAACAGACTGGTTCCAAATTGGGAAAGGAGTATGTCAAGGTTGTATATTGTCACCCTGCTTATTTAACTTATATGCAGAGTACATCATGAGAAACACTGGACTGGATGAAGCACAAGCTGGAGTCAAGATTTCCAGGGGAAATATCAATAATCTCAGATATGCAGATGACACCACCCTTGTGGCAGAAAGTGAAGAAGAACTAAAAAGCCTCTTGATGAAAGTGGAAGAGGAGAGTGAAAAAGTTGCCTTAAAGCTCAACATTCAGAAAACTAAGATCATGGCATCTGGTCCTATCACTTCATGGCAAATAGATGGAGAAACAGTGGAAACAGTGCGAGACTTTACTTTTTTGGGCTCCAAAGTCACTGCAGATGGTGACTGCAGCCATGAAATTAAAAGACATTTACTCCTTGGGAGAAAAATTATGACCAACCTAGATAGCATATTCAAAAGCAGAGACATTACTTTGCCAACAAAGTTCCATCTAGTCAAGGCTATGGTTTTTCCAGTAGTCATGTATGGATGTGAGGGTTGGAATAAAAAGAAAGCTGAGCACTGAAGAATTCATGCTTTTGAACTGTGGTGTTGGAGAAGACTCTTAAGAGTCCTTTGGACTGCAAGGAGATCCAACCAGTCCATCCTAAAGGAGATCAGTCCTGAATATTCATCGGAAGGACTGATGTTGAGGCTGAAACTCCAGTGCTTTAGCCACCTGATGGAAGACCTGACTCACTGGAAAAGACTCTGATGCTGGGAAAAATTGAAGGTGGGAGGAGAAAGGGAGGACAGAGGATGAGATGTTAGGATGGCATTACCAACTCAATGCACATGAGTTTGAGTAAACTCTGGGAGTTGATGATGGACAGGGAGGCCTGGTGTGCAGCAGTCCATGAGGTCGCGAAGAGTCGGACACGACTGAGCCACTGAACTGAAAATAGTCAAACTCATTAAAAAATAAACATACAGCAAAATGGTAGTTACCAGGGCATGAGAGGTGAGGGGATAAGATTAATGTTTAAATGTACAAACTGCCAGCAAGTAGTAAAGAAGCCATAGTAAATAATTCATATACTATAATACCTAGTATATGAATATAAATAACAGTGTTGCAGTGACTCAACTGGTAAAGAATCCACCTGCAATGCAGGAGACTCCAGTTCGATTTCAGGTTGGGCAGATCCCCTGGAGAAGGGACAGGCTACCCACTCCAGTATTCATGGGCTTCCCTGGTGACTCAGACAGTAAGGAATCTGCCTGGGTTTGATTCCTGTGTTGGGAAGATCCCCTGGAGGAGGGCATGGCAACCTACTCCAGTATTCTTGTCTGGAGAATGCCCATGGACAGGGGAGTCTGCTGGACTACAACCCCCCTGACCAGGGATTAAATCCAGGCCCTCTGTATTGGGAATGTGGAGTCTTAGCCACTGGACCACAAGGGAAGTCCCTTAATGTATTCTTGATATTCTTAATGTATTCTTGATATAAGAGTCAGACACAACTGAGCAACAAAGCACACACATGTTGTACTATAATAATGGAATGTGATAGATTTCATTACAACTGCAATCATATTATATATATGTATAAAAGTAACACATTGCACAGCTTTAAACAGTGTTATAAGGAATATTTGTTCAATTTTAAAAATACAATTTATGGTAGAAGTTTTTAGTCATATGGTATCAGCTTAACTTCTGGAGACCGAGGTCAGCTTTCTGGGGTGTTAACCATGAAGCTCCAGTAAACACTCTGGATACTGGCTTGGATGAGCTTCCCTGATTGGCAGTACCCTATGCCTTTGATCACCATCGATGTCTGGAAAGAAACAGTGCCCATGGGGAGAGGGCAACTAGAAGCTCTACATTTGGTACTTTCCTGGACTTGGCCCTATGTGCTTTTTTCCCTTGGCTCATTTAAATCTTTTAAAGATGTTTAAGGTCTAATGATTTTAGTCCTTTCCCTGTGATAAACTGTAATTGTGAGTATAACAACTTTCAGTGAATTCTGTGAGTCCTTTTTATCTTTAATTGTGAGTATAATTGCTTTGCTGCTAAGTCGCTTCAGTCGTGTCTGAGTCTGTGCAACCCCATAGACTGCAGCCCACCAGGCTCCCCCGTCCATGGGATTCTCCAGGCAAGAACACTGGAGTGGGTTGCCATTTCCTTCTCCAATGCATGAAAGTGAAGAGTGAAAGTGAAGTCGCTCAGTCGTGTCCGACTCTTCGCGACCCCATAGACTGCAGCCTACCAGGCTCCTCCGTCCCTGGGATTTGCCAGGCAAGAGTACTGGAGTGGGGTGCCATTGCCTTCTCTGATAATTGCTTTATAATGTGTTAACTTCTGCTGTACAACACATGAATCAGCTATATGTATACATATATCCCCTCTTTCTTGAGCCTCTCTCCCACTCCCACCCCCAACCCCACAGTGAGTCTTTTAACAAATTATCCAACCTGAATATATGGTTTTGGGACCCCCTTGAAATGGCAGCTGGTGTCAGAAGGGAGAGTAATCTTGTGCACTATGCCTTCTAACTTTGAAGTGATTGATTTCTTTTGCCCATTTATCCTATTATATGGTTTAACTTAAAAAAAAAACTGATTTGTAGAAGTTCTGTTATATATTTTAAAAATTTATTTGGCTGCACCAGATCTTAATTGTGGCACACAGGACCTTTTTTAGTTGTTGCATGTGAGATCTTTTTCAGTTGCAGCCTGTGTACTCTCTGTTGAGGCATGTAGGATCTAGTTCCCTGACCAGGGATTAAATCCGGGCCCCCTGTATTGGGAGTGTGGGGTCTTAGCCACTGGACCACAAGGGAAGTCCCTTAATGTATTCTTGATATTAATCATTTTTTGTTGCTACATGCATTGTGTATATCTTTTCCCAATTTATTTTTTCCTTCTTTGCTACTCATTGACTAGATGTTGATTTGATTGATGTCTCAATTTTTCATTTATGATTTTTGTTTTCTTTAAAATCTTATTTAAGAATTTCCTTCTTTAATTTCAAAAAGACATTCCTCTATAGGAAGTAAAAATATTTTGGTTTTCTCATTTAAGTCTTTAATTCCTGTGAAGCTTGTGTGTTTGGTGTGAGTTAGGAATCCATTAAAGAGAATTAGATTTGGTTGAAAATAATAGTGATTTGAAAAATCAATCCCTGATGACTCAGTGTATAAAGAATCTACCTGCAATGCAGGAGATACAGGTTTGAGCCCTGGGTCGGGAATATCCCCTGGAGGCGGAAATCGCAACCCACTCCAATATTCTTTCCTGGAAAACCCCATCGACAGAGGAGCCTGGAGTCCATAGGGTCACAAAGAGTTGGACACGACTGGGTGACTAAGCACACACAAAAATATGGTGCTAATGTATTAATCTTATCCTGTGGAATCAAATATCCCAGCACCATTTATTTATTAATTCTCTATCCTTTCTCCAGTTATTAGCAGCAAGACTTGGTCATGTGTCAAGCGTCTGTGAACATACATAAGTTTTCTAATCTATTCCATATGTGTATATGCATCTTGCCAATTTCACACCATCTTAAACTGTTATGGCTATATTCTGAATTTTTATATCTTCTAGAATAACACAGTTCTTGCCTGTTTGTTCTTCAGAAATGACTTAGCTTTTCTTTTTGCTCTCTATGTAAATTTTGGAACCAGCATATCAAGTTCCATGAAAAACTCTGCAAGGATTGGTAGACATTTAAGCATGGACGGAGGAGCCTGGTGGGCTGCAGTCCATGGGGTCGCTAAGAGTCGGACACGACTGAGCGACTTCACTTTCACTTTCATGCATTGGAGAAGGAAATGGCAACCCACTCCAGTGTTCTTGCCTGGAGAATCCCAGGGATGGGGGAGCCTGGTGAGCTGCCATCTATGGGGTCTCACAGAGTCGGACACGACTGAAGTGACTTAGCAGCAGCAGCAACATTTAAGCAGAGACATTACTTTGCCAACAAAGGTCCATCTAGTCAAGGCTATGGTTTTCCCTGTGGTCATGTATGGATGTGAGAGTTGGACTGTGAAGAAAGCTGAGCCCCGAAGAATTGATGCTTTTGAACTGTGGTGTTGGAGAAGACTCTTGAGAGTCCCTTGGACTGCAAGGAGATCCAACCAGTCCACTCTGAAGGAGATCAGTCCTGGGATTTCTTTGGAAGGAATGATGCTAAAGCTGAAACTCCAGTACTTTGGCCACCTCATGCGAAGAGTTGACTCATTGGAAAAGACTCTGATGCTGGGAGGCATTGGGGGCAGGAGAAGAAGGGGACGACAGAGGATGAGATGGCTGGATGGCATCACTGACTTGATGGACACGAGTCTGAGTGAACTCCGGGAGTTGGTGTTGGACAGGGAGGCCTGGTGTGCTGCGATTCATGGGGTTGCAAAGAGTCGGACACGACTGAGTGACTGAACTGAACTGAACATTTTTAGGATAAAAATTCTTCTTTGTGAATATGTTATATCTTTATACTTATCAGGTCCTTAAAATATTTCTTTAATAAAGTAATATAGTTTTCTCAGGTTTAACATGTTGGATTTATTCCTGGGTCCCTTTTAAGTTTTATTGCCCTTATAAATTATTTTTATATGTTTATTTATACATTTATTTTTTTGGCTGCACTGCACAGCTTGCAGGATCTTAGTTCTCTGACCAGTATTTGAACCCAGGCCCTTGGCAGCGAAACCACAGTGTCCTAACCACTGGACTGTAAGGGAATTCCCATAAATGATTATAAAATTAGGTTTCTTCTTATTAAGGGTATGTAGAAATGCATCTAAATTTGGAACATTGACGTCTAGTCAGCAACGTATCTTACCATTTCTAAGAATTTGTCTCTAGGGTCTTTCTGGTTTTCTATGTAGACAATTACGGCACATGTGACAAGTGAGAGTTTTTCTTCTTTTCTAATTCTTGTACATTTTGCTAGTTTCGTTGTGGTTTTGAAGTAGCTGGAAATTTGGTATAATGTCAGATGTCAGCAGTAAAAATGAGCAGTGTCATCATATTCCTTTGTTTAAGGGGAAGAGTTATGGCTTTATTTGTCATAGGTTTTTGACAAACAGATTTTATAAAATTAAGGAAATTCCCTTTTATTCCTAGATTTCTTAAGGTTTTCTTTTCTAATATGAACAGATGCTAAATTTTATCATGTGCTTTTTTTTTTTTCTTTGAAATAGCTATATATATATTTTTTCTTCTTTAAACGTGATAATGTGATGGAGTTATTAATTGCTACTGTGAAACCAAATTTGCATTTCTGGAATAAACTCTATTGTGGTAATTAAATATTTTATATATTGCTTGATTCTGCTTGCCAATATTCATTTTAGGAATTTTGCAATTGTTCATGGAAGAGTCCAAACTATAATTTTCCTATCTTTTATTGTCCTAGTCTGATTGAAATGCATGCATGCTCAGTTGCTCAGTCTTGTCTGACTCTTTGCGACCCCATGGACTGTAGCCTGCCACACTCCTCTGTTCATGGAATTCTCCAAGCAGGAATACTGGAATGGGTTGCCATTTCTTACTCCAGGGGCTCTTTGCAACCCAGGGATTGAACCTGTACTGGCAGGCAGATTCTTTACTACTGTGCCACCTAGGAGCCAAGGTAAAATTAGTCACATTTTTCTATTCTCAGAAAGTTTCTATAAGATTGGAAATATCTGTAACTGAGTCGCTTTGTTGTACAGAAGTAATTAACACAACATCACAAGATTGTGCTTCAACTATGCTTCAATAAAAAGAAGATATGAAGTATCTTTTTCTCGAAAATTTGGTAGAATTTACTTCTTGATCTGGTGTTTTACTTGTAAGAGGAAACTGTTAGTTCAATTTTTAAATGGTTATAAGGCTACACAGGTGTTCTATTTCTTCTAAGACTTTTGAAAAGCTACTTTTTAGGTAAAATATATTCATTTCTTTAAACTTTTCCAATTTATTGGCATAAAGTTATTCAGAGTGTTTTTATATTTTAATCTCTGCTATGTGTGTAGTTAGGACCCTTTTTTTGCTAACTAATATTTGTACTTACTCTTTTTTCAGTTTTGCCACAGATTTGTCTACCTAATACCAGATTTTAGCCTGTTGTATCTCCCTATTATTTCTTTGTCTCTATTTACATAATCAAAGGCCAATCTAACTTTTCTTATGTCCTTTCTTTTATTATTCGGGTTTAGTTTGCTGCCTTTTTATGATTGCTTTGTTTTTTGGTTTTTGGCCTCGCCATGCAGCTTATCGGCTCTTAGTTCCCAGTCGAGGATTGTACTTGCACCCTTGGCAGTGAAAGCATGTAGTCCTAGCCACTGGACCACCAGGGAATACCCTAATTTGCCACTTTTGTAACTTAAAGTTGAACCCTTAGTCCATTCATTTTCAGCCCTTTTATCTTTCCTGATATGAGTATAATATGGGTATAAATTTACAATAGAGTATTTTTGAAGAATTCTGTGAGTATTGTTATTATTTAGAATATTGTTTCTACTTAGAAACTGGTTCTGTGTTGAATATATAGTTAAAACTAAAAAAAATAATTGAGACTGAATAGAATATTGTTATTATTCAGAGTATTGTTATTACTCTTAACATCCTTCACAATTTCTATTTTGTTCCACAAATCAGTGTTTTTTAAACTTAAAAAATGTCTATGGAGGATTTGTTGTTGTCGTCGTCGTTGATTTCTAACTTAGTTGCAGTGTGGTAACAAAGCATGGTCAATATGAAACTGAGTCTTTTAAATTTATTGAGATTTACTTTAAGGGATAATATATCGTCAATGTTTTATGTGTTCTTGAGAATGATGGTGTTTTGTTATTTTGATTGGAGGATAATTGCTTTATAATGTGTTGATTTCTGCCATACAATAACATGAATCAGCCATAAGTATACATATGTCCCCTTCTTCTTGAGCCTTTCTCCCACCCCATCCCATACCTCTAGATTGTCACAGAGATCTGGTTTGATTTCCCTGAGTCATACAGCAAATTCCCACTGGATATCTATTTTACATATGTTAGTGTATATATTTCCATGTTACTCTCTCCTTTCATCCCACCTTCTCCTGCCTACCTACCCCATGTCCATAAGTCTGCTCTCTATGTCTATGAATCCATTGCTGCCCTGCAAATAGGTTCATCAGTACCATTTTTATAGATTCCACACACACAAGTTATTGTACAGTATTTGTTTTTCTCTTTCTGACTTATGTCACTCTGTATAACAGGCTCTAGGCTCATCCATCTCACTAGAACTGACTAAAATTCATTCCTATCTGTGGTTGAGTAATATTCCACAACTTCTTTATCCATTCTTCTGTTAATGGACATCTAGATGGGTGTTTTTAATTCTTATCTGTTAATTAAATCAAGCTTATTATGTCTATTGTTCAACTATTCTTTATTCTTTTTAAAAAAAAATTTTGGCTGCACTGTGTTGCATGTGGGACCCTAGTTCCCAGACCAGGGACTAAATCCTCACCCCCTGCATTGGAATTGTGGCATCTTAACCCCTGCATTGCCAGGGAAGTGCCAACTATTCTTACTCTTCATTACTGCTATAATAATAAGTGATACTTTATTCTTATCGTTTTATTAATTTTATTGCTTCATCCATCAACGATGATGAATACAGTGACCATGTAACTAACTTATAGTGCAAACTCAAACATTTGAGAGTGAAAAAAATCCACAAAAATAATTAAGATTATATAATTTCTTGAAATATTGACAATTGTTTCAATGTGAAGGGACCTATAATAGTCTACTCAAAAACTATTAAATTTTTTTCTAAACATTTAAAACCTTTTTATATTGACTAACAGAACTTTAAAAAGGGAATTTCTTGGTTGTCCAGTGATTAGTATGCTGTGCTTTTGCAACCAAGGGCCTGCCTGGGTTCAATCCCTGTTCAGGAGGCTAAGATCTCACTAGCCACATGGCCAAAAAAAAAAAGGGGGCGGGGGGAAATAAGTAGAATAATTATGCCTAGCCCATATTTATGTACTTTAGTCCATTTGTAAGCTGAATCTGTCTCTAATACCATGTCATTGATATATTGCTGTAAACTACTTTTAATATGGTTTTATTATTTTTCATTCTTACATAAAATTCCTTGAAACCTTATCTAAAGTTGAATTTTGTAGTGAAATGACTTAGAATTGTAGACCTCTTCATCTGATTCGTCTCTGTAGTCCACATTCCAATCTGAGGATATTCTATCTTTACAGGTACTGAGGTACCTGGTAAGCTCAGGACAAATTTTTCTGAATTAAGGTATTTTCAAGTCAATTTTTTCATATTAAAAACAAATATTTTGGGGGCAGGGATAAATTGGGAGATTGAGATGGACATATACACAATACTATACATAAAATGGGGCTTGTCAAGTGGCACTGGAGTAAAGAACCCATCTGCCAATGCAGGAGATGTAAGACACAGGTTTGATCCCTGAGGAAGATCCCCTGGAGGAAGAAGAGGTAACCCACACTAGTATTCTTACCTGGAGAATCCCATGGTCAGAGAAGCCTGGTGGGATACAGTCCATGGGGTCGCAAAGAGTTGGACATGACTGAGTGACTGATCTGATCTGATCTGATCTGATATAGCACTTTGGGATGGTTTTGGTTACTGCTTCCATACAGTGTTATGAACCTCTGTCCATAGTTCTTCAGGCACTCAGTCTACCAGATCTAATCCCTTGAATCTACTCATCACCTCCATTGTATAATCATAAAGGGTTTGATTTGGGTCATACCTGAAGGGCCTAGTGGTTTTCCCTACTTTTCTTCAATTTAAGTTTGAATTTTGGAATAAGAAGTTCATGATCTGAGCCACAGTCAGCTCTAGATCTTGTTTTTGCTGACTGTATAGAGCTTCTCCATCTTTGGCCACAAAGAATATAATCAATCTGATTTCAGTATTGACCATATGGTGTTGTCCATGTACAGAGTTGTCTTTTATGTTATTGGAAGAGGGTATATGCTATGACCAGTGTATTTTCTTGGCAAAACTCTATTAGCCTTTGCCCTGTTTCATTTTGTACTCTAAGGCCAAACTTGCCTGTTACTCTGGGTATCTCTTGACTTCCTACTTTTGCATGCCAATCCCCTATAATGAAGAGGACATCTTTTTTTGGTGTTAGTTCTAGAAGATCTTGTAGGTCTTCATAGAACCATTCAACTCCAGCTTCTTCAGCATTAGTGGTTGGGGCCTAGACTTAAGATTACTGTGATGTTGAATGGTTTGCTTTGGAAATGAAACAAGGTCATTCTGTCATTTTTGAGATTGCACTCAGGTACTGCATTTTGGACTCTTGTTGACAATGAGGGCTACTCCATTTCTTTAAGGGATTCTTGCCTACAGTAGTAGACAGTGATTATCTGAATTAAATTCACCCATTCCCGTCCATTATACTTCACTAATTCCTAAAATGTCACTGTTCACTCTTGCCATCTCCTGCTTGACCATATCCAATTTACCTTGATTAATGGGCCTGACATTCCAGGTTCCTATGCAATATTGTTCTTTATAACATCAGACTTTACTCTCACCACCAGACTCATTCACACCTGAACATCGTTTCTGCTTTGGTCCATGCTTTCTGGAACTATTTCTCTGCTCTTCCCCAGTAGCAAATTGGACATCTACCAACCTGAAGCACTCATTTTCTGGTGTCCTTTTTACCTTTTCATACTGTTTATGGAGTTCTCAGGCAAGAATATTTGAGTGATTTGCCATTCCCTTCTCCAGTGGGCCATATTTTGTTAGAACTCTTCATCATGACCCATCTGTCTTGGGTGGCCCTACAAGGCATGGCTTATAGCTTCACTGAGTTAGACGAGGCTGTGATCAATATGATCATTTTGGTTAACTTTCTGTGATTGTGGTTTTGTTCTGGAAGTTGTGGGATTGTAGTTTTAAAGTAGCTGTCTGAGGAGGCATTACATATATCTGAGTAAAGAAGAGAAGTGAAAGGCAAAGGAGAAAAAGAAATATATACCCAACTGAATGCAGAATTCCAGAGAATAGCAAGGAGAGATAAGAAAGCCTTCTTAACTGAACAATGCAAAGAAATAAAACTAGAGATCTCTTCAAGAAAATTGGAGATACCAGGGGAACATTTCATGCAAAGATGGGTACAAAAAAGGACAGAATGGTATAGATCTGATGGAAGCAGAAGATAGTAAGAAGAGGTAGCAAGAATACACAGAAGAACTGTACAAAAAAGGCCTTAATGACCCAGACAGATGGTGTGATCACTCACCTAGAGCCAGACATCCTGGAGTATGAAGTCAAATGGGCCTTAGGAAACATTACTACAAACAAAGCTAGTGAAAGTGATGGAATTCTAGCTGAGATATTTCAAATTCTAAAAGATGATGCTGTTAAAGTGTTGCAGTCAATATGTCAGCAAATTTGGAAAACTCAGCAGTGGACACAGGACTACAAACTGTCGGTTTTAATTCCAATCCCAAATAAAAGTAATGCCAAAGAATGTTCAAACTACCATACAATCTTGCTCATTTCACATACTAGCAAGATAATGCTCAAAATCCTTCAAGCTAGGCTTCAGCAGTATGTGAACTAAGAACTTATAGATGTACAAGCTGGATTTAGATAAGGCAGTTGGATCATAAAAAAGGGGAATTTCAGAAAAACATCTATTTCTGCTTAATTGATTTTACTAAAGCCTTGGCTGTGTGGATCACAACAAACCGTGGAAAATTCTTAAAAGAGACGGGGATACCAGATCAACTTACCTGCAGATCAAGAAGCAACAGTTAGAACCAGACGTGGAACAACAGACTAGTTCAAAATTGGGAAAGGAGTACTTCAAGGCTTATTTAATTATATGCAGAGAAATTATATACAATCATGAGAAATGCCTGGCTGGATGAATCACAAGCTAGAATCAAGATTGTTTGGAGGGGTACACTCCGTCCCCTTTCTGATGTCTATGTCAGAAGCTTTCTCTGTCCCTTTTTCACTTTAATACAACTCTGCTACATAAAAGCTCTTGAGTGATCAAGCCTGGTCCCTGGTCCCGAAGCTAAATCTTCTTCGGAGATGAAGAATCAGATACCGTTCATGGTAAGCTATCATCTTGAGGGCTCGTCCAGGATCTTCAAGACAAGGTAAGAACACTCAGAGCTCTAGCCTCTCTGCTTTCTCAGTACTCAGGTTTTCTGCTTTACTTTACTAGCTCTATGGTGTGCTTGTGTGAATGAATGACACACCCTGCGCGAAGTGAGCATTGAGCCCTGCTCTGCGGTTTCGCAGAGCCTAGTAATGACTGAAGGCAGCCTCCAAAAGGGGAGCCTTATTGGGGTTTTTAACCAACCTGTCAATGTCAAGAGACACCCAACATCCCTGCAAGGGGAGCAGCCAGAAATGGGCGAAGCATGTGGACCGAACTTTCCTTTCTCAGTCAGCTTTTCCTGGTCTCTTTGACCACGTCATAATTGCGTGGGGAGTCAAAACTACTAACCTAATCTGTTAGATCATAGACTTTCAAAGGACTTGTGATCCAGGCTGTTATTGTGTATTTTTACTTAGACCCCATGTATGGAGGTTTGTGATATTGTACAGGAGACAGGAATCAAGACCATCCCCAAGAAAAAGAAATGCAACAAAGCAAAATGACGGTCTGAGGAGGCCTTTCAAATAGCTGTGAAAAGAAGAGAAGTGAAAAGCAAATGAGAAAAGAAAAGATGTACCCATTTGAATGCAGAGTTCCAAAGAATAACAAGGAGAGATAAGAAAGCCTTCCTCCCTCAGCGATCAATGAAAAGAAATAGAGGAAAACAATAGAATGGGAAAGACTAGAGATCTCTTCAAGAAAATTAGAGATACTAAGGGAATATTTCATGCAAAGATGGGCTCAATAAAGGACAGAAATGGTATGGACCTAACAGAAGCAGAAGATATTAAGAAGAGGTGGCAACAGTACACAGAACTGTACAAAAAAACCTTCACGACCCAGATAACCACGATGGTGTGATCACTCACCTAGAGCCAGGCATCCTGGAATGTGAAGTCAAGTGGGCCTTAGGAAACATCACCATGAACAAAGCTAGTGGAGGTGATGGAATTCCAGTTGAGCTCTTTCAAATCCTAAAAGATGATGCTGTGTAAGTGCTGCACTCAATATGCCAGCAAATTTGGAAAACTCAACAGTGGCCACAGGACTGGAAATGGTCAGTTTTCATTCCAATCCCAAAGAAAGGCAATGCCAAAGAATGTTCAGATTACCACACAATTGCACTCATCTCACATGCTAGCAAAGTAATGCTCAAAATTCTCGAAGCCAGGCTTCAATAGCACATGAACCATGAACTTCCAGGTGTTCAAGATGGTTTTAGAAAAAGCAGAGGAACCAGAGATCAAATTGCCAACATCTGCTGGATCATCGAAAAAGCAAGAGATTTACAGAAAAACATCTATTTCTGCTTTACTGACTATGCCAAAGCCTTTGACTGTGTGGATCACAATAAACTGTGGAAAATTCTGAAAGAGATGGGAATACTAGACTACCTGACCTGCCTCCTGAGAAATCTGTATGCAGGTCAGGAAGCAACAGTTAGAACTGGACATGGAACAACAGACTGGTTCCAAATAGGAAAAGGAGTACATCAAGGATACATATTGTCACCCTGCTTATTTAACTTATATGCAGAGTACATCATGAGAAACACTGGGCTGGATGAAGCACAAGATGGAATCAAGATTGCCAGGAGAAATATCAATAAACTCAGATATGCAGATGACACCACCCTTATGGCAGAAAGTGAAGAAGAACTATAGAGCCTCTTGATGAAAGTGGAAGAGGAGAGTGAAAAAGTTGGCTTAAAGCTCAACATTCGGAAAACTAAGATCATGGCATCTGGTCCCATCACTTCATGGCAAATATATGGGGAAGCAGTGGAAACAAAATCTGACTTTATTTTTCTGGGCTCCAAAATCACTGCAGATGGTGACTGCAGACATGAAATTAAAGGATGCTTACTCCTTGGAAGGAAAGTTATGACCAACCTGACAGCATATTAAAAAGCAGAGACATTACTTTGCCAACAAAGGTCCATCTAGTCAAGGCTATAGTTTTTCCAGTAGTCATGTATGGATGTTAGAGTTGGACTATAAAGAAAGCTGAGTGCCAAAGAATTGATGTTTTTGAGCTGTAGTGTTGGAGAAGACTCTTGAGAGTCCCTTGGAGTGCAAGGAGATCCAAGTAGTCCATCCTAATGGAGATCAGTCCTGGGTGATCATTGGAAGGACTGATGTTGAAGATGAAACTCCAATACTTTGGCCACCTGATGCAAAGAACTGAGTCATTTGAAAAGACCTTGATGCTGGGAAATATTGAAGGCAGGAGGAGAAGGGGACGACAGAGGATGAGATGATTTGATGGCATCACCAACTCAATGGCCATGAGTTTGAGTAAACTCTGGGAGTTGGAGATGGATAGGGAGGCCTGGTATGCTGTGGTCCATGGGGTTGCAAAGAGTTGGACACGACTGAGAGATGGAACTGAACTGAACTGAACTCATGGAAGCACTTAGCCTTGCTAGACTAGGCAAGGCTTGCTAAAAAGGTACTAGGAGCATGTATGGAACGGGGTGGAACTCTAACTCTAGGAACGTCTCTCAGGCCAGAGGTTACTAGCTTGGCTGCCTGCCTCAGGGGCCAGTGACCTGAAAGTGAGTCTTTCATCATGGCTGTGCCCCCTATCTATACTGATAGAAGCACTGATGGTGACCATGAGGTTTTTGAGGACACAGTTTGGGAATTGCAGGATCTATTCAGATTGGAAGTACAGTGGGCTTTTTTCCCTTTGGTAGTACTAGCTCTTTGTGGACCATAGGAGGCTCTCTGGTGGCTTTTGTCTCAACTCCTTAGGTATTCTTTTGTGGAACCTGTGGAAATGAACTGGAAAGATTGGTCCTAGTAGCTCGAAGACAAAAAAAATCACTTTTCCCTCACTAGCCAATCCTTCACCACCTCTTTTGCTATACTGAAGTGGCAATGACTCACTGCTTCTATTGAGGTCAGAACTGTACTCAGGAATGGGCATGGGCACATGTAAGAAGGATGCTTTCCCTAGTAGTACTAGCTTTGGAAACATTCCCGGAAAGCTACTCTGTTACACTCTGGGTGGTATCAGAGAAAAGGGCAAATCAAACAAAGGTCTTGGTGGTATGGAACTAAATGTCTTGGATGCCATCAGGTCTACCCCTGGTGCATCTCCACCCCACCTCGGTGGTAGAACCAGAAGGGACAAGTAAGACACCTGTGTTGGTAAAGGACAGACTAAGTCCAGCCAGGGAAGGAAAGCTTCAGTGGAGAGTCCTGTCTACACCCCATCTAGAGCAAGGAAAGATGCTTCTGGTGGAAAAAAGCCATGGCTGTGGATGCTGCTTTTTTTTCTCTTACAGATGGGAGCTAGCAATTCCAGAACCATGCCTTTAAAATGTATTTTTTAAAAAAGCTGGGACAAGTTTGATCCCCGGAATTTAAAAAGACATGCCTGATCTTCTGTGATACTGAATGGCCACAGTATCCTTTGGAAGACGGGAAATGCTGAGCTGTTGAAGGATCTCAATTATTACTGTTTTACAACTAGACCAGTTCTGTAGGAAACAAGAGAAATGGGTAGAAGTCCCATATGTGTTGCTCTTTATCTCTCTGTGAGACATGCCAGGCTTGTGTCCTAAGGGTGCAGATTTGGTGTGGAATCTTCAGCTGCCTCTCATTCTCTTACCTTGCCTCTGTATCCAGGACTCCCAACTGAACAGGTTGAGAGTCAGGGCACCCTTCCAGGAGGGGTTGCCTCTGTCTCAATAGAAATTCAAACAGTACCAATTGCGGTCGAGATTATTGAGAGGATCCAAAAAGTACATAGAAGCCTTTACGGGACTAACTTTACTTTATGAGCTTACTTGGAGAGATGTAATGTATGTCTTGGGACAGACGCTGACTCCTGACTCTAGTTTTGGGGGAAGCTACTACTTTTGGAGATGAATGGCTTGAACGTGAGACAAGGGGAAAGAGGGAACATGAAATAGCCCTCCTTCCTACTAGGAGTCAAGCAGTTCCTATAACAGAGCCACTTTGTCAGATGTATTTTTGAAGGACTCAAGCAAGCACTGCTGACTTTAAACTATGCTAAGTTTGCTGACATAGAACAGGGAGAGAAGGAAACTCCTGATAAACTCCTAGTATAGACTATGGGAGGCTCTCCACAAGTTTACTGACGTCAATCTTGAAAGTGCAGAAGGAGGAATGATCTTAAAAGATAGATTTCTCACTCAGTCAGCTCCAGATATCTGCTATTAATTAAAAAAACAAAAACAAAAACACAGGCATTTGGACCAAATCAGTCTTTAGAAAAACTGTTACAGCTGGCTCAGATGATATATTATGGTAGAGAATATAAGGAGGAAAATAAGAGGCAAAAAAGAACCAGGCAACAGACTGAAGCTCCAACCGTGGTGGTTAGATCTGCTATGAAACAGCCTGAGGAAAAAAATGCCCAGAGGAACCCAGGTGAAAAGGGATGGACTTGTTATTACTGTGGAAAGGAGGGGCATCTCAAGCGGGATTGCCCTCAGGCATCTAAGCTGTCCCCAGCTCCAGGTCCGGTCTGCAAAGGACCATACTGGAAAAGAGACTGCCCTCCAAGGTGTAGGCCCCAGGGGTCGGACTCTCAAGACAGTCTGGACTGAAGGTGCCCGGGGTTCCCCACACAAGCTCCCATCCTAATTACACCTGAGGAACCCTGGGTATTAATAACTGTGGGGGAGGTCAATCAGTCGATTTCTTTTGGACACTGGGGCAACATTCTCTGTGCTCACTGAAGCCCCTGGCCTGCTTTCCTCCTGATCCACTACTGTAATGGGACTATCTGATGAGCCAAACATTATGTCAGTCATCCTTTAAGTGGCAACTGGGACTCTTGTGCTGTTTACTCACGAGTTTCTAATCATGCCAGAGTCTTCCTCACCCCTTCTGGGGATGGATAAGCTGAACAAGGTCCAGGCCTCTGTTTTCATGAATATGGAACCAGCTCTTTTTAATGGAACAAACTTTAAATACTAGTGTGGACTGATGGAAAAACTGTGGTTTGAACACAAAATGCTGTTTCTATCTTTATCAAGCTCAATGACCCTCACCTATTGTCACATCGAAAGCAGTATCCACTACAGCTGGAGGTTAATGAACGGGCAAAATCTTACTGTACTGACTTCTCATGATGTAAGTGGGATCTTAAACTCTAAAGTTCAGAGCAACAGTCAGTTCAGTCGCTCAGATGTGTCCGACTCTCTGCGATCTCATGGACTGCAGCACACCAGGCCTCCCTGTCCATCATCAACTCCCGGAGTTTACTCAAACTCATGTCCATTGAGTTGGTGATGCCATCCAACCATCTCATCCTCTGTCGGCCCCTTCTCCTTCTGCCCTCAATCTTTCCCAGCATCAGGATCTTTTCAAATGAGTCAGTTCTTTGCATCAGGTGGCCAAAGTACTGGAGTTTCAGCATCAACATCAGTCCTTCCAATGAATATTCAGGACTGATTTCCTTTAGGATGGACTAGTTGGATCTCCTTGCTATCCAAGGGACTCTCAAGAGTCTTCTCCAACACCACAGTTCAAAAGCATCCATTCTTTGGCGCTCAGCTTTCTTTATAGTCCAACTCTCACATCCATACATGATTACTGGAAAAGCCATAGCCTTGACTAGACAGAGCTTTGTTGGCAAAAGAATGTCTCTGCTTTTTAAAATGCTGTCTAGGTTGGTCATAACTTTTGGTCACAACTCCAAGGAGTTAAACATCTTTTAATTTCATGTCTGCAGTCACCATCTGCAGTGATTTTGGAGCCTCCCAAAATAAAGTCTGTCACTGTTTCCTCATCTGTTTGCCATGAAGTGATGGGACCGGATGCCATGATCTTAGTTTTCTGAGGGCTCTAAGGCAACTTTTTCACTCTCCTCTTTCACTTTGCAGCTATGAAATTAAAAGATGCTTACTCCTTAGAAGGAAAGTTATGACCAACCTAGACTGCATATTAAAAAGCAGAGACAGTACTTTGTCAACAAATGTCCATCTGGTCAAGGCTATGGTTTTTCCAGTGGTCATGTATGGATGTGAGAGTTGGACTATAAAGAAAGCCAAGCGCCGAAAAATTGATGGTTTTGAACTGTGGTGTTGGAGAAGGCTCTTGAGAGTCCCTTGGACTGCAAGGAGATCCAACCAGTCCATCCTAAAGGAGATCAGTCCTGGGTGTTCATTGGTAGGACTGATGTTGAAGCTGAAGCTCCAATACTTTGGCCACCTGATGTGAAAAGCTGACTCATTTGAAAAGCCCTGATGCTAGGAAAGATTGAGGGCAGGAGGAGAAGGGGATGACAGAGGATGAGATGGTTGGATGGCATCACCGACTCAATGGACATGGGTTTGGGTGGACTCCAGGAGTTGGTGATGGAAAGGGAGGCCTGGCGTGCTGTGGTTCATGGGGTTGCAAAGAGTTGGACACAACTGAGCGACTGGACTGAACTGAACTGAACTGAACTTTCATCAAGAGGCTCTTTGGTTCTTTACTTTCTGCCATAAGGGTGGTTTCATTTGCATATCTGAGATTATTGATATTTCTCCCACCAATCTTGATTCCAGCTTGTGCTTCCTCCAGCCCAGCGTTTCTCATGATGTACGCTGCATATAAGTTAAATAAGCAGGGTGACAATATACAGCCTTAATGTCCTCCTTTTCCTATTTGGAACCAGTCCATGTCCAGTTCTAACTGTTGCTTCCTGACCTACATACAGATTTCTCAAGAGGCAGGTTAGGTGGTCTGGTATTCCTGTCTCTTTCAGAATTTCCCACAGTTTGTTGTGATCCACACAGTCAAAGGCTTTGGTATAGTCAGTAAAGCAGAAATAGATGGTTTTTTTTTTTGGAACTCTCTTGCTTTTTCGATGATCCAGCAGATGTTGGCAATTTGATCTCTGGTTCCTCTGTCTTTCCTAAATCCAGTTTGAACATCTGGAAGTTCACGGTTCATGCATTGCTGAAGCCTGGCTTGGAGAATTTTGAGCATTACTTTACTAGTATGTGAGATGAGTGCAATTGTGCGGTAGTTTGAGCATTCTTTGGCATTGCCTTTCTTTGGGGTAGAGCAACAATGCTGCACCTTTAAAGCTGCTGTAACTCAAGGGGTGTCGAAAGCTCTAGGAATAGAATATCACTTCCACTCTTCCTGGAGACCCCAACTTTCGGGAAAGGTAGAAAAAAGGTAATGACATTATTAAGAGACATCTGCATAAGTTAACTCAGGAAACACAAGGCAGTTGGTTTAAAGTTTTATCCATAGCTTTAATGAGGGCTCAAACTGCTCCTAAGTAGAAGGGACTGTCTCTATGACAGACTGTTTTTGTGCATAGAAATTGTCATAGATCCTGAAGCCTTAAAATTAACTATGTGACTCAGCTTTTAGCTTTTCAACAGACATTACTGGGAGATTAAACCCTGATCCAGCCTTTGAGTCAAACAAGCTGCTGTTTGAGCCAGGAACTGAGATGGGCCTGAGAATCTGGGTGGGCTTGCTTCTGCTGACTCCAAAAGTCCTGAGCCTGCCGTTTGACCCTCAGGACAGCACCTTCCTGCCCATTCCACAATTGGTCTAATTGCTGGGTCTGCAGAGCACTCCCCTCCTCATCAATTGAAGACTTCTCATGGTGGATTTCTCCACTTCAAGGAAAGGACTTTCTTCAACTCTGAGAATACTTTCACCAACAACAATCATATGTGATGCCTCTTCTTGATGACATCTTACAATCCTAAGATGGACTGATGCAACTATGGACATAATGTAACTTTTGATTATGTTTTAACTTAGTTTACTATTTTGCTGCATATAAGAAGGTAAATGGGTCTAGATCTGGTGTTTTTCTACCTGATGTTTATCAAATATGGGATGAGGTGATACGGCTAACTCCTAAAAAGGAGTGCCTACTATTTAATGCTCCTATATGCTGGGAAAAAATAGAGCCATCCCCAGTAGTTAGCTGACAACTTAATTATGATTGGAAAAAAGTGGGATTTTTGCCTCATGACATATACAGTACATTCCTGTGTTTTCCAATCCCAGTTTAGGTCCTCCTTTTGCCTGGCCAGGAACTGATTGGGACTGGATCCCTCAGTCACGCTGGTTTGCTCCAAATGGGACCTACTGGACATGTGGTTCTTACCTATGGGTGTGGCTTCCCCCTGGCTGGATAGGAAGATGCACCCTAGGTCTAACTTTTCCTCATAGCTTCATATTTTCAGAACCTCCAGAGAAGCCTCCTAATCTGCCACACCTTAAAACTTGTTGGGTAAGATCTGTATTTCACTGGTATAATTATCTGGCTACAATATTTGTTCCGTCTCTGGAAACTACAGATGATATGTTATGCTACCAGTTGATGCTCTAACTTTCAGCCCTTAATACTGAACAAACACTAAATTAGAAAGGTGATTTTACAAAACAGATTGGCCTTAAGATATTCTAATGGCTGCACCAGAAGGAACTTGTGTCATTATTTATACCCAATGTTGTACATATATACCGGATATGAGTACTAATGTTACTCTCTTTACTAAACACGTGAACAAGATGATTCAGGCTATGGATTCTCCTAAAGCCTCAGTCACCTCCCTTGGGAAACAGTAACTAGCTCCCCATGGTGGAAAACTGTCTTATAATCATAATAATTCTAATTGTTCTATTTTTACTGTTTGCTCCCTGCATCTGTAAGTGTAACTGGGTTTGTAACTAACCGTTTGAAAGCTTTTAAGTTACAAATGGTTGTCCAGGCTCCTACCAGTGCCACAACCTCCTCCAACAATTACTTGGACCCCTGGATCAGAAAGCCTCAATATGAGGGTTAGGAGAGTATGTTGCCTCAACAGTTTAGGGACCAGGCCCCTCAACAGCAGGAAGTAGTTATGGAATGAAAATGACGCTCCTTTCCCTTGGCAACATAATTCTCCTAAAAGAAAAGAGGGAATGAGAGAATTAGTTCCTAGGCAGGTTGATAAGAAGTCCAGGGTTCCTGAAGAGAAGGGGTCTGGGGCTCTCGAAGTGGAGATAGGGGTCTGGAATTCTCAAGGAGGAGGAAAGGACAAACATCTTTTTCCCCCCTCTATATTCCTTAGTCTTAGTCACATAGACCTTTTTTTCTTTAAGCCCAAAACTCCTGATTACACAACAAACAACTCAGTTTAAACTCTGTACTAGATCATGGCATCTGGTCCCATCACTTCATGGGAAATAGATGGGGAAACAGGGGAAACAGTGGAAACAGTGTCAGACTTTATTTTTTTGGGCTCCAAAATCACTGCAGATGGTGACTGCAGCCATGAAATTAAAAGACACTTACTTCTTGAAAGGAAAGTTATGACCAACCTAGATAGCATATTGAAAAGCAGATATATTACTTTGCCAACAAAGGTCCATCTAGTCAAGGCTATGGTTTTTCCAGTGGTCATGTATGGATGTGAGAGTTGGACTGTGAAGAAAGCTGAGCACTGAAGAATTGATGCTTTTCAACTGTGGTGTTAGGGAAGACTCTTGAGAGTCCCTTGGACTGCAAGGAGATCCAACCAGTCCATCCTAAAGGAGATCAGTCCTGGGTGTTCATTGGAAGGACTGATGCTGAGGTTGTAACTCTGATACTTTGGCCACCTCATGCGAAGAGTTGACTCAATGGAAAAGACCCTGATGCTGGGAGGGATTGGGGGCAGGAGGAGAAGGGGACGACAGAGGATGAGATGGCTGGATGGCATCACCAACTCGATGGACATGAGTTTGAGTGAACTCCGGGAGTTGGTGATGGACAGGGAGGCCTGGTGTGCTGTGATTCATGGGGTCGGAAAGAGTCGGACAGGACTGAGCGATTAAACTGAACTGAAGGATTATATAACAACGATGTATCCTGCTTGAGGACAGTTTCTCTTTCCTGAAAACCTTCTGGCTAATTCTGTTATCTTAAAATGTAAATTATGGGAGTGGGTCTAGTAAGATCTTTACAACCTCAAGACATCTTTTGATTTATTGTAATTACTAATTAAAAAGTATATAACTCCCTTGCTAACACTAGTGAGGGGGGGCACTCTCTGTCCACCTTCTGATGTGTGTGTCAGAGGTTTTCTCTGTCCCTTTTCATATTTTAATAAAATTTTGCTACACAAAAGCAAAAAAAAAAAATTGCTTGGAGAAATATCAACAACCTTAAATATGCAGATGATGCCACTCTTAAGGTAGAAAGATAAGAGGCACTAAAGAGCTTCTTGATGAAGGTGAAAAAAGGAGAATGAAAAAGCTGGCTTAAATCTCAACATTCAAAAAATGAAAATTGTGGCATCTGGTCCCATTACTTCATGAGAAATAGAAGAGGAAATAATGGAAACAGTGGCAGATTTTATTTTCATGGGCTCTAAATCCTTGCAGTGACAGCTGCCATAAATTAAAAGATGCTTGCTTCTTGGAAGAAAAGCTATGACAAACCTAGACAGCATATTAAAAAGCAGAGACATTACTTTGGCAGCAAAAGTCTGTCTAGTCAAAGCTATGTTTTTTTCAGTAGTCATGTACAGATGTGAGAGTTGGACCATAAAGGCTGAGTGCTGAAGAATTGATGCTTTTGAACCGTGGTGCTGGAGAAGACTCTTGAGAGTCCCTTGGATAGCAAGGAGATCAAACCAGTCAATCTTAAAGGTAAGAAAAGAAAGAATGTGAAGTCGCTAAGTCATGTCTGAAGCTCTTTGTGACCCCATGGACTGTAGCCTACCAGGGTCCTCTGTCCATGGAATTTTCCAGGCAAGAGTACTGGAGTGGGTTTCCATTTCCTTCTCCAGGGGATCTTTCCGACCCAGGGATAGAACTCAGGTCTCCCACATTGCAGGCAGATGTTTTACCATCTGAGCCACCAGGGAAGCCCTCTAAAGGAAATCAACCCTGAATACTCATTGGAAGGATTGATGCTGAAGCTCCAATACATTGGCCACCTGATGGGAAGAGCTAACTCACTGGAAAAGACCTCAATGCTGGGAAAGATTGAGGGCAGGAGGAGAAGGGGCCAACAGAGAATAAGATGGTTGGATGGCATTATTTACTTAATGGACATGAGTTTGAGCAAACTCTGGGAGATAATGAAGGACAGGGAAGCCTGGCATGTTGCAGTCCATGGAGAGTTAGACACAACTTAGCCACTGAACAACAACAATCAGTATTCTTGCCTGGGAAATCCCGTAGATAGTGCAGTCTTGTGGGCTACAGTCCATGGAGTTGCAAAAGAGTTGGACACAGATTAGTGACTAAACAACAACAACAAAAATTCATTTCTTTCTGATGCAGAATTCACTTTTACCCAATTAGAAGTAGGAGCTATATCATACGGAGAAGGCAATGGCACCCCACTCCAGTACTCTTGCCTGGAAAATCCCATGGACGGAGGAGCCTGGTAAGCTGCAGTCCATGGGGTCGCTAAGAGTCAGACAGGACTGAGCAAGTTCACTTTCACTTTTCACTTGCATGCACTGGAGAAGGAAATGGCAACCCACTCCAGTGTTCTTGCCTGGAGAATCCCAGGGACGGGGGAGTCTGGTGTGCTGCCGTCTACAGGGTCACACAGAGTCGGACACGACTGAAGTGACTTAGCATAGCATAGCATAGCATAGCATGTTTGGAAACTATAAAGCAAAGTTATCGAATTTAAAATTATATCTCTATCCCATTTGAGCTTTCATTATTTATTTTGTTTAGTTTTCTTCTTAGGGGACAATTTCAATGTCTTTAATGTCTTACAATTTCAATGTAAGGTTAGTTTCCAATCATAAATTTGCTAAAAGCTTCAAAAGTGATAGTCTTTTTTTTTTGCCACATCATTTGTTGAATAAATTCATTAAAGATTTCCAACTTTCTAAATAGAAGAAATCAAAACATACAGGACCCATTAAAAAAAAAAAAAATCACTGTTGTGAGGACAGCAGAGATTGACTTACAGACCAGTTATTCAAGACTTCAAACATTTCTAATGTCTGCTTAATGGTGGACAATAACAATAAAGTATAAACTGCCATGCTTGCTTTTTAAAAAACTGTTTTCAACATCAGCTTCTCTCACAGTTTGTTTGGGTAGGCAATTTACTCTTGCACTGTATTTATGTAACTGTTCCTCGCTGAAGCATTTATGTATCTTTAAAAAATATAGCATTTTTATATGTACATTTTTATAATACAATATAAATGTAAACATATAAATTTTGTGTCAGCTATGATTCAGCAGTTTTAAGTCTAAAGTCAATAAAGGGATGCGGGCCACCAATGTTTCCTTACTTAATAAAATAGCACAAAACACCTTAATTTTAATTTTTATGAGCTATCCCATTTCCATTATTAAAAACATGATTTCTGTCTATATACACATGAAAATAGATTCAGATTTTTGGACACTTTAAAGTATATTTTGTGTATGACCTTTATATGCTTGTTATAAAAGTATTTTAAGTTCAAAGCAGTATTATACTTGCTAATAATTAGCAATATTTTAATCTTGCTGTACTTTTCATCAGAATTCCTAGGACACTTCCCACTAAAGATATTAAGACTCTAGAAAATAAAAGATGACAATTGTTCATTAAGTAAAAGCAACTTGGGGGTGGGAAGTAGAAGCTGTTTGAGAGTATACAACCAAATCATAGTGTACATTTAAATTACAAAATTTCTTATTTTTTTCAGTTTAAACAATTCTTAAAATTTCCTTTCAAAAAGCATATTGATTATATTTTAAACACGTATCAAATATTGCAAACATATTTTTCTCCTTTTAGTAGTAACCCCTGTCCCCCTAAACAAAATCCTAGTGAACAGATACTGGGTGTGTGCTCAAAGCCTGTGCGCGTAGGCTGTACGGAGGTTTGGTCTGCTGTGTTTTCTCTGAGTAAAGAATTAGAAACGTATGGCCTGCAGCCTGTATAACTGCACCTTTGTGGAGCTTGCTATGTAGGACCATATTCTTCATATAATTTTTAAAGACCTTTTCTTTGCCAAAAAATGAATCATGTTCATAACAGAATAGTTGGAAAATATAAAAAAGTACAGGAAAAAAACCCCCCTGTAATCCTACCACCTAGTGATACCTACTGGTGATACTCTGGTGTGTTTACTTCCTGTCCTTCTTTTTACGCAAACAAAAATATAAAAGTATACCTACAAAAATACGATTATGCTGTTTACAGAGTTTGAGTTCCTGTTTTTCTCAATGGATCAAATGTTCTTGGTTACTTCCCTTTCTCCTTATATGTTCTTTATAAAAATGTATGATTAATGGCCAAAAATATCTTCATTGAATGGATAGCATAAGGCAAAATAAAGAATGGCATTTATAATTTTATAGCTTTTAAAGTTTGTGTAAGTATACTTACTTTGTGTAAGTAAAATTTAGTTGTTTTTTTTTTTTACCAAAATTGTTATATAAAATAAAACCTTAAAAGCTATAAAATTACAGATATCACATTTTTGACAACTGATGTCTCTCAGCATGCTATTCAACCGGTGGTACAAAGCCTCTTTATGGTTCCATAACTCCTCAAAGGCTGGGGAGGGTCAACAAGATAGGCATTGCACAAGGATATGACGTTCCCATGTTTCAGGTCATGTCCCAAGGTCCATTTGAAATTGAATCTGTAATGTCACACATGGATAACTGAAGGTCTGCTTGTAAAGTCCACATGCTGAACTCCTACAAGCTGTAAAACAGAGTTGATGGGTTTATGATCCAACCTATTCCTATCATGGTGTATAAAATGGATGTTGTTACCTAGAAGAGAATAAGAATAAAAGGTAAAGGTTAACATATAGGGTTATTCATTAGATGTACTGCTTTCTAGAATCAGAGCAGTATTTTAACTTCTAATTACTCCAAATGAAAAAGTTATTTACCTGGAGTACATAGCATTCTCCATATAACGAGACAATAAATTTTAATTAAGATAGTAAAGCATGACAAAAATTATGGTTAAATAAGGTTGGTACTTAATGCTTTATGAGCTCCAAAGGGAAAGACTCTTAAATTATAACCTTCTGTTCTGTTCAGTTCAGTTCAGTCCTCAGTCATGTCCGACTCTTTGCAACCCCATGAATCGCAGCACGCCAGGCCTCCCTGTCCATCACCAACTCCCGGAGTTCACTCAGACTCGCGTCCATCAAGTCAGTGATGCCATCCAGCCATCTCATCCTCTGTTGTCCCCTTCTCCTCCTGCCCCCAATCCCTCCCAGCATCAGAGTCTTTTCCAATGAGTCAACTCTTCGCATGAGGTGGCCAAAGTACTGGAGTTTCAGCTTTAGCATCATTCCTTCCAAAGAAATCCCAGGGCTCATCTCCTTCAGAGTGGACTGGTTGGATCTCCTTGCAGTCCAAGGGACTCTCAGGAGTCTTCTCCAACACCACAGTTCATTAAATGTAATTAAATAAAACAGCTTGTCAAACAGACAGGAAGAATATGGAACTAGTGTACATATCAAACCAGAAAATCATCTGTTTCTTAAATGTGATAACAGAATAAATCACTTCCTTAAAAAATTTACTCCTAATTACCAATTTAATAGCCTACATATATTATAACCATAGACTAAAAGAGGCTGAAAAATAAGAGCATTAAGACAATCAGTTATATAATACATTTCTTCTACATGCTCAAATGAAATAGTAGTATAGTCTAGATCCTGTTTACTTTAATTCTTGGAATCAAGACCAGAATTTTAACATAAAACATTAGATTACTAAATATTATAAGAGGCCTGTTTTCTGCATTGTACCTATATGCTAGCCACACTAACCATTGTAGATTAAATATCATAAACCTACAGATATCACATTTTTGATAACTGATGTCTCTCAGCATGCTATTCAACCAGTGGTACAAAGCCTCTTTATGGTTCCATAACTCCTCAAAGGCTGGGGAGGGTCAACAAGATAGGCATTGCACGAGGATATGACATTCCCATATTTCAGGTCATGTCCCAAGGTTCATTTGAAATTGAGAGAATCTGTAATGTCACACATGGACAGAAAAACATCTATTTCTGCTTTATTGACTATGCCAAAGTCTTTGACTGTATGGATCACAATAAACTGGAAAATTGGATCATAAACCCATCAACTCTGTTTTACCACTTGTAGGAGTTCAGCATGTGACCTTTACAAGTAGACCTTGAGTTATAGGCTTTTTATCAAATAAGTTCAGTTCAGTCGCTTAGTCGTGTCCAACTCTTTGCGACCCCATGAACTGCAGCACGCCAGGCCTCCCTGTCCATCTCCAACTCCTGGACTTTACTCAAACTCATGTCCATTGAGTTGGTG
This sequence comes from Bubalus kerabau, assembly GCF_029407905.1. Taxonomy (NCBI): domain Eukaryota; kingdom Metazoa; phylum Chordata; class Mammalia; order Artiodactyla; family Bovidae; genus Bubalus; species Bubalus kerabau. The sequence goes on from NC_073627.1 coordinate 150,760,006, forward strand.
ATGCCATCTAACCATCTCATCCTCTGCCATGCCCTTCTCCTCCAGCCTTCAATCTTTCCCAGCATCAGGGTCTTTTCAAATAACTCAGCTCCTCGCATCAGGTAGCCAAAGTATTGGAGTTTCAGCATCAACATCAGTTCTTCCAATGAACACCCACAACTGATCTCCTTTAGGATGGACTGGTTGGATCTCCTTGCAGTCCAAGGGACTCTCAAGAGTCTTCTCCAACACCACAGTTCAAAAGCATCAATTATTTGGCACTCAGCTTTCTTTATAGTCCAACTCTCACATCCATACATGACTACTGGAAAAACCATAACCTTGACTAGATGGACCTTTGTTGGCAAAGTAACGTCACTGTTTTTTAATATGCTGTCTAGATTGGTCATAGCTTTCCTACCAAGGAGTAAGTGTCTTTTAATTTCATGTCTGCAGTCACCATCTGCAGTGATTTTGAAGCCCAAAACAATAAGTCAGCCACTGTTTCCCCATCTATTTGCCATGAAGTGATGGGACTGGATGCCATGACTTAGTTTTCTGAAAGTTGAGCTTTAAGCCAACTTTTTCACTCTTCTCTTTCACCTTCATCAAGAGGCTCTTTAGTTCTTCTTCATTTTCTGCCATAAGGGTGCTGTCATCTGCATATCTGAGGTTATTGATATCTCTCCCACCAATCTTGATTTCAGCTTGTGCTTTGTCCAGTCCAACATTTCTCATGATGTACTCTGCATATGAGTTAAATAAGTAGGATGACAATATATATAGCCTTGATGTACTCCTTTTCCTATTTGGAACCAGTCTTTTGTTCTGTGTCCAGTTTTAACTGTTGCTTCCTGACCTGCATACAAATTTCTCAAGAGGCAGGTCAGGTGGTCTGGTATTCCCATCTCTTTTAGAATTTTCCACAGTTTATTGTAATCCACAGAGTCAAAGGTTTTGGCATAGTCAATAAAGCAGAAATAGATATTTTTCTGGAACTCTCTTGCTTTCTCGATGATCCAGCAGATGTTTGATCTCTGGTTCCTCTGCCTTTTCTAAAACCAGCTTGACCATCTGGAAGTTCATGGTTCATGTATTGCTGAAGCCTAGTTTGGAGAATTTTGAGCATTACTTTACTAGCGTGTCAGATGAGTGCAATAGTGTGGTAGCCTGAGCATTCTTTGGCATTGCCTTTCTTTGGGATTGGAATGAAAACTGACCTTTTCCAGTCCTGTGGCCACTGCTGAGTTTTCCAAATTTGCTGGCGTATTGAATGCAGCACTTTCACAGCATCATCTTTCAGGATTTGAAAGAGCTCAACTGGAATTCCATCACCTCCACTAGCTTTGTTCGTAGTGATGCTTCCTAAAGCCCACTTGACTTCACATTCCAGGATGTCTGGCTCTAGGTGAGTGATCATACCATCATGATTATCTTGGTCATGAAGATCGTTTTTGTACAGTTCTTCTGTGTATTCTTGCCACCTCTTTTTAATATCTTCTGCTTCTGTTAGGGCCATACCATTTCTGTCCTTTATCGAGCCCATCTTTGCATGAAATGTTCCCTTGGTATCTCTAATTTTCTTGAAGAGATCTCTAGTCTTTCTCATTCTATTGTTTTCCTCTATTTCTTTGCATTGATTGCTGATTCTTATCTCTCCTTGCTATTCTTTGGAACTCTGCATTCAAATGGGTATATCTTTCCTTTTCTCCTTTGCTTTTCGCTTCTCTTCTTTTCACAGCTATTTGTAAATACCTAAGACAGCCATTTTGCTTTGTTGCATTTCTTTTCCATGGGGATGGTCTTGATCCCTGTCTCCTGTACAATGTCCCGAACCTCCGTCCATAGTTCATCAGGCACTCTGTCTATCAGATCTAGTCCCTTAAATCTATTTCTCACTTCCACTGGATAATCATAAGGGATTTGATTTAGGTCATACCTGAATGGTCTAGTGGTTTTCCCTACTTTCTTCAATTTAAGTCTGAATTTGGCAATAAGGAGTTCATGATCTGAGCCACAGTCAGCTCCCGGTCTTGTTTTTCCCAACTGTATAGACCTTCTCCATCTTTGGCTGCAAAGAATATAATCAATATGGTTTTGGTGTTGACCATCTGGTGATGTCCATGTGTAGAGTCTTCTCTTGTGTTGCTGGAAGAGGGTGTTTGCTATGACCAGTGCATTCTCTTGGCAAAACTCTATTAGTCTTTGCCCTGCTCCATTCTGTACTCCAAGGCCAAATTTGCCTGTTACTCCAGGTGTTTCTTGACTTCCTACTTTTGCATTCCAGTCCCCTATAATGAAAAGGACATCTTTTTGGGGTATTAGTCTAAAAGGTCTTGTAGGTGTTCATAGAACCATTCAACTTCAGCTTCTTCTGGTGTTACTGGTCGGGTCATAGACCTGGATTACTGTGATACTGAATGGTTTGCCTTGGAAACAGAGATCATTCTGTCATTTTTGAGACTGCATCTTAGTACTGCATTTCAGACTCTTTTGATAATTATGATGGCTACTCCATTTCTTCTAAGGGATTCCAAAATAAAATACTTGGTTAACCGTGATAAGATATTTGTATAAATAAGTAAACCCAGCTCTTTCCTTAAAGAAGCTATAATTTTTCCAAAGCGTAGTATCAAAATTTTCTCTTTATTAAGTCTGTTCCCATCTTGGCACACAAATGATGCTTTCTGTGTGCTCTTCATTCTTAAACAACAGAATGCATGCTCAAATGATGTCAAAACTTAAAGATGAGGGACTCAAAAAATGATGCCTTACAAGTCTGAGGATGGAAATAATTCATTCAGAAGTATGACTCAATGTCATTCTAGGAGAATTTATAGGATTCATTCTCATAAAACAAGGCTTGTTTTTTGGCTAGTCTAACCAGTGTAAATTTGTGAGAAGAAAAGGGAGATTAAATAAAATGAAAGATTTTAGCTAGCTATAATGCTTCAGCAGCAAAAAGTTACAATACTTGGTCAAAATCTTCCTTCTATAGACTTCCTTTTAGACATCTGGAATTTATTAAAGTAAATGTTAATTTTATAACTTGGAGCAGCTACACTCACTAATATGGACAGTTTTAAAGACAAAGAAGAACCAAGAAAAATTAGTTTATGAGACAGTGAGTTAGGCTTTTTGGGTGTTCAATACTTGAACATGGTTGAGCTCCAATGCCCAACCATTTAGCAGAGGGAAGACAAAGGAATTTTAGGTGGTCCAAATTGATCAGTGAAGCTACTTATAGATCAATGGAACAGGATAGAAAGTCCAGAAATAAACCTAAGCACCTATGGTCAATTAATCTATGACAAAGAAGGCAAAAATACACAATGAAGAAAAGACAGTCTCTTCAATAAGTGGTGCTGGGAAAACTGGACAACTACATGTAAAAGAAATTAAAACATTTTCTGATACAATATATAAAAGTAAACTCAAAATGGATTAAAGAAAGACCTAAAGATAAGATTGCATACTATAAAACTCCTAGGGGAAAACAGAGGCAGAACACTTTGACGTATATTATAGCAATATCTTTTGGATCTACCTCCTAGAGTAATGCTGCTACTGCTAAGTCACTTCATTTGTGTCTGACTCTGTGTGACGCCATAGACGGCAGCCCACCAGGCTCCCCAGTCCCTGGGATTCTCCAGGCAAGAACACTGGAGTGGGTTGCCATTGCCTTCTCCAATGCATGAAAGTGAAAAGAGAAAGTGAAGTCGCTCAGCCATGTCCGACTCTTAGCGACCCCATGGACTGCAGCCTACTAGGCTCCTCCATTCATGGGATTTTCCAGGCAAGAGTACTGGAGTGGGGTGCCATTGCCTTCTCCACTAGAGTAATGAAAACAAAACAAAAATAAGCAAATGGGGTCTAGTTAAACTTAAAAGCTTTTGCACAGCAAAGGAAACCACAAACAAAATGGAAAGAAAACCCACAGAATGGGAGAAAATATGTACAAATGAAGCAACCAAAAGGGATTAATCTCCAAAATATACAAACAGCTCATGCAGCTCAAATCAAAAAACAAACAACCAATCAAAAATAGGCAGAATATTTAAAGAGACACTTCTCCAAAGATGTCATACAGATGGCCAAAAAGTACACGAAAAGATATTTAACACTGTTACTTATTAGAGAAATGCAAATCAGAACTACAATAAGGTATCTCCTCACACTGGTTTGAATGGCCATTATCAACAAGTCTACCAACAATAAATGTTGGAGAGGGTGTAGAGAAAAGGGAACCGTCTTACAGGGTCAGTAGGAATGTAAACTGGTACAACCACTATGGAGAACAGTATGGAGGTTCCTTAAAAAACTAAATATAGGGCTTCGCTGGTGGCTCAGTGGTAAAGAATCTGCCAGCCAATGCAGGAGACATGGGTTCAACCCCTGATCCAGGAAGATTCCACATGCTGAGCAGCAACTAAGCCCACATGCCACAACTATTGAGCCTCTGCTCTAGAGCCCCAAAGCCACAACTCCTGAGCCCACAGGCCACAACTACTGAAGCCCTACAGTAGGGCTTCAGTGCTACAGCGCTCCGCAGGCAACAAGAAAAGCCCCTGGAACGAGAAGCCCGTGCACCACAACTAGCGAGGAGCTGCCACTTGCCACAACTAGAGAAAAGCCTGCATAGCAACAAAGACCTAGCACAGCCAAAAGTAAATAAATAAAAAATTTAAAAAAACCCTAAGAACTACCATATGATCCAGCAATCCCACTCCTGGGTATGAATCTGGAGAAAACCATAATTTAAAAAGATACATGCACTCCAATGTTCACTGCAGCACTATTTACAATAGCCAGGACATGGAAGCAACCCAATGCCCATCAACAGAGAAATGAATACAGAAGATGTGGCACATATACACAGTGGAATATTAGCCATAAAAAAGAATGAAATAATGCCATCTGCAGCCACATGGATGAACCTAGGGATTATCATACTAAATGAACTAATCAAAGAAAGATAAGTATCATATGACATCATTTACATGTGGAATCTAAAAAAAATGATACAAATGAACTTATTCACAAAACAGAAACAGACTTCAACTTATGGTTGCCAAAGGGGAGAAATGGGGGGAGGAATAAATTAGGAGTCTGAAATTAACATATATACACTACTATATATATAATAGGTAATCAACAAGGACCTACTGTATTGAACAGGGAACTGTACTCAATATTTTGTAATAGCTACATGGGAAACATAATGCTGAAAAAATCCATTTCCTCTAAGGGATTCTTGCCCACAGTAGTAGATATAATGGTCATCTGAATTAAATTCGCCCATTCCAGTCCATTTTAGTTCACCTAAAATATAGATGTTCACTCTTGCCATCTTCTGCTTGACCACTTCTAATTTACCTCGATTCATGAACCTAACATTCCAGGTTCCTAAGCAATATTGCTCTTTACAGCATTGGACTTTACTTCCATCACCAGTCACATCCACTAACTGGGCTCATCCACAACTTTGACTCTGTCTCTCCATTCTTTCTGGAGTTATTTCTCTACTCTTTTCCAGTAGCATATTGGGCACCTACTGACCTGGGGAGTTCATCTTTCAGTGTCATATCTTTTTGCCTTTTCATACTGTCATGGGGTTCTCAAGGCAAGAATACTGAAGTGGTTTGCCATTCTCTTTGCCAGTGGACCACATTTTGTCAGAACTCTCCACCATGACCCATCCATCTTGGGTGGCTCTACAAAGCATGGCTTATAGTTTCATTGAGTTAGACAAGGCTGTGGTCTGTGTGATCAGTTTGATTGGTTTTCTGTGATTGTGGTTTTCATTCTGTCTGCCCTATGAAGGACAAGGATAAGAAGCTTATGGAATCTTCTTGATGGGAGAGGCTGACTATGGGGGAAACTGGATCTTGTTCTGAGGGGCAGGGCCATGCTCAGTAAATCTTTAATCCAATTTTCTGTTGATGGGCAGGGCTGTGTTCCCTCCCTGTTGTTTGACCTGAGACCAAACTATGGTGGAGGTAATGAAGATAAAGGCGACCTCCTTCAAAAGGTCCTCTGGATGCACTGCCGCACTCAGTGCCCCCGACCCTGCATCAGGCCACCACCAACCCACGTCTCCACTGGAGACTTCTGGACACTCCCGGGCAAGTCTGGGTCAGTCTCTTGTGGGGTCACTGCTCTTTTCTCCTGGGTCCTGGTGTACACAAGGTCTTGTTTGTCCCCTCCAAGAGTCTGTTTCCCTAGTCCTGTATAACTTCTGTAATCAAATCTCAGCGGCCTCCAAAGTTAAATTCTCTGGGGGTTCTCAGTCCCTTTGCCAGATCCCCAGGTTAGGAAATCTGTTGTGGGTCCTAGAACTTTCTTAACAGTGCAAGAATTTCTTTGGTATAATTGTTTTGCATTTTGTGGGTCGTCTGCTCACCTCCACTGAAATTTTTAAAGAGTATGATAACCACATACAAATTACCGAAGCACCACTGATTTTCCCTATCCCAAATACCTGGAATCACTCAGGCATGGAATGATGGCCACAGTACATCCAGTAAACAGACATCAAAAATATACAGGTGTGTTTGAAAACAAACGATGTCCCCTGTGAAAGCACAGCATCCTGACTGCCGCCATGTCCACTTTTACATGGTGGCTACTTTATAAAGAAAGTGGATGGCCACTTGACTTCCAGAAAGCATAAAAAGCACACTGCTGAAGCTGAGCTTTGATGCTTACCTGGACCTAAAATGAGTGTTCCACCTTGCTGAGCTGGATCTCCTTGAAAATCAAAAAGAGGGCCAGTTACTGCTCTCCACAGGCTCCGAATGCTTCCTGAGAGTATATTTGATTTTACATGGGGGCTCTGTCCTGAAATATTAGGAATTGTCTTTAGATGTTATCATTTTATATTTGACTTGATATTAAGATAACGTTAGTATTTTTAGAAAACAGTCTCTCTCTTATGTGTTATCTTACTTTTGACTTGCCTTTTTCTCTTCCTTCGAAGAACAGTTTCTCAGCCTTTCACTACCGATGTTTTAGACCAGATAAGTCTTTGTCCTGAGTAACGTAGGGTGAATACCATCATCTGTGCTCTCTGAACTTACTACATGCCATAGCAACCACCATTCACCAAGCTGTGAGAACTGAATATGTCTCTAGACACAAATATCCCCTGGCAGGGGGGAGGGGTCAAAATTGTCCCCAGTTGAGAACTACTGCTTTAAAAGAAGAAGTGATGACAGACCCAGACAATTTTCTGCCACCGAAAAATGTCAGCTATAGAATTCTCAAACTGGCAGCACTTTCCTTTTTAATCCCCCATTTATATTTGGTTTCGTCTCTTACCTAGTAATAGATAACTACATTCCTCTTCAGAAGACATTGTGGCACAGACTACTGTTATATGCTGGTCGAAACTTGTTTACTCTTTCTGGGACCACAACTAAACATTTCCCAGTCTTCCTGGGGTTTGGTAGGGCTGTATGACTACAATCAAACCAATGAGTAAAATAACGTGTGCCACTTCCACAGCATCTCCTAAAAACCTCTCCAGAGGTGATTATCCATGTTTTTTCTATTAGGTTGGTGCAAATATAGCTGCATTTTTTGCATTGTTGAAATTTGCCATTTGATTTTGGAATACATTCTTAATAAATGTGGTTATGTTATATATCATTTTAATGCACATTTCTCATTTTATGTTTTTTTGCTAATGACTTATTGCTATTTATTTCATATTTATTTTGGACTATGGAAATGATGTTAGACAACCAAATCTGAGCAATTTTCTCATTTGAGTTTAAAATGAATCATAAAGCAGTAGAAACAACTCAGTAATGCATTTGGTCCAGGAACTGTTGATGAATGTACAGTGCAGCGGTGGTTCAAGGAGTTTTGCAAAGGAGACAAGAGCCTTGAAGATGAGGAACGTAGTGACCAGCCATCGGAAGCTGACAACGACCAAGTGAGATCATCAAAGCTGATCCTCTTACAACTACATGAGAAGTTGCCAAAGTACTCAACATAGGCCATTCTACAGTCATTGGGCATTTGAAGCAAATTGGAAAGGTGATAAAGTTTAATGAGTGGGTGCCGCATGAGCTGACTGGGAATTTTTAAAAATGTCATTCTGAAGTGTTGTCTTCTCTTATTCTATGCAACAACAAGGAAGCATTTCTCAATTGGATTGTGATGTGCAATGAAAAGTGGATTTTATATGACAACTGGTGATGACCAGCTCAGTAGCTGGACAGAGAAGAGGTTCCAAAGCATTTCCCAAAGCCAAACTTGCACCACAAAAAGGTCGTGGTCACTGTATTCACTACAGCTTTCTGAATCCTGGTGAAACCATTACATCTGAGAAGTATGCTCAGCAAATTGATGAGATGCACCAAAAACTGAAATGCCTACTCCTGGCATTGGTCAATAGAAAGGGCCCAGCTCTTCTCCATGATAATGCCCGCACATAGCACAACCAATGCTTCAGAAGTTGAATGAATTGGGCTACATAGTTTTGCCTCATTCGCCATATTCACCTGACCTCTTGCCAACTGACTACCACTTCTTCAGCGGGGAAAATGCTTCCACAACAAGCAGGAGGCAGAAAATGCTTTCCAAGAGTTCGTTGAATCCCAAAGAATGGATTTTTACACTACAGGAATAAACCCACTTATTTCTTGTTGGCAAAAATGTGTTGATTGTAATGATTCCTACTTTGATTAATAAAGATGTGTTTGAGTCTAGTTATGATTTAAAATTCATGGTCTAAAACATCAATTACTTTTGCACCAACCTAAATACATCCTTTGAAGTTTGGATTGACAATGGCAGAGCCACATGATGGAAGAGGCCTGAGTCTTTCCTACTGTGTCCCTCAATTGCTGCTTGGAGAAGCACCCAATAGAAATATCCTTCTTGAAATGTGAATGAATAGGAACTAACCTCATTCTTTATATGCCACTGAGACTTTGAGGTTTAGCTGTAACAACAGTTAACTATAGCTACCTCTCCATCTTTGCTTGTCAGTTTTTCTATTTCCTTTCTCACAGTGACTGATACTTTCACTACCTTTGAGTAAAGAAACTACCTGTCTTATAACTTATCCTTTTCCTACCCCTGCCTTTTATTAAAAAAAAAAAAATCTGGACTCCACCAATTCTAAGGCCAGAGAGTGACAGAGCAGTGAGACATTGCAGCCCAGGTCTTCCTGCCTGCCGCAGTCTGCCTTTCCAGGTGCATGTCAACCAGTGTACACTAGTTACCAGTCCCATTTATCTTCTCCTGTGGGAGTCACAGCACAGAGCTAACCCCTCAGCCCTGGGGTCCAGCTTCAACTAGTGCTTTGGGCTTTTTACTTTAATGATTATGCTGCCTTTGACCTAACTGATTTCTTAATATATCCAGATAACTATTATTTTCTTCATCTCTCCAACTTTTCTGTTTCTTTCATGTTTAGAGGAGGATGGACATTCATTCATCTTACCAAGAAACAAATACATTCTCATTAACTTAGAGACATGGGTAAAGAGACTAAAGTTTATGTTTTTAAGGATTTTATATCTAAAATAAATGTTCATAAATCCAAACTATCCCCTTATGTCCAAAGAAGGGTCATTTAATATTTCTGAAATTTTAAAAATTCAATAGAAGAAGATTCCACAACCTAGAATTTCACAATCTTGGCTGTAAAGCACAATCTAATTTTGCGACTATGAATTTAGTTATGTGTAAAACTCCTGGGGTTTTTTTTTTTAATTTTTTCCTCTTTACTTTGATTCTTGGACTCAAGACCAGAATTTGAATTTGAAATATTAGATTAAGTATTGTAAGAAGCATGTTTCCTGCATGCACTTATCTGCTGTCTATAGCAATCACTATAGATTTAATACCATAAACTGGCTTATTATCAAGTAAGGCAAAATGAAATATCAGGTAAACCCATTACTTCCTTGAATTTAGTGGCTTTATTTTCTTATTCTTTGTCTTTATAACCTGTCCCATTAATTTTAAATTATTATATTTTATTTTCAATGTGGTTTTCAAGTAGGATTATTCTTAGACTGATTCTAAGACTTGTGCTTTTTCAGGTGGGAACTTTAAAAAATCATTTCATGAGAACCTAATGTTTTCTGTTTGGAAAAAGAGTTGTTTGACACAGATCAAAGGAGTTTAAATGATTTGAATATAGTTTCTTTATAATTATAAGCATGTATTTTGCTTTAAATTCATCTGTTTTCTTTGCAATTCTCTCTCTTTACTGAGGCAATGAATGATGAGGTGTTACTAAAGTAAAACTCACAGTTTATATCAAAAGCAGCTAAATGATAAACAGACCTTACATATGCTGAGGCTCTGATACAGCACAGGAAAATAGTCTACCAAAGATTAAGGTTCACAATCTGTACCATTGCAATTTCCTATACTAAAAAGAGAGGAGAAAAAAAAGAACAAATTCTCTATCTATGGTACCTCATCATTAGTTTTAATAAAGTTTAGGTCGCTTTCTTTAAAAATATTAGTAAAGGAAGGGATCATGTCAACTCCGCTTCATAAGTAGCAGCTCTGTGATCTGTCCCTCTGTGTCTCTACTTCAGGCCCTGTCATTTCTTTCTAGCCTATTACTACAAACTTGTCAAGAATACCAATGACAATTGATACCTCCCGTTTGGCACGTTCCAATTGCTTCTCTATCTGGCAACAAGACTTCTCCACTCAAACACTTTTATGACACCCCCACTGCCTTGAGAACAAATCCAAATTCCTTGGCTTGTTCCCAGACACAGAATGGCTCACACAATTCCCAACTGGCTCCTAGGCTCTGGCCAGACAGAGAGAACTGCAGTTCTCCAAGAGTCAAAATTTTTCATACTGATGTGCTACTTTTTGTCAGCTGCAGCATTCCCAGCCTCACTTCATCCAGCTAACTCCTTAAAGAGTGAGCTTAGACAACACCATTTCTAAGAAGCCCTCCCAGATTCTTTTCTTCCTGTGCATTTCTGGTATTACAGGCATTTCTGTATTACAGGTATTGCCAGTACATGCTCTCCTCTTTTACAAGCCCTAAGCTGTAATGTAATTAACTGTTTGCTTCTTTCTCCCAGGGTAGATTATGAGCACTGGGAGGGCAGGGGCTGCGTCTTTTGTCACAGTTGTCCTGGGAACAGCCAACACAGTGGGTGCCATGGGTGTCATTCTCAACATTTGTTGAGAATAAGTGATCTGGGTTCTAGTTGAGTTCTCTTGCTTGGTATTTCAGAAGCCAAGTTCCTTTTTTCTAAAACCCATATCAATAGCTCACCTAAAGCTTATTGCACTTTTAATTATAAAGAACTGTGCAAGAGTAGGGAATGTAGACCATACAGAGATGAATAAAACATCAAACCTTTCAACTAACTATACTACTAATCACCTTAAGTTCAATCATAGAGTATATAATAAAGTACAAGGTGCTATTAAAAAACAATGAGGGAAGCAATTGTTTCTGCTGGTAGAGCTATTTAGAGCCCCTTTGAGTTGGGCTTTAGATGAAAACTAAGATTTCATCAGTTAAAGAACATAAGAGTGTTCAAAGCCATGGTGTTGAGGTATGAAAATGTATTAACTTAAGCAATATTATTTTTCTTTTAAATACAAAAATAAAATATACTCATTGTAAAAAAAAAATATATATATATATATATATATATATATATATATATATAAAAGCCACTTTTCTCACTCCTATGTCTTGGGGTAAACATTGCAATGTCTTTTAAAACAATTTTCACCACATACACATATATAATAGTATAGATATTTATGTTTATGAAAATGGTTTTTATTTTCACAAAAATGAAATCACACTGAAAACACTGCTTTGAACTTGCATTTTTTCATTCATTTAGAACTTCACCAACAGCCTTCCATGTCATTACATCCAGGAAATGAATTTTAGAGTATCATGAATCTGGACCACTTACTAGAATCATAAAGAGCAGGCTGATTTATGAATTTACCATTTGTTCCCCTATGCATATATATACTTATGTGAAATGTGAAATACACTATTAGCATTTCCTACTTGAGACATGTCTTACCTGAGGAGGCAATTTCTTCACCTCTTTTCATTCCCAATCTTTTATAAATTTCTCTCTCAGGATCAACATAGATTTCATGAGAATACCCAGTTAGTTTACAGAAAGGCTGAAAAAAAAAGTATAGTTGGAATTTTTATCAAGACAAATGAGAGAAAAATAGTGATAATCTGACTAAATTTTAGCAAATTTAGACCCAGGTTCAATCCCTGGGTCAGAAGATCCCCTGAAGAAGGGAATGGCTACCACTCTTGGCCTGGAGAATTCCATGGACAGGGGAGTATGGCAGGCTATAAGTCCATGGGGTTGCAAAGAGTTGGACATGACTGAGTGACTAACACTTCAGTGATTTAAGTAATTATATAATTTTTATGTCTAAAACATATTTAGCCTGTTAGGGTCCCAACTGGCTATATATTTACCTCAATATGATGGTAGGATGACTGTCCAATCACTATGAGAGTGACATTTGCTTCCTTTAGGAGAGAAAAAGGACATATACATATTATTAGAAATTATGTTTCCCCTAATTATAACTTCCCCTAATCCAATTCTTTTCTTCCATTTTAATGCCACCTATAGGCTTCCAGAAGAATGGAATGAGTCAAAGCAATTATGCTAAAATATTCAATTAATTCAGATGATTCTTTTGCTAAGTAAGAATTTAAAAATAATAGTCAGTAATTCTCTACATTTTCCCAAAAGGCATACATTGAACTAGAATAAAAACTATTAAAGTAGGGTTATTTAATCAGACAATTTTATTCTTTCACATCTCAATTGACAAGGTCTGCTGAAAACAGATCTTAATTTTACAGAAGCTACCAATGCTTTCACTAAAAAGCTAACCTGGGGACAAACCTCTATATGCTTGAAGAAATACACCTGTACGTGGCTGTCACAAGAATGTGGAGCTGTAATTCCATTAAGGATACAACTTTTTCACCTTAAAGTTATACTAGTAACTTCCTGTAATGAACAACTATTTGGAGTGTCTGTATTATAAAACTAAAGAAAAGAAAATATTTCTAGCATTTCTGTTTTTGGTAATTATGAATCAACATTTGAGAATAGGCAGGTTATTAGGTAACATCAAAATTATTATTATGGTTAGTACTTTTATAGTCAGGCAGTAATGAATAGGACAGAAATACACTTCCAATGAGTCTCTTCCCTTTTTGGAGGTGTTGGGGAGATGTGTGGGATGGTGATAATCTGGATTTGTGAGCGTCTGCGCTGGAGAGGCGGTGCGTTCCGCCCCTCATGCCATCACACTCCTCATAAGCGGCAGGTGAGTTTCACCAGGCCGCCCGGAAGCGGGGCACGCTGCTGCTCACTCTAGGGAAACTTACTTGTAAGAAACTCTTGGGGATTTTGGCCAGATCTTCTACATATTCCTTGCAGATGTAACACAGGAAATGCTGAAATCCCAACACAGGCAAAAAGGACAAGTTAGCAACTAACACTCTCGAAGTCAGAAATAACCAAGTACTTATGCGTGACGTAATGCAACAGCCAAGACGGTTAGAGATGTCAAGGGTGCCCAAATGTGCACTGAAATTGGGCCCCACGCAGTCTCTGTTAGGCCTCTTCGCTCGCTGAGAAAATGGCCTTGGCTTGGCGGGCTGCTTTTCCTTTTCCGTTCAAGGAAGCGAGAGCGGAGTACGCCTTCCAGAAACCTTTAGTGGACGACCACTAGAGGAAGGGTCAGGCCCGGCGGGCTCCGTTCTCTGGTCCTGGACCCTTCCAGAGGCCCGATGTAACTCCCCCCAGAGGAGGCCGTGGAAACAACCTCCATCCCTGCCTGCAGGTGAGGTCCCTGCGCCGGATCGTCCCGTCGCCCGTGCTCACCCGCACGAAGACCACGATAGCCCGGCGCTCTCGGAACAGCTCACCAAACGGCACAGGCCTCCCGGAGGCGTCCAGCACCGGCAGCTCGGCCACGGCGGCGGCCAGGGACTGCCAGCTCGCGGGGCCGCTTGGGACTGGGGCTGGGGCGGCGTGACCGCTGACCTGCCGCGTGACCGGGGCCTCGGAGGGGGCTGCCATCGCGCCCTACGTCCGAGGGCCCTCGGAGAACGACCGAGCGGGATCGAGGCTGGGTGGGTTGGAGGGCGGCCAAGCGGAGCGCAAGGGGCGGGGCTCTCCATGGGGCGGAGCTGCCCGGGGCCCAGGCTCGCTGCGGAGCTCCGGGGCCTAACCCGGTGCACCCGGCGGTTCTCAGGCAAGACCTCGAGTCTCCTTTTGACGTGGCTCTGATGGTTCCGAAGCTGCAGAAGGGTACAGAACCACTCTCGAGTTTTCTGACCCAGCCGCTCATGGTAGGAAGAGAGACAGAGACGCAGAGAGAGACAGGGAGGGCGGGGGCGGAGAGAGAAGGAGAGACAGAGACAGGAGACGGGGTGCGGGGAAGAGAGAAAGACGGAGACAGAGAGACGGCGTGGAGCGGGGAGACTGGGGGAAGAGAGAGAAGAGAGAAAAGAGGAGAGCGAGATATAAAGGCGAGAAAGGAGTTAAATATGAAGAAAGCCCCTGCCCTCCGTAGCCATCTGGGCTGCAGTTAGCTCTTAGTTACCTTTTCAAGAGAATCAGTTGCCTACCAAGCACATCCCCCCCTGCTAGATTTAGTCTGGTTTAAATCCACTCCCTCCTCAGTTCTCGTGCTTTTTTTTTTTTTTTTGAGCTATCGTTAACATACACTGTAATGTATAAATCTTAAGTGTGGATTTAAATTTTATTTTTAGTTAAAATTTAAACATTTGTCAAAATTTTATCATGGAAATTTAAAAACATGCCCAGAAAGTTGAATTTTACAGTGAACACTCCTATATCCACCACCTAGATTCTACTGTTGGTTAACATTTTACTCTATCAAAATTAGTGCATCTGTTCACAGTTAGGTGAGTTTTGCCTGATTATTCACCCCTGTTATCCACTTACTGTTTCATGCTCAGTCCGTCTTTTGCAGCCCCCTGGATGGTAACTCGCCAGGCTCCTCATCCATGGGATTTTTCAGGCAAGAATATTGGAATGGGTAGCCATTCCCTCCTCCATGGGATCTTCCTGACCCAGGATCCAACCCAAGTCTCCTGTGTCTCCTGCTGCATCACAGGCAGATTCTTTACCACTGAGCCACAACTCCATAAAAATATGGACCATTGCTATTGAGGAAATTCCCTCAATTATATTTTTTAAGAGCTAGTATAATAAACCTATTTATAAATGTGCTAGGTTGTTTCAGGAGTCAATTTTCTTTCTTCAAACTTTTGTTTTGCTAAAGCTATTTACTAGGGTCCTTAAGTGAGATGACTCTGTGTGTGTATGTATGTATGTATGTAAATGATGGATTGAGAAGGATGAGAAAAATGGATTTAAATGGCTTTGCATCAGTTTTGTAGATGTCCTACAGTACATGCATACCAGGTAGTCTTTTAAGCATGTTTCTATCCCACCTTGCTTTCTTCTGGTGCAGGCTGCAGGCAAGCATGCATATGGGAATTTAGGAATTTCTGCAGCCTCTTTGAGACTCAGCTGGTCCTGGACTTGGAGGTTGGTCTTGTACTGGGGTTTCTCATAGATGGTGACAATGTGTCCAAGCCTTCCAGGGCAGAACAAGACAACATTCAGGTTCTTTGTCTTTAAAAGTTCACCCACCTTTGTTTTTGGATTTGTGGTTCAGAAAATATGATCCTGTAGAGTCCTTTGGACTGAAAGGAGATTAAACCAGTCAATCTTGAAGGAAATCAACCCTGAATAATCATTGGAAGGACTGATGCTGAAGCTCCAATACTTTGGCCACCTGATGAAAAGAGCCAAATCATTGGAAAAGACCCTGATGGTGGGAAAAATTGAAGGTAGAAGAAGTAGAGGGTGACAGAGGATGAGATGGTTGGACGGCATCACTGATTCAATGGACATGAATTTGGGCAAACTCCAGGAGGTGCTGAGGGACAGGGAAGCCTGGTGTGCTGCAGTTTATGGGGTCACAAAGAGACGGACACAACTTGGCGACTAAACAACAACAAAATTTATGGTATTTGTTTAGTGGAAGACCTTCAGGATCACCCTTATCTAGCACAGAGGATTCACTCTGCCACAAAGTACAGGAGAGACTGATCCAGAATCCTCTGGCTTTCAGTTGTGTAAAGACATCCATTATTGAACACACATTTAAATGCTCATTCAGTGGCACCCCACTCCAGTACTCTTGCCTGGAGAATCCCATGGACGGAGGAGCCTGGTAGGCTGCAGTCCATGGGGTCGCTAAGAGTCAGACACGACTGAGCAACTTCACTTTCACTTTTCACTTTCAGGTATTGGAGAGGGAAATGGCAACCCACTCCAGTGTTCTTGCCTGGAGAATCCCAGGGACGGGGAAGCCTGGTGGGCTGCTGTCTATGGGGTCGCACAGAGTCGGACACGACTGAGGCGACTTAGCAGCAGCAGCAACAGTTTGAGAAACTCTGCTGTGGATTTGGACAGTTCTGATCATAGACCTATTTCTAAGTCATGATCTGCCAGTGCTGGGGTACCACAGATGCACTCTCAGGGGCACTGCAGCATATTTTAAATACTTGAGGGAAGTAGAGGTTATCTGTTTGACATCCTTCTTGTGAGGGGAGGTAGTTCATGATTTCCATTAGACTGCATTTCTTTTCACTATATTTTGAATAATGTCATATCTTTGCCAAGCTGGGTTTCTAACAACTGTGATAAAAAGCTAGAACCTCACAAAATCACTGTGTTTAGGGAATGAGGTTGGATATGTCCAATCTGATTCAAGATTGGAGAAGTTGGTGCAATGTCCGACAGGTAGGCATGCCCTGGGTGAAATACAGATGTTACTTTTTCTTATAGTGTGTATGTGTTAGTCATATCTGACTCTTTGCAACCCTTTGGACTGTAGCCCGCCACTCTCCTCTGTCCGTGGGTTTTTCCAGGCAAGAATGCTGGAGTAGGTTGCCATTTCCTCCTCCAGGGGATCTTCCAGACCAGGGATCGAATCCCTGTCTTCTGCATCTCTTGCATTGCAGGCAGATTCTTTACCACTGAGCCACCTGGGAAGCCCCCTTAATTTATAGTTGTATCTTAAAATAGCTACTAAGTTGTTCAGACAGAAGTTGTTTGGATCTAACTTCTAAGTAAAAGGAACTGATAGGAATTTCTTTCAGCCTAAGGGTGCTGTGAATAAACTACTGACACCAACAAATAAACTACTGTGAACCAAGCAAGTCTGGAAATCTTTGAATCAGACAGTAGGCTCCTTGCCTCTTGCAGCACTGTAATATCTTCACAGACTGGCACAAAGTCTGGCACACTGTAGGCCTCTATGAATATTGTCCGATTGGTCAATACACGGAATGTGCAAGAAATGGTGGCACTAGAGAGTTTTCAGCAGCTAGCATGGATCCAGTATGAATGGGAGAAAAGTAGGCAGAGTGCTTTATAGAACGGGTATTTTCCACTGTTTGAAACAAGCAAGGCAGAGCTCAGAGGCCATATCCAACTGCAAGTATGCCAGTCCACAGAAACCCACCAACCTAACTCCCAACCAGCTCTATTTCATTCAGATTATTTAGAGATGAGCCTTACCTGGTAGTGAATGCCCAGATTTCCTGGGTCTAGATGCTGTAACAACTAACTCCAACCACAGTCTTCACACTGGTGTCCCAATAGATGGTCAAAACTCCCCCAAACTTCCTGGTTGAACTTGGGGCTATGTCACTTGGTTCATCATATATTCTAGCTCATCAAATATTCCAACTTATCAGGTTTTTCTGACCTCCTAATTTCTGGTTATTTGGTACACTGCATGCTTTTTTTTTTTTTTTTTAAAGCATGTGTTACAGTTATGATTATCTGGTTTTTTGTCCATTTCTTTTTTTATTGAAGTATAGTTGATTTATAGTGTGGTGCTAGTTCCTGATGTACAGCAAAGTGATTCAGTTATGCAGTTATATATATATACACCCATGTATATATATTCTTTTTCACATTATTTTTTATTATGTTTTATTATAGGATATTGAATACAGTTTCCTGTGCTATACAGTAGGATTTTATTGTTTATTTTATATATAATAGCTTTTATCTGCTATCTAGAAAGATTAAGTTAACTAAGACAAGCTCAAGGCAAGGAGACAATAGTCAGGAAGATAAATTCAGAATAAATAGTTGTAATGAAGAGCAATAAATAATATAGCAGAAGTATGAATAAAATATAGTGAGAACTTGAATCAGTTATTGTACTCTTGGTTTCAAGTGACAGAAAACCTTGGCTCAAATGGTTTTGCATCATAAGGATATTTATTATCTACCATAACAGGAAATTCAGAGATAAGTCAGATTGTGCGCTGTGCTTAGTCGCTCAGTCATGTCTGACTCTTTGTGACCTGATGGACTGCAGCCTGCCAGCCTCCTCTGTCCATGGAATTCTCCAAGCAAGAATACTGGAGTTGGTTGCCATGCCCTCCTCCAGGGGATCTTCCTGACCCAGGAATCAAATGGGGTCTCCTGCATTGCAGGTGGATTCTTTACCAGCTGATCAGGGAAGCCCCAGGTAGGTTCTAGGAGTGGTATTCCTTCCTCAGCTCTTCTCTTAGTTCTACCCTCCTTTGTTCTGGCATTGCCCTCGAGCGAGCCTCCTATGTAGTGAAAAGCTGATCCCAGTAGCAGTAGAGCTGCATTTTCTAGTTCAGATGTGATGAAGAGACACAGAATATTTTCATCCCCAGAAGCTCTAGCAAACTTTTCCTTTTAGTTTGCTGCTGCTGCTGCTGCTAAGTTGCCTCAGTCGTGTCCGACTCTGTGCGACCCCATAGAAGGCAGCCCACCAGGCTCCCCCATCCCTGGGATTCTCCAGGCAAGAACACTGGAGTGGGTTGCCATTTCCTTCTCCAATGCATGAAAGTGAAAAGTGAAAGTGAAGTCGCTCAGTCGTGTCCGACTCTTCACGACCCCATGGACTGCAGCCCACCAGGCTCCTCCATCCATGGGATTCTCCAGGCAAGAGTACTGGAGTGGGTTGCCATTGCCTGCTGGGGTCCAGCCCCGGATGATTCAAGGAGTTCGAAGCGGGGACGGTGTAGGCGAGGATCAGGAAACAACTGCTTAATTAAACGTTAATTAAGGATATAAAGAGTAATAGAATGAGGATAGCTCAGTGAGGAAATTCAGTGGACAAAAGAGGCTGAATAATTCAGCCAGAAGGTGAGAGAAAGAACGACATGGGGAGACCAAGTTTCGGTGAACAAGGCCCGCACTTTATTTTCCAAAGTAGTTTTTATACCTTAAGTTATGCATGGGGGAAGGGGTAGAGTCATGCAGTAAGCCAGGCTTTCTTCCTGCAAACTTATCATATGCAAAAGTTTAGGTGATTTGCATCATCTTCTGGCCCGGAGGCCTGTTAACA
Source organism: Bubalus kerabau (assembly GCF_029407905.1). NCBI lineage: Eukaryota > Metazoa > Chordata > Mammalia > Artiodactyla > Bovidae > Bubalus > Bubalus kerabau. Next base: position 150,779,443 of record NC_073627.1, read on the forward strand.
TTTTAAGACCCTTTCTTCAGAAAACTTATTTTCCTCTAAAGGTGATTAGTCAGGTGCCACCCTCCAAAAGCATTAAAGTTGCATTCCTATAGGACAAAGGTGTGGTGGGCTATAATGAGAAAAAGAATTAACTCAAGGGTCCCAGGTTACAAACATTAAAGCTACTACTTACACCAATTATATTAATCAATACACTGCCAGGGACACAGCAGGTAAGGGATATGGAAACTTAGCAGCAAACATTGGCCCAATAAGTGAAAAAGCCTTCACCAGTACAATTTCTGATCAATCTTTTAACTACTCAAAGGAATCTGTGTTTAGACAGTTTAGAACATCTCCTGCCTCTCACAGTTGGGAGGCTCTGAACAATCACATGTGGCCGGAAAAACCTATTCAGGCAGGCTAGAGGATTTCCAAAGGAGTTTGTAGGTTGAAACGCTGTCACACCCAGGAACTTTATTAACTGGAGCTGTAAGTTAACTCTTTTTTTCAGAGAGAGGTAGTGGGGGACAGCCCCCTGTAAAGTCAGAGGTGTAGGTGAAAGCACAAAGCAGAAAGTAGGCAGACTCTGGTTTTGGCGGTAGATGCTCAAGAATTTCCAGGGGGACTCCTGAGGCTCGATCCGGCCTTTGCGTATGCCGAGCCTCCTTCCTCATGACCTTTGTCATGGGTGGAGCTCCTCACGCTGGCTCCCGGCAGTGATAGAATTCCAGTTGAGCTATTCCAAATCCTGAAAGATGATGCTGTGGAAAGTGCTGCACTCAATATGCAATTTGCAATATGCACTCAGTATGCAATATGCCGGCTCCCAGCAATTGCCTTCTCCCTGAAACTCCTTACCAGGTCACAAAAATCTATTAATAGCTCCTTATTTAGTTACACCTTTTGTTATGCCTTTGAAACAATTGTTCATACAAACTAAACTATTTGTATTTCCCCAAGCGTATCTTGCGTTTTCTACCTCTTTACCTCTGTACACACTGTTCCAGCTTCCTAGAAAGACCTTCAGTTTGTCAGACTGTTACCAAATGGTGTGTAGTGGATCCGGCTGCTCACCAGTCAAAAGCCAATAAGCAGGCCGGGTTGGTGGAAAAGAAAGTTTGCTTTATTTCAGATGCCAGCAACTGAGGAGGCGGGGAGGGTGGTAGATGTTTATCCAAAGGCCAACTCACTCGCCCTCTGACAAGTAGGGAGTGAGAGCTTTTCTAGACAGAAGAGGGGGCAGCTACATGCCTTTTAGTTTAGCTTACCTAAATTTGCTATAAAAAAATTTATTGAACAGAAACCTGAGTTAAATAGAGTTGGGAAACCAGAAGGGGGAGCTCTCTCACCCTGCGGTGCTAGCCGAGCTCAACAGTTTTTAAGAAAGATTCCTTTCCTGGCAAGGACTCGGCCAATGAGGAGCTATGGACTCTGCTTACTGCAGCCTCCCAACTTCCTTTTCCCTCTATGAAAATGTGCATCTTTCCTTGCCGTGGGTGAACTTGCATGTGGCTCACCATGGTTGCAGACCTACAGCTGCAATTCCCTGTTGCTTCAGAATATAAACCCATCTTTTCTGGAGAAAAGCCTGGCAGCCTATTTGTTTCAGGTCAACACAGTTTAGACGTATGCTGCTCTGGACCAATCTCTGGCAAAAGACTATGATTGGTTTAAATTGATGATTTGAATAAAATGGACACTGGGAAATAAGCCAAAATGATCACTGAAGTGAAGTGAAGTCGCTCAGTCGTGTCTGACTCTTTGCGACCCCATGGACTATAGCCTACCACACTCCTCGGTCCATGGGATTTTCCAGGCAAGAGTACTGGAGTGGGTTGCCATTTCCTTCTCCAGAGGATCTTCCCAACCTAGGGATCGAACCTGGGTCTCCCACATTGTAGGCAGATGCTTTACCATCTGAGCCACCAGGGAAGTCTAAAATGACCATTACAGAATACAAAACACAGAGTGATCAATTTTCCAAAGATGATGTTATCACTGATCAAAAAAATGAAATAAAAAAAATAAACACTCAGAGCTGAACTCAACTGGTTGAAAATCTTTAAACAGGATGATCAATAATCTGAGTAGTTGTGCTGGTTAGTAATGAATGCATCTCAGCTACAAATCCCCCTTTCATTGCTTGATCTATGGTAATAAAGCATTTCTCCTCTGCAGTAAACACATCTTGTCAGTAGGGGGTGGTATTAACCATGTATTTCTGATAGTTTTCCATCTGGGGCCTTGCTGGCCCTGGAGGGACTGCCAGGTAGCCAGTTTCTAGAGACAGCAAAGGGCTTGCTCGCAGGCACAGCTTTAAGATGCACACTAAAGAATTCAGAGCCCATACCCCTCAACCAGTCTTTTATTGGGCTCTCATACTAGGCCACTGTTCCTTTTCACTAATCATTCCAGGGCCAGTAATAAGACAACCAGGGGCAGTCCCTACCCCCTGGAGCTCACTAAAATTATCTAAACTGCTTAATCCTAGGCTTATTTACCCTGCCTCTCCCATTCTTTCCCATGAAGACCACAATAAAGACCCTTGCCCATGTTTTCCTCTCACTCCCTCTGCCTCCTGACTGACTGATGCATCCCTGTGTGGCCCTATGTGGCACAGCCTCCTTTCTCCTCTTGGGAACTGTGAGTAACAAACTGTCTTTTCAATGGCAATTGTCTCCTGACTTGGCCTTCAGTTCAACTGCTCAGTCCTGTCCGACTCTTTGCAACCCCATGAATTGCAGCACGCCAGGCCTCCCTGTCCATCACCAACTCCCAGAGTTCACCCAAGCTCGTCCATCGAGTCGGTGATGCCATCCAGCCATCTCATCCTCTGTCATCCCCTTCTCCTCCTGCCCCCAATCCCTCCCAGCATCAGAGTCTTTTCCAATGAGTCAACTCTTCACATGAGGTGGCCAAAGTACTGGAGTTTCAGCTTTAGCATCATTCCTCCCAAAGAACACACAGGACCGATCTCCTTTAGAATGGACTGGTTGGATCTCCTTGCAGTCCAAGGGACTCTCAGGAGTCTTCTCCAGCACCACAGTTCAAAAGCATCAGTTCTTCGGTGCTCAGCTTTCTTCACAGTCCAACTCTCACATCCATACATGACCACTGGAAAAACCATAGCCTTGACTAGATGGACCTTTGTTGGCAAAGTAATATCTCTGCTTTTTAATATGCTATCTAGGTTGGTCATAACTTTCCTTCCAAGGAGTAAGTGTCTTTTAATTTCATGGCTGCAATCACCATCTGCAGTGACTTTGGGGCCCCCCAAAATAAAGTCTGACACTGTTTCCACTGTTTCCCCATCTATTTCCATGAAGTGATGGGACCAGATGCCATGATCTTAGTTTTCTGAATGTTGAACTTTAAGCCAACTTTTTCACTCTCCTCTTTCACTTTCATCAAGAGGCTTTTTAGTTCCTCTTCACTTTCTGCCATAGGGTGGTATCATCTGCATATCTGAGGTTATTGATATTTCTCCCAGCAATCTTGATTCCAGCCTGTGCTTTTTCCAGCCCAGCATTTCTCATGATGTACTCTGCATATAAGTTAAATAAAGCAGGGTGACAATATACAGTCTTGATGTATTCCTTTTCCTATTTGGAACCAGTCTGTTGTTCCATGTCCAGTTCTAACTGTTGCTTCCTGACCTGCATATAGGTTTCTCAAGAGGCAGGTCAGGTGGTCTGGTATTCCCATCTCGTTCAGAATTTTCCACAGTTTATTGTGATCCACACAGTCAAAGGCTTTGGCATAGTCAATAAAGCAGAAATAGATGTTTTTCTGGAACTCTCTTGCTTTTTCCATGATCCAGTGGATGTTGGCAATTTGATCTCTGGTTCCTCTGCCTTTTCTAAAACCAGCTTGAACATCTGGAAGTTCACGGTTTATGTATTGCTGAAGCCTGGCTTGGAGAATTTTGAGCATTACTTAACTAGTGTGTGAGATGAGTGTGATGTGTGGTAGTTTGAGCATTCCTTGGCATTGCCTTTCTTTGGGATTGGAATGAAAACTGACCTTTTCCAGTCTTGTGGCCACTGCTGAGTTTTCCAAATTTGCTGGCATATTGAGTGCAGCACTTTCACAGCATCATCTTTCAGGATTTGAAATAGCTCAACTGGAATTCCATCACCTCCACTAGCTTTGTTCATAGTGATGTTTTCTAAGGCCCACTTTGACTTCACATTCCAGGATGTCTGGCTCTAGGTGAGTGATCACACCATTGTGATTATCTGGGTCATGAAGATCTTTTTTGTACAGTTCTTCTGTGTATTCTTGCCACCTCTTCTTAATATTTTCTTCTTCTGTTAGGTCCATACCATTTCTGTCCTTTATCGAGCCCATCTTTGCATGAAATGTTCCCTTGGTATCTCTAATTTTCTTGAAGAGATCTCTAGTCTTTCCCATTCTGTTGTTTTCCTCTATTTCTTTGCATTGATCGCTGAGGAAGGCTTTCTTATCTCTCCTTGCTATTCTTTGGCACTCTGCATTCAAATGAGTACATCTTTTCCTTTTCTCCTTTGCTTTTTGCTTTTCTTCTTTTCACAGCTATTTGTAAGGCCTCCTCAGACAGCCATTTTGCTTTGTTGCATTTCTTTTTCTTGGGGATGGTCTTGATCCCTGTCTCCTGTAAATGTCATGAACCTCTGTCCATAGTTCATCAGGCACTCTGTCTATCAGATCTAGTCCCTTCAATCTATTTCTCACTTCCACTGGATAATCGTAAGGGATTTGATTTAGGTCATACCTGAATGGTCTAGTGGTTTTCCCTACTTTCTTCAATTTCACTCTGAATTTGGCAATAAGGAGTTCATGATCTGAGCCACAGTCAGCTCCTGGTCTTGTTTTTGCTGACTGTATAGAGCTTCTCCATCTTTGGCAGCAAAGAATATAATCAATCTGATTTCAGTGTTGGCCATCTGTTGATGTCCCTGTGTAGAGTCTTCTCTTGTGTTGTTGGAAGAGGGTGTTTGCTATGACTTGGCCTTACCATACCTGAATAATAAACCTGTGATTTAAAAATGGGGTGCCAGAGGGATATTGCAGGAGCAAAGGCTTCTCTTGTATTTTTTGATGTGCTTTGATTTTGCCTTATCTTGCTCCAAATTCACGATTACTAGGAGTGCATGTGTGGAACTTTAGTGACGCTCTGTTCCACTGGGCCCACAGGAGTATGAGATCCCATGGTGAGCTTTCAGCCCCGGCCCACCCCCACTTTTTCACAGTCCTCACAATGTGAACATTATGAGCCTCACACTACACTTCTCTGAGATGGGTTCCTGATGCCCTGGTGCTTTCCCTCTGCTCACTACCTGCCAGCCTCAGTCCACTTGCACCCTGGAGGGTTTTCCTACTGTTCTCCCAATGTGGACACCACACATGCCAGGCTTAGTATCACACAGTGGGCTCCTGATGCCTAGCTCCCTCGGCATGCCTATTTGGTAGTCTCTACCCACCTGCAGCCTAAAGGAGTATCTTCTGCTTGCCTGGACGGTATACCAGCTTTGGCTTAGGCAACTGAGAAAATTTCTCTATCATCCAATAGGCTAAACCCACATCTTGAAAGAAAGTGAATCTCAGCCACGGGGAGGGAGCCTCTCACAAGTTACTCCTTCCTTGAGCACTCTTTCTCAGACCTAGGATACTCTTTAGAGTCACCTTTTCATCTTTGGTTACTGCTTGTATATAGTTAATAGTTCTTTATATTATTTTTTCCATTTAATTAATATATTGCTCTTCATTGGACCGTAATTCAGTAAGTTTGTATTTGAGATGAAAGATCTCAAGATATGTCACTTATCTAGGCTATGCAAACAGAATGCCTCTTTTTGAGTTTTAGTAAATAAGAGTAAGAGCAAGCATCCCTTGATGAATGGAACAAGTTTGCTCTACAAGCAATGCAGTTTCATAAAATAAATTTGTGGTATCTACCATTGAGAAACCTATATGCAGGTCAGGAAGCAACAGTTAGAACTGGACATGGAGCAACAGACTGGTTCCAAATAGGAAAAGGAGTATATTGTCACCCTGCTTATTTAACTTTTATGCAGGGTACATCATGAGAAACGCTGGGCTGGAGGAAGCACAGGCTGGAATCAAGATTGCGGGAAGAAAGATCAATAAACTCAGATATGCAGATGACACCACCCTTATGGCAGAAAGTGAAGAGGAACTTAAAAGCCTCTTGATGAAAGTGAAAGAGGAGAGTGAAAAAGTTGGCTTAAAGCTCAACGTTAAGAAAACGAAGATCATGGCACCTGGTCCCATCACTTCATGGGAAATAGACAGGGAAACAGTGGAAAGTGTCAGACTTTATTTTTTTGGGCTCCAAAATCACTGCAGATGGTGACTGCAGCCATGAAATTAAAAGACGCTTACTCCTTGGAAGGAAAGTTATGACCAACCTAGATAGCATATTGAAAAGCAGAGACATTACTTTGCCAACAAAGGTCTATCTAGTCAAGGCTATGGTTTTCCAGTGGTCATGTATGGATGTGAGAGTTGGACTGTGAAGAAGGCTGAGCGCCGAAGAATTGATGCTTTTGAACTGTGGTGTTGGAGAAGACTCTTGAGAGTCCCTTGGACTGCAAGGATATCCAACCAGTCCACTCTGAAGGAGATCAGCCCTGGGATTTCTTTGGAGGGAATGATGCTGAAGCTGAAACTCCAATACTTTGGCCACCTCATGTGAAGAGTCGACTCATTGGAAAAGACTCTGATGCTGGGAGGGATTGGGGGCAGGAGAAGGGGACGACAGAGGATGAGATGGCTGGATGGCATCACTGACTCGATGGACGTGAGTCTGAGTGAACTCCGGGAGTTGGTGATGGACAGGGAGGCCTGGCACGCTGCGATTCATGGGGTCGCAAAGAGTCGGACACGACTGAGCGACTGAACTGAACTGAACTGAACCGAACCATTGTTTAGTAACATGAAGATAAAATTCATGTTGATTTGCAGTGGGTAGATTTTAAATGTTCTATAGCTACACAAAAACACCAGAGAGAGTATTTCCCGTCTTTCTTTAAAACTTGCCAATCCAGGACACTGAATCTTTCTTTAGTAAACAGATGATGAAACAGTGCTTTTATCAGTTGTGTGAGAACCAACTTGAAATTCAGTAACTCTAATATTTAAGAAACATAATTTCAGATTGAATTATAATCTATTAATACATGTTTAGATTGTTGAGAAAATAATCACTGAAAAGAAATAATAGCACATCCTTTGTTTACTCATTCTGTTCAATCAACATTCACTTATCAAGCACCAACTGTGTCCCAGGAGCAGTGAACTCTTCTGTTTGAAAAACTAGTAGAGTTAAGAATTAAAATAGGTTCTGACTCTAGTATGAGCTTTTTGGTTGGCAATTCTTTTTGTCAATGTAACAACTTAATGCCTAATTTCCTTTTTATTTTTTGGAATAAAAGAGAAATTTCCTGTTCCATGTAACAAAATAGCAGGAAAGGCAGAGATATGGCTTGTCTCAGAAGATAACACCACCAGGAACTTCTTCCTTCTTCTCTAGTTCTGCATCTCTATATGGTCGGGTTGCTTTTCTCAGCTTCTCCCGTTATACAGTGCCTGAGAACATGGCTACTCCTGGAACCATGTCTCACACATTCCCCTCACATATTCCCCCTTGTGAGGTAATGGAAAATATATATTGGTTCTGCCCCCAGTTCCTGGCACAGAGCTCCTGAAACCCTTGTAATTTCCTAAGTGATAAGAGCTCTTGAGGCATTTCTGTTCTAATATTTGGTCTTTGACCCTGGTTCCTGATGGTGCTTCTAAACCTTTGTCATTTCCTGGGTGATAGGAGCATCTTTTGGAGAAGGCAATGGCACCCCACTCCAGTACTCTTGCCTGGAAAATCACATGGATGGAGGAGCCTGGTAGGCTGCAGTCCATGGGGTCGCTAGGAGTTGGACACAACTGAGCGACTTCACTTTCACTTTCATGCATTGGAGAAGGAAATGACAACCCACTCCAGTGTTCTTGCCTGGAGAATCCCAGGGATGGGGGAGCCTGGTGGGCTGCCATCTCTGGGGTCGCACAGAGTCGGACACGACTGAAGTGACTTAGCAGCAGCAGCAGGGGCATCTTTTAGTTTAATGTAGTAGCTCTGGATAGCTCCCGGATGGTGGGTGGTCACCAGAAAAGCTGAACCATATGATTAGAAGCTTGGAATTTTCAGCCCCACTTACCATGTTCTTGAGAAAAGAGAAGGCCTAAAAACAGAGTTAATGATTGATTGTGCCTTCATGATGAAGCCTCCATAAAAATCCCAATAATAGGAAGTTCCAAGAGCTTCCAGGCTGGTGAATGTGTAGAGGTTTGGGGGCAGGTGGTACACACAGAGAGAGCATAGAGGTACATGCCTTTTCCCCCTATGTTGCCCTATCACCCATTTGGTTGTTCCTGAGTTATATTCTTTTGTAATAAACCAGTGATCTACTAAGTAAAATGTTTCTCTGAGTTCTGTGAACTGCTCTATCAAGTTAATCAGGGCTTTGATCCCTGGGTTGAGAAGATCCCTGGGAGGAGGAAATGACAACCCACTCTGGTATTCTTGCCTGAAAAATCCCATGGACAGAGGAGCCTGGCGGGCTACAGTCCAAAGGGTCACAAAGAGTCAGACATGATTGAGTGACTGTGCACACACTAGCAAGTTAAATAAAAACCTGAGGGTCCTCATGGGAACCTTTGATTTTTAGCTAAGTTGGACAGAAGTTGGGGAAAACTTGGGAACCTACTAGTCGTGACTGACATCACAGTAAGGTGGGGATAGTCTTGTAGAACTGAACCCATAGCCTGTGGAATCTGATACCATCTCTCAGTAGATAATGTCAGAATTGAGTTGAATTCTGATATCTGGAGCATTGCTTGGAGGTGTGAAGAGAACCCTCACTCTCCTCCACCACAACACACACATTGGAATTGGTGATCAGAAAATACCCCTCCTAGAGCTCTAATTTAGAAGCCAGAGTAGAGCTCTGAATGGCACAGTTTCAGTCAAATTACTACACCCAGGCCATCCAGTTGAGGTTCTTTGATGGACCCAATTTGGATTAGGTGTCTAAGCATAGGCCTATCATTGTGGCAAGGAATGTGGGGCTTATAAGAGAATTACAACTCCATAGTAAACACTTGGGTAGCTAGCATGTATCTGAGTGAAAGTGGGAGGTTCACATCTAGGCAAATAAAGCAATATTCAATAAGAAGCCAATGTGGGGGGTAGGTTATTACTAATTACTAACAAGGAATGATTACCATGGTGCTGGAACTCTCCTATAAGCTTATTATTGCATTTAATACAACTAACTTTGATTTTTTTTATTGTCAAATGTTTCAAAGTTTTTCATTGCAGCACTGCATTGTTTTTAATAACAGAGAGGTTATGACAACCCCAAACTCTATTACAGGAAACTTAAAAAAAACCCCAAACCTGTTGCATTCATCTGGTGGAGTACTGTGCAGCTGTAAAAATGAGCAGGAAGATCTCTGTCCACAGATATGGAGTGATCATCATCATATATTATTAAGCAAAAAAAAGTGAAAGATGCAAAACACTTTTATAGTATTTGAATTTTGTGTAAGAAAGAGAAGGGAGTGTGACCATATTTAAATGCATTTGCTTGTATTTTTAAAAGAAACAATGAAAGGATAAACCAAAACTAAGAAAACTGCCTAAAGAGAGAGGAAAAGAATTGCAGAGATGAGGAGGAAAGCAAATTTTCTATTAATGTTCTTTTTTTAGAATAATTTTGACTTGTAACCATGCAGATATTTTCATAATTAAAACACAAAGGAAAAATAATTCTAAAAATTGAAAAAAAATAAAGTGAACATAGCTGTATGTCAAGTGAAAGGGATATAATTATATAGTAAAATAAGCTCAACAAAATTCTATTATCTTTTCTACGAATGGGAAATAAATATCAACTTAAAAATAGGCTTTTTTTAAAGAGAAATTTTAGGTTCACAGCAAAATTGAGCAGAAGGTATGTGAGTTCCCATGTTGACATCGTGCACCAGAATGTATATTTGTTAAAGTGATGACCCTGCATTAACACATCACTGTCACCCAAAGTTCACAGTTTATTTTACCATTCTACTTTTGATGTTGTATATTCTATGGGTTTTGACAAATGTATAATGACATGTATCCTCTATTATAGTATCATATACTAAATTATCATATACTACCCTAAATTTCTCTGTGCTCCCCCATTCATCCTTCCCTCCTGCCTCTCTAACCTTTGGCAAATACTAACCTTTTTACTAATCTCATTATGTTAATGAGTGCTCTAACGAAAACTTCATTTTTTTTCATCTTCCCCATTTACCTCCATCTCAAAGATACAAGGGTGGGAATTTACCACCAGGTATGCACTGCTCAGCTTTCCCTCTTCAGAAGAACTGTCCAAATTGCTTAAGAAGGCAGTTTTGTCGACTTATTTCTTCATAGGTCTTGTCTTCTTTCTGTCTTTTTGATTCTTCTTTTAAAGCTCTTTTATGTCCACTACAGGAGGAAAAACTTAAGCAGAAACAGGGACTTAATTGGATAAAGGTAGTGGATGGAGTATCAGATGACCATCAAATAGCTGTAAGAGCCACTGATGCTTTGAACTGAACACAAAGAAACTTACAGGTTAAATGGTAGGGATTTTTCAGTCTGCAGTTGAAAAGCTACAGCTTCTTATCCTGGAATTGCTCAGAGATGATAAAGTTCTTAATTTATATGACATTTATTTAATGCAGTTTTTGCAAAATCAAATCAAAGTTAATTCAGACTTTAAAGAAAACTTTTTCAAATTTTCTCTATGTCAAGGAGAGATCAATTAATGCTAAAACTCAGTGTATTTGGATTGCAGTACAACAGAAGCAGTTTGTTTCTTGTGTAAACAGGTCTTGAGAAGATAAAAGTGCAGAGGACAAAAAGAGAAGACTATGAGAGTCATTCTTTGGAACAGGTGATGACATTACTATCCACTCCCAAGTAGTGAAAAAATAAAGTTAAATAGGTAATTAAAATATTTTTAAATGCATATGTTATAATATGTTTAAATCCATATCAGAAACAAATCAGACTCCCATTTGTTTAAACATTGGAACCTGGTATTTATATTTTCAGAGTAATGGAAGAATCAGGAAAAAGTGTATTTACCTTCCCTAGGGCTAAAATCTTTAGCATCATAATTTAATTATACAGAAGAAAGATCATAAAATTCCTTTTGAATTTTCAAAAATAAATGTAGTTATATTAAACCATACCTCCTTTGATATTTTATTAACTTATTGAATTGGGAAAATAATTAAGGAGAAAAATAGGTTACTTTGGAATATTTTCCCATATATTTTACAGAACAATCTTATTGTGCCAGTATTATAAAACAAATTAAAATTATAAATCTGGTACTTTATATTAAGTTTCTAAATCTAGCTTTTAATGAAAAATCTTTGCTGTTTCTGTAATGGTAAGATATATTAAACTTCTACCTTATAATTGATAAGCTCACAATTAAATTTATTTTGTTAGAACCTGAAGAGAATGTGTGAGTGTGTGTTTTGGTGGGGGTTGAGGAGTGTGGGTGGAGAATATTAGGAGGAGGAATTTTGCATCTGAGTTATTCTTAGAGAACCACAGTCTACAATTTTGCCTTGATAGACTATTGTGATAGGGCATGATTTTATTCTGATTTTATATTTCAGTGTTGCTATTTCAGTTGTCACCTTTGTCCTCAAGTGGTAAGGTACAAGTGTAAATTAAAATGTCACATGTTATGGAAATATTAACTGAGTGAACAGTGGTTTCTCTTTGTATGTGAGTTTAACTGTACAGATGGCAATATTTCAACTTTATCACGCTCTAGATAGAAATCATTTAACACTTCTTTTCTAAAGCCGCTTGATACTTTAGTAAGTAGATAGTTTCAGACAAATTTAACAGGAATCCAGCAAGATACCACAGGGCATTCAATTGCTTAATTAGAATTATGTTAAATATTCCATACTAATAGTATAGTGATAGTAGGTATCAGTTAGTCAGTTCAATTCAGTCGCTCAGTCATGTCCGACTCTGTGACCCCATGAACCGCAGCACGCCAGGCCTCCCTGTCCATCACCAACTGCCGGAGTCTACCCAAACCCATGTCCATTGAGTCGGTGATGGCATCCAACCATCTCATCCTCTGTCATCCCCTTCTCCTCCTGCCCTCAATCTTTCCCAGCATCAGGGTCTTTTCAAATGAGTCAGATTTTCGCATCAGGTGGCCAAAGTATTGGAGTTTCAGCTTCAACATCAGTCCTTCCAATGAATATTCAGGACTGATCTCCTTTAGGATGGACTGGTTGGATCTCCTGGCAGTCCAAGGGACTCTCAAGAGTCTTCTCCAACACCACAGTCCAAAATCATCAATTCTTTGGCACTCAGCTTTCTTTATAGTCCAACTCTCACATCCATACATGACCACTAGAAAAACCATAGCCTTGACTAGACAGACCTTGTTGATAAAGTAATGTCTCTGCTTTTCCATATGCTGTCTAGGTTGGTCATAACTTTCCTTCCAAGGAGTAAGCATCTTTTAATTTCATGGTTGCAGTCCCCATCTGCAGTGATTTTGGAGCCCAGAAAAATAGTCAGCCACTGTTTCCACTGTTTCTCTATCTATTTGCCATGAAGTGATAGGACCAGATGCCATGATCTTAGTTTTCTGAATGTTGAGCTGTAAGCCAACTTTTTCACTCTCCTCTTTCACCTTCATTAAGAGGCTCTTTAGTTCTTCTTCACTTTCTGCCATAAGGGTGGTGTCATCTGCATATCTGAGGTTATTGATATTTCTTCTGGCAATCTTGATTCCAGCCTGTGCTTCCTCTAGCCCAGCATTTCTCATGATGTACTCTGCATATAAGTTAAATAAGCAGGGTGACAATAAACAGCCTTGATGTACTCCTTTTCCTATTTGGAACCAGCCTGTTGTTCCATGTCCAGTTCTAACTGTTGCTTCCTGACCTGCATACAGGTTTCTTAAGACACAGGTCAGGTGGTCTGGTATTCCCATCTCTTTCAAAATTTTCCACAGTTTATTGTGATCCACACAGTCAAAGGGTTTGGCATAGTCAAAGTTATGACCAACCTAGACAGCATATTAAAAAGCAGAGACATTATTTTGTCAACAAAGATCCATCTAGTCAAGGCTATGGTTTTTCCAGTGGTCATGTATGGATGCGAGAGTTGGACTGTGAAGAAAGCTGAGTGCCAAAGAATTGATGCTTTTGAACTGTGGTGTTGGAGAAGTCTCTTGAGAGTCCCTTGGACTGCAAGGAGAACCAACCAGTCCATCTTAAAGGATATCAGTCCTGGGTGTTCATTGGTAGGACTGATGTTGAAGCTGAAAGTCCAATACCTTGGCTACCTGATGCGAAGAGCTGACTCATTTGAAAAGACCCTGATGCTAGGAAAGATTGAGGGCAGGAGGAGAAGGGGATGACAGAGGATGAGATGGTTGGATGGCATCACCGACTCAACGGACATGGGTTTGGGTGGACTCCGGGAGTTGGTGATGGACAGGGAGGCCTGGTGTGCTGTGGTTCATGGGGTTGCAAAGAGTCGGACATGACTGAGCTACTGAACTGAACTGAACTGAACTGAAATATCCATACACCTGGGTAAACCTGACCAAACCTAATGGTTGAGCATAATTCTAGTGTCATCCACACATACACAGTTTGAAGGGAGATCATGGCTCAGCATGTTTATAAATGTCTGACATAAATGGAATGCTACAAAACTGGATCCACAGCAGATCGCCATAAAATGAATTAATAGAATAAAATCAGCATAAAGAAGTTTCCATTTGTTACCTAAATAGCTTTGTTTTTTCAACAATTTCTTGACAAATAATATTGAAAGATTATTAAAAATTATACACTCTGTATTACCAAAATGAATAAACAAAAAAAAGGCTTTGGGAAAATAAAGAAAGCATCATTAATATTTGTTTGTGAAAAGTTTACCAAGGCAAAGGTGTGCTTGATTGATGTGGTGATACTTAGCTCTCTCTTCTGCCTGATGAGGGCAGGGGAGAGAGAGTGCCTAAATAAAGGATAAGTCTTGCATTTCCATTTACACTGAACACACCAATGGATTATTTATTAGGTTTATATATCTGGCAAATTAATACATCTTTGTAGGGTGAATGTTATGAATAAGAAGAGCACAGAAATCATCAGTATGGTATGGTTTAATACCACTGTGATTAGAAGAGATACTTGATATGATTTCTATCTTCTTTAATTTTTGAGACTTGTTTTGTTGCCTTAACATATGATCTATCCTGGAGAATGTTCTACATGCCCTTTCAGATCAGATCAGGTCAGTTGCTCAGTCATGTCCAACTCTTTGCGACCCCATGAATCACAGCACACCAGGCCTCCCTGTCCATCACCAACTCCCAGAGTTCACTGAGACTCACGTCCATCGAGTCAGTGATGCCATCCAGCCATCTCATCCTCTGTCGTCCCCTTCTCCTCTTGCCCCCAGTCCCTCCCAGCATCAGAGTCTTTTCCAATGAGTCAACTCTTCGCATGAGGTGGCCAAAGTACTGGAGTTTCAGCTTTAGCATCATTCCTTCCAAAGAAATCCCAGGACTGATCTCCTTCAGTTGTAGGATGTAATGTTCTATTAGGTCTATAGTGTTGCTCAATGAACACTAATGAAGAAGAACTAAAGAGCCTCTTGATGAAAGTGAAAGAGGAGAGTGAAAACGTTGACTTAAAGCTCACCATTCAGAAAATAAGATCATGGCATCCGGTCCCATAATTTCATGGCAAATAGATGGGGAAACAGTGGAAACAGTGGCAGACTTTATTTTTTGGGCTCCAAAATCACTGCAGATGGTGACTGCAGTCATGAAATTAAAAGATGCTTACTCTTTGGAAGGAAAATTATGACCAGCCTACCCTGCCTGCTGCCTGTTAAGTTGCTTCAGTCGTATCCAACTCTGTGCAACCCCATGGACTGGAGCCCACCAGGCTCTTCTGTCCATGGGACACTCCAGGCAAGAATACTGGCGTGGGTTGCCATTTCCTCTTCTGACCGACCTAGACAGCATATTAAAGAGCAGAGACATTACTTTGTCAACAAAGGTCCATCTAGTCAAAGATGTGGTTTTTCCAGTAGTCATGTATGGATGTGAGAGTTGGACTATAAGGAAAGCTGAGTGCCAAAGAATTGATGCTTTTGAATTGTGATGTTGGAGAAGTCTCTTGAGAGTCCCTTGGACTGCAAGGAGATCCAACCAGTCCATCCTAAAGGAGATCAGTCCTGAGTGTTCATTGGAAGGACTGATGTTGAAGCTGAAACTCTAATACTCTGGCCACCTGATGCAAAGAACAATTCATTGGAAAAGACCCTGATGCTGGGAAAGATTGAAGGTGGGAGGAGAAGAGGACGACAGAGGATGAGATGGTTGGATGGCATCACTGACTCAATGGACATGAGTTTGAGTAAACTCCTGGAGTTGGTGATGGACAGGGAGGCCTGGTGTGCTGCAGTCCATGGGGTCACAGAGAGTAGGACATGACTCAGTGCCTGAACTGAACTGAACTCACAAGTGTAGCAGAACGTTATATCCATTGTTACAAGTCAGGATATTAAGGCTCCTGCTGTTATTGTAGTGCTGTTTGTTTCTTCTTTTAGTTCTATTAGTATGAGCTTTACATATTTAGTTGTTCCAATGTAGGGTACGTAAATATTAAACATGTTATATCTTGTTGAATTGACCACTTTATCATTATATAATGACCTTCTTTGTCTCTTGTGACCAGTTTTAGTTTAATGTTTATTTTGTCTGACTTAAGTATAACTATCCCTCCTCTCTTTTGATAACTTTGCTTGGAATATCTTTTCCCTATTTCTTCATTTTCAGCCCGTTTTTAAAGTTTAAATGAGCCTATTGTAGGCAGAATATTGTGGGATCTTTTTTTTCTCCCTTATTCACTCAACCATTCTGCCTTTTCATGGAAGAATTTAACCTATTCATGTTTAAAGTAATTATTAATAGGTAAAGACTTACTATTGCCATTTTGTTAATTGTTTTATGACTGTTTTGTTGTGCCTTTCTTCTTTTCTCCCTCTCTTGCTGACTACCTTTGTGGTTTGGTTACTTTTATATGGTGGTGTGCTTTGATTCCCTTCATCTTAATCTTTTGTGTATTACTGTACATTTTTCCATTGTGGTTACCATGAAGTTTATGTTATAAGATATCTTATTTTAAAATACTATCTTAAATTGATAATTTTGGCAAAATATGGAAACTATACTTCTCCCTCCTCTTTCACATTTTATTTTTTTATTGGCCATGCCCTGCAGCATTTGGGACTTTAGTTCCTTAATCAGGGATCAAACCTGTGCCCACTGCATTGGAATCATGGAGAATTAATCACTGGATCACCAGGGAAGTCCTCTCCCTCATATTTTAGGTTATTGATGTTTTACAGTTTACAGCTTTTAAAATATTGTGAATCCAATAAAAAGTCACTATAGTCATGGTTATATTTATTTATTTATTTATTTTTTATTTTTTATTTTTTTAAATTTTATTTTATTTTTAAACTTTACATAACTGTATTAGATTTGCCAAATATCAAAATGAATCCGCCACAGGTTTACATGTGTTCCCCATCCTGAACCCTCCTCCCTCCTCCCTCCCCATGTTTGTTTTTTCATTTTAAATCTTGGGTTGAAAGTTATTTAGGCACCACCATTATAACAATATTAGAGAACCTGATTTTTTACTATATATTTACCCAAAGGTCCCCAACCTTTTTGGCACCATGGACCAGGGGGTGGGGGATGGTTTTGGGATAATTCAAGTACATTACATTTATTGTGCACTAATGCTGCTGCAATCCGACAAAAAGTATTGATCCAGAGGCTGGAGACTGGGGACCCCTGTATTTACTTTTACTTCTGAATTTTACATATTCATATGCTTTTACACTGCTAACTAACATTGTTTCATTTTCGCTTGAAGAACTCTCTTTAGCAAATTTTGTAAGGCAGATCTGGTGTAGTTTAGCTTTTGTTTGTTTGGAAAAGATTTTATCTCATTTCTGAAGGACAGCTTTGCTAGGCATAACAATCTTGGTTGACAGTCTTTCTTTCTCCCCAGTATTTTGAATACAACATCCCACTCTCTCTTGGCCTGAGTGATTTTTGCTTTGAAACCCACTGATAGTTTTAGGAGGGAGGCTCTCTTAAACATTACTTTTAAAATTCTTTGTCTTTGACTTTTTCTAATAATTACAATGTCTCTTGGTGTAGCTCTTTTTGGGTTCAACATATCTGGAGACTTTTGGGTCTTGAATATGACCCAAAGTCATGTTCTCTCCCCAAGTTTGTGTCTTTTGGGTCTTGAATATGACCCAAAGTCAGTTCTCTCCCCAAGTTTGGGAAGTTTTCAGCCATTATTTCTTTAAATAGACTGTTTCTTTCTCTTTCTTGAATTCCTATTATGAATATATTATTTCCTTTGATGGTGTCCTACAAGTTCTTTAGGTTTTCTTCATCCTTTTAAATTCCTTTTCCTCTTTCTTCTATGATTGGATAATTTCTAATTATCTGCACCTTTGTTCACTGATTCTTTTTTCTGTTTGGTCAAGTCAGCTATTGAAACTCTCTGTTGAGTTCTTCAGTCATTGTATCCTGAATACAATGGGATTTTAGTGTGTGTTGGTTTCTATTTCTTTAACTTCTCATTTTGTTCATGTATTTTTTTCCTAATTCCACTTAGTTATTTATCTGTGTGTTCTTAATAGTTTGATGAACTTCTTTAAGAGGATTATTCTGAATTCTTTTTCAGAAAGTTAATAGATCTTTAGGGTCCATTCTTAGAACTTTATTAGTTTCCTTTGGTGATGTCATGTTTACCTGATTCTTTGTGATCCTTGTACCTTGTTTTGGTTTCTGTGCAACTGAAGAAGTAGTTTCCTTTTCCAGAATTTACAGGTTTGCTTTGTCAGGGGAAGAACTTCACCAGTTATCTCAGCTTTGTGTCCTGGGCAGGTTATCTGGTAACACCTGTGGGGAAGTAAGGCTTGTTCTCTAGTTAATACTTATACTGCTCATACTCTGAAGTGGGGGGAGAGAAGGCTCTGACTGCTTTTACTCTGAAGTATGGGGAGGGAAGGCACTGATTGGACACCCTGATTAGATGGGGCTGTTGGCTGTGCTCTATGGTCAGGTAGTGCCACTTGTTGGGTTCTATGTTCCTCTCAGGTTGGACAGGTCAGTTTGTGTTCCTTTGTAAAGCATTGCTGCTTATTGGACTCTGTGACTGGGTAGGGCTGCAGGCACACGTTGCAATACCACCTAGTCAGGTGGGGCCTCAGACTGTGCTCCCCATCTGGATAGTGCTACTGGCTAAAGTCTGTGTTCAGGCAGGGCTGCAGGTAGGGCTTTATGATAGGATGGGACTTCAGGCTGTGGTCTGTTGCCAGGTAGGGCTGCAGGCTGTGCCCTTAAATTGGTCAGGGTCACAGGCTGGTTTTGTGATTGGATGCTGCAGGCTGTGTGCCACTGTTGATAAAAGTTGCTCCATTGGGCTCCTTCATTTGGTGGGGCTGTCAACTATACTATACGGTTGGGTGGGGTGGAAACTGTGCTCCACAGTTGGACAGGGTTGCTGTCTGGGCTTACTTGTCAGGAGAGGGCCACGGATTATGCTCAGGCTATTCTCTTTGATTGGGTCACTGGCTAGATGAAGGCACAGGCTGTGCTCTGCAGCCAGGCAGTTCTATACGTTGGGCTTTAAGGCTTCCTGGGAGTCCCTATTTGGTTCTGTGTTCATGAAGGGCTGGAGGCTATACTCTTGAGTTGAGAGGGGCAGCTGGTTTACCTTCCTACCCCAATGCAGCTATAGGATGAACTCCATAACTGCCCATGTTTTTTGTCTAGGCTTTCCAGTTGGGCGAGACTAGAGATTATGTTCAGCAGTTGGAAGGGCTGCTGTCTTACTTCCCTGAGTGGCCCCTAGAATGGATGTTATAGCCAGTAGTGATGGTTGGCTGGGGACCCAAACCTGACATAACTGCCAGTTGAGCTCCCTGGGCACATGAAGCCAGTGGTCTGGGTCTGC
Source organism: Bubalus kerabau (assembly GCF_029407905.1). Classification (NCBI taxonomy): domain Eukaryota; kingdom Metazoa; phylum Chordata; class Mammalia; order Artiodactyla; family Bovidae; genus Bubalus; species Bubalus kerabau. The sequence continues at coordinate 150,798,574 of NC_073627.1, forward strand.
AAATGAGCAGAGACCACTGGCTACAATCTCTGCTCAGGCACAACCAGCAGCAGGAATGTGATTTGCAAAGACATTTGTGCTGGCTACTATAAACTCTGCTGCCTTCTTTATCTCTGTCTAATATCAGGTGGTCCAGCTCCACAAATTCCTGTGAGGTGAGATCCAAGTGGGCCTTCTGAGAAGCATCTGCAATGCTGAGGAAGTTGTATGCCCACCTTGGGCTAATTCCCACTAGAGAAACTATAGGCCCAGAGATCTCTCTTGATACAGTGCTGTATCAGCCTTGGGAAGAGGTGATATGATCAAACTGAAACTGCTGCTCTTGCCTTTCTAATGTGGTCCTTTTTTTTTTTTTTTTGTCATCGGTCCAAGGAGAGTGCTTCAGTTTTACCTCTGGGTTCTGGAATTTTCACAAAGGTATCTTGTCTCTGGATAGTTGCTAGTCAGTCTTCCTCTAAGGAGAACTGAGGTCAGGGACAACCTACTCTTCCATCTTGCTGAGGTCACTCAAAATAACTTTTTTTTTTTTGGCCATATTGTGTGGCCTGTGGGATCTCAGTTCCCCAACCAGGGATTGAATCCAGGCCATGGGAGTGAACCCATCCACTAGGCCACCAGGAAACTCCCCAAATTACATCTTAAATGTAACCAGCCCTTATTAAAACTTATCTATTCCTTCAATTATGAACATGGGCAACAAAAATTCGAAGTGTCAGAGTACCTATCACTCCGTCACAAATAGAAATCATAAATATTCTCATGTATCACATACAAGTAGTTATAAGTATTTAGAAATATTGCTTGGCTCATCTCTGCTTTGAAATTATGACAGTTTATATATCTCACAAGAGATCTGGGTATCTTATGTATTAGTAAAGTATCACATTTACTTCTATACCACAAATTATTTTTAAAAATATTTCATTCCTTTCTTTCAGTACATTTGGTTTTCATTGTAATCCTATTATGCTTTATGCATGTAAAAACATCACCAAGAAGGACCATCAAATTGCCAGATTTATCCACTACACCAAACACATTCAGAAGCTAAGACACAAAGATCAATGTCATTGTAATAAGCATATCAAATTTGAGTGACTTTACTTAGTAATATTGCTCTTCACATTTCTCTGTTTTCTTAGTTTAAAATACAACATGCTTATTTCATATGGTGGGTTAATTTTGATTAACACATGCCAATAAGAAACTTAAAGGAGGCAATGCTAATTAGCTGTGGTGATTTGTGAAAAAATAAAAGATACTAACTTTTCATGAAGAGCTTGTCTGCTCAATGGTCCACAGGCATTCAGGGGGCCTTTGGTTTACTTGTATTAAACAGTCCTTCCACAGCAGCCACTCGAAAGCCATGGCTGATTAGGGAAATAAAAGATGCTAGGTCTCCCATAATTATATTTTACAAATAATCTTAACAGGATTCACCAGATAGAGTGAAATTAATTAAAGTAGGATTGCCAGATAATTGGATAGGGAAGATTTATCTCTCAGAAAACTACCCCCTCCAAACTAAAAATCTTTCCCATGGATTTAAAGAATCATCTTGTAGATAAAATAAAACATAAATCATACATCAAATCTGACTAAAACATTTAGCTTCCTAGAAACAATATACTTGGCTTTCCAGTGACTGAGGATATTGACTTAAGCTCTGAGAACTTCCAAGCCACAAACTGGAGAGCATTCAGAAATAAGCAACAGAATTTATATGGTGAAAAATGCTGTTATAGAAACAAAACAAACATTGTCCCTTAAATACATAATTAACCATTGTACATTTAAATAATATGAAAAGGAGGTAGAGCTAGAGGGAAGATGGTGGGGTTAGGAAGGACCAGGAATCTGTCTCCCTACCCAGACAAGAATTATGCTGGCAGAATCTGTCTGATGTAACTATTTTGGAGTCTATTGAAGATTTGCTATTCCTGGAGAAGGGCTGGTCCTATACATTGAAGTTGAATTTAGTCAATTTCAGCTTTTAGCACCATAGCAGTTACTCATCTCACACACTTTGAACCTTGTGCAGACAACCATGAACATGTTCCTGAAGCAGTTTTTATGTAGCTTGTGGAAACAGGGTGAGCAATAAGGAGAATGACCCCCAAATATTGGAAATCTTCTTTTACTGCTGACTACTGCTTCTGATGACAGAAGTGTGGACACAGAGACAGGCTGCCATTCTTGCAAGCCCCTCTTTATCTGGCTGAAGCAACTTCGAGAGGATGTATAAGTCCAGCACTTCTTTTCCTCTCTTAATTTTTCTTTCATTTTTGGGAGCCAGACATTTAAGAAGTAGGGCATTCTAAAGCAATCCCATATGTTAAGGGAATTAAGAAAGTCATAAATATCCTGGGAGGTAAGTAGCCTTTAAAAACACAACTGAAGGGGGAAACAAACATTTCTGTAATAATAGGGAGACGTTCAGTTCAGTTCCGTTGCTCAATCATGTCCAACTCTTTGCAACCCCATGAACTGCAGCACGCTAGGCCTCCCTGTCCATCACCAACTCCTGGAGTTTACCCAAACTCATGTCCATTGAGTCGGTGATGCCATCCAACCATCTCATCCTTTGTCATCCCCTTCTCCTCCTGCCTTCAATCTTTCCCAGCATCAGGGTCTTTTCAAATGAGTCAGCTCTTCACATCAGGCGGCCAAAGTACTGGAGTTTCAGCTTCAACATCAGTCCTTCCAATGAACACTCAGGACTGATCTCCTTTAGGATGGACTGGTTGGATCTCCTTGCAGTCCAAGGGACTCTCAAAAGTCTTCTCCAACACCACAGTTCAAAAGCATCAATTCTTCTGCACTCAGCTTTCTTTATAGTCCAACTCTCACATCCATACATGACTACCGGAAAAACCATAGCCTTGACTAAACGGACCTTTGTTGACAAAGTAATGTCTCTGCTTTTTAATATGCAGTCTAGGTTGGTCATAACTTTCCTTCCAAGGGGTAAGCGTCTTTTAATTTCATGGCTGCAATCACCATCTGCAGTGATTTTGGAGCCCCCCAAAATAAAGTCAGCCACTGTTTACTGTTTCTCCATCTATTTGCCATGAAGTGATGGGACCAGATACCATGATCTTAGTTTTCCGAATGTTGAGCTTTAAGCCAACACTTTTACTCTCCTCTTTCACTTTCATCAAGAGGCTCTTTAGTTCTTCTTCACTTTCTGCCATAAGGGTGGTGTCATCTGCATATCTGAGGTTATTGATATTTCTCCCAGGGAGACTTTAGTACCTCACTAATGAACAGTACAACCAGGCAGAAGATACATAAGGAAATAGAGAACTTGAACAATGCAATTAACCACCTAGATCTGACATATACAGAATATTGTATCCAAAGCCCAATGGGATATTTTCCAGAAGAGATTATATATTAGGCCACAAATTAAGCCTCAGCAGATTTAAAAAGATAGATATCATACCAAATCTCTTCTACAATCACAATAGGATAGTTATACCAAAATCATGGGATACATGAAAACACTGCTAAGGGGGAGTTTATAGCTAAATAATACAAAAAGATTGGAAAACTTCACTAAAGAGGCTAACCAGACTTATTTTAAAAACTGTATTCTTTTCCCAAGAAAAATATATTAATAATATAAAAACAAATTACCAGTGTATTGTTGGTTATAAACATCATTCATGTACTCCTTCCTTTGATAAACCTTTATTATTGATAAGTAGGTGTAATGTGCCCAAGCTTAAAGAAGTCCACACTTAGATGTTGTTCAGCTGCTGCTGCTGCTAAGTTGCATCAGTCGTGTCCGACTCTGTGCGACCCCATAGACAGCAGCCCACCAGGCTCCGCCATCCCTGGGATTCTCCAAGCAAGAATACTGGAGTGGGTTGCCATTTCCTTCTCCAGTGCATGAAAGTGAAAAGTGAAAGTGAAGTCGCTCAGTCATGTCAGACTCTTTGAGACCCCATGACTTAGCCTCTTTAGTGAAGTTTTCCAATCTTTTCATATTATTTAGCTATAAACTCCCCCTTATGCAGTGTTTTCATTGTATCCCAAAAAGACCCTACCAGGCTCTTCTGTCCATGGAATTTCACAGGCAAGAGTACTGGAGTGGGTTGCCACTGCCTTCCCCAGATGTTGTTCAGAGCTAAGTATTGTACGTGTCAGCGGCTGTTGTGCACTCTTTCATGCACAGAGGCTACTCTTTGCTCTTAAAGATTACACAGAAAAGGCACATGTATAGGAAACATTGCTTGACAGCCTGAAGTGTACAGCAAGCAGACCAGCAAAAACACCTGTCATGATCCCCAGCATCCTGAAAACCCCTGGCACCAGTGGCAAGACAGTGCCACCACCCCTGCCTCAGCATCGTATTGTTACCTACCCTGGATTGTTCTCTGTGAAATCAGGCAGAATTAGAAATCCCAGAGGCTTCTGATCCTCAACAGCCATTACAGATTTTGATCTGGGAAGTTGCTCAAACCTTGTAGCCTGGCTTGTTTCCAGTGTGGTACTAGTAGGGCTTTACAGGAGGCCCCTGAAGTCTACCTGGTTTGCCTGTTTGGAGACATCAGCATCTGTGCTGTCTGTGCCAGAAAGGTCACCTTCATGTCCAGGAGCTGCCAGCTACAAAGGGGCTTCCATGGGACAAACACTTGGCTTGTAGACTCAGGATAAGATATTGCTCAGCCTCCTGCAGAGATTAGACACTGGGTTTGCTTTTTCCATGGATAAGTCACCAAAACATATGCTGTAAATTGAAAAATAAAGGCCCAAAACCCTCACTTGCATTTAAAATATGTGGATATAAAGCATTAGTTCAGGGAATAAAGTTGCACAATTGATGGCAACTTAGTGGCTTCTGTTGCATGCTTAATCATGATTGCATCTTTTCACTACAACTTTCTATACTTATTTTCCTTTATCTTGTGAGTACAGTTTGTTTCTGCACTGTTCCAATAATTTTGACATGAAAATGTTATACTATCAAGTAAAAAACCACTTTGTCTCATCACTCCATTTGATTTCATCTCACCTACTGCTGAAGAATTTACAGGTATAGTCATGCCTTCACCACTGATGACTCTAAGTTTCCCTTAGGAATATGGAGGGGCCTCTGAGAGTTGAGTTAAATATTTTTTTCCTATTAAAATTTCTTTTTTATTGGAGTATGTTGCTTTACAATGTTGTTAATTTCTAATGTACAACAAAGTGAATCAACTTTGTATGTCAACCCATGTGACATACATTCCCTCCCTTGGGAACCTCCCTCCCGTCTCCCCATCCCATCCCTCTCGAGACGTCATCACAGAGCACCAAGAAGAGTTTCCTGTGCTATACAGTAGGTTCCCACTAGCCAACTGTTTTATACATGTTCATGTATATATGTCACTCTGCTCTCCAAATTTGTCTCATTGAGCTCAATCTTATCTCAAGGTCCTTCTCAAAATTCTCCACTGACCTTGAAGATGAGTTCTCAAACTCTGGCCCAAGTCATGCCCCCCCAAACTCTGTAACCTGGCAGGAGGCTATCTACTACTTGAAATGGTGTCTTTTTAAGGTTCTGACATAAGCTCTGGTAAAGAAGGAAAAATTTCATGCCTTTTGCCCATGATTAGGGCCAAATCACCTGCTGATCTCTAAATCTTTTGTCAGAGAGGTCACCATGAAGTGACTCCTGTACACAAGAGAACTCAAGATGCAGTTCCTGTGTTAAAAGGCATTAATGGAATCACCTTCAGTATAGCAAGGAAACAGGACTCAGGGCAATAGTGACCATTAGAGGATATGTGTGTGTGTGTTGCTGGTACTATCTTAAAGCGTGACTTCTGTCTAGAATAGTTATACATCTGCTGTGTAACTCCTACCCTGGTTGCAAGAACTTGTAACAGAGAACCCAAGTGACAATATTCCAGTTTAGTTCAGACTTCTATCAGAGAGCAGCTCTGGGGGGAAGGGGAGAGATAGTCACAGGTGGTGATTTCCCTGCTTTAGTGGAAAAGAAATTTCCTGGGAATTGGACACTTAGAAAACATTTTTGGCTGAGGTACATAGGCCAGTGCACAGGTCTGAAGCTTCCAAAATTTCAGGAATTGTATCATCAGATAAAAAGTAATGCCTCAAGAATATGAGGAACTCCCACCTATATTAAGGCTGAATCTCCTTTAGGCCTAATGTATTTTTTATTATTATCAGCTAAAATCTTGCTTTAAGCTCTGTTTTTAATAGTAGTAGTAAAATAGGTAATGGTTTGCTGTTGTTCAGTTGCTAAGTCAAGTCCGACTCTTTGCTATCCCATAAACTGCAGCACACCAGACTTCCCTGTCCTTCACTGTCCCCCAGAGTTCACTCAAGCTCATGTCCACTGAGTTGATGATGCCATCCAACCATCTCATCCTCTGTCACCCTCTTCTCCTCCTGCCCTTAATCTTTCCCAGCATTAGGGTCTTTTCCAGTGAGTCAGCTCTTTATATTAGGAGGCCAAAGTATTGGAGCTTCAGCATCAGTCCTTCCAATGAATATTCAAGGTTGATTTCCTTTCACAGTGACTGGTTTGATCTCTTTGCTGTCCAAGGAACTCTCAAGAGTCTTCTCCAGCACCACAATTCAAAAGATAATGGTTAGTTATTACTTATTGCTCATTCACTCTGTGCCAGGTATTGTTTAAAATAACTGACATAGATTAACTCAGAAAATGCCCTCAAGAAGCATTGTAGGTAATTACCATCATTATGCACCCCTCACAAATGAGGAAACTGAGGGATATAAAGGAGAATTGCCTTGCCCAAGGTCACACAGCCACATGGGAGGGAGAAGGGAATAAATATACAAGGAGTAAAGCAAGTGAACCATGTGACGAATTCAGAATCTGAGTCCCATAATATGCTGGAGATCCAAAATTCACTTTTATAATCTTTAAAATCAGATATATTGATGTGTAATTTATATAAATATGTGGCTCAGATGGTAAACAATCTGCCTGCAATGCTGGAGACTGAGGTTTGATCTCTGGGGTCAGGAAGATCCCCTGGAGGAGAGTATGGCAACCCCCTCCAGTATTCTTCCCTGGAGAATTCCATGGACAGAGGAGTCTGGCAGGCTACAGTCCATGGGGTTGCAAACAGTTGGACACGATTAAGCGACTAACATGAACATGCATTTTTGATACCTTCTGATGAGTTTTGAAAATTTATATACCTTTGTAAATACCATCACAATCTGCATAGAACTTTGTCATATTAAAACATTCCCTTGTTCCCCTACCAAATTAATCTTCACCCCACACCAGGGCAACCAATGGGCTGCTTCCTATCCCTCTAGATTAGACGTCTTTCTTAGAATTTTGCATAAATAGAATCATACAGCTCTACTTTCTTGTGCCTGGCTTCCTTTGCTCAGCCTAATCTTATTATTAATGTTGTTACATGTATTAGTGTAATATTAATAGGTTCTTCATTTTCACTACTGAGTGGTATTCCATTGTTAGGCAACATCACTGACTATACATTTATCTGCTCATGGACATTTTGGTTCTTTCTAACTTGGGGATAGTATAAATAAAGATTCTATGAACATTTTAATACAATTCTTTTTAAAAATTATTTTATTTTTTACAATAATTTAAGTTTTGCTGGGGGTAAACACCTAGAATTGAAATGGTTGGTTTTAGATAAGGTAGCATTACTTTTGGAGAAGGCAATGGCACCCCACTCCAGTACTCTTGCCTGGAGAATCCCATGGATGAGGAGCCTGGTGGGCTGCAGTCCATGGGGTTGCTGGGAGTCAGATACGACTGAGCAACTTCACTTTCACTTTTCACTTTCATGCATTGGAGAAGGAAACGGCAACCCACTCCAGTGTTCTTGCTTGGAGAATCCCAGGGACGGGGGAGCCTGGTGGGCTGCCATCTTTGGGGTCGCACAGAGTCGGACACGACTGAAGCGACTTAGCAGCAGCAGCAGCAGCAGCAGCAGCATTACTTTTACAAGGAACTATCAAATGGATTTTTAATGCTACCACATTATAGCATTATTGTTTTAATTTACACTTTCCTGATGATTAAAGCTTTGGAATCTTTTCTAGTACTTACTGGCTATCTATATATCTTCTGCTGTGAAATACCTGTTTTAATCTTATCTTTTTTCCCAATTTAAACTTAGTTGTTTGTATTACTGGGCTTCTCAGGTGGACTCAGATGATAAACAATCCACCTGCAATGTGGGAGACCTGGGTTTGATCCCTGGGGTGGGAAGATCTCTTGGAGAAGGGAATGGCTACCCACTCCAGTATTCTGGCCTGGAATTATTGCATTATGAACACAGCATATTGTGAATTTCAGTACTTTGACAGATACATCTATTAGAGACATTTTCTCCCAATGTGTGATTTTTTTGTTTTCAAAATAAAATCTTGAAAAGCAAACACTTTAAATTTTATAAACTCCAGCTTATCTTTTTTGCTTTTATGTCTCACACAATTCTTTGTATTACATCTTAAAAATCTCTCCATGCTTCAAAGCAGTTTCTATGTTTCCCAAAAGAAATTTTATACTGTTAGCTATTTTGTTTAAGTTTATAATTTATTTTGAATAAAACTTTAATTATTGTATAAATATCAAGGTGCATTTGAAATATATGAATATCCAATTATTTTATCATCATTTCCATATCAAATTACCCAGGAACATATGTCAAAAATCAACTAACAACTCTCAGTTACATTTCAGATCATTAGAGAGCAGGAAAAAGCATTGTTTCTATTCTTAAATAAGAAGATAGCTGGGAAGAGTTTCAATTAACAACTTTTTTTTGACTACATCAGATATCTGAGATTATGGGGCAAAAAACGAGTCCAAAGTCTGGAGAGCTAGGTAGCTGCAGGGAGAAACAAGAACTCAAGCAGTTGTTTAACTGAGACAGAGAATGCCACACACCATATAAAATGATTGTAAAAAAAGCTAAATAACATTCAAGATCAGATAGGTTAGTTCAAAAGAGAGAGAAATTATAGTAAAATTTAAATGCTGGAAATAAAAAAAAAACAACAAATGAAGAATGCCTTTTAAGGGATGGATTATCAGTATACTTGATACAACTGAGGAAGGATTCAGTGACATTGAAGAGAGGCAGGACACAAACACATTTACATAAATTTGTATGTGTGTAGGCTTCAACACAATATTTGTATTAGTGACCCTGAGATAATACAAAAGTACACAGAAAACAGGGTCTGTCTTTGTTGAAAAAAGACAGCTTAGTAAAAATGGCCTTTCCTATATGCACATGTCAGGAGGCAACAAGAGAAAAGAGATGTGGTATAGGATTTCGAATTTTCAGATACTTCCTGTGAAAGGTTTATTTGTTATTAATATACATGTAGATGATGTATTAATATCAGAACAGTTACTAAATAAGGGGTACATAATACTATTACAATGCTGTAGAGTTCTAGGATACATATAAAACAAACATTTAAGTGGCATGCACATACAAACTGATGTAGACAACAGAAAACTCAGAAAATATTCACATATATTCAACACTGTTTAACTTATACCATTTATTTCTTATTTTTAAAAATCTTCTTATTCTAGTAAATGTCCATGAACCAATACTGTTATAGTTCATTAAATGTCTTAATATTACACAAGAAACAACAGTTTTGATTAACATAAAGGCTATTATTAACTTTCTCAAACTGATAAATTTTTCCCTCATAACAAACTCTGAGTGATATTAAACTTTGATGACTCATTAAAAGCTTTGACACATTCACAGCTCAATTATCAGATATTCAATGAGATCTCATTTTTGGGGTAATGGATTACCTATAATATGCAGTAATATTAGATATCTTCCCCTGATACTCACCTGACTGACGAGGAAGAGATATGGACAAAAGCTATGGTCATTCAGGATTTGCCAGGGGTTTTTCCTGTGTGATATTTCTGATATACTTCACTGAGTTCACATGTCCACAGAAATCATATTCATAGGTTTGAGTATATGTCAGTATTAAGTATACTCGAACCTGCAGAAGCTCAATAAAGAACAATTCTATTTCCTCATAGCAAAAAGTCTGTGTACATGTAGGAAAAAATTCCATTCAATATTTATTCTTTGGCCCTGTTTCTTTCTATTTTGTACTCTTTCATCTTCTGTGCATAAGCCCCTTGGTTTTGCTGGGGGTCATATCCACAGCATTCTGACAAGGGACAGGAGAAGACATTAAGAATTTGAGAGATGTATTTAGTAAGACTTGTCATTGACCCCTACATTTCACTATCTAGAGGTCAAAAATATGATTTCAAGTTGGATGACAGTGGTTGAGAAATTTAAGCTAGGTGTGGCATTAGAAAAGGAGGAAATGGTTATTGGTGAACAATGAATATTTCATTATGTCATATATCATATGACATATGGCATTATATGTCATATAGTTATTACCCTTATGTTAGTCAAATTGAGGCTGGACATAGTAGAAGGATTCCCCACATCCATTACCTTGTTTTCTTGTCTGTTTTAATATACTGTAAGGTCTCTACCCTTTATGTTATTTTCTGCTTATTGAAAAAACTGGTGTTTGACTAACAGTTCTCACATTTACTCCATTCCCAATTTTCTCACTGTTTGATTTCTCTGATGATGAGTGAATTTTGATTTGCTGGGACAAAGTTATGACATATTCATTACATTCCCAGAGTTCTTCTGCAGCGTGAGTTTTCTAAGGATTGAATGCCTAGAGTATTTCTTGTATTATTTTAGTTTCTTTACTGGATTGAATTCTCTGATCTACAATGAGGACTACAGTCAAGATGAAACTGCCCATATAAAATATACTCCAAGAGATTTGCTCATGTTAAGTTTTCTGATGTTGAGTGAAACTAGTATCTTGCATAAGAACTTCCAAGTTTTTATTATATTCTTAGGAGTTCTCTCATATGTATTTTATATTGTGAGGCTTTATTTTCAGCTCAGAGTTTTTCCGTCTTCATTATATTTATATTTTTATTTCCCTGTATGGGCTTTCTGATGTTCTCTAAGGCTTGATTTTTGACTGAAAGTTTTTCCACATTTATCACATTTGTAGGGTTTCTCTCCAGTGTGAGTTCTCTGATGTACTCTGAGGTTTGATTTCTGGCTGAAAGCTTCACCACAGTGATTACAATTATAGGGTTTCTCTCCTGTATGAGTTCTCTGATGTTTTCTTAGGACTGACTTCTCACTGAAAGATTTGGCACATTCGTTACATTCATAGGGTTTCTCCCCAGTGTGAGTTCTCTGATGTCCTCTAAGATTTGATTTCTGCCTGAAAGTTTTTCCACACTCATCACATTTATAGGGTTTTTCCCCAGTGTGAGTTCTGTGATGTACCCTAAGGTTTGACTTCTGGCTAAATGCTTCCCCACAATGATTACATGTATAGGGTTTTTCCCCTGTGTGAATTCTATGATGTCCTCTGAGTTGTGATTTCTGACCAAATGCTTTCTCACACTGATTACATTTATAGGGCTTCTCCCCTGTATGAGTTCTATGATGTTTCCTTAGGCCTGACTTCAGTTTGAAAGCCTTCCCACATTCATCACATTTATATGGTCTTTCACCTGTGTGAGTTCTCCGATGATTTCTTAGGCCTGACATATGGCTGAAAGATTTTCCACATTCATTACATTCAAAGGGTCTCTCCCCTGTGTGAATTCTTTGATGTACTATGAGGATTGATTTATAGTTGAAAGATTTCCCACATTCATTACATTCAAAAGGTTTCTCTCCTGTGTGAGTTCTCTGATGTATTCTTAGTCCTGACTTTGCACTGAAAGCTTTCTCACATCCGTCACATTTATAGGGTTTCTCTCCTGTGTGAGTTCTCTCATGTTTTTTTAGACGTGACTTCTCACTGAAAGCTTTCCCACATTGATGACATTCAAAGGGTTTCTCCTCCATGTGACTTTTCTGAGGCTGAATTAGGCATGAAGTTTTAGTGCAGGATTTTCCACATTCATTACACTCATAGGGTTTCAACATTATTTGAGTTTTCTTATGCACATTGCAAGCTGACTGGTAACCCAAAGTGTCTGTACATGTGCCATAGTCATAGGTTTGTTCTATTGTGTGAATTCTCTGATGCACTGGAAGGGTTGAATTATGGCTGAAATTCTTTCCATATTCAAAGGATTTCACCCCTATATAAAAATTTTCCTGTTCTTTAGTGTGTAATTTTTGGCTGAAAGATTTCCCTTCTATGTCAGTTTTTTGAGTGATCCTACTAAAATTATTTCTGTTTTTAGTACATTCATATTTATTAAACTCATAGTGACTCTTCTCCTCTGGATGACTGCTCTGAGAAACTATCAAGGTTGATTTCTGATGTTGGTTTTCCCCAAATTTATTGAATTTATAAGGTTTCATTTTTGGATGGGTACTCTTGGACATAACAAGGGCAGTCTTTTCAAGAAAATCTTTTCTACATTCATTATATTCAAAAGCTTGCTGCAAAGTCTGAATTGTCTGATGCTGGATAACTTTGTCTTTATGTCCAAAGGTTTTCACATTTTTACTACAAACAAAAGAATTCTCTCCAGTATTAGTTCTGCCATCCTTAATACTGAAAAGCCAATTCTCACATACATTAGGCACATAAGTCTTTTTTGAATATTGACAGTGTGGGGCCAGTGAGCTAAGAAGCAAGTAAGTAGACCCTGTAGTGTCAAATTTACAGGGTATTGTTTCTGCAGGAAAAATGTTTATGTCCAGAGTACATGGTTTTCCTGATATTTCTTGTTCCATAGTCAATGATTTGTTGATGAATAAAACTTGCCTCAAACGTTTGCCTTGGTTTTCTAGGCTCTCCTCTAAGAGTTCATCAGGTTGGAATTCTTCTAAAAATGAGAAAATTAAAAATATTTTATGATATTTAACACACTTATAAAATGAGATTTATATACCTATGCCCCATTATGTGTTTGACTCCTTGGTGTCTGGCTCAGTTTCTTTCCCAAAAATAAAGTAATTTCAAGTTTATATTCTCTCTTCTTTTGTTGTTAAAAACTTTTTCTACTGGAAAAAGAGAGCAATCTAGAAATGAAATTACACATATCTTTGGTAACTTAAACCATAATTTTCAAAACTGGAAAGAGAAGAGGATATAAAGGAAAGCAACAATTAAGAAAGGAGAATATATTTAAGAGAGCTGAATCCTGGGAACAGAGAAAACAAAGACTGGAATGAATTTCACAAGGATTTTGCTCTAAGTAGATAACAAAATGTATCAATGGAGAATTGCTTTTTAGTGGCTTTACTGAGATCGAGTTTGCATTAGGGAAGCACACCAGTGACTATATTCACAGTGAAACATAGAGTACAATGATAAGAAAACCACTAGTCTGTATGTTTCCAAATGGAGCTCCACCCTGGTCTGGGAACTAAGATTCTGCAAGCTACATGGTATGGCAAACAAACAAACAAAAATCATGGCACCAACTTTCTTACATTGAAAGAAAGAATCAGAAACATAAGTGTATAGGTGGAAGTGAGAAAACTGATGAGAGTTAAAGTAATTTTTCTGCCTATGTTGGAGTTACCCCTCTTTCCTGGTTCTAGTGCCTTGGTATTATATCAGGGTTGTTCAGCAGTGAATCCCTCTTAATCATCAAATCTTTACTTTCCTTTTTTTTAATTTGTTCACTTATGTCCTCCAGACTAGTCTTGCTCCTGTCCAATCCTTAATTTCCATCTATTTTTCCACATATCTAGTTTTTATTCACTGCAAGATCTTAAGGATTGTGTTTCAAGTTGGCCCTAGAAATCTTATAAGTATCCTTTTTTATATTTATTTACCACAAATTTCCTGTGAACATTTGACTGCTATTGTCTTCTTGTTACCACACTCCATGCAAAAATGTCATGCCCATGCTAAAAATATTTGAAGGCTTTGGCTATACTACCTTAGGTACCAACAGATGAAAGATTAAAGTGATGTAATTCAGAAAAAGAAAGTTTTACACTAACTATATGCTCAGTATGTGTTCTTGCTACCAATCCTCTTAGCATGAGCATGCATGCATACTCAGTTGTGTTTGATTTTTTGCAAGCCCATGGACTATAGCCCACCAGGCTCCTCTGTCCATGGAATTTCCCAGGCAAGAATACTCAAGTGGATTGCCATTTCCTCCTCCAGGGGATCTTCCTGACCCAGGGATCGAACCCAGGTCTCCTGTCTAGTACACACGATTTTCTGCTCTAATTTTTGATAGCATATCAGTCCTCATTAAGTGGTTCATTTCCAACAATAACTTCATACTCAATTCTTTCCCTAAATTATCCTCCATTCTAGCCTTAGAACTATTGAGAACCTAGGTACCCTTCAGGTAGGGCACACTATTTTCCCAAATCTTAACAACAAAAAACAAAGTTTGTAACATCCTTCTCACAAATTTAAGCAACATTTATTTTAAAACCTGAAAGAAGCTACTACCTGTATATCATTCACTTTATAAAGGGATAAAAGCACCCATATCTGTGACTTTATAGTAAATACCCATCACCAAAATCAAGAGGCATCTTAAAATTGAAGGAAAATCCATAAATGAGAAGCATTTTCTCTTTCTTGGTTGTACCTAAAATAATAGTTCACCTTTTAATCTATAGCACCATAGATATGCTTTATGAAGATTTCTTTGCTCACTTTTCCAAAATAAAACCTTCACTGTGATATTCTTTGCATCCCTCTATAAATTTAGAGGTACATAAAAAGCTCCATGTCTAAAAGTTACCTAGAGTTCTTTCACATATAAGGGCTCAGATGCAATAACAACCCATACCTGATGATTCAAAAGTCACAGAAATTTGCTTATTTACATTCATGGACATTTTTTTCTGAGTGAATCAATATGAAATACCTCTCTCCACCTGACTTTGGAATCAGCCTACAATACTATTAAATAATATTTATTATGTGAAAAGTGCCCAGGCAGGAAGAGTGAAACAGAGACCATTCTTCTTGGGAGATTGTAATCCAGGTGAGGAAAGGAACTCTTGGTAACTGTATGCTATCTGGCACAGAATCTTATTTTCTTTAGACACATCCATCACATGGGTTAAGAGTTTACAAAAGTAAGAGATCACGTATAGACTAAAATATTCTGAGATTATATGATAGAAGTAGGAATCTGAGCCAAAATTTAAATGAGTAATAGTACTTTCTTCCCTTTTTCTAGCTGAGGTTAGCTATTTTATTTGCTTTTATTCCAAGAACCACCTTTTGGCTTTATAATTATAATGACTTATAACTATAATGTTTTATCTTTATTGCATCTTTTAGCTTGCTTAGTTTTCTTTTAAAACTTTATTGCTTTTAAAAATAAGTATATGAGGTGAAAATAGTTTCCTCTCAGCATTGCTCTGTCTACAGCTCAAAGGGTCTAATAATCATGCTTTTCATTAAAAAAGATTTCTGCATATTGTACCAACTTTGAAGAATAGGTTTTTAAAGATATATACATATATATAGTCATTATTAATTTTAAGATAGAATAATTTAAAATTTTCTCATATTGTCTGCAATTTATAGTGTTATATAACAATGCCTTTACTTTGTAGAATTTGCCTAAAATAACTTTGCTAAGTTACTTCAGTCGTGTCTGACTCTTTGCGACCCTATGGACTGTAGCCCACCAAGCTCCTATGTCCATGGGATTCTCCAGGCAAGAATACTGGAATGGGTTGTCATGCCCTCCTCCAAGGGATCTTACCCACCCAGGGATTGAAACTACCTCTCTTATGCGTCCTGCATTGGCAGGAGGTTCTTTACTGTTAACGCCACCTGGTGCCACCTTTACATTTTATCAATGTTCTAAGGTCATGACTTAAAAGGAAGTTTATTCTTTAAGAATAGTTATGTAGTGTGTTTACATAGCTTTGTTTTCAGAACATATTACATTCATCTTTATAAAATATGCTATTTATATTTCTAGATAAGAGGTTGGTAAACTTTCTGTGAAAGGCCATAGAGTTAATGATTTAGGCTTTACTGGTTATTCAGTCTCTATTGTAGCTATTCAAGTCTGCCTTGTAGCTTGAATACGTAAACAAATGGCTATTGCTGTGTTCCAATAAATGTTTCTTTGCCAAAACAATCAGTAGGCAGGATTTGGCATGTGGGCCACAGTTTGCCAAGCACTATTCTAGAGTCCTGGAGAAGGAAATGGCAATCCACTCCAGTACTCTTGCCTGGAAAATTCCATGGATGGAGGAGCCTGGTAGGCTACAGTCTATGGGGTAGCAAAGAGTTGGACACAACTGAGCGACTTTAGTTTCTTTCTTTCTATAGTTCCTTTTGGAGAAGGAAATGGCAACCCACTCCAGTGTTCTTGCCTGGAGAATCCCATGGACGGAGGGGCCTGGTGGGCTGCAGTCTATGGGGTTGCAAAGAGTCAGACACGACTGAGCAACTAACACACACACACACACATTCTAGAGTCCACAGGTTGTGAAACAAAATTAGAGAGGGATATTAAGGTTGACTACATATAATGAGTTCCTGTTTCTCCTTATAACTCTTGCAGTTTTTTGTTTTATGAATCTTGATGACAATTTATTTGGTGTACTAATATTTTGAACTTTTCTGTATCCTTTAAAAATTATCTTCTTTAGCATTATCAAAATGTCCTTTTTCCACCTGTTTTTGACCTGAACTGAACTTTGAAATAAATAAACACTGAGTTGCTTTTATGTTTACTGGCTTAATAATTCATGACTGCATTTTCAAACTTCCTAAACTATTTTGTAGATGTACTATTTGATGGGCTTCCCTAGTGGCTTGGCGGTAAAGAATCTGCCTGCCAAACAGGAGACGTGGATTCGATCCCTAGGTTGGGAAGATCCCTTGGCTAATGAAATGGCAACCCACTCCAGTATTCTTGCCTGGGAAATCCCATGGACAGAGGAGCTTGGAGGGCTACAGTCCATGGGGTCGTGAAAGAGTCAGACATGACTTAGTGACTAAGCAAGAACAATCTCTTTGATACAATATGATAGCCTTTTCTCTTAATAGGTGTATTTAATCCATTTACATTGAGAGTTGATATGTCAGATATGTTTGTCTTCCTCTGTTTTATGTTGTGTGTTTGAATAGCTTTTGTGGTGAAAATTTTTAACACAGCAGGCCTAGACTGTTACCCTTAGAAAAGCCTGCTTACAAGATGAGCCCTTAACTAGCATTTGGGAACTCAGATTTCAAGATGGTTACCAAGATTCCCAGAATTGCTAAGAGGGGCTCAATGTGCTTAAACTGTTTGTACAAAAAATATATTTATGCTGAATAATTAGCTTCTATCAGAAAGCCTAGAATTTTGACATATGGGTGCCTACAGTAAAAACTCTGGGTTCAGTTCAGTTCAGTTCAGTTCAGTTGCTCAGTCGTGTTCAACTCTTCGTGACCCCATGAATTGCAGCACGCCAGGCCTCCCCGTCCATCACCAACTCCCGGAGTTCACTCAGACTCACGTCCATTGAGTCAGTGATGCTATCCAGCCATCTCATCCTCTGTCGTCCCCTTCTCCTCCTGCCCCCAATCCCTCCCAGCATCAGACTCTTTTCATTGCAAATGAACTTTTCAGGTAGATATTTCACATGAGTTGTCGTAACTGGTTTTCTACTGACTTTGCTCCATACATCTGTTCTCTTTACTGATTTTGCTCTGTATGATTTCACGGTATAAATCTTAGTTACGAGTATGCCTGTGTGCTGAGTCCTCCAGGTGAATTAATAAACCTGATGATGATCCTGAGGACCCTGATATAGTATTTATAAGAAACTTCTCTAGTAATAGGTCTGTTTTCTTTAGTCTGTCAAATGTAAATAACTTTTAACAATTAGGAGGGTTGCACTTTGCTCTAGTCTTTATCCTTTCTAACTATACAATTTCTTAATCATCTATTAATTTTGATTGTATCTAGTAATTTATTATATAATGATAAAATTAATTTATTTCTCTCTTCTGCTCTGTTACTCCCAATTTCAGTTTATTAACTTTTCTTAGTTTTTACCTTTTTACTGTTAAATATGCATCCATTACTTAATTTTTCAGTTTCAAAGGGTATACTTAGCTCCCATCTTTTAAAGATGAGAATATCAACATGCTTACATTCCATTCCTTTTAGTTGTCCCCTTCTCACATTTTATTAGATTTATTATTTCTAAAATTTCAAATGTAAAGACCTCTAATAGGAGAGTGCTGAAAAACATTTCAAACTGCTGACTTCTATCTAGGTGATCACTTCGGATCTAATTTTCTTGGATGCCTTCTGCCAGTATTCAGTAACTCACCTGGGGAACTTCTGTTTATAAATTCTTTCTCTAATAACCATGGATCTTCTCCTTGTTCCAACATGAAGATCAGTTCTGGCTTTGTAAAGCAGTACCCTGTAAATGGGAAATACTTTAGCACTTGAGTTAGCTGCATAGGTTTCATTGTTTCTGAATGTGAAGAAAGGTACAGCTTCAGAAATGGCACATTGAGGGTGCTTGCTAGAATTGTTTTTTGGTGGAGGGAATGATAGCAAAAACCATTTTCTTATACTTATAAAGGATCACTCTTCTTAAAACTGTAAGTCACAAGCCTAAATAACATTAAGTTCTAAAATTGTCAATGTCTGTTCCTTAAGCAAGATTTCATCAGGACTGACTCTATAGCTGGCCGTAATGGAGTAAAAGAACCAATTTACCTCTCCACGAGGGCTTCTCAGGTGGTGCTAGTGGTAAAGAACCTGCCTGCTAATGAAGGCAACGTGGGTTACATCCCTAGGTGGGCACGGTAATCCACTCAACTGTTCTTGCCCGGAGAATCCCATGGACTGAAGAGCCTGGTGGGCTACAGTCCATGGGATCACAGAGTTGGACATGACTGAAGCAACCACACACACACACAAACACACACACACACCTCCATATCAGACATCTAAACAAACTATACAAAGTGTATGAAATGGGTTTTAGACTTTAGAAAACAGGCAGTACAGACAGTGATACTTGAGAACAGAGAAACAAATGAGGTGAGCCCTGTGATTACCAAAGCTTATTGCTTAGAGAGTTTTCAACCCTAAACAAAAAGAGACCACCAAAACTGCTTGGCGGACTCATTAAGTTAAGGCAATAGAATTGGACTTCAAGAAAGTCATGACAAATAGGATTTGTAAGAGAAAATACAAGAGAAGAAAGATACAGAGTCTTTGTCTGATCTGCAGAAGGGTCTCCTGAGTACTAACTTTTGAAAATGTAAGGAAAACACTTGAGGTTGGGGAAAAACCAGTGAAAAAGCGTAGGCTGAAATTTCACAAAGCACACAGAGAGGTATAAAACTTCGTAACCCATGGCCAATTGGATACAATAACCAGAAGGGCATTTATTGCCTTGGTAGAGGGGCCAAATGAGTCTGAGAGTAAAATGAGTTCTGAATCCAATATAACAAAACTTAAAGCAAACCTTAAAAGGATTAAAGTAATTCCAAGTAATTTAAATTCATCCTAGGAAAGGGCCCAGAAGATTTCAGACAATACAGCAATACTACCACTTAACAACATAAAATCTGTAACATCGAGCCCTCGATAAAAAATCACTTAATATGAATAAAAGGGATATATTATTGTAATCAAGAAGAAAAATGAATCAGTAAGCCACAGAATAAGAAACAACACATAAAATTAATAGTCAAGGCCATTAAAACAGTAAAAATACTCCATATGTTCAAGAATATGATAAGAGAATTTATTAAAAAAAGTTCTTAACTGGAATTCTCAATATGAAAAATATCTGAAATGAGTAAACAAATCAACCAAACAAGAAACAAAAAAAATGGATAAGATTAATAACAGTATACACACACACACACACACACACACACACTACATATGGAAGGTTAAATGACATAAGGCACAATGGATAACTTTAAGGTTAAAAACTATGAAAGAAGAAACCCACAGTGGATAAAGACTAGAAAATAATAAACAGTTATCTCTGACCTATGGGATAAAGTTGTCTAATATGGGTAACTAGTATTTCAGAAGGAACAAAGAGAGAATGGAAAAAGCAATAATGGGCAAAAGTTAGATTTTTGAAAGCAAAGTGAAAGTGAAAGTCGCTCAGTTGTGTCTGACTCTTTGCAACCCCATGGACTATACAGTCCATGGAATTCTCTAGGCCAGAATACTGAAATGGGTAGCCTTTCTCTTCTCCAAGGGATCTTCACAACCCAGGGATTGAACCAAGGTCTTCCGCATTAGAGGCAGATTCTTTACCAGCTGAGCCACAAGGGAAACCCAAGAAGTGTATAAATCCATGGACCTAAGAAGCTAAACAAATGCCAAGGAGAAGAAACATGAAGAACACCACACCAAGATACATTATAATTAAATTGCTAAAGTCACAGATAAAAAGAAAATGTTGAATAGAAAAAGACATAATATGTATGGAAGAAGAAAAAAGAATGGATGCCTACTTTTTGTCAGAAATTATACGTCAGAAGACTATGAAGTAACAATTTTAAAGTACTGAAAGAAAAAAGCCTGCCTAGAATTTTATACTTGACTAATATGAGGCATTTTCAAACAAATAAAAATTGAAAGACTTTATCACCAACTGATATGTATTACAGGAAAGTTAATTCTCTGAAAGAAATTCTTCAGCTAGAAGAAAAATGAGATCAGGTGGAAATTTGGATTAATATATAGAAAAAAAAGAGCACCATAATCTGGACACAAGTGGATAAAAATAAAATAAACTTTTATCATTTTCAGAACTCTTAAAAATAGTAAATTGTGTTTTAAAACAACAATAATGTACTGTAGGAGATGGGAAATAGTGCGAGTTAGGAATATTGGGGATTTTAAACTTATGTAGATCAGGCGTGCAGAGTTGCTGAGAAATTTACCAATATTTATTATAAGTTCAGTTCAGTTCAGTTCAGTCGCTCAATCGTGTCCAACTCTGCGACCCCATGGACTGCAGCATGCCAGGCTTCCCTGTCCATCGCCAATACCTGGAGCTTGCTCAAACTCATGTCCATTGAATTGGTGATGCCATCCAACCACCTCATCCTCCATCATCTCCTTCTCCCGCCTTCAATCTTTCCCAGCACAAGGGTCTTTTCCAATGACTCAGTCCTTAGCATCAGGTGGCCAAAGTATTGGAGCTTCAGCTTTAGCATCAGTCCTTCCAATGAACACCCAGGACTGATCTTCTTTAGGATTGACTGGTTTGATCTCCTTGCAGTCCAAGGGACTCTCAAGAGTTTCTCCAACACCACAGTTCAAGAGCATCAATTCTTCGACACTCAGCTTTCTTTACAGTCCAACTCTCACATCCATACATGACTACTGGAAAAACCATAGCTTTGACTAGATGGACCTTTGTTGGCAATAGTAATGTCTCTGCTTTTTAATATGTTGTCTAGGTTGGTCATAGCTTTTATTCAAAGGAGCAAGTGTCTTAATTTTATGGCTTCAGTCACCATCTGCAGTGATTTTGGAGCCCCCAAAATAAAGTTTCTCATTGTTTCCCCATCTATTTGCTATGAAGTGATGGGACTGGATGCCATGATCTTTGTTTTCTGAATGTTGAGTTTTAAGCCAACTTTTTCACTCTCCTCTTTCACTTTCATCAAGAGGCCCTTTAGTTCTTCTTTGCTTTCTGCCATCAGGGTGGTGTCATCTGCATATCTGAGATTATTGATATTTCTCCTGGCAATCTTGATTCCAGCTTGTACTTCATCCAGCCTGATATTTCGCATCATGTACTCTGCATATAAGTTAAATAAGCAGGGTGACAATATACAGCCTTGACATACTCCTTTTCCTATTTGGAACCAGTCTGTTGTTCCATGTCCAATTCTAACTGTTGCTTCTTGACCTGCATACAGATTTCTCAGGAGTCAGGTAAGGTGGTCTGGTATTCCCATCTCTTGAAGAATTTTTCAGTTTGCTGTGATCTACACAGTTAGAGGCTTAGTCAATAAAGCAGAAGATGTTTTTCTGGTACTCCTTTCCTGTTTCAATGATCCAACAAATGTTGGCAATATGATCTCTGGTTCCTCTGCCTTTTCTAAAACCAGCTTGAACATCTGGAAGTTCACATATTGCTGAAGCCTGGCTTGGAGAATTTTAAGCATCACTTTACTAGTGTGTGAGATGAGTGCAATTTTGTGGTAGTTTAAGCATTTTTTGGCTTACCCACCCACAAATGATTGATTTGTTTCCTGTGTTTACACTGTCAGCTGCATGATCTTTTTTACTATGTAAGTTGAAATTATTTATATTTTGGAGATTGACCCTTTGTCAGTTGTTTTGTTTGCAAATATTTTTCCCCATTCTGAGGGTTGTCTTTATGTCTTGTTTGTGGTTTCCTTTGTTCTGCAAAAGCTTTTAACTAGGTCCCACTTGTTTATTTTTATTTTCATTACTCTGGGAGGTGGGTCAAAAAACATCTTGCTCTGATTTATGTCAAGTAGGTAAGTAAGTGTTACTCGCTCAGTTGTCCCTGACTCTTTGCGACCCCACGGACTGCAGTTCACCAGGCTCCTCTGTCCATGAGATTTTTCCAGGCAAGGATACTGGAGTAGGTTGCCATTTCCTTCAAAGAGTGTTCTTATGTTTTCCTCTTAGAGTTTTATAGGGTCCAGTCTTACGTTTAGGTCCTTAATCCATTCTGAGTTTATTTTTGTAGATGGTGTTAGGGAATGTTCTAATTTCATTCTTTTACATGTAACTGTCCAGTCTTCCCACTACCACTTATTGAAGAGACTGCCTTTTTGCTATCGTTTAGTCTTGCCTCATATGTCATAGATTAGGTGACCACAGGTGCATGGGTTTATCTCTGGGCTTTCTATACTGTTCCACTGATCTTTATTTGTTTTTGTGTCAGTACCAAATTGTCTTTTTTTCTCTTAAAATGAAACAAAGATGAATATTTTATTAATAAAAGATACAACTCACAAAGAAGATAGACATCATAAACCATTAGATACCTAACAACCAAGAAACAAAGATACATAAAACAAAAATAAGAAATATAAGGGAAAACAAAAAATATATAATCATTGTAAGACATAATAACATTTCTCTGAGAATATTTTATCAAGTGCAGAAAAAATAATAGGAGCATCTTGAATGAGGTCATTAATAATTTAAATATAATAGATTTCTATTTATAGTACTCATATCATATACAAATATATTTAAAATTTTGTATCTCATACATTGTTATTAGATGTCCATAGGACATTTAGAAAAACTGGCAAAAAGATAAACATTACTAAATTTCAAAAAGTAGAATTCTTTTTTTTTGTGATTTATACATATATGCATATATTATTTTTGAAATTATTATCCATTATAGGTTATTATATGGAGAAGGCAATGGCTACCCACTCCAGTACTCTTGCCTGGAAAATCCCATGGATGGAGGAGCCTGGTAGGCTTCAGTCCACCGGGTCGCGAAGAGTCAGACACTACTGAGCGACTTCCCTTTCACTTTTCACTTTCATGCATTGGAGAAGGACATGGCAACCCTCTCCAGTGTTCTTGCCTGGAGAATCCCAGGGATGGCAGAGCCTGGTGGGCTGCCATCTATGGGGTCGCACAGAGTCGGACACGACTGAAGTGACTTAGCGGCATAGGTTATTATAAGATATTGACTATAGTTTCCTGTGCTATACAGTAAACTTTTGTTGCTTGTTGCATATCTATTTAAGTTAGAAATCTAACATTCTATTTATACTAAGTCAAACAAGTACAATAAAAATGCCATAAATTTTTTAGTTAGAAAAATTCATAAGTTTTCTAAAATATATATATATTATACATAATATTTATATATGTGTATACAAAAGCATTTCTACTATGCTTGATAAAGGCTTGAGAAAGAACATCAAAAAAGATCTTCATATATTCCAGCAGTCTTTAAACATGGCTACTCATTAGAAACATATCTGGAGCTCTGGTGAAAAAAAAAAGCAAAACCTGGGCATTTTCAAAAAATTCCAAGATAATTCTGATATGCATCTGAATTTTAAAAAGTGATTACAGGTTTTTCTATTAAATGGTAGTTTTGGTGATATAGAATTCTATCATTTTTCTGTTGACCAGTGATGATACAATGGTATTGTTACAGTTACATAATCACAATAGAGAAAGATGTTTATCAGTTTTCACAATCAATAGACAAAAAAATAATTACAGTTGCAAGTCATAATGGGAACATGATTAACCTAACAATATAAAATAATTATATACAATCTGGGGGGATCAAGTAGAGTCATGTGGTTAAGTGGAACTGGATACATGCACATGTTTTCATCTGTTCAGTTAGTCTATATATCTTTTGGTTGGTGTACTTAATCCATTTACATTTAAGCTAATTATTGATATGTATGATCCTATTACCGTTTTCTTAATTGTTTGGGGTTTATATTCTGTAGGTAGGTCTTTTTCTTTTCTTGTTTTCTGCCTAGAGAAGTCCCTTTAGCATTTGTTGTAAAGCTGGTTTGGTGGTGCTGAATTCTCTTAACTTTTGCTTATCTGGAAAGCTTTTGATTTCTTCAAGAAATCTGAAGAAGACTCTTTCTGGGTAGAGTATTCTTAGTTGTAGGTTTTCCCATTTCATCACTTTAAATATATCATGTCATTCCCTTCTGGTATGTAGAGTTTCTGTTGAGAAATCAGCTGATAGCCTGATGGGAGCTCACTTTTATGTTGTCGTTTTTCCCTAGTTGGTTTTAATATTTTATCTCTGCCTTTAATTTGTGTCAGTTTGATTACTATGTGTCTCAGTGTGTTCCTCCTTGTGTTTATCCAGCCTGGGGCTCTCTCTGCTTCCTGGACTTGGTTGCCTATTTCCTTTCCCATGTTAGGGAAGTTTTCAGCTATTATCTCTTCAAATATTTTTTCAGGTCCTTTTCCTCTCCCTCTTCTCCTTCTGGGACCCTTGTAATGCAAATGTTGGTGCGTTTAATGTTGTCCCAGAGGTCTGTCCCAGCCTATTATTTAAAATAGGCTGTCTTCATTTCTTTTCATTCTTATTTTTTCTATATTCTGTTCTGCGGCAGTGATTTCCACCATTCTGTCCTCCAGGCCACTTATCTGTTCTTTTGCCTCAGTTATTCTCCTATTGATTTCTTCTAGTGTATTATTCATCCCTGTTTGTTCTTTGTCCTCTTAGGTCTTTGGTAAACATTTCTTGCATCTTCTCAATCTTTCCCTCCATTCTTTTTCCAAGATCCTCAATCATCTTCAGTATCATTATTCTGAATTATTTTTCTGGAATGTTGCCTATCTCCACTTCATGTAGTTGTTTTTTTCTGGGGTTTTATCTTGTCCCTTCATCTAGGACATAACTTTCTGCTTTTCCAAGCTAATTAAGTTTCTGTAATGTGGCTTTTGTTTTTGTCACTGTGGGACTGTGGTTATTTTTGCTTCTTCTGTCTGCCCTCTGATGGAGGTTAAAAAGCTTGTGTAAGATTCCTGATAGGAGGCACTGGCAGTGGGGAAAAACTGGGTCTTGCTCTGTTTGGCAGGGCCATGCTCAATAAAGCTTTAATTCAAGTACCTGCTGATGAGTGGGGTTGTGCTCCCTCCCTGGTAGTTTTTTGGCCTGAAGCTACCCAGGCCTTGGGTATACGGGCTCTTTAGTAGGGCTAATGGCAACTTCCAAGAGGGTTTACACCAAGGGGGACCTTCCCAGACTGCTGCTGCCAATGCCCCCATCCCTGTGGTGAGCGCCTGCCAATCCACACCTACACAGGAGACCTTCCAACACCAGCAGGTAGTTTTGGTTCAGTCTCCTGTGGGGTCACAGATCCTTTCCTCTGAGTCTTGGTGTGTGCAAGATTTTGCTGGTGCCCTCCAAGACTGGAGTCTGTTTCCCCCAGTCCTGTGGAAGTCTTATAATCAAATCCCATGGCCTTCAAGTTCAGATTCCCTGGGGATTCCCAGTCCCTTTGTTGGATCCCCAGGCTGGGAAGCCTGACAGAAGAGCTTCATAAGCCCAAACTTCAAAAGAACCAACTGATGCGTTTTATGTCTCAATATCTAAAGAGAAAGAAATCTAGCTTTAGGTTTTGGTTAAACTTTAAATATCTTTCCACTTTTGAATTTACTGTTTTCATGTATTTACAACAGATATGCCAGCTTTGTTTCTACATTGCAACTCAGAGTTAATGCTTCTTGTCACTTAACTTGGAAATCTTTATTTACCCTTGTACCAAACTTCAGATTACCTTTCTGATATATTAACAAAATAGAATTAAGTGAAGGGGATGGAACTGAAATTTAGACCACACTTTTTTATTCTTGTTAATGTTCAGTTGTTAAGATATGTCTGAATCTTTGTGACCCCATGAACTGCAGCACACCAGGCTTCCCTGTCCTTCACTATCTCCCTAAGTTTGCCCAAACTCATGTCCACTGAGTTGGTGATGCCATCCAACAATCTCATCCTCTGTTACTCTCTTCTTCTCCTGCTCTCATTTCCCAACACCACGGTTATTTCCAGTGAGTCAGCTCTTCACATCAGGTGGCCAAAGTCCTGGAGCTTCAGTTCCAGCATCAGTCCTTTCAATGAATATTTAGGGTTGATTTCCTTTAGATTGACTGGCTTTATCTTGCTGTCCAAGAGACTCTCAAGAGTTTTCTCCAGAACCAAAATTTGAAAGCATCAATTCTTTGACACTCAGCCTTCTTTATGGTTTGACTCTCACATCCATAAAAAACTGCTGGAAAAACCATAACTTTGACTATATGGACTTTTGTCAGCAAACTGGCACCTCTGCTTTTTAATATGATGTCCAGGTTTGTCCTACTTTTTCTTCAAGGAGTTATGGCTGCAGTCATTCTCCGCAGAGATTTTGGAGCCCAAGAAAATAAAATCTGTCACTAGTTTCCACTTTTTCTCCACCTGTTTACCATGCGTGCAGCACTTTCACAGCGTCAGCTTTCAGGATTTGGAATAGCTCAACTGGAATTCCATCACCTCCATTAGCTTTGTTCATAGTGATGCTTTCTAAGGCCCACTTGAATTCAGATTCCAGGATGTCTGGCTCTAGGTCAGTGATCACACCATCGTGATTATCTGGGTTGTGAAGATCTTTTTTGTACAGTTTTTCTGTGTATTCTTGCCATCTCTTCTTAATATCTTCTGCTTCTGTTAGGTCCATACCATTTCTGTCCTTTATCGAGCTCATCTTTGCATGAAATGTTCCTTTGGTATCTCTGATTTTCTTGAAGAGATCCCTAGTCTTTCCCATTCTGTTGTTTTCCTCTATTTCTTTGCATTGATCGCTGAAGAAGGCTTTCTTATCTCTTCTTGCTATTCTTTGGAACTCTGCATTCAGATGCTTATATCTTTCCTTTTCTCCTTTGCTTTTCACTTCTCTTCTTTTCACAGCTATTTGTAAGGCCTCCCCAGGTAGCCATTTTGCTTTTTTGCATTTCTTTTCCATGGGAATGGTCTTGATCCCTGTCTCCTGTCCAATGTCATGAACCTCATTCCGTAGTTCATCAGGCACTCTATATATCAGATCTAAGCCCTTAAATCTATTTCTCACTTCCACTGTATAATCATAAGGGATTTGATTTAGGTCATACCTGAATGGTCTAGTGGTTTTCCCTACTTTCTTCAATTTCAGTCTGATTTGGCAATAAGGAGTTCATGGTCTGAGCCACAGTCAGCTCCTGGTCTTGTTTTTGCTGACTGCATAGAGCTTAATGAAGTTCCTCAAAAACTAAAAATAGAAGCAACATCAGATCAGATCAGATCAGATCAGTCGCTCAGGCATGTCCGACTCTTTGCGACCCCATGAATCGCAGCACACCAGGCCTCCCTGTCCAGCACCAACTCCCAGAGTTCACTGAGACTCACGTCCATCGAGTCAGTGATGCTGAAAGTGCTGCACTCAATATGCCAGCAAATTTGGAAAACTCAGCAGTGGCCACAGGACTGGAAAAGGTCAGTTTTCACTCCAATCCCAAAGAAAGGCAATGCCAAAGAATGCTCAAACTACCGCACAATTGCACTCATCTCACACGCTAGTAAAGTAATGCTCAAAATTCTCCAAGCCAGGCTTCAGCAATATGTGAACCGTGAACTTCCTGATGTTCAAGCTGGTTTTAGAAAAGGCAGAGGAACCAGAGATCAAATTGCCAACATCCACTGGATCATCGAAAAAGCAAGAGAGTTCCAGAAAAACATCTATTTCTGCTTTATTGACTACACCAAAGCCTTTGACTGTGTGGATCACAATAAACTGTGGAAAATTCTGAAAGAGATGGGAATACCAGACCACCTGATCTGCCTCTTGAGAAATTTGTATGCAGGTCAGGAAGCAACAGTTAGAACTGGACATGGAACAACAGATTGGTTCCAAATAGGAAAAGGAGTTTGTCAAGGCTGTATATTGTCACCCTGTTTATTTAACTTATATGCAGAGTACATCATGAGAAACGCTGTACTGGAAGAAACACAAGTTGGAATCAAGATTGCCAGAAAAATATCAATAACCTCAGATATGCAGATGACACCACCCTTATGGCAGAAAGTGAAGAGGAACTAAAAAGCCTCTTGGTGAAAGTGAAAGTAGAGAGTGAAAAAGTTGGCTTAAGGCTCAACATTCAGAAAACGAAGATCATGGCATCCGGTCCCACCACTTCATGGGAAATAGATGGGGAAACAGTGTCAGACTTTATTCTTCTGGGCTCCAAAATCACTACAGATGGTGACTGCAGCCATGAAATTAAAAGACGCTTACTCCTTGGAAGGAAAGTTATGACCAACCTAGATAGCATATTCAAAAGCAGAGACACTTTGCCAACAAAGGTTCGTCTAGTCAAGGCTATGGTTTTTCCTGTGGTCATGTATGGATGTGAGAGTTGGACTGTGAAGAAGGCCGAGCACCGAAGAATTGATGCTTTTGAACTGTGGTGTTGGAGAAGACTCTTGAGAGTCCCTTGGACTGCAAGGAGATTCAACTGGTCCATTCTGAAGCAGATCAGCCCTGGGATTTCTTTGGAAGGAATGACGCTAAAGCTGAAACTCCAGTACTTTGGCCACCTCATGCGAAGAGTTGGCTCATTGGAAAAGACTCTGATGCTGGGAGGGATTGGGGGCAGGAGGAGAAGGGGACGACAGAGGATGAGATGGCTGGATGGCATCACTGACTCGATGGATGTGAGTCTCAATGAACTCCAGAAATTGGTGATGGACAGGGAGGCCTGGCGTGCTGCGATTCATGGGGTCGCAAAGAGTCGGACATGACTCAGCAACTGATCTGATCTGATTATTGTTCTCCCAACTGGTTAAACTTTAATGCAGTCCTTTTAATTATCTTCTGTTATATTATTAAGTAATAAAATATTAATCACTGTAGTACTTGATCTGATATGATTTGACATAATGTTACTGAGCCATTACTTTTTCTGGACATCTATTTATCTCTAAGGGCTTTCTTCAATGTAAACAATGCTTTGATAAATATGCATATTTACAGGCCTATATACAAAAAAGTTTTATTCCTAAGCACAGATTCATCAAAAGGGGTTATTTGGTCAAAGAGTGATTCCTTTTTAATTGTTTACAGGTATAGAAAAATGCTTTAGTTTTTACTTCTACCACTGATATAAATTCCTGGTAGATTAAAACCTATGCTTTTCTTACTTTTAGCCTACTTTAATTAACGTTCTAAATACTAATAAGGTTGAACAACTTTCTCTTATGTTTATTGACAGCTTCTGTGCAGCATAATATTCTGACTTATGCCCATGATGAAATGAATATCAGTTTTAGTATTGTGAATATCCAGTATCTCATATAGAACAAAATAAAAGAAAAAAAAGGATTTGTGATTAGAACTCCTAGGATTTATTCTCTTAAAAATTTCATGTATAAATTACAGCAGTGTTTTTGTATTTTTAACATAATATTTGATATGTCAGTACTGTGTTTGGTAAGACATGTGATATGGGTGTATTTTTATCTTCTCCCAGACAACCAGCTGAGTTAACCTTTATTAAATTATCCAACTTTTTCCTACTGAGATAAACTTTCACATTTTCTATTCACTAAATAAATATCTACATTGTAGAATCTATTCCTCAGTTATTTATTGTTTCACTAAACTGGATATTTACCAACCAAAGTTATCATTGTAATTTACAGCTATTATATTATCAATTTTAAACTTTAAAATAAAAGTTATAAGGTAAAAATTGTAAAATAAATTTTCCATCTGTGAGGTTACATATACAGATTGTGGGTTTTTTAAAAAATATTTTCTGTAAGATTTTATTCCTTCCATTGGCCATTTTTCTTACTATGTATTTAAAAAATTTTTTTTTAATTGGAGGCTAATTGCTTTACAATATTGTAGTGGTTCTTGCCATACATTGACATGGATCAGCCATGGGTGCACTCGTGTCCCCCATTCTGAACTCCCCTCCCACCTCCCTCCTTATCCCATCCCTCAGGATTGTCCCAGTGCACCGGCTTTGAGAACACTGTTTCATGCATCAAACTTGGACTGGTGATCTAGTTGACATATGGTAAAAAAAAGGAGTACGTCAAGGCTATATATTGTCACCCTGCTTATTTAACTTATATGCAGAGTACATCATGAGAAATGATGGGATGGAAAAAGCACAAGCTGGAATCAAGATTGCCGGGAGAAATATCAATAACCTCAGGTATGCAGATGAGACTACCCTTATGGCAGAAAGTGAAGAGGAAGTAAAAAGCGTCTTGATAAAAGTGAAAGAGGAGAGTGAAAAAGTTGGCTTAAAACTCAACATGCAGAAAACGAAGATCATGGCATCTGGTCCCATCACTTCATGGGAAATAGATGGGGAAACAGTGGAAACAGTGTCAGACTTTATTTTTGGGGGCTCTAAAATCACTGCAGATTATGATCGCAGCCATGAAATTAAAAAACGCTTACTCCTTGGAAGGAAAGTTATGACCAACCTAGATAGCATATTCAAAAGCAGAGACATTACTTTGCCAACAAAGTTTTCGTCTAGTCAAGGCTATGGTTTTTCCTGTGGTCATGTATGGATGTGAGAGTTGGACTGTGAAGAAGGCTGAGTGCCAAAGAATCGATGCTTTTGAACTGTGGTGTTGGAGAAGACTCTTGAGAGTCCCTTGGACTGCAAGGAGATCCAACTGGTCCATTCTGAAGGAGATCAGCCCTGGGATTTCTTTGGAAGGAATGATGCTAAAGCTGAAACTCCAGTACTTTGGCCACCTCATGTGAAGAGTTGGCTCATTGGAAAAGACTCTGATGCTGGGAGGGATTGTGGGCAGGAGGAGGAGGGGACGACAGAGGATGAGATGGCTGGATGGCATCACTGACTCGATGGATATGAGTCTGAGTGAACTCCGGGAGTTGGTGATGGACAGGGAGGCCTGGCGTGCTGCAATTCATGGGGTCGCAAACAGTCGGACACGACTGAGCGGCTGAACTGAACTGATTTACCGTGAAGTGATGGCACCAGATGCCATGATCTTAGTTTTTGAATGTGGAGTTTCAAGCCAGCTTTTTCATCACCCTCATCATCCTCAGCTCTTTAGTTCCTCCTTGCTCTTTGTCATTAGAATGGTATCATCTGCATATCTGAGGTTGTTTTCTTCCAGCTACCTTGATTCCAGCTTGTGAGTCATCCAGCCCAGCATTTTGCATGAGGTACTCTGCATATAAGTTAAAAACTTACATATTAAATTCTACTCAAAGTGAGCTTATTCTAATTTTGGGTTCACTTTTTAAAACCACAGCGTTAGTAGCAACAATCAGATTGTCCAAATAATGCACCTTCCCTTAGAGATGTTCTGCTTATCTGTATTCTATTTTTTTTCTCTGTAATGACTGAGCCATTTATATGGTTCTGTCGTACAGTGATTCCCCTCTCCCTTTCCTCTCCATTCTGCTGTACTCATGCCTTGAGGAGCCCCCTCACCCCCCAATAAATGTCTTATTTAAGAATACTTTTAAATTAACAGAAAAATGGCAAAGAGAGAAAGGAGAAATCTTGTATAACTTGTATCCAACTTACCCTACTGTTAACATTCTTTATCACTAGCATGTTTGACATACCTATTAATATAATAATGACACACTATTATTAAGTAAAATCTATACTTTATTCAGATTTCCTTGTTTTTTAACCTAATCATTTTTCTTTTCCTGTTCCACAATTCCATCCAGGATACCACATTATATTTGGTTATCTTGTCTTTTTAGCCTCCTCTGGACTATAAGTAATCATTTTTTAAAATATAATCTTGACAGTTTAGAGGACATTGTAAGAAGGCTTCAGATTTGGTTTGTCTGATGTTTTTCTCATAGTTAAAAATGGTGTTGTGTTTCTGGGAGAAGGACCACAGAGGTAAAATGACTGGCATTCTTACCCCACCAAATCAAGGGTACATGCTATGGATATGATTAATCATTGATGATAACCTGATTAAAATTATATCAGGATTCTCCAATGTAATTACTTCCCAACCTCACCCGATACATATTCTTTATTATCATTATTATTATTAATTTTTAGCATGCAGAGTGGCATGCAGGATCTTTTTTCTGACCAGGGATTGAAACTGTGCCCTCTTCAGTGGAAGTGGGGAGTCTTAAACGTCAGACTGTCAGCTAAGTCCCTATATTGTACTCTGAGAAGGAAGTCACTAGGCAAAACCCACTAAAGTGAAAGTCACTCAATCATGTCCGACTCTTTGCAACCCCATGGACTTTACAATCCATGGAATTTTCCAGGCCAGAATACTGGAGTGGGTAGTCATTCCCTTCTCCAGGGGATCTTCCCAACCCAGGGATCAAACCCTGGTCTCCCACATTGCAAGTGGATTCTTTACGAACTGAACCACAAGGGAAGCAAGCGGCGGGAAATTTTGCTCCACTTCCTTGAAGGTACAGTAACTATATTGTTAGTAATTCTGCGTTGGAGATTTTACGGTTCTCTCCCATTTACTTACTTAATCATACTTATCTGTATGATTAATTGTATTAATCAACCACACTTACTAGTATGGACTCATAAGTAATTTATACTTTGAGTTATAAACCAACACTATTTTATTATTTATCATTTTATTGTTCAAATTGTTGCAGCTTTAGCTATTGCAAGGTCTTTCAGTTAGGCTCCTATGGTCTTTGACATACCCCCATCATTCTGTTTTTTGAGTATTTCCTTATGTTCTTACATACTCATCTTGCATGTTCCATGTTCCAGCTCGAGAACCAGCCATTTCTCCAAGGAACTTTGGTTTCTCTTAATTGGAAAATTATACTAGAAATTACATATAGATCTATGTTATTTTCTATTTCTTTATAATTTTGTTTTGGAAGACAAAGGGTTTCTAGGAATTTGACCATTTCGTCTAGGTTGTCCAATCTGCTGTCATATAATTACTCATAGTATTTTCATAAATATTTTATTTCTGTAGAATTGGTAATATTGCCCCAATTTCATTTCCGATTTAGGTAATTTGAGCCTTCTTTTTTTTTTTTTCTTATTCATCTAGCTAAGGTTTGTGAATTTTGCTTCTTTGTCAAAGAACTAACTTTTGGTTTCACTGATTTCTTGTTTATCCATTTATTTATCTCTTTTCTAATCTGTATTATAATATCTTCTTCTTTCTGCTAACTTTAGGTTTAGTTTGTTCTTTGGTCTCTACTTCCTTAAGGTGTAAAGTCAGGTCATTGATTTTAGAGCTTTTTTCTTGTTTAATATACGTGTTTACAGGTATAAATTCCCACCTTAGTGTTACTTTCACCATATCCCATGAGTTTTCATATATTGTATTTATATTTTTACTGTCTCAAGATATTTTCTAATTTCCCTCGTGATTTCTTCACTCACTGGTTAAGAGCATGCTATTTTCTATATGCTTCCCTGGTGGCTCAGACAGTCAAGCGTCTGCCTGCAATGAGGGAAACCCAGGTTCAATCCCTGGGTTGGGAAGATCCCCTGGAGAAGGAAATAGGAACCCACTCCAGTATTCTTGCCTGGAAAATCCCATGGAAGGAGGAGCCTGGTGGGCTACAGTCCATGAGGCTGCAAAGAGTCAGACATGACTGAGTGACTTCACTTTCTATTTTCTATATATTTATGACATTCCATTTTCTGTTAATGATTTACTTTTATTAATTGTGTTTGGAATAGACACTACATATGATTTTAGTCTTTTAGAATGTGTTAAAACTTGTTTTGTGGTCTATTTTAGAGAATGATCCACGTGCACATCAGAAAAAAATGTGTAGTTTACTGAACTTGGGTGGAGTCTTCTCTGTTAGGTTCAGTTGTTTTATGATGTTCAAGTCCTTTATTTAATCTTTCTCTGGTTGTTTAATCCATTATTTAAGGTGGAATACAGAAGTGTTCATTACTGTAGAATCATATGCTTCTCCCTTCAACTGTCAGTGTTTGCTTCATATATTTTGAGACTCTGATGTTTGATATATATATGCTTATGCATTTCTTATTTTTTGTGGACTGACCCTTTTGTCAATATATAATGTTCTTTTTTTTCCCTCTTATAATAGTTTCTGACTCCAAGTCTATTTTGTCTATTAATAGAATAGCCTCCTCTACTGTCTTTTGGTTACTATTTGCATAGAATATCTTTTCCCATCTTTCATTTTCAACCTAAGTGTGTTTTTAGATCTAAATTAAGTCTCTTATAAGACAGCATAAAGTTGGTTCATTTTTAAAACTCTGACAATCTTTCTCTTTTGATACAGTTTAATCCATTTACACTTGAAGTATTTACTGACAAGGAATGACTTACTTCAGCCACTTTGCCACCGGCTTTTGGTATATATTATAGTTTTTTGCCCTCATTTTCTCCATGACTAGCACCATTTGTGTTTAGCTGATTGTTTTGTTCTGATAAATTTTGATTTGTCTCATTTGTTTATGGTTATTCTGTAGATTTTTTTTGTGGTTATCACAGGGGTTATATACATAGTTATAAGAATTTAATTTAAATCAATGTCAACTTGACGTCAATCATATGAAAGCTCTTACAGTTCTGTCCTCTACGTTTATGCTACTCATCTCACAAATTACATCTGTACACCCTGTGAGCCCAATAATATAGATTCATAATCATTTTTATTTATTTGTTAGTTTTGCAGAATATAAAAAGTGAAGCAACACACCAAAGTTAAAACTAAAACTGGCTTTTCTATTTGTCCATACCTTGGCCTTTACTGGAGATTTTAGATGCCAGTCACCATCTAACATCCTTTCATTTCAACCTGAAGGACTTCCTTTAACATTCCTTAAGGGCAGCTCCAGTGGTAATGAACTCCCTCTAATTTTCTTAGAATTTCTTAATTTCTCCCTCAACTTTAAAGCACTATCTTGCTGCTGCTGCTGCTGCTAAGTTGCTTCAGTTGTGTCCGACTCTGTGCAACCCCATAGATGGCAGCACACCAGGCTCAGCCGTCCCTGGGATTCTCCAGGCAAGAACACTGGAGTGGGTTGCCATTTCCTATGGATATAGAATTCTCACTTGACAGTTCATTTCTTTCAGCACTCTATACATTATCCCACTGCCTTCTGTTCTCCAAAGTTTCTGGGGGGAATAGGGAGATAATTGTGCTCAGGGTCCCATGCATGTGATGAGTCACTTTTCTCACTGCTTTTAAGATTCTCTGTATATATTTTGACAGAGTATGTTTCTCAGTTTGGGTCTTTTGGGGCTTACACTTGGAGTTCATTGAACTTGTTGGATTTATAGATTCATGTATTTCATCAAGTTTGGAGTTTTTAGCCATTATTTTTTCAAGTAACTTTTTATTCCTTTTTCTTTCTTCTCTTTTGGGACTCACATTATGCATTCATTTTTCCTCTTGATGGCACCCCGAAGTCTTTTGGTCTGTTCACTTTTCCTCATTCTTGTTCCTTTGTGATTCTCATTAGGTAATTTCAATTGTCCTATCTTCTAGCTCTTTTTCTTTCTGTCTCTTGTTGAAGTCCTATAGTGAATTTTGCATTTCAGAAAAATTTTCAACTGCAGAATTTGTTTCATTCCTTTTAATTTTTCCTTTTTTTTTTTTTTTGCTGTTCTAATTTTATCCATATGTTGTTTTCCTAATGTCCTTTGGTTCTTTTCCATGTTTTCTCTTTGCTTTTTGGTCATATTTAAGACAGTTATCTTAAAGTACTTCTCCAGAAAATTTGATGTCTGGGTTCCTCAAGGGTGGTTTTTCCTGTCAAAGAATTTTGTTCCCTTCAATGAGGCATGTTTTCCCATTCCTCTGTATACTTTGTGATGCTTCATTGAAAATAGGGCATTTGATTATTAAAATGTGTCAACTCTGGAAATCAGATTTTCCTCTTTTCCAGGGTTTGCTAATATTATTATTTTTTTGACTGTTGGAGGCTGTAGTAGTCCAAGTGTCTTGAGATTTACCCAAACTATTTTTTTGTACGGTCAATTGCTTGTACTGTGTGGATCACCAAACTCTCTGTTCCTTCGGTTCACATTTAGCTGATATTTTGATGCAATTCCTTGATAGAAGCTAAAAAATACAAAACTGCCCAAAAGAAACAACACAAAAATGAGAGAACCAACTCTCCCTATCTGCAAACTGGATCTATTCTGTGGCACTCCGTCACCACTTACCTAGGTTTGTTTTATGCCAAAAGTCAGACTGTGGTGGAAGCTTAAGGTCTTCTCCAGTCTTAGATTCTGAGTATGTGTCTTGCCCAGGCAAGTCAATGGCTTTTTAAATTCACTTATGTTTTTGGCTACTTTTGAGTGTCCTAATTTTCAAGAATCTTTCCCCAGCTTATCCTCTTTGTCTTACATGGCCTATTGTATATCTCCACTCATAATCTCTTGCCCCAGGCATCTATGGACTTGTAGTCTGCTTTGTGTCTTTTACGAGCATGTCTTGTCACTTTTCCTGCCTGTACTCTGTATTATGTGAAACAGATGAACACCCTGAGTTAACCCTTTAGGTATCCCCCCCGATAGGTCAGAACAGACATACAAAATAATTTGCAAATTAATTTGTAAATTTTCTGGTTTGAGGAAGGACCTGGGAACTGGGAAGCCATCTGCTCAAGATCAAGACCATCATTGTACTCAGCAGTGTGTGGGACAAAGATGAGTAAAAACACTAAAGAATTTTCTACCATTTTGTAGATGATCTTTTCTCAATCGTATATTTGTTTAGTTGCTTAACTATAAAACTTCACTCTTCAGAGTTCTGACAAACTTTTAAAACATTGTTTCTACGGGGGAATGAGAGCTTGGAGTTTTCTAGCTCACTATTTTACTGACATCATTATCTCTTACTATTGAATTTTAAGAGCTCTTTGTATATTCTGTACAATTCCTGAGTACAAGTACAATTAACAAATTTTCTTCCAGTCCATGGCTTTTGTTTTCATTCTCTTAAGTGTCTTTCAGAGCACCATTTTAAAATTATAATGAAGTCCAACATATCAATTTTTTTCTTTCATAAATTTCTTTTGGTGGTGTATGTTAAAATGTATTGACAATCCTAGTTCACAGATATTCTATGTTTTTGGCTTCTAGATGGTTCTGTTTTGCATTTTACACTTATGCCTATGATCTATATTAAGCTTATTTTTGGGTAAGATATGAGGCCTGAATTTGAGGTTGTTGTTTCTCTAACATATGGACATTCAATTGTTCTAGCACTACTTGATGAAAGGTTATACATTCTCCATTGAATTGCCTTTGAACTTTGTCAAAATTCACTTTATTATGTTTGTGTATATCTACTCAAGTTTCCATTCTGTTCCACTCAATAACAAGAGTATTCTTTCACCAATATCATATACCTTGAAATCAGGAAATATCATTCTCTGTTATCAGATTCATTTTGGCTATTGTAGATCCCTTGATTTTCCATATAAATCTTAGAATCAGTTTACTGATAAAAATTTCCTGTAATCAAGACAGATACTGCCTTGAATCTATAGATCAAGATAGCAGAGAGAACTGATATCTTAAGTTGTCCAATCCATAAATAAAAAACATCTCTCCATTATTTGGATATTGTTCAATTTCTTTCATCTGCGTCTTGTAGTTTTCTGCAAACATATTTTGTAGATTTATCCTTAAGTACTTCCTCTTTTTGGAAGGAAAGTTACGACCAACCTAGATAGCATATTCAAAAGCAGAGACATTACTTTGCCAACAAAGGTTCGTCTAGTCAAGGCTATGGTTTTTCCTGTGGTCATGTATGGATGTGAGAGTTGGACTATGAAGAAGGCTGAGCGCCAAAGAATTGATGCTTTTGAACTGTGGTGTTGGCGAAGACTCTTGAGAGTCCCTTGGACTGCAAGGAGATCCAACTGGCCCATTCTGAAGGAGATCAGCCCTGGGATTTCTTTGGAAGGAATGATGCTAAAGCTGAAACTCCAGTACTTTGGCCACCTCATGCGAAGAGTTGACTCATTGGAAAAGACTCTGATGCTGGGAGGGATTGGGGGCAGGAGGAGAAGGAGACGACAGAGGACGAAATGGCTGGATGGCATCACTGACTCGATGGATGTGAGTCTGAGTGAACTCCGGGAGTTGGCGATGGACAGGGAGGCCTGGCGTGCTGCGATTCATGGGGTCGCAAAGAGTTGGACACGACTGAGCGAATGTTCTGATCTAACTTCCTCTTTTTAACACAATTATTATTATTTTTTGTACTTAAGTTTCAATTGTTCATTTTTAATATACAAGACAGAAATAACTTTTACAAATAGACCGTGGATCCTGTAAAGTTGTTATATTCGCTTATTATTTCCAGGAATGTTTTGGTATATTTTGGGGGGTTTTCTATAGGAAATGTCATGTGTGAATAAATGCAGTTTTACTTGTTCCTTTTCAATCTATATACTTTCTTCCCCCTTTTCTTAACCTTACTTTACTAGTAAGGAGTTCCAGTAAGACACTAAATAATAGTGATGAGAAATTGATCCTTACCTTATTTTCTAACTTAGAGGGAAAGTGTTCTATCTCCCACAACAAGTATGTTGTTAGCATTAGATCTTTCATATATATCCTTTATTGGGTCATATTCTCATATTCCTAATTTTCTGAGAGTGATTCTTTACTTTTTTCGCAATGAATTGTGTCTTAGTATTCAGGCTGCTGTAACAATTCCATAAACTGCGTGGTCTATAAACAACAAACATTTATTTCTTATAGTTCTGGAGGCTGGGAAGTCCAAGATCCAGGTGCCAATAGATTCGCTGTGTGATGAGGACCCATTTCCTGGTTCAGAGATGGCTGATTTCTTGAGGTATCCTCATATGATAGAATGGTGAGTAAGCTCTCTGGGGTTCCTTTTCTAAGGACACTGATCCCATTTATGATAGTTTTGGCCTCATGACCAAATAACTGCCGAGTGGCCCCACCTTTAAATACTTTGAAGGCTGAGATTTCAACATGATATTGTGGGGGATGCAAATATACAAATGCCTTGGAAATTTAAAAAATTTTCCATTGCTATGATCACACAGTATTTCTTACTGTCTATTACTGTGACTTACATTTATTGGTTTATACATGTAGCACCAGTCTTGCCTTTCTGCAGTGAAACAAATTTGAATATATCACCCTTTAATAAATTGCTGTATTTGGTTTTTTAATATTTATAAAAGATTTTAGATCTAAGTCCATGAGAAATATAAAGTCCGTAGCTTTCTTCTAGTTTTCCCATTGTATGTTAATACTGGACTAATGAAATGGTGGGGAATTCTTTCCTGCTGCTTACTTTTCTGGAAAAGTTTGTACAGAATTGGTATTATTCCTTAAAAATTTGATAGAATTTACTGGTGAAATCATTTAGGTCTGGCACTTTCTTTTTTAGATGGTTTTAAACTCTAAATAAAAATTCTTTCACAGATATAGAACTATTCAAGGTATTTCATCAGAAGTACATATGGACATTTGTGTTTCAAGGAATCGGTCTATTTCATTCAAATAATCAACTTTATGGGCAGAGAACTGTTTGCAGTATTCCCTTATTATATGTATTTTAGTGTCTAAGGGATCAGTAGTGCTGACTGTTCTTTTATAACTCATATTGGTAATTTGTCTTTCTTCTTTTCTCTGTTAGCCTAGCTAGGGATTAATCAATTTATTGATCATTTTAAAGAACTTGTTTTATTTTTCTTCATTTTTTTCCTATTTTCAATTTCACTGATTTCTGCTTTGTTATTATTTCCTTCTTCTGCTTGCTTTAGGTTTAATTTCCTTTTTCTAGTTTCCTAAGATGGACACTTTGGTTACTGACCTTAGATCTTTTTTCCTACTATGTGCACTTAGTACTATAAACTAACCTCTGAGTACTGCTTTAGCTGCATCTACAAGTTTTGGTTTTTTTTTTTTCATTAAAAAATTCTCAAGCTTTCTCTTATAACCTCTTTTTCTGACTCATGCACCATTTAGAAATGTTTTGGCTAATTTGCAAATATTTTGGAGTACTCCAGCTATCTTTCTATATGTGATTTCTTGTTTACTTTTGGTGTAATCTGAGAATATACTTTTAATTTCTATACATTTAAGTTTGTTGAAGTGTGTTTTTGGCCTAGAATGTGTTCTATTTTGGTTAACGATTTATGTATCTGTTGTTTTCATTGTTGTTCAGTTGCTAAATCATGTCTGACTCTTTGCGACCCCATGGACTGCAGCATGCCGTGCTTCCCTGTCCTTTGCTATCTCCCAGAGTTGGCTCAAACTCATGTCCATTGGGTCGATGATGCTATCCAACCATCTCATCCTGTTGCCCCCTTTTTCTCCTGTGCTCAATCTTTCCCAGCATCAGGATCTTTTCCAATGAGTTGGTTCTTTACAACAGGTGGACAAAGTATTGGAATACATATTTCATGTATACTTGCAAATAAAGTGTATTCTCTTGTAGCTGGAATAGTCTGTGTGTGTGTGTGTGTGTGTACACATATATATGTACGTGTGTATGTATTGGTATCCAAACTGGCTGACAGCACTATTCAGGTCATCTATATCCCTATCAATTTTATGTCTTCTTGATCTATTAATAGTGACAGAATAGAGTTTAAGGCTCCAACTCTAATAGTGGATTTAACTGTCTCTCTTTCCAGTTCTATCAGTTTTTTCCTTCTGTATTTTGAATTTGAATTTCCTCCTGTATTTGAATTTATGTTAGGTGCATAAATATTTAGGACTTTAATGTCTTCTTAGAGAACTGACTTCAGTATACAATTTTCTCTATTCTTGGTAATCTTCCATGTTTTAAAGTATACTTTGTCTAAAATTAATATTTACTTCCATTTTCTTTTGGTTAGTGTTATCATGGTGTATTACTCTTGCAGCCATTCTTTTTATATGAATCCATTTCATTTCTTCTCTTAGTGTATCATTTACACTTCTTTTAAAATCTTTCTAGTGGTTGCCCAGTGTTTACAATATACATTTTAAAGTAATCTGTGTCTGTATTACAGTAACACTGTAACAATTCACTTCTAATTTAGTGCAGGCCCCTGTTAATAGCTTATTCCCTGTGACCTTTGCCATCCCTTGTGCTACTGCTGTCATTAACTTATCCAGATGCTTTAATTCACCTTATAACTTGTTACTGTTAATATTTTCAACTGCATCCTGAACATTCTAAGCATTATGTTATGTGACTGTGAATCTTCTTTATCTTCTATTATAGTAGGCTGCCTCTGACACCATGGAAGCTAGAGAGATACTGTTTTTTACTGCCAGATGAGGTTTGAAGTCCAGGTTCTCCACTTGGCCTCTCACCAGACACCATGAGGGAGGGACTGGGGCCACTTTTTGCTGCTAGTCAGTGCTGAAAGTCCTGGTTCCCCATCAGGCTTTCTCTGTCATCATGCTATTGGAAAGGTGGAGTGGTACCTGTTAGAGCAGAATGATAGAAGTCAGTCTTTACTAATGCAGATGGGCTTCAGTTTTTCCATGGTGTTTTAGCTGAGGTAGGGCAGCTATCTAAAATTTTCTATTTTTCTATGCCACCTCTATTCTTTTCCCTGTCTAGAGGAAGCAGGTTTTACTTGGGCTTTATTTTTTTTTTGTCCGTTCTGTTGGTGTTTCTGGATTGTTTTTTTAACCCACTGTCCAAAGTATTATGTTTGTTTTATATATAATGTCTAGGGTTTTAGCTGTATTTAAGAGAAGGAACAAGGTGAAGTATGTCTAATCAAAATTGTATGAAACAGTCTCCAAATTTTCACACTTAACAAAAACTGCTTTAAAATTTTTCTGTAGCTTTTTAAGTATGTAAAATATTCATGTAGTTAAAAAATTCAAATTGTATAAAAAGGTATAATTAAAGTCTCACATTTATTCCTGTCCCCTCCAGTCATTCCCGTCCCCTCCAGTCACTCCCCTCCCTCCCATTTTTATTATTTTCTGATTTTCTTCCAATATTTTCATTTTTTCAGATATAAGCAATTGAATATATTCCTCTCTCCCTTTCTTTACTCAAAAGATAACTTTTAATGCACACTATTCTAACTTCTTTTTGATTTAATAT
Source organism: Bubalus kerabau (assembly GCF_029407905.1). Classification (NCBI taxonomy): domain Eukaryota; kingdom Metazoa; phylum Chordata; class Mammalia; order Artiodactyla; family Bovidae; genus Bubalus; species Bubalus kerabau. The sequence goes on from NC_073627.1 coordinate 150,841,123, forward strand.
ATACTGAATATTACTCCTTATCTGTGTATAAACTCTTCTTATGTTATGGCTGCATAACAGTAATTTGTGGGTAGATGTAATCTAAATCAATCAATCAATGATGAATGTTTGGGTTGTTGTTGTTTTATTCCTATTATCAACTATGTTGTGATGAATGACCTTGTGTATGTATTATATTATATTTGTGCAGATATAGCTTTAGGATAGATTCCTGAAGATGAAGTTGTTATGTAAAATCTAATACACCTGGAATTATTTTTAGTGTCAAAAATGTACATTTATTAAAGGAACAATCTGATTGAGTTACTATTTTATTTAAAACACTTAATGTCTACCTATTGCTTAAAAACTTCAGAATATGGCTTCAATATATTCTCTTGGTCCTTTTCCACATGTTATACCATTTCCTTCTCCAGGGGATCTTCCCAACCCAGAGATCAAACCCATGTCTTCTGTATTGCAGGCAACCTTTGACTGTGTGGATCACAATAAATTGTGGAAAATTCTGAAAGAGATAGGAATACCAGACCACCTGACCTGCCTCTTGAGAAACCTGTATGCAGGTCAGGAAGCAACAGTTAGAACTGGACATGGAACAACAGACTGGTTCCAAATAGGAAAAGGAGTACGTCAAGGCTGTATATTGTCACCCTACTTATTTAACTTCTATGCAGAGTACATCATGAGAAACGGTGGGCTGGAAGAAGCACAAGCTGGAATCAAGATTGCCGGGAGAAATATCAATAACCTTAGATATGCAGATGACACCACCCTTATGGGGCAGAAAGTGAAGAAGAACTAAAAAGTCTCTTGATGAAAGTGAAAGAGGAGTGTGAAAACATTGGCTTAAAGCTCAACATTCAGAAAACGAAGATCATGGCATCCGGTCCCATCACTTCATGGGAAATAGATGGGGAAACAGGGGAAACAATGTCAGACTTTATTTTTCTGGGATCCAATATCACTGCAGATTGTGACTGCAGCCATGAAATTAAAAGACGCTTACTCCTTGGAAGGAAAGTTATGACCAACCTAGATAGCATATTCAAAAGCAGAGACATTACTTTGCCAACAAAGGTCCATCTAGTCAAGGCTATGGTTTTTCCTGTGGTCATGTATGGATGTGAGAGTTGGACTGTGAAGAAAGCTGAACGCCGAAGAATTGATGCTTTTGAACTGTGGTGTTGGAGAAGACTCTTGAGAGTCCCTTGGACTGCAAGGAGATCCAACCAGTCTATTCTAAAGGAGATCAGCCCTGGGTGTTCTTTGGAAGGAATGATGCTAAAGCTGAAACTGCAGTACTTTGGCTACCTCACGCGAACAGTTGACTCATTGGAAAAGACCCTAATGCTGGGAGGGATTGGGGGCAGGAGGAGAAGGGGACGACAGAGGATGAGATGGTTGGATGGCATCACCGACTCGATGGACGTGAGTTTGAGTGAACTCCGGGAGTTGGTGATGGACAGGGAGGCCTGGCGTGCTGCGATTCATGGGGTCGCAAAGAGTCGGACACGACTGAGTGACTGAACTGAACTGAAAGAACACCATATACTCCTTGGAATACTTATATTTCCTTATTTCATTTCTTCCTATACTTTCTTTAGAGATGTGTTCAAGCATCACTTTATCTTAATAATTCTTTTGGAATTTAAAAAACTTTATAAAATAGTACATAGTTCACTGAATACCTCTCCTGATGTATTCTTCATCCCGTACTAATGAATATCAGGCATTTTAATTTTTATTAAAAAAATGTTTTCAGGCTGCACTGTGAAGCACACAGAATCTTATTTCCTTAACCAGAGATCGAACCCATGTCCCATTGGGAGCATGAAGTCTTAACCACTGGACGGCCAAGGAAGTCTCATATCATACTTTTTTTTATAGAAAGATTTCATGGGGCTCTCTAAAGTACTGTTACTAGAGAAACTGCATTGCATATTTTTGCTTCCTGATGCCTATCAAATTTAGTTACATTGGTTTATATAATTTATTTCCCTCTCAAAATGTCACGCTCCCTGAAAGCAGAGATGCTCTGTGTTTTGTTCATAATTATTAATACTTCTCTACTAGTTAGTTCAATGACTAGACTGAGTATTCAGACCACCCTATGAAAATTGGGGATATGTTATATATCTTCAAGACTGTACAGGGGTCCACCAAATAGTAGGTATTAAGTAAAGACCCAGAGGCTGGGAAAGATTGAAGGCAGGAGGAGAAGGGGAAGGTAGAGGATGAGATGGTTGGATGGCAACACCAACTCAATGGACATGAGTTTGAGCAAACTCTGGGAGACAGTGATGGACAGGAAGCCTGGTGTGCTGCAGTCCAAGGGGTCGCAAAGAGTCGGACATGACTTTGTGACTGAACAACAGCAAACAGTTGTTATACTTTAATTTCATTTCTTCAAGATCATATATCATGTAAGTGATGATTCTATCAGAGAAGGAGATAGAAATTAAAAATGTTTTAGTGACTTTATATACAATTTATATAATGCAGCTAAAACAGTGAAGAGAGAGAGATTTATATCATTAAATTATTACATTAGAAAAGAAACATCTAAAAGAGTCTCACAGTCAGAAACTATAAAAGACCACAACCCAACTTAAGCAGAAGGAAAAAAATAAAGAGCAGAAATCAGTGAAATTAAAAACAGAAAAACTACAGAGAAAAGTCTGTAGTTGGTTGAAAGCTGGTTGATAGAAGCTGGTTGAAAAGAGCAATGAAACTGACAAATTTTATTTGAGAGAGAACAAATTATCAACATGATGAATAAAACAAGGATATAAATACAGATCCTACAGACTTTAAAATGAAAATAAGAGAATAGTATGAGAAACTCTACTCTTTAAATCTAATAGACTCAATTTATATAGTACTATAACTATTAAGGAAACTGAGTTTGTAAGTTAAAACATCCAAAAAGGAAATCTGGCCCTGGTGCTTTTGCTAGGGAATTCCTCCAAACATTTAAAGAAGAATAAACAAAACTTCTACATGGTCTCTTCCAGAAAACAGAACAGGAGGAAAAAATTTCCAATGAATTGAATGAGGCCAGCATTATATAAATAATGTAAATTTACATTATAAATTTATAAATCGTAGATAAACACAGTATAAAAAATATAGACCAATGTCTCTCATGAATAAAAGTGAAAAAACTACTTTAAAAATACTAACAAATGTAATTGAGCAATAAATAAAAATATATGACAAAGTAAGGTTTATTCCAATTATGCAAGGCCAATTTACTACTTGAAAATCAGCCAGTGGAGTCTACCATGTTAATGGGGCAAGTAAGGAAAAAAACATAATCACAGCAGTAGATACAACAGAAGTGTCTGACAAAATTCAATACTCATTCATGATAAATACTCTCTGAAAACAAGGAATAGAGGAAAACTTCCTCAAGTTGATGAAGAATAGCTGAAGAAAATCTTCTAACATCACTTGGTGAAAGACAAGATGTTTTTCCTCTGAGGTTGCAAACGAGGCAAATGTGTCCACTCTCATCACTCACAAGAAAGTTCAGCAAGGTGTCAGTATAAAGGAACATCATATAAAAATGTTTATATAAACTAGCAACTGATAAGGAGACAGAAACTTAAAATATAGTAACATTTGCAATCACCCAAAATAAAATATTGAGGTATAAATCTATTTCTATACATTAAGAATGAATGAAACATGTAAAAGAAAGAAAACTCTTCCATTCACCATAGCATCAAAAACAATAAAACATTTAGAAATAAACTTAACAAAAGGAAGTAAAAATCTCTACAATGAAAACTGCAAGATTTTGCTGACAGAAATCAAAGAAGACACAAACAAATGGATGTGTGTGCATGGATCATAAGAATTGCTAAAATGTCCATATAATCCAAAGTCATCACTAGATTCAATGCAATCTCCATCATAATGATGATGGCATTCTTCACAGAAATAGAAAAAAAAAAATCTTAAAATCTGTATAGAACTACAAAAGACCATGAATAGCGAAAGCAACCTTGAGGAAAAAGACCAAAGCTGAAGGTATCATACCTCCTGATTTCAAACAACAGTAGTAAACACTGTATAGTACGGGCACAAAAATGTACAAACCAGTGGAACAGAATAGAGATCCCAGAATTAAATACTTGCTTATGAGGTCAACTAACATTTGACAAGGTAGCCAAGAGTACTAAATGGGGAAAAGATAGCCTCTTCAATAAATGGTGCTGGATAAACACATGCAAAGCAATAAAACTGGGGCCCTAACTTACACCACCCACAAGAATTAATTTGAAATGGATCAAACATTTAAACACAAAACCTGATACTATAAAATTCTTATTAATAGAAGAAAACACAAGGAAGAAGGTCCTTAATATTGATCTTGGCAATACTTTTCTGAATATGACACCAAAAAAAAAAAAAAGAAAGAAATTCAGCAAAAGTAAAAATCAACAAATGGGACTATATCACACTTAAAAGCTTTTGCACATCAAAAGAAACAGCAACATGAAACGGCAACATACAGAATGGGAGAAAAAAATCTGCAAGTCATATATATGACAATATCCAATATATATAAAGAATTCATACAGCTCAATAACAAAAGAACAATTAAAAATGTGCAGAATACTTGAATAATATTTTTCTAAATAAGTCATATAAATGGCCAACAGGTATATAAAAAGATGTTCTACATGATAAATCATCAAGGAAATACAAATCAAAGCCACAATGAGGTATCACATCACACCTGTTAAAATGGCTATTATCAAAAAGATAAGAAATAACGTGGCAGTGAGGATGTGGAGAAAAGGGAACAGTGTCTGTGGGAATGTAAACTGGTACAGCCTTGATGCAAAAGAGTATGGAGGCACCTCAGAAAATTAAAAAATGATCTAACATGTCCAACAATTTCACTTCTGGGCATTTATCTAAAAAAAAACAAAAAAAGACATATATAACCCCATGTTCACTGCTGCATTGCTTACAGTAGTCAAGATTTAGAAACACCCTAAATGTCTATTGATAGATGAATGGATAAAGAGAATGTGGTACATATATACAATGGAATATTTAGCCATGAGACAGGAGGATAGCTTGTCATTTCATTTACAACACTGGATGGACTTTTAGCACATTATACATTGTGCTAAGTGAGAAAAGTCAAACAGAGAAAGATAAATACTGTATGATATTACCTATATGTGGAATTTTAAAATGCCAAACTTGTAAAAACAGAGAATAAAATTGCAGTTTCCAAGAATGGGGGGGGGGGGAGGGCAAGGGTGGTAGGTGGTACAGAGCAGGATAGAAGTTATTTAAGATTACAAACTTGTAATGAGTGGTAAATAAGCCTAGAGATATAATTCACAGCACAGTAAAAATAGGCAATACTGTATTATAATCATCAAATTTGCTAAGAGATTATAACTTAATTACTCCAACTACTAAGAAGAAAAGCTTCCTCAGTGGCTTCCATCCACAATGCAGGAGACATGGGTTCAATCCCTGGATCAGGAAGATCCATCCCCTACAGAAGGAAATGGCAACCCACTCCAGTATTCTTGCCTGAGAAATCCCATGGAGAGAAGAGCCTGGTGGGCTACAGTCCATGGGGTCACAAAAGAGTCAGACACGACTTAGCTGAAAGAATAATTATGTAGTGTGATAGAGGTGCTAATTGTCACAACAATGGCAAACATATCACCATATAATGTATCAAATTAACAAGTTGAATACCTTAAGTTTATACAGTGTTACATGTCAAATATATTTTAATAAAAAAGTAAAAGAATAAAAAAGGTATTAGGGCTAAAAAGTTCTCAAATCTTTGGAAAGGAAATGAACATCCAGATTGATCAAACTCAAAGGTCCCAAATAAGATTAATTAACCTAAAGTACATTGAGACACATCATCAAATTGTCAAAAGTTATGGACAGAGAATTTTGACAGCAGCAAGGGAAAAGTGACTCATCCCATAGAAGGGAGCTCCCGTAAGACTATTAGTCAATTACTCAGCACAAACCTTGCAGGTTAGGAGAGAGTAGGGTGTCACCTTCAACACACTAAAAGAAAAAACCTGCCAACTTAGAATACTAGGCTTATCAAAAGTATCCTTTGCAACGAAGAAAAAGAAATCTTTTCTGAGAAAAATAAAACTCAAAAAACTAATTGAGTTTGTAACTATTGGACCTGCCTTATAACATATGTTGAATTAAGGGAGTTTTTCAAAATGAAGTGAAAATATATTAAACAGCAAATTGAAAGTCTCACTGATGAAGGCAAATAAATAAATACAGAATAATGTAATACTGTAATAGTTAAAATAATTTTTATGCTAATAAAAAATTAAAAGACAAAAATTAGATAAAGATTATATAATAGATCCATAATATAAAAAGAAGCAAACTTTGACTGCAAGAACAAAAAGTATGGGGGAAAGAGTAAAAGTGTAGAGTTTTTGTGAGCAGTTGAGGCTATCAACCTAAAATAGATGGTTATAACTACAAAATATTTTGGCAAAAGTCAAGCTAACTACAAAGAAAAAAATGCAATAGACATGCAAAAGATACTGAGAGAAAGAATCAAAAGAAATCATACAAGAATTACTAAATAATAAAAAAAGACAACAAGACAGGAAGAAAGGGACAAAACAACTGTAAGAGAGAAAACAGTTAACAATATGGTAACAGTATGTCCTCACTTATCAATAATGACTTTAAATGTAAACATATTAAATTCTCAAATCAAAGGCATAGAATACATGAATGGATTAAAAAACAAGATTCAGAGATGTGTTATCTACAAGAGATTCATTTTAAATTTAAGACAAACATAGGCTAAAAGTGAAGGGATGGAAAAAGATATTCCACAGAAATAGTAAAAAGAAACGTAAGTGGCTATACTTACAGCAGACAGAATACTGTCTCTGGTGACTAAACAGGTCACCATAAAATGATAAAACGGTCAATTCCACAGAAGATATAACCATTATAGACATATACACATCTAACTCTAGACTGCATGTGTGTGTGTGTATATATAAACAGATATATACAGAAGATTTCACCCAAGAGAAAAATATACATTCTCTCAAGCACACGGGGATCTTTGTTCATGATAGATGTTTGGTCACAAACCAAGCCTTGACAAACTTAAGAAGACTGAAATCATTCTAAGCATCTTTACTGAACTAGAAATCAACAGGTAGAAAAAAAGAAAATTCAAAAATGTGGAAATTAAGTAACATACTGTACTGGGTCAAAAAGGAAATGAAAAGGGAATTCTAAAAGTATCTTAAGAAAAACAAAAACACAACATACTAAAACTTATGAGAGGCAGCAAGAGCAGTGTAAGAAGAAAATGATAAATGCCTACATAAAAAATAAGCATATCAAAGAAATAATTTTACACCACAAGGAACTAGAAAAAAGAACTAAGCCAAAGTTAGTAGGAAGAAGAAAATAATAGAGATTAGAGCAGAAATAGAGAACAGAGTAATATAAACTAGAAGTTGTTTTTTTGAAAAGCTAAACAGTCAACAAACCCTTACACTAAAGGGAAAAAGAGAGAAATTCAAATAAATAAAATAAAAATGAAAAGAGGAGATATTACAACAGATACAATGGATAAATTACTAGAAAGATACAACCTGTCAAAACTGAATCATGAAGAAACAAAAGCCTGAACTGACCTATTAAAAAATAAGGAGACCTTAAGATACTTTTAGAATTTCCTTTTCATTTCCTTTTTGACCCAGCATTTGTCCAGGAGTAATCAAGCAGCTTTACTGGCAGCTCAGTGGTAAAGAACCCACCTACCAATGCAGGAGACATGGGGTCAATCTCTGGGTCATGAAGATCCCCTAGAGAAAGAAATGGCAACCACTCCAGTGTTCTTGCTTGGGAAATTCCATGGACAGATAAGCCTGGCGGGCTACAGTCCATGAGGCTGCAAAAGAGTCAGACAGGACTTAGCGACTAAACAACAATAATCAGTAATCAAAAACCTGAGAAAGAAAAGTCCAGGGCCAGATGGCTTTATGGTAGAATTCTACCAAACACTCAAGGAATGAATACCAATTCTTCCCAAACTCTTTTAAAAAATGGAAAGCAAGCTTCTACTGTATAGCATAGGAAACACCACTCAATATTCTGTAATAACCTATATGGGTAAGGAATCTGAAAAAGAACAAATATATATATATACGTATAACTCAACCACCTTTCTATATGCCTAAAACTAACACAACATTGTAAATCAACTATACTCCAATACACACACTTTTTAAAAAGGACAGGGGACACTTTCAAACTCATTTTACAAGGTCAGCATCACTCCTGATTCTAGAACCAGAGAAAGTTACTGCAAGAGAACTATAGGCTAATATCCCTAAAGAACAGACATTCAAAAATCCTCAACAAAAGACTAGCAAACTAAATTTAACAGCACATTTAAAAGAACTTAAACCATGAACAAGTGGGATTTACCCTTGGTACACAAGGATGTGTATTAACTACATGCAAATCAATCTATGTGCTATACCATATAAAATGAAAGAAGAAGAGATCACAAAAAATGTGGGCAAAGCGTTTGACAAAGTTCAACAGCCATTCAAAATTAAAATTCTCAACAAAATAGGTACAGAGGACAATTTTCCCAACTTAGTAAAGGCAACATATGAAAAGCCTATAACCAATGGGGGAAAACCGAAAGTTTTCCCTCTAAGTGAGAATGCATACTGTCACTTCTATTAGAACCATAAGAAGTCCTACTCAGGGCAATAAGACAAGAAAAAGAAACAAAAAACATCTAAATAAAAACTAAGAAGGCAAACTATCTCTCTTTGCAGATGACAAACTTCCATATGTAGAAAATCCAAACGACTCAACCAAAACAACTGTATTAAAACTAATAAATACATTTAGTACAGTTAGAGGATACAAAAATCAATCTACAAAATTCAGTTGCATTTCTATACCAACAATGAATTATCCAAAAAGGAAATTAAAAAATACTTAGAAATTAACCAAAGAGGTCAGAGACTTGTACATTGAATATTATAAAATGATGAAAGAAATTAAAGATACAGGTAAATGGAAAGACATCCCATGTTTACAAATTGAAGAAATACTGTTAAAATGTCCATGTGACCCAAAGTGATCTATAGATTTAATGGCATCACTGACTCAATGGTCATGAGTTTGGGTAAACTCTGGGAGTTGGTGATGGACAGGGAGGCCTGGCGTGCTGCGGTTCATGGGGTTGCAAAGAGTTGGACATGACTGAGCGACTGAACTGAACTGGACTGATATAGTCATCAGAATAATGGGGTCACAGAGTCAGACATGACTGAGTGACTGAACTGAACTGAACTGAATCCCTATCAAAATCCTAGTGGCATTCTTTATAGAAATGGAGAAAATGATCCTAAATTTCATATGGAAACAAAAAAGATGTTGGATAGCCAAAACATCTTGAAAAAGAAGAACAATTAGAGGCACCACACTTTCTGACTTCAAAATATACTATAAGGCTATACAGTAATGAGGGCAGGAGGAGAAGGGGATGACGGAGGATGAGATGGTTGGATGGCATCACCGACTCAATGGATATGAGTTTGGGTGAACTCCGGGAGTTGGTGATGGACAGGGAGGCCTGGCATGCTGTGGTTCATGGGGTCGCAAAGAGTTGGACATGACTGAGTGACTGAACTGAACTGGACTGATATAGTCATGAGAGTAATGAAAACAGTTTTACACTGGCATAATGAGATTTACAGATCAGTGGAACAGTACAGAGAGCCCAAATATACATCCGAACATCTACAGTCAACTGGTCTTCACAAGAGTGCTAAAAACACAAAATGGGGAGAGGACAGTCTCTTCAATAAACAGTACTGGGAAAATTGGACATCCACATGTAGAAACTGAATCTGGACTCTTGTCTCACACTGTATACAAAAATCAATTTAAAACGGATTGAAGACATAACGGTAAGGTCTGAAATCACAAAACACTTAGAAGAAAACTTAGGTAAAAAGTTCCTTGACGTCAGTCTTGGCAACGGTTGTTATATGACAACAAAAGCATGGACAACAAAGGCAAAAACAGGCAAGTGAGATTGCATCAAACTAAAAAGCTTCTGGATAGAGAAGGAAATAATCAACAGAATGAAAAAGTTAACTCAGAGAATGGGTGAAAATATTTGAAAACTATAATAATAATTATGAGTAGATATCTAAAAAAAGTAAGAGTCTTACAACTCTATAGGATAAAAGCAAATAACCAGGTTAAAAATGGGAAATGGACCTGAGTAGACTTTTCTCAAAAAGAAGCCATACAATGTCCTACAGGAATATGAAAATGTGCTCAACATCACCAATCATCAGGAAAATGCAAATCAAAACCACAATGAGATATCACCTCACACCTGTTAGAAAACGGTGATTATCAAAAAGACAAAAGATAAGTGTTGCTGAGGATGTAGAGAAAACAGAACCCTCCTACACAGTTGATGGGAATGTAAATTGGTGTAGCCATTATGTAAAACAATAGAGTTTCTTCAAAAAACTAAAAACAGAACTAATTTCTGAGCCAGAAATTTTACTTCTGGGTATTCAAAGCCAGTGAAATCAGTATCTGCACTCCATGTTCACTTCAGTATTATTCAAAATACTCAAGATATTTAAACAATCCAAAAATGTCTATTGGCAGATGAATGATTAAAGAAGATACGGTATACATACAAACAATAGAATATTATTTAGCCACAAAATGGAAGGAAATCCTGACATCTGCCCTGACATGGATAAAACTAGAGGACATTATGCTAAGTGAAATAAGCCAGAAACAGAAAGACAAATACTGCACAATCTTGGTGGAATTCAAAACAAACTCATAGGAACAGAGAGTAGAATGTTGGTTTCCAGGGCTTGGAGAGCTAGAGAATGGGAAGATACTGGTTAAAGGGATGCAAAGTTCAATTAACCAAGATGAATAAGCTATGGAGATCTAATACACAAATGTGACTATAGTTAACAATACTGTATTTTATACTTGAAGTCTGCCAAGAGAGTAGATCTTTTGTGTACTCATGGCTCCACCCCCAACCTCCAAAACAGGTAGCTATGTCAGGTGCTGGGTATGTTAATTAGCTTGATTGTGGCCATTATTTCACAAAGTATACATATACAAACACATCAAGTCTTACACCTTTGTTGCTGTTGTTTAGTTGCCCAGTCATGTCCAATTCTTTGCAGCCCCATGGACTGCAGCCTGACAGGCTCCTCTGTCCATGGAATTTTCCAGGTAGGAATACTGGACTGGGTTGCCATTTCTTACTTCAGGGGATCTTCCTGACTCAGGGAGTGAACCCACATCTCCTGCAAGTCTCCTGCATTGCAGGCAAATTTTTTACTGCTAACCCACTAGGGCTTCCCTGTGTCTTATACCTTAGATATAAACAATTTTTGACATTATACCTCAATAAAGATAGAAAAAAATATGCAAAAGTCATGAACAGACATTTACTATCTAAGGATATAGAGATGGCATATGAACACATGAAAAAATATTTTAATTATCACTAGCTATTTAAAAAAAGCTAGTTAAGACCAAGATGAGATATTACTACACACTTATTACCATGAACAAGTGGGGTTTACCTTTGGGACACAAGGATGGTTAACTACATGCAAATCAATTTATGTGCCATACCACATTAAATAAATGAAAGAAAAAAAAACCATCTCAAAAGATGTAGGGAAAGCATTTTTCTAATACAAAAAATACTGACAATACCAAGTACTAAGAAGGATAAAAAGTAACTGGATTTCTCACAAACTGTTGGTGAATTTGCAAAATGGTACAGCCACTCTTAGTAAACAGTTTGGCAGTTTCTATTTTCTTAAATTGAGGCATAATCGATCTACAAATTATATAAGTTTCAGGTGTATGACATAGTCATTCACAATTTTAAAGGTTATAATCCATTTATGATTACTATAAAATATTGATTACATTCTCTATGCTATACAATACATTCCTGTACCTTATTTATTTTAAACATAGTAGTCTGTCCATCTTACTCCCCTACCTCCATCTTACCCCACCCCCTTCACTTTCCTCACTGGTAACCATTAGTTTGCTTTCTCTGTGAGTCTGTTTCTTTTTGTAATATTCCCTAGTTTGTCTTATTTTTAGGTTCCACATATTATATTGGCTACACTATATAATACAGTGATATTATACAGTATTGGGAAAACTACAAATACAAAGCTTCCTTTGTAGCTCAGTTGGTCTGCCTGCAATGCAGGAGACCCAGGTTCAATCCTGGGTCAGGAAGATCCCCTGGAGAAGGAAATGGCAACCCACTTCAGTATTCTTGCCTGAAGAATCTCATGGACAGAGGAGCCCGGCAGACTACAGGCCATAGGGTTCACAAGACTGGGACACAACTCAGTGACTAATCCACCGAACAGTATTTGTCTTTCTCTGTCTGTGTTATTTCACTAAAGAATAATGCAGTCCAAGTCCATCTATGCTGTTGTATATAGAAAATTTTTTATAGCTGAGTAAATATTCCATTATATACATATATATTTATCTGTGGATGGAAACGTAGGTAGCTTCCGTATTTTGGCTGTTGTAAATAATGCTATGAATATTGGTGTGCATATATCTTTTTTGAATTAGTGTTTTAATTTCCTTTGGATATATACCCAGGAGTGGAATTGCTAGTAGTTCTATCTTTGGTATTTTGAGGATACTTCATACTGTTTTCCACATTTACTGCTTACTGCACCAATTTCTATTCCCACCAATAGAGTACAAAGTTTCCCTTTTCTCCATATGTTTTCTGACATTTGTTATTTGTAATCTTTTTGATAATAGAGTTTGGTAGTTTCTTAAAGAACAAAATATATACTTACTATACAACTCCAATCACATTTCTGGGCATTTATCCCTGAGAAAAATTTGTCTTACACAAAAATCTGAACATGAATGTTCGTAGCATCTTTATTTATAATAGCCCCAAATTATTAACAACTAAATATGCTTTAATAAGTGAATGGCTAAACAAACTATAACATATTCATTTATAGAGTGGAATACCATTGTAGTAAAAAATAAACTATTGATACACACACACTACAACTTGGATGGATTTCCATCTCAACACGTCAGAATCTGCATGATTCCATTTACATAACGTCCTGGAAATTGTACAGATGAAGAGCCAAGTAATAGTTGGCAGAGATTATGCATAGTGTAGGAGAAAGGATGAATATGAAAATAAAGAGGTATCATGGAAGAAATCTTTGTGGTGATGGAATAGTTCTGAGTCTGAATTGTCGTGGTGATTACACGAATCCACATATGACAAAATGGCCTAGCACACCAAAATCACAATTAACTGCTGAATAACCATTGATAAGAAAGACTGGAATCTACCAGAAAAAGGATATTCTACATCCAAAGACAAAGAAGAAACCATGACACAGTAGTGGGGGAGTCCTCACAATGTAATCAAATCCAGCATCACCCAGGTGGGTGAACCACAAACTGGAAAATAATTGTCGCAGAAATTCTCCCACAGGAGTGACAACTCTGAGCCCCATGCCAGACTTCTCAGTCTAGGGGTCCAGAATAGGGAGGAGTAGCCCCCAGACCATGTGGCTTTGAAGACTAGTGGGGCTTGATTACAAGAGTACCACAGGACTGGGGAAATACTCCATTCTTGGAGGGTACATACAAGGCCCTGCACACACTGGGCCCAGGGGCAAAGCAGTGACTCCGAAATGAGAAAAAAAAAAAAAAGGTTGTGACTCCATGGGAGCTCGGGCCAGACCCACCTACCAGTCTTGGAGGTCTCCCATGGTGGCTGTGGCTCTCTCTGGGCTCTATAAGCTGGTGGCGGACACAGCAGGGACATAAACTCTGGCTAGAAGTAGACATTTTTGGTTCTTGGCAATGAGATTTTGCCCCACCCAACAGCCTAAAAACTCCAGTGCTGGGACACCTCAGGCCAAACAACCAACAAGGTGGGAGCAAGCCCGATCCATCAGCAGATAGGTTGCCTAATGACATCTTGAGCCCATAGGCACCTCTAGATATGCCCCTTGACACAGTCCTGCCTACATGAACAACAAGACCCAGCTCCTCCACCAGCAGGCAGGTACCAGACCCTCCTGCCAGGAAGCATGCAAAGGTTCCAGACAAACCTCATCTACCAGGGGACAGACATAAGAAGCAAAAAAATTACAATCATGCAGTCTGAAGAATTGAGTCCTCAAACAGGTCAGAACCTATCCTAGGACCAGCTGATCTCTGGCCCTTACGTGATGAGAGGGGAGTGTACTGATGGGACACATAGGACATCCCCTACAGAAGGCCAGTTACCCAAAGTAAAAAAAAAAAAAAAAACACACATAAGTACTTTATTCATAAAAATACAAATAGAAATTTAAAAAGGGATGGCAAAACAGCATTTCCCAGATGAAGATACAAGATAAAACCCAGAAGAACAACTTAGTGAAGTGGAGATAACCAATTTATCAGAGAAAGAGTTCAGAGTAATTATCGTAAAGATGAACACAAAACTGAGGAAAAGAATGGATGCATAGAGTGAGAAGATACAAGAGGTTTCTAGCAAAGAGTTAGGAGTATAAAGAACAACCAAAGAGAGTAGATGAATACAGTAACTAAAACAAAAATACACCAGAAAAAAGCAATAGAATAAACGAGGCAGAAGAATAAATCAGTGAGCTAGAATAGTGATGGAAATCACTGCTGTGAAATGGAATTAAGAAAAAAGAATGAAAAGAAATGAGGATAGTTTATGAGACCACCGGGCCAAGGTCAAATGCAATAGCATTTGGATAGTAGGGGTCCAAGAAGAAGGAAAGAAAGGGACTGAGAAAACATCTGAAGAGGTAACAGGTGAAAACTTCCCCTACATGGGAAAGGAAACAATCACCCATGTCCAGAAAGAACAGGGAATTCCATGCAGGATACACCCAAGGAGGAATATGTCAAGACACTGAGATCAAAGTGATAAAAATTAAAGACAAAGAAAAAAATATTAAAAGAAGGTAAAAGCAAAAAATAACATACAAGGAAATAAGACTATCAGTTGATTTTTCAGCAGAAACTCCGCAGGCTAGAGGGGAGTGGCACAATGTGTTCAAAGTGCTAAAAGGGAAAAACCTACAACCGAGAACACTCTACCCAGAACAGGCTTTTGTTCAGATCTGATGGAGAAATCAAAAGCTTTATGGACAAGCAAAAGATAAGAGAGTTCAGCACCACCAAACCAGCTTTACAATAAATGCCAATGGAACTTCTCTAGGTGCAAAAGAAATGGCAATAACTAGAAACACGAAAATTACATAGTGGTAAAGTTCACTAGTAAAGACAAACATATAGTAAGGTAGGAAATTATTCACACACAAATATATCAAAACCAGTAACTGTGAGATATGGAGAGTAGAAGTACAAGGCTTTCTGAAATGTAAATTGAAATGAAGAGATCAGCAACTTAAAACAATCACTTATATATCAATATATGCATACTGCTATATGAAAACATGGTAACTGCAAACAAAAATCCATGATAAACAAACAGAAAAGAAAAGGAATCCAAACCACAAGAGAAGAAAACAAAGGAAAGAAAGAAAAGGCCTGCAAAAAAATCTAAAACAATGAACAAAATGGCAATAAGAACTTACATACGGATAATTACCTTAAATGTAAACAGAGTAAATGCTCTGACCAAAAGACAGAGACTAGCTGAATTGAGAGAAAAAGAAAGAATTGTACATATGTGGTCTACAAGAGACCAACCTCAGATCTAGAGACACATACAGACTGAAAGTGAGGGGATGGAAAAAGGTGTTCCATGCAAAAGGAGATCAAAAGAGAGCTGGAGTATTAATACCGATTCAGACAAAATAGACTTTAAAAATAAAGATTGTTACAGAGGACAAAGAAGGACACTACATAATGATCGAGCAATAAATCCAAGAGGAAGATAAAAGAATTCTAAATATGTATGCACCCAGCACAGGAGGACCACAATATATAAGACAAATGTTCAGTTCAGTTCAGTTCGGTTCGGTTCAGTCACTCAGTCCTGTCCGACTCTTCGTGACCCTATGAATCACAGCATGCCAGGCCTCCCTGTCCATCACCAACTCCCAGAGTTCACTCAGACTCATGTCCATAGAGTCAGTGATGCCATCCAGCCATCTCATCCTCTGTCGTCCCCTTCTCCTCCTGCCCCCAATCCCTCCCAGCATCAGAGTCTTTTCCAATGAGTCAACTCTTTGCATGAGGTGGCCAAAATACTGGAGTTTCAGCTTTAGCATCATTCCTTCCAAAGAAATCCCAGGGCTGATCTCCTTCAGAATGGACTGGTTGGATCTCCTTGCAGTCCAAGGGACTCTCAAGAGTCTTCTCCAACACCACAGTTCAAAAGCATCAATTCTTCAGTGCTCAGCCTCCTTCACAGTCCAACTCTCACATCCATACATGACCACAGGAAAAACCATAGCCTTGACTAGACAGACCTTTGTTGGCAAAGTAATGTCTCTGCTTTTAAATATGCTATCTAGGTTGGTCATAACTTTCCTTCCAAGGAGTAAGCGTCTTTTAATTTCATGGCTGCAGTCACCATCTGCAGTGATTTTGGAGCCCCAAAAAATAAAGTCTGACACTGTTTCCACTGTTTCCCCATCTATTTCCCATGAAGTGATGGGACCAGATGCCATGATCTTCGTTTTCTGAATGTTGAGCTTTAAGCCAACTTTTTCACTCTCCTCTTTCACTTTCATCAAGAGGCTTTTGAGTTCCTCTTCACTTTCTGCCATAAGGGTGGTATCATCTGCATATCTGAGGTTATTGATATTTCTCCCGGCAATCTTGATTCCAGCTTGTGTTTCTTCCAGTCCAGCGTTTCTCATGATGCATAGAAGTTAAATAAGCAGGGTGACAATATACAGCCTTGACGTACTCCTTTTCCTATTCGGAACCAGTCTGTTGTTCCATGTCCAGTTCTAACTGTTGCTTCCTGACCTGCATACAGATTTCTCAAGAGGCAGGTCAGGTGGTCTGGTATTCCCATCTCTTTCAGAATTTTCCACAGTTTATTGGGATCCACACAGTCCAAGGCTTTGGCATAGTTAATAAAGCAGAAATAGATGTTTTTCTGGAACTCTCTTGCTTTTTCCGTGATCCAGCGGATGTTGGCAATTTGATCTCTGGTTCCTCTGCCTTTTCTAAATCCAGCTTGAACATCAGGAAGTTCATGGTTCACATATTGCTGAAGCCTGCTTGGAGAATTTTGAGCATTACTTTACTAGCATGTGAGATGAGTGCAATTGTGCAGTAGTTTGAGCATTCTTTGGCATTGCCTTTCTTTGGGATTAGAATTGGAAACTGACCTTTTCCAGTCCTGTGGCCACTGCCGAGTTTTCACAGGCCAACAAAAATCAACAATAAAATGGACACCCAAGAAGAAACAGTTAAATCCTTAAAAGGTAAAATCTCCCAAGATTGAACCAGGAAGATACAGAAAATATAAACAGACTAATTACAAGTATTGAAACTGAATCTGTGTTTTTAAAAAATTCCCAACATAGAGAAGTCCAGGACCAGATAGCTTCACAGGTAAATTCTAGCAAACATTTAGAGAAGAGCTAACACCTATCCTTCTGCAATTATTTCAAAAAACTGTAGAGGAAGGAACATTTCCAGACTCATTCTATGAGGCCACCACCATCCTGACACCCAAACTGTACAAGGACACCACAAAAAAGAAAGCCAGTATCAGTGATGAACATAGACACAAAATTTCTCAACAAAGTACTATCAAATCAAATCCAACAATACATTAAAAGGATCATACACCATAATCAAGTGGGATTTATCCCAGGGATGCAAGGATTTTTCAATAACCACAAATCAGTGTAATACACATCAACAAACTGAAGAATAAAAACCACGTGATCCTAAACAGATGCAGAAAAAGCCTTTGATAAAATTCACCTTCCATTTATGATAAAAACTCTTCACAAAGCAGGCACAGAGGGAACCTACCACAATAAAGGCCATATATGACAAGTCCACAGCTAACATCATACACAATGCTGTAATCTGAAAGGAGTTCCTCTAAGATCAGGAACAAGACAAGAGTGTCCACTCTTGATACTTTTATTCAACACAGTTTGAAACTCTTAACCACAGCAATCAGATGAAAAAGAAAAAAAAAAAAAGATCCAAATTTAAAAAGAAAAAGTAAGACTGTCACTGTTTGCAGATGATATCATACTATAAACAGAAAATCCTAAAAATACTACCAGAATACTCCTTTGTTGTTGTTTAGTCACTAAGTCATGTCCAACTCATTGTGATCCCATGGACTGCAGCACACCATTCCCTGTCCTTCACTATCTCCCAGAGTATGCTCAAACTCATATCCATTGAGTCGGTGATGCCATCCAACCATATCATCCTCTGTTGCCCGATTTTCCTTCTGCCCTCAATCATTTCCAGCATCAGGGTCTTTTCCAATGAGTTGGCTCTTTGCATCAGGAAGCCAAAATACTGGAGCTTCAGTTTCAGCATCAGTCCTTCCAATGAATATTCAGGGTTGATTTCCTTTAGGAGTGATTGGTTTGATCTCCTTGCTGTCCAAGGAACTTCCAAGAGTCTTCTCCAGCACACAGTTCTAAAGCATCAATTCTTCATTGTTCAGCCTTCTTTACAATCCAACTCTCATGTTTGTACATGACCAAAGGAAAAACCATAGCTTTGACTATACAGATCTTTGTCAGCAAAGTGATGTCTCTACTTTTTAACACGCTGTCTAGGTTAGTCATAGTTTTTCTTCCAAGGAGCAGGCATCTTTTAATTTCATGGATGTAGTCACCATCTGCAGTGATTTTAGAGCCCAAGAAAATAAAATCTGCCATTGTTTCCATTTTTTCTGAATCAATTTGCCATGAAGTGATGGTACTGGACACCATGATCTTAGTTTATTCAATGTTGAGTTTTAAGCCAGCATTTTCACTCTCTTTCACCTTCATCAAGAGGCTCTTTAGTTCCTCTTGGCTTTCTGCCACTTGGATGGTGTCATCTGTATATCTGAGGTTTTTGATATTTCTCCCAGCCATCTTGTTTCCAGCTTGTAATTCATCAAGCCCAGAATTTCACATAAAGTACCCTGCATAGACGTTAAATAAGCAGGGTTAAAATACAGAGCCTTGGGAAGAGGGTTCAGGATGGGGAACACAGGTATACCTGTGGCGGATTCATTTTGATATTTGGCAAAACTAATACAATATTGTAGTTTAAAAATAAAATTAAATTAAAAAAAAAAAAAGAAAAAAAATACAGAGCCTTGACATACTCCTTTCCCAATTTTGAAGTAGTCCACTGTACCATGTTGCTTCTTGACTTGCATACAGGTTTCTCAGGAGAGAGGTAAAGTGGTCTGGTATTCCCATCTCTTTAAGAATTTTCCAGTTCGTTGTGATCCACACAGTCAAAGGCTTTAGCATAGTCAATGAAGTAGAAGTATATGTTTTTTTGGAACTCTCTTGCTTTTTCTATGACCCAATAAATTTTGGCAATTTGATCTGTGGTTCCTCTGCTTTTCAAAATCCAGCATGTACATCTGGAAGTTCTCGATTCATGTACTATTGAAGCCTAGCTTGAAGGATTTTGAGCATGACCTTGCTAGCATGTGAGATAAGTGCAATTGTACAGTAGTCTGAATATTCTTTGGCATTGCCCTTCTTTGGGATTGGAAAGAAATCTGACCTTTTCCAGTCCTGTGGCCACTGCTGATATCCAAATCTGCTGGCAGACTGAGTGTAGCACTGTAACAGCATCATCTTTTAGGATGTGAATTATCTCAGCTGGAATTCCATCATCTCCACTACTTTTCTTTTCTTTTTTTTTTTTTAATTTAATTTTATTTTATTTTTAAACTTTACATAATTGTATGAGTTTTGCCAAATATCAAAATGAATCCGCCACAGGTATACATGTGTTCCCCATCCTGAACCCTCCTCCCTCCTCCCTCCCCATTCCATCCCTCTGGGTCGTCCCAGTGCACCAGCCCCAAGCATCCAGTATCGTGCATCAAACCTGGACTGGCAACTTGTTTCATACATGATATTTTACATGTTTCAATGCCATTCTCCCAAATCTTCCCACCCTCTCCCTCTCTCACAGAGTCCATAAGACTGTTCTATACATCAGTGTCTCTTTTGCTGTCTCGTACACAGGGTTATTGTTACCATCTTTCTAAATTCCATATATATGCATTAGTATACTGTATTGGTGTTTCTCTTTCTGGCTTACTTCACTCTGTATAATAGGCTCCAGTTTCATCCACCTCATTAGAACTGATTCAAATGTATTCTTTTTAATGGCTGAGTAATACTCCATTGTTTTCTTCATAGTAAAGCTTCCTATGGCCCACTGGACTTCAACTACAGTATGTCTGACTCTAGGTGAGTGACCACACAATCATGGCTATCTGGGTCATTATGACCTTTTTTATACAGTTCTTCTGTGTAGGGAATGGCAATCTATGTCAGTATTCTTGCCATGGGAACCCCATGAATAGCATGAAACAGCAAAAAGATATGACACTGGAAGATGAGCCTCCAGGTTGGTAGGTTCCAATATGCTACTGGGGAAGAGCAGAGAAACGGCTCCAGAAGGAATAAAGAGGCTGAACCAAAGCAGAAATGATGCTCATGTGTGGATGTGTGTGGTGGTGAAAGCAAAGTTCGATGCTGTAAAGAATAATAACGTAGCAATCTGGAATGTTAGGTCCATGAATCAAGGTAAAGTGGATGTGGTCAAACAGGAGATGGCAAGAGTGAACATCAACTTTTTAGGAATCAGTGAACTAAAATGGACAGGAATGAGAGAATTTAATTCAGATGACCATTATATCTATTAATGTAGGCAAGAATCCCTTAGAAGGATTGGAGTAGCCCTCATAGTGAACAAGAATTTGACAGAATGATCTCTGTTCATTTCCAATGCAAACCATTCAACATCACAGTAATCCAAGTCTATGCTTCAACCACTAATGCCAAAGAAGCTGATTTTGAACGGTTCTATGAAGACCTACAAGACCTTCTAGAACTAACACCCAAAAATGATATCCTTCTCATCCCAGGGGATTGGAATACGAAAGTAGGAAGTCAAGAGACACCTGGAGTAACAGGCAAGTTTGGCCTTAGAGTACAAAATGAAGTAAGGCAAAGACAAACAACAGTTTTGCCAAGAGAACACACTGATCATAGCAAACACCCTCTTCCAACAACACAAGAGACAACTCTACACACGGATATCATTGGACGGTCAATACTGAAATCAGATTGATTATATTCCTTGCAGCCAAAGATGGAGAAGCTCTACAAAGTTAGCAAAAACAAGACCTGGAGCTGACTGTGGCTCAGGTCATGAGCTCCTTATTGCCAAATTCAGACTTAAATTGAAGAAAGGAGGGAAAACCACGAGGCCATTCAGGTATGATCTAAATCAAGTCTGTTATGATTATGTTACACTGGAAGTGACAAATAGGTTAGACAAGGGATTAGATCTGATAGACAAAGTCCCTGGGGAACTATGGATGGAGGTTTGTAATTAAATCTGATAGACAAAGTGCCTGAGGAACTATGGTTGGAGGTTCTTAATAATGCATAGAAGGCAGTGACCAAAACCATCCCAAAGAAAAGAAATGCAAGAAGGCAAAATGGTTGTTTGAGGACGCCTTACAAAGAGCTGAGAAAAAAAAAAAGAAATGAAGGCAAAGGAGAAAGGGAAAGACATATGCAATTGAATGTAGATTCCAAAGAATAGCAAGGAGAGATACAAAAGAATAGAATGGGAAAGACTAGAGATTTCTTTAAGAAAGTTAGATACCAAAGGAACATTTCATGCAAAGATGAGCATAATAAAGGACAGAAACAGCAAGGACCTAAAAGAAGCAGAAGAGATTAAGAGGTGGCAAGAATACACAGAAGAAAATTACTACAGCTTATATATAAACTCAGTAAAGTTGCAGGATACAAGATTACTACACAGAAATCTATGCATCTCTATACACTAGCAAGGAAAGATCAGAATAGGAAATTAAGGAAACAATGCTTTTAGCACTGCATCAAAAAGAATAAAGTACCTAGCAATAAAACTACCTCAGGAGGCAAAAGACCTATATTCTGATAACTGTTGATATAAGATATGATGAAAGAAAGAGAAGATGACATAAACAAATGGAAAGATATACCATGTTCCTGGATTCAAAGAATCAGTATTTTCAAAATGATCATATTGCCAAAGGCAATCTACAGATTCAATGCAATTTGTATCAAATTACTAATGGCTTTTTTCACATAACTAGAACCCAATATTTTTTATTTGAATGGGAACACAAAAGATCCTGAAACTTGACAAAGCAATCTTGAGAAAGGAAAATCAGAGCTGGGGGAATCAGGGCCCCTGACTTCAGACCCTACTACAAAGCTGTAGTCATTAAAGCAGCATGGTACTGGCACAAAAACACACAGAGATCAATGGAAGAGGACAGAAACCCAGATATAAACCCACACACTTATGGTCAATTAATCCATGACAAAGGAGGCAAGACTATACAATGGAGAAAAGAGTCTCTTCCCCAACAAATGGTACTGGGAAAACTGAACAGCTACATGAAAACAATGAAATTATAGACATTCTCTAACAATATATTAGAGATACCAAGGGAACATTTCATGCAAAGATGGGCTCGATAAAGGACAGAAATGGTATGGACCTAAGAGAAGCAGAGGATATTAAGAAGAGGTGGCAAGAATACACAGAAGAACTGTACAAAAGAGATCTTCACGACCCAGATAAGCATGATGGTGTGATCACTCACCTAGAGCCAGACATCCTGGAATGTGAAGTCAAGTGGGCCTTAGAAAGCATCACTACCAACAAAGCTAGTGGAGGTGACGGAATTCCAGCTGAGCTATTTCAAATCCTGGAAGATGATGCTGTGAAACTGCTACACTCAATATGCCAGCAAATTTTGAAAATTCAGCAGTGGCCACAGAACTGGGAAAGGTCAGTTTTCATTCCAATCCCAAAGAAAGGCAATGCCAAAGAATGCTCAAACTACCGCACAATTGCACTCATCTCATGCTAGTAAAGTAATGCTCAAAATTCTCCAAGCCAGGCTTCAGCAGTATGTGAGCCATGAACTTCCAGATGTTCAAGTTGGTTTTAGAAAAGGCAGAGGAACCAGAGATCAAATTGCCAACATCCGCTGGATCATAGAAAAAGCAAGAGAGTTCCAGAAAAACATCTATTTCTGCTTTATTAACTATGCCAAAGCCTTGGACTGTGTGGATCACAATAAACTGTGGAAAATTCTGAAAGAGATGGGAATACCAGACCACCTGATCTGCCTCTTGAGAAACCTCTATGCAGGTCAGGAAGCAACAGTTAGAACTGGACATGGAACAACAGACTAGTTCCAAATAAGAAAAGGAGTACGTCAAGGCTGTATATTGTCACCCGGCTTATTTAACTTATATGCAGAGTACATCATGAGAAATGCTGGGCTGGAAGAAGCACAAGTTGGAATCAAGATTGCCAGGAGAAATATCAATAACCTCAGATATGCAGATGATACCACCCTTATGGCAGAAAGTGAAGAGGAACTCAAAAGCCTCTTGATGAAAGTGAAAGAGGAGAGTGAAAAAGTTGGCTTAAAGCTCAACATTCAGAAAACTAAGATCATGGCATCTGGTCCCATCACTTCATGGGAAATAGATGGGGAAACAGTGGAAACAGTGAGAGACTTTATTTTTCTGGGCTCCAAAATCACTGCAGATGGTGATTGCAGCCATGAAATTAAAAGACGCTTACTCCTTGGAAGGAAAGTTATGACCAACCTAGATAGCATATTCAAAAGCAGAGACATTATTTTGCGAACAAAGTACGTCTAGTTAAGGCTATGGTTTTCCTAGTGATCATGTATGGATGTGAGAGTTGGACTGTGAAGAAAGCTGAGCGCTGAAGAATTGATGCTTTTGAACTGTGGTGTTGGAGAAAACTCTTGAGAGTCCCTTGGACTGCAAGAGATCCAACCAGTCCATCCTAAAGGAGCTCAGTCCTGGGTGTTCACTGGAAGGACTGATGCTGAGGCTGAAACTCCAATACTTTGGCCACCTCATGCGAAGAGTTGACTCATTGGAAAAGACCCTGATGCTGGGAGAAATTGAGGGCTGGAGGAGAAGGGGACGACAGAGGATGAGATGGCTGGATGGCATCACTGACTCGATGCACATGAGTGTGGGTGAACTCCGGGAGTTGGTGATGGACAGGGAGGTGTGGCGTGCTGCGATTCATGGGGTCACAGAGTCATACACGACTGAGAGACTAAACTGAACTGAACAATATATACAAAAATAAACTCAAAATGGATTAAAGATCTAAATGTAAGACTGGATGCTATAGAAATCCTAGAGGAAAATACAGACAAAACACTCTTTGACATAAATTGCAGCAATATTTTTCTGGATCTCTCTCCTACAGTAATGGAAATAAAAACAAAAATACACAAATGGGAGCGTAACAACACTTTTGCTTTTGCACAGCAAAGGAAACCATAATAAAAATGAAAGATAACCTACAAACTGGGAGAAAATATCTGCAAATGATGCTACCAACAAGGAATTAATTTCCAAAACACACAACAGTTCATGAAACTCAGTAACAAAAGAAACCAAGCAACTCAATCAAAATATAGGCAGACCTAAATGGACATTTCTCCAAAGACGATGTACAGATGGCTAATAAGCATATGAAAAGATGCTGAATATCACTAATTGTCAGAGAAATGCAAATCAAAATTACAATGAGGTTATTACCTCACACCAGTCAGAATGGCCATCATCAAAACATCTATCAGTACCAAATGCTAGAGAAGCTGTGGAGAAAAAAGTCCTCCCACACTGCTGGTGGGAATGTAAACTGGTATAGCCACTATGGAGTACAGTATGGAGGTTCCTTAAAAAACTGAAAATGATAGGGCTATCATATGATCCATGGAAGCACATCCTAGGCGTGTGCTCAGTCGCTAAGTTGTAACGCCATGGACTGTAGCCTTCCCAGGCTCCTCTGTCCACAGGATTCTCTAGGCAAGAATACTGGAGTGGGCTGCCACTTCCTTCTCCAAATCCTAGGTATATATTTGGTGAACACCATGGTTTGAAGATATATATACTCCAATGTTACCACAGCTCTATTTATGATAGCTAGGACATGGAAGCAACCCAATGTCCATACACAGATGAATGGATAAAGAAATTGTGGTAAGACAGATATAGATATAATCTCATACACAGAATGAAATATTATTCAGCCACAAAAAGAATAAAATCATGTCTTCTGAAGATACATGGTTGACCTATAAATTATCATGCTAAGTGAAGTAAGCCAGATAGAAAAAGAAAAATATCATGAAATATGCTTTTGTGCAGAATAAAAAAAAAGATACAAATGAATTTAATTCAAAATATAAACAGACTCAGACACATAAAATAAACTTATGGTTATCAGAGGGTAAAGGAGAAGAAAGGGATACATTAGGAGTTTGGGATTAACCTATACACACTGCTATGTATTGAGGTGGCCAAGAAGTTCCTTTGATTGAAAAAAAAAAAAGCCACATTTTCCATTTTCACCGAGAACTTTATTGTGCCATGAATTCACTGTTTTGTTCCTTTACCTTCTGCCATTTTTCAGGTAACTTCATAATTCCATTTCCCCAAAACTTTTTTATCTTTTTGAGCAAAGAATTGTTCCAGGTTCCTTTTACAGTCTTCCAGGGAGCTGAAATTTCTTCCATTAAGAGAATTTTGTAAAGACCAAAATAAAAGGAAATCTGAAGGTATAATGGCTGGTGAATATGGTGGGTGAATCAGAACTTCCAGCCAAAGCATAACAGTTTATGCCTAGTCATCAAAGAAACATGTGGTCTTGCATTATCCTGATGGAGACTATGCATTTTCTGTTGACTAATTCTGGACACTCTTCATCAAGTGCTGCTCTCAGTTGGTCAAACTGGGAGCAATTCTTGTTGGAATTAATTGTTTGATTCCCCAGAAGGAGCTCATCGCAGAGGATTCCTTTACAATCCCACCATACACACAACACCATCTTCCATGGAAGAAGACGCCTTTGGTGTGATTGGTGGTGGTTCATTTCACTTGCCCCCACAATCTCTTCCATTTCACATTATTGTACAGTATCCACTTTTCAACACCCATCACAATTTGTTTTAAAAATGGAACATTTTTATTATGTTTCAGTAGAGAAACACATGTGAAATATGGTTAAGAAGGTTTTTTCACTTAGCCTAGGTGGAACCTAAACATCAAAGTGATTAACATAACCAAGCTGGTGCAAATGACTTTCAAATCTTGATTTGGATATTTTGAGTATGTCAGCTATCTCCTGCATGATATAACACTGATTCTTCTCAATTAATGCCTCTATTTGATCATTATCAACTTCAACCACCTGACCATGGAGCATAGTCCAGCAAGAAATCTCCAGCACAAAACTGCACAAACCACTTTGTCATGTTTGATCAGTCACAATACCTTCTCCATACATTGCACGTCTATTTTTGTGTTTTAGTTGCATTTTTACCTTTGTTGAAATAATAAGGCATAACATGTCAAAACTGTTGCTTTTTTCTTCCGTGTTCAATATTAAAATGGCTACACAAAAATTCACCATTTGATAAGTTTTTTTTAAATGTATGCTGATATGACAGCTGTCACAATAAAATCTAACAAACTGGTTTCGAATGACATGAAAGACAACTAAAGCACTACTAGAGCCATCTTATGGGAAAAAAACAAATGAACCTTTTGGCCAACCCAATATATAATAGATGACAACAAGGATGTGCTCTGTAGCACAGAGAACTACACTCAGTATTTTGTAATAACCTATCAGGGAAAAGAATCTGGAAAAGAATATATAACTGCATCACTCTGCTGTACACCTGAAACTAACATCATATTATAAATCAACCATGCCTCAAAACAAAATTATAAAGTAAAAAAATGATACAAAGCTATTCACATTCATTGTACCAATGCCTATTTCCTTGTGTTAAGACTATACTATAGTTATGTAAGATATAACCATTAGGGGAAACATGAAGAATACCATTGATCTAAATCCCTGAATCTTAATCATGTCATATAAAAATTTTTTTAAGTATATAGCAAACCAAAACCATCTGTAAACATTTTCTTCTAAAAAGGCAAGCCAGACCTGGAGAAGAAACATTTTCAAAACATGTATCTGGTAAGGTCTGAACTCCTTCAACTCAACTGTAAGACCCAAACCAAAAAACAAAACGAAAAAAATGGGCAAAAGATTTGATGAAACACTTCATTAAAGATTATGAATGGTTAAAAAGCACATGAAAAGAAGTTCAATATTGTTAATTACCGGAGAAATGCAAATTAAAATCCAATAAGATGCAACTAGACATCAACTACAATGGTTAAAAATAGTAAGACTTACCAAACCAACTGCTGGTAACAGCAATGAGAACTCTTAGGCATTGCTTATAGGCATGAAATTCAGTAGACCCAATGGGGAAACATCTGGAACTTTCTGAATAAGTTACATATAAACTTACCAGAAGACTAGGTAAGCCCACTCCTAGGTATTTACATAAGAAATAAAAACATATTGACACAAAGACTTATATGTGAATGTTCATAGAAGCTTTATTCATAACAGCTCCAAACTGGAAAAACACCCATGTATCCATGAGCTGAAAGACTAACAAACTGTAGTATATGCACACAAAAGAATTCTACTCAGGTTAAAACGAATAAACTGGTGATACACACACAGGAGTCTCAAAAGCATCATGCTAAATGTGGAAGTCAGACAAAAGATACTATATATAAATTCATTTATGTAAGATTCAAAACAAGGAAAAAGTATTGAAATAGAAAATAGATCAGTGATTGGCTGGCATCTGAGAAGAGGTATGAGAGGAAGGGACTCACTGCAAAGGGGTACAAGGAATTTTGGGGGGATTATGAAAATATTCCAAACCATGACTCTGATGATGGTAAGCTACTGCATAACTTTTTAAACTTATTGATTTGTACAATGAAGTGCTGAATTTTATTTTTCATTTAATATTCTTCAATAAAAGTGATTAATATTTAAAAAAAGAAAGAACTGAATCTGCATTCTCGAGGAAGTTGCATGGTAAGGTCTGCTCACCCACTGAGACGAGGTGGCTGTAGTTCTCCAGCATTACATCTCTGTACAAGGTCCTCTGAGCAGAGTCCATCTGATGCCACTCTTCCTGGGTGAATTCCACAGTCACATCCTTGAATGACACTGATGCCTGTAACAATATATTTCTACTCAATCTGAGGGTTCAGAATCAGGACGTAGAAAATATTTTTGAAAACTAACTCTTACTATGTTTTCTGTTTATGTTTTAATGATTATTTTATATTGGTCTATAGGTGATTTACAATATTCTATAAGTTTCAAGTGTACAGCAAAGAGATTTATATATACATATATATTCTTTTTCAAATTCCTTTCTCATTTAGGTTATGACAGAATACTGAGCAGAGTTCCCTGTGCTATACAGTAGCACAACATAGCAGTGCGTGTATGTCAATTCCAAACTCCCAATTTATCCCTCCCTCCCCACCTTTCCATTCATGATGCTGGAAATGGCATTATTTCATTTTTTAATGGCTGAGTAACATTCCATTGTATATATGCACCATATCTATACAGATTCTTTGATGAACATTTAGGCTGCTTCCAGGCTGTGGCTACTGTAAACAGCACTGCAATGAACACTGGGGTGAGTGTATACTTTCAAACCATGGTTTTCTCCTAACATATGTTTAACTGTTTAGAGTTTAAAACAAAATGCTATAAAAGATGAGCAACTCTGCCTTTACACTAGAACAGGGTTTCTTCAATTTGGCACTACTGACACTCTAGACCAGATAAAGCTATTTCTGTGGAAGACTGTCCTGTGTGTTCCAGGATGTTTACCAGCATCCCTACTTCTACTAATCAGATATCAATAGCATCAATCAAAAATATCTTCAAATACTTGCAAATGTCTCCTAGGAAGAAAAATCTCTCCTCATTAGAACTATCACTTTATATGAATAGTGGACAATATCTTCAGCAACAAAACAAACTACCCAATTTTAGGGATGATCTATCCTAAGGCAAAGCAACAGAGATAAAGAAAGGGAATTAATTCTTAGAGGAAAAAAATCTGGTCGCTATTTTTTTTTGTATAGCTATACAAAGAAATGCTCCACAACCAAGATAGATGCTGGTGCCATACACAGAGACTGGAAAAATAAATAAGAATCACAAGTTGGGTCACAGAGAGTAGATGTTGTTCAATTGTACTCAAAACACCTGCATAATTTACAAATGAAATTATTTCATGATTGGCTGCATGATCCTGGAATGGAGAAGGAAGGTCTAAAATGAAAAAAAGGATTTAGAAGACATTAGTCCTTAAGATGGTAATTGAAGTCATTAGAGAAAAAGGGCTGGCTCAGAAAGGATATAGAAATTTTAGGAAAGAAAACAACCAATGAATAAATTCAAGGGAATAGCAAAATTTAAAAGTAAGGTGTAAAGATAAGCCAGGAAGGCTGAGAAATAAATTCTCAGTGGTAAAAAGAGAAAACAAAAATATTAAGAGTGAAGTGAAGTGAAGTTGCTCAGTCATGTCTGACTCTTTGCAACCCCAGGGACTGTAGCCTACAAGGCTCCTCTGTCCATGGAATTTTCCAGGCAAGACTACTGGAGTGGGTTGCCATTTCCTTCTCCAGGGGATCTTCTCGACCCAGGGATCAAACCCAGGTCTTTCACACTGCAGGCAGACGCTTTGCTGTCTGAGCCACCAGGGAGAATTACAACCAAAAATTGTTTCTCTAGTTTAAGGGAATAGACTAAACACACATACTTATATCTCCTGTGTCCAAAAACACATTCAGATAAAATACAAAACGTTTAAAGTAATAAAAATATGACAAAACAGGAATGCAGAAAAAACCTCAGCACAAGGCCTGAATTTTGAAAAAATTCTGGAAGATAGAGGGTAAGGTAATACTAGATTTAAAAAAATTAGAATTCTATTGTCCACAGTCTAATGCAAACATAGAAGTGGGCAAAAGGAGCAGTGCACTGGTGAGAGCCCAGAAAGATGACTAAGCTTAAACTAGAGAAAGTGGATAGTAGGAAGAATGATAAACAGAATCACTTTCCTATTTAAATACAGATAACATCATTTAATGAGTGAGGAAAGGCTGCATACAAATGTCATTTGGATAAATAGATGGCCATCTGGAAAACAGAGGTCTATGTATCACACCACAGAGCAGGAAAAATTAAAATATATTCAAGATTTGAATGTAAAAAATAAAACCATATTCTAAAAGACTACACAGAACAATTCTTTTATATCGTTATAGTGGGAAATGGCCAACAATGACTAAAAATCAACAAAACATAAAAGAAAAAAATGCTAAATTCAACAATATAAAGATAAAATGTTTTCAAAAGACCCTAAATAGACAAAGTAATTTTGAAAAAGAAAATAGAACTGGGACGATGGGGAGAGGGGATCAGGCTACCTGACTAGAGATTATACTACAAAGCTATAGTCATCAAAACAGTATGTTACTACCTCCAAAAAAGACAACTCAAAACTTATGGGATGCAATAAAAGAAGTGTTAAGAGGGAAGTTTACAGAAATACAAGCTAACCTCAAGAAACAAGAAACATCAAAAAAACAACCTAACCTTAGAATATAAAGCAACTAGAAAAAGAACAAAAAACCTGACGAAGTTAGTAGAAGGAAAGAAAGCATAGAAATCAGATATTTGATTTATTTTGAAATAAATGAAAAAATAATGAAATAAGAGCAAAGTTCAATAAAACTAAAAGCTGGTTCTTTGAGACAATAAACCAAGTTGACAATTAGCCAGACTCATCAAAGAAACAGGGAGAAGACTCAAATCAATACAATTAGAAATGAAAAAGAAGCTACAACAGACAATGCAGAAATACAAAGGATCATAAAAGACTACTATCAGGAGCAACTACATGCCAAAAAAATGGACAACCTGGAAGAAATGGACACATTGTTACAAAAGTATAACCTTCCAAGATTGAACCAGGAAGAAACAGAAAATATGAACAGACCAATCACAAGCACTGAAGTCAAAACCATGATCAAAAATCTTCCAACTAACAAAAGCCCAGTGCCACATGGCTTCACAGGCAAATTCTATCAAACATTTAGAGAATAGTTAACACCTATCCTACTCAATTGCACTCATCTCACATGCTAGCAAAGTAATGCTCAAAATTCTGCAAGCCAGGCTTCAGCAATACATGAACCGTGAACTTCCTGATGTTCAAGCTGGTTTTAGAAAAAGCAGAGGAACCAGAGATCAAATTGCCAACATTCACTGGATCATGGAAAAAGCAAGAGAGTTCCAGAAATACATCTATTTCTGCTTTATTAACTATGCCAAAGCCTTGGACTGTGTGGATCACAATAAACTGTGGAAAATTCTGAAAGAGATGGGAATACCAGACCACCTGACCTACCTCTTGAGAAACCTATATGCAGGTCAGGAAGCAACGGTTAGAACTGGACATGGAACAACAGACTGGGTCCAAATAGGAAAAGGAGTATGTCAAGGCTATATATTGTCACCCTGCTTATTTAACTTCTATGCAGAGTACATCATGAGAAACGCTGGACTGGAAGAAACACAAGTTGGAATCAAGATTGCCGGGAGAAATATCAATAACCTCAGATATGCAGAGGACACCACCCTTATGGCAGAAAGTGAAGAGGAACTCAAAAGCCTCTTGATGAAAGTGAAAGAGGAGAGTGAAAAAGTTGGCTTAAAGCTCAACATTCAGAAAACGAAGATCATGGCATCCGGTCCCATCACTTCATGAGTAATAGATGGGGAAACAGTGTCAGACTTTATTTTGGGGGCTCCAAATTCACTGCAGATGGTGATTGCAGCCATGAAATTAAAAGATGCTTACTCCTTGGAAGGAAAGTTATGACCAACCTAGATAGCATATTAAAAAGCAGAGACATTACTTTGCCAACAAAGGTCCATCTAGTCAAGGCTATGGTTTTTCCTGTGGTCATGTATGGATGTGAGAGTTGGACTGTGAAGAAGGCTGAGCGCCAAAGAATTGATGCTTTTGAACTGTGGTGTTGGAGAAGACTCTTGAGAGTCCCTTGGACTGCAAGGAGATCCAACCAGTCCATTCTGAAGGAGATCAGCCCTGGGATTTCTTTGGAAGGAATGATGCTAAAGCTGAAACTCCAGTACTTTGGCCACCTCATGCGAAGAATTGACTGACTGGAAAAGACTCTGATGCTGGGAGGGATTGGGGGCAGGAGGAGAAGGGGAAGACAGAGGATGGGATGGCTGGATGGCATCACTGACTCGATGGACGTGAGTCTGGGTGAACTCTGGGGGTGGTGATGGACAGGGAGGCCTGGCGTGCTGCGATTCATGGGGTCGCAAAGAGTCGGACACGACTGAGCGACTGAACTGAACTGAACAGATCTTACTCAAATTTTTCCAAAAAATTGCAGAAGGAGGAATATTCCCAAACTCATTCTATGAGGCCACTATCACCCTGATACCAAAATGAGACAAAGATACCACAAAAAAAGAAAATCACAGGCCAATATCACTGATGAATATAGATGCAAAAATCCTCAAAAAAATTACAGCAAACAGAATCCAACAACACATTAAAAGGATCATACACCATGATCAGGTGGGGTTTATCCCAGGGCTGCAAGGATTCTTGAATATACATAAGTCAATAAATGTGATACACCATATTAACAAATTGAGAAATAAAAACCATATGATCATCTCAATAAATGCAGAGAAAGCTTTTGACAAAATTCAACACCCATTTATGATAAACATTCTCCAGAAAACTGGCATAGAAAGAACCTACCTGAACATAATAAAGGCCATATACAACAAACCCACACCAAACAACATTCTCAATGGGGAAAAACTAAAAGCATTTCCTCTAAGATCAGGAACGTGATATGGGCGCCCATTCTTGCCACTGATACCTTATGGTGAATGATGTCAGATTTGTGATCTCCGAAGAAGATTTAGCTTTGGGATCAAGGACCAGGCTTGACCACTCAAAAGAGCTTTTGTGTAGCAGTTTTACTAAAGTAAGAAAAGGGACAGAGAAAGCCTCTGACACAGACATCAGAAGGGGGATAGAGAATGCCCCCCTTGCTAGTGTTAGCAAGCGAGTTATATACTTTTTTAATTAGTTATTACAATAAATCAAAAGAATGTCTCAAGGTTGTAAAGCTCTTACTAGACTCACTCCCATAATTTACATTTTAAGATAACAGGATTAGCCAGAAGGTTTTCAGGAAGGAGAAACTGTCCTCATGCAGGACACATTGTTGTTATGAGTGAAGTCGCTCAGTCGTGTCCGACTCTTTGCGACCCCGTGGACTGTAGCCGCCCAGGCTCCTCCGTCCATGGGATTCTCCAGGCAAGAATACTGCAGTGGGTTGCCATTTATATAATCCTTCAATTCAGTTCAGTCACTCAGTTGTGTTCAACTCTGCGACCCCATGAACACAGTACGCCAGGCCTCCCTGTCCATCACTAACTCCCGGAGTTTACTCAAACTCATGTCCACTGAGTCGGTGATGCCATCCAACCATCTCATCCTCTGTCGTCCCCTTCTCCTCCTGCCCTCAATCTTTCCCAGCATCAGGGTCTTTTCAAATGAATCAGCTCTTTGCATCAGGTGGCCAAAGTATTGGCGTTTCAGCTTCAACATCAGCCCTTAGTACAGAGTTTAAACTGAGTTGTTGTGTAATCATCAGACTAAGGAATGTAGAGGGGAAAAAAAGATGTCCTTTCCTCCTCCTTGAGAATTCCAGACCCCTATCTCTGCTTTGAGAACCCAAGACCTCTTTCTCCTCCTCAGGGACCCAGACTTCTTATCAACCTGCCTAGGAACTGACTCTCTCATCACTATTATTCAATATAGATTTGGAAGTCCTAGCCATGGCAGTCAGAAAGGAAAAAGAAATAAAAGGAAGCCAGACTGAAAAACAAGAAGCAAAACTTTCACTATCTGCAGATGACAGGATACTAAACAGAATACCCTAAAGATGCCACCAGAAAATTGCTAGAGCTAATCAATGAATTCAGTAATGTTGCAGGATACCAAATGATACATAGAAATCCCCTGTATCCTATACTAACAATAAAAAAATCAAAAAAAAAATCAAAAGGGGAAATCAGAAAGTAAACAATCCCATTCATCCCTGAAACAAAAAGAATAAAATATCTAGGAATAAACCTACCTAAAGAGATAAAAGACATGTATGCAAAAAACTATAAGATATTGATAAAAGAGATCAAACAGATGGACAGATATACCATGTTCTTAGATTAGGAGAATCAATATTGTGAAAATTTGAGAATACTACCCAAAGTCATCCACATATTCAATGCAATCCCTATCCAATTACCAATGGAATTTTTCCAGAACTAGAACAAAAAATTTTACATATTGTTTGGGAACCCAAAAGACCTCAAATAGGCAAAGCAATTGTGAGAAAGAAAAATGCAGATAGAGGAATCAGTCTTACTGACTTCAGACTATATTACAAAGCTATACTCATCAAGACAATATGGTTCTGTCACAAAAACAAAAATACACCTAAGCAGAATAGGATAGAAACCCCAGAAATAAACTCATGTACTCATGAGTACCTTATTTTTGAAAAAGGAGGCAGGAATATACAATGGAGAAAAAAGAGCCTCTGAGCTGGAGAAAGTGGACAGCTACATGAAAGAGAATGAAATTAGAATACTTCCTAACAACAAACTCAAGTTGAATTAAAGACTTAAAGGTAAGGCCAGAAAATATATATAGCTCTTAGTGGAAAACACAGATAGTACACTCCTTAACATAAATCACAGCAAGATTCTCTTTGACTCCCTCCTAGAGCAATGGAAATAAAAACAAAAATAAATAAATGGAACTTTATTAAACTTAAAAGTTTTTGCACAGCAAAGGAAACTGTAAAGATGAAAAGACAACCCTCAGAATGGGAGACAATAATTACAAAGTAACTGACAAACAATTACTCTACAAAAAACATAAACAGCTCAATATAAGGAAAACAAAACAGAATTAAAAAAATGACAAGACCTAAACAGACATTTCTCCAAAGAAGACATAGATGGACAACAAACACGTGAAAAAATGGTTAATGTCACTCATTACTAAAGAAATGCAAATCAAAACTACAATGAGGTATCACCTCACACCATTTAGAATTGTCATCATCAAAAAATCTACCAACAATAAATGGTGGAGAGGATGTGGAGAAAGGGAACCTTCCTGTACTACTGATGAGAATGTAAATTGGTACAGCCACTGCAGAGAACATCATGAAGATTCCTTAACCAACTAGGAATAAATTTACCATATGACCTAGCAACCCCATTACTAAGCATATAGCATGAAAATATGACAATTCAAAAAGACATACACCCCAATGTTCATACAACATTATTTACAATAGCCAGGACATGGCCGAGTAGAAGGATGTGCACCCTTCTCCTCCAGTGAGAACATCAAAATCCCAACTAGCAGCTGAACAACCACTGACAGAAGGATGTTGGAATCCACCAAAAAAAAGATAACCCACGTCCAAGGACAAAGAAGAGGTCACAACGAGATGGTAGGAGGGGCACAATCATGTTAAAATCAAACCACATACCTGCCAGAGGCTCTTGGAGGGCATAAATAAAATCTTGTGCACACCAGGACCCAGGGAAAGGAGCAGTGACCTCCACAAGAGACTGAGCCAGACCTGCCTGTGAGTGTTTCAGGGTCTCCTGAGGAGGTGTGGGTCAGCAGTGGCCTGCTGTGGGGACAGGAGCACTGGCAGCAGCAGTCTTGGGAGGTGCAATGTGTTGACATTAGCCCTAGCATAGAGCCTGGAGCCCTACCATAGAGCCGCCAGGTGGATGATGCTCAAACTGGAGAACAACTATAACAAAGAAGTTCTCAATGTGATTCGAAGGTTCTAGGCCCCTCATGAGACTTCCTAATCTGGAGATCTGATAAAGGGACCAGGAATCCCCAGGTTTGAAGGTCAGCGCAATTTGACTACAGAACAATTTCCAGAGGACTAGGGAAACAAGCTGGTTTTAGATAAGGCAGAGGAACCAGAGATCAAATTGCCAACATCCACTGGATCATCGAAAAAGCAAGAGAGTTCCAGAAAAACATCTATTTCTGCTTTATTAACTATGCCAAAGCCTTGGACTGTGTGGATCACAATAAACTGTGGAAAATTCTGAAAGAGATGGGAATACCAGACCACCTGACCTGCCTCTTGAGAAACCTGTATGCAGGTCAGGAAGCAACAGTTAGAACTGGACATGGAACAACAGACTAGTTCCAAATAGGAAAAGGAGTACATCAAGGCTGTATATTGTCATCCAGCTTATTTAACTTATATGCAGAGTACATCATGAGAAACGCTGGGCTGGAAGAACCACAAGCTGGAATCAAGACTGCCGGGAGAAATATCAATAATCTCAGATATGCAGATGGAGAAGAAAATGGCAACCCACTCCAGTGTTCTTGCCTGGAGAAACCCAGGGACAGGGGAGCCTGGTGGGCTGCCGTCTATGGGGCCGCACAGAGTCGGACACGACTAAAGCAACTTAGCATCAGCAGCAGCAGCAGCAGATATGCAGATGACACCACTTATGGCAGAAAGTGAAAAACAACTAGAGTTTCTTGATGAAAGTGAAAGAGGAGAGTGAAAAAGTTGGCTTAAAAGTCAACATTCAGAAAACTAAAATCATGGCATCTGGTCCCATTACCTTATGGCAGATAGACAGGAAAACAGTGGAAACAGTGTCAGACTTTATTTTTCTGGGCTCCAAAATCACTGCAAATGGCGATTGCAGCCATGAAATTAAAAGACGCTTACTCTTTGGAAGGAAAGTTATGACCAACCTAGACAGCATATTAAAAAGCAGAGACATTACTTTGCCAACAAAGGTCTGTCTAGTCAAGGCTATGGTTTTTCCAGTGGTCATGTATGGATGTGAGAGTTGGACTATAAAGAAAGCTGAGCGCCAAAGAATTGATGCTTTTGAACTGTGGTGTTGGCGAAGACTCTTGAGAGAGTCCCTTGGACTGCAAGGAGATCCAACCAGTCCATCCTAAATGAGATCAGTCCTGGGTGTTCATTGGAAGGACTGATGTTGAAGCTGAAACTCCAATACTTTGGCCACCTGATGCAAAGAGCTGACTCATTTGAAAAGACCCTGATGCTGGGAAAGATTGAGGGCAGGAGGAGAAGAGGATGACAGAGGATGAGATGGCTGGATGGCATCACCGACTTGATGGACATGGGTTTGGGTGAACTCCGGGAGTTGGTGATAGACAGGGAAGCCTGGCGTGCTGTGGTTCATGGGGTCGCAAAGAGTCGGACACGACTGAGCGACTGAACTGAACTGAATTGAGGGAAACAGAGACTCTTGGAAGGCACAGAGAAAACCTTGGGGCAACAGGACTCAGGGGAAAGGAGCAGTGACCCAACAAGAGACTGAGCCAGACTTGCCTGTGAGTGTGTGGGAGTCTCCTGCAGAGGTGTAGGTTGACAGTAGCCTGCCACAGGGTCAAGGGCACTGGCAGCAGCAGTCCTGCTAGATATGGTGTGTTGGCATAAGTCCTCTTGGAGGAGGTCAACATTAGCACTACCATAGAAAATGCAGACTCCAGGATGGGTCCATCTCAGGCCAAACTACAGGGAGGGAGCTCAACCCCACTCATGAACAGAAAATTGGATTAAAGATTTACTGGGCAGGATCCTGCCCACCAGAGCAAGACCCAGTTACCCTCACAGCTATTCCCTTCCATCAGAAGCTTGCACAGCCCTCTTATCCTCATCCATCAGAGGGTAGACAGAAGCGGCAAGAACTGCAATACCATGACCTCCAGAATGAAAACCACAATCACAGAAAGCCAACCAAATGATAACATCAATTACAGCCTTGTAACTCAATGTAACTCAATGAAACTATGAGCCGTGCCATTCAGGGCCACCCAAGTCAGATGGGTCATGGTGGAGAGTTCTGAGACAATGAGGTCCACTGGAGAAGGGAATGTCAAACTGCTTCATTTTTCTTGCTTTGAGAACACCATGAACACTATGAAATGGCAAAAAGACATGAAACTGGAAGATAAGCCCCCAGGTTGGTAGATGTCCAATATACTACTAGAGAAGAGTGAAGAAACAGCTCCAGAAAGAATGAAGAGGCTGAGCCAAAGTGGAAAAAGTGCTCAGTTGTGGATGTATCTGGTGGTGAAAGTAAAGTCCAATGCTGTTAAGCACAATATTGCAGAGGAACCTGAATGTTAGGTCCATGAATCAAGGTAAAGTGGATGTGGTCAAACAGGAGACGGCAAGAGTGAACATCAACATTTTAGGAAGGGAATGCTGCTGCTAAGTCTCTTCAGTCATGTCCAACTCTGTGCGACCCCAGAGATGGCAGCCCAACAGGCTCCCCCATCCCTAGGATTCTCCAGGCAAGAACACTGGAGTGGGTTGCCATTTCCTTCTCCAATGCATGAAAGTGAAAAGTGAAAGTGAAGTCGCTCAGTCGTGTCCGACTCTTAGTGACCCCATGGACTGCAGCCTACCAGGCTCCTCCATCCATGGGATTTTCCAGGCAAGAGTACTGGAGTGGGTTGCTACTGCCTTCTCCCTAGGAAGGGAATGGGTGAACTTAATTTAGATGACAATTAAATCTACTATTGTGGACATAATCCCTTAGAAGGAATGGAATAGCACTCATAGTCAACAAAAGAGTCTGAAATGCAGTACTTGGGTGCAATGCCAAAGATGACAGAATGATCTAGGTTCAATTCCAAGGCAAACCATTCAACATCACAGTAATACAAGCCTATGCCCCCAAAAATAATGCCAAAGAAGTTGAAGCCAAACAGTTCTATGAAGATCTATAAGACATTTTAGAACCAACACCAAAAAGAGATATCTTTTTCATCACAGGGGATTGGAATGCAAAAGTAGGAAGTCAAGAAACACCTGGAGTAACAGGTAAGTTTGGCCTTGGAGTACAGAATGAAGCACAGCAAAGACTAACAAGAGTTTTGCCAAGATAACTCACTGATCATAGCAAACACCCTCTTCTAGCAACACAAGAGATGGCTCTACATATGGACATCAATGGATGGTCAATACCTAAATCAGATTAATTATATTCCTTGCAGCCAAAGACGGAGCTCTACACAGTCAAGAAAAACAAGACCAGGAGCTGACTATGGCTCAGATCATGAGCTCGTTATTGTAAAATTCAGACTTAAAGGGAGTAGGGAAAAACACTAGGCCATTCAGGTATGAACTAAATGAAATCCCTTGATTATACAGTGGAAATGACAAATAGATTCAAGGGATTAGATCTGATGGACAAACTGCCTGACAAACTATGGATGGAGGTTCATAACATTGTATAGGAAGTGGTGAACAAAACCATTCCAAAGAAAATAAATGCAAGAGGGCAAAATGGTTGTCTGAGGAGGCCTTACAAATAGCTGAGAAAAGAAGAGAAGCAAAAAGTAAAGGAGAAAGGGAAAGATATACCCAAGTGAATGCAAAGTTTCAAAGAATAGCAAGGAGAGATAAGAAAGCCTTCTTAAGTGAACAATGCAAAGAAATAGAGGGAAACAATAAAATGGAAAAGACTAGCAACTTCTTCAAGAAAATTAGAGATACTGAGGGAACATTTCATGCAAAGATGGGCACAATAAGGGACAGAAACAAGTATCTAAGAGAAGCAGAAGAGATTAAGAAGAGATATCAAGAACAAAGAACTATACAAAAAAGATCTTAATGATCCAGATAACCATGAAGGTGTCCTCACAAACCTAGAGCCAAACATCCTGGAGTTGAAGTCAAGTGGACCTTAGGAAGCATTACTACAAAAAAAAACTAGTGGCGATGATATTATTCCAGCTGAGATATTTAAAATCCTAAAAGATGATGCAGTTAAAGTGCTACACTCAATATGCCATCAAATTTGGAAAAGTCAGCAGTGGCCACAGGACTGGAAAAGGTCAGTTTTCATTCCAATCCCAAAGAAGAGCAATGCCAAAGAATATTCAAACTACTGTACAATTGCCCTCATCTCACATGCTACCAAGGTCATGCTCAACATCTTTTAAGCTAGGCTTCAAAAATATGTGAACTGAGAACTCCCAGATGTACAAGCTGGATTTAGAAAAGGCAGAGGAACCAGAAACCAAACTGTCAACATCCACTAGATCAGAGAAAAAGCAAGAGAATTTCAGGAAAACATCTACTTCTGCTTCATTGACTATGCTAAAGCCTTTGACTGTGTGGATCACAACAAACTGTGGAAATTTCTTAGAGATGGGAATACCAGACCAACCTATCTGTTTCCTGAGAAACCTGTATGCAGGTCAAGAAGCAACAGGTAGAACTGGGTATGGAACAATGGACTGATTCAAATTGGGAAAGGAGTATGTCAAGGCTGTATACTGTCACCCTGCTTGTTTAACTTTTATGCAGAATACATCATGTAAAATGCCAGGCTGGATGACTCACAAGCTGGAATCAAGATGGCGGGGAGAAATATCAACAACATCAGATATGCAGGTGATACCACCCTAATGGCAGAAAGCGAAGAGGTACTAAAGAGCCTCTTGATGAAAGTGAAAGAGGACAGTGAAAAAGCTGGCTTAAACTTAACATTAAAAAAAACTAAGATCATGGCATCTGGCCCCATCACTTTATGGCAAATAGATGGGGGAAAAAATGGAAATAGTGATGGACTTTATTTTCTTGGACTCCAAAATCAGTGCAGACAGTTGATTGCAGCCATGAAATTAAAAGATGCTTGCTCCTTGAAATAAAAGCTATGACAAACTTAGTGTATTAAAAAGCAGAGACATCAATTTTCCAACAAATGTCCATATAGCCAAAGCTATGGTTTTTTCCAGTAGTCATATTCGGAAGTGAGAGTTGAACCATAAAGAGCACTGAGCACCAAAGAACTGATGCTTTCAAACTGTGGTGCTGGAGAAGACTCTTCAGAGTCCCTTGGAGAGTAAGGAGATCAAACCAGTCAACCCTAGAGGAAATCAACCCTGAATATTTATTGGAAGGACTGATGCTGAAGCTGAAGCTCCAATAATTTGGCCACCTGATGCAAAGAACCAACACATTGGAAAAGACTGTGATGCTGGGAAAGACCGAAGAAAGGAGGAGAAGGGGGCAAAAGAGGATGAGATTGTTGGATGACATCACTGACTCAATGGACATGAGTTTGAGCAAAACTCCAGGAGATAGTAAAGCATAGGGGAGGCTGGCATGCTGCAGTTCATGGACTCACAAACAGCCAGACACAACTTAGTGACTGAACAACACCACCAACAGTACATGGAAGCAACCTAGATATCCATCACCAGATGAATCAAGAAAGATGATGTGATATATACACAATGGAATATTAGTCAGCCTAAAGAGGAACAAATTTTACACAGTTGTAGTGAGGTGAATGTGGAGAAGGCAATGGCACCCCACTCCAGCACTCTTGTCTGGAAAATCCCATGGATGGAGGAGCCTGGTAGGCTATAGTCCATGGGGTCGCTAAGAGTCGGACACAACTGAGCGACTTCACTTTCACTCTTCACTTTCATGCATTGGAGAAGGAAATGGCAACCCACTCCAGTGTTCTTGCCTGGAGAATCCCAGGGACGGGGGAGCCTGGTGGGCTGCCATCTATGGGGTCGCACAGAGTCGGACACGACTGAAGCAACTTAGCAGCAGCAGCAGCAGTGAGGTGAATGAACCTAGAGCCTGTTATACAGAATGAAATACATCTGAAACATAAAAACAAATAATGCATCTATATGGTTTCTAGAAAAATAGTACAGTTTTACTACACAGAAGTAAAGAACAGACTCATGGACACAGTGGAGGAAGGAGAGAGAAGGTCGAAATGAGGAAGTAGTATTGCCATCTGTACACTAT
This sequence comes from Bubalus kerabau, assembly GCF_029407905.1. Lineage (NCBI taxonomy): Eukaryota > Metazoa > Chordata > Mammalia > Artiodactyla > Bovidae > Bubalus > Bubalus kerabau. The sequence continues at coordinate 150,883,386 of NC_073627.1, forward strand.
CATGTGTAAAATATATAGCTAGTGTGAAGCTTCTATTTAACACAGGGAGCCCAGCCTGGCACTCTGTGACAAACCAGAGATGTGAGATGGGAGTGAGGAGGGAGGCTCAAGAGGCAGAGGATATATATATATAATTATGGCTGATTCATGTTGTTGTACAGCAGAAATCAACACTACACTGTAAACCAAGTTGCTGTTGAGTTGTTCAGTTGCTAAGTTGTGACCAACTCTTTGCGACCTCATGGACTGTAGAATGTCAGACTCCTCTGTCCTCCACTATCTTCCAGAGTTTGCTCAAATTCATGTCCACTGAGTCGGGGATGCTGTCTCATCTCCAACCATCTCATCCTCTGATGCCTCCTTCTCCTCTTTCCTTCAGTCGTTCCTAGCACTGAGCACCAAAGAACTGATGCTTTCAAACTGTGGTGCTGGAGAAGATTTTTCCAACGAGTTGGCTCTTCACATCAGGTGGCCAAATTATTGGAGCTTCAGCAACAGTTCTTCCAATGAATATTCAGAGCTGATTTCCTTTAGGACTGACTAATTTGATCTCCTTGCACTCCAAGGGACTCTCAAGAGTCTTCTCCAGCACCACAAGCCTAAATCAATTCTTCAGTGCTCAGCCTTCTATACAGCCCAACTCTCACATTCGTACATGACTCCTGGAAAAACCATAGCTTTGAGTATACAGACTTTTTCTGGCAAACTGATGTCTCTGCTTTTTAATACGCCGTCTAGGTTTGTCATAGGTTTCCTTCCAAGGAGCAAGCGTCTTTTAATTTCATGGCTGCAGTCACCATCTGCAGTGATTTTTGGAGCCCAAGAAAAGAAAATCTGTCACTGCTTCCACTGTTTCCCCTTCCATTTGCCATGAAGTGATGGGACTGGAGGCTATGATCTTAGTTTTTTGAATGTTGAGTTTCAAGCCAGCTTTTTCACCCTTCACTTTCACCCTTATTATGAGCTTCTTTAGTTCCTCTTCACATTCAACCATTAGAGTGGTATCGTCTGCATATCTGAGGTTGTTGATATTTCTGGCAATGTTGATTGCAGCTTGGGATTCATCCAGCCTGGAGTTCTTAATGGCTTGGATAACCACAATGGTGTGGTCATTAACCTAGAGCAGGACATCCTGGACTATGAAGTCAAGTGGGCCTTTGGAAGCATTACTACAAACAAAGCTAGTGGAGGTGACAGAATTCCAGCTGAACTATTTCAAATCCTAAAAAACGATGCTGTTAAAATACTGCACCTAGTATATCAGCAAATTTGGAAATCTCAGCAGTGGCCACAGGACTGGAAAAGGTGTTGTCACTCCAATCCCAAAGAAGAGCAGTGCCAAAGAACGTTCAAACTAACATACAGCTGCACTCATTTCACGTGGTAACAAGGTCATGTTCAAAATCCTTCAAGCTAGGCTTAAGCAAGATGTGATGCTAAATCCAGCCTGTACATCTGTATTTTCTCGGTTCACATATTGCTGAAGCCTAGCTTGGAGAATAACTGCTTTACAACATTGTGTTGGCTTCTGCCATACAACAACATGAAAGCAGCTGTATGTATACATATGTCCTTGTCCTCTTGAACCTCCCCTCCACACCCCCACCCCATCCAACCTCTCTAGGTTATCATAGACTACTGCATTGAGCTCCCAATGTTATACAGCAACTTCCCATTAGCTTTCTATTTTACATATGGTGATGTATGTTTCAATGCTATTCTCTCCATTTGTCCCTTTCTCCCCTTCCCTCACTGTGTCCAAAATCTGTTCTCTAAGTCTACACTTCAATTCCTGCCTTGCAAATAGGTTCATCAGTAGCAGTTTTCTAGATTTCATATATATGTGTTAAGGTATATTTTTTACTTTCTCACTTATTTCACTCTGTATAACAAGCTCCAGGTCCATCCACCTCACAAGAACTGACTTAAATGTATTCCTTTTTATGGCTGAGTAGTATCCCATTGTATATATGTATCACAACTTCTTTATGCATTTATTTGTCAATGGACATTTAGGCTGCTTCAGTGTCCTAGCTATTGTAAATAGTGCTGCATTGAACACCGGGGTGGGCAGAAGACCTAAACAGACATTTCTCCAAAGAAGACATACAGATGGCCAACAACACCATGATAAGATGATAAGACAGCTCATTACTAGAGAAATGAAAATCAAAACTAAAATGAGTTATCACTTCACACCAGTCAGAATGGCCATCATCGAAAAATCCCCAAACAATAAATGCAGAAGAGGGTGTGGAGAAAAAGTAACCCTCTTGCACTGCTGGTGGGAATGCAAACTGCTACAGCCATGATGGAGAACAGTATGGAGATTCCCTAAAAAAACTAGGAATAAAATTACCACATATCTAGCGATCCCACTACTGGGCACATATCCTGAGAAAATCATAACTGAAAAAGACCTTTATTGTATGGTTCTGAATATTCTTCCTTCTTAATTTCTTCTACTTCTGTTAGGTCCTAAGCATATCTGTCCTTTATTATGCCCATTTTTGCATGAAATGTTCCCTTGATAGCTCCAATTTTCTTTAGAGAACTCTAGTCTTCCCCATTTTATTGTTTTCCTCTATTTCTTTGCATTGTCATTTAAGAAGACGTCCTTATCTCTCCTTGCTATTCCCTGGAACTCTAAATTCAGCTGGGCATATCTTTCCCTTTTCCCTTGCCTTTTGCTTCTCTTTCCTCAGCTATTTGTAAAGCCTCCTCAAATACCACTTTGCCTCCTTATATTTCTTTTTCTTTGGGATACTTTTGGTCACTGTAACACTGTACAATTTTATGAATCTCTGTCCACAGTTCTTCAGGTATTCTGTCTACCAAATCTAATCCCCTGAATCTATTCATCACCTCCATTTAATCATAAGGAATTTGATTTAGGTCATACCTGAATTGCCTAGTGGTTTTCTCTAATTCCTTCAATTTGAGCCTGAACTTTGCAATAAGGAGCTGATGATCTGAGCCACAGTCAGCTCCAGGTCTTATTTTAACTGAGCGTCTCCATCTTTTGCTGCAAAGGACATAATCAATCTGAAATTGGTACTGACCATCTGATGATGTCCATGTGTAGAGTCATCTCTTGCTCTTCCCCAGTAGCATACTGGACACCTTCTGACCTGGGAGGCTCATTTTTGGTGTTGTATCTTTTTGCCTTTTCATACTTTCCATGGGTTCTCCAGGCAAGAATACTGGTGGGCGTTGCCATTTCCTTTCCCAGTGGAACACAATTTGTCAGAACTCGTTAATATGACCTGTCCATCTTGGGTGGCCCTGCATGGCCACCCATAGCTTCAGTGAGGTATGCAAGCCCCTTCTCCATGATAAGGCTGTGATCTATGATGGGATTATTAAAGCAGTTATCCTCCAATTTAAAAATATGTTAAAAAATAAATAGGAAAAAACCCAATATGGTATTGGCACAAAAACAGACATAAAGATTAATGAAACAGGATAGAAAACCCAGAAATAAACCCAAACACTTATGGTCAATTAATCTACAACAAAGGAGACAAGATTACACAATGGAGAAAACAGAGTCTCTTCTTCAACCAGTGGTACTGGGAAAACTGAACAGCTACATGTAAAATAATGAACTAACACCATATAGAAAAATAAATGGATTAAAGTCCTAAAGGTAACACTGGATAATATAAAAATCTTAGAACAAAATACAGGCAGAACACTCTTTGACATAAGTAGCAGCAACATTTTTCTGGAACTATCTCCTGCAGTAATTTAAATAAAAACAAAAATAAACAAATGGGACCTAAATTGAATGGAACAGCTTCTGCACAGCAAAGGAAACCATAAAAAAAAATGGAAGACAACCTACAGACGGGGAGAAATATCTGCAAATGATGCTACCAACAAGGGATTACTCTCTAAAATATACAAACAGCTCATACAACTAAATAACAAAAGAAATCAAGTAACCCAATCAAAAACTGGGCAGAAGCCTTAAATGGACCTTTCTCCAAAGAAGACATACAGATGGCTAACAGGCATATGAAAAGATGCTCAGTACCACTAATTATTAGAGAAATGCAAATCAAAAGTACAATGAGGTGTCACCTCACACCAGTCAGAATGGCCATCATCAAAACATTTACCAGTAACAAATGCTGGAGAGTGTGTGGAGAAAAGAAAATCCTCCTACACAGCTGGTGGGAATGTAAATTGGTGCAGTCACTATGGAGAACATTATGGAAGGTCCTTAAAATAACTAAGAATTGAGTTACCATATGATTCAGCGATCCCACTCCTAAGTATATATCTGGAGAAAACCATACTTTGAAAATACCTGCACCCCAATATTTACCACAGCACTATTTATAATAACCATTCAATATCACGATAATTCAAGTCTATGCCCCGACCAGTAACACTGAAGAGGCTGAAGTTGAACAGTTCTATGAAGACCTACAAGACATTTTAGAACTAACACCCAAAAAAGATGTCCTTTTCATTATAAGGGACTGGAATGCAAAAGTAGGAAGTCAAGAACCACCTGGAGTAACAGGTAAATTTGGCCTTGGAGTACAGAATGAAGCAGGGCAAAGAGTTTTTGAGTAATAGAGTTTTGCCAAGAGAACGCACTGGTCATAACAAACACCCTCTTCCAACAACAGAAGAGAAGACTCTACACGTGGACATCACCAGATGGCCAACACCGAAATCAGATTGATTATATTCTTTGCAGCCAAAGATGGAGAAGATCAATACAGTCAGCAAAAACAAGACCGGGAGCTGACTGTGGCTCAGATCATGAACTCCTTATTGCCAAATTCAGACTTAAATTGAAGAAAGTAGGGAAAACCACTAGACCATTCAGGTATGACCTAAATCAAATCCCTTATGATTATACAGTGGAAGTGAGAAATAGATTTAAGGGGCTAGATCTGATAGACAGAATGCCTGATGAACTATGGACAGAGGTTCGTGACTTTGTACAGGAGGCAGGGATCAAGACCATCCCCAGGAAAAAGAAATGAAAAAAAGCAAAATGGCTGTCTGGGGAGGCCTTACAAATAGCTGTGAAAAGAAGAGAAGCAAAAAGCAAAGGAGAAAAGGAAAGACATATCCATTTGAATGCAGAGTTCCAAAGAATAGCAAGGAGAGATAAGAAAGCCTTCCTCAGCGATCAATGCAAAGAAATAGAGGAAAACAACAGAATGGGAAAGACTAGAGATCTCTTCAAGAAAATTAGAGATACCAAGGGAACATTTCATGCAAACATGGGCTCGATAAAGCACAGAAATGGTAAGGACCTAACAGAAGGAGAAGATATTAAGAAGAGGTGGCAAGAATACACAGAAGAACTGTACAAAAAAGATCTTCACGACCCAGATAACCAAGATGGTGTGATCACTCACCTAGAGCCAGACATCCTGGAATGTGAAGTCAAGTGGCCTTAGGATGCATCACTACAAACAAAGCTAGTGGAGGTGATGGAATTCCAGTTGAGCTCTTTCATATCCTAAAAGATGATGTTGTGAAAGTGCTGCACTCAATATGCCAGCAAATTTGGAAAACTCAGCAGTGGCCACAGGACTGGAAAAGGTCAGTTTTCATTCCAATCCCAAAGAAAGGCAATGTCAAAGAATGCTCAAACTACCACACAATTGCACTCATCTCACACACTAGTAAAGTGAGTCTCAAAATTCTCCAAGCCAGGCTTCAGCAGTATGTGAGCCATGAAATTCCAGATGTTCAAGCTGGTTTTAGAAAAGGCAGAGGAACCAGAGATCAAATTGCCAACATCCTTTAGATCATTGAGAAAGCAAGAGAGTTCCAGAAAACATCTATTTCTGCTTTATTGACTATGCCAAAGCCTTGGACTGTGTGGATCACAATAAACTGTGGAAAATTCTGAAAGAGATGGGAATACCAGACCACCTGACCTGCCTTTTGAGAAACCTCTATGCAGGTCAGGAAGCAACAGTTAGAACTGGATATGGAACAACAAACTGGCTCCAAATAGGAAAAGGAGTAAGTCAAGGCTGTATATTATCACCCTGCTTATTTAACTTATATGCAGAGTACATCATGAGAAACGCTGGACTGGAAGAAGCACAAACTGGAATCAATATTGCTGGGAGAAATATCAATAACCTCAGATATGCAGATGACACCACCCTTATGGCAGAAAGCGAAAAAGAACTAAAGAGCCTCTTGATGAAAGTGAAAGTGGAGAGTGAAAAAGTTGGCTTAAAAGTCAACATTCAGAAAACTAAGATCATGGCATCCCATCACTTCATGGGAAATAGATGGGGAAACAGTGGAAACAGTGGCTGACTTTATTTTTGGGGGCTCCAAAATCACTGCAGATGGTGATTGCAGCTATGAAATTAAAAGACACTTACTCCTTGGAAGGAAAGTTATGACCAACCTAGATAGCATATTAAAAAGCAGAGACATAACTTTGTCAACAAAGGTCCGTCTAGTTAAGGCTATGGTTTTTCCAGTAGTCATGTATGAATGTGAGAGTTGAACTACAAAAAAAGCTGAGCACCGAAGAATTGATGCTTTTAAACTGTGGTGTTGGAGAAGACCCTTGAGAGTCCCTTGGATTGCAAGGAGATCCAACCAGTCCATCCTAAATGAGATCAGTCCTGGGTGTTCATTGGAAGGACTGATGTTGAAGCTGAAACTCCAATACTTTGGTCACCTGATGCAAAGAGCTGACTCATTTGAAAAGACCCTGATGCTGGGAAAGATTGAGGGCAGGAGGAGAAGGGGACGACAGAGGATGAGATGGTTGGATGGCATCACCAGCTCAATGGACATGAGTTTGAGTAAACTCCAGGAGTTGGTGATGGACAGGGAGGCCTGGCATACTATGGTTCATGGAGTTGCAAAGAGTCGGATACGACTGAGTGACTAAACCGAACTGAATGGATTTATAATAGCCAAGACACAGAAACAACTTAAATGTTCTTCCACAGTAAAACGGATAAAGAAGATATACATATACACAAAAGCAGACATACATACATACATACAATGGAGTACTGTTCAGCCACAAAAAAGAAATTATGCCATTTGCAAAACATGGATGAATCCAGAGATTATCATATTAAGTGAAGTAAGGCATAAAGAGAATGGGAAAATACAGGATACCATTTATATGTAGAATCTAAAAAGATACCAATGAACTTATTTGCAAAAGAGAAATAAACTCAAAGACATAGAAAACAACTTATGGTTACCAAACAGAAAAAGGATGGAGGGATAAAATAGGAGTTTGGGATTAACATATGGACATCACTATATATAAAATAGATAACCAACAAGGACTGATTGTATAGCACAGGAAACTATACTCATTATCTTGTATTAACCTTTAATGGGAAAGAATCTCAAAAAGAATATATACACTGTATTTTATACATGTGTGTGTGTGTTTGTGTACAAATATGTGCGTGTATATTTATATAACTGAATCATTTTGCTATATACCTGAAACTAACACAACATTGTAAATCAACTATATTTCAATAAATATTTTTCAAATGCCCAAACAATTCACCACAGTTAAAAAATAAAGATAAAAAGCATGAGCAGAGAAAAAATACAAAAAACTAGGAAAATTGTACAATTTATATTGCCAAAAAATGGCTATAAAGCTATGCTGGATACAGTAATTAAAAATTAGCACATCAACAGGAAAATGTTTAAGAAATAAACAGTTCAATAAAAAAGAAATATAGATGAATTATAAACAAAAAAGATGTTCTACCTCACTTATGAGAAGAAGAAAGCTTGTAAAACTAAATTTTAGTTATCATTTTTTAATCACATTTGTAGAAATGCAAAAAGTTTGATGACATACTCTATTTGTAAGGTCGTAGAGAAGAAACACACACTCTTAGACTGCTGGCTCTTACCTAAGGTACCTCCAGAATCCGACTACTTCTTGTAAATAACTCTTACGATCATCATCCCTGCTAGGATTACAGAAATAGCTTCCTATATTGTTCCTGCTTTCACTACTACACCACTAGAGTCTTATCTTCAAAACACAGACTTTTCTTTTAAACTGTAAAAACTGTAAGTCAGAACTATGATTTTGACTCAAAAGAATAAAAATGAAAACCTTGGGACTTTCCTGGAGACTCAGTGGTTAAGATTTCACCTTTCAACGCAGGGGGTGTGGGTTCCATCTCTGGTCAGGGAGCAAAGACCCCACATGCCTCATGGCTAAAAACCCAAAACACAAAACAGAAGCAATACTGTAAGAAATTTAATAAAGACTTGAAAAAAGTGGTCCACATGAAAAAAAAAAAAACTTCAAAAAAAAATGAAAACCCTCTGAATCCCCCAGTGAGAGAGATAATGTGCTCATGAATTGGAAGACTCATTTTGAAGAAGATGCCAATTCTCCTCAAATTGAGCTATATTACAGATTCTATAGAGTTAGTGCAGTCAAAATCAAAATCTCAGCAGGTTTTCCTGAGATCAACAAGCTGATTTTCAAAACTTTCTATAGAGAAGCAAAGAACTTTGAATCTCCAAAACACTCTTTAAAAAAGTACGAAGACACATGTTATTTATTTCAACAGCTACTGTAAAGAGACACTCATCAAGAAAATGTGGTATTAGCAAAAGGATTTAAGATCATCAGAAATGAACAGAGTCCACAAAGATATAAAAAGTAGACTTGTGGTTCCCAAGTGGGAGCAGAGGCAGGGGAGGGAAGGACTGGGAGTTTGGGATTAACAGATGCAAACTATTATATATATGATGGATAAACAACAAGGTCTTACTGTGTAGCACAGGGAACTATATTCTATATCCTGTGATAAACTATAATGGAACAGAATATAAAAAAGAATGTACTAAATATATATATATATATATATATATATATATATATATATATACACACACACACACATATATATATTCAACTTAGTCAATCTGTCATGCAGCAGAAATCTGTAAATCAACTATATTTCAATAAAAATATTTAGAAAATAAAAAAAGAAGTAAACAGAATCCAGAAACAGATCCATACGTAGGATGCTAGTTGATTTCCCTCAGAAATGCTAATGCAATTCAATGGAGAAAGCATATTCTTGTCAACAAAGGGTGCTGACAGGTACGTACTCAAAGGTAAAAATCACAAACAAGGCAAGTGTATGTTCTTCTACTCACAATATTTAGATTCCACTGCTAGCACAGAATACTAAGACCCTCAGACACAGAAATTCTTAGCTTTAGATTGGGCCTAATAGAACATACTTTGTCCTTTCCTGATTGGCAACAATTATACTGAATAAAATTTTAAAGCTGATCAAAAAGGATATTGCTGATAAAAGAAACAAATACTTAGAAATCCTAAGAGAATACTATAAACAAGCTCATATAAATACATTTAAATAAAAATGAACAATTTTCTATGAAAATGTAATGATAAAAGAAAAAAAACAAATCCACCATAGACTTATGACCAATAAATACTGAAAATCTTCATGCAAAAAGTCTTCATAAGGCCCTAATTCATAAGTGAGCTTTACAAAACCTACACATAAACACAATTTTCTCATCTAAAATATTATTAAAGGAGCAGGAAAATGTCCCATTTCCTTTCATGAAATTATGATCATGCCATGATACCATAATTGGACATAGAAACAAGAAAGTATGTGTAATTCAACTTGTGAATACAAAAATTAACATCCTAAATACAGTACTAGCAAAAAGTCCTAGGAAAACATGTAAGAAGCAACTTACCAAACTTATTAACAATTAAGGTCTACACAGGGATTTTAGAACACTGTTGTTACTGCTGCTAAGTCACTTCAGTCGTCTCCGACTCGATGCGACCCCATAGACAGCAGCCCACCAGGCTCCTCCGTCCCTGGGATTCTCCAGGCAAAAACACGAGTGGGTTGCCATTTCCTTCTCCGATGCATGAAAGTGAAGTCGCTCAGTCGTGTCCAACTCTTAGCGACCCCATGGACTGCAGCCTACTAGGCTCCTCCATCCATGGGATGCTCCAGGCAAGAGTACTGGAGTGGGTTGCCATTGCCTTCTCCGTTTAGTACACTAGAAAATCTATTATATTGTTTACAGTATTTATAAAGGATATATAAGCTATAGTTTTTCTCCAATAGATAACAAAATGTGTGTGTGTGTGTGTGTGTGTGTTAGTTATTCAGTCATGTCCAACTCTTGCAATCCCATGGACTGTAGCCTGCCAGGATACTCTGTCCATGGAATTCTCCAGGGAACAATACTGGAGTGGGTAGCCATTCCCTTCTCCAGGGGATCTTCTCAACCCAGGGATCAAACCTGGGTCTCCTGCATTTCAGGCAGGTTCTTTAATCAACATAATTTAATATGCATTCATGACTAATGTAAAATTTTAGCAAACTGGTTCCTGGAAGTAACCTACTTACCCTGACAAAGGTTACCTATCAAAGGCTGACAGCAAACATCACAGTGAATAGTAAGACAGTGTATATATTAGCCCTCAAGATTGACTTCATCTATTTCTAGTTTTCCTTTTCCATTAATACATGTATGCTTCTTCGACTTATAAATCCAATACAATGCAGAATGGAGAAAGAATAAAGAGCTCACCTGAATTATGTTCATTTTCTGCTTTTGGGAGAGTAGAGAATTGTGGTTCGGCTGAGAGGACAGAAAGAAGATTAATGTCATGAGATTTAACCTGTTGTAGAGCTCCCAGATTCACCTCCCCAAATCTCAGCACCCCAGTTGGGGATCATCTTCCTTATTTTCCTCATCTTCCTCTGGGCCTTGAAAAGGATGAGAGGGATCATGTACAGGTGGTACCACCTCTCTCTGTGTGACTCTGAGATGACCATGAGGATTACATCTGTGGTTTTTTACCAAGTGAATGTAAACTTTTCTCAACTGTTTAAAAATAATGCATGTGTCCTTCTAACACAAATAAATAAAAACAAGAGATTAGTTTAATCAAATACACCAAATAAGACACTATTCTTTCATTAAAACTAACTTAGAAAAATACTCAGTATGTATCATTTATCTATTTTTCTTACTATTAATAATATTATTTACCCCCTGGTATAAACAATCCACAGAAAGCCTAGATGGGATGCTATAAGGCAATAATTTGAAATTGTTTTAGCTGTGATGTATTTGTTAAAAGGCCTTTTTGATAAGATGCTTTTGGTGACTAACCTACGACAGCATCGAGTGCACTGTTCTCCTAATTTTGTCACAAACTGAGTTTCCCTGGACAAATTACTGAACCTTTCAGGTTCAATGTCTTTAAAGTTTTCAAGAGAGTTAAAATAGATGACCTTGGAAAGCCCGTCACGTATTATCATCCTGGGATCCTGTGAGGTCAGGATGTCACAAGGGTCACATGTGATGGACACGTGACAGCAGCACAGCATCTGTAATAAGTGGGGCCATTCAAGGGGAGGAGAGACAGCATTTCCTCCCTCTGCTGGTTATTTCTTACCCCCAGCCCTTGCCCTTACAAGCTCTCCAACAAAATGTCTCTTCCTGAGTAGCCTGCCCCTGGACCACCTCAGCTCACTTTGCTCTTCTCAGCAATGGCCCAAACTCCCCAAGGTCAAGAGTTTGGTGGCTTCTGGAGGTGGCATCATCACCAAGACTGGCTCATTCTGAGCAGGGGGATTAAGAACAGCTTCTGATCTTGCAAATTTAGCATCTACTCCTTTCTAGGCCCAGTCTGTCTCTGCTATGAGATTCTGGAGCGAGGTCTAAAGTCTTATGCATGCTCTCTTCCAGGTAAGACTCCCTTTTACAGAGACTCCCTGCTTCCAACCTCACAAGGATAGCTTTATTTCAAGGTAAGTGGGATGTGGATCTAAGAAACAAATTCATTTTAGGAGCAAACGCCTAATTCTTAGAATTTATTATAATACTAAATGTAAAAGAGAGACTTCCTGACAATGTAGAAGAGGCCAGGGACCTCTGTCTGCCCCAAGTGACAGGAAGAGACAGTAGAATTCCCAGAACACATCTGACACATGGTAGGATTCCATCTACATTCAGGTTCCTTATATTTCTGGAAACTGGGGGCAGGCCACTTTATTAAGGGCTGTGAAGGCTACAATGACGGTTTTAGGCTGGTGTGATATTTAGATAAAGCCTGAGGTTGTAAGTAAAGCGCACCTACTCTCCAATCTGAATTCCCTCACCACTAATTTATGACCTGAGCACATCGTTCCACCACCCTGAGCCTCCGCTTTTGTTAAAGTGGTTGTGAGGTTACATAAAGCCGTCCAGTGAAAAAGAATAAAGTGTCTTCCAACTATAATAGCACTGGAACTTATTCAGTGCTCATTATCTGGAACTTGTGTAAATACTTTGCAAGGGATGACTTAGGTCTAAGTTTCAAAACAACGCCATGAAACAGTCATCATTAGTATCATTTTCATATGAGAAACTGTACTCTTATCCAGGTTCCTTCTGTAACCCTGCTTACAGGTGACAGACCTGGCATTTACCCAGCCCTTCTGGCTCCGTAAGCTAGGGTTCTCATTGCAGACCCATGGCCATCATCAGCGGTATAAATTCACTCTCTCTCCTGTCGCCGACATGGGCTTTTTCCCCTGTTAGGCTGCAGGCGAGGCCAAATCCAAGGTCCCACACAACCAGGCCTAGACTGAACACCTGCTCTTAACCGAACCAACCCGACCTGCACCCTCCGAGCCCGAGGGCCCGGGTCACCCCTTACTGGCCTTCCCCAGGCTGAGGGCCCGCTCGGGCATGTACACCAGCGTTGGTGGGAGTGCGTGTCAAAGATTTTCCGCTCTCATCCCTAGGCACAAAGGCACCCCCTCCCAGCTGACCCCCCGCCCCCTCGCACTCTCACCCCAGGTGCGCACCCTTCACTTTCCGAGCAGAACCCCACGTAACGACACCGCTCCCCTCGAGTTCAGAGACGAATGAGGAGGCGGGGCTACGGCTGCACACGCGCTGAAGAAGTCCAGAATGCTCTTCCCAGAGTGCCGCGCGGTGAAACAGACGGATTCAAGACTACATTTCCCATAGACCTCCGCGTCCACAGTTGTGGTCTCTCTGGAGGCTTTTATGCATTTTAGAAAGCAGTAGAGCAGTGTCTTAAAAGTAACCTGCCCAGAATCTCAAAGATCCTGAAGAGAACAGGTTAAATTTTAACTTAACTGCCAAATGCGACGGGTAGTCTTCTATTGGCTCCCGATTGAAATAGCAGTTTTTTTCCTAAAAGAGACAGTTTGGGAAACTTGAATATGTGTTCAGTTCAGTCGTTCAGTTGTGTCCTGACTCTTTGCGACCCCATGGACTGCAGCACGCCAGGCTTCCCTGTCCATCACCAACTCCAGGAGCTTGCTCAAACTCAAGTCCCTTGAATCAGTGATACCATCCAACCATCTCATCCTCTGTCCTCCCTTTCTCCTCCTGCCTTCAATCTTTCCCAGCACCAGGGTCTTTTCAAATGAGTCAGTTCTCTGCATCAGGTGGCCCAAGTATTGGAGCTTCAGCTTCAGCATAAGTCCTTCCAATGACTACTCAGGACTGATTTCCTTTATGATTGACTGGTTTTATCTCCTTGCATTCCAAGGGACTCTTAAGAGTCTTCTTCAACACCTCAGTTCAAAATCATCAATTCTTTGGTGCTCAGCTTTTTTATAATCCAACTCACATCCATACATGACTACTGGCAAAACCATAGCTTTAAGTATACCGACTTTTGTCAGTAAAGTAATGTCTCTGCTTTTTAATACGCTGTCTAGGTTGTTCATAGCTTTTCTTCCAAGGAGCAAGTATCTTTTAATATCATGGCTACAGTCACCATCTGCAGTGATTTTAGGGCCCAAGAAAATAAAGTCTTTTGCTGTTTCCATTGTTTCCCCATCCATGTGTGATGAAGTGATGGGATCTGATGCCAATATCTTCATTTTTTGAGTGTTGACTTTTAACCCAGCTTTTTCACTCTCCTTTTTCACCTACATCCAGAGGCTCTTTAGTTCCTCTTCACTTTCTGCCAGTAACGGTGGTGTCATCTACGTATTTAAGTTTATTGATATTTTCTTCCAGCAATCTTGATTCCAGCTTGTAATTCATCCAGCCCAGCATTTCACATGATGTGCTCTGCCTATAAGTTTAATAAGCAGGGTGACAATGTACAATCTTGACATACATACTCCTTTCCCAATTTGGAACCAGTCTGTTGTCCCATGTCTGGTTCTAACTGTTGCTTGGAGTCCTGCTTTAATACCTAACATTTATTCCACAACTATGTTTTTCACATTTTTTTAATACAAAGAAAAGAATAGGCATTCTTTTTCCATCAATGCTCCCATTAAAACTCAAGGTTGCCAAAAGAAGTCAAGACACATTTTGGGAATAAGGCAAATAAGACATTTGAACGTTGAGCACAGCGATACTATAAAAGAAAGTATTTGAGACAAACAGAATTTATCTCAGGAAAGGGAAAAGAGGAATTTAAAAAATGATTAATGTATGAAGATGCACACAATCCAAAATAAGAAAATGATTATCAAGAAAAGCACTGGCAGTTCCATGGTTAAGACTCTGAGTTTCCTTGGGTTGGTTCCCTGGTCAGGTAACTAAGCTCCCACAACAGTGCGGCAAAAACAAAAAACACGTATTTCTCAGAGATGACTCTGCTGCCACCTTAAGTAAACATCCTGGTTTGTTTTTAACCAAATTAGGTACATATGAGAATAATATTATAAGGACATCTTTTAACTAAATTACATATATTGTGCTTGTTAACATCTGCAATATGTTACTATATTAACTAAATAAGAACGAATGTATTAATATAAATCACTAGTAAATATTTGGAGAAGGCAATGGCACCCCACTCCAGTACTCTTGCCTGGAAAATCCCATGGATGGAGGAGTCTGGTAGGCTGCAGTCCATGAGGTTTCTAAGAGTGGGACATGACTAAGCAACTTCACTTTGACTTTTCACTTTCATGCATTGGAGAAGGAAATGGCAATCCACTCTGGTATTCTTGCCTGGAGAATCCCAGGGAGGGGGGAGCCTGGTGGACTGCCGTCTGTGTGGTCGCACAGAGTTGAACACAACTGAAGTGACTTAGCAGTAGCAGTAGCAATAAATATTTATATATTTAAAGTTAATATATTAACTATATGTAATTTAGTTAATATTAATAAGGTCAATATTAATTCACATCAAACATATTTTTTCTATAACAATGATTTTTAAAGTTTGTTCTTATTCATAAGATGAAAAAAGGAATACAATCATCAAGAAGTTAGTGCAATCTACGTGAGCAGAGACATAAAGCTTCAGCAGCTTTCCTAGGAAATTCTCAGCCTGACCCGTGCCTGGAACACCCTGCCCCTGGTGCTCAGCCTCCTCAGTTCCCTGCTGCCAGGGTGGACAGGGCTCTGGGCCAGCAGAGAGGGCAGTGGGCGCATTTCAGCGGGCGCTAATGGCCTCTTCCCTTGCTCCCAGCCACCACTGCTGCCGCTCCCTCTTGGCATCCTCTGGCCTTGCTATGCCTCGTTTAGGGAATCCACCGCAGTCCTGCGTCTGGGCGTGTTCTCCCGCCTTGCTTGGCTGGATCGGGAGGCGTCTTCCCGCCGGAGTGGATGTGCTAGTGCTCGACTGGGCGCGTCCTCACCTGCCCTGCAGGAGTCTGTGGGCGTGCTCCCACGCCTGGGTTTTGGTGTTGCAGAAACCAAGCACCACACTCGGGAGCGTTGGAGAACTCAAGTTTATTACGCCAGCGAGCCCAAAGGAGTTAACATTCTAAGCTCTGAGCCCAGAACAAAGGGGTTTTACATTTAACAAAGGAGTTAACATTCTAAGCTCTGTAACAAAGGGGTTACAGAGTTTTTATAGACAGACTATAGTGGGCAACACTAGCTGCTAATAGGCTGGTTTAAACTAAGGGGTTTTGCACGCTTGGAAACAGCAGTCAAGATGGGGAGGGGGATGCCTGACCTTTACCATGGACAGGCATGATTAAGCAGGTTTGCAGGGGCTGGGCAGTTGCAAAGAGCAGGACAAGGGTGAGTAAGATAAGCTCCAGTTCCTAGTATTGTAAGTCCCCCCTTTCTGAGACTATATGACCTACGTGATCCAGACTTTGCAAGGAGTAAGCTGAGTTAGAGAGGCAGAAGGAGCACGAGGTTATGTAAAATTTTAACTTTTCCTCTTCACTGGGAGACAGGGTGGGTTTCCCCGCAGCCGGGATCTAGGCACGTCTCCCGTGAAGATGAGCTCCTGCCACATCCCACACCCCACCCTCGACCCTCTTCCCCGGCTAGGCCCCAGACCAGAGTGAAAGGAATTCAGGTTTACCTCAACTGGGTAAGGAGTCTTCTGTGTTGGTCAACTCCCAATGGTCATGGATCGTTAATCAGATTGAATTTTCCATCTTTGCAAAAATGGACCCACTCAGTGTCATGTGGACTCTTTAGGAAGGACAAAAAAATGTGTTTTCCATAAACAATGCAGTTGGTTTGTTAATAATCAAATACCCTTCTTTTTCTTTAAATGCAGCTTTTAAGGTAAATACCATTGAACTTGTACTGGGAAAGCAAAATGTGACAGTTCAGTAGATGGTCATCCCGACCGCATTTATTAGTGTTGTAATAAGCTTCGCAACTTGATATTTTATCATCCTTACATTCTGTGCTGAGCAGAGCTATTAAATAAGCCTGTTTTCTTTTAAACACTTCAGTTGTCCCTGTTTATTTTTTAATGTAAGTATATTTTAATGTTTCTCTTTAAATTATAAGTCCTTGCCGGATAATGGAATTTCCCTCTACTCTCCATCCCATCGTCCATATAAAACCAGTATTAACTGATGTTGACTTCTAGACTTTATGTTAGAGCTAACTGCGTTTTCCAAAAAGCATGATCACTACTTATTTACTACTTGTTTTTGCACAAAGTGTCTCCTGATCCAGTTATCTGGTCAGGTTGAAAGTGAAGTGGAAGTCTCCAGTTGTGTTCAACTCTTTGTGACCCCAGTGGACTGTAGCCCACTAGATTTCTTTGTCCATGGAATTCTCCAGGCAAGAATACTGGAGAGGGGAGCCATTCCCTTCTCTAGGGTATCTTCCTGATGTAGGAGTTGAACCTTGGTCTCCTGCATTGCGGGCAGATTCTTTACAGTCTAAGCCACCAGCGAAGCCCATCTAGTCAGGCTATGTAGAACTAAAGCATTCTTTTCCTTGGCTGCATTGTAGGGGTATCTCATGTTTATTTAATCAGTCTCTTTGTGACTGATGTTCAGTTTGTTTCCAGTTTTCACTTTTATAAATAATATATAGCACACATCATTGCCCATACATTTTTTGTATGTTTGTGATTATTTCTTTAACAGAAATGCCAAAATGATAGACTTGCCCAGTTAAAATGTATACACATGGGAATTCCTTGGTGGTCCAGTGGTTAGGATTCTGTGCTTTCACTATCAAGGGCCTGATTCAGTCCCTGGGCAGGGGAATCAAGATCCTGAAAGCCAGATGGCATTAAAAAAAAAAAAAAAAAAGGTCATGTTTGTAAGGCAAGTGTGGAGAAAAGAGAGTGAGCCAGACAGTCAGGCAAGAAAAGGAAATTTATTAAAGCGAAACCAAGAGAGTGACTGGCCCTTGAGAAGAACCAGTGTCCTCTCTTCCTGATGGGGTCCTCCTTATTTCTTGCCAATGAAAAATTCTCTGAGCAGGTGGTTAATTTTTGGCCCGCAGCTAGGGTCTTGTGGTCATGTAACCTGAGGTCTGGAATCTGGTGGTCACATAGCCTTGAGAAAGTCGGCACTAGTGGGAAAACAGAATGTGTGCTTGAGCAATGCGATCAGTCTCAAGGGTCAATGTGACTTCATTCTTTGTGAGGTCAACATAATGAGCCATTTTAACCATGAGCCTCCATGTAGGCCCTGTTAATGTTAAATATTTAACAGACGCTAACAGTGAACTCCAGGAGTTGGTGATGGACAGGGAGGCCTGGTGTGCTGCAATTCATGGGGTCTCAAAGAGTTAGACATGACTGAGCGACTGAACTGAACTGAACTGAACTGAACAAATTGTCCTCAGAAAAACTGTATCAGTTTATGTTGTTTTCTCACATCCATTCCAACACCAGATAGCAGATAGCATGCATTTTTGAAAACTAATTATTAGTGATGCCAAATGAATTGCTATTCATGTTGTGAAATGGAGTATTTATTTCCTGCCATATCAGTAAACAATGATGTCACAGTCATGAGTGTTGCAGCTCTTCTGTGTGAGCCAGTGAGTCCTAAGGGAATTCAGGAAGAAGAATACCTGCTATCTAATAGCCATCAGGCTGAGGCACTCCCTATTGGGAGTGTGGAAACCCAAGATGCTGGCCACAGACAGCTGAAATGCATCCGAAAGGAATGATTTTAGTGAGCCCAGACCCTTGCATCTTCTCTTGCACAGAATAGTGCTAAATTCTTAACTTGAAACAATAATCTTTGATGTTCAGACTACCTGCCCCCTTTGTTGCAAATTTGAATATGGCCTGACTCCTTCCCCTTTTCTCTTCGGAACAATTCTCTGAGGGTCACTTGAGATGCTGTCTCCCAGGCTTGAAGTCCTAAACATTCCAACAATTACAAAAGAAACCAAAAACGTAACTCTCAGTTTCTAGGTTGTGACTATTTTTAAGTCTACAGTGTTCTAATGGAGAGAAAATGGGCCATACATATATTTGTTCAACAAACATTTATTGAAAACCTGCTGTGTGGTAGACATGATCCTAGATGCTGGGACTTTAACAAACAATATTAAGAGATAAAAATCCTTACTCTTGTGGAGTTTATGATCAGGGTTGCTGTGGTCAGTTGTTAGGAAACAATGGGATACTTAAGGAGATCTAATAAAATACGGGCAGGGTTGCTGAGACACACCCTGTGACTAGTAGCTGTATGGAGCCATTATCACCACCAGACCTATGGTGGGGGGCTGGGTATATAACTACAGCTTGGCAAGAAATTGCCCCAAGAGGAGCTATGGTCTTCAGAAGAGGAACATTAAAATGGCCAACTCAAGGCTTCGTATAGAGGGCCAAAGGAATAAATACCCAAATTCTACTTGTTTTTCACCCTCTTGTCCTGTCCGGTATGATTATTTGTATCCTCCTTCTCTGTTTGGTTCCTAGAAGTGCATCCACATAGTCTCTTCCAAGTCTCCTTGATAATTTTCCAGTCCTAGACTACCAGTGAACTCATTGAATCATTAATCTTGAGTTAGTATGATTTTCAACATCAGCTCAGTTCAGTTCAGTCACTCAGTCGTGTCCGACTCTTTGAGACCCCGTGGACTGCAGCACACCAGGCCTCCCAGAACATCACCAACTCCCGGAGTTTACTCAAACTCATGTCCACTGAGTAGGTGATGCCATCCAAACATCTTATCCTCTCTCGTCCCCTTCTCCTCCCACCTTCAATCTTTCCCAACATCAGGATCTTTTCAAATGAGTCAGCTCTTCCCATCAGGCGGCCAAAGTATTGGAGTTTCAGCCTCAACATCAGTCCTTCCAATGAATATTCAGGACTGATTTCCTTTAGGATGGATTGGTTAGATCTCCTTGCAGTCCAAGAGAATTACTATGATTTTAAACATATCTTCCTCCAAACAAAGTGGACAATTAAATATACCTCCCCAAACTCTGCCCACTAAGGAGTATTTCTCTTCACTACAGCTTTTTAGGGTCACCATTCTGCCACCATTCCTTGCAGACACATCTGTAACCTAAGAAAAGTACTCTTTCCTCCTCTGTTAAATGTTTATAGGGGACTCCCCATGGGGCTCTAAGGTGCTTGGGGGGTCATGTGTTGAGTCAATAAGAGTAAGTGTTGCAGGAAGGGGACCCCTTCCAAGGCCTGAGAGTGGGCTTTTGTCTAACACTTGGAAATGAATTGTCCAAGGAGACATCCATACTGACAAAGCAAAAGATTTTATTGGGAAGTGGTATTCAGGCAGAGAGCAGCAAAGTAAGGGAAACCAGGAGAACCGCTCTATCATGTGGCTTACAATCTCGGATTTTATGGTAATGGGATTAGTTTCCGGGTTTTCTCTGGCCAATCACCTTGCTTGACCTGTATTCAGTATGACTCAGGGTCCTTCCTGGTGGTGTGTGTGTCTCTCAGCCAAGATGAATTTCAGTGAGAAGGATTATGGGAGTTTGGTAGAATATAGATTGACATCTCCTTCCTCTTTTAGGCCCCTCCTGAATTCTCCCAGTTAGTTTTTGACTACAGCACCTTATTCCTTATCTGGACCTCTGTTGCAAAACAGCTCTTGCAAGTGATTATCATTATGGCTGCCCAAGTATGCAGGTGGCTTTGGTCAACAGTTTTCTAAAATAAGTATTGATACCATGATACTGTGAACTACTTTATTATACAGTTTGCTTATACTTTCTGATTCTGTTTTGCTCTGGTCTCTTTTTTAAATATAATTTATTTATTTTTGTCTGCACTGGATCTTCGTTGCTGTGTGTGGGCTTTCTCCAGTTGCAGTGAGCAGGCTCCTCATTGTGGTGGCTTCTTTTGTTGTAGAGCATGAACTATACAGAGCACGGGCTTCAGTAGTTACTGTTGGCAGGTTCCAGAGCATGGGTTCAGAAGTTGTGGTACACAGGCTCAGGTGCCCCTCGGCATGTGGGATCTTCTAGGAACAGTGACCAAAACTGTGTCCCTTGCATTGGCAAGTGGATTCTTAACCACTGGACCACAGGGAAGCCCTCGTTTGGTCTTACATTTTGCTATCCCATTTAACAAAGAAATAGCTTTATGTATCCATTATTTTGATTCAGTGAAGAAGATTACACAAGTAAATGATGGATATTTTGGGTCACATGTCACTTGCTTTCCCATGTTCAGGAATTTAGTGTCTATCAGGATCCAGTGGCAAATCAGAAGCTGCTTTTCAGATGGAGGATGGTTATCATGAGGTAAAGGCAAACTTTACTCCAAAACCTCAGGAATCTGAGCTATACTGAGTCTTTTAATCTATAAACATGGCATGTATCTCCATTTGTTTTTTTTTATTTTTTTAATCAACATTTTGTAATTTTTGCCATACAGATCCTGCTTATGTTTTATCAAATTTGTTTTTTTTTTGGAGAATTGTAAATAATCATAATATGGTTTTAAAAATTTCAATTTCCGATGTTATATCACCTCCCGTTTCACTAAGGTATGATTGACAAAAATCATTTACATTAAAGGTGTATAACTTGGTACTTTGATTTACATATATATTGTGATCATCACAAAGAATCTAATTTACATATTCATCACCTCACACAGTTACCATTTTCTTTTTCTTTTTTTCTGTGGTGAGAACAGTTAAGATTTAATCTCATAGCAAATTTCAAGTACTGTTAATTATAGTCATCACATTGCCCACTGTTCTTTCAATTTCCAGAATTTATTTATCTTGCATACTGAAGTGTTATACCTTGTGACCAGCATCTCCTCATTTCCTCCCCCTCCCAACCCTGGGCAATTATAATTCTAATCTCAGCTTCCATGAGGTTGACTAGATTCCACACATTAGTTCATCTTTAAATGTTTGGTAGATTCACCAGTGAAGACAACTGATCTGGAGATTTCCTTTTTTGCAAGTACTTTTTTTTGGTTTGTTTTTACTGCACATTCAATTTATTTAACATAAGACTACTTAAACAATCAGCTTCATCCTGGATGAGTGCTGTGTTTGTGGTTTTCAAGGAATTGGGACATTTTGTCTAATTTGTTGAATTTCTATGTATAGACTTGATCATGTTATTGTCTTATTATCCTTTCTAATATCCGTGGGTTCTGTAGGAATTCGCTTTCATCCTTGATGTTGGTAATTTGTATCTTCCTTTTATCATTGTCAGTCTTGCTAGATGTTTATCAATTTCATTTGTATTTTTAAAAGGCCCAAAGCTTTGACTTTGATTTTCTCTTTTACTTTCATGTTTTCTGTTTTACTGATTCTTGTTTTTATCTTTATCATTCCCTTTCTTCTAGCTTTCTGTTTAGTTTCTCTTCTTTTACTGTTCTCTTGAGGTGGAAGCTTAGATTATTGGTTTTATTTCCTACTATATAACTTTAGTTCTCTAAATTTCCTGATAAGCACTGCTTTAACCATATCCAACAGATGTTATGCTGTATTTTTATTTTCACACATATATTATTTTCCTGAAGCTTCATTTTGACCATTGGAATGTTGAGTTTGTCATAATTGAGTAAAGTGTTGTTTAATTTCCAAGGTCAGGAGACTTTCTGATCAGTGTTATTGCTTTCAAGGTTGATTTCCCTGTGGTCAGAGAATATATTTTGTATGACTTTAATTCTTTTAATGTTTTTCATATTTGTTTTATATCCTAGGACATCAGTTCAGTTCAGTTCAGTTCAGTCTCTTAGTCGTGTCTGACTCTTTGCAACCCCATGAACCACAGCACGCCAGGCCTCCCTGTCCATCACCAACTCCCAGAGTCCACCTAAACCCATGTCCATTGAGTCAGTGATGCCATCACCATCTCATCCTCTGTTGTCCCCTTCTCTTTCTGCCCTCAATCTTTCTCAGCATCAAGGTCTTTTCAAATGAGTCAGCTCTTTGCATCAGGTGGCCAAAGTACTGGAGTTTCAGCTTCAACATCAGTCCTTCCAATGAACACCCAGGACATAGACTGTCTTTATACTTGAAATGATGTATTCTGCTGTTGTTCAGTATATTTCAATTAGATCCTGTTTTTTTGCTTGTGTATGTGTGTATGGCCATGCTACATGGCTTGTGGGATTTTATTTTTCTGACAAAGGATCAAACCCAGCCCACAGCAGTGAAAGCACCAAGTCCTAACCACTGGGCCACCAAGGAGTCCCCTAGATTATGTTGATTGATGGGGTCCTTCAATTCTTTTCTCTTTCTTCTGAATTTCTGTTCATTACTTCTGTCATTATTGAGGGAGGGGTGTTAAAATCCCAAACTATGTGTGTGTGCTAACTCACTTCAATCACGTCTCACGTCTCACTCTTTGGGACCCTATGCATTGTTGCCCTCCAGGCTCCTCTGTTCAAGAGATTCTCCAGATAAGCATTTTGGAGGGGGTTGCCATGTCCTCCTTCAGGGGATCTTACCGACCCACAGATAGAACCTGAATCTGTTTGCATCTCCCGCTTTGGCAAGAGGGTTCTTTACCACTAGCACCACCTGGAAAGCCCAACATACAAACTATAATTATAATCTATTGTCCATTTCTCCTCTCAATTCTGTCAGATTTTACTTCATCTACTGTGTTTTGAATCTCTGTTGTTTGATGAATATATATTTAGAACTGTTATCTTTTCTTCATGAATAGACTGTTTTATAGTCATATAACATTGTTTTTGTCTCTGGTAATTTTTTTTGCTCTGAAATTTACTTTGTCTGATATTAATATAGTCATTCCAGGTTTCTTGGCTTAGTGTTTGCATGTTATATCTTTTTGGTACTTCTAGGTTTAGCATACCTAAATCATTACATTTCATGTGAGATTTTGTGCATAGCATGTAGTTTGGTTTTTTAAAATTTTGTCTTCATCTTTTGTAATCCATTCTCCCAATCTCTGTAACATATCATTGGCTACTAGTATCAATATTTTACTGCTTCAAAGATTATATAGAAATTTTATCAACCCTTAACCTCCCTCTTTATAATATGATTGTCTTAAATATTAGTTCTACTTACACTGAGAATCACATTAGACAGTGTTATCATTTTTACTTTCACCCACTGAAAAGGAAAATCTCAAAAGATAGAAAAAATAGTATATTGTATTAACTATATATTTACTCTTCCTGTTGATTTTTTTCCATTTTGGGCGTTGTAAGTCTTCTTTTGCTCTCATTTCCTTTCTGTCTGAAGAACTTACTTTAATCATTATTTTAGAGAAGATCTGCTGGTGACAGATTCTCTGAATTTTGTTTCATTTGAAAATATAGATTTCATCTTTGTTCTTAGAGAATATTTTTTTCTGGATGTAAAACTTTGGTTGACAGTTCATTCTTTCAGCACTTGAGAAAGGTTGTGCCTTTTTTGGCTTCCATCATTTCTAATGATAAATCAGCTGTTACTCAAATCATTATTCTCCTGTAGGTTTAACCCTCATTTATCTCTGGCTGCTTTCAGGATGTTTCTTTGTGTTTATTTTTCAAAAATTTTCTTCTGATATGTCTTGGTACAGATTATTTGGATTTTTCTTTTAGTGTTTGCTCCGCTTCCTCAGACATTAGATTTTTGTGTGTGTCTTTTTCTAAGTATTAGGGCTTTGCAGTTACTATTTCTTCAAATATTTATTCAGTAAATATTAATTCACACTCTTTCTTCTCTCTTTCTGGTGCTTTGATGATTTAAATGTCAGACCTTTGGTTTCTGTCCCATAGGTCCCTCAGGTTGTCTTCTCTCTGTGATTTATTGGGTTGGCCAAAAGGTTCTTTAATTTTTGTTCTTCGTATGATGGCTCTAGTAACACTTACTTGTCTTTAACTTCATTTGAACAATTAGATTGTATTGTGACAGCTGTCACAATACATGCATTAGAAAAACCTTATCAAAATTGGTGAATTTTTGTGTAGCCATTTTAATATTGAAGATGAAAGAAAAAAGTAACATTTTGGCATATTATGCTTTATTGTTTCAAGAAAGCTGAAAACACAACTGAAACACAAAACTTGATTTCTGCAGTGTATGCAGAAAGTGTTGTGACTGATCAAACATGTCAAAAGTGGTTTGCAAAGTTTTGTGCTAGAGATTTCTTGCTGGACAGTGCTCCATGGTTGGGTAAACCAGTTGAAATTGATAGCAATCAAATTGAGACATTAATTAAGAACAATCAATGTTATACCTGGAAGGAAAGTTATGACCAACCTAGACAGCATATTAAAAATCAGAGACATTACTTTGTCAACAAAGGTGTGTCTAGTCAAGGCTATGGTTTTTCCAATAGTCATGTATGGATGTGAGAGTTGGACTATAAAGAAAGCTGAGTGCCAAAGAATTGATGATTTTGGACTGTGGTGTTGGAGAAGACTCTTGAGAGTCCCTTGGACTGCAAGGACATGCAACCAGTCCATCCTAAAGGAAATCAGTCCTGAATATTCATTGGAAGGACTGATGCTGAAGCTGAAACTCCAATACTTTGGTAACCTGATGCGAAGAGGTGACTCATTTGAAAAGATCCTGATGCTAGGAAAGACTGAGGGCAGAAGGAGAAGGGGATGACAGAGAATGAGATGGTTGGATGGCATCACTGACTCAATGAACATAGGTTTGGGTAGACTCCTGCAGTTGGTGATGGACAGGGAGGCCTGGCATGCTGCAGTTCATGGGGTCCCAAAGAGTCGGACACGACTGAGTGACTGAACTGAACTGAACTGAATGTTATACCATGAAGGAGATAGCTGACATACTCAAAATATACAAATCAGGCATTGAAAATCATTTGCACCAGTTTGGTTATGTTAATCACTTTAATGTTTGGGTTCCACAAAAGTTATGTGAAAAAAACCTTCTTGACTATATTTCTGCATGCAATTCTCTACTGAAACATAAGGAAAATGTTCCCTTTATAAAACAAATTGTGATGGGTGATGGAAAGTAGATGCTATACAATTAAATGAAATGGAAGAGATCACGAGGCAAGTGAAGTAAACCACTACCAACCACACCAAAGGCCAGTCTTCATCCAAAGAAGGTGATGTTGTGTATATGGTGGGATTGTAAGGCAGTCCTCTATTATGAGCTCTTTCTGGAAAACTAAACAATTAATTCCAACAAGCACTGCTCCCAGTTAGACCAACTGAAAGCAGCACTCACAGAAAAGCTTCCAGAATTGGCAACAGGAAATGCATAATCTTCCATCAGGATAAAATAAGACCTCATGTTTCTTTGATGATCATGCAAAAACTGTTACAGCTTGTCTGGGAAGTTCTGATTCATCTGCCGTATTTACCAGACGTTACACCTTCAGATTTCCATTTATTTTTGTCTTTACAAAATTTGCTTATTGCAAAAAATTTCAATTCCCTGGAAGAATATAAAAGGTACCTGGAAGGGTTCTTTGCTCAAAAAGGTAAAAATTTTGGAAAGATGGAAGTATGAAGTCACTTGAAAAATATCAGAAGGCAGTGGAACAACCCCCTTCATATATCACAGGGACTTGTGTGATGAAGAGGCTTGCATAACTCAGTGAAGCTATGAGCCATGCGGGGCAGGGCCACTCAAGACAGATAGGTCATAGTGAAGAATTCTGACAAAACATGGTCCACTGGAGGAGGGAATAGTAAACCACTCCAGTATTCTTGCCATAAGAACCCCATAGACAGTATGAAAAGGCAAAAATATATGAAACTAGAAGATAAGCTCCCCTTACAAGACACCTAGGAAGATGTCCAATATGCTACTGAGGAAGTGTGTGTGCATGCTAAGTCATTTTAGTTGTGTCCGACTCTCAGCGACCCTATGGACTGTTGCCCACCAGGCTCCTCTGTCCATGAGATTCTCCAGGCAAGAATACTGGAGTGGGTTGCCATGCCTTCCTCCTGGGGATCTTTCTGACCCAGGAATTGAACCCATGTCTCTTGAGTCTCCTGCATTGGCAGACAGGTTATTTACCACTAGCGCCACCTGGGAAGCCCCAGTGTAACTGATCCCTTGTGGGTGGCAATTACTAATAGCTCCAGAAAGAATGAAGTGGCTGGGCAAAAGCAGAAACATTGCTCAGTTGTGGATGTGTCTGGTGGTGAAAGTAAAGTCTGATGCTGTAAACGACAATATTGCATAGGAACCTGGAATGTTGGGTCCACGACAAGGTAAATTGGATGTGGTCAAGCAGGAGTGGCAAGAGTGAACATTGACATATAGATGAGAATGAACTCAAGTGGACGAGAATGGATGAATTTAACTCAGATGACCATTTTATCTACTACTGTGCACAAGAATTCCTTAGAAGAAATTGAGTAGCCCTCATAGTCAACCAAAGAGTCTGAAATTCAGTAGTTGGGTGCAATCTGAAAAATGACAGAATGATCTCAGTTCATTTCCAAGGCAAACCATTCAACATCACAGTAATCCCAAGTCTATGCCCCAAGCACCGATGCTAAAGAAGCTGAACTTGACTGGTTCTATGAAGACTTACAACACCCTCTAGAACTAACACTCAAAAAATTAAAAATGTCCTTTTCATCATAGCAGACTAAAATGCCAAAATAGGAAGTCAAGAGACACCTAGAATAACAGGCAAGTTTCACCATGGAGTATAAAATGAACAGGGCAAAGAGTAACAAAGTTTTGTCAAGAGAACACTGTTCATAGCAAACTTTTTCAACAACCCAAGAGATGATGACGGAGAAGCTCTATACAGTCAGCTAAGACAAGACCTGGAGCTGACTGTGGCTCATATCATGAGCTCCTTATTGCAAAATTCAGTTTTTTGTTTTTTTTTTTAACTTTTAATTTTTTTAAATTATGACAGCATTTGAAACCTGGGCAAAAGTCCACATCAGTGTTCAGTTCTTAAACCTTTTCTTATTTTTTTGGTTTATGCATGGGCTGTTTAGAGTTCTGCACAGGACTTCATGCAAAGATTAAGAAAATTTCTCTTTCTAGTTCAGTTCTCTCTATAGTCCTCTGTACCCCCATCCCTCCTTATTTAGTCGGGAGGGGTATCCCTTTTTCTGAAGGGTGGTAAGCACAGACAGAACTTTGCTGATATTCTCTGCAGCTGCAGCATCCCATGTGGAGGGAAAGGGACACCACCTTGCTATTGTAGATTAGTGATGAAAGACAAGTGTGTTCCCACAGTCTGTGATCATTTGGCGAGGGCTGAGTTCTACCTAGTTACTGAAGGGAAGAGACCGAAAATCAGTCTTTGCCCAGAGTCTCCATGGCTGTAAATGTAAAGTGCTACTCCATTATTACTTGTCAGGAATGAGTGTCAGGACTTCATGTCAGCTCCATGGCTGACAAGAAGGTGCCTCCTTGTTATTGCAGGGTGGGGTAAAAGACAAGACTGTCTACAATCCTTGCAGCTTCCGTGGCCAGTGACTATTAAGGGGTGAGTGTGTGCGTCTTTGTGTGTGCTCTTTTATGTATCCCTAAATTGGGAAGGAATGGTCAAAAGTTTTTTGTCCTTTTTCCTGGTTCTTATGCTGGAGAAAGTGGGCTTTTTCTGGAAGTTTTTCTCTTTTTGCCCATTGTTCTTTTCAGGTCACAAGACTCTTAAGTGCCCAGGCTATGATATGTGAGGCAAAAAACAAAGACAAACAAACAAACAACACCTACAAGAAATCACCACTGGCTTTTCTCTAGTCTCAGGGTCTCTATACAATCTATCTTCTTCCCTCTACTTCTGGCATCTTTTGTTGCTTGCTTTATAAATTTCATCTAGAATTATTTTGGTTCTTTGTTTGTTTTGAAAGCAGTGTGAGGAACATAGATAGGGGCATGTGCTTACATCTAGCCTGGAACCAGAAAAGTGTCAGTCATTTAATTTTAGCCACTCAGTTGGATGGAGATTTCACTTGCATCTCTGGGATAGACAATTATGTTGAACATATTTTCCTGTCATTGTTTGTATGCAACTTTTTCAGTGAGTGGTCTGTTCAAATATTTTACCTTTATTAAGTTTCATCATCTTATTTTTTAGCTCTAAAATCTTGAAATATATTTTGTATATAGGCTGTTTGTTAGATATATATTTTGCAAATGTTTTCTCTGTCTGTGATGTGCTCTTTTTAGATTAAGCCTTTAATTTGAGATAATTATAAAGAGTCGGACACGACTGAGTGACTGAACTGAACTGATAGATTAATATACAGTTTCTAGAAATGTAAAGAGATGTACCCATTTTATTCCAATGGAAATATCTTGTAAAGTATCATAACCAGGATTTGACATCGATGATTATGTTATATAAAACCTTTCATCACATGGTTAGTTTTTGTTTTCTTAAGAAACTCTCTCAAATTGCAGAAGGTTTAATCATGATGAAGTCTCATTTATTGATTTTTTCTTTTTGCTTAACGTTATTGGTAAAGAAATCCTTGTTTAAAAAATTTTCACCCTTTAGAAACTATATTTTTAACCTTTAAAGTCAGGACTATGATCCACTTTGTGTAAATTTTTATACATAATATGGAGTATGGGGTAATGATTAAGCTTTATCCCTATACAAATATTCAGTTATTCCATCACTATTTATGGAAAAGACTATCATTGTTCATTGAAGTACTTGGCTCCTGTATAGAAAATTAATTGAACAAATGTTTGTGTCTATTTCTGGATTTGCCATTCTGCTCTATTGTTCTGTAGGTCCATCCTTATGCCAATATCACACTATCATGATTATTATAAGTTTTTTTGACATTATATTTGACATTGTAAGTTTTTTAAAAAGTTTACTTTTAACTGGAAGATAATTGCTTTGTAATATTGTGTTGGTTTCTGCCATATATCAACATAAATTGACCATAGGTATATGTATGTCCCCTCCCTCCCACCTCCCACCCCATGCCAATTACTATAGTTTTATAGTGATTTTTCAAATCAAATAATATAAGTTCTCCAATTTTATTTTTATTTTATAAACTGTTTTAGTTATTTAGATCTTTTGCATTTCCATCTGAGTATTAAACTTTTCTTGTTAATTTGATAAAAAGTGCCTGGATTGCATAAAATGAAATATTTTGGAAATGTGTGTGTATGCTTATTCTAACAACATATTATCAGAGATCTAATAAAATGTGGAAAATCATATTTAGATTAAAAGTGTGCAGAATTTAGTCAATTACTTGACATTTATGTAGATTGATTTGACCAAAAAATAGGTTAAGTCCAAAGGACCTAAATTCATGAAAAGTCATTTTGTATTTTAAGACTCTCCAGTCCAGGTTCGATGCATAATACAGGTGCTCAGGGCTGGTGAACTGGGATGACCCAGCGGGATGGGATGGGGAGGGAGGTGGGAAGGGGGTTCAGGATGGGGAACACATGTACATCCATACTGGATTCAAGTCAATGTATGGCAAAACCAATACAATATTGTAAAGTAAAATAAATATAAATAAATTTTAAAAGATTCTACAGTTTTCTGTGAACAGCAGTATTTTAAAGGCTGTGAGAAATGTGGCTATCAGTTCAGTTCAGTGGCTCATTCGTATCAGACTCTTTGCGACCCATGGACTGCACAACACCAGGCTTCCCTGTCCATCACCAACTCCCAGAGCATACTCAAACTCGTGTTCATCGAGTTGGTGATGCCATCCAACCATCTCATCCTCTGTCGTCCCCTTCTCTTCCCACCTTCAATCTTTCCCAGCATCAGGGTCTTTTCAGATGCATTAGCTCTTCGCATCAGGTGGCCAAAGTATTGGAGTTTCAGCTTTAGCATCAGTCCTTCCAAAGAACACCCAGGACCGATCTCCTTTAGAATGGACTGGTTGGATCTCCTTGCAGTCCAAGGGACTCTCAAGAGTCTTCTCCAACACAGCATTTCAAAAGCATCAATTCTTTGGCGCTCAGTATAAAGATATTGTCCAACAACATAAAGATATTTTTCAACTCTCACATCCATACATGACCACTGGAAAAACCATAGCTTTGACTAAACGCACTTTTGTTGGCAAAGTAATGTCTCTGCCTTTTATGCTGTCTAGGTTGGTCATAGCTTTTCTTCCAAAGAAGAAGAGTCTTTTAATTTAATGGCTGCAGTCACCATTTGTGGTGAATTTGAAGCTCAAAAAAATAAAATCTGTCACTGTTTCCATTATTTTCCCCACCTATTTTCCATGAAGTAATGGGACCAGATGCCAGAAACTTAGTTTTCTGAACGTTGAGTTTTAAGCCAGCTTTTTCACTCTCTTCTTTCACTTTCATCAAGAGGTTCTTTAGTTCTTCACTTTCTGCCATAAAGGTGGTATCATCTGCATATCTGAGGTTATTGATATTTTTCTGGCAATCTTGATTCCAGCTTAGCCCAGCGTTTCTCATGATGTACTCTGCATATAAGTTAAATAAGCAGGGTGACAATATACAGCCTTGACATACTCCATTCCCAATTTGGAACCAATCTGTTTTTCCATGTCTTGTTCTAACTGTTGCTTCTTGACCTGCGTACAGATTTCTTAGGAGACAGATCAGGTGGTCTGGTAATCCCATCTCTTTTAGAATTTTCCACAGTTTGTTGTGATCCACACAGTCAAAGGCTTTGGTGCAGTCAATAAAACAGAAATAGATGTTTTTCTGGAACTCTCCTGTTTTTTTGATGATCCATCAGATGTTGGCAATTTGATCTCTGGTTCCTCTGCCTTTTCTAAAACCAGCTTGAACATCTGGAAGTTCACATACAGTTGAAGCCTGGCTTGGAGAATTTTGAGCATTATTTTGCTAGTGTGTGAGATGAGTGCAGTTGTGCAGTAGTTTGACATTCTTTGACATTGCTCTTCTTTGGGATTGGAATGAAAACTGACCTTTTCCAGTCCTGTGGCCACTGCTGAGTTTTCCTAATTTGCTAGCATATTGAGTGCAGCACTTTCACAGCATCATCTTTTAGGATTCTTAAATAGCTCATCTGGAATTCTATCACCTCCAGTAGCTTTGTTTGTCATGATGCTTCCCAAGTCCCACTTGACTTCGCATTCCAGGATGTCTGGCTCTAGGTGAGTGATCTGGGTTATCTGGGTCATGAAGATCTTTTAGTTTTTAAAAATGCAAACTACTTGCTAAGTTATTGGAGGGAAGCAACCCTAGTTATTTAGAATTAGAGCATATTTATCTATTAGTAACCATAAGGACAGAGAAGGCAACAGCACCCCACTCCAGTACTCTTGCCTGGAAAATCCCACGGATGGAGGAGCCTGGTAGGCTGCAGTCCATGAGGTCGCTAAGAGTCGGACACGACTGAGTGACTTCACTTTCACTTTTCACTTTCATGCATTGGAGAAGGAAATGGCAACCCACTCCAGTATTCTTGCCTGGAGAATCCCAGGGACGGGGGAGCCTGTTGGGCTGCCGTCTATGGGGTCGCACAGTTGGACATGACTGAAGCGACTTAGCAGCAGCAGCAGCAACCATAAGGAAGACATATTAGTAGCCTTTAACCAGTAAGTTTTTCATTATTTCCTTATGCAAATTTCAAATGATAAATTCTTTTTAAGCTTGAGTACCAATGGAAAATTGGAAATTTCTAAAAGAAGGATCAGATCAGATCAGATCAGTCGCTCAGTCATGTCCAACTCTTTGCGACCCCATGGATCGCAGCACACCAGGCCTCCCTGTCCATCACCAGCTCCCAGAGTTCACTGAGACTCATGTCCATCGAGTCAGTGATGCCATCCAGCCATCTCATCCTCTGTCGTCCCCTTCTCCTCCTGCCCCCAATCCCTCCCAGCATCAGAGTCTTTTCCAATGAGTCAACTCTTCACATGAGGTGGCCAAAGTACTGGAGTTTCAGCTTTAGCATCATTCCTTCCAAAGAAATCCCAGGGCTGATCTCCTTCAGAATGGACTGGTTGGATCTCCTTGCAGTCCAAGGGACTCTCAAGAGTCTTCTCCAACACCACATTTCAAAAGCATCAATTCTTCGGCGCTCAGCCTTCTTCACAGTCCAACTCTCACATCCATACATGACCACAGGAAAAACCATAGCCTTGACTAGACGGACCTTTGTTGGCAAAGTAATGTCTCTGCTTTTGAATATGCTATCTAGGTTGGTCATAACTTTCCTTCCAAGAAGTAAGCATCTTTTTATTTCATGGCTGCAGTCACCATCTGTAGTGATTTTGGAGCCCAGAAAAATAAAGACTGACACTGTTTCCACTGTTTCCCCATCTATTTCCCATGAAGTGCTGGGACCGGATGCCATGATCTTCGTTTTCTGAATGTTGAGCTTTAAGCCAACTTTTCCACTCTCCACTTTCACTTTCATCAAGAGGCTTTTGAGTTCCTCTTCACTTTCTGCCATAAGGGTGGTGTCATCTGCATATCTGAGGTTATTGATATTTCTCCCGGCAATCTTGATTCCAGCTTGTGTTTCTTCCAGTCCAGCGTTTCTCATGATGTACTCTGCATAGAAGTTAAATAAGCAGGGTGACAATATACAGCCTTGACGAACTCCTTTTCCTATTTGGAACCCGTCTGTTGTTCCATGTCCAGTTCTAACTGTTGCTTCCTGACCTGCATACAAATTTCTCAAGAAGCAGATCAGGTGTTCTGCTTTTCCCATCTCTTTCAGAATTTTCCAGTTTATTGTGATCCACAGAGTCAAAGGCTTTGGCATAGTCAATAAAGCAGAAATAGATGTTTTTCTGGAACTCTCTTGCTTTTTCCATGATCCAGCAGATGTTGGCAATTTGATTTCTGGTTCCTCTGCCTTTTCTAAAACCAGCTTGAACATCGGGAAGTTTATGGTTCACATATTGCTGAAGCCTGGCTTGGAGAATTTTGAGCATTGCTTTACTAGCATGTGAGATGAGTGCAATTGTGTTGTCGTTTGAGCATTCTTTGGCATTGCCTTTCTTTGGGATTGGAATGAAAACTGACCTTTTCCAGTCCTGTGGCCACTGCTGAGTTTTCCAAATTTGCTGGCATATTGAGTGCAGCACTTTCATGGCATTATCTTTCAGGATTTGGAATAGCTCAACTGGAATTCCATCACCTCCACTAGCTTTGTGCGTAGTGATGCTTTCTAAGGCCACTTGACTTCACATTCCAGGATGTCTGGCTCTAGGCCAGTGATCACACCATCGTGATTATCTGGGTCGTGAAGATCTTTTTTGTACAGTTCTTCTGTGTATTCTTGCCATCTCTTCTTAATATCTTCTGCTTCTGTTAGATCCATACCATTTCTGCCCTTTATCGAGCTCATCTTTGCCAACCACACGTCCAAGGAGCCGTGGCTGCACCGGCGCAGAAGGGCCTAGAGGAGCTATCCCACTTGAAGGTCAGGAAGGGTGGTGGTGAGGAGATACCCCTCGTCCAAGGTAAGGAGCAATGGCTGCGCTTTGCTGGAGCAGCTGTGAAGAGATATCCCACGCCCAAGGTAAGAGAAACCCAAGTAAGACGGTAGGTGTTGCAAGAGGGCATCAGAGGGCAAACACACTGAAACCATACTCACAGAAAACTAGTCAATCTAATCACACTAGGACCACAGCCTTGTCTAACTCAATGAAACTAAGCCATGCCCGTGGGGCAACCCAAGACGGGCGGGTCATGGTGGAGAGGTTTGACAGAATGTGGTCCACTGGAGATGGGAATGGCAAACCACTTCAGTATTCTTGCCTTGAGAACCCCATGAACAGTATGAAAAGGCAAAATGATAGGATACTGAAAGAGAAACTCCCCAGGTCAGTAGGTGCCTAATATGCTACAGGAGATCAGTGGAGAAATAACTCCAGAAAGAATGAAGGGATGGAGCCAAAGCAAAAACAATACCCAGCTGTGGATGTGACTGGTGATAGAAGCAAGGTCTGATGCTGTAAAGAGCAATATTGCATAGGAACCTGGAAGGTCAGGTCCATGAATCAAGGCAAATTGGAAGTGGTCAAACAAGAGATGGCAAGAGTGAACATTGACATTCTAGGAATCAGCGAACTGAAATGGACTGGAATGGGTGAATTTAACTCAAATGACCATTACATCTACTACTGTGGGCAGGAATCCCTCAGAAGAAATGGAGTGGCCATCATGGTCAACAAAAGAGTCCTAAATACAGTACTTGGATGCAATCTCAAAAACGACAGAATGATCTCTGTTCGTTTCCAAGGCAAACCATTCAATATCACAGTAATCCAAGTCTATGCCCCAACCAGTAATGCTGAAGAAGCTGAAGTTGAACGGTTCTATGAAGACCTACAAGACCTTTTAGAACTAACACCCAAAAAAGATGTCCTTTTCATTATAGGGGACTGGAATGCAAAAGTAGGAAGTCAAGAAACACCTGGAGTAACTGGCAAATTTGGCCTTGGAATACAGAATGAAGCAGGGCAAAGACTAATAGAGTTTTGCCAAGAAAATGCACTGGTCATAGCAAACACCCTCTTCCAACAACACAAGAGAAGACTCTCTACATGGACATCACCAGATGGTCAACACCGAAATCAGATTGATTATTTTCTTTGCAGCCCAAGATGGAGAAGCTCTATACAGTCAGCAAAAACAAGACCAGGAGCTGACTGTGGCTCAGACCATGAACTCCTTATTGCCAAATTCAGACTGAAATTGAAGAAAGTAGGGAAAACCACTAGGCCATTCAGGTATGACCTAAATCAAATCCCTTATGATTATACAGTGGAAGTAAGAAATAGATTTAAGGGCCTAGATCTGATAGAGTGCCTGATGAACTATAGAATGAGGTTCGTGACATTGTACAGGAGACAGGGATAAAGACCATTCCCATAGAAAAGAAATGCAAAAAAGCAAAATGGCTGTCTGGGGAGGCCTTACAGATAGCTGTGAAAAGAAGAGAAGCGAAAAGCAAAGGAGAAAAGGAAAGATAGAAACATCTGAATGCAGAGTTCCAAAAAATAGCAAGAAGAGATAAGAAAGCCTTCTTCAGCGATCAATGCAAAGAAATAAAGGAAAACCACACTGGAGTGGGTTGCCATGCCCTCCTTCAGGGGATCTTCCCGACCCAGGGATTAAACCCGGGTCTCCTGCATAGCAGGTGGATTCTTTACCATCTGAGCCACCAGGGAAGCCTCTATGGTTTATTATAGGATGTTGAATATAGTTCCCCATTCTATGCAGCAGGACCTTGTTGTTTATCCATCCTATACATAATAGTTTATATCTGCCAATCCCAGACTTCCAGTCTTTCCCTTTCCCTCCCCATCCACCTTGGCAACCGCAAGTCTGTTCTCTATGTCTGTGAGTCTCTTTCTGTTTCATAGGTAAGTTCATTTCTGTCTTATTTTAGATTCAACATATAGGTAATATCATATGGTATTTGTCTTTCTCTCTCCGACTTACTTTACTTAGTATGATAAGTGATATATGACACATATTGCATGAGTCTCTTTATATGAAAGGTATACAGTACCTTTATATGAAAGGTATACAGTAGGTAAATCTATAGAGGCAGAATGTAGAGTAGCAGTTGGAAGGAGAGGTAAATAGGGAGTGACTGTTAATGAGTATGGAGTTTCTCTGTGGGGTGATCAAATATTCTGGAATTAGATAGTGATGGTTGTAGAACTTTGTGAAATAGTAAAAATCACTAAATTGTCCACTTTAAAAGGGTGAAATTTATGGCATGTGAGTTATATCTCAATAAAGGTTAAATAATTAAAAAAAAAAAGAAATAAAGGAAAAGAAGGATAGGCTTCCTTTAATAGGGATTTTGAATTATCCTTTGATTCTCAACTAGAGAAATTAATTTCTTGATAAAATTACTTTCTATTTCATTTTAAAAGATGACTTTTTAAGACTCATTTTAATCTCTATTGCTTGGCAACTGTGGAACCAAGCCTCTCACTTAAAAAATCGCAGAAGCATTAGTAGGGAAGAATCAGTCTCGGTCTTAGTCATGTGGCAAGACTTTTATGTATTAATTTTAACTGGATGCATATTTATATTATGCCTAATTATAAAATGTTAATGTCAATATAGAAATTTTAAACTTGAAAAATACATCCCATCTTTCCACATTGTTGGATGTAAAAGACTAGCTAAAGTTTCCTTTACTTCAATTATCACCATTGATAATTGAATTGATAATTGAAAATGATAACTCTTTTTCTTTTTCTTCTTCTTCTTCTTCTTTTTTTTTTTAAGGAAACCATTGTATGTTTAATTTACCTTTTTTGTTTATTGGTCTCCTCTTCGTCATGAACCCCTCCCCCCTTTTCCCAATGAAAGCAGTGTTAAATTAATCACTGGATTGACTGCTTCATCTTTTTATTTTTAGTGGAAGGTATGCCACAGTTGTAAAGCAATGAGATTTGAGGTAAACATATGAAATTTTGCCTTTGCTAAATGGTAGCAAGTTCAACAGTAATCAAAAAATGTAGAAGGTTTTAGTTAAAAGTTATTGCTTCTTTCTCTACCTGAATTTTTAAAAAATCAGTTATCATCTAATATGAGTTTATATTCTATATGCAAAAATATGGATGTCCAAAAAAAATCATGACTTTGAACTTCCATTGATGGGTCAGGTAAGAGATAAAGATAAATTCTGAACTGCTACCTAAAGTATTCATGTTTTTTACCATGGGGCAGGGAGGGAATTGAGGTTGCCTAAATTTGTTGGGAAATAGATGGGGAAACAGTGGAAACAGTGTCAGACTTTATTTTGGGGGGCTCCAAAATCACTGCAGATGGTGATTGCAGCCATGAAATTAAAAGATGCTTACTCCTTGGAAGGAAAGTTATGACCAACTTAGATAACATATTCAAAAGCAGATATATTACTTTGCCAACAAAGGTCTGTCTAGTCAAGGCTATGGTTTTTCCAGTGGTCATGTATGGATGTGAGAGTTGGACTGTGAAGAAAGCTGAGCACCGAAGAATTGATGCTTTTGAACTGTGGTGTTGGAGAAGACTCTTGAGAGTCCCTTGGACTACAAGGAGATCCAACCAGTCCATTCGAAAGGAGATCGATCCTGGGTGTTCTTTGGAAGGAATGATGCTAAAGCTGAAACTCTAGTACTTTGGTCACCTCATGCGAAGAGTTGACTCACTGGAAAAGACCCTGATGCTGGGAGGGATTGGGGGCAGGAGGAGAAGAGGATGACAGAGGATGAGATAGCTGGATGGCATCACCGACTCGCTGAAGGTGAGTTTGAGTGAACTCTGGGAGTTGGTGATGGACAGGGAGGCCTGGCCTGCTGCAATTCATGGGGTCTCAAAAAGTCGGACACGACTGAGTGACTGAACTGAACTGAAACTTGTTTAGGGATGTGGGTTTGCTTGTTTGTTTTAGTTTCATCACTTGTTGTCTCTAGGAGACTTGGAGCCAGTGATCCTTTTATTCTGCTATAGTCTTTAAAAAACTTAAAAAAAAAAGGCAAGGGCCACCAAAACTTAAATCTTTCTTGATTCCCTATTTCATTCTCTAATGGTTCATGTATCTACTCTGTTTCTTGGATAAAAATTTTTTTATCAAGGATCAAAAGAAGAAACCCTAGAATTTAGATGGAGAGATCTATGTATCTCAGTGGATTACTTCTCAAACTGACAATGCTTAGGTTGTAAGCAAATAAAGTGCCAGCTAATGTGAAACTCAATCACGAAGACTTGAGATTTTTGCTTTATGAAAACAGAGATTTGAAATTCTTTTATGCCATAAATGTGCATTCACAGTCCATGAACTGCACTCTGTTTTTATTTAGGGATAAAATGTTTCCCTGTCAGACTGGGAACATTTCTTGGTAGAAACATGGTGTGGAGTGCATCTCTTGGCTTCCTGGTAGTGCACAGGACACTCCTACACAGCCTACTCGCAGTGCCCACCAGCCCTGCTCTAGGACATGATTTCTCCATTCTGTTCTTCACTTACTTCATATCCTGTGCTTGATGGGAGTATGTGAAATGCTGCTCTGACACTATTCGATTAGCATTTGTCTTTATACTGGTGACCTTGCTTACTGCATATGTCTCTTACAACAGCAGTTTAAGGAGCTCTGTAGGATAGGGAAACTATGCATTCGGGAGGCCTGTGTGCAGTTGATAACAGACCAGTTACATGCCTTAGGAAAGCAGTCAGGAGACAGATCTGTAGGTTTACTTCTCCTCATTCTGATACCCTGAGCTAATAGGAACAAGGTTTAGGGGGTCTTAAAGTGAAAGGGGAGAGTGAAAAAGTTGGCTTAAAGCTCAACATTCAGAAAACTAAGATCATGGCATCTGGTCCCATCACTTCGTGGGAAATAGATGGGGAAACAGTGAAAACAGTGTCAGACTATATTTTTGGGGGCTCCAAAATCACTGCAGATGGTGATTGCAGCCATGAAATTAAAAGATGCTTACTCCTTGGAAGGAAAGTTATGACCAACCTAGATAGCATATTCAAAAGCAGAGACATTACTTTGCCAACAAAGGTCCATCTAGTCAAGGCTATGGTTTTCCAGTGGTCATGTATAGATGTGAGAGTTGTACTGTGAAGAAAGCTGAGCACCGAAGAATTGATGCTTTTGAACTGTGGTGTTGGAGAAGACTCTTGAGAGTCCCTTGGACTGAAAGGAGATCCAACCAGTCCATTCTAAAGGAGATCGGTCCTGGGTATTCTTTAGAAGGACTGATGCTAAAGCTGAAACTCCAATACTTTGGCAACCTCATGCGAAGAGTTGATTCATTGGAAAAGACTCTGATGCTGGGAGGGATTGGGGGCAGGAGGAGAAGGGGACGACAGAGGATGAGCTGGCTGGATGGCATCACTGACTCGATGGAGGTGAGTTTGAGTGAACTCTGGGAGTTGGTGATGGACAGGGAGGCCTGGTGTGCTGCAATTCATGGGGTTGCAAAGAGTCAGACACGACTGAGCAACTGAACTGAACTGAACCGAATGTGCTAATGGGCTTCCCAGGTGGTTCAGTGGGTAAAGAAACTGCCTACAATGCAGGAGATCCCAGAGATATGGGTTCAGTTCCTGGGTTAGGAAGATCCCCTGGAGGATGGCATGGCAACCCACTCTAGTATTCTTGCCTGGAGAATCCCCATGGACAGAGGAGCCTGGCTGGCTACAGTCCATAGGTTGCAGAGTTGGACGCAACTGAAGTGACTGAGCACATCATCACTGAACTTGTGGGAGGGATGGCTTAAATCAGTCATTGACTCAAAATGAGAATTCTCTCTTCTGTTTGGATAACCTGTGAGTACCTGTGATGCCACTTTATCCATGAAGAAACAATGGAGAGAGAGTACCACACAGACTATTCTGAGAAGAATGAATGATAGAAAATGAAGAATGGAAAGAGAGATGGGATTCTTGGAAGACAATGAAAGTGGCAAAAAAGTTTAGTCATTCTAAACTACTACATAAAAAAAAAAAAACTAGGTATCAAAACAAAACTAAACATCAAGCATCAGGGATAAATTTACCAAGAAAAAAAAAAAAAAGGAAAAAAGATGACAAGATAGCCCCATAAATCCCAAAATATGGGTGTAGAGACACACCATCTGCACATTAGTAGCATCTGTGCAAGAGAATGCAAGGGAAACAATGAAATGGGCTAGTTTGAGAACAGCAGCTCTAAAAGGAAGTTCATTGTCTCCAGTACCACTTTAGTGCAAGGGACCTATGTTAAGATAGAATAAAAACAGAGAGAGCAATATAACTGCTATGAACTCTGAGTTGACCTGCTGGGGTTCCCTTTTTGTGAGACAAAGTCCCACAATGAAAAGAAATTGTTTGCAGTTGAATCAAAATCAAGCTTGATAAGGAAAACAGAGATGATGAAAAGAGATTTAAATTAAAATGAGAGAGGAGAATAAAAACAGGAGATCTCACAAAGCAAAGCCATCATATTTTTAAAACCCAGACACAAAGAAGGAGAGAAAGAGTAGTATTGAAAGGGCTGAAATTCTGTATTTTCCTAGATGCAGGCAGTGGCCTGATTCCCCTCTGCTTCTTCAGGAGAACATCAGTGGGGTCAAGCCTTGAACTGATCCTCCACTCCCACATGGCAACAGTGAAACTTCACAAGGTTGTACAAGGCAGACGTAGTTACAACGAGGCTTCACCTCTCTTACCCCTGTCATCAAGGCCTATTGGGGAGCTAACTCTCTACCTTATATGGCATCAGAGAGGCAGAACGAACTGGTACAATGAGAGGAAGTTCATGCTTTGCTTCTCCCCTCGCCTTATGTCAGTGGGGCCCCATGGGGAGCTGACCCTTTACCCCTACCCACAGTAACAAAATGGTGTAAGTCAGACTTCTGCTCACTCTTCTTTCCCACCTGGAAGGCAGTAGAGCCAAGCAGTGAGTTGATCATACAACATCACTCAGAGAAAACAATGTGATGTGAGTCAGTGCCCCACCTTTGCCAGACAAATGACGATGAGGTGATGAGGGATCTGAACTTTTACCCTACCCATTTGCAATAAAGGAGCATGAGTCAGTGCCCCATTTTGGCCAGGATGCTTTGGAAGATCCTAACAGGAAGCTGAACAAATACACCCACCTGGCTCTTGAACTATGACTGCTAAAAAGAAGATTAAATAAGATCCATAATCTCATAATATAATATATAAAATATCTCAGATATAATAACAAAACAAACACACACACACAAAAAACATGTGTTTTACCAAGACCAGGAAAATCACAAAAGAAATGAGAAAAGACAATGAACAAATACCAGCCCCAAGATATATATGATATAATTATCTGACAAGGGTTTTATTTATTTATATATTTTATTATTATTATTATTATTTTTACTTTACAATATTGTATTGGTTTTGCCATACATCAACATGCATCCTCCATGGGTGTATGCATGTTCCCCATTCTGAACCCCCCCTCCCACCTCCTTCCCCATACCATCCCTCTGGGTCATCCCAGTGCACCAGCCCCAAGCTTCCTGTATCCTGCATCGAACCTGGACTGGCGATTCATTTCTTATATGATATTATACATGTTTTAATGCCATTCTCCCAAATCATCCCACCCCCTCTCCCACAGAGTCCAAAAGACTGTTCTATACATCAGTGTCTCTTTTGCTGTCTCGTATACAGGGTTATTGTTACCATCTTTCTAAATTCCATATATATGCATTAGTATACTGTATTGGTGTTTTTCTTTCTGGCTGACTTCACTCTATATAATAGGCTCCAGTTTCATCCACCTCATTAGCACTGATTCAAATGTATTCTTTTTAATGGCTGAGTAATACTCCATTGTGTATATGTACCACAGCTTTCTTATCCATTCATCTGCTGATGGACATTTAGGTTGCTTCCATGTCCTGGCTATTATAAACAGTGCTGCGATGAACACTGGGGTACACGTGTCTCTTTCAATTCTGGTTTCCTCAGTATGTATGCCCAGCAGTAGGATTGCTGGGTCGTATGGCAGTTCTATTTCCAGTTTTTTAAGGAATCTCCACACTGTTCTCCATAGTGGCTGTACTAGTTTGCATTCCCACTAACAGTGTAGGAGGGTTCCCTTTTCTCCACATCCTCTCCAGCATTTATTGCTTGTAGACTTTTGGATCGCAGCCATTCTGACTGGCGTGAAATGGTACCTCATTGTGGTTTTGATTTGCACTTCTCTGATAATGAGTGATGTTGAGCATCTTTTCATGTGTTTGTTAGCCATCTGGATGTCTTCTTTGGAGAAATGTCTATTTAGTTCTTTGGCCCATTTTTTGATTGGGTCGTTTATTTTTCTGGAATTGAGCTGCAGGAGTTGCCTGTATATTTTTGAGATTAGTTGTTTGTCAGTTGCTTCATTTGCTATTATTTTCTCCCATTCTGAAGGCTGTCTTTTCACCTTGCTTATAGTTTCTTTTGTTGTGCAAAACTTTTAATTTTAATTAGATCCCATTTGTTTATTTTTGCTTTTATTTCCAATATTCTGGGAGGTGGGTCATAGAGGATCCTGCTGTGATTTATGTCAGAGAGTGTTTTGCCTATGTTATCCTCTAAGAGTTTTATAGTTTCTGCTCTTATGTTTAGATCTTTAATCCATTTTGAGTTTATTTTTGTGTATGGTGTTAGAAAGTGTTCTAGTTTCATTCTTTTACAAGTGGTTGACCAGATTTCCCAGCACCACTTGTTAAAAAGATTGTCTTTTCTCCATTGTATATTCTTGCCTCCTTTGTCAATGATAAGGTGTCCATAGGTGCGTGGGTTTATCTCTGGGCTTTCTTTCTTTTTTTTTTTTTAAACTTTACATAATTGTATTAGTTTTGCCAAATATCAAAATGAATCCACCACAGGTATACATGTGTTCCCCATCCTGAACCCTCCTCCCTCCTCCCTCCCCATTCCATCCCTCTGGGTCGTCCCAGTGCACCAGCCCCAAGCATCCAGTATCGTGCATCAAACCTGGACTGGCAACTCGTTTCATACATGATATTTTACATGTTTCAATGCCATTCTCCCAAATCTTCCCACCCTCTCCCTCTCTCGCAGAGTCCATAAGACTGTTCTATACATCAGTGTCTCTTTTGCTGTCTCGTACACAAGGTTATTGTTACCATCTTTCTAAATTCCATATATATGCGTTAGTATACTGTATTGGTGTTTTTCTTTCTGGCTTACTTCACTCTGTATAATAGGCTCCAGTTTCATCCACCTCATTAGAACTGATTCAAATGTATTCTTTTTAATGGCTGAGTAATACTCCATTGTGTATATGTACCACTGCTTTCTTATCCATTCATCTGCTGATGGACATCTAGGTTGCTTCCATGTCCTGGCTATTATAAACAATGCTGCGATGAACATTGGGGTACACGTGTCTCTTTCCCTTCTGGTTTCCTCAGTGTGGATTGCTGGATCATAAGGCAGTTCTATTTCCAGTTTTTTTAGGAATCTCCACACTGTTCTCCATAGTGGCTGTACTAGTTTGCATTCCCACCAACAGTATAAGAGGGTTCCCTTTTCTCCACACCCTCTCCAGCATTTATTACTTGTAGACTTTTGGATCGCAGCCATTCTGACTGGCGTGAAATGGTACCTCATAGTGGTTTTGATTTGCATTTCTCTGATAATGAGTGATGTTGAGCATCTTTTCATGTGTTTGTTAGCCATCTG
Organism: Bubalus kerabau; assembly: GCF_029407905.1. Classification (NCBI taxonomy): domain Eukaryota; kingdom Metazoa; phylum Chordata; class Mammalia; order Artiodactyla; family Bovidae; genus Bubalus; species Bubalus kerabau. Next base: position 150,927,115 of record NC_073627.1, read on the forward strand.
GATGTCTTCTTTGGAGAAATGCCTATTTAGTTCTTTGGCCCATTTTTTGATTGGGTCATTTATTTTTCTGGAGTTGAGCTGTAGGAGTTGCTTGTATATTCTCGAGATTAGTTGTTTGTCAGTTGCTTCATTTGCTATTATCTTCTCCCATTCTGAAGGCTGTCTTTTCACCTTGCTAATAGTTTCCTTTGATGTGCAGAAGCTTTTAAGGTTAATTAGGTCCCATTTGTTTATTTTTGCTTTTATTTCCAATATTCTGGGAGGTGGGTCATAGAGGATCCTGCTGTGATGTATGTCAGAGAGTGTTTTGCCTATGTTATCCTCTAAGAGTTTTATAGTTTCTGGTCTTACGTTTAGATCTTTAATCCATTTTGAGTTTATTTTTGTGTATGGTGTTAGAAAGTGTTCTAGTTTCATTCTTCTACAAGTGGTTGACCAGATTTCCCAGCACCACTTGTTAAAAAGATTGTCTTTAATCCATTGTATATTCTTGCCTCCTTTGTCAAAGATAAGGTGTCCATATGTGCGTGGATTTATCTCTGGGCTTTCTATTTTGTTCCATTTATCTATATTTCTGTCTTTGTGCCAGTACCATACTGTCTCAATGACTGTGGCTTTGTAGTAGAGCCTGAAGTCAGATAGGTTGATTCCTCCAGTTCCGTTCTTCTTTCTCAAGATTGCTTTGGCTATTCGAGGTTTTTTGTATTTCCATACAAATTGTGAAATTATTTGTTCTAGCTCTGTGAAAAATACAGTTGGTAGCTTGATAGGGATTGCGTTGAATCTATAGATTGCTTTGGGTAGTATACTCATTTTCACTATATTGATTCTTCCAATCCATGAACATGGTATATTTCTCCATCTATTTGTGTCATCTTTGATTTCCTTCATCAGTGTTTTATAGTTTTCTATATATAGGTCTTTAGTTTCTTTAGGTAGATATATTCCTAAGTATTTTATTCTTTTCATTGCAATGGTGAATGGAATTGTTTCCTTAATTTCTCTTTCTGTTTTCTCATTATTAGTGTATAGGAATGCAAGGGATTTCTGTGTGTTGATTTTATATCCTGCAACTTTACTATATTCATTGATTAGCTCTAGTAATTTTCTGGTGGAGTCTTTAGGGTTTTCTATGTAGAGGATCATGTCATCTGCAAACAGTGAGAGTTTTACTTCTTCTTTCCCAATCTGGATTCCTTTTATTTCTTTTTCTGCTCTGATTGCTGTGGCCAAAACTTCCAAAACTATGTTGAATAGTAGTGGTGAGAGTGGGCACCCTTGTTTGTTCCTGACTTTAGGGGAAATGCTTTCAATTTTTCACCATTGAGGATAATGTTTGCTGTGGGTTTGTCATATATAGCTTTTATTATGTTGAGGTATATTCCTTCTATTCCTGCTTTCTGGAGAGTTTTTATCATAAATGGATGTTGAATTTTATCAAAGGCTTTCTCTGCATCTGTTGAGATAATCATATGGCTTTTATTTTTCAATTTGTTAATGTGGTATATTACACTGATTGATTTGCAGATATGGAAGAATTTGATTTGTGGATATTGAAGAATCCTTGCATCCCTGGGATAAAGCCCACTTAGTCATGGTGTATGATCTTTTTAATGTGTTGTTGGATTCTGATTGCTAGAATTTTATTAAGGATTTTTGCATCTATGTTCATCAGTGATATTGGCCTGTAGTTTTCTTTTTTTGTAGCATTGTCTGACAAGGGTTTTAAAGTAGTCATCTTAAAAATGTTTCAACAAGCAGTTACATATTTTTGGAAATGTGAAAAATAGAAAATCTAACCAAAGAAATAAAAATTCAAAAAATAAGCAAATGAAGATTAAAGAACTGAAAAATACAATAATCAGAATGAAAAACTTGCTGTATAAGCTCAATAGTAAGGTGGACACAACAGAAGGTAGATTCAGAGATATGAAGACAAATCAATAGAAATCACCATATGTGAGAAACCACAACTACAAAATAGAAGTTTAAAAAAGACAGCATCTCAAGGACTTGTAGGACAATAACAAAAGAGTTAACACACATGCCATCAGAAACACAGAAAGAGAGGTGAGAAAGAGTAGCACTGAAAAAGTACTTGAAAAAATAGTGTTTGAAACTTCTCAAATTTGGGAAAAGATATAAATCTTGGAGTGCAAAGTCAAGTGGGCCTTAGGAAGCATCACTAGGAACAAAGCTAGTGGAGGTGATGGAATTCCAGCTGACCAGGCTCCTTTGTCCATGGGTATTCTCCAGGCAATAATACTGGAGTGGGTTGCCATCCAGTCCAGGAGATCTTCCCAACCCAGGGATCAAACCCAGGTCTCCTGCATTGCAGGCAGATTCTTTACCAAGTGAGGCACAAGGGAAGCCCAAGAATACTGGAGTGGATAGCCTATCCCTTTCTCCAGGGGATCTTCCTGACCCAAGAATCAAACTGGTGTCTCCTGCATTGCAGGCAGATTCTTTACCAACTGAGCTATGAGGGAAGCTGCAAGAACTATGGCTCAGTTAGAGTATTTTCCTAGCCTCTGGCAGTTAACATTCCAAGGGTCTCTTTGGCTGGTTCTTCTCTGTTGCTCCACACATTAGGCACTTAAAGGGCCACCCTCTATGGAGTCTTTCTCTATTTCTCTGTTGCTGGTGCTGGTGTGTGGGAAGAGAGAGGCTACAGTGATGGCTCCACCCACTGTGTGTGACTCAGGAGTATCGCCTTGCCTCCACAGCTGCTCAGCTTTCCTGCACAGGCATTTCAAACTGCGATCTCCTGACTCACATCCACTTTGGCCATTTACCCATAGTCAACAGCAGACTTCACCCTGGGACTGCTCTCCAATCCCTGCACTTGAGCTTCCAGCCACTGTGCTGGAACTGTCTCTCTGTCCAGGGTATGTAGGGCAACAGCAAGAATTGCTGACCCCTGTGTAAGTTCCCCCACCCAATGGGTGCAAATCCAGTCCTGCTCACTCTCCTTGCCCCCCCTCCCTTTCCTTCATCTTACCAAGTTTTATATGGATCTATATATTCCTTTCTGGTGGTCAGGGACTCCTGGCCACTCTGAGCTGGTATTCTGCAAGATATTCTTTGTCTAAGGTGTATTCCTGATGCATCCAAGGAGAGAGATGTACTCCACGTTCACCTACTCTTCCGCCATCTTGTCTCTCACCCTCATCAAGAGGCTCTTTAGTTCCTCTTCACTTTCTGTTATTAGAGTGGTATCATCTGCATATCTGAGGTTGTTGTTATTTCTCCTGGTAATCCTGGTTCCAGCTTGTTATTCATCAAGGCTGGCATTTTGCATGATGTACTCTGCATATAAGTTAAATAAGCAGGGTGACAATATACAGTCTTGATGTACTTCTTTCCCAATTTTGAACCAGTCCATGGTCCCATGTCCAGTTCTAACTGTTGCTTCTTGACCTGCATACAGGTTTCTCAGGAGATAGGTAAGCTGGTCTGGTATTCCCCTCTATTTAAGAATTTTCCAGTTGTTGTGATCCACACAGTCAAAGGCTTTCATGTAGTCAATGAAGCAAAAGTGGATGTTTTTCTGGAATTCACTTGCTTTCTCTATGATCCAATGTATGTTGGCAATTTGATCTCTGGTTCTTCTGCTTCTTTTAAACCCAGTTTGTACATCAAGAAGTTTTTGGTTTACATACTGCTGAAGCCTAGTTTCAAGGATTTTGAGCATAACCTTGCTAGCATGTGAAATGAGGGCAATTATATGGTAGTTTGAACATTCTTTGTCACTGTCCTTCTTTGGGGTTGGAATGAAAACTGACCTTTTCTAGTCCTGTGTCCACTGCTGAGTTTTCCAAATTTGCTGACATATTGAGTGCAGCACATTAACAGCATCATCTTTTAGGACTTTTAAATAGCTCAGCTGGAATTCTATTACCTACCCTAGCTTTGTTTGTACTGATGCTCCCTGAGCCCACTTGACTTTATAATCCAGGATGCCTGGCTAGAGTTGAGTGACCACACCATTGCAGTTATCCAGGTCATTAAGACCTTTTTTTGTATAGTTTTTTGTGTATTCTTGCCACCTCTTCTTAATCTCTTCTGCTTCTTTTAGGTCCTTACCATTTCTGTCCTTTATTGTGCCCATCCTTGCATGAAATATTCTCTTGATATCTCCAATTTTCTTGAAGAGCTCTCTAGTCTTTCCCATTCTATTATTTTCCTCTATTTCTTTGCATTGTTCACTTAAGAAGGCTTTCTTATCTCTCCTTGCTATTCTCTGGAACTTTGCCTTCAGCTGGGTATATCTTTCTCTTTCACCCTTGCCTTTCACGTCTCTTCTTTTCTCAGTTATTTGTAAAGTTTCCTCAGACAACCACTTTGTCTTCTTGCATTTCTTTTTCTTTGGGATGATTTTGGTCACTGCCTCATGTACAATGTTATGAACCTCCATCCATACTTCTTCAGGCACTCTGTCTACCAGAGATAATCCCTTGACTCTATTTGTCACTTTCACTACATAATCATAAGAGATTTGATTTAGGTCATACCTGAATGGTGAAAGATTGTTGCTGAACCACGCACAGATGCCAGGATTCTTGGCCTCTGGAGGAGAAGAATTCAATCCAGGGCCAGAGACGAGGCTTGATCGCGCAGAGCTTTTATGTAATAAAGTTTTATTAAAGTATAAAGGAGATAGAGAAAGCTTCTGACATAGACATCAGAAGGAGGTAGAAAGAGTACCCCCTTGCTAGTGTTAGCAATGGAGTTATATACTCTCCAATGAATCCAAAGAATGTCTGGAGGTTGTAAAGTCCTCACCAGACCTACTCCCATAATTTACATTTTAAGATAACAGAATTAGCCAGAAGGTTTAATCCAGAGACTGTCCTCAGGCAGGATACATTATTGTTATATCATCCTTGTAAAGACCAGACCTACTCCCATAACTTGCATTTTAAGATAACAGGATTAGCCAGGTTTAATCCAGAGACTGTCCTCAGGCAGGATACATTATTGTTATATAATCCTAAGGAATGTAGAGGGAAAAAAAAGTTTGTCCTTTCTTCCTCCTTGAGAATTCCAGACCCCTCTCTCCTCGGGGACCCCTAGACTTCTTATCAACCTGCCTAGGAAATGACTTTCTCAATGGTCTAGTGGTTTTCCCTACTTTCTTCAATTTAAGTCTGAATTTGATATAAGGAGTTCATGATCTGAGCCACAGTCATTTCCAGGTCTTTTTTTGATGACTGTATAGAGCTTTCCCATCTTTGGCTGCAAAGAATATAATCAATCTGATTTTGGTATTGACTGTCTGGTGATGTCCATGTATAGTGTTGTCTTTTTTATTGTTGGAAGAGGGTATTAGCTATGACCAGTTTGTTCTCTTGACAAAACTCTATTACCTTTTTTTCTAAACTCTATTACTTGTTTTTCTGTTTCATTTTGTACCCAAGGCCAAACTTGCCTGTTACTCCAAGTGTCTCTTGAGTTCCTACTTTTGCATTCCAACCCCCTATAGTTCTAAAAGGTTTTCTAAGTCTTCATAGAACTGGTCAGCCTCAGCTTGTTTGGCATCAGTGGTTGGGGAATAGACTTGGATTACCACGATGTTGAATGGTTTGCCTTGGAAATGAACTGAGATCATTCTGTCATTTTTGAGACTGCACCCAAGTCTTGCATTTCAGACTCTTTGGTTGACTGTGAGGGCTACTCCATTTCTTCTAAGGGATTCTTTCCCATAGTCATGGATATAATGGTTATATTAATTATATTCACCCATTCTTGTCCATTTTAGTTCATTGATTCCTAAGATGTTGGTGTTCACTCTTGCCATCTCCTTCTTGACCATATCGAATTTACCTTGGTTCATAGAACTAACATTTCAGGTTCCTATGCAGTATTGTTAATAGCATCAGACTTTACTTTCACCACCAGATACATCCACAACTGAGCATTTTTTCTGCTTTTGCCCAGCCTCTTCATTCTCTCTGGAGCTATTATTAATTGTTCTCCCTTCTTCCCCAGTAGCAAACTTCCAACCTGTGGGGCTCATCTTCTGGTATCATATCCTTTTGCCTTTTCATACTGGTCATGGGGTTCTTACAGCAAGAATACTGAAGTGGTTTGTCATTCCCTCTTCCAGTGGAGCACATTTTGTCAGAACTTTTCACTATGACCCATCTTTCTTGGGTGGCCCTGCATGGTATGGCTTCATTGAGTTATGCAAGTCCCTTGACCATGACAAAGTTGTGATTCATGAAGGGGTTACATGTGGGCTGTGGGCTATTACGGTAGGAAAAGCCTATTGGAAGCCACTAGAACTGCCTCTATCAAGCACAATATTAATAATAAACCAAAAGGAATGACTCATTCCCTCAAGATTACAATGATTAGTACCACCATCAAGAACTTGATGGATGCAGGGGTTGTAATTTTCACCCCCTTCTCATTCTACTTACCTATTTGACCTGTGAAGAAAACAGATGTATCTAGGGGACATACAGTGAATTATCATTAATATAACCTGGTGGTAATTCCAACTGTAGATGCTGTTACAGATGTTCCATTAAGTAGCTTAAGCAAATTAATAATCCCCTAGTTCCTGGTATACAGTATATTAATTTGGCAAATGCTTTTCTCTCCATACATATTAGGATAGATCACTAGAAACAGTTTGTCTTCAACTGGTAAGGTCAATAATACATTATAATTGTCTTGCCTTGGGTATATATCAACTTTCTAGCTCTGTTTCATAATTTAGATTGCATGGGTCTTGATTGTCTTTTCCTTTATCAAGACATCATACTGATTCATTACACTGGTGACATTATGTTAAACTAGTGAGCAAGAAGTAGCAACTACCATAGACTTATTTGTCCCATTAGTGGAGACACTTTCACATCAAAGGGTGGGTAATAAATTCTACAAAAATTCAGTGGCTCCTCATCTCAGTTAAATTTCTAGTTGTTCAGTTGAACTTGTCAAGATATCCCTTCTAAGAAGAAGGATGAGTTGTTTCATCTGGCCCCTCTTATAACCAAAAGAGAGGCAAGCCCAATGCTTAGTGTGCTTCTTAGGATTTTAGAGGCAGCATAGTTCTCATTTGGGCAAGCTACTTTGGTCCATTGATTGAGCAACCCAAATAGCTTAGTTTTGAGTGGGACTCAGACAAACACAATTGCACTCATCTCCCATGCTACTAAAGTGAAAGTTAAAGTTGCTCAGTCATGTCCAACTCTGCAACCTCATGACTATACAGTCCATGGAATTCTCCAGGCCAGAATACTGGAGTGGGTAGCCTTTCCCTTCACCAGGGGCTCTTCCCAACCCGGGATTGAACTCAGGTCTCCTGCAATGCAGGCAGATTCTTTACCAGCTGAGCCCCACCATGCTAGTAAGGTCATGGTTAAAATCTTGCATGCTAAGCTTCAGCTTTATGCGAACCAAGAACTTCCAGTGTCCAAGCTGAGTTTGGGAAAGGAAGAGGAGCCAGACATCAAATTGTCAATATTTGCTGGATCATAGACAAAGCTAGGGAATTCCAGAAACACATCTACTTCTATTTCATTGACTATGCCAAAGCCTTTGACTGTGTGGATCATAATAAACTGTGGAAAGCTCTTAAAGAGATGGGAATACCAGACCATCTTACCTGTCTCCTGAGAAACCTGTATGCAGGTCAAGAAGCAACAGTTATAACCCTGTATGGAACAACTCATTGGTTCAAGATTGAGAAAGAAGTATGACAGAATTGTCTGCTGTCACCCTGCTTGCTGAGCACATCATGAGAAATGCTGGGCTGGATGAGTTACAAGCTGGAATCAAGATAGGTGGGAAAAACATAAACAACCTCAGATATGCAGATGATACACTCTAATGGCAGAAAGTGAAAAGGAACTAAAGAGACTCTTGATGAGGGTGAAGGATAAGAGTGAAAGAGTCAGCTTAAAACTGAATACTAAAAAAACTAAGATCATGTGATCCGGCCCCATGACTTCATGGCAAATGGAGAAAAGGTGGTAGTGACAGCTTTCCGCTTCTTGGGCTCTAAAATCACTGCAGATGATGACTGCGGCCATGAAATCAGAAGACATTTCCTTCTTAGCAGGAAAGCTATGACAAGCTAGACAGTGTGTTGAAAAGCAGAGACATTACTCTGCCAACAAAAGTCCATATAATCAAGGCTATGGTCTTCCCAGTGGTCATGTATGGTTGTGAGAGCTGGACCATAAAGAAGGCAGAGTGCCAAAGAATTGATGCCTTCAAATTGTGGTGCTGGGGAAGATTCCTCAGAGTCCCTTGGACAGCAAGGAGATCAAATCAATCCATCTTAAGGGAAATCAACCCTGAATACTCGGAAGGACTGATGTTGAAGCTGAAACTCCAGTGTTTTGGTCATTTGATGTGTGTAAAAGCTGACTCATTGGAAAAGTCCCTGGTACTGGGAAAGATTGATGGCAGAAGAGGGTGTCAGAGGATGAGATGGCTGGATGGCATCACCGAGGCAAGGGACATGAACTTGGGCAAACTTCTGGAGATGGTGAGGGACAGAGAGGCCTGGTGTTCTGCAGTCCGTGTGTTGCAGAGTCAGACATGACTGGGCAGCTGAACAACAGAACAAGATTCTCTAACAAGTCCAGGATGCCAATGTTGCCATGTAAGCTGCTCTGCCACTTGAGCTAAGTGATCCAGTAGATCTAATTGTGTTTAAAGTATCAGTAGCAAAGAGAGATGCTATTTGGAACCATTGAGACTCTGATAGGCAAATCTTAATGCAGACCCTTGGCTTTTGGAACAAAGTCATGGTATCCTCTGCGAATAACTATGCTTTTGAGAAACAGCTTTTATATTGCTACTGGGTCTTAGTAGAGAATGAATGTTTAAATATGGGCTACAGAAGGTTTTGCATGATATACGGGCGCCAAGTGAAATGGACAGCTGCAGCACTAAAGTCCTTTTCTGGGACATTCCTAGGACAGGGACAAAGGATAATTCTCCCTGTAAGCAGAATGTTGAGCATCTTGTTCATTTTGCTTAGAAGGAAAAATGGCCAGATGTAGGAGTATATACTGATCCATGGACTGTGGCCATGGTTTGGCTGGACGATCAGAGATCTGGAACATAACTGGAAAATTGGTCTGGAGAAAACATAGAGGTCTGGAGAAGAGGTATGTGGATAGAGCTCTCTGAATGGGCAAAAAGCATTAAGTATATTTGAATCCTAGGTGAATGCTCACCTAAGGGTGACCTCAGTAAATCAAGTGAATAGGATGAAGTGTGCTGTGGATACCAGATTCTTTACCCAGCCACTCCTATCATTGCCAATGGGCTTGTGAACAAAGTGGCCATTGTGGCAGGGATGGAGGTTATGCATAGGCTCAGCAACATGAGAATGTTGAGCTCCATGATGGAGGGACTGTGACTGTTTGCTTTACTCTCGTGTCCCCAGAGCCCATCCAGTGTTGTCACATAAAAGTGGGATTTTAATACTTGAATGTATATAAACTACAAAAGTTTCAAAATATGGTACTAAGGAACAAGACCATGGAGTAGCTCTTGGCAATAGTTTATTATTTAGAAATAGAGATGATCATGGACATTTGTGAAATTCTGTGCTTAAAGTGAGTCGGTGAGTGAGTGATGGTCGCTCAGTCATGTCCGACTCTTTGCAACCCCATCGACTGGAGTCCACCAGGCTCCTCTGTCCATGGAATCTCCAGGCAAGAATACTGGAGTGGGTTGCCATTTCCTTCTCCACTGCTTAAAGTGAAGATATCACTAATATTTGCTTTTCTAAATCCCAGAAGTTTTCCTTTGCTTTTCATATACCAGTCAAAAGGTAACTAAGATTAGAAAATATGACCAAATTCAAATTTTACATGCAAAACACTTAATGTGGCCTTATTGCTCTAACTTTTATCAATCACCAATTATTAACAGAAATAGGCAGGCTATACTTGATTTTAAGGATTTAAAAAATGTTTACAAATTTTAAGAATTTGTAAAAATAGTTTATATGGGTATGTAGCTCTAACACTTGCATGCCTGCATAAATTGCTTCAGTTATGTCTGACTCTTGGCAACCACATGACTACAGTCTATGGAATTCTCCAGTCCATAAGACTGGAGTGGGTAGCATTTCCTTTCTCCAGGGGATCTTCCCAACCCAGGAATCAAACCCACGTCTCCCACATTGCAGGTGGATTCTTTACCAGCTGAGTCACAGGGAAGCCCCCAAATACCTTCAATACATACTGACTGAAGTATGTGCTATGAATGAAACTTTATTACAGAGCCCTTTCCTTCCCTTTGACTTTCCAGGTGGCACTAGTGGTAAAGAACCTGCTGCCAGTGTAGGAGACTTAAGAGACATGGGTTCCATTTCTGGGTCCCCTGGAGGAGGGCATAGTAAAACCCTCCATATTCTTGCCTGGAGAATCCTATGGACAGAGGGGCCTGGTGGGCTACAGTCCACTAGGTTGCAAAGAGTCAGACATGACTGAAGCGACTTAGCATACATGCATGCAAGTGTTAGAGCTACATACCCACATAAACTAATTTGCGGAATTCTCTCTCACCTTTCTTTACTTCCTTTGCAATTTAACTATTATAAGGAACTATTCAAATATCTGGACTATAGGAAATACTTGTACTAAGTTTGTACTTCAGATTTTTGTGATGATCAAATTTGTTTCCAGCCCTATTTCAAGTCTATTGTCTCCTCTGAAAAAAAAATCTTGTTAGATGACAGATGTGGTTTGGAACTTTTTGCAAGCTAAAGTTATAGAAACATCAAATATACTAAAATACAATTTAGACATCTACAGGAGGTATTCTGCTTTGACAGACTTGAAACTTTATTATTTAAATAAAAATCCATCATACTTTCACTCAATTTAGCATCTACATGCTTGCTTAGGTAGACAGCACTGAGTTAGCCTGCTGTTGTAAAGTAAGATGAAGGAAAGCCTGACTGAATGTGGTAAACTGCATTTTCCAGAAATGGCTGTGGACAAAGACTATTAAAGGTTTTGTGGGATATAAGGTTCCAGTTGTCCTCCATCTCTCATTTCCTTCACAATAGATTATGGCTAAATTAAATACTTCTGCAGCGTATTCTTTGTATTTCCTTGACTGGGAACATGAGACTTTTTAAACATGTATGCGTGCTTCTTTAGCTTGCAGGAAATGTACATATATTTTTACAATTTTTTTCCTAATAAAAATACATGGTTTCTTCAGGACAGCTTAAAGAAAATAATCATCCCTAATTCATCCAGAAGTTTGGCATATTTCCTTCCCATCTTTTAAGTATACAAAAATACTGTTTTATTTGTAGTCACTGTATAGCCACATGATTAGCCTCTTTTGTTCCTTTCTGAGGTTCTTCAATTCAGAGATTAGGTAGCTAAGCCCAAGTGTGCCCTAGTGATCTCATCAGTCTTCTGAGGCCAGAGGACTATTCTTGTAGCTCAGCCTCATTTCTTATGGATCTTGAACACATTTCTCCAGTTATTAACAAGCACCTGAAAATCTGTTAATCACAACCATTAAATTTACTTTTGGAAACACTAGGTAACACAGTTGACATAAAATATGCATATTTAAAACTAAAATATTTGCAAAGTCACCCAGTGTCTAGTCCTAATGAAACATTGACCTAGTCACTTATGTCTTTATAGGCCAATTATATACCCCAACTACTACAAGTTAATGCATTAAAAAGAGAAAGTTCCACCTTTATGTATTGAATTAAAATTTATTGTAAAAGGCAGAGTTTTATATATCCTTTTAAAAAATGAAAATTCAAAAGTCTTAGAGTTAAGCAATGAGTCTTCAACATTATAAAGCTATTTATAATAGTAATTAAAGTAGTGGTAACATTTTACCCTTATAAAAATGTCACAGCATTCAAATCACAACTTGGATCCTCAATGATTCAAGCGTATGATCTTATACAGTAAGGGTATGGTCAGTTTTAAAATAAAATTCCTCCAGATGTGCTGTCCTCAAGTCCTCTACCATCACCATCCATCAGCTCAAACAGTTGGATAGCTGGCTGCTGTGGCGATTCCACAATGGTTGTTCTGGTCTTTGGCCATTTTCACGTAGCCATTCCAGCCCCATTCTGGACCCCAGCTGAAAGAAGAACATGTTTTCCATTTTATACAAAGAATCAAGTACACTTTAGTTTCATTAATAACAACTAATAATTAAAATAGTCCTTATCATGTATTAGGTACAATTGTAAGTTCTGTTACATATATTTATATTACTCCTGTGGGTCCTTATCTTTACTTTTTAAGGTAAGAAATTGAGGCAGAACTGAGATTCCAATGTAGCAGTCTGTCTCCACAGGCTATCTTACACCTCACTTTAAAGAGCTTTAGCTGTGAAAATTGATTCTTACAACCCTCACAGACCTCTAATCACTGGGAGTAAAATGCAATGGCAGGACATCAAATGATAATAGAAAGAAAGGATACACAGAGACCGCTGGACTCTTGGACAATCTTTCAGACTGAAACAATCAGCAGAGGCAAATGTTTTTTGCCCACTATTCCTTGTTCAAAAATTAGAGTCAGAAAAAGGAAGGTAGCTCTCAACTCTACAGGTGAAAAATTCTTTATCTAAAACCCTTGGGCTAAATGTGTTTCTGAATTAAGAAAATTTTCAGAATTTAAAAATGCAATGTTACAAATACATAACCCCAACAAACTCACTAAAGAATCTTATAATCACATATTAGTACTTCTCTGTTTATTCTAACAAGGAGAAAGACTTTCTGGGATTTCAGAATTTTTGTACCTGTAATTAAATACTTCCCTTTTCAATTTAAAATATAACATTTTGGGTTTTATACCTGTTCTTGACAATCCAAAATTTATTGTTATTTGAATCTGTTCCTTCAAAGCCATAGCCAACCACCAAAACACCATGATCTAGGTCTTTGCTGCTGCAGTCTGGATCATAATAAATACCTGGGAGAGTAAAATTCAGTGTTGGGATAAGGAGCTCCAAGTGACACATGAAAGTAACCCATCCTATTGACTAATTAAAAGAGAAGCATCTCAAAATTCAAAGAAATGTCATAAACAAATTCCAAATAAGACTTAAACAGTCAACCAAAAATAATGACTGATGAAAAATAAAAATAAAAACTCAACTTAGTAGAAATCAACAAAATTCAACAAAATAGATAAATTTTCCACTTAAAATAAAAATATACTTGAACTATTGGATTCTTTACAGTTCTAACTATAATAGTAAAACACTTTGGAAAAGGGCCCAACAATTGAAGAATAGTTACATATAGGTTGTATATAAAGAATTAATTACATAGCCATTTAAAAATATTTATGAAGAGTTTGTCATAATGAGAAAATGCTTAAAGTATAATGTCAAATGGAAACACCATTATTAAATGAATACACTCAAAATTCTTTAGTCCTAGAAAAACAGGACTCCATGCCAAAGTCAATCATGGTGGTGTCTTCCAATTTTGACTGCCTGAATTTCTATAATAAAAGACAAACACCTACCTGATTTATAGAACTGGAAGGATGTATGGCCTGCATCAATAGCAACAGAGATGGGGCCCACAGTTGCCACTGCCTTCATAAGGGCCTTCTCCCGCTGAGGGATGTCAACGAAGCCAGTGTCATTGGCAGCAGAACACTCAGGCTTATAGTTACAGCTATTTGTGTCCTTTTAAAGGCAAAGGGGGAAAAGACTTGATTACTACCATTCACCTCCTGGGCAACATGAATTCTAGGACCATTAAGACTCAGCAGTTTGCAACTTAATGATTTCTAAGTCAATTTTGTTATAAAGCAGCCCAGAAAAATGCTACTGATTGGTTTGAAGTTGAAAAAGTAGTAGATATTTCTTCAATGAGGCCATTAAGATCTACCTGGCCATAATAAATTTTTCACTATGGAGAAATATGCATTATATACAGAATGGTGTTTCCTACCTGGCACTAGTGGTAAAGAATCCACCTGCCAATTCAGGAGACATAATAAGACACGGGTTAGGAAGATCCCCTGGAGGAGGGCATGGCAACCCACCCCAGTATTCTTGTCTGGAGAATCCCATGGACAGAGGAGCCTGGCGGGCTACAGTCCATGATGTCACAAAGAGTCTGACATGACTGGCGTGACTTAGCACGCATGCATGCATAGAAATGGCACACATATTCTCCATGTTGCATAGAAGACAAACTATGTTAACCATCTAAAATCAGAGACCTCTGGATTAGCTGATAATTTATAATGGCGGTTCTAACAGTTTGCATCTAAAATGTGAATGCTGAATAAGGTGTCTCTTATCTCTGAAAATGTTAGAAAGCAGAGCTGTAATGACAAGATAAGGAGCTCCTTTTACCGTTGCAAGATACGGATAAGATTCCTCTGAGTCCAGGCCTCCGTTGTCCTTAATATACTGGAAGGCATTATCCATTAGGCCACCATTGCAACCCTGATTGCCTTGAACCCGAGAGCAGTCCACCAGGTTTTGCTCACTCAGTGAAACAAGTTTGCCAGTTTTCCGGAACATCTGTCCTTCAAGAGCACCAGTGGCACTAAATGCCCAACAAGAACCACACTGACCCTGAAAATAAAAGAGCCATCAGTTTACAAGACAGATACAAAGACCAACAACAATCCATATACCTAAACACTCCTAAGAAGATCTGGATTTGAATACTGTCATACCTGATTCTTCACAGGAGTTACATAGCCTTTCTTAGTCCAATCCACAGATTTGGGGACATCAATAAGGAGAGGTTCATGGAACAGTTTCCCCTTCTTATGCTTCTGATTTTGAAAACCATTCATGACCTGCCTAAATTCTTCATTGGTCTTTAAGGAAAAGTAAATAAAATGTAGAAAAAGTAAGAAGTTATTTTGCTAAAGTACAGAGGAGAGGAGGCACAAAAAATTCAGCAATTCATGCCACACTCACCATGTCACCAAAGGCATTCATTGCCATGCGGAAGCCATGTTTCCCTTCGCTGTATTCCTGATTATGCAGGTCAATTATTTTCTTATTCTTCTCCCACACTGCTCTCCTCCATCCTTCTTCATACTAGATGTAAACATATAACTGATCATTTTTATTTCTCCTTAAAATCCAACCCATGTTCACCAAATGGATTTTCAGACAGAGAAAAATTATTGTCAGAAATGGCTTTATACCTCTGGGAGCTGTTCTCCAAACTCCCACACAGGAATGCCCATGCTGTGCTCAGAAATATATGCTATTAAGTTACTACCTTAGTCAAAGTTGACAAAACTACTCCAGAAACTATTCAGACCAACAGCACAGATCATTCTCTGTGGGGGTCCCTCTGGACATTTTCAGATGTTACCAACCATGCCATATAACCTCCTGTGTGTTGCCTTCCACTGGAGCCAATGTGCATCTAAATTTGGATCAAGTTTTGGAGCAGCTGATGCTACTCCCAAGCAAAGGACAGTCAGGAAGAATGAAGGATTCATATCTCAAAAACCTATGAAAGAAAAAGAAATTAGTAAGAATTTGATGAGGACAATCCTTAAGTAAAAAAAAAAGCTTTCTTCTGAGATGTTACAGCCACTATAGTGGACTGAGAACATTTAAATGATCTTCTCAAATATTTATGAAAGGTCTGTAGAAAAAGGTTAAAAATACAGATGGAGAAGAACAGATAAAATATTACACAAAATTATTACATTTTGGTTCAGCCATCAAATTGAAAAAACAGGCTGACAAGTGCTATAGGAATTGAAACCGACTTCACTATGAGTGCACTGAAAATTCACCATGGTAAGGATCGCTCAGCTGGTAAAGAACCCGCCTGCCAATGAAGGAGACGAAATAGACTCCAGTTCAACCCCTCAGTCGGGAAGATCCTCTGGAGAAGGAAATGGCAACCCACTTAGATATTCCTGCCTGGAAAATTCCATGGACAGAAGAGCTTGGAGGCTACAGTCCATGGGTCGCAGAGTCGGACAAGACTGAATACACATGTACGCAGGCACGCAAGGGTCTCTGCCATCTTACGGGTCGGAGTCCAGACAATAATAGCTAGGAAACCATTGGTTCAGGTTACTTACTGAAGAAGGTACGGAGGTGATGAAAAATTTTATTTATCAGGACGTCTGATCCAAAGTAGGGACAGACATGATTCCCGAAAAATTAGGTGCTACCTCACACCTTTCTTCTTGATTAATATACGGCAGAGGGAGAGTTACACCTTCGAATCTCCGCTACTTGAAAACTTTCTGAAAAGCCTCCCCAAGACAAAGTGGGCCGAAGTGCACCCAGACCTCCACCCGTCCTTCCCCTTGTCCTGTGTAAGCCCACACTCCTCTCTCCCTGAAACTGGCACGCGATCACGACGGCGACCTCAGCCCCAGTTCCCGTGCCAGACAGGGCCCGACTCTGACTCCTAGGGCTCGGAGAACCCTGCCGGGCTGAGCTCGCACCAGCGCTGCAGGTGCGGCCAGCCCAGGAACGTGCCGCCCCACTCTCAGGCCTCCTCCGCACAAGCCAGTCGCTTCCAGAGGATGTTTACGGTGGCTCAGCGAGCGACTGGTCCCGTAATCCTGCGTTCGGAGGTCAGACTACAGCGATCCACCGGGACTTTGCGCCCAGAGACTGACCGGCCTAGTACCCCCTGTGGTCTCAGCTTCGCCCTGGGTTTCCCCAAAATAGCCCTTCCCCCTTCACCACCTCAAGGAGGCCAAAGCTCGAGGCAGTGCCGACCCAACTTCGTTAACTCCCGGCGGATAGACGCTGTTGTTTCCTGGAGGTCGCGCCTACTCTCTCCCCGGAGTCCCTGGATATCGCCTCCTCCAGTCTCTGACCTGAACCCGCCTCAGCCCGACTGGGTTCCTGACCTGCGGCTTCCAAAGCTGCGCAGGCGCACTCCACGGTCGCACGTTTCTCTCTCCAAAGGTCGCCGAGGCCCGAGGTGCTGGCCAGGTCGCGCTTGACTCAGCCTTTAAGGCCTGGGTTTGCGGCCCGCCTGGCCCCGCCCCTCCCGCCTGCCCGCGCAGCGATTGGCTGAGCTGGTCAGCGGGCAGGGCCTCCAAGCGTGGGTACTCTGAGCGCGTGATGCGACTCTGTTCCAACTTGTCCCAGGGAAGGCCGTCCCAGCCTCAATGGGACCGACTACGAAGAGCTGGGGGTCCGTGGGCAGTGTTGAGGAGGGGTCCGGCGCCTTCCTGGGGACCAACATCAGCTAATTACCTCGAATTCCTATGCTCGGCTGGGTTCACGAAAAGGAAGCTTACAGGGAGCCCCAAATGGATTTTCAGTGTAACTCTGTACCTCCTTTAGTCCTAGAGTTTTTGGTGAAATTATGCGGGAACACTGAGAACTGTCTTGTCTAGGGGTTCCCGCTTATTCAACAGCAAAGGTGGGGCAGCCTGGAGGAACCCCGAGCCCGCAGGCAGACGTGTTCCCTCCCGGGTTGAGGGTGGTACTAGCTGGATTTGAGAAGAATCAGAGCGGAATGGCATTTCCTCAAAGCTTGTGCCCAAAACTCAGGAGGCAAAGGGATGGGCTGGGTGGGTCTGCAGAGGCGGCGTGTATTTTGTTATGCCCCTGTCCTGTTTTTCCGAGTCAGGGGGTCTTCTCGCCTTTCAAGCCTGTCATAAAACCAACAGAAATGAGCTATTTACAGACAATTTGTGTTAATAAAAATGAGAAGGGTCGAGGAAAAAGGGTGGAAATCACTTTTGCTTCTCCACTTTCTGAATTATGGATTATTGTCTTCCTTCAAGAGTAGGATAGACTGTCTTACTTCAAGAGAAGTATACAAAGCACTTCTCTTGAGATGTAGGAAATCCACTTCTAAAATCAGTGGTTTAATTATGTTTAATGTTAGGATTTAAGTTTATGTGGTTAAAAGAAAAGTTTTGGATAGAGGAAAAAATAGAGAGCTAAAGATTTGAGGAAATTAATTCAGAAACTTTTTAAAAAGTTATTTAAAAAATTATATAAGAAACATATTCGTTATAAAAAATGTATTTTAGAAAATAAACACCCTCAACCGCTCACCCATAACTCTTTTATATGTATGTAACAAAAATAGTGCATATCGATTTGAAAACTCTTAGTTAAAATTAAATTAGTAACTTTCATAGAAGTACAAATATTTTTAAAAATCAATTTATTAAAAATGTCTATTTTATGTTCTTTGAAGTAGAATCTCTTTCCTTTCAAACACAGCTAGCAGCCAGGAATTCTCGGGTGGTTACAGAAATATATATTGTATGGCGAATCACTAGAAATTTTTGTTTTGTTCTTTTTCTTTTCTTTATTTAGAAGTAGTTGGGGTGATCAATGGGGCTTCCTAGGTGGCTCAGTGGTAAAGAATCCGCCTGCCAATGCAGGAGACTCAGGAGATGCGTCTCTCTGGGTCAGGAGGATTCCCTTGGAGGAAGGCATGGCAATCCACTCCCGTATTCTTGTGTGGAGAATCTCTTGGACAGAGGAGCCTGGTGGGCTACAGTCCACAGGGTGGCAAGAATTGGACACTTGAACAACTGAGTATGTACACACACGTGGTGGTCAACGCAAGTATCATTCACACCTGGAAATAAGTGAAGAGCACCTACATGGGAACAACTTGTTCCCTACATGGAAACAACATGATATAGGGAAGGATGCAATTCTTGTCTGGGTGATGGAAAGCTTTATAATGAGAAAAGGGGAAAGTTTCCATAATCCCTGATGGAAGTGAAGTGAAGTGAAGTGAAGTCACTCAGTTGTGTCCGACTCTTTGCGACCCCATGAACTGTATGTAGCCAACTACGCTCCTCCGTCCATGGGATTTTCCAGGCAAGAGTACTGGAGTGGGTTGCCATTTCCTTCTCCAGAGGATCGTCCTGACCCAGGGATCGAATCCGGGTCTCCCACACTGTAGGCAGACGCTTTACCCTCTGCACCACCAGGGAAGTCCCTGATTGGAGGCTGTTATTATAAGCAAGCTGGAAGAAGAGTACCTTGAAATGATACATCTTACATTTTGGGAGAATATTTTGTTTTCTTTGGTTTGTCCTGGAATTGGAAAGAAAAAATAAGTTGTTAACCACTCACTAAATCCTGGCAGTTCTGAAGTGGTTGCTGCAACGTTTTCTTTTGTGTGTTAAGAGTTCTATTGTCCTATGAAGTCGAACCATTGTCTGTTTGTTTACTCGGTCTATCACAAGAAATATAAGTTATTCTAACACGTGGGTTTTACAGTTGCCCTTGGGTCACAGCTCCTTAGGATTGCAGAGGGTGGAAAAACCTGCTACTTCTTGACTGTTTGCCTTGAGCAATACCTGACTGGAGGCAGTGTAACTGATGCTGCTCCAAAGAATGGCATCTCCTTTGTTTCTTGGAATGTGATAAAAACACAATGGAGGGGAAATGGACTCTTTTTTTCCTTTAAGCAAATATCCTCAAACCCTAAATTTAAGAAATATCTAAATTCAGGAAAAAGCCATTTAAATAAGACAATGAATTATTGCTCAAACTCATGAAATCTGCTAACATTATCTCTTAAATAAGGCATTACAAAGTTGTGTTATTACTAACCATTATGTTCCTTTTCTTCTTCTATTCCCACTTTTTTGCAAAGTAACTTAGGTGAGTACTAATTATTGAGACAGTCACATTTTAGCCAAGTAACCAAGCCTTAGCTCTGCTTTTGATAAAATGCAGTTGGTATAACTTAACAATCATCTGTGAAAGGATATTTTTGTGTGAATCTGTCTAGATTTCTTTTGCTTACTTGTGAAACAGGATATAAATTCTTTATCTCATCTCTGGAAGTTTAAACCATACTGGAATGAACAAATCTTACGTGGTGGTATTCAAGACCCTGAGGCCACTTAACACCTCTCCCCAATATAACAGCCCCCTCTAATTTGTTTAACTTCAATAAGCCATTAATTACTCCTAAAAATCATTATCCAATCCATTTGTAAAGTGTTTTACTAGTTATAATTTAATAGAAAAGTGTTTATAATTTTACAGAAAAGTGTTTGTTTATGATTAGATGTTCAAATAAAGCCACTTAAGAAATAACCCATTTTTCTAAGCTTCTGTAACCTTGCTTTTCCTATAGGGTTAAACAGCCAATTTGTTAAGTGAGTAAGTAAGTCAATCTACAAGAATTAATTAAATTCTTACTTTGTGCTTGTTGACCACTCCTGGTGTAGTTTGTGCATTTACTTAGACATGTCTACATGTAAAGACTTCCCCACAGGCTCAATGGTAAAGAATCTGCCTGCAATGTAGGAGACACGGGAGACAAGGGTTCAATCATTGAGTCAGGAAGATTTTCTGGAGGAGGAAATGGCAATCTAACTCCAGTATCCTTGCCCGGAAAATCCTATGGATAGCGAAGCCTGGCGGGCAGTGGTCCCTAGGATTGCAAAGAGTCGGACACAACTGAGTGACAGCACGCACATTCTACATATAACTTTCCTGACGGCTTTTCTGAAGCTCAGCCTTTCCATTTAAACAAACTAAGATTAACTACAGTAGTCTTGATTTTACAGCATATGTGCACAGCCATGATTAATATATTTAAATGAGATGATGGCAAAGCATATTGGTGCAGTAGGTAACATAGGAGCTGACCTTGGGGGATTTTCCCTACTCCTAAGATTATAAGGAGCTTCCCTTGTGGCTCAGCTGGTAAAGAATCCACCTGCAAGGCGGGAGACCTGGGTTCAATCCCTGGATTGGGAAGATCCCCTGGAGAAGGGAAAGGCTAGATATCACATGAGTGTATGTTCTTCAGTTCTTTGTCTCGTCACAACAAAGATTTGCAGGGACGGACATTAAAGCCCCCTCGGCATGTCACAGCTCTCAGGTCTTGGATAGACCATGTTATAGCTCTCAGGTCTCGAATGGACCCTGTTATAGCTCTTAGACAAATCAGTGTTACAGCTCAGTGTTATAGCTCTATTTTATTTAGAAGATAGCAGGAAAATCCATCTTCGAGGCGTGAGGGCACGTCGATCCAAAGACACGAGGAGAAGAGTGCCCTGCGAGAGTGAGAGTGAGAGTGAGAGTGAGAGAGAGAGAGAGAGAGAGAGAGAGCCCATGCGAGCAGCGAGCTAGCTTTGGCTCCTCTTTTTATATGTTTATCTCTCCCTGGGCCTGTCCTATGTAAATTGGGCCAGCCAGGAGTGTTGTTTGTTTTACCTTAGGTCCTCATTCCAGTCCTGGACCTTCTTTTGTTCTATTTTCACGGGCTTTTTGCTTCCTTGTCTTTTAGCCACCGCCATTTTGGACTCCTTTTCCCTATTCTACCTACCTAAGATTACCCATTCCAGTATTCTGGCCTAGAGAATTCCATGGACTGTATAGTCCATGGGGTTTCAAAGAGTCGGACACAACTGAGCAACTTTTTTATTTTTTATTTAAGATTATGAGGATCTCTTCCTAAAATCTGAAAGTCTGTTAATGAAACAAGGTATATGAGTTTCTTATGGTTGCTATAGCAAATTCCCACAAGTTTGGTGGCTTAAAACAACAAGAATTTATTCTCTCACAGTTGTGAAGATCAGAAGTCCCAAATCAGCATCCCTTTGGGTTGAAAACTGGGGGTTGATAGGGCTGTACTCCCTCCAGAGGCTCTACGAGAAAACCTGCTCCTCCTTTCTTCCAGCTTCTGAGGCCGCCGGGCACTCCTTGATTTGCGGCTGCATCACTCTCATCTCTGCCTCTGTGGTCACATTGCCTTCTCCCCTTCAGTCTATGTCAAATATCCCCCCACCTCCCTCTTATAAGAATATTTAGGCCCACCCAGATAATGCAGAGTAATCTTTCCATCGCAAATACGTAATCACATTTGCAAAATATTTATAATATAAGGTAACATTTAGAGGTTCCAAGAATTAAGACCTTGTATGTTTGGGGTCCTAACATGGTATATGTAAAGAATGGTATAAGTGAGAATCAGTTTTTTTGACTGTGTTTCAAACTTGTGTTTAACATATCTTTAGGCTGGCTTCACTAGTACAGCTAAGCCCTGTATGGCACCTTCCCACTCTGTAACTTCTTTTCTCACGTACCCTATTGCAGACAACAGTTTTGCCTTGACTCTCCTGTTAGTGCAAAGTTTGACACAGTTTTTTTAGGTTTCAAGACTCCCACACAGCAGTTTTTATTACCTCCCTTTCCCTCCTCTTTTCACAACCACCTATTCCATGGTCTCTGCATATAAAAGCATTGCTCACCCACTCCTACCCTGAGATACTTCTAGTTTAGGCTTTGAGCATCTTTCTATTGCAATCATCCCTATTAATAGTCTTTCCCTAGACATACTGCATCATTATGTAAAGAGGTCAAGACAGAGAAGACCTTTGTGCTGTGAATAGAGCTTGCATATATTCATGGGGTGGGGGTATGGGGGAGCAGTGTTTCATAGGAAAGATAACTCCATGTGTGAATACCTGGTACTTCTGGAAATTAAAATATGATCGGAAAAGAGTCCCCTGATGATAATGCTCATTCTAATAGCTAAATAACACAGGTGCCAGGCACGGTTCTAAGAATGTTATTTGTGTGCCTTCATTTAAGTTCCCAACAACAGTATGACAGTAATTCTCAAACTTGAAGTGCATCAGAATCACCTGGGGGCAGGGCAGGGGCTTGTAACAACTCAGATTGCTGACCTCTAACCCCCAGTGTCTGAGTCAGTGGATCTGGCATAGGGTTCCTGAATTTGCTCTTCTAATAAGTTCACAAGTGATGTAGATGTTTCAGATAAGGGGACCCACTTGGAGAACGACTGCCCCAGGAGACGGGTGCCCCATTTTACAGATGGAGATGGTCATGGCAGTGGGCTATACAAAACCAAGGGTGGTGCCGGATTCCTCTCTAAAGTGAAGAAATAAATGCACTCTAGGCAGGCAGAGCTTAGAAAAGGAAGCTGAGCTTTGGAGACTTGGCCTTTGTCCCTCACCCCCAGCCCCCATCCCTCACTCTGCAAATTGGATTCTGGTTGCCAGAGGGCACAAGGAAAATGAAGCATGAGCACTGAGGAAACGTGAGATAAGGAACCACAATTTCTCAGGGCCAGGCTCTGGAGTTCAATGCTGATGCTGGCTTACCTGGTGTCATGTGAAAGGAGGAAAAGATAGGTGAGTCACACAGAAGGCATGTGACTGCCTGAGGAGTCATGCCTGCCCTGGGCTGGGCCTCTTTCCACCCGATCAGCTTCTAGCAGGGTGTTTTGCTTGTGCCTCCTGAGTGTTTCCCTGCTTGATCATTTCTCAGAGACAAAAGCTCTATGTCTTCCCTATAATCAAGTCATTGTTAGATTTTTAAGCCTACTTTTGATGACAATGCTTCAACAACTCATGATTTTGAGAAGCTCATGTATTCACCAATTATAAAAACACACACATGAAATATTCCTTTTTTAAAAAATTGAAGCCTCAAAAAGGAAATATAACCATAGAATTGGTATACCCAATTCCCTATATGATCATCTCAAAAACCAAAACCAGGGAATTTTTTTCAGTAGAAGCTCTGGTAGTTTTGCTGAGTTACCGAATCCACTCTGGTCATTTATGTATGCTTTTTCTTGTGTCCTGTGTATTCAACCCTCCACTCCCTGCCCCCCACCAAAAAAACCTGTGATTGCTACCACTCTATCTTAGTTTCATTGTCCTCAAAGCAGTCCTATAGCTGTGGTCTCAATCACATCTAAACTTTATCCTTATGTCCATAATATCCACGGAGGAACTCAGCTTCTACTTTGAGAACTAACCTACTCTTATAAATAGGGAATCTGATCTTTCTTGGGAATCACTGCTAACATGGCCAGATAAAATAGCATGTAAGAGTTCTGTATAGAACACACAACTCTGGTTGAAGATGGTGTTCTCCAACTCTAGGAAGAGAAAACAGGCAGATGGCGGAATGCATAGGTTCTCACCAGTCTTGTAGCCCCACCACACCATTGAATTAGTAAGCTTGCAGTCTGATTATTCTGCCTGAGTGTTTCCTTCCCATCATGCTATGCTTCTTGTCTAAAGAACAAAGATCACACAAGATGGCCATTCCAAGGCTAATTAGCATCTACACTGAGGATATGGCATGTATGTCTTCCAAATGCACCCACCCTTCTGCATAGCATTTTACCCCTAACACACACTTTCCCAGTTTTGAAGCTTCCCTGTCAGTCCAGTGTTTAGGACTCTGTGCTTTCACTGCCAAGGGCCCAGATTCAATTCTTGGTCAAGGAACTAGGATCCCACATTCTGTGTGTCAAGGCCAATAAATAAATAAATAAAATAAAAGTAAAAATAAGAAAAATTTCCATGGGCTTACTGTAAAAATTATTGTCATGCAAAGCTCAGTAATAGTGTCCAGTAATGGTTGCATGACTCTGTGGAAAGTGAATGGAATTTGTGTAAATTTGAATAGTGATAAAAGAAGAATTTTTTCTCCAAGTTCAAAAGGGGAAATGGAACTAAAGGATAATTTGATGTAAAAATATGTGTTTTAGTTGCACAAGGAGGACTGACAAAGCTAAGTTTCATATTTGATCTCCCCAACAAAATCATTTTGAGGACAAAGACTTTATTTTAGTCTTAGGGTCTCCAGTGTGTGACAGACATGCAATAAACATCACTGCAGAATGACAGTCATTGGGCTAAGAGAGGGATTGTTGCCAATTTGACTACAATTTCCTGGGGACCATGGTACTTGGTCCAGAAATCAGTGGGTCTCACGTGGACTTGGGAAACTTCTCTTGCTCCCAGAACATAGAAATCCTAGACCCTCTTCACTATCTTTCAAATACTTAGAAATACCATAGGGAGCTTAGAACTATTTCTTTCATTAGAGAGTCTCCAAGATCAGGAGCTAATCAGCAAAGGTGCCCTGAGTCTCACCACCCCATCCTCAGAGTCCTGATTCTAGAACTCTGCTGGAATCCACCAAGGCAGTCGAGGAGGTCACAGTAAGTGGCCTCTTTAGATGGTAAGCCAAGAAGCTCTCATTCCTGCCTGATCCCAAGGAGATTGCTATTCTTCTCCTGCACCTCTCTTAGGAGAACCCTAAAGGGACATGAAATTAAAAGACGCTTACTCCTTGGAAGGAAAGTTATGACCAACCTAGATAGCATATTCAAAAGCAGAGACATTACTTTGCCAACAAAGGTCCGTCTAGTCAAAGCTATGGTTTTTCCTGTGGTCATGTATGGATGTGAGAGTTGGATGTGAAGAAGGCTGAGCGCCGAAGAATTGATGCTTTTGAACTGTGGTGTTGGAGAAGACTCTTGAGAGTCCCTTGGACTGCAAGGAGATCCAACCAGTCCATTCTGAAGGAGATCAGCCCTGGGATTTCTTTGGAAGGAATGATGCTAAAGCTGAAACTCCAGTACTTTGGCCACCTCATGCGAAGAGTTGACTCATTGGAAAAGACTCTGATGCTGGGAGGGATTGGGGGCAGGAGGAGAAGGGGACGACAGAGGATGAGATGGCTGGATGGCATCACTGACTCAATGGATGTGAGTCTGAGTGAAGTCCGGGAGTTGGTGATGGACAGCGAGGCCTGGCGTGCTGCGATTCATGGGGGTGCAAAGAGTCGGACACGACTGAGCAATTGATCTGATCTGATCTGAAAGGGACATTAAGGAAAAAGAAATAGAGATGCATGAGAGAAATAGTAAAAATGAGCATGGAAGTAAGACTCATCTAATCAAGTGTTTAATCTAGTGATTTCCAAGAATACACTGTACTAACATAATAAATTCATTTGGTATCGTATGGCATTTCCCCCTGTTGAATACTCTGAAAATCTAGGCACTGAATCCAATAGACAATGAAATCTTTCTGTAAGAACAATGGGGAGTTGCCATTGAAAGCTGATAGTTTGATCATTTTGCCCAGTTAGTGAAAGAGCAGGAAACACTGGGGACTGGTGTGAACTTTCATTTCTGTTTTACCTTTACAGTTTTTCCTTTGGATGGAGAAGCTGTGAAAAACATTTATACTTTCTCTTCTTCCTGTTTATTATTTTGATTGAAATGGAGGAGAGAACTGATAAATAAAAATGCTTTGCTGAAAACAT
This sequence comes from Bubalus kerabau, assembly GCF_029407905.1. Taxonomy (NCBI): domain Eukaryota; kingdom Metazoa; phylum Chordata; class Mammalia; order Artiodactyla; family Bovidae; genus Bubalus; species Bubalus kerabau. The sequence continues at coordinate 150,953,158 of NC_073627.1, forward strand.
TAAACTTTGATATCCAATTAAATAATATTCTAAAACTTCTACTTTAAAACTTTTCTATGTTATGACCATGTCTTCATAAAAAAGTCAGTGGAAAAATGACAAACCAATAAAAGCAACACCTTTCAGTACCCTTTGACCCAATTTAATACCCAATTGCACTCTCTTCAAAATATAGATAGTTCCAATCTCAACTTTGGTAGTCATAAACTTTGTACAAGTAACGTATCCTCTCCAAGCTTCATCCTTGAAGATTCAGACCATATCTTCACTATAAGATGTGGTTTCATCCACTATAAGATGTGGATAATACTAATCACCTCATAAGATTGTACTAAAAATTAAATGAGATAACATGAATACTGATACGAGCAGCCACATTCAGAGTTTCTCTCTCTAAAATGGACATATCCTTGAATGACATTCATTCCAAAGGTACACTAACATTGCCATGACCTCTGTTGCAACTGAGATATGATCTGTTGGTCATGTTATTGCTTTTATCATTCATTTAGAATCCTACTGCAAGGCAGTAGAGAAGGTTGTAACTTGATCCAGGGAAACAGCCCTCAATTACCACAAAACCATGGGAGCTGGCATCCTTCCCATTCAGGATGATCCTTTGCCAAATTTCTTCCCTTTTTTTCATGTTATTGTCCTAGGAAGGTCTCCCCTCCAGGAACTCACATGAACCTATGAGAGGATTTGAAATCCTCTAAAAGAGTGATAGAATTGTAAAATATGTTTCCAATTTCATTTAAGGAATTTGAGTGGTAGGCATGAGACAAAGGGTCTTAAGGTGTTTCGGCATCATGTACCAGGCCTGCATCCAGAATGACATGAATGACTGAGCCTCGCCCTTACTGCTCGCCCTTTAGTCAGATCTGTAGGACTGAGTGTTACATCCATCTCTTCCCCACTCTCTGCCTCCTGGGGATACTGTATAAGAGGTTGGAATGGAAGGGTGGAGCCTTGGGATAATAACAGCACAGTGGCTGGATTCAGGAAGTGATGTTTTGCCGTTCATCCTAGGAATCCTTACTGAGTCCCTTTTATGTCAGACCCTGTGCTGAGGAATCAGTGATGAACAAACACTGATACTTGCCTGTGCTGGAGACGCTTACATCCATGCAGTAGAGAAGAATCAAATATTCCCTTTGGATAATATATGGACTTGTGCTTCCTTCCTTCCACTGTTCACCTAACAATCTTGGCACCTTCTTATTTTGTGGGCCCACAGGTAATAAAGTTTCCATATAGCCATTCCATGCCCCTGGTAGAGGGAGGCTCAGAAAGTGTGGCCGCTTCTATCTTCTCTGGATTTCATCAGGAAAAAGAGGAGTCCTGAACGACATCGAATAAAAGATCTTCTGACCTTCATTACAGCTCAGACATGCCTGGTTGATTCAGATGTTTCTGCTGTAACCACAGGGGCACCTGGCTCTGCTCCAGCTCACCCGACTGTGACCTGATGTCTGATCTCTGTCTTCAGGGAGTCTGACTGCACCACTGGCCCTCAGGCTGTTCTCATGGTCTCCTTGTGGTGACCTCACCATTACCTTCTGCAGGTCCCCCTGTGTTAACGGAGAAAACAGGGGCCAATATTCCAATCAGAGAGGACAGGTAGTGGAGGAATGGTGTAGCCTTTGAGGTTTTAACCAAAACACTTTCATCACCACCTTGAAGTTATTTCTCCAGGGGAAAATATTTGTTTTAACAGAATGGGTACAGGACCATCCCCTGTCTACCACCAAAGGTATTACCCAAAACATCTAGGATCATGTTGTTGTTCAGTCGCCAAGTTGTGTCTGACTCCTTGCAACCCTGAGAACTGTAGCACCCATGAACTGTAGCATGCTAGGTCTCCCTGTCCTTCACTATCTCCTGGATGATAAATGGTATCAATAATACAAACTCGGGTCTTCCCTGGCGACTCAGTGGTAAAGAACCTGTCGCTAATGCAAGACACATGGGTTCAACCCCTGGTCTGGGGAGATCCTACATGCCGTGGAGCAACTAAGCCCATGCAACACAACTATTGAGCCTGTGGTCTAGAGCCTGGGAGCCATAACTACTGAGCCCACATGCCACAACTACTGAGGCCTGCATGCCCTAGAGCCTGTGCTCCGCAACAGGAGAAGCCACCACAACGAGAAGCCCACACATCACAACTAGAGAGTGGCCCCTGCTCTCCACAACTAGAGAAAAGCTCATGCAGCAGTGAAGACCCAGCAGAGCCAAAAACAAACTAATAAATAAAAATAAAATTTAAAAAATGCCAACTCTTCTATTTTAGATCTGATACTATACCATGGATATAATTTCCTTTCAATACGTATAGTATTCCCTTGTTTAACTATATCGTAATTCCTTTAATACTCTCCTTTTCTTTTATTGATGAGCATTTAGACTTTTTTTCATTTACAAACAACACTGCATTGAACATCTTTGCACATATAATTTTACAAATATGTTCAAGTGTTATAAAACTAATTCCTGGAAATGGAGCTACTTGCTGAATATGTATCTAATACACACTCCCATCTGTAGTGAAGGAGATGTGCATTTCCTCACGACTTGTGCACCAGCTCATTTATAAGCAAAATATGATCTAATTGTTGTTTTATCACATTGAGAATCAATTGTTCCAGGGACTTTACGTTCGCAGCTGGAATTGACAATTGAATATATTCCTTTCAACAACCACATGAGGTAAGAATTGCTAACCATTTTACAACTGAAAAACCAAATGTGAGTTAGCTATGTGCCATTAGGCAAATAGTTTAAGCACTCAGCACTTTCAGTCCCCTAGTAGAAAAACAGAAATTGTAGTACTGTCCATACTTGCTGTATGGGTGTGATGGTCAATTTATGTGCCAATTTGGGTAGGCTATAGTCCCCAGTTATTCAATAAAAATAATCTAGTTGTTGTTAGGTATTTTAATCTAGTTGTTGTAGGTATTTTAAAATGTGATAAAAGTCCATATTGGTTGACTTTAAGTAAGGGAGATTATCCTAGATAATCTGGGTGGGCCTGATTCAATCAATTGAAAGATCTTAAAAGTAGAGCTGAGGCTTCCTTGAGGAAGAAGAAATCTCTTCTGTGGACTTAGTTGGGCATGAGAATTCCATCATCTTTTTCCTGATGACCTGCCCCACAAATTTTGGACCTACCCAGCCAGCCCCACAATTGCATAAATGAATTCCTTGCAATGAATCTCTTAATACATGCTTCTTACTGGTTTTCTGCCTCTGGCTGGACACAATGAGGGTGTGTTAAAAATTAAAAGTACTATATATCTGCAGAGTATTTTAGGATGTCTGTAAATTGTGTGATATGATACATTTGCATTTTAAATATCCTGGGTCGGGGGATGGCAGAATAGAAAGAAGACTGAAAAGACTAGGTCCTGGGGTGTTTTATAACCACCAACAGGCTGTATAATTTTGAATAAATGACATCATTTCTGAGCCACCATTTCCTCACTTAAAAATATGAAAATAAAGAGTTCCACTAGATGATCTCTAAGGACTTTTCAGGGCTAAAATTTTGAATTTGAATTTGCTTTATATCCACAATCAGGCTTTAAAATCTTTTTTATTGTCAGCTTTGTGGTATCATTCACAAAGAAATTCATTAGTTTTAAGTGCACAGGTTGATGAGTTTGACAAATACATCCAGTCATGTAACCACTACCACCATGATTATGATCACAGAAAACTTCCATCACTCCACTAATTTCCCTCCTGCCCCTTTGCAGTCCTTCCCCTCCCCCAAGCCCAGGCCCTGGCAATTAGCTTTCTGATTTCTGTCACTGTAGCTTTGCCTTTATTGAAAGTTCATATAAATGGACTCATACAGTATGCTTTCTCTTGTGTCTGGCTTTTTTCACTTAGCACTATGCTTTTGAGATTCATATCTTTGATTATTAGTGCATTTTGCTATAAAGTCACATTGGTTCTTTGTATTTGTTCTAAAATCAACTGTTTATGTAGTTTTCCCATTTTCTATTGGTATATTGCTTTTTTCTTGTACATTTATGGAAGCAAAATTTTTAAAAAGTCAGTGAATAACATGGCAGTTGATTTTATTTTTCTAAAGCTTCCTGAGTGCTTTTTTCCACCCAAGGGCCTCCTTGGAGCAGCGATAGCCATAGATGTCACCTTCATTCTCTCTTCTGCCACCTCTGGAGGTGCTTCTTCCCTTCCACTTCCCAGCTTACCGCAGAGGAGCACATGCTGGCCTGCTGCTCACACTGCCCGGGTGGGGCTGAGGGGCCCTGGAAGGGGACAGAGGACAGAGTCCCTGCTTCCACCCCTGCTCCTCGGCGCCCATCTAGGGTGATGTCCTCACCGCACGCTTCTGTCTCCAGACCCAGCTCACTGTTCATGTGCCTGTGCACCTGGTCCTGGGACCAGAGATCCTGTTTGGCCAAAGCCTGGATTTGCTCTGACCTGCAGCAAGCCTCCTTTTTGTCCTGTGCTATGGGATGAACCAAGGGGTGGAGGAGGGACTGTCTGCTTCCTCATGTTCTGCCTTGTTTCTCCCCAGAAAGACTCAGAAAACCTCCACAGGGATAGGCAGTCTCCGCAGTGGCCAATTCCTTTTAGAGAAAAGGGAAGTCTGGGCAGGTGTACGGGCCTGGGAAACAAAGGGTGCTGGGAAACCTCCTGGGACAGACAGGGTCCCATTAGCCCCCACAGCCCGAGGCCACCTGGGTGCCACCCCCATGCCTCCTCTCTCCCAGGCTGCACTGTCGTGTCGTGATGCTGGAAGAGCCCGCCATCTCTCAGGCCCCACAGGCCTGGATCTGCTGTGCTGGGGCAGATGTGTGCCTGGCTTCCCAGGAGAGCTTACTGCCCACTGTGAGGTTCTGTTGGGTGCCATCAGCAGGGTCCCACCGCAGGTGCACCCTGGGTTAATGGGCTATCCTGTACCAGCCTCAGTGCCTAACCACCACAGAGTTGACACTTGAAGGAAAATGTCTTGCTTTCCAATCAGCCCACTGGGTACACACTAAGGACACGCACCCTGCTTATAAACTGGGGTTTCTTTCTCATAGAAAGCTTAGGAGTGCTTCTAGGTCAGGCACAAGTGGATTTTGCTCAGTTTTCCTTTTTATTCTGTCTCTATCTAGTTCAAGATGGCATTGAAGAGGACACATAGCAGCATGGAGTAATTCAAAATGAGAATGATGACGATGGTGAAAAAACAGTCTTGGTTCAATTCCAATGCATACCTGAAATTATTAAAAATTATTAACTGGAAAATATGTGTAGAACTGTCCTCCTATGATGATTTCATATGTGTTTTTTTCCTAGAATTTCTTTATGGAACTCTCCAAAATTCCCAGCTCTTAACCAACTGAATCTTCCCTAGAATCTTCAAATTCCCCATCTTTTAGAGATTTGATGGGCCTTGTAAAAGGATTCTGGAGATTTTAACTCAATAGTCAATAAAGGCCCTCCCAAACGTTTTGTCTGGCTCTGGGGTTCACAAAGAGACTGGAAGCCCTTCTCAGCATCTTTATGTGGAAAGACCATCCTCTGTTGTGACACAAATAACCACTGTGAAGCTTGATGGTTAGTTTCAATAAGTTTATTTTACCACGTGTGACCCAGGTAGGCTTGGACTTACAGGTATGTTTATGCTATGTTTCATATTCAAATGCACAGTTCCAACAGTTTACTTTATAAGTTGTACTCTTTGTCTTCCTTGTATTCTGTTAAGCACCAGGTACAGTGTCATCTCCATGTGGGTGCTCTGCAAACACTAATTGGTGGTGATCAGGATAATGATGTTGACAAATGACTCCATGAAACTGATGAATCATCTGGTGGAAGAGGCCAGCTACAGCAATTACGTAACTTTGCTTTACCAAACAGGTAATGTTTCATACCTCACAGCAATACAGAATATTTTGCCTGTCAGTCACTATTTCCAGTCACAGTCAAAAAGGCTTCTTTGTAGAGAGCAGAACTGTTGAAACATATTGACCCTGTAGGCAGACTCAATGCAAGAGATATAGCTATTTCCTTTTGGTTCAGGCTACTATCAAAACATGGCTCCCTCATAAACAAAAAGATGAAGTAAGAAGTTTGAATCAGCCAATAAAAACAAATAAACTAATTCATATAAGCATTAACACTTCAAAGGTATTGTTCCAACTGCCCCCCTTCCCACCCCCATGGAAAGATCTTAAAATAAATTGCCCATGGAATAGACAAGTTTACAGAAAAGCTTTTGGTTTATCCATATGAGGTTGCACACATTCAACCATTTTTTTTTTATCTTCAAGAAGGCAATTTCATGTGGTTCAACTGAATGAAGGGCTTCCCTGGTGGCTCAGAGGTTAAAGCGTCTGCCTGCAATGAAGGAGACCTGGGTTCGATCCCTGGGTCAGGAAGATCCCCTGGAGAAGGAAATGGCAACCCACTCCAGTATTCTTGCCTGGAGAATCCCATGGAGGGAGGAGCCTGGTAGGCTACAGTCCACAGGGTCGCAAAGAGTTGGACTTGACTGAGCTACTTCACTTCACTTCAACCGAATGAAAGGCTGAAGAATTCTTTTGCTCAGAATGTGTCTATATAAACAGAGATAAATACTAAAGTAAAGAAACTAATTTTTAATATTTGCTTTCTGGCAAATTCATTATTTCACTTGATCTTCCTTTTAAGATGTAGATGGGGCAAAAACAGTACTTTATATGTTTATTAAAAACTAAGTTTTATCTTAATTTTTAAACAAAAATTAACAAAAACCATAGTTTAAAATTTTTTTAATAGTTAAATATTATAATTGATATTAGAATTTTTAATATAAAGGCACATTTTTTCTACAGAAATCTTGTATTTAGATGTATTTCTTTGGCTAATCAGAGTCTTTACCATTTTAGGTCAGAGGTTGCAATATCATAAACAAGTGTGCCCAATTATTAACACTGAAGAAAATGTGAATCCTTCAAATAAAGGTTACACTCTCCAGTTTCCAAAGACCCCATTACTCTCTGTTGTTTCCGTTCAGCATTTATTTGCATTTTTCCTAAGGGATACCAAAGTATTTCAATTTGCAACCTCCGTTTTAGATGAAATTATGTCTCATTACTTTTGCTCCTCTGATGTGTTGAGAACATTCTGAGTCAAGGAATTAAGAGGGTATATCCTGCTTCCTCCATAGATTTCACCTTAATGCCTATTTTGTTCTGAGGGTGAATAAGAAGAGGTGAAATGCTCAGCCCCTCTCATAATCCAGGAGCTACAATTTAAAATAAGATCTCTATTTTTAACCTCTGAGTTTTACAAAAGTAAAAATACTGATGATATTTAGGGTTGGAAAGAATGTGGAGAAATGGAAATTTGCTGATAAACTGAGCCATTTTTTTGACCAAAAGATAGGAAATGTTTGTAATTTTGTAAATGTATGTACTGTTTGTCTCAGCAAATCTACTTTTTCCTAAAAATGTAGTTTACATAAGCATGGGTATTACATACTTCACATATTTGAAGACTTTTGTTGTAGCATAGTGTGTAATAGGAAAAAACTGAAAATAATCTAAATGTTTATTGATAGAGAAATGTTTTATCATGGCTACATAGATCCTTTAAAAAATGAAGTGTATCTCTGTGTGTAACGGAAAGGTGTAAAGGATATGTCCTAGTGAAAAAAGCAAACTTCAGCACAATGTTTATAATATGATCCCGTTCAAAAAATAAGATAACTATATATGTGTATTTTAACAGGCAGGTGTAGGTATATGCATTGAGAAAGATATATCCATAATATTTTGCTATCATAATATTTTGCTGTATTTAAGTAAATTTCTATATCAATGTATTTCTTTGAAATTAAAACAAATGAGAAATACTAGACTTTGGCTGGGAGGGAGTTGGAAACTGTAGGGAGAGTTTATTCATTTTCACTCAAAAGATAGTCCACTTTTAGCAGCTGGGAAGCTGAACAATAATTTTAAAATTGAGACAAAATAGCTCTTTTGGGCAAAGAAGTATTTGCTGCCCAGTAGATAGCAAATTTATCCTTGGAATACTGATTTTGCTCTATTTAGAAAGATAGTTCCACATTTTAGATGGTCAGTGCTTCTTTACTCTGAAATACCTCTATAAAGCCTCCAGAGTTATCAGCTCACAGGTCCTCTCCTAAGTACAGCACAGGACTGAGAGCACCCACATTCCTGGTGGCAGGAAGCTGAAGGTAGCCTTGGTCCAACAGCCACTAGAAACTGAAGTCCTAAGTCCCTCAATATTTGTGAAACTGAAATTCTACCAATAAGCATGTGAGCTTGACAATGGAGACTTCATTCTGCCAGCCTGCCAGACACCTGGATTACAGCCTAAAGGAGAGGCCCAGGAGCAGAGGACCTTCTAAACTGTATCCAGACTCCTGATCCACAAAAACTGTAAGATATGAAATGTGTGTTGTTTTGAGCTGCTATTTGTGATAATGTTTAATGCACCAATAGACAACTGTTACAGCTGTGAAATCTCACAAGTTTTGACAATGAGTCAGTGCTAGAGCAGCTGCTAATCACTGAATTTTCCTTTGCCAGAAAGAGTGACATAACATCATTGCGCTGGCCAAGAGAGTTAGGTTCAAAGGAATCAGAGAAGAAAAAATTACCTCCATGACAAGTTAAGGCATTTAGGATTTGTGTATCTGAAAGACGCAAGCATGATCTTCAAGTTTATGTTCATTCTAAAATACTTTAAAATCTGATACACATCATTATTCATACACAAGCATTATTCTGGACCATACACCAAGAACCCAGGGATGATGGTCCACCAGGCTTCTTTTGGTTTGAAAGCTTCCAAAGCAAAATGCCCTATGGTGAGGGAGTTTCTATTGCCTTGTGAAAAATTGGTTTCCTGGGAACTGAACTTATTGAAAGTATTTTGAAGTGAGTCATGTCAGTCAGTTCACAGGAGTACATACGGCCCGTGGGCCAACAGCCAACCATGTGAGCCTGACAATGTTCCCTAATTTCAATCTTCTCTAGTTGAGACGTCATTCTGCCAGTCCGGCAGACACCTAGTTTACAGTCTTAAGGAGAGGTTGGGTTTCAAGATTTCAGGAGTGGGTATCATCAGATAAAGAGTACTCTCAAAAAAATGATGACCATCCCCATGGCATGAGGACCTCCCACAGAGTTGTCACACTGAGAAATGTCTCCTCAAGTCCTAATTTACTCTCTTGTTTTATGATAAGCTATTATCTTTCTTCAAGCTCTTTTAAAGGAATACAGATCATTACTTTGATTTTAGCAGTACTAGTAAAATAGATAATGATGATAGTTATTACTTTCTGATATCTTACTTTATGCTAGACATTGCTTTAAGTGACTGACATAAATTAGGAACATTTCCTAAAAGAACTGTAGTTGATAATAATTATTATCCACCATTTCTCAGAGGAGGAAACTGGGTTTATGAATGAGATGTGACTTGCCCAAGATCACACATGGACAGGGAGCAGAGAATAAATACCCAGTGAGGTCAACAAGGAATTTGGTAAATTTACAACTAACTCTGTCTCATCAAAAAATGAGATCCTGTAACTCACCTATATCATTTTTTAAATCAACTGAGGTGTAATTTACATACTGTAAGTTGTATACATTTTCCCATACACTTTAATGATTTTAAATGTTTATACAGCTGCATAATCACCATCAGAATCTAAATTTAGACCTTTCCATCATCTAAAAATTTCCATTTCCCTACCTATCAATCCCCACCCCTACTTCCAGGCAGCCACTTATCTGTTTCCTGTCCCTCTAGGCTAGATTTGTCTTTCCTAGAATTCCGTATAAGTAGGATCATAGAGTTTTACTCTCCTGTGTCTGACTTCTTTCATTCAATATAATCTTGAGATTTATCAATAGTTTTGTGTTGAGTAGTCTCTTTTTATTGCTATGTGCTACTCTTATGTGTGGTTATATATTTTATTGATTTTAGGAGGTCAGCATTATCCTAATAACAAAATCAAACATAGATTTTACATGAAAATGAAACTGAAGGCCAAAATCTCTTGTGAATATATGCAATAATCCTCAAGGAAATATTAGCAAATGAAATCCAGAAACATAAAAAGGATAACTCATGATAAAGACTGATTCTGCATTCGAAAATCAATCACTATAATTCACCATATTAAGAGACTAAATTAAAAAAAACATATGATTATCTCAATAGGTGAATAAAAAGCAATTCAACAGTCACTCATGATAAAAACTCTCAGCAAACTAGGAATATGCAGACTTAACATAATCTTATAAAAATCTACAGCTAATATCATAATCCCATAAGATAGTAAAAGGGCAAGAAATTCTTACTCAACATTGGGCTGAGAGCTCTGGTTAGTAATAACAAGGTTAGAAAGAAGAAAGAAGGAAAGAAAGCTCATACACATTAGAAAGAAAGAAAACTCTATTTGCAGGCAGCATGATTATCTACAGAGAACATCTAAACAAATCCCTACAAACACCTTCTAGAACTAATGAGTTTATCAGGGTAGGATGATAGAAGGTACACATACAAAAGTCTATTCTATTCACATAGAACAGCATTCAGTTCAGTTCAGTTCAGTTGCTCAGTCATGTCCGACTCTTTGCGACCCCATGAATCGCAGCATGCCAGGCCTCCCTGCCCATCACCAACTCCCAGAGTTCACCCAAACTCATGTCCATCGAGTCAGTGATGCCATCCAGCCATCTCATCCTCTGTTGTCCCCTTCTCCCCCTGCCCCCAATTCCTCCCAGCATCAGAATCTTTTCCAATGAGTCAACTCGTCCAATGAGGTGGCCAAAGTATTGGAGTTTCAGCTTCAACATCAGTCCTTCCAAAGAACACCCAGGACTGATCTCTTTTAGAATGGACTGGTTGGATATCCTGGCAGTCCAAGGGACTCTCAAGAGTCTCCTCCAACACCACCGTTCAAAAACATCAATTCTTCGGTGCTCAGCTTTACACAGCATTAGACAACTGGAATTTGAAAATTTTAAAACGTACCATTTACAATAGCATCAAAAAGTTACTTATACATTTAAAACAAATTTGTGCATGGGAAAAATTCCATGTTCATGGATTGGAAGACTCAGTATTGTTAAAATGTCAATTTACCCAAATTAATATAAATTTCAGTATAATTCTAATGCAAATGCCAGAAAAATTTTTTGTAGCTACGGACAAGTGAATCCTAAAATTCATATGGAATGCCAAAAAAACAGCCAAAACAATTCTGGAAGAAAAAAAAGTTGAGCTTATATTATTCATTTTAAGAAGTCTATAAAGCTGCAGTAATCAATGTGATTAGTGAAAGGTTACATACATAGTGCAACAGAATACACTAAAGAGCCCAGAAATAGGCCCAAATGAACATTGTGAACTGATTTTTGGCAATGATACAAAAGAATTTTAATAGAGAAAGGATACTGTTTTTAAAAAATGGTGCTGAAACAACTGGACATAGATATCCTCCCCACTAAAAGTCCTAACTTTGACACATACTTCACATGTCACACAAAAATTAAATCAAAGTGGGTCATAGAAACATTTTCAAGTGAAAGAACCCAGAGACAAAGAACCAAATATTGTATAATTTAATTTATTTGACATGTCCAGATTAGGCAAATCCATGAAGACAGAAAGTAGGCTAGTGAGTGCCAGGGGCTGGGCTTGGGGGTTTAGTGTGATAGCTGACAGGTATTGAGTTTCTTTTTGAGGAAATTAAAAATATTCTGGAATTATATACAGTTGTGATGTTCCATAATTTTGTGAGTATAATAAAACTACTAAATTTTATACTTTAAGAGGGTGAATTTTATGGTATATGAATTATAGCTCAACTTTAAAATCCCTGGTACTTAAAAGTGTTTCTCAAAACAGTACTTCTAAAGTAGAAAAAAAATGAGAAATAATCTAGAGATAGGAAACCTTTAATAAATTTTGTCAGATTAACATGAAGAATATTTTTCAGATGTTAAAAAGTGCTTTTGTACACACCAAAGGTACAAACCATTAAAGAAATAATTGATAATCTGGACTTCATTAAAATTAGAAGTTTCTGCTCTGTGAAAGGCACTGTCAAGAGAATGAGAAGACAAGCTCACAGACTAGAACAAAATATTTGCAACAGACATCTGATAAAGCTTGTTATCCAAAATCTACCAAGAATGTAACAATAAGAAAACAAAGTATTGTGTATTAACACATATATATGGAATCTAGAAAGATGACACTGATGAACCTATTTGCAGGGCAGCAAAGGAGATGCAGACTTAAAGAACAGACTTACAGACAAGGTGCGGGATAGGGGGGCAGCGGTAGGTGGAGGAAGGAGAGAAGGTGAGATGAATGGAGAGAGTAGCATGGAATCATATACACTATATGTAAGATAGACAGCCAAAGGAAATTTGCTGTATGACTCAGGGAACTCAAACTGGGGCTCTGTAACAACTTAGAGGGGTGGAAAAGAGGGGGAGGTGGGAGGAGGTTCATGTGGGAGGGGACATATGTATACCTATGGCTAATTCAGGGTTTCCCAAGTGGCTCAGTGGATGAAGAATCTGCCTGCAATGCAGGAGAGCAGAAGACGTGGGTGCAGTCCCTGGGTCAGGAAGATTCCCTGGAGGAGGGCAGAGCAATCCCCTCTAGTATTCTTGCCTGGAAAATCCCATGGACAGAAGAGCCTGACGGGCTACAGTCCATAGGGTTGCAAAGAGTCGGACACAAATGAAACAACCGAGCACAGCATAAGAACATGGCAATTTCATGTTGATGTGTGGAAGAAATCAAAGCAATACTGTAACCCAATTATCCTTCAATTAAAAATAAATTTTTAAAAAGTCACCCTTCTGACTTGAAAAAAAAAGAAAACAAATAGCCCAATTAAAAAATGGGCCAAAGATCTTAACACCTACTCACCAAAGAAGATTTGCAATAACCAATAAGGCTTTGAAAAGATGCTCCACGTTGTATGTTATTCAGTTCAGTTCAGTCGCTCAGTCATGTCCAACTCTGTGATCTCATGAACCGCAGCACGGCAGGCCTCCTTGTCCATCACCAACTCCTGGAGTCCACCTAAACCCATGTCCATTGAGTCGGTAATGCCATCCAACCATCTCATCCTCTGTCGTCCCCTTCTCCTCCTGCCCTCAATCTTTCCCAGCATCAGGGTCTTTTCAAATGAGTCAACTATTTGCATCAGATAGCCAAAGACTAAAACTTGCACACAGATGTTTATGGCAGTTTTACTCATAACTGACAAAACTCAAAAGCAACCAAGGTGTCCTTCAGTAGGCAAATAGATAAACCGTTTTATATCAAGACAATGGAGTATTTATAGTTGTTTAGTTGTGAAGTTGTGTCTGAGTCTTTTGCCACAGCATGGGCTGTAGCCTGCCAGGCTCCTTCACCCATGGGATTGTACAGGCAAGAATATTGGCAGTCATTTTCTCCTCCAGGGGATCTTCCTGACCTAGGGATTAAACCTGCGTATCCTGCATTGGCAGGTGGATTCTTTACCACTGAGTCACCTGGGAAGCTTGGAATATTTGTTATTCAATGCTAAAAAAGAAATGAGCTATCAAGTCATGTAAAGACATGGAGGAACCTTGAATGCATACAGCTATGTGAAAGAGAAATCTTCTTGAAAGGGCTACATAAGGGTATGATTCCAACTATACAACATTCTGGAAAAGGCAAGACTTTGGAGACAATGAAAGGGTCAGTAGTTTCCATTGTGGAGAGGGAACTGAGGGATGAATAGGCAGAGCACAGAAGATTTTAGGACTTTTTGATACTACAATAGTAGATATATGTTGCTATGCATTTTTCAATACCATAGAATATATAACACCAAGAGTGAACTCTGATGTAAGCTTTGGACTTTGGGTGATAATGATGTGTCAGTAGAGGTCCATGAGTTGTAACAAATGTATACTCTGGTGCTTGGTGTTGATAACGGGGAAGGTTAGTCATGTATGGAGGTAGAGAATACATGGGCACTCCCTATAACTTCTGTTCAATTTTTTGGTCAACCTTAAACTGTTCCAGAAAAACATCTATTTCTGCTTTATTGACTATGCCAAAGCCTTTGACTGTGTGAATCACAATAAACTGGAAAATTCTGAAAGAGATAGGAATACCAGACCACCTGACCTGCCTCTTGAGAAACCTATATGCAGGTCAGGAAGCAACAGTTAGAACTGGACATGGAACAACAGACTGGTTCCAAATAGGAAAAGGAGTACGTCAAGGCTGTATATTGTCACCCTGCTTATTTAACTTCTATGCAGAGTACATCATGAGAAACGCTGGGCTGGAAGAAGTACAAGCTGGAATCAAGATGGCTGGGAAAAATATCAATAACCTCAGATATGCAGATGGTACCACCTTTATGGCAGAAAGTGAAGAGGAAAAAGCCTCTTGATGAAAGTGAAAGAGGAGAGTGAAAAAGTTGGCTTAAAGCTCAACATTCAGAAAACTATGATCATGGCATCTGGTCCCATCACTTCATGGCAAATAGATGGGGAAACAGTGGAAACAGGCTCAGACTTTATTTTGGGGGGCTCCAAAATCACTGCAGATGGTGACTGCAGCCATGAAATTAAAAGACGCTTACTCCTTGGAAGGAAAGTTATGAGCAACCTAGATAGCATATTCAAAAGCAGAGGCAATACTTTGCCAACAAAGGTCCGTCTAGTCAAGGCCATGGTTTTTCCAGTGGTCATGTATGGATGTGAGAGTTGGACTGTAAAGAAAGCTGAATGCCGAAGAATTGATGCTTTTGAACTGTGGTGTTGGAGAAGACTCTTGAGAGTCCCTTGGACTGCAAGGAGATCCAACCAGTCCATCCTAAAGGAGATCAGTCCTGGGTGTTCATTGGAAGGGCTGATGCTAAAGCTGAAACTCCAATACGTTGGCCACCTCATGCGAAGAGTTGACTCATTGGAAAAGACCCTGATGCTGGGAGGGATTGGGGGCAGGAGGAGAAGGGGACAACAGAGGATGAGATGGCTGGATGGCATCACCGACTCGATGGACATGAGTTTGGGTAAACTCCGGGAGTTGGTGATGGACAGGGAGGCCTGGCGTGCTGTGATTCGTGGGGTCACAAAGAGTCAGACACGACTGAGTGACTGAACTGAATTAAACTGAACAGAACCGAAACTGCTTTAAAGAATAAAGTCTCTCTCTTTATATTGAGCTTTTTCCTTATAGGAGAAGGCTTTTCACATACAGACAACTGAAAATTCATTTAATTGTATATATATATTTTTTCTATATAAAGATTATAAAAATTGTGATAAATTATGTCCAAACATGTGCATGTCTATATGGCAGACAGTTCAGTTCATTCGCTCAGTCATGTCCAACTCTTTTCAACCCCTTGGTTGCAACACACCAGGCTTCCCTGTCCATCAACAACTCCCGGAGATTGCTCAAACTCATGTCCATTGAGTTGGTGATGCCATCCAACCATCTCATCCTCTGTCATCCCCTTCTCCTCTCGCCTTCAATCTTTCCCAGCATCAGAGTCTTTTCCAATGAGTCAGTTCTTCTCATCAGTTGGCCAAAGTATTAGAGTTTCAGCTTCAGCATCAGTCCTTCCAATTAACATTCAAGACTGATTTCCTTTAGGATTAACTGGTTTGATCTCCTTGCAGTCCAAGGGACTCTCAAGAGTCTTCTCCAACACCACAGTTCAAAAGCATCAATTCTTCAGCGCTCAGCTTTCTTTATGGTTCAACTCTCATATCCATAAATAACTACTGGAAAAATCATGGCCTTGACTAGATGGAACCTTGTCGACAAAGTTATGTCTCTGCTTTTCAATATGCTGTCTAGGTTTATCACAGCTTTTATTTCAAGGAGGAAGCATCTTTTAATCTCATGGCTGCAGTCACCATCTACAGTAATATTGGACCCCAAGAAAATTAAGTGAAAGTTTCTCAGCTGTGTCCAACTCTTTGCAACTCCACGGACTGTACAGTCCATGTAATACTCCAGGCCAGAATACTGGAGTGGGTAGCCTTTCCCTTTTTCAGGGGATCTTCCCAACACAGGGATCAAACCCAGGTCTCCCACATTGCACACAGATTCTTTACCAGGTGAGCTACAAGGAAAGCCCAAGATAACTGGAGCGGATAGCCTATCCCTTTTCCAGCAGATCATCTCAACACAGGAATCAAACCAGTGTCTCCTGCATTGCAGGCAGATTTTTACCAACTGAGATCAGGGACGATAAGTCTCTTACTGTTTCCATTGTTTCCAAATCTATTTGCCATGAAATGATGGGACTGAATGCCATGATCTTTGATTTTTGAATGTTGAGTTTTAAGCTTTTTCACGTGCCTCTTTCACTTTCATCAAGAGACTCTTTAGTTCCTCTTCACTTTCTGCCATAAGAATGGTGTCTTCTGCATGTCTGAGGTTATTGATATTTCTCTCAGCAATCTTGATTCTAGCTTGTGCTTCATCCAGTCTGGCATTCCTTGTGATGTACTCTGCATATAAGTTAAATAAGCAGGGTGACAATATAGAGCCTTGATATATTCCTTTCCCAATTTGGAGCCAGTCCATTGTTTGATGTCCAGTTCTAACTGTTTCTTCTGGACTTGCATACAGATTTCTCAGGAGGCAGATAAGGTGGTCTGGAATTCCTGTCTGTTTAAGAATTTTCCAGTTTGTTGTGATCCAGACATTCAAAGGCTTTGGCGTAGTCAATGAAACAGAAGTAGATGTTTATCTGGAATTCTCTTGCTGTTTCTATGATCCAAGAGATGATGGCAATTTGATCTCTGATTCCTGTCCCTTTTCTAAATCCAGCTTGACCATCTGGAAGTTCTCAGTTCATGTACTATTGAAGCCTAGCTTGGAGAATTTTAAGCATTACTTTGCTAGCATGTGTAATATGTACAACTGTGTGGTAGTTTGAGCATTCTTTGGCATTGCCTTTCTTTGGGATTGGCATGAAAACTGAGCTTTTCCAGTCTTGTGGCCACTGCTGAGTTTTCAAAATTTGCTGGCATAATGACTACAGCACTTTCACAGCATCATCTTTTAGCATTTGAAATAGCTCAACTGGAATTCCATCACTTCCACTAGCTCTGTTCATAGTGATGCTTCCTAAGGCCTACTTGACTTTGCATTCCAGGATGTCTGGCTCTGGGTGAGTGATCACACCATCGTGGTTATCTGGGTCATTAAGATCTTTTTTGTATAGTTCTTTTGTGTATTCTTGCAACCTCTTCTTAGTATCTTCTGCTTCTGTTAGGTCCATACCATTTCTTGTGCCCATCTTTGCACGAAATGTTACCTTGGCATCTCATTTTCTTGAAGAGGTCCCTAGTCTTTCCCATTCTATTGTTTTCCTCTATTTCTTTGCACTGATCACTGAGGAAGGCTTTCTTATCTCTCCTTGGTATTCTATGGAACTCTGTATTCAAATGGGTATGTCTTTCCTTTTCTCCTTTGCTTTTGGCTTCTTTTCTTTTCTCAGCTGTTTGCAACGCCTCTTCAATCATTTTGCCTTTTACATTTCTTTTTCTTAGGTATGGTCTTGATTACTGCCTCCCGTACAATGTCACAAACCTCTGTCCATAGTTCATCAGGCACTCTGTCTATCAGATCTAATCCCTTGAATCTATTTCTCACTTCCACTGTATAATCATAAGGGATTTGATTTAGGCATACCTGAATGTTCTAGTGGTTTTCCCTATTTTATTCAATTTAAGTCTGAATTTGGCAATAAGGAGTTCATGGTCTGAGCCACAGTCAGCTCCCAGTCTTGTTTTTGCTAACTGTATAGCACTTATCCATATTTGGCTGCAAAGAATACAGTCAATCTGATTTCGGTATTGACCATCTAGTGTTGCTCATGTGCAGTCATTTCTTGTGTTGTTGGAAGAGGATGTTTGCTATGACCAGTGTGTTCTCTTGTCAGAACTCTGTTAGCCTTTGCTTTGCTTCATTTTGTGTTCGAAGGCCAAACTTGCCTGTTATTCCAAGTGTCTCTTGACTTCCTCCTTTTGTATTCTAGTCCCCTGTGATGAAAAGGACATCTTTTTGGTGTTAGTTCTAGAAGGTTTTCTAGGTCACCATAGAACCATTCAACTTCAGCTTCTTTGGCATTAGTGTTTGGGGCATAAACTTGGATTACTGTGATATTGAATGGTTTGTCTTGGAAACTAACAGATATTAATCTGTCGTTTTTGAGATTGCACCCAACTAGTGAATTTCAGACTCTTTGACTATGAGGGCTAATCCATTTCTTCTAAGGCATTCTTGCCCACAGTAGTAGATATAATGGTCATCTGAATTAAATTCACCTGTTCCAGTCCATTTTAATTCACTGATTCCTAAAGTGTTGATGTTCACTCTTGCCATCTCCTGTTTGTGTACTTCCAATTTACCTTCATTCTTGGACCTAACATTCTAGGTTCCTATGCAATATTGCTTTTTACAGCGTCGGATTTTACTTCCATCACCAGTCACATCTGCAACTGGGTGTGTTTTCTCTTTGGCTTCGTCTCTTCATTCTTTCTGTAGTTATTTCTCCACTGTTCTCCAGTAGCATATTGGGCACCTACATCTCAGTGTCATTTTTTTTTTTTTTTTGCCTTTTCATACTGTTGAAAGACAAATGGCTGTTTAAACAATTTTTATGCTTATTTTCCCTACTTTTTGGCAATGTGCAAGCATTTTTCTCAGAGAAGGCAATGGCAACCCACTCCAGTACTCTTGTCTGGAAAATCCTATGGACAGAGGAGCCTGGTAGGCTGCAGTCCATGGGTCGCTAAAAGTCAGATATGACTAAGTGACTTCACTTTCACTTTTCACTTTCATGCATTGGAGAAGGAAATGGCAACCCACTCCAGTGTTCTTGCCTGGAGAATCCCAGGGGCGGGGAAGCCTGGTGGGCTGCCATCTATGGGGTCGCACAGAGTTGGACACGACTGAAGTGACTTAGCAAGCATTTTTCTCATCAAACTTCTCCTGTATCTACTCCATCAAAGGCTATTTATGTCTACTCTAGGTATCCATTGAATGTTAGGATGATGACAGCATAAAAAAGAATTAATACAGCAAGCCTGAGATGGTCATATATAGAAAGCCTTTCTTGCCAAACTACCCCTTTGCTGCATTTATGGAAAGATTTTGAGGCTTCCCATCATTTCCCAAATTGATATGGGTGCCTAAATTATTTGTGAAAACAATGGTTTCTATTCAACAAGTGCTTTCCTTCTAAGAGTCTGGTACGTGATAGGCAGAGGGTACCTATGTGACCAACCCTCCATAAAAATCGTGGACTCTGGTTGGTTTAGGCTACTATAACAAGTTTAGTCTGGGTGACTTAAAAAGCAAACATTCATTTCTTACAGTTCTACAGGTTGGAAAATCTAAGATTAAGGTGCCAGAAGATCCTGTGTCTGATGTGCTTCTCCTTTTGGTTTGCAGATGGCTGTTTTCCCATTGTATCCTCACATGGTATAGAGAAGAGAAAGAAAGCAAGCTCTCTCAACATCTCTTTTATAAGGATACTAATCCCATCATGAGGGCTCCACCCTCAAGACCTAATTACTCCCAATGGCTCCATCTCCAAATACCATTATACTGAGGACTAGGATTTCAACATAGAATTTCTGGGGAGATGTAAACATTCATTTCCTAGCAGACACTGAAATTTTCTAATGAGCCACCCTTGCTGGCACACGTTTTTACATATCTTTGGAGGAGGAATTAATCCTCCTGCAACTTCACTTCAAGAGAACTCTTGGAAGCTATGCCTGAATTCCTTCAGACTCCCACCACCCCCATGTGCCTTTTTCCTTTGCTGATTTTCCTCTGTATCCTTTATTGTAACAAAAGGTAACCAATAGTATAATAACTTTTATAACCTGTGAGTAGGTCTAGTGAATCATTGCATGTGAGAAGAGTGCTGGGGATCCAGAAATTCCACTTAGTTATAGACCCAGAAGAACTGAGAGCAGTGAGTGAGATACTTTTACACAGGTTTCATAGCAACATAAGTTCAGTTCAGTTCAGTCGCTCAGTCATGTCTGACTCTTTGCGATGCCATGAACCGCAGCATGCCAGGCCTCCCTGTCCATCACCAACTCCCGGAGTTCACCCAGACTCACATCCATTGATTCGGTGATGCCATCCAGCCATCTCATCCTCTGTTGTCCCCTTCTCCTTCTGCCCCCAATCCCTCCCAGCATCAGAGTCTTTTCCAATGAGTCAACTCTTCGCATGAGGTGGCCAAAGTACTGGAGTTTCAGCTTCAGCATCATTCCCTCTAAAGAAACCCCAGGGCTGATCTCCTTCAGAATGGACTGGTTGGATCTCCTTGCAGTCCAAGGGACTCTCAAGAGTCTTCTCCAACACCACAGTTCAAAAGCATCAATTCTTCGGCACTCAGCTTTCCTCACAGTCCAACTCTCACATCCATACATGACCACTGGAAAAACCATAAGTTACAACAGGCTAAAGAATAGAAGCAACCCAAATGCCCATCAACAGAAGAATGGACAAAGAAAGTGTGGTATATAAAATATAATAGAATATTTTCACCTTTAAAAAGCAATGAAGTTCTGATATATGCTACAGCATAGATGTACCTGGAAACACTTGCTAGGCTGGATATAGTCACATATTGCATGATTCCACTTATATGAAATATCTACAATGAGAAAGTTATAGAGATGGAATATAGAGTAGAGGGTACTAGAAACCAGAGGGGAGAAGTCAAAACACAGTTATATAAGTTTTTTGAGACATGGGGCTGTACATTAGACGATGTATTATTGATATTTACACAAACCATTTTCCAAAAATTTCCCTAAACCAGGAAAAAGATTGTTCAGAGCAGAAATTTTACTCTTTATGTGTCATGAGTCACATTTGGAGACACAGCATTCAATATGAATTAGAGCACACTTTTCCCCTTAGGAAGCAGTTAAAATATTGAGGGACATGTGATCCTATAGGACTGCTTTTCTCATCTTGGTGACTTCTAAATTGAGCAAGCTAATGACTTGATCACTATTGTTCAAAACTTTCTGAGTGAATTTTGTTAAAGCCTGTATGTGAGTGATATTTTTCCAACTGAAGGAACACATTACTGTTGCCCAGTTGGCACCACAGTTTGAAGGCAACAATTCTTTGGTGTCTGCCTTCTTTACAGTCCAGCTCTCACAACCATACATGACCACTAGGAAGACCATAGCCTTGACTATATGAACCTTTGTTGGCAGAGTAATGTCTCTGCTTTTCAACCCACTGTCTGGGTTTGTCATAGCTTTTAGGTTTGTCTATAAAGAAGGAACACATATTGAGGGCAAATGATTGTATCATTGGAAAACTGATTAAGCTCAACAAGCCTGCCTTGAGGGTAGGTTGGTAGGGGCTATTTCCAGGGTTACCCATAAATGATCTTGGGCCCTAGGGAAATCAATTGTGCATCTTAACAACACTGGGAAAATCAAGATCATAAATCTGTTCCATAAATCCACTGGGCCCTATTAGTGTCTACCCAATATTCAACATCTAGTGAAAAGGAGTGTTTATGGCCAGGTTTGGAATAGTCATCATTAATTGACCAGATAAGAGGGCCTCAGTTAGTGATATCGGTGGTTTAGCTTGCATGGTGCTAGAGTTTATTTCTTTTAAAATAAAATTTCTAAGGACCATCTAATTAGAGCCTTGGAGAAGAGAAATCCACCAAGGCAACCTGAGAGTTCTGAACATAGGTAATTGGCCAGAAACCCAACAGTTGGATTGATTTCTGAAACTTGCAAATGATTGAGCCCAAAAAATGTTTGGTTGATAAGCAAAAGTATGAACAGCTGTCAAAGTAATCAGTATACAGTTCTGGTACATTATCTTGGGTCAGCTGTCTACTTTAGATGTCATTTTCTTGCCCTATTCTGGTAGTGCTGGTCTTAGTTAAAGTTGGGCCTTAGAAACAAGAGTTACAGTTCATTCAGGAAAGGAGGTCTGATATGGTGAGATATACAAAGCCTAGAGCGTACTCTTTTAAGTTTTGCAGTACAACAATTTGTTAGCAAATATAACCCCTTCCAACATGACTGTAAAGAGTCCTTTATCTGAAGACTTTTACATTAGGCATAATTTCCAGGTTGCAGGTCATGGCAAATCTGATCTTCATCAAAAGACAGATTGCTGTGCTAAGCTTCAGAAACAAGCTTAGATGTCCTTTTAATAACTAAACTTTACAAGGAGCTATCTGGGAAGTGAGTCTTAGTTTCAAATAATTTCCAATAAGAGTTTCCAAATTCTGGAGGAATCTGATAGAAGACATAAATGTTTCAACTGTACTTACAGATGTGTAATGTAAAGGTTTCTTTATATCTGAAAAACATAAAGACCAGTAATATTTCAGACAAAACCTCCATATTATAACCATACTCGCCAGTTCATTCAGTCCTGAGTTTTCAAAATTTGCTGGCATAATGACTACAGCACTTTCACAGCATCATCTTTTAGCATTTGAAATAGCTCAACTGGAATTCCATCACTTCCACTAGCTCTGTTTATAGTGATGCTTCCTAAGGCCTACTTGACTTTGCATTCCAGGATGTCTGACTCTAGGTGAGTGATCACACTGTTGTGGTTATCTGGGTCATTAAGATATTTTTTGTATAGTTCTTCTGTGTATTCTTGCCACCTCTTCTTAGTATCTTCTGCTTCTGTTAGGTCCATACCATTTCTGTCATTTATTGTGCCCATGTTTGCATGAAATGTTCCCTTGGCACCTCTCATTTTCTTGAAGAGGTCCCTAGTCTTTCCCATTCTATTGTTTTCCTCTATTTCTTTGCATTGATCACTGCGGAAGGCTTTCTTATCTCTCCTTGCTATTCTTTGGAACTCTGCATTCAAATGGGTATATCTTTCCTTTTCTCCTTTGCCTTTGGCTTCTTTTCTTTTCTCAGCTGTTTGTAAGGCCTCCTCAGACAACCATTTTGCCTTTTTGGATTTCTTTTTCTTGGGGATGGTTGCTGCCTCCTGTACAATGTCACAATCCTCTGTCCATAGTTCTTTAGGCACTCGATGAGATCTAATCCCTTGAGTCTGTCACTTCCACCGTATAATCATAAGGGATTTGATTTTGGTCATACCTGAATGGTCTATAGGTTTTCCCTATTTTCTTCAATTTAAGTCTGAATTTTGCAATAAAGAGTTCATGATCTGAGCCATAGGCAGCTCCTGGTCTTGTTTTTGCTGATTGTATAGCACTTATCCATATTCGACTGCAAAGAATACAATCAGTCTGATTTCGGTATTGACCGTCTGGTGATGTCCATGTGTAGAGTCGTTTCTTGTGTTGTTGGAAGAGGGTGTTTGTTATGACCAGTGCCTTCTCTTGTCAGAACTCTGTTAGCCTTTGCCCTGCTTCATTTTGTGTTCCAAGGCCAAACTTGCCTGTAATTCCAGGTGTCTCTTGACTTCCTCCTTTTGCATTCCAGTCCCCTATGATGAAAAAGAAATCTTTTTTGGTGTTAGTTCTAGGAGGTCTTGTAGGTCATCATAGAACCATTCATCTTCAGCTTCTTTGGCATTAGTGTTTGGGGCATAAACTTGGATTACTGTGATACTGAAAGGTTTGCTTTGGAAACGAACAGATTTTAATCTGTCAGTTTTGAGATTGCACCCAAGTACTGCATTTCAGACTCTTTGACTATGAGGGCTGCTGCTGCTGCTAAGTCACTTCAGTCGTGTCCGACTCTGTGTGATCCCATAGACAGCAGCCCACCAGGCTCCCCCGTCCCTGGAATTCTCCAGGCAAGAACACTGGGTGGGTTGCCATTTCCTTCTCCAATGCATGAAAGTGAAAAGTGAAAGCGAAGTCTCTCAGTCGTATCCAACTCGTAGCGACTCCATGGACTGCAGCCCACCAGGCTCTTCCGTCCATGGGATTTTCCAGGCAGGAGTACTATGAGGGCTAATCCATTTAAGAGATTCTTGCCCACAGTAGTAGATATAGTGGTCATCTGAATTAAATTCGCCCATTCCGGTCCATTTTAATTCACAGATTCCTAAAATGTCGATGTTCACTCTTGCTATCTCCTGTTTGTCCATTTCCAATTTACCTTGATTCTTGGACTTAACATTCCAGGTTCCTATGCAATATTGTTTTTTACAGCATCGGACTTTACTTCTATCACCAATCACATCCACAACTGGGTGTTGTTTTCGCTTTGGCTCCGTCTCTTCATTCTTTCTGTAGTTATTTCTCCACTGTTCTCCAGTAGCATATTGGGCACCTACCGACCCGGGAGTTCATCTTTCAGTGTCCTATCTTTTTGCCTTTTCATACTGTTCATGGGGTTCTCAAGGAAGCATACTGAAGTGCTTTCCCATTCCCTTCTCCAGCGGACTACGTTTTGTGGGAACTCTCCCCAATAACCGGTCTGTCTTGGGTGGCCCTACACCGCATGACTTAATAGTTTCACTGAGTTAGACAAGGCTGTGATCCTTGTGATTTGTTTGGTTAACTTTCTGTAATTGTGGTTTTCATTCTGTCTGCCCTCTGGTGAATAAGTTTAAGAGGCTTGTGGAAGCATCCTGATGGGAGGGGACTGACTTATACCCTTTAGTGAAAGTGAAAGTGAAAGTGAAATGGTTAGTGGCTCAGTCATGTCCAACTCTTTGTAACCCTAAGGACTGTAACCCACCAGGCTCCTCTGTCCATGGAATTCTCTAGGCAAGAATATTGGAGTGGGTTGCCATTTCTTTCTCCAGGAGAATTTCCTTACCCAAGGATCAAATCCATGTCTCTTATATCTCCCACACTGGCACCCAGGTTCTTTACCGCCTGAGCCACCAGGAAAGCCCTTTGGTACATTGCTCCAAATTTTTGTTGTGATGAGACTAGGACCAAGTAAGATAAATAAGCTAACCTGACTTAGGCATATACTTTTAGAGTTTTAAAAAGCAATTTTAATTATTATATAAACTCTTGTAAAATCAGACATCTTGTAGAGACTGATAATTTTCTGGCTTCTGTGCATATTTTTAATTGGGTCAACTTGAACTCTAAGGATAGCAAGATTAATAGAATTTAGGAAAGCCTGGCTTGTCACTTAAATTTAAGGGTTGCTGGCTGTGCAGGGCTTTTGTTCTCCTACTCTGCTATAGCAGAACAAAGGCTGCTAGTTTGTTTTTTTTTTTCCTCAGAATCCTGTCCCTCTGATTCTGATTGCCTGAACCTGAGTCAAAACTGAAACCCTATATTGATACTATCTGCTGTGGGCTACTTCAGCCTCAGCACAAATTCTGCAGGATTAAAAGCAGAAAAAAACTCAGACTATGGTATCACTGTAGATTCACGACATGCCTGCATGGGGCCACCGAGTCTGAAAACATCATGGATGTTGGCTGGACTGCCTGGATCACACACAAATGTCCACATGAAAGAGCTTATTTTCTAATGGGACCATTTGAAATCAGGCTATATTACTGACACAAAAAGTAATTGCATTCCTAACCTATGAATTCTACCTCAAACTACAAGTCTGGGGAGGAATGCGAAGTCTCTGCCCAGTCCTGGCCGAGTGGACTCTTGACCCCCTCTTAGGGGTGGCTCACTGTTGTTGATTATATTCGCCTTACTGGATTGGTTGCAGTTTGCAACAACAGACGGATAAACTGACCCAACTTTCCTTGTCCTTCTCCTGGTACACATACTTTAGTAAAGCAAGTTGATCATTAGCGCAGTTACCCACACAATGGATTAATTTTTTCTAGATGCTCACTGGATACTTCATCAGGTCGGGGAAGGTTGTGAAAACCCATTTTTCAATTTTTCAAAATTCAAAATTTTCTCCTGACTGATTCCTGAACATGTCTTTCTAGTTAAAGCTGTATAAAAATGGTTTACTATGAAAATATTTTTATTCCTCTTGCATACAACTCTTCCTGATGAAATTTCTGGATTAGATTAGGTAATGATTTAAAAAATGTAATGTTACAATGATTAAAAAGGACACACTGATTTTGCAACAAGAGTGGAAAAAATAAAACCCCAGTAGTATCTGGAAGGCATACAGGGATGGGGGACAGGGAGTGGTGAATTAATGATCTTTGTTTTTCAAAACCCTTCCAGGAAGGGTTGCATTGTCCATCGACAGAGGAATAGATAAAGATGATGTGGTTTATACATCATTGTATGGAGCAATGGAGTTGATCTCAGGTTGCCTTGACCTGCAGCAACTTGAAGCAAGATTTCAGTCCCCAGCCACTGAGAAAGTTCTGAATTCAGACTGACCTGCTGAAATTTGATCACTCACAGTGGTATTGGCAACAGGACAGTGTGGGTGGCCTCAGCTTCTCACTGTTAATTCAAAACACACATGCTAAACTGGAACTGACTGCTTCCTTGCAGCCCCTCTAAAATCAAGGACTCACGCTACAAACTTCCATCTGAACTAGAAATCCCACGGCTGGGGACTGTGGCAGTATTTTGTGTCCTGCTTGGGGTGCACTAATGATTGAACTGTGTCCTTGGGGATTGTCCTGTTTATGTTTGTCCCCTGGTGTATGACACTGCCTCAGCTGCAAGACATTTAGGTCAACTCCGATTTATTGGCCAGGGTTATTCTGTGCTTGAATTTATGCCTTAGGTCACCAAAGAAGATTCATACAGAAACTTGAGGAGGAAGATACCTGCTTTTTTTCAAAGTAGAGCTTTGTAACTGGTGGGATTTTTTTTTCCAATTTTCATTTTATATTGGAATACGATTGATTAACAATGATGTGTTAGTTTCAGGTGTACAGCAAAGTGACCCAGTTATGTATATATAAGTATCTATTCTTTCTCAAATTATTTTCCCATTTAGGTTATTGTAGAATTTTGAGCAAGTTCTCTGTGCTATACAGTAGGTCCTTGTTAGTTATCTATTTTAAATATAGTAGTGTATACAAGTCCATCCCAAATTCCCTGTCTATCCTCCTCCTCTCACCCTTTCCCCCACTCCCACCCAGTAACCAGAAGTTTGTTGTCTGTGAGTGTTTCAGTTTTGTAAAGAAGTTTATTTGTATCTTTTTTTAAAAAAAGATTCTACCTGTAAATGATACCATATGATATTTATCTTTTTTTGTCTGACTTACTTCATTTAGTTTGATAACCTCCAGATCCATCTATGTTGCTACAAATGGTATTATTTCATTCTTTTCAATGCCTGAATAATATTCTGAGGCAAGAGATAAATGGGCCCCACAGCGAACAGCTGGAGTTGTCCCCTTGGGCAGATACTCCAAGATGAAGAGGAGGAGGAACTAAACCTTGCCCAGATAAGAGATAAAAGACCACATATTCTTCATTTTCAAAGACAAAGAGACCTTCCACACTATACATGTGCAGAAAGGCTCCTTGAAGGTCAAAAAGGGAGAAGACATCACCCCATAGTAGGTGATGTCAACCCATCCATAGGCGTCTTTGCTAGAATCCACCTTGGCTAAGAGATGCGCATGCTCACATGGAAGGACCCTGAGATATACCAGATATGGACTCAAAACCAGGCAAAGCAAGATGATAGGCCAAAGGAAACCTGGAAGAAATGCCCCATATAATGATTCAAGCTACCATGAGGGCATGACTTTCTGAGCCCACTTGTGTGTCTATCCACAAGTACTCTTTTTCCTAATAAACACTTTGTTTACTACTTTCTATCTTGACATAGAAATTCGCTTTTACACAGCTCACAGGCCAGGACCTTGTCACTGGCCACTGATACCTAGTGGTCTAGTGGTTAGTATTCAATACTCTCACTGCTGTGGCCTGACTTCAATCTCTGCCTGGGGAATGAAATCTTGCTTTAAGCTGCTGCAGGTCAAGGCAACCTGAGATCAACTGCATTGCTCCATACATTGATGTATATATCACATCATCTTTATCTATTCCTCTGTCGATGGACATTTAGGTTGCTCCATGTCCTGGTTCATGTACTTCCATGTACCAGAAATGGTATGGACCTAACAGAAGCAGAAAATAGTAAGAAGAGATGGCAAGAATACACAGAAGAACTATACAAAAAAGATTTTCACTACCCAGATAATCACAATGGTGTGATCACTGACCTAGAGCCAGACATCCTGGAATGTGAAGTCAAGTGGGCCTTAGAAAGCATCACTACCAACAAAGCTAGTGGAGGTGATGGAATTCCAGTTGAGCTCTTTCAAACCCTGAAAGATGATGCTGTGAAAGTGCTGCACTCAATATGCCAGCAAATTTGGAAAACTCAGCAGTGGCCACAGGACTGGAAAACGTCAGTTTTCATTCCAATCCCAAAGAAAGGCAATGCCAAAGAATGCTCAAACTACCGCACAATTGCACTCATCTCACATGCTAGTAAAGTAATGCTCAAAATTCTCCAAGCTAGGCTTCAGCAATACATGAACCGTGAACTTCCAGTTGTTCAAGCTGGTTTTAGAAAAGGCAGAGGAAACAGAGACCAAATTGCCAACATCTGCTTGATCATCGAAAAAGCAAGAGAATTCAAGAAAAACATCTATTTCTGCTTTATTGACTATGCCAAAGCCTTTGACTGTGTGGATCACATTCAACTGTGGAAAATTCTGAAAGAGATGGGAATACCAGACCACCTGACCTGCCTCTTGAGAAACCTGTATGCAGGAGGTCAGAAGCAACAGTTATAACTTGACACAGAACAACAGACTGGTTCCAAATAGGAAAAGGAGTATGTCAAGGCTGTATATTGTCACCCTGCTTATTTAACTTATATGCAGAGTACATCGTGAGAAACGCTGGGCTGGATGAAGCACATGCTGGAGTCAAGATTGCCAGGAGAAACATCAAAACCTCAGATATGCAGATGACACCACCCTTGTGGCAGAAAGTAAAGAAGAACTAAAAAGCCTCTTGATGAAAGTTAAAGAGGAGAGTGAAAAAGTTGGCTTAAAGCTCAACATTCAGAAAACGAAGATCACGGTATCTGGTCCCATCACTTCATGGCAAATAGGGAAACAGTGGAAACAGTGTCAGACTTTATTTTTCTGGGCTCCAAAATCGCTGCAGATGGTGATTGCAGCCATGAAATTAAAAGACACTTACTTCTTGGAAGGAAAGTTATGACCTACCTAGACAGCATATTATAAAGCAGAGACATTACTTTGTCAACAAAGGTCCATCTAATCAAGGCTATAGTTTTCCCAGTGGTCATGCATGGATGTGAGAGTTGGACTACAAAGAAAGTGGAGCACCGAAGAATTGATGCTTTTGAACTGTGGCATTGGAGAAGACTCTTGAGAGTCCCTTGGACTGCAAGGAGATCCAACCAGTCCATCCTAAAGGAGATCAGTCCTGGGTGTTCACTGGTAGGACTGATGTTGAAGCTGAAACTCCAATACTTTGGCCACCTGAGGCAAAGAGTTGACTCTTTTGAAAAGACCCTGATGGTGGGAAATTTTGAGGGCAGAGGAGAAGGGGATGACAGAGGATGAGATGGTTGGATGGCATCACCGACTCAATGGCCATGGGTTTGAGTGAACTCCGGAAGTTGGTGATGGACAGGGAGGCCTGGAGTGCTGCGGTTCATGGGGTCACAAACAGTCGAACAGGACTGAGCGACTGAACCGAAGTGCCATACATCAACATGAATTACCCAGAGGTATACATATGTCCCCTCCATCTTGAACCTCCCTCTCATCTCCTTCCCCATCCCATTCCTCTAGGTTGTCACAGAGCACTGGCTTTGGGTTCCATGTGTCATACAGCAAATTCCAATTGGTTGTCTATTTTATATACACTAATGTATATGTTTCAATGCTACTCTCTCAAGTCATCCCTCCCTCTCCTTCCCCACATGTGTCCAAAAGCCTGTGCTTTATGTCTGCATCTCCTTTGCTGCTCTACAAATAGGATTATCAGTACCATCTTTCTAGTTTTCATATATTTGCATTACTATACAATAGTTGTCTTTCTCTTTCTGATTTACATCATTCTGCATAATAGGGTCTAGGTTCATCCACCTTATTAGAACTGATTCAAATATGTTCCTTTTTTTAAATAGCTGAGTAATATTCCATTCTGTATCACAGGTTCTTTATCCACACAAATGTCAATGGACATCTAGGTTCTTCCTTGTAATAGCTATTGTAAATAGTGGTATGATGAACATTGAAGTACTCAGTTATGGTTTCCTCAGGGTATTTGCCCAGTAGTGGGATGGTTGGGTCATATGGTAGACTTATTCATAGTTTTTAAAGAAATCTCCATACTGCTTTCCATAGTGGCTGTATCAATTTACATTGCCAGCAACAGTGCAAGAGGATACCCTTTTCCCCACACCCTCTCCAGCGTTTATTGTTTTTAGACATTTTGATCATGGGCATTCTAACTGGTGTGGGATGTTACCTCATTGTAGTTTTGATTTGCATTTCTCTACTAATGAGTGATGCTGAGCATCTTTTCATTTGTTTATAAGTCATCTGTAAGTCTTCTTTGAAGAAATGTCATTTTAAGTCCTCTCTGCAATTTTTGATTGGGTTGTTTGTTTTTCTGGTATTGAGCTGCATGAACTGCTTATATGTTTTGGAGATTAATCCTTTGTCAGTTATTTCATTTGCTATTATTTTCTTCCACTCTGAGGGTTGTCTTTTCACCTTACTTATAGTTTTCTTTACTGTGTAAAAGCTTTTAAGTTTAATTAGGTCTCATTTGTTTATTTTTGTTTTTATTTCCATTACAGAAACAGAAGAGATTAAGAAGAGGTGGTGAGAATACACAGAAGAACTGTACAAAAAAGGTCTTACTGACCCAGATAAGCACAATGATGTGATCAAACACATACAGTCAGATATCCTGGAGCATGAAGTCAAGTGGGCCTTAGGAAGCACTACTATGAACAAAGCTAGTGGAAGTGACAGAATTCCAGCTGAGCTATTTTAAATCGTAAAAGATGCTGCTGTTAAAGTGCTGCACTCAATATGCCCAAAAACTTGGAAAATTCAGCAGTAGCCAGAAGACTGGAAAAGGTCAGTTTTCATTCCAATCCTACAATAATAGTAGTGGACTTTAACACCCCACTGGCATCAATGCACAAGCCATCTAGACAGAAAATCAGTAAGAAAACACAAGTATTAAATGCCACAATAGACCAGTTGTACTTAGTAGAAATCTATAGGACATTCCATCCAAAATCAACAGAATACACATTCTTTTTAACATTTTTATTGGAATATAGTTGACTTACAAAGATGTATTAGTTTCAGGTGTACAGTAAAGAGAATCTGTCATACATGTACATATTATCATTTTTTTTAGATTCCTTTCCCATATAGGCCATTACAAAGTATTGAGTAGAATTTCCTATGCTATGTAGTAGGTCCTTATTAGTTATCTGTTTTGTATATAGCAGTGTGCATATGTCAATCCCAGGGTCCCAATTTATCCATTCCCCTCATAGACCCTGGTAAACATGTTTATTTTCTATATCTGCAACTCTATTTTTGTTTTATAGATAAGTGTATTTGTATCATTTTTTTTAGATTTCACATATAAGTGGTAAATATTTGTCTTTGATTTACTTCACTAAGTATGACAATCTGTAGGTACATCTATGTTGCTGCAAATGACATTATTTCATTTTTTTATGGCTGAGTAATATTACATAGTATATATGTATCACATCTTCTTTGTCTATTCCTCTGTTGATGGATATTTGGTTGCTTCCTTCTCCTGTCTATTGTAAATAGTACTGAAATGAATATTGGGTTCATGTATCTTTTTGAATTATGGTTTTTCTCCAGATATATGCCCAGGAGTGGGATTGTTGAATCATACAGTAGCTCTATTTTCAGTTTTTTAAGGGACCTCCATACAGTAAGTCTCCTGCATATGAATGAATTCCATTCTGAGAATGCATTCATAAATCCAATTCATTTATATGTCCAAAAAAGTTAACCTAGGTATCCAACTAATACAATCAGCTATATAGTACTGCACTGTAATGGGTTTATAATACTTTTCACACAAATAATACACAAAAGGCAAACAAAAAATAAACATTTTTAATCTTATAATACAGTGTCTTGAAAAGAACAGTACTACATTGCAAGAGCTTGCATTCAGGGGTTGGCATCAGGCGAAAAGACAAGAAGACTTACTGACTAAAGGAGGGAGAGGAGGTGGAGATGGTAGAGCTCCATAGGAGATAGAGGACAAGTTGCAATTTCACTCACACCTGGCATTTGCATCTTTGAAAAGTCACAACTTGAAGGTTCTTTTGTAAGGGGATTACTATATAGTTCTCCATAGTGGCTTATACCAGTTTACATTCCCACCAACAGAGTAGGATGGTTCCCTTTTATCCACACCCTTTCTAGCATTTATTGTTTGTAGATTTTTGATGATGGCTATGCACTCATCTCACACGCTAGTAAAGTAATGCTCAAAATTCTCCAAGCCAGGCTTCAGCAATATGTGAACCGTGAACTTCCTGATGTTCAAGCTGGTTTTAGAAAAGGCAGAGGAACCAGACATCAAACTGCCAACATCTGCTGGATCATGGAAAAAGCAAGAGAGTTCCAGAAAAGCATCTATTTCTGCTTTACTGACTATGCCAAAGCCTTTGACTGTGTGGATCACATTCAACTGTGGAAAATTCTGAAAGAGATGGGAATACCAGACCACCTGATCTGCCTCTTGAGAAATATGTATGCAGGTCAGGAAGCAACAGTTAGAACTGAACATGGAACAACAGACTGATTCCAAATAGGAAAAGGAGTTCATCAAGGCTGTATATTGTCACCCTGTTTATTTAACTTATATGCAGAGTACATCATGAGAAACGCTGGACTGGAAGAAACACAAGCTGGAATCAAGATTGCTGGGGGAAATATCAATAACCTCAGATATGCAGATGACACCACCCTTATGGCAAAGTGAAGAAGAACTAAAAAGCCTCTTGATGAAAGTGAAAGTGGAGAGTGAAAAAGTTGGCTTAAAGCTCAACATTCAGAAAACGAAGATCATGGCATCTGGTCCCACCACTTCATGGGAAATAGATGGGGCAACAGTGGAAACAGGGTCAGACTTTATTTTTCTGGGCTCCAAAATCACTACAGATGATGACTGCAGCCATGAAATTAAAAGGTGCTTACTCCTTGGAAGGAAAGTTATGACCAACCTAGATAGCATATTCAAAAGCAAAGACATTACTTTGCCAACAAAGGTTCGTCTAGTCAAGGCTATGGTTTTTCTTGTGGTCATGTATGGATGTGAGAGTTGGACTGTGAAGAAGGCTGAGCGCCGAAGAATTGATGCTTTTGAACTGTGGTGTTGCAAGGAGATCCAACCAGTCCATTCTGAAGGAGATGAGCCCTGGGATTCCTTTGGAAGGAATGATGCTTAAGCTGAAACTCCAGTACTTTGGCCACCTCATGCAAAGAGTTGACTCATTGGAAAAGACTCTGATGCTGGGAGGGATTGGGGGCAAGAGGAGAAGGGGACGACAGAGGATGAGATGGCTGGATGGCATCACTGACTCGATGGACGTGAGTCTGAATGAACTCCGGGAGTTGGTGATGGACAGGGAGGCCTGGCGTGCTGCGATTCATGGGGTCGCAGAGAGTCGGACACGACTGAGCGACTGATCTGATCTGATCTGATGAGATGATACTTCATTTTAGTTTTGATTTTCATTTCTCTGATAATACGTGATGTTAAGCATCTTTTCATGTGTGTCTTGGGCATCTGTATGTCTTCTTTGGAGAAGCTGTTTATTTAGATCTGCTAATTTTTTTTATTGGGTTGTTTTATTTTATATTGAACAATATGAACTGATTGCCTATTTTGGAGATTAATTCCTTGCCAGTTGCTTCATTTGCAAATATTTTCTCCCATTTTCCCATTTTTGTTTTGCTTATGGTTTCTTTTGCTGTGCAAAATGTTTTGAGTTTAACTAGGTCCCATTTGTTACTTTTGTTTTTATTTTTCACTCTAGGAAGTGGGTATAGAAAGGTTCTTATGGTGATTTATTTCAAAGAGTGTTCTGCCTATGTTTGCCTCTAAAAGTTTCATAGTATTTGATCCTACATTTAAGTCTTTAATCTTTTTTGACTTTATTTTTGTGTGTGTTGTTAGGAAGTATTCTTATTTCATTCTTTTACATGTAGCTGCTCAGTTTTCCCAGCACCACTTATTGAAGACACTGTCTTTTCTCCACTGTATATTTTCACCTCCTTTTTCATCGATTAGGTGACTGTAGGTGCATGAGTTTATTTCTGGGCTTTCTCTTCTGTTCCATTGATCTATGTTTCTGTTTTGGGCTAGCACCATACTGTTTTGATTACTGTAATTTTGTTGTATAGTCTGAAGTCAGGGAGTCTGATTTCCCCAGCTCCATTTCTTTCTCAAGATTGCTTTGGCTATTCAGGGCCTTTTGTGATTCCATATAAATTGTAAAATTTTTTGTTCTAGTTCTGTGAAATTTTTTATTGGTAATTTGATAAGGCTTGCACTGAAACTAGATTTCTTTGGGTAGTAGTACTATCATTTTCACAATGTTGATTCTTCCAATCCAAGAACATACTGTATCTCTCTATCTGTTTGTGTCATCTTTTATTTCTTTCATCAGTATCTTATAGTTTTCTGAGGGCAGGTTTTTGTCTCTTTGGTAGGTTTATTTCTTGGTGTTTTATTCTTTTTAATGTGATCATGAGTAGGATTTTTCTTTGATTTCTATTTCTGATCTTTTGTTGTTAGGATATAGCAATGCAGGAGATTTTTGTGTATTTTGTATCCTACATTACCAAACTCACTGATCAGCTCTAGTAGTTTTCTAGGAGCATCTTTACAGTTTCTATGTATAGTAGTATCATGTCTGAAAGCAGTGACAGTTTTATTTCTTTTCCAACTTGAATTTCTTTTATTTTTTTCTCTTACTCCCAAGGCTAGGACTTCCAAGACTATGTTGAATAATACTGGCAAGAGTGTGTATCCTTGTCTTGTTCATTTCTTAGAGGAAATACTTTCAGTTTTTCATCACTGAGAATGATGTTTGTTGTGGTTTTGTCTTATGACCTATATTACATTAAGAGGCATGCTTGTTAAGTCACTTCAGTCATGTCTGACTCTTTGCAACCCTATGGACCATAGCCCATCAGGCTTTTCTGTCCATGGAATTCACCAGACAAGAATACTGGAGTGGGTTGCCATGCTCTCCTCCAGGAGATCTTCCTAACATAGGGATTGAACCCACATCTCTTATGTCTCCTGTATTGGCAGCCAAGTTCTTTATCACTAGCACCACCTGGGAAGCCTTATTATGTTGATATAGTTTCCCTCTATGCCCTCTGTCTGGAGAGTTCCATCCTCTTCAGTTTTGGGGAATAGTTTGAGGAGGATAGGCATTACCTTTCCTTTATATGTTTGACAGGATTCCCCTGTGAAGCTGTCTGTTCCTGAACTTTTGTTTTCTGTGAGCTTTTTATTAAGTTTTTTTTAAAACAAATTCTAATTCACTACTAGCTATTTATCTGTTCACATTGTCTATTTCTTTTTAATTCAGCATGACAAGCAAGCTGTGTATGTCACTAGAAACTTGTCCATTTCTCCTACACTGTTCAGTGTTTTGGCATATAACTGTTACAGTATCATCTTAGGTGTTTTTTTTTTGTATCTCTGTGGTATTGTTTATTATTTCTTTCTTTTCATTTCTTAATTTGTTTATTTTTATCCCCTCTCTTTTCTTCCTGATGAGCCTGGTCAGAAAATTGTCAATTTTGTTTATTTTTTCAAAGACTCAGCTATATTCATTGCTATTGGTTTTATCGATATTTTCTATTGCATTTTTTTGACCAAGGGAGGGTACTCATACTTTATTTATATCCTTTATGATCTTTATTATTTCCTTCTTTCTGACTGTTGACTTTGGGCTTTCTTAATTGTTATTTTTCTAATTCTTTTAGATGACAGATTAGGTTACTTATTTGAGATTATTTTTGTTTGTTTCTTGAGGTAGGCCTGTATTATCATAAATTTACCTCTTAGAACTGCTTTTGCTGCATCTCATATAATATGGAAAGTTGTGTTTCCATTTTAATGTGTCTCTAGGTATTTTCTAATTTCTTCTTTGATTTCTTTATTGAGCCATTGGTTTTTAGTAGCACATCATTTATTCTCTATGTGTTTGTGCTTTCCTTGCATTTTCTCCTGTTATTGATCTCTTCTTTAATACCATTGTGATTAAAAAAAAGAAGAAGAAGGAAAAGAGCGTTTGATATAATTCCTATCCTCTTAAATTTTTTGAGACTTGTTTTGTCTCCTACCATTGGAAGGACTGATGTTGAAGCTGAAACTCCAATACTTTGGCCACCTGATGCAAAGAGCTGACTCATTGGGAAAGACCCTGATGCTGGGAAGATTGAGCACAGGAGGAGAAGAGGATGACAGAGGATGAGATGGTTGGATGGCATCACTGACTCAATGGACATGGGTTTGGATAGACTCCGGGAATTGGTGATGGACAGGGAGGCCTGGCGTGCTGTGGTTCATGGGGTCACAAAGAATTGGACATGACTGAGTGACTGGACTGAACTGAACTGAACTGATGTTATCCATCCTGGAGAATGTTCCGTGTACACTTGAAAAAATGTGTATTCTGATTAAAATTTTCCGTCAAACACCAGATAGCTTCACAGGCAAATTCTTTCAAACATTTACAGAAGAGTAAGCATCTATACTTCTGAAATTCTTCCCAAAAATTGCAGAGGAAGGAACACTCCCAAGCTCATTCTACAAGGCCACCATCGCCCTAGTACCAAAACTAGAAAAATATATCACAAAAAGAAGAAAATACAGGGTTTCCCTGGTGGCTAAGTGGTAAAGAATCTACCTACCAATGGAAGAGACACTGGTTTGATCCCTGATCTGGGAAGATCCCACATGCCATGAAGCAACTAAGCCCATGGGCCACAACTACTGAGCCTGTGCTCTAGAGGCTGGGAGTCAGCTGCTAAGCCCATGTACAGGAACTACTGAAGTCTGTGTGCCTAGAGCCTATGATCCACAACAAGAGAAGCCACTGCAATGAAAAGCCTGTGCATCACGATGAGAGAGTAGCCCCCTCCCCTGCTCTCCACAACTAGAAAAAAGTCCATGCAGCAATGAAGACCCAGCACAGTCTAAAACGTAAATAAATAAAATTATTTTTTAAAAGAAAACCACAGGCCAATATCATTGATGAACATAGACAAAAAAATCTTCAACAAAATACTAGCAAACCAAATCCAACTACATATTGAGAGGATCATACACCATGAACAAATGAGATTTATCCGAGAGATTCAAAGATTTTTCAATATCTGCAAATCAATCAGTATGATACACCACATCAAGTTGTAGAATAAAAACCATATGGTCTTCTCAATAGATGCAGAAAAAGCTTTTGACAAAATTCAGCACCCATTCATGATAAAAAAAAAAAAAAACCTCTCATCAAAATTACTATAGAGGAACCATACTTCAACATAATAATGTCTATGACAAACCATAGCTTACATCATACTCAACTATGAAAAGCTGAAAGCTTTTCCTCTAAAATCAGAAACAGGTGGAAGAACTTCCAAGATAATAGAGGAATAAGACAGGAAGATAACCTTCCTCCCCACAAATACATGAAAAATTTATCTAGATATGGAACAACTCATACAGAACACCATAGGGACATTGGCAGAAGACCCTAGACTTCCAAAAAGGCTAGCCAATTTCCTTAGAATGAGATAGGGCAAAAGATAAAGATAAAAAAAGAAACAAAGAATTTCAGCAAGGGGACCTGCACCCTGGGGAGTGAGTTATGAAAGAGGAAAAGTTTCCACACTCTCAGAAACTCCCTCATAGGTGAGGACAGAAGGGAGCTTAGGAACCTTAGGTGGGGAGCACAATGGAAGGTGCTTGGAAGACAAAATGAAAATAATTTACCACAGAGATCGTTGCTGAACAGCAAGCACATCCTAACCAAGGAGTGAGTGGCACACTCGCTCCAGCGGTGGAGGCCAGGGTGCCAAGACTCAGGCGCAAATGTTGGACCTGAGGGAGAGGACTGGAGCTGGTTGCTATGAGAATACTCTGAAGTGGCTAGTACAACAGAGATGATGGAGCCCAGATAAAAGATTAGGCATCCCAAAGAGGCAAGATATCATAGTCACTGAGACATTCTAATTCCACGCATGGCTGACAAACCCAGCAAAACCGGTAGGAGCGCAGCAGCAGGATTAAATGCCACTGCAGTTTATGATCCCAAAGCGGGAAATGCTGCCAAAACCAGCAA
Organism: Bubalus kerabau; assembly: GCF_029407905.1. NCBI lineage: Eukaryota > Metazoa > Chordata > Mammalia > Artiodactyla > Bovidae > Bubalus > Bubalus kerabau. The sequence continues at coordinate 150,991,485 of NC_073627.1, forward strand.
AACCGGTAGGAGCACCGGTGGTGGAATTAGACACAACTGCAGTTTATGATCCCAGAGAGGGAAAGGTAAACCACTAGCCACAACCAAAGCCAGGAAAAGTGCCTGAGGCAGCAGACAAAACACTGCTGCTGCAGTCCCAACCCCAGAGGTGGCAGCTGCCACCAGGCTGTGAGTAGGCACAGATTACTACCTGCATCTTGCTAGGAGTCTAAGCAGCTTGGCTCTCCCTAGGGACCCACTACCTGGGTCCACAACCTCTAGGAGAGTGCATGATGCACCTCAGACTGTAACAGCATCCGGCAAGTCCCTAACACCACAGGCACTCCCCAGTACATCCAAAGTGTGGCTGCTTTACCCCTCTTTCTCCTGAGCCCAAGTGAGCAAGTGAGCCTTAATAAGCTTTGGCCTTTCCCCTTTGTGTGGGTGGGGAACAGACACCAGAGGGACACCTACAAGCAGAGCTGGGCCTGAAACCAAAGCAGAACACAAGGGCCTAAGTGATTGGAGAAGAGAAGGGGAATGAGCACCTAAAGCCACAGGTGCAGTGGATTAAATCCCTACAATTTAACCTGAGACTACGGACTTTAGGGGCAACTGTGGACTTTTGGAGCGAGTAAAAGCTGGAGCAAGGCCAGATCTGAGACTAAGCTGACCCCACACTACCCACAACAGGCCCAGAGACATTCCTAGAAATATTGGAGGACTTTGGTATGAGTTTCTTTGGGTATTCTGGGCTATTGAGTGTTGCTTTCACCAATAATCTTGGGGTTTTGTATTGTGTGATGTGTGGCCTATGAAGTCTTGGTGCTATAGTCAGGGACTGGGCCTGAACTCCTGAAGTGGGAGACCCAAGTCCAGGACTTTGAATCACCAGAGAACTCCTGACACCCTGGAAATTAATCAGTGAGAGCCATCACAAAAGCATCCACCTCAACATCAAGACCAGGCCCAGCCCAAATGCCAGCACGTTCCAATGCGGAACACCCCATGACACTTCCTCAGAAAAATAGGAACACAGCCCTGCACATTAGCAGACAGGCTACCCAAAACCATACCAAACCCATTGACAACCCAAAACACACTACTGGACATGACACTGCTCTTCAGAGAGACAAGATCCAGCTCCATTCTCCAGAACAGAGGAATAAGTCCCCCAACCAGGAAACCTTCACAAGACACTGGTCCAATCCCATTCATGGGGGAAGACTCCACAATTGAGTACTATAACCATCTAGCCTGAAGAAAGGAGACCATAAACACAGCAAGTTAAACAAAATGAAAAGACAGAGAAACATGCAGCAGATGAAGAAACATAGTTAAAAACCCATAAGACCAAACAAATGAAGAAATAGGCAGTCTATCAGAAAAAGAATTCAGAGTAATGATAGCAAAAATGATTCAAAATCTTGAAAATAAAATGGAGGCACAGATAAATAGACTGGAGGCATAGATTGAGAAGATGCAAGAAATGTTTAACAAGTACCTGGAAAAATTAAAGAATAGACAATCAGCAATGAACAATACAATAACTGAGATTAAAAAAAGTTACAGTGAACCAACAGCAGAAATAACTGAGGCAGAAGAACAGATAAGTGAGCTGGAAGATACAATGTTAGAAATAACTGAAACAAAGTAGAATAAAGAAAAAGCAATATAAAAGTGAGGACAGTCTCAGAGACAGTCTCCGGGACAATATTAAGTGCAACAACATTTGAATCATAGGGATCACAGAAGAAGAAAAAAGGAAAGGGTATAAGAAAGTATTTGAAGAGATTATAAATAAAACTTCCCTAAAATGGGAAAGGAAATAGCCAGCTAAGACCAGGAATCCAGAGAGTCCATACAGGATAAACCCAAAGAGAAACACACCAAGACACATATTAATCAAACTAACAAAAGTTAAACACAAAGAACAAATACTAAAAGCAGCAAGGGAGGGACTTCCCTGTGGTCCAGTGGCTAAGGCTTTGCTCCCAAAGCAGGGGCTTGGGTTCAATCCCTGGTCAGGGAATTAGATCCCAGATGCTACAGCTAAGAGTCTGCATGCCACAGTGAAGATTGAAGATGCTGTGTGCTGCAACTAAGACCTGGCACAATTGAATAAATTAATTAATTTAATAAATATATGTTTGTTTGTTTTTTAAATAGCAAGGAAAAAGCAACAATAACATACAAGGGAATCCCCACAAGACTAACTGCTGCTCTTTCAACAGAAACTCTGTAGCCAGAAAAAAGTAGCAATATATATTTGAAGTAATGCAAGAGAAAAACATACCACCAAAATTACTCTATCCAGCAAGGATCTCATTCACATTCAAGGGAGAAACCAAAAATCTTTACAGATAAGAAAATGTTAAGAGAATTTAGCACCACCAAACCAGCTCTACAACAAATGCTATAGGACTTTCTCTACATAGGAAACACAAGAGAAAGAAAAGGCTCATAAAAACAAACCCAAAATAATAAAACAAATGGTAATAGGATCATACATATCAATAATTGCCTTAAATGCAAATGAGCTAAATGCTCCAACCAAAAGACACAGACTGGCTGAATGGGTTAAAAAAAAAAAAAAAGACCCCCTCATGTGCTGTCTACAAGGGACCCACCTCAGACCTAGGGACGCATACAGACTGAAAGTGAGGGACTGGAAAAAGATATTACATGAAAATGAAAATCAAAAGAAAGTGAGAGTAGTAATACTCATATCAGATAAAATCAGTGTTAAAATAAAGACCATTACAAGAGACAAGGAAGGACACAACATAATGATTAAGGGATCAATTCAAGAAGAAGATATAACAATTATAAAAATATGTGCACCCAACATAGAAGCACCTCAATATATAAGGCAAATGCTAACAACTGTTAAAGGGGAAATTGACAGTAACACAATAATAGTGAGGGAATTAACACCCTACTCACAGCAATGGACAGATCATCTGGACAGAAAATTAATAAGGTTACACAGGCTTTAAACAATACACTGGACCAATTGGACTTATTTGATATAGACAAGTCATTTCATTCCAAAAGTTTCATGCTTTTGAAAAAGATGAATATTAAGGATATGAAATAATAGAACATAAAGTTGATTCAAGCTAAATTACTGGATTCTGGATTTGCTATTCCAGCTTAGAGGAATAAAAGGGGGTCTGACAATTTGACTAGTTGACTAAAATAAGAACCAACATCATACCTTGGTGCCAGAACAGCTTTCATATACTACAGAGTGTGTGCTTTGTCACTCAGTCGTGTCTGATTCTTTGTGACCCCATGGACTGTAGCCTGCCAGGCTCCTCTGTCCATGGGGATTATCCAGGAAAGAAAACTTGAGTGGGTTGACATTTCTTCCTCCAGGGGATTTTCCCAACTCGGGGATCAAACCCAGGTCTCCTGCATTGCAGGTGGATTCTTTACCATCTGAGCCACCAGGGAAGTCCATATACTACAGAGGAAGAGATACAAATCCGTAGAGAAATTTGAATTTTAGGATGGATTCATCATGGTAGACCTGCCCATTCATTTCAGAAGCATCCAGAGGACACATTTTTCATGACAACTGCAAGCAATAAATTTGTGAAGGGAGTCCTAAAATCTTTGAAGAGCACAAAGGATTTCTCTGGAGGTCAGATTATAGTGGGAGCTGCTGCCACTGAATTGAAAACCTACATGCAATGGGAGATAATTGGATCCCAGGGTAGCAGCACCAAATAATCAAAAGTGAGATAGACATGGTTATTATAACAGACAGAAGAGTCAAAGCAGCAATCAGAATAGAGTGGCTTGCAGAGACCTATGACATTGGCAGGTTGACCATGGTCATATTGTCCGAATGTTTGTTTCCTGTCAAAATTCTTATATTGAAGCCTAACCCCAAGGTGATGGTATTGGGAGGTGGGGCCTTTAGGAGTAATTAGGTCTTGAGGGCAGAGTACTTATAAATGGGATTAGTGCCATTATAAAAATGTCTACAGGGAGATCTTTTGCCCTTTCCACCAAATGAGGGTACAGAGAGAAGCCTGCACTCTGCTACCAAGAAGGCCTTCTCCAGAACCCAACATGCTGACACCCAGATTTTGGGTTTCTAGCCCTAAAATCTGAAAAATGAATTTCTGTTGTTTATAAGCCACCCAGTCTGTAGTATTTTGTTACAGCAGCACTACTGGACTAAGACGGGATGGGCAATCTAGACTTGATCTGTATAAGCAAAAGAGCTCTAAATCAAGGGAGCAAAATTCTAACCTAAATTTAAAGAAAGAAAAAAAATAGTCATGGTCTTTCAATCAATTCCCAGACTTGAGCCAGTTTACAGACTACATAACCCTTTGAATGAAAGGAAAGTTGAGGAAGGACCCTGCTACTTTGCCAAAACATTATATCGTTAACCTTTTCACATAAAGGGACCTATGGCCTTTTATCAAAATGACAATATCTCTTTGGTTGAACAGTCAAAGTACTGGCTTATGGACGTCAGATGATCAATAGGACTTCAGCTCATCTCCATTCCATCTGAGTCCAGTGGGTCCTCAAACTCACCCTGTTGCTATTTCCTCAGCCCTGGAATGGATCATTGGAATAACTGGCAGAATTACTATATTGTCTCCCTGAGTGAAGATCGTTATAGTGGCAAGGACCACCAAAGAAACTACCAGTAGAAACCACCAAAGCTGCCTCTGCCCAGAAAAATAGTAAACCAAAAGCAATGACACATTCCTGGAAGGACTGTTGAGATTTAATACTACCATCATGGACATGAAAGATGAAAGATGCAAAACTTGTGATTTTCACTTCATCCCTATTCATCTCACCTATTTGATCTGTGAAAAAAACAGATCTTGAAGGTTGACAGTGGATTATGCTAAGCTTACCCAAGTGATGATTCCAAAGCAGATTTAACAGATGTGGTTTCATTGCTTAAAAAAATTAACACATCCTCTGGTATCTGGTTCACAGCTATTGAACTGGCAAATGTGTTTGTTTCTTTTTTCTCCATTCCTGTTATTAGACTGAAAGTGAAAGTCGCTTAGTCATATCTGATTCTTTGCAACCCTATGGCCTGTAGCCCACCAGGCTCCTCTGTCCATGGAATTCTCCAGGCAAGAATACTGGAGAGGGTTGCCATTCCCTTCTCCAGGGGATCTTCCTAAGCCAGGGATCAAACTCCAGTCTCCTGTTTTGCAGACAGATTCTTTACCATCTGAGCCACCAGGGAAGACCAGCTGGGAAGGCCAGCAATATACCTTCATGGTCCTCCCTCAAGGATATATGAACTCTCCAGCCCTATGTCATAATTTAGTTCACAGGGATCTTAATCATCTTTCTCTTCATTAAGACATCACATTGGTCACCTAATACTGATGACATTATGTTTATTGGACCTATTGAACAAGAAGTAACAACAAGTATTCTAGATTTATTAAGATATTTGCTTTCAGAGGGTGGGAAATAAATCTGATATCAGGAAGCATTCTACCTCAGTGAAATTTCAAGGGGTCCAGTAATGCTAAGCATGTCTTCATAGCCCTTCTAAGGTAAAGGATAAGATGTCATATTTGGCCTTTCCTACAGTCCAAAACAAGATACAGTACCTAATGGGCCTCTAGATTTTTGTCAGTATGTTCATTTGTGTGTGCTTCTCCAACCCATTTACTAAGTGCTCCAAAAAGCTGTTAGTTTGGGGTGGGGCCCAGACCAAGAGAAGGCTCTGGCACAGATCCGGTCTGCTGTACAAACTGCACTGCCATTTGGGCCAGATTATCCAGCAGATCCAATGGTGCTTGAAGCACCAGTGGCAGATAGAAATGCTGTTTGGAGCCTTTGACAAGTCCCCTATAAGTGGATCACAGCACAGACTTGTAGGATTTTCAAACAAAGCCCTGCCATCCTCTGTGGATTACTGCTCTCTTTTGAGATACAGCTCTTTGTTAGCTACTGGGCCTTAGTAGAGAGACTGAACACTTAATCAGGAGCCACCAGGAGCTGAAGCCACTGAACTCCCCATCATGAACTGAGCATTACCTGGTCAGAGATTGAAAGGAACATGATTGGGAAACTGGTGACAAGGAGCTCTAGAGAAGCTATATGAGGAGAGACTTCATTGAATTGGAGAAGAATGTGAAGATCTTAATTAGAGTCCCATGTGAATGCTTATCAAAGAGTGACCTCAGCTGTGGAGGATTTTGATAATCGAGTTGTTGGATGACCTCTTCTGTAGATAGCAGTCAGTCTCTTACTCCAGCCACTCCTGTCATTGCCCAGTGGGTTTATGAACAAATGCCATGGTCACGAAATTGAGGTTACACAGTTGCTCAGCAAAATGGACTTCCACTCACCAAGTCCAACCTGGCCACAGCTATTGCTGGATGGTGCATATGCCAGCAGCAGAGACCAGCATGGCGTCCCCAGTATGGCAGCATTTCCTGGGGTGATCAGTCAACTATCTGATGGCAGGTTGATTACATTGGATTGTTTCTATAATGGAAGAGAAGCTTATTTTGAAATAGATACTTACTGTAGATATAGCATTTCCGACTTGCAAAACTTCTTATAGAATGCCATATCCAACATCATGGTATTCCATACAGCATTGCTTTAGATAAAAGAACACATTTTGCATCAATTCAAGCATTGCAAAGGGCCCATGCTTATGGAATTCACTATTCTTACCATGTTCCCCACCATCCTGAATCAGCTGGCTTTATAGAACAATAGAATAGCCTTTTGAAGATTCAGCTATTACCAGGTAGGTGGCAATAGCTTAACAGGCTGGGACAAAGCTTTCCAGGAAGCTGTATATGCTCCAAATCAATGTATGTCTAGAATATGAAATCCCTTACCTGATCAATTAGTACTACTGGGTCCTGAGATTAAAGTCAATGGAAAACTATAATGACCTAATTCAGTCAGAACTACTAATAGCTCAGATCTTTCAGGAATTTAGCTTTGAAAGAACCACAATTAGCTGAGGCACTTTCTGTAAATAAAGGGAGTAAACAGAGAGTAGTGGAATAAGGCAGTTATAAATACCAGATATGACCATTATAGACCATTATAGCTATAGAAATTAGGGCTATAATTGTTATGTGATATAATAAATATAAATATGGGCTATAATTGTTATGAGTATTTTTTTATTATTTTTTATAAATTGTATGTGTACATGTGTGTGAATATGTGTATTAAACTTTCTCTTCTGGGGAAAATGGTTAGTATTTTTTGGTTGTATGTAGCCTCTTCTTAATATTGCATAGGAACCTGGAATATCACATAGGAACAATTTGGTTGTATGTAGCTGATCCTCAATATCGCACAGGAACCAGGAATGTTAGGTCCATGAATCAAGGTAAATTGGAAATGGTCAAACAGGAGAAGGCAAGAGTGAACATCAACATTTTAGGAATCAGTGAACTAAAATCGACCAGAATGGGCAAATTTAATTCAGATGACCATTACATCTACTACTGTGGGCAAGAATCCCTTAGAAGAAATTAAGTAGCCATTATAGTCAACCAAAGAGTCCAAAATGCAGTACTTGGGTACAGTCTCACAAATGACAGAATGATCTCTGTTTGTTTCTAAGGCAAGCCATTCAATATCACAGTAATCCAAGTTTATGTCCCAAACACTAATGCCAAAGAAGCTGAAGTTGAATGGTTCTACGATAACCTACAAGACCTTCTAGAACTAACACCAAAAAAGATGTCCTTTTCATCATAGAGGACTGGAATGCAAAAAAGGACATCAAGAGATACCAGGAATTACAGGCAAGTTTGGCCTTGGAGCACAAAGTGAAGCAGGGCAAAGGCTAACAGAGTTCTGACAAGACAATGCTCTGGTCATAGCAAATACCCTCTTCCAACAACACAAGAGAAGACTCTACACATGGACATCACCAGATAGTCAATACTGAAATCAGATTGATTATATTCTTTGCAGCTGAAGATGGAGAAGCTCAATACATTCAACAAGACCAGGAGCTGACTGTACTCAGATCATGAACTCCTTATTGCAAAATTTATACTTAAATTGAAGAAAGTAGGGAAAACCACTAGACAATTCAGGTATACCTAAATCAAATCCCTTATGATTATACAGTGAAAGTGACAGGTTCAACGAATTAGATCTGATAGACAGAGTGCCTGAAGAACTATGGACCAAGGTTCATAACAGTGTACAGGAGGCAGTGATGAAAACAGTCCCCAAGAAGAAGAAATGCAAAAAGGCAAAATGGTTGTCTGAGGAGGTCTTACAAATAGTTGAGAAGAGAAGCAAAAGGCAGAGGAGTAAGGGAAGATACATCCATCTGAATGCAGAATTCCAAAGAATAGCAAGGATAGATAAGAAAGTCTTCTTCAGTGACCAATGCAAAGAAACAGAGGAATACAATAGAATGGGAAAGACTAGAAATCTCTTAAAGAGAATGAGAGATACCAAGGGAACATTTCATGCAAATATGGGCACAATAAAGGACAGAAATAGTAAGGACAGAAGCAGAAGATATTAAGAAGAGGTGGCAAGAATACACAGAAGAACTATGCAAAAAAGAACTTAATGACTCAGATAACCATGATGGTGTGATAACTCACCTAGAGCCAGACATCCTGGAGTGCGAAGTCAAGTGGGTCTTAGGACGCATCACTACGAACAAAGCTAGTGGAGGTGATGGAATTCCAGTGGAGCTATTTCAAATCCTAAAAGATGATGCTGTGAAAGTCCTTCACTCAATATGCCAGTGAATTTTGAAAACTCAGCAGTGGCCACAAGACTGGAAAATGTCAGTTTTCATTCCAATTCCAAAGAAAGGCAATCCCAAAGAATGTTCAAGCTACCGCACAATAGCACTCATCTCACACACTAGCAAAGTAATGCTCAAAATTATCCCAGCTAGGCTTCAACAGTATGTGAGTTGAGAACTTCCTGAAGTTCAAGCTGGATTTAGAAAAGGCAGAGGAAGCAAAGATCAAATTGCCAACATCTGTTGGATCATAGAAAAAGCAAGAGAATTTCAGGAAAATAATCTACTTCTGCTTCACTAATCACGCTAAAGCCTTTGTGTGGATCCCAACAAACTGGAAAATTCTTCAAGATATGGGAATAGCAGACCACCTTACTTGCCTCCTGAGAAATGTGTATGCAGGTCCAGAAGCAACTGTTAGAACCAGACTTGGAACAACAGTCTGGTTCTAAATTGCAAAAGGAATACGAAAGGCTGTATATTGTCACCCTGCTTATTTAACTTATATGCAGAATACATTATGTGAAATGCCAGGCTTGATGAAGCACAAGCCGGAATCAAGATTGCCAGGAGGAATATCAATTTTAACCTCAGATATGAAGATTGCACCACTCTTATGGCAGAAAGTGAAGAGGAACCAAAGAGCCTCTTAATGAAGGTGAAAGAGGAGGGTGAAAAAACTGGTTTAAAACTCAACATTCAGAAAACTAAGATCATGGCATCCAGTTCCACCACTTCATTGCAAATAGATGAGGAAACACTGGAAACAGTAACAGACTTTATTATCTTGGGCTCCAAAATCACTGCAGATGGTGACTGCAGCCATGAAATTAAAAGATGTTTGCTCCTTGAAAGAAAAGCTATGACCAACCTAGACAACATATTAAAAAAGCAAAGACATTACTTTGCTGACAAAGTTCCATCTAGTAAAAGCTACAGTTTTTCCAGTAGTCATGTATGGATGTGAGAGTTGGACCATAAGGAAAGCTGAGCACTGAAGAATTGATGCTTTTGAACTGTGGTGTTGGAGAAGACTCTTGAGAGTCCCTTGGACTGCAAGGAGATCAAGCCAGTCAATCCTAAAGGAAATCAGTTAATATTCATTGGAAGGACTGATGCTGAAACTGAAGCTCCAATATTTTGGCCACCTGGTGCAAAGAACTGACTTACTGGAAAAGACCCTGATGCTGGGAAAGATTGAAAGCAGGATGAGAAGGGGACAACAGTGGATGAGATGGTAGGATCATGTCACCAACTCAATGGACATGAGTTTGAGCAAGCTCTGGGAGTTGGTGATGGTCATGAAAACCTGGCGTGCTGCAGTCCATGAGGTCACAAAGAGTTGGACATGACTGAGCAAGTGAGCTGAACTGAGCCTCTTCTCAAGGACTTGTCAGTATCCTGGGAGTATAACTTCCTAAATGATCTACTATTTTATGGTAAGTCACATATTTACTTATACATGTGGTCAGATCTGCTACTGTTTTCCAAAGAAGGAAATGAACACTGATAGCATCAGGAGTCAAACTATCAAAAATTTCTGCAATAAAATTAACTGAAACTTCTGAGTGGACCAGAGAAATAGAAAATTCATGCCTATGGCCTAGTAAATCTTCTAGAGAAGTGTCCTCTATGGGTACTTATTGTAAAGAGGCTGGTAAAATGCTGAAATACTTAAGTACAGTTTTAACAAGTGAAGGGTATAATAGGATGAAAGTGCATAGAAAGCAAAAGTAAAGAGAAGACATTCAGTTTCAACACTTTGCAGCTCTCCAGGTCCTGCAGGTTAAATTCATTTGAACATTTAAGCTCTGTTCAGCTTGTACCATCTTTGAATTTTCCGCTGGAGACCACAGCTAGATATTTTTCCTCACCACATGCTGACTCCCAAGATCCAGAGCCAGAGAGAGATGTCCTAGACAGAAAAAACTGAATTGGTCTGCTTGTAGACTCAACTAATGAATTCCAGCTTCTTTTCCTGATGGTCTGCTACCCTGGGAGATGGACACTGGGAATATACACTCACATTGTGGGCCATAGCACAGTATGGGGCCACAATACAACTACTGAATTAAGCACAGCACAACATGTCTTCATCCAAAAGACACACTCACATCTCAGTTCTCAGTTCTATCTCTGGTTATGTCCTGGACTCAGCCTGTGACCCTATCAGGTTTATCCCATATCAATCTCTTGCCCCTTTTCCTTCTAATCTATTTCTGCTACTTACACCTTGTCAAGGATATCACCCCTTGCCTGGATTGCGTCAGTTATGTACTAATTTAATCACTAGTATATGCTTTCTAAAAATCAATTTTTACCTTGCTAAGATATATAGTAACCTACACAAACAAACGTTTTACTATTTTAAGTCAAGTTCATACAATTCTCTTGCACAGGTCTTGCTACCAACTTTGATTGGCCCAACATACATCTTCAGTTTGATGTATGTATGTAACAAAACTCTGTTAGCCTTTGTCCTGCTTTATTTTGTACCCCAAGGCCAAACTTGCCTGTTACTCCAGATATCTCTTGACTTCTTACTTTTGCATTCCAGTGCCCTATGAAAAAAAGGACATCATTTTTGGTGTTAATAGATGCTTTTGAACTGTGGTGTTGGAGAAGACTCTTGAGAGTCCATTGGAATGCAAGGAGATCCTAAAGGAGATCAGTCCTGGGTGTTCATTGGGGGACCAATGTTGAAGCTGAAACTCCAATACTTTGGCCACCTCATGTGAAGAGCTGACTTCTTTGAAAAGACTCTGATGCTGGGAAAGATTGAGGGCAGGAGGAGAAGGGGACAGCAGAGGATGAGATGGTTGGATGGCATCACCGACACAATGGACATGGGTTTGGGTGGACTCTTTCAGTTGGTGATGGGCAGGGAGGCTTGGCGTGCTGCGATTCATGGGGTCATAAAGAGTCGGACACGACTGAGCCAATGAACTGAACTGATACCCTCTCTTTTGAGCTTCCCTCCTGCTGAGCTCCCTGTGTCATGTGGCAATTTCTCACTAGCTATCTATTTTACACATAATAGTATATATATGTCAATGCTACTTTCTCCTTCCCCTACTGTGTCCACAAGTTCATTCTCTACATCTGTCTCTTCATTCCTTCCCTGCAAATAGTTTCACCAATAGCATTTTTCTACATTCCATATATACATTTTAATATATGATATTTGTTTTTCTCTTTCTGACTTATTTTACTCTGTATAACAGACTCTAGGTACATTCATTCATTCACTACCACAGACTCAAATTCATTCTTTCACATGACTGAGTAATATTCCATTTTACATCTGTACCACATCTTCTTTATCCTTTCATCTGTAGATGGACATCTAGGTTGCTTCCATATCCTGGCTACTGTAAATAATGCTGCAATGAACACTGGTGTATGTGAATCTTTTTGCATTATGATTTTCTTAGGGTATATGACCAGTAGCGGGATTGCTGGTTGTATGATAGTTTTATTTTTAGTTTTTTGTGGAATCTACATACAGTTCTCCATAGTGGCTGTATCAATTGACATTCTCACCAACAATGCAAGAGGGTTGCCTTTTCTCCACACCCTCCCCAGCATTTCTTGTTTGTGTATTTTTTTGATGATGGTGATTCTGATCAGTGTGAGGTGATAACCTCATTGTATTCTAGTTTTGTATTTCTCTAATAATTATTGATGTTGAGCCATCTGCATCATTAGTGTTTATCGGCCATCTGTACATCTTCTTTGGAGAAATTTCTGTTTAGATCCTCTAACTATTTTTTCATTTGGCTGGTTATTTTTTTCTTTTTTTATCTGATATTGAGGTGTATGAGCTTCTTATATATTTTGGAGATTAATCGTTTGTCAGTTGTTTCATTTGCGATTATTTACTCTCGTTCTGAGGGTTGTCTTTTAATATTGTTTATTGTTTCGTTTGCTGTCAGTCCAGTTCAGTTCAGTCACTCATTCGTGTCCGACTCTTTGTGACCCCATGAATTGCAGCACACCAGGCCTCCCTGTCCATCACCAACTCCCAGAGTTCACTCAGACTCACGTCCATCGAGTCAGTGATGCCATCCAGCCATCTCATCCTTTGTCATCCCCTTCTCCTCCTGCCCCCAATCCCTCCCAACATCAGAGTCTTTTCCAATGAGTCAGCTCTTCTCATGAGGTGGCCAAAGTACTGGAGTTTCAACTTCAGCATCATTCCTTCCAAAGAAATCCCAGGGCTGATCTCCTTCAGAATGGACTGGTTGGATCTCCTTGCAGTCCAAGGGATTCTCAAGAGTCTTCTCCAACACCACAGTTCAAAAGCATCAATTCTTCGGTACTCAGCTTTCCTCACAGTCCAACTCTCACATCCATACGTGACTTAATTATGTCCCATTTGTTTATTTTCGTTTTTATTTCCATTACTCTAGAAGGTGGGTCAAGAGGATCTTGCTGTGACTTAAGTCAAAGGGTATACTGCCTATATTTTCCTCTAAGAACTGTATGGTTTCTGGCCTTAATTTAGGTCTTAAATCCATTTTGAGTTTATTTAGTATACGGTATTAGGAAGTGTTCTTTTACATATAGCTGTCCAGTTTTCTCAGCACCACTTACTAAAGAGGCTGTTGCTTCTCCATTGTATATTTTTGCCTCATTTTTCAAAGATAAGGTGCCCACAGGTGCATGGGTTTATCTCTGGGCTTTCAATCTTGTTCCATTAGTCTACATTTGTATTTTTGTGCCAGTACCATATTGTCTTGATGACTGTAGCTTTGTAGTATGGTCTGATATCAGAAAGCTTTATTCATCCAGCTCTGTTTTTCTTTCCTTCTTTCTTTTCGGTCTTGAGATTGCTTTGGCTATTTAGGTTCATTTGTGTTTCCATACAAACTGTGAAATTATTTGTTCTAGTTCTGTGGAAAATACTATTGGTAGTTTGATAGGGATAGCATTTAATCTATAAATTGCTTTGGGTAGTATAGTCTTTTTCACAATATTTCACATTCAAGAACATGGTATATTTCTCCATCTGTTTGTGTTGTCTTTGTTATCTTTCATCAGTGTCTTATGGGCTTCCCCAGTGACCCAGCAGTAAAGAATCTGCCTGCAGTGCAGGAGACACAGGACATACAGATTTAATCCCTGGGTCAGGAAGATCCCCTGGAGGAGGGCATGGCAACCCACTCCAGCATTCTTGTCAGGAAAATTCCATGGACAGAAGAGCCTGGTGGGCTATAGTCCACAGGGCTGCAAAGAGTTGAACATGACTGAAGTGACTGAGCACATGCACATATCAGTGTTTTACAGTTTTATGCATACAGGTCTCTTGTCTCTTTAGGTAGATCTATTCCTAGTTACTTTATTTTTTGTTGTTGTTGCAATGACGAATGGATTGTTCCCCTAATTTCTCCTTTTGATTTTTCGTTGTTAGTACCGTATAGTAACACAAGGAATATCTTTGTGGTAATTTGTATTCTGTGAATTTACTATATTCATTGTTAACTCTAGTAATTTTCTGGTGGCATCTTTAGGGTTTTCTATGTATAGTATCTTGTCATCTGCAAACAGTGAGAGTTTAACATCTTCTTTTCCAATCTGGATTTTTTAAATTTCTTTTTCTTCTTGCATTACTGTGGTTAAGACTTACAATACTATGTTGAATAGTAGTGACAGGAGTGGGCACCCTGTCTTGTTCCTGATCTTAGAGGAAATGCTTTCAGTTTTTCACTGTTGAGAATAATGTTTGCTGTCAATTTGTCATATATGTCCTTTATTATGTTGAGGTAGGTTCATTTTACACCTACTTTCTGGAGAGTTTTGATCATAAATGGGAGTTAAATTTTGTTGAAAGCTTTTACTGCATCTATAGAGATTATCATATGGTTTTTCCCTTTCAATTTGTTAATATGATGTATCACATTGATTTACTTCCATATATTGAAGAATCCTTGCATCCCTGGGATGTGCTTAGTTGCTCAGTCATATCCAACTCTCTGTGACCCCATAGACTGTACCCTCCAGACTCCTCTGTCCATGGGGATTCTCCAGGCAAGATTACTGGAATGGATTTGCCAGGGGATCTTCCCAATTCAGGGATTGAACCCAGGTCTCCTGCATTGCAGGCAGATTCTTTACCATCTGAGCTACCAGGGAAGCCCCCGCATCCCTGGAAGAAAGCCCACTTGATGATTTATGAGCCTTTCAATGTGTTGTTGGATTCTGTTTGCTAGAATTTTGTTGAGGATTTTTGCATCTATCTGCATTAGTGATACTGGCCTATAATTTTCTTTATTATTGTGTGTGTGTGTGTGTGTGTGTGTGGCATCTTTTTCTGGTTTTGGTATCAGTGATAGTGGCTTTGTAGAATGAGTTTTGGAGGTTTTCTTCCTCTACAATGTCTTGAAAGAGTTTTTCAGGATAGGTGTTAGCTCTTCTCTAAACTTTTGGTAGAATTCACCTGTGAAGCCATCTGGCCCTAGGCTTTTGTTTGCTGGAAAATTTTGATTAAAGTTTCAATTTCTTTATTGTTTTGGGTTTGTTTTTGTAAGTCTTTTCTTTCTCTTGGATTTCTCATCTAAAGAGATTCCTTTAGCATTTGTTGTAGAGCTGGTTTGGTGGTGCTGAATTCTCTTAATGTTTTGCTTGTCTATAAATCTTTTGATTTTTCCTTTGAATCTGAATGAGATCCTTGCTGTGTAGAATAATCTTGGTTGTAGGTTTTTTACTTTCATCATTTTAAATATATCCTGCCACTCCCTTCTGCACTGCAAAGTTTCTATTGAAAGATCAGCTGTTAGCCATAGGAATCCCCTTATATGCTATTTGTTGCCTTTCCCTTCCTGCTTTTAATATTTTTCTTTCTTTCTTTCTTTCTTTTTTTTAGTTTGATTAATATGTGTTTTGTCATGTTTTTCTTTGAGCTTATGCTCTATGGGACTCACTGGGCTTCCTGGTCTTAGGTGGCTATTTCCTTTCTCAGCTTGGGAAATTTTTGACCATAATCTCCTAAAATATTCTCATACCCTTTCTCTTTTTCTTTTTTCTGGGACCCTTATAATTCAAATGTTGGTATGCTTAATGTTATCCTAGAGGTCTCTCAGACTATCTTCATTTCTTTTCATTCTTTTTTCTTTATTCTGCTCTGCTTCAGTTATTTCCACCATTCTATCTTCCAGCTCACTTATCCATTCTTTTGCCTCCATTATTCTGCTCTTAGTTCTCTCTAGTGTATTTTTAGGCATGGTGATTGTGTTTTTCATTGCCAGTTGTCTATTCTTTATTTCTTCTAGCTCCTTGTTAAATATTTCTTGTATCTTCTCAATATGTACCTCCATTCATTTATCTGTGCATCCATTTTATTTCCAAGACTTTGGATCACCTTTACTATCATCTTTAGTATCATATCATCTTTACAAAATACTCTGAATTCTTTCAGATAAATTGCCTGTTTCTTCTTCATTTGCTTGATCTTGCGGGGTTTTATCATGTTTCTTCATTTGCTGAATGATTCTCTGTTGTTTCATGTTGTTTAATTTGCTGGGTTTGAGGTCTCCTTTCTATAGTTTGCAAGTTTGTAGTTCCTCTTATTTCTGGAGTCTGCCTCCTGTGGGTGGAGTTGCTCCAGTGCCTTGTGAAGTTTTCCTGGTTGTGAGGAATTGTGGCTATGTTTTGGTGGATGAAGCTGGATCTTGTCTCTCTGAAGGGCAGTGCCATGTCCAGTGGTGTGTTTTGGGGTTTCTGTGGGCTTGGTATGGCTTTACACAGCCTATTTGCTAATGGGCAGAGCTGTGTTCCTGTTTTTCTGAAGGTTTGACATGAGACATCTGGCCTGGAGCTTGCTGGTCTTTGTGAAGGGCCTGGTCTTAGTGTTGAGATGGAGACCTTTGGGAGATCTCTAACTGATTAATTTTCTATGGGGTTGGGAGTTCTTTGGTGGTCCAAAGTCCTGGACTTGGGTCTCCCATCTTGGAGATTCAGGCCCAGTCCCTTACTGTAGCACCAATATTCCTCAAGTCACACAGCACAGAAGACAAAACCCACAAAAAATGGTGATAGTTACACTCGACAGACAAGAATACCCAAAAACACTTACAAAGAGAAAAGAAGAGAGTAAAAGAGGGGAAAAAGAGTAAAAATGGAAATAAAAAAGGAGAGAAATCAAGCCAATAAACAAACTTATAGGTGTACTGTTAAAATAGGAAAAAATAAAATATACTTATTTAAAGAGAAAAATGTTTTTAAAAAGGAAAAGTAAGTATAAAAACTAAAAATTAAAGGACACAGACATAGAGAACAGACTTGTGGACACAGGGAGGAGGGAGGAGAGGATTGGATTAACTGAGAGAATAGCTCTAAATATATGTATTACCATATGTAAAATCAGATAGTCAGTGGAAATTTGCTGTATGGTGGTGCTCTATGAAAACCTGGAGAGGTGGGATGGGGTGGGAGGTGGGAGGAAGTTTTATGAGGGAGAGGACATACATATACCTATGGCTGATTCATGTTGATGTATGGCAGAAACCAACATAATATTGTAAAGCAATCATCCTCCAATTAAAAATAAATTAATTAAAATAAATAAAGTAAAACTTAAAGGAATAATAAAGAAGGAACAACATTAAAACAATATGAAAAAGAAAGAAGAAAAAAAAAAAAAAACATGTGTAGAGTGGTAGTAAGCATGACCTCCTGAGTCCTCCATTGTCCTCTCCACACAGTGAGCACCAGAAAATCTACTTACTTAGAAAGTCCTGCAATGTTTCTAGAAAGGTCTCTGAACCTGCTGTGGGCACTGTGGGTCAGCTCAGACTCAGCTCTGGCCTTATCCCAGCTTGTGTGTACATGTTCAGCCGCTTCAGTCCTGTCTGACTCTTTGCGACCCTATGGACGTCAGTCCGCCAGGTTTCTCTGTCCATGGGATGCTCCAGGCAAGACTACTGGAATGGGTTTCTGTGTCTTGCTCCAGGGGATCTTCCCAACCCAGAGATCAAATTTGCATCTCCTGTATTGCAGGCAGATTCTTTACCACTGAACCACAGGGGAAGCCCATCCCTGCTTGTATTTGCTTCCAAATCCACAATTACACCTAGAGTACACAGTTTAAAGGGAATTTGCCACACCTGCAGGATTGAATTCCCTTCCTCTTCCTGGCTCACACATTCCCTGGTGCTCTGCTTTGGTTTGGGGCCCACCTCTGCTTCTACACCACCCTCCACTGACATATGTTGCTATAGTCTGAGGTGAATCATGTGCTCTTCCAGGGGAATTGGCCCCAGGTCAAGGGTCCCTCAGCAGAATCAAACTGCATAGGCTCATGGGAAGGTGTGGGCAGTAACCTGTGCCTATTCACAGCTTGGTGGCACTTGCTTCCTCTAGGGTCAGGGCTACAGTGGTGACTGTATACCCTGAGTACCCTGCCTCAGGCAGTCTCCCTGGCTTTGGCAGTGGCCCATTAGCTTGTGTTCTCCTCTCTGGGATTGTAAACTGTAGTCGTGTCTAGTTCTTCCTCTGGCATTTGCGCCAGCTTTGGCAGTGGCCAGGCATTTCTACCTCTGGGGTTGCGCAATTCACAGCTGCTGCTCATCCCATCTATTAGCAAAGGATGCTTCCTGTGGTCTGTGAGCATGTAGAGTTAGAGGGTCCCCATGGCAATGATCTCTTGCATTTCTGGAAGGTCCAGGCTTTTCCCTGGATTCCCTCAGCTGTGCTGTACTAGCCCCCTCAGAGTATCATCATGGTAGTCAACCCCAGTCATCTCCCTGGAGTCCTAACCCTGAAGGCTGAGCTTCACCACTCAGCCCCCCTCACTGTAGCATGCGTGCAAGCTAGCTCTTGGCTGGGAAGTGCTGACTGACATGATCTCTGTGGTAAATTCTCTCTGTTTTGCCCTCCAAGCACTTGTTGCTGTGTTCCCCTCTGAGGAGACTGTGAGAAGCTTCCCCTCTGATGAGCTCCCCTCGTCCCTGCTTGGTGAGGGCATTTCTGAGAGTGTACGGAGACTTTTCCTCCTTCACAACTCCCACCCCAGGATGCAGATCCTCCTCTCAAATTCTTTGTCTCTTTTTTTTATCTTTATCTTTTGCCCTACCTCATTCTGAGGAGAATGGCTTACCTTTTTGGAAGTCTGGGGTCATCTGCCAACATTCAGGAGGTGTTCTGTAGGAGTGTTCCACATGCAGAATTTTTTTTGATATATTTGTAGGGGGGAAGGTGATCTCCCTGTCTTACTCTTTCGCCATCCTGAAAGCCCTGATGTGATTGTTTCAAACATATTTTTACTAACAGTGTACCAAATTTAGAAAATAATTCCCCTCTCAAGATAATTAGTATTTTTCTATCATAAACAGATTAGTATTGACTAAAAGTACACATGCCTACTGAAATGAAATCTGTGGTGTGTCTGGAGCTCTGGCCACTAGTTTTGTTCTGGTCCCTTATACTGTACTGCATTACTTTGGGTCAGCTAACCTATCTGGGTAAGATTCCTCCCTGAGAGAGACTCCTGTAGATTATTTCTAGAACTCCTTGGAGTGCTAAAATCCCAGATTATCTGTGCATTTATTTCCTTTCTCCAACATCATGCTCTGCTGCCAAATCAACCACAGACTTGCTTTTAAGACATGTGTACTATTGCTCATTCCTCCAAATGTGCACTTAGAACAAAAAGAAAGGAAAGGAAATAAAATTCTTGACTTGTGTCTGGTGTAGGCTATTTGATCACAGCAAGACTCTACTTGTATGGTTGACAGGTTTATCCTTCAGGCTTATAATGTAATTCCTATCATTAAATAACTGAGGGGATGAGGACTGTTAAAGGAAGAACACAAGAGAGAGAAATAATCAAAAAGACTGTTGAGTCACACAGTGGCTGTCCTAGAGAGATTATTGGGCAGCCCTGAGTCTCACCTAGACTTTAGCTCCACTCATGAGTGTCAGTGACAACTTCCTACCATATCCACACTTGGAGGCTTTTGTGTCCAGAATGAGCCTTCTGTCCATGGATTGAGTATGGGTGTCTGCTTTCCTGGGTCTTTTATTCAAAGTTGAAAAAGAAATTTATATTTCCCATCCTACTATTCCCCACTCTAGGGCCAGAGCTACTCTAAGGAACCCTTAGAAGTAACCACCACTCCTGAATAGTTCCCATGAAATTCTTCACTTTATCATTGTGCCTCGACTTCTGATTAGAGATTTATTTGTTTAACCAGTATAGTTCATCTGAAGCCAGCAGACAGATTACACTCCTTTGGTGTAATCAATGGGCTTTCTTCTGAACACTTACTAAACTTGGGTTGACCTGTGACACCTAATGGAGCAAGCATTGATGGGGTCAAGGGATGGAAGAGGGTGGGGTTTGCTACACTAAGTGGTCAGAGAATGTGAAGTATGTATATGAAGACAAAGAAAGAAACAAAAGGAGGCTTTTCAGACCTTGACAAAGATAACCTGATTTATTCAAACAGTTTGATCAGTGTCAGCCCTGCAGGATTTGTAGCACTAGAAAAGTAACCAGCAACCATGCTGCTGCTGATGCTGCTAAGTCACTTCAGTCATGTCCGACTCTGGGCGACCCCATAGACAGCAGCCCACCAGGCTCCCCCGTCCCTGGGATTCTCCAGGCAAGAACACTGGAGTGGGTTGCCATTTCCTTCTCCAATGCATGAAAGTGAGAAATGAAAGTGAAGTCGCTCAGTCATGTCCAACTCTTTGCGACCCCATGGACTGCAGCAACCATGAGAGGATGTTAAATGCATAAGGAAGCAAACAAAATGATTTAGGGCCAGTTACTAGTTATTAGTTTTAGAATTGATTTTGTAGAGTCTAAATCTCTCAAGTTCACATCTACCGTTTATAATGAAGCCACTAGGAGTCAGCAGAGCACTGTGCTCTAAGATGGTGTTTGCTCTCCATTGTCAGCCTAGAACGTATTTTTAAATAAGTTTCATGATTTCTTCTCATGGCATGTTAAACTGCTTTATGTAATCACTTCAATATAGTTTCTTCCTTTGTTTTTATTACTTGTTTTCTTCCATGTATAAGCATACAATATGGAAAACAGGAGGATTTTTGACCAAGCTTCCTGGGGCTAATCTGCCCTCCTGTTAGCTCGGATCTCAGTCTGAATTATTATTAGTGTAGGTAAATGCCACGACTGGACCTTCAAAGCTCTTCTCTCAAAAAAAAATTTTTTTAAAACAAAATAATTTCCTCCAAAATTTTGACATACATTCAAAAGGCATATTTAAAAGTCTTAAATATGAAACAGATAAAAATATTGAATGTTTGCTGCTGCCGCCAAGTCACTTCAGTCGTGTCCGACTCTGTGACCCCAAAGACGGCAGCCCACCAGGCTCCCCCGTCTCTGGGTTTCTCCAGGCAAGAACACTGGAGTGTGTTGCCATTTCCTTCTCCAATGCATGAAAGTGAAAAGTGAAAAGGAAGTTGTTCAGTCGTGTCCGACTCTTCGCGACCCCATGGACTGCAGCCTACAAGGCTCCTCCGTCCATGGGATTTTCCAGGCAAGAGTACTGGAGTGGAGTGCCATCGCCTTCTCCGACTAAATGTTTCAGTTCAGTTCAGTCGCTCAGTCGTTTCCGACTCTTTGCGACCCCATGAATCGCAGCACGCCAGGCCTCCCTGTCCATCACCAACTCCCAGAGTTCACTCAGACTCACGTCCATCGAGTCAGTGATGCCATCCAGCCATCTCATCCTCTGTCATCCCCTTCTCCTCCTGCCCCCAATCCCTCCCAGCATCAGAGTCTTTTCCAATGAGTCAACTCTTAGCATGAGGGGGCCAAAATACTGGAGTTTCAGCTTTAATATCATTCCTTTCAAAGAAATCCCAGGGCTGATCTCCTTCAGAATGGACTGGTTGGATCTCCTTGCAGTCCAAGGGACTCTTAAGAGTCTTCTCCAACACCACAGTTCAAAAGCATCAATTCTTCGTAGCTCAGCTTTCTTCACAGTCCAACTCTCACATCCACACATGACCACTGGAAAAACCATAGCCTTGACTAGACGGACCTTTGTTGGCAAAGTAATGTCTCTGCTTTTGAATATGCTATCTAAGTTGGTCTATCTAACTTTCCTTCCAAGGAGTAAGCGTCTTTTAATTTCATGGCTGCAGTCACCATCTGCAGTGATTTTGGAGCCCAGAAAAATAAAGTCTGACACTGTTTCCACTGTTTCCCCATCTATTTCCTATAAAGTGATGGGACTGGATTCCATGATCTTCGTTTTCTGAATGTTGAGCTTTAAGCCAACTTTTTCACTCTCCACTTAAATGTTTAGTTGCCTATAAAACAAATTCACTCAACAAATGTGGATCAAAGATCCACTTTGAGCAACTAAGATGAAAAGAGATTACAATATAGCCCTAGCATGAATTGACAATCAGATGTAATAAGAACTTAGTGCACTGTCTTTCCCCCAATTATCCTTTTTTAAAAAAACAACTCTATTGAAGTATAATTTATATCCAATAAAATTAATCTATTTGAAGTGTATAATTAAATTATCCCCACAATACATTATCCCTAAAAGATTCATGTCCATTTGCATCTAATTACATTTAAGTCTGATTGTTACAAGAAGATAGACTTATATTAAATTATTTAGTATTTAATTTGTTTAGTGGAAGAAAACATTTCTTTTCCTTTTGTAAATGTGTCCCTAAATTACCTATCAAAGGCTCCCTGAAGTCTCCCTGATTGTGCTGTTATCTAATTATTCTTACATCATTACTTCTGGTTTTGTAGAATCTGCTTTGTAGAACCTGAATGTACTCCATTCCTTTGCAATTTAACTTTGAAAGTTTTGAGTCTGGGCTAGTTAGACACACTTTGTCTCCAGCATCTCTGACCTCTGGTGCTCAATTCAACAAATTTGAGTTGATTATGGAACTGCAGAAGAAAAATAGTGGCAAAAGAAAAACTTGTTGACACTGCTGAATTGTAGTACAGGTAAGTTCCAAATTAGAGGGAAATATCAACCTTGTGTGCCTAGTGACTTTCTAAACTAGAAAGAGGGGAGAGGGGAAATGAAATGCCTTGGGAACTATTTGCCAAGTAATTTTTTTTCATATAGCATTTTGCATAATATGAACAAGTTCGCAGGTGAGGTAACTGGGGTTCAGCTAAGAAACATGACCAAAACCATAGAGCTTTAAATGAAGTCAAGATTCAAACCTAGGTCTATTTGGCAACAAAGACCAGGCATTTTGCACAAATGCATTTTTCTCCTATTGGGAGAAGAAGAAAAATTTCATGGAAAATGTGGTGTTTGAGATGAATCTTGTAGGTTTTCTGTTGTTTTGCTTGTAGTATATTATCTGGCTTTGCTATCAGGTAATGCTGGCTTTGTAAAATAAGTTTTACAACTTTTGGGAAGATAAAGTCAAAATATTTGATCCACTTGTTGTTTAAGACTGTGTTAATTTACATGTATATGAATTTTATGGTTTCTTCTTGTTATTGATTTCTAGTTTGACATGGTCAGTCAGATAAAATACTTCATATATTTTCAGTCTTTTAAAATTTGTTGAGACTGGTTTTGTGACCTAATATATGACTTGCTCCTTGGAAGGAAAGTTATGACCAACCTAGATAGCATATTCAAAAGCAGAGACATTACTTTGCCAACAAAGGTCCGTCTAGTCAAGGCTATGGTTTTTCCAGTAGTCATGTATGGATGTGAGAGTTGGACTGTGAAGAAGGCTGAGCACCGAAGAATTGATGCTTTTGAACTGTGGTGTTGGAGAAGACTCTTGAGAGTCCCTTGGACTGCAAGGTGATCCAACCAGTCCATTCTAAAGATCGGTCCTGGGTGTTCTTTGGAAGGAATGATGCTAAAGCTGAAACTCCAGTACTTTGGCCACCTCATGCGAAGAGTTGACTCATTGGAAAAGACTCTGATGCTGGGAGGGATTGGCGGCAGGAGGAGAAGGGGACGACAGAGGATGAGATGGCTGGATGGCATCACCAACTCGATGGACGTGAGTTTGAGTGAACTCCAGGAGTTGGTGATGGACAGGGAGGCCTGGCGTGCTATGATTCATGGGGTCATGGAGAGTCAGACACGACTGAGCAACTGAACTGAACTGATATGACCTATCCCGGAGATTATACCGTGTGGGCTAGAGCCGATGGTGTATTCTGCTATCTTTGGGTGAAATGTTCTGTGTATATCTGTTAAGCCTATATGCTCTAAAGTATAGTTCAGATCCAATGTTTCCATATTGATTATCTGTTTGAATGATCTATCCTTTGCTGAAAGTGGGGATATTGAAGTCCCCTTTATTGTACTGTTGTCTGTTATTGCCTTTGGATCTCATAGTGTTTGCTTGATATATTTAGGTGCTCCAATATTGGGTGCATAAATATTTACTGTGGTTATATCCCCTTGATGAATTTGTCCCTTTATCATCATACAATGATGCTTTTTGTCTCTTGTTATAGCTTTTGACTTAAAGCCAAAGCTGTATTTATTTATTATTTAATATAAATATATATACCTCTTTTTTAAACTTTTTTTACTTTACTTTGTATGGAATATCTTTTGCCATTGTGTGTCTCAATGTGTCACTTGAAGCTGAAGTGAGTCTCTTATAGGCAGCATGTAATTGGATCTTATTTTATTTTATCCATTCAGCCACTTCACTCCTTTTGGTTGGAGAATTTAATCTATTCATATTTAAATAATTATTGATAGGTAAGGACTTACTATTGCCATTTTGTTTATTGTCTTCTGGCTGTTTTGTAGTTTCTTTCCCCCTTTCTTTCCCTCTTGCTGTCTTCTCTTGTGAATTGATGATTTTATATAGTGGTATACTTTGATTCCTTTCTCCTTATCTTGTGTGTATCTACTTAAGTTTCTGTTTTGTGGTTACTCTGAGGCTTATTTGAAACATCTTATTGATTTAACAGCCTGTTTTGAGAGTGGTCCCAAGATGGTGGAGGAATGAGACTAGGAGACCACTTTCTCCCCAACAAATACATCAAAAGTCATCTGCAGGTGGAGCAAGTTCTACAAAACAGCTTCTGAACACCAGCAGAGGACCCCCAGATACCTAGAAAGGCAAACCAATCTCTTCAAAATGAGGTAGAACAAAAGATAAAGATGAAAAGGGAGACAAAGAATTTCAGGACAGAGATCCATCCAGGGCAGGGAGTCGTGAAGGAGGAGATGTTTTCACACAATAGGAAACCCTCTCACAGGCAGGTCAATAGGGAATTTTTGAACCTCAGAGGGAAGCATAATCCAAAAAAAAAAAAAAAAAAATCATGACAGAATTTGCACCAAATGGCAATTACAAGCTGAGAAGCGGCTCACACACTCGTGTCTGCCTACAGGCAGCAAGTGGAGGCTGGATGCAGAGGTGCAGGCTATGTGGTCAGTCCTTAGGGTAAGGACTGGGGTTGGATGCCATGAGGACACTTTGAGGGGACTAATGTGACATAGCAACCCAAACCATGGGAATGCCAGAGAGACAAAGAGACAAAAGTCCTTTCCCATGGGAAGGCTCTAATACCACACTGTGACCTGGAGTGCTCACAGAACAAAGGATCAAAGGATTGTGCCCAAATAACAAAGGAGAGCAAGCCCGCTGCCATTTATAGCCCTCCCTGGAGGCACAGAGGCAGGTGCACAACAACCAGATGCAGAAAGCAAGGGGCCACTGCAATCTCCACCGAGACCACACCTCCTGTCAAGCTTAGTGGGCCACCAGTCACTAACCAAGTCTTCCTAGGACCCTGGATGGTTCATATCTGCCAGGAGCATCACAGCCTGAGACCAGCTTGGCTGAGGAAATGTACAGCCCACCTAGGATTGTGCCCTCGCAGCACCCCTGGGACCCAGAGTAGCTTGGATCTGGGAAGTGCACACTGCCTTGGATTGTGGCAACCCTCCTTTGGTCCACCCGCTGTGAGCATTCCCCACACATGGCAGCTGTGTTTGTTTGCACTGTCCCTCTCCACAGCACAACTGAGCAAGTGAGCCCAAATAAGAGGCCACTTTCGCCCCCTCGTGTCAGAGCGGAGATTAGACACTGAAGAGACTTGAAAGCAGAGGAGGCCAACCTAAGCAAAGAAAAGAAGGGGGAATTGCCCCAGAAATGGCAGGTATACACAGATTAAAAATCCTTCAGTTAAACTCAGACTGCGGATTTGAGGGGCAACTGTAGACTTTGAAAATGAGTACAAGAAGGAACAAAAGGTTATCTGACACTAAAATGACACCACACTGCCCACAACAGCTCCAGAGAAATTCCTAGGTATATTTTTCTATAATATTACTATTTTTTAATTAAAAAAAAATTTTTTTTTAATTTTAAAATTTTTTATTCTTTTTTTAAACTTTATTTCTCATCCTCTTTTTCTTTTTTCCCTCATACTGTCCTAATATGGCTTTTTATGTCTGATTTAGTTTTTTTTTTTAAATATTGTTCTTTTGAGAGTCTAATTTTTATTCTAGGTTTTTAGGTTTTGCTTTTTTTATCTTTTTATATTAATTTTGTACCATTAAGAGTTTAATTGTTAATATCCATTTTCACTTAGGGATTTGATTACTGGCTTGATTGCTCTCTTCCCTTTTGACTCTCCCTGTTCTCCTCCTTGTCACCTCTTTCTCCTTCCTCCATCTTCTCTTCTCTATATAACTTTGTGAATCTCTTTGGGTGTTCCTGGCTGTAGAGAGTTTTTTCCCATTAATCTAGGGGTTTTGTCTTCAGTGCTGTGTGGACGGAGAAGTCTTGATGCTACTGTAAAAGGTTGGAACCAAAAACCAGAGGCAGGAGGAGATAGTGCACTTTCTTTTGTTGGAACTCTCATTGTCCTTTTTTATATTCCATTGGCACAGAGTCTGCCTAGTTGATCATGTGGATTTAATCCACAACTTGTACATCTGGTGGGAAGATTTTGGGTCCTCTACTTTAGCCGCACTGCCCCTGAGTTTCAATTGTGATTTTATTTTCACCTCTGCATGTGAGTCGTCCACAGGGGTTTTGCTCCTAAGTCTGCCCTGGAGGACTTGGGTCTGCCCAGTGAGGACCAGGTGTGGAGATGGCACAGCTGCTTGGATTGCAGGGGCCCTGGCACCACCAGGTACTTAGGAGAGCCGATGGTTAGGGCAGCAGGAAATATGGTGCTCTTAGGGTATTTTTCTAGCTTCTGGCATCTCTGTCCCAGTGGGGATCGAGTATGGAGGTGGTGTAGTTGCCTGGATCACAAGGACTCTGAAAATGCCAGATACAGAGGGGTGCTGGTGGCTATTGTCACAGGAGATGTGATGCTATTAGGGTTTTTTCTAGCCTCTGACAGCTCTGCCCCATTGAGGATTGAGTATAGAGGTGGCACTGCTGCTTGAATCATGGGGACCCTGGAGACAAGAAGTGTGTAGGGACACTGACTGCCTCAGCCCCACAAACTATGGTACTATCAGTCTTTTTCTAGCCTCTGGCAGATGGTGGTCAGACTGCCTCTTTGGCTGGTCCTTCTCTGTTGCTTGGCACATCAGGCACTTAAATAACCACACTGGCTGGGGTCCTTTTCTTTTGCTCCACATGTCAGGTGCTTAAAAAGCCAGCCTCTCTGGAGTCTTTTTCTATTGTTCAGCTGCCAGTGTTGGCGTGTGAAGAGAGAGAGGCCACAGTGATGGCTCCACCCGCTATGCATGACTCAGCAGTATCGCCTTGCCTCCATGGCTGCCTGGTTTTCCTCCACAGTCATTTCCCACTGCAGTCTCCTCCTTCATGTCCCCTCAGGTTGTCTCCCTGCAGTCAACAGCAGACATCCCCCTGGTATTGCTCTCCAATCCCTATGCTCCAGCTTCCAGCTGCTGCACTTTCTAGGGGACTTGCATCCCTGTCTGGGGTATGTATGGCTGTGGCAAGGATTGTTTGTGTGATTCTCACTCCATTTAGACTGTCATGGATCTGCTGCTTCACTCTCCAGCAGCCTCAAATACTTCCCCTCTGTCCCAAACAATTGCTGCGATGTGGGGATCTAACTCCTGCTTCAGTTCTCCCACCCGCCAGGCGCAGGTCCAGTTGTGCTCACTCTCTTATTTTTTTCCCTTCCTTGCTTTGTCCTACTGAGTTCTGTGTGGTTCTATATATTCTTTTCCATTGGTCAGGTACTCTTGCCCGCTCTCAGCTGGTGTTCCACAAGATATTCTGTCTTAAGGTGTGTTCCTGATGTATCCATAGAGAGAGATGTACTCCATATCCACCTACTCCTCTGCCATCTTGTTCTCTCATTTGTAGATTTTTTGATGATCATCATTCTGGCTGGTGTGAGGTGATGCTTCATTGTAGTCTTGATTTGCATTTCTCTAATCCAGTGGTCATGTATGGATATGAAAGTTGCACTGTGAAGAAAGCTGAGTGCCGAAGAATTGATGCTTTTGAACTGTGGTGTTGGAGAAGACTCTTGAGAGTCCCTTGGACTGCAAGGAGATCCAACCAGTCCATTCTAAAGGAGATCAGCCCTAGGTGTCCTTTGGAAGGAATGATGCTAAAGCTGAAACTCCAATACTTTGGCCACCTGATGCGAAGAGCTGACTCATTTGAGAAGACCCTGAGGCTGGGAAAGATTGAAGGCAGGAGGAGAAGGGAATGGCAGAGGATGAGATGGTTGGATGGCATCACTGACTCAATGGACATGGGTTTGGGTGGACTCTAGGACTTGGTGATGGACAGGGAGGCCTGGCATGCTGTGGTTCATGGGGTCGCAAAGAGTCAGACACGACTGAGCAACTGAACTGAACTAAACTGAACTATTTATTTTTGTTTTTATTTCCATTACTTGAGACGTGGGTCATAGAGGATCTTGATTTGTGGTTTATGTCTATGTTTTCCTCCATGAGTTCTATAGTTTCTGGTCTTGCATTTAGGTTTTTAATCTATCTTGAGTTTATTTTTGTATAACACTTAGGAAGTATTCTGATTTCATTCTTTTACATGTAGTTGACCAGTTTTCCCAGCGCCACTTATTGAAGAGATGGTCTCTTCTCCATTGTATATTTTTACCTCCTTTGCCAAAGACAAGGTGCCCATGCTGCTGCTGCTGCTGCTGCTACTGCTAATTCGCTTCAGTCGTGTCCAACTCTGTGCGACCCCATAGACAGCAGCCCACCAGGCTCCCCCGTCCCTGGGATTCTCCAGGCAAGAACACTGGAGTGGGTTGCCATTTCCTTCTCCAATGCATGAAAGTGAACAGTGAAAGTGAAGTCGTGTAGTCGTGTCCGACTCTTAGCGACCCCATGGACTGCAGCCTACCAGGCTTTTCTATCCATTGGATTTTCCAGGCAAGAGTATTGGAGTGGGTTGCCATTGCCTCTCTGAAGGTGCCCATAGGTGCATGGATTTGTCCTGGGTTTTGTACATTGTTCCACTGTACATATTCCACTGTCTATATTTCTATTTTGTGCCAGTACTGTACTATTTTGGCGACTCTAACTTTTTGGTAAAGTCTGAAATCTGGAAGATTGATTGATCCAGCTCCATTCTTCTTTCTCAAAATTGCTTTGGCTATTGAGGATCTTTTGTGTTTTCTACAAATTGTGAATTATTTGTTGTAGTTTTGTGAAAAATGCCATTGGTAGCTTGATAGTAATTGCATTGAAAAATAGAGGAAATGTTTTCATTTTTTTACCATTGAGAATAAGTTTGCTGTGAGTTGGTCATTTTTATGTTGAAGTATATTCCGTCTATGGGCTTCCCTGATGGCTCGGTGGTAAAGAATCTGCCTGCAGTGCAGGAGTCCCAAGTTCAATCCCTGGGTTGGGAAGACCCCCTAGAGGAGGGCATTACAACCCAGCCCAGTATTCTTGCCTGGAGAATCCCATGGACAGAGAAGCCTGACAGGCTATAGTTCATAGTGTTGCACAGAGTCGGACATGACTGAAGTGACTCAGCACACCACATCATCTTGCTTCTATGCCTACTCTTTGGAGAGTTTTTTTCTTTATCATAAATGGTGTTGAATTTTGTAAAAATCTTTATCTGCATCTATTCAGATGATTATATGATTTTTATCTTTCAATTTGGTAATATGATGTGTCATGTTGATTGATTTGCATATTATGAAGAATCCATGTATCTCTGGGATAAAGCTCACTTGATCATAGTGTCTGATCTCTTTAATGTGTTCTTGGATTCTGTTTGCTAGAGTTGTGTTGATGAGTTTTGCATCTATGTTCATCTGTGATATTTTCCTTTAATTTTCTTTGTTGGTGGTATTTTTGTCTGGTTTTGGTATCCGGATAATGGTGGCCTCTTAGAGTAAGTTTGGGAGTTTTCCTTCCCCTACAATTATCTGGAAGAATTTGAGCAGGATAGGTGTTTGCTCTTCTCTAACCTTTTGGTAGAATTCACTTGTGAAGCCATCTGGCCCTGGGCTTTTTGGGTAGGGGGGAGATTTTTTATTAAAGTTTCAATTTCTGTGTATGTGAAACACACATATGGTCTGCCCATATTTTCTGTTCCTTCCTGGTTCAGTTTTGAAGGTTATACTTTTCAAAAAATATACGTATTTTTTCCAGGTCCATTATATTGGTATATGAGACTACTCATAGTAGTCTCTTATGAGCCTTTGTTTCTGCATTGTCTGTTGTAACTTCTCCTTTTCATTTCTCATTTTATTGATTTGAATCTTCTCCCTCTTTTCTTGATGAGCCTGACTAACGGTTTGTCAATTTTATCTTCTCAGAGAACCAGCTTTTAGTTTTATTGATTTTTGCTATTTTCTCCTTCATATCTTTTTCATTTATTTCTGCTCTGATATTTTTGATTTCTTTCCTTCTACTAACTTTGAAGATTTTTTGTTCTTCTTTTTATTATTCCTTTATGTGTAAAGTTAGATTGTTTATTTGATGTCTCTCTGGTTCTTGAGGTAGGGTTGATTGCCATAAACTTCCCTCTTAACATTGCTTTTACTGCCTCCCATAGATTTTGAGATTTCTTTTTTCATTGTCATTTGTTTCTAGGTACATTTTGATTTCCTTTTTTATTTCTTCAGTGATCTGCTGATTATTCAATAGTATGTTGTTTAGCCTCCATGTGCTTGAGTTTTTTATAGATTTTTTTTTTCTTTCTGAAATTGATGTCTAATCTTACAGTGTTGTGGTCAGAGAAGATGCTAGAAATGATTTCTTTTTTCTTTTTTTTTTTTTTTTAAGTTTACCAAGGCTTGATTTGTGGCCCAAGATATGATCTATCCTGGAGAATGTTCCAAGTGCAATTAAGAAAAAAGTGGTCTTTTGTTTTTAGATGAAATGCCCTGTAGCTATCATACATATCAATCAGGTACAAATGGTCCAATGTATCATTTGGTCTGGATGATCTGTTCATTGGTATGAGTGAGTTATTAAATTCCCCCACTATTATTGTGTTACAGTCAATTTCCCCTTTAATTGATGTTAGCATTGGCCTTATGCATTGAGTTGCGCCTATGTTGTGTGCATATATATTAATAATTTTTATATCTTCTTCTTGGATTGATACCTTGGTCATTGTATACTGTCTTTTCTTGTCTCTTGTAACAGTCTTTAATTTAAAGTCTATTGTATCTGATATGTGTATTGCTACTCCTGCTTTCTTTTGATTTCCAATGCATGGGATATCTTTTTCCAGCCCCTGACTTGCAGTCTGTGTGTGTACCTAGGCCTGGGGTGAATCTCTTGTAGATAGTATATACAGATGTCTCGTTTTTGTATCCATTCAGCCAAACTTTGACTTTGGTTGTAGCATTTAGCCCATGTACATTTAAGGTAATTATTGGTATGTATGACCCTGCTACCATTTACTTTATTGTTTTGGGTTTGTTTTTATAGGCCTCTTCTTTTTGTGTTTCCTGTCTAGAAAAGTTCCTTTAGCATTTGTTGAAGAACTGACTTGGTGGTGCTGAATTCTCTTAGCTTTTGCTCATCTGTAAAGCTTTTGATTTCTCCTTTGAATCTGAATGAGATTCTTGCTAGAATAATAATCTTGGTTGTAGTTTTTTCCCTTTCATCACTTTAAATATGTCCAGCTATTCCCTTCTGGCTTGTAGAATTTCTGTTGAAAGATCAGTTGTTAGCCTTATTGAGATCCTCTTGAATCTTATTTGTTGCTTTTCCCTTGCAGCTTTTAATGTTTGTTCTTTGTGTTTAATTTTTGTTAGTTTGATTAATATGTGTCTTGATGTGTTTCTCCTTGAGTTTATCCTATATGGGACTCTCTGGGCTTCTTGGACTTGGGTGGCTATTTTCTTTTCCATTTTAGGGAAATTTTCAATTATAATCTCCTCAAGTATTTCCTCATGCCCTTTCCTCTCATCTTCTTCCAAGACTCCTACGATTTGAATTTTGTTACACTTAAAGCCATTTCAAGGAGATCCAACCATTCTGAAGGAGATCAGCCCTGGGATTTCTTTGGAAGTGAAGTGAAGTGAAGTGAAGTGAAGTCGCTCAGTTGTGTCCAATTCTTTGCGACCCCATGGACAGTAGCCCACCAGGCTCCGCCATCCATGGGATTTTCCAGGCAAGAATACTGGAGTGGGCTGCCATTTCCTTCGCCAGGGCATCTTCCCAACCCAGGGATCAAACCCGGGTCTCCTGCATTGCAGACAGACACTTTTCCCATCTGAGTCACCAGGGAAGTCCATTCTTTGGAAGGAATGATGCTAAAGCTGAAACTCCAGTACTTTGGCCACCTCATGCGAAGAGTTGACTCATTGGAAAAGACTCTGATGCTGGGAGGGATTGCGGGCAGGAGGAGAATGGGGCGACAGAGGATGAGATGGCTGGATGGCATCACTGACTCAATGGACGTGAGTCTGAGTGAACTCCAGGAGTTGGTGATGGACAGGGAGGCCTGGCGTGCTGCGATTCATGGGGTCGCAAAGAGTCGGACACGACTGAGTGACTGAACTGAACTGAAAGCCATTTCACTGGTCTCTGAGACTGTCCTCATAGTTTTTATCCTTTTTTTCATTGTGTTCTGTTTCAGCTATTTCCTCCATTCTAATTTCTAGCTCACTTATCCATTCTTTCGTTTCAGTTTCTCTGCTGTTGGTTCCCTCCAGTGTATTTTTAATCTCAGTTATTTTGTTGTTCATTGTTTATTGTTCATTCTTTAATTCTTCAAGGGCCTTATAAACATTTCTTGTGTCTTCTCAATCTGTGCCTCCAGTCTGTTTATTCATGCCTCCATTTTATTTTCATGATTTTGGATCATCTTTACTATCATTATGCTGAATTCTTTTCAAGTAGATTGCCTATTTCCTCTTCATTTGTTTAATCTTGTGGGTTTTTATCATGTTCCTTCATTTGTTGGATATTTCTCTGTCTTTAAATTTTGTTTTAAATTACTGTGTTTGGGTGTCCTTTCTGCATGCTGGATGATCATAGTTCCTCTGAATTGTGGAGTCTGCCTCCCCTTGGTGGTATTGGACCAATGTCTTATGAAGTTTTCCTAGTTGGATTGATTTGTGATTGTGTTCTTTTTTATTTAGCTAGATTGTATCTCTCTGAAGGGCAATGTCATATCTGGTAGTGTGTTTTGGGTTGTCTGTGGCTTCAGTATGGCTTTGAGTAGCCTGTCTGCTAATGTGCAGGGTTGTGCTCCTGTTTTGTTGAAGGATTGTCATGGGATATCCTGCAATGAAGCTTGCTGGCTTGAGTCAGGCTTGGTCTTAGTGTTGAGTTGGAGGCCTTTGGGAGGGCTCTTGTCTATTCGTGATCTAGGATGAGGAATTCTGTAGTGGTCCAAAGTCCTGGAGTGCAGTCTCCCACATCTGGAGTTCAGGCCCAACCCCTTACTATAGCAGTAAGATTTCACAGCCCACATAGTACAGAAGATGAAACCAATTGACTAATGGTGAAATAATTTTCAATAATCAAGATCATTAAGGGAGTGTGAAAAAAATATAAACTAGAACTAGAGTTTTGAAAAATGCCACAAACTGTGAATAGGGGTAAGCAATGTGAATTTCACTGGAAAAGACTTGAAAAAATACTCAGTAAGAGAGAGTGTAGGGGGGCGGCCCTAAAATGGTGGAGGAATAGGACGGGGAGACCACTTTCTCTCCCACAAATTCATCAAAAGAGCATTTGAACGCTGAGCAAATTCCACAAAACAACTTCTGAACGCTGGTGGAGGACACCAGGCACCCAGAAAGGCAGCCTATTCTCTTTGAAAGGAGGTAGGGCAGAATATAAAAGATAAAAAGAGACGAAAGAGTTAGGGATGGAGACCCATCCCGGGGAGGAAGTTGTGAAGGAGGAGAAGTTTCCAAACACCAGGAAACCCTCTCACCAGTGGGTCTGTGGGGAGTTTTGGAATCTCAGAGGGCAACATAACCAAGAGTTAAAGAAAAAAAAGAACCCACAGATTATGCGCCTAGCCGCGACTCCCAGCGGAGAGGTAGCCCAGACGCTCACATCCATCAGCAGCAAACAGGGGCTGAACAAGGAGGCACGGGCTGTATGCATAGGGTGGGGACTGGGCCTAAATGCCCTGAGGACAATCTGAGGGCACTAACGTGAGATAGCAACCCAAACTGTGGGATAGCTAGAGAGAAAAAAAGAGAGAGAGAGAACGTTCCCGCAAAAAGCTCTGAGGCACAGCCTGGCCTGCTCACAGAACAAAGGATTGAATAAATACCGGAGGAGAGCTAGCCAGCTGCAGACCGGCCCCTTCCCCCACCAGAGGCAGAGAGGCAGGCGGGCGACAGCCAGAGCTGGAAGACAAGGGGCAATCTTGGCCCCAGAGACAGCATCCTCGACCAAACTATGAGAAGGCTTCCAGTTACTAACGAAGTCTTCCTGGGATCCTGGATGGTTGACATCTGCCAGGAGGGTCACAGTCAGAGACCAGCTCTCCAGAGGAGATACATGGCTCACCTGAGATGGCTGTCTCGCAGTGCACCCAGGGAACCGAAGAACTGGGACCGAGGAGATGATAAGACTCACCACCCAACTGGGAGAGTGCACTTGCCAAGCACCTGGCCACTTGAGCTGCTCAGATCTGGGAAGGGCACAAAATGCAGGCCCAACAAACTCTGTGCCTTTGTGGAGTACCCAAGAACCTGAACCTGAGCAGCTTAGACCTGGGAAGAGCATGCAACCCAGGGCCCACTTTAGACAGTTCCCCAGCAGAGCAACCTGGAGCCTGAGCAGTGTAGACCAGGAAAGCACACACGCCATGAGCATGGGCAAACCCCGTGTGGCCCAGACACTACAAGCACCCACCCCACACACCAGTGATATTTGTTTGCAGTGTTACTCCCTCCCCACAACACAACTGAACAAGTTAGCCTAAATAAATGACCACCTTCACCCCATTGGAAATTACACACTGAAGAGACTTGCAAACAGAGGAAGCCAAAATAAACAAGAAGAGGGAACAGCTCTGCAAGTGACAGGTGCAACAGATTAAAACCCAGTAATTAGCACTGACTATATTGGAAGGGGCCTATAGACCTTGAGAAGAAGTATAAGCTGGAACAAGGAACTATCTGAAATTGAACTGGCCCCACACTGCCCTCAACAGCTCCAGAAAAATTCCTAGATATATTTTACTATAATCAGTTTGTAATTAAAAAATTTTTTTATTTTTAAGTTCTTTATTACTCCTTTAATTTTCATTTTTATAACCTACTATTACTTTGAAAAAAAGACCATATTTTTAAAGCAAATTTCATATATATACATATATATATTTATACTTTTTGTGATTTTATTTAATATTGTATTTTTGAGAGTCTAACCTCTACTCTAGATTTTTAATGTTTGCTTTTTTTTTTTTAATCAATTTTGTACCTTTAAGAATCCAATCTTCAGTACCAATTTTTACTTAGGAATGTGATTACTGGCTTGATTGCTCTCTCCCCCTTTTGACCCTCCTTTTTCTCCCCCAGATCACCCTTATCTCTTCCCTCCCCCTTCTCTTCTCTACCCAACTCTGTGAATCTTGTTGGGTGTTCTGGGCTGTGGAGAACACTTAGGGAACTAATTACTGGCTAGATCTGTCTCTCTCCTTTTGACTTCCCCTTTTCTCCTCCTGGTTACCTCTATCTTCTTCCTCACTCCTCTAGCTCCTCTATGTAACTCCGTGAACCTCTATGAGTGTTCCAGACTGTGGAGAGCACATAGGGAATTGATTACTGGCTAGATTGCTCTCACCCCCTTTGATTCCCCCTCTTCTTCTCCTGGTCACCTCTATCTCCCTCCTCCCTCTTCTCTTCTCCATGTAACTCTGTGAACCTCTCTGGGTATCCCTCACTGTGGAGAATCTTTTCACCATTAACCTAGATGTTTTATCATTTGTGCTGTATGGATGGAGAAGTCTTGAGACTACTGTAAGAATAAGACTGAAAGCCAGAGGCAGGAGGCTTAAATCCAAAACCTGAAAACTCCAGAAAACTCCTGACTCCAGGGAACATTAATCAACAAGAGCTCATCCAAAAGCCTCCATACCTACACTGAAAAGAAGCTCCACCCAAGAGCCAACAAGTTTCACAGCAAGACATACCAAGCTAATTCTCCAACAACAAGGAACATAACCCTGAGCATTAAAATACAGGCGGACAAAACTCACACCAAACCCATAGACACCTCAAAACTCACTACTGGACACTTCATTGCACTCCAGAGAGAGGAGATCCAACTCCACCCACCAGAACACTGATGCAAGCTTCCCTAACAATGAAACTTTGATAAGCCACTTGTCCAACCCCACCCACAGTGAGGAACCTTCACAATAAAGAGGAACCACAAACTACCAGCATTCAGAAAGGCCACCCCAAACACAGCAATCTAAACAAGATGGAAAGGCAGAGAAATATTCAGCGGGTAAAGGAACATGATAAATGCCCACCAAACCAAACAAAGAGGAGGAGATAGGGAGTCTACCTGATAAAGAATTCAGAATAATGATAGTAAAAATGATCCAAAATCTTGAAAACAAAATGGAGTTACAGACAAATAGTCTAGAGACAAGGATTGAGAAGATGCAAGAAATGTTTAACAAGGACCTAGAAAAATAAAAAAGAGTCAATCAATAATGAATAATGTAATAACTGAGATCAAAAGCATTCTAGAGGGTACCAACAGCAGAATAACTGAGGCAGAAGATAAGATAAGTGAGGTTGAAGATAGAATGGTGGAAATAAATGAAGCAGAGAGGAAAAAAGAAAAAAAGAATTAAAAGAAATGAGGACAACCTCACAGACCTCTGGGACAATGTCAAATGCCCCAACATTCAAATCATAGGAGTCCCAGAAAAAGAAGACAAAAAGAAAGGCCATGAAAAAATACTTGAGGAGATAATAGTTGAAAACTTCCCTAAAATGGGGAAGGAAATAGCCACCCAAGTCTAAGAAACCCAGAGAGTCCCAAACAGGATAAACCCAAGGCGAAACACCCCAAGACACATATTAATCAAATTAACAAAGATCAAACACAAAGAACAAATAATAAAAGCAGCAACGGAAAAACAACAAATTACACACAAGAGGATTCCCATAAGGATAACAGCTGATCTTTCCATAGAAACTCTTCAGGCCAGAAGGGAATGGCAGGACATACTTAAAGTGATGAAAGAGAAAAACCTACAACCCAGATTACTATACCCAGCAAGGATATCATTCAAATATGAAGGAGAAATCAAAAGCTTTACAGACAAGGAAAAGCTGAGAGAATTCAGCACCACCAAGCCAGCTCTCCAACAAATGCTAAAGGATCTTCTCTAGACAAGAAATACAGAAAAAGTTTATAAACTCAAACCCAAAACAACAAAGTAAATGGCAACAGGATCATACTTATCACTAATTGCCTTAAATGTAAATGGGTTGAATGCCCCAACCAAAAGACAAAGACTGGCTGAATGGATACAAAAACAAGACCCCTATATATGCCATCAACAAGAGACCCACCTCAAAACAAGGGACACATACAGACTGAAAGTGAAGGGCTGGAAAAAGATATTTCACACAAATGGAGATCAAAAGAAAGCAGGAGTAGCAATACTCATATCAGATAAAATAGACTTTGAAATAAAGGTCATGAAAAGAGACAAAGAAGGCCACTACATAATGATCAAAGGATCAATCCAAGAAGATGTAACAATTATAAATATATATGCACCCAACATAGGAGCACCACAATATGTAAGGCAAATGCTAACAAGTATGAAAGGGGAAACTAACAGTAATACAATAATAGTGGGAGACTTGAATACCCCACTGACACCTATGGATAGATCAACTAAACAGAAAATTAGCAAGGAAACACAAACTTTAAATGATACACTTGACCAGTTAGACCTAACTGATATCTATAGGACAATTCACCCCAAAACAATGAATCTCAACTTTTTCTCAAGTGCACATGGAACCTTCTCCAGGATAGATTGCATCCTGGGCCATAAATTTAGCCTTGGTAAATTTAAAAAAAAAAAAAAAACAAATAATTCCAAGCATCTTTTCTGATCACAATGCGGTAAGATTAGATGTCAACTACAGGGGGAAAAAAAAAACTATTAAAAAAAATACAAACATATGGAGGCTAAACAACATGTTTCTGAATAACCAACAAATCACAGAAGAAATCAAAAAAGAAATCAAAATATGCACAGAAATGAATGAAAATGAAAATACAACCCAAAACCTATGGGATTCAGTAAAAGCAGCACTAAGGGGAAGGTTCATAGCAAAACAAGCTTACCTCAAAAAACAAGAGGAAAATCAAATAAATAATCTAACTCTACACCTAAAGAAAAAAAAAGAACCCCAGGGTAAGTAGAAGGGAAAAAAAAAAAAAAATTAGTGCAGAGATAAATGAAAAAGAAACAAAGGCGACCATAGCAAAACTCAACAAAGCTAAAAGCTGGTTTTTGAGAAGTAGACAAACCATTAGCCAGACTCATCAGGAAAAAAAGAGAGAAGAATCAAATCAACAAAATTAGAAATGAAAATGGAGAAATCACAACAGACAACACAGAAATAAAAAGGATCATAAGAGACTACTATCAGCAACTATATGGCAATAAAATGGACATCTTGGAGGAAATGGACAAATTCTTAGAAAAATATAACTTTCCAAAACTGAACCAGGAAGAAATAGAAAATCTTAACAGACCCATCACAAGCACAGAAATCGAAACTGAAATCAGAAATCTTCTGACAAACAAAAGCCCAGGACCAGACAGCTTCACAGCTGAATTCTACCAAAAATTTAGAGAGCAGCACCTATCCTACTCAAACTCTTCCAGAAAATTGCAGAGGAAGGTAAACTTACAAACTCATTCTATGAGGCCACCATCACCCTAATACCAAAACCAGACAAAGATGCCACAAAAAAAGAAAACTATAGGCCAATATCACTGGTGAACATAGATGCAAAAATCCTTAACAAAATTCTAGCAAACAGAATCCAACAACATATTAAAAAGATCATACATCGTGACCAAGTGGGCTTTATCCCAGGGATGCAAGGATTCTTCAACATTCACAAATCAATCAATGTGATATACCACATTAACAAATTGAAAGATAAAAACCATATGATTATCTCAATAGATGCAGAGAAAGCCTTTGACAAAATTCAACATCCATTTATGATAAAAAAAAAAAACTCTCCAGAAAGCAGGCATAGAAGAAACATACCTCAACATAATAAAAGCTATATATGATAAACCCACAGCAAATACTATCCTCAATGGTGAAAAATTGAAAGCATTTCCCCTAAAGTCAGGAACAAAACAAGGATGCCCACTCTCATCACCACTATTCAACATAGTTTTGGAAGTATCAGTCACAGCAATCAGTGAAGAAAAAGAAATAAAAGGAATCCAGATTAGGAAAGAAGAAGTAAAACTCTCACTGTTTGCAGATAACATGATCCTCTACACACTGCTACTGCTAAGTTGCTTCAGTCGTGTCCGACTCTGTGCGACCCCATAGATGGCAGCCCACTAGGCTCCTCTGTCCCTGGGATTCTCCAGGCAAGAATACTGGAGTGGGTTGCCATTTCCTTCTCCAATGCATGAAAGTGAAAAGTGAAAAGTGAAAGTGAAGTTGCTCAGTTGTGCCTGACTCTTAGCGACCCCATAGACTGGAGCCTACCAGGCTCCTCCGTCCATGGGATTTTCCAGGCGAGAGTACTGGAGTGGGGTGCCATTGCCTTCTCTGATCCTCTACATAGAAAACCCTAAAGACTCCTTCAGAAAATTACTAGAGCTAATCAATGAATATAATAAAGTTGCAGGATATAAAATTAACACACAGAAATCCCTTGCATTCCTATGCACTAACAATGAGAGAACAAAAAGAGAAATTAAGGAAACAATTCCATTCACCATTGCAATGAAAAGAATAAAATATTTAGGAATAAATCTACCTAAAGAAACAAAAGACCTATATATAGAAAACTATAAAACACTTATGAAAGAAACACAAATAGATGAAGAAATATACCACGTTCATGGATTGGAAGAATCAATATAGTGAAAATGAGTATACTACCCAAAGCAATCTATAGATTCAATGCAATCCTTATCAAGCTACCAACGGTATTTTTCAGAGAACTAGAACAAATAACTTCACAATTTGTATGGAAATACAAAAAACTTCGAGTAGCCAAAGCAATCTTGAGAAAGAAGAATGGAATCAACCTGCCTGACTTCAGATATACTACAAAGCTACAGTCATCAAGAAAGTATGGTAATGGCACAAAGACAGAAGAATAGATTGATGGAACAAAATAGAAAGCCCAGAGATAAAGCCATGCACCTATGGACACCTTATCATTGACAAAGGAGGCAAGAATATACAAGGGAGAAAAGACAATCTCTTTAACAAGTGGTGCTGGGAAAACTGGTCAACCACTTGTAAAAGAATGAAACTAGAACACTTTCTAACACCATACACAAAAATAAACTCAAAATGGATTAAAGATCTAAATGTAAGACCAGAAACTACAAAACTCCTAGAGGAAAACATAGGCAAAACACTCTCTGACATAAAGCACAGCAGGATCCTCTATGACCCACCTCCCAGAGTAATGGAAATAAAAGCAAAAATAATCAAATGGGACATAATTAAACTTAAAAGATTTTGCACAACTAATGAAACTATAAGCAAGGTGAAAAGACAGCCTTCAGAATGGGAGAAAATAATAGCAAATGAAGCAACTGACAAAGAATTAATCTCCAAAATATACAAGCAGCTCCTGCAGCTCAATTCCAGAAAAATATATGACCCAATCAAAAAGTGGGCCAAAGAACTAAACAGACATTTCTCCAAAGAAGACATACAGATGGCTAACAAGCACATGAAAAGATGCTCAACATCACTCATTATCAGAGAAGTGCAAATCAAAACCACAATGAGGTATCTTCTCACGCCAATCAGAACAGCTGTTATCAAAATGTCTACAAGCAGTAAATGCTGGAGAGAGTGTGGAGAAAAGGGAACCCTCTTACACTGTTGGTGGGAATGCAAACTAGTACAGCCTCTATGGAGAACAGTGTGGAGATTCCTTAAAATACTGGAAAATGAATTGCCATACAACCCAACAATCCCACTGCTGAGCATACACACCGAGGAAATCAGAATTGAAAGAGACACATGTACCTCAATGTTCATTACAGCACTGTTTACAATAGCTAGGACATGGAACAACCTAGATGTCCATCAGCAGATGAATGGATAAGAAAGCTGTGGTACATATACACAATGGAATATTACTCAACTATTAAAAATAATGTATTTGAATCAGTTCTAATGAGGTGGATGAAACTGGAGCCTAATATACAGAGTGAAGTAAGTCAGAAAGAAAAACACCAATATGGTATATTAATGCATATATATGGAATTTAGATGGGGAAGGCAATGGCACCCCACTCCAGTACTCATGCCTGGAAAATCCCATGGACAGAGGAGCCTGGCGGGCTGCAGTCCATGGGGTCGCTAAGAGTTGGACATGACTGAGTGACTTCATTTTCACTTTTCACTTTCATGCATTGGAGAAGGAAATGGCAACCCATTCCAGTGTTCTTTCCTGGAGAATCCCAGGGACGGGGGAGCCTGGTGGGCTGCCATCTGTGGGGTCACATAGAGTCGGACATGACTGACGTGACTTAGCAGCAGCAGCAGCAGCAGCAGCATGGAATTTAGAAAGATGGGAACGATGACCCTGTATGTGAGATAGCAAAAGAGACACAGATGTAAAGAACAGACTTTTGGACTCTGTGGGAGAAGGCAAAGGTGGGATGATTCGAAAGCATAGCATTGAAACATGTATATTACCATATGTGAAATAGATCGCCAGTCCAGGTTCAATGCATGAGACAGGGTGCTCAGGGCTGATGCACTGGGATGACCCTGAGGGATGGGATGGGGAGGGAGGTGGGAGGAGTGTTCAGGATGGCAAACACATGTACACCCACGGCTGATTCATGTCAATGTATGGCAAAAACCACTACAATATTGTAAAGTAATTAGACTCCAATTAAATAAATAAAAATAAATGTTAAGAAAAGAGAAAGTATAAAACTAATTTCCTGTGATATTCTGTAGAGACTATGTTTAAAGGAAATAATAATTAGCTTAAGAAATCGCCTATTAGGGAAGGATGACAGAACACCTTTCTTTTCTCTGGTGACCTCCAGAAAAGACAGAGTTCTTGCCTGTGTCTATTCTCTGATTCTCCCAGTGAGGCTAGAGGTTCTTGCCATCCTTTTATCTGTGGGAAGTGATGTACTAATCTCATGGCAGCTGAGGAGAGGTCTGAAACCTAGATTGGCAGTCATCAAAGCCATGATAGACACTTTAAAATAAATGTCTAGAGGGGTGGTAATTTTAAAAAAAGATTTCATGCAACCAGAGCCCTCAAAAAGCCTTTGAAATCCTGCCTACCAACTGTTAATATCACTGGCTTTCTCCCTTAAGAGAACTTCAGAAAATTAAGGAGGTATAAGCCACACTAAAATACTTCTGCAGCTTTAATTTCGGAAAAATCAATCTTGCTATTAACTTTCATGTTCCATGGGATGATCCAATCAATGATTTAATAACAACAGTAATAAAAACAGAGCAATAAGCTCTTCTAGAATGTTCAGAATCCAAGGAGTAATGGCATTCTGGCTTTGATGACTTCTTGTTTACACAGCAAATGAGACTAGTATTAACAGCCTTTGGAAATATGCCCTTTCATATTTGACACTGATGTCATTTGGCTCAAATATTAATAAAAAAAACTTTAAGAAAAGTGAGTCTGTCTTCTCTAGAGGCTGTCATTTATTCTTTAAACATGTAGATTCCCTTCATTGTCCTGCTGGATCTTTATGTCATAGTTACCCTGGCATATATCCAGCCCAACTAGTTGCCCTTTTATCAGCCCTTTGGTTGGATCCACAGTTGCCTCACTTAGAAATGGGATCACCAGGCCTCTCTGTGCCCTGATGTCATTCCCCTCTGGTGCATTTGAATGTACTTTGCTAAATGGGACTTTGGTAAATGGAGACCAGAGACATGCTTCACCTGCTCACCACTGCCTGTGTATCTGGTCTCAAAAGCATCCTTGCAGAACACCTTATACTGTAAAAATCAATCTAACATCTAAAATGTGTACATCCTTCAGTGCCTTATATATGCTTTGTGTTTTTCCATTTGAAAAACAAATATGTTCTCAATATCTATTACATAAGGAGGTATTAGTAAATTGAGATTTGCTTGCTAATGACTTGAATGTCCAAGGCAGGGCCTTGCATATGGCAGTGGGAAACAGATGTGCTGATATGAATGAAATGACGATGCTGAACGATTTTCATCATTATTATTAGTCTTATGGTGGGTAACGTTTAAGACACTTGCCAAATTATAGAACTGTTTCCTTATCAGCTTTGTCCCAGTTTTATACCTTGTTACCTGAAACAGAATTCCTTTTTTTTAAAGACATGTCAAAATTTATTTGACAAGTGTTATATTGATAGATGTTTTGGAGCAGAATTTCTAAAATGTGAAAAAGTACATACATGGAGGTGGATAAAGAAGCAATTTGTTCAACCAAATGGCTAAATGCACTGTGATCAAGGCTCGGGATCTAAAAATAGTCATTTTTAGAACAGTCGCTTCAATTTACATCAAAGTAACATCTAAAGTTACATTAAGCCCTTGGCAGCGTTGCCATCTCTTTTGAGGGCCTGCACTACAACCCTCACCCTTCCCCACCCCCAAGCTATTAGATGCCAATATCTGACCGTGGACTGGCAAGAAGTTTGGCGGCTGTGGGGCTGGGTATTGCAGCTCTTGGATTTGCAAGTTGTTATGTATTTCAGATCTGGAAACCTCTAGGACAAGTAATCACAGAAACTGCAAAGAAGATATCAACTCCTAGCTTTTCATCCTACTATAAAGGAGGATTTGAACAGAAAATGAGTAGGTGAGAAGTAAGTCTTATTTTGGGTTGCAAGCCTATCTGCCAGCAAGGCCAAGATTAGAGCAGTTCACAGGAGAAGTATGACTTTGAATCACCCAGATAAAGGTGGATCTCCTTACTTAGCAACCAAAATTAATGAAGCAAAGACTTACTAGAAGCAACCACCAAACACTGATTGATGCTCAAGGACCACTCTGAAGGAGAAAAAGGAGGACTTTATAAAAAATGTCTTTTAAGTTAATCTAAACCATGGTCTTCATAATTTTCATATATATATATATATATATATATATATATATATAACCACAATCATTTCTT
This sequence comes from Bubalus kerabau, assembly GCF_029407905.1. Lineage (NCBI taxonomy): Eukaryota > Metazoa > Chordata > Mammalia > Artiodactyla > Bovidae > Bubalus > Bubalus kerabau. The sequence goes on from NC_073627.1 coordinate 151,035,945, forward strand.
CCACTACTACAATATATAATAACAAAAGATGAACAATCTTTTTTTGATGAACAGTCAAAAAAATTACATTAAGCATGACACACCTGTTGCAGGAATTAAGAGAACACATAAAAAATGGCAATCCGTTGTCAACATGATGCAATGAAGTTTGCATGCCCTAAGTCCTGGATCAGGTCTCGGGTGCAAATGTTCTAGCCTGGGAGATCTTTGGCAAGTCACTAAATGTCTCTAAACCTCAGTGCCCTTATCTGTTAACCTCGTAGGGCTGCTATGAAGAGTAAATGTGACAATCAATTTGGAGACCACTTTGTCAGTGCTATTCCAATGTTCTTATTTTAAACTTTATTGCTTTTAGAGCTATATGTGCTGGGTGCTGAGACATTTAAAAATTCTTTACCACATTTGGTGGGCTTCAGAGAGCCCTGATTCATGTGATGCTAATTTGTAAATGGCAGCCACACCCAGCTTTGGGGTTGTGTGGTAGTCTGTGACAAGAACTGTCTTCTCCATGAGCTGTAGCTTCTGCTGCTGCTTTCCCTCTTCTTCCTTCCATTTCTCCCCAGAATTCCACCACCATCCCCCACCAGTAGCTGTGACAGTAACTTTGAGCACAAGGTAGATTAAATACACTTTTCTAGTTGGCTTATATAGTTAAGTGCCAAACATAATTAAGCTTCCATGTCAGAAAATCTTGCAGTTTACAAAGGACTGACAAATACATTTTTGAAGACTGGTATATTTGGAAATTGAAGACTGCTCTGGCAATTTTTTTTTTTTTTATGTGTAGACCTGGCATGATTTTTCTCTAAATTAGATAAGGGACATTTGCAGGTAAAGGCAATACTCTAGCTAATGTTTAATGTTTAGGAGCAAGTAGTAAAGTCATGAGCTCTGATTTTTCTTTACATGTCTATAGCCAAAACTTAACCAAATTAGGAATGGAACTTCCTTAATCTGATCAATATTATCTACAAACCACTTAAAGGTAAATATGGTGAAATATTGGGCTTCCTAGGTGGCTCAGATGGTAAAGTATCTACTTGCAACACAAGAGACCTGGGTTCGATCCCTGGAGAAGGGAATGGCTACTCACTCCAGTATTCTTGCCTGGAGAATCCCAGGGACAGAAGAGCCTGGTGGGCTACAGTCCATGGGATCACAAAGAGTCAGACACTACTGAGTGACTAACACTTTACTTTACCTATGGGAGTTGAGAACAAGACAAGGATGTCCACCCACATCACATCTATTCAACTGGAGGTCCCAAACAGTAGGGAAAATCAAAAGTAAAGGCAAGCTACAAAGATGAGACACAAAGAGCTAGAGATGTCTTTGTTTGTACATGGTGATTGTGTACATAGAAAATTCAGTGTAATTCACATAATGAAACTTTCTAAGATAATGCAAATATTATATATTATACACAACAAAAATCTATATTTTGATCTAGGTGGTGATCACATAGGTATATACTCATGTAAAACTACTCAGCTGTACACTTAAGATTTATGAATTTTACTTTACATAAATTGTACCTCAAAATAAACTATAAAGCTTTAAAATAATTTGCATCTCTATATAACCATTGATGATTTTAAAACATGCCTGCAAATTATAACATCTGTCCCTTCAAAATGTACAGCTTGATTCCCATCCCCTTGAATGCTGGCTGGACATAGTGACCTATTTCTAATGAATAGAAGTGATGTTATGTGACTATTGAGACTGGGCCATAAATAGGATATAACCTCCACCTCTCTCATCACATTTGCTCTGTGGGAAGCCAACCATCATGTCATGGAGATATTCAATTAGCTTTGTGGAGAAGCCCATATGGTGGAGAACTAGGTACCAACTAGGTAGAGGCTAGGTACCAACAACCAGTACCTGCTGCCAGCCACATGAATGGGCCAATATGCATGTTGGTTTTCCAGCTCATCAAGCTATCAGATCCTGACAGCCCTTGCCTACTACAACCTTGTGAGAGACGGAGAGCCAAAACCACCCTAAGTTCTTTTACCTCAAATAAACTGTAAGAGATAATAGATATTTATTATTAAGTCAGTAAGTTTTGGAGTAATTACATAGCAATAGATAATATATGTGTTCAGGGCCAGTGATTATGTTTCAGTACGATACCTCGTGATTGTAAATGATGGAAATCTTTGAGATTCTTTATATCTTATATTCTAAATGTCTTATATTCTCTATATTTTATATTCTAAACTGTAAAACCAGTTTTAAGTGCTATATATAAGGTATTACTTAACATAAATATGACTTTTCATACTGTTGATGGGGTTCTTGAGGCAAGGATACTGGAGTGGTTTGCCATTCCATTCTCCAGCAGATCACATTTTGTCTTTTAGTAGAAAGTTGAGACCACTGAAGTAAGAGATGAAGGAACCCTGGAAAGATTTCTTTTTTAAACAAAGGAGCTTTGGAATACCTAAGATGGAGATAGATAATAAAAGTTTGTGGGATGGGTGCATACATTGCTGAGTGAGTAAAGCTGAATTATTTACGTTCTGCTCCAGTTAGATTTCATTTATTTCTTTTTGGCTGTGCCGGCTCTTCAGTACTGTGTGTGGGCTTCCTGTAGTCGCGGCAAGCAGGGTCTACACTTAGCTTTCTCCCGTGTGGAACACGCACTCTAGGGTGTGGGGCTACAGTAATTGTAGTACGTGTGTTCCATGGTTGTGGCTCCCGGGCTCTAGAGCACAGGCTTGGTAGTTTTGGCACACACGCTTGGTTGCCATAAGGCATGTGAGATCTTCCCCAATCAGGGATTGAACCTGCGTCTCCTGCATTGGCAGGTGGATTCTTTACCACTAAGCACCAGGGAAGACCTCCAGTTAGATTTTTGACAGTTGATACTAAAAAAATGAGCTGTGGCCAAGGGGAGAGGAGGTAAGGGCCATAGGGAGCTGTGGGGAGCATGTGGCAGAGGTGACAAAAGGCAGATTTATAGATATGAAAAAAGGAAAACCTAACTGGGAGATGGGAAATGCCAGACTGAGGGACATTTTTGGTCACTGGAAACTTTGGCTCAGTGGGGCCAAGTATGAACATGGGTGGTGGTGGTGACGGGACAAGTGTCTGAAGGTTTTGGTCCATGACCTCATGACAGGCGCCTCTCTCCCTTTCAACACCTCTTCAGCCAAAAGCCAACAGGGTTATCTAAGCACGCTCTGATCCTGCAGTGGGAGAATTATGCATTTTGTTCTCACTTTGATCCAAGAGATTAGTGTGTTTTTCACCATGTTCTCTATGAAGAGGGTGGGAACAGGCAAGATTTAGAGGAAAACCAGCAGACCCAGCCTATCCGAGGCTGTGCTTGGAGGCAGATGGCATTAAGTGAAACTTTGCAGAATGCCAGGACAGGAAACAGCTTCAAGCCTGTACACAGTGGAATCAGAGCCTGGGAATAACTCATGGACCCAGAATTTTTAGGGTTTTGTGTGTTAACAAGCAGTCTTGATCATCATGTGATACCTCTAGACTTTTGATCAGCCAGTGAATCAAACACACTTATTGAATAACCACAAAGTGTGCAATTAAAGAGGTAGGTTAAGTCTTTGAGCACATTGTTGTTGTTCAGTCACTAAGTCATTACTGACTCTTTGCGACCCCGTGGACTGTAGCATGTCAGGCTTCTCTGTCCGTCACTATCTCTCACAGTTTGCTCAAACTCATGTCCACTGAGTCAGTGATGCCATCCAATCATCTCATCCTCTGTCACTCCTTTCTCCTCTTGCCCTCAATCTTTCTGAGCATCACGGTCTTTTCCAATGAATTGGCTTCTCATTAAAGGGCTTTATAAGTACAGGCCACATTTGTTTCTACTTTCTATGAATTCACCCATGGTGCAAAGTGGCCAGAGGAATTTATTTATACCATTTCTAGGATGCTGTTGGCATTGACCTTGCCTTTGAAAAAATGTGGTAGTTATTGACATATTGAGCAAAGTAGAGTTAATAAAGCAAGGGTTTAGGCATCAAAACTACACGCTAAATCTGACCTGGCTACTGGCTGAGGGATGTTGGACTAGTTGCTTGACCTCTGAATGTTTTCCCCTCATCTTTAAACTGAGGATGCTGTTGTTGATGTTGCTCCCTAAGAGCTCCTGATGTTATGAACAACCCATAAAGTATGAAAGGTCATGTGCATGTCAGCTGTTCTTTCTATAATTCAGGGCTGTTATCCTTGGTATCATGAAATCTCAAATCTATCCCAGTCTGGCCCATTGCAGGGCTTCTTGAAGTCAGGAATGACAAGTTCTCCATGAACTTGATGGGTGCAGACGTACCTCAGGTTCTAGAGAGAGCCATCTCCAGACCCCACTATGAGCCCCATTGAGTGGTGGGGACTTCTCTGCAGATGTGGTGGGGCAGCATCATGATGGGTATCTTTCAAGCTTTGGCAAAAAAAAGCTATAGTTTACATTAGTTTTTGTAAATTACAAACTCCTTCAGAAGTCTGAGTGTAGATTCAAGAAGTATGAAACCTTGATGAATAGAATCAAAGGAAAACCTACTGTTTAAAGAATATCATATGATATTGCTTATATGTGGACTCTTAAAAGAAATAGTGTAAATGAACTTATTTACAATATACACACTGTTATATATAAAATAGATAACTAATAAGCACCTTCAATATAGCATAGGGAACTCTACTCAATACTCTATAATGACTTATATGGGAAAAAATCTAAAAGAGTGGATATATGTATATGTATAACTGATTCACTGTGCTGTACAACAGAAATGAACACATCATGTAAGCCAACTCTACTCCAATAAATATTCAAAAAATAAGGATCTTATAGAAAAATGGATACAATTATAAGTATTCAATTAAATATATTCAATTAATATAAAAAATAAAGACTATCAGGTATTTTCCTCTTTTATGAGAGATAAAGTCTGAATTAATAAGTCTTCTCTTTGAGAAAAGGGGAAAAAACACACTTTATCAATGATTTTAGTTTTTCAAAAGTCAAGTTCTTTCTCTGGAATGGAGTTCAAGGCAATGTAGAACTACAGAGTTTTCTATAATGTCAAAGATGGTCTTCACTGAAGGTAGAATTGCATTTCTTTGTTTATTCATTTAACTAGGATACACTGAGCTTCCACTGTGTACCTAGCATTCGTTTAGACAATGAGAACTGCCTTCAAGGAGTTCATAGTTTAGTGAGAGAGAGCAGATGTCAATGGAACAAGCATAAAACTCACACTGGGTGCTGGGCAGTCAAGGGGATGTATGACTTGTGATGGCCCTGGTCTTGGAAGGCTTCCCTGAATAAACACAGGATGAGTCAAACTTTACGGTCAAAAGGGAGAAAGTGCTCACTTCAGAAGCACAGAGACTAAAATTGGAACAATACAATTAGCATGGCCTCTGTTCAAGGATGATATACAAATTTGTGAAGTGTTCTATATGTTTGCATAACAATGTGAAAGTGTTTAATGCTAATAAAGTATATACTTAAATTGGTTAAAACGGTAAATTTTGTGTTAGGTATATTTTGCCACAGTATAAAAAGGGGTATGGTGTTGGGATGGTTCCGTTGCAGACAGAGAGAACAGCAGGTACCAATGTCTTGTGGGAATAGAGAGCATGGATGAGAGGAAAGCCAGCAGGGCTGATATTGTAGGTGGACGCTTTATCGTCTGAGCCACAAAAGATTCCCCTTTCCATCCTAGTCCATGGCAATTTTTAAAAACATATTTCTGTTGCTGTCCTGTTGAAGGCTCAACAACAATCTCCCAGTGATCTCAGGACAAATATCAATATCCAGATTTTCTATGGCCTTTTCGCTGCCTGTGACCCCAGCCTCATCTCAGGCCATAAAACATCCTCCAAATCTTGACAAACCAGCCCTGCTGGCTTTCCTTTCATCCATGCTCTGTCTTCCCACAAGACATTTGTACCTGCTTTTCTCTCTGTCTGCAATGGAACCATCCCAACACCATACCCCCTTTTTATACTGTGGCAAAATATGCCTAACACAAAATTTACCATTTTAACCAATTTAAGTATATACTTTATTAGCATTAAACACTTTCACATTGTTATGCAAACATATAGGATGGAAAGTGGGTAGTGTGGCAGTGGATGTGGCTGGCCAGTTGGGAAGTGTCGGGGTTCTTCAGAAGAGAGATGGAAGTCGCTTGAACTAGGGTGTTGAGGCAGAGGTGGAGAGAAGTGGATATTAATAAATCTGAGAAAAGTCAGAGGGCCAATGACTGAACTTGTTGAAAGGTTGCTATGTGGGATGAGGGGAGAAACCAATCAAGAAAGATCTCCATGCTTCTGGATGGATGGTGGTGCCAGTGCCTAAGTCAGGAACCTCAGATAGAAGGAGTTTGGAGGGGTGATCATAATTCTTGTTTTGGACTTGTTGAGTTTCTGAGTCTCAGGAAGTTTGCAGCCGCCAGTGCAGGGGATCCTACACGTGGGGCATTGGTGCAGGGTCAGCCGAGGCTCACACTGATTTCTGGGAGGGTTTCTAGTGATACTCTCTGGCTCACAGCATGACTTGTTCTCTGAGGCACGTTTGTCATGGGACATGTGAGAACCCATGACCACTCCCAAGACAGAAAACAGGTATAATACCCAGTCTGCTCCACTTGGCAGCTGACAAAAATAACTTTTTCTTCTTCTGAAAGGCTGCTCTGTGAGAAAATCTTACTAAACCATACATGGTGTGGGTGGTAGATAAAATGGGATTAGGTGAATATAACTAGGAAAGCATCCATGTCTTCAACTCTAGTCTTTTAGACCCATGGATTACCAGTCTTCAGAGTGCTTCTGAAGCATCAAGCATAAAAGGCAGATGCTATGTGCTAATTCACTGCAGCTAAATGCCATGTTCAATCACAGTCCTTGAGTCTCTGAACAGCTGCCTTTTCATTTACTGATTTTGGAAAATCAAAAACATACACATTTGAGATCCACCCAAGGCAGAAGTAGCATCATATTTTTGAGCTTCTCTCCTCACTGCTTTAAACTTCTCTGTAATGCCTGCCACCATCCCAGTCCCATCTGAGGTAACACCATTCTTTATTCATGCCCCACCAGTGAAAGGCATGTAAAGGCTTCAAGTGAACAATAAAATGTCAAGAAAACACCATTTTAAAAGGTTCTAGCTTGTATAGGAGGTGATGGAATTCCAGTTGAGCTATTTCAAATCCTGAAAGATGATGCTGTGAAAGTGCTGCACTCAATATGCCAGCAAATTTGGAAAACTCAGCAGTGGCCACAGAACTGGAAAAGGTCAGTTTTCATTCCAATCCCAAAGACAGGCAATGCCAAAGAATGCTCAAACTACAGCACAATTGCACTTATCTCACACGCTAGTAAAGTAATGCTCAAAATTCTCCAAGCCAGGCTTCAGCATACGTGAACTGTGAACTTCCAGATGTTCAAACTGGTTTTAGAAAAGGCAGAGGAACCAGAGATCAAATTGCCAACATCTGCTGGATCATGGAAAAAGCAAGAGAGTTCCAGAAAAACATCTATTTCTGCTTTATTGACCATGCCAAAGCCTTTGACTGTGTGGATCACAATAAACTGTGGAAAATTCTGAAAGAGATGGGAATACCAGACCACCTGACCTGCCTCTTGAGAAACCTATATGCAGGTCAGGAAGCAACAGTTAGAACTGGACATGGAAAAACAGACTGGTTCCAAATAGGAAAAGGAGTACGTCAAGGCTGTATACTGTCACCCTGTTTATTTAACTTATATGCAGAGTACATCATGAAAAATGCTGGCTGGAAGAAGCACAAGCTGGAATCAAGATTGCTGGGAGAAATATCAATAACCTCAGATATGCAGATGACACCACCCTTATGGCAGAAAGTGAAAAGGAACTAAAAAGCCTCTTGATGAAAGTAAAAGAGGTGAGTGAAAAAGTTGGCTTAAAACTCAACATTCAGAAAACGAAGACCATGGCATCTGGTCCCATCACTTCATGGGAAATAGATGGGGAAACAGTGTCAGACTTTATTTTTTGGGGATCCAAAATCACTGCAGATGGTGATTGCAGCCATGAAATTAAAAGGCACTTACTCCTTGGAAGGAAAGTTATGACCAACCTAGATAGCATATTCAAAACCAGAGACATTACTTTGCCAACAAAGGTCCATCTAGTCAAGGCTATGGTTTTTCCAGTAGTCATATATGGATGTGAGAGTTGGACTGTGAAGAAAGCTGAGCGCTGAAGAATTGATGCTTTTGAACTGTGGTGTTGGAGAAGACTCTTGAGAGTCCCTTGGACTGCAAGGTGATCCAACCAGTCCATTCTGAAGGAGATCAGTCCTGGGTGTTCTTTGGAAGGAATGATGCTAAAGCTGAAACTCCAGTACTTTGGCCACCTCATGCGAAGAGTTGACTCCTTGGAAAAGACTCTAATGCTGGGAGGGATTGGGGGCAGGAGGAGAAGGGGATGACAGAGGATGAGATGGCTGGATGGCATCACCAACTCAATGGACGTGAGTCTGAGTGAACTCCGGGAGTTGGTGATGAACAGGGAGGCCTGGCGTTCTACAATTCATGGGGTCTCAAAGAGTCAGACACGACTGAGCAACTGAACTGAACTGAACTGAGCTTGTATAAAGTCCAAATTCTGGGGTAAGTTCAAAAATTTATGGCCCTGGAATTGGCTAGTCATAGTCAGTTTAAAAGTGGATACAAGTATGAGGTGAACCTGCAGGTTTGATGGTAAATATATATCAAGGGAAACCTGTTAATCTTCAAAGGTCAACCTAGATGACCTTTGAAGTATCCTCAAGAAAGTACAGTACAAATGTGAATGAGGCTACATGTAAACAAATATTACAAGTGTATCTAAGGAAAGCATTCCATCATGAAAATAGAAGGGTAATAGTATACCTGGAGTGAAAGAGAAAGGGTCAAAAAATGAGAATATAGGGCAGTTTGCCACTGTTCTGATTCCTTAGTCACCAAGCACCATTCTCTTGTTAATTTGGCCCTGAATGTTAGCTTTGGTCTGCAACTGGAAGAAGGCACCAAAAAGTTGGTACAATGATTTGAATCACCTAATAAAAACATTCAAATTGCATATTCAAAATATTCTAGTTGCAAAATACTGTATTGTTATTCAAATTTATATCACTTATTTGATAAGTTAGGTTAGTGCTAGTCTGTTTCACAGCCTCCAAACTGCTTTGGTCTCCCTCAGGAACACACAATCTGTGGGGTAGTCAGATGCTTTAGACTTGCCAGTAAACAGTGTGTGTGTGGTGGGGGGTGGGAGGGGCAGGAGTATGCACAGTCATGTTGGACTCTTTGTGACCCAATGGACTGTAACCCACCAGGCCCATCGGTCTGTGGGATTTCCCAGACAAGAATACTTGAGTGGGTTGCCATTCCCTGCTTAAAAGGACCAGGGATCAAACCCTGTCTCCTGTATCTCCTGTATTGGTGGGTGGATTCTTTACCACTGAGCCATATGGAAAGCCCTTACCAGTAAACAGTATTTTGGTTTAAACAGAACATTTTGGATTTGATCATATGGTCTATTTAAAGTTCCATTGCATATCAGGACTGGTTTAAATAGTCTCTTATCTATGGCTTTTAGACAAAAGCTCAGTCTTTGGGATGTCACCATCCTGTTTTTCCCCTTGTCCCAGAGTACGAAGCTTGTTCCTTATAATAGAGTTTGCCTGATCTTTGTCCCTGGGAAGGAGACTAAATCCTAGGAATTTCCTGAGTAATAAGAATATCTTTGTTATTCATGAGCCTCTGGGATCATACCAGAGTTTCTCCTAACAAGGTAACTCAGAATAGAGATTGGTCACCAGAAAGATGAACCATGTAATTAGAGGATTGAGGTTTTCAGCCAGTATGATCTCCTGGGAGGAGAGAGAAGCTGGAGATTAGGTTCAGTCACGTGGCCAGTGACTCCACCAATCATGGCTACACAATAAAATCCCAATAAAATCTCTGGACATTGAAGCTTGGTTAAGCTTCCTGGCTGGGGAACAACACAGTAATGTCTGAGGAAGGTGATGCACCCTGATTCCATGGGGAAGGGCATGGAAACTTTGTGTTCATAACAGTTTCAGATGTCACCCTATGTATCTCTTCTTTTGTCTCATCTGATTTGAATTCTTTTTAATAAGATTGTATTTATAAGGATAGTGCTTTCTTAAGTTCTGTGAGTCATTCAAGTGAATTGTTGAAACTAAGCGGAGTTATGGGGGCCTCCTGGAGTTGTAACCATTTGGTCAAAAGAATAAGTGGCCTGGGAATCCCTGAACTTGCGGCTGGCATCTCAAAGGGGGATGGTCTTGTTGGGGACCTGTGAAGTCTGATCCTAACTCTAGGAGTTTGCATCAGAATTGAATTGCATTGCCAAGCACAAAGGTTGTACTCATGGCAGCAGAAGAGATATATCTGCTCTGTCCTGGTGTCCTTGGGATTCCTGCTGGGGCACATCCCCCAGGTAACTTTGCAGACCTGTGATTAGCTTCCATATCTGCCAACACCAAAATCTATACACTTAACCTCTTGAATCTACTAACAACTTTGTATTTGAGTCTTGGTCACAGTCCTAGCAAGCAACACTTGAAAGCTAGACTTGTAGATTTCTGTTCCCTCTGTTATTCACTCTCCCAACCACTATTCCATCCAAGAGAGTTGCCCATTAATAGTTGACTGCTAATTATTAAATATTTATTTTAAAATACTGTGAATTTAATAACAGGAAGAGTCTTGGAAGAAAAGTATCATCAGGTCACACTTGGTAAAAAGTTAAGTTCAGTTCAGTTGCTCAGTCATGTCCAACTCTGCGACCCCATGAACTGCAGCACGCCAGGCCTCCCTGTCCATCACCAACTCCCAGAGTTTACCTAAACTCAGGTCCATTGAGTTGGTGATACCATCCTACCATCTCATCCTCTGTCGTCCCCTTCTCCTCCTGCCTTCAATCTTTCCCAGCATCAGGGTCTTTTCCAATGAGTCAGCTCTTCGTATCAGGTGGCCCAAGTACTGGAGTTTCAGCTTCAACAGCAGTCCTTCCAATGAACACCCAGGACTGATCTCCTTTAGGATGGACTGGTTGGATCTCCTTGCTGTCCAAGGGATTCTCAAGAGTCTTCTCCAACACCACAGTTCAAAAGCATCGATTCTGCACTCAGAATCGATGCTTTTTCTTTAAAAAGTTAGCCCCAGTTAAACACTCTTATTTTTTTAACCAAGTTTTAACACCCAAATTTTATTACTTGGCGTTGTCCTCCCACTCATAAGACCTGACAGGGAAAGGATAAAACATGATAATTCAAGTGGTATCTTGTGGGACTCTTTCATGTCCACTTATCATCACAGGGTCCCCTCCCTGAGCTGTATTTGGGGCACTTAGTTTACTGCGTGTGCTTTAGTTGGCAGGTAGACAAAACAAGAACGATGTCAGATTTGTGTTGTTTCACTCTATGTTCAATATGTGTCAGACTAGGACAGCAGAAATTAGAGAACTAGAAAAAGAATACCTAGTAAATACCAACCAAGGAAAACTGGGGTAGCAATATTAATATTAGAATAAATCTAAAGTCTGTGATTTCTTTGTTGCACATTTCCAACCCACTGAGCAGCCACATTATTCAATCTTCTGTACTCATCTAGAGGATGAATTCTTGCATTTTATTTTTCAACTAAGTCTTATAAGAAAGCTTAAGGTTCTTCTTGGTTGTGATCTGGACATGCTCTTAGTGCAAGGTCAACAAGAAAAGTTCAACTTTGACCTGACCTGGAGGCATCACCATTGATTCTGAGGTCTTACACCAAGACTAATTCCTCTGAGACCTGGCTCTGTTTTCAGTTATTTTACGACCAAATCTTCAGAGTCAGACTTGTGTTTTAAATTAACTTCTGGAAGGAGGAGGGGCACTTGTTGGTTGACCAGGAAACAGAGATAGATCAACATGAAGTTTCATTCACTGATAGTACAGGGATCCAGGCAGTGCTGTGGGGCTTCACTCAGCTGGGCCCTCCTGGAGACACCAGGTGCTGGTAAGGAAATGGATACTGCAGAAAAGTGCTAAGTATCTGGTCTTAAAAAGTTCAGCCTACTCTGCCTCCCTCTCTTATTTAAGCTAGAGAAAGAGGTGAAAAAGAGTAATTACAGAGGGACAAATAGTCAAGGGAACAAGGAAGGAAGGGAAAGAATCAGTGTTTAAAATGCTGATCTTTGGAGGACGTTTGATCAGTATCCAGGACTGGGCTTTCCCTGCTCTCGCAGCTCACTCACCTTCCTCTGCTGTGGGAGCTTCTGAGGAAAAGCTCTGTGAGGGAACATTCCTCAGTATACTGTGAACTTTTATCTTAACCATGGGTATAAGCTACTATTTTAATTTTTAATACAGTTGACATTTGAATAATGTGGGGGATATGGTCCAGACTCCCTGCAGTTGAAAATCCATTTATAACTTTACAGTTGGCCCTCTATATCTGTAGTTATGCATGTAGGGATTCAACCAACTGCAGGTCCTGTAGTGCTACAATACACATTTATTGAAAAAAATCTGAGTATAAGTGGGTCTGTAGGTTCAAACCTGTGTTGTTCAAGAATCAGCTGTACACTGAAATAAATGTACCCCTGCCAACACCTATTTAGAGCTCTGTAGTGACCGGGACTTTTCATAGACACGGATCAGAACAGAACAATAGAGATCTCCTGTCCTGGTTTTACACTGGGGAAGGGTCCCAAACCTCCACTGTTCAACATTATAGACACTGTTCTAACATAACTGTGTACCATCTGTCTTGTTATTTGTTTAATATTTTTTTAAAAATGTGCTCACTTTCTTTTACTTAAATAAATATATATAAATGTTTATAAATCTCACCCAGTTTTTTTTTTAACCAATATATACAAATACTTATGGGCTTCCCATGTGGCTCAGTGGTTAAAAAAAATCTAAAGATGCAGGAGATGTACCAGCACCATTTATTTTTTAAAAAATAAAAAAACTATCTTTCCTCTCAGGTGGCTCAGGTAAAGAACCCTCCTGCCAATGCAGGAAGTGTGGGTTCGATCCCTGGGTTGGGAAGATCCCCTTGAGTAGGAAATGACAACTGACTTCAGCATTCTTGACTAGAAAATTCCATGGACAGAGGAACCTGGCAGGTTACAGTCCATGGGATCACAAAGAGCCAGACATGACTGAATGACTGAACTGAGTGACTGAGCAGGTACACATGCACATAAATACTTATACACATCTATTAAGCATTTTTAAAAGCCTTTTACCATTATTTGTCTATCACATAGCAGGAGATACTGGTTGTGAGAAAAGACTCATTACCAGTTGGGATCAGGTAAAGAAGTCCTCTTTCATGCAGGGCTTCTCAGGAGTGGTACCACCTCCCTGAGGACGGATGGACTTTTAAGGAGCCAGTCTGTATTTATTGCACTGGAGTGACACCCTGGGCATCAAGGAAGTATCTGAAGACAAGAGAATGTTCCTTGTGGGAGGAACTATAACATACTTTGGTATCAACCCCAAATAAACAATGTTTAAAATATTGGCCTCATTCCTAATGTACCCTCTCCTGTCACATCAATGTACCCTGTTCTGTCATGGTCTTCCTTTGGGAAAGGCTTTGCTTCTCACCTGCACTTCAACTGTGCTTCAGTGCTCATGGTGTTTTGTAGGGAGGTGGCCCAGTTTTACAAACAATCCTTTGATTTATCCAAAGGTCACTGAGCTCATCTTATCTGAATGTGTAGGACAGTAGGTCTTTTTAAGCAGTGTCCACTTCCCACTCCATTCCCATCCACCGTGTCTCCGGTAGCAAAGCCTGTAAGTTCCATGTTGTCTACTGGCTGGACATGTATTTCAGCTAGTCTGCACCAAAAAAGTCAGTCTGAGGGCTTCAGCACTGATGTGGATGCTGACAGCTCTTCACAGTTTTACCACTTAATCGCTTTGTGAAAAGAGAGAACTGCTTTCATTTCTTCTGTCACTGATACTGGATTGTTTGTCCAAAGACAAAAAGATCTTTTATAGTTATTTATCAATCATAAATGAAGCTGTGGTTTAAATTCAGTAAAACCTTTTTGAGTGGTGCTCATCTCTAATCTGCTGCAATTCAAGATTTTACCATTTTCAGTGTATGTTTCCACATAACACATCACATGACACAGGATAATTAAAGGAAATGTGCTAATTAATTTTGAAATAAAAAGCTGTATGTTTAAAGGTGTTTGTTTTAAGTCAAAACATAAGGCAAATTAGTCATGTTTTGGTCTCTATAGTTCATCACTTAAGACCACATTCTTATTTGTACTTTCACTCACCTTGAATGAAGTGGAGATCTCGTAAAGGGTACATTTTCCAAATTAAATTATTTGGATAAACATAGTTTTAATAAAGACAATCCCTAGCATTTGTAGAGTGCATTTTCCACACTACTGCCAGGATTGTTTTATCAGTCACTAAGACAAGTTCTTAGCAAGTTACTGCCCTGCTCAAAAACCTTTGATGAGTCTCCATTGCCATTGGAGACTCATCAACTTTGGAGACTCATCAGCTCCTTAGCCAGCGTTTTAAGGGCCTCCTCATTTAACCCCAATGCATCTCTCCAGCTAAAATCTCAGCTCATTCCTCAGGAATGCTGTTCCCCATCCTTGAAGGCCTGATCTTGACCTCTCTATGAGACCTCCATGCCTCTTTCAAGCTGGATCCTTATGCCTTTTCTATGGCCTTACCATGCTGACTCAGTTTCCATCCCTCTTTCCTGAAATAAAATTGACAAATTATATATATTTAAGGTATACAACATAATGATTTGATACATATATATTTTGTGAAATGATTACCACAGCCAAGCTAATTAACATTTCCATCATCTCACGTAGTTACCTTATTTTGTATGTGTATGTATGCTGCGAACACTTAAAGTCTACTCTTAGCAAATTTCAGATACACAATACACTGTTATTAACCACAGTGGTTGCCAGGGGCTGGAGCCTGGATGAAATGGAAAGATGGTACAACGTTTCAGTTGTTCAGGATGACTAAGTTTTAGAGATCTAGGGTACACCTTGGTGATTGATTCAGTTTTGTTTGTCTTTCTCCATTCAATCCTGTCCCCTCAAGAGAAGCCATTCCCAAGTCTGGCTAAGCATCAGAATCTCCTGGGTAGCTCAAATGAAAATGCAATAATTCCTGAGTACCATACTAGACCAATAGAATTAGAATCTCTGGGGGTGGAGTCCAGGGATCCATAAACTTTAATAAAAGTTTTCTAGATGATTCTGACTGAGGCAGAAGGTAGATGCATCCCCCAGTGTGAGCAATTGGAGTTCATTCCCTGTGCACAGGAACTCCAAAATATTAATAGCAGGACAAATCTAGAGAGGAGGCTGGGCCTGCCAAGATAAGAGATAAGAGAACATGTATTTCTCATTCTCAAAGTCAGGGAGATCTTCTGACTAGAAAACTCCTTGGAAGTAAAAAGGGGAGTGATGCCAAGCTACCCATAGTCCTCTTCCCTGGAATCCATCCTGGCTAAGGATGTGAGTGCACACATAGGAGGATCCTGAGATATATAAAATGAGATATATCAAATGCAGACTCAGAACCAGTCTGCAGAATGACTGGCCAAAGGAAACCTGGAAGAAATGACTCGTATAAATGACAGACTATCACAAGGGCATGACTCTCTCTTTGAGTTTACCTATGTGTCTATCTACGTGTACTGAACTCTTTTTTTCTCTTCCTGATGAGGAACAGAGTACATCATGAGAAATGCTGGGCTGGAAGAAGCACAAGCTGGAATCAAGATTGTTGGGAGAAATATTAATAACCTCAGATATGCAGATGACACCACCCTTATGGCAGAAAGTGAAGAAGAACTAAAGAGCCTCTTGATGAAAGTGAAAGAGGAGAGTGAAAAGTTGGCTTAAATCTCAACATTCAGAAAACGAAGATCATGGCATCTGGTCCCATCACTTCATGGGAAATAGATGGGGAAACAGGGGAAACAGTGTCAGACTTTATTTTTGGGGGCTCCAAAATCACTGCAGATGGTGATTGCAGCCATGAAATTAAAAGGTGCTTACTCCTTGGAAGGAAAGTTATGACCAACCTAGATAGCATATTCAAAAGCAGAGGCATTACTTTGCCAACAAAGGTCCATCTAGTCAAGGCTATGGTTTTTCCAGTAGTCATGTACGGAGGTGAGAGTTGGATTGTGAAGAAAGTTGAGCGCCGAAGAATTGATGCTTTTGAACTGTGTTGTTGGATAAGACTCTTGAGAGTCCCTTGGACTGCAAGGAGATCCAACCAGTCCATCCTAAAGGAGATCAGTCCTGGGTGTTTATTGGTAGGACTGATGTTGAAGCTGAAACTGATGTTGAAGCTGAAACTTTGGCCACCTGATGTGAAGAACTGACTCATTTGAAAAGACTCTGATACTGGGAAAGATTGAGGGCAGAAGGAGAAGGGGATAAGAGAAGGATGAGATGCTTGGATGGCATCATGGACTCAATGGACATGGGTTTGGGTGAACTCTGGGAGTTGGTGATGGACAGGGAGGCCTGGCGTGCTGCAGTTCATAGGGTTGCAAAGAGTTGGACACGACTGAGCAACTGAACTGAACTGAACTGATGAGGAAATTAAACCAATAAACAAATGGAAAGAAATCCTCAACCACTAATGGTCAAAGAAGCAACATGATGTCACTCAACACTCCTCAGATTAGAAAAAAATTAAAAACAGCTATGATACATATTACTGGCAGCAATTTAGAAGGAGGGTACTCTTATAGACTGCTGGTTCACAGGGGATTTTCTCCAGCCTTTTTGGGATGTGTTCTAGTAACATTTTTAAAGTAGAAACTGCAATAATGTTTGCTTTAATTTCCTATTCCTCAAAATCAACTTACTTTCCAGTTCAAAACCACTAGAATAAAGGAACTGTATTTACTGCTGCATTGTTCAAATGGCAAAAACCTGGATGTAGCATGACTGTTTCATCTCTAAAGGAACTGCTGACTTTATTATGGTGCATCTGCACCATAATATGATCCCATTAAAAATATGTATTTAATATTAAATATGTATTAAAATATATTTTAATATATCAGGAACAGTTGAGTAAGGAAATCAAGATGCAGAAAAACTGAAATCATCTTATTTTGTAAATTGTTACCACACAAATATATTCACACAAAGTCCTGTAGATGTAGAGTGTGTGTAAGTGTGTGTTTGTTGTGTATGTGAGTGTGTGTGTTTGTACATGGCTATGTGAATACAGGAAAAACTACAGGAAGACTCATATTGGGTAATTAATATGGGTTAAGCGGTACAAGTGTTGCTGATGGTAGAGAGTACAGAAAAAAGGGAGGGAGCAAGCCAAGACAGTAAAAACAAGATTAATAAAAGATTAATAAAAACAGTAATAAAATCATATCAGCATGTATATTTATGCACTTCTATAAAATTATATACACATATATATGTATACCCAAAATTTGAAAAAATTAAAAATGCATATCTAATCTGTTCATTTCACTACCTGTCAAGGACTTCCTAATTCCCTGTAGATCAATACAGAATCTTTAGCTTGGTTGGGCTCCAGAGGTCCCTGCTCATATCTCCACCCTCCTATGAAATTCTGTGTCACATTCTGTGTCACAGACACGTATTTCCAGGTCCATCACTTCCCAGGACCCTCTCCTCCTCTACCCTGCAGTCCTGCTGCTCCTCTTTAGTTCTTCTTTCATGCTGTTTCTTTTCTTCTGCATGCCTCTTACTCATTTTTATAGGCCTCAGCTTAAACATCAGTGTCTCAAGGGGCTTTCTCTGACCCTCCGATGTAGTTAGGTACTCTGATGTTTATTCCCATGGTTCTCTGTCCTTACAAAATTTCCATTTTATTATTAGCCTCTTTCCCCAAACTTTGCTCAATTTTTCCCAGCTGTAATTTACTACTTATTAGTTGTATCTGGGCTTCCCTGATAGCTCGGTTGGTAAAGAATCTGCCTGCAATGCGGGAGATCCTGGGTTGGGAAGATCCACTGGAGAAGGGATAGGCTACCCATTCCAGTATTCTTGGGCTTCCCTTGTGGTTCAGCTGGTAAAGAATCTGCCTGCAATTCAGGAGACCTGGGTTCGATCCCTGGGTTGGAAAGATCCCCTTGAGAAGAGAAAGGCGACCCATTCTAGTATTCTGGCCTAGAGAATTCCATGGACTGTATAGTCCAAGGAGCTGCAAAGAGTCAGACACAACTGAGCAACTTTCACTTCACTTAGTTGTATCTGAATTGGATAAGAGGCTATAGCAAAGATTTGAGCATTGTACTCTGTATCTCATAACTGAGGGATTGTGGAATCACCTCTCTAGCCCTCTTGCCACCCCGTGACCCCCTCAGCCATAAGGATCTCTTTTAGTTTTACAGTGGAAGAAGTTTATGCCACCATATAGCATCTGTGAGTGCTGTGATACTCTCCCCAACACTGTGCGTGTCATTCTCTGGGTCCCTCTGGCCATTTGGGCTCTTTGGCTGGCTGGGCCTTCTCACTCTGCTCCTGTCCACAGTGAAGCATCCCTGGGTAGAGGAGTGGAGGAGCCCTAGTGCCTGTGACTGACAGAATCCCTCCTGATCTGTGACCATGATCATGTCTGGGCCCAAGAGGAGGCTTCAGTGAAAGTGACTTTAAATTCCAAAATGTGTGTAAAGGCAGCTGGAACTGACACTTGCTAGAGCTTCAGAGAACTAACCATGACAGGCATGAGGGAGTTAACACACGGCACACACCATTAGGGCACAACAACCAAGTTTATTAACATTCTCTTGCTTTCACTGCATGCTTCTAATTAAAAGTTCATAAAAATTTGTATGAGGAGAAAATAATTTAGTTCAGTTCATTTTCAAACCATAATGTTAAAAATTATTCTTTTTATAAGAATGATTTCTTTCTTTCTTTAGCTTTCTTTCTGTTAGCAGTAGCATTTCTGTCTTCATTTAGAAAAAGGGGGTGGGGACAGGAAACAAGATTGAATAACTCTGTTTTTCCAGAATACTTAGGGAAGCCAGGTTCCCAAACAGTAACTGCCCCTGGTAAGCCTGAATAAAATATTCAGATTTCAAAATGAGAAGAAAATGTGGAAATAAATTACATCACATGGATCTTTGAAACTTGGAAGTGCTAATTCCAAGAGATTTTTATATTAGATACCCCAAGCTTCGCATCCCATTGGCGGTCATCCTGTCCTCTGTGACAGGGAGGATTGAGATGGATAAAGAGTCCCATTAGCACTAGGGGAGGTTTCACATGTAAATCCCTTCACAAATGGGAGAGCAAATAAAGAGCGTCCTGCTTAGTAAGTCAACATAACTTGGGTGTTAGTTTTTTCTCCTAGAAAAGTGCCCTTGGTGGTTTGTCATCTTTGAAGGCGATGAGGCAGGAAGCTCTCAGCCCACAGTGTTTGCCTGCTTCTCCTTCCCATCAGGATTGTCCAACATCCTCAGCCTTTTCTCCAGTCTCTGCTTCCATTCTTCTCTGAGCCTGAGGAGAAGAAACAATATTCATGGTTATTGCATTTGTTTCCACATCTGCTGATCCAGTGAAGTTTATTTTCTTCTGAAGAATATTTTTAAGAGAAACAATTGGCTTTTACAAATTAATGAAGAAAATAATTAATAAGAGTAATGAACAGTCTATGAATGTGTAGTTTTCTCCAAAATTTACTTCTTCTGAAATCCATATGTGGATTCAGTGTAATATCAATCAAAATCTCAGCAGGACTTTTCTGTAGTTATCAACAAGCTGATCCTAAATTTTATATGGAAAGGCAAAAGAGGTTGATTAGCAAAACAATTTTGAAGTAGAAGAAAGTTGGAGGATATAGACTATGTGACTTTGAGGCTTAATATAAAGCTACCATCAAGACAGTGTAACATCAGTGAAGGAACAAACAGATCATAGAACAGAATAGAGTATAGATATAAATACACACAAACACAGACAATTGATTTTTGATCAGGGACAAAGACAACTCAATGGAGGAAGGATGTGTGAGTGCTCAGTCGCTCAGTCGTGTCCACCTCTTTGTGACCCCATGGACTGTGGCCCACCAGGCTCCTCTGTCCATGGGATTATCCCAGCAAGAATACTGGAGTGGGTTGTCATTTCCTCCTTCAAGGGATCTTCCCAACCCAGGGATCAAACTCACACCTCCTGCATTGGCAGGCAAGTTCTTTACCACTGGGCCACCTGGCACGAAGGATAGCTTTAAAAAAAATGGTACTGGAACATTATACATCCATATTAAAAAAAAAAAATATGGCCCTTGACCCACACTCCACATCTTATGCAAAATTAACTAAAAATGGATCATAGACTTGAAGGTAAGTAAGACTAAGGCTTCAACAAAAAAGCCAAAAAATAATATCTTCATGATCTTGGGATCAGGAAAAAATTCTTATATACAACACAAAAAAGCATGATTCATAAAAGAAGAGAAAATTTGGGACTTCATCAAAATTAAAACATTTACTCTGTGAAAGATACTGTGAAGAGAATAAAAGACAAGCCATTAACAATATTTGCACATAACATGTCTGATAAGAGACTTGTTTCTAGAAAGTATAATATTTCAAACTCAAGAAAATAATATAATGGATAAAATATTTGAATAGCCATTTTTCTAAAGAAGCTATATGAGTGGCAAATAAACTCACAAGACATGCTCAACATAATTAGGATGAGTGGCAAATAAACAGATGAAAGATGCTCAATATAATTAGGAAAATACAAATTAAAACCACGAAGAGGTATCACTCACTTGACAGAATGATCAAAACAAAAACAAAGCCAACTCTGTCACTCTCCACCTCCCCTGGCAAAACTAAAATTCAACCTTCACCCACCAAACCAAAAAAACCTTCACAACAAAACTCAAACCAAGCATTAGTCAACATGCTGAGTAACCAGAATTCTCTTACATTATTATTAAAATGCAAAATGGTGCAGTCAGTTTGTAAAACAGTTTCTTACACAATTAACCGTATGTTAACCATATGACCCAGTAATCTCAATCCTGAGAGTTTACTCAAGAGAAATAGAAATTTATGTTCACACAGAAATCTGCATGTGAATGTTTATAGCACTTTATTTATAGTCATCAAAACCTGGAAATAACCTAAATGTAATTCAGTGGGGGAGTGGATCACCAAGTTATGATACAGTCCTACCATAGAAAAGTACTCATCAATGAGAAGGAATGGATACACACAATTGATACACACAAGAAGAAGAAATCCCAAGTACATTGTGCTAAATGAAAAGAACCAGACGTAAAAGATTAGTACTGTATAATTCATTTATGACATTCTGGAAAAGGCAAAACTATAGTAAGGTAGAACAGATCAGTGGTTGTTATGGACTGGAAATTGGTACAGAGGTTGACTCAAAGCAGAAGCATAAGGGGATTTTTTTCAGAGTGATGGAATTATTCTATATCTTGACTGTGGTGATTACGTGATTCTGAGCATTTGCTAGACTCATAGATCTGTAGACAAAAAGAAAAGAAATGCAGGCTTATAAGTCAATTAAGAAGAAGAAAGTCTATAATAATCTACCAGGCACAGGCTATACGTATACAAATATAGTTTCCTTAGAAAAAAAATCCAGCTAGTTCCTATGCATATGAAAAGATCTCAACCACACTTATAATTAATTAAATTCAGTTTGAAACAGTGAGATGCCATTTTCACCTGTTAGATTAAAAGTGATTAAGAGTTTGACAACACACAGTATGAGTAACAGTAAAATTTGGCATTCCCACATTTGAGTGGAAGTTTAAACTAAAACAACCTCTTTGCAAGACAAGAGGGCAATAGTTATCAATATTTTAAACATTCATCCTTTGACATAACATCTTCATTTCTATGAACTTATCCCATAATATTATCCATGTATGAAAAACATATGTGTAAGTAGTCTTATTGCAACATTGATTGCAAAGTCCCCAAATGAAAAACAACCTAAACATCCTTCAAGGTGATTGGTTAAATTGTCACATCATTACAGTAGAAAACATTTAAGAACTGAAAATGTTTATAGAAAAACTTCCAAGAGTAAGTTAAAAAAGGAAGTTGCCAAAGAGTGAAGATTGTATAGGTCCCATTTTGTATAGAAATATAGCACACATATTTATTTGCTTATTAAAACTAAAGTTTTGGGGAGACATATATGAGAAATTGTTGATGGCTATTTTCTCTGGAGAGCATGTCAAGGAGCCTAACTGAGAAGGACACTGGTTTTCCAAGGTATACACTTGGTTAGTTTCTTAAGTTGGATAAATGCTTGTATTCATTTATGAGGGCAGCCATAAAAAAAAATAACAGACTGGTTGGCTTAAACAACAGACATTAAAAAAAAACACCAAAAAACAGACATTTATTGTCTCATAGTTTTAGAGGATGGGAGCTCGAGATGGAGGTGTCAGCAGGTTTGATTTCTCCCAAGGCCTCTTTCCTTTGCATGCAGGTGGCCTCCTTAATCCATCCTTTTCTCTGTGTTTGTGCATTCTTGGTGTCCCTTTGTGTATCAAACCTCCTCTTCGTATCAGGACAACACTTAGATTGGACTGAGACCTATCATAAAAGGTCTCATTTTAACTCTCATCTTTTCTAAAGGCGCTATCTCCAAATACAGTCACGTTCTGAGGTAGGACTGGGGGTTAGGACTTCCACATACAAATTTTCAGGGTGGGAGGCACAACTCATAACAATGCTAAAGCAGTGCATGATTATTATGGATTAATTAGAATATATAATAAAGAATAAAGAAAACTTGGATTCAGCTTTATTTTACAGTCTTGTAAATAACCCTAAAATGAATACGATAATATGTAATACTCTTTCTGTATACTAGTCTACTTTCATTGAAGAGATTCCCAGAGGTGAATAACGAGAGGGTGTAATTTTTTTTAAATTTATTTTTATTTTTGACTGCACTGGGTCTTCATTGCTGTGCTCAGGCTTTCTCTAGCTGTGTCTAGGAGGGGCTACTGTCTAGTCCCAGTGCATGGCTTCTCACTGCAGTGGCCTCTCTTGTTGCAGAGCATGGAATCTAAGGTGTGCAGGCTTCCATAGTCGTAGGGTGTGGGCTCAGTATTTGTGGCATATGGGCTGTCGTTGCCCTTAGGCATGTGAAATCTTCCCAGGCCAGGGATCGAACCCATGGTCCCCTGCATTGTCAGGGAGATTCTTAACCATTGGACCACCAGGGAAGTCTGAGGATATAAATATTTTGAAAGCTCTAGGCATCTATTACCAAACTGTCTCCAGGAAACTTCTTACTTAAAAGTCTGCTCAATTATGGGCTCAAGAGAGAATGCAAAGAATTTGGAATGTTGGCCTGTTGTTTGGTGGTAGTTGTTGCTTAAGCACATTAGCAACCAAGGATGGAAAGTTGAAATATTGAGAGAATTGAATACTGTAAAGACATTGGTTATCATTCTCATTCTGCTTCAACTTTAAATAGAATGAATGACACAAAGATATAACTTTCCAGTTTGAAAGGGGAGATAAAACTTGTAACTGATGCTTTTCTATTAGTGGGCACGTACCTTACACACGGACTTCCCTGGTAACTCAGTTGGTAAAGAATCCACCTGCAATGCAGGAGACCCCAGTTCGATTCCTGGATCAGGAAGATCCCCTGGAGAGGGTTGCCATTTCCTTATCAAAAGGATCTCCCCAACCCAGGGATTGAAACTGTGTCTCTGGCATCTTCTGCATTGGCAAGCAGATTCTTTACCACTGTGCCACTTGCGAAGCCCCAGTATCATGTAGGTTCATCATTAATTAAAGGGGCTTTAACTTTTCCTTTGTGTGGCGAGCATGAAAATGTGTTGCTCAGAGATCCAGCTGGCCAATTGCCTGTTTTTGGCAAACTTTTATCAGAATATAGCCCTGCGCATTTGTTGACATACTGTCTGTGACTACTTTCACACAGAAGCAGAATAGAATAGTTGCAACACAAGAGCATATGACCCACAAAGCTGAAAATATTAAGCATTTATTGTTTGTCTGATTTCATCAAATCATAGCTGAATTGCAATCACAGGTGGACTATAGACACAAAGGTTAGCAAAAGCCAATAGAAAGATGCTATGAGAATCCATTGGCTATATTAAATGTGTAATAAAAAGCATTGTATATTTTCTTATGATTTGTAAAGATTTGTGTTACACATCTTTATATCAGTAAAATTTATAATAAACTTATGTACATATATGTGTATATATATCAGTTCAGTTCAGTTCAGTCGCTCAGTCGTGTCCAACTCTTTGCGACCCCATAACTGCAGCACGCAAGGCTTCCCTGTCCATCACCAATTCCTGAAGCTTACTCAAACTCATGTCCATTGAGTCAGAGACACCATCCAACCATCTCATCCTCTGTCGTCCCCTTCTCCTCCTGCCTTCAACCATTCCCACCATCAGGGTCTTTTCAAATGAGTCAGTTCTTCGCGTCGGGTGGCCAAAGTATTGGAGTTTCAGCTTCAGCATCAGTTCTTCCAATGAATATTCAGGACTGATTTCCTTTAGGGTGGACTGATTGGAACTCCTTGTTGTCCAAGGGACTCTAAAGAGTCTTCTCCAACACCATAGTTCAAAAGCATCAATTCTTCGGTGCTCACCTTTCTTCATAGTCTAACTCTCACATCCATACATGACTACTGGAAAAACCAAAGCTTTGACTAGATGGACCTTTGTTGGCAAAGTGATGTCTCTGCTTTTTAATATGCTGTCTAGGTTGGTCATAACTTTTCTTCCAAGGAGCAAGTGTCTTTTAATTTCATGTCTGCAGTCACCATCTGCAGTGATTTCAGAGCTCAAAAAAATATAAAGTCTGTCACTGTTTCCATTGTTTCCCCATCTATTTGCCATGAAGTGATGGGACCAGATGTCATGATCTTAGTTTTCTGAATGTTGAGTGTATATATATACACACTCCACAGAGAAGTAGTTGTTAAATATTTACCAGCACACCATAACTTGCTTCCCATTTTTCTTTCACAGGAGCTTCCCCCAATAAATCTCATATTCATCTAACTTCATCTTGCCCTCTGCTTCTTGGAGGACCCAAATGAACACATTTGGAATGATTAATTTATTATAGGAACAGAATTTAGGAATCTGGGGTTTATGACACATTTATTCACTTTTTTATAATAGCTATATCACTATATATTACCAGATGGATGATAGATGCCACTATCCACCTAAATCCCCATTAAATCCTGTTTTATGAGTATTTGTACTGTTAACTGCCCCTTTCTGGTCACTATCTTTCATTACTGTGCTGCTTCTCTATCTTTGTGCTTTCAGTAATTTGGTGAATGGAAGTGTGTATATGGACCTTTTAGTCTGTAGTAAGAAAGGTCAATATGAAAAAGATAATACTTAAAAATTGGTATACAGAGTCAGATACAGTAGAAGAGTAATAAAACAGATATTAAAGCTTGAAGAGAAATTTTTTTCCCTTAAGCTTAGAAATATTGACCTCCCTTTTCAAATGGAGACCAAATAATACTTACTATTTATTGTTCTAGATTCATCTGATTTGTGGAGGAGTTGTAATTAATATCTAGGAATACAAATTCTGCCTGATTAGTATGGGTTTTGACTAGAAAGCAGGATTTGGTGAGGGGGGTGGTGAATCTTAAACCAGAATCCTAAGAATCAGAGATCAGTTGGGCACATAATTAGTGTTTTTCTATCACGTGCTTGCTAGGCCCAAATAAATGTGTTGGTTTGGGTCCTCCAAGAAGCATAATTGAAGGAATTACCTATGGAAAATAGAGCAGGGGCTGGGGGGTGGGGTGGGGAAGGAAGAAATGATTGGATAGGAAGAACCCTAAACCACAGCATAGTTGACATAACTGATAAGCAGGAATCAAAACAGAGGAAGGTGAATGGTCTTGGGGTGAGGACTAATAAACCCCTCTCATCACACAAGTCAACCAGATTTAATGTATATTGACATTGTGAGTTCTGCTAAATTCTGAATAAGAATTTTGAAGGTCATACTTATTGCATTAAAACATTATTTTTTTCATATAAGTATTATACAGTTACTCAAATATAGTTTCAGCCTGGTTATTTAGACTTAGATGTTCATGTAAGTTATCATCTAAATTGAGATTCTTTGGAAAATAAAAGGGAACATAATACATGATGATAACAAAATGATATACATACATCTGGACTGTCCCAGCACACCAGGAGATTTGTTCATTATTCCCACAGTACGCTTGACTTCTCTCAGATTGCCTCAACGGTTATTTCAAACCCGTTTTCTACTTCTCCAGGGGACTGACACCCACTGTGTTGCTTCTTTTTAGCCAGACTCAGAGAGAGTAAGAGGATTTCTAGTTCTGAGACCACCCACTTTGCCTTGTGATCTCATCGCCAGGACCTCTTCAACTCACATGTGTTGCCAGGGTAATTGGATTTCTGCAGCTCTGGATGCATTCCTCCCCATCAGTGAACCCATAGGCGTGTACTAATAAGCATGTCCATGGTAAAACACCTGTTTCCACTCTACCCAGATTTGGCACAGGGTCTTGCTGGTTAGCTCAGCTGGGGAACAGAAGGCATTATTGGCTCTGGCATCGGTGAAAATTTTTGAGATTTTTTTTTTTTTTAGATTTTTGTCTTCTTCCGTTCATTTAGAACATTTCTTGATTGCACAGTGGCTTGAATTTGCTACTTTTTTAAATGGAGGGTAAAATTTTTTTTATAGTGTTGGTGTTATATGTTTGTTTGTCACCTACATATATGCATTTTGGAAAGTCATAACCCAGGGGGCTGAAATAGGAACCCAAGTGTTTATGCTATTCATTGGTCTGGTCAAGTGTACGCTGGAAAATAATTATTCTAGGACAAAGTTTCAAACTGTATGGTTACATTAGCAATATATAAACAAATATTCTGACATTTTGTTTTGATTTCTCTGGGTACTGAGAGGCTATTTCCCCTTAGGAGCTGAAGAAGGGTTTTAAGAAGTTAATGTTGGTACAACACAATACATGTGAATTATATGTGTTTTTAGCTCAGCATACTCAGAAACATGGAGGCACATGCCTTGTTGTCCCTCAGAACACAGTTGCCATTACACTTGTGAATAAGCATCTTAGCAAACAGACAGCTTGGCTGGGCTAGTCCCATTTCAGTGATGGAGAACCCAGACAGTCCCTGAAAAGGTGAGCTGATTCGTCTGCTCCAAGGCACTACACACGTGAGGGCAAGTGCTGGCCATTTCAGTCAGAGCAATGTTGACACATGTGACACATGTCTTCTCACATAAATAAATGTTCCCCTCTCAGCAGACTGTTTTAGCTAGAACAAGTTCAACTGCCAGTGAAGGGAAGACCACATTATCCTCCCCACCCCAGATCTTAATATGTAGGATCTCAAAGGTGGGATCTTTCACACTTTTACACATCTGTTGATCTAACTCTGAAATTCAGTGTAACCTTGTGTCCTGGGGATTGCAACAGAGGCAGGGTGAGGAACAGATTTTTTTCAGTTCATTAAGATATAAATAACAGAAACTCAATTTTGTTTATACCAAAAAAAAGCTTGTTCATATCTATATCATTTGTTCTCAATCAGGGTCGACTCTGTCCTCCAGGGGACATTTGGCAATGTTGGGAGATAATTTTGGTTGTCACAATGGGGGAGGGGAATCCTACCAGCATCCAATGTTTTGAGGGATACTGCTAAACTTCTTACAAAGCACAGGACAGCCACTCCACTAACAAAGAATTACAAGGCCCTAAAAGTCAGTAGTGCTAAAAAGTTGAGAAATCCTGATATAGATAGTGACATGAGTAGATGAATAAATCATGTCTGTAATTTTTTATATTTTATGATATTTTGACATCTTAGAAAGCTTAATGGCCACAGAAAAGCTGCCTTTCCCAGGGCTAGCCCTTTCTTTTGCATGCCAACCAATCCTGAGTCTGTGGCCCCTAACACCTCCTTATCTCTCTATCATACATAAAGCCATATTTCTTCTGCCCTATAGCATCCCAGGGCCAGGACAAGCACCAGACAACTAGAGACCACCCATAAATCCCAAAACCCCTGGGCATTATTCAAACTAGCCAATCCTAAGCTGTTTACTCTGCCTTGACTTGTCTTTTCCTTGGAAATGCCAATAAAGGCTCTGGCTTAGACTTTCCCCTTGCTTTCATCTTCTGTCACCTGGCCAAAACCTGGTGCTTCCCCTGTGGCACTGCATGGCATGCAGCGATACTCTCACTGAAAGCTGTGAATATAATAAACACCTTCTTTCTAAGCCTTGTTCTCCTTTTGATTTGTGGCTGCACTGGCCTAACAATATCGCTTCCAACATTTGCATCATTAGCACAGTGGGTAATGAAAATAATTCAGCTTCTCCATCTTCACATCTGGTATATTTCTGGGGAAATCTCCCTTGAAAAACAGTGAAGAAACAATTCACATACTTTCTCAGGGCACTCCTTCCCTGGCGATCTTCCTCCAGTTCCCGGTAACAGGTCTGTTTGCTAATTTCCTTCTCCCAGAAGCTTTTGAGCTCATGACAGGTTTCACAGCAGAAGACTTCTCGACGAATGTATTGATTGTTCATCCTCTAAAAATAAAAAGAAAAACAAATCCAAGTACTTAAAATAAAGCCACTCTAATTTTGGAATGATGAAAGATGTTTGAATCCATACACTGCTATTTACAGATTTTGTGACCTCATGGATTATAGCCCTCCAGGCTCCTCTGCCCATGGAATTATCCAGGCAAGAATACTGGACTGGGTAGCCATTCCCTTCTCCAGGGGATCTTCCCAACCCAGAGATAGAACTCAGGTCTCCTGCACGGCAGGCAGATTCTTTACCATCTGGTCCACCAGCGAAGCCCTGATTGCCTAAATATGTGGGGTTTTTTAAATTCCCCTTAAATCAGTTTTAGTATCTTACTAATTTTGTCATTAAATAAAGTAAAAAATTTGATACTAGTTCATCTCATATTTGTGAGAGTCATGATTTTAACTTAAAAAATTATCCTTTAATAGTTATTTCCCAACTCTGTGTGTGTGTGTGTGTGTGTGTGTAGATTGAGATGGTATGTGCAAAACTCTAGATGCAATGCATGGCAAATAGCAGGCACCCAACAAATGTTATGCTCTTTCCATCCTTCCTCACAGAATAAAAATACCATCTACCATTTACAGATATCAAAGGAACACTTCATGCAAAGATGGTCACAATAAAGCACAGAATGGTAAGGACCTAACAGAAGCAGGAGAGATTAAGAAGAGTTGGCACGAATACACAGAACTATACAAAAAAAGTTCTTAATGACCCAGATAACCACCATAGTGTGATCACTCACCTAGAGCCAGACATTGTGGGATGTGAAATCAAGTGGGCTTTAGGAAGCATTACCATGAACAAAGCTAATAAAAGTGATGGAATTCCAGCTGAGCTATTTCAAATCCTAAAAGATGATGCTGTTAAAGTGCTGCACTCAACATGCCACAAATTTGGAAAACTCAGCAGTGGCCAACAGACTGGAAAAAGTCAGTTTTCATTCCAATCCCAAAGAAGGACAATACTAAATAATGTTCAAATTACCACAAAATTGTACTCATTTCACATACAATAGCAAGGTAGTGTTCAAAATTCTCCAAGCTAGATTTCAATAGTATACAAACTGAGAACTTTCAGTTCAAGCTGTATTTAGAAAAGACAAGGGAACCCAGAGATCAAATTGCCAACATCTGTTGGATAATAGAAAAAGCAACAGAATTTCAGGAAAACACCTACTTCCGCTTCATTGACTATGCTAAAGCCTTTGACTGTGTGGATCACAACAAACTGTGAAAAATTCTTAAAGAGATCAGAATACCAGACCACCTTATCTGCCTCCTGTGAAACCTGTATGCAAGTCAAGAAGCAACAGTTAGAATCAGACATGGAACAACAGATTGGTTCAAAATTGGGAAAGGAGTACGTCAAGGCATATATTGTCACCCTGCATATTTAACATATATGCAGAGCACATCATGTGAAATGCTGGGCTGGATGAAGCACAAGCTGAAATCAAGATTGCTGGGAGAAATATTAATAATCACAGATATGCAGATGATACCACCCTTATGGCAGAAATTGAAGAGGAACTAAAGAGCCTCTTGATGAAGGTGAAAGAGGAGAGTGAAAAAGCTGTTTTAAAGCTCAACATTAAAAAAACTAAGATCATGACATCCGGTCACATCACTTCATGGCAAAGAGATGGGAAAACAATGGAAACAGTGACAGACTTTATTTTCTTGGGCTCTAAAATCACTGCTCATGGTGACTGCAACCATGAAATTAAAAGATGTATGCTCCTTGGAAGAAAACCTATGACCAACCTAAACAGCACAGACATTAATTAAAAATATTAAAAAGCAGATATTAAAGATATTAAAAAGCAGAGACATTACTTTGGCAAAAAAGGTCCATATAGTCAAAGCTATGGTTTTTTCAGTAATCATGTATGAGAGTAGAACCATGAAGAAGGCTGAGTGCCAAAGAATTGATGCTTTTGAACTGTGGTGTTGGAGAAGACTCTTGAGAGCCCCTTGGACTACAAGATCAAACCAGTCAGTCCTAAAGGAAATCAACCCTGAATATTCACTGGAAGGACTGATGCTGAAGCTGAAGCTTCAATATTTTGGCCAACTGATGCGAAGAGCCAACTCATTTAGAAAAGACCCTGATACTGGGAAAGATTGAAGGTGGGAGGAGAAGGGGACAACAGAGGATGAGATGGTGGATGGCATCACTGACTCAATGGACATGAGTATGAGCAAGATCTGGGAGATGGTGAAAGACAGGGAATCCTGGCATGCTGCAGTTCATGGGGTTGCAAAGAGTTGGACAGGACTGAGCGACTGAACAACTACCATTTATTGAGCATATCGTATATAATAGGCATTTCTTACACATTGTCCCATTTGATCCTCACAACAGTTCAGACAGAGGGATGTATAAATGTCTTAAACTCTCTAAGTTTCTCCATCTGAACCATGAGTTCAGAATCAATTCTGAATTCATGTTTCAGATGGAGAAACTGAAAGACAGAATTTGCCTATAGCCTCATAACTGAACATAACTGAAAGAGCAGAAATTTAGATCTTGGTCTGTCCATCTTAAAAGTGTATACCCTCTATTTCTATTAATCCTCATCACAAGAAATGTTGACTTTTTTGGATCTGAGCATATCCAGAGCAAGTTCATGTAGCATATGTGTGTATGTCCCATGAAAGTATACATGTTTAATACTAAAAAACATTTACTTTTTACCTAAACTTTGCTCATTTTTCATCTTAGTGGCTTTTGGGGGCAAGTAGATTCAAAGACTGTAAAACAAATCCTTTTCTACTTACTGGTGAGTGCCTACTCAGAAAAGCTGTGTCTCCAGCTGGAGATTAGAAAGGACCTTGACCTTCACTCCCTCACTACAGAGTGCCAGTGATCCCATGCAAGCTGAATTGCCTAGGTGGGCAGCCCAGAGGATTGAGAGTGAGAGAGAAGTTTAGAAAAAGTTTCAGGGAATAAGTAATCCATTTATTATATAGCATTTATCAGTTCAGTTCAGTTCAGTTGAGTTCAGTTGCTCAGTCGTGTCTGACTCTTTGTAACCCCATGAATTGCAGCACATCAAGCCTCCCTGTCCATCACCAACTACCGGAGTTCACTCAGACTCACGTCCATCGAGTCAGTGATGCCATCCAGCCATCTCATCCTGTCGTCCCCTTCTCCTCCTGCCCCCAATTCCTCCCAGCATCAGAGTCTTTTCCAATGACTCAACTCTTCACATGAGGTGGCCAAAGTACTGGAGTTTCAGCTTCAGCATCATTCCTTCCAAAGAAATCCCAGGGCTGATCTCCTTCAGAATGGACTGGTTGGATCTCCTTGCAGTCCAAGGGACTCTCAAGAGTCTTCTCCAACACCACAATTCAAAAGCATCAATTCTTGGGCGCTCAGCCTTCTTCACAGTCCAACTCTTATATCCATACATGACCACAGGAAAAACCATAGCCTTGACTAGATGGACCTTTGTTGACAATGCTATCTAGGTTGGACATAACTTTCCTTCCAAGGAGTAAGTGTCTTAATTTCATGGCTGCAGTCACCATCTGCAGTGATTTTGGAACCCAAAAAAATAAAGTCTGACACTGTTTCCACTGTTTCCCCATCTATTTCCCATGAAGTGATGGGACCAGATGCCATGATCTTTGTTTTCTGAATGTTGAGCTTTAAGCCAACTTTTTCACTCTCCACTTTCACTTTCATCAAGAGGCTTTTTAGTTCCTCTTCACTTTCTGCCATAAGGGTGGTGTCCTCTGCATATCTGAGGTGATTGATATTTCTCCCGGCAATCTTGATTCCAGCTTGTGTTTCTTCCAGTCCAGAGTTTCTCATGATGTACTCTGCATAGAACCTAAATAAGCAGGGTGACAATATACAGCTTTGACATACTCCTTTTCCTATTTGGAACCCGTCTGTTGTTTCATGTCCAGTTCTAGCTGTTGCTTCCTGACCTGCATACAGATTTCTCAAGAGGCAGGTCAGGTGGTCTGGTATTCCCATCTCTTTCAGAATTTTCCACAGTTTATTGTGATCCACACAGTCAAAGGCTTTGGCATAGTCAATAAAGCAGAAATAGATGTTTTTCTGGAACTCTCTTGCTTTTTCCATGACCCAGCGGATGTTGACAATTTGATCTCTGGTTCCTCTGCCTTTTCTAAAACCAGCTTGAACATCAGGAAGTTCATGGTTCACATATTGCTGAAGCCTGGCTTGGAGAATTTTGAGCGTTACTTTACTAGCATGTGAGATGAGTGCAATAATATAGAATAATTATAATTTTATGATATAGACTTATATAATTATAATATTTAATATTATAGAATATGCAATTTATTAATAAAACATAATATTTAAATACAGAATAATTAAGAATATTTTATTTATATTTATAATAGTAGACTGACACCTGTACCAGTCAGTCTTCCCTGGTGACTCAGAGGGTAAAGAATCTGCCTGCAATGCAGCAGACCTGGGTTTGATCCCTGGGTCAGGAAGATCCCCTGGAGAAGAGAATGGCAACCCACTCCAGTATTCTTGCCTGGAGAATCCCACGGACAGAAGAGTTTGGCAGGCTTCAGTCCATGGGGTCATACAGAGTCAGACACTACTGAGTGACTAACACTCTCACTCACTGTACCAGAGAGGTGGCAAGACCTTCCCACTTAGAGGGATGTATAAATGTCTTAAAGTAGAAAGAAACTTGATTTTTCTGGAACTGAAGGCAGCTTTAAGTATTCCATAAAGTTTTTTTCCAAATCCACTCCTATTTTTATTCCTAGACCCATCTTCTAGTCATCTGGTCATTTCTGTAGTCACAAATGACTCAGACAAAACTGTGCCAGGAGCATGAGGGAAGGTGCTGTACCCTAGAGTCTCTGCAGATTCTCTCTGACCCTGAGTCTTAAGAGTAGAGCAAGGCCCATCCTGCAGCCTGATGGGAGCATGTTCTGTTTTATAAGGGTGTATTTCCCATTTGTTTTCTGTCCTTGGCTATAGGATTTAATGCACATATTTCTGATAAATTCCTGGTCATTTGACATTAAAAGAGTTGTTAATAAAAGTATATATCAGATTTTAACAAGTATATATCATATCAAATTTTCATTCATAGAATTAGAGTATAGAATGTGTGCAATTAGGTTTCCTATGAATTTAGTTCATACTATCTAAGGCCTCTTAGTTTCTTGATGTGATTTCTGCCTCTATAAGCACTAGATAAGAAAATACCACTTGCTTTTACCTGGGAGGAAAGTCTTAATGCAGACTTGCAACTAAAGTAGACAAAAAGTAATGCAAGATTTATTCACACATTCTTTTATTACAAAATGTCCCCCAAAATTTCAAGTTTATATTAGGTATCTGGTATTCAGAAAAAGGATAGTTTGTTCACTACCTTCTTTTCTTGATATTTAGAATATTTTTTCTAAAGAGATTTTTATTTTTAAAAAGAGGCCTATGCATGAACATAGATTGCTCACATCATCATGTCATTTCACATTCATTCCATTCAGAAAAAAAGGTGCAATTTGAAGATTTATTTCAAAAAACATTTCAGTTGTGTAATTAAGAGTTAGGTTAAGAGAAACAGCTGAAAGCAGGGTGATATCTACACATCCAAGGAATAAATTAAGTCAAGGTGAGCCTTTGGGAATTCAAGCAGCAGAAGCCCTAGGAGGGCTAATGGGAAACCTAAGCATTGATAGTTACTTTCTCTGCATCCTCACATGTCTCATCAACTACATCTGTAGTGCTGCCCCCGTAGGGGCTCCAATGAGACTGAAAAAGCATTACTTTCCTAAGATGTTCTCTGAGTGGAGTCAGGAAGAAGGGAAAACCACTGTAATCTACTATGGGACAGATCGGTATTGCTTATATAGTCACAGGGATAAAAAATGCTAAGGAATGTCCGGACACATAAACTCATTAGGTAGCTGAAAACTCCTGAGTCATTTTGAAAGATCTTTGAGATTAACATCTTATCTTTTACTGAGAAAATTTTCAAACTCAGTTGTTTCCATTATGTTCTTGTGAAATTGATTTTTTTTAATAAACCCAAATTTAGATCTTTACCCTCATCCCTTTTATATTTCAACTTGCTACTTTCATCCCGTGGTGTATGCAGATTAGAGAGGAATAGACCCTTTAGATGAATCTATGTGTGTGCTCTTAAAGTCTTTTTAAATTCTCAGTAGGGTTTCCCTAGTAGCTCAGTGGTAAAGAATCTGCCTGCTAATGCAGGAGACATGGGTTTGATCCCTGGGTTGGGAAGACTCACTGGATAAGAAAATGGCAACTCATTTCAATATTATTGCCTGAAAAATCCCAAGGACAGAGGAGCGTGGCAGGCTACAGTCTATGGGGTCACAAAACAGACAGAACCTAGCAACGAAACAACAACAATCCTGAGATTCTCTAAGAATATAAGACAATTACTTTTTCTTGACACCTAGAGGATTTCCCTGGTGTCTCAGATTGTTAAGTGTCTGTCTACAATGTGGGAGACCTGGGTTTGATCCCTGGGTCGGAAAGAGGAAATGGCAATCCACTCCAGTACTATTGCCTGGAAAATCCCATGGACAGAGGAGAATATAAGACAATTACTTTTTCTTGACACCTAGATAGCTATGTTTCCCCCACCCCCAATGGCTCGAAAATCAGGAGCAGCAAATTTAAATAGCTATCATGGCCATGTTGTGCTGTGCACAGCCATATCTGACGCTGTGACCCCATGGACTGTAGCCCCCCAGGCTCCTCTACCTATAGGAGGGGTTGCTATTTCCTCCTCCAGGGGATCTTCCTGACCCAGAGATCGAACTCTCATCTCCTGTATTGCAGTCAGATTCTTTACCCACTGAGCTAACTGGAAATGTTCACATAAGAGTTATTTTTTTATAAGAAACTCTTAGGAATAAGTGATTCCCAACCTTTAAAAATATATATCAGGTTTACTGTATTGATCTTTTCATTTTCCAAATGTTGATAAAAACATGGATAAAGAGAAATAATTCTCCTCTTTAACATAAACAATAGAATAAAATGCATTGGTATTGGAAATTAAAAAGCAAGCGAGTTCCAGAAAAACATCTACTTCTGTTTTATGGACTATGCCAAAGCCTCTGACTGTGTGGATCATAATAAACTGTGGAAAATTCTGAAAGAGATGGGAATACCAGACCACCTGACCTGCCTCTTGAGAAATCTGTGTGCAGGTCAGGAAGCAACAGTTGGAACTGGACGTGGAACAACAGACTGGTTCCAAATAGAGAAAGGAGTACACCAAGGCTTTATATTGTCACCCTGCTTATTTGACTTATATGCAGAGTACATCATGGATGAAGCACAAGCTGGAATCAAGATTGCCAGGAGAAATATCAATAACCTCAGATATGCAGATGACACCACCCTTATGGTAGAAAGTGAAGAAGAACTAAAGAGCCTCTTGATGAAAGTGAAAGAGGAGAGTGAAAAAGTTGGCTTAAAACTCAACATTCGGAAAGCTAAGATCATGGCATCTGGTCCCATCACTTCATGGGAAATAGATGGGGAAACAGTGGAAACAGTGTCAGACTTTATTTTTCTGGGTTCCAAAATCACTGCAGATGGTGACTGCAGCCATGAAATTAAAAGACACTTGCTCCTTGGAAAAAAAGTTATGACCAACCTAGATAGCATATTAAAAAGCAGAGACATTACTTTGCCAACAAAGGTCCGTCTAGTCAAGGCTATGGTTTTTCCAGTAGTCATGTATGGATGTGAGAGTTGGACTACAAAGAAAGCTGACTACCGAAGAATTGATGCTTTTGAATTGTGGTGTTGGAGAAGACCCTTGAGAGTCCCTTGGACTGCAAGGAGATCCAACCAGTCCATCCTAAAGGAGATCAGTCCTGAATATTCATTGGAAGGACTGATGCTGAAGCTGAATTCCAGTACTTTGGCCACCTGATGCGAAGAGCTGACTCATTTGAAAAGACCCTGATGCTGGGAAAGATTGAAGGTGGGAGGAGAAGGGGACGACAGAGGATGAGATGGTTGGATGGCATCACTGACTCGATGGAGTTGGTGATGGACAGAGAGGCCTGGCGTGCTGCGGTCCATGGGGTCGCAAAGAGTCAAACACAACTGAGCAACTGAGCTGAACTGATGATATTTGGGTCTTAAGAAAAGGCATAGGTGAAATAAAAGGCTGCCTGGGACGGTACAAGTGAATTCTGAGATAGCTAACGATTTTAAGTAAGAGAAGACTAATAAGAAAATAACACTTGTATTGAATGTGTTCATAAAAATTCAGTCCTCTTGTTTCCCCTGGGACTTATCTGAATTAATTGGAATGACAGTAAGTCATGCAGAAGGAATACCAATAATTATTAGGCAAGTAGTTAACTAAATACAGAAGTGGCCTTGAGTCCATATAACCCTGGGAAATTTCTACAACCGTTCTAAAACTTAAAGTTCTCATACCAAAAAAGATTGTTCTGATAATTAAATGAGATTAGATCTAAAATACTTAACATAATAACTGGCTCATGGGAAAACATCCTCATCATTTTCATCTATATTCAGATTATCCATCTGCATCAAGTACAGTACCAAATGTTGTCTCATTTAACCCACAAAATATTGTCGTAGGTTTTATTATTTCTGTATTTGTGGATAAGAAAGTAAGTCTAAGAAGTTTAGTGACTTACCCCCAGCCACAGAGTTAACAACGGGGTTAAGTCATGAATCTACCCCTGACCTGTGGATTTCATGGTCCCTGGTCTGTTCATTCATCAGATTTTGACATCACACAGAAGTAGCAGCAGGTGATGAATCATGCGTTGCAGTTGCTAATGAGATCTGGAAAATTATCTGATTTAATTATATAAATAGCCCTAGGAAGTAGATCTTATTTCCTGTTATCAGGCAAAAAAAACAGGTTTAGAAGGTTTAAGTTTTTGTTCAAATCACAGAACCAGTAAACACTGGCGCTGAGCATTGAACCTATGCTGTCTGATCCAAAAGTCCTGCCATCACCTCCAACAATTTGAACCACTTTCCTCACTCATTTAGGGAAAAATTCACCTACCCTAGAAAAAATAAAGACTACTTAGTTTCTGTCATCAGAGAATATAATTATTCTCTGCAAGGGCATTGGTCGGACTCACCTAGGTCCAACCTATGCTCTCAATCCTGAGAAGCCCTGTGTCTCTGTGGGCTTAGACTGGGAGGCTTGGTAACTAGATCAAAACTATTCTTGTAACATTTCACAATCTTGACATTTTTTTTCCAAATAAGATGTTAAAAAACTAAAAATTACTGCTCTCTTTCTTTCAAGAGAAAAATTGCCACTGGGGTCTCAAAGAGTCGGACACGACTGAGCGACTTTCCCTTATTCACTCACCTTACTTCTCTCACGTTTACCACACTGCCTTACCAACTTCGTATGCAGAGCACTGACCTCTGGTAAATAAACCTTAGATACATGTTACCTATTAAAATCCCTGCTACTGAGCATTTTGTAATGCCAAAAAGTAAGAAAAGTCTTTTAAAAAGTGAAGGGAATTGCAGAAAGATGGAAGACCAACTTGAAAGAGCTCCCAATATCCAAAACTGGGAACAATTTGAGCAACAAAATAAATAACATGATATTAGTTATAACCCAAAGGATGAACCTCATATAAATTAGTGAAATAAATAAATGGGATAGAAGGGAAAATCATCCCTTTTAGAAGAATTCCAATGAATAAATGTAGAAGGAATGAGGGGAATTGAAATATCACCATAAGAATACCACATAGCTGCCTCAGGTGGAATCCTTTGATGAATGATAAAATTAGTGGAGGAAACTTTAAGAAACAGGGTATTTGTATAGCCTCAAAAAACTGCTCCAAAAATTTAGTAATTATTGTGGTAATTTTAACTTATGACCATAAATTGTTGATTGCTATTGCTATTGCTATTGCTAAGTCACTTCAGTCGTGTCCGACTCTGTGTGACCCCATAGACGGCAGCCCACCAGGCTTACCCATCCCTGGGATTCTCCAGGCAAGAACACTGGAGTGGGTTGCCATTTCCTTCTCCAATGCATGAAAGTGAAAAGTGAAAGTGAAGTCGCTCAGTCATGTTCGACCCTCAGCGACCCCATGGACTGCAGCCTTCCAGACTCCTCCATCCATGGGATTTTCCAGGCAAGAGTACTGGAGTGGGGTGCCATTGCCTTCTCCAATAAATTGTTGATTACTCACCCCCAACCCGAGAATGAAGCTGAATTCCACTACCCTTGAGTTTTGGATGACTTGGTGACTGAGGAGAAAATAGTAAATTTACAGTAGAGAAATAAATAGCATCCTTAGCCATATGAACAAGGTTCACATCCCTAGTAATAAGCAGTGTTGATATCACATGTCCTCTTATATAAGACAGAGGGGCACATCATCTCTGTGGTATACTTTCCTTAACTCCAGACAGTTCTCCCTGTCTAGTCACAAGAAAACTGCAGACAAATCAAATTCAGGAACACTCTACAAAATACCTGACCACTTCCCATTAAAAATGTTAAGGTCACAAAAGATAAGGAAAGACTGAAAAACTGTTACAGACTGGAGGAAACTAAGGATATATATTTACACACACACGCATATATACATATATCTCATCTAAATTACATGAATACAATGTAGTGTTTTGGATTGGATCCTGAAACAGGAAAAAAAAGCATTAGTGGAAAAATTGGAGGAATCAAAACAAAATCTGCAGTTAATTTTATTGTACCAATTTTTATTATATAGTTTTGGTAACTGTACCTGATTATGTAAGATGTTAATACTAGAGAAAACTGGGTGACAGATTCACAACTTCGTCTAAATCTAAAATGGTTTCAAAATAAAAATCTAAAAAAAGGGTTTATATTAAGCAGATGCATTTTCCTGACACTATTGACAGTTGTGAATTATGGGTCATTCTCTCTCAGAGGAGCATTTTCAATGAGTTTAGAATTAACCCCTTCAAGAGCACAGCCTAACCTGAGTCATGGAAAGAACCCTGAACTACGAATTAGGGCATCTCTACATTCCACTTGGGCAAGTTACTTGAACCAAGTCTGTTTTTTCATCTGTAAAATGGAACAATATATACTTCTGCAAGATTAGTAAGTTTACCATTGAAAAAACTGCTGTGATAAGCATTCAGCACCCAACTACAGTGGTGCTTAATAAAATCCTGGGTTGTCTATTTATATTTGTAATACTGATTGTGAATGAGGGAAAAGACCCTCATGCTGGGGAAACTGAAGGCAAAAGGAGAAGAGGGCAGCAGAGGAAGAGATGGTTAGATAGCATCACTGACTCAACAGACATGAATTTGAGCAAATTCTGGGAGATAGTGGAGGACAGGGGAGCCTGGTGTGCTGCAGTCCATGGGGGTTGCAAAGAGTTGGATGTAACTTAGTGACTAAACAACAACAGCAAATGCTGATTGCCTACAAATCAAGGGCTACAGACTCAGAAGCCTGCAGATCCAGGTTTGTTTAGACAGCTCTGTAACAAATTCTAGAATACATGGCCCATTTAAAGGAGATACTGTGACTTAGCTCTAACTGACTTTTGCCAGCAGTGCCTGGTCCCAGAGCTGCCAAAAGTTTTTCAAGTGAAGCTGAAAACTCTGTTTTAAAAATATGTAATCTCCTTATTTTAAAATGTTGATAGTCAATTTAAGACATTTTAAGCATTGTGTAAATATCTGAACATGTCTGTTGGCCAGATTTGGCTCTTTGGTCACCAGTTTTTGAGTCCTACATGGTCTAATGGGAAAAACCACGGAGTTCTCCATGGGCTATGTAGCTATGCCTTAGTGTGTGAGTCACTTAGCTGTATCTGACTCTTTGCAACCCCATGGACTGTAGACCCCAGGCACCTCTGTCCACGGAATTCTCAAGGCAAGAATACTAGAGTGGGTTGCCGTTCCCTTCTCTAGGGAGAAATATACACTCAGCACATGTAGAGTTAAAATTAAAAACTGCAAAACGAAAGCAAACAATTTGGCCTCCTGCACCTTTGTGATCATTGCTAACCACTGTAGGTTTACATTGGCCACATCTAGACTGCTGCTCCATTGATGTCTAGTCATCTGATTGGGGTTGAAAGGGAACTGGGGAGCTATAAAGCCCATCCTGCCCATCACAGAGAAACCCTGGGTCTGCATTTGCCCAACTCCATTGAAGCACAGAGAACCTCTATGCCTGGCTGTGTTGGGACCAAGAGCCAGGTCCCAACTCCATTCCCTTGTCCCATTAACTGTACTCTAAACGCTGTAGGCCAAGTACCTTGCTTAATACAGCACCCTTCACTCAGTGCATCATAAACTTACCTGTCCAATGGGCAGAATGCCTGTGATTTCCTCATGATGATATCACTCATCTGGTAAGCCAAAATTCTCCAACGAATTTTGAGTTATAAGTGATAGCTCCTCTAGCAAATTTTATATTTTTTGAAAAAGCTTTAAAGGTAAGTGGTAAGATAGCTAAAACAGAAAATCTGACTAAAATATTGTTCTCCCCCATCGTCACCAACCCCACCCCAGCAAATTCTAGCCCATTGACTATTTGACTGTCACTAATCAATGTTACTTTTTTCTGAACAAAATATGAACTGAGCATCTTCTTTAAAAGAGTGGGCATTAGAGTCTGATTTCAACCAGAGTCTGATTTCTCAATATAGCTGTGTCCAGAAACATTTTTTTTCTTTTAGAAAATGGAATATCTGGAACAAACCTCCTTAATCATCTTTATTGCTCTGTTGAGGGAGAATAAAAATCAAGATGGTTGTTACTCACATTTTTGCACCATAGATGATGGTTTCTAAATAAACTGGATCATTGTGATTAATAAAACATAATTCATTCGAAAATCAAGAGATGTAAGAGAGGCAGCTGTGTCTAAACAGAAAAAGTCAGGAAGATTGGAGTGTGAGGAGAAAACAATGAGCAGGGATGACAAGGAGAATAAACACATTTGGCACACTTCGTGGTGATATTGATGGAGATAACACATTTGAAACCAAAATATGGAGACTTAAGGAAACATTTGCTCTCCTTTTTCTCTCTGAGTATTGTAGGTCCGTTTAAATTTTTTTCCCTTTCTTGTGACCATCCATATATTTGGGGATACGTATGAAAAGTATTGCATGCCATAATTTATTCAATATTTCTTGTCAGAAAAACCCCCAAATAATTTGATCAACAAATTTCAAAATTTTACACTATTAGCAAAGATGCTCCTTGAAGAATATGAAAATATGGTAGTACACAGCAAACCATTTCAAAAAGTACTAAAAGGATATAATACTCAAAGTCTTCTCTTTCCTTGCTGCTGCCAGATATACTTTTCAAAGATATCCACTGTGAATGATGTCTAAAGTATATTTCCATTTTTATGAAACCACGTGTGCATGTTTTTTCACAGGTAGAACTATACTAAATACACTGTCCTCCATTTTTCATTTTTCACTCTAAAAAATATTTCCTTTCCAGCCTGTACTGTTTTTATGGTCAGCATTTTTAATAGATTTGCTATAATTTATTTAAGCATGCTTATATGGATGGACCGGAGAAGGCAATGGCAACCCACTCCAGCCTAGACTCCAGCCTAGAAAATCCCATGGACGGAGGGGTCTGGTGGGCTGCAGTCCATGGGGTTGCTAGGAGTCAGACACGACTGAGCGACTTCACTTTATTTTTTCACTTTCATGCACTGGAGAAGAAAATGGCAACCCACTCCAGTGTTCTTGCCTAGAGAATCCCAGGGACGGGGGAGCCTGGTGGGCTGCCATCTATGGGGTCGCACAGAGTCAGACACTACTGAAGTGACTTAGCAGCAGCAGCAGCAGCAGCATATGGATGGACATTAAGTTAATTCCTATTTGGATCTATTACAAAAAAATTATAGAGTGAATTATTCATTTTGTTCACAAGTTTATATGGAGCATAAACTCCTAGAAGTATAATTATAGGTCAAAGGCTATGTATTATTAAATGCTGAAAGTATAATTCCATATTGTTCTGCAGTTATGTGAGTGTTGGAATGTTTATATACTTAGAAATTCAATTGTGTTCAAACATAAAAAGAACTCATCATTTAAACAAACATAAATTTCAACAAGTTTAATTGCATTCTTATGCTAATCAGAAAGACACATATTTTGAGATAATTTTTTTAAATGTTCAGAGTTCTCGCAGTAGGTAGATAATCTAAATGGCCAATTATTGCTTTCTATTTTTCCTATTTTCTTTTGATGATATGTGGTCTCTAGTTATCCCAACTGTATTATGATTAACATATTCATTTCTTAAATATATATTTAAATGCTTTTTATTTGTGAGTTTCATTCACTTTGCTTACAGAATTTCCTTTTAGATTTTGGCAAGGACACTTCACTTCAGTCACCTCATCGTGAATTGAGCTATTTGGTTTAGACGTTCACCAAGCTTCCCTTCTAGCTCTAATAGTCAGGGAAATCCATTAGTATTAAGTTCAAGGGAATAATCTGTACTTTCAGCATTATAGGAGCTTTGTATTTCAATTTATATCTTCCAAATGAGGATATCTGTTTGCTTTGCACATATGCGAAGGGAAAATATCAACGATTAGACAAAAGGCACTGTAGCAAAAGGGAACTATTCTTTGCCAAATGAGCAGTTCTGTTCCTCTTCCTCTCCACAGCAAAGTACTTTTTACTAAAGTTTATATCTATTAAAATAATTAGTTTTATTTGCAGCAACTCAATACCAATTTGGGAAAGTCACAGTTCCTTTGGAAACTGGTAAATTTGCTAAATAACTTATACTGAAAGAGTACCAGAACTTCCTTTAAATAAACATCAGTTTAATCAAATAACATTTATTGAACTTTGATTTTGTTTGAGGCTCAAGCACTTATGTCATCTCATGAGAGGCAAGGCAATGGTGAATTATATAAACTAAAACAAAAAAACTTCTACAGTTTAATTACCCAAGTTCCAGGTAATTCAGTCAAGTGAAAAACCCAACTAAAGATTAATTCTCCTGACC
Organism: Bubalus kerabau; assembly: GCF_029407905.1. Classification (NCBI taxonomy): domain Eukaryota; kingdom Metazoa; phylum Chordata; class Mammalia; order Artiodactyla; family Bovidae; genus Bubalus; species Bubalus kerabau. Next base: position 151,079,656 of record NC_073627.1, read on the forward strand.
TTCAGCTTTCTGAGAAGCCTCCATGCTTCTGGCATTCACAATCAATGTTTCATTGGGACTAAGTTATCCATTAATCAACATGAAATGTATTCTGTATTTTATTTAATCTTAAGAAAGCCTTGCTCAGTCAGATAAAAAGCTAATTTCTGCTTTCTCACACTCTTTAACTTGAAATTCATGCATAACTGACACGTAGAAATCAGAGACAGAAAAACTCTGTTGGCCTAACTCTATTTCCAAACTGGTGCAGAAGAGGGTGAAAAAAATGAGTCCAAGTGGCCAAAAAAGAACACATGTATAAGAATTGGGATTCAACTCCCAGCTCCAGAGGTAAGCTGTTCCCACACCTGACAACACAGAGCTGAACACACTGTACCTTAAAGATGAATTTGCAGGTGAACTGATATCCTGCTGGGTTACAACAGAGGGCAAGTCTCCCAGTCCCACTGCTGGATCCTTAGCTCTGATTTGTGAAGACTTCAGGTGCTGCCCTGAAATCTCATTGTTACAGCCCTTTATATATGAGGAGTTACACAGAAATCCCTCAGTTTTTCAAGGTCATCAGAACCAAATTAGTAGCAGAATTAGACAGTATCTTTCCAGGGACATTGTAGCCTTCCCTAGTGGTGAGAGATGTCTCTAAACAAATTCCATCTCTTGCTACCCCACCCACCCCAGGACAGGGGAGCTTCTGTTTTGGCAGATCCCACAAGTGCCATGACTTGGCCTGAACCAAACGAGATGATTTAGAACATGAACCGGATTATTCATGTGCCCTGTTTCTCTGAGACTTGTAAAAAGCCATCCTCTGCCACTCAACTTGCAAAGGGGGCTGGAATGGTGGGACAAGTCACTACTGGGTGTAACATTACAGGAAGACTTAGAGAGGCATCTTGCTCTTTGGAGCCATTAATCCTTGAATGGAATCTGGTGATGACATATCACGGTCTGCCCAGTTCTCCACCAGTTGAAACAGGAACTGACCCTTACTGAGTGTCTTCCAATAAAACACATCCAAGTGAGATGACTTCTCATTTTAGAGTGGCTCTTATCCCATTTTGGAGGCGCACACTTTGTCCTTAGGGAAAAACATTCAGAATACTCACTCATCTGATAACAAAAATAGCTCTGGTTTTCAGCAAATCCTTCTACTGTGCTATTAATTGCATGCCCATTCATTCAGTGGGTTATAATTGTTCAAACTTACATTACATGTGACAACCTTATCTAACATTGATGTTTAAATTTTATCTTATTAAAGTGTAATATTTAATATTGAGTCTATGAAAGTACTTTCAGTTCATTTTTTCAGCTTATTTGTGTCTGACTCTTTTGGACCCCATGAACTGCAGCACACCAGGCTTCCCTGTCCATCACCAACTCCCAGAGCTTGTTCAAACTCATATCCATCAAGTCAGTAATGCCCTCCAACCATCTCATCCTCTGTCATTCCCTTCTCCTCCTGCCTTCAATCTTTCCCAGCATCAGGATCTTTTCCAATGAGTCAGTTCTTCGCATTAGGTAGCCAAAGTACTGGAGCTTCAGCTTCAGCATCAGTTCTTCCAATGAATATTCAGGACTGATTTCCAGGATTGACTGGCTTGATCTCTTTGCTGTCCAAGGACTCTCAAGAGTCTTCTCCAACACCACAGTTCAAAAATATCAATGAAATTACTTTAATAAGACCATTTACTTTAAACTGAATGCCTACTTTAATAGTGGAACCAAATTTTACAGGAGAAAAATTTTTTCATAGGGAAAGAGAGGAATTAATTCTGAAACCATATTGAAGATTACCACCAATACAAAAACAACAATTTACAGTAAGAAAAACTCAGCAAAAATGTTTCCAATGAGCACATTGAAACCTCAGGAAAAAATACAGTGAAGCTGAATAACTAGCAGATGACAGATTACTTGATGACAGTTTCTTTCTCTCCCTCTTGATGAAATAAAATTCATATTTTATGGCAAGATAGGAAAGTTTTATACGTAAGATTTTTCTTTGATCATTTGGGCTTCCTCCCTCCCCTTTAGTGCCTGTTGTGCATTTGTATTAACCAGACCTCCTTAGGAGATAACATTCCTTCTTAAGCTCATCCAGGGTCACAACTACTTAGGAGGTAATCTTTTGTCTTCATCTTGTAAGGGGCTATGATGACCCATGACCTACCACTTGCTTTTTACATGTAGATCTGGACTGTGTAAACTGTTAACAGTGCATCATTTGACATATAACCCTTTATCTCAAACTTATTTAACTGTGTTTTGACCTCTAATGGGTAGGAACAGTCCTCAGAGCTTTATGAAAGACTGTCCCCTGGGTTGTAATCTTCAGGGTGGTTTGAATAAAATTTTCCTCTTTTTTCTTAGGCCTATTGATTTTTTTTTTCAAACATTCATAATGTAGCCAGTAGGATATCAGAGATACCCACGAGAGGGCACCTAGGGTTTCCCCAAACTAGTGCTTAGAGCAAAGCAGGGGCCCATTGAGCCTCACTGACTTCTCAGTACTCCTCAGGAGTTCTTGTGAGTTATCCTGGCATCCAACTTTCATTGTTTCAGCAGTGATCCTGAAAGTTTTATTCAAGCTGTTTTTACTTAAGAAAGACTTGGAATCTTTTTTTTAATTTTATTTTATTTTTAAACTTTACAATATTGTATAGGTTTTGCCAAATATCGAAATGAATCCGCCACAGTTATACAAGTGTTCCCCATCCTGAGCCCTCCTCCCTCCCCATACCATCCCCCTGGGCCGTCCCAGTGCACCAGCCCCCAGCATTCAGCACCATGCATTGAACCTGGACTGGCAACTTGTTTCATATATGATATTATACGTATTTCAATGCCATTCTCCCAAATCATCCCACCCTCTCCCTCTCCCACAGAGTCCAAAAGACTGTTCTATACATCAGTGTCTCTTTTGCTGTCTCATATACAGGGTTATTGTTACCATCTTTCTAAATTCCATATATATGTGTTAGTATATTATATTGGTGTTTTTCTTTCTGGCTTACTTCACTCTGTATAATAGGCTCCAGTTTCATCCACCTCATTAGCACTGATTCAAATGTATTCTTTTTAATGGCTGAGTAATACTCCATTGTGTATATGTACCACTGCTTTCTTATCCATTCATCTGCTGATGGACATCTAGATTGCTTCCATATCCTATTGGATATTGGCTATTATAAACAGTGCTGCGATGAACATTGGGGTACACGTGTCTCTTTCCCTTCTGGTTTCCTCAGTGTGTATGCCCAGCAGTGGGATTGCTGGGTTGTATGGCAATTCTATTTCCAGTTTTTTAAGGAATCTCCACACTGTTCTCCATAGTGGCTGTACTAGTTTGCATTCCCACCAACAGTGTAAGAGGGTTCCCTTTTCTCCACACCCTCTCCAGCATTTATTGCTTGTAGACTTTTGGATCGCAGCCATTCTGACTGGTGTGAAATGGTACCTCATAGTGGTTTTGATTTGCATTTCTCTGATAATGAGTGATGTTGAGCATCTTTTCATGTGCTTGTTAGCCATCTGTATGTCTTCTTTGGAGAAATGTCTATTTAGTTCTTTGGCCCATTTTTTGATTGGGTCATTTATTTTTCTGGAATTGAGCTGTAGGAGTTGCTTGTATATTTTTGAGATTAGTTGTTTGTCAGTTGCTTCATTTGCTATTATTTTCTCCCATTCTGAAGACTGTCTTTTCACCTTGCTTATAGTTTCCTTTGTTGTGCAGAAGCTTTTAAGTTTAATTAGGTCCCATTTGTTTATTTTTGCTTTTATTTCCAATATTCTGGGAGGTGGGTCATAGAGGATCCTGCTGTGCTTTATGTCGGAGAGTGTTTTGCCTATGTTCTCCTCTAGGAGTTTTATAGTTTCTGGTCTTACGTTTAGATCTTTAATCCATTTTGAGTTTATTTTTGTGTATGGTGTTAGAAAGTGCTCTAGTTTCATTCTTTTACAAGTGGTTGACCAGTTTTCCCAGCACCACTTGTTAAAGAGATTGTCTTTAATCCATTGTATAGTCTTGCCTCCTTTGTTAAAGATAAGGTGTCCATATGTGCGTGGATTTATCTCCGGGCTTTCTATTTTGTTCCATTGATCTATATTTCTGTCTTTGTGCCAGTACCATACTGTCTTGATGACTGTGGCTTTGTAGTAGAGCCTGAAGTCAGGTAGGTTGATTCCTCCAGTTCCATTCTTCTTTCTCAAGATAGCTTTGGCTATTCGAGGTTTTTTGTATTTCCATACAAATTGTGAAATTATTTGTTCTAGCTCTGTGAAGAATACCATTGGTAGCTTGATAGGGATTGCATTGAATCTATAGATTGCTTTGGGTAGTATACTCATTTTCACTATATTGATTCTTCCAATCCATGAACATGGTATATTTCTCCATCTATTAGTGTCCTCTTTGATTTCTTTCACCAGTGTTTTATAGTTTTCTATATATAGGTCTTTAGTTTCTTTAGGTAGATATATTCCTAAGTATTTTATTCTTTCCATTGCAATGGTGAATGGAATTGTTTCCTTAATTTCTCTTTCTGTTTTCTCATTATTAGTGTATAGGAATGCAAGTGATTTCTGTGTGTTGATTTTATATCCTGCAACTTTACTATAGTCATTGATTAGTTCTAGTAATTTTCTGGTGGAGTCTTTAGGGTTTTCTATGTAGAGGATCATGTCATCTGCAAACAGTGAGAGCTTTACTTCTTCTTTTCCAATTTGGATTCCTTTTATTTCTTTTTCTGCTCTGATTGCTGTGGCCAAAACTTCCAAAACTATGTTGAATAGTAATGGTGAAAGTGGGCACCCTTGTCTTGTTCCTGACTTTAGAGGAAATGCTTTCAATTTTTCACCATTGAGGATAATGTTTGCTGTGGGTTTGTCATATATAGCTTTTATTATGTTGAGGTCTGTTCCTTCTATTCCTGCTTTCTGGAGAGTTTTTATCATAAATGGATGTTGAATTTTGTCAAAGGCTTTCTCTGCATCTATTGAGATAATCATATGGTTATTTTTTTTCAGTTTGTTAATGTGGTGTATTACATTGATAGATTTGCGGATATTGAAGAATCCTTGCATCCGTGGGATAAAGCCCACTTGGTCATGGTGTATGATCTTTTTAATGTGTTGTTGGATTCTGATTGCTAGAATTTTGTTAAGGATTTTTGCATCTATGTTCATCAGTGATATTGGCCTATAGTTTTCTTTTTTGTGGCATCTTTGTCAGGTTTTGGTATTAGGGTGATGGTGGCCTCATAGAATAAGTTTGGAAGTTTACCTTTCTCTGCAATTTTCTGGAAGAGTTTGAGTAGGATAGGTGTTAGCTCTTCTCTAAATTTTTGGTAGAGCAGCTGTGAAGCCATCTGGTCCTGGGCTTTTGTTTGCTGGAAGATTTTTTATTACAGTTTCAATTTCCATGCTTGTGATGGGTCTGTTAAGATTTTCTATTTCTTCCTGGTCCAATTTTGGAAAGCTGTACTTTTCTAAGAATTTGTCCATTTCTTCCATGTTGCCCATTTTATTGGCATATAATTGTTGATAGTAGTCTCTTATGATCCTTTGTATTTCTGTGTTGTCTGTTGTGATCTCTCCGTTTTCATTTCTAATTTTATTGATTTGATTTTTCCCCCTTTGTTTCTTGATGAGTCTGGCTAATGGTTTGTCAATTTTATTTATCCTTTCAAAGAACCAGCTTTTGGCTTTGTTGAGTTTTGGTATGGTCTCTTTTGTTTCTTTTGCATTTATTTCTTCCCTAATTTTTAAGATTTCTTTCCTTCTACTAACCCTGGGGTTCTTCATTTCTTCCTTTTCTAGTTGCTTTAGGTGTAGAGTTAGGTTATTTATTTGACTTTTTTCTTGTTTCTTGAAGTATGCCTGTATTGCTATGAACTTTCCCCTTAGGACTGCTTTTACAGTGTCCCACAGGTTTTGGGTTGTTGTGTTTTCATTTTCATTCGTTTCTATGCAAATTTTGATTTCTTTTTTGATTTCTTCTGTGATTTGTTGGTTATTCAGCAGCGTGTTGTTCAGCCTCCATATGTTGGAATTTTTAATAGTTTTTCTCCTATAATTGAGATCTAATCTTACTGCATCGTGGTCAGAAAAGATGCTTGGAATGATTTCAATTTTTTTGAATTTACCGAGGCTAGATTTATGGCCCAGGATGTGATCTATCCTGGAGAAGGTTCCATGTGTGCTTGAGAAAAAGGTGAAATTCATTGTTTTGGGATGAAATGTCCTATAGATATCAATTAGGTCTAACTGGTCTATTGTATCATTCAAAGTTTGTGTTTCCTTGTTAATTTTCTGTTTAGTTGATCTATCCATAGGTAGGACTTGGAATCTTAAGGGACATTTCCTAGACAGGGTCTTAGGAGGATGTGAGCAGAAGGCTGAGGAAAACAGGTGGCTGGGTTTTTGTTAAATTTGGCTTTGAAAAAAACCCAACAGCTTGAAACCTAAATGTTCATTGATAGGTGAATGGATAAAGAAGAAGTTATATATGTGTGTGTGTATATATATATATATATATATATATATATATATATATATGAAACTAAAGAGCCTCTTGATGAAAGTGAAGAGGACAGTGAAAAAGTTGGCTTAAAGCTCAACATTCAGAAAACGAAGATCATGTCATCTGGTCCCATCACTTCATGGGAAATAGATGGGGAAACAGTGGAAACAGTGGCTGACTTTATTTTGGGGCTCCAAAATCACTGCAGATGGTGACTGCAGCCATGAAATTAAAAGACGCATCACTATGAACAAAGCTAGTGGAGGTGATGGAATCCCAGTGAACTGTTTCAAATCCTGAAAGATGATGCTTTGAAAGTGCTACACTCAATATGCCAGAAAATTTAGAAAACTCATCAGTGGCCACAGGATTGGAAAAGTCAGTTTTCATTCCAATCCCAAAGAAAGGCAATGCCAAAGAATGCTCAAACTACCACACAATTGCACTCATCTCACATGCTAGTAAAGTGATGCTTAAAATTCTCCAAGCCAGGCTTCAGCAATACGTGAACCGTGATCTTCCAGATGTTTAAGCTGGTTTTAGAAAAGGCAGAGGAACCAGAGATCAAATTGCCTACATCTGCTGGATCATCGAAAAAGCAAGAGAGTTTCAGAAAAAACATCTATTTCTGTTTTATTGATTATGCCTTTGACTGTGTGGATCAAAATAAACTATGGAAAATTCTGAAAGAGATGGGAATACCAGACCACCCTACCTGCCTCTTGAGAAATCTGTATGCAGGACAGGAAGCAACAGTTAGAACTGGACATGGAAGAACAGTCTGGTTTCAAGTAGGAAAAGGAGTACGTCAAGGCTGTATATTGTCACCCTGCTTATTTAACTTATATGCATCATGAGAAACGCTGGGCTGGAAGAAGCACAAGCTGGAAACAAGACTGCCAGGAGAAATATCAATAACCTCAGATGTGCAGACGACACCACCTTTATGGCAGAAAGTGAAAAAGAACTAAAAAGCCTCTTGATGAAAGTGAAAGAGGAGAGTGAAAAGGTTAGCTTAAAGCTCAACATTCAGAAAACTAAGATCATGGCATCTGGTCCCATCACTTCATGGGAAATAGATGGGGAAACAGTGGCTGATTTTATTTTTGGGGGGCTCCAAAATCACTGCAGATGGTGATTGCAGTCATGAAATTAAAAGATGCTTACTTCTTGGAAGGAAAGTTATGACCAACCTAGACAGCATATTGAAAAACAGAGACATTACTTTGCCAACAAAGGTCCGTCTAATCAAGGCTATGGTTTTTCCAGTAGTCATGTATGGATGTGAGAGTTGGACTGTGAAGAAAGCTGAGTGCTGAAGAATTGATGCTTTTGAACTGTGGTGTTGGAGAAGACTCTTGAGAGTCCCTTGAACTGCAAGGAGATCCAACCAGTTCATCCTAAAGGAGATCAGTCCTGAATATTCACTGGAAGGACTGATGTTGAAGCTGAAACTCCAATACTTTGGCCACCTGATGCAAAGAGCTGACTCATTTGAAAGGACCTTGATGCTGGGAAAGACTGGGAGCAGGAGGAGAAGGGGACGACAGAGGATGAGATGGTTGGGTGGCATCACTGACTCAATGGATGTGGGTTTGAGTGGACTCTTGAAGTTGTTGAAGGACAGGGAGGCCTGCAATGCTGTGGTTCATGGGGTCGCAAAACGTCGAACACGACTGAGCAACTGAACTGAACTGAACTGAGTGCAACACTTTTACAGCATCGTCTTTTAGGATTTGAAACAGCTCAACTGGAATTCCATCACCTCCACTAGCTTTGTTCATAGTGATGCTTCCTAAGGCCCACTTGACTTTGCATTCCAGGATGTCTGGCTCTAGGTGAGTGATCACACCATCATGATTATCTGGATCATGAAGATCTTTTTTTGTATAGGTTTTCTGTGTATGCTTGCCACCTCTTCTTAATTTCTTCTGCTTCTGTTGGTCCACACCATTTCTGTCCTTTATTGTGCCCATCTTTGCATGAAATGTTCCCTTGGTATCTCTAATTTTCTTGAAGAGATCTCTAGTCTTTCCCATTCTGTTGTTTTCCTCTATTTCTTTGCACTGATGGCTGAGGAAGGCTTTCTTATCTCTCCTTGCTATTCTTTGGAACTCTGCATTCAGACACTTATATCTTTCCTTTCTCCTTTTGTTTTCACTTCCCTTTTTTCCACAGCTATTTGTAAGACCTCTTCAGACAGCCATTTTGCTTTTTTGCATTTCTTTTCCATGGGGATGGTCTTAATTCCTGTCTCCTGTACAATGTCATAAACCTCCATCCATCGTTCATCAAGCACTTTGTCTATCAGATCTAATCCCTTGAATCTATTTCTCACTTCCACTGTATAATCATAAGGGATATGATTTAGGTCATACCTGAGTGGTCTAAGCAGTTTTCCCTACTTTCTTCAATTTAAGTCTGAATTTGGCAATAAGGTGTTCACAATCTGATCCACAGTCAGCTCCCGGTCTTGTTTTTGCTGACTATATAGAGCTTCTCCATCTTTGGCTGCAAAGAATATAATCAATGTGATTTCGGTGTTGGCTATCTGGTTATGTCCATGTGTAGAGTCTTTTGTGTTGTTGGAAGAGGGTGTTTGCTATAACCAGTGTGTTCTCTGGGCAAAACTCTATTAACCTTTGCCCTCTTCATTCTGTACTCCAAGGCCAAATTTGCCCGTTACTCCAGGTGTTTCTTGACTTCCTACTTTTGCATTCCAGTCCCCTATAATGAAAAGGACATCTTTTTTGAGTGTTAGTTCTAGAAGGTCTTATAGGTCTTCATAGAACCATTCAACTTCAGCTTCTTTAGCATTACTAGTAGGGGCATAGACTTAGATTACCGTGATATTGAACGGTTTGCCTCGGAAATGAACAGAGATCATTTTGTCATTTTTGAGATTGCATCCAATTACTGCATTTCGGAATCTTTTGTTGACTATGATGGCTACTCCATTTCTTCTAAGGGATTCTTCCCACAGTACTAGATACAATGGTGTCTTCAGAAGCAATCAAAAGCCCATCAATCGTTTTACCACTCCCAAAACCTCCTCTATTTATCTTAAGAGGCTGGTAAGTGTTAAAAAATTTTTTTCTGGCCCTAAGAGAACTAAGACTTCCCCGGAGGGACTTGCCTTTTTCCTCCTGTGCATTTGATATGCAAATATTCTAACTCGTCTCCTCCAGAAGACGAGTTTCTTCTCCAGAAACTCTTATGTTTAAAATACAAATTTCAAAAAGGTAAAACAAAGGAGAGATAATTAGGAACTTGACTTGTCAAGGACAGAAAGAGATCTTAAGTGTCTTCTCCACAAGTATTAGTAAAAAGGATGTAGCCATCTGGACAGGTAACCTTGATTTGTTTCATCTGCCAGAAACCCAATTTGAATCCATCCGCTTTTGTAACTGATGAACCCATCAGTTTATATTATTGTAACCAATTCATGGATGTAATTTTGTGATGGTAACTATGGGGTGTCTGTTTGTGTTTTTATATACGTGTATTGTAGATGTATGGTATTCTCAAAAAGTTAATTTGTAAAAGAGCTCTATTTAATTGGTTTATAGGAAATTAAGCATTTATATAAATACTCAGAAATATAAAAGAAACTGGTCAGCATGAGTTTTTGAGTTTGCATAATCTGGGAAATATTTAGTACTGTGTTAAAATCTGGTATTAAAGATATTGTTTCGTTGGCTTAATTATTAAGACATGTCTTTAGAGTTATCAACATTGTCAACTACAAATTGGCACTTGCCATATATCCTTACAGGGATTAAACTATGTGATGTTGCAACTGGTGATTTTCAACACTCCCTGAAAGGAGTCCAAGGTAGAGAGCAGAAGCGAGGCACTCTGTCCTTGGGAAAAATCTGTCAGGACAGAACTTCAGATATTTAGATATATTCAGGATCTGATGTTATGAGCCCAATTCTTGTATCTCCTCATGTCTAGAAATGCACTGAAATCCTTCATGGTGATAATTGTTTCTCATGACTAGCAGAAATCTGGAAAAATATGTGCTTGATTGCATGTATTTCCCCATCACCAGACTCACATATACACTGACCTTCCCCTTGGCCTCTTTGGAGCAGTTTCTCAGAGCTATTTGAGGTCTTGTCTCCCAGGCTGCAGTCCTCATTTTGCCCCAAATAAAACTGACCTCACAGCTCTCACGTTGTGCATTTTTTCTAAGTCAACATTAAATATAATACTTTTATTATACCCAGGTTTATTAGAAATCAAATAAGATATTATTCCTGTTAAAAATTTTGTCAGCAAGAAAAATAACTTGGTATGATGAAATTTTTAAGTAAAAGAAGAAAGGTAAATGAGATAAAATGTGTTAGATAAACTCTTCAGGAATGATTACATTTTGGGAGTAACCTTTTAAAAATAGTCTCTCCAGATTTTGGTAAGTTGAGTTTTGTTGGAGTAAAATGATGGGACTCCATTAAAAATCCAGGCCATTTCCAAATAAGATATTGGAACGTTAATTGCTGAACACTGACTTCCTTTTACAGAGAAACTAAAGATCTTTATGAATATTAATAAATATGTTTGGTGCCACATTAAGAAAATTTCTATTTAAAGAGCATATATTTTCTAGAAACTGTAAGTAGTATTTATGTTTGCTAAATCTATTTAATGCTAGACAGTTCATAATTGAAAAGTAAAAGACATTGAAGCAGTAAAAGACAGTTCATACTTGCTTACTTAGTTTTTTAAAGAAACCAGGTTTTAAGATGAAGAATTAAAATATATGCTAAAAAAAACTACTAAAATAGTATGGGAAACATTTCAGTATGTAAGGAAAATAGGAGGTGTGTTTTTAGTAATAGAAGATGTGAGAAATGGAAATGAGCTCTATTTAATTGGCTTATATGAAATTAAGGGAAAAGAAACCCTGAAGGAAAAATTTTGTGCATAATAAATATTGGTTAATATTATATTGACTGATTAAGTAAATTTTGATATTAAAGGTAAAGTGATACAAAATCTGACTCTGGTTTTCTGTTAAAAGGATAAATATTTCTTAAAATACTGATCTGCTTTTGATAGCAGATTGCAAAGTTTCTCTGCCTTTAACTGGCAATCTATTATGACTTTCTGTATTTTCTTTCAAGATCTTTTATTGTCACTTTCATTAAGTGAATAAGCATTGTTCCATAGTAACCTATTTGACCAAGTGTTTTGAAACCTCTTGACATTTTTTTTTCCAAGAAGTTTTTCTGTTTGTTTTAAAATATTTATTTGTTTGTCTTCTCTGAGTCTTACTTGCAGCTCTCGGGATCTTTGATTTTCCTTGCGGCACACAGGACATTTAGTTGCTATGTGTGAACTCTTAGTTGTGGCATGTGGGATCTAGTTCCCTGACCAGGGATCAAACCCAGGTCCCCTACATTGCAGGCATGGAGTCTTAGCCACTGGACCACCAGGGAATTTCCAAACCTTTTGATATTTTTGACAAACTTCCCAATACCAAATTCTAATAATATTTTGACCTCTAACCTTGGGATGTTTAACTCTTTTTCTCAGAGACAGAAATATTAAGCTAATTAGGCTTATTTGGTATGTTAAATTACATGGGAAACATTGTCAAATGAGTAGTGATAAACAGGTTACATTTTATGGGTAAATGTTACTAATATAGATTTCTAAAAATAATGTGGAAATCAAAAAAATCAGGTATGTCCTGGTAGAATCTTGCTGTTGTTGATATTCAGTTGCTAAGCCATGTCCAGCTCTTTGCAACCCCATGGCCTAGAGCACACCAGGCTTCCCTGTTCTTCACTATCTCCTGGAGTTTTCTCAAGCTCATGTCCACTGAGTCAGTGATGTTATCTAACAATCTTATCCTCCGGCCGCCCCCTTCTCCTCTTGCCCTCAGTCTTTCTGGACCTCAGGGTTTTCCCAGGAGTCAGCTTTTCCCATCAGGTGGCCAAAGTATTGGAGCTTCAGCTTCAGCATCAGTCCTTCCAATGAATATTCAGAACTGATTTCCTTTAGGACTGACTGGTTTGATCTTCTTGCTGTACAAGGGACTCTTCTCCAGCATCACAATTCAAATGCATCAATTCTTGGGCACTCAGCCTTCTTTATGGTCCAACTTTCACATCCATTTGACTAACATAGCTTTGACTATACAGAACTTTGTCAGCAAAGTGATGTCTCTGTTTTTTAATATGCTGTCTAGGTTGGTCATAACTTTTCTTCCAAGGAGCAAGTGTCTTTTAATTTGATGGCTGCTGTCACCATCTGCAGTGATTTTGGAGCCCAAAAAAATAAAATCTGTCACTGTTTCCATTGTTTCTGCATCTATTTGCCATGAAGTGATGGGACCAGATGCCATGATCTTAAGTTTTTTGAATGTTGAGTTTTAAGTCTGCTTTTCCACTCTCCTTTTTACCCTCCTCAAGAGGCTCTTCAGTTCCTCTTTGCTTTCTGCCATTAGAGTGGTTTCATCTGCATATCTGAGGTTGTTAATATTTCTCCCAGAAATCTTGATTCCAGCAATCTTGATTCTACCTGTACTTCAGCCAGTCTGGCATTTCGCATGATGCACACTGCATGTAAGTTAAATAAGCAGGCTGACAATATAAAGCCTTTACATACTCCTTTTCCAATTTTGAATCAATCCATTGTTCCATGTCTAGTTCTAACTGTTACTTTTCGACCTGCATACAGGTTTCTCAGGAGGTAGGTAAGGTGGTCAGGTATTCCCATTTCTTTAAGAATTTTCCACAGTTTGTTGTGATCCACACAATCAAATGCTTTAACATAGTCAATGAAGCAGAAGTAGATGTTTTCTTGGAATTCCCTTTCTTTTTCTTTTTTTTTTTTTTCCCTTTCTTTTTCTATGCTCCAAAAATGTTGGCAATTTGTTCTCTTGTTTCCTCTGCCTTTTTTTTTTTTTTTAAATTTTATTTTATTTTTAGACTTTACATAACTGTATTAGTTTTGCCAAATATCAAAATGAATCCGCCACAGGTATACATGTGTTCCCCATCCCGAACCCCCCTCCCTCCTCCCTCCCCATTCCATCCCTCTGGGTCGTCCCAGTGCACCAGCCCCAAGCATCCAGTATCATGCATCGAACCTGGACTGGCAACTCGTTTCATACATGATATTTTACATGTTTCAATGCCATTCTCCCAAATCTTCCCACCCTCTCCCTCTCTCACAGAGTCCATAAGACTATTCTATACATCAGTGTCTCTTTTGCTGTCTCGTACACAGGGTTATTGTTACCATCTTTCTAAATTCCATATATATGCGTTAGTATACTGTATTGGTGTTTTTCTTTCTGGCTTACTTCACTCTGTATAATAGGCTCCAGTTTCATCTACCTCATTAGCACTGATTCAAATGTATTCTTTTTAATGGCTGAATAATACTCCATTGTGTATATGTACCATAGCTTTCTTATTCATTCATCTGCTGATGGACATCTAGGTTGCTTCCATGTCCTGGCTATTATAAACAGTGCTGCGATGAACATTGGGGTACACGTGTCTCTTTCCCTTCTGGTTTCCTCAGTGTGTATGCCCAGCAGTGGGATTGCTGGATCATAAGGCAGTTCTATTTCCAGTTTTTTAAGGAATCTCCAGCTTGTACAACTGGAACTTCTTGGTTCACACACTGCTGAAGCCTAGCTTGAAGGATTTTGAGCATTATCTTGCTAGCATGTGAAACGAGCACAACTGAACAGTAGTTTGAGCATTCTTTGGCGTTGCCCTTGTTTGGGATTGGAATGAAAACTGACCTTTTCTAGTGCTGTGGCCACTGCTGAGTTTTCCAAATTTGCTGGCATATTGAGTGCAACACTTTCACAGCATCATCTTTTAGGATTTAAATAGCTCAGATGGAATTCCATCATCTCCACTAGCTTTGTTGTTAGCACTGCTTCGTAAGGCCCATTTGACTTCACACTCCAGGATGTCTAGCTCCAGGTGAGTGACCACACCATCAAGGTTATCTGGATCATTAAGACCTTTTTTGTATAGTTCTTCTGTGTATTCCTGCCACCTCTTCTTAATCTCTTCTGCTTCTGTTGGGTCCATACCATTCCTGTCCTTTATTGTGCCCATTTTTGCATGAACTATTCCCTTGATATCTCCAATTTTCTCGAAGAGATCTTTAGTCTTTCCCATTCTATTGTTTTCCTCTATCCCTTTGCATTGTTCACTTAAGACCTTTTTATCTCTCCTTGCTATTCTTTGGAACTCTGCATTCAGATGGGTATATCTTTCCCTTACTCCTCTGACTTTTGCTTCTCTTCTTTTCTCAGCTATTTGTAAGGCCTCCTGAGACAACCATTTTGCCATGCTGCATTTCTTTTTCTTGGGAATGGTTTTTGGTCACCACCTCCTGTACAATGTTACAAACCTCTGTCCACAGTTCTTCAGGCACTTTATCAAATTTAATCATTTGAATCTGTGTCACTTCCACTGTATAATTATAAGGGATTTTATTTTGGTCATACTCGAATGACCTAGTGGTTTTCCCTACTTTCTTCAATTTAAGTCTGAATTTTGCAATAAGGAGCTGATGATCTGAACCACAGTCAGCTCCTGGTCTTGGTTTTGCTGACTGTGTATAACTTCTTAAACTTCAGCTGTAAAGAATACAATCAATCAGTATTGACCATCTGGTTCAGTATTGACCATCTGATGATGTCCATGTTTAGAGTTGCTCTTGTGTTTGCTGTAACCAGTGTGTTCTCTTGGCAAAACTCTGTTAGCCTTTGCCCTGCTTCATTTTGCACTTCAATGTACAAAATGAAGCTTATTTTGTACATTGTACAATGTAGCTCAGCTCAGGTCCTTCAGAGACCCGATCACTTCTGATGCCCTATCTGTGTAAGCACAAGTAATGTCTGTGCCTGCATTGTACGGATGATGCTCCAGGTCTGAGGCACCCTTTCCTCTTAGAGTTGAGCTTTTTCCTCAGCTTCAGCAGCTCTTCCTCTGGTGTGGAGCTGTGTTGTTAAGGGAGTGGGACTAGCATAGTTGTTTTCCTCAGGCTGGGGTGTGTGCCAGAGTGGTCAGGGGAAACTGGCCAGTAACCAGTGCAGTTCTAGTTGCCTCTCTCTGTCCTGTTTCGGGAGTAAACAAGCAGGCACCTGCTTCCCTCAGCTGAGTCCAGGCTTCCCACACCCCTTCTATTAGTTGCTCCAACCAACCAAGCAGACTGGTTTTCCTGATATTGGATCCCAGAACGGGGGCACCCAAAATGTGACTTGAACCACTCACTCCCCAGTGAGGATCTCTGCCCATGTTATCTTCCTCCTCTCCCTCCTACCAAGGGCACAGGTCCCAACCTTATCACTTCTAGTCCCTTCCTGCCCAATTGCATGTGATCTTTCTCACAGAATTGGTTATAAAGAAATCTTTCTGCTAGTCTTCAGTTAGTATTAAGTGAGAACAGTTCCATAAGTAGATATATTGTGATGTGTTCATGAGGGAAGCAGAGTTCCATGTCCTCCTACTCCATCATCTTTATCTCCTTCTCTTTCTTCATTTTTTTCTTTCTATCCCTAACACTCAATATCCATTTGTCCTATCTTCAGGTTGGCTAATTCTTTAAACTTCTGCCTGCTTAAATCTGCTAGTATATTCCTCTTGGGAATTTTTCAATTCATTTCTTGTACTTTTCTGCTCCAGAATTTGTTTGGTCCTTTTTAAAAAATACTTTCTATTTTTTGTTGGTATTCTCATTGCCATATAGTTTTCTTGATTTCTGTTAATTCTTTTTCCTTATTGTCCTTTAGTCTTTTGAATACATGTAAAGCAATGGTTTTAAAATATTTCTTCTGTAAATCTGATGTTTGAGCTTCCTCAGAGATGATTTCTGTCAATTATTCTCTTCCTTTGAAGGGTCGTGTTTTTCTGTTAATTTGCATGCCTGTGATTCTTTTGTTGAAAGCTTGGCTTTGCAGCAACTATGGAAATCGAATTCACCCATTCCCCAAAGTTTTTTTTTTTATTGTTGAAGGCTGTAATACTAGGTTTTGTTTTGAGAATTTTCAAAAGTATTTTTTAAAGGCTGTTACTTTTTGTTTTTTATTACCGAAGTCTCTCTTACATTAGCTCATGTTCAGCTAAAGTCTGGACAGATGTACTTGAATGGTAGGGCCCCTCTGAATTTCATGTATTAGCTCTGTTCTGGAGCAATCCTTCAACACTTAGCTCTGAGCCTAGGCTAGCTTTCAGCCCAAAGTGAAAGCCTGAAGTCTTCTCAGGTATTTTCTGAGCATGTATCTTGCCTGGGCTTGTGCATAGTTTCTAAATTCTCCAGTATAAACCACTGATTTTGAATGTCCTAATTTCCCAAACTGTCTCACCCTAACTCCTCCTTCCTCATATGATCTTTGGTATGTTTTCATCTGGAACCTCTTGCTCAATTCACTATGGGTCTGTATAAGCCGTGCCTATCATTTTTGTACCTGAGTTCTCAGTTAGGCAAAAAAGAGATGAGCATCTTGTATCAGCCACTGAGATATCCCTAGATAGGTTAGAATAGATGTACACAATAATATGCAACAAATTCAGCTTCCTGTGGTTGACAGGGAATAACTGGGAACTGTGATGCTACCGTGTAGACATAGGAACTGCCACTGTGTCAGAAGGTATTGGCACAAGGGCGAGTAAAAATGCCACATAGTTTTCCTTACATTTTGAAGATGATTTTTCTTAATTGGGCATTTTCTTTGTTATTATAAATCTTTCACTGTTTTCCAGAGCTCTGACAAAGTTGTTTCAGTTTCTGCTTTAAAAAACAAAAAGTTTCTATGAGACAATGAGAGCTTAGAGCTTTTGAGTCTGCCATTCTGCTGCCATCCCCTTTGAAAACAAAGTTTTAAACAAAACGGTATATTGCATGAGGAATCAGGGCAAGAAGGTAGGAAGTGTGGAATCTGAATTTTATTCATGAAAGAGTGGCTTGATAAATTATTTTAGGTGTTGAGAAAAAAAACAGAGTAAAATGAAATTCTTAGTTTAAAATGGGAGAAATGAAGTTTTATTTAAAAGGGATTGAAATAAAAAGATTTGCTTTCAATTTTGACATTATAGTTTTCTTTCAGCCTTCTCACAAGTGTTATTAGGTCATTAAATTATTGAAATTGGTCAAATGCCCTTCTCCAAGAAGAGAGATGAATGAGACCCTCATCATCACTAGAGAAGCTGCTGACAACACTCTCTTGTTAGCATTAATCTCACAGTAATCAAAATTAAATAAGTTGCCCTGGTAGAGACAGGCCAGTTACATATGCTGTAAATGGTAGGTAGACATAAACTTGAGGTTGACATACACTTTGGAAGAATAAAACCCAATGTATGTAAAGAGGAGTTCATGAAGAAATTCTTTAATTAACATTCAGTTTGATAAGCGCTCCCAACCCAGGGATCAAACCTGGGTCTCCTGCATTATTTACCATCTGGGCCATCAGGGAAACCAAGATTTGTTGTGATGCTTAGAAAGATAATGTATTTATTACTTTTGAAAATTTAAACAGATGGGCTAACCCAGGTCTAAAGCAGTGATTTTTAATGCTGACTTAACTTTGGAATCATCTGAGGAAACTCAAAATTATGGCTGACCAGAGTGATCAGAGGCTTTCCTGATGGCTGAATTGGTAAAGAATCTGCCTGCAATACAGGAGACCTGGGTTCAATCCCTGAGTTGGGAAGATCCCTTGGAAGAGGGCATTACAACCTATTCCAGTATTTTTGCCAAAGAATTCCATGGACAGAGGAGCGTAGTGGACTGCAATTCTTGGGGTCTCAAAGAGTCAGAGATGACTGAGCAACTAACGTTTTCAGAGTGAACCACAGACTAAGTCAGAATCTCTGGAGATTTTTTCAAACATATTTATTGAGGTATAGTTTACATAACATAAAGTTAACCTATTTAAAGTCTACAGCATAATGATTTTTAAAAGTAAATTTATAAAGATGTATAATTACAGTGGCTCAGATGGTAAAGTGTCTACCCACAATGTGGGAGATCCGGGTTCGATCCCTGGGTTGGGAAGATCCCCTGGAGAAGGAAATGGCAACCCACTCCAGTACTCTTGCCTAGAAAATTCCACGGATGGAGGAGCCTGGTGGGCTACAGTCGGTGGTGTTGCAAATAGTCAGACATGACTGAGCGACTTCACTTTCACTTTCACTTTCATAATTATTAGCATGATCCAATTTCAGAACATTTCCATCATTTCCAATAGATTTATCTTGCTGGTTTGCTGTTAATCACCACCTTTTTCTGGAACTTTCATAAAAATGGAATCATACAGTATGTGGTATTTTACATCTTAGTTCTCTCTTCTTACGTTACACATACATTCATGTATGTTGTTCACCTTTTCACATTAGATTGCTTAGCATATATATTGCAGTTGCTTTAAATTCCTGGTCTGATAATTCCAACATCTCTGCTACATATGAGCCTGGTTCTGATTCTTCCTCTGTCTCTTGACACTGTGTGTTTTCTTTTAGTATGTGTATAATTTTTTTTTTTTTTTTCCCGAAAATGAAACAGGCTGTTAGAGTGAGGTTTCAGTTGTCTGGCTGGAGTTAGGCTGAGTTTAGTGTTTGCTGTAGCCGTAGGTGTCAGGGGCTAAAATTTTCCTCTGGTGTCCTTGTTTTTGTCCTTCTTACTACCTTTAGGTTTTCCTAGAGACTTCTGATGGAGAAGGCGATGGCACCCCACTCCAGTACTCTTGCCTGGAAAATCCCATGGATGGAGGAGCCTGGTGGGCTGCAGTCCATGGGGTCGCGAAGAGTCGGACACGACTGAGCGACTTCACTTTTACTTTTCACTTTCATGCATTGGAGAAGGAAATGGCAACCCACTCCAGTGTTCTTGCCTGGAGAATCCCAGGGACGGGGGAGCCTGGTGGGCTGACGTCTCTGGGGTCGCACAGAGTCAGACACAACTGAAACAACTTAGCAGCAGCAGCAGCAGCAGCAGCAGAGACTTCTGAAATGAGGTTTGAGACATGCAGTTTTTTCGATTTGGACCTCTTGTTACTTAACAAGAGCCTTATTGATGTGGCAGTAAATTATGAGGGTGAACAGGGAAGTAGTCTATAGGCTTATGCTTAAGTCTCAGTCTTTTAGTGATCCTGTGACCATGGGCTGTGACCTTCACAAGTGCTTCTCAGTTTTTTCTTTAGGTGGCAAAGGTATACTAGAGAGCCTGAAGTTGGATATTTTCCTTCTCCCAACTAGTTGAAGGCTAGTTGGAGCTGGAGTTGGGTACTTTTCTTACCCTGTTCAATTAAGCCCAGTTAGTTAAGGTTTTGCAGAGTAGTTTCTCTTGATAAAGCATATTATTGAAAATACAATGCTTTGCATGCATTACAAAATTACTCCTTTCCCCCCTCTTCTTCCCAGAAGCATAAGGAAACTTTTCTCAGATATTCACTGTGAGAGCCCGGTTGGCCTCTTAGAAGTAAAACACAGAAGTTGTGGGGCCTCCATTAAGACTGGTTTGCCCTGGCATTTTTAACCTATCAAATTTGTCCACAGTGAGCCTCCAACAATTTGTCAATTACATTTTAATTTTTTGGTATAGTATAGTCAAAGCTATAGTTTTTCCAGAAGTCATATACAGGTGTGAGAGTTGGGCCATAAAGAAGGCTAAGCAACCAAAGAATTGATGCTTTTAAACTGTAGTGCTGGAGAAGACTCTTGAGAGTCCCTTAGACATCAAGGAGATCAAATCAGTGAATCCTAATGGAAATCAATCCTGGATATTCATTGGGAGGACTGATACTCAAGCTAAAAGTCTAATACTTTGGCCATCTGATGCAATGAGCTGACTCATTGGAAAAGACCCTGATGAGGGCAGGAAGAGAAGAGGGTAACAGAAGATGAGATGGTTGGATGGCGTCATCAACTCAATGGACATGAGTTTGAGCAAACTCCGGGAGATAGTGAAGAACAGGGAAGCCTGGCATGCTGCAGTCCATGGGCTCCCAAAGTCAGACACAACTGAGCAACTAAACATGATATGAAACCATTTCAATATTAAAAGTTCCAAAATTTCAAACAAAGTAAGTACCCTTGACCTATAAAATGAAAGTTGCCAAAAGGGGGAGAAAATAAGCAATAAGGAAAATATAGAAAATAAAGCATAAAATAAGATGACAGAAATAGATCACAATAGAACAATAATTAAATAAATCAAAATAAAAATTGTCATACGATTTTTAAATCTCAAAAGAAATAAAATAATATTGAAAATAAAGTAATAGAGAAAACTTAGAGAGCAAATGTGAATGCAAATTTAGACCTAAGTCTAAATTTTGATAGAAGGTTGAATTAGTGATAAGAATATTATAAAGAAGGAAAAGACTGTTGACTATAGGAGCAACAATTGAAGTATACATTCATTGCAATATAGTTAAATAAACCCACAGGCCCACGTTCCCACTAAAGCTATATGAAAACATTATAACCCACAAATAGAGAAATACACGTTATTTAAAACCTCCATGGAGCATTAAGACAAATCTACCATGTGAATCCCTCATTGGATCCTGTGTTACTAAGGGTTAGAGAATTGCAACAAAAGGGAATTTTGTATAAGACTCAAAGCTCCTTCTCTATATAGTTCAGGCTAGACTTAAAGCTTCAGGAGGATGCAGTGAGGGGAATGGTAACGCACATTCAGAAAACAGAGTATGTACGTAACATTCTAGGCCTGTCTGAAGAGGCTGCTTAAAAACAGACTCAGCCCCAAGGGTTTGACCCCTAGTCCTACACTTCACCCTACTGCCGTTTAAGGTCAGTACCTAAGCTCACCCTAACTCATTCCTGGCTTCTGGGTATGGCACAAGTGCACATGTCTGAATGTTCATGTTCCCTAAAAATTTAAATGTTGAAATCCTAACTCCTAAAGCTGGGAGGTGAGGACATAGGAATGTGCTTATGAGCTTTCATGAATGGTATTAGTGCCTTATAAAAGAGCTTCCTCCCATCATGTAATAATACAGAGAGAAGACTCTGGCTTTGAACCAGGAAGAGAGGTCTCACTAAGGTGACCGTGCTGGGTGGGAATTTGATCCTGGATTTCCCAGCCTCCAGAACTGTGATAAATAAATTTCTGTTGTTTTTAATCACCCCAGTCTAAGATATATTGTTATAGCAGCCCTAACAGATTAAAACAACATGTTCCAAAACTTATGTAGAGAGTAGGGACTGTCTTATTGTTACAAACTAAGAAGTTGTGGACAAGGAAATGGCAACCCACCCTAGTAGTCTTGCTGGGAAACCCCATTGACAGAGGAGCCTGTTTTGCTACACAGTCCATGGGGTTGCAAAGAATTGGACATGACTACTAAACAGCACT
Organism: Bubalus kerabau; assembly: GCF_029407905.1. Classification (NCBI taxonomy): domain Eukaryota; kingdom Metazoa; phylum Chordata; class Mammalia; order Artiodactyla; family Bovidae; genus Bubalus; species Bubalus kerabau. The sequence continues at coordinate 151,101,542 of NC_073627.1, forward strand.
AAACAGCAGCAGCAAGCAGTTGAGTAGAGACAACATATGACAGGTTTTAAAATGAAAATTATGGGTTATTAGATTTGAAAGTACTGGATTGATTAAGGAAAGATGAGTGTATGTGTGTAAAAGTGTGTTTGTAGTATGTCCCAAAGCTCTCTGTGCAGTTTAAAGCTTTACTAACTCCAGAATTATAAATGCTTCAAACTTACAAAAATATCATCTGAAGGTTTAACTGTTACCAGAGGCAAGCATGTGTGTGCCCATTTTAAGCAATATTGAAACGTCAGAGTTTGGAGCAGAGAAAGGTTTATAGCAGGGCCATGCAAAGACACAGGTGGCTCATGCCCAAGAAAAACCCTTGAAGCCTTTTAGAAAACCTTTTTAAAGGCAAGGTGAGGGAGGAGGATGGTTAGATGTTGCAAACTACTGTTTGGATCCTTTGTTCTAGCAGCTGTCCAGGTAGGTCAAGTCACAGTCATGTCATATTCCTGTAAACCTCCAACAAAACAAATGTTATTTTCTGTTCTGCAACTTTTTATCTCCATATGAATGAGCTTTTAAAAGTCAATGCCATGAGAATAGGCTATCCTGTATGTTTCAAGCTATAGACAACATTCTTCTACAAAAAGTACAAAGCCAGCATGACTAAACACAGTTTACGTCTGTTTACAAAAGATGCAGAGCCATTCTGCAGTCCAGGGAATGGGTGAGGTCAGCCTGGAGTCACAGGGATGGGCAGAGTCAGCATGAATAAACAAAAGCAACAAAGCACAAAGATTAAAGTAAAAAGGAACAGATCTAATGTGGAGTCAGATATGTTCTTCCTTATTACATAACTACTTATAATTCTTTCATGTTTATGAATTTTTAAAAATAAATTAGTTTTGCATTTGCATGTTGGTCTGATAGAAAATGGGATAAAACATATACTAGTCAAAATTCACAAAACTAAACAAGTCTCTAGGTTTACATAAGACACAAATACGTGGGGAAGTTGGAGTTGAGGATAAAAGAATTTCTGAGTGCAAAAATTGCGGGCCAATAGCCAAACTTTCAGGGTCAACTTCAGATTTTTAAGGGTTCTAAAACTGGTAGGCCTTGGATCAGGATCTCTAATGGATGAAGGAACCCAGTAATATCTGTATTCCACGTGGAATGAATAGAAAATTGGCTAAGGTCTCTCTGAGTGGATGAGACTAGTGGGAAGGAGGGATCTAGAAGCCTCAGGAGGGGGCAGGGATCTGTGCGGCTCGGCTCATAGAGAAGGAGCCATGATTGCGCCTACTCCTCTTCCTGCCCTTCCCCCACCCTTAGGACCCCCTTTGTGACAAGGCCGGAGCTCTGTGATGCAGGTTTGAGGTTCCGACCTCAAGTGAACTCCCAGTACTCTGTTGCCTAAGGGCAACAGTGCAATTCAGAAAATGGAGAGTTTCTTTTCTTTGAAAAGCATTATTGCTACCTTGCTGAGATCCAGCTCAACTTCCTGGTTGACTGATATCATTCTTGCGTTCCTCTGTGGACTGGGGCTCTTCCTTCTGTTACTCCCATGCTTGCAGAGTAATCCATACTTACCACCATCTAGAAAACATAGAAACATCAGGAAGGTAAGAAACCTTTGCCTCAATCCCAAAAGAGATTATCTCTTTTTTTCTAATTCTTATATCCACTTTTTTTTTCAAGTCAGAGAAACTTTTTTTTTCTCGTTTCATATATGATATTATACATGTTTCAATGCCATTCTCCCAAATCATCCCACCCTCTCCCTCGCCCACAGAGTCCAAAACACTGTTCTATACATCAGTGTCCCTTTTGTTGTCTCGTATACAGGGTTATTGTTGCCATCTTTCTAAATTCCATATATATGCGTTCAGTTCAGTTCAGTTCAGTCGCTCAGTCCTGTCCGACTCTTTGCAACCCCATGAATAGCAGCATGCCTGGCCTCCCTGTCCATCACCAACTCCCGGGGTTCACCCAGACTCACATCCATCGAGTCAGTGATGCCATCCAGCCATCTCATCCTCCGTCGTCCCCTTCTCCTCCTGCCCCCAGTCCCTCCCAGCATCAGAGTCTTTTCCAATGAGTCAACTCTTCGCATGAGGTGGCCAAAGTACTGGAGTTTCAGCTTTAGCATCATTCCTTCCAAAGAAATCCCAGGGCTGATCTCCTTCAGAATGGACTGGTTGGATCTCCTTGCAGTCCAAGGGACTCTCAAGAGTCTTCTCCAACACCACAGTTTAAAAGCATCAATTCTTCGGGGCTCAGCTTTCTTCACAGTCCAACTCTCACATCCATACATGACCACTGGAAAAACCATAGCCTTGACTAGACGAACCTTTGTTGGCAAGGTAATGTCTCTGCTTTTGAATATGCTATCTAGGTTGGTCATAACTTTCCTTCCAAGGAGTAAGCGTCTTTTAATTTCATGGCTGCAGTCACCGTCTGCAGTGATTTTGGAGCCCAGAAAAATAAAGTCTGACACTGTTTCCACTGTTTGCCCATCTATTTCCCATGAAGTGATGGGACCAGATGCCATGATCTTCATTTTCTGAATGTTGAGCTTTAAGCCAACTTTTTCACTCTCCACTTTCACTTTCATCAAGAGGCTTTTTAGTTCCTCTTCACTTTCTGCCATAAGGGTGGTATCATCTGCATATCTGAGGTTATTGATATTTCTCCCGGCAATCTTGATTCCAGCTTGTGTTTCTTCCAGTCCAGCGTTTCTCATGATGTACTCTGCATATAAGTTAAATAAGCAGGATGACAGTATACAGCCTTGATGTACTCCTTTTCCTATTTGGAACCAGTCTGTTGTTCCTTGTCCAGTTCTAACTGTTGCTTCCTGACCTGCATACAGATTTCTTAGGAGGCAAGTCGGGTGGTCTGGTATTCCCATCTCTTTCAGAATTTTCCACAGTTTATTGTGATCCACACAGTCAAAGGCTTTGGCATAGTCAATAAAGCAGAAATAGATGTTTTTCTGGAACTCTCTTGCTTTTTCCATGACCCAGCGGATGTTGACAATTTGATCTCTGGTTCCTCTGCCTTTTCTAAAACCAGCTTGAACATCTGGAAGTTTATGGTTCACGTATTGCTGAAGCTTGGCTTGGAGAATTTTGAGCATTACTTTACTAGTGTGTGAGATGAGTGTAATTGTGCAGTAGTTTGAGCATTCTTTGGCATTGCCTTTCTTTGGGATTGGAATGAAAACTGACCTTTTCCATTCCTGTGGCCACTGCTGAGTTTTCCAAATTTTCTGGCATATTGAGTGTAGCACTTTCACAGCATCATCTTTCAGGATTTGAAATAGCTCAACTGGAATTCCATTACCTCCACTAGTTTTGTTCATAATGATGCTTTCTAAGGCCCCCTTGACTTCACATTCCAGGATGTCTGGCCTAGGTGAGTGATCACACCATCGTGATTATCTTGGTCATGAAGATCTTTTTTGTACAGTTCTTCTGTGTATTCTTGCCACCTCTTCTTAATATCTTCTGCTTCTGTTAGGTCCATACCATTTCTGTCCTTAATCGAGCCCATCTTTGCATGAAATGTTCTCTTGGCATCTCTAATTTTCTTTTTTTCTTTTTTTTTCTTTTTATTATTTTTTTTTAATTTTATTTTATTTTTAAACTTTACATAACTGTATCTAATTTTCTTGAAGAGATCTCTAGTCTTTCCCATTCTGTTGTTTTCCTCTATTTCTTTGCATTGATCACTGAAGAAGGCTTTCTTATCTCTTCTTGCTCTTCTTTGGAACTCTGCATTCAGATGCTTATGTCTTTACTTTTCTCCTTTGCTTTCTGCTTCTCTTCTTTTCACAGCTATTTGTAAGGCCTCCCCAGACAGCCATTTTGCTTTTTTGCATTTCTTTTCCATGGGGATGGTCTTGATCCCTGTCTCCTGTACAGTGTCACGAACCTCATTCCGTAGTTCATCAGGCACTCTATCTATCAGATCTAGGCCCTTAAATCTATTTCTCACTTCCACTGTATAATCATAAGGGATTTGATTTAGGTCATACCTGAATGGTCTAGTGGTTTTCCCTACTTTCTTCAATTTAAGTCTGAATTTGGCAATAAGGAGTTCATGATCTGAGCCACAGTCAGATCCTGGTCTTGTATATGCGTTAGTATACTGTATTGGTGTTTTTCTTTCTGGCTGACTTCACTCTGTATAATAGGCTCCAGTTTCATCCACCTCATTAGCACTGATTCAAATGTATTCTTTTTAATGGCTGAGTAATACTCCATTGTGTATATGTACCACAGCTTTCTTATCCATTCATCTGCTGATGGACATCTAGGTTGCTTCCATGTCCTGGCTATTATAAACAGTGCTGCGATGAACACTGGGGTACATGTGTCTCTTTCATTTCTGGTTTCCTCAGTGTGTATGCCCAGCAGTGGGATTGCTGGGTTGTATGGCAATTCTATTTCCAGTTTTTTAAGGAATCTCCACACTATTCTCCATAGTGGCTGTACTAGTTTGCATTCCCACCAACAGTGTAAGAGGGTTCCCTTTTCTCCACACCCTCTCCAGCATTTATTGCTTGTAGACTTTTGGATTGCAGCCATTCTGACTGGCGTGAAATGGTACCTCATTGTGGTTTTGATTTGCGTTTCTCTGATAATGAGTGATGTTGAGCATCTTTTCATGTGTTTGTTAGCCATCTGTATGTCTTCTTTGGAGAAATGTCTATTTAGTTCTTTGGCCCATTTTTTGATTGGGTCATTTATTTTTCTGGAATTGAGCTGTAGGAGTTGCTTGAATATTTTTGAGATTAGTTGTTTGTCAGTTGCTTCATTTACTATTATTTTCTCCCATTCTGAAGGCTGTCTTTTCACCTTGCTTATAGTTTCCTTTGTTGTGCAGAAGCTTTTAAGTTTAATTAGGTCCCATTTGTTTATTTTTGCTTTTATTTCCAATATTCTGGGAGGTGGGTCACAGAGGATCCTGCTGTGATGTATGTCGGAGAGTGTTTTGCCTATGTTCGCCTCTAGGAGTATTATAGTTTCTGGTCTTATGTTTAGATCTTCAATCCATTTTGAGTTTATTTTTGTGTATGGTGTTAGAAAGTGTTTTAGTTTCATTCTTTTACAAGTGGTTGACCAGTTTTCCCAGCACCACTTGTTAAAGAGATTGTCTTTAATCCATTGTATATTCTTGCCTCCTTTGTCAAAGATAAGGTGTCCTTAGGTGCATGGATTTATCTCTGGGCTTTCTATTTTGTCCCATTGATCATGGAACATGATCATGTTCCATGAAAACATAGAAATATCAGGAAGGTAAGAAACCTTTGCCTCAATCCCAACAGAGATTGTCTCTTTTTTTCTTATTCTTATATCCACTTTTTAAATCACTCAGAGAGATTACTGAGATGGGAACTCTCAGGAAAGCTAGAACATCATCCTTCTAGGGACAAGCCAGGTCAGACAATGGTTAGAGTGGGCATAAGGATTTATAACCCAAGATCTCAGGCCAGGAGTCCAGGTATGGTGGAGAGCTCTAGGCAAGTCCCAATGCAGTGACTAATGGCCAAGGAGTGAATTACTAAGAGTTCAGTCTCTGCAGGAAGACTGACCCCTGAGCACTGGTTCACTAGCCACCTTCCCATAGCAGGTGTTGAGTGAGACTTTCCCTTGTGTTGGGACTGATCCTTATAAGTGCAATGTTGAGTCCCTGAGAGCCTCAGAGCAGAGGGTAGAGTGGAGATCTGGCCTTGGGAAGCAGAATCCTATCTGATCAAGCTCACATGGGAAATTAGTTTCACACAACTGAGAATGTGTGTGTTTCTTGATCCGAGGAACAATGACAGAAGAAATCTATGGTGAATATCACTTACAAAATCCTTCTTTGCACTCTTCAAAGAAAAAACTGAAAATATTGTTATCCATGTTAAAAATAAGTAAACAAGGAAAAAAACCACAGAGGCCCATTAGTTAAATGTAGAAAATCATACTGTTCATGAACAGTAAGCATCTGTAGCTCACCTGGAGAGAGGAGAGGGTTGGGTGATAGTCTCTCTGTTTTTTCTTATCTCTCAGCATCAAGTGGAGGTGAAGGGGAGGAGCCAGAGTAGGAAGAAACGTGGATCTTTGAAAGGTAAGCCTTTGCCATTCAGTCCTGCATGCCCTGAGAGTTAGCTTCCATCTCTCCTGTCCCTGAGGGCCCAGCTCCACGGTCTCTGAGGATGCCAGTGGCAACGCCTATTCTTCAGGAAACAGAGCATTAGGGAGGCTCCTGGGAAGGAAATCAGAGTCCAGATACTTTCCCGAAATGTGTGCTTAGAATGAAGCCATGAAGAACCTGGAAATGGGGTATGTGGATTGTGGTGGAACAATTGTGCCTGTGTTGGGAGGTGGGACCTCCAAGTCTAACTGTGGACAAGTTGTTAAACTTTGCTCAGATTCTTCTGTGAGATGATGCTGACCTTTCTCCTACAGGGCAGTTGTAAGGGCCATAGGGAGTAATGAATGTGAAAGCACTTTGCAAAGGACAAACCCTTGTCAAGTGAGCCTTGCCATCACTGTCAGGGACATATGCCTTGGACACTGATGCTTGGGCTCTAGAGCTTAATCCCCCAAAGATTTTCTTTAAAGAGCCATTGCACTTAGCCTCCTGAAGCACTCTTAGGCCTCTGCCTTCACCACCATGACACAATCTCCTGATTTCCAGCTTACAGAGATTGCCTGGAAGAACTGGAGGGGACTCGCCGCTTGGTTTCACTTCTTCAAAGGTAATGAATCTTCCCCCTTCCCTCCTGGGTCCTCCTTCCTCCTGGAGCCAATAATGTGACCCCAGCCCTGGGAAGGGTGGCAAAAGCCCTAGGGTGAGGGACAGCAGGAGCATTATGAAGTCAGTGTAGGGGCAGAGGAGGGATCCTGGGCTGCAAGTGTCCACCCTTGCCTGGCCTGCCCAGCCCTCCTGGGCCCATCTGCTCCTGGTTGCAGCTTCTGTCTCCTGCCTCCTGCAGCCACCTGGGGAGGCTCCCTGACAAGAGCAGCTTTCATCAGTTCTCCTGTCAAGACCTCCTTGATGAGGTATGCAAAGCAGTGCCTGCTGGAGCCCACCAGCCATGCGGGGAACCTGTGGAAGACACCGCTCCTGCTATGCCCCTATTGGCTCCTCTGACCAAGCATCGTCTGCCTCTGGCCTCCATCATTTCACCAGGCCCGACGACTTCCTCAGTTTCTGTTCATCCACACACATCCCTGAGTACCTCTCCGCCACTAGAGCCTTTTATTTCCCCAGACATCCTTTCATCCCCGCGAGTTGCTCTTTCCTCACCCCCACCACATCCGCCTGATTTAGAGGCCTGTCGTCTGACAGCCTCCTCTGCCCCACCACTGCTAGACTCCATTTTGACTCTTACTCAGCGTGACTCCTTGATGGCACTACCACTGGGACCTGCCCCACAGAGCTTGTTTCCATATCCTCCTTGGTCAGCTTCTCTTATCCCAGCTATCTCAGGCCTTGGTCACTCACACTGTCCCGTTTCAGCCCTGTCCTGGTGGCAGGCAGCTGCCAAAGCCTTATATCTCTCAACCTCATCAGAGTACAAGTCCCAGAAAGGGGCCTCATTCTGGATAGGCCCCACAGACAGACAAGTAGAGGCTAGTAGCCCTTCTTTGCTCAGCTCTCATGAACAGAAGCTCCTTGATATACCAGTGACAAAGAGAGTTGAGATCAAGATTTGGAAGGAAAAAGAAAAAGATGAATCACATCTAAAACAAATGAGCCCAGACTGTCACCTGAATTCTTTGGGGAATATGTTGGAATCTCTGCATGCTGAGCAGGACACCACAACTCCCCAGCCTTTCTGGAACACAAAAGACAAGCCAGGACAGCTGCCTGGTCCTCAGCAGTTCTCGTATCCCAAGGTCCTGGGGAACAATCTACAGCAGAAATATAACCAGCTTTTCTGGGGTCTCCCTTCTCTGCACAGTGAATCTTTGGTGGCTACTGTTTCGATCCCTGAGACCTCTTCTGTACCACAGTCTCCTTTCTTATTCAACAAAATTTCTCATGCCTGCCCAGTTCAAATGCAAGCTAAAATACCTCCACTGCTTTCCCAGTTCCAGCCCTTGTCCCACCTAGAATTTCAGTCTCGACCCTTTATTCCAACAATACCTCAATTCCAGCCCCCACCTCTGGCTCGGATCCAAACCCAAGCACATCTAAAACCCTCTCTCCCAATCCTACCAACTTATTCTTCAGCCCAGATTAGGACCTCTGGACTGTCTTGCCCTACATCCCAGAATAAGCCACAGTCTCTTACCCCAACTGAGATTCAACATTCAGAATGGTCCTTGTTGCAGAAGCAACTAGAAAATGGGAAGACTTTATCTTCTGTAGTCAAGCAATCTGAGGAAGTCTTTAATGTCTTCCCTTCCAACCTTCCTGAAGACAGCTGGGTGGTCTCCATTCTTCCTAAGAATTTTCCAATCAGTCCAGAGCTCAGGAAGCAGCTGGAAAAACATCTCCAAAACTGGCTCATCCAACATCGGTGGGAGCTGCCCCAAAGGATCCAAGAGTCTTTAGAGATAAGGCAGCTTCAGGAAGAATTACCAGGCACATGCCAGACAAAGGGCAAGGATAGACCCTCACAATCATCTTCGTTTACAGGTGAAAGCAGCAAGGTTGCACAGAAGGTGAGGTTCCAGCTAAGCCAGGGTGTGGGCAAGGGCCTAGGGCATATTCTGGGGAAGGTTCCAAAAGATCTGTCTAGGAACTCAGAAAGCTCCATAGTGAAGTTTCAGGAGGTGAACTCTGAGGAGTCAGAAAATGACCTAAGGCTCTTGAGGAGTGACTCAGAAATTGATTTACTAAGGAGCTTAGATAAGAATCTAGACAACATTCTGAAAGGCCATTTGGGCAGGAAGTTGGGGCAGAACAGCAAGGGTTTTGTTCCTGTGAATGTACATCAGTCTAGCCTTGATGTCAAGCATCCTTCTTCTAAGTCTGATACTCACGTGGAAACCAGCAGTCTAGGCATCTTGAAGGGTTGGGAACCCTGTGTGAACACCTGTTATAGGGTTTCCTTCCTTGATCCAGACACTCAAGAGGAACTGGAAGCACATATTACAAGGTTTTGGGTAAAGCATAGGTGGGGCCTACCTCTCAAGGTCCTCAAGCCCATAAATCTCTTTAAATTGAAAAAGCCTCAACCCTCCCCCATGCAGTTTGTCTCCTCCCCCTCAGCCACTTATGTATCTGAGTCCCACTCAACAGTAAAATTTGCTGAGTTCCTCGGAAAACCTCCTCAGGCCCATTCAGGAGAGAAGGTGATAAAAGTAGAGTCAGTTCCTACCCTGATAAGGCCTCTTACCCCCTCACCTGTGTATAAGGAAAATCAGAGGGTGCTGGCAAGTATCCCATGTGATGACTACCATGAACCCTCAGAGGCTTCTCTGACTGTACTGGAGGACAGGTCACCTTCTCAGTCCTTCAAACTCAGCATTGTGGGAAGAACCTGGAAGACTGAGACTGTGAAATGGACCAAGAGGGACAGCCTAAAGTCACATCCAGGCTCTATAATGGCCAGGAATGAGCCAAGAGAAGAGAGTGGTGGTCAGGCCTCACAAGACCCCTGCCAAAGGGTAAAAATGATGGAGGTGAACTTAGGATCCCAATCTTTGAGAAGTAAAGAGGCCAGGGAAGCAGCAGAGGCCAAGGAGTCTCCTGCTTTTCATCAACAGTCTAGAGTTACATTGGAAACCAAAGTGTTAACAAAACCCCAAACCACAAGTGTACACAGGAGGAATTTAGAGGCCCCAGGGGCCAGTAAACATTCCCCACTCACTAGAATGTCTGTTTTCCAACATCCAGGTGAGCCATGCCTTAACACGGACGCTGCTACTAAGTTTAAGTCCAAAGTAAAGGCATGGTCAAACATCCAGTTTCAACACTGTCCCAAACACACATGCCTTGCTGCAGACAACTTGACTTCTCCAGTGCCTCACTGCCATCCCCAGAGATTCCCCACCAGAGACAGATTAGCTTCCCAGACACTACATGTCTTTAAGGCAGCCCAAAGGAGAAGCCTAGGGCAGCAGGAGCCCAAAACTTCAAAACTTCAGGATTCATGGAAGAGCCAGAGCAAGATGAGAGCTCCTACTTATAAAAGAGAGGACTGTAGGAGGCATAAACCAGGAGAGCATAAGGAAAGCTTCAAAGAATTAGGGACCTCTCAAGCTGGAAGTATGAGACGCCCTGCCCAGGTCTGGGAAATAGTAGAGTCTGTTCGAAACAAATGTCTCCAAGTCATGCCAGAGAAGAAACAGGGTTCTCAAGAAAGCCTCTTCAGAAAAAAGATAAGGCTACTTTTAAAGTGGATTTTCCCCAGTAGAAAAGTTAAAAGTGGCGAAGCCCTGCAAAACTGCAAGCCCATATCGGCCACTGCCCAGAGCGAAGGACCAGTCGAAAGCAGATCAATCTTGAACAGTGAGAACGCTGAGGCTCAGGCACTTATGACAGCAGTTGGACAGATCCTAGAAGAAAAAATGGCAATTCACCAGGGACCTCATGCCACAAAGTTAAAAGAACCCAAACAGGAACTCCAAGCCTTGGTATGTAGGGGTTTCTGCTACCATAGGCTTCCCTCCTACCCACAGCAAGGGAAAAATATGGGTCATACAGCCTGTAGTCATCAAGCCACCTCCAAGGGCCAGAGTTGTTCTATCAGAGAAAGGGAAGTCAGACATCAACAGAGCTCAAAAAGTGTAGGATTCAATGATGAGCAGCTGAGCCCAAGGTGCCTCCCAACCTCATCCCCCAAGAAGACTCTGATTCTGGTCTGTCCCTGCCAGTATGGACCAAGGATTCCAGGTGCCCCGGTCCACCAACACTGTCCAAGGCACTGTCATCTTTGGGGAGGTGTCTTGCCTGCTCAACCATGAAGTACTTCTCTAGTCTTTCCTTTAGAAGAAAAACATGTCTCCAAGAAAAAATTCAGTCCATGTAAAGAAAGTTTTTCTCAGCATATTCAAGATATTTAATGTTCCCCAATACATATGTGTGTTTTTTTTTTCTAATAAGAGTATATAGTGTAATGGTTGCTGTCTGTGCTGCGCATTTTGTTTTCTAGATGGCAGGGGCATGGAGGGAGGAATATAGAGAAAGTTTTTCTCAGCATATCCAAGATATTTAATGTTCCCCGATACATACGTTTTTTTCTCATAAGAGTATAGTGTAATGACTGCTGTCTATGCTGTACACTTTGTTTTCTAGAAGGGAGGGGCATGGAGGGGCATAGAGGGAGGAAGGAGAGTAGCATTGTAAGCTTGCTCCTTGTCTTGAGTCTCTTCATTGCCCCTTATAATACTGTCATTACACAAACAAAAACTATGAGGTGGGAAAAAGCTATGAAGCCCACACAAAGGATTTGGTTCAACCGGTCTTTCTCCTGCTTCTACTCTACTTTGAACTTTATTCAGCTATAGCGGATAGGTTTACAGAGGCAAGATAGAGCTAGACATTCCAACTGAGGCTCCAGGAAATGTCAGAAGCAAGTGGATGGAAGTTTGGAGGGAATTAGGGTACTGGGCTCTGAGTTTAGAAGCAGGAGAAATCTGCCCCTAGATCTCTTGTTAGGCAATATACAATACTCACCCTTGAGAGCACCTTCTCTCTATGATGAAGGCTGGGATTGACATATGCCCTATTAACCCCTTTGAGTTTAGCATTAATAGAGTGTACAGCATTACTCTCCACCTCCTCTGCTTTTCCTACACTTTAGAGCACAGCAAGGATCTGCTCTGTGTGTGTTGGTGGGGGAGGATTAGGGAGGCTGCTGAGGGCTGTGTTGACCCCTGTCCCATATAAATGAATAGCTATGTTCATGGTCACCTATCTTCCCCTCTATGTTAACTCCAGAAAAGAAGTTTTAGATGAATAGAACAGGGCTGTGACTATGTGTACTGACTATCTGATGGTCATACACTGTGAATCTAGTGTAAGATGTAGATGAAGATAAAAGGTTTTATCCAGGGAAGAAGGCAAAGTGGTATCAGGTGCCCATAACTGTGCAGTGAAAGAGAAGCCTCCTGACATACAGCCATCTAAAGGCCTAGAAGGGAGGAAAAGTTGAGTCCAGCAGCTCATCATGGCCCCACCCCAGGGTTTCTACCCTATTCCAACTCTAAGATCACAGACCTACAGAAAACACCTTAGGTAAAAACAGAAGGTCAAACTTGTAGAAGTAAAGCAGATCAAGGAAGGTTAACACTATTCAAAAGCAGAGACATTACTTTGCCAACAAAGGTTCGTCTAGTCAAGGCTATGGTTTTTCCAGTGGTCATGTATGGATGTGAGAGTTGGACTGTGAAGAAAGCTGAGCCCCGAAGAATTGATGCTTTTGAACTGTGGTGTTGGAGAAGACTCTTGAGAGTCCCTTGGACTGCAAGGAGATCCAATCAGTCCATTCTGAAGGAGATCAGCCCTGGGATTTCTTTGGAAGCAATGATGCTAAAGCTGAAACTCCAGTACTTTGGCCACCTCATGCAAAGAGTTGACTCATTGGAAAAGACTCTGATGCTGGGAGGGATTGGGGGCAGGAGGAGAAGGGGACGACAGAGGATGAGATGGCTGGATGGCATCGCTGACTCGATGGATGTGAGTCTGAGTGAACTCCGGGAGTTGGGACAGGGAGGCCTGGTGTGCTGCGATTCATGGGGTGGCAAAGAGTCGGACACGACTGAGCAACTGATCTGATCTGATCTGATAACAAGCTTACACATCACTTCTTGAGTTCTTAAAAGGAAGATTTGACAAGGAGTGCTGTACTTAGTCACTCAGTCATGTCCGACTCTTTGTGACCCCATGGATTGTAGCACGCCAGGCTCCTCTGTCCATGGGGATTCTCCAGGCAAGACTACTGGCATGGGTTGCCATGCCTACCTCCTGGGGATCTTCCCAACCCAGGGATTGAACCCAGGTCTCCCACATTGCAGGCTAATTCTTTACTGTCTAAGCCACCAGGGGAGTGACCTGTCCAAAATGGGGGGCGGGGTGCAGTCCAGGAGTGTTCCACTGCTCTGCTTCTAGCACAGCATTTCTTGTCACCTGGCCCCCATTCATATGGGAAAGCAGGGAAATGAGGAAGAATTTCTCTAGAGTGATTAGGTGCATTCTGCCATGTGCAGGGTACACAGTGGACCCAGCTCCCAGGGGTGTCTTTCCCATTGTGGAGAGTTTTGCTCCAGCATATGCCCCTAATCCAGATAGCAACAGAAGTGGACTCCATCCCCCATACCTGTCAGACTTCTCAACATGTGGAACTGAGACCTGGGGTGGTAAGGTAGAGTGGACACAGGACTGCTCACAACCCTGCTTTCTCCCTGGAGCCAGTTCCTGCCTCTGGGGTCTAATTTCCAAAGCAGTCTCGAGGATGGGCAGAGCAATGAGAATGGAGCCAGGATTTGTGGGAGGAGTCAGGACTCAGGGCTGGAACCTTAGCCTGGCTGTTACTGGATCCTCTCCAGGGCATCCCGAAGTGAGCTCTGGGAATGTGGGGAACCTGAACACAGACCCCTATGGCTCCTGCTGGGAGGAGACAGGTGATGCTGATGGAACAGCAAGAAAATAGAAAGAAGCAAGTCCCTTTGCCCTTCTTTCACGGCTCAGTCTTCCATAAGGTACAGTAAGATCAGAAATGGAGAGAAACAGAGACAATACACAAAGCCTTTACAGAGACACCTCTCAAGAGAGACTTCTTGCACAGATACCTTCCACAGAGAGTCCATACTGAGGCCTCACTCAGGGACCTCATGTTGCCTCACAGGCCCTCAGACAGAAACCTAGCCCAGATTTAACAGACTTCCCAGAGATACTTTCCAAAGGGACCTCATACAGAGACTTCACCCAGAGACCTCATGTGGCCTCACCAGAGACTTCACATGGAAACCTCACAGAGAGTTCATTTAGAGACAATGCAGGAGATCTCTTGTGCCCTAAAGAGACTTCTTACTGAAATCTTAACCTACAGATAACCTTAACCTACAGATAACCCACAGATACTTGACACAAAGCCCTCACAGAGACCTCAAATCTTTTCTTTAGGATCCATTGATAAATCTTCCTCAGTGAATATGAAACCACTAGCAAATTGGCAGCATAAAAAGAATATTATCTGTTGTGCTCCCTTGAGATCCACCATTACTCTAAGTGGGGAAATGCTTGGGAAGTTTTGTTCTTTTGTAATGTCATTGTCTCTGAACCAAAGAATTATACACTCCACATGTAGATTTGCAAAGTTAATTCTTAGGTGTTCATTAGCTTGAGAACCACAAATTCTTATTTTTTAATTTTTATTGGAAAAATGAAGAAAATGTTTATTTCTTAAAAACACACAAGTACTTGATTTACTTATTTTTTAAAAATATTGGAGTTCAGTTAATTTACAATGCTGTGTTAATTTCAGATGTACAGCAAAGTGAATTAGTTATAATATACATATGTCCACTTTTTTTAAAGATTCTTTTTGCATATAGGCCATTACAGAGTATTGAGTAGAGTTCCTTATGCTCTACTGTACGTTCTTATTATCTATTTTATATATAGTAGTATGTATTTTTCAACCTCAATATCCCTCCCCCGCCCCTTATCCCCTAGTAACCATAAGTTTGTTTTCTACATCCGTGATTTGACTTCTGTTTTGTAAATAAGTTCATTTTTACCCTTTTTTAAAGGAGAATCACAAATTTTAAGCACAACACTTTCAGTCTCCAATGAGAGAAAATATTTGTCCAGTTTTAATTATCATCCAGTCATACGGTATCTTTCACATTTTTTACTTTATTGGAGGTAAGACCTGAATTTGAGATGGCTTACTTATTTCCTTCGGAAACATAAGAAAAACCTGCAACAATGGACTCTAGGAATGAAATAAATCAATAAAGAAGCATCAGGACTCACATTCACTTCCCAGAGGACTTTGTAACTAGCACATTATTTTGCACATAACAGCTTGCAATGGGTTTGTGGAGTCTTGTTTCCTTCATTTTTTAACAGGCCAGTAATCATGTGACGATTTTTCACAAGTCAAATTCTTGGCTATTAATATTCTATTATATTTTATCTGGCAAAATTATGTTCCTTAACATTATTTTATTTCTTAAAATGTAGCAATGCCCTAAAATGGTATTAGACAGTCCTAACACTCTGCTCCTCTTGGCCGCCGCCTCTTGGGCATGGGATCCTCCTGGCTTCTGCCCCTGACCTCGGATGTGGGGTAGCTCCTCTTCGCCGTGCTAAATGCGCCTGTCACAGCCGCCCACACTAAATGCACCGGGAGGACCCCATGCCCAAGAGGAGGCAGCCAAGAGGAGTTACCCCACATCCGAGGTCAGAGGTGGCGGCCGGGAGGAGCTGCCCCACCTCCAAGGAGAGGTGGCTGCGGGCGCAGGAGGGCCTAGAGGAGCTATTCCACATTCAAGGTCAGAAGGGGCAGTGGTGAGGAGATACCCCTCGTCCAAGAGAAGGAGCAGTGGCTGCACTTTGCTGGAGCAGCTGTGAAGAGATACCCCACGTCCAAGGTAAGAGAAATCCAAGTAAGACGGTAGGTGTTGCAAGAGGGCATCAGAGGGCAGGCACATTGAAACCATACTCACAGAAAACTAGTCAATCTAATCACACTAGGGCCACAGCCTTGTCTAACTCAATGAAACTAAGCCATGCCTGTGGAGCCACCCAAGACGGGCGGGTCATGGTGGAGAGGTCTGACAGAATGAGGTTCACTGGAGAAGGGAATGGCAAACCACTTCAGTATTCTTGCCTTGAGAACCCCATGAACAGTATGAAAAGGCAAAATGATAGGATACTGAAAGAGGAACTCCCCAGGTCAGTAGGTGCCCAATATGCTACTGGAGATCAGTGGAGAAATAACTTCAGAAAGAATGAAGGGATGGAGCCAAAGCAAAAACAATACCCAGCTGTGGATGTGACTGGTGATAGAAGCAAGGTCCGATGCTGTAAAGAGCAATATTGCATAGGAACCTGGAATGTCAGGTCCATGAATCAAGGCAAATTGGAAGTGGTCAAACAAGAGATGACAAGAGTGAATGTCGACATTCTAGGAAGCAGCGAACTCAAATGGACTGGAATGGGTGAATTTAACTCAGATGACCATTATATCTACTACTGTGGGCAGGAATCCCTCAGAAGAAATGGAGTAGCCATCATGGTCAACAAAAGAGTTTGAAATGCAGTACTTGGATGCAATCTCAAAAACGACAGAATGATCTCTCTTCATTTCTAAGGCAACCATTCAATATCACAGTAATCCAAGTCTATGCCCCAACCAGTAACACTGAAGAAGCTGAAGTTGAATGGTTCTATGAAAACCTACAAGACCTTTTAGAACTAACACCCAAAAAAGATGTACTTTTCATTATAGGGGACTGGAATACAAAAGCAGGAAGTCAAGAAATACCTGGAGTAACAGGCAAATTTGGCCTTGGAATACAGAATGAAGCAGGGCAAAGACTAATAGAGTTTTGCCAAGAAAATGCACTGGTCATAGCAAACACCCTCTTCCAACAACACAGAAGACTCTACACATGGATATCACCAGATGGTCAACACTGAAAACAGATTGATTATATTCTTTGCAGCCAAAGATGAAGAAGCTCTATACAGTCAACAAAAACAAGACCAGGAGCTGACTGTGGCTCAGATCATGAACTCCTTATTGCCAAATTCAGACTGAAATTGAAGAAAGTAGGGAAAACCACTAGACCATTCAGATATGACCTAAATCAAATCCCTTCTGATTATACAGTGGAAGTGAGTAATAGATTTAAGGGACTAGATCTGATAGATAGAGTGCCTGATGAACTATGGAATGAGGTTCGTGACATTGTACAGGAGACAGGGATCGAGACCATCCCCATGGAAAAGAAATGCAAAAAAGCAAAATGGCTGTCTGGGGAGGCCTTACAAATAGCTGTGAAAAGAAGAGAAGCAAAAAGCAAAGGAGAAAAGTAAAGACATAAGCATCTGAATGCAGAGTTCCAAAGAAGAGAAAGGAGAGATAAGAAAGCCTTCTTCAGCAATCAATGCAAAGAAATAGAGGAAAACAACAGAATGGGAAAGACTAGAGATCTCTTCAAGAAAATTAGATACCAAGGGAATATTTCATACAAAGATGGGCTCAATAAAGGACAGAAATGGTATGGACCTAACAGAAGCAGAAGATATTAAGAAGAGGTGGCAAGAATACACAGAAGAACTGTACAAAAAAGATCTTCATGACCCAGATAATCACAATGGTGTGATCACTCACCTAGAGCCAGACATCCTGGAATGTGAAGTCAAGTGGGCCTTAGAAAGCATCACTACGAACAAAGCTAGTGGAGGTGATGGAATTCCAGTTGAGCTTTTTCAAACCCTGAAAGATGATGCTGTGAAAGTGCTGCACTCAATATGCCAGCAAATTTGGAAAACTCAGCAGTGGCCACAGGACTGGAAAAGGTCAGTTTTCATTCCAATCCCAAAGAAAGGCAATGCCAAAGAATGCTCAAACTACTGCACAATTACACTCATCTCACACGCTAGTAAAGTAATGCTCAAAATTCTCCAAGCCAGGCTTCAGCAATATGTGAACCGTAAACTTCCAGATGTTCAAGCTGGTTTTAGAAAAGGCAGAGGAACCAGAGATCAAATTGCCAACATCCACTGGATCATCGAAAAAGCAAAAGAGTTCCAGAAAAACATCTATTTCTGCTTTATTGACCATGCCAAAGCCTTTGACTGTGTGCATCACAATAAACTGTGGAAAATTCTTCAAGAGATGGGAATACCAGACCACTTGATCTGCCTCTTGAGAAACCTATATTCAGGTCAGGAAGCAACAGATAGAACTGGACATGGAACAACAGATTGGTTCCAAATAGGAAAAGGAGTATGTCAAGGCTGTATATTGTCACCCTGCTTATTTAACTTCTATGCAGAGTACATCATGAGAAACGCTGGGCTGGAGGAAGTGCAAGCTGGAATCAAGATTGCTGGGAGAAATATCAATAACCTCAGATATGCAGACGACACCACTCTTATGGCAGAAAGTGAAGAGGAACTCAAAAGCCTCTTGATGAAAGTGAAAGAGGAGAGTGAAAAAGTTGGCTTAAAACTCAACATTCAGAAAACTAAGATCATGGCATCTGGTCCCATCACTTCATGGGAAATAGATGGGGAAACAGTGGAAACAGTGTCAGACTTTATTTTGGGAGGCTCCAAAATTACTGCAGATGGTGACTGCAGCCATGAAATTAAAAGACGCTTACTCCTTGGAAGGAAAGTTATGACCAACTTACATAGTATATTTAAAAGCAGAGACATTACTTTGCCAACAAAGGTCCGACTAGTCAAGGCTATGGTTTTTCCAGTGGTCATGTATGGATGTGAGAGTTGGACTGTGAAGAAAGCTGAGTGCCGAAGAATTGATGCTTTAGACCTGTGGTGTTGGAGAAGACTCTTGAGAGTCCCTTGGACTGCAAGGAGATCCAACCAGTCCATTCTGAAGGAGATCAGCCCTGGGATTTCTTTGGAAGGAATGATGCTAAAGCTGAAACTCCAGTACTTTGGCCACCTCATGTGAAGAGTTGACTCACTGGAAAAGACTCTGATGCTGGGAGGGATTGGGGGCAGGAGGAGAAGGGGACAACAGAGGATGAGATGACTGGATGGCTTCACTGACTCGATGTACGTGAGTTTGAGTGAACTCCGGTAGTTGGTGATGGACAGGGAGGCCTGGTGTGCTGTGATTCACGGGGTGGCAAAGAGTCGGACAGGACTGAGCGACTGAACTGAAATGGACTGAACACTCTGCTAACATACCTACAAGGATGGTCTATTAAGGGTTCATTCTTAAATAATTCTGTGAAATGCACATTTTATAAAACATCAGTCAAGATCCATTTTATATTTATTGTAGGGTTAAAAACATAATACTTTAAAATTTTTTGAAGTATTATAAAATATATCAGCCTATGCTTGATATTATACATGTGGCCTAATAAAATTGCTGAGGGAGGGATATCTTAATATCTGAATTGAAGGTAGTGTACATTTAATATGCATTTGGTTTATAACAATGAATAGTGAACAGCTTTCCTTTATTATCCCACACTTTCCAAAAGGGTACACTTCTAATAGACTACTTATTTCTTATTGCTAATAAGCAACCTACTGTCCATGCCTTGGTAAAATCTATTGGGTTGGCCAAAAGGTTCATTCCGTTTTTTCTGTAAGATGGCCCTAGTAGTGCTTACTTGTCTTTGACTTCATTTGAAACAGTTTTGTTGGATTGTGTTATGACAGCTGTCATATCAAAGGGCATTTAACAAAAATACCATCAAAATGGGTGAATTTTTATGTAGCCATTTTAATACTGAAGATGGAAAGAAAAAAGCAACATTTTTGGTACCCTAAAACGAACACACATTCTAAAATCTCCATTAAAAAAAAAAGAAGAAGCCTTACCTGATGGCAGAAAGGGTGACTGCAGGATCAGCAGCAGAAAGAGCAGCAGCTGTGTGCAACAAGTCAGGCTTTGCAACAAAGGTCTGAGATTTACAGTGTGTGATTTCCAGACCTGTAATGAAGGTATCACCGGGGAACTTACTGAAAGGGGACTCTTCGATTTCTTCATCTGTGGGAGGTGCATTTTGCCCAGATCCCAAAGTGGGAGCTATTTCTCGGAGGCAGCCCTGAGATAGCACTGTGGTGTTGAGACCATCTGGACAGTATACAGGACTAAACACAATCAAAAAAAAAAAAAAAGCAACCTTTTTGGCATATTATGCTTTATTATTTCAAGAAAGGTAAAAACGCAACTGAAATGCAAAAAGACTTGTGCAACGTACAGAGAGTGAAAAAGCTGACTTAAAACTCAACATTCAAAAAATGAAGATCATAGCATCTGGTCCCATCACTTCACAGCAAAGAGATGGGAAAACAATGGAAACAGTGGCAGATTTTCTTTTTGGGGGCTCCAAAATCACTGCAGATGGTGACTGCAGCCATGAAATTAAAAGATGATTCCTCCTTGGAAGAAAAGCTATGACAAACCTAGACAGCATATTAAAAAGCAGAGACATTACAACAAAGATCCATCTAGTCAAAGCTGCAGTTTTTCCAGTAGTCATGTATGGATGTGACAGTTGGACCATAAAGAAGGCTGAGTGCCAAAGAATTGATGCTTTTGAACTATGGTGTTGGAGAAGACTCTTGACAGTCCCTTGGACTGCAAGGAGATCAAACCAGTCAATCCTAAAGGAAAACAATCATGAATATTCATTAAAAGGACTGATGCTGAAACTGAAGCTCCAATACTTTAGCCACTTGATGGGAAGAGCTGACTCACTGGAAAAGACCCTGATGCTGGGAAAGATTGAAGGCAGGAGTAGAAGGGGATGACAGAGGACAAGATGACTGGATGGCATCACTGACTCAATGGACATGAGTTTGAGGAGGCTCTGGAAGATGGTGAAGGACAAGGAAGTCTGGCGTGCTGTAGTCCATGGGGTCCCAAAGAGTTTGACATGACTGAGTGACTAAGCAACAACAATCTTCCCAGAAGGAAAAAGGACCTGACTTGCTTGTCTCTACCCAACTCTGGGGATCCCAGAGCCTTTTATATAAAAGTAGGTAAAATAGGGAACAAAAAGAGAAAGCCTTCTAAACTTCCCCTTAAAAACCAAAGCTTGTACATTTAAAGAAACTGACAAAAATGACTTTCAGTTTCATGTGAACTGGTAAATATTCACTATTAAGTTGATAACTAATTTTGTTTAAGTTTGTTGATCTAATTAATATAGGCATGCCATTAAGAGTCAAAGTTCATTTACATGAGACTGAATTTACTAATAAATATGATTTCTAACTTCATGACCTTAGAAAATATACTAGGTTGAATCTTGTTTTTCAGAAAAACCTTTCCTCTTATGCTGTGACCTACAACAAGGTGTTAAAATGTTCCCCCTGTAAACAGAGATAAAACATCTTTGTTTTCTCTGTACCTGATTCTGCTAGAGTTTAGCTTCTTCAACTGGCTCCCATAGACTTCATGATTTACTGCAACTGGATTACAACTATTTATACTAATCATTGCTTAATTTCTCCTTTGTTTCCCAATTGTTTGTGCATTTGTCTCCCTGTTATGCTGTGACTTTGTCAGTGTTATCAGCTTCATTACTTAAATCTTGTCTACTTTATAAGATTGTCTCTTACTGTACCCAGTGTGTAACCAGTCCTCCCAGCAAAAATAATGATGGAAATAGATGGGGAAACAGTGGAAACAGTGTCAGACTTTATTTTTGGGGGCTCCAAAATCACTGCAGAGGTGACTGCAGCCATGAAATTAAAAGACGCTTACTCCTTGGAAGGAAAGTTACGACCAACCTAGATAGCATATTCAAAAGCAGAGACATTACTTTGCCAACAAAGGTCCATCTAGTCAAGGCTATGGTTTTTCCAGTGGTCACGTATGGATGTGAGAGTTGGACTGTGAAGAAAGCTGAGTGCCGAAGAATTGATGCTTTTGGCCTATGGTGTTGGAGAAGACTCTTGAGAGTCCCTTGGACTGCAAGGAGATCCAACCAGTCCATTCTGAAGGAGATCAGCCCTGGGATTTCTTTGGAAGGAATGATGCTAAAGCTGAAACTCCAGTACTTTGGCCACCTCATGTGAAGAGTTGACTCACTGGAAAAGACTCTGATGCTGGGAGGGATTGGGGGCAGGAGGAGAAGGGGACAACAGAGGATGAGATGCTGGTTGGCATCACTGACTCGATGGACGTGAGTCTGAGTGAACTCCATCACTCAGTTGGTGTTGGACAGGGTTGATGATGGTGATGGACAGGGAGGCCTGGCGTGCTGCGATTCATGGGGTTGCAAAGAGTCAGACACGACTGAGCAACTGAACTGAACTGAAGGTGACTTAAAGCAGTTGATCAGAAATGCAGTTCCATATAAGATCAATGATTATAATGGTATAATTCTAGATAGGGGAAGAAACAACAAAAGGCAATATTTTTCTGGACCACAAGAGACTAGTAACTACAGGTAGTCCAGAAAATTCTGAATACTGATTTATGGCCTAGGCCAGTAAACAGCACATTGAGTGACCTGTTAAAGAAATCTCCACAAGACCTGGGAATGACCATTTCTAGCACTGAGGGAAAAAATGGTCATGTAATGCCCCTAAACCATGGTTATAGTCATGAAAAGAAAAGCTATGACCAACCTAGAAAGCATATTAAAAAGCAGACATTACTTTGCCAACAAAGGTCCATCTAGTAAGCTATGGTTTTTCCAGTAGTCATGTATGGATGTGAGAGTTGGACTATAAAGAAAGCTGAGCTCCAAAGTTTTGATGCTTTTGAACTGTGGTGGAGAAGACTCTTGAGTGTCTCTTGGACTGCAGGGAGATCCAACCAGTCCATCCTAAAGGAAATCAGTCCTGAATATTCATTGGAAGGACTGATGCTGAAGCTGAAAATTCAATACTTTGGCCATCTGATGCAAAGAACTGACTCATTTGAAAAGACCCTGATGCTAGGAAAGATTGAAGGCAGGAGGAGAAGGGGATGACAGAGGATGAGATGGTTGGATGGCATCACCGACTCAATGGACATGAGTCTGAGTAAACTCCAGGAGTTGGTGATGAACACCAACTGAGCAACCGAACTGAACTGATAAAGCAAAAGTCAAATTTACTTTTTTTGACAGAAAAATTAGTTTAGGAAGCTTCATTGTGGCCTTCCCCTCAATGGGCCTTACAGATGATAATAAGAACAACTAAGAATATCAACAAAAGACTTGGAGGAAAATGTCTGGCTATTATTTCAATGAGGTCAAATAAAATTTTTTAAGGAGTTACTTAAAATGAATAAAAAATTGTTTGGATGGTTATTTAGAATGGGATAAATAAAATCCCCTACAGTATGGGATGGGCTTCCCTGGTGGCTCAGCTGGTAAAGAATCAGCTTGCATTGCGAGAGACCTGGGTTGGGAAGATCCCCTGGAGAAGGGAATGGCTACCCACTCCAGTATTCTGGCCTGGAAAATCCCATAGACTGTATAATCCATGGGGTTGCAAGAGTTGGACACAACCGAGTGACTTTCACTTCATTTCACTTCACTTCACTTCACACACTACTGGCAAAGGTCAGTTCTCATTCCAATCCCAAAGAAAGTGATAGTCACTCAGTCGTGTCCAACTCTTTTTAATGCTATGGACTGTAGCCTGCCAGACCACTCTGTCCATAGAATTATCCAGGCAAGATACTAGAGTACATTGCCATTTCCTTCTCCAGGGGATCTTCCCCACCCAGGGATTGAACCCAGGTCTCCTGCATTGCAGGCAGAGTCTTTACCATCTTAGCTACCAGGGAAGCCCAATCCCAAAAAGCCCAATCCCAATGCCAAAGAATGTTCAAACTACCACACAATTGCACTCATTTCACATATAATAGCAAGATACTACTCAAAATCCTTAGAGCTAGGCTTCAACAGTACATGAACCCAGAACTTTCAGATGGACAAGCTGGATTTAGAAAAGACAGAGGAACCAGAGATCAAACTGCCAACATCCGCTGGATCATAGAAAAAGCAAGGGTAGTCTAGAAAAACATCTACTTCTGCTTCATTGACTACACTAAAGCCTTTGACTGTGGATCACAACAAACTGTGGAAAATTCTTCAAGAGATGGGAATACCAGACCACCTTACCTGCCTCCTGCAAAACATTTATTCAGGTCAAGAAATAACAGTTAGAACTGGACATGAAAAAACAGACTGGTTCCAAATTGGGAAAGGAGTACATCAAGGCATATATTGTCAGCCTGCATATTCAACTTATTTGCAGAGTACAGCATGCAAAATGCTGGGCTAGATGAACCTCAAGCTGGATCGAGATTGCTGGGAGAAATATCAATAACCTCAGATATGCAGATAATACCACCCTAATGGCACAAATCAAAGAGGAATTAAAGAGCCTCTTGAAGAAAGTGAGAGAGTGAAAAATCTGGTTTAAAACTCAACATTCAAAAAATTAAGATCATGGCATTGGGTCCCATCACTTCATTGCAAATAGATGGAGAAACAGTGACAGACTTTATTTTCTTGGGCTCCAAAATCACAGCAGATGGTGACTTGAACCATGAAATTAAAAGACACTTGCTCCTTGGAAGAAAAGCTATGACAAATCTAGACAGCATATTAAAAAGTAGACACAGCACTTTGCCGACAAAGATCTGTTCAGTCAAAACTATGGTTTTTCCAGTAGTCATATATGTATGTGAGAGTTGAACCATAAAGAAGGCTGAGCACAGAAAAATTGATGCTTTTGAACTGTGGTATTGGAGAAGACTCAAGAGTCCCTTAGACTACAAGGAGATCAAGCCAGTCAATCTTAAAGGAAATCAACCCTGAACACTCATTGGAAGGACTGATGCTAAAGCTGAAGCTCCAGTACTTTGGCCACCTGATGCCAGGACCCAACTTGAGGTAGGAGATAGAGTGGCTCTGAGTGAGTGAGTGAGTGAAGTAGCTCAGTCGTGTCCAACTCTTTGCGACCCCATGGACTGTAGCCTACCAAGTTCCTCTGTCCATGGGATTCTCCAGGCAAGAATACTGGAGTGGGTTGCCATTTCCTTCTCCAGGGTGGACATTTGCAATCATCCAGCCTCCTCTTTGCATTTCCTGAAGCAAGAGATAGGTGGGGTCCAGTTGAAGAATTTATAAGCAGCCTCCTGTGTGTTCTCCAAGATGGAAGTAACAGCAGAATCAGGGTAAATAACCTGTCTTTGTCTCTTGTAAACATCTCAAGGAAATAATCATGGCAAGGACAAAGAGAGGCAAAACCCTGTCTGAGTAAAAGATTAAAGGATCTCTGCTTCCCCCTTTTTAGGATAAGGGAGACACTACACAAGTACAGAAAGACTCCTTGGAGTCAAGGATAATGTCAGGTCATAATGAGTCTTGCTACTCCCAGAAGCCTTCACTTCAAGATCCACCTTGGCTAAGGTGTGTGTGCACACCCCAGGGGAAGGTCCTGAGACAAATTAACCAGGGGCTGGAGGGAGACAAAGCAAGATGATTGGCCTGAGGGAAGACAAAGACCCGGAAACTGCCCCCTAATAAAGGATTCAAACTTCCCAAAGGTGAGACTCTCTGAGCTCATCCTTGCACTTTTTTCTGCATGTAATTTTCTTTACTCTCTACCTTCTGCCTCCTTGCCTGAATTCCTTCTTGACTGGACAGACAAGACTAGGGACCTTAACCCTAACTGCTGCCTTTTATGGTCCAGTGGTTAGGACTCCCAGTCTGGGAAACAAAGACCTTGCTTCCAGCTACTTACTGCTCACTGCTGCTTACTGCATCACACATCCTGAACCAGATTCACTGGAAAAGACCTGGATGCTGGGAAAGATTGAGGGTAGGAGGAGAAGCGGGTGACAAAGGATGAGATGGTTGGATGGCATCACCCACTCAATAGATATAAGTTTGAGCAAACTCTGGGAGAGAGTGAAGGACAGGGAAGCCTGGCATGCTGTAATCCATGAGGACACAAGGAGTCAGTCAGGACTGAGCCACTAAACAACAAAGTAAATGAACCATGAGGGACCCCTACTGGCCTCTAACATTAAAAGCTAAACAAGTCTATTCTATTTACCCCAGTTTTAAGTTATCTATTTAAGGGGCTACTAAACTTTACACTGAGGTATCTGACCAATAATTTTGGGACAGTTAGGCCAAGGGGCCTGACTTCTGGACTTTACCTGACTCTGGAGATAGGAGAGCCTTTTATATAAAAGTTAGTAAAATAGGAAACCAAAAAAAAAAAAAGCCTTCTAAACTCTCTCTTAAGATCAAAGCTTGTTGATTGGATGCTTATGAAAACTAAAGTTGAAGGTATAGAGTTGGTGGAATTTAGATAAATGTATACAAGTTGCTATATTTAAATGAACTTTATATAAGGTGGTTACAGCTCTTATTTAATTATATTGTGGGAAAGACAAGGCATATAGATTGCCACTAAGGAAATATTAACTAAACATGCTGAGGATACCAACAGTTACCTGAGTTATACAGAATAAGTAAACTGGGAATTAACATGCAAAGGTTAATTTTTTTAAAAAAGTAGTGCTTTTGCTTGGGTTTAATTTATAAACTTAGAAATGTCTTTGCTAAATGCCTTATACAAACCTTTGAAGACATGATAAAAGTTATAAAACATAGAACTTTGTAAATTAAAATTCAGTTTTATTAAAAATCTTGCCACTGATTTTGGTAACTTTAGGTGACAGAACTGTTCTTTGGAAAACTAAACAATTGCATTTGTCTTGCAAGTATGTAAACCAGAATATGAATACAAGCCTCTAGGAGCTGAGGCTAAGCCTAATTAAGCAGGCAAGTCTCTGAGCTTCCCTCTTACCCTCTAGAAACTGTGATAAATTGTGTCTGTATCATAGATAAGAAATTTGAAAGGGAGAACTACACAGAGAACACACTGTGATGTCTGAAGAGAGTAGATGTTCACTAGTGATACTCCAGCTCAATGCTTCAGGTCACAGGCAGGCTCCTACGGGCCTGCAGGTGACACCTGGAACGAGCTCTGATTTTCAGCAGGGCGGGTACAGGGGTCATTGGTGCCTAGAAGATACACAATCAGGCAGATGCCATGGCTCAAGGAGCCCCAAGAAATGGCCGGCACCCGACTCCTGTGTGTAGCTACATCCCTCTGTTCCCGTGGCCTGAGGGTCTCTGCTGGCAAGAAGCAGGGCATCTGCAGCAACCCCCCTCCCGCCCCATCCTGTAAGAGGCACACCTCAGAATTGGGGAATCAACAACTTCACCTTGTCATGTGGGACCCACTAGGAAGATCGGGGGGGGGGGAAGGAGATGAGGGGTTAGGGAGGACCTGGTCTGGGCTCTGGGAATTCTAGGGGAGGGGAGGGGAAAGAGAGGGAAGGGAGGACCCGGTCTGGGCTCTGGGAATTCTGGGGGAGGGGGAGGGGAAGGAGGGGGAAGGGAGGACCCGGTCTGGGCTCTGGGAATTCTGGGGGAGGGGGAGGGGGAGGAGGGGGAAGGGAGGACCCGGTCTGGGCTCTGGGAATTCTGTGCCGAGTGGTCTCAGCAGTGGAGAAGAGGGAGGAGCATGCAGTGGACCGAGAAGCTCAGACTGACCCCACCGGACTCTGCTTCCTGTTTCCCTCCCATTTCTGGAGCTGCGCCCCCACACCCCCACCCACCCAGCAGGATGCTTCCTTTGCTCAAGTTCATTCCCACTCCCTCAGGAAAGATCCTAACCCTGATGGATCCATTGAGCTGTTTCCCCCACCCCTGAACACTGCCGCTCCCTCTCAGCAGGACGCTGACTCACACTGTGTTTAGAACTGCAGAAATGAGGTGACCTCCCAGTGTCCACTCCCATCCACACTAGGAGGATGTGAATGCCTTTCTGGGGATGAGGAGTGCCAGCTCCTGCCCAAGGCCACCTGGGCTACTTTGTAATCTCTGCTGCCACAACCCGCAGATCCGCCTCCTCAACTTCCAAACCCTCCTCAGGGAGCCTGCAGGCAGGCCCACCCCTGCTCCTGGGACCCTTCCCTCGAATTCTGCCCAGGCTCTGTGTTTACAGAACTCCACCTGAGATGCCCAGGGTTCCACTTTCCAGCCCCCTGCATGCAGCCCCATCTCCCACCTGGCTGTGGTCACACAGCTGTGACCCAGGGGACAGAAGTGTGTCTGCTTCAGGGCCCAGCCTGGAATCCCTCAATCCCATGGGGTTTCCTGGGTGCTGAGAGCATGTCTGTTCCCAGATGGCTTCAGAACAGGGGCTCTGTCACCAAAATTACTGAGCCAGGATTACAGGCTTAGAACTTCTAGCTCTACCCGCCTCCCAGGGGGAGGACAGAGGCTGGAGACTGAGTTCATGATGGATCTTGACTGTGCCTACATGATGAAGCCTCCATCAAAACTCATGAACTATTGGGTTCAGAGAGCTTCCAGGAGCATGGGCACAGTCCCAGGTCCACACAGCAGAAACTCCTGTCCCCCAGACACTCTCAGACCTCTCCCTCTGTGCCTCATCATCTGACTGTTAGAGTGTATCCTTTAACTTCATCCTTTCCTGTATTAAATCAGTAAACATAAGTAGTGTTCCCTGAGTTCCGTGAGCAAATTACTGAACCCAGAGAAGGGAGCCCAGGTAGGTCAAAAGTGGGAGAGGCCTGGAGTGGTGTGTGGAACTGAGTGCCTGTTGGACCCAGTCCTTAATTGCAGTGACCCTCTCTTCATCCTGCATGTAATCCTCCAAAAATGGCCCTGGTCTTTATTTCAAAGGAGATGGTTGCTCATGAGAATGATAAGATGGAGAATTCTGACAACACCAAGTGCTGCCAAGGCTGGGAGGGGGCAGTGACTGGAATTCTTGTGTTGATTTTTGGGGTGCAGATAGAACATTTTATCAGGAACACCATCTGCAGTCTCATAAATTAAGCACGTAAATACCATCTGATCCAGCAATACCACTAGGTATTTATCCCAACTACATAATCCATGAGACTTGTACAAGGAGTGTTCTTGGCTGCTGCTGCTAAGTCACTTCAGTCGTGTCCGACTCTGTGCGACCCCATAGACGGCAGCCCACCAGGCTCCCCCATCCCTGGGATTCTCCAGGCAAGAACACTGGAGTGGGTTGCCATTTATGAGACTTGTACAAGGAGTGTTCTTGGCAGCTTTATTCAAAACAGCGCCTGTGAAGAAACAACCCAACAGTAGGTGACTAGATAAATCCTGTTACATCTCATGCGATGGAATGCTACTCAGATTAAAAAAAAAAACAATGTTGATAAATCTGAAAGAAATCGGACACCTAGACTGTCTATTCCTATCTATGTGAAGTTCTTGAACAGGCAAAAACAACCTAAACAAAGCCTAGGACAAGATGCAGGGCCTGAGAGACGCCCTGAGATCATTTGGCTGATGGAGATATTGGCCAGTATTGACGGCAACACAAGCATATGTGTTTTTCTAAACTCATCACACTGTACATTTAAAATGGGCCCATTCGTTTGATAGTATGTAAATTGTCCCTCAAGGGAGTTCTTTTTTTTTTTTTTTTTTTTAATGAATTGGATATCAAGGTAAAGAAGAGGCAGAATTCGAAGTGAGTTTTAACGTGCTCAAGAAACACTATGAATGTTAAGTCCATCATCCCTGTGGATTCAGTCAGTCCCAAGGCCCTCCTTCTATCTACTTTAATTAAACCTACTTCCTATTTCATCTCCGCTGAAACTAGCCTCCAGTCCACTTCCCCAGTCTGCTCCCTTCTCCTTCCATGAAGCCTCGGTTTCTAGAACGTGGTCCAGTCTTTCTCCCTAAACCCATACTAATGGATTCTCTCCCCCATACAAGGTTCATCACTATCCTCCTCCTTGCCTAGTTGCACCTGTGCACAAGAACCGCTGCTGCTGCTGCTAAGTCGCTTCAGTCGTGTCCGACTCTGTGCGACCCCAGAGACGGCAGCCCACCAGGCTCCGCCGTCCCTGGGATTCTCCAGGCAAGAACACTGGAGTGGGTTGCCATTTCCTTCTCCAGTGCATGAAAGTGAAAAGTGAAAGTGAAGTCGCTCAGCCGTGTCCGACTATTAGCGACCCCATGGACTGCAGCCTTCCAGGCTCCTCCGTCCATGAGATTTTCCAGGCAAGAGTACTGGAGTGGGTTGCCATTGCCTTCTCCAACAAGAACCGCTAGGTACCTTTTTATAGTCAAGATTCCGGCCCTCTCCCAGCTGCCTATGCTCTCCTGGTTCACCCCCACGTTTCCTTCACTCCGCGTCCTTGCATCCATACCCTCCACGCCCTGCGTCCCCACGTCCACGCCTCTTTCCCGTCAGTCCTTGGACTTTGCTGAGGCGTCTTTAAAGATTGTCGTACTCTCTTGTCCTCTCTCTGTGAGTAACCGCTCTCCGTGCTTCACCTCTGTTTTGCGTGGAACAGAACCAACTGGGTGACGAATTTGGTGATGAATTTGGAAGCGGTCTGGTAAGGAGAGAGTACAGGGGACATTGGCCTGAGGAGTTGGCCCCTCACGGGGACCGAGAGGCCCAGCCTGAGTCTCGGGTCCATCTGCTCCAGAGCCACCCCCCAGGTCCCCACCGGACACCCTGACCTCCTGTGCTCAGTTTGGTTTTGTGGCAGAAAAGAGGTATGAGGGTTCAGGTAGAAAGACGTCTTCTGGGTGTGTAGCCTCGTTAAGAGACCCTCCTGTGTTGGGCCATCGGATGGTCCTGACTGGACGGAGCTGGAGGCTGGCTGGAGGGGTCTGGAGACAATTAGGGAAAGTCCAGCAGCTGAGGGGCTTCCTGGGTGGCTCAGTGGTAAAGAACCCGTCTGCCAATGCAAGAGAGTCAAGAGAGGCAGGTTAGATCCCTGGGTCCGGAAGCTCCCCTGGAGAAGGAAATGGCAACCCACTGCAGTATACGCTGGAGAATCCCATGGACAGAGGAACCTGACGGGCTACAGTCAATGGGGTTGTGAAGAGCTGAACAAGACTGAGCGCGCGCACGGCGCCAGCTGGGGCTGGAGACCCGGGCTCTGGCGTTCACGTCGGTCTATATGACTATCTTAACAGTTGAGAACTGGCTGCTGGGTTATTGGTGATAAAAGAATGACCCCAGATCTTAGTTCTGTTCAAGAAACAGTTATCCAAAATGGTAATAAACTGCAAATGCCACTCAATTCTGAAAGAGTTAAAGCTTAGGCAGGCAGTCCAAGGCCCTTTAAGGAGGAGGTGAACATTCTCGCTCATGCTTTCCTTAAACTTTGTGCAACAATGTCTCTTGCGGGAGAACTGGCCTTTATGAGCTAATGATCACACAGCACAATCTCTTACTCATGGAAATGCTTTTCTTAGGCTCTGTATTAATAATTATAATGGTAACAAATCTTGCCTGGGAACCCGTTTCTCAAGACTTGTACCCATGATTATGTATCATCAGTATATCTCGCCCAGAGACATTGCTCGGAACCAGTTCTTCCTGGCTAATGTTGTGCCAAAGTTATCTCAGGATGTATACCTTGGGAAAGGGTCTGGTGGAACTCTTACAACCCTGAGGTATTCTTTTAATCTGTTTGCAGCAGCCAGTTGAGAAGTATATAATGCCCTGCTTAACTAGTGAGGGTGGGTGCTCTCCTGCTCCCTTTTGATGTCTATGTCAGAAACTTTTTCTATTACTTTCACTTTAAATAAAAATCTGAACAAAGCTCTGAGTGACTGAAATGCATCTTTGGTCCCAGAGTTAAATCTTCTCCTTCGGAGACCACAAATCCAGCAGCACTGAACACCTTAAGCTATCAACTCTGAGAAAATTATACAAATTAAGAAAATACACTTCAATCTGCATGAGGTTGTGTAGAGTACAGAAGTGTGTGGATGAAGCAGCTGATGTGAAGAACTTCTTTCATTAATCTTTGTATTTGTGGATAATTGTTGAAATTGGACAGTTGAAATAATACAGAGATTCTGTATGCCCTTTACCCAATTTCCTTCATAATAACACCCATGTAAAACTGTAGTTAAACATAGTAACTAGCATATTGACCCTGATACAGTCACATACTAAGTCGCTTCAGTCATGTCTGACCCTGCGACCCTATGGACTGCAGCCCTCCAGGCTCCTCTGTCCATGGGATTCTCCAGGTAGGGATATTGAAATGGGTTACCTTGCACTTCTCCAGCGGATCTTCCCAACACAGGGATCGAACCTGTGTCTCCTATGTCTCCTGCATTGGCACCATACAGTCACATACAGAACATTTCAGTGCCCACAAAGACCTTGTTCCTTGCCTGCCTTTTAACAGCTATACCTGCTTTCCTCCTGTCCCTCCTGCTACCTCATTCATCCTTATCTCCATTTCTGTAATTTCCTCACTTCACAGATGCTGTTTAAATGCAAATCATAGGGTATGTAACCTTTGGCTTCTTTCACTTGGAATAATTCTTTGGCAATTTATACAGATTGAGGACTTCAATGATCTTTTCATTTTCATTGCCAAGTACTGTATCATTGTATGGATGCATTACAGTTTATTATCTGATGAATGACATCTGCATTGTTTCCTCTTTTGTGTTATAGTAAGTAAAACTTCTGTAAGAAAAGCAAGATCTGGCTTTTGGGGACTAAGCTTCTTGGTGACTACAGAAAGGACCCTTACATTTCATTGCTGTGACCCCTGGAAGCAAAGCCGCTTCAGAATGGGAGATGCTAATTGCAAGGTTCCACCTTGTGATTCCCTTTACGCTGTGGTCTCCAAAGTTGGGTGACCTTGACTTATGAATCCACGCACAAGGAAGAGGTGGTTTTCTTTCTGCCTGTTCTCCTATACCTCCACCCTTACACACACCCACCGACACCCACCCACCCACCTACCCACCCACCTACTCCATAGCCACAACATCCTTTAGACTCCAGAGGAAAACAGCCTGGAAATGGATTCTTAAGTTACAATACAACTTTTCAAGATTTACATTGTAACTGGGAAGGTGAAATGCTTTTTTACAGTCTCCTATGTTACATCAGAATAAACCTATGCCAAGAAGATATAAAGTGCCACAGGGAAGGAAAGAAACCTGTTTTGCTTGTTCCTAATGAAAAGGAGGATGACTTGCTGTCAATCAAACCTACCTGGGCACCTGATTGGGCCAGAAAGCTAGCCAAACTCCAGTGGGGCAACATCTGTTAAAGCAAGTTCCCCTTGGGGGTGCTAATGTGAGGTGGGTGGGATGGATCTGGGGCCACTCTTCTTCTGCAACTTTGAATTTATTTGAAAGAATAATATGCCAACTTACACAAATGACCCCAAGGGGATAGAAAATATTTTTTCTATCTTTTGTTTTCCCTCTTGCAATCTGCAGCCTGACCTGTGCAGATGTTCAAAGTGTATTAAACACGCTTCTCACTTCAGAAGAATGTAGAATAGTGCAGGATAAAGCTCAGAAGGAGGCAGATGGGCTTCATACAGAAACCCTAGCGACCCAGCTCGGGCTGCAGCAAGTGTAGCTGTATGAACAGCAGATCCTAGTTGGGACGTGAGTGCTGGGGACAGGAAGAAAAAAGAACATTGAGATTGCATTCTTGTAGAACTGTGAAGAGGGGGCCAAAGCAAAGAAGCCTTAATAAAGTACAGAAGGTACAACAGAAACTGAATGAGGAGCCTTCAGAATTTCTAGGCAGGATCTGTAAAGCCTACTGGCAACACAGATACAGACCATGAGGACCCAGAAACTTTAAAATGGTCCCTACGATTCTCATCAGTCAGAACAACTCTGACAAACAGAAGAAGCTGTGAAAGATGGGAGGGGCTTTAAGGATGCCAGTGTCTGAACTTGTTGGAATGGCCTTAAGTTTGTAATGACCCTTGCAGGAACCAGTTTCAGGAGAAAAGGAAACAATGGAGAATGAAACAGGCCTGAATGAAACAGGCTGGCAGCTGCCTGAACCCAGGGAACCAAACTGATGCCCACATGAGGAACTTGGCAAAAGGTAGGAGGCCTCAAACCTCCACTCGAATGGGGCACCTGATAGTGCGACCACACTAATGCGCATCCTGCAGGCAGGAGGAACCCTGGAATAGTGTCCCATGCTGAGACTCTTAAGGAAGGTAAGCAGGTGGCATATCGAGTGCCCCAGGTAACTGACAATAAGAGTGACCAAGGGTGATGCTGCCAAGTCATCACTGCCTCCCATATGGAGCCCTGGAGGGACTTGACTTTATAGAGGGAAATCACTACAATGTTGAGAGTCCAGGAACTTGATTTTAAGTATCTGGCTTTCTAAACTTTCTTTGGAGACTGTTAGTAGCAAGGGGTGTTAGAGAAACCTAGAGAGAAGCTTTTCTCCAGCAGGGGAAGAGCCCTTGATGGCTTTCTGTCTATGCCTGACAGTCTCACTCCCACTCTGGGGTGAGACTGACTGAACTGAGTGCCAGGGTAGCCTCTGCACATGGACGCTGGGTGGACCTTAAAGCACCACCAGAGCAGATCTGCAAGTTGCAGGCTCTACTGTGGCGGTTCTAGGAGAGAAACCCCAGAGAGCAAGACTGGGGGATGGGTGGATGGGGGTGCTATGAAGAGGGGAAACGGCCACTGCAATATGAGTCAGGCTCTGCAGGGAGCAGGCATCCAGACTTTATGCAGTGTCCATAAAAAGGAGGAAGCACAGCTTGGGGTGGACTCCTAACAGCCTTCCTCCAGTATGACCCAGTATGATCCTGCTGGTCACTTTGTGATTGGCTGCTCCACAGCTGAGTTTTAAAGAGCACTTAATAGGTTGTAGGAATCCATTGCTCTCCCTGACCCATACACTGCTCATGACTTTGTCCAGGGACTGTTTGGACCATTTTGCACTTGAAGGAGGCCTTTTCTGCACACCCTTGAGTTTTGAATCCCAAGTCCGCTTTTGAGTGGGAAGATGGAGATAAAGGAGTTAGACTACAGTACTGTTGGACAGCGCTTCCTTGGGGACTTACAAGTTCACAATACTTGGAGAAGTCCTGGCCAGACTTGGAGGACCTTGAACTAAACAGAGGAGGCCCTGCTCTAGAATGCAGACGATGTTCTGATCACCAGTGAAACAGAGGACACCTGAAACCAGCATATGTATTTGACTTCAAACTTCTTGGCTGAGTGAGGCTGTAAGGTGTCCAGGAAGAAGGCAGATTCTCAGTCCTCTGTTAAATATTTGGGGTTTTCAACTCAAGGGCAAGAGCTGCCCACTGATGGGAGTGAGGAAGCTCTAACCAGGATTGCAGTTGCCACCAGGAGACACCGTGGGGTCCCGGGAGTGACCAGGTTCTGCCACATCTGGACCCCCAATTTTAGACTCACAGCAAAACCTTTCCAGTGACGCTTTTGAAGGAGGAGACAGGGTTCCGCTAGGCTGGAATCTTGGAAGATGAACATCCAGAAGACTAGCTCCATCCCTGCTGGTCAGGCCCTCGGGAGAACTGCAATGGGAAATGGAAACCATGCTGAAGAAGGAGAACCTCAACCAAGGTTGTCCAAACCTGGCTGGCTCCAGCTGCAACCCTGACACTGGCTGCTCCCAGGGACAGAGCAACCCTGACACATCTCAAGTTGCTTTTCAGAAGCTGCAAGGAAAAAAAAAAACCTGCAAGAAAGAAACCAAGGTGAGTGGGTTTCCTGCAGTGGTAGCTTTGGTCAAGTCAGGCCCTTTGGAAGGCAACATAATGACTTGCTAGGTTATGAGGAGAATGTGTTCTTTTGGGGGTCCTTTGTTTCTAACCTCCCAGGCTTGGAAGGACTTTCATGCTTTGGCAGAAATAGGTAATGATGAGGATTTCTGCTACTTTGGTAGAAGAGGGTAATCTCTCTGATGATGGTTCTGTCTTCTAAAACCTGTTTCTGTACCAGATCATGCTGAGCCCTTGGTTGCGCTGGTTAACTTTCTGACCACAGCTAACTTCACTGACTTCAGATGTAAGCATCAATTGGACTGATCACCTGTCCCCTCCTTTCCCTAGATAAAGCCTCTAAATATCCTGAATGTTAGCTATGGATGGCATTCTGTGTGCCCAATGAGGGTACATCTTTGCAGTTTCAGTTACCAGCCTTGGGCCTGTGGCTGTCTTGACAGCTGGTGCACGGGAAGTATTTTGTTTGCTGGGGTCAGTGTTAATGTGAAACCAGAAATACACTCAGACAAGTGCTGAGCACTATGACTCTTCAAGCCCTTGTTGAGTCTGCTCCCCTTATCAGCAGAAAGTAGCCAAAGCTGTCTACCCCTCTCCCCTAGATTGAGGCATGATCACAAGATACGGGGGGACTGAACCCAGAACTTGTGGGCTAAACCCATTCTACCTGCCATCCCTAATCAAGGTTGTGAAGGCTTGCATGTCCTTCAATCAGTTCAGAGCCTAATCAGTTAGCTGTTTATCTGAGTTGTCCTCTATGAACTTGGAGGCAACTCTATTGAGTTTGGGCTGAGCTGGTTGAGATGGGATAGGATCACCAACCCCTCACCTGGATCTGCATGTGCGCTGGTGACCTTGTGAACACGCAGAGGCCTGGAGCCTAGTCACACCTGTACACAAGGATGGGTAGGCACCTTTTTAATCACGGTGCCCACAGGGCCCTGATCACTGTCCCATCAGTTCCCCAGCTCCATGACTCTTGGGAGGCAGACCTGAGATTTGTTCTCCAATCTTCTCACTTGGCTGCTTCACAAATAAGCCCTCTTTGCTGGTGACCTTGGCATCTCAGTGTCTTGGCTGGCTGTGCACCAGGCAGAATGAACCTGGTCCACTAAGAGTGACAGTACTTCACTTGTGACATGTTGTCTAGGAGGGCGCCTGCATACTCCGTCCCCAGAAAGCCACTGATGGGCAACCCAGGGCAGTTGGGCTCCGCATCCTCAGACGCTGGGCCTTGCCAGTCGATCCTGAAGACCATGTAACTCGTTATCAGAAGTGGCTAGTCTTTCAGTTGTTCAGAACTTGGAGGCAGGTCCGTCTTCCCTCCTGGCTGGAGCACTTCCTGAGTGGGGTTGGAAGGTCAGGGAAGCCCAGGGCAGCGGGAATTCTGTGTGACCAGGATCCAGGGGGCGTGGACGGGCATCAGTAGTGCTTTTCCAGACCCAGCTGTCCAGAGACGGTGGACTCTGAACGTGAAGGACAAGGACCAAGTTCCCCGACCACTGTGGGAAATGCCATCATTTGAGGGGCCAGGGGGTGAGGGTGGTCCTGCACTGAGGGTGGATGCTCCTCAGGGGATGCTGGGTCAGTGAAGAAAAGTCTCTCCTGGGCAGCTTCTGCCCATGCAGGGTAGCATGCTTTCCCACGGACATAGGCGCACTCTGCTCTGTGCTCAGCAGATGCCGTTTCTTACTAATCAAAGGTTCGTGGCAAGCCTGTATTGAGCAAATACGGTGCCAGTTTTCCAATAGCATGTTCTCACTCTGTCATATTTCAGTTACTCTTGGGGTATTTCAGACTTTCATTATTTGATTTGTGATTAGTGATTTTACTCTTCTGACTTGAAAAGCCCAGGTGCTGGTCAGCAGTTTTTAGCAGTGAGGTGTTACGGTGTGTGCACTGTTCAGATGTAA
Source organism: Bubalus kerabau (assembly GCF_029407905.1). Taxonomy (NCBI): domain Eukaryota; kingdom Metazoa; phylum Chordata; class Mammalia; order Artiodactyla; family Bovidae; genus Bubalus; species Bubalus kerabau. The sequence goes on from NC_073627.1 coordinate 151,138,664, forward strand.
GCCTACACACATAACAGACTGAAGGGCAGTGTCAGCGAGCTTTATATGCACTGGACACCAACCAGTTCACATGACTCACATTGTGTGATCAAGTCCTGAGGATAGACATGAACCCGAGTTCTCGCCCAGGTCTGCCTGTCTCTTGCTTCAGAAAGAACCTGTGGAGTTCTGCACGCAGGACTGGGGGGCCAGGAATGCTGTGAGCCCCCTTGCACTGTGGAGAAGGGACAGTCTGCGCCAGGTGACAGTGACAGGTGGGCTGGAGCAGAGAAGGGTCACAGTCTGTAGCACCAGACTCTAGTCAGGCTCTTCTGAGTGGCTTCCAGCGAGGCCCTGACTCCCCAGGCTTCGGAGTCTATCTTTTCATCTCCAATTTTAGCTGAGATTCCTGTTGAGTCAGATTAGCCAGAGCTCGCCAGGCTCAACCTCAGACCAAATTGCTCATCCCCCTTTCCCTAGTAATGAAGTCTGATCCCCTACCTGCCCTCAGCACGAATCCTGTATGTCGGTTTAGTGGGGTTACTCTGCTACAGTCTGAGTGTGTATTCCCCCAAAACTCAGATCAAATCCACATGCCCACGGTGGTGGTGTTGGCCTTTGGGGGGTGACAAGGTCATGAAGGTAGAGCCCCCCATGAATGGGATCAGAGTGCTCCCAGCCCTTCCGCCACTTGAGGACATGGGGAGAAGGCACCATGTGTGAACTGGGAAGGGACCTCACCAGACATTGAGTCTGCAGCACATTGATCCTGGATGTTTGTCCTCCAGGTTCTGAGGACTCAGCTCATCGTCCTGGTGTTACAGGCTCAACAGACACCCCCACCCCTGCTATTTCCGCTCACCAACTTCCTGTTGGTGGCCCCACCCTGCTCCTGGCTGTCACCCCCAGAGTGGGAGGTGAGTTTGACCTCACCCCCACGTCAGAGTCCTATGACAGGAATGAATTCCTCTTACCTGTCCTGACAAGCATCGGGACAAGTGTGAACACAAGCGTGGACAATGAGGGGACCCAAGGATGGAGGGGCGGCCACTGTGCATCCTGTCAGGCAGCGTCCTCATGCTATCAGACCGGCTGCCTCTGGACTCCACAGAGGAGAGCGTGGGGCTGAGATTTGCTGGGCAGTGTCCATGCTTGTCTCAGTTTTCATTTGTAGTAACCATTAAAATATAGTAAGCCCGTTACATACTGACATAACATTTCCTGTCTTACAAGAACTGCTTTCCAAAGCCAACCCGTTCCTCTGCTTCAATCTGTTGATGTCTTCTACTGTATTAATTTCAGTTATATTCTTTACCTCTGGTGGGTTTTTAGTATTTTCTGTTTAAACTTACTCTCTTCTTCCTCAGTTAATCCATTTTTCTCCTTAGTTCTTCATTCAGCTTTATGATCATCATCCTCAGGTAGATTCCCTGTCTTCACATCATTTCTAAGAAGCAGAACTTGTTCCTTCATTTGGAACATATTCCTCTGTCTCCTCATGTTGCCTAAATTCTGCACTTTGTGTATGTGATGTGTGGTTCAGTTTCCCAAAATTGGACAAGTGGCCCCTGTAGGAGACATCCTACGTGTCCCAGAAGCACACTCCCTTCTTTTGACCAGAGCTGTATGCTCTAGGGTTCCCCATGAGGGCTGCATAGGTCCTATGCATAGTATTCACAGGCTGAATACTATGGGTGGTCTGGTAGATGTGGCTGCTGCACCCCCCCACCTCCCACATCCATTTGGTCGCTAGGCCCTGCCTTGCACAGAGGCTGCTAGATTCTGGTTGGAGGGGAAGGTCCTGAGAGGATGATTGCAGAATCACAGGGGGGCCCCTGGGGCTATTGCTGGCTTACAGGTGGGGTGAGTCAGGGTCCAGGTAATCCCAGGGCTGTTCCCCATGAACCAGGTGGTGACCCCAGGTCCTGGAGCTAGTGCTGGCCTGCTGGCAGGAAGAGCCAGTCCTGGGGGCTGTCTGAGGGCCCATGGATTCAGTGGCTGGTTTCAGACTGCCAACGGGTGGAGTCCAGGCATCCTGAAGCTTGTGTTGGCCTGCTGGTGAGTGGGCTGGGTCCTGTAGACAACAGCAGCTGTATTGTCCTGGGGCTAGTGTCTGCCCACTGCTCGGTGAGGATGGCTTCAAGGCTAGAGCAGGCTTGCTGGTGGGCGGCGCTGGGTCTGCGGTCTCTGGCTACAGGGCTCTGAGTGTCCATGGTCTAGGGCCTGTGCACTGCATGTGTGTGGGGCCAGGTCCTGGGCCTTGTGGTGTGTAGGGCCATGTCCAGGAGCATCTGTGGGCCAGGGCGGGGGCGGGGGGGTGCTGTCTGGTGGGTGAGGCTTGTCCCTGCCCAGTTGGTTGTGGAACCTGAGCATCTCAGTCCTGGTGTCCAGAGGCTGTTGAGTAGGTGCAGGCTGACCAGCTAGAGGTAGGATCCCACAGTGGTGCTGGCCGGCATGTGTCCATGTGGGACAGTGAGATCCCAAATGGCTGCTACCAGAGGCTGTAAACCCAGGGCAACCAGTTTACTGAAAGTAAGCCCCTCTGGCCTTCAAAACCAAATTGTCTAGGAGTTTGTCTTCCTGTTATAAGACTCCCATTCTGGGGCGCCTGATAGAGACCCAAGACCTCTTGCTGCTTGGGGAGAACCTCTGCAATTGTAACTATTCTATGATGTGTAGGTGACCCACTCTGAGGGATGGGTCCTTTTTTCTTAAAATATGTTGTTTCAAGTATACAGTGTAGTGACTCAAGTGCTTTTACAGATTATGCACCATCATAAATTCATATCTGATGATGGGTATAGTTCCCTGTGCTGTACAGTAAATCCTAGTTGCTTATTGATTTTATCTATTTATATCTGACAGAAGCAGAAGATATTAAGAAGAGGTGGCAAGAATACACAGAAGAACTGTACAAAAAAGATCTTCACGACCCAGATAATCACGATGGTGTGATCACTCACCTAGAGCCAGACATCCTGGAATGTGAAGTCAAGTGGGCCTTAGAAAGCATCACTACGAACAAAGCTAGTGGAAGTGATGGAATTCCAGTTG